>NC_142089.1:13315000-15815000 GCF_054644295.1 Miniopterus natalensis
TGAAAAGGGGGCTTTTCTTTCAAAAAATTTATCTTATGCAAGTTTGATACTGCCTTTTTTTTTTAAACCCAAAATGTATGTATTGGGATGGTTCCCTACTCGATTTGAGGTGCTTCTAGTGCTGCTTCTCCTGAAGGAGCATCCTTCTGTAAGCCTTGCTTTTCCTCCTGTTGACTGACAGAGAACAGTGGAGTGACCAACACACAAAACTACTGTTTGTGCAGGGCTTCAGACGGTGGTGATTTTAATAGCATCCTGGGTATTTCATATCCGTGAAGAAATAATTGGGGCTCTGCACCAGGTGCTGCTTCTTGTGTTTCCTCTTTTCTGGAGAGGGATGGAGGAGAGCCTTAGGGAGAGGCTTGTTGTCTTGGGGAGGTGTCATTACTGCAGGAAAGGCTAAAGAGCATATTGGTTTAATTGCATTGATCATTTTTTCTGGAATACCTAGGCTTTTCCTGATGAACTCTAGTGGAATCTGTCTGCATCTAAACTTTGTTTTGTTGGGTTTAATTTATTATTAGGGAGTATCTCTTTATAGTTGACCCTAAACAACGAGGGTTTGAATTGTGCAGGTCCACTTACTAAGATTTTTTCGGTAAATGCTGTAAATATATTTTCTCTCCCTTATGATTTTTCTTCTATGTTCCCTTATGATTTTCTTAATATTTTCTCCAGTTTTAGGGTGAGAGTAGAGTATACAATACGTATAATATACAAAATACATGTTAATGATTGTGTTATTGCTAAGGCTCTGGTCACAACAGTAGGCTATTAGTAGTTTTAGGGAGTCAAAAGTTATAAAGATTTTCAACTGCTTGAAGGGTTGGCGTCCCTACACCCCGCGTTGTTCAAGAGTCAGCTGTACTTTTAAGTATCATCTCCCTCAAAAACTGGTCTTTGGTCTCCTCATTTCTGGAACTAATTAAGAACCAAAATCTAGAGTCCAGGTCAATGCTTTCCTCCATTGTAACTAGTATACCAGAGAATGTTATCGTTGGTTTCCTTGTCTCTGGTTTTCTCTTGTCCCTTTCCCTATTAAGTAAATGTGATAGGATACATTATTTCCATAGGGAACTTCTCAGATATAAACAATAATGATGTAATTATAAAGATTAACTCTCACTTCTGCCTTTGACTCTCTTCTCTGATCCACATTATTCAAAAACCTGAAAAAAATTGCTTTCATCCTAGACGCAAATCCAGATCTCCTTCCCCTAGAAGACGATCTTCCCCTGTCAGGAGAGAGAGAAAGCGCAGTCATTCTCGATCTCCCCGTCACAGAACCAAGAGCCGGAGTCCTTCCCCTGCTCCGGAAAAGAAAGAGAAAACTCCAGAGCTCCCAGAACCATCAGCAAAAGTAAAAGAACCTTCAGTACAAGAGGCCACTTCTACTAGGCAAGTACATAAAAATTCATTTATAAAGGTCACCGTTTTAGGCTGTTACTAAGTGAGTGTAAGTATGATACCTGTTTGAAACAAAACTACTTGATTTATTTTTAGTATTTTTTAAAATTATAAAATAAGCTTGTAGAAAAATTTAAATTGTAAAGGAGAATGTAAATAAAATGCCTGAAAGGTGACCACTGCTTCCCTTTGCTTGTATTCTTTTCAAATATTTTATATACTGTAACTTGAGTTTTTTTTCTTTCAATATTGTGGACAACTCTGCACTTTAAGAAAAGGTATGCAGTTAGAATTTTAGTTGCTCTCACTGCACTTGGAGCTTGGGAGAAGTCTTCATAGATTTTGAAAACTTTTTAAGGATTTTTTACTGATTTTTCGAGAGAAGGGAGGGGGGGGGAGAGAACATTGATTGGCTGCCTCCTGCATGCCCCCCACCGGGGATCAAGCCCGAAGCCAGGCATGTGCCCTGACAGGGAATCAAACCAGCAACCTTTCAGTGCATAGGATGACGTCCAACCAACTGAGCCACACTGGCCAGGGCCAAAAACTTTTTAAAAAGAGAAATAACTTTATTCATTGAGTTACAACTTAAGAGTCTGAATAGAAGAGAGGGGAAAATAAGTTTGTGAGTTTTGTTTTTTGTTTTTTTTTCATAGTGACATCCTAAAAGTTCCCAAGCCTGAACCTGCACCAGAGCCTAAAGAACCCTCTCCGGAGAAAAATTCCAAAAAAGAAAAGGAGAAGGAGAAGACCCGACCAAGATCTCGGTCACGTTCCAAATCCAGATCCCGGACACGGTCTCGCTCTCCTTCTCATACTCGACCTAGACGGCGCCATAGATCCAGATCAAGGTGTGTTGTGGATTTAATATCTGCATAGTGCTTAGATCTTATGTGCTAGTCTTCTAGATAAGAGTAGGTAACTAGTTTCAAAGTAGTTGGAAACATTTAGTAAAATGTTGTTCTTTGAGTTTACAGAGACTTTGAGGACGCTTTATGTATACCTTAAAAAGAAAGTATACCATAGCCCAGTTGGCATGGCTCAGTGGTTGAGCATCAACCTGTGATTCAGGAGATTGTGGTTCGATTCCTGGTCAGGGCACATGCACCTGTTTTGGGCTCGGTCCCTGGTGGGGGGCGTGCAGGAGGCAGCTGATCAATAACTCTCTCATCATTTATGTCTCTCTCTCTCCCCCCCTCCTCTCTCTGAAATTAGTAAAGACATTTATTTTTTCAAGTATACCTACATAAAAAAATCTCTACATAAGTGGAATTGTATCCCTTGAAATCCTTTTTTTTTATGTAGGTGTTTAGAAAACTATGTCAAACAATTCATTGCGTGTTACTGATGTATTCAGGTCCTAATTTTGTTTGTTTTGGCAGATCATACTCACCTAGAAGGCGGCCAAGCCCAAGAAGACGGCCATCTCCTCGAAGAAGAACTCCACCAAGACGAATGCCTCCTCCACCAAGGCATAGAAGGAGTAGATCTCCAGTGAGGCGGTGAGCTTGATTGCTTTCTTTTTTTATTTGATTCAGGTGTATTAAAATGCACCATGTGTTTGTTTTAGACTAATCTTTTTATATTAGTGGCCCCCTGGAAGAAAGAACTCATGAGTAGTAGATAATGTCTTCCCAAGAGCCTATCTCATTTAAGGTGTAGTGCTGTTATTTGCAATGAAAAATAATGCTAGTGTTGGAAATAAAAAAAAAAGAAATTCACCATCTTGTTGATACCTCTTGTTAACTCTTAACCTTTCAAACCCCACCAAGAAATCCTATCAAGTAAGGAAATTAGTCACCTTCCCTCTTTTTTTTGCTTTTAATTACCACTGGTTTCTGAAAAGCAGATGACCATAGAGCCAGTAAGCTGCTTTTACCAGTATTAAAATAACCCATTTTGTGTTAATTGTACATTTACTTTTAGTCACTTTTTTTTTAATCCTCACCCAAGGACATGCTTATAGAGATTTGGGTGGGGGAGCAACAACCAGGAATCAAACCAGCAACTCTTCAGTGCACAGGACGATGCTCCGGTGCTCAGCCAACTGGGCCATTCTGGCTAGGCATATACTTTTATATTTTTTAAATGCTTTTTTGTCATTATAGAAGTAAGTGCTTGCTATAAACAATTCTAACAGAAATAAAAATTACCCAGCCCTAGCTGGGTGGCTTAGCTGTTAAGAGCCTTATCCTGATGCGCCAGGGTTGTGGGTTTGATTTCCAGCCAGAGCACATACAATAATCAAACAATGCATAAGTAAGTGGAACAACAAATTCATGTTTCTCTCAAAAAAATTTTTTATCCACAATCCCATTCCGTAGATATAACCATTATTAGCAGTTTGATGTCTGGTTACTTTTTTAAGAGACTAGGCATTAAAGAAACCTGTTAATGTCAGTGTTCTTTTCTAAAAATCATCTTAAAATTAGCATAAAGTAAAATCTTCTGATCTCTCACCTTTAACAAAAAGATTGTTGCTGTATCTGTCCAAAATAGAGGTCTGGTTCACTGATAGCAAAGTTCTGCGCCTTCTTGACAATGCATTTCACCTGTTTTTAGAAGGAACTCTGATGGTTATGCTTCAGATTACAATTAGGACAGAATTTTTTTGTATTTGAGTCTTTTAAGGTTGTTTTCAGGGAACCAAATGGACCTGGAAATAAAATAATTTTTGTTTTTTTGCCGTCTGAGGTTTTTCAGAATCCCATAGTTTTTTAAAAGATAATATTTTTCCCTGGGGAGGAGTTGTCAAAGTATATTGAACCATTTTTATAACTATTAAAAATTACAGAATTGATGTTACTACTGATAAATGAGACTGATAATGAATGGTCAGTTTAGGTATCACACTTCTAAAATTGATTTTTCCTCCTTAGCAGAAAAGTAAAACTGGTGCTTTCCTAGTAAAAGATTAGTGGAAACAGCTATTTCTTATATTGGAGTTTTGCAAACAGCATGTTTTAATTGTGCTTACTGAGCCATTTAGCAATCAATATTTTGCAGATTGTGTAAGATTCCCTTTCAGGCAGTTTTTATCTCACACTTAAGGTAGGGTTTCTTTTTTTCAGGTTCTCAGGAATTCTTCTGCCAAAGGTGAATTCTGCAGGTACACATAATTGCAACAGAACTTAACACAAATTTTGCCGCAGAATTCGAGAGGCCCCTGCTTCTAAGTTTATGTAGCTAAATGAATTCCTAATCTTTGCACATCTCTTTAAAAACGCATCCTATAAGGTGCTTGATACTGTGTTATTAAATAGACAATACCTTGCCACCCAAATATCGTATGCAAACTCCAAAACACTAATACCATTTCTAAGGAAGAAAGAGACTGGTTAGTTATGCTATTAGTGCTCAACATATTTTATAACTGGAAAGACAACTCAAACATACATTTATCAGGATAATTTATTTCTTTTAGTCAGTCTTGAACTAGCTGTTTCCTGTGCTAGGTTATGGTTTTGTTCCCCATTTTTAAAGACTCATTATCTGCTTAGCTACATAAACTCAAAAGTTGGATAAAAATAGCTGTATTTTTGCATAAACTGTACATACCTGTATGGTCATTCTTTGTAAGAATGCAGTTACTGAATATGAATACTTTATTCTACAGAAGGAGGCGTTCATCAGCATCCTTGTCTGGGAGTAGCTCATCTTCCTCTTCGTCTCGTTCCCGGTCACCGCCAAAGAAGCCTCCTAAGAGGACATCCAGCCCCCCTCGAAAAATGCGTAGGCTGTCTCCGTCAGCAAGTCCTCCAAGGCGAAGGCATAGGCCATCACCTCCAGCAACTCCTCCACCAAAAACTCGTCATTCCCCAACACCCCAGCAGTCAAACCGGACAAGAAAAAGTCGTGTTTCTGTCTCTCCAGGGAGAACTTCAGGTAAAGGTAAAAATCAAACAAAAGCAATATGTTCTTCATTTGCTTATAAAGTGCTTAGTTTTTGGCCGCCCCCTTTCCCCTTCAAAGTATGAAGTAGCTGGGTAATATTTGTATGTGATGTTCTTTGTAAATTGCTTAGAGGTTCACCTTTTCTTTCCTTCTCTTGAGGTTTGTTGAAATAGACTTTACATGTGTTTTGTTTTTAGCAGTGCCCTCTGGCACTGAGTAGGTAGAGAAATATCATTTAGGGCTTTTTGGTTTTGAGTAACTTATCAAAGTTGTATCATCATGATAAGGGATATTTGTATTACTATGAGACCAGTTAACTCCCCAACCCCGGAGATTTTTTTGTTTGATATCTTGTTTGAGGACTTCATATCCTTTTTAATTCTTTTCTTGGCCACATTGTACTCTCTAGGGAAGGACATAGTGTCCTCTTAAAAGCTGGCTTGTTTTTTAAATTTAGGCTCTAGGCAGGGTTCTTATTTGTCCTTGCTTTATTGTTTAGATTGATTTCTGAGGAACTTATGATCTGTGATCTTGCCAGGCAAGTAGAATGCTCACCGTATAAGTCCTAGCGAAGGTTGTGGTCTTTTGGGGTTTATTCTTTAGTATTAAATACGCATTATAGGATCTGTTTGAATGGAATCAGGCTTTGGTGCTTAGGGCTGGAATGAGAAAGACACCCTGGAAGGTTAGTAGTGGCAGAGGGGGGGAATCTAAAAAGCTGCTGTAGTAATTTGGATTTTAAGGAGCAACATATAGTTGCTTTTAACACATTTGAATTTTCAGGTTAGAAATTAAACAAAATGGAGATGGGCAGAATTTTGAATATATTTTAATGAATTTAACAAGATCTGGATTTCTCATCAGCATTTCGCTGCTTCCTTTCCCTTTACCCCCCAATGTGTTGATATTGGTACCTAGAAAGGCAAATTTTGCTTTACCTTTTTTGAATTCTGTTACAGTGAGGTATAGATAAGCTGTCAGAGTGAATGGGGAATAATGGTAGTCTGTAAAGAGTAATGTATAGGTTATTTTCTGAATTTTAACAGGCTAATTTGGTGATACATAACTAAATATGTGGTCCTTTTTCTTGTACTGGCTCTTCATATATAGACAGGCAGCCAGATAAGAATAGAGAAACATTAAGGTCTTCCAGGTTCAGACTTAAAGTATGGGAGGGGGTTTTAGGATCACTTACTTTTTATAACCTCATATCCCATGTTACTGTTTCAAAATTTCAGTCTGTCCATAGTTTCCACTCACCATGTCCAAATCTAATGCTGTTGTCCTGACCTTTTTTTTCCTTTTCCTCTGAATTGTTGGGACTTCTGAATATTTCTTTCCTTTATCTGGAGCCAGAAGGCTCTCTGGTGAAAAAATATTATAAATGTTGTCACTTGTCACTTTGCAAAAACACATCAAGTTATGATTTTTCTTTTTACATCATATAGCAAAGGGTGATAAGTGTACCTGAACAGAAGGACTGAATCCCTGTTAAAGTAGGTTAGTTATTAAGAATTAGTAGTTAACTTTTGAAGAAAGGTAGTTACCTTCATAGGTACTAACTGCTTGTGTTTTAATATATTATTGGAGCGAGCAGGCTGTTGCTTTTCAGTAACAAGTCACAGTGGATATGCACATAAGCAAGAAATAAGTCAAGGTGGGGGACAAAGGACTAGTTCTATTCCTGTGGATTCTGGGGCAGTTCTTTCCATGTTCAAACGAAACCTAGCCAAAGAGACGCACTGTGATCAGTGTAGTCAGAGGCTGCCTTGTGACCACTGAAGCTGAATATTGGTTCCAACTACCTGGAAATAATTTTTTATAGTAAAATGATCCCAGTCATCTGTGATGAAATTTCAGAGCTAGAAACAACTATAGAGATTGTCGTCAAGAAAGAGGTTCTTAGATTAAGTGACTTGGTGAGAGCCAGCCAGGACTAGAATTTGGGTTCTCATTTCCAGTTGAAAAATGTATACTTGGTTGAACCCTCTTTCTCCAAAATGCCTGTTTTGATTTCTGGAGAAGGGAAATGGAGCACAGGATGAAAATCTTTTTTTTTTTTTTTTTTAATGTGTCTTTATTGATTTCAGAGAGAGGAAGGGAGAAGGGGAAAGAGACTTGAAACATCAGTGATGAGAGAGTCATTGATTGGCTGCCTCCTGCAACACCCCGACTGGGGATCAAGCCCGCAACCTGGGCATGCGCCCTGACCGGGAATCGAACCCCTATCACCTGGATCCTAGGTCAATGCTCAACCGCTGAGCCACACCCTGCCAGGCCAAGATGAAACTCTTTAGCTTCTGTACCTGGTAGTATGATTTTAGAAACTCCTTTTTTTGCCGTTTTCATGGCTAATAAGAGCAATGACATTAAAATGTAATAGATTTTACTTTTGTAATTCATATAGTAGTCACTAGTCAGGCTTTAAGTAAAGTTTCTATTGTTGATAGTAGGCAAATGGAGTGGGAGAGAGGCAGGAAAAGTATTTTGATGTTTAAGTCATCTTTTGGACAAGTCTGGGGGATTAATAATTCATAGGACTGCTGAAATAAATTTAAAATGCTGATTTTTCAGTTGACTTAGAAGATTTCTGACTTCATGTTAGAATGATTTTGCCCCTTGAATACAAAAAATATAAACATTTGGATGGATAAAATCTCATTTAGACAAACCTCGATGAAATATTAACATTATAATGTTAATAATCTTATTAGGTTAGCCATTGAACCAGAGTAGGGGTATATAATGGATGCTTGTCTAATGGTGACTAGATTTAATAATAATTAAGGACTACTTTAGCTAAGCCATTAATGAGATTGAGTTAAGAAAAAACTCCAAATGCATATTTCTATGGAAAAATGTGTAGATAATGTTGTAGTTAGGTTTGTATTGTTTACTATGTAGGCATTTGCCAGCCATCTTCCAAATATAACCACATTTTTTAAAAATATGGATATTTTTATTGATTTCAGAGAGAGGAAGGGGGAGAGAAAAAAGAACCATCAATGATGAGTCATTGATTGGCTGCTTCCTGCACGCCCCCTACTGGGGATCTAGCCCATAACCTGGGCATGTGCCCTGACCAGGAATTGAACCGTGACCTTCTGGTTCATAGGTTGACATTCAGCCACTGAGCCATTTGGCCGGGCAAATATAACCACATTTTTAATGTTTATTAGGGGGAAATGCATTCTGTCATCCAAACACATTTTGGAACCCAGTTTTCCAAGGCGGTAATTTGAACATGAGGGTTTATAGATAACTGGATGCCTATAAAATCTTTTTCAAGCATTGAAGATTAACTGACATTTAAAAATGGTGAAGCCCTGGCTAGTTTTGCTTAGTTGGTAGAGCGTTGACCTATGCACCAAAAGGTTTCTGGTTCCATCCCCAGTGTGGGTGCATATGGGAGGCGACCATTTGATGTTTTTTTCTCCCCCTCCTCCTAGTCTCCCTGTTTCTCTCCCCCATCTAAAAATCAATTAAAACATTTAAAAGGAGGGGTGGATACTGACCAGAATGAAAATAACCTCAAATCTCTAAAAAATTTAAAGCCTTTCTATTTTTTTTTAACTTATTAAAATACAAGTTTTAAGTGCACTTACAGTACTACCATATTTCATGATAACTAATTAGGTGTTAACCATTCTTTACCCAATCCATCAGTTTGTCCAAAAGTCTTATTAGGTAGAATCATTAATAAAATGCTGGTTGTTTTATTTTTTTAAATTTTTATTTATTGATTTTAGAGAATGGCGAAAAGAAAGAAACATTGATTTGTTCTACTTGTTTATGCATTCATTGGTTGATTCTTGTATGTACCCCAACAGGAGATCAAATTCACCCCCTTGGCATATTGGGGTGACACTCTAGTCAACTGAACTACTTGACCAGGGCTAAAATGCTGGTGGTTTTAAAAGTGTAGTGGTGAATTCTTTAGTTTGACTATGTTAGCAAAGATGAGATTGCTGTTCTAGATCACTAGTTCTCTCAAGTTACTGCCCCTTGAATGAGCCTTGATAGAATTCTGAATATGAATACCTGTTACATGTATCTACAGTGTAGGTCAAACATCCATGGTAATTGCTTTAAATCAAACAAAACAGTTGTAAAGATCCTGAGGGGGATCACATTGTCTTCAGGTTTAGTTCTTAGAGTATTGTCAAATGATGTTCAGGTTAATCTATGGTAAGATTAATGATTATATTTCTATAAACTTTTGATCTTAGTTGAAGCAGTGGATGGCTATTATAGACAGGTAGTAATTGTTGGAAGTTAAAGCCTATACTTAGAAATAGTGTGTTGGAGTCAGATCCTAGTTCACTTAAATTATCTGTGTGACTTCAAAGTTACTTATATTTAAACTTCAGGTCTCTCCTCTTGTAAAATGGAGGTGGGGGGCTGTAATAATTAGCAACAGTGCTTAACAGTACTTAACATAGTGAGCATACAAAAGGTAACTGCTGTAATAATTTTCCACGCAATTGGGGAAAAATAAGTCGTATCATTCATAAGGTACCCCCAGCTCTCCTACCTTGGGTGTATTTCAGAGCTGCTACTGCTGGTGGTTCCTTTTTCTTTCTTTCCTTCTCTAAGCTTTGGAAAGGATCTTCCAGCTTCAATATTTAATTATTTTTGCTATTGTAAAGGTCTACTTTTTTTATAGGTAGTTTAAATCCCCCACACTATTGTGAAGGTTATGTTCTACATCAAGAGCCTACAGCCTCTTGGGTGGCTAGTTTATTCCTCCTCTTCAGACCAAATATCTTTCTCTGAGAATTTCAGCAAATAAAATTTTTAAATTATCATCCATTTTGTGAACCTACGCATAATGGGTGTTTGAAAGCTTTTATGCTGGTGAGGCCTCATAGACTGTTCTAAGTTGTGGGGTAAGATACAGGTTTATTGAGCTGAACGTTACACATAGGGTAAAGCTTGTTCTCAGAAATGGCTCCCAATTTCTCTGTAACTATTGTGGGTTTTTTTGGGTGAATCTCAAGATCCTAAATCATTGTAGAACTTTTGGGGGCTTTTCACCCAATATTTAAAAATTCTTGCTTCTACTCCAGGTACTACTCAGATGATGATAAAAAAAAAGTCTTACAGAATTTTGTAATTCTCTGTAAATTCTTTATGAGAATAGTCATGCCTATTTTTGTATTGTTAAGAAGATGTCTTATGAAGCTCTTTTGTTTTCTTTTTTAAGTGTGTTGTTGTTTTTTTCCCCCATACTCTTTTTAGTGACAAAACATAAAGGTACTGAGAAAAGAGAGTCTCCTTCACCAGCACCCAAGCCTAGAAAAGTAGAGTTATCTGAATCAGGTAAGTTTTGTGTGTATGTTTGTTTTAAGCAGAATTCAGTTTGTTATACATTTGATCAAACCCTTTGAGTTAAAGATTAATTACAGGATAAAGAGCTAGGACTCTGAAGTCAGACCAACCTGGTTTGACTCCCAGGCTCCACTACTTAACTGCTTTTTGCTTGTTTAATTACTTATTTATCTTAGCCTCATTTCTTTGACATCTGAAATGTGGGTAACAGTATCATCCTTTGGGTTTGTCAATTAACTGAAATACTGCTTATAAAGTGGTTGGTACCCACCCTGACCTATAGCAATTGCCTAAAGTATTTTTGTTTTAAAGTTCTTGGGGTTTTTACTGATTTTTAGAGAGAGAAAGGGGGAGAGAGAGAAAAAAACATAGATGTGAAAGGGAACCATTGATCAGGGGCCTCCTGCATGCCCCTTGCCAGGGATTGAGCCCGCAACCTTTCGGTGCACAGGATGACACCCAATCAACTGAGCTGCATTAGCCGGGGCTAAAGAAGTTTATTTTTATTATATTTGGTGGTGATGGTCTAAATCGGCATTTAAATTGGCATTTTAAGGTTTTCTTTCTTTGCAAACAAATATATACTTTTAAAATATGCTTATATTTTATTTATATATATTGTTACATTGCTTGACCCAACCAGATAAAGGTTTAAGAGACCATTTTCCTACTCAAATATGTTACACTTTCTGTATGCATAACTAAAGAAACACTTTCTAAATGCATCTATCTTTCAGAAGAAGATAAAGGTGGCAAAATGGCTGCAGCAGATTCTGTGCAGCAGAGACGCCAATACAGACGACAGAACCAGCAGTCATCATCTGGTATGGACACTGATTAAGTTTTTTTCTATCTGCATTTTCTAATAAAAAAATACTTAAGATAATGCATATCCATCAGTATAGTGAGCATACTTAGGAGAAACATGTTTGTGTCTACGTAGAAATAAACTGATTTTAGAGTACAACGGTCAAATAAAACAGGTATAAAATTAGAAAAGTATCATTCTT
Source organism: Miniopterus natalensis (assembly GCF_054644295.1). Taxonomy (NCBI): domain Eukaryota; kingdom Metazoa; phylum Chordata; class Mammalia; order Chiroptera; family Miniopteridae; genus Miniopterus; species Miniopterus natalensis. The sequence goes on from NC_142089.1 coordinate 13,326,643, forward strand.
TTCCCAACCCCCAGTCTTATTTCCCAGAGCTTTCATTCAGAAGTTTTCTTTGCACATATAAGCATCTGTGGTTTAAAAAGGAAAAACAAGCCCACACAAGCTCAAATTGTAGGTTATGTTACCCCTTTTTAGTTCTTTTTGTGTACTGTGTGAATATATCTGTAAAATAATTAAAAGTGAAAATTTTGAACTAGAATATGTGCACAGAAACCTGTTTTTAAAACCAAATGTTCTCACTTCATTGGCTCAATTGGTATTTGGAGCTGAGTCCAGGCACTACCTTTGTTTTTCATTTATATAGTGGAAACCAAAGCACCCCACAGTGGCATTAAGTCAGTTAAAAGCTACATAGCTTTTGCAACTCTTTTAAGGTGAGGTTAATCGTGAAACAGTTTGAAAAAGCTCATAGGTCTTGGGTGGGTTTTGGTACTTGGACTACGTTTTAAAATTAAGTTTTAATATTTGGAGAACAGTTAAATATTTTAAGTTAAGGAAACCATGTACAAACAATTGAAGTTTTTCTTTTTGCAGTCTTAGACATTTGCTACCCTGCCTGTAGGAAATGTCACATGCATATTGTTTGCCTTATCAATGCTAGGGACATGGAAGTAGGTTATTCAGACCCTAATAAAACTTTCCATAGCTTTCAAAGTGCATAGAATAATAATAGTCAACTAATTGAGGTGATTTTTAAGCTTTATTTAGTTTTTAGGAAAATCATTAGATTGTTAAAAGTCTTTGGGTCTCCTTGGATTATACTGTGGAAATGATGTATGTAACATTTATGTAGTAATGATTATGTATATATTTGTGCTTTACTTACAAGTCATTAAGCAGATGTTGGTATTGCCTTTGTTCAAAGGTGATGGTTTATATATGTGCCTACTACATTGGTGGACTTGCTAATTTGGACACTCCATCCACTTAGATTCAGAAAATGTGGACACATTTTTTTAAGCACAGACCTACTGTTATGTTTTGTTTCTTGTGTAATTATAGATTCTGGCTCCTCCTCTTCCTCAGAAGATGAGCGACCCAAGAGGTCCCATGTGAAGAATGGTGAGGTAGGCAGGCGGCGGAGACATTCCCCTTCCCGGAGTGCCTCTCCATCACCTCGAAAGCGCCAGAAAGAGACTTCCCCTCGGTAATGTCTTTTCTTCAGCAGTCTTCACTGCTGTTCTGTGGTGATGAAACTTCATAACTTAAAGGGTGGGCTGTGGGTTTATTTTAGAATTTGGATAACTCCATTCAAAGACAGAAGGACATGGTCAGATTTTGTTGGGGGCAGGGGGTTGTTTCGTTTGGTGGTTATTAGCTAATAAATGAGAACTTCGTGAGTTTTGTACCACCATGTCATGTGTGCATGACTAAAAGAATACCAGTTAAATCATAGCATTAATTCCTGAACATCTTGAATGTTTAAAAAATGTATCTCCATTAGTGATACTTAATGCCATTGAAGTAAATCATTCGGTGAATGGAATTCTTGACATTTGTTTTTCTCCACTGCTCTCAGGATGCAGATGGGAAAGCGATGGCAATCGCCAGTGACTAAAAGGTTGGTTAGACACTGCTTTGTACTTAGGGTAACATGTCAAAGTTTTAGTGAGTTTGCTGTTTAAGTAGCCTTATTTCATTCCTAGATTAGGCATCCGGTGGGTGTGGCTGTGGAACAGGCCCTCAGTTGTTTGAGTTAATTAAATTTCTTCACATATCAATTCAATGTAGAATTGTTCACAGTACTCATTTTAGAGCCTTATTTGAACTTAGATTTTTGTGCAATTACAGTATCTGCGGTAATAGCACCTCAGATATAGTGGGGAGGGACTTTGTGGTTACATTGGGGAAGGCAAGGAAAACTGGAGAAAATGAAAAAATTGAAAAAGGAGTGTAAGGCTTTGGCCCTTGTTCAGAGCTTCCTATGGTAGGAAAGTAGGTTTGCATATCTTTATTGACCCTTTTTGATTATTGGTGTCTATGTGACCATAACATTTCTAGTCAAATCATACCTAGAAATCTTTAATTTAGGACTATCTCATGAGTGAAAGAAACAGGCCCAGAAGCCGTAAAGTGAGCTTTTTAGGGTTACAAAGTAACAAAGCCAGATCTTAGACCTGTGCCTTTGACATAACCACTGTACTATGTTTTCACTGGTCTTCTGTTTTGGGGGGTTTAGTTACCACTAAATTTCTAAGTATTCTTTGTGAAACTCCCATTATCTTATTTTGGCTCATTTTTTGAAGCTTGGTTATTTTAGGTAATCCTCATTAATAAAAGGGTTTTCTTGGAAAGGTTCTTTGGAACCAGTCAGCAATGTTTGTGGTGGAGCTAAGCAGTATATTTGTGCGTGAAAGTAACTATTACTGTCAATAAATGAAAACCTAAAAAAAGATAAATTTAGATGCTAAGGTATTCTGTTCCCAGCTGTAATTACACCTGGTTTCTGTAAAATTGCTAGTACAGCAGCTAGAAAATTACTTTACAAAATCAGTTTAGTGCTAAGATTTCTTCCCTTCCTCGCACTCCCCAAATTATGGAACTATGTTCTTTACTAGAAAGAGCTTTCTCACTGCAGTGAAGTCAACACTAGTGTTTATTACCCTACCTCAGGGATGTTTTTGTTTTGAGTCTCCACATTTTAAAAGGCACTAAATTGTACTAGTAGCCTCAGGTTGAGTGATTTTAGAAATTGTAATCAGGTGTTTGGGATTTAGGGATGGAGAAATAATTAATTGGAATCATGCTTCAGTATTTATTTTAAGAAGGGAAACACAGCCTGGTTTCTAATATTTTATAAAGTTTTAACATAAAGTAACATTTTCCATGTTCTTAAACCCTTGCCTTTGAGGGTTCAGCACTCCTTAATTTAAAGGATACAAAGTATATTGATCGTACTTAGTGTAGTTGTCACATCTATAATTTCTTACCTCCATTTCCAGTGTGGTCAGTGAAATGAGATTGTTCCGGAGAGGTCACTGCAGAGGTAGTAAGCTGCTCCCTTGTTATGAGACTTGTCTGTTCCTAAATACTTGGGCTAAGGGCTACATCAGATTGAGTCTTATTGAAACTGATTCTCACACAGTTTAGGGGGGAACCTCCTGCTCAACAATCTTTACACATTTGAAGGCTTGGTTTGGCATTAGTGTTCAGAGTAACTAGAAAATGCTTAGCTTTTTTTTTTTTTTAATTAATCCCTGAAATGTGTACCTTATCAGATCAGTTAAAAAACTATAGCCTTCGGGTCATAAAACCATGTGGAATCAAGACTCCGGTTATAAGTGATTATCAGATTTTTCTGGCAGTTCCTTAAGTTATGCTACTTTGGTTATGATTTTATTTTATTCTTACTCTCTTTTCAGTTATTTTTTCACATAGAAACGCAGGACACTGAAGGTCATTACTAAAAGGGACCTTAGTTCATTTTACAAATGAAACTGAGGGGCAAGATAAATATTTCAGGTCATTAGCATATCATAATAGATTCTAACCTGAGTTCAGTTTTTAATGAGACTTTTGTTTAAAGTTTTGCGAACAATTGGGAGAACTTTTTTAAGAGAAGCCACATAATCAAGAGTAAATATCCCAGCCAGCGTGGCCCAACAATTAAGCATTGACCTATGATCCAGGCGATGGAGGTTGAAATCCGATCAGAGCACATGCCCAGGTTTCGGGCTCGATCTCCAGTAGGGGGTGTGCAGGAGGCAGCCGATCAATGACTCATTGATATTCCTATCTTTCCCTCTCATCTAAAGCTTATCTGTCTTGGTATCACTGCCTCTTGTAGTTTATATTTTAAATCTATTCAAAATGAAATCTTAGCCCCCACAAGGCATAGACAAATGTAAATAGAAAGTTTAATGTAGTAATGATTTCAGAATTTTCTTTGTTCTGTTACAGAGCTCTCGGTTTTAAAGGAGAACAAAGACCAGTAAACTTTAGAAAGTACTTCCAGATTCATAGGAATTACCAATACTGTATTGGACAAGAAATTACTTACGTTATTTGGCTACTTTGTGTACACAAGTTTATCCAAAAGGTGGCACACTGGCTTGGTGTATATTTTAATATATCTATAGGAAGATGGCTATGAGTTAGTCTAGTTGATATAATTGTATATTTCAGGTGTGTTTTTATGTTGGTTAAGCTCAGAATTGAGGTTTATATGATCTTTACCTGTACTTGAACCAAATCAATCCCAGTGATAGGTTTAGTGCTCAGACAACTTTAGTCCTTTGTGTTTGGGGATAGTGTTTTTAGTTAATAGTATGCAGCTCTTAAACAGTGTAAAAGCATTTTAAAAATCAAGTATTTGGAGCTATGACACCCAGATTTGAGGCCTTAAGCCACTGGTAACTGTTAAAATTTAAAATGTCTGTTAGAACATTAAGTTTTTCTGGGCTTCGGTGCAGTCGTTCCTAAAAAGGAATTGAAAAATCTACCTTGAGGGCCTTTTTCAGAATACACTGGCTAGACCATAGCCCAGACCCGATGAACACAAAGCTCAGATAAGTTTCCCAGGTGATTCTGGCGTGTGTGCCAATTTCAAAGCAATACTCTAAGGCACTGTTTTCAAACCTTTCCTTCATCATGTAAAGAATATTTTATATCGATCGTGACCCAGGCTACATATTTGTATACTGTAACAACAAAAATTTCACAAAAGAATACTCACCTTTACTGCTAGCAACATTCTGATTGTCTGTGTGCGGTTTTTTTATTTAAAAAAAAAAAAAAATGCTGGTTCGTACCCAGGGTCTTTACTAATAGTCTTGACCTGTACTTTGAAAAACACAGCTCTGAGGGATAGAGTAACAGTTGCTGTACTTTGGGTTAACAATGATTAAAACAGTGTCATCTGGATCAGTTACTATAAGTGCCACTAAGAATCACCTATAATTTTTCTTTGGTGTAGTGCTCGACGGAGGAGAAGTCCCACCCCACCACCCACTAGAAGGCGACGGTCTCCCTCTCCTGCTCCTCCACCTCGACGGCGTAGGTCTCCCACACCACCACCACGGCGAAGGTAATTCATTACATGTGCTTGTTGGGGTTCATAGAGCAACTCTGTTTGTTTATTTATGGAGACGATTAAATATGTTTTTTATTGTTGACAGCTGTCCCCCACTTCCCCCCCTTTTGTCTACTTCACCCAGCCCCTGCCCTACCCTAGGCCTTCATCACATTATTGTCTGTTTCCATGGGCTATACATATGTGATCTTTAATTAATCTTAATTAGAGCAGCGTTGAATCTTTGTGATTGAATTATCTTATTAGAGTGACATAGCTCAGCCATTCATAAAACACCACATATTACAATTCCATTTATATGAAAAATCCAGAACACACAAATCTATAGATTCAAAGTGGGTTAGTGGTACCTAGGTAGGAATGGGGAGTGATAATGGACATACACACTTCAAATATACTAAAAACCATTGAAATGTGCACTTTAAATGGTTGAATTCTATGGTATCTGAATCACATACCAATAAAGATGTTAAAAGGTAGAAACACTAGTGATTAGAAAGGGGAAAATATAAGGTGGGGCAAAAGTAGGTTTACAGTTGTTCCTATGGAAAATAATACAATAATTAATAAGTAATACAAGAATAAACTTTTGCATGCTCACAACTGTAAGCCTACTTTTGCCCCAACCTGTATTAACTTAGTGAGGAATTCCCAGCAGACACTGTCCTAACTAAGGAATCCAAGTTAACATCCCCAGTAATACATATTGGTGTCACATAATTCCTAGCTACCTCTGTGGTATCCTTACCAATTGTTCAGAATCTCAAGGTAATTATTAGGGATATTAGACAAACCTAGTTTGAAGGTCATTCTACAAAGGAACTGACTGGTAGTTTTTTTAAAATGTCAAACATTCAAGAAAGAGTAACAGTTATAAATTAGCAGAAACTTTTGGGACACATGACAACTAAGTACAGTGTAGGATTCTGATTTTTGGAACCTGGAACAGAAAAAGGACATACGTGGAAATGGATAGTATTAGTACTTTAGTTAATATTGAGGTTAATTTCACTTTTTATAGTTTTTTATGGTTGTATAAGATGTTAAGTGGCAAATCTCCACTGTTATTGCAGCTCTTCTGTAAAGCTAAAATGATTTCAAAATAAAAGTTGCGGGGGGGGGGGTTCTAATGGTGTTGCTCATATACATTCCCAAGCAGTAGAATGGGTTTAACCACTCTTGAATAGCTGTTATGTACCAGGTAAAGTGCTGGGTGCTTAAGTCCTTTATCTCCAGTCTTCAAGGTGATCTTGCTTGGTAGGTGGTATTCCCATTTTTCAGGTAAAGAAATAGAGGTTCAGAGTTATTAAAATTGCTCGGGGGCGCCCGGGCAGGTGTGGCTCAGCGGTTGAGCGTCTGCCTAGGATCCAGGAGATCGTGGTTCGATTCCTGGTCAGGGCACATGCAGGAGGCAGCTGATCAATGACTCTCATCATTGGTGTTTCTATCTCTCTTTCCCTCTCCCTTCCTCTCTGAAATCAATAAAGATATATATATATATTTTTTAAATTGCTCAGGGGCAAAAATGGAACTGCATTCTACCATGCTGCCCATTGTATGGGCAGGAAAATATTTTGAGCTCAAGGTCTGAATGATTCAAGAGCAAGTGGTTGTTGGACCTGAATATTATATTTAGGTCTAATTCCAAGGAGGCAAGTCAGGGTTATGTAGGAATTCAGTAAGAGGAAGGTCAGGTTGGACTTTTGCAGGGATGCATTCTGCCTAGCAGTGGACTTCTATTGAAAAGTGGTCATTTGAGACAGAAAATGCAAGTCTCTCTTTGAAGGGTGTAGAGATACTTTTTAAAGCTTGTGCATTGAACTTTGTTGAGTCCACCAATTTAGAGCTTTTAATGCACATCCTTCCCGAGTAAGTTGACCATAGTCAGTAGAGTCCTGCTAACATAATGATCTAGTAGTTATATGATGATAAAGGATGTTCAGTTTAGTCAAAGCAGTACAAAATTCTGTTATCAAAAAGCATTAAATTGATTTCATATGGATTGTGTTTAATGACATATTTGAATTCATTTGGAAAATTGCAAATTTCTCTATTAACCAGAATGTCCTGTTTTGTAGTCATACAATATACAGGAATTTTATTGTGATATCTTTACTGAAATGAGGATAAAGGTAGAGCATTTCTATTTAGAAATATACTCCCTTGGCCTGTACAACTAGCAAGTACAATACAGGCAAATACCTCGTTTTAATGCTCTTTGCAAATACTGCGTTTTCATCAACACTAAGGCAAGATCCTCTACCAGGAGAAAGATGGCTCAGATGATGGTTAATGTTTTTTAGCAATAAAATATTTAAGTTAATGTACATACTCTTTTTTTTTTTTTTAAAGACTTCTGCTATTGCACACTTAATAGACTACAGTGTGGTATAAACATAACTTTTACATGCACTGGGAGACCAATAATTTTATTTGACTTGATTTATTGCAATGTTTGCTGTTCTACGGTGATCTGAAACCAAATCCCCAATATCTCTGAGGTGTGCCTGTGTAGCCATAATTAATGGTTAGTTTTCTTTGTATACTATTTATCTTGTCAAACCCTCCAGCTTAATAATGTGTTTTCCTAGGACTCCTTCTCCTCCTCCACGGCGGCGCTCACCTTCCCCAAGAAGATACTCGCCTCCGATACAGAGAAGATACTCTCCTTCCCCACCTCCGAAGAGAAGAACGGCTTCTCCCCCGCCACCCCCTAAACGAAGGGCATCGCCATCTCCACCACCAAAGCGTCGTATTTCCCATTCCCCACCTCCCAAACAAAGAAGCTCCCCGGCCACCAAGAGACGTTCACCTTCATTGTCATCAAAGCATAGGAAAGGGTCTTCCCCCGGCCGATCTACTCGGGAGGCCCGGTCACCACAACCAAACAAACGGCATTCGCCCTCACCACGGCCTCGAGCCCCTCAGACCTCCTCAAGCCCTCCACCCGTGCGAAGAGGAGCATCCTCATCACCCCAAAGAAGGCAGTCCCCATCTCCAAGTACTAGGCCCATTAGGAGAGTCTCCAGGACTCCGGAACCCAAAAAAACAAAAAAGTAAAAATATTTTATGCTCTTTGTTTGGGAACATTTACTTGCATAGTTCTCTTTATGCTTGAAATCTCCACCCCCCCTTACTAAGAAATTACAGGAAAGAATAAGCTGTGAATATAAACTTTTAAGGCAAACTCTTACTACTACTCAGAGAGCCTTTTCTTTTTTGAGAATAGTTCTGTATGGCATAAACTAAATGCCATAGGATTATACCTGGTTCTTAGGAGTATCAGCTATATTGAGGGTGTGCTGCTGAAACTAAACTCTGAAGTGATGCATAGAATATTTCTTGCATGTCTATGTAAGACTGATAAAAGCAGTCTTAAATAAAATACAAGGAATTGGCATTGTTAATTTCGTACAGAAAAATTCGCATTGTTCATTTTTAGCAATATGGAAAGAGTTGGTGAGGTGTGAACTATTCTCCGGGAGACTTTGATGATACAAATTTGAATTAGTAGACTCAACTAGCAAACTAAGCTCTGTAAAATAAAGTTTGTGACCTAGTTCTGTAATGGTAGTTGGTTAGCTTCTCTTAGGAAAGATCTATCTTCTTGGATAATAAATGTTTTGGTTTTTTCCCTTTTGTCTAGACCTGCCTCACCAAGCCCTCAGTCTGTAAGGAGAGTCTCATCCTCCCGATCTGTCTCAGGATCTCCTGAGCCAGCAGCTAAAAAACCCCCAGCACCTCCATCTCCTGTCCAGTCTCAGTCACCCTCTACCAACTGGTCTCCAGCAGTACCGGTCAAAAAGGCTAAAAGCCCAACACCAAGCCCATCACCTGCGAGGGTATGTGTCTGCCCTGTTTTGGACATCCTTTATAGTTGTATGTGGTCACTTGGAAGCAAAGACATTTTTTGTCTTTTGTAGCTCAGAAGAGCATTATTTTCTGTGGTTCAGATAGACTTCAAGGAGGCACAGATTAAGTGGTGGTAATTGCATCGGCAGTCCATTAATAGTCTAGCCACCCACTGACCTGTGATGTGTCTGATACTGGTAAATTCCAGAATCTTGGTGGTTGAGATTGGACTATATAGAAAATCTAGAAAAACAAAAAAAATGGCCAATGGTTCTATTATCTAGGGGGAAAATACCTTAGTATTTCTGCTGATTTCTCTAGTGTTTGACACATTTGGGGATACCTAATTAAGGTCACACAAATCAGTGATATTTTTTTATCTTAGATTGTGTTTATATTATGATATTTTTATAAAACGAAAAGTATCACAAAGAAGACACAAGAATGTTGTGGTGGGGTTGTATGTTAGGAAAATGATGAGTGATTGAATTTTTATTCTTTGCACTTTAATGCTTTTAGTTTTTGTACAGGGGAAATACAATTGACCCTTAACTGTGCATGTCCACTTATATGTGTATTTTCAAAAAATATACAGTTGACTGTCCATATCCCCCAGTTTCGATCTACAGTTAGAATCCATGGATGTGGAGGGCTGGCTGAAGCATTGCTCTTTTCAATTTTTTTTACGGGACTTGAACATCCATAGATTTTGGTATCCTTGGTGTTCTAGAACCAATCCTTCATGGTTATCTAGAGATAGCTCTAGTTAAATTTGGGAGGCGTCAAAAATTATTTGTGGATTTTTTTTAAATCCTCACTCCAAGGATATGTTTATCAATTCTTTTTTAAAATATATCTTTATTGATTTCAGAGAAAGGAGAGAGAGAGAAACATCAATGATGAGTCATTGATGGCTGCCTCCTGCACGCCCCCCACTGGGAATGGGGCCCACAACCTGGGCATGTGCCCTGACCGGGAATTGAACCCCGATCTCCTGGATCCTAGGTCGAAGCTCAACCACTGACCCATACCCAGCTGGGCTGTTTATCAATTTTTTGAAAGAGAAAGAGATTGATTGGTTGCCTCCTTATACATCCCGACCAGGGATCGAGCCCACAACCTTTTGATGTACAGGACAGTGCTCCAACCAACTAAGCCATCTGGCCAGGGCTATTTGTGGATTTTTGACTTCACAGGGGTTAGCACCCTTTATCCCTGCATTGTTCAAGCGTCAGCTGTACATTATTTCTATAGTAAAAAATGAACCTTGCAACCTGTGAAATCTTAGATGGAATGAAAAGTACTTTATTGTTTTGTATAGTCTTTGGCAGTTTTCACATTGTCAAGTTTAATTATTGGAGTACTGAAATAATGGGACTTGAATCTTTTTTTCTCTTGTGAGTCATTAATCTGATCTTGGACAGGTTTCATTCAGTGTTGTATAAAATTAGTGGTTAAATGTCCATCTAAATAGGGTTGACTGAATTGTGCAAACTAACTGGATAGATTGGGGAATTTTAAGTAATAGCTTAGAAATGTGAACTTTAAGAATTACAGGCTCGCTTGGCCGGGCGTGGCTCAGCGGTTAAGCGTCGACCTAGGATCCAGGCGATCAGGGTTCGATTCCCGGTCAGGGCACATGCCCGGGTTGCGGGCTGCAGCCGATCAATGACTCTCTCATCATTGATGTTTCTATCTCTCTGTCTCCCTCTCCTTTCCTCTCTCTGAAATCAATAAAGATATATTTAAAAAAAAAAAAAAAAAAAGAATTACAGGCTCAATTCAATTATAGCAGAGCCTGCCCTTTGCCTACATTTGGCATATATGCCGTGGTAGGAGGGGTCCGGTGGCAATAAGAATGCTGGCATATTTAGAATAAGAGCTGGATCAAAGCCTGCACGTTAGGCTAGTATCATGCGTGATTTACAGGTACACGCATTTAATCATCACAGCAGCTTTCAAGGATTATTGTACAGTTTAAGGTCGACCAAAAGTTCAGCCCGTTTGAGCAGATTCAGGAACCAGAATTCAGCTTAGGCCTGTCTGCGCTCTGAGACTCCTCTCTCTCTTGCTCGTGCCACCTCTCCTTCCATCTGGAGCTTGACCCTGACTCGGCTTGTGGTCGCAAAACCTGGTTTCATGTGAAGGTAGTTGGGTAAAATTGTAAAAATCAGTTACCTTCGCAGTTCATTCTGACTCTTAAAATCCATGAGAAAATCTCTGCTTTTCGGGTGGCTCCCATCTCTAGGACTCCTTCTCTTGGCGGTTGGCCTTGGGCCTTTCTCCCCGGACCCTTAGGAACTCTTGAGATTGATCCATTTTAGTTATTTTCTTAGAGATCTAACTAGGTGAGGTGGACAGAACTGTAGTGATTGAAGTATTGCTGTTACTTTCTGGGTTTCTAGAATTCGGATCAAGAAGGGGGTGGGAAGAAGAAAAAGAAAAAGAAGGACAAGAAACACAAGAAGGAGAAGAAGCACAAGAAACACAAGAAACACAAGAAGGAGAAGGCTGCTGCGGCCGCAGGTGCTGTGCCTGGAGCCCCCACCCCTGCCCCTGCCCCCGCCACCGCCGCAGCCCAGGAGACGCCCGAGGCGGGGCCGGAGCCCAGGAAGGTATTGTGTGCCCCATCCTGTGGCTTCTACTAGGAGCTACAATTTCTCTTTTCTTTCTTTTCTTTTTTTAAATAATTCACTACTTGGCTGTTAACTCTCTTGATCTGTTTCTCAGTGGCCTACCAAGAATAGGAATTTGCCAGGACTAAGCATGAGAGTGTGAATGGCTGCCAAGTAGCTTAATGTATACTTTTAAAATAATTTCTTTGCAGTAGAATTAATATGCCTCGTAATTTACCTATTTAGTATATTTATAGAGCAATGCAGCCATCAGCACGATTTGATTTTGCTCTGTACTTGGTATCTCCTAGCAGTGTGTCAAGAATAACAATGTGACCTGTGTGGCTTTTTTAGGAGACTGAAAGTGAAGCTGAAGATAACCTCGACGACTTAGAAAAGCACCTGCGCGAAAAGGCCCTGAGGTCAATGAGAAAGGCTCAAGTGTCCCCACAGTCTTAGGTGGAAATGTTTGTTATGATGTAAATTTTATTTGGTTTGTACTCAATTCAATTTCAAAAATGCTAAAATGTGTTTGAGCTTTAGACTATAACATTTGTTGTAATAATTGCTAGGTTGAAGTTCGCCATGTAAAAAAAGGGCATGGATCTACATTGCAAAAGGTGTCCACAGTGTATTAGTGACATTCTTTTATTATTGACCGCTGACATAAATTCATTTAGAGTGAAATATTTTAAGCCAAAAAGAAGTTCCCTTTTTAAAAAAGGGGCTTTGAGTATTGCTGGCATTTTTATGGTTTCTTTAAATGCCCCTGGTGATTCCCAGAGGTTTTCTTCTTTTATTTTTCCTTTTTTTTCTCATTTGAGTCTTAGTTCCCATTTAAGTTATGATGCTTCCAACCTTGTATGGTTTGCAATTGCCCAGAAATAAGACCACTGTTGAACTACTACAAAAGTATAAATGAACATTTTAATGCCACAATCTTTCCTGTTGCCTGTGGAGTCTCTGCTGAAATTAATCAGGATTCAAGCTCTAGGATGAGACAAGACGAGAGCATGCCATTTGCCAGGACGCTGTGGGTTAATACTGAAGTGTAACAAGTGGATTTGGAACACTGGAATTTCATTCTGTTCTCTTGTGTTGTTTTGTAAAGGCAGTTAACTAGTCCCAGGAAGGATCCTTCAGTTACGTAAATTTTGTTTTTTGAAATGTCATGGCTCCATTCTTAATTTTGTCTCACTCTTCCAATTGGTATATACAACTTTCAGAAATCTTGTATTTGGAAGGCTGGAAGGGCCCAGACTTTGAAATAGTGTCTTGTTTTCACTGTTTTTGTGGGTTTTTTTGTTGGTTTGTTTTTTTTTGTTCTTTTTTTTTTTTTTTTTTTTTAAACTAAAGCTATATAAAGCTTGTGGATTAAACAGAATAAATTTCTAAATTTAAAAGTGTTGGCTGCTTGCTTTTACTTATCTCAGTACTGCAGAAACCCTATCTTCCTTAGAAACCTTACGGTGCCTGCATTTTTACCCCTTCGCCCCTCAGGCAGTGAAGGTTGGGCAGGGGAAATAAAAAGCTGATGAAATTGTTTTACTGTCTTTATGTTAATAATGTGGTAAGTGCTATGAAGGGAAAGTGCATGGTGTGATTGGAACATACATGACGGGCAGGCAAGTTGGCCGGGCATGGGTGATTGAAACAGAGCAAGCAGTGTCTGTATACCTGGCGCAGAAGGGGCCTGGCACCTTCCCACAAGTGAATAGAGGCTGATGGATGTGGGGTGGGAAATATTTGGCTATCCAAAATCAAGTCATTTTGCATTTAAGATTTAGCAGAGCAAAATAATTTGAGGCAACTTGGAGTTGACAACATCGTGTAAGGTTAAGCAGCAACATTATATGAAAGAAGAAGTAAAGGTGTTTGGGGCACCGTGAGCAAGTTGGCATGTGGGCAATTAATTTGATTATAGTTTTTGGCAGTTGAAGCAAAAAAAAAGAAAATGCCTGTGCATCTTATTTCAGAAAAACTTAGGAGAGGTTATTTTACCCAAAAGATGGACAGAAAGGGGACTGTTTTTATAGGTTGGTTTTTAGAGTGATTTGTAACAATGCTTAAGATGCTTTTGTAGGGACTGCACGAAGGTAGTCTAGTCACTGTCCATAGTGAATAATCAAATCTTAGGAGTGTGTCCAGCAATTTTCAAGAATCTTTCACACAATTCTCTTGACTTTGTAATTCTGTGGTACAGGAAAAGCACAGAATACCTATTTACTAAGATGGTTGTTGCTAACTTGATCCCTTCCTGGGGTACTTGCGTCTTTCTAGCCAATCACTCATTCAGCCCATTCTCGTCCCATTCCTTCAGTAGGCTCTCATTCCTCCATCTGCCCGCTTTTGTTAAGGTTCGAGATAACCTCCACTTTGCCAAAGTGAGTGATTCCCAGTCCTACTGTGCCAGTCCTCTTGGCTCTGTCGCTCACACCTGTTTTCAAATGCTTTCTTCACTTGGGTCCCAGGAGCAACATTGGTTTACCTTTTAGTCGTAACACCAGTTTTCAAAGTGTACCTCACTAGCTGTTTTTTTTAACCTCTAGTGGATCCTTTCAAACATGACGTGATGGAGTTTTTCTTTTCCTTGGTGGCTTTCCCTACATTTAGTCTCTAGTCCCTTGGCTTTAAATGTCATCTTTTTGTTGATGTGTGAGATTTCTTTCTGGTCTAAATTTCCCCCCGACCTAGACCCCTCTTTGTCCAGCTACCTACTTGATAACTCCATTTGGATATCAAAAAGGCATACATACCAAATCGAACTTATCCAAATACCATCTTCTGATTTTTTCCTCCTCTTATTTCAGTACCTGTCACCCTCATTTACTCAAAATTGAGTCAGTACTGCCAATGGTAGTATTGTCCACCCTCCAACACACACATGAGCCATTCCATTCCCAATAGCCCAAGTCAGATCATAGTGTCACTGAAAATCCTCGATAGCCTCCAAGTAAAATCCAGATTTCTTACAGTGGCCTGCAAGACCCAGCAGCACTGGGCCGAATCTGCTTTGGCAGAAACTTCAGCTCCACTCCTCAGTCTGCTCAGACCATACCTGCTGCCTTGCTCTTTAACCCAGCAAAACTGGTTACCCTTTCTGGGCCTTTGTTTCTATGGCTCCCCCTGCCAGTCTCCTGAATTGTTTGCTTGTTTTCCCTCAAATAGGCTTTCTTAATTCCTTTATTTTCATGGATAGCAATTATTACCTGAAATATGAAATACATTTTTGGTCCCTAGGAGCTTGGTCTTGTTCTTGACTGTGTCCCCAGTGCCTGGTACATAGAAGTACAGATATTTGTTGAGTGGGTGAAAAAGCACGTTGAGTCATTACTTTTATATTTGCCAACAGGATTTGAGGTAAAGAAAATGAAAAGGTGCGATGATTGCTTCCCTCAAGGAGCATTTGCCTACTGGGGAGATTATAAACGTGCAAACAAGAATTTGGAGTGGACAGAACATAGTTTAGAGAGGTAGACCAGGATTTCTACCATAGATTTCTATGTGTAACCTTGGTCAAGTTACTTGACCTCTAAGTGCTGCCATTTCCTCTATGGGAAGTAATGGTGGGATCTACCCAAGTTTTTGAAGATGTGTTAAACATACAAAGCAATGACAACTCAAAGGGAGGTTCCTTGCTAGCTAATGTGACATGTATTCATTCTAGTAACTGGCAATTTTTTGTTCAGATGTCTAAAAAGGATTTTATTTTTTTTCTTAATCCTCACCGAAGGATATTTTTTTCCATTGCTTTTCAAAGAGAATGGAAGAGTGAGAGAGAGAAACATCGATGTGAGAGAGACACACGGATTGGTTGCCTCGAGCACTCAGGATTGAGCCTGCATCCAAGGTTGGACGGAGTCGAACCCAGGACCTTCAGCCAACACTAACCCCTGAGGCAAACAGCCAGGGCCAAAAAGGATTTTAATTGATCATAATCCTATTCAATGAAATTTTCTCTCTTTTTAAACAGATAGAATTATCATAAAATTCACTTTTAAAAGTGTGCAACTCAGCGGTATTTCGTACATTCTCGGTGTGCAACCACCATCACTGGAACCATTAATACTACTCCAGTGTTCAAGGTTCAGCCGTGGCGCTGCATTTACTGCTGAATAGCACTCGCTTGTATTGACTCATTTTGCTACCCATCCATTAGCTGGGCATTCGGGCAGCTTCCACTTTGCGGCTATTACACATAAGACAGCTGTGAACATTTGCATCCAAGTTCCTGAGGACATGTTTTCTCACACATATACCTAGGAATGAAATTGCTGGGTCATCAGTAACCCTTAACTTTTTTTTTTTTTAATATATCTTTATTGATTTCAGAGAGAGGAAAGGAAAGGGAGAGAGAGAGAGAGATAGAAACATCAATGATGAGAGAGTCATTGATCAGCTGCCTCTTGCATGGCCCTGACTGGGGATCGAGCCCGCAACCCGGGCATGTGCCCTGACCAGGAATTGAACCCCGATCTCTTAGATCCTAGGTCAACGCTCAACCGCTGAGCCACGCCCTGCCGGGCAACCCTTAACTTTTTAAAATGCTGGACTCTTCCCCAAATAGCAGCTGCACCATCTTACATTCCCACCAGCAGTGTTAGGGTTCTAGGTTCTCCACATCCTTACCTACGCTTCTCATCATTTTGGTTATAACCATCCTGGTAGGTGTGACGTAGAATCTCACTGGTTTGATTTGCATTTCCCTGCCGGCTAATGATGCCGAGCATCTTTTCATGCGCCGATAGACGACAATGCCATTTTAAGCTGATTGGTATTTACACAGGAGTATTTCTGGAATTGTGGCTGTGGGTTTGGATTCAGGGCTCTCAGGAGTCTTTGTAGAAAGAGCTGATCATGCGCTGTAACAGTCACAACCAGGGGATGTTGAAGTCAACCAACTTTAATTGCCTCTGAAGCCAGGAGTGGAAGTAGCTTTTAGTGGATATTGGTAATACAGAAGGTAAAACCTCACTTAGGAAAAAGATGGTCTTTGTAAATCCCAAAGCCAGGCATCTGTTCTTTTAAGCACCGCGCTAGTGCACAACCAGGCAGAGACCCTTCTGGCATTTTAAGCGCAGAGGCTTTGGCCCGCCCGGAGCAGTGGGGACTATCTAAGCACCTGGGATTTGCTGAGCACCCGCCAGGGCTCAAGGCTGGCTCAGGGCTCATATTCTGTGATCTCCCAGTTCCTTTCTTTTCTCTTGCTTTTTTCTGCCTGGAATGCTCTTTCTTGTCTCCTAATGTCCAAATTCTTTTGGAACTTATAAATGTATTTAAGGTAATGTTTTCTAATTATTAAAAAAAAAAAAATACTCACTTTTGGAAAAAAATACAGAAGAAAAATTGGCAATCGCATCATTCAAACCAAGGATGCCTGTCTCAGGTTAAGTACTCTACCTGACTCCACCCAACCCACACTCAGCTCCCCTCTAATATATGGAACAAACCAGGGTTTTTTTCCTATGTATTCATAAGTACATATGTAGCTACAAATATCAGTCATATGATGTATACATAATGTGTAATGGGTTCCCCCCATTGGGCGTACCATGAACTAAAATTGCAGAACACATTTTAAATGTTTTCTACAACTAGCTCTGGCTGGGTGGCTCATTTGGTTAGAGCATTGTCCTGATATACCAAGGCTGTGGGTTCGATCTCTGGTCAGGGCACACACAAGAATCAACCAATGAATGCATAAATACGCGGAACAACAAATCGATGTTTCCCTTCCTCTCTCTCAAATCAATTTTTTAAAAATTTTTAAAATGTTCCCTATAACTAGAAAATTGAAATACCCCATACCAACATCAAAACACAGTTACAGCTCCCCCTTTTGTGTATTTCTTATCTGTCATTAAAAAAAAAAAAAATTAGATGCCTCTCTCTGTTTAAACTTGCCTCTGTAAGTAAAATGGTAATAATGGTGCCCTTTGGGGAGGATTAATTGAGATGATGTTGGGTTGCAACCTCCTTGGGAGCTTCCCAGGTGTTACCTGAAACTTGCCCCATATGCGGGGGCAAGGAGTTACCGAAGAAAAAAACTGACTACTCCAGGTTGGTAGGTGGCACTTTTAAAAAGCAAGGGAACTTGTGAGGCATATCTTGAGCAGCCTGAAGACAGTTTTCTGCACGCGCCTGGCGATATCTTAAAAATTTTATATAGAGAACTTAACTGGTTTCAGTGACGTACCCAGGGGGGCTTGGCTGAGTTGGTCATGTGCCCTTTGAGAGAGCATCAACACGTTTCTGTCTCAAGGCATATCCTTGGAGCAGCTGGGAGCAGGGAAGGCAAGTGGAACATATTCCAAAGTACAGGGAAGAGAGTGGGGAACCTCTAACTGCCTGGGTCAAGCTCAAGGGTCAAACCAGTGTAACGTCCTCTTGCTGACCTTCCCCAGTAGATGAACAAAAGGCAGTCCCTGCCCCAGGGAAGCTCATGGCATATGGCAGGAAAGGGGGGTGGGAGCGGAGGGGCAATCAGGTAGTGGTAAAACCATATCATTGGGGACCTAAGGTAGGGGAGCAGTGCGTTGTAGCAAAGGACAAGAGCAATCTGCAGACAGCTTCTCGGCCACAGGCTTAGCTCGGGCCTGGCATGTCATGAGGGCTCCATCAGTGGGAGCCGCAACTGTTTCATCAGATCTTGGATGCTGGCAATAGGATGCGCGGCCACCTATTAAAGGCGGCATCCCGTTCACCGATTTCAGAGAGGTTAAAATGTGTGTGCGCGTGGGGAGGGGGGCGTGTCTTATTATATTCTATGACGTATATGTCTAACTATATATGGTGTTAGAGGGTCTGGAACGCCGAGGAACCGGTGCTGACCCAGCCCCGTGCCACACTCCTGGGTGGAGCCCCGATCTGCGCCTTTGTCGCCCGTTTCAGCGGTACTCTACATTCTCCCACTAGGTGGCGCCCTGGCTCTGGGTGCCTGCAGCGGGAGCTGACGCCCTAGAAGCCAGTCCTACTCCTTAGGCTCCCCGCTTTTCTCCCTCTTTCCCTTTGCCTCCATCCCTGGCTTTTTCGTTTGTTTGTTTTGTTTTTTGGAGAGGTCCATTGTGTGGGTTTTTCCCTGGCGTCAGAGGCCCCAGGGCTCAGAGCTTCTCTGGAGAATTCCAGAGCTTGAGGAATCCTCGCAGGCCCCTGGGCCCTGTCCTTCCTTGCTCGCCTACTTTGTTTATGTGTGAATCCCCAGGGCCTGGCACGAAGAGGCACCCATGTGGTGAGAGTAAATAATCGAACTCAATTGTTCTGTGCATCAGTTTCCTCCCCTGTGAAATGGGGTTAATAATAGTATTTACCTCTTAAGGTTGTAAGGATTAAATGGGATGGGACCTGTAAACAAGCTTCGTCCAAGACCTAGCACATAGCAAATCTTCAACAAGTCTTTCTTTCATTTTTTCCTTTCTACCTATGGATAGCTCTTATTATCTGAAAGCTCTCCTTTAGAGAACATTGAATTCTGAGTCCTACAACTTCCACACACTGGCCTTGGTCTTGGTTCTGTCCCTTGACGCCACAAAGAATATTTTTTCCAAATGATTCAGCTCAGTTCAGCTCAGCATCTTTGTATTGCCTGTGTGTCAAGACCGGGGTCATCAAGGCAAAGACATGTCCATTGTTTCTTCCTTTGGGTGCCTCTGGATCTAGCCAGGGAAAGAGCTAATTGAGCAGCAGTGGGTACTCAATGAATATTTTGAATGAATAACAGGACTTACTTATTGAGTCTCTACTGCACCTTACTTCATTCCGCCCCCCCCCCCCCCCCGCCCCACGTTCCCTGGCACTCTCACCCCATTTTATAGATGAAGAAGCCAAGGCACAGAAAGTTCACATAAGCTGGCGAGGAACACAAGCAGGATTTGGATCCTGTCTGACTCCAGAGCCCACACCTCTGCCCCCATCGGAGCCATGTTCGGTTCGACTGGAACCCCATGCCATTCGGGCCAGGTGGGAGCACCTCCAGCTCCAGGTGGGCTCATGGCTTAAGTCAAGCCATGCATCACCCCGTCTCCCCAGTCACAAAAACGGACACTTCCGTCAGAGCCAGCGACTTAAGAGACGTCAGCAGGGCTTTTAGGGGAGAGAAGCTGCTGCTTGCTTCTGCAAGAGTACTGGGAGAGATACCCCATCTCTGAGGACAGTGTTGAGGGGGCGTGAGAGCTGGAAGTGCAGCAGCTCTTTTTGCCACAAGAGGATTGATTCCTTTTGTGGATGAAGCCATCAAACAGAGGAAGGCTGAGCCCAGAGATGTCATGGGGAAATGGACCCCAGTCTGTGTGGTTTTATTAGTTGCCTACTGTGTAACAAATCACCCCAAATTTAACAGTTCAAGACGACGAACTTGTATTATCTCACGGGGTTGAGAGTTGGGAATTGGAGGCGGCCTAGAGGGTGGCTCTGGCTCAGGGTCTCTGGCGTTTAAGGCTGCTGTCCTCTGAGGGCTGGAGGATCCCCTTCCAAGGTGGCTCCCGCCTATGGTTGCTGGCAAATGCCCCCCCAGTTCCTCACCAAGGGGGCCTCTCCATGGCAGACAGCTTCTGCCAGAGTGAGTGATGAGAGGGAGGGAGAAGGAGAGAGAGGGGGAGCCAACAGTGCCTTTTATGGCCTGGTCTCTGTTCTCTAGAAGCAAGCGGAAGGTCTGGAGTGGGCTCTGAAGTGAGACACACACGAAGTGCAGCCCGCACCGAGGGGAGGGTAATTAGGCTTCCTTCCAAGGGAGTGTCAAGGAATCTGTGCTCTAGTTTTAAACCGCCACTGTGTCTGCTGGACCAGCCCAAGTGATCTCTCTCTCTGAACTTTTAGATGCCGGAGTTAGGTAAGTGCCCAGCTGATCCATGCTCACCAAAGCGCCCAGTGCTCGCCGGAGCACTTCCACCTTCCTCATCTCCCCCAGGCCTGCCTTATTTGACCATGTCCCTCCTAAGTGCCCTGGTATGAGCTGGGCCCAAGGACAGGCCCTTCACAGCCGTGGTCCTTTGTCCTGCAGCAAAGCATGTGTCTCGGTTCTGTGATCGGGGCAAGATAGCCGTGGGAAAGCCGCGCTGCTCTGTTGACTCATGACCCATCACACTCATCTTTCCACTGGCTGCTCCTGCTCAGACATGACTTTTCCATCCTTGACTTGCCGTTAAACATGGCAATTCCAGGTCTCTCTGGGTCAGTCCCCTTTCGGGGGAGAGGGGCAGAAGAATCTTATGGCCAAGTGGGAAGAGCTCTGCGTCAGCCTCCACCCTGCTGGGCGGCGTGACCTTGAGCGAGTCCCTGCTCCTCTCTGGGCCTCCGTGTCCTCCCTTATGAAACCAGAAGTTTAGACCACAAGTCTGAGGATGATTTAGGATTCTCTTAGTTAATTTTTGTCCAGGGAGATGTGAAATTTAAGGAGTAGCCTTATTTCAGACAACTGGGGTCTTGTGCGGCTGTTCATACCTTGGCAGCTCTCCGTCCCTACACCTCTTACCCTTTGCCATCTGCCATCTCATTGGATGCTCCCAGCAGCCGGCGAGGAGACAGGACCAGGCAGAGCTGCAGACCCACATGTCTCACCTCTAGGGCCTGCGACAAAACAGCCACTGTCATTACTGAGTGTTTTCTGCCCGCTGTGTGCCTAGTACTTCACGCGTGGTCATCTCGTTTCATTCTCACATCAACCCTGATGGGTGGTTACTATTTTTACCCCCTTTTATAGATAAGGGAACTGAAACTCAGAACGGCGAGGTACCGAGCCCAAGGAGAACACAGCAAAAGTAAGCCATGGAGCTGGGACGTCAAACCCGGCGTGACTGTCTCCAAGCCTGTGTTTTCCATCACACAACACTCCCCCTTGGTAGTAACAGAAGCACAATGTAGAAAAGGGTGGGACAAAGCCAGGAGGCTCGAGACTTGGGTCCTTGAATGAACTTACGTGGCCAAAGTAAATCACACGTCTCTCTGAGCCTCAGTCTCCTTACCTGTAATATGGGGATAGAGATTCTCACCTGAATTGTGAGGACTGGGGGAATCGTGCCCTGTAAAGGGTTGTCTAAATGTAAGAAATTGTTTTTCTTAATTCTCGTACAGGAACTGGGGCAGGAAGTGGGCAGGCTCACCAGGGTAGGCCAAGTGTCCCCAAGTGGCTGTTTCCACCCTTGGCGTACATGAAGTCCCCAGAAAAGGAGGGGGAAGGTCAAAAGGAAAGGTCAAAGCCCTGGGTCCTTATCTAGAAGCATTCCTTCGACTCCGAGGCCCTCCAGGGGAAAAGAAACTTCTGGACTGTCACCACTGAGTTCCAAGCATTCCAGAGGGCTCAGTGGAGAGGAAATCTGTCATCACCTGACCCAGCATCAGCCAGGGAGGTCAGGATGGGTTAGCTGTCCTCCTGCACTCTCAGCCTCTGTCCTCGCCCTGCCCTGCTCTCCCTGTCCAGGGCCTAGCCCGACGCCCAGCCCCCATAGCCTGTCCTACCAAGAGGACCGCCAGCTGTGAGGACCAGCCATCCAACCCTACTGAGCGACAGCCTTGGAGGGTGACTAGAATGTGGATCGGGACCCCTGAGCTCTGGTTCTGGTTTAGTTCCTTCCCTTCTCTGGGCCTCAGTGTCTCCACTGTGAAACAGGGAACATTAGCCGGAGGGGACTGGCACACTGCTTACGTCTTGCCCCGATTTAAACAAGGGCCACCTGCTACACTCATCACCAAGGGCTGCTCCTCTTTCATTCTTCCTTGGCTGCTGGAGGAACAGTGTCCTCTACACATGCTGCCCTCTTGGTTGGTAGTCAACAGTCTTCCAGCCCTGGGATTCACACTCAAGCCGTCTTTAAAATTTGGCATCTCTGATTCTTCCTGAATTCTAGGTCTTTCTTGCTGCCAATCAGACTGAGAGGTCCTCGGGGACAAGGGACTAGGGCCTGCTTGCTTCTGTGCTCCCCTCAGAGCCTCGTCCAAGGAAATGCAGCACCGAGAAGAACCTCAGACCCACTCGCTGATTGTGCTGTTGGGCCATCCTTGAGGCCCTCGATGAACACCCACTCGACCCCCAGCGCCCGTAGGAAAGAGCTGCGGCCGCACAGAAAGGAAACCCCACTTCTGTCCCTGTCTCCACTCCACTCATGAGGTCTGTGTGGCTTTAGGCAAAGCCCTTCCCTTTTCTCAGATTCACCTGTGGTTTCTCAAAATGTGCTCCGAGGAGGCCAAGAGCGCAATGGCCGACCCTCAGTGGCGGGAGAGGCCAAGGGCATGACCCGGTGGGTACTCCACCACCCAGAGCTGTTCCGTGCTTCACTTTTATACGTTGGGCTTTTGCATGAGATTTTTATTTTGTTTGTCTTTACGGTTTTACTGAGGGAAACTGATATACAATAAGCTGACATATTTAAAGTGTACAATTTGGTAAGTTTTGATATATATATACTCACGAAACCATCAACACGTGAACATACGCATCACCCTTAAAAGCTTCCTCACTTCCCTTTTCAGTTCTTCCCACTACACAGGAACCACTGACCCGCTTGCTCTTGTTACACGTGTGCATTCTCTAGACTTCTGCATAAATGGAATCAGACAGTATGTACCCTGTTTTGCCTGGCTTCTTTCGCTCAGCATAATTACTTTGCTATTCATGTGTGGTACATATATCAGTGTTTCATTCCTTTTTCATGCTGAGTGGCATTAACACCCCTATTTGTCCTTCAGTCTGTCAGGTGTTTAGGCTATTCCCAGTTTTCAGCTATTACCAATGAAGCTGCTATGAATTTTCCTTCACACAAGATTTTATCTGAAGAAGTTGCATTCCAAAAAAACCCAAAAAACTGGACAAGATGTTGCCTTACAAAAAAAAAAAAAAACCCTCAAAAACTGGACAAGATGATCCCTGAAGTCATAGGTTTTTAAGAACCTGGAAGCTGGGGAGTCGAGGATACAGGGAACTGCCATTTTCAAGCCCCTGCTGATGCCAGGCACCTGACTGCATTCACTCATCTAATCGAGGCACGTCGGTGAAGCAGGTGCCATTGTTATTACCAGTTTGCAGACGCAACAGCTGAGACACAGAGACATCGATGTAGCTGCTTGATGACGCACATCTGGGCCGTGGCAGAGCGGTGACTCAGGCCCGAGGTCTGGCCGCCTCTGAGCCCAGGCTCCCAGCCAGGCTCGCAGGCCTGGAAAGAGCCGGCTCGGGCTCCTCGGCTTCCCTGACTCACCGTGTGGCTGGGGCTGATATTCCAGTTGCCTCTCATCACACTAGGCCCACTGGGGACACCCAGTCGGCTTGCTAGGCTGCGGCCGAAGTGGTGGCAGAAAGTGAGTCAGCCACCGGGTCCCCGGCAGGCCAGAGGAAGACAAGGGAGAGCCCAGGTTGTGTAGAGGCCACTGGACTTTCACACATGTTCTCTCCTGTAATGTTCACAGTTACTGTGAGGTAGGAATCATCATCTCCGTCTTACAGATGAGAAAACTGAGGCTCAGGAGAGTCTATCAGGATTCTGTCAGCTTCAAGGAACACAAAAGCCAACCCAAAGTGGCTGAAATGATAAAGACATTTATCTGACAAAAAACAAGTTCTAGGTTTGGCAAGATCCAGTCCCACCCCCCCCACCCCCCATGACTTTTTTTTTAATCTTTATTGTTGAGAATATTACAGATGTCCCTTTTCCCCCCAACGACGCCCCCATCCAGTCTCCCCCGCTCCAAGTTCCAGTTTCTTAATCCAGGGACTCCACAGGCCTGCAGGGACCCAGGCTCTTTCCCTCTTTGGGGGCGCCTTCTTCGTGCCCATCTCTCCCTCACAGTCCTCAAATGACTGCAACAGTTTCAGAGACCAATAAGGGCATCCAGCCACAAACAGGGAACTCTTTCCTCCCTTGTCGCCCCTTTTCAGAGAGAGGAGCTCCTCCCAGCAGACGTCCCCTCACTTCCCACAGGCCGGAATTGCCTAAGCCGCTCCCTGGGGAAGGGAGTGAGACCTCACATGGCCCAGCCCATGAGGAGCCAATCCCTGGAGCAGGGCTCTCCTGCAGGCCCGAGGTGCTGAGGGGAGGGCAGACAACTTGGGGTTTTGCTCCTGAGAAAGAAGGGGTCTGCTCAGAGGAGAAGAGCCTCGCTCCGCTCAAGGTCGCCCAGCTTGTCAGAGGTGGGACGGAGCCCTAAGACACGCACAGGCAGCCCGACTGCCCCGCAGTTGTTACTGTGTGTGATAAAACAGCAGTTAATGTGCCTGCCGTCTACTGTCCCATCACCTACGAGGCAAGATGCTATTATTTCCCCACATACAGAGGAAAACGCAGAGGCACAGAGAGAGTAAGAAGTTTGTCGGAATCGCACAGCCAGAAAGCGGTGGCGCTGGTATTTGAACCCTGCCCCGTGTGCCCGGATTCTGTCACACCCGAAGGTCAAGGGCAGTCAGTGGGGCAGAGGGCGGGAGGGGCAGCCCCCGCACCCAATGGGGATTGCTGAGCTGCAGCAGGTGAAGGCCGGCTGCTGGGAAGCCCAGTGGCTGGGAATGGGGCTGGGGCAGGCCAGCTGGCAGGCCCAGCCAAGCCTGCAACATGAGTCCAGGAGCCCTCGCCGCCCACTCACCTCGCCTCTCGGGTTCCAGGCCTCCCGCCCAGCCTCCTCCACAAGGCTCAAGTGCTGATTCAGGTTGAATGGGCAAGCAGCACTCACAGGACAGCCCAAGGAACCACAGAGGTGTAAAAAAGCCCAGAGGAACTTCAAGGAACTTTTTTGTTCAAAACCCCCATTTTTCAGATAGGAAAACTGAGGCCGATCTCACACAAAGGGTTTTGTTTGTGTTCCTCTGTTTTATTTACTGCCTCAACCTCGTTGGCGAGAACGCCTATATTAGGCACTCAGTAAACATTTAATGGATGACTGACTCACTGGATGAATGCTGTTTGCCTGAGGCACTTAGCATTGCAACTGAAAGCTGGGCTCCAAAACAGAGCCCCTTCTTCCCCAGCCCCTCAGGCCACAGGTGGGAAGACCCGGGTTACAGAGAGGTGGCTTGTCCACAGTCAAGGATGTATCCTCACAAGCCACTCAGGCTCTGGCAGGTACAACATTTCATACATTTCCCCAACACCCAGACACACAAACGCCCACGCCTCACTGTAGCTACAAGGACATTTATTTCTCCCTTAGAAATAAACGGGGGTGGGGGGACTACGGGCAGGATCCTTGCGCAGGAAACTGCAGCGAGAGCTCCCAAGGGGCCAGAAACAAAACCAGAAAATAAAAAATGAAATTACCCAGCACGGCCTCTGCCCATCTGGTCTGCATGCCCATTTTTTTCTGCCTTTCCCTGCTTTCACAGGGCTCCCGACCCAGCTGCCCGGGTCCTCTCAGTGCAAACGCCCACTAGAGACCGGTGTCCAGGTCTCCAGCTCGAACTCCAGGACAGTGACCCTGATCAGCAGCTGGGTGGAGACCCACGCGGGGCAGGGCTGCTGCCCACCCCGGGCTGCGGGAGCAGACCCTGAGAATGGGGGTGTGGGTGGCTTCTCTAAGGGGAATGTGGAGGGGGGGGAAGTAGTGCCTCCCAGTCCAGTCAGCTGGTCGAATCCCTTCCCAGCCCCCCTCTCCCCAGACAAGAAGCCCTGAGTACCCCCTGCGATGCTCTTCCCACCCACACAGCACAATATCACCCATTGTCCCTGATGACTCATTACTGACTGAGGACTGAAGTCATCCCTTCTTTTGAACTAGCCATTACTCATTTGCTCATGTCTGTGGCTGCAGCATTTACGCAAGTTTAAGTCAACGCACCCCAACTGTTCCCCCATTCTGGGGGGGGGGGGTTGGCTGCTATAAACAATTTTACACCTTGTAAATCCAAACACAATATAAGAGAGGACCTGATTGGTTCCCCCGCTTTGCCAATTTGTTAGGGCTGCCCCTGTTGGCCAGAGCGTTCACACCAGCCCCTCCCCTTCCACGCCCCCATTGGTTGCCAGCCAGCCTATAGAATGGCTGCCTGAGGACCAGAGCCCGCCCATCCCTGGACAGTGAGAGCTGAGGTCAGGTTGAGCTTTTGGTGTTTGCAAACTGCTCCTGATTTTCCTCTGGGCCTGGGCCAGTTCCCGGTGCTCCTACCCCCACCCCAATTCTTTGTTCATTGTTTACAGAGGCTTATTCTTCTCTTTCCGGGAGTTTCCCCACCTTTTTCCTGCCGATTGAACACAGCTCTGCTCATTGCAAACGTGACTGCGTATATGGATTTGGGCAAGTCTCTTCCTCTCTTTGTGCCTCAGTTTCCCCATGTGTATAATGGGGCAACTACTCATAGGGTTACTGAGAGGAAGAAAGGAATCTGTGTATGTTCAAAGTTCCTGCCACAGAGCTGAACACTAAACAAACTCGGTGCCTGTCCTTCCTTTTGGCTTCAGCCCTTACTTAAAGCTGACAAAAGACCCCAGAGACGGAGCTGGACTAGGCGAGAGAAGGGGCATCTAGCTTGCTGTGTGACCTGGGGACAGTCCCTTTCCCTCCTGGGATCAGTCTCCCCATCTGTCAAATGAGAACTGGACCAGAGGAGCATTTTCCAGACTGCACAACAAGAGTTAATAGCTCAACATGAGAAAAAAGAGACGGAGATGGAAACTTTGGCCAAACATGTTGGGGAAAACCACTCAACGGTTGTTAGAATATTAAAGTCTCTGAGACTGTCCTGTCTAATATGTCTAACTCGCTACATGTGATTATTAAAATTAAAATCAATTATAATCAGGTAAAATTTAAAACTCAGTCTCACCAGCCACATTTCAGGTGCTCAGTACACATGTGTGGCTAGTGATGCCACACAGTGCAGAAGTGATCACAGCAGCCCTCGGATTGCAGGAAGTGCTAGTTGGTGCTGCGATCAGAGGAGGCCTGTTTCGCCTGAACCCAGAATTTCTCACACTTGACCGCACTACCCCTGCAGAACATCTTCCATCAGCGTAAGAAATAATGCCGCTTCCAGGAACATGGTCTGGAAGACACTGAGCTAGGATCCCTCAGGGCCCTTCCAACTCCAAGAGTGGAGGAGGGGAACATTCTGGCAACCAAATTCCTATTAGGGGAGGGGCTGCCTATGTTCAACAGTTGTCTTGGCAAAAAGACACTGGAATTGTGGGAAGAGAGCCCCCTCGAAGCGGCTGGGATGCACTGGGAAGGAGAGGAGGCAGAGAGCTTAATTGTTGAGGGTAATAAAGGAAGTGGAATTGGAAGGGGAGATGAAAGAGGAGATGGGAGTGGGTTGAAGGCAGAAGAAGGACTGGCAATCTGGTGGGACGATGGAGCCAAGGCAGGAGGGAGACCAGGAGCCAGGATGGCTGTAGGACTCTTGAGAACAGAGAGCTCTCATGTTTAGTTTTAAGTCAGCTGCATACAGCGGAACTCCCCTCACCTACCACCGGTGAGTAAAAGTCTACCACATTTTGACACATAACCTTGGGCAAAATCAAGAGAACGGGCTACTTTCCACCTTTGAGCTGCCAGTGGAGTGGAAAGTACCTCCAAGGGAGCTGAGAGCTGAAGATCAAGAATTTGGCAGAAGCAGGTTATATGGAAAGAGGAATTGAAATCGACTAGAATAAATGGAGTCCCCTGAGAGAACGGCAGGTGTGATGGTTCTAAAACATGTCCCAAAGGCTTTGACACTCCTCCCATCGAAATGTGAGGTTTTGTAAGCCCTCCCCTTGAATATGGATTCTCTGACTGCTGGAGCAATAGAGTACTGCAGAAGTGACCCAAATCTTAAGAGACTGGTAGGTTTCACTTCCTATTTCTAGGGACACTTATTCTTGGAATCCAGCTGCCATGCTATGCCAAGGCACATTAAGAGGCCATGTGTAGGGGCCCTGGCCAAAAGTCCAGCTGACATCCCAGTTGATAACCAGTGTCAACTGCCAGACATATGAATGAGGAAGCCTCTAGACCAGTTCAACTCCATTCACCGTGACTGCAACCACACAAAACGCCCAGAGAGAATGCCCTCCTCGAGCCCAGTGACCCTATAGGACTATGAGAAATAATAATACAATGATCTTGTTTAAGCTACTAAGTTGCGGCCGATTAATTTGCAGCAATAGTTTAATAACTGGGAGAGGAGATAAGCCATGAATCCCATCATGGTGGGACTGGATAGGCGAGCCAATTTTTCATGAAATCCGAAGCATACGGGGGACTCGCAAGGTGTTACATGCCCTTGGAGTTACATAAACTTGGTATGAGGTCATGCTTGTGCTGTGACTTCGAGGTGCTGGCCCAGGTGAGAGAGAAAGGCGTCACCGATGACTCGGAAGTTTCTATCCTGGGCACCTGTCCTGGCTGACAGCATGAGCTGAAGTTCAGAGGAGAGGAGGAGGGACAGGTTTGGAGGAAGATGGTGAGACCAGTTTTGGACACACCTTTGCATCTGCAAAGAGAAATTCTTGCTCAAAGTTTCAGCTCATGTTTCCAAAGGGAAGATTTGAGAAATCTGAATTCCAAACCTCCTTGAGAAGCACCCACATTCACTTTTTCACTCATTTCATCAGCCATTCAGGCAGGTACAGTCGTGCTTAAGAGCACATACCCCAGACCCAGGCTGCCTGGGTTCAAAGCCCAGCTCTACCTTGGACTAGCTGTATGACCTCAGGCAGGTGACTTGATCTCTCTGTGCCTCAGTTCCCTTATCTGTCTTTAGATGGGGATAATTACAGTACCGCATTCTTGTAAAGATCAAAGAGTACATACACAGGAAACTTAGAACACTGCTTGAAACATACATACATATTACATGTTAGCTTCAACAACTAATTTCTGAGCACCTATTATGTCCTAGACACCATGCTGCACTGAAAATACAGCCATACAAGACAGACATGGGCCCCGCCTCATGAAGCTTACATTCCAGCCCTTCTTTAGCACCTGGGCCCTGTTTCTTTGGTTTCCCTTCTTATATTTTGTCCCATTGGATCCTCAGAAGGGCCTCATAGGGTCACAACAGTGACCTTACCCCCATTTGACAGAGGTGGAAACTAAGGCCCGGAGAGAACCATTGCTGTCCTCTTTGCCCAGTGCCTCAGTCTGCTGTCACAAATCTCTGTGTCCCTTCGACAAAGGCACTGTGACATCCGTGGCCCAGAGGCCCCATGTCTCCCATTGGCTAGCTGCGCTTCCTCTGCTCGAACCCCTCCAGCAAATGAAATAGAAAACCTGACCAACCTCTCGCCCCTGAGCTCTCACGACAGAATTCTGGAGGCATGAGGTCAGGGCTGTGTTTACGTGCTTCCCCTCTCCCTCCTCGGTCTCCTAGGCAAGGTGAGTTTGTTTCCATTTGGGACTGATAAGACCCCACCCATTTGAAATTCCACTATTTATATTCATTCTTTCAGGGGGGAGCAATTGCTCCAGGAACTTCTTTTCATCTCCTAAATGCCCCTGGGATGGATTACTAACACCTTAATGAGCTAAGAATTGACCTTAAAGATGACGACCTTTCTTCTATAGATAAACTGATCTAGAGGAAAAGTGACTTGCCCAAGGACATCTAACCAGTCAGCAGCAAAGCCAGGACGAGAGGCTGGCACTGTTCACACTGCTTTCCGCCCTGGAATGAAGGGACAGAGAGACACGCGATGCACCCATGTGTCTTGTGCAGCCTGCAAAGAGCTTCCCCACCGGAGCTCACTTGATCAGGCCATTCCTACAAGCAGGCCAGCCTCCGCCCTGACGTGGACATGATTGTTTCAGGCCGCCTCAACCGTCCCCTCTTCTGATAACAGAGCCAGCTTAATTATTTATGATAAACACCCTAAAGGTACTGCTCACTGGTCTGCTGCTGGATCCTTGGAGTGGCCCTGACTTCTGGTCTTTCCAAGGCCCAGGTTAGCTCCTCCGTCCATTTTGATGAGCCCCCGAGCCTTCCAATACATTCCTTTTTGTTGTTGTTGTTGAAGTGAGCCAAAGTTGTTTTCTGTTGCTTGCTTCCAAAGAACTCTAATTGACAGGCCCACTTTACAGATGAGGAGAAGGAGGTGTGGAGAGCAAATGTAAATAATAAGAGAGGGAGCGAGGGCTGCAACCCTGGTGTCCCGCCTCCCAGCCCAGGCTCTGGCCTTGCACCCAACACCGGCTCTGAGCAGTTGAGTCCCGAGGAAAGAAGGTGGAGAGGAATGCCAGTGAGCAGGTCTGAATGCAGAGAGCAGAGCCGGTCATTGAGTGGTGTATTTAGACAAACCTGAGTTTAAATCCCAGATCTGTCCCATACTATTATGGGCCTTGGACAAGTCATTTTGTCTTCTCAGAGCTTAGCTTTCGTCAGCTGTAACATAAGGAGACTAGGACTAGGACCCTTGCATAAGCACAGATCCACAGATCGGCAGGAACACGGTTGGTGAGCAGAGCACCTTCCTTGCCTGGGTCTCCTATGCGGTGAACAACCTGGACAACTGTACACACAGCTGCACAGAGAGATAATACCAGCCTTGTGTGGTTAAATGAGATAACATATGTAGGGCTCTTGGCACCATGCCCAGCACTTAGAAAATGCTCAATAAATAGTAGCCCAGTGCCAGGCTGGGCATGGCTCAGCCATTGAGCATCGACCTAGGATCCAGGAGATCTTGGTTCGATTCCTGGTCAGGGCACATGCCCGGGTTTTGGGCTCGATCCCCAGTGGGGAGCGTGCAGGAGGCAGCTGATCAATGTCTCTCTCATCATT
Organism: Miniopterus natalensis; assembly: GCF_054644295.1. Classification (NCBI taxonomy): domain Eukaryota; kingdom Metazoa; phylum Chordata; class Mammalia; order Chiroptera; family Miniopteridae; genus Miniopterus; species Miniopterus natalensis. Next base: position 13,357,808 of record NC_142089.1, read on the forward strand.
GATGTTACTATCTCTCTCTCTCCCTCTCTCTGAAATCAATAAAGATATATTTAAAAAAAAAAAAAAAAAGGTAGCCCAGTATTGTACACCATCACCATAGACTCAGTCTGGTCTCCATCAGTGTGTGCTGAAACTGCAAGTCCTAAGCTCCTCCCTCTCTCACCACTCACCCCCAAACCTCACGACCTCTCCTGGGTGGCCTCAGTGCCCTGCCTCTCCCCGCAGGGCTCCACAGGTTTGGCTGAGCTGCCGGGGAACAGGATTCTGGCCTTGTCAAGCACACCACGGCTTTCAGTTTGGCGAAGGCCCCAGATATGTCAGGGCCCAGCTGGCAAGTCCTTCCTGCTCCAAGGTTCTGAAGGTTCCAGCGGCCAGCCCTGCTCTCCAGCCTCCTCCCTCAGACCCGAGGCAGATGGAAATCAGAATGCAGCCTATTCTCGGGGCGCAGCTGCAGCAGGCCCAGAACCCCATATAGCAGCCCCAGCCCCTGCAGGCCTCCTCCCTCCTCTCAGGGCAGGCCCAAGCAGCCAGGGACAGGAATGGAGCTGGGCTTTCTGGGAGAGCCACGTGTGCCAGCCCAGTGCCTGCCAGCTCTCAGGCTGGCCTCACAATGGCTCCTTTCACCAGGGAGAGGAGCTGGCCCATCTGGAGCCCACAGGGTGATGTCCCAGGCCCCAGGGGCAAGGAGTGGGAAGTCAGAAACTAAGGAAGGGGTTGCTAAGGCTGGGAGAGCCAAAGGTGCTCAGCAATCACCACCCCACCCCCTGCTCCACCCTCATCACCTGATGTCAAGGTGACTACCGCACAACAGGGACCATGGGAGATCAGTTCCTTGGGGCCCGGGGGGTGTGGGGTGGCGATGGTGAGTAAATGTAAAAGCAGATGGAGGGAAAGTTAGTCATGGGGTTTGGAGGCGGGGGGGGGGGGGGGGTGGGCCTGGGCCCTCAGCCTACGCTCTTGCTGGCATCTGCAGGCCCATAGCAAGAGGGTGACGTGCTCTGGGTCCTTGAAACAGCCTTTCCAGTAACAACTGGGGCATCCCAGCCAGGAACCTTCTGCATCTCCCCCTCCTCTCCATCCCTTCTGCCCCAGGCCTCCAGGATCTCTTAAAGGGACTGGCATATTCCTACAAGAATCTCTGTCCCTCTGTTGACTCCCAAAGCCCAATCTAAATCTAAGCTGCTCAGTCCCTGAATTAAAGCCTTTATGGCCTCCCCACTGCCAAAGGACCATGACCTCAAGGTCCAGACTGTCATTTTCCCTCACTTGGCACCCATTCCTTTTCCTTCTGATCTCTAAATCCCTTTACTCCTGGGAAGCCACCTCCCCCCATTCTCAGTCCCTGTGGTTTGGGTGAGGCTTATGCCTAGGGATAGGCATGTGACCAAAACCTGTCCAATCAGAGAATTCCACCCCAGGCATAGTCGTGCGACCCAACCCAGCCAGGGAATTCAATTCCAGAACTTGTGTTTAAACATTTGGAGAAATGAATCTTTCCTTCCACTGGGCCTGGAACTGGGAGGGTATCAACCTAGAGCTGCCTGCTTTTGGAAAGGGTCTGTTCCAGGGTGAAGCCAACACAGGGAGAAGCAAAGAGATGGGAGACCAAGTTCTGGTGGCATCATTGACCCCCTAGATCCAGCTTTACCTGAAGCAGGTAGCTGAATTTTTCAGTTTTTCAAGTCAATAGATTTCCTGTTCATTTAAGCCTCTTGGGGTTGTGTCTTTTGTCTCTTGCAACCCAAGAGTTCTGACCAACACAGAAGCCCTGCTACTCTGGCCTCAAACCACCTCTGTAGTCCTCTCTGCTTTGCTCTGGACATGTGGTACTTGCCATTCCCACAAACACCCATGTGCCTTGTGACTCCTGTGGGCTCTCTGCCGGGGAGAGACTCACTTCTCCCCTTTTGCACTTGCTCAACTCTTGAAGGTTCAGTACAAGTGCCAGATCCTCCATAGAGCCTTTCCCAGCTTCGTCCAGGGAGATTCCCTCTTTGCTCCTGTCCACTCTAGAACTATTATTTGGCTACATCATAGTGATCTGTTTTTACACCTGTCTCCTCCACTAGATTCTTGAGCTTCTAGGGACAAAAACTGTAATTTCTTTCCTCAGTGCCCAGTACCTGGTCTGGCACATAGGAGGTGCTCAGGAAATGCTTGTGGGGAGATCCGAATTGCCATCGGCTGGATGGGCCCCGGCTGGGTGTTGGCTCTGTGGGCATGGGGCCCTGGCTCTGGCACTACCATGAGGCAGCTCTGCAGCCCACGCCCACCTCTGGGCAAATGCTGTTTGCTCAGCCTAAAATGTCTGTCTCCCTTCGATCTAAAAGTCCTGCTCATTCATCAAGGAGCTCAATGCCCTTAACGTGCCATGAGAAGGCTGCTTTGGAGTCTGACAAACCTTCAGTTCAAGTCCTGGCTCTTCCATGTGGCACTCGTGTGATGTGGGCCAAGTCACAGAACTTCCTCCAGCTTCAGTTTCCTTAAAATGGCAAACACATGGTGCCTATGATGTGCTGGGCGTTGTTCTAAGCTCTTTACCTGTCTTAGTACCTCTAATCCTTTTATCCACCCTCGGAGGTGTGGTACAATTGTCATCCTTACCCTAGGGATGAGAGAATCGGAGCCCAGGGAGGCTACGGTTGCTTGAGGCCACGGCTAGCAAGTGGCAGAGCTGGGGTTGGAACTCAGGCGGGCTGCTTCTAGACTCAGTGCTCCTAATACCCTTCTGTCCTGCGCCGGGCAAAATCAGGACAATCCTAGGACCTTCGTGTGGCCTGAGCCTGGTGGAAGTCCAGTCTTCCCAGAGAAGCCTGGATCTTGGGGTCAGGCGGAAGGAGCGGGGCTGGGGCTGGCCCAGGACGGCGTCCACTTGGCTCCAGCTGCACTCTAGGGCTCTCCCTGCTTGGCAGAGGGACTCTGCTCATAATGCTCACTTGTCCCCATGTGGATCAACAACTTGTGCATTCTCCACACGCACTCCCCCGGGCCCAGAGGGACGGAGGGGGACGACCCAGGCTCCAGCCAAGCCAGGGAAAGCTGCTGCGAATGTAGAGGTCTGGGATGGCCTAGTTTCTAGAAACCCCAGCTCAGAACTTGGGCAGATCACAATCTCTCAGGGCCTCAGTTCCGTCATCTGTAAAATGGGGGCAGTAACGGTACCTACTTTACCTGGTGGCGTGAGGATGAGAGAACAGGATGCATTTTGCAGTAGGTGTTGTGGGTACTCAGTAAATGACAGTTAATTACTAGTCTCATTCCGCTGTGTGCTCAGCCAGGCTGCTGGGGTTCAGCCCCAGCTCTACCATTTCCTAGCAGTGTGGCTTCGAGCAAGTTAATTAATCTCTCTGTGCTCGGGTCCTCATTTGTAAATTGGGGACAATGACAAAACAATAACAGAACAACTATGTATCTGGCACATCAAAGTGCTTGAGAAGTGTTAGTGCTTATTAATATTCTCGGGCTCTAAGAGCTGGGGCAACAACTTGCCCCTCCCCAGGCCTCAGTTTCCCCATTTGCTTAGTGAACTTTAGACTTGACTAGGTGCTGTTTGCTAACAGATTCTGGGGCTTCACCCCACCCTAGTGGCTCAGTGCTTCTAGGGAAGAGGCCAGGTGCCCTTTCTTTGAGGGAAGCTTCTGGATCCTTCTTGCTTCTGCTCAGGGCTCTGTCCCCAGAACCTGGCCTGGACCTGACATACCACAGGCCCCCACTAAGTGTTTCCTGAATTTATGTTTTTCATGAAACAAACCCTGACTAGTGCTTTTTATGTGCCAGGCACTCAGTTCTGAGTGCTTTACAGATATCCATACATTTACTCCTTGTAATCCTGCGGGGAGAGACTATTGTTACCCTCATTTTTTTTTTTTACAGATGAGGCAATCGAGGCAGACAGTTAGCTTCATGTGTCCAGGGATTCAAACCCAGGCCCTCCAGCTCCAGGGATAATCCTCTGACTTTCTCTAATCCTGTCCCCTCTGTTCAAGAGCTGGGGCGCACTGTGAACCTGCCCATCCACTAGCATCTATTACTCATCTCCTGGGATGGGATTCTCCCTTCCTCGGGGTGAGAGGTGGGGGCTGGCTGTGGGATGTGGGCAACTGAGCAATGGGCCTAGCCCCTGGGGGACAGCCTGTCAACGCTTGCCTCTCAGCCAAGTCCAAAAAAAACCGGCCCAGGGGCAGCTCACAACCTGCAGTTCATCCGGAGCCCAGGAAGAGAACAGGAAAGGCCCAGAGGCCTGGCTTCAGTGCTGACTCATGGAGGGGTGGGGTGAAGGGAGCCAGGGGCTTGAACCCACCCAACCCAGAGCCTCAAATGCTCAGGTTACAGGAGAAGGAAAAGCATGCTAGATAAGAGCCTGGTCACAGAATCCCTGTAGAAAGAGGAGGGTCTTTGCATGGCTAAATATGTTTGGTGGTGGCCCTGGGTGTGAAAGACACGCCTGTCCCCTGGCCACAGCCTGGAGGGCTGGGGGGAGGCCTCGAGTAAGAAAGTAGGGGAGACTTGAGACCTGAGAGCAGGTGGAGGGAAGGAGAGTAGAGAAGTGGAGCCTGAAGGAAGAGCAACCTGTCTAAAGTCCAGAAGGTTCTGGGGTGGAAATGTTTGCCAGATGTTTAAGAATCAGGATATTGGGCCATCCCTCTCACTGTGGTGGGAACTTTTGTCTCTCCTTCAATAAACTTTTGTTTTTGCTTACCTAAAAAAAAAAGAAGAAGAAGAAGAAGAACCAGGATATTTCACATGCAAATTTTGTTTAGTGGTGAAGTCCACTGTCACCACCAACCTTCCACGCTATCTGCCATGCCCCTGCCTTGTGGTGGTGGTATATTTGAGAGTGGAAGGGATGGGGCGGTGCCCCAGCAGTGGGAGTGGCAATGTGAACACACTTTAGAGCTAGATTATGTGGGTTTGACAAATTTACTACATGTGTAAACTTAGGTTCCATCAGAAACTCTGAATCTTAGTTTCACCTGTAAAGTGGGAATAATAATATAAATACTAGGGTTTTTTTTAGCACCTACTGTGTGCTAGGCACCGATATAAGTATCTTGTGTGGTACTTATATACTACAACCCTATGAAGTAGATGCTATTTTCAGCTGAGGAAACTGGAGCAAAACAGCTGGCTAGGTTTACACAATATGAAGCGGAGCTGTGAAAACCCAGGAGCTCTCACTCCAGAAAATATGCTATTCATCTAGTGTCCTGTGGTGCCGGATCTCACTCCACAATATGTAGCAGAGCTGTGAAAATCCAGGAACTCTCACTCCAGAAAATATGCTATTAACTATGACACAGATCGTACCTACCCAGTAAGGTAGTTGTGAGTGTTAAATGAATTTATGCATGTAAAGCTCTCAGGACAGTGCCAAGCACATAGTAAGTGCTCAAGAAATTGAATGTGAGCTCTCGTGCACAATGATCAGTGAAGGATATGAACACCCAACTCACGTGGCTTAAACATTAAGGGAACTTATTGTTTCAGCACCAGGAAGTCCCAGGGCATTCCTGGCCTCAGGATCAATTGATTCAGCGATGGCGTGAGGACCCGGGAGCTTTCTGTCTCCTGCTCTGCACATTGGTTTCAGTCCAAGGGTAGCTCCTCTCGTGGTGGCAAGACAGCTTCCACAACACCTAGCGTATCATGCACCTTTAGTCTTCCCAGAAAGGGAAAGAGGCTGGGCCCTAGCCTGACGTTTAAGGGCTTCCTTCAGTCCCATTGAGCCAGGTCTAGGGTACTGTGGCTGCAACTTTAAAGAACTAGTGACGCTTGCCAGATGGAGGACCTGGGGGGACCCCTGGGTTACACAAATAATTTTGATACAATGTGCTCATCCAGTGTCCTGTGGTGCCGGATCCAGAGGAGGAAGAGGTTTATTTGGACTGAGGGTGGAGGTGTGTTTGTGGGAGGATCCCTGGAGGCTTCGCCTCTGAATCCTGAAATATGAGCAAGATTTTCTTAGCCGGGAAAGCTTGGAAAGAGGTCAGCGAGGATCCGTGGGCTTCGGGGAAGGTGGGGCTTGTGGCAGGGCAGGGGGTTGGGGTTGAGGGAGGGTGGAGACAAGGCCCTCAGAACACAGCACTCAGCCCCCCCACCTGAGCTTCCTCCGTGCCTGCATTTCAGCCTCATGACAGCTGTGTGAGGAAGTGTTGTTACTCCCCATTTTACAGATGGAGAAAGTGAGATGAGAGAGTAAGCAATTTGCCTAAAGTCATACTGCTGGCGAGGGCAGAGCTGGGCTGTGAATCCAGGCAGTCTGACCCCAAAGCCAGTGCCTTACACATGCCCTGAACCCCCGGGGCCAAGCCCCATCCTGGCAGGGAGAGGGCAGCGGGGAGCAGAGAGAGGAGGCCCATCAGGCCGCAGTCACTGCCGCTGGTGGTGGCCTCGGCAGGAAGACGCTGGCCATCACCTGGCAGACAAAGGCCAGAAGCCAGGGCTTTCGTCTGAGGGCCAGGTAGGTAGGTGGCTCCCTCCTGGAGCCTGGGAGGCTGGGAGGAGGTGGGGGCACTGCTGGGTAAAGGGGCCTGGAGCCAGGAGATCTTTGCTTCCCAGGACTTGACTTCGAGCCTTCGATTTCTCACTCGAAGCAGTAATAGTTCTCACTATTTCAAGCACCTTGCCCTTAGGCCGGGGCAGCTGGAACCCAGTTCAGGATGCCAAGCTGCCTTTCCCGCGTCACGCAAGGATTGCTCGCTTTTCTTAAGGCAGAGACCGCGGGTCGGAAGCGGGAGCGCTGGTCGCCTGTGCAGCTTGGCTTTTTGTTCCGCTTCTCTACTTTTTGGTTTTTTCCCCCAAAGTATTCTCTACACTAAATATATTTTCTTTTTTAATGGGCCCCCCCCCCAAAGAAGAACATTAAATTCATTCTTAAAATTCCTCCACGGCCTACATCTACATAAACCTACGCGTATATGCCTAGAACGTCTTCGGAAGGCAGCCCCGGAAAATGACCAAGGCCTTGCAGAGGGAAATCCGGAGAGTGGAGCGGTGGGGAGGGGCCCTTTGTGCCGCAGGCTCCATGGGACTGCTCGAATTTTTATTTATTTGTCCTACCTTATGCTTGCATAACCCTGGAAAGAAGTTTTTGTGTTTTGTTTTGTTTTAAGTCAAGAAGAACAACTAGACCCAAGCCCCAAATACCCCTGGGTCCCGTGGTTATCATTCTTGGGATCCATCTCTGGGCTCCCCTCGTCCATTCTCTGTTCTGGCTCCTTAAAAGACACCCCTTTTGGAGAGACCCTGGGTCCCACTGGAAGGCTGGCTTGCCGGGGTTGGTGGGGTGGAATTTTCCCAGTAGTGGGCGCCTGGCAGCTGAGGGAGCAAAATTGCAAAGATGCCCCTCTGCCTGCCCCACTTGGCACTCCCTCCTCCAAAGCATTCGTGTTTATAAGGTTTCTTCCCCTTTAACCTGCAGGACCGGCCAGGGGCCAGGGGCCAGGGGCCAGGGGCCAGGCAGCTGCTCCTCCAGGCAGTCTGCACCTGGGACAGAGGCCACATTTCTCAGGTAATTCAAGGCCCTCCCTGCCCTGCCCCCCACCAGACCGTTAGGAGCTTCTTGAAGGCTGTGGCTGGATCACATCCTCCTGATGTTCACTCAGGGTCTGGTACATTTAAAAATTCTCAAAAAATTCTTATTAAATACGTGAAATAATCTATTCAAAGCAATAAACATTTCCTGAGCATTTGCAAACTATGTGAAGTACCTAACACCATGTCAGACACTGGGCTACTAAGTACTTTCTACGCGTTATTTCATTTAATCCCTGTGATGAGGGCTTGAGTTAGCTACTTATAGCATGCCCATTTCACAGATGGGTAAACCTTCTAACTCCTTAACCTGTTTCATATTTTCTTTTTTAAAAATTTTTCTTTATTAATTTTAGAGAGAGAGAGGAAGGGAGAGAGAGAGTGAAACATTGATTGGTTGTTCCACTTATTTGTGCATTCAGTGGTTGATTCTTGTATGTGCCCTGACTGGGGATCCAACTGCAACCTTGGCTTATTGGGGGGATGCTCTAACCTTTACTGAGCTACCTGGCCAGGACTTGTTTTATTTTTTCATAGCACATCACCTCCTGCCGTGCAACACATTTGTCTGTGCAGAGCCGGACCCCCCACTGAATGGAATCTGTGACGGCAGAGCCTAGGTCGTGGTGCTCGCCGGGCCTGGAACAGTATCCCGCAGGTAGCTGCTGCTCAGTTTACACCTGTGTTGAACACCTGTGCCTCCGGGAAACCTTCCTGGGCTGTCCCCCACCTCAGACGGGGATAGATGCCTCCACAGAGCACGTGGCAATTATGTGGACTTCCTCTAACGGAGCAGTTCTCAGGCTTCCTTACATTGCTTCTTAAACTGGTGGCTTTCTTGGCCAGCCCGCTAACTGTGCGAGGGCCGGCCTGTGGTTAATAATAATCTTAACAACAAACACTTGTGCAGTCTTCAGCGTGGGCCAGCTCTTTACATGAAGTATTCCTTTCAGAGGTTTCAAGGAGCCTGAGATAGGGTGTTGTCCCCAGTTTCCAGAGGAGGAAACTGAGGCTCATGGAGGGGAGGAGACTTGCTGCAGCTGAAGTGACCAGCATGTTGTTTGCCAGCAGTGCCTGACACAGGCAGTCTAAATTTAGAATTGGGGTCCTTAGCTGCACACATCACCTCTTCAGAAAAGACATTTATACAACAAACTGAGCAGGGAGCACTTGACAAGTGTGCCCTGACTAGCAGGAAACAGAAAAGGTGGTTCCCAGTTCCCCGGATTCCTAGCTCCACTCCAGACAATCGGGGGTGGGGCGCTGGGCTGAAGCCTCGGCTGGGGCGCACAGTGCTTCTCCCTCCTCGCCTCCCTCTCACAGTGGATCCCGGGCTCAGTTCCCTTGCCTTTTCACTTTGGAAAGACCAGTGGTGAGCTGGAAGGTTCCACCCCGACTGCCAGACTCCACGGCCCCACGGATGATGACCTAAGAGGACGGGAGTGTCTTCCTGCCTGTTAGCGCAAGGGAACCCAACCAACCCACAGAAAAGTCCTTCAAAAGAGAAGTCTTAGGAAGAGTCTGCCACCATCATCACTCAAAGAGCAGGGAGAGAAAATTCCTGGGACTCAGCCAGGGATCCAGCTTTGCCTCCCTCTGGACCCCTGGGATGTTTATTTTAACTTTAAATAATTCCAAACTAACAGAAAAGTTGCAAGAATAATACAAAGAGTCTTGGAAATACCCTTTACCTAGATTTGCCAATTTTTGCATTTTGCCACCATTTATTTTCTGTCTCTTTCTAGATAGATATTAGATAGATATAGATAGGTAGATAGATGGAGTTACACATATACTTATGGGATATGTTATTGTTTTTGAATCATTTGAGAGTAGATTGCAGACATCACATCCCCTTTACCCTTCAACACTTCAGTGTGTGTTTCCGAAGGACAAAGCTATCTTCTTACATAAGCACAGCACAGCTATGAAATTCAGGAAATTTAACATGGGTATAATACTTTAACCTACCATCCACAGTCCCATTCTGTCAATGGACCCAGTAACGTTTTTATAGAATTCTGTTCCCTCCAGGCCAAGATCCAGTCCAAGAGTGTGCCCTGCGTTTAGTTGTCCTGTCTTATTTCTTATTTTTTGTAGTTGCCCTGTCTTTTTATTTTCCTCTAATCTAAAACAGCAACCTGCCCTTCTTTGCCTTTCCTGACATTGAAATTTTGAAGGCTGCAGACCAGTTATGTGATAGAGTGTTGCTCAGTTTGGGTGTGTCTGATGTCTCCCCGTGATTAGGTTCAGGGTATGCATCCTCAGCTGGAAGGCATACAAAACGGATGTTGTGTGCTTCTCAGGGTGACACTTCCAGACACCCCTGAGGTCTGTCCGCCTGGAGACGGTGATACTCATTTTGATCACCTTGGTTAGGAGGTGGTCTGGTTTCTCTGCTGTATAAGTGACAGTTTTCCCCCTTGCAAGTCATAAGCGATCTGTGGGGACACTTTAAGGTCATGTAAATATCCTGTTCCTGTTGATTCTTGTAGCGTTTATTTCTGATCGGCAGGAAGAGGTGCCCAGCCCCCTTTCAAGCTTCTTTGTCCTGGTCATCCAGCTCCTCCCGCCCCCGCCACCCCCACCCGTGGGGCTGGGATGAGGCCATTTTTAGCATGCTATATCAGCATTATGTGGGGCTTGGACATGCTCGCCCACCTTGAGAGCCCTGCTGGGTGACTGCAGGGACTCTGGTCCCCGCCTTGGCAGGGAGGGATCCAGCAGCTAGAAGGTCTGGGAGGGTTCAGGGGAAGGACTCCTTCCAGAGCCTCATCTGAAAACAAGGAGGTGCACCAGACAGGGTGGGTGGGGAAGAAGAGTTGGACTCAACCCCCCGGGGACCCTGCCCATGTCTGTGATCAGCCCTTGCAAGGCTGTTGTCCTGTCAGGGATTGTCGCTGTGTGTACACTGTCCACACAAAGATTGGTGGTTCTGGTCCAAATAGGACATTGCAATAGGAGGCATAGCTCTATGTGAGGAGATTAGCAACTGTTTCATTAGGAAAACAAACAAACAAACAAACAAGCGAAGCCTCCACGTATCACCCAACCACCACCAAGTGAGGGAGGCGGATGGACGGGAGGGCCAGGGCGTGGGATGCGGCTGGGAAAACCTGGGCCTGCCGGTGTCCCCTTTCCCCTGCCTGCGGGTCTCTGGCTGCTGAGTCTAGGCACAGCTCAGAGCTGGGGAACTCGTAATTCTTCTGGAGCATGAAGGACACTGCTCAGCTTTGAAAGAATACAGTTGCCTGCTTGAATTTCAAATAGTTTAACCAGGCCTCAAAGTACCAAATAAATGAACTGTGAACACCCAAGGATGCAGAAGGAATGCCCTTATTCAAATCAAACTTTATGGCCCGAGAGGAGCATGTCCGGGCCCCACGGGATGCTGATATTGTACCCTAGGATTCAAATTCATTTTTGCTCTGGTGTTGCAGGGAAGCAGCTGGAAAGTGGACTACCACCCCAGGCTTCTCCTGGGGCAACAGCTGGCAGTCCCTGCACCTTTAGGCAGTGGAAAATGGGCACCTCATTTGAGTCAGGGCCACCAGCTCTGGTGGGGACTCTCTGTGATGAAAGCTATTTCTCCATGTTGAAGGTCATATCTATAGACTTATGTCAAGGGGCAAAGGGCAGAGCAGGCATCTGGGAGAAGACTGCTAAAGTCAGGGCACTGCCCACAGAGTGGCTACAGGTGCTGGGAGGGGGCAGGACAGTGTAGTAAACTGGAATCAGATTAGACTTTGGTTCAAATCCCAGCTCTGCTGCTTACCTACCAGCTATTTGACTTGGGCATGTGATTTAATCTCTCTAAGCCCAGTTTTCTTGTCTGCAAAATGGGGAGCAATAATAATACTCGACTTGAGTTGTACATATTAAATGAAATTGTATAGGCAATGTGCTTAATCAAGTACATATTAAGTGCTCAATACATCTCTAATAATAGTGTAAGCTCTAATAATAAGAAGAAGCTACTGCTGCTCGTGGTCTTTATTGGTATTTTGGAGCCTCCAGGTTGCTGCCTTAGGTTTGGCTAGGAAGTTGGAGCTGGGTGGAGGTGGGAGTGGGGGTGTGGGCCAAGGGAGCAGTGAGTGGAACTGAGCAGAGGCCACCAGGCAGAGAGTGCCATCACCCTGCTTGCTGACTCCACTAGTTCCTACCTCCATCAGCAGCTCCATTCTCAGCAACCTGCATCTTTTTTTGATGACTGTGTATTATTCTATTATATAGATGAACTAGAGATCTTCAATCATTAGTCAACATTTTTTGAGCATCAGCTTTGGGCCAGGCCCTGTGCTATGTGCCGATCATACAAAGGTAAAGAAGTAGACCTGGACCTGCCCTCACAATGCTTACGGTCTAGAGGGGAGACAGGCATGTGACTTGGCCTCAGTGTAAACCCCTGGCTGTGTGATCTTAAGCCACACAGCTTCCCCAAGCCACAGTTTCCTCATATATGGAATCTCTATGTAGAGTTACAAGCACAGTATTCAGCAAACAGACACTAGTTCTCTTTTCTAATGATTAGTACTTTTAAAGAGGTAACATTTTTTATTCTTTTGCCCTTATAGATAATACAGACATGGATATCCTCTCAAATGTCATATTTTTCTTTTGGGAATGGATTATTTATCATCATGGGACAATTTCTGTTATCTAGCTAAACAAATTTTCCTCTTCTTTCTTTAAAAATTTTTTTTATTGATTGATTTTGAGAGAGAGAGAAACATCGATTTGCTGTTCCACTTATTTCTGCATCATTGGTTGATTCTTGTATGTTCCCTAACCGGGGATCCAACTTACAACTTTGGCATATTGGGACAACACTCTAACCAACTGAGCTACACAGCCAGCGCTAAAGAAGTTTTTCTAAACCCTCTGCTACCCCAGAGAAGAAGGTAAGAGTCACTGAACTGACGGCAGGATGTCTCAGCAAACAATTCACCAAACTGTTTGGACCTTTGATTTCTCACCTGTCTCTACTGTTTCTCCAACATACTGAGGAAATTCCTGCCTCAGTGCCTTTGCACTTGCTGTTCTCTCTGCCTAGAGCATTATTTGTCCAGATATCATCTTCACTTTCTTCAGGTCTTTACTCAAATGCCGTCTTATCAAAGAGACTGTTCCTGCTCCGTGCCCCCAGCATCCCTCTCCATTCTCTTACTCGGCTTTACCCTTCTGTGTAGCTCTTACCACCTCCTGACACAGGCATGTGGAGCTGGGTATTGGTTTATTGTCTGACTTCCCAAATAGATGTATTCTTTGTGAAAGTCAGGATGCTGTCTGGAACAGTGCCAGGCACATAGTAGGCCCTCAATAAAAATTTGTGGCACAAGTGAACAAAGAGATCAAATGAGCCTACTCACAATACAGTATTCGCTAGTGTCTGGAAAGAGTAAAAAGCTGTTCAAATGGAAGGGGGAGTAATAATAATTGGAAACTTAACACAGCACCTTATTTGGGTAGTAGGCCATTGAAGGTCTTGGCTGGCCTGTGTGTGAGTGGGGACTGGGGTGGGGGAGGAAGTCGCTCCTCTCTGCCAAGCTGCAGCAAGAGGCTAATGGCCTCCACAGGGATCCAATCCAATTAAGGCCCTGGCTCCAAGTCAACTCGGGTTCCCTTCCTGGCTGCAGCAGCTTCCAAGTGACAAAATGAAACCTGTAACTTTCCCAAGACGAAGACAGTCCCCAGGCGAGCGGGGCAGAAAGGGGCTGAGGGTAGGGTTTCCGCTCCCAGGGGAACAGATCTGCATTGTGCCCAAATGGTTTTAACAGTGTGTGAGACAGAGAGAGAGACAGAGAGAGACAGAGAGGGAGAGAGAGGGAGAGAGAGAGAACCAGGCACAGGCTAGGTCACCATCCCCAAGACCAGTCCTCTCAGGTATACAGCAGGTGGGAGGCCAAGGCGGCGAGGAGGGTGAGCCCTGCCAGGGTCGCAGAGCTCCCTACTGCAGAACTGGGAAGGTGACTGTCCACAGGTTTAGACTTCATTGCACTCAGAGTGCTTTCAACTGCTTTTTCTTTTTAAAATCAATTTTGGGGTAGGTAATACATACCCATAGAACAAAATTTTAGAATTATGTAACAAAACAGTATCTAGTAAACAAATGTACACCTCCATCCCCAGTGACCAGTTCCTCTCTTTGAGGATAAATACTCTTGCCAATTTCCTGTGTATCCTTCCAGAGAGAAATGCAAATGTGATATACAGGCATACAAAGGTGATATGGGAGTACCACAATCAATTTTAGATTAATATAGAACAGCCAGATATCCTGGTGATTTTGTCTTTTTATCCTAAGGATAGGTTATGCCTCTTGATTTATCAGAACTTTTTTTGTTGTTGTTCTAGTCTCATGTTGGACACACTTCTTTTTTTGTTCCTTCAATCTATTTCAAAAAAAAATTATTAAATTTTTTATTTTTAAATTTTGTATTAAATTTATTTTATTATGATTTGTAAAATTAAATGTATTTGGGGACACTGGTTAAAACTAGAAATTTTAGGTGTACAACTTTATAACACAACATTGTATAGTGTTTGTATGCTCACCGCTCGAAGTCTAGTCCTCCATCCCCTTGCGCTGGCCTCTTTCACCCCCTTCCTTCCCCGGCCCCGCTCCCTCGGGCAGCCACCAGGCTGCTGTCTGTATCTAGGAGTTTCTTCGCTCGTTTTGTTTGTCTGTTTGGTAGCTTTTCATTTTACATCCCAATGTGAGTGAAATCATGTGGTTCTTGTCTTTGTCTGCCTGGCTTACTTTCTCAGGACCCATCCATGTTTTGCAAATGGCAAGATTGCATCTTTTGTATGGCTGAGTAGTATTCCACTGTACAGGGGTGGGCAAAAGTAGGTTTACAGTTGTGCTACAAATAAATAATACAATAATTAGCAAATAATAATACAAGAATAAGCTCTGTGATACACGTGCTCACAACTGTAAATCTGCTATGTAGCACATCTTCTTTACCCAGTCACCCATCAAAGGCCACTCAGGTTGTCTCCATGTCTGGGCCACGTGAATGACGCTGCAATGAACAGAGGGGCACATATATCTTTACGAATAAGTGTTTTCAATTTTTCTGGTGGATACCCAGAAGACGGATTGCTGGATGATATGGTAACTTTATTCTAGAAAATTCTGAGAAACCTCCATAGTATTTTCCATAGTGGCTGCACCAGTTTACATTCCTGCCAGCAGTGCACAAGTTCCTCTTTCTACACATCCTCGCCAGCACTTGCCGTTTCTGGTCTTTTTGATAATAGCCGTCCTAACAGGTGTGAGGTGGTCTCTGATTGCCGTTTTGACTTGCATTTCCCTTGTAACAGGTGAAGTCGAGCATCTTTTCATATATCTGTTGGCCATCTGTATGTTTTCCTTGAAAAGTGTCTATTAAGTTCTTTATAGATTTTCAATATTAGCCCCTTATTGGAGGCATCTTTTGTCAATATCTTCTCCCATTCAGTTGGTTGCCTTTTTGTTTTGATTTTTTTTTTTTCTGTGTAGAAGCTTTTTAGTTTGATGTAGTCCATTCATTTATTTTTGTTTTCACTTCCCTTGTCTTTATCAAAGCATTTTCAAAGTCTTTTGTGAATATATATTCATATAGAGAGAGAGAGCTCTCAAAAGCATTAACTTTTTTCAAATGGAAATTGCACATTATTTCCATTTGCATTAATGGAATTAATTCCCAATTGCATTATTAAGATGCTTCCCTATTTCTCAGATATTTTTATATTTTTGGTCGCTTTAATAAATGAGATCTTTTCTTCCATTACAATTTCTAACTAGCGAAGCTTGGTATATAGGAAGACACTGATTTCTTAAAAAATATTAACTTTAGTCACTTTCATGAGGTTCCTTATTATTGGTAATAGATTTGCAACTAATGTTGAAGATAGCCAGCCCAGTAGATCTGTGCCCATGGATGATTTGTTAATAAATTTTTTAAATGTGAACAATGATCTCTCACATCTGTATAAATTTACTTTTTTTCCCTGACTCAACAGAAGCCTCTGAGAGAGACATTATTCCTCCACTTGACAGAAGAAGAAACTGAGGCTCAGTAAGGTATAATTATTGGCCTAAGCTAGAGTTGAAATTTGAACAGGGGCGAGGCCTGTTACGTAAAAATCTTTTGGCCTCGGGATATGAAGCAAAGGAGAGAAGGAGTTGGGAAGGGGCTTGTGCAGAAGCAGAAGGTGGCATTTTTGAATGCCTACGCTGTGCAGAAAACTTTATGTACTATTTTTTCTAACACTCAAAAGGACTCTTTAAGGCAGCATTATGAGCAGATGTCTGGCAGGCCATGGGCAAAAAGGACAACGAGATTTGATTATTGGCTCTGCCACTTATCAGCAGTGTGACCCTAGGCGAACTGCTTGACTTCTCTGAGCCTCAGTTTGATTATTGGCTCTGCTACTTATCAGCAGTGTGACCCTAGGCAAACTGCTTAACTTCTCTGAGCCTCAGTTTTCTCCACTATATTCTTGTAGCAAATGATACCTGGATGGTCCTCCTCTCAGGGAAGGTCCATCTACTGGGGCTTAAGGCAGGAAGAACAACAGTCCTGGAACTCTGTTCCAAAAGCCTGGAAAAGGTTAACTGAAATGTGTCTCCAGCTCCTGTGTTTGTTGAGTGACTGATTCCTCTAGGGAATCCTGGATCTATAGGGAGGCAGGAAAGGTTGGTGTTTCAGTGGACACAACATTCAGGTTAGACTTTAGCCAAAATTATGAGTAAGTTACAATTAGCAAGATTTTATAGGACCTAATACACATCATGGGGACACAGTTGAAGTTCAAAGCTGCATTAGGATTTTCCATAGCTGGCTTGACCGACATCACCAAAGATCAACTGAGCACCTATCGAGAGAAACAACAATATAAAATTTATAAGGTGGGTGGTTAAAAGGCCAAGTTTGAAATTTAAAAAATTTGTTCTTTCACTCAATCTGATTATTATTATCTTATTATGTTACAGAAACTGATTTAGGCATAGGAGAACATAAATAATAGCTAATGTTTACTGAGCGTTTAGCATATGCCAGGCAGTGTGCAAAGTGCTTCACATTTATTAACCTGCTTAATCTCCATAGCAACCCTATGAAGGAGGTATTGTAATTACCATCATTTTATATGAGGAAACTGAGGTATAGAGAAAGTAACTTGCTCAAAAATCACACAACTGGGAAGTTAAATATTTTGCTCAAGTAAAGCTGGATATAACAAGGTTCCTTGCGCTTCAAGAATCTCACAATATACCACGGAAGAAGACATTGATAAGAATAGTAATAATAGCTAAGATTTATTAAATGCTTTACATGGATTATCTCATTTAGTCCTCGCAGTGACTTTATGAGTTATGTTCTGTTATGTTTGGTTTAGTGATGAGGAAATTTGCTTGAGTTAGTAATTTGTCCAACTGGAATTCAAAATCAGGCAGATTGCCCTGGCCACCGTGGCTCAGTTGGTTGAGTATTGTCCTGTGCACTGAAAGGTCACCGGTTCGATTCCGTCAGGGCACATGTGTGGGTTGTGGGCTCAATCCGTGGTAGGGGGTGTGCAGGAGGCAGCCGATCGATGTTTCTTTCTCATTGACGTTTCCCTCTCTCTAAAATCAAAAGAAACATATTTTTCAAAAAGCAGGCAGATTTCTAGGGAAGTCCCCATCGGCAACTGCAACCCCACCCCGACCACTTGATTGGTGACGTAGAATACAGATCAATGCATTGGCAGAAAGAAGCTCCTTGGAGCAGGGGGATATTTGAGTTGGGCCTTGAAGGATGGGTAGAAGACTGCCTTTACCTGCATCCCCTTAGTATAGTGTAGTGAGGAGATAGTTGTGGGTTCAAATCTCAGCTCCACCACCTTCCCAGCTGATATAACTTAGGTTTATCTTCTCTGACCCTCAATTTCCTTAATTGTTAGATGGGGACAATGAAAACCACTGAAACGCCATGAGGAATAAATGTGATTGGATATAAAAACACCCAGCTAAGTGTCTGGCAGGCAGCAAGGGAGCTCAGTGGTTGAGACTGTGGACAATTGGATATAATAGTTATAGCTAATCCCTACAGGGCACTTACCACATGCCAGGCACCATTCCAAGCACTTAACGTAAACTTACTTATCAATGATCCTATTAAATAGGTACTATTTTTAGACCCATTTTACAGTCGAGAAACTGAAGCACAGAGAGGTTAAAAGTTTATCTGAGCTAGCAAATAATAGAGGCAGGATTGGAACCCAGGCAGTCTGATCCCAGAGTCCGCTGTAGGTAGTACTTGACTCTACTGCCTTAATTGCAGAGAGTGGGGTTGAGAGTCAGCCAGCAGCACCACAGAGTCAGGAGTGGGAGGAGAGAAGTGTGTCATCAGGAGAAGCTTTCTGGAGCCTCCATGAAGGTGGCATTTGAGCAAAGACCTGAAGGAGGCAAGGGAGTAGGAATTGCAGGAATTCTGGGGAAAGAATGTTTTGGGGAGAGTAAGAGCAGGTGCACAGGCCCAGAGGCAAGGGTGTGTTTGGCATGTTCAAGAAATAGCAAGGAGGCTACCTGGCTGGGGTGGAGAGCAAAGGGGAGAGAGCAGTAAGAGAAGGTCAGAGGGTGTGGTGGGGTGGCGGAGGGAGGAGAACATGTCTCCACCCATCTTCAAAATTTGTGTGTGTTATAAAAAAACATGAGTATAGAATGCAAAATATGCATGCTTTTCAAAGTCTGAAGATGAGACTTGAGGGCAGTGTGCTTATGGACCCTCCCCTGCATGAACATTCTCTCCGTCTGTCACCCTCCCCAGATCAGCTCTGCCCATCCCTGTGAGTGAGCCACACAGGGATGGAAATTGGGCAATGTTGGCGCGAGTGACTGTGACCAGGTCACTCTTCTAAGCAGAGCTTCTGGGTCTGAGCCTGGGAGATCATCACTACCTTAGGGCTCTGTGGAGGGCAATGCCATTGGCTTCTTTCCAGCTAAGCTCTGAGTTTAGTCAACGAGGCCTATAAATCCCTAGTCTGCTCAGTTTTACAGGCCCTGGTCATTTTCATATCCTGGTCATCACCACAGCGAATATTCGCTGATTCATACTGAATTTGATAAACCCTAAGACACACTTCTGAAATCAGACTTGAAACAGTCCTTTGCCTCAGGGCCAGTCTTCGGCCTTCTTTGAGGTTCCATTTGATCTTTTAGATCTGGATCTTCTTGGACTGGTTCACCATTTTGGTTCCTTTTCAGGCAGGGGGAAGGAGGGAGGTTGGAAAGGAACTTTGGTATAGCTCGTGATTCCGTGAAAAACTAACACTGGGTTCAGTTCAGAGTCCAGCCAGGCACTCAGTTTGTTTTTGACTCATATCCCATTTAGGGGGCAGCCTCCCGGTGGTGTTTCTTTTCAACAAGCAAGCTGGTTGTAGAGGAAGTTGAAATATGATCCACCCCTGACTTCAGGGGTGAACAGGGACCCCGATGCAGTGAGAACAGCTATCACTGACTGAGCAGGACACAAGGACCAGTAATTGTCCTTGCCTGAGGGGTAATGAAATTGAGGCTTAATTTAGGGACCTGGAAGTTTCAGGACAGTCTGGCTCCAGAGCAAATGCTCCTAACCTCTGGAGTCCACTGTCTCTTTACCAGAGTCCCTACAAGAATATGTGAGCAACTTGCTTTGGTCTGGGAGAGGAAGAAGAAGCTGCAGGTTTCACTGTATTTTTAATGCATACATTTAATTTGTGCAAACATTAAATCAGCTGTGAAACTTTCTGCTATACACAAAGGATGTGGAGACAAATCTATGTTTGGCCTTTCCAGGGAAATAGGGAGGAGTTAGATGTGAGTCAAATATTACAGACAGAAGAGGGAACAAGTGACTGCTTCCAGAGGGGGTGACATTTGCCCAGGCATTCAACAACAGCAAACCTGGACTTGGTGTTACTGGGTGACTGGCTCAAAGTATCCTAGCCCCTGTCCTTAGTGCAATATTTCTACACCAAAGTAGTCCTGGTGCTTGTTAAAATGTGAATTTCTCCCTTCTCTGGAGAAGCAGAGAATTGAATAACGCAGGTCTGGGACTAGCACCCAGGTGGGGCTGATGCACACTCGTTTGCCAGGTGAATGGGGGGAAGAAATTGGTCCCCGCAGGAGGAAGAGCAGGGACAACGGTTTGGGAGTCCTTCGTGGCCTGCAGACACTGCGGCTGCAGTTCAAGACTAAGTTCTGGGAGGAGAGGAATCCTGCTCGTACAGTTTATCACCCGTGGCCCGGACCACAGTAGGGCCTCCTAACTATCTGAGATGTATTCACCTGGCAAACTTGAGTCGTCATCAGATTCTCCTCAGTGCTAGGCTGGCTCCCCACATGGAAGTGACAAGAGAATCAAAGGGAAAAACGAAGACGTCGATAGGAGAGGCGAAAAAAAGGATTTCTAAGGGGAAGAAAACTTCCCAAAAAGTTGTCGGGGAAAAGGCAGCTCTAACTAAGAGCGAGTTGGAGACGCGGTCGCCTCGGGAAAGGGCAACGAGTCCTGAGGCTGCAGCCAGGGAGGCGGCAGGAAGCGCCTGCTCCGCTCCCCGGGCGGGCTGCAGGCGTGAGGTCACCTGGCACGACGCCAGCAGCAGCTGCGGGGCCCCGCCCGCGCTGCGGCGGGAGGCGGTGTCAGGCTCCGATCCCTGCGGGACTTTCCTTTGCACCGCTTCGGGAGGCGTGGCTCCGGGTCCCGCCCCAGCCCGGCCTAGGCCACGCCCCCGCCCCGGGCCACGCCCTCTGAGCTGCGTTCGCGAGCCCGCGCGGTCTTCTTTCCTCTCCCGCCCGAGGCCACGCCCCCGAGGCCCGGCGGTCTCGTTCCTCCCTGAGAGATCACTCAGGGCCTTGGCCCCGCCCCCAACGGGGCCCCGCCCTCGGGCCCCGCCCCGTGGCTTGAAGCCGCTACGGCTGCGGCCGCCCCAGAGTCGCGCTCGAGGCGTGAAGAAGTGCTGAGGCGCCGAGGCGGAGGCGAGCTCCACGCCGGGACTGTCCGGGAAGGCGCGGCGAGTCCCCACCAGAGCATCCCCGGAGCAGAAGCAGTCGCCCCACCGGTGTCCGCGGAGCCTAGTCGACCCGGCCATGGCGTTGTCGATGCCGCTGAACGGGCTGAAGGAGGAAGACAAAGAGCCCATCATTGAGCTTTTCGTCAAGGTGAGCGCTCGCCCGCCGGCCCGCCCCTCTGAGTCCCGGGCGGCCGCCGGGCTGCGGGGGGCGGCGGCCCCGGGCGCGGGGCGCTCTTCAGCCCCCACGCCCCCGCGGCGCCCCCGCGTGGCGCCCAGCACCCGGGGCTGCTCCCGCGCCCCCGGCCCATTGTCTCCGGCCCGCCCGCGCCTTCCCGCCGCCGAGGTCGGTCCAGGGAGCCAGGGAGGGACCGGGACCCCCGAAAGCTAGCACTCCGGGGCGGCGGTCACCGCCTCCAGCCCTGCGGGCTCCGGCAGACGCCACACCGTGGTCCCCCTCCGGCCCCAGAGGTCCCCAGGACCAGGGCGGGGGTGGGTCCTGTCACCCATCCCCGCCCGGGCGCTGGGCCCCGGGCCCCCATCCCACCCCTCGGCCCTCGGGTCCCACCCCCAGCCGGGGAGCAGAAGCTCGAGCCAGTGGTGAGATGAACTGAACTACTTTGGACGCTTTCTGAAAGAACATTTCTCTCCCCGATGGGATGAAGCTAACTTTCATTTTCCATGCAATCTTAATTTTTTTTTTTAAAAAGCAGACATTCCTGGGCTTCCGGAAAAGCCCGAGATTCCCAACTTGGGTTTTCCTGTTTTAGGTGTTTTACCACCATCTGGTTTTCTTGTTTCTCAAACGCGGAATGTTTTGTATGATGCAACATTTTGGCTGCTCCCCTCGGTCGCTGCCTCGGGAAAGATTGTGTGTGCTCTTTTGTTTTGAAAGAAAAACTGATGAGGGAAAGAAATCATAACTTGTTTGGGCTTTAAAGGGTTGATTTCCCCTTCTGGTCTCTTCAGTTTTTATATCCTGGAACTGCTTTATTTGCTGACAAATACTACCCCTGTCCCTTTCCTTTTTTTTTCTTTAATATTATTTGCGCAAAGGAGAGAGTAGAAGTTAGCAACATCTGGATCCAGCTGCGTTCCTCAAAACTTCTTTAAAATCCTCTAGGTTCTCTTAGTTACTTACTTCAGCAGACTCATTCAGAGCCATGCTCTGAAGAAAAGTTAACAGAAATCCAGGACAATTTTGTTCATCTTTCCCCCCTGAGTAGTTTAACTAAGGGAAGACATTGAAGGTTGTGTTTGAGGCATGGAGAGAACTGGTCTGTAAGTGATCAAAATAGTGTCTGTTTTAGGATTTTTCTCTAGGTTATCAGTTTTAGAAACATTTTGCTCTAGGGAACTGAAACAGGAGATAGGTATAGAAACCCAGAATATTTTAAAAGAGTCTCAGTTACTTTGGGTGGCAGGTAGAGTACTCTGAGGTGCAGAGAATGTAGAAAGGAAGCTGAAATAAGAGAAAGGAAGAGGAGTGGAAGGTGGCATGGAGAATGGTGAAGGGTGGGTTAGAGATTAGTGTTAAAAATTTTTTTACTGAGCTAGGAATAGGAAGAAATTTCCATTACTCAGAAACAGTGTATCTACTAAAAATCTAAAAAAACATGATGCTTAATGGTGAAACTTTAGAAGTAGCATTAAATTTAGAATCTGATAAGGATACTGTCAGTAATGGTTTCTTTTCAGTATTGTACTGGAGATCCTAGCCAATACAATAAGACAAGAAAAAATGAAGTATATGAATTAGAGAGGAAGAGGTTAATCCTTAATGACCTGCTTGCTAATTTAAAAAAAATCTATATTTTTATTGATTTTTAGGGATAGAGGAAGGGAGAGGGAGCCAGAGAAATATTGATTGGCTGCCTCTTGCACGCCCCCTACTGGGGGCAAAACCTGGGCATGTACCCTGACCAGGAATCAACCATCAACCTTTAGGTGCATGGGAGGACGCCCATCCAACTGAGCCACACTGGCCAGGGCCCTGCTTACTATTAATTCAACCCTTAAATTAGTAGGAGAGGCACAAGAAGCATTGTTTTGCAAATCTGAGTCATTTGCATACCCCCTTCCCAACTTTCCATATTTGTGTTAGATGGGTATTGTGATATTATTTACTAAATACAACTTACTTTTTTTGTTTTTTTACTCCTCACCCAAGGATGTTTTTTTTAAAAAATTGATTTTAGAGATAGAGGAAGGAGGAGAGAACTTGAGAGAGAAATATCGATTGGTTGCCTTCCGTAGGTGCCCCGACCAGGGATTGAACCTGCAACTTTAGGTGTAAAGGATGATGCTCCAACCAGCTGAGTCACTCAGCCAGGGCTCTACAAGTCACTTTTTATTTTAATTTTATTTTTTTAAAAAATATATCTTTATGATTTCAGAGAGAGGAAGGGAGAGGGAGAGAGAGAGATAGAAACATCAATGATGAGAGAACCATTGATCGGCTGCAGCCCACAACCCGGGCATGTGCCCTGACCGGGAATCGAACCCTGATCGCCAGTATCCTAGGTCGATGCTCAACCGCTGAGCCATGCCCGGCTGGGCTACAAGTCACTTTTTAAAAAACAGCTTATCTTTAAGTAGTAATAGCTGTGAAACTATGGATTAGATGTGGAGATTATATTCCTTATAATGATAAAAAATGTTTGTGAATGAGCTAAAAGCATCCGTTTACCACTAGTTGTAAGCCTTTGTCACCGGCCCTGGTGGCAGAGAACCAGGGTTCAAGTCACAGCTCTCTACTCACTGGCTTAGTTACTCTGGGCAAGTCGTTTTACCTCTTGGAGATTTATTTTCCTTGTTTCTGAGGTATGAGATGAAATGTTTTCTGTTGCCCTGTGATTCAGTTTAGGCAAACTTTGTGCTAATGTAAACCAAGATAGTTGTTTCAAAGGAAAAAAGGGGGGGGGGGGTGGCAGATAAATTATAAAGAATGTTTTTCATTTCTTCTCAAAACAGTGTGGAAAATGCAAATGGGGGAAATACCCTTGTAAATATAGTTATTTTGAAAGTAGTGAGGGGGCAGAGGCCATGGTTCTCCAGTGTAGTATTTTAAACCGTGTTAATTATTCTGCTAAAAGGTTTCTGTAGCAGAAAACTATTATCTCAACTTAAAGCACATGAGTGAAAAACATTGAGCCTACTTGTTTAGGTAGCTTTAAATTTAAGAGAAATAGGCTAGGACCTTTCCAACTAGTGTGACTGGACTCAAAGCTACATTTCCCTTCCTGGGGAGTATTGTTTTTGGAATTATTTGCCCATAAGCCCAGTGACTCCCCATCTCCTGTATAATAGCAGTTGTCTATTTTTGTATGTTCGTTTACCTCAACACTGATAGGCTAGGAACCTTTCCAGTAGCAAAGAGGCTTACTTACAAAGGCAGTCATCCTCAACAGAGGGGATACCCACTTCCTCAACCCTGAGGGACTTGGTAGGTACATATATTTTGATAACACCAGCCCCACTTGGGAACCACCAACCAATAGGGTGAAGTTCAGACCCTTGTAAGGGCCTAAGGTCTTGTCTGACTGCTGCTTGGGTTTCTAATCCAATTTGTTCAATTACTAATTGTGTGTTTCAAGACATATTGCCTAAATGTTTCTCTGCAGCATCTGCACAGTTGAGATATTAATAAACCAACGTCATGGGATTAAATTAGTTAATATATGTGGCATAGAACAGTGACTAGTACACAGTAAGCAAGTAAATGCTAATTATGTGTCATTTTTGAATGTACATATTTATTTGCACATCCCCCTACTAGTCAATAAGAAATTCGGGAGGTGGTTGTAAAAAAAATAAATCTTGTGCAGAGTGGCTTAACACCTAAGAATAGCTGTTTCTTTTGAGATATTTGGCAGGGTTTCTAATGTGCTTGGACCCTGGAGCCAGATTGCTTGGCTTGGATCTGGCTTCCAGGAGTGTCAGGCAAATTTCATAAGTTCTTAGTACCTTTTTTTCCTGACCTCTAATATCAGGATAATAATAACAAATTTGTACGATTGCTGAGGGGATTAACTGGTAATCTATATGTATTAATTAGGGGAGTTTAAGATGCTATAATTAAATAATCCACCCCAAACAATGGTTCAAATAAGATGGAGTTTATGTTCTTTCTTGCCTAGCAGTCCAGTTCAGATGTCCTAGATGTTGGGGTGGCTTTCCTCAGAGTTGATAGGGATTAAGGCTCTTTCCAGCTTGTTTTTACATCAGTCTTCTGAGTAGTCAAAGCTGGTTGGCTGAGAAGTCCTGGTGGTAGCCTGTGAGAGGTGGAGAGTGTGGAGGAGGCACATTTCTCTTAAGAGTTGCAGCCCACAAGTTCTGCCTGTCACTTACTTTCATATTCCACTGGGGAGAACTTAATCACATAGTTTCATCTAACTGCAAGGAATGCTGGAAAACGTGATCTAGTCATGTACTACCCTATGTAAAGCTTTAAAATAGTGTTTGGCACACAATGAACACCTATTTTTGTTGTGGATGATAGTATATTATTCTTAAATGTGGGCTCCGCCTGGCTGGGTGGCTCAGTTGGTTGAGCGTTGTCCCATACACCAAAAAGATTATAGGTTCGATTCCCCATCAGGGCACACATCTAGGTGCCCTGGGAAGCAACTGATCGATATTTCTCTCAAACATCGATGTTTCTCTCTCCCCCACCCACTTTCTCTCTAAAATCAATTAAAAAAAATATCCTTGGGTGAGGATTTAAAAAAAAGGCTTCATTACTATAATAGGATTCAGGGATTCTATAAATTCTTGAAATTACATAAAAGTTCTCTGTAAGTCGTGTTCCCCCCTCCCCTCCAGATTCCTAACCCAAGGGTTAAGAACCATTTTTCTAAATAAAGTAAATGGTGGCATTCTGGTTGTCAAGCATAATTCACATAAGAAAGGTATAGAAGAAAGATTTGGGCTAGATGATCATTAAAGTCACTTCTGTCTGATTATCTGTGACTTTACTGGCATGAGCTAAGTGCATAATACTGTTAAGTACTATGGGAGATATAAGAAATTAGTAAACATTTCCTATCTCTAGGTATATAAATTTTATTGAAAACAATACATGAGATGGTACATGCTTAAGGAATCAAGTGTGGTTCACATTAAGTTGAGCTAAGAGGTGGTTTGTAAAGATGGAAGTAGGTTTGAACTTGATCTTGAAAAAGTGGATGATGTAGGTGGATTGGGAATAGCCAAGAATGACAGTGTTAGTTGTGACATCATTTGTAAACTCCTTATGCCGGGAAGCAATAGGTAGATTGATATTTTGAAGGAAGAAGGAACCAGGAATGAATTAAGTTCCTAGTGCCAGGGAGACAAATTATTTAAAAGTCGAGAATGAGACTTTTAAAACCTAACTTAGATATTTGCTAATACATAAAATTTTCCTAGCCTTGTTTATTCTCCGAACACTTCCCTATTCAACAGCTGTCCGATAACTTCCCAGTGGATTTGGGAAGGTGTGAATGGATCATACAGATGGGCAAACGCTTACTGTTTTGTCAGTACAAAGTGAGAATTCTCCATGTTTTGTTTCAAGTAGGCTTCAACTTCCTCTTTTTAAAAAACACAGACAAATGAAATAAATTTTCTATAGGAAATAATGCTGAAAACTTTGTTTTAATAATTGAACAGAAACTAACTTAACATAGTATTACCTTGGATGTAATTGGTTTGCTCTTGATTTGAGGTTCTCAGAGAGGAAAATTCAGCAGATAGAAATGAATGTAAAAATGTGAAGTTAATGAAAACTCTGTTCTTGCTAAGTTTTGTGTAAAGACCTAACGATGCTACTCTTAACAAAGGCGAAGATGATAATTTTGGTTAAATGTAAAAATCTGAGAGAAAGAGACCCAAAATGGAAAAGAAACAGGAGACTTCTGAGCCAAGGGAATGAGCACATGAGAAGCCTAACACAGTCTGAATAATAATAGAAAAGAGGCAATGTGGAGGAGCTGGCTGTCCCTAAAAGTCACATGTGGTTGGAAGGATGCTTACGGAGTTGCCTGGAAGCTAGTTAAAGGTTCATGAGCAAGACTTTCCCCCTTCCTGTTTCGTTAGAGCTGGGGAGCCTCACTGGTTCTCCTGAATAGGGAATTAGCGAGTCCATAAAAGGGAAATACGTTAGGCAGGATGGCAAGTGTGATTAAGACAGGAATTAAGATTTCGATCAAGTAAGGGAGTGAGTTAGGATGCGTTTGCCCGTTTTAGGGACCGTTGTAGAGTGGAAAGGAAGTTTCTGGAGGAAAATAACATTTAGGTCATGATTACAAACCATCCAAGTATGATTTAACAGAAATCTAAATTTAATTCAGGGCATCAGTTTGTGAATGTTCTTGGAACTTTTAACCCTGTTGTCTTTTTTTGAGACTTGACTTCTGTCCCTCAATGCTAAGTACCAAGTATTGGTACAAAGGATATCAACTACCCTTATTTGGTTTGTTACTTTCCTTTATTTAAAATATAAAACCAGGAGACTGTATTAGTTAGTTTTGAAAATAGCAATTCAATGTAAGTAAATAAGACTATATCTGATAGCTATGCCAAAGACGGACTAGGAACATCCTTTTTTTTTGGACTTGGAGCATCTTAAATTTTAACGGTAATATTTTGAAGAAGTAACGATATTAGAACCAGGGCCAGGTTCATCATGCATATATTTTGTCTCATAGATTTATTTATTTATTTATTTATTTGCTTTGCTTGAAGCTGAATGCAGTGTGATTGTAAGTAAGCAAGGAGTAGAACAGGTTCCCCCCCCTTTTTTGTAATAAAATTATTACTTCCAACTTTACATGTGAATATAATTCCCTCTTATGAAAAGGATTTAGTTTTCATTGTAATAGAGTTGTAAAAATGTCAATCATCTGTAATAATTTAAGCACTGAAATTTACCACCATGCAGCATAGCGATTTACTGGTATGTGTGAAAGGAGAAAAGAATCTGAACAGACCTTGAGTATAATATCAAACAATTCGTTGAGAGCTGAGGTAATTAAGAACTTTAAAGATCTGTGAGTTTAATGCATGTTTTCCTCTAACAGCCAGTTACTGTATTTTGGACATGGAGACCAAGTAGTAGGTTATGAGGGTGAAAGTTCATTAAAAATGAGACAGCCAAATTAGTCTGTTGTGCTACTTAGGGAAAGGGAAGCGTGGTAGCTGTGAGACCAGACTACATAGTCTAATTGAGAAAAAGAAGGTGGTACCCTGGCTGGTGTGGCTTAGTTGGTTGGTTAGAGCATCATCTTGTGCACCCAGAAGGTTGAGACTCATTCAGGTCATAGACCTAGGTTTTGGGTTCAGTCCCTGCAGATCGATGTACCTCTTTCACGTTGATGTTTCTTTCTCTCTCCCTCTCCCTTCCTCCCTCTCTAAATTAAAAAGAAAAAGTAGATGGTTACTTAAATGAAATTTTGGCTTTGAATACACATATGCCCAAGACTGAATTGAAAAATTTTCAGTCCTTGTTGGGTCGCTCAGTTGGTTAGAGTGTCTTCCTGATATGCCAAGGTTGTGGATTTGATCTCTGGTCAGGGCACATACAAGAAGCAACTAATAAATGTATAAATAAGTGGAATAACAAATCACTATTTTTTTATCTCTAAAATCAATAAATTATTTTTAAAAAATGAGCTAGGATGGCTCTTCATCACCTTTATGTAAAAAACAACTTCATCTTTTCCCTCAATAATTAGTTATGTGTCACATTCTATAATTTTAATCTATTTAAAATAAATTGGATACTTCTTGTCTTAAATCTTAAATGGACCCTATTTTCTCTAGTTCTTTATTGAATTAGAAGTCTTTCATATTATGATCCCAATTTGTATTTCCAGTCTTACCCCCACTACAGCTGCAGATTTACTTCATGTGCTAGCTGGTTTGGTCCTGAACATGCCCTGGACCCCTCTGCCTTCATGGAAGATTTTTGCTGGTGTTTCCTTCATGTGAAATATTTTTGGCTGCTTCAATCTCTCCCCCCGCCTTTAGTTTCTGCCTGCTAGAATAATATTCTTTCATGCAGTCATTTAACGATACTGTCCTAGTGGCTTGGATATATTCATGAACATTATGGCGTTCATTTGCAATTGTGGGAGACAAACAATAAATGTATGTCTACTAGTGATAAGGGCTATGAAGAAAAATGAGGCAGGGTAAGGAGTATAGAGAACTTAACAGGACATTTGGTAGCCTTGCAAAGAACAGCACATAGGAAGGCAAACACAGAAGTGGGGAGGCTAATTAAGGAGGCTGTTTATTCATGCATGAGATGATGGTGGCTTGGACTAAGGTGAAAAGTAGTCTGATTCTGGATATATTTCTAAGATGGAGATGTGTTTCCTGATGGTTTGAATGTGGAAAATGAGAGAAAGGAGTCAAAGGTGATTCCGAGATTTTTTTTGTTCCGAACAACTTAGAATAATGGAATTGCCATTAACTGACATGGGAAGGCTGGGAAGAACTAGTTCTGGTGGGGAGACGATCAGAATTTTAGTTTTTGACATGTTAAATTTGAACGTGTTAAGAACTCATGGAACTATCCTTTCTTGGGGTTGCACTACTGTCCAATGAGAGTGTAGTAAGGGCAGTGCTGCTAACTCCTAAACAACACTCGCATCAACTAGAGCTCTGCTTTACCTTGGTGCAATTTTTTGAGGGAAGAAAAAACAAACTCACGGAACCAATTGTTTAGTAGGAGAGACTTAAGCTAAAGAAATACACAAAGACAGTATGTAATTACATTAAAGGCAAGAACAGGGTGTCTTGATACAGAATGGCAGGAATCTCAATTTAGATGAAAGCTCTTGGGGGCTTTGAGAAATTACATGCAGGATGACTAGTATTACAAAAATGAGGGGTAGAGCATTCCAGGCTGGGGGAATTGGCATATGTAAAGGCCAGAGATAAATTCACCAAATTGAGAGTATGTCTGGAGTAGAGAGGTGTAGAGTGAGTAGTAGATGGGCTGCACAAGAGGTCCTTGTGTGTGTGGGAATTTTATCCTTAGTATAAAGAGCATTTCTCAACAGGGCTTAAGGAGGGGAGCGTCATGGCTTGATTTGCATTTTAAGATGAATATTCTGCCCACTCTGTGGAAAATGAATTAAAGAGAGGCAAGAGTGGAAACAATGAAAACTAGTTGGAGGCCATTACAATCAAGAAATGATGGTGGCTTGGATTAGGGTGATGATGGAGAGAAGAGAAAGGATTTGTGATAAATTTTGAAGGTGGAGTCACTGGGAGGGTATTAAAGAAGGATTTGTGTGAGAGAGACATGTGAGAAATGACTTAGGTTTCTACTTAGAATCACCTGTTGATAAAGATGCCTTTTATTGCCCGCTGTGCGTGGCTCGGCGATTGAGCATCGATTGACCTAGGATCCAGGAGATCGAGACTGGATTCCCAGTTAGGGCACATGCCGGGGTTGTGGGCTCGATCCCCAGTAGGAGGCGTGCAGGAGGCACCCGATCAATGACTCATCATTAATGTTTCTCTCTCTCTCTCCCCCTCTCCCTTCCTCTCTCTGAAATCAATAAAAGACATATTTTGGGGAAAAGCCTCCTATTAATGTAGAGGAGGAGCAGACAGTGTTCCATTTTTGACTTGAGTTTGAGGTGCCAAGTGGAGATGTCTACTAGAAAGTTGGATATAGAGATCTGATGCACAGAAAGAAGTCTAGGGAGAGTAGAGAAATTTGGGATTTGATAGATAGTATCATTTATTTATCATTAATTTCAGAGAGAGGAAAGGAGAGGAAGAGAGAGAGAGAAACATTAATGATGAGAGAGTCATTGATCGGCTGCCTCCTGCACCCTGGGCATGTGCCCTACCAGGAATTGGACTGTGATCTCCCGGATCATAGGTGGATGCCCAACCGCTGAGCCCTGCTATCTGGGCTGATACATAGTATTTAAAGTGTGGATGAGAGAAGAGTAGGGAAAATACCCAGGACCAAATTCTGAGGAACTTTCCACACTTAGGGGTTGGGTAATGGAGGAGAAGCTGGGAAAGGAGCACAAGGAGGAATTGTGGTAGAGCAATAATGAGAAGACGAAAACTTGTAAGAGTGAAGTACCAAAGAAGCTGGGAGAGGGTTTTAAGAAGGAAGGAGTGGCCAGGTGTGTCAAGTGAGATGACTGTCTATTTGATTTATTAGCCTGGAAGTCACTGGGAACCTTACTAGTAACGGCTTTGGTGGACTGTGCTGGGGAAGCCATAGTGGAGTGTGTGTGGGGGGGAAGAGTGAACAGGAAGAAAGAGTAGGGTCACTGTGTAAATAAAGCCAACTCTAACAGGACACCTGGCTAATTAGAAGAAACCCACTGGTAGCTGGAAGGTGATGTATGTTAAGGAAAGGCTTTTATAAAAAAAAAAGTATGAGCCATAAGAGCTATAATGTTGGAAGGAACACTATACACCATCATGTTAGAGGGGAAAATATTTCCCATGCGTCATCATAATTCACTGATGGGGAGATCTGGCTTGTATATTTAGAATTGATGCTTAGTCCCACTGACTTACATTTTTGTTGCATTTCCCAAATGCAGGAGATAAAAGAAATACATAGAAGATATTTCATACTTAATTAAAATAACATGGATATTTATGGGGTGCTTGCTATGGGCCAGGCAATATGCTAAGTGCATTATTTGTGTTAATTCATTTGATCTTTAATCAAATGTTTGCTGAAGGAGTATACAGAACCTCCAACCCGCCCCCCCCCCCCAGGGTTGATTCCAGAGGCGGCTGGTGGGAAAAGAAGAAATAAAATATCATATGATTGGGGAAAAGCAAATGCTGATTAAATTCATAGAAATATTCATATAAGAAGCCAGAGAAATAGGCTGAAAGTGTGATGTAAGTCATTAGGTTCGGTTCATATTTGCTGTTTTGATTTGGTGCCTGAAAATGACTCTTATTTTAGATTGAAATGAACAGATTTACTTTTTTTTCCCCTCTTGCAAGATAAAAAAGATTGAAGGGAGAATAGAATCTACAACTCTGTTCTGGCCCTGAGGATGTGTCTTCACAGCCACTAGGATGAAAAGTTGCAGTCTGGCCTGAAGACTCAGCAGGGATCCCTGTGCTAGATTATGGTGTTGCCTTGGTATTGCTTGTAAAGGTTCCAAAGTCACAACCAGGGGATGATTGTTCACTTGAAGTGTCACTGTATTCCCCGTGTAAGGCACTAAATAGTCTATTTCAGAGTTGAAGATGGTTAGAATTAATATTTCAATAGGCAATTGAGTTGTCATTTGGAAGAGTGGATATTAGTGTCATTTTTTCATAGAGTAGTGGCTAAGAGCATCGTCCCTGGAGCCATGTACACAGTGTTTCAATCCTGATTCTGCCTTTCACTAGCTGCCTTAGTGTCTCCACTGGGGTAATAGTATCTACCTCTTGGGTTTTTGTAAAGATTAAAAGAGTTAATATAAGAGAAGTACTTAGCATTTGGCATATAGTAAACATTGTTTTCTTATTATTCCATGGGCCTTTTGGAATGCTGAGTTAAGACTCTATTGGCCCATGATTATTTTATATATTCAATATATGTGGTTTCAGTCTCCAAGTGGAACTAAAAGAAGCATCTGCCAGGCTGTCCCTACAAACAGGTGGGGAACTTTCCATTTTTTATCAAAAGAGCAGGTTTAGTGCAAAAAAATTCCAAGATTAGACCTGAATTTATTCCCGAATTAACTTTAGTGAACCATGATCCATCTGACACTTATTAGGTAACTAAAGGATAGTCGGGTTGGACTCTGCCATCTTAGACCATCTGCCTCAGCAGCTCTTTCTGGACTTGTAGCTAAAGCTGAGAGTCCATTATTAACAGGAATGTTTTTCTTGTTTCTTTTTTCTTTCCAACTTCCCCTCCCCTACTTTTTTGTGAGATCACAAAGAAGTTGATAATCTATGGCATGTAGGATCTAGTGGTTCTGCAGACTTTTTTTTAAAAGATTTATTTAATTTAATTTATTTGTTAATCCTCACCCAAGGATATTTTTTCCAATAGAGTAAGGAAGGCGGGGGGGGGAGATATGAGAGAGACACATTGATTGGTTGCCTCCCGCATGAACTACCAGGGCCAGGGATCGAACTCGCAACCCAGGTATGTGCCCTTGACTGGGAATCGAATCCAAGACCGATGCTTTATCCACTGAGTCACACCACCCAGGGCTGTAGAAGTTCTTTTGAATTACAGTTTTTGGCGTATATATTTCACTTAGCTCCCTGTGCTACTACATTTCACTATTCCTTGATTTTTATGGCCTTCCCTCATAAAGTTGAACTGGTCATATATTAACGGGCATTTATGTAATGACTTCTTTAGGGGAAATGCAGGAGAGATTAGGTTCTTTCTTTTTAATTTGTAGCAGAAGAAATTGAACTAGTGTAGGTTTATAGGTTTTATGCTTAGTAATTTTTGAGGGGTAAACGTAGGAAGAGTTGAAGTCTCCTAATTCCTAATTTATTTCTAGACCCTAATTTATTTCTAAGGTGAAAAGATTTTTTTCACCTTAATCCACAATGGAATGATGATAAATTTAGAAATTGAGCATGGCTATAATTGATAGATGATGTAAGGATCATAAAATGACTTTAAAATCCTTCATTTTATGATAATGTTATAAGCTTCTTGAAAGTACTTAATTTATTCCTATATAAGAGTACATTGATACATAAAAATGAATAGTACGTTTTCTGTTAAAGTCAGAATAATAATCATAAGGTAATAGGTAGTACTGAGTGCACATTGTGGTCCAGGCACCAGAACACATGTGCCAAACCCTTTACGTATGTTAGCTAATTTAATCCTCATATACACCGCGAAATAGGTGCTGTCAATACTATTTTACACATGAGGCTTGCCGAGCTCATTGCTTGTGTGTGGTCGCAGGGCTAGTAAGTAGCAATATTGGAATTTGCACCAAGGCCTTTGTGATCTGGGGCCTAACTTAACCATTAAGAGGTTTTTTATGTGTATATGTATATTCTTTTTCTCTATTTGAAAGTTGAATTTTTATCTACCAGAGTTTTGTTTTTACTATTTTCTCTTTTCATTCACCCTGAAAAAAAAATTCTGTGACTGTTGAAAGATATTTCTAAAACATACTAACAACCAGTACGCCTAGATGGTTCTTTAAATGAGTTTGATTGCTTTCAGTTCTTTTGGTTACATTGGAAAGGAAACTGTAAAATTTCCATTACCTCACCTCTGTGCATTTTTGGGGCCTGGTTAATTAGTATTTTATAAAGTACTTTAAAAGGGTTATTTATAAACTTGTTAAGGAACTTGACCATCACATATTTGATTTAGATTTTTTCCAATTTAGAAGTGTCAGAGCAATCCAACTTAAAAAAAAAGGTACTAAATTGTTAATATTTTTCTGTGTGTGTGTAACCTCAGCTTCAGAGGAGCCTATACTACTAATCTTTGCATTGTTGATAGTAAAAAAGCAAGGAAGTTTCTTTTTGTGGAGAGAGGAAATGGCTGTTAGCTCAGGACTTTATCCTTATTAGGTATAAACTAAATATAGACGTGTAATCCAGGAGTGAAGTCATATCTATAAAGTTTCTTAAGCAGAGCTAATGAGATCAGCCAGTGCTTTAGGATCTGGGTTTTTTTGTTTCTTCCTTTTTTCTTTTTTCTTTTTTTAATTTTTGGCTCACTTAAACACTTACCAAACTGTTTAGTCCTATGGTCTCCGTTCCATTGTCCCTCAAAAATCCCAAACCATTTACAAGGAATCTTTCTTTAAAACAAACAAGTTTAAAAAAAAAATCTGCTTTGTGTATAAGCAGTTGCTTTTTCCTCTTTTTGAAGCAGGTTGTCAATGTTAGTTTCTTTAGTTTTTTTGACCCTGTGGTCATTTTCCTATCACCAGTTCTTTTTTCTTTCTTTTTTTTAAAGTTGTTTTTGTCCCTAAATCTTTTTCACACATTTTTACTACTGTGAGGCTAGACTCTTGTTGTCTAGTGTAAGAAACATATGTTTTACTTAGTATTTTCTTGGTTTATTTTGTTTTTAAGTCAGATCTCAGTGTGGTCAAGTGGTAATAGGATTCTTCTAATTGATTGGTTATAGATCTTGTAGAACAGAATGAAGGAATAAATCTGTTTATGGCCAAAGCACATGTTCTCCAATAAGGACTTTGAAAAACCCCTCCAGAAGCGTTGTTA
Source organism: Miniopterus natalensis (assembly GCF_054644295.1). Lineage (NCBI taxonomy): Eukaryota > Metazoa > Chordata > Mammalia > Chiroptera > Miniopteridae > Miniopterus > Miniopterus natalensis. Next base: position 13,392,557 of record NC_142089.1, read on the forward strand.
AGTAACTGTTTTCAGCTTTTGTGCCTCCTTCTCAGAGACAGCCCTTTGCAAATGGGCCTGAAACATTCAGGCTCTCAGGAGTGTGCTGTGCTTCTGAGGAGGAGGAGGAGATAGATGCCTTTATGGCATGTTTTACTACAAATATTTTGGAACACAATTAACTGTAAAAAGTTGCCCTCCTAAGTTGAGTTCAAATAGCTTCTGACTCCTTCTCTGAACCATAGTAGAGCTAATCCTTCCTCCCTCTGGAGCACTTTGTGTGTTTGCATGTTCTGCCACGCCTCCGAATCGTTTTTTCATCATATCTTTGTTCCAGGCTAGAATGTTGAATTCCAGGAAATCAGGGATCAGGGACTATTTTCTTTATCTTTTATATCTCCCACCTAACACAAATCTTGTTATACAGGAAATAACTCATTAATTCAGCAAGTATCTCTTAGTGTTTGTTTTTGGGCAAATTGGTATGCGTAGTCTGGGGATAGAAACACATAGAGGATTGTCTCTGGTGTCATGTTCTATATTATATCATGGTAAAATACCAGAGATAAAAATAATATTCAGTTATTGAACTTGAGACATGTAATTTGGGTTTTTTGAGTAGCCGCTTACTTAGATAGCCATTGATCTAAACTTAATAACAGATTGGTTTAGAGGTCTAGAACCTTCAGATTGTATAACTGAGGACCAGGTTCAAGTTGTTCTCGTCTGTAAAGTGGGTGTGTGTCTTAGAAGTGATGTACAATCTAGTCCAGATTTATTTTATGTACTAAAGTAGCCTTAGTCTTGGGTGTTTAGGCCCAGACAGAAAGTTGAGACCTTTTCAGCTTCAAAGTTGAAATTTCAGAGTCAGATCCAGATAATTAAATTCTCACAATTAGAAGCAGTTTATTAGACAACAAATATAAATGATGCCGATAGAAATTTTCAGTGACAGTGGGGGCAATGTACCAGAAAAATCAAAACCATTTCAAAAGTGAATTCTTTGACTAGAAAATAAAGTTTCTAGATGAACAACATGAAAGATAAAGGGAAGGTTTTGTTTGTTGTGTATAAAATAAAACAAATACAGAACTATTCTCAGTTAGAATTTGCCTTTATCATATTTAAGGCAGCTGTGCATTGAAATGGTAAGGAAAAATTTCAATAATAAGCAAGGTATCTTGTACTATTCAGATACTTGATATTTATTTTAGGACAGCCAAAGAGAAGAGTTTTGAATGTTAACTTTTCACCGTTGCAACATGTTGCTGAGTATATAATTTTAAAAGAAATTTATTTTGTAGTATATTTTAATGAAAATTTTGAACATGGATAATTCGAAATAAAATACCAAAGGTTCATTCTTTCATGTTTATTGAGTGCTAATATTTTATATTAAAATATTCTATAGCATTTTTATGATTGCAGATTTTCATTGTTTGTTGTTATCATTATTAATCCACTGTTTGTAGTCATTTAGAGGTCCAAAATTTAGCTATTAAACAATATTGTGATGTGTATCTTTATAGCCAATTTTTTGTACATAATCATATCATGTAGTTCTGTTTTTAAAGTCCCTCACATATCTCATTTATCCTCTGAATCCTTTCCTTTTTTTACCAAAAGTGTAATCTCTTAAAAAAAAACTTTTTGGAGAATTTAGATTTTTTACAAAAGGAGAAATCAGATTTTGACTCTACTGCTGAACTCTGTGGAGTTTCTAGGTCTGGGAACTTGTTTATGAAGAGAAATAGCTCTTACCCACTAAAGTTAGGTAGCTGCCATAGCACAGATCAGGGAAGAGGAGTATTTTTTGAACACTTAATTGTTTTCTTTCACTCTCAGGACTCCTGAGTCTAGTTTATACTACTGCATGTATATTTTTAAACTGCCTTTAGGGAAAGTGGGCTGCTGGATTTTGACTTGCATGAGAATTTTTTTTTTTAATATATTTTTATTGATTTCAGAGAGAGGAAGGGAGACTCGGGAGAGAGAGAGATAGGAACATCAATGATGAGAGAGTCATTGATCGGCTGCAGCCCACAGCCTGGGCCTGTGCTCTGACTGGGAATCGAACCCCGATCACCTGGATCCTAGGTCGATGCTCAACTGCTGACCCACGCCCAGCTGGGCTGCATGAGAATTTTTAGCCACTCCCAATGTATTTGGCTTCAGCTGATACACAAGGGAAGACTGGCAGTGAATTTATCTTTGGTTAGAAGATGTTAAAAGAATGAAACTTAGTGAAAAATTTGAGGTAACGTTTTTTTGTACGTGACCAAAATGAGGATAACTAATTGTAAAGGGCACAATAATGTAATAATCATGCTTTAATATAATGAACACATATTGGTTTTCTCTATTCCTGAAATTAACTCTTTAAATGTCAAGCATTTAGAGTCTACAGTTTTATCTGAAATTACCTTGATTTCACTTTGATTCTTTAAAGATATTTTTGCTCGATATAAGGTTTTGGGTGATTTTTGTTCTTGTTTCTATTTCAGCACTTCAAAAATGTTCCATGTTTTCTGGTCCCCATTATTTCTGATGAGAATTAAACTGCCATTCAGATAATTATTCCTGTGTATGCAGTTTGTTGCTTTTTTCTAGCTACTTTAAAATTTTAATTTTTTCTTTGCTTTTTAGCATTTTAATTATAATAAACCTAGGTGTGACTTTCTTTATATCACTCCTACTTGATGTTCATGAAACTTCTTGAATCTGTACACTTATTTGCGAAAAGTTTGGCCATTATCTCTTCAATATTTTTTAAAATATGTTTTTATTGATTTCAGAGAGACAAAGGGAGAGGGAGAGACAGCAACATCAGTGATGAGAGAGAATCATTAATTGGTTGCCTCCTGCACAAATTGAGCCCGCAGCCTGGGCATCTGCCCTGACCCGGAATCCAGCTGTGACTGCTTGGTTTCTGGGTTGAAGCTCAACCACTGAGCCACGCCTGGCTGGTCCAGGTAGTGTATTTTTTTAGTTCTAGAATTCACATTTTGTTCTTTTTGTGGGCTCTTTCTACTGAGATTTCCTGTCTTCATTTATCATGAGCATATTTTCTCATTTTAAATCATTGAGCATAGTTATAATAACTATCTGAACAATTCTTGTCTGCAAATTACGGCATCTGGATCAGTTAGGGGTGTGTCTCTGATTATTTTTTCTCTTGAGAATGGGTGATATTTTTCTGTTCCTTTCTACGTTGAACCATTTTGGATTGCATTCTGTATATTGCAAATGACAAGTTGTAGAAACTTTGGATTTTGTTATTTTCCTCTGAGCAATATTGGTTTTGTTTCTTTTTTAAGCAGGTAGTTAACTCAAGCTGCAGGTTTTAGGACTCCCTCTCTCTGGCTCTCTTTTTTATGGTGTTCTACCTTATTTTCCAGTGGTGATAGTGACTCTGAACTCTGTTCTTTGGTTCTTCAAGCCAGCAGCACTGAGAATTTTCTTTTGGAGTTTTAGCTGCCCTGCATGGCACAAGGTTAAAAGATAAAAATTGGGGAAACTTGTCCACTCTATTTCCTTTCCACTCCCCTCCCACATCTGTCTGCTTTTGTTCATTCTATAGTGCTGTCAAGTGGCTTTTTTTGTCTAGAAGTTGTCACTGTTAGGGGCAGAAGGTTGATCCTATGGGATCTACTTGGTCATACTAGAAGCCTCAAATTGATTTTTAAAAATTAACTTTATAATTTTAGAATAGTTTTAGATTTATAGAAAAGTTACAAAAATAGTACATAGAGTTCTCAAATTTATTTTAAAATAAACTGTTTCTAAGATATATTAATATTTGCTTGACTTCATAAAATGCTGAATTTAACTGCCGATTAATGTTAGCATTCTGAATACAAATTCAATGGTGCAGCAATCGCCTCGGGAGCTAGTGAGCTGGGTAAGACTATTTTTGCCTTTCTGCTAAGTGGCCTCAGCTGTTATGCTTTTTGAACCTAGATCACCTTTGTGTGTGTGCATGTATGGGTGTGTGTATGTTTGTGTGTGTTTTCTATATTTTCCTTTGCCAGCTCTATTGATGCAGCCCATTTCCTTTAATTTTCTATTGTAATTTGTTGTGGTTTGCTAAGCCAGATAAGCAGACTTGTTAAAATTTGTTTGAAATAAGAATAAATAATTTCTGAGAGCTTGAATGTTGAGTTGATGGGTCAGGTATTTAGTACATGGTCTTGGTGACATCGGTGTTGGTTGTTTAGAGGCCACTAGCCGTATGTGGCTATTGAGAGCTTGAAATGTGTCTGGTTTGAATTGAGATGTACTATAAGTATAAAATATACGCCAGATTTCAAAGATTTACTACAAAGAAAAGAATGTAATAACATTTTTTTGTTGATTGCATGTTGAAATATTTTAGATATGTTGAATTAGGTAAAATATTATTTAAATTAATTTTACCTGTTTCTTTTTACTTTTTTAAAATAGGACTACCAGAAAATTTAAAATATCATTTGTGGATTACATTATAATGGTTGTAGTTCAGGTAATTTATCTTACTTGATAGGTCATGTCCATATGAGTTAGATGGTGGTTGTACCATATGAATCATGAGGCTGAGCCTGTGAGATTCCAGCATCTCTTTCTTAACTTGTTATAAGAAACTGTAAAAGTGGTCAATGGCATGGACCTCAGAGTTCAGACTTCAGTCTACCACTCCTCAGTTGTATGACCTGTGGCAAGGTATTTAGTTTTGCTAAATCTGTTTCCTTATCTGAAATATGAGGAAAAAATAAACTAACTTCATACAGTTATTGTGAGGATTTACTATATATGAATCACTTTCATATGGTACATATCGAGTAAGAAATGAATTGCTAAGTTAAATGGTAACTATTAACTTGTTCCTGGGCAATTTTGGTGACATTTTCATTTACTGTAGTTGATTCTTACAGGGAGTAGATTCAGGGTTGATCCAGATAGGAAAAAGGTTATATACCTTTGGCCATCTTTTTAAAATTAAAAAAAAATTGATTTAGAGCCCTGGCTGGGTCGCTCACTTGATTGGAGTGTCCCTTGGTATATCAAAGGGTTGCAGGTTTATTCCCAGTACTTAGGTTGCAGGTTCAAACTCCTCCCCGGTCGGGGTGCCTGCCGTAGTCAGCCAATCCATGTGTCTCTCTCACATCTCTGTCTCTCTCTCGCCCCCTCTCCTACTGTCCTTAAAAAAAAAATCAATGGAGCCTGGCCGGGCGTGGCTCAGCGGTTGAGCATCGACCTAGGATCCAGGCGATCAGGGTTTGATTCCCGGTCAGGGCACATGCTCGGGTTGCGGGCTCGATCAATGTCTCTCTCATCATTGATATTTCTATCTCTCTCTCTCCCTCTCCTTTCCTCTCTCTGAAATCAATAAAGATATATTTAAAAAAAAAAAAAAAAATCAATGGAGCCCAGCGGGCGTGGCTCAGCAGTTGAGCATGGACCTAGGATCCAGGAGATGAGGGTTCGATTCCCGGCCAGGGCATATGCCCAGGTTGCGGGCTGCAGCCAATCGATGACTCTCTCATCATTGATGTTTCTCTCTCTCTCCCTCTCCCTTCCTCTCTCTGAAGTCAATAAAGATATGTTTTTTAAAAAAAAAGAAAGAAAAAAAAAATCACTGGAAATAATATACTCAGGTGAGGATTAACAAAAAAATTTTTAATTGATTTTTAGAGAGAGATAAATATCCATGCGAGATTGGAACATTGATCGGCTGCCTCCTGCACACCCCCTACCGGGGATCGAGCCCGCAGCCCCGGGCATGTGCCCTGACCGGGAATCAAACCCGCAACCTTTCTGTGCATGGGACGGCACCCAACCAACCGAGCCACGCGGGCCAGGGCTGGCCATCATTTTTTTCCCTTTTTTAAAAAAAAAAAAATCTTTATTGATTTCAGAGAGAGGAAAGGAGAGGGAGAGAGAGAGAGATAGAAACATCAATGATGAGAGTCATTGATTGAGACCACAATTCCCGGGCATGTGCCCTGACCAGGAATCGAACCCCGATTGCCTGGATCCCAGGTTGACGCTCAACCGCTGAGCCATGCCCTGCCGCGCATTTTTCCCCTTTCTTGTCATTCAGTATATATGTATATTTGTAATCCTCATCAGAGGATATGTTTTCATTGATTTTTAGAGAGAGGAAGGGAGAGAGAGATGGAAACATCGATTGGTTGCCTCCTGTCGACGCCTAGACTGGAGATTGAACCGGCAACCTAAGTACGTGTCCGACGGAACAGAACCTGAAACCCTTTGGTGTATGGGAGGACACTCCAACCAAGTGAGCCAGCCAGCCAGGGCCGTCATTCTGTATTTTTAATTATATGGTTTATAATTTGCTCTGAAGAATCTTTGTTCCTCTTATTTTAGGCTTTTGAGGACTGAATGTAAACTTTCCAGAACTTGTTTTCATTATGGTTCTGTTGTACTTAGATGGAAAGTCTGGTCATTGTATATCTGACACTTTGTTTTAACAAGGTATTCCTGCTGAGACATTTCAGATTCGATTTTAGTACAGATTAGAGCCATTTTCATTTTCAGCATATGCTTCAAATATGTAGCAGAACAAAAATATTCAATAGACTCTTTCTCATCTGTCGTTATTTCAGTTAGTAGTTTTTGACTCTCTTGCATCCAGCATTTTTTAAAGCAATATGAAGGAAAAAGCAGTTCTGTCGTATTTAAGCAGTTTACTATTTTGTCAGTAATTAGATACAAGAAGATTATCATGTGTAAACATTTGGAATATTTTCTTTAAAAATTTTCTTAAATCTAAAAAAGAAGACAAATAGTACAGAGGTGTATAAAGTTAATATCCCTGTCCCTTCCTCTTTCCAAACTTGCCCTGACATGTAAACAGTGTTAATTTTGGTTTGTAGCCTTCCATACCTAAGAAATATCTTCAAGCCAAGGCTACATGCAGCTCTGTGTTTGTTACCTCTTCCAGGGATTTTCCTTTTTATCTTCCAGCAAAGTATAGGCACAGTTACCCCCATCTTGAGGCTTTCCTTTACCCAGTTGCTTAAGCCAGAAATCTGAGAGTTACTTGATTTCTTTCTTTCCCTCATTTCCCACATCCAGACCATCCACAAGTCTTTAGGATTGTACTTTCCCAATTCAGTTTAATCCATGCATTTCTTTTCATCTCCATTGCCTCTGCCTAACCCAGGCCACATTTCACTGAAAACTACACAGCTAATAAGTAGTGAAGTCAGGATTCAACTCCAGGTTTGTCTGATCCTAAACCCTGATGTTTCCTGCATACTCTGCAGACCCTGTAGAAGGATAACAGCTTATTAAACAAACCTTTAGACTCTAGACCTTGGCTCCAGCGTGCGTGTAGCAGAAATCAAAGAAATAGATAATAGAAGCCAGGTAACTGCCCATTTATCATGCTGTTTTGTGACTTTTAATCTAAATCAAAGCAAGCCATTTTGTGTATTCAGACAGCTAATTTAGATAGAATCCATTAAAAGTTAAATGAGGTCTTTAAGTTTTTGAGTGCATTCTTTTGGCAACACATTGTTTTATACATTTCGTAGAAAATGTGTCAAGGGAAATGATCTAATGGTCAGGAGTCCATTCGCACCTTTAGAGGAAGCCTCTCTTCCCCCTGGTTGTCATTACCCCTCACCCCCAGTCCCATAAAGAAATAGAGAGGAACGAACTTGAAGCTCCTCTTCTTTGGTGTTTTAAGATGTGACTTTCTGTAAACTGATTAAGCTAGGTTTTCTAAGCGAGCAGTTCCTTAACCTTGAATTAGTAAAACATTAAAATATTTAGGGCATCTACCACTGACCCTTTTTCTGCAATGTAGCAGTTAATCCAGCAGTTTCTGATTAAATACTGGTGTTAGGCAATTCAAGAATTACAACAGAGGCCCTGAGGGAGGAGGGCAAGGAATAGTTGAGTGTGTGAGAGGAACCCCAGATAGCAAGTTAAATAAAACTTACCCCTTTTATAAGAACAAAACCCAAATGAATGCTAACTCATCCTTTACCTGGCAGTTGGTGGTTATTTCTGTGTCAGTGGGATTACTCAAGTTCTTGCTCCGATTATTTGTTTTGTTGTTGTTGTTTTGTTTTTTTGTTAATTCTCACTCAAGGATATTTTTTTCATTGCTTTTCAGAGAGAGAGTGGAAGGGAGGGAGGGGGAGAGAGAGAGAGAGAGACATTGATGTGAGACACATTGATTGGTTGCCTCCCCCAATGGGGAGCAAACCCATAACCCAGGTACGTGCCCTTCACCTGGAATCTAACCCTCGACCCTTTGGTGCATGGGCCGACGCTCTAACCACTGAGCCACTCTGGCCAGGGCTGGGTTTTCTGATTCTTAAGAAAACATTATAGACATGTATTTTTTGTGTGATAATGAAATCATAATTTTAAAACTATATATTCTAAATTAAAATCTTGTTCAGTACGTGCATATTTATACTTGTAATTTGTGTCTATATAGTTTTGATTCAGCTTTATTGAGATATAATTCATATACCATACAATGAACCCATTTAAAGTATACAGTTCGGTGGTTTTTAGTCTATTCACAGAGTTGCTCAACCATCACCACAGTCTAATTTTAGAACACTTTAATCATTCCATGAAGAAACTTTGTACCTGTTACCAGTTACTCCCTAACCCTCTTTCTCTCTCTCTCCCTGCTACAAACCTTAGGCAACCACTAACTTACTTTCTGTTTCTATGGATTAGCCTCTTTTGGACATTTCTTATAAATGGAATTATATAGCCCTGGCCGGGTGTCTCAGTTGGTTGGAGCATTGTCCCGTGCCCCAAAAGGTTGCGGGTTTGATTCCCGGTCAAGGCACATACCTAGGTTGGGGGTTTGATCCCTAGTTGGGGCGTGTACAAGAGGCAACCAGTGTTTCTCTCTTCCCCTTCTTCTCTCTAAAATCAATAAAAACATATCCTCAGGTGAGGATTATAAAAAAGAAAAAAAATTCTAACGCTAAATTAGCAACTTCATTCAAAAATAAAAAGTACCTTTAAAAAAAGAAAGAAATGGAATCGTACTGTGTCATCTTTTGTGACTGGCTCCTTTTACTTAGCATAATTTTTCTTTTCTTTTTTTAAATATATCTTTATTGATTTCAGAGAGAGGAAAGGAGAGGGAGAGAGAGATAGAAACATCAGTGATGAGAGAGTCATTGATCAGCTGCAGCCCACAACCTGGGCGTGTGCCCTGACCGGGAATCGAACCCCAATCACCTGGATCCTAGGTCGGCGCTCAACCGCTGAGCCATGCCCAGCCGGGCAGCATAATTTTTCAGTGTGTTCATCTAAATTATAACCCATGTGTTTTACTGATTATATTATGTGTAATCAGGTAACGGCTTTTACTCCCCCTTCCCTATTTTGCCATTAGTTAGGAATTAATGACTTAACTGGATATAGCATTTTACTGAAATGGCTTCTGAGTTTTTTGAGAGTTACTTCAGAATAATAATAAACAGTACTTTTAACCAGCATCTTTGAAGACTTGTTGAAAGTTATTTCTGGCTTTCTCCATAGACTTCATGGTGAAGAGGCCTCTGTTGGGCCTTACCAAGTGTCAGAATGCTCTCTTCTAACAGCTGGCTCCCTTCAACCGCCATTTCCCGCTTCCCCTCCTCCCTCCTTTTTAAACTTGAGGCATACATGATGGAATTTAAGATTTGTTCCACTTGGATTTTTAGGAAAATTCTACCTCATGTTGAACTCAGGGAAGTCAACTGCTGCATTCATTAATTGGATTACAAATAGCTTATTGTAAAGTTATGTTTGTTCTTTTCTCCCTGAAGGGATGTGTAAAACAGGATATGTAATTTTTATAATGAATAGCTTTTAGAATGGGGGGAGGCTGGCGATTATTTAACTCTTCGGGCACACCTACAAGTTTCCCCTTTTTTGTTGCCTATAAGCAAAAAGTGATTTACATTTTATAAAACCCATTATAGACTTTGTCTTTGCCCTGGGGCAAGGATATATGTATCTCCTAGGGATTGATTAGACCTGTGCTGTCCTGTATGATAGCCATTATCCACATGTGACCATTTACATTTTAATTAAAAGTAAATAAAAATTTAAAAATTTAGTTCAGTTGAATTAGCTATATTTCAAGTACTCATTAGCCTTATGTCACAAATGATTGCCATATTGGACAGTGGTAATGTAGATAATTTCTGTCACTGCTGAAAGTTCTCTTGGGCAGTGCTATACTAGACTGGCCATTTTTAAAAGGAGAGAAAGACAAATGAAAGAGCAAAATAATAAATACCTGAATTTCCACCCTTCCACAGTGTGACATTTCCTGTCTTCTTGTTCCCTTGGTTAAAATTCAGAAAAAGGTCTATTAAGTTGAGTATCATCACTTTGACCTTGTTTTTTAATGTTTATTTCTGTTTCCCAGGCTGGCAGTGATGGTGAAAGCATCGGAAACTGCCCCTTTTCCCAGAGGCTCTTCATGATTCTGTGGCTCAAAGGAGTTGTATTTAGTGTCACAACTGTTGACCTGAAAAGGTAAGACTTAGTTGCAGTTTGGGGTCGGCTTTATTTGAGTATATACCTTACAGTGTTCAGTTTGATGCTCTCCCCACCCCTCACTTTGCTTGCCATATGTTCTCTAAAGAAAATATATTGTATTAAAGTTCAGCTGCTGTATGGACATATTTAACATATACTAAGCATTATGGTAACTCACAATATCAGTAAATTGCATGTGGCCACTCAGTCTTTCTAGGAACTTATTGTATGTTTACCTTAAATTTTAAGAGCATCACCAGGAGCTAAGTTTTAGTGTGGATGCAGTGAAATTTTTGCCTTTCCTGTGTAAACATGGGCCTGTGAAGAACTTTCCAAGCAGAGAGCTTCTTGGTCTCAAGTTTGCTAAACACATGGCCTATCTAAGCTGGATCCTTAAAGCAAGAATGGGATTTTAGGAGGGTAAATATGGTGTGGGCTATTTTATTTAAGTTTCTTTTCAGGAAATAAAACAGGATTTTAAAAATAATACAATTTTAACCATTTTTGCTTAAATATGATTGTAAAATAGGAGCAGTTCGCTATGGCCGTGATTGGTCTTGCTTGTTGAAAAGCTGTTTCTAACTTTCTCACTCTGGACCATAGTGTGGAGGGGGAAGGCTGAGAAGAGCCCTGATAAGTAGTAAGCTCTTTTTACTCAGGAGCCTCTATTCCTCCTAAGGTGAAGACCATTCATACTTGGAAAAAAAAAAAAAAGATTTAAATCAAGGGTACAGAAAAGTTATACCAGCCCGGCCAGGCATAGCTCAGCGGTTGAGCATCAACCTAGGATCCAGGAGATCGCGGTTTGATTCCCGGTCAGGGCACATGCAGGAGGCAGCCGATCAGTGACTCTCTCTCATCATTGATGTTTCTCTCTCTCTCTACCTCTCCCTTCCTTTCTCTGAAATCAATAAAGATATATTAAAAAGAAAAGTTATACCAAAAGAAAATCTAGGATTCCTCTTGACACAAATGCCACAACATGGTTTGCTGCTTGTTTTTTAAGCATCTCAGTCATGAACAGTGTTCAAGAAAAAAAGATTGACAAGCTCTCCCTGATGGATGGCAGAATTCGTGTATGGTATCCCTCTGGGTGCCACAGAGTGAGAGTTGCATGAGAGCTGTGATTATATTCCCGGTTCTAGGTTAGCATACCCTGGGACCTCTGTCAGTTCCTTAAAATTTATTCTTTATTTCTGTTAGTGCACTTATATTTGAAATTTTGCATACTTAGAATTTATTTATTGAAAATAAGCCATGAAGTCTTCCAGGAACCCCATTAGTTATGTATATGAGTGTCCAGATAAGCCTTTGGGGATAGTACGAGTTAAAGCTACAGGTTCTTATGAAGACCTAGCTCACATCAGACGGAGCTATCATAAGAATGAAATAATTCATGTAGTTATCCTTCGATTACTGTTTTTTTCCTACATGTATTCACAAAGGAAGTTTCCGAATATAACTTCTAAAAATAGACCAGGCCGCCAGGCACACACCCTTACTGTGTCTTAAAATACATGTATTTCTCCTATTCCATTTTTGGGTAGGAGCAAGTGAGTTGACTACCATGCTTCCAGAAATCCTTTCAACAGCTCAATACAGTGCTTGATTGTGGTACATACCAGTAGTGGTGCCATAAATGATGACAGTCTGGTTCCGAAAAGAAAATTAACACATAATGGCTATTTTAAAGTCATCAGTTTCACTTCTAAAAAAAATATATATATATATATTTTTATTGATTTCAGAGAGGAAAGGAGAGGGAGAGAGAGATAGAAACATCAATGATGAGAGACTCATTGATCAAGCCCACAACCCAGGCATGTGCCCCGACCGGGAAATCGAACCCCGATCGCCTGGATCCTAGGTCGACACTCGACCGCTGAGCTACGCCCGGCCGGGCAGTTTCACTTTTCATTTACACACTTTGTAAAGGCATTGTTCCTGTAAGTTGAGTATTTGTATATGTTTAAGGGTAATGTACCTACCCTACATGTCAAAAGTGACATGTGCCCTGGCCAGTGCGGCTCACTTGGAGTGTCATCCCTGCAAGGAAAGTTGGCGGGTTTGATTTCCGGTCAGGGCATATACCCAGGTTGCGGGTTGGAGTGTGTATGGGAAGGCAACCAATTGATGCTCCCCCCCCCTAAAATCCATTTAAAAAAACAGTTATTTTAAAAGTGACACATGGGAAGTACAATGAAAGATTCAGGGCCTTCTATTAGAAGATGCTACCACTCAAAGAAATGTATGTTTATTTCCTACGGCTTTGTGTAAAATCAACAGAGAACACTAACATGGGAGCCTCTATTTAAAAATTTTCTTTAGAAATCTTAGGTCTACAGTATATATTTTAAAAAGCTCCTTAAGGGCAATAAAACTACATGATAATGAGTCCCCTCCACCGCTAATCTTCAGCATCCTGTTCACAGATGTCATTGCATTTAGTTTGGTCTTTATCCTTCCAATCCTTTTCTATGAGTTTACTCCCTTCTGGTCTTTTGTAACTTTAGATTCCAAAGAGAAGGTGCTCCAGGAAAGTGAACATTGGCTCAAAAAAAAAACAAAACAAAACGAAACCCAGCATAAAATAAAGCTGTCACAGGGACTAAAACATCCTGTAGTGAAAAGTACCTCTCTACAATACAGCCCTAACTTTGTGGCTGTTTTTGGAAAGCTGTGTGGGAGACATGCCTGCAGTGCTTGTTTTCCTGCTTCTCCTTATAATTGCCTAATTCCTCAGTGAAAAGTACTGATCCCAGAAGAAACTGGTGGTGAGCAATAGAACTCTCCCGAGAACTGTTTAGAAACCCACTCTGTGCTCTGAAAAAATGATTGTTACGTGACATTTCATCCATAAAAAACAAGCCAGTTCTGGCACTGGGTGCCACGTTCTCATCGAATCGCAGTTGGTGTTAATGACTCTGCTGCTGGTATTCGAGTGCCTGTGAAACCTGGAACAGCCTCCCCTTGCTTGCCTGCCAGTGCTGCCCTAATGCTTTAGTGGGAGTCATTTCTAAAACTAATTTTCTGTTCATGCTACAACTGCATTACAGATCTTTTAGATTAAAAAAAATGCCCAAGCTTCAGAAGATCTTTGGGTTTTACATCAACTACGATTTGAACAAAAACTTCAGATAAGTGAAAATATTAAAATTTGGGGTGCATATCTAAAGATATTTTTACATGTCATCAAAGGGGAGCAACCGTGCATAGTAGAAAGTTTTAGGGGTAGAGACCTGGTTCTGTTTGGAGAGAGCCCTGTGACCTTGGGCAAGCTACATCATCTGGGAGGTCAGTTGTCTCATTTTTAAATTCAGGAAAAAGGAATGGATGCCTTAACTAACATTTCTTCAGTGTCTATTATGTGCTACCCACTGTTCAGGGTACTTTTTACTACTCTTATTAAAGCATTTTCAGACCTAATATTGGATAGAATCGTTTTACCACACTGGTATTATAGGGCCTTTCGGGCTGACAGGTTCCTGGCAGCAATCAAGATCTTTATTTGAAGACTTCTACTGTCCCAGAAGTTCTTAAATCAGAGGTCAGCATCTTTAGAGAACAGATAAGCCTGAGAGGTAGGCAAGGAAGAAAAGAAAGTATGAGGACTGGGGGGGAGGGAGAGAGAGAGAAAGAAATAGAAAGAGAAACTGAGACACTGACTTGGATGTAGCTGGGTGTGGGCATACTTTATCACATACTTGCTGGGATAAACATATCTGGTTTTGAGAAATGAGAGTAGAATTGATAATTTTAAGAAATTAACTTTTTATTGTGAAAGCAGTGATATCTGCTATGTTACTAGTGAAAAAACCCCCCTCCATGATATTTTCTGAGGGAAAAAAAGTAAACGGAGACCACTCCTTAAAAAGTCTGGGAAATGTGTTTCCATTTTCTCATTCTCACCTTAAACACTGAAACTGTTTCCTCCTCTGCGCTGTCACTACTGATTTTCTTCTGTTTTAAGTGTCAGCATACCAATTGTAACACATTGTGTGAGTCAGACCCACGTGTAAGTTGCCATAATAGTGGCATAAAGTTTTAGAAGATTATGGTAGTTTAACCTTCAACAATTTTATAATAGTTTAAGATGTTACAATGAAATGAACAAATGAACAGTGAACAAAATCTGATTTTCAAATAGGTTCTTCAGATAGTTTGCCTTCATTATCATGTCTCTGTGGTCCCACTCTTCTGAAAACAGCTTTCAGCAGCTTTCCGCAAGTTGAGAGATCAGTCTGATTTCCAGGTAGGTCTTCAGAAGCAGCAGTGTGAGTGAGACAGAGAGAGAAACTAAATGGAACAGGCCAGCCTTTTAGAGAGACCATCTATTTCCCGCTGCTCGCCAGTTGGGGAAGTATAAACTGTTCTTCCCTGTTGTAGATTTGACTCGAAGTTACTAGAACAATCCTAACAATTCAAGATATATGTCTCACGAATGTATTCTGAATCATACCTGTACCCCATGTTTGCATTCGTGTGTTTGTGTGAAACAGAAATACATAGAGATAGATGGACACGGACAGACAGGGAGAACTTTGCTGCCACATGTTTTTATGCTCTTTTTCAAGTTGATTTCAAAGATGAAAAATCCTGGTGAGGCCACTAAGAGCTGAATTAAATATGTTAGTGAATATTTTTCTAACCCTGTTATTAGTATAAACTCTACTTGTAAACTGTGTTAATAAAATCTGTTAATTATAGAAGCTGTATTTGAAACCTTTTCATGGGTGTTATTTTGTTTTAAAACAATTGCTCCACAAATTGACATTAAAGTAGACAAAGATCAGCAGTATATCACATTGAATCAAAATAAATAAAATCCTTTAACTGGTTGAACTGGTACAAATAGACAGATGCTTAGTAACTAGGATCCGGTGTGTGTTTTGGCGAGTCCACGATTCACTGATTCAGTTGGCGACTTTAGTATTTGAAAATAGCAAATCTACTGAAAAATAATTAATGGGAGTAAATGGAAACAAAGGATTTTGTGGTGTTAACTTTTTTTGCTTATTTGCTTTTTAGTGTACAATATTCTCTTGATTTGTGTGAATTAATATTATGCCTTGAAACTCAGCACCTTCAAAGGGAAGTAGAAGTTCTACATTCTTAGTATTTTTTTCTCTATTTAGTGAGTCAGCTAGTTACAGACAGGTCATCTTTAAGAACCAGCTTTGGTGTCCTACGGCTGTGCTGTACTCCTCTTATGTTAAGCAGCTGGCACTGAGCCACCAGCCCCCAATTGTTGCAAGTGTACTGAATTAAATTTTAATTGAAGTTAAGCCACTTAAGTTGCTTAAAGTATTAGCTCCTATAAGGTTCCTCCTTTTCATTTCTTTCTTTCCCTCTCTGTTTACTGTTAGTTTGTTTCTCTTTATTTCCTTTTCTTCATCTGGGAAGACAATGGGAGAGAACAGAATATATTTTTAATCTAAAAGACTACTATGAAAAAAAGGACTACTTTAATAAGTAACATTAAAAATAAAAAACCCCAGCCCTGGCTGGTGTTGCTCAGTTGGTTGGAAGCCCTCCAGTGCACCGAAAGGTCACCTGGATTTGATAACCGGTCAGGGCACATACCCAGGTTACGAGTTCGATCCCTGGTTGGGGTGCATGTGGGAGGCAACCGGTTGATGTTTCTCTTTCACATCAGTGTTTCTCTCAAATCAATAAAAACATAAAAAGAGAAAGAAAAAACCCCCAAAACATTTAAGTACATTCATGCTCTTATCTCAAGGCATGAATTCTGTGTACTTTGCTTTTGCTAGATCTCTGTCACTCATGAAAACATTTGAATGCGTTTGACCGAATGGTTGAGTAGTTATTGAAGGCCTTTCATGATATAAACTAAAGATGTCCTAAAAGTTTTAGCCATTGCCTATCAGTTCAGTTTCCTTTATCTTACACTGCAGTTTCTGAGATGTTAAGTTTCTGTAAAGCATCTGTAAAGTGACCCTTTGTGGGTCAAACAAAACACCCGAGGCCTCAGAATGCCAGGTGAGAACTAGAAACCGAAGACTCTTAGGTTCAGTTTTGCTTGATGACTTTATATTCCTTCCGAGTCACCTCTGTGCTTACAATTTGTTCATTTATTTGAAGTCTACTAATCCATTTAGAGGCATTAAAATTTCTTCTCAAACTTATTTTCACTCAGAGTAAGGACCTAACATGATTGTCCTTCATCTTAACAGTAAATTCTGGAAAGTAGTTTCTTCACCTTTGTTTTTAAAAAATGTATGTAGCTTTGAAGCAGAAACAAGATGGACTGTTCACGAGTTACTAATATTAATGGAAAATTGGTAATCATATGCCTGCTTTTACTTCGCTTAAATGCCTCTATATTAATCAGATCTCTTATTGCCAATCAGTGAATGCTAAGTAACCAGTATTGAACCATCGGACTCAATAGAGTTTAAAGCTGCCACTGTCATCTGCAAAATGCTTTGTGAATGTGATACTGAGAGCCATGATGACTTTCATGTGCATACTTTGGTTTAGTTAACTTTCATGTGCATTATTGGATTTGATCTATGCAGGCAAAGCAGGCCTTAGATCCATAGTACAGATGAGATGATCCAGACCTAGAGAGGCTGTGACCACGTAGCTGGCGAGTGGCAGAGCTATTCAATTTGAGAATTTTTTTTTTTTTTTAAATATATCTTTATTGATTTCAGAGAGAGGAAAGGAGAAGGGAGAGACAGATAGAAACATCAATGATGAGAGAGTCATTGATCGAGCCCGCAACCAGGGCATGTGCCCTGACCGGGAATGGAACCCCGATCGCCTGGATCCCAGGTCGACGCTCAACCGCTGAGCCACGTCCAGCCGGGCTCAATTTGAGATTTTAATCAGGTTCTTTGTATTCAGTCTTTGTTTTCTTCTTTTCTACCCTGCCAACTTTATCTGTCCACCAGTAAATATTTGTGTTTGGAGAGTTTGAAAGCTGTCATAATTTATTCTAGAAGTAATAACTGTTGTTTGTTTTACTGCCCTCCTCCATGGGTTATTATAAAGCATTGATCCCCTTTTTTCCTCTGACCTTACTCCACCCTGTTCATGAAAAAAATCATTTTGAAAAAACATAGACATGTTATTACTTTACACTTAGGCATTTAATGGACTGTTTGTTGGTCATAAAATGTTGATGGATACGTTTTATAACTTGGGAATAGGAAAAGTGTTTTCTAGATGATCACAGTTTGTACGTGACAAGATTAAAGAGCATTCCCACTCACCCCGGTGTCACTCGTGGGAGACGTGTGTTCTCTTTCTCTTGTGCATTTTATACAAATTTTATTAACCCTACTTGCTTCGATGAGATGCTGTTGTCCTTTTTCTTCGTGCTACCTTTTTCTTTTCCATTTAAAATGTTAAGATTTGAAAATAGATATATAAGCGCGAAACTGTTAGGGTTTCTGGACTCTTACTGAATTGAGGAGGAAGGAGGTAAGTAAGAGAACGGTTGTGAACCTGTGAGTGAAAATGTGAGTGGGTGACTTGAAGTCTAAAGATGACTGTGGTCTTGGGCGTGCTGGACCTTTTAATGATCAAAGAACAGGCGTGCAGGGCGAGGGCTGAAAAGGGATGACCGAGGAAACCAGTGAAGCGGAAAGTGGGAAAGCCTTAGCTCTCATTTGGAGCTGAGTACTTACAAAAGTTGCCGGGGGAAAATGAAGTTATTATTGCCTTCTCAGAGTTAAAAAATAATCCAATTTCGACCACTGTTTTGCCTAACAGGAAGCCTGTGGACCTGCAGAACTTGGCTCCCGGGACCCACCCACCATTTATAACTTTCAACAGTGAAGTCAAAACAGATGTAAATAAGATTGAAGAATTTCTTGAAGAAGTCTTATGCCCTCCCAAGTGAGTACCAAAGGAAAATGCCCGGAGATACTGCCACCTTTGTAAAGCTTTGTCTTCTTTAGCACTTGAGTTGAATTCTCACAGTGCTAAGATGGAATGACTAGGACTTCTCTTCATTTATTATAACTGATTCTACCCAGAGGTCAGAGGCTTCTGGCCACCACTAGCCGCACTAAGAAGGGTAGGCATCTGATTAGGTAGGAAGCTGTAGAGGTTTGCGGCATGTAAGATAGGTCGGGAAACACTGGTTATTTGAGGGATATAGGTTCCAAATAAAGTTTCGGGAGGAGAAGAGATGGGGAAAGAGATTCAAACTGAACCCAGCCAGAATGTCTTAGCAGGTGTGCGGTGCAGGTTGCTGGGGGATTTACTATCAGGTCATTTTAAAGGTAACGTTCTGAAGCTGACACCCAAGGGAATTGACTTTTTAGACTGTGTCCCTGGGATTCATTTTCTATTTATGTGTTTCTTTGAGGTGTTCTAGATCCCCAGGTCCCACGTGGTTAGCAATCTTAAAGTACTATTTCCTATAATGTAAGGTACAGTTGTAGAATAGATGAACTCTCATGACAGTTATCTAAGTTGCACATATGCAGTTCTGCATCATACTGGAGTCTTGGCATAGGTTTAAAGCATTACTGATTTTGTTTAGGCTTTTCCAGTTTCATTATCCTGAAAACTGAAATTTTTTTTCCTTCTGGCCCAAGCCTTTTTTGCTAGTTGACATCACTTATCTTCCATATCCAGATAAATTTTCCAGGAATGGGATCATTGGGTCAGACAGCGGGTTCTAAAATAATTAATTAGTCAACATTCATTCACTCTGCAAACAGTTACTGGGCGGCAAAGCCTTGTGCACACAATAGTGAGTAAGACACAGTTCCCGCAGCACAGTCAGGTACAGGTGGTGGCGATGGGGGGCGGGGGGGCGGGTTGGGAAAGTGAACAGATCAGCTGTAATTGAAAATAAAAGATTAAATGGCAAAAAAAGAAAAAAAGGAAGAAAGAAAGAGAGTGGAATCGGGAAAGGCTTTAGAGATGATACTTGAATGAAACTTCAGTTTTAAAAAAATGGCATTCCGCAAGTGAACGAAGGAGTGGCCATCATTCCAGGCAGAAGAATAATTTTGAATCAGTGTTTCTTTTGGGGACCTGAAGGTATGCCTGGAGGTGTACCTCTGTCTACAGCTAACCCATCTTCTGTTGTGAACAGAATTGCCTTCTGTTTAGCATCCTTGTACTAAGCTTAAAATTTCCTGTTTTTAATCCTGTATTATAAAAGCTTATCCTCTGCCTCCTGTACTGTCTTTCTGAGAGCCTCAAATTTCTTTTATCTCTGCTTACCAGGAGTCCCAACCTTCCTTCCATCCCCAGGAAAGTTTCTTCAAAGCAGCGTTAATAAAACTATATCTTGATTTTTCCTCCAGGCCTTGTGTATTAGTAGACTACCAATACATCAAAGCCGGGGACTTTGTAAAATATGAATTGTAGGTTTATACACACATCAGTAAGGAACTGTTATAAAAAGGTATTCAACTTAGTAGAAATCACGAAAGAATGTTGGATCATAGAACCTTCTAGATCCCTTTTGATTCTTAAAAGTCTGTGGGCTCCGAGGAAAGTTCCACATTTGCCAGCTTGTCCTCAGACAGTAATGAAAGTGATCTTCCTCTTCTGTAACTGTAGATCATTGTATCAGCGTTAAAGTATAAACAGAGGAGCAGTTTGAATGACTTGCCATTCTCTGGGAAGAAAAGACTATATTTTGTTTTAAAGCATTGTCTGAAGTAATAAATGTGTAAGTTCTTCCAAGATATTTAAGTTTTTGAAGTCAGTATGCTGATAACATTATATGCCATTTCAGTCAAAGGGACATTTTTTTATATTCTTTCCTCGCCTTCTTCAAAACAGCAACAAAAATAAGTTTTGTTATTCCTTGTTATTTTTCTCAGAGGGAATAGATATTAAGATCCATAGGCCTAATACCAACATATTCTGGTTTCTTGCTGTCCAGTCCTCTGTAAGACATCATAGGTTTTTGAATTGGACCTTGAAAATAAACATCTTCATTTTGCCTTTTATATTTAGAAATTTCAGCCTCATTTTGTTTGGGCATGGTTATAGGGATACTTTAACCAGAGATGGTTTTTTCTTTCAGTTTAAATAATCTAATTTAAAATTTAGAGATCTTTCTGTTGTAAAGGGTTCACAGTGTGCTAAATTCTCTCTAAGGGGAATTTTGTTTTTATGTTGTAGGTTATAATCTAAAGAGAGCTTCTAAATAGCTTTAGAAGGGAGTGTTTCTGATGTTGCTAGTGCCTCTGCTGTTACTAACTAACATTCAAGCACTAATTATGTGCCATATACTGTGCATTGTGGATTATTTTGAGGATTATCTCAGTCCTCTCAAAGACTTTATAAAGAAACTGATGAGTAATCCAAATAATTTATCCAAGGTTAATGATGGCAGAGCTGACATACTTACTTTCAAAGCCAGGTCTGTATGACTTCAGAAACCTATGTTTCTCCTATGGTCTTCTTTCTGTTTCTCATTTTGTTGAGTTTGACTTTTATAAAAGACGTAAAATGTGTCTTTGAGATTGTGCTTTAGAGACTACCAAATCGAAGGCTAGCCCAAGCTTAGAGGAAGGGTAGAAGAGAAATCCAAGATAACTTGCTTTACTGTGATGAGCAAGTTGGACTGAAGGTGCTTTTCAAACTGAACTTCATGAGTGCTTTTAAAATAAGTGAGGCTTAACTTATTACGACGAGTTTTTATTTATATGCATCGCAACAGCATGTTTGGACCGTGAGTTCCTTCCCGTCAGTGGGCTCTGCGGCCCCTCATGTGAAATGCTCATCAAACAGGATAGTCTCCGCCACGCAGGATTGTCCCTAGAGGAGGAGTGGGAGGGAGACGGGTTTCTGGGACTGTCGCAGGCATTCCTTTCCCGTTCCTTTCTTGTTCAGCTGCATTTAGGGACCACCCTGGCTCTCACTGTCTTCTCTCTAGAACAAGTAGGCCTCAGCCCTTCCCTGTCGCTGTCCCTCCTCAGGCTCACTGTAGCCTTCCTGTTTCCAGATGGGGTGCGGAGAAAAGGCAGAGTTGTGCAGCTGGGAGACTAGAACTAGCATTTCTAATATGTTTTTGGCATTTGATGATAATGAGAACAGAGTGTTTTCATATGAGCGCTTCTGATTTAATCATGACAAATATAAACACAGGCAACTGTCTGTTCTAGAGTTGTTTTGAATTTAGAGACTAACGAAAGCTTAAATCAAGCAGCTTTCGATGGTCAGTGTAAGTATAGGTTTTAAGAAGAAACTTTCTCTTCCTGGGGAAAGTGTTTGTTTTTGTTTTAGTTCCCCTTGCTCAAATGAGGGAACTACTTTGCTTCCTCCACGCCGCCATCCCCCCACCCCCACCCCAAAAAAACCCTTCAAAAAGCTTTGAAGCTTGGATTTTTAAGTGAAGCAGGACTATATATGATAAAGGGATAGAAGGATAGAGAAAGCTAGATAACTTTGGAGAAAAACTCTAAAGTGTTTTAAAAAAGTCTTTTAAAGTGTTTTAAAGTCTTTTAAAAAAATGAGAAATACAGGCAATGAAAGTTAAATTTACAAGGATAATTTAATAGTCTGTATAAGCAGGCTTTATTCTTATATTAGTACGAAAAAGGAGAAAATGACCGAATCTTTCCTAAAAGGATGGAAATATTATTAGCTAGTCTACCATTAATACTCTGTAATGTAACACAGAGTAAAGGACTAATCTGAAAGCCTAAATACCCGGGATGCTCATGCCCATTGTTGACACATAGCCTTTCATTAATTATTTGCCTGCCTTTTGTTAAATGTTAAAGTGAATGTTCACAATAATTCAAAATTATTGCTTTATCCAGCTATCTGCTAAAACTAATAATAATGGATGAATGATTAAAATCCAGTGTTTGGGGCAGGGGGAATGCAGAAAAAGTTGGCAACTAATTTAGGACCTACTGGTTTAGAATTTGAATTCTATTTTAGAGAAAACCTGATCTGTAATAAAACAAAAACAACATTGCACCTGGGGACAGGACATCTGAGTTTTAGTTTGGCAATACTTTTACCTAATCCAGTGATTTTGGAGCCAAGTGTGTAAACTTTCTGGAATATAACTTCCTTTTAGGCAAAATGAGAGATTGAGGTGATGGTGCCTTGTAACTATAGTAT
This sequence comes from Miniopterus natalensis, assembly GCF_054644295.1. NCBI lineage: Eukaryota > Metazoa > Chordata > Mammalia > Chiroptera > Miniopteridae > Miniopterus > Miniopterus natalensis. The sequence continues at coordinate 13,415,129 of NC_142089.1, forward strand.
TGTGTGCATTAAATTGATAATACAAATTTAATCGTTTGTCTTGGAAGGGAACACCGGGACATGTTTAACCTCCTTAGAGAACAGTGTTTTTAAAAAAATTTTACTAGCATCTCTTTGCATATGAGTAAGAATATTCTGATTGGCAGGCCTTCGTTCTCACCAGCTCATTAAACTAGGTCTCTAGTAAGTACGCTTCTGTATGCTCACCGTCACATCCCCAACACAGAACAAGGCCTGACACAGAACAAGTATTAGGTACTTAATAATTAGAATACAGGAATATATGTGTGGCTAATGAATATATAAATGATCTGTAATTAAAGCCTGCCTTCCTGTAAGTTATTTTGAGAATTTCAAAGTTTACTTCACTAGAAAAAGTTGGTACAGCTAAATATTGGTTGGGGAAAGAAGACTAATTCTGGAAACTGGCTAGAGAAGGACATAGGTGTATTGAAGAGGCACTTACACTCCTTGCACTATTTTTTGTTGCAATGAGTCAATGAAGGTCCTGTGTTACCAGTGGTGAAAACATTTAAGTTGGAGGTTGGTTGTTTTTATAGTCAAGGGCAACCCAGGGATGTTGAAGCAGGACTTAACTGTTAGAGCTCAGGCAGGGAAATGAGAGGTGTTTGTGTGGGGGGGTGTAAAGTTTTCTATAGATAGAAGGAAAAAAATATACCTACATAGTATATATATAAACTAAGCTGAAATTCATTTACTATAATTGTTCACTGAAAAACTTATTTAAATAATTTTGTTTGTAAGAGAAATCTTTATACGTAAAAATTCAGAGATATTAAAAAGAAAGATAACTTGAACATATAGATGTTCAATAGATATTTTATTTCTTCTTACCAATATAGTACTATGTTAGGGATAAGTAGACCTAATATCAACATATGTCCAATTTTTAGAAGATATATCTCTTCTTGAATTCACAATAGTAAAATGTAAAAAGTATGACTATGAAAACTAACCTGAAACCACACCTTGCAACTGAACTAAATTTCTATCTAAAAATATCTCATCGTTTTTAATTTAAAGAACCAGCAGTAAGACACCACCTTAAAATATATAAATAAATCTAAATTACTAGTTTATTTTTCCAAAGTCTTACTGTCCCAAAGCCCATTTTCCAGTGAAATTTTGGAGGGCCTTTTAGCTGACGAATCTTTCCTAAAGTGGTTCTACCAGTCCAAATTCCTTTAGCCGAGTCCCTGGAACTGATGCAGGAGGAAAGAGTGAAGTGTTAAGTTTTTTCACATATACTTTCCAAGATAGGAAGAACTATGTGGATATATGTGTGTTTGAAATTGAAATACATAAAATACATGTTCTTGTGTTGTTTTTTAAAAGCTGTTGTGTCACTAATGACTTCTCCAAGTAGGAAAACTTCGTAACAACACAACAGAGCACTTGTTAGCAAAATTCCTGACATCTTAACTTTGCTGTTGCTCAGCACCACCCTTACAAAATTTAAAATATGAGAGGTTTTGGAAAATCCTGAATGGAGGGTGATCTGGAGTGAGTGATCTGCCTCCCGCTGTTTCTGTCCCTACCTGCTGTGGATGAGCCTGGACTTTCCTTGCTGTCAGGGCCCCCTGGTGCTGCTGCACAGCACAGGGCTGGTTCAGTGCTCCGCACACCAAGCACCGGGCTAGCATTCCTATTGAAGGAAGCCCTGCAGTTGGAATGTGGCCAGTGCAACTGAGAAAGGGAATTTTTACCTTTATTTAATTGTCATTAATTGAATTTATGTTCACATAGCCGCATGTCACTAATGGGCTCCCATGTAGGACGATTCAGATAAAGAACATTTCCATCATCACAGAAAGTTCTCCTAGCGCCGCTCTAGGGTTCTCTTCCTAAGACACCCATTTCCCCAGCATTTTAGTTTATAAAATGGAGGTGGAGTGCGGATGCCTTTTGGTTGCCAAGAATATTAATATGTGAACAAAAACACAGAGCAGAGCTTTGTTTCCTAAAGGGAAAAAACACATCTTAAAAATATCATAGAAAACAGATGATGGTATTTCTTCGATTAATAACTGTTATAAGATGTCTAGTAACTGCTAGCACAGTAGTTTGTGGATTGTGGGGATTTATGCTAATGTGTCTTTGGAGGATCTATAATCCATTATCACTTTTCCCATTTAGGTACTTAAAGCTTTCACCGAAACACCCAGAATCAAATACTGCTGGAATGGACATCTTTGCCAAGTTCTCTGCATACATTAAGAATTCAAGGCCAGAGGCTAATGAAGGTAAACAACCATACAAACACAACAGCAACCCTGTTAGGACAGTGATATAAACGAATACTTCGGAGTCCAGACATTCCCATAAGTGTTAAAAACTGACTTTTAGAGTTGATCGGAGATTTGAGGATAAACCAGGATAAGTCCTTAAATTGCTGTTTTTCTGTGTTTCTAGCTCATGGGACAGTGCCGAGCAGTACAGTAGGTGTGTGATAAAATGTTTATTGAGAGAATTTGGCCTCATACTCTTCTGAGAAGTTACTGTGAAAGGAGCTATGCAAAGAATTACCGGTGTGTCAAAAACAAGGGATTGCTATAGCTTAATTTAAACCATTACTAAATCTTTTGTTTATTGTTAGGTGCCAGCTAGAATGTTCTAAAATCGACCTTGGTGGATTTTTGTGCTAATTACCCTTAAAGAGTAATTTTTGGATTTGCTCTAAGAGAGCCTTTAGACTCTCCAGCCTTCCAAATTTCTGTGCATCCTAAAAGTAGGATTTTGATTTCTTTTTTTAAAAATACATCTTTATTGATTTCAGAGAGAGGACGGAAGAGGGAGAGAGAGATAGAAACATCAATGATGAGGGAATCATTGATCGGCCTCCTCCTACATGCCTCCGACTAGGGATCAAGCCCACAACCCGGGTATGTGCCCTGACCGGGAATTGAACTGAGATCTCCTGGATCCTAGGTCAATGCTCAACCACTGAGCCACACCCAGCCGGGCCAGGATTTTAATTTCAAATCATATTTTCATGGTGAGAATTGTTTAGGTAATATGGATAATATGGATGTGATTTTCTTCTTTTATTTATTAAAGGACACTCATTCATATTTGTTATATTGGAGGGAAACCTCTTTGAAAGAGGTCCCCCCCCTTTAAAATTTTTTTAAATTGATTTTTAGAGAGAGAAGAAAGGGGAGAGAGAGAGAAACATCAATGTGAGAGTGCAATATCCATCAGCTGCCTCCTGCACACCCCCTATGGGGATAAAGCCCAAAACCCAGGCATCAAGACCACACTCTGGACATGTGCCCTGACCGGGAATTGAGACGGCAACCCTTCAGTGCACGGGACAACACCCAACCAACTGAAAGAGGCCCCATTTAATGAACTTGTCTTGGCCACACCATTCAGTAATTTCCCTTTTTTTCCTTTGAGACATCAGGCATTGTTCTCTGTAGAAAACTGTAGGGGAGCATTAGTATTTTAACAGTAGCAACAATAACCAAAAAGCCAGCTCCTAAAAGATATTTTAACCTATCATCATTGTAATTTTTGTTTTTATGTATTGATCTGTGAGAGAGAGAGGGAGAGATGGATTTGTTGTTCCACTTATTTATGCATTCATTGGTTGATTCTTATACGGGCCCTGACCAGGGATGGAACCTGCAACTTTGGTGTATCAGGGTGATACCTTACCAGCTGAGCTACCTGGCCAGGGCCTCCACCATCGTTTTAGACAGTTGAGTGTTTTTCACATATATTTTCCTATTTGAGGAAGAAATAATATATGAGTATGTGATATTTAAATATGTAAATATACATTTGTGTGCTTTTTTAAAAAAAAGCTGTCTTCATCAGGAATGACTTCTCTAAGCAGGAAAACTTTGTAACAGCACAACAGAGCACTTGTTAGCAAAATTCCTGACATCTTATTTTGCTGTTGCCCAGTGCCAACCTTACAAAATTTAACATGTGGGAGAAACTCTTGAGAGTAGGGTGATCTGAAGTGAGTGATCTGCCTCTTGGTGTTTTCTGTCCCTAACCTACTGTGCATGAGCAAGGTGCTTGACCAGCCTAGAGGGGCTCTTTTGGGTAGAAGTTTATGGCAGCAAATGGCCAAGAATACGAAAGGGGGTGGGAGGAATCAGTGCTGGGTAAGCAAGAATAAATGTTTTTTTAAAAATTGAAACAGTCGCTGATTTCCTTATATCATTTAGGCAGATTTCCAAGCTATTCAGGCTTCAGGCTATTATTCTTTTGATTATTACATTTTAAAATTGCAGCATTTTATAATTCAGTATTGAATTTCAATGGTTCCTGGAATAATGTTTACCGCATGAAATGTTCTACAGAGAAGGGAGAAAAGGGAAGGACATTAGTGCTCAGGCCTGGCTTACACCTATAAATGTGTTCTAGAAGCTGCTTTGGTTTGGGAGCAAGTCTTCTCCTTAGTAACTGGCTTTTTTTTCTGACTAATGTTTCTGTTTAAGCATTTTATGCACTAAGTAAACGGTTACACTGGAGCCCCTTCTACCCACAGTTTCTATTCTGTTCTACCTTTTCTTTCCATAAAACTGTCTTCATACCAGATGCTCTTGTTGCATAGTCCTTTGAATTCTCTTAAAGGCATAATGTTTTTATTACTCTTTGTGACTTTCGGAAGCTGGAGGGTGGTTGAATTTCTTTTGACACTTGGTGAGGAGGAGAGGAAAATAAAATGTGTTTGCTTTAAAAAAAATTGCTTTGGTAGATGATGTTGGGAGGAGATAATAGCGGAGAAAGTGAGTCATTGAAGTATAACTTGTATTCTGTTTTTTCCTATCAATTTGTTAGTGTCTTAAGTAGCCACCCATGCTTACTTACACTGCCCTTAGAATTCTGTAACCAGTAAGGACAAACAACATAGTGGATTACACAGTGCATAACTTAGAAGGCCTTATATTAAATTACCTATTGGTAAATAAGAATTCCAGTTGCCAAGCAACTTCTCCCCACAAGGGCCTCTCACTGCTGTGAGACTTTAGAAAACAGTGTTCCAAAATCATTTTGGACATTAATGGGCCTCCCTTATGTTTATTTGTTGCAAGTCTCTTATTTGTCTGTTTCATGCAATTAAATGCCTTAAATCAGCTTAAGAAACACATCTCATTTCTCCAAACAACGAATAACTTACATAGAGATGGGTTTATTTTATATGGTAAATCAGAATAGACAGGTCTTTTAGTTTTACCAGCCTATGAAATATTTTACAGTGTCCAATGTTTTACAAAGGTTTGGACAATTTTAAGACCTCATTCTAAGAGATTAAAGGCCTAGATGCTACAGTATTGGGCTAGTGAAAGTGAAACTGAAGTGCTAATGTTTAGATTGAGGTACATAGTAAACATAAGATTTAAAAAATAAAGGGAAGCACTGACGATAGATTGATTGATAAAATATATAATTCTTTTGGTAACATGTCCAAGTTGGTTTTGAGTAAGAGTTTGTGTGATCTTTTGAAGCATTAAAAAAGATTTATGAGTAATTCCTTTTATGGGGATGGGTTAGGTACGAGTTGTCCCAGATCTCCTGTCTTTTTGTTCAGTTCTGTGATTTCATTAATTTATATAATTTACTAAGCTCCCAAGTATAACTAATAGATATTTATTAACCTGTTTGGTATTTATTATATTCAGAGATTCATGAATTTAGCAGTGATGAAAATCTGCCATTATATGCTCTGAGGCATAGTCCTTAACGTCCAAATTCCTGTTTTTAAATGGAGGAGTGGAATTTATAAGTTCTAACTAGTTCCTTTTTATTCAAGATTCATTCTCCTTCCCTTCCTCTTTTCCTCTCTGGAAAAGTGTTGGGAATCAGGATGGTTTTTCATCATTGTAGCTATGAAACCACATTATATATTTAATCATCTTTAAATACTCACTACCTCTCCCTGCTTTCCTCTCATGTGTTTCCTAGCCTTTAAAAATTGTTTATGTAAGATTGCCCTTTATTAAAACTAGCAGTAGCTTTAAAATATAGTTTTATCCATGTAAGTGCTCATAATTTTTGTTTTCTTCTTTGTAAATTGTATTGTTTTTCTACAACAGATATGGGCTTGTTACATTGAATGGCTTCTGCCTTGTATTTACTCATTTGAATTATACAGGTAACAGAATAATGCCTGCTTATTACACAAGTTAAAATAGCATAAATACAAACTTAATAAAATGTCGGTGCTCTTTAATTACATTATGTAACCTCTTCCCCAACACTATGCATCCTTTTTTCTATGTAATTTTGCATTGTACGTAAATGTGTATTTATATATTTACATTATGCAGTTGCCTTTTTCACACATTATGTGGTGGAAATTCTTCCAAGTATAGATCTACTTCATTTTTTAGAAATGCTGCTTAATACTTAATAACACAGATTTTTATTTAACCATTTCCCTGTTGGTAGGCACTTAGATTGTCACCAGTTTTTTTATTATGAACAATGCTGCCAGTGAATGCCTTTGTACTAGATTCCAAATAGGTTAAAAAGGTTTTTCTCTCCAAAAGTCTGTACCAGTTAATATTCCCACTAATGTGAATGTATTCATTTCTCCACACTCCTGATCCTGGTGTGTGCATGTGTGTTAATCCTTTAAATTTAACTGGGTTCTCAGAGGCAAAAAAGGGTGTTTTGATTTTCATAATTAACTTAAAACTGACCGTATGGCTTCTGTTGTACTTACTCATTTTTTTTGAGAACTCGAAAGACCTTGTTAGGATCGAGTATTACTTGGAGAGGAACAGTGCTACTTAAGTACGAAAGGCGAGGAGCTACTTTCTGGTGGCCTGCTACTGCCTTCTAGTGGTTAATCTTCACATTTTCTCTGTCTCAACCAACCTCAAATTCCTTTCTGATGGTTTATCTTCAAAACTTGTTATGTTTATTGAATCTTGCTCGTTGGTACCTTTTGGTACTTATATTTTTCTTTGTTTTGTTGGCCATTCTTATATTGACACATAAAAATTGTATCAAACTAACTCAGCTTTCTTTGTGTTCACTAATATACCCTTTATTCTGACACTTCTAACTGTGAAAAATCACCTAACACTCTAGTCAGGTACAGCAATTCAACTTCACTGCAGGTGCTGTGCTAAGTCCAAAATGATAGAAAGAACAGTAATTGCAATGTTTTGTCAGCTTAACTTTAGTTCATGTCTTACATCTGGGATTATAAGCATCGTATGGTATAAACCTTGTGAGTTTAGGATATTTTATTTTTCTATTGGATACATTTGAGAATTAATTCAGAAAAAGGATTGATTTAGAACAGGTTGAAGATTACTACGAACTGGCTCAAACTTGACATACCACTCACGTCCATTTCAGGCATTATTTCAGGGTTGGAATTCAGGCAATACTATCTTCCTTACCGGCCAGGCTTCTGTTCATTGTAATCATACCAAAAACCGCATCCTGATACTAATATGTATTTATTCTGTATTTACAGCTTTTGATAAGAAGCATACTGAATCCTTACGTTTGCTGGTCTATAGTCCTGAGATTCTACTGTTCTTTTCTTTTTTTTCCGCTTTAAAGCACAACCATGAAGTTTCCTGTCATGCCTTGGTCTCCTTACTAACCTAACTAGTTCTCTCATTCCATTTTCTTGTTAATTTACAAACGTCACATTTCAGTTGACTATATGCGTTATCAACAGCTTGTACATAATTAAGGAAAGGTTGCATTTACTGCCCTTGGATTTTTTCTCTTTTGTTTTTTAATGGCTTGATTCCCCGTCACTCCTTTAGTTTCAATTGACCTTCCCTAACTTCTCAACTTTGTTTTACTGGGTTCCAATGCTTAACTGTTTCCTCTAAGAAACAAACTAGCTTGATCCTGGCTGTGGCTAGAGTGACTTTTTATTAATAAAATAGGTAGCTCTTTCATCCTGATATTGTCTGTCACTTGACATAACACATTCCAGTTTGTTTGATATTCACCTAAGTAAGAAATATTACCAGTTCTTTGCATTTTTAAAGTGGCTGTTATGTTCTAGAGCAATATGCAGTACCGACCTCACTCTCAGCTTTCCATAAAGATACAAGAGTCAAGTACAAATATTGTCACTCATCTGACTTTAAAAGTGTCTGTTCTACATTTTTACCTAATTTCCTTTTGAACCATACCCGTACATTTAAGAAATCAACACTTCTCTACTTAATTATTGTCCTTTCTCAGCCTGGACCAGATGTTGACCAAGTGTCCGATGTGTGCGTGGGGAAAGTGCTGTGGCTTAGGGGAGGTGCAGAAGAAGTGCAAGATGCGGGCTTTACCCCACAGCGCAGCACGGTGGGGGAAGTAAGCGCTAGGCCTGAATTTAGTAACAAGAATTAGAAGGAATAAGTTCTTGAGTTAGTAGACTATTAGTTTAATGTAAACCAGCCCTGAGTTTTAAAATGTAAAGCTTTTATTTATTTTTTATTTTTTTAAATATATTTTTTTAAATATATCTTTATTGATTTCAGAGAGAGGAAAGGAGAGGGAGAGAGAGAGATAGAAACATCAATGATGAGAGAGTCATTGATCAGCTGCAGCCCGCAACCCGGGCATGTGCCCTGACTGGGGATCGAACCCCGATCGCCTGGATCCTAGGCGATGCTCAACTGCTGAGCCACGCCCGGCCGGGCAAAAAATGTAAAGCTTTTAAAATGTAATAGTAATCGCCCGGCCGGGCATGGCTCAGCAGTTGAGCATCGCCTAGGATCCAGGCGATCGGGGTTCGATCCCCGGTCAGGGCACATGCCCGGGTTGCGGGCTCGATCCCCAGTTGGAGGCGTGCGGGACGCAGCCGATCAATGACTCTCTCATCATTGATGTTTCTATCGGTCTCCCTCTCCTTTTCTCTTTCTGGAATCAATAAAAATATATTTAAAAAATAATAAATAAGTTGCATAGAAAAGTTACGTTTATACTGTAGTCTGTTAAGTGTGCAAGTCTTTTAGGAGTTGTGACCTTTTTGCTGGCGGAGGGTCTTGGCTCCGTGTTGATGGCTGCCACCCGTCAGGGTGGTGGTTGCTGAAGGGCGGGGTGGCGGTGGCGATTTCCTAAAAGAAGACAACAGTGAGTCTGCTGTGTTGGTTGAGTCTTCCTTTCTTGAATGATTTCTCTGCAGCACCTGATGCTCTTTGATAGCATTTTACCCACAGTAGAACTTCTTTCAAAATTAGTCAGTGCTCTCAAGCCCTGCCGCTGCTGCTATCAACTAAGTTCACACACTATTCTAAATCCTTTATTGTCACTTGGACAATCTCCACAGCATCTTCACCTGAAGTAGATCTCATCTGAAGAAACCACTTTCTTTGCTCATCTGTTAGAAGCTACCCCTCATCCGTTTAAGTTTTATCATGAGATTGCAGTGATTCAGTTACATCTTTAGGCTCTACTTCTCATTTTAGTTCTCGCTGTTTCCACCACATCTGCAGTTACTTCCTCCACTGAAGTCCTGAACCCTCAGTGTCATGCATGAGGGCTGGAATCAGCCTCCTCCCAGCTCCTGTTAGTGGTGATATTTTTGACCTTGTCCCATGACTCATGACTGTTCTTAACGGCATCCAGAATGGTAAATGAATCCTTTCCAGAAGTTTTCAATTTCCTTTGCCCAGATCCATAAGAGGAGGCATGATTTATGGCAGCTATAACTTTACGAAATGGATTTCTTAAATAAGACTTGAAAGTCAGAATTATGCCTTGATCCATGGGCAGCAGAACTTCAGTTTTCCTTTGCATGCATTCTCAGCTTGGCTAATTGTTTGGCACACGAGGCCTAGCTTTTGGCCTACCTTGGCTTTCAACATACCTTCCTCGATAAGCTTAATCATTTCTAGATTTTGATTTAAAGTGAGAAATAATGTGATTGTTCCTCTCACTTGAACACTTAGAGGCCATTGTAGGGTTATTAATTGGCCTATTTCAGTATTAACAAGGGAGGGAGGTTTGTTTTTTTTTCCAGTTTAAACATCAACTATACTAGGCCCTAATGTGTTCATCATATGTGGGCTATTTAGTTATTAAGATTTTACAGATACCACTATCTGAAACTGTCATGCTTGTTTTTATATTTATTTGAACAAATTTGTTTGTCTCACCCCCTGCCCCATATAAGTAAGGCCAGGAGAACAGGAACCTTGTCTATTTTGTTCCGTGTGCCTAGTGTCAGAGTGAGCATTTGACAGTGAGTGACTGAAAGAGTCATGTTTCTACTTGGGGGCCCGGGGGTTTTCCTTCTTACAGTGTTCCCATCTTTCTTTCAGCATTGGAGAGGGGCCTCTTGAAAACACTGCAGAAACTGGATGAGTATCTGAATTCTCCTCTCCCTGATGAAATTGATGAGAACAGTATGGAGGACATTAAGTTTTCCACACGTAAATTTCTGGATGGCAATGAAATGACATTGGCTGATTGCAACCTGCTGCCCAAACTGCACATTGTCAAGGTAGGCCTGTGGGATGTGGTGTCACATCACTCTTCTGACATGACTGGGAATCTGCCAGTGGATTTTAATGCTGTTTAGGCCATAGGTGAAACAATTAAATGGAAAATTGAGGTGTATGAAAAAGAGGAATATTCTCTTTTTCTGTGACTGCATAAAAATTCACAGATGTAACAGGTAACTTTGAATTGGAGTTTGCTACACTAACATATCACCAAATTCTGTTCTGTGATCACCTGGCTTTTTCTATTCAAGGCAAAAATGTGTATTGAGCATTTATTGTGTGAGACACTGCTAAATAGAATAGTAATGAACACTAGTTGTGCAATAAAGATTAAGATCAAGAAAAATAGAGATCTGAAATAGTGTGTGTTTTAAGGTGTATCTCTGGATGGCCAGGGCAGGCGTTTGCAGTCAGCGTCACTCTTCCGAATCTCTGGTGTGGCTTGCAGTCCTTATCGTCATCTAAAATTCTGGTTAGAATGAAGGTCACTTCTAACTTCATTCTCCCCCTCTCTGACGACATTGATGAGAATGGCATAGAGGACGTTAAGCTTTCTTCCAAACGGAAGGCGTTCTCAGAGGTTCACAAAATCAGTTTTCCTTAAAATCAGATATATTTTTGGTTAACATGAAAAGGAAATGTTAACTTTTGATCTTTTTGTATTTCAGGTGGTGGCCAAAAAATACCGCAATTTTGACATTCCAAAAAGAATGACTGGCATCTGGAGATACTTAACCAATGCTTACAGTAGGGACGAGTTCACCAACACCTGTCCCAGTGACAAGGAGGTTGAAATTGCGTATAGTGATGTAGCCAAAAGACTTACCAAGTAAAACAGCACTTATGAGAGAGATGTCTTCACATCTTTTCCTGATTAAGAATATGCTTTTCCTAACAGACTGCTCTTCCTCCTATAAAATAGAAATTTTATTTTGCATGAACATGGCAGTTACTCAAGATTAGGATAAAGGATAGATAAGGTATAGTAGTTATCTTTAAGCATACACTCCTAAGCAGTATTATTTTAAAATTATTTTACCCTGCCTACCTCCCCTACCCCATATCCTCCTCTCTTCTAATTTGGAGACACTTCATCCCAAACATTTTACTTTAGAGGTAGTTTGCTCTCTCTCTAGAGCCCTCACCATTGTGTCCGTTCACTGTGTGTAGATGGCAGGACTTTTGAGGTGCAATGTTTAACTGTCAAAAAGTAACCATGACCTCATCAGTCAGCCCCAAACTGGTGCATAATGCATGGTACAAGGAATATTTATGTATTTTTGGAATTTTATAATATTTAGTAAGAGTATATGAGAGGATTGCTACTGTATCAAAATACTCTGTTTCAGTTTAGTCTATCCTGGTGATGTACTCAAGGGTGTCACCGCGAGAGGAGAGCCTCTGCAGAAAGTCACTACAGATTTTGCTATTCTACTTTGTACATGGATTTTTACTTTTCCTAAAAGCATTTATCCTTTATACCAATGATAACACCTGACACTATGTAGAAGCTGAAAGTTTAAAGGGAGGGATAATATTCTCAATCTTTTTTGAGCGTTTTATCCATATAAGATAAACCAATGGGCACCTTATATTCTGTTTAAATGTGGTGTTTGCTGTATGTATTTTGCCCAGTGCCATTCATTTGGAACATTATTGCTTTCTCCTTGATTTTAAAAAGCTCCTTTTTAGGTAGGCATAGACCTCGCTGTGTATAGATCTTTTGAGCAACACTACATAAACTGATACTGATTTAGCTATAGCAGTACAATGATTAGTAAGGAAAAAATTAACACAGAAATTAACCTAAGGAATGTAGGGTGGGTTTGTCAAAATAGCAAATAGAGTTTTGTTTCTAAAGCATATTTAATGTGGGTAATCTAAAGAATGCATTATCTCTCCTGTATTGAAAATAAGATAAAACACAGATTAGCAGCTTTTCCATTCCACCTCCATTCACTGTTGGACTTTGGGTAAAGGATGGCTTGCTCCTTTTGGACTAAACTATAGTTGTTATGGTGAGTGCGTATTTACTGCAATGTTTCCTAATGTCTGTCATTGTGTTTCCTTCCATTAAATTTTTCTACAGCCACACTGAGGAATAGCACTCTGCATGCTTGTTTGTTTTTAAATTGAAGTCCTAAACCAGGAATTATATGAGCTCTAACAAGGGAGGGTGAACTTGGTGAAAATAAAACAAAAGTTTGCTATGTATTCATTTTTTAAAATTGGACTTTCTAAGTACTCCAAAGATGGGGTTATGACTATAATACATTTTTGGTAATTTTTTATACCTAACTTGTTTAAGAAGTGCTATTTCTCATAGGCTGTTTTTGGAAATTTTAAGTATATTGCTTTAAAATGGCAATGATTTCCTCCCTTAGATATGCTGACATTTAGTAAGCACTGGCTTTATGGAAGCAGCCTGATTTTTATAAGCATTCTGCATTTTTTTTAACCTACCAGTAATTAGTATACAAAGATAAACAAAGCTCCATATTGTATCCATTTGGCTCAGGGAGATTTTTTTTTTTTTTTGCTTTGCCTTCCTTAAAACTCCTTATTGCGGATCAGGAGTTTGAGCACCCACCTTTATGTAATTAAGATTGGGTGCTGATTTATCTGGTTCCAGGAAGAAGTACTATCAGGTTATCTATTGAGACATTCTGTAGCAGTAGCTTCAGTGGGTAAAAATGTCAGATCTGCACCAGTACACAGCCAGCCATCACTTTTCACCTACTTTTAAACAGTGGTAACTTGGCATTCAGGTGATGCTGAACCTTGCCTCAGAGCTTAAAGTGTGAAAAAGATCCAAAGAAGGGGTGTCAGTTCTTTCCGGTGAATGGTGGACTAAGTGGTGTGGAGCAGAGGGCTAATGAGGAAAGAGCAACATTCCTTAAAACAGAGTGATGAAAAATTCATTCTGAAACTCAATTGTGAAATATTTTGACCTTGGATATTTTCTTTCTACAAAAAAATTTATCCTATGATTCCACCTGCCTGTCCCTCTCTATGTCCAAGGAAGGTAGGTCTGTTATGATTTCAATGAAGGCAGAATGATTTTTTTTCTCTGTAGAAAGACCTCATTTTATAAGGGAAGTTAGTCAAATGAAATTGAAATTATCAAATAGACAAAAGCCAGTAAATAGGATGATCCCAACAAATACTCTTTTACCCCATCTTATATTTGTAGAAAGATCATAGCTTAAATTTGGTAATAAAAATTTTCATGGCATGAAATTCATATAGTGTATGGGTTGATATAACAGAAATGTCTGGTATTATTTCTGCAACTACTGAATCATTTTCCCCTTCATTTAAACTAACAAGATTAGTCTGAATGGAAGCTCTCATGATTTTCCAAGGGAACAGTTTTTGTGTTCCACGTTGGAAAGCTCTCTACAATTTCAGTTGATGACTTCTTTTTTTTTAAAAAAAAAGTAAATGCAGATTTTTCTATATAGTTCTGTTATCTTTTACTAGGATTGTTGTGATAGAATTCATATAAGATTTTATTTCTTGGTAACTTTGGCTTACATAACTTATCTTTAAGCCCTTGAACAATTTGTATACAATTAAGAGATTTCTGACATTTATTCTTACCCTAAGTTGATCAACTCTAGAATTAGGCAGTTTTACTTCTCTCTAGAGTTGCATGTAGATAGCTTTTATTTCTCTGCATTTAAAATATCCATTTAGAAGACATCTACAAGGTAAAAATAATAAGAAATAAAAATGTATTTTTTCATTAACATTTTGATACACATTTCATCAAGTTTATTGATCAACCAATTTCTACACCGGTTATAATAGTATTTGATTCAAAGCGAGGAAAGCATTCATTAATTGATATACGATATAGGCTTTTTTTTATTCCATTCTTTACAAATTTATCAAGATTGGGGCTTTCAAAATTATATTTTTATCATGGGAAAAAAATTTCAACTACCCAAGTCATAATGTTGAGCAGAATTGGAGTATTTTCTTTAGAATTACTTGAAAGGGTAAATGAAAGCTTATTATAGAATGCTTGTATTTTCTTTTGTCTCTGGATCCAGTATATTGCTGGCAGCTATTGTATTAAAATAAAGTATATTTTCACTATCATTAAAGGTTCTTTTTTCTGTCCCTTCATGAAAATAAATAACAACTTGGGGTAAAAGTGTTTTATTTGAGACTTTTTTTTCCCCCCCACAAGCGGGTGATTTAGCACAATTAATACATTAAAGGAAAAACCATATTTCAATAGGTGCATAAAATAACTTCATAAAAACTTTCATGATACTCATTCTTAGCAAAATAGGACCAGAGGTAAAAAAAAAAAATTTTAATCTGAAAGAGATATCTGCCAAGAGCCTACAGCAAATTTGATGTATAAATATGAAACAGAAGCCCTTTTATTAAAGTCAGGAACAAGACAGGATTGCCCTCTATCATAGATATTTCCAGCTATTTTCCATAGCTGCTTTATTAGAGGCATCCTATTCAGTGTGATAAAATCACTGAAAAGAATTGACCAAATGATTGATTTTTGCAGATGAGTGCACATACAGAAAAATCCAGAACAGCCTACTATTAGAAATAAGAAAATTCAGCCAGATTACTAGATACAAGAATGAGGAACAAGAATCATATAACTACATACTAATGTTTACCATGTTAAAATTAATGGATAAACTAGTAACATTGGTTTCTTCTGGAGGAAAACTGGGTGACTGAGGAAAATGGATGGGAAAGTGTCCATGTATACTTTTTTGAACTTTTAATATTTGTAACAAATATATTACCCTAAAAAATAAGTGTTTTAAAAAGATAAACTCTAAGATACTTAGGGCTGTCTAACAAAGAATGTACAGTTCCTTTATGAAGGAAAGCACAAAATATTAAAGGACCAAATAGGAATCTGTTAAATGGATACATATACCATGTTCATGGATGTGTAACTTAAAAGCATAAGAATTTCAATTCTGTCTCAAGTAATTTATAAATTCAATGTATTTTCCAACAAAATCTAAATAGGGTTTTTTTTGGGGGGGAGGGAACTAGATAAATGGATTTTAAAAATTCATATGGAAGAATTATGTTGCCAAATAACATATTTGGGGGGAGGGGAGGGAAAGGAGACTTGCCTGAAGATACAAAGACTTAAAAGCTTATAGTAATTAAGGGCTAGGATATAGTAGGCCACAGCAACACAACACTCCTGCTGCAACCTACCAGGGGAAAAAGTGATTTAAAACAAAATAATATTTTTAAACACCAGGAAACTAGAAGCAGTAAAGACTAACTGAACTGGAATTTCAGAGGAGGAAGTCATATGAGGCAAACTGCCTGGCCATTTTCTTCCCTGGAGGCATTTGCTGATTCTGGGCCTGGAACTGAGGTTTGGGTTTGGGCCATGCAGAGGACCTCTACTGGAGAAAGGAAAACCACAAGTTCTTTGGTTATAGGGCACACTGGAAACCTGAGACACCCCAAATACATGACTGGTTTTCTTACAGGACATTTGCTGAACTCCAGAGCTGTACATGACATGCTAGAAACTAAGCCAAGGGCTTCAGAAAGGCAGAGTGAAATCTCCCACAATCACAATATTTAGGAGACAAAATTTCAGGAGAGGGAGGGGCTTCCCCAAACAGCAGCCTTGGGGTTGCTTGGCACAGGATGAGAGTGGGAATTGACTGCAAACAGGCATGAGGGGTCTTTTGGGGATGACGGAACTGTTCTAAATATGGATTGTAGATAAGGGTCTAGTATCATACAGAGTTCTTACAACTCAATAATAAAAAGCCACCCCAATTTAAAAATGAGCAGGGATTTGGATAGTTCTCCAAAGAAGGTATACAAATGACTAATAAACACCAAAGAAGCTTATCATTACTGGTCGTCATGGAAATGTCAGAACCACACACACACACACACGAAGACACCCTCTAGGATGGCTGTAACCAAGACGACCAATTACAAGCATTGGCAATGAATGTGGAGAAATTAGAACTCATGTTGCTGGTGGGAATGTAAAATGGTGCAGCTGATTGGGAAAGCAGTTTGGCAGTTCCTCAAAAGGTTAAAACATCCAGCAATTCCTCTCCTAGGTTTATATCCAGGAGAATTAAAAACTTACATCCATACATCTCGTACATGGATGCTCGTGGCATCATTTGTAATAGCCAAAAATGTGGAAACAGCCCAAATATCCATTAACTCATGAATGGGTAAACAAAGTGATATATCCAAAAAATGGAATTCAGCCAAAAAAAGTAGATACAATCTATAATGTGAATGGGCCTTGAGAACATTCTGCTCAGTGAAAGGGGCCAGACACAAAAGGGCACATATTGTATGATTCCATTTATGTGAAATGTCCAGAAGAGGCAAGTATATAGAGAGAAACAGTACAGTGGTGGCTGCCAGGAGCTGGGGGAGGGAAGAATGGGGAGTGACTGCTAGTGAGGATGGGCTTGCTTTTTGGAGTGGTGGACATGTTCTGGAATTAAATAACCATGGTTGCACAACTTTGTGAATATACTAAAAACTGCTAACGTGCATAGTTTGAAAGGGTGACCCGCATGGCATATATATTATATAAAAAAACAAACGTGCAAGGGGGCAATTCTGCCCTGCTGAAGTTTTGGATAAATCAGTGTATTGACAGGTTGATTGGCACAGTTAGTGATGTGTTTGAGTTAAAGTTCAAATTAAGTGTCACCCAAAATATATTCTTAAAAGGGAAAAAGCAAAAAAAGAATTGTGCTAATGGTTGTTTAACACTATACACTTACTAAAAATAATTTCGTTTTGTTCACCTAAAATGGGCAAATTCTCTGCAGTTTGTAAATTATATATCAATAAAGCTTTCTTTTTAGAAAGAGCTTAAAAGCACAAGTCTGAAATGAAGAGTTCATTGTATGGGTTTAAGGAATGGACCCAGCAGAAGACGGTGAGTGCTTGAAGACAGGTCAACTGAAAAAATCCAAACTGAAGTGAAGATAGTAAAAAGATTGCAAAAAACAACAACACATACTACAAGAAAAGAGCGGAATAAACACATGGAACACAGTCTTAAGATATGTGTAATTGAAGTCCCGGGCAGAAAGGAATTGGGGCAGAAGTGATAATTGATGAAATAGTGGCTGAGATTTTTCCAGAATTGTTGACATATCAACCCACAAATTGAAAAAAGCAAAGTCCATATGGAATAAAAACAAACCTGACAATATCATAGTGAAATTGCTGAAAACCAGAGAAAATTCTAAAGACAGCCAGAGAGAAAAAGGCCTCATAACTTTTGTAGTAACAATAAAACCAATGTCTGGCTTTTCGGTAGAAACGTTGGGAGCCAGAAAACGGGAATCTTCAAAGTGCTGAAAAAAAATCTGTCGACCTAGGATTCCATACTTAAGTGAAAACATTCTCAAAAGTGAAGGCAAAATAAAGGCATTTTCAGACAGACAAAAGCTGTGAGAATTTGGCCCCAGCAGGCCTGTGCTACAAAAAATACTAAAGGAAGTATTTTAGCCCAAAGGAAAGTGACCCGGATGGAAGTATAGAACTGGAAGGAAGAATGAACACTGGAAAGGGTAAGTATGTAGATAAGCAAATATGAAAATATTGGCTATTTAAACAACAATAATGTCTTGAAGACATACATTGTTACAAAATATATAATGTGGAATGCATGACACTGGTGGAAGGGTGGGAGGAAGGCACGCGGAGCTAAGTACTTGTGTGATCCTTACATTATTTGGCAAGTAAAAGTACTGATTTAAGAAAACTATAGGAAATCATAAGTATTGTAATTCTAGGATAACTACTAAGAATTATAAGACTCCATAATTAAAAATCTAAGATTTCGGGGGAAATGGAATTTAAAAAAATATCTAATGACTCCAAAAGAAAGCAGGGCAAGCGGACTAGGTGAACTAAGGATAGGGCAAATTGGAGAAAAAACAAAAGGTTCGATATAAACCCCACACCATTAGTAATTATATAAGTGTAAGTGCACTAAACAATTCTATGACAAGTCAGAGTGTCAAACTGGATTAAAAAAAAAGAAAAAAGCTAAACCCAGCATATGACATCCACAAGAAACAAACTTTATAAGGACGCAGAAAGGTTGAAGTAAAGGATGGCATAGGCTATTCATTGACGGTAAACGAAAGAAAGATGTTAAGTGTTTATCATCCAAAGCAGGCTTCGAGGCAAGAAGTATTCCTGGAGAGGGACATTATATAGTACATTCATAACGTCCTTTTATAATGATGAAAGCTTTGTTCACTAGGAAGGCAATAGCCCTAAATTTATATGCATCTAGTTAACACAGTCTTGAATACATACAGCAAAAGTTAGGCTAAGAGGGGATTTAGACAAATACATCATCATAATTGGATATTTGAACACAGCTCTCAGTAACTGATCCACCAAGCAGGACCCCGCCCCCCCAGCGGGGAATAGCAGATTTGAAAAACGCAGTTAACCAATTTAACTTGACATTGGAACACTGTATCCAACAACTGCAGAGCGCACATACTTTTCAAGTGCTCACGGAACTGTTAGCAAGCAGACCATATGCAGGCCCATAAAGCATTCATCAACAGATTTCAAAGGAATGAAATCATACAAAGCATGTTCTCCGAGCACAGTGGAATTAAACTAGAAAGATATGATTGAAAGCAAGAAAATCCCCAGAATAAGGAACCGGTTATAGCAAATGCAACAAGCCCACAACCTAAACTGAAATTGAAACATTTTAACAAACGTGCAAAAGCCAGAAACTATTCTAAGCACTCGACGCATAACTCGGTCTCTTAACAATCCTGAGAGAGACTATGCTTCCCACTTCAGGGATCAGGAAACTGAGGCATGGGAGGGCAAGAACTTGCTTGTGGTCACACAGCTAGTAGCAGAGGCAAGATCAGAGCCCTGCAGCAGTACAGAGCCTGCACTGCGATCCTTAGAAGTCCGGCTGCTTTTCTCATTAGGGTGGACCTGCTCTCTGACCCCCGACTGACCGCCGCGGGGACTGGACTGCCAGGCAAGCAGAGCTGCAGCGGGAGCAAACACATCCTTGTGTTTGTCCTCTGGGGCAGGTTATCCTGCAGGCGCCGAAGGCCGAGAGGGCCCAAGCGCACCCAAGGCTGCACCCCCCAGGCTGGCCTAACCGCCGTCCGCTGCAGGAGGCTCTGCCTGTCCTGGTCGCCGCAGCCCGTGCTCGCTTTCACGGCTAGGATGGGGCGGTTCCGCAGCGACCAGCAGGGGGCGCCGGTCCTCCCAGCCCCGCGGCCGCAGCCTGGGCGCTGGCAGCTGCAGGGCCCGTCCGTTTGGGGAGCTGCGGGCTGGGTTCCGCGGCGTCGCGCGCTTCCTTCCTCTTTATCAGATCGCTGGGGTGCTCGCGCTGTGCGGGCGCCTCGGCCTCCTTCCCTCCTTCCTGTGTCGAACCGACGCGCCCGGGCGCAGCTCTCAGCGACACCTTCGCTCCCGCCGCCGGCCAGCGGCAGGGCCGGCACCCCTCCCCCCAACACACACACACCCGGTTCGCACCCCCCCTTTTTTTTTTTTTTGGAGGGGCGGGGCGCGGGACTGGCTTTGCGAGCGCGACGCCCGTGGGCTGTGGCTCCCCCCGGAGCGGCGTGCGCCCGGCCCCTGCGGCCCCTGCGCGCCTCTGCGCACCCTGGTTCTCGCGGGCAGCGGGGGGAGCCGCCGGGGCCGGTGGCAGTTGGGTGGAGGGGGAGCGAGGGGCCGCCCGCGGTCGGGCGCGGTGGCGCCTCCGGGCCCAGCGGGCGCGCAGCCCCTCAGCGCCGCCGCCGCGCAGGTGCGGGCCCGAGCTCCCGCAGGTGCACCGCCCGCAGGTGGGCCACGCGCGCCCCCAGCGGGTCGCCCCGGGGCCAGACCAAGAGCCGCCTGGAAAGCGGGCGGAAACTGTCTCTAGGGAACAAGGTCCCCTCTGCAGACTTCCCTGGAGGGAGGAGCGGCACCAAGTGAGCCCCGCTGGCGTTGGGGGTCCTTTGGTGAAAAGAAGGGAAAGCCAGTGACGCCTTTCGGATCCCATTTCGTGTAAACGGATAGACTTCAGTGTCTCCAGGTGTTCCCTCTTTCTCTGGTTTCCTCAGTCAAATAAGAATAAATAATTTTCATTAGACACTGTGTGTCAGTTAATGTGTACTAAGCTTATATTTATATTATAAATATAGTTTTAAAATATATGAATGTTTCAGGTCTTTTAATCTTGTCAGCAATCTATTGAGGTAGGAATAACTTTTACACCCCCCTCCCCCCTTTTTAGATAAGGAAACTTAAGCTCAGAGAAGTTCAATAACAGGCCCAAAGAACTGTGAGGCCATCGGCTGCAGAGTTTAACCACCAGGACACTGGCTTCCATGCTGTCACCTCCCCTGTGCTGGAAGGGGCTCCGTGGAGACTCTGGAAGGCTGCTTTCGTGGCCCAGCAGTGGAGCAGCCCGGAGCTCCCCACGAAGACTTTTCTAACGGGAAGTTCAGGTGATTCAAGCCAAGGGCACTGGCGCTCTTTCTGTGTAATGGGGGGATCCTGCTTGGCCAGACGGGGTTCTGTTTGGTGAGAGGGGACCCTCAGAGGCCAGGCGGAGCAGAAGGGCCCTCTGCACCGCGTAGGCTGAGACATGCAACTCCCTGCTGTCTGCAGAGGTCACTGTAAGCCAGCGAAACACTTCCGGCTGTGGATGGACTGGAAGTTTCCAGATCAAGAAAGGGGCCGTAGAAGCAAAGCCCAGGTCCCTCTCCACTCCCTTCCTTCATTGGAAACCGCTGTTTCAATGATGTCATCTCCTTGTCTTAAATAGTTTATTGCAGAGGGGTTCTTCCTAATCTCTGCTGATGCTCCAAGAATTCCATGGTGCTTGCCAGAACCTCAAGGTTGCCTATTTTAATTATTTTAAAAATTGGGGATAAAAACAAAAATGTAAATAAAGTGAAGTAGAGCCCAATTTACTGGTGCACAGCATTGATTTGATTATTGGTAGAGTTGTGTGTTTTTTAAAGAAAAATTCTGCAATATTCTAAAGAGACTTTTCAATGTGATATTCTAAATCAACTTTCCTTGTCAGGTGCTTTTTAGAAATCTTGGTGACGGCTAGCTAGAAACACTCCAGCACCGTTGCTCATCAATGAAGGAACTAAGGGTGAGTGACCTGCCCAAGGGCAGGTAGGTAGGCAGTTGGGGAATGGGGACTCCTAGGATAGTGTTCTCAGGATCAGACAGCAGGTTTGGCACAAACATGCAATGAACACCAGGTAGGGGGAGAGTGGCCACTGGATCCACATCTTGACCCCCTCTCCTTGGCTTTCAGGAAGTTCCCTGACCTCATAAAGAATGGGTTTAACAATCTTTATCTCATGTTAAAACACACTTAACCAAATGAGATGCCTAATTCATTAAAAAGTAACACTGTTGAGCAACCTCCTGGGTGCAAGGCACTGGCTGGATGTGAATAAATGGAGATGTGTGATTTCTGCCTTCTGGGAACTTCCAGGATCGCAAGGGAGAAAAGACATAAACACTAATAAACAGGCAATAAAAGCAGAAGGTCAGAAACAATTCACAAAAGATTTAAAAGCTCTATTCAGTCATTCACTCACAAGTATTTATTGAGCCAACCTTGTGCTAGTTCATAAAGGGAATGGTGGCTTTTGCTTGTCCCTAGGAATATCCACAATGTAGCAAGGAGGAGAGTTTTGTGTGTTTTTTTACAGTTTTTAAAAACTGTTCATCAGAGTAATTCTGCTCATTGTAGAAAATTTGGAAAGTACAGAAAAGAGTAAAGAAGCGCACACACAAATTCCCCCCAAATTCACCACCCAGAGGCAACCCATTTGTGTTTGTCAGCCTATTGGCTAGGATTTTTTTTTTTTCTTTACGAATTTTAGAGCTTTCTTTCCATTACAAATCTATTATATGATAAGCATTTTCCCTCCTCATGTAGAATTCTTGATTCTCGCAGGGGCGCATCGTGATTGACTCACCTCTTCCCTGGCGACGGGCCTTTCGGTTGTTTCCAGCTTTTTGTCATTACTCAGGGTGCAGTGGCCGTCTCCGCACATGCATCACATACACCCCGGGCGCGTTTCAGCGTCTCGGTCTTGGGAAATAATCCCGAATGGGAGCCCAGAGTATGGACATCTGAAGATTGAAAAATATCACCAAATTATTTGCAAGAAAGTTTTTAAGGAGATGGTTTAAAAAAATAGGTGGACAAAAAGCAGGAACATTTTTCAGGCTTTTGGTGAACGTCGTTAAGCAGCTGCTGAGGCGTATGGCGCCCTTTCGCACCCCCAGGGCCTGTGGGTGTCACCTCTCTGTGCCTCAGCAGGCGGGGAGCAGTCTCTTTGCTGACCCGATGTTACCTGATTGCTCTTTTGCGTTTCTTTGGTCCTTAGAGAGACTAAGCACTCTTTTCTTTCCCCCAAATGTTTCTTGGCCACTTATATTTGCTTTTAATTATGCCTTTTGCCCCTTTATCCATCGGCATCGTTGTGTGTGTTTTTTATTGATTTATGTGGGTTCTTTATAAATTAAGGGTTCTAACCATCTGTCTGTGGTATTAGCTGCAAATGCTTTTTCCAGCTGTCTGTCTTTTAATTTTGCCTGTATTTTTTAATCGCACCGGAATTTTTCGTTTTTCTGTAGCACAGAACCGTCAAACATTTCCTCTGTGGTTTCTTCCACAGCTCTGAAACTTAGAAAGCCCTTCGCCGCCACAGATCAGTCAGTGACGGGAGTTCCCAGGTGAGGGATACGCTGGGACCTTGCCCTGGAGGCCGGGGGTGACCCAGGCTCGGGTGCGTGGATTGAGCTTGGAGTTGGGGGTCAGATCAGGGACACCTTTTAAGGCCGTGCTGTGGGGAGACAAGTAGGGGAGCCGCTGACAGATTGTGAGCTGAGCCGACGGCCTGTGGGGGGGCTGCAAACAGATTCTGTGTCTTCGGGACAATTTCTGAATATTGGGATGTTTAAGTGCTGCCCAGAACAACGTGGGATCCACTCTGGTGAGCTATTAGGGGATCCTCTCCACGTCCTTCTGAGCCTGCAGCCGTTTGGGGAGTTGAGGGTGATGCTTCTGTTCAGATTCTGTTTGGATCCTCCTGACCCAAACTCCCTTCTCCCTCCACAGCCAGTGGACACTTACTGCCCTGTTTGCCACCATGTCGCCGACACCTTCTCTCTCTGCTTGGGTGGCTTCCCTCCAGCCAGGGGGACCTTGGGCGCTGGCCTCCACTTTTCTGCTTGCACGGAAACTGTAGTTTCCATACCGATCCTGGGGAGAAACCACACCCGAACAATCTGCAGAATCTCTGGGAAGCTGTTTGGGTGGCCGAACCGTAGGTGAGTGAAACGCTTACTCCTCGGAGGACTGTATTTTTGTTTCTGGTTAGACACCCTGTGGAAACGCACTATACCTCTAGCCCTCTTTTTCATTCTCACCGACAGAACGGTGTGATACATTCTTAAACGAAATACTTAAAGATTTTTAAATGACCTGGAATTCCTGCTTCCCAATACAAACATTTCAATTTTTTTCCATCCTGCCTTCCCTGAGTGTGTGCATTTTATTTTATTTTTAAATATATATTTTTTACTGACTTGAGAGAGGGAGGAAGGGAGAGGGGGAGAGAGAGAAACATTGATTGGCTGCCTCCGAATGCCCCTCTGCTGGGATCAGCCTGAACCCCAGGCATGTGTCCCGAACCCGTGACCTTCTGGTGCACAGGACGACGCCCAACCGCTGGCCCACTGTGGCCAGAGCAGGGTGCAGATTACAGGCCTGCGAATCATCCTACGGGCTCTCCAGAGGTTCCGCCCTTTTCATGAACCAGAGATGATCATAGGTGTCTAGATTTTCTACAGTGCGTGTAAAACGATCATTTTAAAGTATTTTGTGTTGAAACATAGTGTGCGTGCAGACTAGCATACAAATCATAAATGTACAGCTTCACGAGTTTTTGCAAACGAAACCCACACATGATCTAAACTAAACAGATCAAGCTGTAGAGCGTTATGAGCACCTGGAGGCTCCTCCTGACAGCTCCCAGTCCCTAACCTCCCCTCCTAAAGGGCACCACTACCCTGACAGCATACATTCATTTTGAGTGTTTTTTGACTTTTGTATCAATAAAGTCACAAAAAAATGTCCTCAAGGGTATCTGGCTTCTTTTGCTTAACATTACGATGGTGAGATTCACCCATATTGTTGTAACAGCAGTTTACTCACTTTCGTTACTGCGTGGCGTCCATTCATTGTGTGGGGCATTGGTTCTTGGCTGTGGAACAAATAACCCCCAAACCGAGTGACTTAAAACAGTAACATTGATCGCCTCTCATAATTTCTCTGGGTTAAGAATTTCAGGAGCAGCTTAGCTGGGCTCCTCATGAGATGGCGCTGGAGATGTCAGGCGGGCCTGCCGTCACCCGCGAGCTCGACTGTGGCTGGGGTGTCTGTTTCCAAGGCGGCTCATTCACACGGCTGACGGAGCGGGCTTCAGTGTCCCCACGCGGGCCTCCGCAGTGTGGCTTGAATTTGCCTGCGAGATGGTGGCTGCCTTACCCCAGAATGAGTGAGCAAGAGACCGAGGTGGAAGCTGCAAAATCTTTTATGACCTCTCCTTGGAAGTCACACGCGGTCACGTTGACAGTGTCCTGTTCCCCTCCAAGTCAGCTATTCAGTGTTGAGAGGGAATGTCACAAGGGTGTGACTGTCAGGAGGCAAAGATCATGGGGGCCTCGGAGGCTGGCTACCCCGTATGGACAAACTATCCATTGTACAAGGTCACTTTTAGTAGCACCTCCCATCACACTGCTGCATTATAAGTTATTTGCTATTGTCGTTAATACTGACACGAACATCTTTACCCATGTAGCTTCCTGTTTCTGCTGAAGTCGTTTTTAGAAATATATCCCTGGGAATGGAATTCCTGAGTTGAAAGATCTCGATCTGTTTACAGCTCTTGCTCCACTGTCACCTATTGCTTCCAAAAGACTGTGCCAATTTTCAGTGCTACTGGCAACCAAATGGCAGACGGAGTCCACTTCACTTTTCTCTACATTAGGCATTAATGCCACCAGACGAAACTTTGTACATAGAACATAAAACAATCTTCTGTCGTAAAAAGAAAAAAAAAAAATGGCAAAAGGGGACATTTGTAATACTTTCAACAATAAAGATAAACTTAAAATAAATAAAATGGCAAACAGTAGTCATCAGCCACTGTTCTGGGCTATAGTACGTGATGTCTGGAGGGACAGCTTTACCATGAAGACCCAGCGACTCTTCTCTAAGGGGCCCTGGACCACAGGTCCTTTGGATGTTTTTAAACCAAACTGGTTTTGAAATTGCATTTTTGCCACCTGTGGAAAGACCTCATGGTAAGTGGAAAAAGCAAGTCACTTTCCCTCTACATGCCTCAGCATCCCCATCTGTAAAATGGGTATTATAGCACCAAACTCCCAGGGCAGTCGTCAGGATTAAAGAGATCACGGAGGCAGCGTTCCTGGCCCCACGCTCTCCACAGAAGTAGGCACCTAGCCAACGCTGGTTTCCTTCCCTCTGCCTTCTTCCATTCCCTCTTCTTGGTTTAACAAGGGTCAAACATTTTACTCACTGATGGAAATACTTTCTGTGATATGTCCTTGAGAAAAAAACGTACATTAATTTTTTTTCTAATCATAAGTGATGCATATTCACTGAATAAAAATTTGGAAACTGTGGGAAAGTGCAAAGAAGGAAATAAAAATTGCCCGCAATTTCACGCCCCAGATCTGCCACTGCTAACATGGGCGTGTCTCCTCGGGTGTTGGGCCACTTCGTATTCTCAGAATTCTAAGGTGTGGCTCTCGGGCCGTGTGACACCTCCGTCCAGGCCCCAACGATGCTGGGGATGCGGTGAGCCCTGGGGCCATGGGTCCCAGCTGTGACTGGGGTCTTGGGCCCGACCCACCTTTTGCTGACCGTGTGAAGTGGACAGGGCTTCAAGGCTCGGTCCTCGCCACCTGCAAGTGGCAGGGCCAGGAACCCCGCCAACGGCAGGCCTGGCCCTTCCCCTCCCCCTTTCCCCAGCAAGTCCCTGGCCAAACTCACCCAGACTTTGGGCCCTTCCTGTCCCTGGGCCTCACTGTGGTATAATAAACTTTCTCCCCCACCTACTCTCACTCTCCAGAAGTCACCTCTGGGGTCCGTGTGGTGGACCCCTTCCAGATCCTTCTCTGGAAATACACCATGATCTTGAATGCCTAGTGTTTTCTTTTAAAAACATCAGATTGTACGTATTATTCTGTAGCTTGCTTGCTCGCTCAGAATGGCATGGCCATACCTTCGTGTCAGGACGTGCAGACAGCCAGCTGTGAGATTTATGCCTCCAACCCCCTCCCAATGCACAGTTAGGCTATTTCCATTTTTTATTATGCAAAATACAGCAAAGAATATCTTCCTCTGGAGCCCTCACCCCAAAAGGAGTAACCTGAGAGTGAGGGGGTGGGTGCCGTGAGCTGCATTGTCACTGCTCCGGGGGTGATGGTCCGCCCTTCTTGGGGCATTGGCTTCTGCGTGGCTCTAAGGTGTCACCCTGCGAGGACCCCCCACTCCCAAAGGAGGCAGGGTCCCTATTGCCCGGCCGGTGTGGCTCAGCGGTTGAGCATCGACCTAGGATCCAGGAGATTGCGGTTCGATTCCCGGTCAGGGCACATGCCCGGGTTGCGGGCTCGATCCCCAGTGTGGGGCCTGCAGGAGGCAGCCGATCCATGACTCTCTCATCATTGATGTTTCTCTCTCCCTCTTCCTTCCTCTCTCTGAAATCAATAAAGATCAATTAAAAAAAAATTATTATTATTTAAATGTTTTTATTATGAAAGATCTCAAACATACAGAAAAGAGGCAGGAATAGTCCAACATATATCTGTACACCGACCATCTCAGTGTAATAGCTGTTGGCCATATTTGTTTTACTTTTCTATATTGTATATCTCTTCACATCTCCGTCTCTACCTCTGTATTTTGGCTGAAACATTTCAGAGTCAGTTGTAAACACCACGACACATCTCCCTGAATAATCTGTCTTCTAAGAATATGGATTCTCCTATATATCCCAATACCTAAGGAAATCAACAATCATTTCCTACTATCATCTAATAATAAATTGATTTTCAAATTTCCCAAGTTGTCCTCCAAATACACACACACACACACACGCGGCTTTACAAACCTAGTGGATCACCATTCCCTTCTCTCCCCACCTGAGCCTATACCCGCAACTCCCATCGACGGCAGCAGCCCTGTCAGGTGGAGACACAGTCTGGGCGCCTGCGTGCCCTGTGGAGGTGGAGGTGTGCGGTGGGGCTGGGGACAGGCATTCTCCTGCTAGGGAGGGGCTGGGAGCCAGACCTTGGCCACCACCTGCTCAGGGTGGCTGAGCTGCGTAAACACGGACCCAGGTCCCTTGACCCGTGGTGGCCGGGCAAGCCTGGCCGCGCTCCCCAGCACCCGTCCTTCCCTGGGTGGTGTTTCTGGGCAGATGAGAAACGTGCTCCCGTGGGCGCGGCCACACGCCAGCGGCCCGCCTGGCTCAGCAGTGGCCGCTGCTGGATGTCAGCCCCAGGTCCGGCGACAGCCCCTGGTGCGGCGCGCAGGGGCCGATGAGCTCCCGGCGGGAGGGCAGGGGCGCGGAGGCTCCCCGTTACCGGGCTCACCTGCCTCGGAACAAACGCGCCAGACCCCCGTCAGCTGCGGCCTGTTTTGCGCAACTGGGCCTGGAGGAGACCAGGCCGGGCCTCCCCAGGTCAGGCGGCGGACCCGAAAGACACTTAGGCTGTGGCTCCTGGCGTGTTTGTTCTGGAAGGAGAGGCAGTTTGTAGAAACTGTTGGCTGTTGCCCAGCCGTGGAGGCTCCGAGGTGAGGAGGGGCGGCGGGGGGCGAAGGTGCAGTGGGTAGCGACAGACTGAGCCACTGCCCTGTGGGGAGATGGGATCCCCAGGCTCCCAGAGGAGGAAGCTGAGGCTCAGAGGGGTCAGCAGCGAGACCCGAGTCACCCAGTTTGCGACCAAGCTGCTCTGCACGACTGAGTGGACACGGGCATCTTTCCAGGCCGCCCCCACCGTCCTTCTGGGGACAGACCTGCGCTTTCCCGCTCCCCCACTCAGGGGTGAGGGTGCTGTCCCCCTTGTCCCCGCTCTCATCCGCATCCCGCTTTCCTTTCTGTTGCCCATCTGGGTGACCGAGTGACTCAGGCCCCACACCTGCTCCCTCAGTTGCAGGGGCCTGACCCGTGGCAGCCCCTCCCTCCCAGCCCCGCGGGCGCCTGCGTCTGGGCTGGGACCCTGATGTGCCCCTCCCTGTGCTCCCGCTCCAGCTCCTCGCTCCCTTTTCCCTCCCACCCCTGGCACAGGCCCTCCCAAGGTCCCTGCTAATGGGAACATGACGCGGGAACAAATGCGGCCCACTTGCCAAGATGTGTAGCAGGCACTGCTCAGTGCGTGCAGGCATCACAGGCCTTCTACCACCAGGTGCGGGAAAAGCATCTCCTCCCGCAGCCGGGCGGGGCTGGCAATTTTGGAAAACGCGGAGCACCTGTTGATGATTCTGATGGTTGGTCAAGGTGCTCACCAGTCCCCCGCTCCCGCCCCGATGAAAAGAAATTAGTGTTGTGTGCGTGTGCATGTGTGTGTGTATGTATGTGTGAGTTTTTTGTTTTTTTAAAAAAATATATCTTTATTGATTTCAGAGAGAGGAAAGGAGAGGGAGAGAGAGAGAGAAACATCAATGATGAGAGAGTCATTGATCGGCCACAGCCCTCAACCCAGGCATGTGCCCTGACTGGGAATTGAACCCTGATCGCCTGGATCCTAGGTCAATGCTTAACCGCTGAGCCAGGCCCAGCCGGGCTGTATGTGTGAGTTTGTATATGTGTATGTGCATGTGTATGTGTGTGAGCATGAGTTTGTGTATATGTGAGTGTGTGTGAGTGTATGTATATGTGTGTGTGAGACTGCGTGTGTATGTATATGTGTGTGACTGTGCATATGTATATGTGTGGGTGTGAGTTTGTATATGTGAGTGTGTGTGAGTGTATGTATGTGTGTGGGTGTATGTGTGAGTGTGTGTTTGTGTATGTATATATGTGAGTGTGCGCGTGCGTGTCTGCGTGTGTACAGGCACACGTGCACTTCTGCCCACCCTGACTGCTTTCCTGCAGCTCCCGACTGGGTCCCTAGGCCTCGCGGAGTCTTCCTCGTTGGCGGCCTGTGATTCACTGTGCGAGGGGATTTAGTGCCGCTCGTAAAACACCACTTCACGTTGTTTTCTTTTTCCCCCTTTTTCCGTCTCGGCCCCTCCGCTCCGTAGCCTGGGTTTCTCCCCTCCGTTTGGCCAGAAATATAAAATAAATACACCCACTGTGCAGGAGGAAACGACCTCTGGGTTCGGGGGCCTTTTAAATGGGGCCTGAGCTGCTGACAGGTCCACGCCTCCCCTTCTACCATCTCACAGCCTGAGATCCCAGCGAGCCTGGGAGCCACGTCGAAAAGCCCTCAGTCCCCCGTTTCTCATTGGGCTTTCCTGGCTTTGCGTTATTTCTTTGAAGTAACAAAAGATATGTCTGTCTGTCCGTAAAGCTGCAAACAGCGCAGACATGAAGATCCTGTCCTCTTCTTGCCTGAATCTATCTGGCAGGAAGGTGACTTGCAAGTTCGGGAGCAGCTCTAGACTTCCCATCCCCCTTCTGGAATGTAAGTGGCTTCAGGCCACTGTTCTGAACTCTCCCCGAGCAGGAGGCCTTAGCTATGAACGAACGAACGAACGAACGAATGAATGAATGAATGAAAAGCATGAGGCTATGCCAAGCAGTCTGCCCTGAGTGGGCAGTTCATCCCAGAAGACATGTCTTCAGCCAAATCGGAGTCAAAAGTCCTGCTTTGGGATGTGGCCCACCCCTTCCTCCTGTGTGACCTCGGGCAGGTGTCATTTACTTTTTGGAACTTCAGTTTTTCCATCTGCAAAATGGGGATCTTGCTTGCCAGCTCCCATCACAAACCAGTGAAGGTCAGGGTAGGAGGCAGGAGGGAAAACGTGGGATGCTGCTGCTTATTTTAATGCCCCCCATTTATCTCTCCAGATGAGGGGGGAAAGGTCTAGAAATGACTCACCAAACCAGCAGCGGTTGCCAGGCGCTCTTTGGCTTTATTTGCAATGTTTTAATTTTTTATAACAAGAATGTACTGAGGTTTTACTTTTGGGTTGGAAATGTTTTAACATACATGTATGTAAATAAGATAGCATTAACAATAGTCTCTGTTTATTGGACTCTGACTCGGCAGCAAGCTATGAGGATTATTACGATCCCCATTTTACAGATGGAAAAACCGAAGCCCAGAGAGGTGAGGAATGGCCCATGCAGACTCCGAATGCCCTGTGGGGAATTGTTAGCTCCTAAATGACATTGATGACAGCAGCCACTGGGCCACAGGACAGGGACTCATACAAGGGGAGGAACAGGCCAGGGAATGTGTTACCAGGGACAGGATTTATGATGTCGTGTCGAGGGACAAGGTGTATGTGATGCCAGGCCGGTCCCCTGACTGCTATCAGTTTGTTCACCTTCAAGAACGGGGAGAAACCACCTGCCTTACACGCTGGTGTGGACTGAGTGTGTGTTGTGGACATGAGAACACCCTGTAAACTGTAAAGTGCTGCTCATTCATTCCTGAAATAAGCAGCTTTGCCAAGCCCTTCTCAAGGGTCTGGGAGTATAGCAGCAAATATGACAGGCCAGGTCCTGGTCCCTGGAGGTGACTTTCCAGTGGTCAGAGCCAGATGATCAACTGGGAAACCAGTGAGACGGTTCATGGTGGGGATGCGGGTGGGGCAGTGGAGCACTGGAGGGGGCCAGTGAGCTGAAGCCTGGAGGAGAGGAAGAGCCAGTGTTATTGAGGGACAAAGAAGACCAGGGTGTTTCCTGCTGGCCAGGGAGCCTGGGAAACGCAGCCAGCAGGCATCAGCCCCTGCAACAGAGGGAATGTATTTGAGGCGAGAGGCCTGGGACTGGCCCTGTGGCAGTGCTTGAATGCTTCTGGGGCTGGGAAGCTCACTCTCTAACTCTAGAGGGAGCAGCAACAGCCCATTTCACTGCCAGCTGGGTGTGAACATTGGCTCAGAGGAGGAAAGAGCAGTGGTTTCCCTGGGACTCCCAACCTGAGGACGAGAGCTTTGTCTTTGGAGCATGAGCCCTTTGTGTAGGGCAGCTGGTCCCTTCCTGCCGCCTGGCTTTGCTCCTGTGGTCATACCTGCCAGGAATGCCCTTCCCACCCTCCACTGCTGAGCTAACTTTTACCCATCTGATGAGATTCGGCTCTTCCAGGAAAGCTCCTGGCATCCGCAAATGGGGTGACAGTACCATGTGTCCTTCCCCAGCACCTCCCGCTTTCTCTCTATTAGCCAAACGACATCACATGAAACATGAATTTCCCTGTTGGTTCCACCTGATTCTTCAGGGGCATGGGGGTTGGTGGACCTGATTTTGCCTCCCCAGTGCTGACACCATGTCAAAGGGATGTTCTCTGAGGCACCTACAATGTGCTAGGCCTACTAAGTGCTTTACATACGTTATCTAATTTAATTCTCCCAACAACCTCGAAAGTAGGTTATTATTATGCCCATTTCTCAGCAGGAGAACCTGAGGTTCAAAGAGCAGAGTGCCCGAGGCCACTGGGCTAGTGAGGGGACAGAGCTGGGATTGAAACGCAGCTTCTTCTGGCTGTGAAGTCCACGTCCTTAGCCCTGAGGCCGCATGGTCTTGCCACAGTACAGCTGGGCACTGGGCAGGACTGCGGGAGGTGACTCTCTGGGAGCGTTTTCAGTTCAGCTCCAGGCACCTCTCCCTGACCCTCTGTCCGAGCCCCTAGGTCAGCCCTTTACAGACAAGGAGGCTGTTCCCATGGCCACTTCTCCCTTCTGAAATGACCAAGAGGCCAGGCTGGGACGGAAGGCCTAACCACAGATTGACAGATGTTTCCACGTGTGGAAGTGGGGTTTGAGCCTTGATGCATGTTTTCATGGTTCCCTTTCCACTCTTGCCCTCGGGTGATGGGTCCAGCCATGGTCTTGTTGCCCTGGTGTGTTTCATGTCTATTGCCCACATCTTTTCATTTTTTATTTTATTTTTATTGACTTTTAGAGAGAAAGAAAGGGAGAGGGAGAGAGGGAGAGAAACATAGATGTGAGAAGGAAACATTGACCAGGGGCCTCCTGCACGCCCCCTATCAGGGATTGAGTCCAAAACCCGAGCATGCGCCCTGACCGGGAATTGAACCAAAACCTTTCGGTGCTCAGGACGATGCCCCACCAACTGAGCCACACTGGCCAGGGCTATTGCCCACAATCTTTAGATTGTTCTTTTTTTTAAATCCTCGTCAGAAGATATTTTTTTCCATTGCCTTTCTAGAAAGAGGGGGGAGAGGGGGAGAGAGAGGGAGAGAGAGGACAGAGAGAGAGAGAGAGATCGATTGGTTGCCTCCCACTCATTCCTGACCAGGGCCGGGGATCAAGCCTGCAACCAAGGGATGTGCCCTTGGCCGGAATAGAACCCGGGACCTGTTAGTCTGAAGGCTGACTCTCTAACCACTGAGCCAAACAGGCCAGGGCTTTAGACTATTCTTAACAATTCTTTTCGTTAGCAGAGCACTTTTGTTTCCATAGTACTTTTATTAATTCAGTGGATCTTTCCAACAAATCTGGGACTTGGGACCATTTGGTAGATGGAGACTTGGAGAGTCTAATGACAACAACGATTAGGGTTGTTTGGTGCTTTGCTCCTATTATAACGGCGCTAAACCATACTACACACTGTATCCCCTGCAACCTTCCCATCAGCCCTATGAGGTCGATAGTATTGTTATCTGTGTTTTACAAGTAGGGAAACTGAAGCTCAGAGAGGATAACTGACTTGCCCAAGGTCACACAGCAGCAAATCCAGACCTAGAACTCATCTCTTCATTCTTAGTTTAGTGTTCTAACCAACTATGGAGAATAGTCATAAAACTGAAAAAAAAAAAAAATTACTGTATTTCAAGAAATCTACAACACCATTGGATATAGACATGCCACTATTTTATATACCACAGGAAATAAAAATACTGTCAAATAAACCAAGACAATGCTTTCTTATCATTTAGAATTTTTATTAATAAAAGAACTCCTTTATTAGACTCAGATGCCTATCATATATTTCACTCTTGTGCATACATACAAGGAATATTTATATGAAAATAAATTTATATGAAATAAAATGTATATGAAAATAAATTTCTTTCCATTCAAAATCCAGCTTTGACTGAGAATGCTCATGCTTTTCACGCTTGTCTTCTGTGCCAGCAAGTGTTGGTGACACAGATTTTTCTCCGTGTGTTTTTAAAAACATTGACCTAAAGCTGACACATAATAAGATGCACAAATCTTAAGTATATCTGATGAGTTTTTATCCACAGCCATGTACATCTGTGATTAGTGGTGGGATGATTGTTAAATATTCAGGAATTTTGCAAACGGGCTTTTAAGTTGTTAGTCGCCTGAAATCAGTCACTAAAGGAATATTTACACCATGGAAATTGGCAAGTGCTACAATACGGGGCTTATTGTCCTCCTCAGTGGCACACCACTGAGCTGGATCTAACCCCTGCTGAATCCAACACCCCTAGAAGGCTGCTTTGTGCCCCTCTCCACCAAGGGGGCCACTCTAAAGCAGCATTTCTTAAAAGAACGCAGAGTTGCACAGGGAGCCGTGTGCTGGGCCCTTACCTGGTTTTGCCATTGGGCGGTGCTCCCCACTTTGACACCCATGTGAGGAATGCTGCTGAACATGTCTGCTCCCCCACCCTGTACCCACAGCCGTTTGGTCCCTAGAGGTTAAAAGAATACTCCTCTATTGTCTCCAGGATTTTCTTCAGAGCCACAGAAACCCGTACCGGAGCAGCAATGTTTGGCCCGAGTTGGCAATAACAGATCCATCCCGAGGCCCCTGGCCAGAAGCCACTGTAAGTAAGACACACCCCGATTTCAGAAAAAATCAAGTGAAAGTGGTGCCCCTTCCAGTCGCTGGAATGTAGTGCATCACTACACTTTCGAGCGTCTTCCCTCACTGAAGTGGTTTTCTTTGAGAAACAGCTTGTCTTGATGATTAAGCCCCGTAAAGCCAACGCGGCCCCATTTCCCCACAGCCTGCAGTCTCTCCGGTGAGCTGGTTCCCAGACAGGTGGTGTCTGCCCATTTTTTCTGGGGTCAGCCAGGTGTTACTACCTCTGGCCCAGACCTGGTGAGAAGGGCCGGGACGCCGTGGGAAACCCTGGGTCCACATGCTGCTTCGGGACAGTCTTGGGTGCACACGAAGCCTGCTCTTGTGTCCTCTGGGCATTGATGGCTCATGGTGTCCTTTATGGGGTTGAACCTCAGACACACGCCTGTGAGGGCTGTTTCAGGGTCAGCGTCGTTTTCCCAACCTGGCTGTGGCCTCGTGCAATTGGGTTTTAATCACCTTCATGTTCCCTTGAAGCCCAGCACACCCCTGGCAGGGAGCAAGTGCCCAGCAAATACCTGAATGAATGAGCGCAGGGCCGACCAGGGACGCAGACTTCATTCTGCAGCCCCGCGGACTTGCTGCCCTGAAAAAGCCACTTCTCTGTAAAATCAACAGGACCAAGTGAGGTGACAATGCAAAATGGCTTCCTACGAGCTCTGAGGAGTTAATTTCACAAGCTCTCAGGGGTTAATTGAGAGCATGCTATGTGACCCCTTTGGAGACTTGGAACCGCTCCTTCCTTGTGTGACTTGGTCTAGGACACCTTACCTCACCCCTGCCTGCTGGGCCCAAAGCCTGGGTCCTGGGTGGGGCAGGGAAGGGCAGGGAGGACCAGGCTGAGACCTGCTCTGGGGGCAGGAAAGGGGTGGCTGGAAGCAGCATCCACAGAGAAGTGGATTTAGAGCAGCAGGTTTTGATAAAACCTCAGGATGGGCAGGGAGATTGCAATGAGTGTGCTGAGGAGGGAGGGAGAGGGTCGGAGCACTGGTGTCTGAACTGGTCCTAGCATGTGCTTCAGGGCTGTGGGAAATCAGAGGGAATGTGCTTGCTCCCTTTCCGTGAAGAGTCTTCAACCTGGACCAGGATACTTGGGCTCGAGTCCCAGCCCTACCACCTCTGTCCTCATGACTCCATGACTGCTTTCTCTGGGCCTCAGTTTCCCCAACTGAAAAACCAACAAAATAACATTGGTCCTGCAAACCTCCCAGTTATGGTTGTGGGAATAATTAAAACATGCTCATGTGGTATTGAGTCCTTGATCTGGGGCTAGACCCAGAGCACTTGACGTGAATTAATTCAGTGGTTCTCAAAGTGTGGTCCAGAGACCAGCAATGTCCTCATCGCTTGGGAACTTGTTGGAAATTCAAATCCATGGGCTTCTGATAAATTCGAAACCCTGGGAATGTGGTCAGCAGTTTGTATTTTCACATGGTCTCCAGGAGATTCCACTGAAACCTAGAATTTGAGAATCACGACATTAGCTCATTAGTCTGCCCATCCACCCTCTGAGGTGGGTACTGTTAACATGAAGAGTAAAAAGCCTCAGTCATACCAGTTGGTCCCCATTTCTCCAGATTTAAAGACTATTGTTTTTTTAAAAAAGATATGATTTGTATACCATACAATAAACCCTTTTCCAGAGTGTACAATTCAGTGGTTTTTAGTATATTCACAACCATTATCACTAATTCCAGAATATTTTCATTGACCCCCCCCAGCCTCCCCAAATTGTACCTTTCAGCAGTCATTCCACTTTCCCCTTTCCCCTAGACCTTAATCACTAATCTACTTTCTGTCCTTATGGATTTGTCTATTCTGGACATTTCATATAAATGGAATCATATAATATGTAGTCTTTTGTTTCACTTAGTATAATGCTTTCAAGGTTCATCCATGTTGTAACACATATCAGTACTTCATTCATTCTTATTGCTGAATAATAGTCTCTTGTATGGATATACAACATTTTGCTTACCCATTCATCCACTGATGGACATTTGGGTTGATTCCACCTTTTGGCTATTTTGAATAGTGTTACTATAAATATTCGTGAACAAGTACTTGTTTGCATATCGATTTTCAGTTCTTCTGGGCATGCACCTAGGAGCGGAATTGCTGGGTCATATGGTAACTTTATGTACAACTTTTTGAGGAACTGCCAGACTATTTTCCAAAGGGGCTACACCATTTTACATCTTCACAAGCAATGTATGAGGGCTCTAATTTCTTCACATTCTTGCCAACACTTGCTATTTCCTTTTTTTTCTTTCACTATAGCTATTTTAGTGGATGTGAGGTGGTATCCCTAATGTTTAGTAATGTTGAGCATCTTTTTATGAGCAACTGTCTTAGGAGGCATCCCCTTTTGCTACTAGAGCTGCTTTGCTCACACACACACACTCACACGCACAGCCACTTGCATAACTTCTTTGGAGAAGTGTTGCTTTAAGTCCTTTGCCCATTTTTGAATTATATTGTTTATCTATTTGTTGTTGAGTTTTAGAAATCCTATATAGTCTGAATATTAATCCCTTATCGGATATGTAATTTGGAAATATTTTCTCCCAGTCTGTAGATTACCTTTTTACTCAGCCCATAGTGTCTTTTGATGCACAAAATTTTTTGTTTTGATGAAGCCCAACTTATCTATTTTTTCTTTTGTTGCTTGTGCTTTGGTGTCATATTTAAATTTTTTTGCCAAGTTCAAGGTCATGAAGATTTAATTCCTATGGTATCTTGTGAGAGTTTTATAACTTTAAGCCCTTGATCTATTTTGAGTTTATTTTTCAATACAGCGTGAAGTAAGGGTCCAACTTCATTCTTTTGCATATGGATATCCAGTTTGAAGAGACTAGAAGGAGGCAATGTTTTAAAGAAAATATCGAGTAAAATATTAGTTAGCTGATATGTACAAGATATGGCAAAAAATGGGAAGATGGTACTTGAGTGAGTGGAGTTTGGGAGATACCATTTCTAGTGGATTCTTGCTCCTTGAGGATTTCCTGTGGCCTGAGAGATGCTCTGTTCAGTAAAAGTTAACAAAACTGAGGTGATATGGCTGCTAGTGTCCCCCCAGAGGGAAAACTTGGCAATACCCAAGCCAGGCACACCTCCTCTGCTCTTCCTAGACCTGTATTCATGAACAAGGGGTCTCCAGGAGCAATAGGGAGAGAGCCCCTCCCCGACTTGCTCACCTGGTACCAGCCACTCCCTCTTCTTCCCCTAACTTGGCCTTGGTCCAGCTACCAGGCTCGACACCTCTACCATCTGGCCAGATGTGATTCCAAAAACAACCTCAGGACTATTTGGATGTGTTTTCCAGCCCTAACTAATGGCACTCCTGTCCACA
Organism: Miniopterus natalensis; assembly: GCF_054644295.1. Classification (NCBI taxonomy): domain Eukaryota; kingdom Metazoa; phylum Chordata; class Mammalia; order Chiroptera; family Miniopteridae; genus Miniopterus; species Miniopterus natalensis. The sequence goes on from NC_142089.1 coordinate 13,453,018, forward strand.
GCCTGGACCCAGGTTCCTGTTGAGTGGGGAAGCAGCTCCTCACCTCCTGGAAGGTGGTGGAAGTGTGTGGTTTTCCTTTTCTCATCTTGGAACATAAGTGTGTTTCTGAGTCTCTCTGGCCAAATGAAGACCTGCAGGCCTCTTGGCCTCCCTGTCAGAGCCCAGTGGCTCCATGTGCTGTCTCTCTTACCCCTCATCCAGATGGTCCAGGTATAGTCGTTTCCTGGGGCAACCATAAAAATGTGCCACAAATTGGGTGGCTTAAAACAGCCGAAATGTATATTCTCAGTTTTGAAGACTAGAAATTCAAAATCAAGGTGTTGGCAGAGTTGGTTCCTTTGGAGGCTGTGAGGGAGAATCTATCCCATGCCTCCCTTCTAGCTTCTGGTGGCCACTGGCAATCCTTGGTGTCCCCTGACCCGTAGGTACAGCATACCAATCTCTGACTTTTTTTTTTTCACATGACCTTCTTCCTTTGTCTCTAACTCTGTGTCTTTCTCTTATAAGTACACCAGTCATATTGGATTAAAAGCCCACCCCACTCCAGCATGACCTCATCTTAGCCTAACTAATTACATCGGTGGTGATCCTATTTCCAAATAAGGTCACATTCTGAAGTCGTAAGAAGGACAAGAATTTCAGAGGGGACACTATGCAACCCAGGGCACCAGGAAATGCCAAGGGCATAACTGGGAAGGTGGCTGTAGCTGACACCCCATTTCTGGGAGCCCCTCCTCTGTGCCTTTGCTTCTCACAGCCTGGTCTGTGACTCCCTTTGCAGGCCCCTCCTCAAGCTACTACAGCTGCTTTGCGTGACCGTGCAAGGCTTGTGCACACGCACACACGCAGCCAGAAGTGCCTGGGCATCTGTGTCCCCTGGGGCAGACTTGGCACCATAGTGACTGACAGGCATGCATACGGGAGAATGAAAGCCCAGTTCACTGGTCTCTAGTTGGGAGCAAAGCTCTGCGAGCACTGAGTGTCTCCCACGCCCCCTGCCCAGCTGTCCCTTCCTCGGGCAGGCCTCCCCCCACCGCGTCACCCGATTCAGTCCTTTCACGCCGCTGACCGGCCACCCGGCAGTTCGTGCTGGTGCGTAGCCCTCCTTCCTCCACACGAAGGGATGACCATCTACTGCTCGTCACCCTGTGTGCCAGCCCAGGAACCAGGCCTGTGTCTTACTTGCCTGACAGTTGACCATCGGGAACTGTGACCATGAGGCTCCACGTGTGTGTTGAGGGCTAGGCGTAGATGAAACAGAAGTAGGTGACATGGGGCCCTGGCACCTCTTCAACCTACTTGGATTCTCAGAACTTGCCCCGTCCCAACTCCAAATATATCATTTCCATTCTATAAGGGACTCTTGCTGTGCCTTCTTGATACGGTGACTTGCTGGACCTGATAATACCCGGCTCAGGCAGCACAGCTGCTCGGCGTCGCATGGGCAGGTTGTCAGGCTCTGTTATGACCCAGTTGCATGCCAGAAATTGTTTTTCAAAGGGAGGCTAGTTCTTTGCTGAAGAAAATGCCAGAAGTCTTCACCAGCACTCTTCTACTGGGGTTTGCCAAAGACTCCGCCCAGTAGTCTTATCAATGTGGAATCTTCTAGGTCATGTGGCTCGAATAGAAGGGCAGTTGGCACTGAAGCTTAGGTCTCTGCAGTTATCTCTTTCTTTGTCTTAAACTGATGGCATTCTGTCGCAAATGTTGGTGAAGGTGTGGAGAAATTGGAACCCTTGAGCACTGTTGGTGGGAGTGTCGAATGGGATAGCCACTACGGAAAAAGCATGGCGGCTCCTCAAAAATTAAAAATAGGATTAGCCTATAATCCAGCAACTCCACTTCTGGGTATATACCCCAAAAGAATGGAAAGCAAGGTTTTGAAGAGATATTTTTATACCCATGTTTATAGCAATGTTATTTAAAATAGATGGATGAATAGATAAGAAAAAATGTTGTACAACCATACAATGATATATTTATTCAACCTTAGAATAAGAAAAGGAAATCCTGTCATATGCTACAACATGGCTGAACCTTGAGGGCATTGTGCTAAGTGAAATCAGCTAGTCACAGAAAGGCAACAGTGTGTGATTCCACCCTAAGAGATACTTAGAGTAATTAACGTCACAGAGACAGAAAGTAGAGTGATGGTTGCCAGGGGCAAGAGGGAAGGGGAAGTGGGGGACGGTTATTGCTTAATGAGCACAGAGTTTCAGTTTTACAAGATGAAAAGGGTTACGGAGATGAATGGTGGTGACGGTTACACAACACTGTGAATGTACTTAATACCACTGAACTGTACACTTGAATGATTAAGATGGTAAATTTTTTTGTCACATGTATTTTAACACAATAAAAAACTGATAGCTTTATGATCTCCTAATAAACAGGCCAGAATAGTATCCCCAAGTGTGCTATATGCTGCTCCAAATTTTAAGGAGGCCAGAGAGGGTGGTTTAAGACAATAGCAATAGTATTTTCCCAGAGTTCTGGAGGTCAGGAGTCTGAAATCAAGGTGTTGGCAGGGCTGTGCTCCCTCTGAAGGCTCTAGGGGACAATCCACTCTTTGCCTCCACCAGCCTCTGGTGACTCCAGACATTCCTTGGCCTGTGGCTTCATCACTCCCGTCCCTGCCTCTGTGGTCACATTGTAACCTCTTCTTCCTGTGTGTCTCTTATAAGGACATTTGTCATTTAATTTAGGACTCTCTTGGATAATCCTCATCTTGAGATCTTTAACTTAATTACATCTGTAAAGACCCGTTTTCCGAATAAGGCAACGTTCACAGGTTTCAGGGATTAGGGCATTTAGGACATGCGCGTGTCTTTTGAAGGGGGGCGGTGTGTGTGTGGGGGGGGGGCGAAGAGTGGGGGGAGCATTTATTTTTATTTTTTATTTTTTTGCCTACTGCATGGTAGAAGGTGCAAGGTGCACCTTGCAGCAACTTGTCTTTGTCTTAGAGGTGATGGCCTGGCATGCCTCAGCTCAGCTCCCTGGCTCCTTAATATCTTCATCAACACGGTGGAACCCTGAGTCTTCATGGGGTTTATCGCCCACCCTCTGGCACACCTGTTCTTGCCACGTGCAGCTCCTCAAGTTCACAGCATCGAGGGACTGGGGCTCTGGCTCAGTGAAGGGCCTGTAGGTAATTTTCCAGCAGCGCCTACTACAGTGACCTTGATCAACTTGATGTTCCACAGACATCACCAGGTCCATCATGTTGACGTCACACGAGTGTTGGCTGCCAACAGCTCTTAGCTACCCCCTTCTCTGGAGAACTGCTCTCTGCCTAATAGGAGGGATCTTGCCAGGGAGGTTACCTCCCTCCAGGGGGCAGCCAGTCCCACTATCTGGCTGGCTGACATGCAAAGGTGGGCAACTCTGTGGTGAAACTCATGCTCCAGAGGCCCCTGTGGGACCAGAGTGGGCCAGTCTCTGGCCCAAAGACATCACGGATCGGCTTCCTTCCCTGCTCTGTCCCCCTTTCCTCCTTCCACTTCTGAAAGCCCACCCCAGAAAACCCCTGGCTCTGAACCTGCTCCTGGGCTACCTCACTTAAGATAGTCCCTGGCAACTATCAGATGATGGGGAACAGAGTTAACATGGACCCATGGGCAGGGCCATGAAGGTGTCCTGCAGTCCCTGCCACGTAAAGGCAAATGGCTTTGGCTCCTCTCTGCTGTTGGACATCATGAAGAAAGTCTTTGCCAAATCGATAGCCGATAGCAAATTCCAGACACTCTGTTGACTTGCCCCAGTAAAGGTACCGCATTTAGCACAGGGCTGCACCTGGCTAAGCTCATGGGAGTCTGCAGTCCCCTTTCAGAGGGACCTTTCCTGACCACCGTGTCATGTCGCCTTGTAACCCCCAAACTTCCTCCGTCGTATTCTCCCATTTTATTTTTTATAGCTCTGATTACTACCAGAAATCATGCCACATATCTATTTATCACCTTTCTCCAGTGGGGGCCTGTGCCCCATGGGGCTGAGGGCTTTGACTTGCGGCTGCATCCCAAGCTCCCAGCCCTGTAGGAAGCGCTTCACCAGCGCGTGTCGAATGACTAAAAGAGCAGGCCCGCTCCTTTCACTTGAAGACAGAAAGGAGTAAAGAGGGTTTTCTGCAGACTCTAAAGTGGAGGCCACTGCTGAGGTTCACTAGGGTGGGAGATCGCAGGTCAAGGTGGGCCGTCTTCCAGGTGCTGCAAATCTCCGCGGCCCGTCCCAGCCCCTCACTGGCCGGTCTTTTTGTTGGGTCTGGCACAGACCTCAAGGAAACATAACATTTTTAATAAAACCTCAGAGTCAATAAAGCCGAATGGTCTCGAGTGACCCTCCCGCCCGCCCCAGATGTTGACTTTAGAAGTCAAGAGGTTGGGGTGTTGCCCAATTCCTGTGCAGTTCAGGGAGATATAAGCTAGAAGGGCCTGGCCCATTTTATATGAAAAAAACAAAACAAAACAAAACTCACTGGGTCCTGGAAAGATTCCACTGCCAGCCAGAATCAAAGGTCCATTCAGAGCGACAGCTCTTCACATTCGCTGCTAATGAAAACCAAATTTCTCGTCCCTCTGAGCATTTCCAGGGGCTGCGACTGGAAGGGGCGGCTGCCGAGCTCTTGGCCACCCCTCCTGCCACCGAGAGGGCCCCACTGTGCTAAAATAGTTTTATGATAATATGGGCCTCGTATTTTTCTAATTTCAGGCGTCGGTGATTTAGGACTGAGTTGTTTTCATGGAAAAAGAACTGGAACTTGTGTGAGACAGGGGAAGCCTGCCACCTCGGCAGAATTTCCCACCGTGTGCGTATCTAGGCCGGGGCCTCATTCACAGGGCGTCCCCTGGAGTGGGGCAGGAGGGGCGGGGGTCACCGGAGGGTCCAGAGACAGTGATTTCTGTATTTTGACTTCCAAATTTGTGAAATCTTAGAATCACAACTCAGAAAGGCAGACACATCGCTCTCAGAAGCAGAGACGGGCCATGAAGCCGTGTGTCCTTTCTGCTTCCGCTTTTAAAAAACCATTTTCTCATTTCTCTTTCCTTCCTTTCTTTTTCCCCTTGGTGATCAGTCTTTATAGCAAGTATAAGTCATGGGGCACAAGCTCAGGTGTGTAAGAAGTATCACCTTTTTCCTAAAGTTGACTTAATTCTTACTTTAAGCCTCCAATGCCTTTAGCTGATGAGAAAGTTATACTCAACCTTTTCAGGCATTGCTCTGTCCTTGTGAGGACTGAGAGGGGGTTCTGTCCGTATTCCTTGGTTTTCTCATCTATAAAATGGGGACAATGGTAGTACTCGCCTTAACAGGCTGAGTTGAAGGTGGTAAAATATTCGTAATAGTGTCTGGCATGTTGTTATTATTACAAAGATAAATGCACAGAGAAGGCACATAACACAGCACGGGTTTAATCATGGGTTTATTCCTATGGAAGTATTTATATATTTATAGAAAACAAAGATCTGGATGGGGGAAAATCCCTGAAAATATTAACAATGCTTACCGTTGGAAGGGTGTGATTATGGGTAGTTTTTCTCGTGCTCTCGTCGGTAATCTGTATTATCTACTTCTTCTCCCATGATTATGTATTAGTGTAATTTTAAAATGTGATTTAAAAATTTAATATATCAAACTTGGGAACATCATACTCAGAGTCTTAAAATCATTCCATCTTTGGGGCATGGAGGAGAGCCGAGTGGCTGGACCAGACTCTGAGCCTTGGACCTTTTAGTCAAAGAGGCTGTGTGGCTTCAGGTGTGGTCAGGCGGTTGTCATGAAGCAGAACATAGGCTTCACTAAAAACCCGTGTGGTGGGCGAGTCAGGGAGAGGGCAGGGCTATTGGGACTGCACAGTAGGCAAGAACAAAAACTATTACCAAGACCTTGTCTACAGTGGTTCCGTCAAGTGCCTCAAACCCCGAGAAACTGAGACATGGGGTCCTTCCTGTAACTTCAGTGCTAAAGATGCCTTAGGATCGTTTAGCTCCTCTTCACACCATTTTGCACAAGCTTCATTCTTCTTTGCTTGGACTATTGCAGTAGCCTGTGAACAGGTCTCAGCACCCCCATGCAGCCCACACTCCACGCCGCCACGGCAATGCCCTCTGACATGCACCCATCAGGACGTGCCTCCTCAGTGCCCCCAGGACCAAATCCGAGTCCCTCAGCTTGGCCTCAGCCCCCATGACCTGGGCCTGCTTGTCTCCCCTACCCCATGGCCATTATGCCATTTTCCCCGCCATCCTCTCTAGCTCAGCCACACTTTTGCCCTCCAGGCCATGCAGTTCCCTCTACTTCCAAGGCCTTCCTGCTACTTCTCTGCCTGGGGAATGTCTTCTCAACTCTCCATCTGTCGCACCCACCCATGTAGCCCATGGGTTAGCATTGTTTCCCTGCCCGTCTGCCCTGAGCTCCTCAAGGGCATGGCAGTGACTATGTGCCTTTTCTTCCTGCTGTCTGGCACCTGGGGGTGGGTGCGGCTTGGGTCTATGTTTGGTGAATGAGTGAATGAACTCTGGCCAAGGCCTCGCAGACACCAGGCCCACAGAGCAGAGTGGGGTGGGGTGGCCCAAACAGCTGCCACCCATTAGGACACCCACGAGGCCACACTGTTTCCAGCAGTCGGCATGGGCACAAAGGAAGGGTGGCTCCAGAAAGCTGGCTCTAGGGCTGCTCCCCCCCCGCTCCCCCCCCCGCCTGAGGGCTTCCTCCTAGCCCGGCTCAGGGCAGGCTCTCTCTGCGGGTGAATATAAATATATAAAACAAACAGCGAGCGTTTAGCTGCAAAACTAAAAATAGGAAGCCTGGAATCCGGCTCCCGGGCTCCTCTAGCCGCTGGACCACACAGTGTGGGTGCGAATGTTGGGGGGGATATGGCCCCTCACCCCCTTCCAGCTCCCCAGCCCTTGTGGGGGGGCTTGGGGCACTCTGGATTTCCACAAGGAACAGTTCATTCTTTCTCTCTGGCTGCCCCCTACCCTTGTCCGTCTGACAGCTCATTTCATTAATGACCCCAAAATGAACCAACCCACTGAGGTGCGTTCCCTGCTCACACGGCCAAGCTGGGTGTCTGGTGGGGCAGAGAGCTGCCCCCTGCGCCGTGCTGGGGGGACCTGGGTGGCTGTGTTTATGGGGGGCAGTCTGGGGCAAGGGAGGAGTGAGGCAGGCCAGGGTCTGTGTCCAGCCCGGTCCTCCCCGGAACACTGATGCTGGCCCTGAACTGCACAGCCCCTCACAGCCGTCTCCGGAGACCCTCACGATTTCCTCCTTGGGCACACACCATCATCGAGGCCTGTAAAACCCAGCCGGGACCTCTGTTTCTCAGAGTACAAGCCAAAGCCATGCGACCAGTGATTCAGCTACACGCCTGGCACACAGTAGGTGCCCTTGTAAGATCTGAATAGAAAAGAGGCTCAGAGAGGGACAGGGCCCTCCCACAGCCACAGAGCTAACGGGAAAGAAAACCCTTCTGCCACATTCAGGCATTTGCCCGGCCCTTCCAGGGGTGAGCCTCCTGAGGTTGGGAAGTTCTTCCTAAAATCTAACCTGGGTTCTGGCTGCAGTTGAGGCGGCCCCTTCCTGCCCTTCTCGGGAGGGGAATGTCGGTCACGCTCCCCACCTGCTGCCACCTGCAGGCCGCTGTGGTTACTGCAGGGCTCGCCCCCTCCAGCCCTCAAAGCTGTGTGACCCCCGGCAAGTCCCGCCTTCTCTGGGCCTCAGTTTTTCCGAGGAAGCTGGGTGCGCTGGTCTGTGCCTGGTGGGGTGAAGATGGAGCTTTGAGTCAGGGGCTCTGGAGAACCCAGCTCCTCTCTCAACAGCTGTGACACCCGTGCGGCTGGTGGGGAGGGGCTTGGACTGTGGTCACCTCCCAATCTCCATCATTCCTACAAAGTGACTCCAAATAAACACATAGATGGAAGCAGAGTGCTGGCCTGTCGGTGCTGCATAGGGACCAGCCCTGCGCACCCAGGCAGATGCTACTCCGCACATCCCAGAGAGAAATTCTGCAGCTATGGCTGGAGCCTGCTCAGGGGACCTGCTGTCTGCACAGGCGTAAGGGATGCTGGGGGTGGGGTTAGGCTGGGGAAATGGAACTTCCAGTTGGGTGTTGGGTTTCAGGGAGACCAACCTAACTAAATGGGGCTAATTCTTAGGATAAGCTTTTGAAGTGGGTACTTTCACTTGAAAATAAGGTCTTATGAAAATTCCCCTCCACAAGGCCCGACTAGACAGGCGTGGTTGGCCAGGCCTCCTTGCTGGCAGGGTGGGGAGGGGGGTTGCCAAAATAGGCCCCCGAAACCATCACACCCACAGCCCCCACCAACAGGCTGCGGTCCTCGCTTAGCCACAAACAACTCCAGGGACATGTGAAGCCAGATGACACCCCTCTTGGCACCTGTCTTGTCATCTGCAAAATGGGGGAGCTGACACAGCTGCTTGCTTTGCAGCTGATTGCTGCTAACTTGCCACTGTCCCAGCAGCACAGGTCCCAGAGGTGGCTCTCACTGAGCTGCACTATGCTCCACCTGCCTCTGCCCTCTCCCCAGCGCTGAGCCTGGGAACGAGCCGGGAGAGATGCAGTTTCTTCTGTTTACTCATGAAAAATCACAGGCCACTTGTGAGGGGAGAAGGGGTGGTGGCACCTTGAAGACCTGACGTTCCTCTGGCATCCCAGCCACACCAGGAGGAGGCCTCACCGGCTGCACTTGCCCAGGGTGGGTTCTGTGGCCATTCCTGATGGAGCTGATGCATCAGGCCAAGGCGTCAGGGTGTCTGTGTGTGTGCGCACTTGTGCACGCACACGTCTCCACAGCAGTGGGTTTAGTCCTATTCCTGCTCAAGGCCCTGCCCCATTCCTCCAGGGCCACAGTGGGGGGAGGGGTCCCCATCCTCCCCACCCCACTCCCAGCCGTAGAAGCTTGGCATTGGAACCCTGCAACACATCTCAGAGTTATATAACAAATCAGTCAAAATTCCATTTTACAGTTAAATAGTACAGAAGACAGACAGTTTACTGTACAAGCAAGTTGTGCATTAAAAACAAACACACCAAGCAAATCATAGTGCAAAGCAGTTTCCACCCCTCCCCACCCTCTTCCTAGCTCTGGGGCCGTTGTATGGAAGATGTGAGTGTAGCAGGTATTAACACCTCAGCATGACAATATGTCACAACGGATCTGTACCCACCACCAACGGGCGCACAGTAAGATGGCATCCAATCCTCGCTTCCTTGTGCTAAGTCAGTGTGCTTGCCAGTACAACTTTAAAGTAGCCTTGTAAGTAAGGACCCATTTCTACAAGCCCAGGCTGTTTGTACCCACTATGGGCCTTAAGACTCAGCATGGTGGCTGTCACTTTTAGTCAGGGGGTGGGCGGTAGGGCCCGTTTATTTCCTGTCCCTGCCCCTACCAGGGTTTGGATATCAAGAAGGGGTAGCAATCTGGGGTGGGGCTACAAAGTGCTGGGCACTGGGAACCCCGGGGTGGGGGGGCTCCCACACAGGCCTGGGCCAGGCTACAATCACAGAAGGGGAGTGACCATACAAAGACAATGGATTTGGAGCTGCTTCCTGAGAAGGGGTGGGGAGCGCCCCCAAGTGCAGGGAGTCAGCAGGACCCCCCCAGCAGCTATTTTGAGGAGATGGAGACTGCTTTTTCCAGGGAGGGCAGGGTAAGAGAAACCACAGCTGGAGGGGTCCGAATAGTATCACCAGGACTTCCGAACCTGCCAGTGTGTGTAACCGGTGTGTGATTCTGGCTTTTGTTACAGGTGGGGGTGGAACGGCAGGCCAAGTGCTATGACAGAGACAACCACTAAGGAGCATTTTGTAGGGGAAATTTCCACATCCACCGAGGGTGTGGCTGGAACAATTGCTGAAAACCACATGCCGTCTACTCCTCATGAATTTTCTCGCCCTTTTCCACATAAGCCCAAGCCTTTCTAGAACTAAAGAACTCAGACACAGGAATCCCTGCAGCCTGAACCCTTGTGCAAGGCTTGCTTTCCCATTTGCAAAGGGAAGGGGCGAGACCTCACCTCTGAGCACGGGGCGGGGGTGCTGAGCCAAGGCGGGTGAGCTCTTTGCCCTGCTGCTCCACCATCACTGGGCCACTGCTCTCCGCCCCTCATCCCACCCACCTGCTCTGAACACTCAGAACATCCTCTTGGGCAAACGTCTAAGATGTTTCCAGCATGTCACTGGCGTTTCCCTTGGTCCCCACCAGGGCTGGCCTTCGGGGGATGTTGGGGGATACTGCCAAAGGAAAGATACCTCTTGAGGAGGTATTGAGGTTCATTGTCGTGGGGCTTTACCTCTAAGAGATTGTGTGTATGAAAACGTTTGAAGCTTCTTTTTCTAAAATCAGCTTCAAAAACTAGCTTTATGTTCAAGATAGCTTTGGAACATAGGTTGGTTAAAGTGGAGAGTTGTGTGGCACGAGTTGGAAGGTGTGGCTGGGCCTTCCCACAAGGCGGGGGTGGGGGTGTGCACAGTTGGGCCGGACCTATGTGGGACAGGGATGCTGATATCTGACCTCATGACCCCTCACTCCAGTGCTTTCTGCTAGAACCTATCTGGCCCCTGTGCTCTCTCCAAAAACTGTAATTTTGAGACCAGCCTAGGGTGAAGGGAGGTCACTGGCCCCCACCAAGAGAACAGCGGGCGAGAATGCCTGGGGCTGGTAAAGTGCATGGAGGGCCCAACTGCAGGCGTCTTCCCTGGTTTTAGGAACCTGCTGCCATAGGCTAGTCTACTCTGGGGCCAGGGAGCCTCAGGCAGCTAGAAGGGGATGGGGGATCTGTACCTGTTAGAAATTGTGGGGGGGCTGGCTTAGGGGTGCCCCTCATCCCATCTGTGCCAGTGATTTTTCTGGAACTCTGGATGGGTCCCTTCCCCGTCTATACAATGAGGGAACCCCTCTTATGGTGGGGGGACCTTCCAGTTCTGCCTCAATTTGTGTAAATGTGGAGGAAGGGCTGGGCCCATGGGGTGCAGGATCTCTGAGGACTGTGGGGGTGGGTAGGTCTTTCTAGGGCCAAACGGTGTGGGCAAATGCTGCCTCTCTCCGGAGCAGAGATGGTCTCTGTCCCAGGAGACCTGGGCCCTGTGACAACCTGGGAATAGCTGGGGACAGCCAGGTCACCAGGGGAGGTGGCAGGAGGAGACTTTTCCCACAGGAAGGTGGGATGAGATGACTGGGATCTGGGTTGGGGGCGGTCCCTACCCCTCTGTACAAAGACACAGCTGGACTAGATGCTCTCGGAGCCACCACCAGCTCTGTGGACCCTGGGCCCATGATTGCCATGGGGCATAGGTCCTATTCCTGCCCTGAGCATCAGAGCTGGGCCAGCCACTTGTTGGGAAGGTTCTTGGGGTCCCTGACTCCACTGGGAGCAGTCCAGTTTGACCTGGGGGTCAGTAGGGCCGCCACACAGCCTCGTCCATGCGGCCTGGTGTGCTCAAGGCGGTGGGCGAATTGCTGTGGCTGCCATCGGCCTCCACGCCGTCACTCTGGCCGCCCAGGCTGGGGTTCATGAGGTTGCCCGCGGCCACGGAGGCGGCGCTGCTGGTGCAGGAGGCCAGCATGCGGGTGGGCGAGCGGTCGCCCCCGCCACTGCTGCCGGCCACCATGGAGAACTGGTAAGAGCCAGAGGACGCGCCGTAGTAGAGGTGGTAGGGGGACGGGTTGGCCTGGAAGGGCCCGCTCTGGTTCTGTGGGGCCCCGGGGTAGGGCGGCGGGAGGTAGGTGGGGTGGAAGCGGCTGGTGGCTGGCATGCTGGCCACGCTGAGGCTGCTGATGCTCGTGCCCGAGGGTGTGGCACTGTAGGGGAAGGCGGCTGACATGGTCCCCGGGTAATGCATCCTGGGGTCTGGGAAGCGGCTCTCCGTGAGGGTCTGCAGCCCTGGGAAGGAGCGGTCGAACTGGCGGGGGTCGGAGAAAGGGTTCAGGTCCGAGGTACCTGGGGGACAGCAAGGAGGACGGTCAGTCGCAGCCTGACACCACCCCAGCGGACTTATTTAAGAATGACCTTGGTAAAGGGATCAAATACATGGTCACGGAAGGAGACTGGGCTTCCGGTGGTGAGCATACACTAGAGTATACGGATGTATTATAAAGCTGTACACCGAAATTTACATATCTTATTAACCAATGTTACCCCAATAAATTTAATTTTAAAAAAGAACCACCTCAGGGCTCTGGCTCACATACCTGTGGCAGGCTGCCTGTTTCTACACCCGGCTCTGCTCTTACTGCCTCGGCTGCCTGGGGACGGGGGCCCTCCTGACCCTGAGCGTGGCCCTGCCTGGGAAGCAGGTGGGAACAGGTACCTGGGCCGAAGGTGGCCATGGGGCCTCCCTGGCCAGATGGAGAAGGGGGGCTCTTCTTTACCTCATGGAATCCTCTTCACAGCCTAGCAGTGCAGAGGCCTGTGGAGGGGGTGAAGGTGGCCCCCCCAGGGCTGTTGGGGGTGTGTGGGGCCGACAGGGACAGTACAGGCCTGGCCTGGCAGCTTCTGCCTCCCTCTCTCCCTGCCTCCCACTTAAGAGCTGGCAAGACCGTGGGTGTGGAGAGGGTCTGCAGTGGTCCTGTGAAATGGAGATCTGGAGCCTGCTTTTGCAGATAAGGAAACTGAGGCAGAGAGGAAGATTAATTTTCCGGATGTTACAGAAAGGACTCAAATTCCTCACGAGGCCTCTCTTCTGCTCATCCCTGGGCTGCTGTGCATGCCCACACCTCTCCTGCCTGGGTGGGGCTCAGTTAGGGTACGTGAGCTTATGCCTGTGTGGTGGGGGCTGGGTCCAGAGCAGCACTGTGTGCCCCTCACCCCCCGCACACCTCGCCCTGGGCCTGTGTCTCCAGAGCTGCCTTCATTTGCCTTGGCAGCAAAGTGAGATGGCCTGGACCCTGCCCTTGTCAAAGAGAAACCAGTGTCCAGCCCAGGTCCTGCCCCAGCTCCTCCAGTTTCGTACCTTACTGGACTCTAAGACAACGGCTTCTGAGCCTTTGCCCCCTATTTTTGTATTCACACTTTGGGATCGAGTCTTACTCCCTTGGTAGGAAAACTGACGCCCAGAGAGGGTAGATCACATAGCACACTGGACCTGGCACAATATTCTAGGGTTCCAGTCCTGAGCCCCAATATGGGCCCGATAGGTAGCTGGCCCATCTCTGAGGCAGCACAGAACAAAGGTTCACTGTGAGGTCTTACCCTGCTTCTGACACTAGCTGTGTGTCCTTGGGCAAGTCACTTAACCTCTCTTTGCATCAGTCTTCCCACATGAAAAATGGGAACAGTAACAGATCCTAGGAATTAAATTAGTTAATGCATGTAAAGTGCTTAGACTGGGCACCAGGTAGAGGCCTGATGAGGGTCTGTGCTGCTGTGGTGGCTGTGACACCTCTTGCTCTGTGCACCCAGGAGAAGTGGCCCATTCAGGGCCCTGGAAAGATGATCCCCCGACCCTGAGCCTTCCTTGTATCCTGGCCAAGGGGGTGACTCTGGCAGCAATGGCGAGGTGGATGAGCCCCCAGCAGTGGTCCTGAGGGAAAGTCTGTCTGGCCCTAAGCCCTCTATGGCACCCCACCAAAGAGGATGCAGGGAAACCATCCTCTGACCCTGTGCGGCTCCAGGTTGGCACTGCCTTCTGTGACCGAGGCTTGGCTGAGGACAGACAGCTGCAGGTGCCCTCAGGTCTCTTGCTTCCCTAGATCTGCCTGAGGTGCTGTGTGACCTCAGGTGAGACTTGGATGTTCTCTGGGCTTTGGGGTCTTCCCGACTCAGCTGGGGAGTGTTTCCTCAGCAGTGGGCCGTGGTTGTGGATCAGAAGGGAATGATGCTCCCTGACTCAAGGTGAGGGGACATGGGGGGAAAGGGTCCTCTGGAATGTCTGGTACCCTCCCTGATAGGTTCCTTGGCTGGCCAGTGCTGCCTTGAGACCTAGAGGGCCAGGGGTGCCTGGCTCCCCACCCTCAGAACCCGGTACCCAAACATAGCCAAGCATGAGGCTGACTCCTCTGCTCTGAGCCCAGGTAGTGCATGCTGTCCACCTGACAGGAACCCCATTCTCAAAGCGAAGGAAATCCCAACAGGGACCCCAGCATAAGACAGCAGGGCTGCAGCCCGGGAAACAGGCTGGGGAAGGTGGGCCTGGGTCTGTTGTGTGTAGCCCTTGGAGTTCACATGGGTTCCAGGCTCTGAGCTGGGCCTGCCCCCACTGCCACTGTCCCCTCCTGCCTCCCTCCCTCCCAGGGTGGTGGGGAAGTGTCTGCCCTCAGCACCCCTGAGGCTCCCAGCCCCTCCCAGCCCAGTAGCCCCAGGAAACCGGAGCTGGTCGGCTGTCGAGCAGCCAATCCCAACACTGGAAGGAAATGTTTATTTTCTTCTCCAAATTGCCCCAGCTGCTTCATGGTGGCTGAATGAGCCCTTTGAGCTGTTAGAAGCCCCCATTGTGGGCGGCTGCAGCTGGGGGGGCCTGGGGCTGGGGTATGGAGGGGATGGGGCCTCGGCACTGCTTGCCAGTGACCAAAGTCGGGGGTCAAAGCTATTAACAGGCACCAAGAGAAGTGGCGGTGGAGTGTCCTGAGGGGATCCCCAGGATAGAGTCTAAAGGCAGAGGCTGGTCCCACCAGAAGGGGAGGGTCAGTGAGAAGAGCCCAAACCCAGCCCTGCCAACATCCCTCTGTGGCAAGTACCTCCTTCCCACTTAACAGATGTGAAAACTGAGGCTCAGAGAGGTGAAGTGGCTAGCCTAGGAACACACAGCCAGTGCCTGGCACATGCAGAATTCCAAGCCCAGTCTATCTGACTGCAAAGTTCATACTCCTTTCCTGGTCCTGGTTGTCAAGAGCCCTTCCTCTCACTCCGAAGGGGACAGGCCTGGGGAGGGGGAAGCCTGGCAGTGTTGAAAGGCCACATAGGTAGCCTGAGGCCCAGTGCTGTGCGGGTCAGGGAGGGGCTGGGGAGCTCTACCTAGAATGCAGAAGGGGAAAGACTGGGTCAGCCACGCCCCACACAGGCCCTACCTTTCCTCCCAGCCCCAAAGTGGAGGCAGGGACTCTACCTGCTGCCTGGCTAGACCTGGCCCTCTGGGCCTGGACAGAAGGTGGATAGCCTGTCTCAGGCTCCCTAAGGCATAGACTCCCCAGCCATGTCCACACAACTGAGGGCAGGCAGAGGTGGGCTCTCTGCCTGTGGCAGGGTAAGGCCTGCTGTGTTAGGCTACTGCACCTTGACAAATGCTGGCCTGTGGGAAACAGCACAGTTTCTAGGCAGAGGTGGGCATGAGCCCAGGGTGCAGAGAACCTCCCGCTGCCTCCTGAGGTCAGAGCCCCACCCTGAAGGCCCCCACCCCCAGGGCCCTTCCCTGGCTCCAGAGCTGCCAAGCATCTCAAGCTTGCTAGCGCACAGGCTTGGAGCAGCTGGACCTGGGGCCCCTCCCACCTCACCAAGGCCCAGCTTCTCAGGCCAGACAAGATAGGTCCTTCTCTTTACACTACAGGGCTACATCAAGTCTGCCACCATCACCGATCTGCCCTGGAGCACCGAGAAAGAACGACACCCACAGTGCCTGACAGCAGCCAGCCTCCAGCCTCTGTTCAGTGCTGCTGCTGAGTACACTCCGCCCGGCCTGGCCCAAGGGCCAGCTGTGCACACGGCCTCCTGCGCCCAACCCACGGGCTGACAGAGCCTGGAGGAGAGTCAATATTCCTCATCCAGCCATTCACTGAGCACTTGCTGTGTGCCAAGCACCTGTCTCCTCTGGAAGGCCTGCCTGAGATCTAGCTTTGATTGTCCCTGCTGTATCCATCAGGCAGTGGGGACAGAGACCTCTGTTTGGGCCTCAGCCCAGACAGAGGCCTTTCTCCTCCCTTCTGTTTGGGAGGAGTCTCTGGGCCCTTGGGGCCTTTCCCAGGCGATGCTCGTTCTCTCTCCAGGGCTGTACCACTTTACAGTTTACAAAGTTTGTTGAGTGCAGTAACAGCATCTGAACGTCACCCCAGCCCTGGGCAGAGGCATCCACCACCACCCACTTTAAGATGAGAAGCTGAGGCTTGGGGGTAGGTGTCTCAGCAGGAACAAGACTGCCACAGGTTCCTTGGACAAATCATGCCCCAATTTTAATGGGTGCACTATGAGATTTCCCCAGGGGATAGTGGGCTCCTGGAGGGCAGGACTGTGTCTGTTCATGCTGATCTCTGGGGCCAGGCACCGGCGCGGCACGTGGTGGTTGTCAATAAGTGTTTGTTGTGTGAATGAATGAAGGGCCTGGTCCAGGGCTAGGCCCAGAGCATCACAAGGGTGGCGCAGCGAATGACCTCTGGATAAGCTCTTGATCTGGAGCAGGAGGACCACGCCCGGGTCCTTGTCCACCTCCCCCCACCGCAGCCCCCGCTGTGCCGTACCTTGGATGGGGGTCTGGGCCTGGCTGTTGAAATGGCTCGTGGTGCTGAGCGAGCCGCGGGGGCTGGGCATGGTCGGTGTCACCCGCATGCGCACCCGATCCAGTTCTCCAAAGCGGTCAGGGAACGCCTTGGTCTGGTCTTCCAGCTTCTGCCGGTGCCCTGCAGAACATGGAGAGCCCATTAGCAGCTGGTTCCCAAGTGTCAGGGAGACAGAAATGCCTCGCTCTGCTGGGAAGTTCTCCCTGAGGTCTAACCTTAGGCCTCTGCAGGGAGAACCCTTAGATCACTACCAACCTCTTTTCTCAGGTTCTTCAAAGGCTTTCTGAACAGAGAATGGTCATAGGTACTGCCCCGGGGCTGCCATAATGATCTCACCCCTGCCTCCTTGAGCAGGAATATTCATTCTCATACCTGAACCTCTACAACACACTGTTTGGCAGAAGGGGAAACTGAGGCAGCAGGCATGGGCAAGTGACTCAAGCACGCTCCCTTGGAGGATCAGGGAGAGAGCCCAGGAGTGCTGCCATCCTCTGCCTTCCAGCATCCCAGAACCCACCCCCCACACCTGGAAGGCGGCCGTGGAATGGGACTGTGGCCCCATCCAGCCCTGAGTCACACTGGGACCAACATGCCTTCTCTCTGGGCCTCAGAGAGAAGGGAAAATTCACCAGGATGTTGAGAACAGGCATGGGCCACTTCACCGAGGGGCTGGACTCCCATCTCTGGGAGCTGGGGACAGGGACCAGTGCACCTGGCTTGGGGCACCACACCTGGAGAAACTGCCAACATCTCTCATTACCCCTCTGCCATGGCGCATATAGGAAGGAACCCCGCCTCTTCTCCAGGCCCTAGAGGTGCTGGCAGGGTCAAGATGGCCATGCCCCTGCTTCATGCGGCCAGCCAAGGCCACCCTCAGGCTTCCTGAAAGACATGGAGCTTAGGGGGGGGGGTCACAGGAACCCCCCCCCCATTTTTCAATTACTCACTTTACGTTTCACAAGCAACACATGAACATCTACAAAAATAAAAGCGTTTCAGACAAAGCTATCGCTCCTTAAAGCCACCCTAAGCCCCTCCCCAGAAGTCCCTGTGTGAGGTCTTTCCTTCCAGCCTTTCTTTGGTTTCACATGCATGGAAAACACAGAGCAGGTTTCTCATGGAACTTTCTTGAATGGTCTGAGCCTGGCTGTATTATTCTGTAACTTGCTTTTCCAGTAGCACACTTTGGAGTGCCGCCTCAGTTTTCTTATCTGTAAAACGGGGAGGGAAGCCAGCCCCATGAAAACAACAGAGTCCCTGCAAGAGAACTGCAGGAGGACTGCAGCGCTAGGCCAGTGGGCATCCCTTGCTTCCGCTGGACACATCTACTGGACACTGAGTTTACTCAGCTGATCTCGAATGGATGCGTAGGTTGTTTCCAGATTTCCTGCATTACTCCCTCATGTGCCGTACTCCCAGGCATGTCCCTGTTCACACCTCAATGTTTCTGGGGATTTCTCCAGGGCAGATACTAGAATGCACTGCTCTGGCAGAGGGCTGGCATTCCTGGGTTCTACTGCTCAGCCCAGCACAGGCTGGCCCATTCTGCTCCACCCGACCTGGAGAGAGGAGGTCAGGCAGGCTTGGTGCCCTTTCTTCTTTTTACAGCAAGAGAAATGGCAGCTCAGAGTGGTGGAAACATTTGCCTGGGGTCACAGAGCAAGGAAGGGGGAAGGATTTCCTGGACCTGAGATCTCTTGGAAAAAATAAGGGGCGGAGCCAAGGGAGAGGGCAAGGCTTGCCTGAGTCCTTAGGTCTAGACTGACAGGGAGAAAAGTAGGTGGGAGATAAAACAGAACACCTCACGGTCCTTTCTGAGGCCTGGAAAATCACATCCTTGGGGCCTGGAAAAGTGTTGACCACCACTGGGAATGAGGGGACAGGGTCAGAGGCCTAGTCATGCGCCTCACTTCTGGTTTTCAACATGGGATTGCAATGGATCCTGGGGCTCCAAACCCTATGCTCTCTGTACACCCTGCTGCAAACTCAAAGGGAATCTGAGAGCACTTAGAAACGTACAGGCAGTCCTGGGAGCCACAGTGGGCTCAGCAAGTCACCAAGAACCAGAGAAGCCACTTCCTCCTCCAAAGAGGCCCCAGGCTTGGAGCCCAGGGGACACTTGGCAGCTGGAATAAGACCACTGGGCCTCCAGACAGGCCCCCCGCTGCTGCCTCCCAGCAACAAAGGGGAAAATGTGGGTTGGGGCTAGAGCCAGGGCCAAAAATTCAGATGCCTATGTGGGCAAGTCAAGTAAATGAGGCACACAGGATGGGCGGAGACTGGGGCAGACTATATAGGATGTGTGCTGTGTAAGAGGGGTAGCTACCATCTAGTCCAGCTGAGTGTTGCCAGAGCTTCCAGCTCACCAGGAGAAGCCATAACCTGCTTTGATATGAAATCTCCCATAGTTTACATGTTGGCAATGAATTCAAGCCCTGAACAACAAAAAAAGCCAAACTGACCACTTTGTAGGATGTGTCCTGCCCTGGGGCTGCCAGTTTGTAACCTCCAGGTTTGAAACTTCATTATCTGGTTAATTGTGTAACCTCAGCCACCAAGAACTGGTTAATGGATACCCCTCAGGAGTGGTTTCCGGGGGTGGGGTGGGGTGCCGAAAGGCTCAGCCTCAGCCCTGGAGGAAATACGGCCCCTGCTGCTGAGGCAACCGAAAGTGGCAGGGCGAAGTGGACAAACAGGGGGACAAACAAATTCAGAACAATCTCAACAGGCAGGAAGCTGGCCAGATGGACCTGGGGACTGCAGACTGACCTGACAGCAGCTTGGGTGCAAAGGATCTGGGTGTCTTAGTCAACCGCAAGCTTGAAGTGAGCCAATGGGGCTATACAAAAGCTGGTGCAAAACCTCAGGCCTTGTTATTGTTGTCACTGGCGAATAAAGTCCCGTTTCTGAGTCACACTGTGTACAAAGTGTTCACAGTTACTCTTGTGGCCCAGCGGCAGGAAGGCAGGGTTCACAGCTAGCCAGGGTTCGAGGATGGGCCCTGCTGCTTGCAGCTTGGTGGCCTCACTAAAGTCACACTCCCTTTCCCCCACCCCAAGCCACAGTGTCCCCATCACGGTGCCCTCACAGGCTATGGTGCTGGCCAAACAAGTGTGGGTGAATGCTCTCCACCCACATGGGTCCCTGCTGGAACTACTACCCCAGCTCGTTCCAGGGGAGGAAGGATGATCGTGCTCACATTGGAGACCAGGACACAGACCAGATGGTAAGATGTATCTGGGACACAAAGCCAGGACAGCAGAGCCAGCACTGTCATCCAGAACCCAAGAACTCCAAGTCCAAAGTTCTTTCTCTTGACACCTTCCTGTTTACTCCCATTGTACAGATGGGGCCACTGAGACTTCAAGATGAGATCTACGCTAAGGGCTTAGTCTGGGGTACAAATCAGGTCATCTGGCCCCAGAGCACATGCTCTCACCACGTGTTGCTCTGCCTTCACACGGGGTAACTTCCTGGAGGAGGGGAGTTTAACAGCACTTTGGGAATTGCTTCCTTGTTGCTGTGAAGGCTGGAGCCACTGCAGGGAGGGGCGAAGGGAAGCTGAGGCGGCTCCACATGGCCAGGGTGCCAGAGAGTCTCAGTGCCACGGGGCCTGGGCCTTCACGTTGGGAGCATAATGGAACTTTCTGTGCCTGAGGAAGACGATGGGCCTGCAGAATAGACTTCTTTCACTTGGCTACCCACAGTGGGAGCGGATGGGCTCTCTCACTGTGCCTCCGTTTCCCCACCACACAGGCTGCTCACGCAGGCCCCTCTGGTTCTGTAGGTCCCTGACTTAAGATCGCAAGAATCAGCCACTGGCCAGACTGGGGCCCCAGAATGAAGAAGGGAGGGTTGCTTGCTCCAGTGCCCACCTCCTGCTGCTGCCCTGCCCAGGGTTTCTCTGCCTCCACACTTCAGAGCCACAGCTCAGGCACAGCCCCGGACAGGAATGCTTTCCTGTCCTTTGGGGCTCAGCCCAGGGGCCTCTCCCCCAGGAAGTCCCCTTCTCCTAACACTGAGCCCCACAGCGGCTCTGCAGGCCTGAGCAGTAGCCAGCAGCAGTGGAATGAAAGAGCAGCCACTCTCACTGGGTACTTCCTCCACTCCAGTGTCCGAGAAGGTGGCACTACATCATCCCACCTGGGAGGTCCACCACTGTCCCTATTTACAGGTGAGAAAACTGAGGCTTGGAAAGTGGTTGATGACATGCTTGAGGTCACACAGAACGCACCTGGCTACTTTCTCTTCCTGGAGCCTACCCTGCAGGAAAGGAGCCTGGGCTTTGAAAATCAGGGGCTCTAGACAATGGGTATTAGGGTCTGGCCCAGGCTCAGGGCCCAGAGTGACTCTCTGCAGGTCTAGGAGGACGGGCTTGGGGAGATGACAGGGTCTCAGTGGACTTTACCAGGAGCCCTGCCCTGCTCTGAAGCTCAGCGTTGACAGGCCAACTTGAATCACGCCCTGCTCAACCCACAGAGTCCCTTTTCTCTGGCACTCAGTTTCCACACCTATAAACTGGTTATCACACGTCAACTCCCCAAGAGTGAAGAGGAGCTGGGGACAGAGCCCAGTGTTTAAATGCCGAGCACTTTGAGGGAAGGATGGGGAACACATTGGCCCCTAGGACCTGGCTTAGGTTGCCTGTCAGCCTCCAGCAGCTGGGCTCAAATCACTGATAGCCCCTCCAGGGCCACCAAGCACTGTTCCAAGTGGGCCATGCATACTGTCTCCAAGGGCCACAACCCTCGGAGAGGCTGATATGGTCACCCCATTTTACAGGTGGGAAAGGGGAGGCACGTGGTCAAGGTCAAACCTAGAACGGCCAGCACATTGCATGGAGCTTGGCTGCCAAGGTCTTGGCTTCCCAAGACCTCCAAGAGAGGAGAGCTGGGCTGCCTGGCAATGAGGCCTGACTGGCAGGAGGCCAGCTCAGTGTCTTGTCTCAGCTGGGTGGAGGGGAACGGGAGGCCAACAAGGGCAGGGAGAAGGGAGCAGAGGAGCTGGGCAGGGCCAAAGGACAGGATCATCTTTGGGGACAATGCGGACACCCATATGAAGCCACTCGGCTGCCTCCTCGGCTGCCTGGCCCAGCTCTGGTGTGGCCACAACCCAGACACAGCAGCCACTGTCTGGCCAGCCGAGGGGTGGGGCACCCGGGCCTTAGGCCCGCTCTGCGGCCTGTCAGGAGATTTACACCCGACTCTTAACAACCGCGTGGAATCGCGGGCGGGTGCTGGGCCCCGGGTGGTCTGCCGTGAATCGGCCCCCTGTGAGCAGATGAAAGGCGGTCGGGGGCTGGCGGGGGGCCAGCGGGCAGGGAGGCAAGCTTCTCCTTCCCAGCGCTGCAACTGGGGCTTCCAGCGGCCTGGGGTTGATTAGGGGAACCAGGGAGGTCTGAGGTTAACCCCTTCCCTCCTGCTGGGCACGCTCCCCTAGGGACCATGGGGGTCCTGGGGGCTGGGGCCAGGAGCAGTTGGCTCTTCTTAACTGGGGCATCCTTCCACCCCCCCACACCTGGAGCTGAGGACAAAACTGTGGCAACTTTGGAGCCCTCAAAGGCCCAGCTGCCGGCTTCGGGTGGCTTTTCCTGTCCAAGTGGCCCGGAGTCTCCAGCAGCCACAATGACTGTTTGCTCACTTCCTTTGGGCCCCTGCTCCAATGTCCCTCTTCAGGAGGTCTCCCCTGTCTCCCACCCCTGCCATGTCCCATCCCCTACACTCTGCGCCCTTATTCCAGCTTTGCTTTTCTTCATAGGACTTCATACAACCTGAAGTTAAATTAGCTAATCATCTGTTTACAAGTATTTCCTGAGCATCTACTAAGTGCTCATGTCAGTATTCCCAGGTCTATACCAGTGCCTGGCAAGGCAGAGGAAACACCCTGTGGACCATATACACTAGTGGGAGAGATGGGGAAGAAAAGAGTGAATTATACAGCATCTTAGACGCTGGTTAAGTGCTCGAGGTAACATGAAAGCAGGGAAGTATAAGGGGAAGTGGGGGGACGGCTGTGTCTGTGATTTGAAACAGGGTGATCAGGAAAGAACTCACTGCAAAGTCTGAGGCAAGACTTCAGGGTGGGAAGGAGCCATGAATCTGGGGGTGCTCGGGGGTAGTGTTCCAGAGCAGTGCAAAGGCTCTGGCTCAGGAGTGCGGCTACCCACCCTGAAGACCAGCCAGGAGCCCAGGGGGGTGAGTGAGGAGGAAGGTATCTGAGAGGAAGACAGAGGAGTAACGGGCATGGACCTGGTGGGGCCCTGTTGCCATGGTGCTAACAGAACTGTTTACCATCTCTCTCCACCCATGTGTGAGACCCAAGAGAGTAAAGCCTGTCTGTTGGGTTCACTGTGGTGTCCTCAGCTTCTAGAACAGTGCCTGACTCGTGGTAAGTGCCTAGGAAAATATTTGTTGAAATCACTCCATGTACATTTTTGGGAAGGGCCCATAGGCAAGATGCCAGGGTTGCCCTCTCTCAACCTGAGGCAGGATTAAGAAGCTGGATCCCACCCTTTCAGGTACCAGCACCTGCTAAGCCTGGAGACATGGAGTACACAATTCCCAAACCATGGTCCACGACAGAACTGCTGGGCACTGTCCTGCCTCCTGCCCAGATCCTGGATCCTGCTCAGCCACCTGCTTCTTAACTCGCCCCCAGTGACTGTGAGGGACACCAACATTGAGAACCTCAGAAACCAAGGCCACACAAGCAGGAAGCCACCAAGCCAGCCTTCAAACCCAGCTGGCCACCTGGCTGCAGATCGGGCATGCTCTGCAGGGCACTGGAGGGTAACGACCTGGCCACAGAACCCACAGTGGCCTCAGGGATCTGCAGGCTCCACTCCCTGGCTCCCTGGACCAGCCCCTACTCCCACCCCACCCCATAAAAGGCTCAGCCCTCACACTGGGCTGGGAGTCACAAAGCAGGAAAGAGGCCCAGGAAGAAACTCCTACAATAATTCATGAGGGTTCTTGGGCACTTCCTGCAGTCTGAGCAGTTATAAGTTGGTTTAATGCTCACAAGAACTCCCCAGAGAAGATGCTAATATCACCCCCATTTTACAGATGAGCATGTGAAGGTGGGAAGGCCCTTACAAGTGGTTCACTTTCCTGAGCCCCAGGCCGGAGCCCTGAGTTCACTGAAGCTCACCCTTGAGCAAGTGGCTTTGCCTCTTGGCCTGCCTCTTCTTGGGGCTATTAAAGATCAGTTAACAGAGACTTTACACTGGCCTGGCACTCGGGGAGGGTTTGATGACCAGCAGCAGTTCAGGTGGGGAAACTGAGGCCCGGAAAGGGGGAGGATTTGTCCAGGGTCACAGGCTGAAGGCCAGGCTAAGACTGGAACCCAGGATGCTGGTGAGACCTGACCTGAGGGCTGGAGCTGGGGCAGGAGCAAGAGGGTCCCCAGGATGGAAGACCTGGAGTGCCTTTCCCCCACCATGGCTGCTCTTTTTCTATAAATGAGCTTTTGCTAAGATTCTGTTTGAACATGTCACTTTCAAACCACTGATATGGCCTGTGCCAAGGCCCAGAGAGGGACGCCATCTGCCTCAGGTCAGCAGCAAGCCTGGCCTCTGACTCAGGCTTAGCTCTAGGCCAGGCCTTCCCTTCTTGCTCCCTCTTCCTGTGCCATCCTCTCCCCCACAGCTCACTCCAGGAAGGGGCTGTGTCAGGTCTGGAGGACCTCAGGAGAGAAGAGCAGGCAGGGAGGTTGAGTGGGGACCAAGTCTCCACCCTCATCCAGGGGCCTCAGTGGGGGCCGGTGGGCGGCTCTGGGCTGGGCGGGCTGAACATGGAGGGCTCTGAGGGATTCCGGGTGCTGCCCAGCCACTGGGAGCCTTCCCACCAGGCTCCAAGCCCCTGCTCACATGCCTCTTTGCACTGGGTGCTCACTGCGTTGCGGAGTGGCGCCTATGTGCTGCATCAGTCATGTTGAGCCCACTTGTGGCTCCCATCCATCCTGATTCTGCCCCTCGAGACTCAGTAGAACATCACCTGCTTCAATAAAAACTTATACTTCTATTGCCATGCCCTGGGGTTCTCAACAGCTACCCTAATGGTGGTGGTGGTGGGAGCCCAGGGGGGTGGCCAAGTACCAGAGATAACAGAACACCATAATCCAATGACTCACAGGGAGCCTCCCTCTGCCACAGCCAGAGACCATCCACCTATAGGCACTGATCTACAGGCCTGTGGGGTGGGTGGTATTATCCTACTCCCTGGAGGAGGCAGCCAAGGCCCAGAGAGGTCAGCAACTTGCCTGAGGTGCCCCAGCCAGACCAGCTGGCATAGAATCTGCTCTCTGCACAATGGCCTGCGGCTCACAAGGGCTTCCCAGCCATCATCACCTGGGGTCTCTGGGGATCACTGACCCCATTCACCGATGACAAAACTGAGGCCAAAAAGGAGACATGACTTGTCTGGGGCTATAAAACCCAAGGCCGGGGCATGGACACATCCATGTCCAATCCTAGCAAGATGCTGGAAGCTGCCTGCCTTTGGGCCTGATTACCATGTGCAAGAGCTCAGGGGAGGCAGCAGGAGGTAGCCCTGAGAGGCCTGGAGAGTACTCTTCCAGGGCCACTGCGCCCAGCTCTGAGCCTTTCTGGAGTAGCCAGACGCTGGCGTGGGACCAGGGATTGGACAAATGGGCAGCCAGGCCTGCCTGATTCCCAAAAATGGAGGGGCCAGTCCAGGGCAGGCCTGGGTGGCTCTCACTGACCATGCCCTGACATGGTCACACTCCTGTTGTGAGCCTCCTAGGCACTGAGAGACCAGGAGCTTGTCCTTCCGCCCCAGGCCCACTCCATCCAGAATTGGATAAAAGGCTGTCTCGGGGGCACTGGCTGCCTCTCCAAAGCTAAGACAGTGAGGCCCTGGCCAGGATCTCAATATTCCCAGGCCTGGATTCTCTACTCACTAGAACTGGGTGACCCTTTGGCTCTGCTGTCCCTAGGGTCCCACATGAGACAACAAATGTGAGAGGTTGTCTAAACTGAAAGGGACCACAATTACAAAGAAAGAGAAGGACATGGCAGCTCTTAGTACCCCAGGTGAGCGTGAGCTAGTGAGGGACAGTCCAGACAAGAGCTCTGCTCAGAGATCAGAGGTGGCTGGCTGGTTCTTTGTTTCATTCACTCACTCACTCACTCACTCACTCACTCACTCACTCACTCATTCATCCAGTGAACACAGGCCTCTGGCCCATTCTGTGGCAGCTGTCCCTCCAGGTTCTCCAATCTGAATCTAACAACGCCAGGCCCTTCAGCAGGCAGAAGTGATTAAACACAAACTCTCTTTGATGCTAGAGTGCATGGACCAGGGCTCTCTACACATAGCAGGTGCTCAATATGTATCTGCAGAATCAATGTGCATTCCTGATCTCAAGATCGTGGGTCCTGGGTGGGTCAGAGTGCCTGGGCCCTGTGCAACTTGAGTAAGTCATATACTAAGATTCAAAGAAAAAGTTTCCAAGGAGGGGACCTGGCCTCCTTCAGCCACTGGCAGAGGAAATGGGTGGAGCAGAGCACACCTGGCCCAACCTCCATCCCCAAACACACACACAGTCTCCCTCTCTCAAGCCTTTTCCAGCCTCTTCCTTTCCCTAATGATGCAAGTCCATACTCCCCAGCAGGCCCCCAATGGCAGTCATCCTATGGGAGGGGGGGTCACTCGATCCTGTTATCTCCCTGTCCCAGCCTCCTCACTGGCCTCCCAAAGTCCAGGCCAAGCAGAGGGTTTGGGGCTCTGCTGGCAGGCACACAGTGTGTGGTAGAGGGTGTGCATGCAGAGGGTACAGAGGACCACAACCCCCCACAGGAGTGCTCCCAGGACCCAGTGCCATCTGTTTGACCTCGGCTGCTGCCCTCCCCGCTCTAAAGCCCCACTCAGTGGATCTGGAACTTACGTCTAGGCTCCCGGGGTCCATCCACAGTCACCTTGATGGCTCGGTGGTAGGTGGCCACTTGGGTGGGGTTGGTGAACACGGTGATGGTCAGTGTGAAACTCTTCCCTGGGGGGAATGAGGAAAAGGCAGGAGGTTGGTACCTGAATCCATTCACAACATGCTGGTCTCCCGCCTCCTTTGCCTCCCCAAGAAGCCCCTAACCTTCCATAGGGGCAGGTTTCTCTCCTTTGAGCCTGGGCAGAAGATGGGGCTCTGGGTGAAGTTCAAGCTGCTGGGGTTGGCATTCAAGGCTCCCAGAGGCCTGGCATCAACTTTATTGCCTCTACCTGCTCCCCTGCTCTGGCTGCCCTGGCCCATCTCCTTTCTGCTGCTTGTCCTATTTGTGCCGTTCCTTCTATCCAGAGACTCTTGTGATTTTGGGGTGGGGAGCAAGGATGGAGATACATATTTTTTTCCTGAAAGTAATTAGTGATCTTTATAGAAAACTTTGAGAACATTAAATATATGAAACATAAAAAAGAAAATGCCCATCATCTCACTAGCCAGAGATAAACATTGTCACTACTTGGGTGTTTTCTCCTCTGATCCTTTTGTGTGGGTACGTATATTTAAACAGTGATTCTAATACATGTATTTTCTTACTTTGCTTGTTTTTTCACTTAACATCACATCATAAGCACTTTCCCATGTCATTAAAAATTCTTCATAAACTGCATTTTTAATGGCTGCAAAATATTTCAACTCAGGAGCCTCATCTTTTATTTACCCATCTCCTTACTCTCGGGTAGTTAGGCTGCTGCTAATTTCTTACTGGTGTGTGCGGCTGGGGCTGGAAAAGGGCTGATTTGGGAGCTGCAGACATTTCATTTGCAGACACAACTGTTATTTCCAGAACTCTGTTCTATTTTTAAATAGACATTTGGCTCCAAAGTCTCCATTCAAAATTCCTGAGAGGGGGAAAAAAACCTTTTAAAATAATTTATTTTTTTACCATTTGAAATAAAACGAAAATGACCTGTTTATAAAAATCTTTGTCTACATCTCTGCTTACTTCCTTAGGGTAGATTCCAAGAAGTGGTGAGTGAGTTCATCGCAGCAGAGGGCTGGGACACACTTAGGGGCACCGATCTCTCTAGTGAAATGGCTCTCCAGAGAGAGTCACCATGATTGGCGTGAGGTGGCATTGTCACCCTGGCGCCATCAGCATTGTGACCACGTCTATCGAGGTGGAAGATCTTTTAAATGCTCCCGACTGAACTTGACTTTCTTCTATTACTAGTGAGAATGAAACTTTTTATATGTATTATCAGTCCTAAATCAACAAAAATTATGGCTTCACGTTCTTTTATGCTTTCCTACTATGGTTTTAGCGCCTGTAAAACATCACCCTGCAAGAAGCCTGTTCACACTTTCCGTGTCCTATTTGTGGCCATCCGCTTCCCAGTTCGCTGCTCTCCATTTCGTTTTCTGACTCCGAGCTGTTTTGCATTTTCATTTCTATCTCTGGTTCGTGATTTCTCCTACCGTTTTTACGATTAGGCAGGTTTTCCCAAGTAACAAGGCAGATAAAGGTTTGGCTCTGATAAACAGCGTTCTCTTTACTTTCTACATCTAATTCTTTGATTCTTCTGGGGGATTACGTGGCCTGTGTGGTATAAGGTGAGGATTTTTCCCCAGCGCCTTTCCCTGGAATGAGAGCCCCCCACCCCCGTTCTCTGTTATCATCAAAGCCTCCACACAAGTGAGACTGGGAGGGTGTGGGGGAGCTTCCCTGATCCCCCAGGTGAAACTTTGACCCTGTCTGAGCACCCCTATCTCTGGATCCCAGTTTTAGGCTTGGGGACTCCCTGAGGGCAAGGGCCACTGGCCCAGGGCACCTGTGTCCCCCAGAGCTGGCTCAGGGTGGGCACCGAGGGAGGCTGCCCAAGTGGACCCTTCTGCTGTCCCCATGCTCCCCACAACTCTCCAAGGCAGGCAGGTGGGTTCTGATATCCCCACTGCACAGCTGGGAGATTAAACTCAGGGCGGGACCGACAGCTTCCAGTCCTCTTAGGTTCCTTCTGGGTATCTGTCGGTCCAGTGATCAAGTGAAAACTCTAGCCCCGGAAACAGGAGACTCCAGAACCAAAGTGAAGCAGCCAGGCTGCTGGGGCCACACCGAGGGACTGCAGGGCTCTGAGACAACAGGGCTGGGGGCGGACAGGGCTCAAATCGAAGTGACTGGAACTGGAAAGAGTGGGGCCTCTCTGGAAAAATTTCCCTGAGCCGGCTAGAGGCAGGGATGCAAATGCCCAAAATCGTACCTGCCACCTGCTGCTGGAAAACAGGGTCAGAGGGACAATCATGGCCCCTCGCTCCCAGACCACAGGGGCATTTCCCATGGTTTCTGGAAACAGGACGTGCGGACAGTCTAGGGAAATGCCAGGCAGGCGTGCTCAGGCTCCCTACCCTCTGCTTCCAGGGCACCTCCTACTGCTTTCCCTCTCTCTGAGGTTATTTCCCTTCTGGACACCCTTGTCCCCAACCAGTCAGGCACTGTCTGGGGATCCCTGGGTGCCTCTATCCAGCACTTCTGTGGTGCTGCAGGGCGCCAAGAGATGGGGAGTTTAGTGGACAGCAGCCCAGAGCTGGAGGGCTGCCAGGCCGGGTGTGCCCCAATGCCCCCGAGTGCTCCTGTTTCTCACCTCACCTCCCTCAGGTCACCACTGAAAAGTCACCTTCTCAGTGAGGCCCTCCCTGGTTACTTTCTCTAAAGTAGGAGTTTTTAACATGACATCTATGGCCTCCACTAAGAATTGAGTGTGCCCATGAACTGGAATAGAAAAAAAAAAAAGGCAACTGTTTTGACCCTAACCTCTAAATGAAATTTAGCATTTCTCTGGAGTCTGAACAGAGGCAACAAGCCACAAAGCATTACAGAAGTCCCTGTGACCTTGTCACAAAAGACGTCACAGATATTTACATATCACATTACAGACAGTGCAGAGTCCTCTAAACATCTTTAAGCTCCTCACAACTTCAAAATCATGGTCGTCACTGCACCCGCTGCTAGATCTTATTATTTAATATGCTAACAAAGCGGTTACATTTATCACAATTTTAAAAGACATCTTGCTAACTATATTTTAATATAACTGGTTTCCATTGCAATCCTTTGTACTTCATTTTGTTCCTTAAAAAACATTATTCTGAGACTCCAAAGGAGTCCGTGGGGTGAAAAAAGATGAAGAAGCTCAATCAGAAGCATCACAGACCCTCCCACTCCCCCCTCCCCCACTTGAATTTCCCCCAACTGCTTATTTCTAATAATTCATCTGCTTATTTATGTTGTTTCCCATTATTAAACTGTAAGCTCCCTGGGGGCCAGCATTTTTGTTGTTCATTGCTGTTTCCCCAGCCCTAGAACAGCATCTGGTACATAGTAAGTTTGTTAAATGAATTAAGGACAGAGATTGCTGATCCCATTTTATGGATGAGAAAACTGGGACAGAGGGGCAATGAGTAGACCAGGTCGCACAAGATCAGGCAGGGCCCAGAAAGGTTAGAATGGGATGGAGCCAGCCCCTCTACATACACACTCAGGACCTGCTAATGAGAAGCCCCCATCCCCACCAGGCAGCAAACCACAGGCTACCCATGAGTCACCAGCCCTCCTCTATAGCTTCGTCTCAGTTTCCAGTCCTGGCACTGCCCCTCCCAGGTACTCCCAGGGAGGAGGGACAGGGGGAGGAAGGAAGGGAGAGGCTGGGACCTGGGAGCAGGAGTGGGAGGGGGGAGCAGGTGGCAGGTAACACAAGAGGCAGGGACCCCTTGAAGCAGAGGTGAGGGAAAGTTGTCTCCTTGAGTGCCCCTTGCCTCTCTCTCTGCCCAGCAGCAAATCCACTCATCATCTCTCTCCCCCTATTAGAGGAAAGACCTGAGAAAACAAAGAAGGTGGACTTAACTTTGTGCCGGAACCCTGGCAAACTTTCCGTCAGCCAGGAATCTAGGAATTGTAAATCAAGGCACTCCAAGGGCTGGCCCTGATTGGTGGGGGAGAGAAGTCCTAGTCTGGAAATAGCTGCCCCTTGGGTGGCCCGAGACATTCCTGCAGGTCCTGGGGCCCTGGATCAATCAGCGTGTACAACTGGGTCTGGCAGTGTGACCTTGGGCAAGTCCCTGTCCCTCTCAGCCAGGGTTCCCGTGTGAGATGCCCCAACCACAGGGTTCATGGGTAGCCGGAGGGGACGTGTCTCAGGGAACCTCTGGGTTTTCTCAACAGTGACCAAGAGGCCATCTATCTCCTATTAGTGTCTCCCTAAGCCTGCAACCCACACATCTCATCCCAAATCTCTCTCCTCATGCTACGGTTTCTTTTTAACCAGTTAACTACAGTTTGGAACTCAAGCTCTTTTTACTTTCACCTAGGCCCGTGGCCGCCTCCTAGAGGGCGTTTTGGGGATTGTGGTGTGTGGTTCTCAAGAGGTGGGACAGGAGAGGAGGGTGCCAATGTCCAGCACTGCACAGGGCAGTGAAGTACTCATGCTTCCTGTTTGTGAGAAACTTGCTGATAAAGATGGTCTGAGCCATGAACCCAACTAAATTTTGCATAAAACAAGGCAAACATTTTTTTTGCACACTTTTACGGTCTATTGAATTTTCCAGGAGGAAGGGTAGTTTTTAAAATAATTTTGTTCAGAACTTTGCCACAAACTGTCCACAACTTCAGAAAATCCTGTCATTGACGGCAATGCGGTGTTCAGACTTTGAGTCATGTACCCCTCTCCTGCCCAGCCTGCCGTGGCTGCCACGGGCCTGCTACCAGAGGTGTAAGCATCCATCCACCAGACAGTGTGGTCCTGCCCAATATTTACGTATTCAAATAGGTATTTTATTACAAATCACTTTCCCCATTTTTAAAATTAGGGCTATGGAATTATATAGATTTTGAAACTGTGCATAAGTAGGTGGGCTACATTATCTACACATTTCATTGTGAGATGGTGGTAAAGGGCGTTACAAATTATTGAAGGGGCCGCTGTGACTGGCAGGCGGGGACCTCGCCCTTAATCACAGCAGGAGACACCAATGACTTGGTTTCCTTCCCGTTTCCCACCTCCAGGCTAATCGTGAGAGCTCTGTGGTGGTGGTGCGTGAATGTCTTTCATGGGAAGGTATCTTCCAGGAACGATGACAGAATTGAGGAATGGAAAGCAAGAAAGCAAGCAGACCATCTGGCTTCTTAGTCCTGGCAGAAGTCAGAGAGCCAGGGAAAGGCCCTGCATCCCAAATCCCAACCTGTTCCCACTCCTGAAGTAGCCCAAACTGTCTGTGTCAATCACTGACTTCTCTCCGAGGGAATTTCCCAATGGGCAGGATGGGCACAGCAGATGCGTCGCTGCTGCCACAGGACCCCTTTGCCCTCCTCCCTCGCTGCCACCCGCCTCCACTTCTCCCACTCAACAATTCATGCCTTCTGGGTTTCCCCCACCCCCGCCCAAACCACACCAGAATCAGAGAATCAGTGACTGTCACCACTCAAAGGGACTTCAAAGATCTCCTCTAGGCCCAGGCATTTGAAACAGCAAAATCTCTAATGTGTATCCAGCTCTCGATAACATGTAGCCAACTGACATACTCCTACCAAGTTCCTTAACCCTCAGGAAATCCCATGAGGTAGGTATCACTGTGATCCCCATTTTACAGATGAGGAAACTGAGGCACAGAGAGATTAAGCCATTTGCCCAATGTCCTCCAGAAAGTCACTGGTGGAGCTGGGACTGAAATCCAGGTCAGCTGGTTTTATAGCCCAGGCTGTTTAAATACCAAAAGCTTCCGAGGTCTGAAAGCCTTGTTGAGTTCCACAGGCATCAGAACCCCCACTTAGGCCTCTTGCTATCTCCCGGGACCACTGAGACTGGTGAGAGAAACTCAGCCTTACGCATCTATCTTCCAGAGCCACAATCCAGCCTCAGCTGTGCCTGCTCCAAGAGCGGGCTGCCCAACAGTGCTTTGGAAACCCAGTTCCCTCCCGGCAGGCCCTGCGGGTGGGCACAGGTCTGTGGGCATAAATGCCACAAGGAAATCATTTTCAGGAGCAGAATGGCCAGGCAAGGTCTCAGGTAACTCAGAATTGTCATCTCTTCTCTTTCTATATTGTTTGTACAATATAGAAAGAGGGGGTTTGATGACAAGTTTCTGATGTGCTAGGCTCCAGAGACTGACCTTCCCTTCTGCCTGCCTCCTAGGGGCTGCAGCTATAGTGCCCCCCCCCCCCCCCCGACTGCCACAGCCACCTGGGCTGGCAGACAAGGCCACCGCCCCACAGTCGAGCAGCATCTGAGCAAGTCACCGCCAACCAGTGGCAGCTAACGACTCTCCACTCAGGGCTGGGGCTGGGATTAAGTTGCAAAAGGCTTGAGATATTGGGGATGACAAAAGGGGCTTGGAGACTAATTAGGAGCAGCAATGAAAGCTTAATTCATAAAAGCAAACATTTTCCATCCATCAACCTGCAACCAGTTAAGGACAACGTTTGAAAGAAATCTGTGCATGGGGAAGGGAGCCAACAGGAACAGGAAATGTTTGAAAGAATGTAAACTATTTCAGTTTCATAAAAAGTAACAAGTAAACAGTTATTACATGCAAATAATGCCCTGGTTTTAATTAATGCTGAAAAGTCAAAATATGTTTGACATTTGTATGTATACATTGAACGGCTGAAGAGGAAAAAATGGTGCCCAGATGCCCACTTCTGAGCAGGGCTGGTGGCTCAGAGGGAACTAAAACCTTGAAAAGGTCTTGTTTATTGGTGATGAAAAGTACAATTCTGCCTCGGCCTCTGCTGAGACAGGGAGCAGAGGGAACCGAGCTTACTTTCTTAACGAAGCTGGATGGGCAGGCCAGGTGCTCGGGAAGGGCGCTCCCCAGTTTTCAAAAGGCTGGTCTTAAAGGGCTGGCGAGCCCTCAGTTCTCCACCTCCCCAGGGCAGGGTTTCTAGGATTTCTCCACTAAGAAGTGGTGATGGGTTTCAGGTCCTAGCAGCCCTTCCTACTCAACAGCCCCTGGAGGCAGCCACAGCCTGCATCCTGGACCTGTGTCCCTTCATACTGGCCGAGGAGGTGGATCAGACAGGCATGTCAGCCTTGCTTCTGGGGTGAGAGATGGCAGCCTTCGAGCTGTGCTTTCCAGTATTTAGCATCCTGTACTGCACTCGCTTCTTTTCTAAACCACGTTAAGGCTCAAAGGGCTGGGGAAACTGTGGCTTTGGGAGACCACAGCTGGGGAGAGGCACCCTCGAAGTGTGGAGGAGAGTCTGCCCCAGTGGGGAGAGTGGCTGGGGTGCTTGGGTCCCGCAGACCAAGGATTTGTTCTAAACCACCTGCTGAAACACCAATAAGGCCCCCCTTGGAGCTTGTTGATCTTCCCCCAGCGTCTTTTGTGAGATCAGGACACTTAGGAAAGGGGAGGTATGGCAGGCTTCAGGGGTTTGTAAAGCCCAGAAACTGGGAGAAAATTGCCGCTTTTCCCCTCACTTCTTCAAAGGGGTCTGTAACACCCTAGGAGGTTCCAAGCCGCCGTTTTAGACAGAACTGTACATGGACCTATTTCTGCGGCTCCCACTGGGACCCCAAGGCCTCATTCTCAGCTTCCTAACCTCCAACCTTTGCTACAGCCAATGCTGGGCCGGCGCAGTCTCCCTTCCGCTCACTCACCTCGCCCACTGCGGCCCACGAAGCGAAGGTCATTGAACCTGGCCACCTGGTTCTTCATGACGGCGGAGGCATTGCGCAGCTCGGCAGAGTAGTTCTCGTCGTTGCCTGCCATCACGGTCACCACCGTTCCATCTGGCACATCCCCCAGTGCCACCACCTGAGGGCATGGGGCAGGGGGACAGCTTAGAAAGGAAGGGGCAGGCAAGGGAAAGGGGGGAGGGGCCGGGGCAGGCAGCTCCCTGAGGTCCCAGGCGCACTGCGGATTTCTCAAATGCTGGGTAGAGAAGAGGCTTAAGAGTAATAGAGACCTTCCCCCAACTGTAACAAAAGCAAAAAGATCTCTACCTTCCGCACCAAAACCCTAGATAAATCGGTTAAGCCATGTCCTGCAAAATCATCCTTTTGATTCAACTGAATCTAAGGGAGAGCTGGGAAGGCGCTCAGTCACTCTGATGCAGCGTGCAGTTTCCTTCTTCCCTTTGCTCGAGCAAAAGAGGAATCAACACTGCCTCTAGCAACCAAGTCTCTAAGCTAAAAAAAAAAAAAAAAAAAAAAAAAAGAAATAATATCAACAACAATAATAACGGGACTCAAGTAATACAAGAGCCGTTTGGGATATGAAATGTGGCCCTGGCCCAGTTTATCGGCCTCTGCGTAGCCCGAATTCGTTGTGCAGGGAAAATGCAAAACAAACTGGCGTTTTGAGAGGGTTTGTACAGAGAAGCCCTTTTAAGGTGCCAGGGGGGCCTTTGATACCAGGAGGATGCACCTGCTGGGAACTGCGGGGATGGGGGTGTAGATGCCCCCCTAAGACAGCCTCCCCAGCAGGGAGAGGCAGACGCCTTGGGAAAAGGAATCTTGCTGCAAACACAGTCTCCGCCATCTGAACGTGGCCACCGCGTGCCGGGGACAAGGGATCCAGATGGTAAAAATTTCAAGGAGAAAATGTTTGGGGTCTGATTAAAAAGGCCAGATTTCCTGTCAACATCCTGTCTTCTTTTAATTTCAAAGATTCCTTTTAAGCTCCAAGTGACAGTAAAACCTCCGATCCCGAGGATTAAAGTCACAGGGGTCTCCGCCTCCCCATCCCCGGGAGATTCTTCCCACTGGTACTTTAAGATGTCACCCGGGAGACCTCAAAGAGCCACTCATCCTTCTCTCCAACCTGGAGCCGCCGTCCTGGGAGCGAGGCCGGGCCGGGCCGCGGGAGCCGCGCTCCCGCCGCCCCGGGCACCGCCGCCCCCGCCGCCGGCCCTTCCTGCCCTGCCCTTCGCGCGGCAGCTGCGAGAGGTTTAGGGGAAAACCGAGGCGTTTTCGTTTCATCTCGCTGCCCCCTTAAAAAAAAAATGAAAATGAAACAGTCGCCTACTCCTTGGCAAGGAAAAAAAGATCCTCTGAATGCCTGGGGGCTGCCGGGGGGGGAGCGCCCCCAATCTTTGCCTCACTTTTGGGACCCCGGCCGCAACCGTTTGGGGACAGTGTGTCTGATCCCGGCCGGAGTCGCCCGGTGTGAAGTTTCCGAAGCCAGAGGTCGAGGGTGTGAGCAGGAAGTGTTTCTGAAGCGGCGCGGGAGGAGGGGTGCGGCAGCGCAGGGTAGGCCCTCTCCACCCTCAGCACCCCACCTCCGGCGTCCCCGGTCCCGGGCTCCCCTTCGCCCCTGCCCGCCCGCAGGGCCGTGTCCGCAGGAGCCGGCGGGAGGGGAGCCCATCCGCCCGTCTCCACATCCACGCGTTTCCGCAGCGCGCCCCGAAGGTGGAGGGGTAAGCCTCCCGAAAAGGCACCCGCGCGGGGTGCATCCGAGGGAAAACGCCGCGAAGCCTCCGGGCGGAGCTCGCAGCGAGACCCAGAGGGGGCTTGGGGCCCAGCTGCCTGGCTCCAGCTTTGGGGTGGCGGGCACGTCCCCTCCCTCGGCGCCCCCGGCCCCGGCGCCCCGGGGGCCGCGTCCTGCCTCCCCGGGCTCCGCACTCACCTTAAAGGCGACAGGCAGCGTCTTGTTGCAGCGCCAGTGCGAGGGCAGCACGGAGCAGAGGAAGTTGGGGCTGTCGGTGCGCACGAGCTCGCCCGCGTGGTCCGCCAGCACGTCCACCATCGAGCGCACCTCGGGCCGGGCGCGCCCGCCGGGCCCCACGGCCGCCTGCGCGCTCAGCGCGCCGCTGTTCTCGCCCATCTTGCCGCCGCCGCCGCCGCCGCCGCAGGGGAAGGCCGTGGAGGGAGGTGTGAAGCGGCGGCTGGTGCTCGGATCTACAGGAATACGCATAACAGCGGCCGTCAGGGCGCCCGACCGGCGGCGGCGGCGGCGGCGGCGGCGCGGCTCCCCCGGGGACAGCCGGCGCGGGCGCCTCCTCCGCCGCGGCTGCCGCGAGAAGCGGGAAAGCAGAAGCGGCCGGGCCGGGGCCTCGGGGCGCAGGGGGCGGCGCCCGGGGACGTCCCGCCGAGGCCCGCCCGCCGGGAAGCCTCGCAGCCCCGACGGCCGCGCGCAACCTGCCCGCTAGTCCCGCATTCTGGGCGCGCGGCCCCCCGGGCGGCCGCCCCTCGCGCGGGTCCCGGCTGCTCCGGCCGTGGCGCGGCCCGCGCGGGCTGGGCCGCCGCAGTCTTCCGCCCCCGCAGCCCGCAGCCCGCAGCCCGCTCGCGGCCGCCCCACCAACTACGCGGCCGCAGCCCCAGCCCAAATCCTCGAGAATCAAGTGGCGGTGCAGCGGCCGCCCACGAGCGGGGTTAGTACCCCGGGGCCCGTGGGGCGGGGCCGGCCGAGCGACGCGTTGCGCAGCCAATCGGCGCCCCCCTCGCGGGCACCTCGGCGGAGCTCGCGGGGGGAGGCCTGGGGGCCGCCGAGGGCCGCCCCGCCGCGAGGGGCGGAAGGCCCCGCCTCGCGGAGGGCGCCCGGGGTCGGAGGCCCCGCGCGATAGCCCGGGGCTCCTCGAGGTTCTGGGGAACCGCGGCCGGGACTCAAAAATGTGTTTGAAACGGCCGAGTCCTACAGGAGGCTCATTGGCCGCCGTCCCCGGGGCCGAGCCGCCCCTTCTCTCCCCCTTCCCCGCTGCCTGCGGTCGGGCCTCCCCAACGCCAGCTGCTTTCGGCCTGTGCTGCGTGCACCCTCCGTGGGGAGACGCGGGGCCCCCACGGCGGGCGGCACCGCGCGGGGAGCTGCCCCAAGAGGCTTCTCACCGCCCCGCCCCGCCCGCAAATTATTTTGACCCAGGAGCCTGCACCGTACAGGAGATTGAGCGCGCGCCAGCGGCCTCTGCAGCGCCCAGCCCTGTGCGGCTTTGGTCCTGGCCTCGGAGGCCCCGGTGCCAACCCCGGGACAGAGGGAAGAGTGTCCCCCACGGGCCCGCATCCGGCTTAGGGGGCCGCTAACCCCGTTCCTCAACGCTCTCCCGTCAAAACAACTGTCAGGCTCGCTCAGGCCTCGCCGAGTCCTTCGTTGGGGAGGCCTGTGGCTTTTTGAAAAACACGACGGGGCCTGAAAAAATGCGAGCGCTGTCCCCTGATCCTCCCCTCCCCCAGCCCCCGGGCTTGTCACCACGGCCCTGCATCGTGGGGAAGGACGCTAGTCCGCGGCGAGAAGAAAACGCGTGCGGAGGACGGGAATGGCTGCAAAGCGAAAGGCCCTGGCTTCCAAAGGGAGGGAATTTACTCCCTCCACGTGGATGCAAACCGGCTCCCGCGGGCCCAGGCCCACGGCTTCCCGGGCGGAGCGCTCGGGCCGCGCCGCAGAAACGCCGACAGCTGCGCCGAGGCGCGGTCTGCTCGCCGCCCTGGGCCCGCGCTCCGGCTCCGGCTCCCGCTCCCGCTCCCGGAGGCGCGGCCCAGCCACTCCCCGGGCTTCACGTCAAACAATCCCTTCCTCTCCCGCCTCCTAGGCCAGGCGAGCGGGCTCCGGGGCCGGCTACGGAGGAGAGGGGAACGGGAACCGATGAAGACCCATTCGTCTGGGCGATCGCCCCAGATGCGCTCCCTGGAGTCTGGGGAACGAACTCGTGCCGCGTGACCCCGCCGTCCTGGAGACTGGGAAGGGTATTCGTTGTTCCTGGCCCTCGACAGGTGCAAAACGACGGATTCCAAGCCTCAGGAACAAAGAAGCGTAGGCTCCGGTGGTGATCGCAAGATCCCGCTCTGGATCTGCCCCCGGCCCGTTGGCCGCCATTTCGTCGTAAACAAACGAAATCAAGCCCAGCGCGCGCGGCAGAGCAGACGGGATCTGGCCCAACCTCGACCGCTGGGAGCGCTTGTCCCTACCCCTCTGGGATCCTCCTGTCAACTCCTCGGGCCATTTCGAAAGCAGAGACGTCGAGGGACCCTTACTGGACTTTTTATAGAGCCTCCACCAAGGCCAGAGCGCTCTCAGGAGCGCTGGCACCAGCAGCGGAGCCAGAAGAAAGTGAGGGACCTAGGCCTTGGTGCGTCCGACCTCCGGGAGCTTCTCAACGAAAGGTCCACCGCATCTTAGCCAGGTAGGGCCCGGGGCCGGGGAGGGCGGTCGACGCGTGCTGCCCTGAAGCGGGCAGTGAGTGGGGCAGGACCCGCTCCATGTGGGGTTTGTCAATTTGATTCGTCTAATGGTTTGGCTTTGCACCCGTGCCCTTACTTGCCCCTCTGCCTGAGTTCTCCCTCTCATCCGACGGGGAGGGGGGGTGTACGAAGGGTTTCCTGAGAATGGGGCTCGTGTGGGCCTCGGCACCTGGCACAGGACCCGACTCGGCATCCGCCCTCGGGAGGGCGCTAGCTGAAGGTGCGCGCGGGAACCAGAGGACCCCGGGGGGCGGCGTTTGGGTCCGCAGCCCCGGGCCGCCGGGGCCGGAGGCGCTGGAGTAGTTTCGGGAGCCACCGCTAGTTGGCGCCTGCACTCTGCCAGCCGCGGAGTTGCCCCTACAGGCCCCGCGCACACGTGTGCGTCAGCTGCGGTCCGGACGGCCCGGCCCGGGGGGTCTTGTCTTAGGAGCTACGCGTTCTGGACAGACGTCCGGTCCGACTCCTCACCGTCTGTGCGGCCCCGTCTCGAACAAACCAAAGGGTTCGTGTCGTACCGAAGGCTGCCCTCCTCGCCCCCAGTGGACATTACGCTTTGACATGGGCGCATTCTGCATTCGCATCTCAGACATCCCGAGGGTCCCTGCGCTCGCCGACCAGTAGAACACTCTTCCCGAGAGAAATGCACCCCTTTTCTGTCCCATTCTGGGGGGCGGGGTGAGGAGGACTCACAGAACAGACCAGCTCATTGCCAATTTCGACCGCCTTCTTCCCCATCCTGGACCGACAGACCTAGGGCGCGCTCTCTCTCCCCCACCCCTCCCCCCACCCCTCCTCCCCCTCCTCCTCTCCCTTCCCCCTCCTTCCCTCTCCCTCCCTCTCTGTTTACCGTTTGGAAAGAGAGTTGGACAGTTCCCACTCCCCTACCCGCCACACGTGGATACCCTTTCCCTTCCCTATCTTGTGTGGACAGCCATCTCCTCTCTCTCTTCCGCTAGACTGATGGACAGCCCCCCTGCTCTTTCTCAAATGGCTCCCACCTAAGAAGCCCTAAGTTGTCTGCAGCAGGGTGAGGAAGCCGGGAAGTCTGGGCCTACCTTAGACAAGAGCTGGGAAAACAGGGACCCAACCTGGGGCCTGCAGAGCCCTGGTTCTGGGAGCCACTCCTTCCATGGGGTGAGAACCCATGGGGTGAGAATGACCTTCTCCTGCCCCCAGAGGGTGTCTAGGAGTGTGCTCTACATGCTTTCCTGGTAGTGAGCTGCTGGCCAGAGAGCTTCCAAGGGCAGATCTGGTTCCTGGAGAGTCCTGGTGCTTGGGGAGGGTGAAGGATCCCCCATATGTGCCAAACAATGGACATACATGCTCTGGAAAACCTTCTAATAGATCCCCTGGTTGTGGAGGAAGCTTGAGTCTGTGGTTCCACTGCCTGAGTTTGTCGTCTTCCACCACCTACTCTGATCTAAGGAAAACTGCTTAAAACCTCTTTGTGCCTCACCTGTGTTATCTGAAAGTGGAGGTAATAATAGTGGCCTCATCATAGAATCGTGGGTAAAGTGCTTAGCACAGACCTGGCACGTAGGGGGTGCTCCACCCATGCGAGCTGTCTGTTGTTGCTATACTGTAAAAATAAGGCCTGATCACTCCCCTCGTTGCTATACTGTAAAAATAAAGCCTGATCACTCCTTGTCAGGGGCCTTTGGCACATCCCCTCCCCTCCCCGGGCCTCATACTTCCCATTGTGAAATACCCAGTTCTCATGTTCAGAGCTTGCCAGGACTCGGAGCCTAGTCCATGGTCATCCTACCCCCTTGGTTCATCTAGAGGTTGCCTGGGGAGGTAAAGACTGTCTGTGTCCTGGTTCTAGACAGAGGCATCTTGCAGGAGGGCTCCCAGCATCCATCACGGGGCTGCCTGTGGATCTTCATGATTCATCTTCCTTAGGCTCTCAGACCCTCATTCTAGAAACCCACTGGCCCCATCCATTCCCCCACAGACAGACACTTTTCTAAGTAGGTACTGGCCTCAGCTGATGCTGTCAGCCACCTGCCCCTCCTACCCTCCCAGGAGGCATCTATCCCCTTTATCCCCAGCGTCACAGGAGCCCCAGTCGAGTGACTAGTACAAGGACTATCTTCTAGAAGCTAATGCTTTCTCCCACTCTGGCCTCCACACCCCTACTCCAGAGGGATACATATCACCAAGTCACCCTCCTGCCTCATGCCCTGGAACCCAAGGTGGGACATTGCTGTCCCTCACTGAGCCCGAGTTTCCTCTTCTGTGAATGGAGGTTGTTCTAATCGCTCCATTTTACAAATCCGAAGGATTAAAGATCTCGTCTAGGAGGTGAGATGGATTGTATTTCACCCGGTCCAGAATGCCATTAATTGTCCCATGTGAAAGAAAAAGAAAGACAATACTGCTCATTATACCAGCAGGCGCCTGCTCCTGGTTTCAGATATAGAGTTATACATATATAATTATGCATATATATTACATATAATATATATTATTATATGTTACATAGAAAATATATAGAAAATTAGAAAGGGTCATAAAAACCGTATTATGTTTAAAGGGCTGTTGCCTCAGGGTTGGGGGCCCTCACCCGACAATCCAGCTCTAAGCCATCCCTCCTGGGCAGCCTCTGGAAGGCTCCAGAATGTGCAGGCAGACAAATGCGCTTCTCAAATTATGGAAGTTTTTTTTTTTTTTTTGAAATGGCCAGACTCCTAGGGAAGGAGGGGGAGCTGGGGGAGCACTGTGGTTAGGATACAGCTACTGGCTCTGCCATTGACCGACTGTGTAACTTTTGCACCTCCTGGAGCCTTGGTCCTGTGGCCAGTATGATGGGAACAACAGTGAGAGCCAGTTTGCTGAGGTGTCACCGTATCCAGGCACTGTGTTTGGGCTTTAAGTCCCATGCTCACAGCAACTGTATGTGGTGTTACACCCATTTAAATGAGGAGGAACATTGCTCAGGGTGTCCTGGGCTAGGGAGAACCGGAGACAGGTTAAAAGCTCCATCTGACTCAAAACTGGGGGAGCTGAGGCACCACCTGGTTGCGCACACCCTCCCCCTTGATTGAATAAAGTAATGGGAAAAGCCAGGTATATGGATATTGAAAGTGTTCAATGAACGTGCTGGTGGAACTAGAGGGAATAAAGTCAGTTGAACAGCCACAGAGTTGGAAATCAGCAGACCCTTCAAACCCGGGTTGACAGGCAGGAAGGTAGCTGCAGGGTCCTCTACCGAGGCCCTCCCACCCTGTGCTCTCCTTCAGCCTCAGAACCAACTGGGAGGAGGTAGACTCAGCTGTAGCCCCCAATTTACAGATGGGAGCACAGGTGCCCAGGAAGGGGGAGAGATGTCACCTGAGTAACCAAGGACGAAGCGAGACTGAGACTGAGGTTGGATAAGTCCAGGGGGCAGCATGGTGTGGCCCAAAGAGTGGGTCCTGGGGCTGGCAGGTAGAGCCAGGGCCAGGACTGTACGGTGGTCCTGAGATGGTCCTGAGGGCGCCACATCACCCCGAAAACAACCCTGAGCTCATAGCTGGAGGGGGAAATGCCAGAGTCCCCTTCAGAACAAGGGAGTGCACTTCCATGGTCTCTCTAGGCACCAGGTAGGCTCCCCACAAGACCCCGGCTGAGTTTCACTGTGACCACGGGTCAGAGCCCCCCAGACCACTTACCACCTACTCAGGTGGTGCTGGCCCCTGGCGTCCGGGGGGTGGAGGAACTCCCAACTCCCACTCCCACCCCACGGTAGGTCCATCCTGAGAGGGCACTCAGTTTGGGGAATGAGAGAGACAGGGAAGGGAAGAGAGATGGTCTTAGTGGGCACCTGGTGCAGGGAGGGGAGGCTGGCCCCATCCGTAGCCAGGGAAGTAAGTTCTGGCTTTGCTTCCTCCACTGAGTGTGGCATTCTTATCACCCTCCGTGCTTCTCACTTTGGTCATTTATAAAATAGAGAAATAATTCTGGTAGAGCCCTTTGGTCCATGACTAATAATTGCCCTAATTTATTGGACTCCGGCCATGTGCTGGGAGTTTTACCCCAATTATCGCTAACCCTCACGGCAGAGATTTTATTCTTTCTTTCCATTTTACAGATGGGGAAATTAAGGATCAGAGCATAAAGAGCTTCCCGGCTCTGGGCCTCAGAACCTGAGGGCCCTTCTTTCAACATGACTTGACCCAAGCTCCATCTCCGCCCTATAGGCTAGTCACAGTGCCTTAGTCTCTCTGTCCACAGCAGTGGGTCAGTGCAGAGCGACCTGCTGGCTGAGCCATCAAATCAGAGGAGTCTTCTATGGGTGAGGCAGGGAGTGGTGAGAGGGAGGGACCTGGGCAGCTTGGAGCCCCAGAGGGTTCTGGGAATGGCGTGTGCTTTCCCCAGCCTGGGATGGGCTTCAGCTCTGGCAGTCAGGGAGAGAAAGGGCTCCTCCGAGTGGCTGTCATCTCTCACATCCCCTATAGTGGAGGAAAGACAGGAGGATTTCCAGGTTCAAAATGCCTCCAAACTTTAATCAGGTAGCAGGAATAGGAGCCAGTCAGAAACCAATTTTTGGACTAGGATTGGAACCATGAGAGTAGAATCCTGATCTCTATCAATCTTTTCTGACAACAGTTAAGCTCTTACGGCACACCAGGCCTCATCCCACACTTTATACTTATTTATGCCTCACAGCAATGTCATGGGAGAGGTACAGTTATCGCCCCATTTTACAAGTAAACAACCTGAAGACAGAGAGGTTCAGTAATTTGCTCAAGGACACACAGCTGGAAAAGTGGGGAGCTGTGATCCCAACCAGGAAGCCTGGCCCCAGAGCCCACGTTCCTGACCACCACGCTATGTTCTCATGGACGGGAATCAGATGCTTGAAGTTACAGTCATGGAATAGAATTAGAATCCTGGCAGGAGAGTTGTGGGCAAGATTCAGAATTTTGAAATGTCAGACTCAACAGGGCTCTGAGATAGCATATCCAAATCCCTTATTTATCAGATGGTGAAACTGAGGCCCAGGGAAGGGAAGGGTCACACTCCAGGTCATAGCCCAGGCCAGGGGCAGAGTCTGGAACCCCCTCCTGGCCCCTCCCACTGACTCTGGTCCCAGGATGCCTTCCTCTTCACGGCAGGCCCTCCTCACCCCACCGCCCACCCAGTGGCTCCCGAGCTCAGCCAGTCCCATTAGGGATTTTCCACCTCCCCAAAAAGGTCCTAATGACTGTCAGTCCTTGTGAAGCCTTAATTAATCTCAGAGGCTGATGGCTCGGAGGAGACCAGGGGCTTTGGCCTTACGCAGATGAAGATTACGGCTCCATTTCATGTGGTGGTGAAGGAACGCCTCAGACATTCCTGCCAGCAATAAAAGCCACATGGCTTTCCAGAGTCGCCCTTGGAAAAGAAAAAAAGCGCAGCCCTTTGCGGAAAGAAATCAACTATGTGCTGTATGCATGGCAGGAGATAAAAACGGGGCATAACGAGGTGGAGAACAGTCGGTCTTTCATGCTGCCTCCGATGGCCACGGAGAGTGGCAGGGCCCAGCAGTCACGGTCCCAGCTGCAGCCCTGGGGAGAGGGCTGGCCCGCAGCGCAGCGATGGTAGTCACAGTGGAAGGGCCTCGGCCTCTTCACGTGAACTGGGTTTGAGCCACCCCAGATGTTCCACAGGCAGGACAGCTTCCTGGCCTGAGACCCATGCAGTCACACGGGGCCCTGCGCTTGGTTGAACGCTCTGCCATCGCTGCCTTGAGTTTCTTACTACTTTTTGAACAAGGGGCCTGCAGTTTCATTTTGCACTGGGCTCCCCCCAAATTATGTAACCGGTCTTGCCCACAGGTTACTCCATCAGCCAACTGATACACGTCTCCTGGCCCCTACCACATGCCCAGGCCTGGAGAGTAGTGTTTCTGAGCACCTGCTTTGCTTACATTGTCTGAGATGAACTTCAGAGCAACCTTGTGAATTGAGCAG
Organism: Miniopterus natalensis; assembly: GCF_054644295.1. NCBI lineage: Eukaryota > Metazoa > Chordata > Mammalia > Chiroptera > Miniopteridae > Miniopterus > Miniopterus natalensis. The sequence continues at coordinate 13,497,505 of NC_142089.1, forward strand.
CTGTTGAAACAGGCTCAGAGAGGCTTGCAGGTGGCCGGGAAGCCTAGATTTGGAGTCAGGGAGCTCTGACTCTAGAGCAAGTGGCTTAAGGCTCCACATTCTGCAATATCCCATCTTCACCATTCCCCAGGGGGTGGTGATGCATGCATCAGGCTTTTTTATTCCCAAATTATAGAAGGGATAACTGAGGCCACTGAGGCGAAGGTGCTCATGGTCACACAGAGTTAATGAGGAATCAAGCACTCAGTCCTAGGCTGTGCAGCAGTGAACCTGGGCCTGGGCCTGGCTCCATAGGACTGGGGAGGCGTGTCCCAGTTTTACAGTTGTTTGTTCCACTTATAAATTTATTAGCTCTATGTGGCTTGCTGCCTCAGTCAGGCCTGGAACGTAGCAGGAGTCCTGGCCCCCGCAGCTCTCCGTTCTAAACATCTGCAAGTCCTTCTTTGTGACTTCCTTTGCTCTTTCATGCTCCAGTTTTCCCCTGCCATCCTCATTGGTTGGGGAAGCAGTTGTATGCCTTGATAAACTCAAACGAGTCCTAACCCCCCATGAATCCTAGAGTTGGGCTGAATGGATCCTGAAGACAGTCATGACCTGTAAGCTGGGCTGGGCCTGAGGCTCATGGACCTGAGTACTGGCTGCAGGGGAGCCTTCCCATTATTTCTTGCTGTGTGACCCTGAGAAAATCCCTTGCCTCTCTGGGCCTCAGACATCCCATCAGGGAGATAAGTACACTGGACCGCACTTGATCCCCATGTTCTAGAATTCCATGTTAATTTATGACAGGCCTGGGGAAACAGGCTCAGGAAAGGCTGGGGACTTGCTCAAGGTCACACAGGATGCTCACTGGCAGTTGGACTGACTCTGAGGGACTACTTCCTGGCCTAGCTCTTCTCTGCAAAAGCCTTTGGGGGGCCTGGCCTTGGTCTAGTCTTCCTCCCCCACCCCCCAGCCCACCTTGGCCTGTCAGGCACCCTCAGTGCCCAAATCTGGAATCCACAGCTAAGGATCTTTGGTAGGAACCAAAGACTCACTTTAGAAAAAAATATGCCCGGTGATGGCAACGTCTTTTCCCCCTCCATTCACGGTTAGGCCTCCCCAAGCCTCAGTTTCCTGTGTCATTGTTTCCATAACAAAGTCTCCTTTTCCATGGGTTATAATTTGGCTAGAAAATGGGGAGGAAGAGTCAGACTCTAAGATCTGAGGAGCAGGTGAGGGAGAGAGTGCCGGGAAGCCAGGATGGGAAAGGTTCCACTGGGCCCCAGGCAGACAGGGCGTGCACATGTGCACACCAGTGCACACACACACCTCGTCTTGTGGACACACAGCACACATGCTCATGGGCATACTCTCACACACACTCACTGCAACTCACACACATCTGTGTGGACAAGCCCTCATGGAGGCCAACATGTAATGACGCAGCCGCACATGTAAACAGCTAAATGTACATGTGGACAGAGATGCTCAGAAGGAGACATGCACAGACCCATTAGTGTGGACGCAGATAGGCTTCATTGAAAGTTGTGTGGACACACACAGGCAGAGGTACACGTCAAGGCTGCGTGGACACAAACCATCCTGTGGATGGATCCACACACAGACTTTGAGACGGTGTGGAATCAGGGCTCAGAGCTTGGGTCTATAATCCAGGCCAGCCCTGGGCGGAGTGGAACCCTGGCCGCTGGGAGTTTCCACTTTTCCTTAACTCAGGGGCATTGACTTTCAGGTAGTTTGCCAGCCTCGGGTTTCCAGACTCTTCCCCAGCATCTGACTTTTAAGCTTTCTCCCCTCGTCCCCAGTGTCATAGCGGTGAGGAGAGCCTGACCTCCTGGTTCAGAGAACAGTGGCTATAACAAGAGGGTTGCATAGAGGCTTCCCCGAGGAAGCCAGGGCTGGAGGGCAGAGCATTGGCCTGGGGTCAGGGTCAGGCTGAGATGCCCTGGGCACGACTCATGGCCTCCCTGAGCCTCAGCCTCCTCACCTGTAAAATGGGGGTGATTACTGCTGCTTGAAGTGGGGTACAAAGGGGCTGCTGGCACACAGTGGGAGCTTGGAAACAGCAGCTGTCACAGCTCAGCAACTCCTGGAGGACCAGTCAGCCTGAACCCTGCTGTTAGGGCCTAGGTGACACCTCCAGGGACTTCAGCCTGGGGAATAGTATTGAAACCATGTCACATGATGAACTGTTAAAGCAACTGAGGACTTTGTCCTGGAGAAGAGCAGGCCTGGGGGCTGAGAGCTCCTCTTTCAGATCTGTGAAGAACTCCTGGGTGGCGGGGACCATGTGGGTGCTGGGGATGGAACTAGGGCCAGTGGGTATTGGGCAACATACAAGAAAAAGCAGCATCGAGAGCCAGCTAGAGAATGAGACACATCCCTCCAGAGGCAGAGAGCATCCTGTCAGGGAAGATATTCAGGTTGAGGCCAGGATATTGTAGAGCGAGTTCCAAGTGTTAGAAGGGGCAGGAGGCTGGACCAGATAAAGTCCTGCACAGGGTTGGCTCATAGTAAACATTTATTGATCAAGTGAGATGGTGCTCCATTTATGACCTGACAATCTGCAATTCAATGCATAGCTGCTCTGAGTTCCCACTCTGGCATCTTCACCTTCTGGCTGTGTGACCTTGAGCCTCCTTAAGCCTCAGTTTTTTCGTCTGTAAAATGGGGAGAATTAACAATCTTTCATGCTCTTCCCCTCATGTAAACTTCTTTAGTAGCTTAATAGCTCATATCCCCTATGACTGCCTTGCAGTTCATCCCCAAATTTCTGCTCTTATAAATAGAAAATGACATTGAAAGCAAAAAGCATAGAGACATGGAAGAGAATGGTTACTACAAAGGCCAGAAGAGTGGTTCCCTCTTCCTGCCATAGCAGGGGGAGGGTGAAGGGGGAATGTGATTTGGGAGGGGACACTGGTGGGAACCCTAAGATCCTAACAAAGGGTTTTTTTAAAAGCTAGGTGGTGGGTATATGAATTACCTGTTTTATTATTTTTCTCTAAACAATATTTATATTTATATGCTGTTATTATATTTTACAATAAAATATTTAAAAAGAAAAGCAAAAATAAAAATTAGAGAAAGCTCCCTTCCCCCAAACCTCTGAAAAAAGAATGGACAAAAATGCTTATATTTGCAGAGTCAGAGCAGCGCCCATGGTGCAACAAAGCTGTGCGATGGCTATTCTTGGCCAGGTCACCATTTTAACCAGGCTGACCTGTCCACCAGATCACTCTCAGCCGAATCATCTGGTGGCCCTTGAAGCCACCCTCATTATGGCAACCCCCATGCGGGGTGTTTCTGGATACCCAGCCCCTGCTGAGCACGCTTCCTACCAAGCCTCTTAAATCTCACCAAAGCCTTTCAGGCGCTTGGCATTGGACTACTTTATAGGCGAGGAACTGAAGTTCATTGAGTAAGTCTCCTCAACCCAGCTAGGAAGGGCCAGAGCTGGGATTTGAACCAAGATCTAGTGATGCTGAAATTGTGCCCTGCTGTCTGTAGCAGGGCCAGGCCCCTCAATTATAATAACTAATGCTATTACACTTCACACATATTATTTCATTTAATCCTCAAGCCACCTTATGTGTAAGGTACTCTTATTATCACCCTTATATAACACTAGGAAAACAGGCACAGAGAGGTTAGTAGCTTGCCCCAGTTTACACAGCAGGTGAATGTCAGAGCTGAGCTTTGAACCTAGGCAGACTGTGCTGCCTGGCCTGTGCTCCCACAAACACCATGGGAGCAAGACACAGCTGTCACCCAGGATCCCAGACGACCCCAAGGGCCTATAGGCCAGCAAGGGTGGATGGCTGGGGTTGGGGATGCAGCTAGGGAGATCTGCTCTCAGAGTGACGCCAGCCCTATGCAATGAGCTGTGGATCCTCCTTGCCGACTAGGCCTGTGGCCCTTGGGGAGGTGCTGAGGATGCGGGCAGAGCCCAATAGATGCTAGGGCGAGCTCATAAATCCCCGCCTGGCATGTCTAGGCCGCAGGCTCAAACACTGGGCGTTCTTTGTCATTTGCTGTTGGCATTACCTTGTCACTGGCAGGAATGTGATGTTTATCGTGTGTGAGTCTCTGGCTGCTCCTGCGCTGGCTTCTGGAAGGAGGGTCATAGAATGTGCTCAGACCCAGGGTGGGGGCTGGGCCCCGTTCCTGCCCCATTTCCGATCCTCAGATCAGGGGTGGGCTAGATAGTCTCCAGGTTCTTAGCTCACAGAGGCCTGGCCCCACCTCAGGAGCCCGGGGTGGGGGTGGGGGGGATGTTCCCAGTCCTGGCCTCGGGGAGCCCTGCACTTGATGGGGAAAGAGCTGGGATGGGAAGGAGACGGAGAAATAAGATACAGATGGAGGAGGAGCCACCAGATTCGTTCCGTCAACACACATTCATGGAGCACCTACTATGTGCTGGGGTTATTGTCGGTGCTGGAGTTACTGCAATGGAGCTCCGTGGAGCTTCGATTCCAGCAGAGGAGGCAGAAGACAGACAGGGAGGCAGATGAATAAACACGCCCAAACTCGCGAGTGTCTCCCAAAGGTGAAGAAAACAGCCTGGGCAAAGGGATAGAGGGCATGGCTGGGGGTGTGAAGCGAGGGGTGGTCGCTAGCACTTCAGACAGGGTGGTCAGTGAAGGTCTCTCGGAGGAGGTGACAGCAAAGCCGAGAACTGAAGGTTGAGAAGGCCCCGGGTAGAGGAAGGGAGAGGGGCCTGGGAGGAGAGGCCACTGCTGGCTTCCCCGCAGGCTTTCTCCCCCGCACTCCGCATGGGGCACGCCCACCATTTCTAAAACTTTGCTCTCCCTTTTATCTCCCTTTCTTCTCCCACAACAGCCCCAGATGGGGTGAATTTTTTTTTAATCTTCACCCGAGGATATGTTTTTATTGATTTCTAGAGAGAGAGGAAGAGAGAGAGAGAGGGACATCAATGTGAGAGAGAAACACTGATTGGTTGCCTCCCGTACTTGCCCTGAGCAAGGATCGAACCCAGAACCTAGGTATGTGTCCTCATCGGGAATTGAACCCAGCACCTTTTGGTGTGTGGAACGGCGCTCCAACAAACTGAGCCACCCGGCCAGGGCCAAATGAGGTGAATTTAAGTAGTCCACTGGCAACTGAGGAAACTGAGGCTCGAGATGGGAGGGGCTCTTAGAGCATTGCTTAGTGCCCGATGCCAGGACCACACCCGGCCCCACCTCTGGCCCGGTGCTGCTCGGGCCACCCCATCATACAGCACGATCCTTAGCTGCCCAAGTGCAGGCCGGCTGCAGCCAGAACGGAGTCAGGCTGTGGGCACAGCTCCTCAGGGGTCACGGGGCTGGAAACGTGGGCTGCTGGGCAGGGCCCAGGAGGGGCTGGGCGGGGGTCCGGGCGGAAGGCGCCCAGCGCTGATTGGAACAAGGTGGAGGCACTGGGAGCCCAGCCGGGCCTCATTGATCTTGCCCGGTGTTCCAGCCACCGGGCGGGGCCAGCGCCGGGCAGGCTGCCGGTTTTCCCAGGTGTGGGGACACCCTGGGGGAACAGCTTTTCATGTGGTTATGGGGTAGGTCTGCCACCCAGCACGTGGGGGAGGCCAGGGCGTTGGGGGCATGCTGGCAGTAGGGGGGACTGGAGACTAGGAATCCCACAGCCAGCCAATGTCAGGCTCCTGGAGACAAGGTCACGGACTCTGGGCTCCGAGAATGTTAGGATCTTTGCTGTCAGAGCTCACGTTTATTTGAGCGCTCACTGTGTGCCAGGCACAGCTCTGAGCACTTGGTGGGGCTTAACTCCTCATCTTCACTGCACCCTAGGAGGTGGGTTCTATGATCATCGCCACTCACAGGTGGGGAAACTGAGGCTCAGTGGGGTTAAGCAACCTGCCTAAGGTCACACAGATATGAGGTTTTGTCTGGAATATAAGATCCCTAGATCAGAAAGTCTTAGAGTGTGGGAAGCACTGTGGTCAGTGCTGGTAGGACCTTGAAGATCCTTGAGTCCAACCCTCTCGTGCTGGAGAAACAGGTCTGGGGAGGGGACATGGCTTCTTGAGGTCACATGATGACCAGTAGCCAAGGGGAGCCCAATGTCAGGACCCACTACTCCTCAGTGGTCCCCAAAGATGTCCACATCTCAATCCCTGACACCTGTGAATATGCAAAAGGGACATGGCAAAAGGGACTTTGCAGGTATGGTGAAGGTTAGGGACTTTGAGATGAGGTGATTATTCTGGATTATCTGGATGGGGCCAATATATATCACGAGGGTCCTTGCAAGCGGAAGAGGAGGCAGACAGGACAGAGGGAGATGTGATATGTAAAACTGACCCGAGAACCGGAGAGATGAGAAGGACTTGACTCAGTGTTGCTGGCTGTGAAGACAGAGGAAGAAGCCACCAACCAAGGAAAGTGGGTGCCCCTTAGAAGCTAGACAGGGTGAGGAAAGGGATTCTCCCAGAACCTCCAGAAACATAGCCCTGTCAACACCTTGATCTTAGCCCAGAGAGACTCACTTAGGACTTCTGAACTCCAAAACTGTAAGATAATAAATTGTGTTGTATTAAGCGTGGTGATTTGTTATAGCAGCAGCAGGAAACAAATACACCCCTCTTCCCCGATTTATATTTTTTCAGCACATTTGTCACTGCCTGATCAATTATACCTTTACTTATGAATTGCTGTCTCTTGCCCCCGTAAAAGGAGGGCAGGGTTTTTGTTTTTTCATTTGGTATTGCATTCCCAGTTAGAGTTGCAGATTTATTAAATTAAAAAACAGAACCCCCAGTTAAATCGAATTTTAGATAGCCAGCAAGCACTTTTTTAGTATCACATTATCCCAAATGTTGCAATTATTCATGGTTTGTCTGAAATTCAAGCATTTTGAGTGTCCTGTATTTTGTCTGGCAACTCTAACCCCAGTGCCTAAAAAAGTGCTTAGGTTCATTCTAGGATCTCATTAAATATCTGTTGAAGGAGTGAAATAAATAAATGAATGAGTAAACATTAATTTCTAGCTTAAAAATCCTTTTGGCTTTCAGAATGCCTGCAGGTATGTAAGTGTAAATAATAGCAAATAATAAAAGCAAACAGCTTCATAGCCCTTCTTATATACCAGGCACTGTTCTGAGTGCATTACAGTTATTCACTCAGTTCTTGCAGGAACCCAATGAGACTATTTTCCAGATGAGGAAACCGAGTCACACAACCATTAGGAGACAGAGCCAGGCAATTCAAGGCCCTTGAAGAACGTGGCTCACAGAACATTCTAGCTTTATCTCCTGACACTCCCCCCACACAGCAGATTCTCTCTGCTAGCCCATGGTGCCTTTGCAAGGGGTGCCCTCCCCTTTCCCTGACTGTAGAACTCTTGCTTGAACACCAAAGCCCTGTCCTGATTTCCCTTTGTTGTGAGACCATCTCTGACACTCCCAGGAGGACTTGGCCCCTCTGTCTTTACTACTTCGATGGCCCCTTGTTGGAATGCATTTAAAGGATTTGCTGTTGCTTCCTTTACTCCCCCAGACTGTGACCTCTCTCTGGACAGACATGGGTCACTTTCAGCTCTTTGGCCATAGAACTTAGAACTGAGTCTGGCTCTAGGGGGCTTTCCAGAAGCATTTGAGGATGAATAAATGAAAGAATGAGTGAGTGAATGAATGGACATCGTTCTTACTCTGGGCCTCAGTTTTAGAGTCTATGAAAAGGGGAGGAACAATCTCTAACAGGCCCCCCACCCCCATCTCTTAAAACACATTTTTTTCTGATTATAAGAATAATACACATTCATTAAAGAAAAATTAGAAAATAATAAAATTATGAAGAAGAAAATTAAAACCACCCATATAATCCTGCCACCCAGAACAGTTGTTAACATTTTGGTTTTTCGCCTTCTGGTGTTCTTACTATATGTACAGATTTAATTTCTTCTCTCCCTTCCCTCCTCCCTCCCTTCCTCCCTTCTTTTACAATGTTGGGAACACATAGTACATGCTTTTAAAACTCGCCGACATATAGTGTGCATTTCCCCATGTCATGAATCCTCTTCCTGATGGCAGGGGACTTGCCCATGCTGATCGGGCATGGTGGGGACAGGAGTGCGGCCACCACCCACCGACCCACCCACTCACAGCACTGCTGGACCATTGTGGGGTCCCTCGTGATTGGCTCTTTAGAGTGTTCTGGATCTCAGTTATGAAGAGACTGCCGGGGTACACCCTGGTAGCGACGTCTTCCCCACGTCCCCGATTTCTTTCCCACTTAGGATGAGTTCCGGGGGAGCCCGGTGTCGACATTGTTGGGCTCTCCAGCCCCACTCCCACCAGCAGCCTTGGCCTTCTGGGCTTGGCAGGAAACCAGGGAAATTATTTGAACTCCTTTGAAGAAAAGCCCTGTTTACACCCAAGGCCTCCCTGGTTCCATTTCGGCTGAAAATGTCCATTTATTCAGCCATTTGTTCACATTATGGTCTCGCGCTCATGGTTTTCATCTCAGACACTCTGTCCCAGCCAAGACAGCCTCAGAGATGACCACAGAGTGAGGGCGCTCGTGACCTCAGGCCTGTGTAGACATCATGCTTGTTAATAATTCACCGAGCTCTCCTCGTACTAGGCCTGTGCCTCTCAGTGTGTCCTCACAGTCACCCTCGGAGGTAGGATGGCTGTCTCCCATCTTACAGATGGGAACACTGAGGGCCTAAGAACTAAGCGGCTTAGCTGAGGCCACAGAGCAAAGAAACTGGGCATCAGATCCACCCCAGGCTGGGCTGGCTTGGTGTGCTGCTGACTCTCCTGCCCTCCGAGGGCTGCACCTGTTTAGACCACTGATTACACCCATGTAGACCACTGAGCCCAGGACCATGTACTCTGGGGGTGCAGAGGCCCTGCCCCACTACACCTGCTGCTTGCTACCCAAGGAGGACACAGTGCCCACATCACCGGGAAGCAAGGACTGAGCTTCGTCCTAAAAGCTGGGTGGCCAGATCCTGCTCCCTGTCCTGATTCCACGTGTGTCCTGGGAGGTCACTGTGCCTCACCTTCTCCATCTGTAAAATGGGAGATCAGGGACTCAGGTGGTAGCCTCTGGGGCTCGTAGCAGCTTGAGCAGAGCAGTGGTGATACTGAGCACTGAGTCAAAGCGAGAAAGAACTGTGTCAGACAAGCCACCTCGCCACAGGCAGCCAAGCCTGCTCTTTGGGGAGTTGGACTGGGCAGGTCTCAGTCCCAGGCTGGGCTGGGAGGACCTGACAGCCCCAGATGGAGTCTGGCCCCCTCAGCCTCCCCAGATGGGAAACTATTTTTTAAACCACCCCACCGGAAGAAGAGGCCAGAAATGAGTTCAAGGGGTTAACCCAGGTCCCTGGGGACCCTGCCTATTTGCATCCTCTGTCCCCTACCAGCCAGGGAGCTGTGTAGCTGTCACCTGGAGCTCCTCGGAGCCTTCTAGAGCTCCCAGCACATCAGATTGTGGAGCTGGAAGATCCCCGATTGACCCAAGTGTGATGGGTGAGGAAACTGAAGCCCTGAGAGGTCTGAGCAAGCCTGCCTTCCTCACTGCTGTCCCTGCTGTGTGCTTCCACAGGGCCAGGTCACCTCCTCTGCCTCCACCTTCCTGGGGTGACCCTTCCCCATCCACCTATTGGGTGCTGTGGCCTCTCCTAGACAGGAAACCTGTCTGAGGAGGGCCCATTAGTCCTGGGTTTCTTACAGCAGCATAAGCCCAGTGGACAGGGCCAGTGGAAAGTGTCTGGGGACCCCCAGGAGGAGGAGGGACTTCCTGAGCAGAGAAGCAGGGACTAGCCTGGGTAGGGAAAAGCAGCTTCCCCCTGCGGCCTCCCTCAGACCACACCACCAGGTGTCCCTTGGTCCCCACAGGCAGGGGTTCCTGAAAAGTTGGCTGTCTGTCACAGTGGGTTAGGCTTCTGATGTGTGCTATCCTGTGTGAGGGTGTGTGCTCCCAGGCGGGGTGGGGGGTAAGCATGAGGGGCGGGGGTTGGTAGGCACAAGGTGAGGGTAGGACCAGACTTTGGTTGCTAAGCTTATGCGACAGAGGCCCCACCACACCCACGGTTCCTACCCAGAATCTCTCTGCTGGTGCTGGTCTAACCTGGAGGTGGGATTCACATGGGAGAGGCGCACGTGTGGGAGAGGGGTGGATGCAGGGGAGAGGCACATGCGGGAGAGGGGTGCATGCAGGGGAGGGGTGTGTGTGGGAGAGGAGTGCATGCAGGGGAAGGGGTGCATGTTGGGAGGGCACAGGGCCCAAATGCTGTGAGGGCCTCTAGGAAGTTGGAGCCCCAGTAAATGCTTGAGGGGAACTGACTCTGACTTGCTTCTTTTATTTATTGTCTATTTAAAACAATACTGTTAATAAATAACATTAATTGAATCTCTCTCTCTCACACACACACAGACACACACACGCACACACACACACACACACACACGTGTGCTATACAAGTAATATGAGCACAATGGAAAAAAATTGGAAAATACAGAAAAACACTAAAATGTTGAAGCCTGAAATCTCAGAGCCAGAGTGAGCATCTTTGAAGGGGTGGGGGGTCTTCAGGGTCTTTGTAGAATCGTATTAATTCTCACACACTGAACATTTCACATGTGCCGTCGGTGGAGCCAAGCGCCTTAAATAGTGTCCTACTTAGTTCTCTGTACTGTCTTTCCCCCCATCGTACAGACGAGGAAACTGAAAGGGAGGTGAAGTATCTTCCTTGGGGAGCAAGTGGCGAGCCAAGACTGGAACCCAGGCCTGGCTAATTTGAAGGTTCAGCTCCTCTCAGGGTGCAGGTCTTGGATCCCTGGGCAAACTGTTCACTTATTCATTCCTCCTGCAGCATTTGCCAAGCACCTCCCATGAGTCAGATCTCGCTCAGCCCTGGGTACTCTGCAGTGATCAAGACAGACAAAGCCCCAGTCTCAGCCCCCAAATGGCCACACACTGAGCCCCAACCTTGACCACAGCTTGATCTCAACTCCAGGTTGTGGCTGATTGAGCTGTTATCCCACCTCCCCGATTCGGCAGGGACTTCTATGAGCTTTTCATGGGCCATTATGTGTCCTAAAAGCCAAGGTCCACCTCACCTGGTCTACTGTACACCATCAACCACCCCCTCAGGCCCATTACTCTAGGCCAAGACTCCCTGGGGCAGGGACTGAGCTGGGGCTGAGGGTGGCCTGGGGCCTGCTGACCAGGGTGAGCACAGAAGCTCAGCTCCCGTCTTGCACTTGGCCAAATGAGCCTCTGCATGGGGCTGCCCTGGGAGTATGAGCTGGTGCACATGCCTCCCTACCCCCCTCAGCAGCCCCAGACAGCATTGCTGAACTCAGGGCAGCCACTGGGGGGCTTCCATGTCCCCAAGTCCTCAAACCCTCAAAAAGGGTCTCCTCTTCCTGACAAGGCCCCGGACACCCCCGGACACCTGAGGAACTGAGAATCCTTCCATTTACTTGGAAAAAAGCAACAGGGTGGATCTGGTCTGGATGCCCTCCCCACCTGCACCACATCTTGGGGGGCCCTGTGTGTCCTCCCCGGTCCTCAGTCAAGACCAGCTACCTAATTGGTGGCACCCAGTGCAACATGAGAATATGGGGCCTCTGATCAAAAAGAAGGAAAAAGCTTTTTGCTTCCGCTGTCTTTAGACCTGTGACGGTGTTTTGTATGTTGCACTTTCTTGGACTGGGGGATACTTGTGGGGTGAATGCAGACCTTCGCAGACACCTGGGTTCCCACCCCAGAACTTGGCATATGAGTCACAAGCCTCTGTCTTCCCCAAACCCGTACTTGTGTCCAGGCCCCTGCCCATGGTGGGGGTCACGGTTGCATCAGACTTCACTTACAAAACACTCATCTAATGATAAAATTATTAAGAATTTCAAAACAGAAACTGCAGAATGGGGCCCCTTTCTGAGCTTGGAGCCCTGTGACACCCCCTGGGTTGCAGCCTGTGAAGCTGGCCCTGCCTGGGGGAGGGACCCAGCACAGACAGGAGGGTCCGCCACCCCCTCCGGGCTGCAGGGGTGTGCGGTGTGTAGTCAAGCACATGTGTTCAGGAGCTGCCTTTTGTGCACATGGTTGTGCCCATGGGGATCCTGCGGCAGTGGTGAGCAGAGCCTGGGTTTGAACCCCAGCTCCACCACTTGTAAGCTACGTGAACTTTGGCTAATGGCTTTGCTTCTCTGGGCTGCACTTCTCTCTTCTGCAAAATGGGGACAAAAATATTGAGCATGGGTTGTGAGAATTAGCAGGGACTCCGGGCAGAGGAATGTCCTCCCCTAGGCAAGCACTGGGGTCCACAAACAGGGGCAGAGGCCTTTCTGTGTGCATGTCCTTCATCACATGTGGGGGACCTGAGAGGGGACTTTGGCAAGACACCCAGGGCAGTAGGCCTGGGCATGATACTGAATCAGACAGAGCCTGCACTAGGTGGGAGGGGCCCCTGGGAGACCTGGGGGCCCAGGAGAGGAGCCAGGGGGAAAGGCCCCCACCAAGTTCCTATTATGAGAAGGATAACTTGTGTCCCAGCCCAATGAGAAAGAATCCCTTTGCTGTGGACCTGGGCCAGCCATGGGAGTTTTGTTCAGCTCCTCAGAATGCTATCCAAGCTCAGCTCTGTCCATGTCCCCGTCTCTGTGCCTCAGTTTCCTCAACTATGCTCTGGTGAAGGAGAGGACCACCACACATCCAGTGCCTGCTAAGTGGACCATGCACTGTGTTGTACAAATCTCCCCTCTCTTGCTTCTCAAATGATTACTGGCCCACTTTTCCCATGAGAAACCTGATTCCGATTGATTAGGCTCATGGAAGTGCCACCTTCTTCCCAGGAAGGAGGCCAGTGGGAGCCAAGGGATGCTCCTGGAGCCAGGAAAACCTCGATTAACTCATTAACTCATTAGCTACTGCGCTGTGGTGAGGCACACAGGCTGCAGATACAGGCTACCTGGGTTTGAACCCCAGCTGGGTGCCCTTGGACAGGTTGTTTAACTTCTCTGGACTTCAGTTTCCTCATCTATAAAATGGGCTTAATAATAGCAATTGGTCTTACAGGCTGTGAAGATGAGATGATTGAAGACTTGTAAAGCCCTTAGCCCGTGCGTGCCATTAGTAAGGGCTGTGTAAGCATTTGCTGTTGATGTTATAACTATATAAGAGTTCAGTTGTCATAATTTATATTTTCTGGACAACTATGCATTTACTAATTCCAATTTTGTACTTCTCCTCTTTGTATTTGGGACCCAGAATATTTCCCTTTCAGGTCTCATACAGTTTCTTAGGTCCTTGAAAAGATAATTCTCTGCCAACACAGAGTCTAAAGCTGAGGTGGATTTCATATCTCTCCCTGGAGCAGCTTTTCCCAAAGTGGGCTCCCTGAAGCAACCCCACTTCCCAGGGAGAAGCCTACGTTCATTAGCATATCAAAGGCTCTGAAAAGTTCTGCAGCTAAACACCCTGTTGAACAATGTTCGATACAGCCATCCCCAATCTTGTTTGGCCACAGAGCCCCTGAATTTCTGCTTAACACTTGATAACACCTGCTGAACACACGTTGGGAGATGCCCCCTCGTTCCCTTGTTTCTAGGAAATGACAGACAGGAGTGAGAGCTGAGAGTACTTCCCTTCAGAGATGCATGGTTCCCTTCCACAGAAATCATCTCCGGTAACACCACGCTCCTATCGCTCAGCCGGACCCCTACGTTCTCGCCTTTACTATCTGATTCAGTCCCCGTGGCAGCCTTGGGAGGTCACAGAGTCGATAGCCCCATCTTACGGATGAGGAAATTGAGGTTCAGGGAGGTTAAGTGGCCATACAGCCAGTAAGTGGCAGATCCAGGACACAAACCCACAGCTTCTGATTCTAAACCCCACATTCTTTCTTCTGTGCATTAATAGGAAAAATAAAAATAGATCCCATTCTGCCAGGATCAATCCTCCCCAGCGATTTGCTTTGAAAATCTAAAGTTATTTTTCCCCCTATAACATTGACTGTGTTAAAACCTTAAAATCTTCAGTAGCTCTCTTCCGATTACTAAAGGCATCCATTCTTATTGCATATAAGACTTTTCAAACATTTTGAGTTGGAAAATGAGAAACTCCATAGTCTCACCCCACGAGATAACCTGGGTTAACAGTTGGACAAGTGCTCTTCCAGATCTGCGTGGCCCAACGAGGTAGCCGTTAGTCATATGTGGCTACTTCAATTAAAATAATTAAAATGAAACAATTCAACATTCAGTCCCTCCGTTGCACAGGCTGTGGCCCTGGGCCCGCACATTTCAACTACCGAGTATTCACGCGCGGCAAGTGGCTACAGCGCTGGGCAGTGTGGACAAAAATGTTTCCATTGTCACAGGAAGTGCTATGGGCCAGTGCTGCTCTGGACTCTGCCTAGACACACACGCTGGCCTACGTGCACAATAATTATTAATATTCTTGGTGAGGCTCCTGGATGTGTCATAAGGCTCGGTGCGGCCCCACCCTTGGAGGGACGAGAGCCTCCACAGGCAAAAACCAGGCACTTGGAAAATTAGTCGGAAAGGAAGTACACCCAACGCTAGCGGTTTTCCCGGGGTGTTGAGATAACAGACTTTCATTTTAAATTGCCCAGGTCCTCTGGGTGAGCTATAGTATAAATGTAGGTGGGGTAGGGTGCTGTGGATTTGTGTTTTCCCTGATGTTCTTGCTCTTCTAAAATCTTCAAGGTGTGATCTCGCCCAAGGCTTCCGTTACTATTACTATTTTTTGAATTGTGAACTCTTGAAGAATGGGAGCCTGCACAAGTAAAAAAATAAAGAGCAAAGGAGGAAAGGCAGACAGAGGCTTATTTGCATGCCCAGGGCCCCTTCAGTCGGGGCTGTTGCAGACAGGAACCCTTCCTGGGTATACAAGCTGTGCAATCACACGGGGTCCCTGGCTTAGAAGAGCCCCATGCTTGATTTAATGTTCTGCGCTCACCATCCTGAAATTCTTAATGGATTTTGAACAAGGGACCCAGCATTTGCCTTTTGCGCTGTGCCCGGCAAATTGTGTCATAGGCGCTAGTC
Source organism: Miniopterus natalensis (assembly GCF_054644295.1). Lineage (NCBI taxonomy): Eukaryota > Metazoa > Chordata > Mammalia > Chiroptera > Miniopteridae > Miniopterus > Miniopterus natalensis. The sequence goes on from NC_142089.1 coordinate 13,512,539, forward strand.
CTGAGATTCTCCCCAGGACAGGCCGCATGTTGACTGCCCTGAACCACCGCCCTGGTCCTCATCAGACCACAGACAGGCTCATCCATGGAGCCCACTACGTGCCTGAGAACCAGTGTGCTTCGGCTGCTCAGATGTGTCTAGGGAGTGATAAAAATAGGGCTTGCGAGCTGGTGCAGGAGGGCCCTGTGGTCTCTGTGCACACACATGCACGCATTCGAGGCGCACGTCTGCACTGGCCTATTTCAGAGCAGCCCAGTGCATCATGGGATTCTCTGCCCCACATCACTGCCCAGCTCAGACCCTGCCTGGACCCCCACTGCCTTGAAGGCCATGCCCAACCTCCAGGCCTGGCCTACCCCTTCCTCAGCCTCTTCCATAGCCCTGCCATGCTGTTCACTCTGCCTGGACCACCAATGTTTCTTCCTTCTCAGATATACCTATTTTAGACCCATATCGGATTCTACCCTTTTTGGGAAGCCTTCTGGAGATATTGGAGAAGGGCCTGCAGGTGCTTTGGTGGTATACGGGAGGATATGAATCACCCTGTCTGGAGGAATCAGGGAGGGCTCCATCAAGGTGGTGAGTCTGGGCCTTAAGGAAAAAGAGATGTCTGCCAGGTAGAAGGGAGAGTTTTGTTGGGCTGGCTTGGATGTCAGACAGACCCTGGCATGAATCTGGGCTTTGCTTGTGATTAGCTGCATGAGTTACTTCCCTTTGCTGAGCCTCAGTTTCCCCATCTATGAAATGGGAATATTAATGATAACACCTACTACATGGATTATTGTAGAGATTTAGTGAAATGAGATACGCTTGCAAAGGAACCACCACAGTGCCTTGTAAGTCATCAACAAATGTGGTTCCCTTCGCCTTCCCTCATTGCCTCTTCTCTTAAATATTAGTTTTAGCAGGTCACCTCATTACTCTATTTTTTCATTCATCTCTGCAATGGAGGATTTGTAGAAGTTCCAGAAGGTTGAGATTCTACATCGACAGAAAAGGCACAAGCCAAGGGGTGCTGGCCTCTCTCACTGGGGTGCTTTCCTGAGGCGAATTCTTTCCACATGTCACTGGAATGTCAGCTCCAGGAGGGCAGCCCTTTGCCAGTTTTGTTTGCTCCTAAATCCCTAGTGTGTAGAACAGTGTGTGGCGTGCAGTGGATGCTCAATAAATGTCTACTGAATGATCAGCAGCACCAACTGGCCCATATCACACCCTAAGCCCTGAGCTCTGGGAATGTGAGAACCCAGGGAGACCAGCCCTTTGCAGGGAGACTGTCTCCAGACTGGGACCACAATGCAAGCCACAGCATTTCCTGAGCACCTGCTGTATGCACGGCCCTGCCCAGCCCAGGGCGGACCCTGCTCCACAGCCCGACAGGGCAAGGCTGGGGAAGAAGACGGTAGACACAGCGACTTGGGAAGAGGAAGAGAGAGGAGGGGTGGCCAGCAGGGCCTTGGCTGAGGAGGAACAGGCCCATTCCCAGCTGCAGTCCGCCCGGCCTGAGGGGAGGCCCAGCTCACCTGCTCCTGGGAGGGTGGGGCTACCTCTTCCTCTTTCTTTCTTTGAAAAATACAGCAGTTTTCTAACTAAATCTACAAGTCATACATGTTTAGTGTTTAAAGGCTTGGAAAACACACAATCACCAATAGGATTAGAAATGAGGCACTAGTGCACCGCGTAGCATTACCCATGGCATTTTAGTGTTTTCCTTCTAGTCTTTTTTCTAAGGTGGCCTGGTCCCTTCCCCTGGGCAACCTACCACCCCTAACATGGGGCTCCTTGCTCCATCCAGTCCAGACTTGACACGTCTTCCTAAGATACAAGGGCGTGCTGAGCTGTGGGAGGGGTGTCAGCAGGTCTAGCCTGTGTCCCACTTCCTCCATGGGGGAAAGAAGGTCTAGCCTCCTGCTCCTGCTTTCTCCATGGGGTGGGGGAGGTCTAGCCTTCTGTCCCAGCTTTCTCCAAGGGGGGGAAGGTCTAGCCTCTTGCTCCTGCTTCTTGCATGGGGGGGAAAAGGTCTAGCCTCCTGCTCTTGCTTTCTCCATGGGGTGGGGGCAAAACTTAGGTTCACTGAGGGAGGGCTGAAGGAAAACCCTCAGGGAAGGGGGACTCCTTGGGGCTGCGGAGTGTTGGCCCTCAGCCACCAGGCACCCAGGCAAGTTGAGTTTGGGGCAGGGGCACGGCCCTCCTTTCACCCGTTTCATCTCAGTTTCTTGTCCATTTGAGAGCCCCAAGTTTTTCTTCCCCTAATACCGGCCACCTTTCGAACCTTAACAAAGGTGAGCAGGTCAGGTGGACTCTGAGACAGCACAGTCCGCATGACTAGAAAGGCCATCCGTGTATGTTTAAAAAGGCCAGATGGGTGACGCCTCAGTCCAAAGGGGTCGTGTGCCCACAGTGGTGTTTGTCACCATGTCACAGTGAAGGATGTTTGGAGGGGGCTGACTTTGGTCACCTCTGCAAATCGTAAGTTACGGCATCTGCCCTTTCCGCCCACACGTAAGTCTGAACCTTTTGCCAAAAACACTTTTCCCAGACGCAAAAGAAAACCCCAAAGAGGAACCTAAACCTTCCCGCTGCCGCACTGATTGGACCGTTGGATGTGAGAGCTCGGGCTCTCACCAGGAAGCGTCTCAAAGACCAAGCCAGACGGTGAAGGGGGAAGTGAGGGGAGAAGCTGGAAACCTCTGGGCCGGCCAGTCGTTGGTTCATTCATTTATTTTCCCAGTCCTCCTCCTTTCCTCCGTCCACTGAGCAAGAAACGAGGCGCCGGCTCCCTGGGCCGCCCTCCTGACAGTGGGGCGGAGGCGCGCGGGCACAGGGTGGGCACTCCAAGGCCTGGAGGGGAGAAGGGGAAGGACCTGGGAGGGCTCGCCAGAGGGGCTGGGCCTTGGGAGGAGAAGGGCAGGTGTCTCCCCTTCCCCATTCTGCTCAGAGCCTCTTTTGCCCAAGGGGATGGAGAACATAAAATAGTAATAAATGTAGCATTTCCGGAGGGCTTGCCTCTGCCCCAGGCCTGTAATGAGCACATAATGTACATTATCGCATTAAATCCACCCAACATGTCTGGAGGTGGGTACTGTTTGTTCTCCCATTTAACAGATGAGAAAACTGAGCTCAGGGAAGGGAGGCACCCCATCTAAGGCCACACAGTGAGAAAGCGGTGGGGCCTGGGTCTCATAAAGGCATTCATGTTGCCTCCTCCCCAAAGAGCGCCCTCTCCTTCACCCCCGTCTCCGGAAGCCATTGAAAAAGGGCCTGACAGTCCCTCTACAGTCTCCCCTGTGCCCACCAGGGGGTCAGTACTGGAGAGGGAGCAGGGGGGGTGAGACAAGGGAACATCTGCAAAGTGGCAAGTGATCCAACCCGAGGCAAGCCAAGGGGCCCAAGGAGGCCAACCCTGCTGCCTAAGCGCTCACTACGTACCCGGTGCCATGCTTGGGGCTTCAGGGCAGGTCACATCCACTCTGTGCGACCAGCCTTTGAGGTCAGCACTCCTAGCCTTATCTTATAGATGTAACAAACTCAAAGAGGTCAATTAACATGTTGGGTCACCCAGGTATAAACAGCTTAAATCTGGTCTGACCCCTCAACCAGTGCGCAAAGCAGAGGGTTTTGAGAAAGCCCAGGTAACTGAGAAAAGTCCATCTTCCTGCTGCTGAATTCTACCTCTGTTTGGAACTCAGAACCTCTCCTGAATTTGCTCATTGGTCCTGATTCTTGTGATTCTCAAGGTCTGACCGAGTCTCACTCCCAGCCCCAGTCCCAGTCCCAGTTCTTAACCCCCGCTGTGTCCAGGTGCTTCCTCTAGGAGGTGCTGTTTCAAGGCTGGTCATGGAGGCCCGGCTTCCAAATCCACTGAGGCTAAAGCCTGCCCTCCCTCCCCTTTATTTCCACCAGGGAAGAAAGGGCTCCCTGGTGGCTGCAGGTAGTGCTGGGAAGACTCCTGGCAGAAGGGATGTTGAGTTCAGTCTTGGAGAGTGGGTGAGACTCTCCACCCACTCGGGGTGGTGGATTTGAGGAAGGGCCTGCAGAGGAGGCATCCCTGGGAGATTGGAGTAGGAGCTGGTGTTTCAGCCCAGGCCTGTTACCCCCTCAGTGGGGGAGTCTGGACTGGCTGGAGTCCGGGGTCAGTGCTGTGATATTGCCTCTCGGAGCCTTCTGGAAGATCAGGTTTTCAGGCTCAGTTGCTCAGGGGCATCCATCTCCCAGCCCCTCCCCTCCTCTGTAAGCTCCCCACCCCCTCAGGTAACTGAGCAAGCCTCAGCTTTGATGCGGCCACCTCAAGGCCGCACTGTCAATGGGCCCTCTATGTGACCATGGGGCCGCTGGCCGTAGTGGGTGCGGTGCGGCCTGGACACACAGTCCCACTGTGTGGGGCCAGCTCATGCCCGCCCAGACTCTGTGGCCGGTGGGGGGCTCCCAGGAATGCCCCTCCAGCCTGGGGGGCACTTTGGACAGGCAGGGTGGTCTGGGGAGACGGATGTGTGCCGGGCGGCCTCAGGAGCTGCCATCAAAGGGGCCTGGCAGAGGTGGCGCCAGGCGAGCGCCATGGTGGTCGCGAGATGGCTGGCGGTCGGTCCATTCATCTCCCAGGGTTGGAGGGGAGGGAGAGGCCGCCATGGGCACACCACTCAGGGTGACCAACCATCCTGGGGTGCCTGGGACTCGAGACTTTTGCTGTTAGAACCGGGAGAGTCCCCTGCTGTTGGCCACTGCCCAGAGTTCAGGAAAGGACACAGTGCCCGACCTCTCTGGTCTAGGCAGCTTCCTTCCTGTCCAGTGACCTCTGAGTCAGACCATCCAGCAAGACTTGAGGGGTCATTTTGTCCACCCCTGCCTCCCCACACGCCTGCCTCAGGCGGCAGAGGCCATTTGCCCTTCGTCCCATGCGCCGCAGGGGAGGAGCTCAGACAGCGGAGCAGTGCTCATCTCCCGCTCCCCACCCCGCGCCGCGCCCTCCAGCCACCCCAGGAGGCCCGGGATGTCTTACTCTTTACTGCCTCCATGCCTTTGCCCAGGCCTCTCCCTCTGCCTGGGACAGCCTTTCCCCCATTGTCACATCCTCACCCTGAAGGACTCAGCTGAGCGTCACTCCTCCAGAGAAATTATTCTCTGCCCTGAGGTGGGCCTGTACCCCTCTTTGCTCTCCAGCCCCAAACCCCCATAACATATATTACACCCCAGTGCAGTTTTCAGCTTGCCCATCTCTTTCCGCACCAGCCCATGAGCTCTCCAAGGGAAGAGAGACTGACCCAGTGAATCTCCCTGGTACCGGAGCCCCCAGCACAAGGCCAGGCTCAGAGTAATGGAAACAATGATTGAGCACTTACTCTGTGCCAAGCAGCCTGCTCAGTTAATTCTCTCCGGAGCCCCACGCGGTGCAGTTGGTATAATCATCACCCCGTTTTACAGATGCAGAAACAGGCACAGAGAGGTGAAGTGACTTGCCTCAGGCTACACAGCTAGTGAAAGGCAGAGTCAGGACTTGAACTGGAGTGTCTGATTCACAGCCCAAGCTTGAATCTCGCCGCTCTGCTCCTTAATAAGCTTTTGTGGAATTAATGAATAAATGGAAAAACCTTTGCCTCTCCAGGGCCTTCTAATTCCTGCCTGTGGCAGTGAGGGCCATTGTCTCTGGTTCCCTGTCCTGGGGAGAGCACTTTTGTCTGTGGGGGTGAGTTTAGGGGTGCTGCGAGGGGGACCTGCTGTGAGGGGTTGCAGAGAAGAGTTTCATGGGGCTTGAGGATAAAGGTGCTGGCCCTCAGGCAGCCTAAGGCCATTGCCCATGTTTGTCAGACGGGGAAACCAAGGCCCGAAGAGAAGAGGGGACTTGTCCATAGTCACGCAGTATGGCTGAGTGGCAGAACCTTAGGTCTCGGCTTCCCCATTTGTCAGGGAAGACTAGGTATCCCTTGATCTGCCTAGGGGAGTCCCTGGAGCAGAGATGGGGGCAGGATGCCATGCTGAGGGCCCAGCGGCTCCCTAGGAGGCCACTTTGCCCTCTCACGTCTTTGTCTCAGTGTCTGCAATCTGCTGTCAGCCTGCCAGCTCTTGGGGGTAAGCGGTGCCCCCTCCTTGTCTCCTCCTCACCCTGTACTGCAGGCCGGAGTCACATGTCTTTCCACCCTCTTCCCAAACCTCGTGTGCACAGTGAACTGAGAGGAGTCCTGGTCCTTGGTTCAAAATGAGTGCTCCCTACTCTCCTGAGTCAGAGAAACCCCGGCGAGGGGTGGTGCAGGGCAGTCGTTGGATGTTACTCACAAGGAGTCAGATCTTCAGGGGATGCAGGGATCTGCCTTACTGCCTCCGAGAGGCCCCTGAACAGGCTCCTTGTCATTAGTCGGGTGTAGATGCCTAAAGGCAGGGGGATGGGTAAGATGCTTCAGCATCACCCGGCCTTTGCCTGTGTAAATAAGAGCAGCCATCACTCTTTGGTCTACGAGGACACAGGTGGCAGGAGTTTGGTGATGGTGCTGGCGACCACTCTGGGTGGGTGGGTGTGGGAATGAAGATAATGGAGGCCACACTAGAGGCTGGGCATCGATTCCAACTCATGGGTTCCCTTTTACCTATGAAAGAATGGCAGCCCAGAGATGTCAAGTGACTCAGGTGGAGCTACACAGCACATGGGTGGCAGAGCCGGGTAGAGTAGAGGACTCCTACCAGGTGAGTGGTATTGAAACCTGCCCAGGCTGGGCATTAGTCACCTTGGAAGGACTTTCAAAGCCACACGTGCCCAGGTGCCAACTTGAGAGATTCAGATTCCACAATTGGAGGTGGGAATTGGGAATCCAGGTGTTTAAAAGCTCTCTAGGGGTGGTGATGTCCCAGACCCACTGGCTTCATCACCTCCTGCTGAGGGACTGGAGTTTCTGCTCATATAGAATTCAGGGGTCCGTGAACTTGGGCAGGAAACACATAGACTTCTTTCCTTTCACTGACCTCTAACTGAAATTTAGCATCTTTTTCCACAGTGACTTTGTCACGATGGAAATCATAGATATTCTCCAGTCTCATTAGGGTTGTCACAGATGATCTTGAAATACTGTTTATCACCGCTGTATCACAGCAATTGCTAGAGCTGCTGTGATCTTTTCACTCACTGTGATACTAAAGAGTCATGTGGTCACGACCTCACAACCTTGCTTTTTTAGTTTACTAACTACATTTCCAAAGATTAGGTTTCCTCTGTAATCCTATGGACTTTGTTGTATGCATTTAAAAATGCAATTCTGAGAAGGAGTCTGTAGACTTCCGGAGACTCCAGAAAGGTCTGTGGACCAGAACAGGTTAAGGACCCTGCGTGGGGCAGCGTGGAGCCGAGCTCTGCAGGACCCAGAGCTTGGATCTCTGTGAGGACCAAATGGGCAACTGCAGCCCTGGGAGCCTCCGGAGACAGAATCCGGGAGACAGATCCCCTAAAGTGAGCTGTAAACGGAACCTGGAGAACAGACCTGGGAAGGAGAGAGGGCACCAAAGGGATGGACAGAACTTCTCCATGGAATTGCAGAGAAAGCCTCAGACCCCAGACCTACAAATCACATCAGTGTCCCCATCCACCAAGGATCAGCCTGCTTTGCCCAGTGGCCTCCTGTCTCTGGGCACACAATGGGCCACCATCCGCCAGCTCTCTTCTCTCTTCCTTCATGTCGCCGTCTGCCATCTCTGGGGCTTCAGGGCGTCAAGAGCCCATCCTAGGTGGGTCAGCCCTTTCGTCCCGTCTCCCAGTGTTCCTTTGTTTTAAACTCTACATTTCTTCATTTTGCTCATGGAAGGGGAAATACAGATTACAAAGACCCAGCAAATGGTTTTTATAAACTCTTATTTTCTTGCCACAGAACTGCCTTTAATTAGCTCTGAGGACTACAAAGGGAACAGCGTTATAATAGGAGCAGCTTAAAGGAAAGAGCCCACGGCTCTTGGCTCCTGGACTGGGGCTGCTGCTGTCACCAGCCACAACCAGGTTTGCTGGGAGTGTCCCCACTGCAAGGTCAGCAGGTCCCCCTTTTCCCCCACTCAGTCCCTGTCTACAGCCGCACAGCCTGCCTTGGCTTTTCCCCAGGGAGGAGGAAGAGTCCTGCCATCAGGCAAGCCCTTCGGATGATAAGCACCCAAATGTGCCTCCGTCCCTGCTCAGAACCAGCCGCCCAAGGACCGTTAGCCAACAGCTGGACAGGCAGACAGGCAGAAGAGCAGATGGACAGTCAGACTGACTTGAGCGTCTCAGATGGGAATAGCAACACGAGCCCCCAAACCCTGGAGTTCTAGAGCATACTCAGCCCTTCTATTCAGGGGGAGAGCTGGTCTCCATGTCCAGCCCAGACTCACTGCCCTCAGACGCAGCCCATTCCCAGCCTCAGACCATCAGCATATCTCAGCCAGAGGGGCCTCTGTTTGCAGCACAGAGAGGTTAAGTAACTTGACTAAGGGCATTCAGCAAAGCAGCACCTGACTTGGGACTCAAGCTCAGGGACTCTTGCCCCCCTGCATCTCAGGTGCCTCAGGCCCATCTGAGCTCCCACTGGAGAAGGGAAAGGAAGGCAGTAGGGGGCTGTCTGAGGCACATCAGCCCCACGGACCAGAAAGAGTCAGGGAAAGTCTCCTCTTGAGTTCCAGCCTCAATCAGAGATTGGGGGGTCCCAGACCCCTATCCTTGTTGAGGGACTCAACCCAGACCCCTGGGCCACCTTAGGCCATGAATGGAGGCAAAAGCTGCCCAGAAACACTTTCTTGTCCTCTGTAAACTTTCCCGAGTTTGCAAGTTTGCAAACTTTCCCGAGGCCTGCTCCCCCACACCAACACAGTTTCAGTGCCATCCAGAGTCACACAAGTTCTCAGTAAAAGCCTGTAGCCTCCTTCTTGTCCCGCGGCTTCCTTCACCCCAGGGATCATCCAGAGAACGTGGGAGAAGGTCCTCAGGAGGGGCTCAGGAAGGGGCAGCCTTGCTCCCGCCTGCTCCCCGGCTCTCAGAAGCTGGCCCGGCTCTGGGAACACTAAGTGTCTCCTTGAGTCCGTGTCTGCCTGAGCCCAGGTGGAGGGTCCAAGTTCTCCGGGAGGACCAAGGACTGGGGCTGCAGGACCCAGGAGCCCCGTTAGTGAGGCAGGAAGCCACGGGTCACAGGGACACTCCCCAAATCCTCTACCCCAGGACCCTCCAAGATATGCCCTTTGAGGTCTTGAGGACTTAAGGTATCCATTGCCCCCACCACCAGTTGTCCCCACCAGCCGAGGATCAAAGTCCAGGAGGCCACCGAGGCCACCAACCCCTCTTCCCACCTCAAGCAGCGGATTTAGGTAGACAGGCTGTGCACTTGAAGGCAGCCAGGATGGCCGTCGGAGGGACGTGATCTGGGCCCGGCCACAGCTCCCCACCCGAGAGGACCCAGCCCAGGGCCCTGGGCAGTAGTTACTCACCGCGGATGAAGGTCGGCGTGTAGGTCGGGAAGGAATCGAAGATGCTGTTTGATGCCATGCCCCGCGCTGAGGAAGGCGAGAAGTCGGCCCTTCAGGGGGGTGGGTTGGGATCGATTTGGTTGGCTGTTGTTTTATTTTTTCCTAGCTACTTTTGAAAGTAAAGGGGTGGCGGTGGTGTTGCTTTTTGTTTGTTTTTTTTTTTTGTTGTTTTGTCTCTCCCCCCCCCCACTGCTACAAAAAAGAAAAAAGGAAAGAACGCGAGAGTGTGTGTGAGCGAGAGAGAAAAAAATCCCCAAGGAAAGTAAGTTTCTGTTTGTACCCAAGAATTTGGATTCTCGGTCCCACAGGAATGTCTAGCCACAAATTTTCAACAGAAGCGTATGCAGAGTGTATCATTAGATGGCGGGAAGGGGCCTTCGGCAGCCAGGGCGGAAGAGCTCGCGGGGCAGCGAGAGCAAAGCCAGACCAGCCTCAGCGCCACAGGGAATGAATGAAGGAGGCTCACCCCCTGACAGAGCCCAGGCTCCAGTGGGTGCGAGGGTGGCCTGGGGGTGGGGAGGACCAGGAGCCAACCAGCTCCTGCGCAGGGCCCTGAAGGCAGCTGAGGGCCTGGTCTTGTGGTTCTGTGGTTGAGGGACCAGGCCTTCACAGTGTCAACCCAACCTCAGCTCACAGGATGCAAGAAGCCAGCTCGCGGCCTTGGCCCATTGGCTGAGCTGCGGTCACCTGGGCCGTGATGTCACCACCTCTTAGCCGATCTTGTGGCTGCCTTTCTCTCTTTTTGGAAAAAAAAAAAAAAAGAAAGGGAAAAAGAGAGAGAAAAGTGATGGCTTTTATTTGTGAGGCTGGCCTCAGCACACGGCCCAGAAACAGAACTGAAAGCAGTTGGAGTGGGGGCGGCCGGGTGGTGGTTTGGATCCTGTGGGAGACTCCTTTTAAATTAAGGCCAGCATTGGCCTGGGCGAGCTGGGAGCCCCTCAGGGCCCTCACCAGGCACCCAGAGCCTGGACCCACCAGCAGGCAGAGGGCTTCCCCCCATGCCCCCTGCTCCTGAGCTGCAGCTGACACCACCACTGTCCACCACCACTGTTGCCAGAGAGGTGTCCACATGTGTGGCTGGGTGGCACTTCAGGGGGTTTTATAGGAGTTGGGATTAAGTACAAATAGGAAACACATGAAGCGGCATCTCCAGCACTCGCCCTCCCCACGGCTTGCCCGCCCAGAAAGGGCTTCCTTGTGAAAGTGGGCAGCTCGGGTGCCAAGGGGCCTTCCGCAGAGCTGGGGTTCTGAGGCCCCGGCTTGTCATTTAAGGCTTTTTGCTCATTTTGCTCACCTGTGCATCCCCTCTGGGTTCCCTGCTCTAGCCTAAGGTGCCTGGGCTCTCCTGCCTCTGGGCCTTTGCTCATGCTGTGCCCCCTCAGTGTGCCTTTTGTCAGCCCTTTCTAGAGTCCTTCATGTCCCAGAGGGTTTGAGTCTCAGAGGGACTCAAAAGTAGAGGTGACATGGAAGATGACTCAACCCTATGCTCTTATGTTCCCAGAAGTTTGGTCAGGCATGGGGGGAGAGTGGTGGCTTACACTATTTCCCTTGCAAGCTCTATTCTCCCATTTCACAGGCCAGATCATGGAGGTGCATAACGTTGAAGTCAGGTTATCTAAGGCCACAGAACTCACTCTGAGTGGGATTAAAAACACCAGGCTCTGACTCACCGGCCCTGGCCTCAGCCATGACCATAGCACCTTTTGGTGCCTTCTAAGCTAAGTCCTGAGTCTTCAGAAAACCCTCTGCAGCTGTGCCCTGCCCCCTGGCCTCTTCAGGGAGCCCGCACTTGGGGCCAAGCCTAGCCAGCCTCAGGCTCTTGGTGGTCTCCGAAGGCCAACAGGGAGCAGTGGGGGGCATCTGGGAGGAGGAGGGGCTTGTCCAAAATCCACAGAGACTCGTTTCTGCGCACAGCTATGCTGAGTCACCTGGGAGCAGGACACTCCACAAAGGCTCAGTCTTCTGTCCCTGAATGGCGAATTGGTGGTGGTGGGGTTCTGATGTGCCCAGGAAGGTAGCAGGTTTATGGTGACAACCACAGGGCTCTGGAGTCACATTTCTAAGTTTCATTCCCAGCTCTGCTGACTCCAAGCTGCAAGACCATGGGGCAAGTCACTTCCTTTCTCTGGGCTTCAGTTTCCTTCCCTGTAAAATGGGGATAACACATTTCTCGGAGAGACGGGCAACTGGGTGAGGACAGCCTGAACGTCAGTTTCCTTGCCTGAGTCTCAGTGACGTAATTTGGGCTCCGTTATGAGTAAGCGCAGGTAAGGAACCATCATAGCACGTAGGACAGACTGCCTGATGTAAAGTCATCAGCTGGCCCGGCATGGCACAGATGGAATCTGCCAAGGGGCCTCTGCCTCCTGCTTAAATTCAGGGTGTTTGGAGTTTGCCATATGGACTAGATCAGAGATGACATGACTGGGAAGACCCCCTTTAATAGAAGCAGAAACTGAGGCCCCAGGAGGGGCAGAGACTCACCCCAGCTCACAGTGAGTCAGTGGAACCCAGGCCCTGCTTCCCAGCCCAGGAGGAGTTCTTTCCGCTTTACCACCACCTCCAGTTTCTAACATGCCACCCTACACACTTTGCTGGGTTTTTCCACGTGTAAGAGTAGGCCCCCCATTACACCTATAACTTGGTTACCCTGAGGGACTCTCCCTCCCTGGGAAACTGAGTCCAGGCCCAGGAACCAGGGGCCAAGGAGGCTGGGTCAGGCCCAGGGGTGCATCTGCTCAGTGGTGGTTTAGTGCATTCCTGGGGCCAGGTAGCAACGGCATACCAGATGCCAGGTTTCATCCTTCGCCCCAGAGGCTCACAGTCTCCACATGCCCCCTTGAAAGCACGTGCCAGGCTTTGAACAAACCCCTGGAGCCTGCTTGGGAAGCAGAAAGAACATTCTGGAAGCCTGACTTTGATTGCCTATGAGTTAGGAGATTGTGGGTGAGAAGCTTCATTCTTCTGAGCCTGCTTCTGACAGAGCCTGTGGATGGGGCCACCTTCCAAAACTGCAAAGAGGACTCAATGAGGAAATGTGAGGGTTCCTGGCACCCTGAAGGTGCGCAGTCCAGGGTCTCCCTTTCCCTCAACTTCTGACTGCATTCTCTTGGCAGGCAGTGGGCAGTTGGGTTTCCTCTTGGTCTCCATTGGAAAAAATTATCTGGTACCATAGAAATATCTGAACCAATTAGATTAGGTTAATCCAAAAATCTGGTTGAAAAGAGGATTATAAAAAAATAGTATTTATGTTTCTTAAACTTTAAACTTATGAATGTGTCTTAAATGGCCTTCCTCTTGTTTTTCTGGCTTAAGCCAACCCTGACAGCATCTCCTACAATTTCCAGTTTGGGCTTCTTACAAGTGGAACATGAATGTAAAGATGCTCCTGAAGCAATCAGCATCCAGTAGCATCTGGATTTTGCTTCCCCCCCCCCCCAATCTTTTACAATGTCCCGCCCATACTTAATTCAATTTATGTTTTAGTAACTTGTCTTTATAGAGTCTTTCCAAGGTATTTAACCTAGTTTTCATAGAAACAGACACTCTGGTTTTGCATCGTATCATTGATAACAGCATCACCATCAGTGAGGGGCCAATCAGAAAAAGGGAAGCCACTTTGAGTATTAGAAACAGAGGGAAATTAATTCAGGGATTACAGGCAACCCAGGTGATGGAAGAGCTATTCCCCCCAAAAGATGGTGAGGCGCCCCAAGATTAGCCACAGCAGAATGTCACTGCCACCCTTCGGCAAGAGGAACACAAGGAGAGGTGACATTGACAGGAACCCCCAGTGGAGGAAGGATATGGTAGAACAGCCTAGCATTTGCTGGAGCCACAGAGGAGACTTGGCCACTATGGAGATGCTGCTGAAACAAAGAGTAAAGGGGCTTCTCTCTTCCTCCCATCTTTCAGTCCCTTCCAGGGCCACCCTGGTCAAATGGAGCTGGAACCAGCAGACTTAGTGGAATCGGACCCCTGAATTATAGAGCCAAATGGGGGAGGGGGTAGAATGGACCTGAGGGCAAGCTGGCCCTGGATTGGTATAATACCCAAAGAAGTTCTGTAAACATGAAAACCAAATGGGCATTAACAGGTTTGGCAAGTTGACAGCCCAGGGAGCTGGTGGGAGCAGAAGGTGTGGATCCCAGTAAGGGACCCTATAAGTGGTCTTCCTGCCAGTTTCCAGGGCAGTCAGAGAGATGGAGAGACCTGCTCAAGGTCACCGAGTTTGCAGGTAGAGGAAGCAGGATTCAAATCCAGTGTGCCCTGTGCCTGCTTTCTGGGTTCCTCTCCCCTCCCACTCCCAGCCTCTCTCTTTCCTGTTGTTTGTTTTGAAAACTACTCATGGTGCCCCCTTCAGAACCAAACCCTTCCCTTCTCCCACTCTGCCCTCCTGCCTCAGCCCCCTTCTCCAGGACCCTCCTCTGTTGGCCTCACCGCCATCCCAGTTGCTGCATCATCACATTGAGAATAATCTGATAGTACCTGCCTCACGAGGGACCCCAATAGCTCCACTCATGGCCTTTCTTCCTGCCTGAAATTCCACCATTAGTCACATTTGGGTTTGGGTACGCAAACCCAAATACGGGTTTAGCCATAAGTCTTCTATTAAAAAGACAGAGGAACAGCGGAGCCTCTGAGGGGGGATTAGCCAACTTGGAAGAGTAGCACAGGCTGGGGTTCCACCCAGCTCCCCGCAAATGGGCATGCTGCCTCTCTCTCTGTGGACTTTCCCCACTGCTTAAAATCGTGATCCACTCGGTCCTCCAGCCCACTACACACAGAGCAAACCAGGCAGACAGAGCAGAGGTGGTCTCCCTATTTTATAGCCAGGGAAACTGAGGCTTATAGAGGGAAGGGTCTCAAACAGTTCCATGGTGAGTAAGGAGATTCAACTGCAAGTCCGTTGCTGCCACACCCGGCCATCCCCAGGCACCCCTACATTTCCCTGCTCTCTCCCTTGAGGTCGAGGAGCTGGAGCCTTGGAGTTGGGTGAGCTGGGTTCAGATCTGGCTTTGGCACTTCTACCTGTTCAATGTTATCAGAACCTCGCTGCACTTACCTGCAAGATGGGGACAGTAAAAAGCTTCTCTTCTCCTAGGGTGTGCAGGTGGGGAGGGAACCCAGGCAGGGCACAAGCAGGCGCTCCGCCCAGATAAGCTCTTCTGCTGCTTTTTGGTTGCTAATAGCCTGAGATCCTTGGTGTTAGGGGTGCGTGCGAGTGCGTGTATGAGAGGAGGGCAAAGCTGGGCACTGGGAAGTCATGTGCCTGATTCACAACTTTCCCAGGTACCCTCCCACCCAGCTGCCCTCCCACCCAGTCCCACCAAGGCGCTATGGAGCAAGGCCCTGACTCTCAGGCTCCTGGAGGCTGGCCCCAGCAGAGGGCTGCCAGAACCTGGGTCCCAGGCTGTAGGACAGAGCACTGGGGAGGTCACCTCAGCCACAGCGTGTCCTCGAGATGCTGGTCAGTCCAGAGGCCTCTCTGTTCCTTTGAGACCTGGAGAGTCTTGCCCATCAGATGCTCCCTCCTGAGTCCTAGGCCTCTCAGAGGAAGAAAGAACCCTCAAGTTGCAGCTCCTTTTGGCTCATAAAATGGATCTTTCTCTGGGTCTTTCAGTGGAATAACCTATTTTTCGCATCAAAGAACTCTGCTAGGGGCTTAGACCTGCTGAGGGACCTGTTTTGTGTGACCGCAAACCGGGTGGAGGCGGGTACTCCCTGTTGGGTGGGGCAGGAGGGCAGCCACCGGCAGGGCCAGCAGGGGGAGGGGCCTCCAAGGGCCAGAGCTCCTTCCCTTCCATTCAGGGAGCACTTATTTGGGGCCAGGCCTGTGCCTCTGCCTCCCACCCTCACCCCCATTTCCTCTCAGTGCATTTTCCCCTCAAACCTAATAATAATAACCATAGCAAGAATCATAAATGGGCATTTACCATGTGCCAGGCATTCTCCCAAGCACCTCACTTAAACTAACACTTCAGCCCAGCCGGGTGTGGCTCAGTGGTTGAGCATCAACTTAGGATCCAGGCAATCGGGGTTCGGTTCCTGGTCGGGGCACATGCCCGGGTTGTGGGCTCTATTAATGACTCTCTCATCACTGATGTTTCTATCTCTCTCTCCCTGTCCTTTCCTCTCTCTGAAATCAATAAAGACACATTTAAAAAAAAACACACAAAAAAACTAACACTTCATTCTCACAATAATGTGATCTCCTAACAGATCAGGAGACTGAGACTCAATGTTAATTGACTTGCCCCAAGTCAGCTCAGACTGGATGGTGCAAGATTTGAACCCAGTCCATTTTATCGTGATTTAGTCTCATTTTACAGCTGTGGAAACAGAGGCTCAGAGAAATGGATGAAGTTGCTGCAAATAACCTAGATCACAGATGGTGAGGCCAAGGTCCCTGGCAGGTAGGTCTGATCCAGGACCTCTGGCCCGAACACTCACCCTGCTGACTCTGGGTTTCTAGGGCGTGGCACCTATGCCCTCAGCTAATTCTCCCAACAAGTGGTGTGTGTGTGCATGTGTCTGTGCATGGGTGTGTGCATGTACTATCATTCTCCCACTTCCCATTTTACTGAGGTGGAAACTGAGGCCCCAAGAGGAAAAGGGACTCTCCTGAGGTTGCTGGGAAGTGATGGAGCCTTGGCCTCACCATCTGTGATCTAGGTCATTAGGAGCAACTTCATCCATTTCTCTGAGCCTCTGTTTCTGCAGCCAGGATTTGAGCCCCATCTGCAGGGGTTTTTGAAGCCGTTGGTAGAAGCTGCCATCTCAGTCCCCACCTCCCACCCCACCCCCCAGCTCCTGCTGCTTTCCTTGAGAGGTCTGGGCCCCAGGACAGGCTGGAATTGGGCTGTAGGTTTTTTAAAAAATGATTTGGTCTTCATGTTTTCCACCCTCTCTCTATCTCCCTCTCTGTCTTTCGATCATAATGACCCTGTTTGCAGGGGTGTGCCGGCCGGTAAATGTGCTGACCCAGGCAAAAGGAAGGGGGTGTCATTATGTGGTTGGGAAATGGTGGGGCGTTTTGTATGCCACCGATCTAGCATCCCAGGAATTTCAGCAGCCCTCAAGAAAATTAGAGAATTAGCTACCATGCAGGGCCATGGCTACTTCATCATTGTGTGTGTGTGTGTGTGTGTGTGCTTTTCTTAACTTTAAACTAGGACACTTTCTGCACATAAGATGCAGCACTGTTGGAAGAGGAGTTGCCTAAGGAGAGAGCCAGGCCAATGAGGTTACAGGCCAAGGCTAACACTTGGGAGAATCAGGCTCAGAGAGAGGCGGAACTTGCCCTAGGCCACACAGCTAAGGCCAAGCTTGATATCGCATGACTTGTGGCCCTATGTTCTTTCCAAGTAACTTGCTGTGTGAAACCAGACAAGTTCTTTTCCCTCTCTGGGTCATTTTTCCTCATCTGTGAAAGGAGGGGGAGGGATCTTTGTCTTAGTTCGGGTTCCCCAAAGACAGACCAGAGTCTAAGAATAAGGTATAAGCAGTTTTCTGGGAGGAGATCCCAGGAAGCAGGGGTGAGGGAGGGGAGGAGGTGACACGGGAGGGAAGGCAGCCCATACAAGGCACAGGAGCAAGGAGCTCGGAGCTTACTGCTCTAGGCAGCTGGAGTTCAACGCTCCTGGGGTCCCACTGAGGAACTGGGTGGGGCAACACAGAACTGCCACCCTGGGGGCAAGGTGGTGTGGTGTGTACCACCAACTCTCATCTCTCATTGGTTGGGGGTTGTTCAAGGAATGATGACTCTACAGGGATTCTAGCCGCTCCCCCTGGGTCAGAGGACATCCTCAGGCCAACCTGTCCTTTAGAACTGTCTGTGCAGGCGGGGTGTATGATTTCAAGGTATCTCTTGCTCTGATAGGTAATGGTTCATCATTTCACAAGCACCTTCATCAGTGTCCTCTCTCAACCCTTCTGAGCTGCCATGCCATCAGGGAAGCCATGTGTTGGCACAGTAGGTGGGGTACAAAATCACTTCCTCACCAATTGTGCCAGAGTCACCCCTATCCATGCTTCAGCATGTTGGCCATTTTTATTTATTTATTTATATTTTATTTTTTAAAGTATATCTTTATTGATTTCAGAGAGAGGAAGGGAGAGGAGAAGAGAAAGAAACATCAATGATGAGAGAGTCATTGATCAGCTGCCTCCTGGGGATGGAGCCCGCAACCCAGGCGTGTGCCCTGACCAGGACTTGAACCAAGATCTCCTGGATCCTAGGCTGATGCTCAACCGCTGAGCCACGCCCGGCAGGGCTGGCCATTGGTTTTTAAATAGTGTCATTGAAACCCCTGGGAGGCAGTGCCTTTGGGTGCCCCCTGAGGAGGGAGATGCCAAGGATTAGGCTGAATGGAGGGAGGGGACTCTATCCTCTCCACTATTTCCAAATTTGTGTTTTTATTTTTATTTAGTTTTTTCCCCCTCAAAGTTATACATGCTCATAGTTTAAATAGTCAAATATTCTTATAAGGCCCTTCTTTACCACTCCTCAGTGAAAATCACTTTCAACTCTTCTAACTGTTTCTTCTAGTATTTACTCTATTTCTTTAAATAACATGCTTACCAAGATTATTGCAATTTTTCACTTTTAGACATTGTTGACTATTCAGCATGGAAGAGGATTTGGTTCCTTTTGCCCAACTCTCTCCTTACCATGCACCCTTTCTATTCTCCCAGGATTGTAGTTATTTGGGTTAGATTAACTGTTAGTATTTCCTTTTTGCAATTGGATAAATCCTTTTCACAGCTGGGCCATATAGTCTGCTCTGATTACATTTTCTTGATTGCACAGCTTTTTGTTTTCCCTGGAATTGTAATTTGTTTAGCTTTTCATTTGCATAATTTTCTGTGTACTTACCACTGATTCATCCAGAAACTCTAATAGTTGTCGAAATGTCCTATTAGGAAATTTAGTAACATCAGGTATTCTATTCATTTCATCTTTTTTGAATCATCTCTACTGGAATTCCCTTACCTGCTACAGTCTGGACTGGTTGCTTTCCAGTCTACTGCTCAGCTGTCAACTGATGATCTCCTTTCACTGTCACCCCGGGATTCTTTTTGCCCCCTCTTACATTGGAGCCCTTGTTTCTGGATTCTTTCTTAGTTTGCTTCCCTGTTGTGATGGAGCACGTCTTCCAGAAGCTTCCTAAGAAAGGGTGCAAAGGAGGAAGATTTATTTGTGAGCTTGTTACATTTGATGATACCTTTAGTTATACTTCATGGGTAGTTAGGCTGGGTATTGAAATCATGGTTGAAATAATTTTCCCTCCTCAAAGGTACTTTTCCATTGTCTTCTTGCTTCTTGTGTTGTTGTTGATAGGTCTAAAGACATTCTGTTCTTAATCTCAGAAAATAGCTTATATTTTTCTCTCTCTGAAAGTTTTGAAGATATATATAATTTTTTGTCCCAAGTGTTCTGAAATTCCACAATGAGATGCCTTTGTGTGGTTCTATTTTCATCCATTGTTCTGGACATTTAATCAGTTCTATGATCTGGACAGTCATGGTGATCAATCCTGGGTAGTTTTCATTGATTACTTCTTTCATCATTTTCTCTCTTCCTTTTTTACTGTTCTCTCTTTCTGCTGAGACTTCTAAAATTCTATATAATCTAAGATTCTAATAAATTCTAAAATTCTTATCATTTTTATTGTTTATTTCTCTGTACTGTGTTTTTATTTTTTTTTGGGAGGAGATAAACCTTCATCTTTTTCTTTTAGTGTCTCTATTGAGTTTCTCATTTCTGTTATAATAATTTGAATTTTTGCTTCTGTAATTATTGTTTCATATTGTACAGATAGTGTTCTTATTGTACAAATGCAGTACCTTCCTCTTATTCCTCTGAGGATATTAATGATAGAATTAAAAAAAAGATTCAATCTCCTTGCCTAACATGCTTCTTTTAATTTACTTTTTTCCCCCTTTTATTTTGCCTTTTCTTACTGGTAGAGACTTTCTTTATGTGCTGATGATCCTTGGCTGTCTGCCCTATTTAATAGCAGGGTACTGAACTCTGATTGGAAGCTCTGTGTAATTGTGTGGGACTGCCCAACTCTGGACTTCATAAAGCGGGGCTGGCTAGGTCATTTACTTAGTCAGAATCTTTCCCTTTGGTCTTCTCAGATTCCCTGGGGTAGCGTCTTCTAATCTGCTTGGGAGGTGTCAGACTGGCCGCCAATGTTCTGAGGCAAGGGGGTTGTAATTGCATGGATGTTACATTCACTCGATCCTTTATTTACAGTGCAGTAGCTTTTGCCTTTTACATGTCTGGCCCCCTCCTGTGCACAGACTCTCTGTTTTCCTCTCTCCAAAAAATAAACTTCAAATATTCTTCTGGGGTGGGGGAGAGCAACTGTTTCTTTCAAATATCCCTCCCGTTCTCAGTCACTTCTCCATCCCCATTTCTGGATATATCTCGCACCACCAATCCCTGGGTCTTTGGCGGTTTTGCTGCGTGAGAAGCTGAGTTGCTTTCTGGCTTTCCCCACTGCTGTGTCTACAGGGATTCATGCAGGCCAGCCAAGTCAGTGCTTCTTATACAGACGCTTTCCAGGTTCTTACACCCTATTGCTGTGACCTTTTCCCCTGCTCTCTTTGACCTTATAGACTTATACTTAAAAAAAAAAAAAATCACACCACTAACAACCAACCAGCAACAACACTTTATAGATAGGAAGCAGAAGTAAATGCACGTCTTCCATCTACCCCTTTCTGTTTCCTAGATGATGGGGCAGATTTCATTTGAAATAAGAATTCCAGAAAATATCTTGTTTATGTTTGAGAAGACTCAATTTTTAAAAGAGGTGAATTCTCCCCAAATTAATTTATAAATTATATTAGCAATTCCAATTAAAACCCCAATAGTATTTTTTCGAGAACTTGACAAATTGTTTCTAAAGCTTATGTCGAAGAATAAGTGGCCAAGAAAAGCCATGGCAATTCTGTAAAAGAGAAGCAAGGAGGGGGGGGGTCGCCAAATATCAGGCTCCAGGAGTTGTTATAGTCACGAAGTCAGAGAGGGGCCGGCATGAGGCTGTACAACTGGGCGAGCGAAGCAGAATAAAGAGTCCAGAACCTGATGCCCTTAGATGGGTGCAGGGGTCGGGATCCTGCAGGAAGCAGATGGTGCCCTCAAAGGTTTCCCCGAGGAACGTTCAGCGTCGCGGCTCTTTCCGAGTGTTGGGCAGGGGTGAGGGAGCCAGCGAGGGATGCTGATGCGCCAGCGATGGGAGACCGTCACCCATGGTTCAGGAACTCGGCAGCGACTGGGGAGAGATGCAGACACTGGCCTCCCCGTGGCCGGCTGGGGGTGGGGGGAGGAGCACCCCCCGCCGCGCCTCCCGCTGGCTGAGCCCAGCTGGAGGCCAGGCGAGGCAGGCCCGAGACGCCAGCCTCCGGGTGCCCGGAGCAGGGTAGAGAGAGGTGGAGAGCCCATCCGAGAGGGGATGGAGACGCACATGGGAACAGCCCAGGACACAGAGATGCTCCTCTCCGAGGGCCCACAGGCAACACCAACGTCACGGCTCCCAAAGTGACTTCACCAGGTCCCCCTTCTCCTTCCATGAACGGCACTGCCGTCCACCTTGTCACCAGGCTGGATCCTGAGTCCCTCTCCACTCCGCATTTACTATTTAATTTACCATCATATTAAACCTCAAGCTGCCTCTTGGCTGGTGGTGTGAGCAACTCATCCTGGAGTTAGGCCCTGCCCAAGTGGGCACCCCCCGTTTCCTACAGGAAAGCCCTGGTCTCCCCCAACCTGCTTCTCCCAGCCCCAGCCTGCCAGACCTTGTGGGGCTCCAGCGCCCCGGGCAGCTGCAGGTCCCTGTGATCTTGCTCCTGCTGCCCGAGGAGGAGCCGCTGCATGGACCCCCCCTCCAGGCTCCTGCCCTCCCCGGAGCTCTAGCTGCTCTCCTTCCTATGTCTTGTCCCCTCTCCTGGTCTGCGACTTTGGACAATAGGAGGTGTGTACCCAGCTCCCAGAACAAACATCTGTGAGTGTTTGTTGAATAAATATATGATCGAATGACCAAATAAGGGAGCAAATGAATGCCCCGCTTTTCGGAAACACTGAAGAAAGGGAGCGTGGGTAGTTGGGCTTGACATTCATGTCATTTACTCAACAGCTATGTGTCCTACGTTTACTATGGGTCACACCCCATGCTGGTGCTCAGGATGTGGCAGCTAACACAGCAGATGGGGGTCTCTCTCCTCGTGGGACTTAGAGCCTGATGGGGGAAATAGCATTCAGCAAGCAACTTCGCAAATAATTATTTAATTTCAGTCATGAAGTGACAGTGACACAGAGTCAGGAGCGGTGGCACCCCAAGTGTGGGACAGGGTCTGTGTGGAGCGGGCCCAGTGGAGGGAACAGTGTGGGCCAAGCCCTGGAGGAGGGCAAGAGGCTGGCCTGGCTTAGGAGCTGACAGGAGAAGACTGTGGGCCTGAGGGACAGGAGAGGCTGAGCAGGTGGCGGGCAGCTTTGGGTGGGAGGGGGCATCGAAGGCGACCAGAGGGATAGAGAGTATGGATAAGTCTGGGAGTGGGGGTGTCACATGATCAGATTTGCATATTTTAAGTTTTCTCTGGAGACTGAGTTGAAGGGGGACTGAGGACTGGGGGTCCCTAGGCCTGTGGTGCCTCACAGGGCATGGGCGCCAAGGACCCTCAGAAAATGGTCCTATCGCTGGCATGGAAGGTGCCCTCCAGTTTTCTTGAGGGGCTGAAGGGAAGTTGCCCCCCCATCCCCGGCTCCCACCCCACCGTGCCCCTCAAGCACAGACGTTTGATTTCCCCCTTTCAAGGAAACAGATCAGAGAAGCTGAAGTTGCCTCCCTGAGGCCTGGGGCAGGAGGGGAGGGCTGACAGGTGGGGGTGAGCTCTGTGCCCGGTGTGCCCTCCACTTCACCTTCACACGTCTTATCCCTGACCTTACCCCACCCGCTGACCAAGGTGTCCCCATCTGTCCCCATTGAGAAGGTGGGAAACTGAAGGCTCAGGCCAGGCCAGCCAGTGACAGGGGTGGGGTGGGGTGGGGGCTGCTTCATGGGCCTGAGCACACCGCGCCGGCTGTAAACCTTGGGCCCCCCTCCAGGTCTGGACTCCTTGCCCGGGCCTGGGACTAAACCTCTCCTCCTCTCGCCGTAGTTAGGTTCACCTCCCTCTCTACTTACAAAAGTAACACCTGTTCAATGCTGAGCAGTTGAAAAGTCTACAGAAAAACTGTAAAACACTCCAGTCCTATTATGACCCAGAATTAAATACTGTCAACATTTTGGTATCTTTCTCTCGAGTCACTGTCTGACTTTTTCTCTCTCCTTCTTTCTTTTCCCAAATGGCATCACCACGTCTAAATCTTCACGAATCTTCTTCCATATGGATACTGTTCTACAGCGGCACTCTTACCTGGAGGGCACAAGCTCTGGAGCCTGTGAAGTTCAGAGTGGTCCAGGTTGGCCCTGCCATGTCTGAGAAGGCTTCCTGGAGGAGGTGTCCAGTAGGCAGGTAGATAGATGTACAGCTCTGGAGCCCAAGAGAGAAGGCAGGAATTTGGACATCACCTGTCCACACATGGCCATGGAAATGCTAGGCTAAAGAAATCCAGACTAAGGGCAGGAAATTGGGATGCACCAGCCTGAAGGATGGGGAGAGGAAAGTGAGCCCAGAAAGGTGACTGGGAATTAGGGGATGGTCCAGGGGAGGGTTGGGAAGAAAGGTGTCGTCAATGGGTGTGAATGCTGCAGAGAGAATCTGAGATGTGACCATTGGATTTTGGTGCAGGGATGTTGATGATAATTAATCAGGTGCAATTTCAGGTGTGGGGGGGGGAGGCGCGGTAGAAGCCAGGCCATATTCATTTATTCACTCATCGATTAGTCAATTTATTCATTCTTTCAGACTTGGGGCAGGGAAGAAAATGGCCCTCCAGAAGCCAAGGGTGGAAGGGCTGAAGGAGTGTGACCAGGAGACTGGGGAAGGGACATGGGAGGAGATGGCCCAGAGGAGCAGAGGACTCAATGGGAGGAGAGAGGGAAACTATCTGGGCAGCATCTGGAAACACCCTTGACAGTGGAGAGTGGACAGATGCAGCCTTCTGGA
This sequence comes from Miniopterus natalensis, assembly GCF_054644295.1. Taxonomy (NCBI): domain Eukaryota; kingdom Metazoa; phylum Chordata; class Mammalia; order Chiroptera; family Miniopteridae; genus Miniopterus; species Miniopterus natalensis. The sequence goes on from NC_142089.1 coordinate 13,536,116, forward strand.
GGGCTGCAGGGAGGCAGTGTCCTCAGGGGAGAGCCAGGTTTGGGGCAGGTGGGAGGTGAAAAAGATCTTGAGTCTTCAGACAGCTGGTGAACCTGCTCTGTGGCAAGGTGTGGTGTGGTGGGGAGAGGGGCTGGAGGCACAGGAAGCTCCAGGGACCGGCAGGGGAACCTTTGGCCAAACGAGGCACAGATTGCCTTCAGATGTCCCAGGGCCCCGACCTGTCCTTCACCCTGCCTGGTTCTTCCTGCCCCCTATCCTCCAGATTCCCTATGCTTTCCCATCCTTCCCCATCAGAATCCATCCCAGAAAACAATAGAAATGCCTTCCCTCTGAGGCCTGATGGACTGCAGAGCCACCTTCCCAGCCACCACCACCCCATTCTGGCGCGTGAACAAAGAGGGCATTGGGCTGAGGGGCAGGCAGCTGACATGGTGGGATTTTAGGCAGTGGGATGCAGAGGAGAGAGAAAGATCTTTCCAGCACTGCAGAGCCACCCACTACAAAGGCGCTAGGGGCCTGGCCCCAGTGTCATTCTGGGGCTTGTAACTCCTGGTGGCCCGATAATGATGTCCCAGCCTCTCCCACCCCCACCTCAGCCTCCACTGGGGCTACAATAGTGTTTCCAAGGCAGAGCAGCCAGAAACAAGAGAGAAATCAAGACACTTCCCTCATCTGCTCTGTCAGCTCTGCACATTAAGGCACATCAGATAAACATCTTGTCTTGTATGTGGTCGAGGTGTCAGACGGGGCCGGTAGCTGTCTGCTTCCCTCCGTGGTTCTCACTGTTCAGCTGGGCCTCAGGAAAGCCAGGGGAGGGCATGGGCACATGCCACTCACCCATGGAGCTTGGGCTGGGGTGGAACCCTCAGCCCCATTGCAGCCTCAGGGGAGGCAACATGACTGGCCCTCTCCTGGTCTACAGCCCCTCATGGCTCCCTAGGACCCACAGCATCGCCTCCACACTCCTCAGCCTGGAGTCGGAGGCCTTCTGGGCAATCCTCTTGCTCCGTCTCATCACACATCTCACACTGGCCGGGATGGAATATGCTTTGTACTTTTCCACCTCCCAGTCATTGTTCCCACGGCTTTCTCCTCCTGGAAGCCCCTCCCTGCCTTCTGCCATTGCCTAAACCCTGCTCCTCCACGATCCAGCCTCAGTGCCCCTCCTCCTGGAGGCCCCTGGCTGCCAACCTCCTTCTCTTCGCTCAGCTTCTGCTTCTTCCTGCCCCCAGCTTCTGTCACAGTGTGGTATTGGCATGAGCCTCAGAAAATGCTTTCAGTGAATTTTCTACCCTGTTCGGATTTAGCTCGAATATATTAAGCACTACCACGTGCAGGTCTTAAATTGCACATACTTGGCCTCCTTACATCTGCACAATGATGTGGTGATGTCCGAACCACTGTCCCCATTTTCCATGTCAGAAAACAGGCTCAGAGAGGCTCAGGAACACCCCATAGTCACACAGCCAACAAGGACTGGAGCTGGGATCACTCTGAGACCTTCCGAGTTCAGAAGCAGGCTATTTCTACTCCATGCCGTGTCCTTCCAGCTGGAACATCTGTGACTCTTGCCAAATGGGGTCTTAGAGGAAGAAGAAAGGAGTGGTCTGCTGTTTCCACATTGACTTTGATTGCAATCTTTTCTTCTTTGTTATTTTTTCTTATAACAAAATAAATGTGTGTTCAGGTCTGACTTTTAAATCCAGTGCTCTTTCTAAGACACTCCATTGTCTCTGTTCCAGGTGGAGTCCTTGAGCCAGAGAAAGACATATAGGTCACCTGGTTCATCTCCCTGCCTCCAGTTGGGACTCTTGATTATTTCAAGTGACAGAAACCCAACCATGATGGTTAATATTATATGTCAACTTGGCTAGGTGATAGTACCCAGATATTTGGTCAAACACTGGTTTAGATGTGGTGGGGAAGGTAGTTTTAGATGAGATTAACATTTAAGTCAGTAGCCTTAAAGCAGATTGCTCTCCATAATGTGGGTGGGCCTCATTCAATCAGTTGAAGGCATTAAGAGAAAAAAGACCAACCTCCCCTAAGGAAGAGAGAATTTTACCAGCCAACTGCCTTTGGACTTGAGCTGCAACATCAGCTTTTCCCTGGGTGTCCAGCCTGCTGACCCACCCTGCAGATTTGGGACTTGCCAGCTTTCACAATAGAGTGAGCCTATTCCTTAAAATCAGCCCCCCTACCCCCTGCCCCGCTTTTCTCTGTGTTGGCTTCATTCACGAGCAGACTCTCCTCAGGAGGTGCAAACAAAGCTGCCAGCAGTTCTAACATTGTAAACCATAGAACGGGGGCGCTTTAAAAAAATAATTCTAGCAAAAGTTCTGGAGTTGACACTCATTGGCTTGGCTCAGGGCCTGTGACTATTCCAGGCCCTGGAATAGTCACAGGAGCCAACTGCTGAGACTCTGACTGACCAGGAGGCTAGGTGGCCCTCTTTTCTGTTCTGACAGTGATTCCTACATAATTTGCTTGCTTCCTGCTTTGAGGCAGATCCCGGGAACCGAATCAGCCAGAAATCAGAACTGCAGATCTGAAGAAAAAGCAGCCAGTGTGACGGAGCCCAGGGATTCGTTTGAATGGGGCAGGGTGGAGCCAAGCTTTAACCATTTCTCTGGGGAAGAGTTTGGCTGAAACTGAAATCTCTAGGGAACTGGCTCATGACTCCTCCCCGCCCCTCCTGGAACTCAGGAGTCCTTTGGTTCCTCCCTCTGCCCAATGCTTGAATACCTTTTCTAGCATTTCCAAGTGGTTGTATACCTCCAATGACAGGGAGCTCATTACCCATCAAGGCAGCTCATGCCCTTTTTGGCTAGCTCTGACTGGAAGAAAGTTCTCTCTTATGGCGAGCTGAAGTCTGACTCTGTACCTCCATTCATCAGTCCCAATTCTGCTCTCCTCCTGCTCCCTGTCCTGCCCCTTCCTCCCTTCATACCCCAGACCAGCACTATGCTAATCCCTCACCCACACCATGGTTCTCCAGGCCTCTACGTCAGCAATTCTACCAGCCGTTCTCCAGATGCTCAGTTGAGCACATTACTCATGTTATCTCATGCGCACCTATTTGAGGTGGGTACGATTGTTGTGCCCATTTTATGAAGAAGGAAACTGAGCCTCAGAGATGTGAAGGGGTTTTCTTAGGGTCACCTGACTAATATGCGGCTTAGTAAGAGGACTTCTTTGACTCCAAAGCCCATGTTCTTTGCCACCACGCTACCTTCCTTCAACTGTTCCTCAAATGACTTGGCTTCTAAAAGCCCCTGCTATCCTTGGAGCTTTCTTCTGGTCATGGTCCAGTAAATCAAAGCTTCTCAAAACGGGGTACCTTGGCTGGAATTGTATTGGTCAGGGCTCTTGTAGCTCCATATTATGGAAACAACTCTCAAACTGGCTTAATTATTGGCTCATACAACTAAAAATTCCAGGAGGATATGACTTCAGGTATGGCTGGATCCAGAAGCTCAAACAATATTATCAGAACTCAGACTTGTTCTCCTTCTGCAGCTCTCTATAATGCTATCCTCTATCTTGGCCTCATTTTCAGACAGGCCTTTCCCCTTAGTAGCCTTCAAAAACCAATGTTTTACATTTTATCCATTTAGCAATCTCAGGAGAAAGAGCTTCCCATTTTCATAGTTTTGGGCAAAGTCCCAGACTGGCTGTCATTGACTTGTCTTGGATCATGTGCTCTCCCTTAAACCAATGGCTAGATGCAGGAGCCAGTGCTCTGACTGGCCAGGCCTGGTATCACACGCTCACCTCTGGAGCTGGGGAATAGTGTCATTTCCATCCAAACCACATGGGCTGGAAGTATGTGTATGTGTTTTGTGAGGGGAGTTCCCCAAAGAATAAGGGTGCTGTTTTCAGAAGAAGTGAGAATATTGGGCATCAGACACAGACATAGAGGCCCCCTTATGAACCAAACCTTCTCTATTGCTGAGGCCCAGGGGTATGTGTGAGCATTGCAAGGAAGAGTGTGACACTCACCTCCTTCCTCTGGGGCCCCTACCTTCAGTCATGCAACCAAGAATTCCGGTGTCAATTTTAGCAGCCAGGCCACCCAGTCAATGCATCTCTGAGTTCTGACTCCCTGCCTCACACACCACAGCTCAGGCCAGCCTCTTCCTGTTGAATTTTGGAGCTAAGCCCAGCACTTTTAAATGCACCCCTCTGACATTCTGTCTTGATACACTCAGATGAAAGCTCCACATAGGCTGGGGTCTTTCCTGTCTTATTGTGTTGTGTCCCCAGAACCTAGAACAGTGCCCAGCCTACATAGACACTCAGTGAATGTCTGTTGAATGAATGAAGGAGACGAGCTCGTGGCTCCAGTCAGGTGGGACAATATGGCCACTTCGGGTGTCTGTATGCTTGGTCCCTCCCTGTCAGGTTGCACATCACTGTTGAATAGCAGAAACTACCACGTACGGAACACAGACCACACACTTCACATCCACCATCTCAGTTAATTCCCCAGCCCCTCAGAGCCCTGTGAAGTGGGGGTTATTTTCTCCTTTGGCAGATGAGTAACACAGGGGCTCAAAGGGGTCATGCAACTTACCCAAGGTCACACAGCCAGGATGTGCAGAGCTAAGATTTGAACCCAAGCAGAGGGACAGGCTGGACCCCTATCTCAAATGACTGTCAGTGATAATCATGGCAAACACGTACCAAGTGTCCACTGTGTCAGCATCATACATACTAAGGGGTTTACCTGTATCATCTCAGCCCTTTATTCTTTACAGCAACTTTGCAGGGTGGGTGCTCTTCTATCCCATTCAACTGATGAGGAAACTGAGGCTCAGAGAAGTTAAGAGACACGCCTAAGGTCACATGCTGGTAAGCGGCTGAGCTAAGATTTGAACCCAGGATTGTTTGGTCCCAGGTTCTTCTCGGCCGCCTAGTGCTGCCTCCCCAGCAGTATCTCCCCGCCCCCAGCTGACCCTGATCTGACGACCACAACAGGCACTGATCTAGACACTGGGGATATAGCCAAATCCTCATGGCTCGTAGGCTGGACAAGATTCCTGCCCTCACACACAACACTGTGGGGGAGTCAGAGAGAGATAATAAACCACAAAGCACAAAGGAAATGGAATGCGTCAGATGGCCAAGAGCACTGAAAAGGAAACAATATTCAGGGTAAGAGGACTGTGAGTTTTGTGGCTGTCAGGAAAGGCTCTCTGATGAGGGGACATTGGAGCAGATCCCTGAATGAAATGAGCGTATGAGCTGTGCCATCATCAGGAGGAAGAGCTTTCTAGGCAGAGGAACAGCATGTGCAAAGGCCCTGAGGCAGGGCCACACTTGCTGTGTTCCAGGAACAGTGGAAACTAGTGTGACTGGAGCAGGGGATGGGGAGGAGTTGGAGAGTGATACAGGCCAGACCGTGCAAGGAAGGGGGGATGGACACTGAGGGTGCCCAAACCACAGGTGTCCATTGTGGAAGGGTGGCAGCTACCTAGCTCTGCAGAGGAGGGCTAGTGTGTAGGACAAGGGTCTGTTTTGGGGTAAGAGAGCACGGTCTCCAGTGACCTTCGTTCTCCCTTTCCTGCCAGTCCTTGGAAACAGTCCTGCTGGATGCTATGAAAATGCCCTGTTTCAGGTACACAAGGGCCTGACTTCTCTCTCCAGCTTTCCTGACCCCCCTCCGGCCACTCAGGCTCATTACTTCTGCACATGCTCTGCCCAGTCCAGCCTCGGGGCCTCTGCTGGTACCATTCCCTGCCCCTTAAATGTCCTCCTTACCATCCCATCGAACGTGTTACAGTTCTGCCGGCCTGCACAGGGGACCACACTACATTGGAGCTGGCTGCTGTGGGCCTGTCTCCCCCACTGGCCCATGAGCTCCTAGAGGGCAGCGAACATGTTGTTTTTCTGCATGCTCATCACCTAGTCTGGGCAGGAAATATTGCCTGAATAATGAATGATGGGTGAATAAATTATAATTGAATGATGGAAGGGAGGGGCGAGGGATGGAGGGAAGGAAGGAGAAATGAGGGAGAAAAGGGCAACCCAGTTCAAATGTGACCTTCCCTGGGATGTCCATGTTTCAAAGCCACATGTCATTTCTTAGCATCATTTATGGATGTGCTGCCTCACCTCTCCTTCCTGGGATTCCAGGAAACACGTCATAATTATCTCTTACCTCCCCATCTCCTTTCCATGCCCACCCTGGCATGGTGTGCATACAGAGGGCTTAGTAACTACTGAATTAAAACAACTAAAGGCCTTATAAACATACCAGTGTCCTCCCTTACCAGGAAGACCAGTATTTTCCTACAGAATGAGGGTAAGGCTTAAATCCATTTTTCTATAGCAGGGGAAACCTTAGACATAAAGGGGAAGCAAAGAGGGTAAAGGACAGGCTTCCCAGTTCTCCAAGGGAAGAAGGGGATATATATTGGTTGCCTGTTGTGTGCAGTTGCTTCATTCAGACTCTAAGTTTATTTCCCCAGCCGCCCTGGGAAATGGGTATTAGTCATCTAATTGCACAAGTAGAGAAGCTGAGGATCAGAGAGGTGGAGTGACAAGACCAAGGTCACACAGCTGTTCAGAAAATTGGACCCCAGGCAGTGGTATGCTGGTGGTAAACTGTCTCTCAAACAAACGAACAAAAAAGCCCTGATTTGTAGTGTTTGCCAATTTCTATGGTGTAAATACTCCCACTGAGGCCAATTTCAAGCTACCAACAACAGGCCTGCAAAATTCCCAAATATTTCCCAATTGCCTCCTGCAAGCTAGCAGCAGCTGGCGCAAGCCATCTCCAGCACATCACTGAAGGTCTGCCTGACCCCCAAGTGGAGGTGGGAGGACCAGGCTGGTGGACCTGAAATGGGGGTGAGGGAGGCCTGGAGGTGGGGGTAGGGACCTCTACCAGCCTCATATTTCTCCAAGCTCCTTTTGGTCTTGCTGACTCCCCTTCACCTACTCTGCTGGCCACTCCTGATGCTTTTCCACACTGGGTCTCTCTCCCAGAAGCCTCTCTGCTTGGACTGTCTTTCTGATTCTTTGCCCTTCTGATATGTTTTTCCTCCCGTTTCTCTCTGCAGGTTTCTCTGCCTCTTCTTTTCTTGAACTCTCCCTCCCTCTCAGGAAATATTTCAAAGTCTGTTTAAAAAACAACACAGTGACTGACTTTACAGGTTTTTTTTCCTTCTTCTTGAGAACAGGACGTGAGAAGGCCAGGTTGAATTTCCTGTGTGAAATGATGTGTGGGGTTTCTGAGCAAAACAAGGGTCAGGCTGTGGTCCTGGAGGAGCCCATGCCAAGGTCACCTGGAATCAGGCCTCAGACAGTGCAGCCCACGGGGTACCCAGGCCACTCCCCTACTCCCTGGGGACAGGTGTTCTGGACATGTGCTGGGACAGGGCTAGGACAGGCACAGAACATTCCACCCCACACCGCAGTTCCGCCCCATTTATTCAGGCCCTCACCACAGGGCAAGAGGGAGCCCCTGCCAGTCCAAGCCCTGCTCCACCTTTTTGCGCTGTGGGTGTGACTCAGGGCAAGCCACTGCCTCTCTGAGCCTCAGTTTCATCACCTGTAAAATGGGGGTGATGAGGTTGACTTTGGGGTCTCGCTCGTGAGACTAAATGTAGGTAACACACCCAGCAGAGCGCCTGGCAAGTAGGTGGTGCTGAGGTATCATTAGAAATCTGTCCAGTGGGGAGGAAGCGGGAGGGAGGTGTGCTCTATATAAAGGCTAACTGAAGTCTACCCTGTTCTAAGGCAAAACCATGATCAGCTGAAATTCTCTTGAGAGAAGTGTCCAACAATTGGCTGTACGGCCTTAGTTCCTTAACCTGTCCTCACCTCAGTTTCCTAACCTTCAAAGTGGGGTTTATAATTGGACTTACCACCTAGGAGTAGTGCATGAATTCAATGTGATAATATACGAAAAGTGCTTGAAACAATGCCTGGTACACAGTAATACTGAATCAGTGCCAGCTGTTGTTATTAATTTACACATCCCAACAGCCAGTCAGTGTCACAGAACACTGACATTTTTGGTTCTATTTAAGGAGGCCTACGATGGGGACTGTCTCCATACATTTATCCTTCAGCAGACATCATGGAGAGACTCCTAACCTCTGTGTGCTGCCCGGTGTCCCCACCTATGAGTTGGGGGTACTAACAGCCCCACCTGATAGGGCATGTCTGAGCAGCCCTGACCAGTGCTTGACAGTCTCTCTCTTCCTGGAGGTTCAGATTCCTCATGCGGTGAGCACCAGGGTGTTGCCTCTCTGTGCCACATCCTGACCAGGGTGGTCCAATTCCTGGGGCTCAGCAGGACCTGGCCACGCCCCATCTCCAGGGCGGCACCTAACCCAGACCTGGCCACCCAGGGCTTCCCTGATTGGTTTCTGGCTGGCATGTGACCCAGGCTGGGCCAGCGAGAGCCTGGCCCTCTGCCAGGCGCAGGGACCCGAGCAAGCGTGAGGGCTGACCCCTGCAGTGCCTGGCATTGCTCAGCCAAGTTTGTGCATGTTTTCGTTGACCGTTCTCAGCATTCTCTTCTCACTTTGCAGATGGAAACAGGAGTCAAGAAGCCTCATTTGTGTCACTGACTCCTTCTGTGACCTTGGGGAGGCCCTCTCATTTGTTACTCAACAGGTACTTAAGTGGCAAGTACTGGGAAATAATAACCGCTAGCATTTATTGAGCCCTGCTTATGTGCCCAGTGCTGCTCTAAACGCTTCGCATCCAAGAGAAATGCTGTTATTCCCATTTTACAGGTAGGATAACTGAGGCACCAAGAGTTGACACAGCTGATAGTGGTAGAGCTGCGATGTAAGCCCCAGTGTCTGATTGTCGTCCATGCCCTTGAACTACTAACTGTGCCACCTCTGCTGAGCTGGGACCCTCATCCCTGCCCTCACAGAGCAAGGACAGTGGCTCTTGGCCCCTCTGGTTTCCTGGTAGTTCTGGCTCTAAGGAGGAGGAAGGAGCTGTGTCCCAGATCTGGAAATCCCAGCTCTGGCCTCACTCCTGTGTGGTTCCTGGTAGGTCTTGGCTCCTCTCTGAGCCTCAGTTTTTCTTTTTCAATGAGATGGGTTCTCAGTGAAGATGCTCCACCTTCTTGGAATGGCTGGGCTCTTAGCACCCCTCCGCCATCCACCCCTGCCCCATCGTGTCCATTCCTCCCCTCCCCAAATCCTGGTCCCTCCTCTGAAGTCCTGCTCTTACAACCAGTGGGTCCTGGCTTCCCTCCCCTAATGGGGAAAGGCAGACAGCCAAGCAGGAGGGATCCAAAGGTCCAGGGTTGGTATAGACCCACCGCCCACCAGCCACGCAAGCCTGTCTGGCCTGGTGAGGGGCAGGGCTGCTTCTATTGATTGGTACTGTCAGCACGGGGAAAGCAGCTGTTTTCCACCAAATCTGAAATCGATGGAACTCAGCTTAGCAAATGAGAATGGAGGGCTCGGAGCCAGGAAGTAGTTACCCTTGAGTTTTGGAAACAGTTTGCTTGGAGGGTCAGCTGGCGTGGCAGGACTGCAGAGCATGCTGGGAAGCCTCAGGGGCCTGGGCCAGGGGGCACCTTCCCAGTTCAGGGCCAACCCAGAGGCTTTGCACTTCAACTCACTGCTATTCTCCTTCAGTCCTTGACCCTGAACCTGGTGAGTAGCGTGGTGGTACAAGTCTGACAGCCCAGGGCTGGGGTCATCAATCTGGTTGCAGCCCCAGCTCTCACATTGACCTGCTGTGTGGTCTTAAGCAAGTCTCTGTTCCTCTCTGGGCCTCAGTTTCTCTAGGGGTCAGAGGAGGAGGTCAGACCAGTGAGCAGTCAGGACAGTTCAGCTCTGCCCTCAGTGACGGTGGTGACAATATTCCCTCCTGTCTGGGCATGCTGCCCTTCCCAGGGAGGGTTCATGGAGTGGACATGGCCTTTGTGAGGGGCATAACTGGCCCATTTCACACCCTAGCCCTTGCCATCCCAGAGCGTCAATTACTATCCTTTGTACACACTCCTATGTGGCAAGTTCCCTTCAAAAGGCCTTATGATATCCAACCCCTACCCCCCATCTCTGAGGCCTGCCCATGTCTCCCAAGGAGGCTGTAGCTTCCCATGGGGCCAAGGACTGAGCCCTGGGTCTTTGGCTATTTTTGTGGGTGTGGGGCTGCCCCTAGGCAGGGGACATTAGGAGTTGGGCCTGCGGAGAGGTCCTTATTATGGCCTTTGAAGCTGGGCTCCAGTATTTGCTGAGAGAACACTGGGCTGATGGTCCGGGCTGGGTCCTAAGCCTTGGACACACCCTGGTTTCTGGCTCTCGGTGTCCCTGTCTGCCAAAGACGCTCACTGAGCTGGGGTGGCATTAAGGGCCCTTCCAGGCTGATGTTCTCACACGCGTTCTCTCTCTCTGTTCTCTCCACATTGTCTTGACTCTCCCTTCTCCCCTCTCTGCTGCTGTTCCCCTCTTGACATCTCCTCTTACATCCTACCTGCTGCCTCCTCATGGCCTCCTGGCCCACACTAGCCCTTCTCTTTCCTGCTCCACATCTTTAAGATGAACCTTTAAAAGCACAACTCTAGGCCTCATGATCCGATCCTACCCTGCTCAGCAACCTCCCTGGCTCCCTGGTCCCCAAGACAGAGATCCAGTCCTCCGGGCTGCATTCACGCCCTGTGCTCTTGCCCAGCCCACCCCCCGCTCTTATCCCCAGCACTCCGCACGGTGCCTCCCGCTCTCGGGCCCTAACGCACTGCTTCCTCTTGTCAGGTAGGGCCCGGGCTTCCCCACCTCTGGGCCTTTGCTCTTGCCCCTCCATCTGCCTGTAATGCCTTTCCTCCCTTTTCCTTCTGTAAAAAACCCTGCTCCTTCTTCCAGGCTTGCTCGTAGGGTGTCAGTCATGGTACCTACTGTGCCCCTCAGGTCCCCCACAGCCCTGGCTAGAGCCCCTCTCCCCGTGGGCCTGGGTTCGATTCGAGGTGGCCCCCACAATAGGGGATCTCTCCATGGCGTGAGGCTGCTGTGTCCTCCCACACTTGGAGATGGTGAGGACCCTGAGGACAGAGCCTAGATCCTCTCTGTCACTCTCCTCGGGCTTGTTTAACATCAAAGGAAAGTAACTGCTTAATCATAGCTGATCAAATGGCGCTGGGCTGGGTTACCTTTCAAGAGAGAGTGTGAGTGGCCTAGAACCGGGCTGAGTTAAATAGGATGGAGCTGGTTTGGGAGAATTTGTCCGAATCCAGGCAGATTTAAGTTGAGTTAATTGGGCTTGTCACTCAAGGTTAGGCTGGATTATCTTGGGTCAGTTGGATTCGTCAAACTGAGTTAATGGGGTTGGGCAAGTTAGAAGAGTGGGGTTGGCTTAGTTGGTTTGGACTGGTTAGGGGAAATGGCCTGTTCAGTTGCACTACGTTGAATTACTTGGAATGGGTGAACTGGGTTTGCTTGGGCTGGGTAAATTGGGTTGGTTTGGGCTAGTTGAGCTGGACTATTGAGTTGTCTTTGTTTAGGTTAGTTCAGTTGGGTTGGTTTGGTTAGATTTGGCTGGTTATTTAGTTTGGCTAGGTTAGTTGTGTTAGGCTGCTGAACTGAGGCTTAGTTAGTTTGGGCTAATAACAAAATGCCATAGACTGTGTGGCTCAAACAACAAACATTTATTTCTCACAGTCCTGGGGGCTGGAAGTCCAAGACCAGGGTGCCAGCATGGTTAGGTTCTTGGTGAAAAGAAGGCCCTCTTCTTCCTGGTTTACAGACAACCATCTTCTGTGTCCTCTCAAGATGGAGAGAGCTCTGCTCTCTTCATCCCTTTGAAGGGCACTAATCCCACAGTGAGGGCTCCACCTTCAGGACCTAATTATCTCCCAAAGGCCTTAATTCCAAATACCAACACATTGGGGATTTAGGCTTCAACGAATGGGTTTAAGGGGGAGAGAACACAAACATTCAATCACTAGCAAGTTGGGTTGGCTTATTTGGGATGGGTCAGTTGACTTGGGCTAACTAGTTGAGTAGGCTGGATTAGGTTAGTGGAGCAGTGCTACTTGAGTTGGTCTGGTTGATTAAATTAGGTTTGGTTAGATGGGTTGAGCTCATTACTTGGGTTGGGTTAGTTGGGGAATTGGTTTGGGTTGGTATGGGCAGGGTTAGTTGGGTAGAGCTAGTGGGATGGGATAGGTCACTTGGGTTTCTAGAAGTGGGCTAGTAGATAGGTTGGGTTGATTGGCTTGTCTGGCTTGGGATAGGCTGGCTCGGTGGCTGGGTTATGGGCTGGCCTGGGCTGGCCTGGGTTCCCAGCTGGTGGGGGATTAGCCGCAGTGCTCTGAGTTCTGCTCAGTCTCCAGCGCTGAGTGGTGTAGGTGGGGGGTGGGGGGCACCTTGGCCACAAATAGCTGTGGGGAACACAAACAGTTTGGTGTTCAAAGACCTCAGTGGTGGCGGCTGTAACTTTCCACACGGCCCCAGCAAGCACGTCTCTAAGCCTCATGTTCAGGCCTAGCTACTGCTTCCTCTGTTAGCAAACCACAATGTAGGGGGCAGGAGAGGTGGGGAGCATGGGGGCTCTGAACCCCTCCTTACCAGGCATCCCCCAGCTTAGACGCCAGGCACTCTCTGTTAGAGAGAGAGATTGACGCCGTGGGGAGTGTATTTCGTCCCTGCAGCCCTGTGCAGCGGGTGTGCCAGGACTGGCAGGAGAAGGTCAGACCAGCAAGGGCCATAAGGAGGCAGGAGCGGAGGTGGGTGGTGGTTAAACTGCGGGCCAGGCAGAGCTCAGGGGTCTCTGGGACTTCGGTTTCTGCACAGCTGTGGTGGGAGCTGAGCTAGACATACACTCGTTATTCATTCATTCATTCATTCATTCATTCATTCATTCATTCATTCAAAAAACTATGTCTTGAGCACTTGCTAAGTGCAAAGACCTGGCAGGCAGCAGGCAAAGGAAGGTGTGATAGCGACGGCTACAGACACAGGGTTCCTGAAGGGCTGTGCAACCTTGCCAACCCCTGTTTTCTCTCTGCCTCTGCTCAACCCCCTCTGCTGTCCTTTGAAGGCACCTACTGTGAGCAGGTCAGAGCCTCCCTGTGCCCAGATAAGATATACTCTGTAGGCAGAGATGTGACAGTGGCCAAACCCAGACATCAGGCCCTGGGACTCACCACCCAGTACTCCCCCTCTCCAGCCTCCCCCCTCTCCACTTCCCTGCCTCTGGCCCTCACCATACCTCACCTTCCCACCCATGCCAGCCAGTCCCTGGGAAGGCAAAGCATCTAAACCCAAGGGGCCTCACAGGTTGTCAAATTTAAGCCCACACTTTAGAGATGATGATATTGGGCCCAGAGTTGGGGAGTGTCTTGTTTGGGACACACAGCACACTGGAGGCAGAACCAGGGCTCCGGTCCATATATCTTGATTCCCCAGGCCAGGAGCAGCCACACAACTCAGTGGAAATTCCATGTATTTGCAATCCAAACAGCCCTAGGATTGCATTTATCTCTCTGTGGTCTTGGCTAAGTGTCTTAGTCTCTTAGCCTCTGTTTCCTCTAGGGCAGTGGTTCTCAAACCTCAGGGGGACATTTGGAAATGTCTAGAGACATTTTCAGTTGTCACAGGCATCTAGTGGGTAGAGGCTGAGATGTTCATAAACATCCTATAGTGCACAGGATGGTCCCACAACCAAGGATGAGCTGGTTCCAAATGTCAGCAGTGCAGATGTTGAGCAACTATGCTGTGATGAGCAACTATCTTGGGACTGAGGGGTTTCCTGGGACATGGGATTTTCTGTCCTAAAACTGGGACAGTTCAGGGCAACCAGATGGTTGGTCACACCAGCTTCCTCCTCTGGGAAATGGGACCATAATCCCCTCCCCACAATTCTATATATCGAGGGCTAAGCACAATGCCAGGCCTGGGCTGGCACTCAGACAACAGATGGGTTTGACGGGTAGCACTATCAAGACATGTTGCTTACCAGACTCCTTCCTCCTGAGGGTCTTTGCCTGGCTTTCCCTGGTGGACCCTATTTTTTGACCTTCCTCCCTGCTTGGCCCATCTTCCCAAGGCTCCCAGACTGAGCTCCTCCAGGAGGCCGTGTCTGAATGGTTCATCCATAGAGACCTCTCCTTCCTGGGGCCTCCTACCACCGGCCCATTGGGTGTCCTGTTAGCTGTGAGGAGTTCTGAGGGTTGGGGGTCTGCCTTCTTCCCAGGTAGTTTAACTCACTGTCATGGAATTATCTGTCCTGGAATTATCTGAATCCTGCTCATGCCCTAACTAGACCGAGAGCTCCCAAGTATCTGCGTCAAGTGGGTGTCTGTGCCTGATGCCCAGCTCAAAGCCTGGCACAAATGAGACGGGCAAATGACCACTGGATGAATTTCACCAAGTTCCACCCTCTGCAAGCCATGGAGACCCTGTCTTTTCTACCTGTGCCCCCTCCTCCTGTCACCCCTGGCGTGGGGCTGGGCACACAGTAGAGGCCCAACCGGGCCTGGGCTCTTGCAGCCTTAAGAGATGTCAAAATTGAGGTCAGTCATGTGGTAAGAGGTTTGCAGTACCCAATGGGTGTGAGCACATCTTGGTAAATTGCATTCACAGGTAGGACATGTTTTCTTTATATAAAAATGCCATTTGGCTCTTGAGGGTGGAGGTGATAGCTAGACGTTGGCAGGGCCTGGCCACTTCCCTGCTGTGTTACTCTGGGCAGGTTTTTTAACTTCTCTGGGCCTCAGTTTCCAATTTGTAAACTGGGGGTTATAATTGTGCCTCCCACCCAGGGGAGTCGGGAGTATCCAACGAGATGATGCCGTCGAGGGCCCGGTGCACGCTCAGTGCTCCATGGGATCAGCCGTTCTGATTATTACAACTCCCAGGAGATGCTCAGGGACCTTGAATTCCTCTGCTTTTCCTTTTCCATCCTTCCACTCTTCCTGCCCTGCAGCTCCCTCAATCCAGGCCCTCCCCGAAAACAGAGGCCCAGCTCTGAGCACTCATGTGGTCCCTGGCATGGGGCAGGGGGCTGTGGGCTTGTCCTTGGGCACCTTGAAGAGGCCCACCAGGACCTCCATAGCGTCTGCCCTGGTTCTCCCAAGTTGCCCCCTGCCTGGTGCTCCGCCATGCCCCCAGAGACAAGGTGAGCCTCTGCACAGGCTCGGGCAGGGAAGGGTGGACTTATTTACCCTTTGCCCAGGCTGGTTTTTCTGTCCCTGAGGTGAAGGCTTGCTGGTTACCCATGTTTCCGGCCAGGTGCTGGGGTGACATGTCTCCTAGCCACCCCACCCTGGACCCCCTCCACCCTTGCCACAAGCTCTCCCTCCACGTCCCCTCCCTGGCCACCGGAAATCAGACTCAGGAGCCTCCAGGGCCCCTCAGGTCTTCCTTAGTGAAGTTGGCACCCACGGCAGCTGGCTCGGGCCAGGACACCCTTTCGCCCCAGTGGACATGGCCACAGACTACACACTGGCCGGCTTTATGGGACACAGCAGAGCCACTGTCCTGCACGTACAGCCAGGCAGCTAGATCTACAAAGAGATGCTTTCTGTCTCTGCCCCTGCCCATTGTCGGAGGAGCGCATCCTGAACTTGGCTGGGGGCAGGGACCGTCTGAAACTCCCTGGCTTTTGGCTTGATGACTCAGGAAGAAACAGCCGCACCCCACAGTCTTGGGCGGTGGGGCTGCTCTGTGGCGAACTGTCCTCCCAAAGATGCTTGTTTTCCAAATTTCAGTCATTCCGGTAACAACTTCACGACTTTTCTTACTCTAAATTCATATCACACGTAATATTCCTTATATATATTTTCCTTAATATATGTTTTAAAAAGCATTCATTCTTTTTACTTAAATAAACTTAGTCTTATCCTAAGAAATCTTACCTGTGGAATCATAGGTTTGTTTCACTAGACTTTTCCCCCTAAAGCAGATGAGATAACTATGAAATAGCAAATGCTGGGTGGTGCACCATCTCTAACACAGTCCTTGGAGAGCAATCAGGAGGGTTATCACTATGGGAGATCCCTGAGCCCAGCTCTTGTCAGACCCCTGAGAAGACACAGCCTGGCCCTCCGAGCCACCCCCAGCTACAGGAACCCCAAAAACTACTTAATGCCATTAATGCTGATTGGGAGTGGAACTCTATTCTGCCCAGCTGCGATGAGTCCCGAGGGAAGTTAGGAAGTCCAGCTTGGCTTAGCTCAGGAGGTAGGACTCATAATCATACCTCATTGATTAGCATAGCACTTTACAGTTTGCAGAGCCCACTCTCAAATCTTTGGCTCACCATGACCAGCCTAAGCCCACATGATCGAGAAGGACGGCGCTGAGGTTGATGGTAAAGGCACAGACTGTCATCACTGGAAAGGCCCCACAGTTGTCTGGTCTGGCCTCCCAGAGGCTGCTCTATGAGGTGATTTTGGTGGGGCACTGACTCACGGAGTGAGAGTGGGGAGCCCTTTTCTATTCCTGCTCATGCTTTGATTACCACCAGGGCAGAAGTCTCCGGTGCTGGAGGGTCTTTCACACCTTTCTTTTACTTGCTGGCCTCCCATCAGGACAGAAAGCCTCAGGGTCAGACTATAGTATCTATGGAGTTTCATAACCCTCGTGGTAGACAGCATTCTAAGGTGGCCCCCAAGATTCCCGCCCCCCATATACATACCCGTGTACTCCTGTTCTGAGTGTGGGCAGAACCTGTGAATGTGACCCGGAGTTCATCAAAGGGAGCTTTTCCTGGTAGGCCTGACTTAATCAGAGGAACCTTTAGAAGAGCGTCAAGTGTCAAGAGGTGCACTCCTGCCCGCCTGGAGGGACAGCAGACAGCCACATTGTGAATTGCCTGTGGGCTGCCACATGGCAAGGAACTGCATGCTACCTCTGGGAGCTGAGGGCAGTCTCTGGGTGACAGCTAGCAAAAAATCAGAGCCACCATCACAATTACAACGAACTGAATTCTGCCACCACCAGTGACTTTGGACATGGAACTTGAGCTCCAATGAGATTTCAGCTCTGCCAATACCTTGGCTTCAGCCTGGTGAGACCCTGAGCAGAGGATTCAGCTAACCCAGCCTGGACCCTTGACATATGGGAACTGTGAGATAATAAATCAGTGTTGATTTAAGCTGCTAAATTTGCAGCACAGCAATAGGAAAGTAATACAATGTTTTTGTTTCCTTGTATTTATTTTTGTATTTACTTGACATTGGTGTGGACTTGATTAGTGTGGAGATAGATTTCCTTAAATTTTAAAAAAATTAAAGTAATTCAGTTGTAAAATATTGTGGCATATTTCAAAATGTCCCCAATTCTTTGCCACTGATGTCATCAAGAGGTGGCTTTATGTCTCCTGTCCTTGATTCTGGGTGGGCCTGTGTCTGCGTCCACCAATAGAGTATGATGAAAGTGACGTGATGTGACTTTCATTCTAGGTCATAAAAGGCCGGGCAGTTTCTGCTTGGTTCTCTTGGGACCATAGTGTTTGAGAAGCCAACTTTCATGAAAAGCCGTCTGACTACCCTGAGGCCACCATGCTGCAGAGGCCACCGGTGCTCCAGTCCCCAGCCCAGCTGAGCTGCCAGCTGGGACGTCCAGCCCAGTCAAGCCTTAGGATGAATGCAGCCCCAGCTGACATCTGGCTACAACTGTGTGAGAGACCCCAAGCGAGAAGGGCCTCGCCAAGCCCTTCCTGAGCTCCTGCCCGCAGCACCTCGAACAAAACAGCATGGTTGTTCCAAGCTGTTACGTTTTAGGGGAATTCGTTATGCAGCAATTGCACCTGGGACAATTAGCAACACATTCATGTGGTTCAATAATCAAAAAGTACAGGATTGTCGGGGATCATCTGTGGCTGAGGCCTGTTCAGAGGCTGGGGCTCTGATGAGCTGCGGCACCCTCTCCCTCCTCCCACCCACAGCCTCATCAGTGACAAACATGGGCCAGGCGTGTGCTGCAGGCCCTGCCTGGGGGCAGCGGAGGTGCTCCTAGCAGAGGCATCTCGGAAGGGGCGCAGGGAGGCTCGAGGCCTCATTTGAGAGAGGGCACATAGATGAAGCTAACAGATCCCAGCGAGGGGTGCACTGCAGGCCCATCAATGTTTCTTGCAATGAACTGGCTCACGGGGCAGCCATGCTGAGTGCTCATTCATTCATTCATTCACTCACAAACCGGGTGAGGCTCTGTGCTGGGCACTGTGTCCACTGAATGGGAGGCCTGTTCCTACCCAGCACTTGCAACCCCATGTTGTATGGAGGGTTGGTCCTGCCGAGCGAGGCCGGAAGGAGGTGGGAGCCTCGTGGACTGAGTAGTCAGCAAAGGCATGCTGTCAGGGGAGCATGTATGGACCCATCATTATTTGGCAGCTAATGTCTTAAAATGATGTGCTTAGTATATACCAGGCACCGTTCTAAGTATTTCAGAGAATTTCATTTAAGTCTCCTCAAAGCCAGTGGGTGATGTTACTGTTATCTCCACTTTCAGATAGGGAATCGAGGCTCAGCTTGGTGAGGTAACTTGCAGGAAGATGGCACAGGAAGGACTGGAAGCCAGGCCTTTGTGACCCCAGAGCCCAAACCCTTATCCACCAGCCTATCCTGCCTTCCCAAGGAGCAGTAGGACCGAGCCGGCAGAGAGGACTCTCCAGGTGGGGGGAAACGGCAGGACCAAAGGCCTGGAAGCTGGCGCCTGCTCCTCTGCTCCCTGGAGCATGGGGAGGTGAAGAGAAGGAGTGGGAGGTAGAGTAGGGCTGGATGCCCATCAGGACGTCCAGATGTGGTTGTGATGTTTATGGAAATGTCTAAGTCACCAAACTCCAGTTCTTCTCCCTCCCTCTTTCCCTCTCTCCCCCCTCTCTCTCTTTCTGTCTCTCTCTTTCTCCTGGAGCCTGCCTTTCTTTGCAGGAATGATTTTTTAAAATATAATGTAAATGAGTCTATATATATACACATGTATATATTTGTATGTGTTTGTATATATATATATATATATATATTTAAAAGTGTCTGTAATCAACACTGGCATCCCCCACCCCACCCCTCCACCCTCACCCCTCCCACCCCCTACCCAGAAAAGGTTTCAATTTGTGAAATGCATAAAGCTGGAGTCGTTTTCTGGTTTCCAGCCCATGGATCGCTTCGCCCAGGAAGGCCTTCCTGACACTTGGGTTTATGAAAAACAGCCTCCCTGGAGGCCAGAGACACACGGCCTGGGCGGAGGGGGCTCGAGGGAATTGAACCAGATTAGAGATGGCAAACACCTGGCACATGTATCATTACTTCCATGTCTGCATCCATGCAGGCATTACTAGTCAATCCCTGCACTTTCTCCCATGGAGCTCAGTTTCAGCTCCACAGCACCCCGGCCAGTCTGTACCATCACATGGAATTGGCCTGAAGGATGGTACTGATAGGCCAACTCTCAACACTTTTCATCTTACAGAAGAGCTTTTGTGCCATCTCGCCTTCTGATTGGCTCGCCACTTGGGGGCCACTGCTACTGGCTGCCAGGAGGAGAGGCTTACACAAGGCCATAGCTTCCTACAAAGCCTCTCCCAGGGTTACATCCCAGCACCAAGGGCTCTCTCAACCCCACTTCTCAACTAACTTCTGCTGATCTCCCAGGCCAGAGGAAGGAGGGCCAACTTAGGGGGCACCGCCAGCCTTGCCACTGTCCCTGAGCTGCTGGGGGCTCTCTCCCAGCCCTGGCTGCAGCCCTGGTGGTCCTAGACACAAAGTGTGAGGAGCTCCTGGAATTGCTGGCACAGGACAGACGCCCAGTTAGTTAGAAAAACATGTGGCTTACTCTTCCCTCTCGGGCCCCTCCAGCCGCCACCACCTTCTAATTCAATTTCCCTTGAAAAACAATGGTTTCAATGAAGGGGGAAACAAGATTTTCCGAAACTTCGTAAAGTTTTGCAAAATAATTACCCCCCAAACTGGCAGACTCCCCCGCCTTCCTCCTCAAATAAATGCCTCTAGGACAATTTTACAGACCTCAAATCCCAGCTGGGTCTGCCCGTGCCACCCCCTGAAGTTGCCCACCCCAGATCAGATCCTGGGCACCAACTGGGTATGGGGCCCGTGAGGGTCAAACCCCTCCCTCCTGGTTCACCTTCTTTTCCAGGGAGGACTGGCCTGGGAAGAGAGGACATAGGGGTCTGGCTGTCCCCCGGGCCTGGGTAAGACAGGAGCCAACCCCTGGTGGAAGCTCCTGGAGCTGGCTCCACCATCATGGAGCCCTGGCTGTTCCCACAGATGGGAGCTGAGCCCCAGAGAGGGCAAGGAGTCTGTCTGAGGTCGCAGTGCAATGCGGCAGAGGACGGAGCCAAGATGGGACCCTGGACCCCAGGCCCTTCATCCTAACTGCCTCACCTGGCAGCTTTGGGTGGGCCTCTATTGTTGGGCCGGAGGCCTCCTGGGAATGTGGTTGGTCAGTTTCCACCTTGGGTCATTGCCAGCCGCAAGGTGGCAAAGCGGGGCTCTTTCTTCTTTTCCCACCTCCTCAAGGGTGCTTATTGAGGGGCCTAGTGGTCCTGCTGCAGTGCTGGCTCTGCTGGTCACTAGCGGGCCTGCGTCCCACCCCTCCGTCAGGCACACTGGCAGGCAGGCAGCCAGCCACGTCCTAATTTTCAGCCAGAGTCAAACCACGAGGGCCAGAAGCATCTCTTCACCATGCCTTTTCACTTTCATGCCTTTTCACTTTCATGCCTTCTGCCCTCTCCTGGTGCCCTCACCTGGGGACTTAGTGATCCCCAAATGATCTTGGGCAATGGGGAACCTCTGAAGTCCTCCCCTCACTGTCCCCCTTCAGGGGCCCCAACCTTATGCTGCCTGAGGTGTCCCTTTCTTAATGCTCCCTCTAAGATGGTCTTCTCTGGTCCTCCCCAAAAAGGTTTCTTTCAGCTGCTTCCTGCCGGGGACTCCCACCAAGTACCCTGCTTGGCCTGCCCTCCCTACAACCTTGACCCTGCTCCTTACCAGCTCTCATCCCAAATCTCATTCTTTTTCTACTGCCAGAAGGTGAAGATTGATGAACTAATTCATACCAAGGTGTGACTGACTGACCAGCCTAGCTTTCCCAGAGAGGCTTGGTTCTGGGCTGAGATTCTGGGGTAGGAAGAGCAGCTTTTGCTCTGAAGACACAACCAGGTGCTCTAATGAGATGCGTAGCACCAGAATAAGAGGCATGCTGAGCAGTGGGGCAGCTGAAGGCAGCCCCTGCTTGCTACCTGCACCACCCACAGCCTCTGGGTAAAAGGACCCTAGAGGTATCCAATTGTGGAGCCAGTCTCCAACGTGGCCCCAGTGACCTGGCCTGCTGGTAGCCACCTCCTTGTGACCACATCAAGCAGGGCAGGCTTGTGTAGAGGAGCCTATTGTGGAAATGACAAGTGTCATTTCTAAGCCTAGGTCACAGAAGACATTATTACTTCTGCCTTACTCTCTGGGATCACTGAGGAGCCGGTCACCATGTTGCGAAGACACTCAAGCAACCTTGGAGAGGCCCGCATGGCAAGGCCCCCTCCCAGCCTGCACCAGCTCGCTGGCCGTATGAGGAGTTGCTTTGGAAGCAGAACCTCCAGTCTGGTCAGGCCTTCAGGTCTGTGCAGCCCCACCTGACATGCAACTGTAACCTCAGGAGAGGCCCTGAGCCAGAAACATGCGGATAAGTGCTTCCCAATTCCTGACCCACAGAAAGAACAACATATAAATGGTTATTGTTTTAAGTCACTCAGTTTTCGGGGTGCTCTTTACACAGCAAAGATAATCTGCCAGCCAACCCCTTTGCCACCAGAACTCTCCTGTAGCCTCTCACGGCAGCCTTTTGCCCAGCTTTGTTAAGAAAAATTACCCAGTGCTTGGAAATAGGCGAAGACAGTGCAACATGTCTTCAATGCCATGTTGGACTGTTTATCAGACTCACCAAGAGTATTTATTTATCTAGAGGAATGTGCCTTTGATTTAGCATGTGCTATTAAAAGGTCTGATTTTAGAAGTTATATGCTAACTTACAGATTCCTGTCTAGTGGATTCCTGTCTAATAGAAAACCGCAAAGGGTTATGGATTTTTGATCCTTTATGACATTAACCAGTTTTGTATCTAACTGATCCATTTTACTCCAACATTCTTTCTCCAAAATTCTGTAACTCTCTTCCTATAGTTGTCCTTGGAATCAGCATTACTGTCTTACTGGTTGTCTCGTTCATGAATTAGACAAATTTTTGACATGTTAAGTCTATATTTGAGCGAGAGTCACACATTTAAAAAAAAATTATACTTGAACAGTTTGCATGCCCCCAGGAATGGAGAACTCAGTATCAAGGGACTCAGGAATCTTAAGACAGCTCCTAGAACAGGCTTAGGAGTTCTTTCTCTTCCTTATAACTCTATCCTCTAACCCTGGTTTCTATTTGAGGAGAACATTAGAAAGGGCACTGAACCCCTAATTCCCATGGCAGCCCTTTAAACTTGGTTATTTCCCATTGATCTGCACTATAGAGTACGTACTTTGTAATCAGAAAAAAAAAAAGGCTATTCAATTTAAACAGAGATTGCGATCTAAATTTTACTTCTGTGAGTTGATGGAGAATGGACGTGGGGAAGAGCCATTTATTGATGCTGCTCTGTGCCCAGGCCTATGCATTTAGAGGAATTGGAGATTGGCAGGGGTCCACTCTGACCCTCTATCTAATCTCTTCTCCTCAGGCTTTGGAGGGATCTCACTAGGTAAAATCTTTGCCCTGGTTTCCTTTCCTGGCTTTGTGGCTTTTGGGATAAAAGCCAAATCCCTACCACAATCCCCTATATGGCCCAGCCCTGCCCCCGCTTCCCTCTTGTCTCACACCAAGCACCCCCGCACCCATTCCCAGGCACACTTTCACTCCCTTAGACTCACTATGATCCCTTGAACCAGATAGCCTTTGCTTATGCTCTCCTCTCTCCCTGCAGTGCCCCCTTCATCTCCTCCTTTCCTTCACCATTCCCTGCCCCCATAGAGGCTCCCAGAGCCCCTGTACCTGTCCCTCCTCTAACACTCATTAAGTGGCATTGGACATTCGCTTGCCGAATGATCTGATAGAGCTGGGCTCTGCTGCTGGACTACCAGTCACAGAGGATGGGGGGCTCCCTCTGCTTTGTCCTGGGACACTCAGAGCCCAGGGGGCTGAGGGCCTGGCACTGAGGAGGCACCAAGGAGAATTTGCTGAGCAATTATGTAAAGGCCTCATCACAAGTGATGGCAGGATGGGAGGCTAATACCTAAGTCTCTGGGCTCGCGACCTAGTGCTCCTCCTGCTGCTCCGCGTGTGGGGCGGGGGTGAAGTTGTTTCGTGTTAAACTGGATGGAAATACCTTGGCCTCTTGCACGCCCACGAGCCATGACTCAGGTTATAAAAAGTACAATCAAGTGCGCACTCTTTTTTCTCTAAAGGGAGCAACTTATGAGCCACAAGAGACCTCTTGACGCCTACACTCACCTCAGTTCAGCCAGAGGGTTTTCTTTATTTGAAAAAAATATGTATATCACAATAGAGGTAAATGCTCATTGAAAAAAAAAAGTGAAATGCTACTGCTGTGTGGTGACTACAAAGTGGCAACCCTCCTGCCATCTCCCAGAAGTAACTGCTGCCACCAGCTAAGTGCACACCCTCTACATGTGTACACATGTGGAATGATCATAACGATCACAGATAAACATGTGGGGCTTACTCCACGATGGGCTACTTTATATATTAAGAGTCAGAGTAGCCCCCTAAGGCAGGTACTTGATTTCCATCCCTATTTCATTGATGGAAAAACTGAAATACACTGAGATGTCAAGTAAGTTACTTGAGGTCACATAGCCATAAGTGGCAGAGCTGGGGTTTGATTCTAGGTAGCACGCTGGAGAGTCTGGGTGCTTGATCCAGAGACCTCTTGGTTTTATACAGGTGTCTACACTGAGGTCTTAAGGCACAGCTGTTCAAGTGTGGAGTTGGGACTTGAACCTTGACTCTGCTCCTTCCTAGCTCTGTGGCTTTGGGCAACTTACTCTACCTCTCTGTGCCTCAGCTTCTTTATCTGTAAAATGGGGCCCATGGTAGTTCTACTTATTACATGGTTGTGAGTTAGTGGATGGAAAGCCCTCAGAGCAGAGCTTGGCATGCAGTAGGTGCTCAGGCCATGTCACAGTCGTCACTGTCGCCCACGCCAGGCCTGAGATGATCTCCGGGCATGAGGACATACACCTCCCGCTCGCCTGCGGCACACCTCAGTCCAGGCCAGGCAGCAACCCCAGCCTCCTTCCCTTTACTGACGGCCCAGGCCCGGAGCCCAGGCTTTCTGAATTCTGGCAGATGTTACCTTGAAACACCACAACAGATGCCACCTGTGCGGCACCCGCCTGTGAGCCAGGAGCCCCGCTGGGCCTCTCTGACCATTTCAGTCAACCTGGGCTGTGGCGATTCAGAGCTTGGCGGTGTGATGGTCCTGAGCCCAGATATGGGTTCTGGCACTTGCTGCTGCTGCACCGTGGACAGTGGCTTTCCCACTCGGAGCCTCAGGGCAAGTGTAACGCAGGCAGTGAGTGAAACAGGCCTTGAACACACCAGTGCTCGAGGCCTTCTGCAATCGAGCAGGTGAACTGAGATGACGCATGATGCTTGGCCCTAAGCCCACCTTGGGATCTAGGTGACGTCAGCTGCAAACGTGGTCTTATTTTCTCCCCAGCACAGCTCCATGAGTTAGGATTTACAGGTGAGGAAACGGAGGCTTCCCAGAGGCAGTGACTTGTCCAAAGTCATATTTCTGGCATTTAATGAGCTCAAGCAGGAACCCAGGTCTGCTGGCTCTGAGGCAGCCTCTCCAGCCCCAGCTTCCTTCATACCTTGGGACAGGCTCAGCCCCTGCCTCTGGCCCCATCCACCCCTGACTCCAGGCACCTCCTGCCATGGCTATAACTCCTCGGCTCACAGGGACACTGGGGGCAGTGAGGAAGGGATGGGGGCCAGAGGCTGCAGCTGCCAAGAGAGAGAGTCCTAGAACTGGCCAGAGTCTAGACTCTCCAGATCTTGGAATTGGAGAAGCAGACATCCTTAAAAAGGACAGGCCCCCCCCTCTGTCCAACACTCTGAATATGCCCAAACCAGCCTGGCCCCTGTCACCCAAGGGGCCCTCCGGCCTCTGCTTGCACACCCGCCAATAGGGAGCTTGGTGTCCCCGGACTCCCCCTGCACTAGGGAACAGCACTGGCTCGTGGAACCACACGAGAATGTGGCGCAGGGCTCAGGCAGGCTGATGGAAAGGTGTCAGCTCCAGGAAGCCCACTGCATCCTTCCCTTGTATCCAGGGACATGTGACCAGCTGAGGGCCATGTACCAGAACTGTCATCCCCACGTCGGCACACTAGCTTACCCGTCTTTCCTTTGCACATGCCAGAACTTTACACAACCAGGTTACTTAATTCTCCCAGCAGCCTCGTGCCTGTGATTAGCCACTGATGGGGAAACTGAGGCACAGAGCGGTGAAGTGGCCTGTCCAAGCACACCCAGCAGTAAGCGGCAGAGCTAGACACCAATCCCTACACTCAGAGCCAGAAGGCCCCTCACACAGGATCTGGCCCGGACCCTCAACCCTGGCTGCTCAGTTGAATCACCTGGGGTGGGGTTTAAGTGGTGCCCACCCCAGAACCTTAAATAAGTATATGTATTAACTATAAAAGATCCCTAGTGCAGCCAGGGTTAAGAATCACTGATGGACCCAAGTCCTCATTTTATAGGTGGAAGGACAAAGGCCCAAAGGAACCAAGCCACTTGTCCAAGGGCACACAGTAAGTCTGTGGCACTAGAACTGGGTTGTGGGGTCCCTCAACCCAGCAGGACTCTGACACTTTTCAAGACTGATGGACAAGGAACTAATTGAAGTTGATTAGTCAGTGCGCCGCCCACTTCCACCCCTGGCCGCCAGCCACACACCCCCGGCCCCGGCCACAGCTGCCCAGCCCACAGCCCGATTTCTTCTCCAGGCTGGATGGCTCCTCTGCACTCGGAGGCAGAGGGAAAATCCACCAGGGGAAACGGTGGCAGGTGTGGGGTGGCTTCGCCTGTGTCTGTGGGTTTGTCTTCCTCTTACCTCTCATGAGATGGCCTGCAGAGTGAAGAGACCAGTGTTCCTTGTGGAGCAAGGAGGGGCCACACTTCTGCGAAGGTGCAGGGGCGAGGGGGGCTGGGCATGACGCTCCCTCACCCTGGGGGCCCCTGCAACTGAGGCTGGGGGCACAAACCTCACCTCTTCCATTTGCCAGTTGAGTGAATGCAGCATTAAGCTCCCCCCTGAGTGGACACCCCCTAACAAGATGGGGCTGGTGGTCTTGTGGCCTTGGCAGGGTTAGATGAGACAAGACGTGCCGTGGGGGGGCGTCCCGCAGGCCCGTGGGAGTGACTGCCTGTTGTTATCACGAGGCCTCTCCCCTGGGGCTTGTCATGTGCTTGCACCTCACCCCTGGCCAAATATCTTTCTATCCCAAAGCCTCAGTTTTCTTCTCTGTAAAATGGGGGAGGGGGTTTCTGGAGCCCTTTCCTGCGCAGCTGTTCAGGGTTGTTTTTCCACTGTTTTCAGGTGCGGTGGTCACGAGCTTGGAGCAGATGAGGGTGAGAGAAACACCTGGAACCCCACCTGGATCCCTTTGACAAAGGCCAGGCAGGCAGCGCTAGCTGTCCTCTATGCAGGGCGGGCTGGAGGGGGCGCCTGCCCGTGGGGCACGAGTTGGAGGCGCAGGCTGGCTTCTCCCCCCCCCAGCTGTGTGGTATCCCCCTGACCTGGAGCCTGGTGCTGCTGGTCTGTCATTTGCCTGGACCTTCGAAAGCTCCTGTTTGTTGACCGTCCACTGTATGTCAGGCCCTGTGATGTGATGCGACTTGCTCGAAGTCTCAGTGATAGGGTGAAGCCTGAGTGTGACCCTGAGTCTGCCCCACACCACCCTCCTAGGCTAAATAGTGCCAGTGAGGCCTTAATAGTGCTAATGGCTGCCAGTTAGGGGCATGGGCTCACGAGCCAAACTATCAGGGTTTAAATCCTGGCTCTGACCTTTGCTGTGTGACCTGGTGCAAATTACTCTGTGCCTCAGTTTTTGCACCGGTAAAATAGATTAATGACTTCCTTCCAAGGAGAACAGTATGGAGCGGGAGGGTTTGGTGGGAAGGGGGAGTAACTTTCAGTGGAGAAACCTGGCAAACTCTACCTCAGCCTGTGGTCAAGGTTAACGTCCGCAGTAAAAGGTCACATGCAGAGTATGTGCCCTTTATATGATGTGATGAAAACGGCACTTTCCCTCTGTGATCTCCTCCTCAGACTTCTTAACTCCACTCTAATCATGAAAAATACAGAGAAATTCCAATAGAGGAACAGTCTACAGAATATCTGGCCAGCACATCTCAAAACTGTCAAGGTCATTAAAAGAAAGTCAAGTCAGAATCTGTCAGAGCCAAGAGGGGCCCAAGGAGACAAGACAACTAAATGGCACGGGGTATCCTGGGTGGGACCTTGGAACAGAAAAGGACATGAGGGGAAAACTAAGGAAATCTGAATAAAGTATGGGTGTCAGTTAGTGACATCAACACATTAGCTGTAACAAACGCACTGCACTAATGTGAGATGTTAATAAGAGGGGAACCTGAGTGTGTGTGGGGGGGTGCTATATGGGCACTCTATACTATCTTCTCAATTTTTCTGTGAATCTAAAACTGTCGTAAAAACAGGAGCTTATTTTTAATGGAATTAATAATAGTTCCTACACCTCACAGGGTAGTTGGTAGGATGAAATGAGTGAATGCGTGGAAATTACTCCGAACAGTACCTGCTGCAAAGTGAGTACTCAAAAATACTTGCTGTTACTATCATCATTACGTTAGGGTGGGACCCCGGCACACACACTGGCCGGCCTGGGGATCAGCAGGTCACACAGCGACAGTGGCCAAGGTTGGCTCCCTACTGCCAGGGCAGCTTCTCCTGCGACTCTGAGAGGTCAGGTCTGGCTTTTTCATGGCTGGTCAGCCCATATGTGCTCCCCTTGGGCCTAGGACAGGCAGAGGAGCTGGAGGAGGCTGTGTGTGGAGTGGGTATGAACCAGCCCATCCCTGCCAGCTGGTGGCCTTGAGCGAGTAAAGATACCTGTCTGAAGCTCCACTTCCTCTCCGTAAAATGGGGTATTTGCCTCTACCTCCTGTGGCCTGGCATGTGGTGTGTTCAATAATAGGGATAGTTCGGGAGGCAGGGTGGGCTTAGGGATCTGACGAGGGTCCTGGATTGGAATGATGCCCACGATGGTCCATTGCTCAGCATCCCATACCCAACCCTGCAGAGCTGCCCTTCTCTTGGCCTCCAGATGGTTCCTCTCCCCATCATGTGGAGTGAGACTGAGCTCTGAACACAGGTGGGCCCCAGAACTGGGGGACAGATGCCTCTTCTGGTCCCATAGGAGCCAAGTCAGGAGAGGAGGGGCCTGACTTCGAGCCAGAGGGAAGAGGTAGGGTTGTCCTGGGGAGGTGAGGGGATAGCCAGGTGCACACACCTGGAGTCACGCAGTGGTGGGTGTGAAGGGGAGAGCCCCCATCTCCTGCTCCCAGAGACCTTGGAGCCCCAGCTTTGCACCTCTGTCCTAGCCCTTCACAGCCCCATACAGCCTCGTCATTAGTAACACTGGTCTTTGGGGTTTGAAGTCCATTTGATCTTCTACGCTCAATTTATTGTCTTAGACTCCTCAACCTTGAACCCCAGCCACAGACCAAACCCTGATTCCTGACACACAGCCCCAGCCACATACCACTCCCTGACCCTGGCTGGTCTCAGATGGACCCAAAACCACAGCCACAGTGTCCTGACCCCAAGCAGCCATGTCAGAGATGTAGATGGGGTTCTGGAAGAGCCCAGGCTGCTTGCTCCTCTAGGCTGGCCTGCTGGGCCGGGGCATCGTCCCCGAGTGTGAAGACCCCCCTTCAGCCCCAGGACAACCTGGACACACACCACAAAGACCTTGGCTGACCCTGGGGAGACGCAGCTGTAGCTGGGCCCTGTACCACGCCCTGTATGACCCTGGATACATCCCACCCTCCTCTGCCTCAGATTCCCCTATCCCTACAGCGTATGATGGGGTAATCTTTGAGGACCTTCCCAGCTGACAGTAGGTGACTTCAGGAGACACAACATTCTCCTGTGGGAGTGCTTCCATATTTTTTCTTGCTCTCACTTCCCTCCCCTGAATCCCTTCCACTCTTCTCTCCCAGACTCAGTCTCACACCCCAGTGGTTAGAAACAGCCCTTGGGGCCACACAGCCTTGGCCTCAACACCCAATCACCACATCCCCCTTGCTGGGGGACCTCAGCAAAGTTCTTAGCCCTCACCTCAGTCTTCTCGTCTGTGAAATGGGATTTCAAGTCTTGGGAAGACTCATGCCGGTATGGGAAGATTTCGGCACAGAGCCTGGCATGAGTAAAGGGTGCGTAACTCAGAGCCAAACGGAACTCTTGCACAGAGTTCCTGGGTTTTACTCAGCTCCAATGGTAATTTAAGATGCTGTAACACCCTTTTCTTCCTTTTCTCAGTGGGGAAACTGAGGCCTAGAGAGGCCAAGCTCCTTACCAACAGAGTAGAAGCAACAGAACCCCATGTTTCACCACCTACCCCTCTTCCTCTGCACTCCACAGAAGCCACTGGAATCCATCATACGGATGGGCAGGCCCTGCCTCTCCCTGAGCCTCGGTTTCCTCTTCTGTTCGAGGAGGGGGTGGGACCAGCAGGGCATCCCCCTCCGGCTCCCACAGCCTCTCCCGCTCAGCTACTGCAGAGGACAGGAGCGTGCCAGGGTTGGAGGTCATGGCTGGATGGCAGGCCTTGAGAAACCTCTGGAATGTGGGTTTGAAAGTTTGGGGCCCGTTCTTGCTACAAGAAACCCCCTTCTCCCCTCCTTTCTTTTCATGACTTTTCACCAACTGTTTCTTCCCTTAATCCAAACCATTGTTTTTCCAGGGTGAAATTTAAATCAAAACCACATGGTTCCCCCAACACACACACACCGTTGCCAAATGGAAGCATGTTCTGGGGAAACAACAAAGACCCTGTTGTAGGGGATTCCGATCTCTCCGTGGGGACTGCCAGGCGATGGGAAGATTTGGGGGCTTCAAGTCAAACTGCCTGGGGTGGGCTCAGAGGTCCTAGGTCCAAATGTGTCTCAGACTAGGAGCAGACGATGAGCCCCAGATCCTCCAGCGGGAGGGCAAGAGCCCCTTTCTGAGTCTGTGGTCTCCATCTCATTAGCATAGGCACATGGGATGGCGCCCCGGCCCCTGAAGCCCACTGAGGTGTGGGTGGGTTCACAAGGTCAACCCCGCAAGGCTTGGCCATTTAGGTGACTTGAAGCGTGTGGTCTAGTGGGTAAGACATCTGGATTTGGAGCCTGGTTCGTGTGTGACTCTCACTTACTTCCTGTGTGACCCTGGACCAGTTTCTTAACTTCTTTGAGCTTCAGTTTCCTCATTGGTAAAATGGGGCTCTTGCCAGACCTCTCTCTTGGGGCTGTGGTGAGAACCACGCAGGCGGGTGGCCAGTGCACAACAGGTGAAGCGCTAAGCTTCACAGTGCAGCTCACAAAGCAGCTCAGAGGGTGCGGAAGTGAAGGGGAGTCTCAAAGAGGAAGGGGGGAGACGCCAGGCACAGCATTGAGAGAGGAGGCAGAGCAGGAGGGGTAGGACCAGGGCCCTGGAGTGGAGGGTCACAGGACTTTGGAAAGGGCAGACTGCCCGACTGCAGGGAGTGGGGTACTGGGGTGGGGACACATGGGGGAAGGAGGCCTGACCAGTCCCCAGAGGCCACTCTCCAGGGGCTTCCCCAGGCCTGGCCTCTGTTTTGCATAGTCTGGCGCTTCCAGGTGGCCCCTGGGGCAGGGAGAGGTCAGGAGAGCAGGAGACAACCTCACTGCCCCCCCATACACAAAGAATTAGTCCCCCCAGGTGTATGTGTACACATAAGGCTTGGATGCCTGTGGGGTGAGCGCACTCATACACAGAGATATCCAGGCACACGGACTGAGACATACATGCAAATAGACACACGCTAGACCCACATGCAAAACAAGGACCCAGACAGGCCCAGGCACAGAAACACACCTCCACACTGGGTCTGGAGTGTGCATGCATGGAGACATATGTGTGCATACACATGCACACATGTGCACACACAGTGGTGCTAGACAAGAGTCAGGGAGACCTTCTATAGCACAGGCTCCAAGAGGACAGCTGTCCCTCTCCCTTTATTTCCTCCACAGACACAATTGAACACCTAAAGTGTCAGACAGTGTCAGGCCCTGGACACAAAACAGACATGGTCCCCACTCTGGGAACTCACGTTCTAGTGAGAGAGAAAATCAATGACGCTTGTTGAAATAGTGATTGTTCTTCTCGTAGTCACATGGTTTGTTCATTTGATCTTCGCAAGGATCTTCTGGAGTTGGAGGTATCTGCCAGACAGATGAGGGAATAGGAGCCTGCAGAGGTGGCTGGACCTGCCCCAGGTCCCCGAGCTGGCAAGCTCAGCCTCACTCGGAGGGGCTGGGACAGGGCTCTGCTTTCTCGCAGTGATCTCCATACTGGCCGGAGAGGCGAGGGGGGCGAGGGGGGCAGCCTGGGCCTGCAGAGGGGCCTGGCTGCAGCTGTTAACCAGCTGTGACTCTGGACCAGCCACTCCATCTGCACCTGCTGGAAGGAATGATTCTGCCCATTGTACAGAAGAAGACAGAGGCTCTGAGAGGACAGGTGCCCTTATAAGGTGGCAGAGATGGGTATTGTGGGCAGGACCAAGGCCCTCTGGGCCCCAGGGTTAAAGACAGAGAGGGGAGCACTTCCTGCTCACCCCAGGGTTCCAGCTGCCCCAGGCCCCCCATCCCCGATCAATCCTTCAAGGAGTCCTCCCTGACCCTGGTCCTGGCTGGACGCAGGGCTGCACACAGGAGGAATGAGTGACAGATCTCAGCCCACTCCTGGTGCCAGCCAGCCCCATTCATTGCAGGCTCAGCCCCAAGCACCAGGTAGCGCAGCCTGTGTGTTCCACGTTGCTTCCCAGGTTACCCAGAGAGACACCACCAGCACTACCAGACCTGAGAGAGCTGAGCTCCTTCAGTGCCAAAACAAGTATTTGGGGCTGCAGGCACTGGCTCCTACCTTCCCTGCAGCAAGGAGCTGTAGGGCATCATTCATACAGCCCCTCCCTCGGTGCTGCATCGTTTCTGGGCCTTTTGGGGCTGGACGTGTGAAGGTAGGTTAGTGCAGGAGGGGGAAGGCTGTGGAGTGAGCCTCCCATTCGAAGCTCTTAGAAATCACCCTCCTGTGGAGGCAGCACCTGCCTTTAAGCCCTCAGCTTGTCCCGAGTCATTTGATCAACTTGAGGAATCTTCTAAAATGCATATTCCTGGGCCCCTTCCCAGTTCGCTGAATTGTTGTTCAGAGCTGGAGTCCTAGAATCTGTATATTTTCAAAGCCTAGAGGTCTAGGTGAGAAGTCAGCACTGAGGAACCCTGTCCAAGGGCTCTGGTGACTCTTAGCTATGTCTCTGACTGTAGTGGGATGCCATCTGATTTGACCCTGCGTCCCTCCCAAGGATCCAGCAGGTGCTCAATAAATGCTTGTGGTGATACTGGTGGACTGGCCAGGTCTATGGGCCCATAGAGAGGTTTACCTGGATCTCCACTGACCTTGGGCAAGTGCTTGCCCTGGACCTTGGCTCAGATGGTCTCTAAGGGTTGACACTTAGCCTCTGCTAGTCCCCAAGGGCTGTTTGAACACCAGGAAGTTGACCTTACTCCCGGGAGGGAACCTGACAGAACCCCCAGTTTACCCTCCGAAAAATGGACCCAGGCCATCAAGGCATCCTGTCCAGTCACAGCCTGGACGTAGAGGGCACTCTTCCACACCTAAGGAGTGGAACCTTCGCCAGCCCTGGAACCCTAGCCTGGGCCCGAGGGCTGGGCTGGAGAGAAGTGAGGACCCCCGGCCCCCTCACCCCCTCCCATATGCCCCAGCCCCGCCGCCGTGGAGGAGCTGAGATGGTGGGCGCGGAGCAGGTGCTCGGGCTCCCATTTCTTAGAATCCCTTCAGGGCCGGGGTGGGTGAGCTCATTTACGGGAAAGGGGGATGGGGGGATCGCTCTTCTCACTAGGCCCGGCTAGGGGGGCGGCAAGTGCGTCAGCAGCCCCGGCTCCTGGCCTGCCTCCGGAAACACCGCCCAGGGCTCAGTCACGAACCCAGGCAGCAGGGGGGGGCAGCCTGAGCACTGAGGGGGAGTCAGGTGACCTGCAAGGAAGCTGGGCTGGGGGGCCTGGAGGCTGCACAGGGTGCAGAGTGAGGTCAACTTCCCCCTTCCCTGGCCTGCACCCCAACACACCCAGCTGCCCGGCTGTATGTCTCTCCAGTTGTCCATCTGTCCATCCACTGCCCCCGGCCCACCACAGGCTCTGGACCTCTGCTGGGTTCCCCTGGTCCACGTGGACCTGAGTTCCCATCAATAGCCAGCTTCAAGGGGGCTACAGGTCCAGGTCCAACAGGGGGTACGGTGGAGACCCCAGCCAGGGCCAGGTGGGGAGAACCCTGCCTCCCACCCCTCCTGCTCTCCCTCCCTCCTCCACTTCTCTGCAGCTATTTAAAGCAAGTGGTGGCGTGGGAAACTTCTTCAGATGTGTGGTTTCGTTTTTTTCAGCACAGGGACCAGGCGACTGTTCTCAGTCTGGTGACTCATCCAGAGTGAGAAAAGCCTTTTTGTTGTTTGACGCTCGCTCGAGGCTCTATAGTCTGAGAACCTGGCCTGATGGGGCCTTCCCTCGCTGGGACTCCTGGAAGGCCTTGGAAGTGCCCGCAGCGGCCCCCTTGTCTTGTCACCAGACCCAGGGAGTCCAGGGGCTGAAACGTGCTGCAGGGGTCAGGGGCTGCCAGGCTGGGAGGGTGCCCATCCTTAAAAACTTGTCATAGCCACCACCTCCTCCAAGAAGTAGCCCCTGATTCCTCCAAAAACTCAACCAATCTCCACCTTAGTGACCTGGTCCTCTGCCCTCAGTCTTCTCATCTGTGAAATGGGGCAGTGGATCCAAGCTTGCAGATCTGTGTGGAGATGAACTGCAGACGTGTGGGATGGTGTCTAACACATAGTAGGTGATCAATGGATGGGATTTTTGACTAATGAGAGTTGCTAATGCTTGTTGAGTGTTTATTTTGTGCTAATCACTTTATATGAATGATCCCATTTAACCCTCCCAACAACTCTAGGAAGTGCTTGCTAGTATTATTCCCATTTTACAGATGAGGAAACTGAGGCACAGGGAGTCAAGTAACTTACACACGATCATAGGTAGTAAGTGCAAAGCAAGATTCAAAGGCAGGCGATGTGGCACCAGAGCCCCAGCCATCAGCCACATGCCAACCTGTCTCAGGAGCTTGGCAAGCGGTGGCTGATAAAGTTTGGACTTCCAGAGCTATAAAGAGCATAAGCTTCTGCTCAGAGCCTTTGCATGCTGTTCCCTCAACACGAAGCACTGACTCCTCCCCCACTGGCTTGCCCATGTTCACCTTAAGCTGGGGCCTCAGCTTAAAGGTCATATCCCCCTAGGACCTTCCAGGGCTGGCTTTGCTAGGCACCTCGCAGCACATGGCACCTCTCTGTATGTTCATCATAACTGCAGTTAAATTGAGATGTGTGCAATTTCCTGCCTTGATCCCTGCCCAGTGTCCCCAGGAACGTGTCTGGCCCTATATTGCTGCGTCCCCAGGGCAAGCATAGCACCTGGCACACAGTAGGTTTTCGAGGTTTTGGACTAAGTGCCACCAAGGCATCCAGAGGCTGGGAGGAGGGTGGTACAGGAGTCACTGGGAAAGTTTTCCAAGAACTTCTCTCTCCTAATATTGAAGTCCTTTGGTGACCTCTGGGAAAAGCAGGCCCATAGACCTGTGTGTGATGAGGGTCCCAGGAAGGTCATGCAGAGGACCCATTTTCCCAGAACAGCAGGTAGCCACCCCTCCATGGACACAGGAATCCTGGGCTATTTGCTTATTGCCATGGAGCGTGGTGGAATAAGAGGGAGGGAGTGTGTCCTGTGTCCCCACCACTCACTGCCCCCCCCAGCAGAGGCTGGGGTCCCATAAAGAAGGAGCACTCAGCTTCATCCTGGGGGGGTCCAGATATCACCAGTGCCAAGGTGGATGGCGTTGGTCACTGCGTGGGGCTGGAATGAGAGGGACATTGCGGGGAAGAGGTGAGTGCATAGTCTTGGGTCTCCAGGGTCTGGGGGAGCCAGGGACCCCTGGTGATGGACCCGAGAAGGAGATTGGGCCGACCAGCTGAAGCAGCAGCAGCAGCAGCTACTGTCTGACGTCTGGCAGGTGCCTCGAGTGCTGCCACGAACACGAAAGTCAGGGCCTCACGCCTGGATCCAGCAGCCATGCCAGCGGGGGTGGAAACAGCTCATTGACCGTGGGAGCGGTCGTGCCAGCAGAGAGCAGAGGAGAAAGGACAGATGACCACAGCAGAGGCCATGCCTCTAGGCAGGAACGGTGCAGAGGACCAGAGGGCCACGCCAGCAAGAGGCTACCGCTGGCCACAGAAGGAAGCGTTCGCTTCTGCCATCAGCTGCTCTAAGTGCCCCCGAGGACTCTCCCGGGGCCTTGGAGGCCTCCTGAGGGGCAGCACAGGCCCCCGGAGGCACGAGGAGCATTCAGAGGAGGGGAGCCCACAGGCGAGAAGCTAAAGGACCGCACGAGAGTGGC
Source organism: Miniopterus natalensis (assembly GCF_054644295.1). Lineage (NCBI taxonomy): Eukaryota > Metazoa > Chordata > Mammalia > Chiroptera > Miniopteridae > Miniopterus > Miniopterus natalensis. The sequence goes on from NC_142089.1 coordinate 13,571,839, forward strand.
CTGGGCGCCCTGGGGGAGCGAGGTTAATGAGGGCCATCTGGGACATGGGTGTCATCCCTCCCGGTCCCAAAGTGCTTCTCACGCCCTCTCCTGCCTCCAGTCCTCACCCAGCTGGGAGCAGGGACCGTTGCTCTCCCTCACGCACAGATGAGAACAGGGGGCTCAGAGAAGTCTGAGAACTTGAAAGCTGGGGAGCCAGGCCCTGACGCCCCAGCCACAGGCCTCTTCACACGGGTGGGATCCACTCCAACACTCAGCAGCTTCTGGAAGAGGCGGGAGGAAGGGCATATGGGGAGTGGGAGCTGCAAAGAGAAACAGGACGTGAGGAGTGGAGATGCGTGGCCCTGAGCAGGCCTCTTTCGGGCCTATGTGCCCTCACCTGTGAAACCAGGCACTTGGCTTCCACCATCCCCAGTGCTCTCCTAGCTGGTGGCTTTACAATAGGAGGAGTGGCAGGTGGCCAAAGGGAGGGGAGTGGGTGACCAGGACAGGCTGCTCCTCTTCGAGGCAGCCACCAGCCAGGTCTGCACGTCACCTATCTGCTGGGTCCTTCAGGCACTCCTCGGCTCTGGCGAGCCCTGGGGTTTGAAATCTGGACAGAAAAGATGAAGATTTCTTTTCCCCAGATTCTGTTCCTGGATTCATTGGTTCATGCAGCAGGCATTTATAGAGGACCTACCGGCTGCTGCGAGCCTGCCTGAATCCTGGCGTGTCACCCATCTGAGCAGGCTCCATTTCTGTCCCCTACCTGTTCTCTCTTCTCTCTGACCCTGCTAATCAGCCCTCATCAGCCTGGGGAGTAGGGGAGCTGGGGTGGAGCTCAGAGGGGTCATGGTTGTCACCGAGAGGGAGCCTGGCTGGTAGGCTTCAGCTGTGAAGTCGGCTTTGGTTTTTCAATTGAGCATCACACTCACACTGGCAACCTGCGGGAAGGAAGGCGATTGGGGCGCAATTCTGTGTTCGCTGGAAACACCACAGGGTGCTGAAAGGTTTTCCAGGCTCTAACCTCAAGTCCAACAGGCAAGACTCTAATCACTGTCAAGTGTCTTCTATGACCCGGATCCAGCTTTGCAAGCTGAGCACACACCAGGAGCAGAACCTGCCCAGGCCCGGAGGCCCCGCCACCTACGGAATATTCGCCGCTTTCCATGGGTTTACCCATTTAGTTCTCAAAACTGTCCCATGACAGGCGCTGTGATTCTCACTTTACAGATGGGGAAGCTGAGGCTCAGAGATGTCAAGTGACACAGCTATGGCCACACAGCCAGAGCTCAAGCTAGGCCATGAAGCCCACCTTCTCCCACCTGCAGCGCCCAGGAGCACTGCGTGGGCAGCAGGACCCGGCGGTGAGCAAGAAGAGGAGCCTGTGCGCCGGGAGGACCGAGCACGGCACACCCCCAGCCGGGGCTTAGGAAATGTCTGTCAACAAACAATCCTGTTTTCGTAAAAACAAAACTATGGTGTGTGTGCGCATGCGCGCATAAAATAGATACTGGAATAAAATGCACCCAGACATTAATATTCTAGTGATGAAGATAAGGGACAAATTCTCTTTATTTCTGTGTGTATTCTCCAAATTTGCTGCAAGAAGCTAGAAGAAAACCATTAAATGGAAAAGGGATGCCTGCCCAGAGCTGTCCCACTGACTTGGAACTCGGGGGGGGGGGGGGGAGAGGCCTGGGATGGCCGTGGTCTGCAGGACAGGCTCCCCAGTGAGGTCCAGACCCAAGAGGGACAAGGATCGGCTGCCTGGCCGGCCTCCCAAGTTCTTGTTCAGGGTCAGAAGACACCACTTCGAGCATCTTGGTGCACAGGTAGGTGGGGGAGACATAGCAGCTTTGTGGGCTAGTGAGCAAGGAGGAGGACTTTGGGGTCAGGCACACCCAGGGGGCCCCAGCTCCCCCTTTAACTCAGAGTTCAACCTGGGGCAAGTCATCGTCTCCCTGAGCCTCAGTTTCCTCATCTGCAAAACGGGGCTCTGGCGGGCTGTCATGAGGATTAAATTGGATCATGCGTACAGACTGCTAGTCTCTGGCACACAGTAGGTGCTCAAACAACGGTAGCTCTTGGCCTTTGGTCTCTTCTTCCAGTCCCCAGTGGCCTTTGGGCAAAGTCCCAGCACTCCATCTAGGAGAACTGGGTCTAACCCCCTTGCTGAAAATCTCAGGTGCAGAGCCTGAGGTTCAAGGATCGGAGGAGGTCAAGACAGGATGGACTCCTCCCTCCACCACACCCAGCTGCCTCTTCCAGCCTCAATGTCCTTATGCAGAAAGTGTGGGGCTTAGGTGCTCCAGGATATCTGAGATCTGAGTCAGTGCCCCCTACCTGTGGTCTTAACACCTTCTTTGCGGTGGCCTCTCCCCTGCTCCCACCACGCCCAGCCCCACCCCAGCTGGGTTCAGGACCCGTGGAAACCGGGAGGACCGACAAAGTTCTCCTTGTCTCTCCTTTTGAGTCAGCCCACCACACCACGGGGGTGACTCAGAGGAAACAAAGCTCCGAGCCACGCCCCATCCATTCCTGGACAGGGGGCTTCACCTAGGGTTGGCTTTCCCAGAGTCTGCCCTGCCCCACCTATACCTCTCAGACTCCCTAGGGCTGCCCCATTTTTCACATCTGTTCAGTTTGCTCATCTGTCCAACAAACATTTGTGAGGTGCCTACTCTGTGCCCTGCACTGGGCTGGGCTCAAGGGCATGAGGTGGATCAGACCTGGTGTCCGCTCCCTGGTGGTTCCTGGTCTGCTGGAGGAGACAAACATGGAAACAAATAATTAATGACATGAATGAAACTCTTTTGACATAAAATACACCAGATCTGTGAATACAGAGAGGCCACTGAGACAAGAAACTCAACTTTTTCCTTAAATTTAACTAGAGGGAAAAATCATGTACCTCTCCCCAGTGGGGTGAGTGGTGGGAGGCAGGGTGGGGGGAGTGTGATCTTGAGGGATGCTGAAAGTGCCACCCACTGCCAGGGAACCTCCTGCCTGTCACATGCATGCCACTGTTCTGGGAAGCGTGGTCCCTCTGGAATTCAGGACCAGGGAGAGGCCCTACAGAAGGCAGGAATCCGATTTGGATTCAGGGATCCCATTTCTAGGCCTCGATCTGCAACCCGATTACTTTGAGACCCTGTGCAAGTTACTCATCCTCTAAGCCTCATCTGTGAGGGCGCAGGGCGGGGACGCTGGATTTGAAGATGACTATAATAGCTAATATTTGCTGTGTACCAGACATTGCACCTAATGCTTTGCATATGTTACCTCTTCAGTCCTTACATCTGCCCTGTGAGGTAAGTACTATTAATAGAAGAAATCTCTTATCCAATGAGAGCAAGACAGGTGGTTTGTTAATAGAAGAAATATTTAAAGCAGGACATCTTATGATACATTAAATAAGCACTTTATTGAACGTAATGCTTGTGCATGTACATTTGTTAGATGATCTTTTGATGCAGAGCCAAGGCTCTTTGAGACCCAGGCCTCCGGCCAAAGTTTTACCTTGTATTTCTTGCATGAAATGAGCCTGCGCAACAGCGTTTTTGGTTCTCATTTGGGTTTCTTTAGAGTGATCGAGACTTTACAGATGCTTGGGAAACAATCTACAGACAGAATCCTTCTGGATTTTTGATAATTTCCCCGAGCTTTAACCTACATCTAATTCAGCATACATTTTTGGTAGATTTTAACAACTGTTTCCCCTGTCAGTTGTCTTTTATAGTTGTCTTGCTCACACCCAATTCAACAGCATGTTTTTCTTTCATTGGATCTTTTCTAAGCCCTTTCTTAGTTTTCAGGGACACAACTCTCTGTCCTGATCTCATCCTAGTCCTGTTGGTTTAAGAATGACAACGGGCAGCTACAGGTTTGGGGACAGACCTCACTGAGCCAGCAGGAGTGCCTTGATGGCCCAGTGGTGGCTGGCCAGTCTGGAACATCCAGAAAGCTGTGGCCTATGCTAGTATGCCTTCCAAAGAAAGGGAGATGTTTGTAAATCCAGAGACTCAGTTAGACGGAGGCCAGTTAAGGCAGTTTCTATGTTTTATCCCCATTTCACAGGTAAGGAAATGGAGGCATTGAAGTCATTTCCCCAAGGCCACAGTAGGCTTGGCAGAGCTAGGATTTGAACCCGGGCCTTTCTGGCTCTACGTTCTTTATCCCTTCATTCTGCTCCCTCCTCAACATGCTGAGATCCCATGAGCCTCTGGCTTCCCTGTGAAAGGACTGAAGGATATTGTGATCTTCCACGTGGGATTTGAGGTGCATTTAAAATTTCCAAGCGCCACGCCCATGTAAGGAGAATGATCGCTACTCTCACAAGGGACAGGGACCACATCTCCCTCAGGTCTGTGTCACCAAGCCCAGGGCTTAGGAGTGTCCGTGGAGTTGGATGGGGGCAGGCACAGAGTTGGGTGCTGGGATACAACAGAGAGGAGACCAGGCGCCATCACTGCCCTCCGAGAGCTTGGTGTCCGGCACTCTCCTTCCAAAGCCTCTCACGTCCAAGGCTCTTCTGGTTCTGACTTCCTCCGGGGGCCCCTGGGGACATTAAATGTGCAAAACAAGGCGGATTTTGTAGTCACACACATCTGAGTTCCGATTCTGGCTCAGCCACTTACTGGCTGTGTGACCCTAGGTCAGCGCGACCTCTCTGAGCCTCGGTGGGAAATTAAATGTCTCATTCCAGGCCCCCGGCGGGCAGACACCCACGAGTGCCCAGCACACAGGGTGGCTGGGAAGGAGACGCTCCCTCGAGCCTCTGGGACGGGCCCACCGGCACGGAGGTGCTCAGCTGTGGACAGGGGACCGGGAAGGCAGCTCTGAGCAGCTTCCGACCGTTGGTGGCTGTGGAAAGGGACGCGGTGAGCGGGGGAAATGAAAAGAGGCCAGACGCTGTCCAGGCCGCAGCACGAAAGGGGCGCCTCGCTGCGCCACCGGCTCAGAAAGGGGAAGGTGGCCCAGACCGGGAAGTGGTTGACTTCTGATGACCACCTCACGGGGACCCGCCAGCCCGAGCAGGAAGTGGTTGTCCCCTTCCCACCCCCACGCCAGGCCAGACCCTGCCTGAGCTCACACTTGGGAAACAGCTGGGCCTGAAAGTCCCTGTTCTTCGGACTGTTCTGGGAGCGGCGCTTTATTCTTAGAAACCCAGCTCCAGCTGGGCCCCCTGACTTTGCGGCGGGGGGTCTGCAGACCTGGCTTCTCCCAGCTCTGCCACTTCCTTGCACTGAAACCTTGGCCAAGTTGCTTCCCTGTCTGGACCTGTTCCCCATCTGTCAAATGGGGTGAATGATCCCCCACCTGCTACCTCAGAGGGACAATGGAAATTGACAGTCCGAGAAAGTCAGAGCTGGAAAGTCCCCAAGGGCTTCTCTGGTCCCATGTCCTTTTACGGTCGAGGAGACCGGGGCTGGAGAGGAAAAGAGGGTGCTCGCGTTAGCAGTCACAGGGGCCTCACGCAGGAGGGGCAGATCAGGTTTTGGAAAGAGCACTGGACTGGGAGCCAGAACTAGGTTCAAGGCCTCACTCAGCTCTTTCCTTGCTGTGGGACTTTGGTCAAGTCAACCAGCCTTTATGAGCATTTTCCTGCAACGAAAGGCCAAGGCTTACTACCCAGGGTTCCTGTGGGGCCCACCTGAAATGACACTGTACTGTGCAGTGGCCGTGAATGGCTTCTTAACTGAGGTGGAGCTGGACCAGAACCCAGGCTCATGGCTTCCTGCTCTTTGCTGGCCCCCACCCAAGGCTCCATGTACAGAGAATGGCGTCCGGGCCCCAGGGAAACCTCCTGGGGGGAGGACTTCTCTTACTTTTCCATCTCCTCTAGAGTAAGAGGTGACAAATCTCTTTCTCTGATTCCACTGAGTCACTGGAAGCCGAGTTCCTGGGAGGCCAGGTGTGAAGAACTCACCTCACCCACGTCAGTAGCCAGAGATGCTATCGCCACTGACACCCACCCCTTAGTGTGTGTGGCTTTTACCCACCAACTCCACCTTTCCTGCGGGCCAAGACAGCCCTCCTGGGATGCCGGAGCCCAAGCAGCCTTTGTGATGGGAGCTTGAGGTGGGAGAGGCTGGACCAGACAAGGGAAGCCCTTACACACAGGCCTCCCGATGCCGCCTGGCACAGGCCACCCGGGCCCGGCGTGGGCCTCTGGGGAGAGGGCCTCGACCAGGGAGCCCTGAATGGCGGAGCTGGCTGAGGAGCTAGAGATTAGCCCCTCCAGGGGACAGAACTGGGGCCCATGAATCTACAGAAGAGCTGAAAACCTTGATCATACACAGACTTCCAGATTTCATCAAATCTTCAAAGCGAAATGTAAAAGTCCAGGACCAACGTGCTTTCTCCCCTTCCTCATACAGATGAAGAAACCAAGGCACAGAGATGAGGCATCTCACAGCCCTTAGAGGCAGAATGAGGCAGGGTGCACGGTGCTCCTATTATAACCACTTCTTTGGCTCAAAAATGGTCGTTGGGAATTTCAGAGGGAATATCTATCCCATCCCTGTCCTAGGATATTGAGGGTGGCAGGGCCTGAGGGAGATTGGGCTCACTCGGGACAGAGGAGGGTTAGGTTCAGCTCCTACCACCACCAAGAGCTCCTACTAGCACCACCACCAGCATCACCAGCCGCCCCAGCATCACCATCACATCACCATCGTCACCACTTCCACTGTCACTGTCACCACCACCATCACCACTTCCACCATCACCATCACTATCACCACCAACAGCAGCAGCACCACCACTCCCACCATCAGCACCACCATCCCCTTCAGCACTGCCATCAGCATGGGATCTGCTTTAAAGGCTGGGCTTTGCTTCCACCATCGCCCTATAGTTAGGGGCTTCCCGACTCTGCTGGCGGGATTCAGGATGCCCAGCTCAGGCCTCATCTAGAACCCTGAGGGGGAGGCAGCCCAAGGGTGGGGTGAAAACCAACCTCTGTGCTCCAAGGTGGGTGGGGGCATTCTGAACTGAAATGCCCATTGCAAAATGAGCTCAACTGACCCTCATAGAAGACTTCCTGCGAGACAGGTTAGCTCGCATCCAGTTAAGACGTGGAAAATGTGCATGTTGTTCCTTCTATCTTTCCACCAATGTGTGTTTATATTATGTAGCTGACACCTATCCGGCACTGACTGAGCACTGTTCTAAGCGCTTTAGATATATAAGCTAATCCATCTGTGCAGCGGCCCTATGAAGTAGGTAGTATTATTACCCTGTTTTATAGTTGGGCAAACAAAAGCCCAGGAAAAGCCAAACAACTTGTCCAAGGTCAGATACCTAGTAAATGGCAAGGTCAAGATTGAAACCCAAGCATCCTTGCATCAGAGTCCAGACTCTTAACCATTACACTACCCTGCCAGGTTGGAGAAGTCTCGGGCAGGCCAAAGAAAATCTTAGACATGCAAGCGCCAGCCAATGACTGTGACCTCTGTGAAGGTGTGGGCTGCATACTTTTCCTGGCTGTGTTCTCAGGGCCTAGCACTAGTTCTGGTACACAATAGGGGCCCAATAAGTGTTGAGTAAGTGAATCAATTGATGACATTGGCCTCCAAAGCCTTTCCCAGCTTCTGCTTCTTCCTCTCCTGAGCCACAATTGAGGCCACTCAATGAAGCTGTAGTTCTCCTTCCAGGCAACAGAGGGCAGCATGTATAATAAAGTGAGACCTTCCTCTAACAGCCAGGAAGAAGGAATCAGGAGGAATAGGAGGAAATACTTTGTGGCAGGCATGAACACAGTTGCTGATTAAAAACAAGCTGAGACAAACCCTGGGTCCCACCATATGATAGGATGCCATGGCTGGTATTCTTAATTTGATAGCTGAGGAAACTGAGGTCCAGAGATGGGGAAGTTCCTACCCAAGGTCATACAACAAGTGAGTGGCAGAGCCAGGTTTGGGATCCAGGTCTCCTGGGCTCTTTCCCCCAACAGAATGGTAGAAACAGCTGACAGGCTGGAGTATGGATCAGGCCTCCCTGTGCATTAGGACAAGGTGGGCTCCAGAATAGCAGATGTTAAGTTACCAGCCTGGGGCAGCCATTTATGCACATTGCCAGGTTGCCCCCTGGTGGCTATAAGTGGCAGGTACCCAGAAGCACAGCCACTATTTTGTCAATCCATTAGCCAATAGAATGCATCCCCTTACTGGACTAGGCCTGGCCTCAGGCTGTTGAGAAGACAGGGGACAAAGAGGATCAGGCTCCAGTCCCTTCAAGGTCTTACAGTTCAAAGGATGAGGCAGGATGACCCCTGGAACAAAACAGAGAGCATGTGTACCTGCGTCCCAAGGATCCCAGCCAATGGCCTCCCTGTGCACCCAGCACTGTGTTCAGCACTGTGGGCACCTGTGTCATCCTATGGGGGCAGTGCTCATAGTCTCCCCATTGACTCTTAGGAAACTGAGGCTCAGAGACAGGACATAATTGTGCTCAAAGTCACACAGTTAGGAAACAGAGGACCTGGGAGTTGAACCCCAAACCAGCAAATTCCGCTTCTAGGGCTGGCTCAGCTGCCCCACGTGGTAACCGCAGCAGCTCTGAGTGAGTGTGGTCAGCTTGGGCTGGAGTGGTCTCAGAAGGCCCCCTTGAGGAGGCGGGGCTCCACCATCTCAAAGGCCAGAGCCAACTCCTTACGTGGTCACATCACCCATTGATGATGATGACAGTCACCACAACAGCTAATTCCATCAATTAAGTCTCTAGTGCTGAGTGTGGTAGTTTAAGAACGTTTCATGGGTCATTTATTCATTCATTCACTTAACATATATTTAGCAAGCATCTCCTATGCTTCTCTGTTTTAGGAATGGGGATCACAACAGTGAACAAAACAGAAAGAAAAAAAAATTCCTGCCCTCCTGAAATGTGTATTCTAGACAAAGGAGATAGTGAGTTAAAGAAATGATTCAAATATATCCTGTGCCAGGAGGTGGTAACTTCTGGAGAAAAATTAAGTAGGGAAGAAAGATGGAGAGTGTTTGGGGAAGGGAGTGGAATTTTAATCTCTGTGGTCAGAAAAGCTTCTCCTGAGATAGCTTTGAGCAGAAAGCTGAAAGAGAGGAAGAAGTGAGGTATGTGGGTGTCTGAAGGAAGCGTTCCAGGCAGAGGGAACAGAGAGTGCAAAGGCTCTGAGGCAACTGTCTCTTTGGTTCATCTCAATCAATCTAGAGTTATAAACCACTGTTGTTCCCATAAATGCTCCCAGGTTAGGGAGCACTTTCCATGTCTGGTAGAGAAGAGGCAGGGCAGGTAGAGAAACTGAGGCCCAGCAAGGTCATGCCCAAAGTCACATAGTGAGTCAGTGCAGAGCTGGGACTCAGACCCTGGTCTTCAGCCTCCCATACCAGGGCTCATTAGAAGTTCTCTAGTTTAAAGGAATACATCACATCTGGAACCCTCAGAGATCAGGGTCCCCAAAGAACTAGGGCAAGATGTAGGCTCCAGAAGGGCTAATCAACTGAGGAGAGGTGCTGAATCCCAGCCTGAAGGTCTCAAGGCCAGAGCTGGTGGCTGTGGTCAGACTTGGTGGGACGGCAGAGGTCAGAAAGGCCCAGCTGAGAGTGGCTCCCTGCTGCCTCACCTAGTGTCCCCCAGGAGGGTGAAGAGGCTCTCTTACTTTGAGGGGGCTATACATCAATCTACTGGCAGGGAGAGGGGCTAAGGGACATCAGTGACTAATCTTAACATGACCAGCCACTGCCCAGAAACCAAAGGTCAGCCTGGGTCTGAGGTTAGTGGTTGGATCAGGGGTCAGTCTATAGCTGGGGTCAGTCTGTGGCTGGGATCAAAAGTCAGTCTGTGGCCAGGTCAAGAGCCAGTATATGGTTTGATTCAAGGGTCAATCTGTGACAAGGACAGAAGTCAATCTGTATTCAGATCAGGACTCTATTCATCAGCAGGGTCAAAGACCAGATGGGCCAAGGTCAGGGCTCAGCCATGGCCAGAGTTGCAGGAGCTCCCTGGGGTCACAGCCTAAATGGACTACTTGCAACTCACATCCTAGTTTTAAGGTCTGCTTTTGGATCAGCCCAGACTGAAGCACAAGTATATCACATACGTCATCTCATTTAGCCTTGACAACCCTGAGAGGTAGGTCTTACTGCCTCATTCCACAGAAACCAAGACTCAGAAGGTTTAAGACCTTTGCCAACAATCATACAGCAAGTAAAGGGCAGATCTGGGATTCTTCTCCAAGACTGTCTGTTTGCAGAACAAGTACTCTCAGCTATGATATTCTGCAGCCTTCATCAGGGACCTCCTTAATAATGGAAGGAGAAGCAAGGACTGAGTATGGATAGAAGTAGTGCTAGTGGTAGTGTTGTCATACAGGCAATGGTTCCTTAGCAAGCCAAGGACACTTCACTGGGGACATGAGACTTGAGCTGGATGTTGAAGGATGTGTAGGAGTTATTCAGAGCATGATAAAAGAAAATGAACTCCAGGCAGAAGGAAGAGCATGTGCAAAGGCTCAGAGGTATGAAAGAGGATGTTGTGTGTTTAGAGAATGTCAAAAAGCAGTGAGGGTGTGTGGAGTGTGATGCATACAGGGGAATGGTGGGAACCTTTGCTACAGGGATGGGCCCTGCATGACAGGTCCTGGACTGATGCCACTGTGCTCAGGAGGTCCCAGGGAGCCAGCAGAGGCTTGAATCAGGAGCATGATGTGGTCAGATGGGTAGCTCTGGTGGCAGTATGGAAGGGATAGTGCCTGATGTATAGTATATGCTCAACACAGATATGTTGTCTTAACTATTACTCTTTTATTTTATGATTTGAGCTTTTGTATATTGTTATGAAAACCTCTTCCCCAATGCCACAAATAAGCATGTTCTTCTAAAATTGTCGAATTTTGTTCTTTTGCAATTAAGCTTTAAACTTCTAAAATTTACCTTTATGTTTGGTGTGAGGTAGGGATCTCATTTTACTTTTTCTATGTGGATAGCCAGTTGACCTAGCACCATTTCATTATTAAATATGTTGTTCCGCAAATGCTGATTTCTGCCATATGTTGGGTCCCATTTATAAGCAGACACATTTATAAGCTCTCTCTTCCATTGCTGACTCCTCCTCCCTCCTCCCTTTATAATAAGTCATGGCATCTAAAAAGACAAGTCCTTTATTCTTCACAATTGTGTTGGCATATTAGTTTCCTATTGCTGATATAACAAATTACTGCAAATGTAGTGGTTTTAAACAACACAAATTTTTTCTCTTACAGTTCTGGAGGTCAGAAGTCTGAAATCAGTTTCATTGGGCTAAAGACAAGGTGTTGGCAGGACTACATTCCTTTCTGGAAGCTCGCAGGTAGAATCAATTTCCATGCCTTTTTCAGGTTCTATGGCTGCTTATATTGCTTGGCTTGTGGCCCCTTCCTCCATCTTCAAAGTGCATCACTCCAATTTCTACTTCTGTCATCACATCGCCTTTTCCTCTAATTTTGACTCTTCTGGTGTCCCTCTTATAAGGATAATCTCCCCAACTCATGATCCTTAACTTAATCATAGCTGCAAAATCTCAGGTGTGGGTGGGACTTTGGGTAGGATCCATCCTGGGGCAAATTTCCTTTCCATCTGAGGACCTGTAAAACAAGAAAACAAGCTCTCTGCTTCCAAAATACAAAGGTGGATGGGCATATGATGCAGGTTATAAACAATCACATTCAAAAAGGAAGAAAATGGGAGAAAAAAAGGAGTCACCTGTCTAAACCAGCTTCAAAATTCAAGGGGCAAACTTCATCATGTTTCCAAGGCCTGGAGAAAACCCTCTGTGGCTTGCACTCCATGTGCAAAACAACAACAGAACTACAAAAACTTTGAGTCTTACCTCATACCATACATAAAATTAAACTCAAATTATTGACCTAAACACACATTATGCTAAGTGAAAAAAATCAGGCACAGAAGAGTCAGTTGTGTGTGATTCAACATATATGAAATTCAAGGAAAGACAAAGTTATAGTGACAGGAAGCAGATCAATGATTGTCAATGGCAGGGGGTGAGGGTGGGGGGTGGACTGACTGACTACAAAGGGTGAGGTAACTTTGGGGTGCTGGAAATGCTTTGTATCTTGATTGTGGTGGTGGTAGTACAACTGTAGAAAGAAAGAAAAAAGGAAGAAAGAAAGGAAAGAGAGAGGAAAGAAGGAAGAAGAAGGAAGGAAGGAAGGAAGGAAGGAAGGAAGGAAGGAAGGAAGGAAGGAAGGAAGGAAGGAAGGGAGGGAGGGAGGGAGGGAGGGAGGGAGGGAGGGAGGGAGGGAGGAAGGGAGAAAGGAAGGAAGGAAAGGAGGGAGGGAGGGAGGGAGAGGGAGCAATGGGGAAACAATGGAGAGAAGAGTCAGGTCTAACAAGCCTAGGGTGGGGGGGCGTCCATTAGCCAGGAGGGTCCAGCAGGCTTCAGGCTGCTAGACATCCCCCACCCTGGCAGGTCTAGTGGGGTTCTGGCCCACGAACCACTGGAAAGGCATCTCTTGCCCACGCTTTTAGAACAGAACAGTGATCAGAATTTGTGCTGGCCCATTGCTTCCGAAGGCCCAGCCCCCTGCCCACCAACCGCAGGGCTGAGCAGAGACTAAGTCCTTTCCTGGAGGGTTGGCTCTGCCCCGCCCACCCCACCTCAGAGCCTTGCCCATGCAGGGGTCCCACCGCATGGCCCTCAATCAATACAGCTGACTGTGGCTTTGGGGTCTCAACCACCAGCCACGGGAGTAGGGCTGGTCCAGACCACAGGTCCAGCTGGGGCTGAGAGTCAGTGGAGGTGACAGTGGTGGGGAGAGTATGAGTGGGTTCTCAGATGCCCCAGGCCGCTGCTGACACCAATGACACCAGTCCCAGGGGGTGAGGGTTAGGGTAGGGCAGGGCTGGGGGGAGGCAGAGGGCAATGGTTCCGCCACCCATCTCAGCTATGCCACCACCTTGTTGGGCAATCTTTGCCAAACCATTTCTCTCTGAGCCCCACTTGCTTCTGTAAAAGGGGCATGGGGGCAATCCCTGCCACCTCTGCCTCAGCACTGTTATAATGGAAAAGGGTCGAGGCTCTGTCTGGTCTGGTCCTGAGGGTTGGGCCCTGTGCTACCTGCTTTACAGATGAGGAAACTGAGGCTTGTATGTTCCTAAAAGCTTTCTCTTTGGGGAGGTCAGTTTCATTATGAAACTCATTTCACAAACAGAGACACTGAACCTCGGGAAAGTGGCCAGCCTGGCCTAAAGGCTCCCTGAAGGAGTCCAGGTCCCAGGCTGAGGAGGAAGTTATTTTCTTCCCAGACCTAAACCTCAGCAACAACCTTGCTTCACCCCTCCCAGGCCCCTTTGTTCACTGAAGGTCAATGTGGGGGCTATTTTCTCTCTTTTCAAGACTGTCACCAAAGGGGCAACGCGGGACCTTCTCTGGAGAATGTTGGCTCGCACCCCCGTGGCCAGGCCAGGTGTCCCTGAGAGCAGCAGCATCTCAGCAAGGCCATGACCCCAGCAGATCCCTTGGGGAAGGGGCTGTTGAGCCCACCACCCCCACTGTCCCCCCAACTGCAGGGCTGAGGCAAGAACTTCAAACATCACATCCTCAGCCCAGAGCAAGGCTGCCTCTCACCCCTCATCCAGCTACTTTCTACAGACCAGTCCAGGGTGAGGCTGGTGGTGCCCAGACCCAAACCCACAGCAGCGTGGGCTTCCTGGGAAAACAGCATTTTCTGGGCACTGGACCCCCTCCAGCCCTCTCCTGGCATAAATCCCTGCCATCCCAGCCTAGCCCCCTGTGTGGACATGCATTCCCAACACCCTGAACCCATGATACTAATATGAATAAGGGGCGGGGGTGGGGAGAATCGCTGCTACTTATTCAACCTTTAATAAACGTCAGGTGCTGCACGACACACTTTAAATACGTCACCTCATTTTAATCCCAAACAAGCCTGTGAGATAGGTACTGTGATTATCCCTATTTTATAGATGATGGAAACTGAAGCCAGAGTCACCCGACTAGAAAGTAGAGGGGCCAGGATTCTAACCCACTTGCTATAAGATATCAGCCCCTCCAGGCATGGCCCAGCAGCCCCAGCCCCATCCTCTTGTTAGCCCTGGACACAGCCCAGCCCACCCCCAGGGAACCTCATCCTTTCCGGCAAAGTGGCAGCACCTGCTGGGTGTGTGACAGGAGAGCAGTGTGTGTGCTATCATCGCTCCACCCAGCCCTGCGAGCCCTTCCTCACTTCCCTTGCCCCGCTCGATTCAGGACTCCCCACCCCTGGAGCAGGGCTATTTGGGTCCCCTCTTCACCCTCACATCCCCAGCATCCATCCTGCCGTTCAGAGTTGGGCTGTCAGCCCAAAGATGCCCTCAGGATTCTCTTTGCTCCCAACTCCCCAGCCACAAGCATAGCTATTACTCATCCGGTCTCTATTATTCATTTATTCAGTGGGTTTAGGGGCAGCCCGGAGGCCCCGGGGATATGGGAGTGACTGGATAGGCTCAGGGCCAGCCTGGCCTCTGTGTGAACACTAATGCCTTATCAGGGCTCTGGAAAGGTCAGCATTGCAGAGGCCTCGGGCTGCATGTGGCTGCTGTGGTCAGTCCTGGGGCAGAAGCCAGTGTCTGAGGCCACCGCTTGCCCTGGCATCAGCCCCTTGTCATCAGAAAGGACTAGGAGAGAAGAAACTGGGGACAGGTAGACCCCGGAGGGGTCCCCTGGTTACCCAGCAACCACAAGGACAGGCAGGGACAGCCTTCTAGAGAATCCCCACATCAACCCCCCGACCCACCACATATATACATTGTCTGCTTCCCCTCCCTCCCTTCCCCGCCCCTGAGTCATGAAGGCCACAGGAAGGGAGGCAGAAGGACCCAAGATGTGAAGTTCAAATATGAACAGGTGGCCCCAAGCACCCCGCTCCCATCGCCATGATCATCACCAAGGCCCATGGGCATCCACTCCTTGCTGCCCATTTGTCCCCATTTGCCACTTGCCACCTCTCTTGAGATCCAATGTCCTGAAGGCACACCAAGCCTTGGGAATTAAGAGGAACAGCCCCTTTTGTCCCCTCCTATAATCCCTAGCCCCTCGTCAGAGGGGAGCCCTGTTAACAGCTTGGCGTCTACTCTAGGGACCCGGATCCTTGCAGTGCACAAGCAGAACTGTTCCATCCATGTGTTTCCCCGGCTTGTCTCTCTCCCTTTAGTAGTGTATCGTTCCGTATTTGCGTATACAGATCTATCACCATAGTTGTTAACTGTTGCAGATTTTACATTGAAAACAGAGCAGAGAGGCTAAATCATCCATATGCCATAGCTTTTTTCTTAAGTACATAAATTAAGAAGCAAGGCTCCCGAATGCGGTATCTTTCGTATCCTTTCCCTAGGATGACAGAGACCAGACTGCAGGAGGGGTGCGCCCGTTCAGACACGCACACACGTCTTCTGTGAAGCAGAATCACGCTGTTTGGTGCTCTGCAACTGGCACTTCTGTTTAGCTGCCGCCTCGGTGCTTTCTCCAGATTAGCACATTCTGAAGTTACTTGATTCTGTTCACCTCTGAACATTACTCCGTCGCATGGCTATACCCTAACATACCCGCCATTCTCCTTTTGATGGACGTTTCTGTTAGATCCAGGCTCTTGCTGTTGCTGAAACGAACAGCCTCCCATATACATCTGTGTGCCCTCCTCCTGAGGTCTGAAGGCTGAGGGACTGGGGCCAGTTTGGTGGTGGGGGGGAGCGGTAAGGGGGATGTAAGGGCGTATCTCCACCCCACACACACCACGTTAGCCTGCCAGGGACTCAGCAAGCTTCCAGGGCCTACAAATAAGCAAGTGAGCTCCTTTATCCGCATTTAGTGGGCACATTACAGAACTGCATTGCCCACGGTGACTACTGCCCCAGTTTGGAGAGAGCTGGGACGCAGTTTCCATGCTGTTCCTCCCCAATCCCCTTGCCCCACTATCCCTCAGGATCCTTCCTACAGCAGTGCGGTCACTCGGGGGGCCCCCTATATAGCCCTGGCTGGCCTCAGAGGCCAGTCGGACAAGTGCGTGGCGGGGAGCTCCCAGGCACAGTCTCTGGGGTCCTGGCAGCCGCCCAGCTGCTTTTCCATCTAATTGTGCCAAACTGATGCGAACCTAAAAAGCTCTAAAAGTGAAGCAGGAAAATTGGATCTGCTATTGATCCTTGTCATTGGGGTGACTTCTGTGACCCGTATTAGCCACAACGCAGCCAAGAGCACCTGACCTAAAAATAAAGAGTGTGTGTGGTGGAGGGAGGGGAGGAGGGGAGGTAAAGACAGAGGAAGGGATAAGGGCCCGAATGGGAGACAAGCAATCCTTGCCCCTAGAACACTTTGCAGGAAAAAGAGTTGCTGGCAGGAAAAAAGTAGTGGGAGGAGGGCAGCCATGGGAGCCGCCAGGACCTCCATTCCCACAGGTCACGGGGAAACAACCTCATTTTGGTGCTATGTCCGCAGTCCCAACAACCAGCCTACTGTGTTCAGGGCCCTTGGCTGCCTTCTCTCAGACACTTGTACCCTCCTTGTTCCCTCCCACCACAGGGCCTTTGAAGGGACAGAGTCATAGGGGGCAGCCGGGAGAGCGTTAACGCTGAATAATATAATCATTGTGTTACTGTCCCATGCTGGCCTTGTTGGCTTGGTCATTGGGATGGGAGGTGGCAGCTGAGGAGATGCCCCATGACAGTGGCCCGGGCTCCCCTGCCCCAGCCTCCTCACTGAGTCTCAGCCCGGGCTGTTTGCTCAGCTGCTCTGTGGAACTCAGTTCTGCTTTCCTGCCCCTCCCCACCACCTCCACCTGCCATTCACTCAGAAAACCAAACCAGAGACAGACAAAGGAAAGAGGCAAAGTCCACCTGCCAGTCTGTCTGCCGAGCTAGCAGGTGAGGAGGTGCCAGGACCTAACCAAGACAAGAGGATTCTGGAAAAATACATTAGCAAGAGTGGGATTTGGAGTCAGGCTGTCTGGATTTGTATCACTGCCCAACAAGGGGCAAGTTCCTTCAACTTCTCCAAGCCTGTTTCTTTATCTGTAAAATGGGGATAACAAGAGCAGCCTTGCAGGATGGTCTTGAAGGATGCATAAGGCAGTGGGCTAGATAACTGTCCCTTCAATAAGCAGCGGCGACAGGGAAGTGCTCCGCACAGGGTCCACACTGCAGGAGTGCTGCTGTTATCCTCCTGTCCGAGGGGGTCAAGGTCTCACCCCCAGGGCCTGCTGAGCGCTCATCAACCTGGCCGCCCTCATCGATCTGTCTAGGGCCCCCTGGAGACCCTCTTCTGCATGGACAGGGCACCCTCTGCCCCTGGGTGGCTGCCCTTTGCCAAGTTCACGGTCTGGAGCAGCGGGCCAGCTGGGCCTCCTGCTAATGAGCCCTTCACCCTGCTCAGACCAGCTGCCCCCACGCTCCATTGATCCCTGACCTTCCCAGGAAAGCTCCCTCCTCCACTCCTGCCTTTCCATGGCTGCCACTGCCTGCTCTGCACTCTCCTTGTCCCTGACTGGGCCTCATCCGCAGACCTGAACCCCAGCCGCTCCCCCTCTGACGTGTGTGTTTCAGGGCCAGGACTGTGGACAGATGGTCTGGGTTCAAATCTTGACTTGGCCTCTTCCTTAGCTGTTATGAACCAAATGCTTGCCCCTCTCCCTCAAATTCACACGTTGAAGCTCTAATCCCCAGTGTGGCTGTATTTGGCCTCTAAGGAAGTAATTAAGGTTAAATGAGGCCATAAGATTGGGGCCCTGATTCAAAAGGATTAGTGCCCTTATGAGAAGAGACACCGAGAGCTCCTTTCTTTCTCTGTCCACGCATGCACGAGAAAGAGGCCTCTTGAGCATACACGTCACGGCAGCAGCCTGCCAGCCAAGAGGAGGGGCCTTAGAATGAAATCGAGCTCACCAACACCTGGATCTTGGCCTCCAGCCTCCAGAACTGTGAGAAATAAATCTCTGTTCTTTAAGTCACCCAGCCTGTGGTATTTTGTTATAGCAGCCGGAGCAGACTAAGACACCAGCTTTGTGACCTTGGGCATGTTTCTTTGCCTCCCTGTGCCTCAGTTTCCTCACATGTAAAGTGGAAATTGAAATGCTGGCTCCATAGGGTTGCTGTGAGGACTCCATGTGTTGAGGCTGTATGCACATGTGATATAACTCAGCCAGAATGGGTCACACACCAGTAGTGATTGTCACCCTTCTGTTCCCTGAACATGCTCTGTCCCTGGAATGCCCTCCTCCCCTCCTCCTGGGACCCAAATCCTTCCCTCTCTGCTAGTCCATCACTGCAACCCCTTCCTGGCCCCCTGACCTGACCCTCTCTCCCCAGAACATCACAAGGGCCTACCATGTGTGTTGACCCTGGGCACTTGGCCTGAAGGACCTGGGAGTTTTCTCTTCCCAGATAGGAATATCCTATCTCCCTCAGCACACACAGGCCCAGACTGTGCCTCTGTGTCTCAGTTTACTCCCTTCCCAGGAAACCAAGTGGGGGTGCTGAAGTGCAACAATGCTTCCGATCCCACCACAAGAAATGTACCCCAGCCTGGCCGGGATGGCTCAGCAGTTGAGCATCAACCTAGGATCCAGGAGATCGCGGTTCGATTCCCAGTCAGGGCACATGCCTGAGTTGTGGGCTCCATCCCCAGTCAGGGGCTTGAAGGAGGCAGCTGATCAATGACTCTCTCTCATCATTGATGTTTCTATCTCTCTCTCTTCCTCTCTCTGAAATCAATAAAGACATATTCAAAAAAGAAAGAAATGTACCCCACGCTGTTCATTCCACATGCCAATACCCCCTTAGCTGAGTCTGACTCTTGGGTGAGAACCTTCTGGCTTTGGCTCTGGCACCTCTAATCACAATGACGCTAAGTGCTGATGGACACTATTGTGTAGATCCCTTGATGTGCACTGCCTTGTTTTATCCTGCCAACATCCTTCTGAGGGCAACAATCCCATTTTACAAATCGGGGAGGAACCGTGGGCTCAGCAAGGTGAAGCGACGGGTGGAAAATTACAGAGCTGGCATAGGAATGCCGGTGAGATTGACTCCAGAGCCCACCCTCCACCTCCACACTCCACCCCTGCTGCCAGGGTGGCCTCTCTGCCAGGCCAGAGCACTGGCTAGGCATCCGCTTGGAGCACAGCCTAGAATCTTCTGAGAGCCTTGACCCATCGCATAGCTCTCTGCAGAAATGCTGCCTCCCAGCTGCCTTTCGATGTCCCCTCCTCAGCTTTTACCCACAAGAGGCATGAGTAGCTGCCTTGGGAAAGTCATCAGTGCGTACACAGAGGGATGCTGAGAACACCAGCCGCCCGTCGCGGAGCACCCCTCCCACAGAGAGCTGGATTTCCCCTGAGGAACTGGCGCGCTTCCTCCTTTCTGACACCAACACTGATGTAACTGACCATGTATCTTCCTTTTTAGCCTTGGCTGCTGGGAAGCTCGAAGTCAACTTTGGAACTCAGCTTGAGTGACTGCCTTGCCCTTAGGGGGTTATTCTGTGTGAGCTCCACACTTTCTATCTCTGTTACTATTTCCTGACTCTCAATTTGGACCCTTTCCTCCTTCCTTCCCTCCCTACCCCCCTCCCTCCCTTCCTTTCTTCCTTCCTCATCATGGGCTAGGTCCCTGCCCTGGGAGTCTGCTCTAGACCAGAGAGAGAGACGTATGAAACATGCATATCATTATAATAGAATAAGCAGGATCCTGTGCCAGGAGTGCATAAGCCAGGGCCTGATCCCATCAGGGTTTGGGGAAGACTTTCCAAGGGCCGGGCCCTGGACCTGAGATCTGAGGGCTGAGTGGAAATCCGCTGGTAAGGGGCAGGGAGCAGAGGGTGGCAGCTGAGGGACAGCTAAAGCCCTGCTGCAGTGAGAACGGGCTTGCACTGGAGGGAACTGAGCGGGGAGGGCCCGGGGCCCAGAGCGCAGCGCTCAGGGCACAGTGGCTGCAGGGGAAGGTCAGAGACGGTTGCAGGGCAGCCTTACTGGGCCTCGCAGGTCTCACTGGCCGGCCTGCGGTTTATTCGGAGAGCAGAGGGGAAAGGATACTGTTATGTATAATCAGGTGTGTGCTTTTGTGATAAATGTAAGCCCCCTGTTGAAATGAGGAATTTAGACAGGCAGGGCCACACCAGTAGGAATGAGTCTCCTAAGCTGTCTTCCTCCGGGCCAAGCAGCGTGCTTGCGTCCGTTAGAGGACAGTGAAGGTGGTTGGTCCAGGTGTGGTGGAGGTCTGGGGAAAATCAGATCCTGAGGGGGTGGGAGGTGGAGCTGGGAGAGGCATCTCTGAAAAGGGAAAGACAGTCAGGAACATTCTAGTGCTGGCTCCGCTTAAGGTCTTGAGCAAGTCCCATCACCCCTCTGGGCCTCAGTGTCCCTCCATAGATGACCAAAGGGGCTCTACAAGGGCCCCGCCCAGTCAAAACTTTATGCCTCCATAGCGAAACTCGGAGCTGGTCAGATAGAGCCCCTTCACAACCAGCCTCTTCACCAAGTCCAAGATCAAGGTCCCGGGAGAGCTTCCGCCCCCCAGCCATCCCCAGCCCCTGACCCGCCCTCCCCAGAAGTGGGGATGGCGACAGAGAGTCGTGGCTAAGCCATTAGGGCCTGGGCTCCATCACAGATTTAATGATGTTGTGTTGCTTTAAAAGCCAGGCTGCAATCCTGCTCCCACATTCCCTGGAGAGGATCCTGCTCAGATCCTTGCAGGACCCTGGATGGGCAGCAGGGCCCGGGCCCCCACCACCAGTGGGGGCAGGAGGCCTGTCAGCCTGCCCCAGCCCCCAGGCCCGATCTCTCAAGATGTGGGTTAAGGTAAGAATCTCTTCTGGGTCAAATACCTCCAGAGTGAGCCTCACCTCCTGCGGGGAAGGTTGCCCTGGCATTTGACCTCAGTATATTGGATCAAGGGTGTGTTACAGTGGGAGGAAATGATGGAAGGAAGAAGTCTTAGTTCTGGAGCTGGCTCTGGCCATAAGCGGCATGTGACTTTGGGCAGGTCACTTCCCACTTCTGAGCCTCAGTTTTCCCATCTGTAAAATGGCCCTCTGATAAGTGGACATCAGGGTGGGATTATACATGAGACTTACTGGGAATGGTAATAGGAAGAGGGACCAGGCTAGCCAGGAAGGGTCCCCAGACTAGGACTCCACCCCACACCTCTGCCTTGCTCAGGTATTGGGTAGGAGGGGCCTGGGGGAAGCGGCCTGGATGTGAATGTGGTGCTGGGTCCTGAGTGGCGGCAGCTGGCTCCTCAGCTGCCCTGCTCCCCACACCAGGATCTCCTGAAGGGCAGCTGAGCACCAAACCTCCAGGGTCACAGTTGTGGGGTCCCCATCCCCACCTTGTTGTGCCGGGACTATGGCCAAGCCACGTAACCTGGGAAATGCTGTCTTCACACAAGGGAGTGCACTGATTTTGCCACAGGAGCCACTGTAGACCCAGCCCAGGGAAAGGTCCATGGCAAGGACCTGGGGCAAGGCTGGGGAAGGGAGGGTGGTCTCACCACCAGCCCAGGAGAACTCCAGAGCCAGACTGAGCCTGGGGCCAGAATGAGGCAGGCTGGGAAGGTCAGGGTCAGGAGCTAGATGAGGCTTCGCTCTGCGGACACGAGTGAGCCATCAAAAGGCCAGGGTCCCAGAGTGGCTGGTCGGGCTGGGCCTCAGGAAGGTTAGCCTGGCTTTGGTTGATCTGGTAGATCCGAGCTGGGACAGCCTGGGGCCTGGGGCTGTAGGGGTGCAGGTGACCAAGCCTGGGGCCGGCGCTTCCCACCCCAGACCCCACTGACCAGGGGTTTTTTCCACTCTCAGCTTGCCTGTCTGGCCCTCCCCTGGAGACGACTCTTACTTCTCCATTCCCCAGTGCGCTGGCCAGTGTGTGGTGGGAGAGCAGCCCCCTGACTGGCCTGTGGGACTCACCATAGTGGCCACACTCCCCCTGCCAAACCCCAGCCCTGGTTCCCCTTCTTGGAGTCACGGTAGAAAGAAGGCCCAACTTCCTGAGTGTCCCTTCTCCTGAGCCTTCATTCCCCCAGCACACCTATCGCCCCCACTTAGGCCCTCTGAGTCCCAGCACCCTGGGCAACTCCATGTCCCTTCTCATCATGACATCCAGTTAGGGAGCCCGAGTGCCAGGGACCATGCTGAATGCTTCCTGAATGAGCTCATTGAATTTCAATGGCAACCCTGTGAATGATATACTTTTATTTCTGTTTTACAGATGAAGAAATTGAGGTCACAGAGGTTGGCCCCCCTGTCCACAGTGGGTCAGTGGTGGAACAAAATTCAAATCCCTCTTCGGTTCAGAAGGTTACTAGTAAAGAGAAAGTCTAGTTATACCTCAAATCTTACCTTTCTTGATGGTTCTCGAGTGTATGTCATCCTTTGCCCAAGCTTGGGAAGGATATTATTCCCATTTTTCAGGTGAAAAACTGAGGCCAGAGAAAAGTAATAGTCTAAAACTCACACATGGTCAGGGTTGGATATGAGGAGGGAAGCAGAGGGGCTCCCAGGTGGAGTCCTGGCTCCCGGCCCACTGCCCTCCAGCTACAGAAGATGGGGCCCCACAACCCCAACCCCTCAACCCCTGAGCTGCTGCAGCCCAAAGGGGAGGGGTGAGACAAATAATAGAGGTTTTTCCTTGCCACACTAGGCCTCTTCCCTCTGGATAGGGAGAGACCTGAGTCAGCCAGTCTGTTGGGTCTGGGGGCCAGACAGGGAGGGGCCCTCAGGACACTTTTTGAAGGTTCTTTAATAGCTTTTCTTTTTAAAAGCATGTTTCCTGTGTAATTACAAAAATAACACATGCTGGTCGTAACAGTTTCCTACTCTTGGCTAAGCTGGTTCTCCAGCCCACCCCCAGCCTTCCTCTGAGAAGCAACCCAGTCACAGGCAGCAGTTTGGTTTGGAATCTTCCAGCCCTTTCAATATTTAGTGAGACGTGCGTAGTTTTGTTTTTTCTCATATAAAAGTGGGCCCAGACGCACAGTGGAAAATCACATCTTTTGGTTAATATACTCTCAATATGAAGCATACAGTAAGCAACACACAATCTGACCTCATTGTTTCACTGTTGGAGGGATCGCTGGATGGTTCCAGGGTGTGGCCGCTCCTGTAGATGGGCAGTGACATGCCTCCTTCTGGTTGTGTTGGTCTTACAAGCAAAGCTCCTGTGAATTCTCCAAAAAGTCTCACAACCCTCAGGCTGTTTCCCAAGGTAGAGGTGGAATGTCATGGCAGCCAAGGCCACAGTCACAGGAGCCAGCTCAGCCACTCAGAGGCTGAGTGGCCTTGGACAGGTCAGTCTCTCCGAGGCTCAGTTTCCTCATCTGGAAAATGGGGGTGATAACAGTGCACCTACCTCAGAGGGCCCTTGTCAGCATTCTGTGATTTAATGTGTATAAAGCCCTTAAAACTACCCGGCTCATAGGGAGTGCCAGCAGCTATTGTTATTTCTAGAAGCTGGAGGGCTGGGTCTCAGGGTTTGTGTGTTTTTTAGTTTTACTAGATCTGGCTAAAGAGGCCTGCGCCTTGGGGGCCTCCTGTTCTCACAGCTCCTAGGACACTAATACTCCCTCAGGACACTAGGACCCCCATTTAGGACAGTCCCCTCCTCCAGAAGGTTAATCCAGGAATTGCACACACGCGTGCATGGGCACACACACACACAGTGGGCCTCATGCTGCAGTTGAAGTAAAGAGCCTTTCCAGCCACTCCCTGGCAGGACCCTGTGCAGTTCCAGGACTTGTATTTCACCAAGTCCCCACCCCACGCAGACCCGCAGACCCCACCTTGCCTCTTCCAGGCCATTTTCTGCACAAGCCCTCCCTCCACACCTTGGTGTAGAGGCAAGACCCCCTAGCCAGCGGTGACCAGGGGAGAGTGACCTCTGTGACCATTTCTGCCCGTCCCCACTGAGAGATTTGGGCAGGGCCTGGAGCCCCTGCAGCCTTGGCTTCAGGGCCAGGACCAAGGGGAGCCAAGCCAGGGCCACAGGGCCACTCACTCTCAGGCTCCTGCAAGCGCCGGGTTGGTGCTAAACAATGCCAGCCTCCCGAAACTTTACATCAGGGACACTTCACCTGCCTCACGCTACTCCTGGCCCTGCTCGGTTTTCTTATCTGCAAAATGGGAATCCTAACTGCAGCCTAGAACCTCCCAGAACAGCTCCAAGGTGCCAGCGGGAGAAAGCTGAGTGGACGACGGGGCTTCGCAAACGCTCAGGTACTGGATTTAGGATGGTCAGGCGAGGTGGAAGTGCAGCAGGAGATGGTGATCCTGGCTGCAGGAACGTGGGGACCCAGATCCGAACAGCTACCCCAGGGGGCAGGTATGTGATCCAGAGGGAGGATGCCTCGGGATGTGTGCAGAGCATATGACTGACTGAGGGCAAGAAATTCACCTGGAACTTTTACTCCACACTTTGGAGCGTTCCCTCAGCCCTTTATCTCCGGGAGGCAGCCTTCTTAGACTTAAAGATCCTGTAGCAACCACAGCCCCCTGGTGAGGTAGAAGGAGGTTTGAGGCCAAAGACAGAGAAGTCAGACAGGTTAGTGCCCCAGCCCCAGCTCAGGCTAGCAGGGCAGAGAGGGGGTTGGGCAGGGCGCTGGGCAGGGAGCGCAGGTCATGTCCTTCTCAGGGAGGCCTGCTCCTGCTCACCCTCCTCTGGCCCAATTTTATTTTACTGTTTATTTTCCAAACAACCCTAGGAAGTCAGTATTATCATGTTCCATTTTAAAGATGAGGAAACAGGTTCAGAGCGGGGAAGTGTCTTGCCCAAGGTCCTAGCTCAAGAACCTACCAGAATCTGGGCAGGTTCAAGGCTTATATTTGATCTTTCAGGGAGACAGCTTAGGGTAGCCCAGCCTCCCCACCAAAACTCCCTGGACACCCTGTGTTGAGTTAAGCAGACCCGGCCTCTCTGGAGCGCTGGGTGGCCACCGGGTGAGGCAGGCTGCAGGACCCTCTTCACCCACCCTACACCTGCCCCTCCCTCACACCCTTCCCCCTCAATGGTGACAGCTGGGCCCAGCCCCATTAGTGCCATTTTCACTAACAGCTCCGAGGTCTGGCCGTGGGGGTGGTGCTGATGGGCTCCCCTGGGACGCAACCCTCTTTGCTACAGACTCCACATCCCCACCACAGCGGGGGTGCCCTTCCACCCTGAGCCCTCAGTGAAGCCCCAAGGCCCTCCTGGGGCAGCCGGGCTCAACACTGCCCTAATGGGCCTGGCCTTGGCACCTGGGGGTCAACCCCAAAATCACAACAATATCATCAATAATCATCAAAGCTACCTCCTAGTGAGGGAAGGTTTTCCATATACCCGGCAGCTCCCGGGCGTCTCATGTGCGTGGTAACTTGTTTTACCCTCACAGCAATTCTGAAGGGATATTAACTGTACCCATTTGGCGGGTTAGTAAATGGAGGCTCTTAGCTTGGGTTTACTGTGGTAGTTTAGCTAGGAGATGACAGCAGGAAGCACTGGTAAGGAAGAGGGACAGTGAGACCGGCAAGGGAAGAAAGCCAAGAAGGGCTGGACCATCAAGCAAATTACCTCTGTGGACAACCGGAGCTCGTCCCCTTAGGGGACTTGGGAGACAGTGTAGAATATGCCCCAGAATTATCCCAACCAAAGGGTGAAGGGGCTAGGCTATCAGTCCACAGACGCCCCATGCTTCACTGTCTGAAGGCTGCTGCAAGGCCATTCATGCTTGGATCCTGGCCCTTGAGCACTTACCTCTCACACAGTCAGGAAAGGCCCTTAGGCAGCGTCACGGCGTTTGCAATAAGCAGCACCCAGTGTATAGAAGTGAGTGCCAAGGGGACACTGCCAGGGATCTGCAGTGTCTTCTTTACCAAGGCTTAGAGGTCACATAGCTTGTCATTGGCAGAGCCAGGATTTGAACCCCTGTCTGTCTGATCCCATATTTTAACCCCCATGGTAGGAATGGAACCAGGACTGGGGGTTGGATCTGTCTGTTGTGGATCTTGCTCCACCCTTCGTCACTTCCTGAGTCTCTCCCAGGAAGATGCCAGGAGAGACACCAGCAGGCTCCTATGTTCTCCAACATCCTTCCTTGCCCCCATCCTGGCTGCTGGGATGTTGGGGGGTTTAGGTTCATTCTGCTAAAGGGAAGTCAGGACCCTCTGGGACAAAGCAGACAGAAAGCAAAACCCAGGCCAAGAGGGTGAAGAAGTGAAGGAGTGAGTGTATGAATGAATGAATGACGTCAACAGCGCCTGCAAACAAATCCTGTTAGCAGCACCCAGCCTTTCACCTCCTCCCACGGTTATATCCACCAAGCCCCAGAGAACGAACCCCAGAGTCACCACCTGTAGCCCACAGACGGCAAAAGTGTCACTTTGCTTTGCATGTCACTGTGCTTTTAAATTTTTTGAGCTTTGCCCACATTTAAAATTATGAAGTTTCACACAAACCCCCAAGTTTTCAGCTTCTCTCAAAAAAGCAGAAGCTCTGGCAAAGTGCAGCCCATCCTCCTGCATAGTGTTGGCCATACAGTGGCAGCCCTGCTGGGACAAGTGGTAGGCTCTCCAAATTGTCACAGTCTCCAGCACTCCCTCTTACCTCAGTTGTCACTTTGCAGCAAGAACTGTGATTTTAATGCCACAGACATGACCCCTGGACGTTTGAGAGGAAGGTTTCTGACACTGGAAACCTGCAACCCTGGGTTTTGGCTTGCTGTGTGACCTCAAGCAAGTTCCTCCCTCTCTCTGTGCCTCAGCTGCTTTGTTTGTTAACTGAGGGGCAGGCAGGTGATCTAAGCACCCTTCTTTTCCAGAATGTCCCCAGTTTGATAGACAGGCCTGAGGAGCTGGCCAAGCTTTCCTAGGCACAGGCCCATGTCCACATGTAGGACACAGCTGCAGAGATGACATCTGACATTCCACAGGTTCAGCTGGCACACATGATGTGAGCTCCACTGGACATGTCCCCAGCACTGGGGATGCCCCTCACATAGACAGCTTGCTATTCCCAGGCGGCAGGTAGCAGGCGGAAGAGCTGCACAGAGTCCCTGCTTCCCGGGTCATTAGTGTCAAAGCAGCAACTGCGGCAGAAAGCAAGCCACTCGCCGCAGTGGAACGTCAACACCCGCAGTGAGTTGGCTTGGACCTGCAGGAACTTATGGCGGGGGAAGGGGCGTCCCCCAGGCCAGGCTCCTGCAGGTCACTCCTGAGAAGCCATCCATCCGAAGGGGGTCAGGGCCTAGGCCAGCACCAGTGGTGACTGTCCAGGGAGCAGATGCTGATTCTGGGGAAATTCATCTCTACTCATTCTTTAAGTGCTCCTCTGTGCCTGGCACTGTGCTGGGAGTCCAAGCGGTCACTTCCTACACGTGAGTTTACATCACCGTCTCTGTCCTTACTGCTTCCACTGTGGCTGGTGCCTGTCGGAGCGACCTGGCGAGAGCCTATTGTGAGCCACCCCCACCTTCTTCGTGGAATTACGGCCTAGCTAGAGCTGTTGTGACAACCAGATCATGACAAATTTATGCCGAGAGCCTTTGATGTGCCAAGCTGTTTGAGTGACAGGCCCCGCTCACCACACTCACAGGCCCCCAACTCCTCACACCCACAAGGGCACCCACACCCATTTCCACTCTCACTCGCACCCGCCCAGCCCCTCGCACCCACAGGTGCGCACCTGGCCCGCCGGCCTGCGAGGGCCCAGCCTGCCCCTCCTCCCCTGCTCCTCCTGTCCCTGCGGCCAGCCTCGCTCCCAGCGTGCCCTGCGGCCAGCCCCATGGCGCTCGCTGGGCTCCCTGAAGCCACAGCCTGCCCTGACTCCCACAGCCAAATCGAGTCAAAGACCAATTAATATTCTGATACCTGTGGCCAGCTGAAGTGATGTAGAGCTGATGATTTCTTTTTCCATTTTACTCCAACTGTGGTTTCATTTTTTTCCCAGCCCTCCTTTGGTCAGTGGTTTTAGGGGCACTAAAGTTCACTTTTGTGGGTAACCTGCACTGTTAGCTGTTGATTTAATTAACTCAGCCTTTCTCTTCCTTGACCAGAACAAGGCCAGCCGGGCTGCTTTGCAGACACCCATTTGGACAGCCATCGGCTGGAGGCGTCTGGCGGGAGAAGTGTGTGGTCCCTGGCAGACACTCGCCAGCCCCTGGCTGTCGTCAACTGCTCCGTGTTTTCTGAGCACTTCAGAGGCATCATCTCATGAGGCACAAAGGCGTTTTGTTCCCATTAGACAGGTGGGGAAACTGAGGCTCAGAGATGTGAGCCCAATTACCTAGGGCCACAGACCCAGCAACAAGCCTAGCTGGGCTTTCAAGCCAAGTATTTGTCTTTCCACAATCCTCTATTTTGGAGAGTCCGTTTATTCCCCCAAAATGTGTCCCATTGAAGGAGAGGCAGGTCTAAGGCTGGAAGACACCCAGGGATGCTAAAGAGGAACAGGAGGGAGGGATTTTGAGGAAGATGCTAATTGAAACCGCACTCCTGAGGTTCTTCCTCGTGATGGAGCAGACCAGAGTCTTTCGTCCTCTGAGAAGTTTCCAGATTCCTAGTGTGAATCAGTGGCCAGGTGAGAGGAACACTCAGCCCTCAAAGGCCTCTACCCAGTGGATGCCTCGGGCTACAGAGGACCCTGGGGCAGAGAGTCAGGATGCAGCAGGAGCGAGCAGAGCAGGTATCTGAAAAGGCTTGAGAGCTCACAACCAGGAGACGCGCACACAACCAGGCCCGGGAGGTGATGAGAATCGTGGGGAAACTCGAGTGGGGCGAGTCCCTCCCTGTCTCCAGCCCTCAGAGCGCATTCGGGGGATCTTCTCGGCAAGCAGTGACAGCCATTCCGTGCAGCTAGTGTTTTAGGGAACTCTGGCTGCTGGACTAGAGAAGGAAGGGAAGGGAGGACTCTGGGCTTGGAGACAGACCCTCCTCTCTTCTCCCCTTCCCGCTCCACCTCCTCCAGGAAGCTCCCCACTCCTCACCCACACCCAGCTCTGCGCCCAGGGCTCTGTGGACTTTTTTTTTTTTTTGCCACCAGGGTGAATTGTCAATTGATTTGTTATTTATCCCACTGACAACAAAGAGAGTGAAAAGGTAATAATTCTGGGCCCTGGGGTAATTCAATTCCTGTAGCACCGTCAGCTACATTAACTTACTTCCTGGATCTCAATTCAATTAGAGCAACATTCCCCAGCATTAATAAATCAATACTCATGCCATTTGGATATATTTTGAATGTCTTTCATTATACATTGCAGGTCGGGGATGGCTGTTGAATTGGAAGTTAATGGGACGGGACAGGGCAGGTGGGGCCGCCTGGGGAGAGCTTGCAGCCGTCGGCTCTAATTGCCTCTGCTGCAGAAGGGGGCGTGAGTAAAGCCGGGGCCTGGTTAACCGAGCAGCCCGTCGGAGCTGCAGCCCTGGCAGGTCCGTCTCGGTGGCTGGGGAGGCCTCATTCATTCATCCACCCACCGTCCGTCCGCTCAGCCTTCCTCCATCCCTCCTTCCATCTGTCCTCTCATCCCTCTCATCCCCTGCGATCCCTCAGTCCTCTTCCAAGCCTTCCTCTCCTCTTCCCCCTCCCACCCTCCCATCCCTCCATTTATCCCCCCCCCCCCATCCATTCCTCTCATACTTCCTCCAGGTCGTCATCCCATCCCTCTCGGTCTTCTTATCCTTCCTCCTCTCCTTTCTCTTCCTTTCTTCCAACTTTCTTTCCATCCTTTCATCTTCTGTCCATCCAGAGCATTCTGCTGAGGGCCTGCTGATTTCTGGGCTTATAGAGGGGTATGTCATACATGTGCTCCAACCTCAGAAACACTGATTCTAAACACATAATTACAGCACAGTGTTCAAGAGCCACAGCACGAGCAATTAGAACACTTCTGCCAGAAAAGCCAGAGCCCGTGCGTGACAGAAAGCCCTGACTCTAGGGACTGGGGAAGGGTGATGGAGCCCGGGGTAGGTTTTGAGGGTGAGAAGGTCTTGGCCAGGTGGCCTGAGGGAGATCAGGAACTGCAGAGAGCCCAAGGAAACTGAGGATGGCACAGGAGAGGCTTGCAATCGTGTGTATGAATCCACATCCCCCAGGTAAACAAAATATGGGTTCCCAGGATGCTCCTCTGGGGAGTCTCATCCAGGAGGACTGGGGAAGGGTCAGCAATCAGGGTCACAGCCACACAAGAGAAGGTGCCTGCATAGTGGACCCAGCCCACATCTCAGGTGGGCTATATCAGTGGCTGTGTGGCTGAGCAAGTCTCTGCCTCTCTGAGCCTTCCTAGGTTTGTAATTGAATTTCTCACCTGATAATGTCCCTTGAGAGGGGGCAAGAGAGGTATTGCTTCTTTCCTTTGACAAGTGAGGAAACTGAGGATCAAACAGACAAGGACTGAGCCAAGTGGAGTTTCCATACTCCTTGCATGGAGGCGCAGGACCTTTGCACCTGCTGTCCCTCTGCTTGGATCACTCTTCTCCAAGGTGCCCATATGGTTGGCCCCTCCCCTTGTGTATTTGTTATCTGTTGCTGCATAACAAATTACCCTCAAAATGTAGTGGCTTGAAACAGTCAACATTTATTATCACCCCGTTTCTGTGGGTGATCAAAGGAGTGGCAGAGTCTGGCTCAGGCTCTCTGGCTCATTCTCCCCAGGAGGTGAGAATGTTGGGCAGGGGCTGTACTCATCAGAAGGTTTGACTGGGGCTGGAGGGCCCACTTCCCAGATGGCTCCCTCACGTGGCTGTTGGCAGCAGGCCTCAGTTCCTCACTGGCTGTTGGCAGAAGGGGTTAGTTCCTCGCTAGGTGGACCTCTTCACAGAGTTGCTTGAGTGTCCTCATGACATGGCCACGGCTTTCCCTAGAGCAGGTGATTTGAGAGAGAGAGAGATTAAGCTGAAAACTGTAAGGTATTTTATAACCTACCCAGAAGTCACATGCCATCATTTCTAGCACATTCCACTTGTTTGAAGTGAGTCACCAAGCCCAGTTCACAC
Organism: Miniopterus natalensis; assembly: GCF_054644295.1. Classification (NCBI taxonomy): domain Eukaryota; kingdom Metazoa; phylum Chordata; class Mammalia; order Chiroptera; family Miniopteridae; genus Miniopterus; species Miniopterus natalensis. The sequence goes on from NC_142089.1 coordinate 13,602,793, forward strand.
TGAAATGGAGGGAAATTAAGCTCCGTCTCTCAAAGGGGAGAATAGCAAAGAATTTGTGGACATATTTTAAAAACCCTTATGTTCTTTCAGGAATCGCACAAATGTCACCTTATCAGAGATGGTTTCCCTCGCAGCCTCTCATCACACCCTCTCCCCTCTTGTTCGGCTCTATTTTTCTCCAGGGCATTTGCCATCACCTGACATCCTATTGATTTTAATTATTAATCTTGTTTACTGTCTGCCTCTTCCCACCACTAGGATAGGCTTTGTGAAATCAGACACTTTGTCAGTTTTGAGCCCCAGCACATAGTAGGTACTTGAAAAATGACAGCCGAATGCAAGAATGAAGATGGCGCTGAAGGAAGAGAGAGCACTGCTGCTGACCCACCTGGCCTCCCCTGCCTCTGGAATCTGGCCCTGGCTGGACCCCATGGGACCTGGGACCTCATCCTGTGCCTGGATTAGGGGCAGCCTGTCTGAGGTCAGTTCTGGTGCCAGCTTGGCCATTAATTAGCCTTCAGCATGATACTGGACACGTCCTTTGCCCCACCTGAGTTTCTCCATCTGATAGGAGTGGGCTAGATTCCTTCTCCTGTTTAACTAGTATGTCCCAAGCATACTTGTGTTTGAACACAGTGTTCTGGGCCCCAGACAGACTCAGTACCTGCCCTCAAAGAGAAGGGACTCAAACCCCAAGGCCACAGCTCAAGCCCCCATGTAACACTAACCTTCCCCTCCTGCTCCCCAGGCCCCAAGCATACTCCCTGCATTAGATACATGCCCTCTATTGCCCTTATTTGCACTTATTTATTCCTGGCTGCTTTTTGAAGACAGGGCTGGGTCTGATCCATTTCTGTATCCCACATCTGGTGGAATCTATTGAATGAATGAGTGAGCAAATGAATAAATGATCAGCCACAGTCCAAGGCTAATGTCAGCCAGTAGGCCTTGCCCCTGTCCCTTGCTGAGAGCCAGCCCCCTGTCCCGTCTGTCTCCCCAAGTGAGCAACCCAGACCCACCTGGCCCCTGGAGTCACTAATGAGCATTGATTCCGATCGGCCCCATCTATCACGCTGCTCGAGCTCCTTTCCTTAAAAACATTAGGCAGCAAATGTATCATCGGTGACTAGAGGCCCAATAAAGCAGGCACCTCGCGAAATTTACTATTCAACTCGTAAAGGCCTTAAAAGCATTTCTCAATTATGAATGGCCTGAGGGGAGTCGTTCTTTCTTCGCCGGGGGATGAATAAAGATGGAAAATAATAGCATATCAATATTGTTGCAGCTTAGCAGGATTAATCTGGAAGAGTTAAAGTCCTTGCTTCTCCCTGATGCCTGCGTGCCCAGGTGCACTGGGAAGGACTCAGCCAAGGTGACCCTCACCAGGACTTCCATGGGCAGGGCTGCCTCCCAGAGAATCAGCACCTCAAATGCTGTGACCATCCCTTTCCTCTCTCACAGCCTCACCCCAGAACACGGCCCGGCTCTGAGCCATTCTTCTTACCCACCTGAGGCCCCCAGGACCTGCCTTCTCCTGATGATCTCTAAGCTTTTACCACACAGAGAGGGTCTTAAAGGGGTCTTTATCCTGATTGTGAAGTTTGGAAAGGCAAGGAAACAGATTCTTCCCTAGAGCATCCAAAATGAACACAGCCCTGACAACAGTTTGATTTTAACTCAGTGAGATCATTTTGGACTTCTGTCTACAGAACTGTAAGATAATAGATGTTTTTTTTAAGCCATTAAGTTTGTGGTAATTTGTTATGGCAGCAATAGGAAACTAATGCATCTAGTAAATAATATTTTTGAATCAAATATGCACACACCCTAAGCCTCAGCAATTTCACTCTTAAAGAAAATCTTTGGTCTGAATTAGGTCACAGCTATGGTGTGGAGACATCTACAAGAATGTTCATGGTAGCATTATTTGAAATAACTCAACAATCCAAATGTCCATCAATAGGAGACAGATTAATCCATTGTGGTACATTCCTACAATGGATTATTATTCAGCAGTGAAAAATGAATGACTTATAGCTAGACGCAAACACATGGATGGATTCCGCAACACAATGATGAATGAAAGAAGCAAGTTGCATAAAAAGACATGTAGTAGGATTCACTTATATAAAACTCAGAAATAGGCAAAGCTAGCCCGAGCCGGGGTTGCTCAGCGGCTAGAGTGTCAGCTGGTGAACTGAAGGGTCTCAGGCCTGATTTCAGTCAGGGGCATGTCCCTCAGCTGCAGGCTTGATCCCTGGCCCTGGTGTGAGGCAACCAAGCAATATGTCTCTCTCACATCGATGTTTCTCTCTCTCCCTCTTTCTCCTTTCTACTCTTTATGAAAAGCAATGGTAAAAAATCCTCTGGTGAGGATTAAAAATATATATATATTAAAAAAAATAATAACAGGCAAAGCTAAAAGAAAATACATTATTAAGGGCTGTTTTTTTAAAGAATAAAACTATAAGGAGAATGAGAATAATTAATACAAAATTCAGTATGTGATTACCTTTTGGAAAAAAGATAACAAAGGTTTGAGACCCACACAGAGTCTCAAAGGTATAGTAATTTCTTGAGCTGGATGATGTGGATACAGGCATCTGTTTTATAATTAATATATATAGTATATTAATTATAATTATTATTACTTACACAGTATGTGTATGCTCATATACCCTTCTGAGCGCATGGTAGAGTTCACAATAAAATAAACCTTCTTTATGTGTCCTTGCTTTTGAGCATTCATTTGGTCTTTTTTCATTACGCTATGAGCAAGGCGGGATAGGGGTCATTACGTTCATTTTATAGCTGGAGAAACTGATGCTCCAAGGAATTAAATGACTTACTCAAGCTCACCTGCCTACTTCCCAAGCTTCACCTCTATCCACTCACCCCATCCCTCTAGGCTCTGGACTTACTGACTTCAAGGAAGCAATAAGACAGCAGAAAGAGAAAATAGGAGTCTCTTCCTGGCTTTTGAATATCAGAAAGGGGGGTCACGATCTGAGGTCCTGGAGAAAGTCTGGAGATTATGTAAGGAGTGAATGCAAACTCTCCCATCCCTCAGATTATGTAAAGATTTTTGGGCTGATGTAAGCATAAATTTGTATGTGTGTTGGGGTGGCATATGGGATTTGGGAGAGTTGGAAATAATGAAGAGTGGTATAGAAATTGTGAGAAAGGTCAACCCCGCACTACCTTTTTCCAAGGTCAAGTATCATAAGAGGACAACAGAACACCAGACAGCTTCCTAGGATCCAAAAAATCTAGAAATCTCACTTCCAGGGAGAACCCAGGAAGGAAGCAAGACCCCAGAGTAAAAATGGCTGGGTGGTATGTGGGCTGGTAGGACCCTGGAGAGCTTTATTGAGCTTCCTGAAGCTGGTTTTGTATAGGAGAAGGCATACATAACCAAAACCTGAAATGAGAAAAGGAGCCATAACTACAGAGTTTACAGATATTAAAAAGATTTAAAAATTAATAAGAAGACACTATGTAAAGTTTTACACTAATAAATCTGATAATTTAGGTGAGCTGGACAAATTCCTTAAACAACTCAATTAACAAACTGACAGAAGAACTATAAAATCTGGATAGTTCTATATATTTTAAAGAAAACATACCCATTTTTTAAAAGTCTCACAAAGAAAATTTTAGGCACAGATGGTTTTACTGGTGGATTCTTCCAAACATATAAGGAAGAAATTATACCAATCTTAAACCATTCCAAAGACTGCATTTTTAAATAACATTTTCTAATACATTTTTGAGGCCAGCATAACCCTGATATGAAAACTTTGCAAGAAAGGAAAATTACACTTAAATCTCTCTTGTGATTAATTAACCCCTCTAAGGCTCAGTTCTTCATTTGTAAAGTGGAGATAATAATAATCTTCCTTGGAGAGTTCTTATAAGGATTAAATGACATAAATGCAAAAATCCTTATCAAAATATAAGCAGACCAAGTCCATATGTATCTAGATTATTATAGTCACAAACAAGTTCAGGTTTTTCTCCCCAGGAATGAGAAACTTGGTTTAACACTTAAAAATAAACTATTGTAATTGACCATATTAATAGACTAAAGGGAATAGAGAATAAAAATTGTACATTTATCTCAATAGATGCAAAAATGTCTTTTGATAAAATTCAACACCCATTCATTATTTTAAAACTCTTAGTAAATATAAAAAATAGGAAATTTCTTTAATCTGATAAAAAGTATCAACATAAAACCACAGCAAATATCATATCCAATAATAAAATATTGAGAACCTTCCTCTGAGATTGCTAATGAGGCAATTGTGTCTACTATTACCACTTCTATTCAACAGTATACTGAAGATCCTAGCCAGACCTATAAGATTTTTTTAAAGAAATAAAAGACATAAACATTATAAAGGAAGAAGCAAGAGACAATGTGGTTGTGTCCATTGAAAATCTAGAATAATTTACAAATAATTAAAATTAATTGGTCAATTTAGCAAGCAATTGCATTTCCATATGCCAATAATAATTAGAAAATTAAGTGTAAAAATATATAATCTATAATAGAATAGAAAATATCAAATAACTAATGTTAAATCTAAAGTGAGATGTATAAGATCTCTACACAGAAAACTATAAAACATTATTCAAAGAAATTAAAGACCTAAAAATCAGTAGAGAGTATACCATGTTCATGGATTAGAAGACTTGATATTGTAAAACTATCCATTCTCCATAAACTGATCTGTAGATTCAATAAGATCCAAATCCAAATCCCAGCAGGCTTTTTGATAGATATTGGCAAGTGAATTCTAAATTTTTTTATGGAAATGCAATGGTTAAGAATAGCCAAGACAATCTTGAAGAAGGACAAAGTTAGATAGCTTAAACAATTGAATATCAAGACTCATTATAAAGTAAATAGCATAGTGTGGTATTAATGCAAGGAATGACAAACAGACCAATAGAACATAAAAATAAAATATTCCATTTCTTACACATGTGAGTTTGTAAATGAGGATTTTTTACTCACTGCACAGCCATAAGTGGCATAAGGGCATCTAATTAGGTAGGCCTTGACTTTGCCATGAGGTTCAGGAATGCTTCTTTGGTGAAAGGATGATAAACCTCAGATCTGAAGGGGAAAAAACAAAAAGAGCATGTGCAAAGGACCTGTGGGCGTAGTAAACCAGGCTCATTCAAGAACTTGAGAGAAGACTCTTGATGCCAGAGCACAGAGAGAGGAGGGGGTCAAGATGGAAGCTGTGGCTAAAGGGGTCAAAGGCCAGCATGGCCTTGAGAGTCACAGTAAGGAATATGACCTCATTTCCACTTTCATAAGGTTTCTCACACCTGTTCAGGGACATGCTTCCCATAAGACTGCAGGATAGAGAGGGTAGAATCCATGCCTCATTTATTCTCTGTCCTTGCCCATCCACTACAGTCCACCCAGAACCAGAAGGCATGTTATAGGGCATCTGCAAACTAAAACAGAGGCAATCATTTATTGAGTGGCTGCTCTAGACTGGGCACTGTGTCCGCACCCCACCCATAGGACCTTGAATATTCACTGCAAGCCTGTGAGTTGGGTATTATAATTCTTTACTTACAGATGAGGAAACTGAGGTTCAGGGCAGTTGGCAGGTTTACCTACCATGGCTATGCAGCTCACAGCTGAGAGAGCTGGGATTTGAACCAAAGACTGGTCCAAGGAAGGCCTTCTGTGCCACCAGATCATTTGGAAGCAGGGACTGTCTTGATACCTGCAGCTGGCAGAGTAATTGCCCCCAAAGGTGCTCATGTCTTAATCCCCCAAATCTGTGACGTGCAAAAGGCATTTGCAGGTGAACTCAAGTTAAGGATTTGATGTGTCAAAATACTGGATTGTCCCATGTGGTTACTTCGGGCCCATCTGGATGAGGGAGGCAGGAGTGTCAGAGTCAGAGAGAGATTGGAAGATGCTAGGCTGATGGCTTTAAGTACGTAGAAGAATGTCATGAGCCAAGGCATATGGGTGGGCCCTAGACACTGGAAAAAGTAAGGAAATAGATTCTCCCCTAGAGCCTCCAGAGGGAACACAGCTGGACCAACACCTGGATCTTAGCCCAATGAGGCTTCTGACCTACAGAACTATAAGATAATAGATTTGTGTTGTTTGAAGCCAGTAAGACAGTGGCAAGTTGTCACAGCAGCAATAGGGAAGTCACACAAGCCCTCACTGTACTGGGCACATGTCTGCCTCCCCAGAATCCCCAATTGAACTATCAGTTCCCTGATGGTAGCTGTCCAGCAAACAGCAGTGGAGCATGTAGTAGGCATTCAATAATGACTGGGAGGGTACAGTTTAGTGGCAGACAGGAGTAAGGATTCACAGTGAACCCAAGAGGAAAAGACTGGAGAGGACATGTGGTGAGACCAGACTGGGATGAGGGGCAGGCAGGATGCTGGCTGGAGGGACCCAAGCACCAGCCCCGAAGCCCTGAAGAGAGCCCAGATCCCATCTGGAAGGACCCCCCAAGATAAGACAATCGCTCCCATTTCACATATGCAAACACCAAGACCCAGAGAGAGCAAATGACCAAGACCACTCAGCAAGCTGGCGGCCAAGGTGGGGTTAGAAATTAGGTAACCGACTCTAGTCATTCCCAGGCCTCTGGACGGCGCTGTCCCACCTTGATGGATGAAGATGTCCCTTACTCAGGGATCCGCAGTGATAGAACCCCTGATAGGCCAGAGGCTAGAGGCCAAGTGTAAGCAGGGTGGGGGAGGAGTGTGGAGATGACCAAGGCAGGCTCCTTACCCATCAGCTCTCAGTCAAGCAGAGAACGGATTTGACTGGGAATCAGAGACGCAGATCTAGTGCCAGCTCTGCCATGGTGTGACTTTCAGTAAGCTCCTCTCCCTCTCTGAGCCTCAGTTTCCCCATTAAGGGACTGAACTTACTCTCCCAGGGCTTTTTTGGCTCTTGAGTGGCATAAACTGCCATCAGGCCTGCGTTGCTCTCAGACCCTGCGCCCCCACCCCAGCTAGGGCTCCATGGTTTCTCAGCAAGCTCACCTCCTCTCCAGGCTCTGGCCTGGGGTGGGGTGGTGGGTAGGGATGCAGTGGCCCAGCTCCCCACCTAGGGCTCAGCAGGAGGTGATTCCCACCCTGTCCTGACCTTTGCCCCGCCCCTCCCCCCTTCCCTACCAGCCCAGTTGAGCTTCCAGGTCATCCTGCTCTGGGGTCCTAATCCAGAGAGAGAAGGGGGCTAGGATTACATGCTGTCTAAGTCTCTCCTGCCCTCAACTCCCCATCACTGGGCCATCCTGGTCCTCCTCTCAGACTTTCTATGACCGCTGCCTGCCTAGACCCCTAGCTTTTGGTCCCTGTGCCCTGCTGGCTGGCCTGTACTTCCTCCTCAAGCCTTCAAGCTCCTCCCAACCCCAACATCTTTATATCCCTACCTACAGACACTGTCCAGCTCCCTGAACCTCTTGAATCCCACCCACAGAGGGGCCAACAAAAGAGTGAATCCTAGCATGAAAACCAATGCACAGAGAGGGTCGGCAATTGCCTGGAGGACTCACAGCAAAGGCACAGAGCCCCCAAATTCAATGTCTTCACCTGAGACCACCCCCTGGCATCCGTACTATAACCCAGCGATTCCCTCTGACCGCCTGAAGGACAGGGAGAGCAGCCAGCCCTGATGACCGATGTCCAAGACCACAGAGATGCTATTCTTTCCTCGAATGAGCTCCACCCACCCTGTGCCAGATTTAGCCATTTAATGCAGCCGGGCCTGTTCTGTCCCTGCCTCTGAGATTAGCTCTGGAACAGGCTTTGAATGCCTGCCCAGAGACACTCAGCTTAAAACACCGGGAACCAGAAAAAAAAAAATCGACCACATTTAATGGAGCTGTCAGTGGGTGGGTCTGGGCCGTCCATTATGTAGCCCTGCCCGCCCAGGGAGCCCAGCCACGTGGCTGCCTGACCACAGCATTAAGGCGACATTAGCCCACAGGCCGGGCTGGGGGAGGAGCTGCTAGAGCATAGGCCTGGGGCCTGTCTCTTCGCTCCCCAAGGCCCAGAGCCCCACAGATTCTTGGTACCACTCAACAGGCCACAGGACTCTGCCCTTCAGTTACAGGTGAGTCTGAAAGGGCCAGAGTCACAGGCCCAACCAGAATCAAGGGAAGGAACAGTCCCGCCTCTCAATGGAAGGAAAACCAATGTCCTGTGGTAAGAAGAGCATGTGGGGTGCCCGCCATCCCCCATCCCATCCATACTCTCCTAAGGAAGGGATTTAGCCATGGAGGGAAGGTCTCGCACCCTCATCAGAGCAACTTCTCAGAAGTTCAGCCACTTAAACCCGTGCTTTCTGGAGATTTCTTCTACAGATTTGTGGGCTCCCCATTGCCTAGCAGAAGCCCCTAGCCAGCCAGCAGGACACCTGGATTCTGCTTCTGCTTTTCCTGATAGCCTGCTGTGTTACCCAGGGAAGGCCTTTGACCTCTCTGAGCTGGAGGCCGCAGGTCTAAGCCCTGGGGACCCCTCCGCATGGACACACATCTTCTGCCCTCCCAGGAATGTTGAGCTGTTCATGTCAAGTGCTCTGAGTTCCACCAGCCAAATACTTTCTCTGTGTTGACCCTGTGCAAGGTACGAGGCTATTCTTCAAGGCCACGATTATCTTACTACCGGCCGATCTGGAGCTTCAGTTGCTGCCGTCTTCAGTGAAGAAAAGCAATTTGGTAAACATGGATCTCCCAGATGTGAGAGAAGAAAGCAAATGGGACATCAAAGCTCCTTTCATGTGAACTTTGTGGGACCACAGAACTCATGCAGTGTGACAGCTCGTATTTTCCAAGCATGGCCACCGCAGTTTCCATCCACATGTTCTTCTAGCACTGTGACTATGGCCCTCTATGTTCCTTCCTTGATCTGGGTGGGCCTGAGAGGGTAGCGGAAGTGACGCTCTGTGACTTTGGAGGCTGAGTCATAAAGGGCAACACAGCTTCCACTTGCCCCCTTGAAATGCTCCCTCCTGGATCCTGGACAACACGCTCCGAGGAAGCCCAGGCCATGTGGAGAGAGCACATGGGGGTGGTCCAGCCACCAGGCCCAGCTGAGGTCCATGACTCCAGCATCAGCCATTAGACCTGACACTGAGGAAGCCTCTGGGATGACTCCCACCCCAGCCACACTCTGACCACAACTGTGTGAGAAACGTGGGCAAGGACTGCCTTAGCTGGGCCCAGTCAGCTCTCAGAGCAGAAGGATCATTTTAAAAGTGTCATTGTTTTAAGTCACTGAGTTTGGGATGATATTTCATGCAGTAATAGATAACCGGAACATGGGGCACATTTGCACGGGCGAGGAGGGCCTGCCATACCCTGGAGTGTCCCTTTCTTCTGTCCTCTGCCAAACCAGGCCTCTGTCACATGACGATGATCTGTACCAACCCACATCACAAAGCCCACACCCACTGAGCATCTAGCACATTCCATTGTTTAACATACGTTCCTGTAACGTTAAAATATTGCTACCAGTTAGATATCCTAAGCCCCATTTTACAGATGAGGAATCAGAAGCTCAGAGAGGTGGAGTGACTTGCCCAAGGTTGCACAGCCAGTGTAATGAGGTGCAGGATTTGAGGCAGATCTCACTGGCACTCCCTCCCCAGGCTCCCTCCCCCCTCTCTCTCCTGGGTGGGCTGAAGAGAGGAGCAGAGTGGCCCATGGAGAGCACCCAAGCTTAAGCCCCATCCTGACTGTGCCTCTCATTGGCTGTGTCTTTTTGGGCAGCTTTCTTTACCTCTCTGAGCCTCAGATTCTTATGCTGTGAAACAGTATACAGATGCAGGATTGATATGAGGAGCAGAGGAAATACCTGCACTATGCTTTGATGATGACAGAAGAGAAGATAGGATGACATCAGTTTTCAAAGGAGGAAGCTTAGTCACCAAGGCCAGCCTGATAACTTCTTCAAGACGTGGTTAGTGGTCTGGATCCAGACATATCAGGCACCACAGGTGGCAAACTCGGCCTCTGTGTCCCCTGACCAGACTGTCCCTACCCCTCAGGATGGAGCCCTTTCCCCAGGTGCACAAAACCTCCACCAGGCAAAAGTCACAGCCTGGCTGAGTGGCCTCTACCTAAAGCAGAGGATCCTGGAGGAGAAACTCCCTTCCCTTCCTCCTGGGTAATTGCCTTAAACAAATGTTTACTACCAGGCTCTGCTGTCTCCTGTGCTCACCACTCCGGGTCCAGTTTCTGCCTTTTCCACCCTGCTCCTGGCCCTGCATGGGCCACACTCCTGAGCCCTGTGGCTTCCTGTTGGGTTCAGCCAGTAAGAGTCCCCAGCAGGAGCCACAGGGGAGGCAGGGGAGGAAAGAGATCACAGAAGCAGACTCACAGTATCCCAGGCCGATAAAGCTGGAAGGATCCCTGAGAGTGGGTATCCGCCTCCTTCAATGAGGCCTCTGGGGCCCAGAGAGGGAAGGTGACCCACCCAGGCCCGCACAGTGAGTAGGTAGCTAATTCTCAGTCTAGTCTACATTTGTGAGTGGGGAGGAGGGAGGTGCAGCGAGAAAGATGCCACCCTGCCCCCTGTGGGGCTTGAGTCCCAGGGGAGAGGAGTGTGCCGAAGTATATTGCTCCCCTTGCTCATGGTTCCCACAGCTTTTAAAGGGACCCCTCCCTTGTCCCTCCATTGGAGATACTCCTTAACAAGGACTCAGACCAAATATCTGCCCTCATCCCAACCCCAGGCTGACAATCGGGGACACAACTCAGCCGTCAGGTAGGAGAGAGATGTTTGGAGTCTAGACTCTACTGCAGGCTAGATGCTGTGGGCCTGGGCAAGTCACTAGTCCCTCTGGGCCTCAGTTCCCTTGCCTGTAAAGGGAAGGATAATAGTACCTGCCTCATGGGGATTAAATGAGATAATACTTTAAAAATTCCAAAGCAGCCTGTGGCCAACAAACCTCAGTTGTTCCCATGACCCACCCCCATCCCCAGGTCACAGACAAGCAAACAGTTCCAAGGTGGAAAGGCTTTGGGATCTGTCTCAGTCCATTCAAGCTGCTTTAACAACACACACAGCCTGGTTGGCTTATAAACAATTTATTTCCCATGGTTCCGGAGGCTGGAAAGTCCAAGACAAAGGCACCAGCAGGGCCACGTCTGGCGAGAGTCTTCATCCTGGATCACAGCTGGCACCTTCTCACCCTCACGTGGTGAAAGGGGCCAGGGGGTGCCGCTGGAGCCTCTTTTATAAAGACACTAATCCCATTTATTAGGGCCCTTCCCTCACACTTCAGCACCTCCCAAAGCGCCATCTCCTAGGACCATCATCTCTGAGGGTTAGGATCACACGTGAACTTGGGAGGACCCCACCTCCATAGCATGGCCCAGCATGGCCCATCTGCCAGAACACAGATGAGGAAACAGCCCCTCTCTTGGCCCCCTCCCAGCTCCCTGCCCAACCTGTGCACTTGAGGGGAGTGGGGGAAGGAGGAAGACTTCTGCTTCTTGGTCCCCACCCCTACCTCTTGGCTGGGGGCACCTCCTAAAACAGCCTGGAGTGAGGGGCGTGGCAAGCCAATGGGAGTGAGTGAGGCAGGAGATGGGGAGGGAGAGGAGAGCAGGTGCTGGATGGCGAAGGGCTTCATAAGGAAAGAAGGGGACCCTGGTTTTCTCCTGGGGGCACTGGGGAGCTAGGGAAGGGGTTAGTGAGCAAGCATGCTTGGCTTATTAATGCCAAACAGCGACCCAGATCTTTAGCCACCCTCGCAGGGGACAACCCCATGCTTCATCACAGGGTCAGCCTGAGCCCATCCCCCACTATGGCCGAAAGGGTCTGAGAACCACATAGGACAGAGCCAGGCGCCAGCCCAGACCAGGTCAGTCTCTCCAGCAGGCAAGCAGACTGGTTGTGTGTCTGGGACACACCCAGAGGTCTGGGGCGATGACTCTCACACACGTCGGAGCAGTCCTGGCAAAGACTGGCAGCTAGGAGCCCTGGATTCTATTCTGATGGGACAACCAAAGCTTTAAGCACAACCCTGGAGAAGCCCTTTCCCTTCTCCGGGCCTCAGTTTCCCCTCAGGACACTGCTAGCCCTTCAGTGCTATAACCCTGCCTTTCCCGTCTGTCTCAGGGGCGGACTTGTCTGTGGGTTTGACCTTCCCAACACCAGCGCTCCAGGGCCCCTCCCAGAGCCTCCAGAAGCATCCACTCACCCCAGGGAGGCCCGAGGCCCCTTTTAAAGAGCACACTCCGGAGACCAGCGGCTCCCTGCGGCTCCCTGGGGCTCCCGGGCCCCAGCCCTGCCCTTGCTCCCCACGGCCCAGCCGCTCCTGCTCTCACCATGGGCTCCAGCTGCCGGGAGGGGGGAAGTGTGCTAATTCCACTGGAGGCCCGACCCACGCTCATTTATTTCAGACATGACCTTTGATTTCTCGGGTAGAGTGTAAATTACATGTCGCCAGCATAAAATATTAAATCCAATTTATACTTAATTATTGATGCTATTATGTATTCTATAGTAATGGCATCAGAAATCTCAGCCCCCGCCCGTGCCCAGTAAATAGCTTTTTTGCATTAGAGGCTCCTTGAGGTAAGAAATTTTGCTCCATTCCTTCGTAACCTTGTGATTGATGACTATGGGGAAGTTCGTAAATAGTCTTCCAGAAATATTTCTCTGGCCGTCCGTAGCTCCGAGGGAAGGTGGGGGCCGCGCTAATTATCGGGGCGGATGCAGCCCTCCCCGCCCCGCTTGGGGCGGGTGGGCTGAGGGTTGGGGAGATGGGAACGGTTTAAGCAAGACGATGCTGAGTGGTTTAAGAGAGAGCGAAGGAGGACCACAGCGGTTTTCTGAAGGCTTTAAGTCACATGTCATCTTCACATGGACATTGGGGTTTTGTTTTTTATTGAAACATTAATAATTCCGGTTTCTTGTAAAATATTCATGGTTCCTGTTGCTGCATACAAACCCACTCTCGGCCGCTGCTTTTAATTTCCAACTCGGCCCGTGCAGGCCTCTGCCGTCGACCACCCATTGCTCCTGTGCAATTTATTAAGTGGAGGTAACGGTGGCCATCGGGTGGTCAGAAAAATCGAGCTCAGGGTTTCTCTGCAGCAACTGGTCTCGAGCCAGAGAGGCCCCGCAGCGGGCAGGGCTGCCGCTGGGCAGGCAGAGCGAGCACTGGGGGACAGAGCATGTTTCCAGCTACGAGGACGTCAGAGATACAGGCATGGCTGGGCCCTTGGAGCTGGGGGAGACCAGGGGGGAGACAGAGGCCGGACGGAAAAGGCAGGGAACAGCAGAGTGGTAAAGAGCACAGATTCCAGGGACAGGAGACCAGGGTTCAAATCCCAGCTCTGCCTCCCACTAGCTGAGTAACCTTGACCTCTCTGAGCCTCAGTCTCCTCCCGAGGCAAGGCCAGGCAGGTGCTGCGTGCCTGGCACTCACTCCTCCTTGGAAGATGGCAGCCGTGATGGCTACTGTGGCTGTTTGGTCAGTGTCAGTGTCAAGCGTAGGGGGCCCATGTGTGGCAGAGCTCGGAGAGATCTTAAGAGACCTAAACAGTTCAGCTCTTCTTTGAACAGATGAGGGTAAGGCTCGGAGAGGGAAGCGACTTGCTCACAGTCACTCCTGGTGAGTAGGATTCTGACTGTGCCCAAACCTGAGCTCTGAAGCTTAGATTCCTTAAATCTGGATTCAGAGAGCCAGGGTTCTGGGGATCACAACTGCCTGAATTCATCTGCAGTGCTGCACCCCACCCCCACCCCACCCCACGCCACCCTAAAGAGCCATGATTAAAAGGTTTGACTGCTGTCACAGCTGGGTCCTGCCCCTCCCCTATCTGCCATCAGGGTCTGTCCACCCGGATGGATGTGATTCCGCTCAGGAGCACTCCCACATCTCCCTGGGGTTCCAGCTATTAGCTCAGCCCACCAGAAGCCAAACAGAATCCCAGAATGCCAGCCCTGAAAGCGACCTCAGCTGTCAGCTCCCTCTGCTCTGAGGCTGTGTGGGTGAGGAAACTGAGACCCAGAGAGGTTAAGTGGTTGCCCAACATTGTAGAGACACAAACAGAACCCCAACCCTTTAGCCTATGGATCTCCAGGTTGACTCTGCCTGTGGTGGGGCGGAGTGTGGAAAATTAGCCCCAAGACTTTAAGCAGGAGTGACCAGAGGTGGCACACACCTGGTGGCAGAACCCTTGTCTGCTCCAGCCAGAGGTGGTCCATCGCTGGTGTGCATTTCCTGAGCCAGACCCAGCTTCCCACGTATCTGCCTATAATTGGAAACATGTCCACTCACTGCTGGGCACACTCAGATTCCAATGGCCAGTCAGCAAATAAAGCCTCTGAGACCCCAATCCAGAGTGTCAGCACAGAGGGGCCAGGAGCACCAGTGTCCCCAGGGGGTGGGGCCTTCTTGGTGCTCCAGGCAACAGGCAGGCACCTGATGGGCCCACCTGTCCCAGAGGCAGAGGGGTGGCCACCAATGTCGGAGAGGCATGAAATCTCTGAAGCATGACACCCCCAACATGCCTGTTACCAGCCGTCTCTGGCACAAATGGGTTTCACTTAGAGTCAGCAAAAACCTGCTTCCCTCTGACTCCTACCTGCGGGGCCTGGTTCTGCCCTTTGTAACGACGCCTATAACCATAGAGCCGACTGCCCTTTCCTCTGAACCTTCTCTTTTCCAGGTTAACTATTCCCAGGCTCTTCCACCACTTCTCAGGACACAGGACAAGGTAAGCCCTAAAGACTTCCTTTTAACCCTTCCAGACATTCACGCGCCTGCTGCGTGCCCTCCACACACCGCAAGTGCGAAATATGAAATGGACGCTCGAGCTGGGGCGTCACGGAGCCAACCTCGCCTGGGCGACATGCACGCGGGGTCCCGGTGTTCAACTGAGACCGGAGGGAGGAGGGGGAGGTGGCTAGGAAACAAGCGAGGGGACCGGCATCCCAGGTGGAAGGAACACGGGGATGAAGGCCCAGAGCCGCCGGCAGGGAGGGGAAGAGCAGGGTGATGGAAGGAGCTAGCGCAAACTGCAAGCTGCAAGCTGCAAGCTGCAAACTGCAGACTGCAAACTGCAAACTGCAAAGTGCAAACTGCAGACTGCGGCGTGGCGAGGGCTCTGGGATCCAGACTGGGGGTGACCTTGGCTCCCCTGCTCATCACATCAAAAGGGAAGTCGAGTAAAGTGTGGGAAGATTTTGTTCTCAGCAGCTGTCGCTTTTAGCGGCTGTTCACTGGTCTATTCTAGAACATTATAGCAGCACAGGCAAGGCCTCCTGGTCGGTCGAAGATTTCCCAGAATCTGCCTATTCCTCTTTTTAAAAATTATACAAAAGCCCCGGCCTCCCCGCTGCCAGCCTTCTCATGCCTCCCTGGTTATCATTCCTCAGGTGTGACCGTGGCTGCTGTGGGGTCACTTTGGAGGTTCTATGGGGCCCGAAAGATCTGGGTTCACATAAAGCACCCTGGCACGGTCCTGTGGTGTCCTCACCTATCTTGAGCTGTCATTGCTTTTTAACCATATTTGGTCTCTAAGTTGCCAAGAAATCATGTAGAGAAAACCAGTGTGGTTTGGGTTAAGCCCCAACAGGGTGTAGACAGCAGCCAAACTACTTCCTTCTTCATCTAAGGTTTCTGCTGACATCTCAGCCCAGAACAGCCGCCGACTGCACCCGCCCCACAAGCTCACCAGGGAGCCCCCTCCCTCCCCGGGAGCCTCACCTGACGCCGGGCCACGGGCTCTTCCCCCGGGAAAGCCGATGGAGACTCCTCGGTCCTCGCCCGGCAGAGTGTGGCTTCCCTCTGCTTTGTGGCTCAGCCCTTCGGACCTAGGAGATCTGGACTCTTTGTGCCAAGTCCCTTCCAACTGGCGTGGACACGTTCACCACTTGTTTCCTGCTCTGCCAGGGCCACTCCAGGGAGGGTGTGACGGGGAGGAAGCGCCCCGGCCCCTCCTGTCTGCACGCAGTCCCAGACCAGAGACAGCCTCCAGTCACGGCATCTGGCCCTCTGGCCCTGCCCTCCTGTAGGGACCCCTTGCTCCTGTCACAAGTCCAGCTCAAAGGGCACCACCCTGAACAAGCCCTGGTGTGCACATGGAGGTACGTGCACACCAGATGGTCACAGCATTGCTTCGGAGGAGTAATTAAGTCCATACAATAAAGGATCACTCCAGCCCTAAACATGAGGCTGTCAGACGTATGTACTGACGATAGAAAGTTGTTCATGATACATGAAGTCAGTGATTCTCAGGCTTCAGGCGGCATCAGAATCGCCTGGCCGGTGTGTTCAAACAGGCTGCTGGGCCCCGCCTCAGAGACTCTGGTCCAGTAGGTCTTGGTGGGGACAAGAATTTGCTTTTCTAACCAGTTCCCAGGTGATGGTTGATGCTAGCAAGGATCTCACTTTGAGAACCGTGGCACAAAGTAATAAAATTACATACAGCACCATATTTTGGTTACGTATAAAAACACGATTAAGATATTGATGTTAATTATTTCTGTATAATGAGACTGATTATGAATATTCTGTATAATGAGGTTTTTTGTAATTTTTTTTTTATGTCTTATTATATCTTCCAAATTGTCTGCAACAAATATGACTTATTTTAACATTTAACGTTTAAGCATCTCCTCTGTGAGGCCTCCCAGGTCTCCCCCAGTGCCAGCCAACAGCCCCTCCATCTCCCACTGCTGCTGGTGCCTCTGCTTAGCTCCTTTTCCTTCTGCCTTGTGTTTGTGTTATGATGTCCCCATGCTTGTCCCTACCTATAGGTACTAAATGCCTCACACAGGAACTCTGGCTCAGGCACCTCCGTATCCCACCACCCAGGATCCAGCACGTTCAGTGGCCTGGGTCAAGCCTGAGCTCTGCCACCGCTTGGGTGCTGTTTGGCCCCTACTGTGGGTTCTGGAATGGTCCATCCTGCCCCACTGGCCCCTCTAAACACCCAATATCACAGCATTACCCCAGTTGGCAATGTACCAGGTGCCCTCCCCCACCATTGAGCATCCCGGTTACTAGGATGGTCACTGGCACCAATGTCCAGAGAGTCCCTGCCGATCTGGAGATGCAATTTCTTCAAGCCCAGAGACTGCGCAATATACATTGTCTTAACTCTGCCATTTGCCAGCTGCATGACCTTGGACAAATAAACTTGGCATCTCTGAGTCTCGATTTACCCAATTGTCCAATATGAGGTTGCGTTAGAAAAGAAACAGAAAATACCTGACACTCACGTTGCCCCCTCCCCAACCTCATCCTGACAGGCATTGTTAACCAACCACACCATTCCATCTCCCTGAACCAGGATGCAGCCTCAGAGTTTTTCTAAACACCGCGCTCCAAGCACCAAGCATAGTGCTCCAATCAAAGCAAACCAACATTTCAGATGAAAGTTGATTCCCATTCCTGAGCTATATCATTTTCTCTTTCCCTGAGACCTAGAACAGTGCTCATCATAGAATAGTGAGAGTGAATCTTTGTTAAATGAATCCACATGGACCAGTTGTCACCAGTTATTATGAGAATGAGATCACTGGTAGCCACCAACCATCATGTACCAACCCCAGACCAACTACTTCCCTTTTCCCAAGATCCCTGGCCATTCAGTTGGCGCCCTCTGCTGTCCATTAGCCTTACTGCACGGGCCTTCACTCCCAGCCCTAAGGAACTATGAAGGCTGAAGACAGTGATGCCATCACAAACTGACCCAAGCTTCCTCATCATGACAACTTCCTGGGTGGCTTCAGATGCCTCAGCTGCAAGCCAAGCGAAACAACCATTTAGTCACTTTGAACTTTGTTTGGCCTCCTTCCTTCCCCTCCCCTCTCCTCCATGTGCCATCCACAGAACTGAGAGCTCAATGGTCCAGTTCTCACACTTCACAGCTTATAAGATTGAGGTCAAGTGAGGAGAGGGGATTGCCTCAAGGTCACATAGCCAATCAGGTCAGAACTCCAGTCCCCACATTCCCAGCACTCCACCACCACACCACGCACACGTACCAGGCTATCTCCCTCCTCTCCAAAGAGCAAGACAGGAAGGAAGCTGCCCTGGGCTGTGGAGGCTGCCAAGGGTCTCATTGATTTGGGTGGGTGGGGAGTCTGCCTAGAGCCAAGGAGCTATGGGGCCCCCTTGGAGATCATCTTGTGATCTCTTTACAAAGACCTGCCTAATCAGGTTCCTACCCACCCCTCTGAATGCATCTCCCCACCCCTGCCTCTCACTCACTTTCTCCAGCCACAGTGACCTTGTTCCAGTCTCAGGGTTTTTGCACTTGCCATGACCTTTTGCGGAACCCTTTTGCCCCAGATCCTCACATGTTTTATTACATCCTGTTGTTCCTCAAATGTCACCTCTTCTAAGAACACTTCTTCTACCATCTGTAGCCCTCTGTATTAACCTGGGCTGCTGTAACAAGTTACCATAGGCTGGGTGGCTTATAAACAACAGAGAATTCATTCTTACAGTTCTGGAGGCTGAAGCCTGAGATCAGGGTGCTGGTGTGGTCAGGCTTTTGGTGAAGGCCATTTTCCAGATTTCAGACTGACAACTTCTCATATCCTCATATGGTGGAGCCTTCTGGGGTCTCTTTATAAGGGTACTAATCCCATTCATGAGGACTCTACCCTCAAGACATAATTAGCTCCCCAATCCCCTACCTCCTAATATCACATTGTGGGGTAGGTTTTAACACATGAACTTTCGAAGAAACATTCAGTCTATAAAATCCTCCCACACCCCATCATGCTGCCCGGCCCTGTTTCCTTCAGAACACTTACAGCTATCCATTCAACACACATGCACTGAGCAGCTCCTGGGCACCAGGCACTGAGCCAACACTGCCCTTAACTGTTTCTGTTCATTGTTTGTTGTCTGTCTGCCAGATGTACACCTCCTTGGGAACAGGGGCCTTCCCTGGGAAATAGCACCCAGCACTAGAATGAGCACACAGGAGCCATGCAATAAATATTTGTTGACAAAATGAAAAAACTAGGGACTTGGAAGGAGATAGGAAGAGTCCTGGACAGGGAACTAGGGCCGAATGATCCTAGTTTGAGACCACCTCAGCAGCTGGGTGACGTGAAGCCAGGCACAACCTCTCCGGGCCTCACATTTCCCAATTCTAAAGATTCCCTTCCTGCCTGGAAGGCCTGAGGCTCTCTGAGCAGGAGGACCTCAGGGTGCACCCAGAATGCAGCTCTGCCTCTTTGACCTAGTGAGGGGGGAAGTTGGGCTTCTCCCTTCTCCCCTCTCTGTGGTTCCCTCCCCTAGTTCCAGGTCCAAAACCCTCTGGGGAGAGGGGGCAAGCCAAGGTGAGCCGGCAGCCCACATTCAGCCTCCAGGAGAGCTGTGGCCAGCTGGGTTGCGTCTACCCCACCAGCTCCCTTCCCCTGGGGAGCTGGACTAGCTCAGCCGCTGCCCACATGTGGTTATTGGATCAGGGAGCGGGGAGAGGGAGCCAGCAGCTCAACGGCTGGGCTACGGTACCAGCTGGGACAAGTCCTGCCGGATGGCCTCACTTGAGGGCACAGATGTCCGAGTAGGGCCAGGTACAGTGAGGTGTCAGGGCATTGCTGCCTCTCTCCTAGCCTGGGGAGGGGGTAGCAGAAGAGGCCCCGGGCCCCAGCTCAGAGCCACATGTGGCTGTAGGCTGTGGCAGGCAGATGCATCCCTTCCCTGCCTAGGGCACTGGGAAAAGATACCTACTGCTCAGCCAAGTGAGCTAGGACTGAGCTGCTGAAGGATGTGGAGCCGTTTGTCCCTATGCTGAGAAGCAGGAATAGGGGCCAGGGCCAGAAGCCTCGAGGGGACTCCAGAGAACTTAGGTGGGGTTGGACCAACAGACCTGAGAGCCAGAGCCACAGCCACGCTCTCTGCCCATGGACAGTGGGATAGCAAGATAAATCAGGCTGGTGTTCGGCCCTTCATAAGGGCCTCCCCAGTGATGCAGGGCAGGCAGGGCACCATGTTCCTACATTATTCCAGAAAGAACTGCTTTGAGGCAGGAACCCAACTGGAAGAGCACAGAGCCACTAATTCATACTAGGGAGTCAATAACTAAGGGTAGATTAATAGGACAAGACTTCAGGTGGGAACAAAGCTTGAGTTCAGAGCCTTTCAACACATTATCCTCAGAAAACCAGTTTCAAATATATAAGTGTGTGTGTGTGTGTGTGTGTGTAGAGGAAGATTGAGAGGGAGACTAAATTGCTTATCTCACATCTTTTAAATGTCCCAAGAGGTCCTCAGCCTCAACATGGGCAAACCCAAGTCAGTGCCTATCTTCTACCCAAGCCAGGCCTTCTCCATGGTCCCTCAGCACCCCCGGGTGTGTGGGCAGAAGCCCACCCTCAGCCCCATCTCCCCGCCCAATCTTTTACTAACTCCCAGAGATTCTACATAAGCACCTCCTGCATCTGCGCACTCCTCTCCTGAATGGGGACAGTGGTGGGCTGCCCCATAGCCCCCCTGCCGAGAGTATGAATGGAGGCTGGCAGTCCCGCCTTCCTCCCTCTTGCCATCCCTGCAGCCACACCCTTGCAAATGACCGCTCCTTTGCCACCTGCAGGCTGAGGTACACATCTTAGGCTCCTGTAGGGGAGGGTCCTCGGAAGAGGCCCTGGGGGGTGGGGGGGGCAAATGCCCTTGGCCCACAGACTCTTCTCCCCATTGGAGGGGGCACAGACCAGCAGGGTCCAAGGATGATACATGCCCACCTCTACTCTGACACCCTCCCCCAATCCCTTCACTATTAGGCAGCCAATGGGATGTTTTAAAAATCAATCCAAAAAAATCAATCAGATCACGTTACACTCCCTGGCATTAAACCCTTCAGCGGCTCCCCATTGCTCTCAGAGCAAAGGCAGAGCTCCTCCAGTGTTGCCCACAAGGCTCAGGGCCCAGGCCCTGCCAGGCTCTCCATTTGTCTCTCATCATGATCCCCTGACTCGCCACCTCCAGCACACCGGCCCCCCTTCAGCCCTGGCCTGGCAACATTGCTCCACCCAGGCATTGGCACATGCCGTTCCCTCTTCCTGCCATGCTCTTCCCTGCCAAAATGGCCTCATTCACTCCTCCACATCCTCCAGGTCTCGGCTCTAGTGTTACTTCTGCATGAAGCCCTCAGGACTTCCCTCCTTAGATCAAGCTCCTGGATACAGGCTCTGTAGTTCCCTGTACCTTTCTCACTGTTGTAGCACTTTGGAGGTGACTTGACCTTTGCTTGTGTGATGTTTTGATTAAGGTCCTTCCCTGCTAGACTGAGGGCTCATGCAATCAGAGGCCTGTCTGGTTTAGCGTGCAGCCTGGCACACATGGTAACAGCTGACATTAAGTGCTTATCACATATGAGGCATTGTGCTAAGTATTTTCCATGCATAATCCCACTGAATCTGACAACCCCCGGAGGTAGATGCTGCTATTCTGTCCATTTCGCAGATGGAAAACCTGAGGCACATGGGGTTAAGAAACTTGCCAATGTCACAGTTAGTAAGTGGTAGGGCCAGGATCCTAACAAGGCACTGTAGTAGTAGAGTCCATGGGCTTCACCAGCGTCTACAGCCTTTCTCAGTGTCAGTGTCTCCATTGCACATGCTCCATGAATCATTTTAAATAAATAGAAAGACACACACATGCGCACATGGCACACACACACTCCGACGAAACACACACCAGGATGGGAACAGATGCGGTTCCTG
This sequence comes from Miniopterus natalensis, assembly GCF_054644295.1. Classification (NCBI taxonomy): domain Eukaryota; kingdom Metazoa; phylum Chordata; class Mammalia; order Chiroptera; family Miniopteridae; genus Miniopterus; species Miniopterus natalensis. Next base: position 13,624,507 of record NC_142089.1, read on the forward strand.
GTTGGTGGGATGATACATGCTTGTTTTCATCTTCCACTTACTTACATGTTCCAGCTTTTCTATAGGAAACAAGTATTTGTTGGTGCCTTTAAATTAGGAAGGAAAACATCCTTCCTTTAATATTTTAAACATCCTTCTCTTTAATATTTTAAAAAGAAGAAAGTATGCCCAAATAAATGGTATGCCGTTCCCTTCCATTCCACCCAAAGTCTGCAAAGCATTTCCAGCTGCGAAGGCCTGTGATGCGGCAGTGAGAGTGTAGATGTTCACTTCAGACAGACCAGGGTCTCAGTCTCGGCTCTTACTGTGTGGCTTTTAGCCAGTTTCTTAACCTCTCTGACCTCAGGTGACCTCCTGACCTCTGACCTCCTCTGTAAACCAAGGCACTACTGCCTTACAGTCTTTACAGGGCTATTGTGAAGACTGGAGAGAAAGAATGTAAATGATTCCACATCAGGCTTCGCACGTAATAGATGCTCAATAAATGGTGCCATCAGCCTTAGCCTCACCCTCATGGACAGACAGGAGGCAACATGGACACCACACAGAGCCCAAGTGCCCACACCCAGAAGCAGCCACATCCAGCCTCCTTTGAGCCACATTCCTACCTTCTGGCCCTCCTGCACCTCTCTGGGTCTCTCTGCTTGGCTGGCTGGTCAAGGGCATGGGGCTGCCTGAGATGATCCCAGGGCAAGCCACTGATGGGAACCCAAAAACATAGGCCACCCAGATGGCTGCTTTCATGCCTTCAGGCACCCCAATGGGGTGGAGAACATGACCCCCCTCCCGCCACATCCTTGCCACCCCCCAGCAGGACAGAAGGAGCCTTTTCTCACCCAGGTGGAAACCCCAAATCAGCTTCTGGGGGCTGTGGTTTGGAGATCATCTAGGGGGATTCTCTTGTGAGGCCTCAGGAAGAAACGCAGATGGAGGCAGAGAGACAGGGAGAGAGGGAGGAGAGAGAATGGGCCGCCTGGAGGGCCCTGTGGCTCGTCTGGTATTTACTTTCTGCCGCAGCCTTGAATACCGTTGGGCTCTGAAGGAATTTCCAAGAAGATCGAAATTTAAGGAAATCAAAGTTTAATTAGTCACAGCTGCTGTAATGTATTCCAGGTGATGGCTGGTATGGCTGCATCTCCCCTCCAGGCCCCCTGACGCCTCTCACCCTCCATGGGGGCAAGTAAACAGTGGGGTGTTTGCAATGGGAGCCTGTCCCCCAGTCAGCTGAGAAGGGATGGGGAGACAGGAGAGAGTTGTGTGCTGTCTCCTGCCACCTAGACAGACATCTGAGAGGAGAGCAAGAGGGAGACTGATGCATCGCCACCTTTCCTCCTCTCTGCTCCTTGCTCAATTCCCATTCTACTCTTCCCTAGTGGTAGCAGAGGCCAGACAGAATGCTAGAGGGCATGGACTGGGAGTAAGGGTTAGTTCTCAGCTCGCTCCTAATTAAGTGACCTTGGGTAAGTCATTTAACTGGGAGACTGGCAAAGCATCCTGGAGTCAGAGGGCCTGGGTGGGAATCCCAACTCTGTCACTCCACTCTGTAGCCTTGGGAAAGTTGCTGAATTTCTCTGAGTCTAGGCTGCTCCATCTATAAAATGGGTTAGAAATAGCATTAGCTCATAGGAATGTTGGAAGAGTTCAGCAAAGTCCCATATATCAAGTAACATGTAAAGGATGTTAGCACAGAGCTGACACACCACAAGGACTCAATTAGTAACCACAATGGGCCTCAGTTTCCCTGTTGTAAAACTGGAATGGAGCTCCAATGCTATACTAGAGGAGTAGCACTTTCAGCTCCTCAAAAAAAAAAGGCAACCCTACAGACATGCAAGAGTTAATCCATCAGAGCAGTGTTCTTCAGAGAGGGGTCTGCTAAGATGCCCAGAGGTACTAACAGGTAGGCATCCTTCATAGGGTCCAACTCCATCCAGGTTCAGGAGTAAGGGTGGGAATTGATAAGGCTGGGAAGCAGGCTCACCCTTCTCTGGGTTTACGCTAAGCTGAACCATGCCACTGTGACCACTTATGGGAGCCTCTCTGTCATTGTATCAGGAGGACTGTCCACATTCCCAGGACAGGGGCTAATCACTGAACTTGGCTGTTTAATCCCAACCAAGGCTGGGACAGGGGCAGTGGCAGGGCTTGCTTTTCACCACACTCTGCCCCCACTAAGACCTAGCTCCATCCTGTGTTTGGGGACTTGAATGTCCTAGATGTCAAAAGGGCTGTCCCCTAGGACAGAGACAGGCACCCTGCCAGTTGACTGGTCAGTGGGCAATGCTCCTGCTGCTGTCCATGGGAAGACCTCCTGGGACACCAACCCAGTCACAGTGGGCTCACAGACACTGGGCCATCTGCACGGGTGAGCTCAACTCCCTGCTGTCTGCAGCAGACAATTATTTCAGGCACGGGAGCTGGGCCTGACCCCTCTCACATCACATGGTCTCTCCAGGGCCAGCCCATGAAACTCTTCCTCTCTGTTTCTCTGATTTTTTTCCTCCATCCCTGGGAGTCATTTCTAGTCTAAGTTTTTAAAACTCAAAGCCAAAACTCCATTCTTCTTCTCTCTGTATTTCTGCTGTGTCACCCCTTCCCTGAGGCAATGACGAGAAAAGTCCGTCCAACTAAAGGGAAGGGTTAAGGGGTGGAGAGAAACACCAGAAATCAAAACCTCTCAGTTAACAGCTCAAATCAGCATCCTGCTTCATGGCAGAGGGATCTCATGTATAGTTCCAAAAACACTGTCCCGGGCATGCCTAGACAGCCTTGCTGCTGCGTGGAATATTTTTTTAAATAAATGTATCACTCATGAAGACTGTCATTTGCCCGGTGTGTATCTTCCTCTTACCGTGCTGTGAAGAAGTGAAAGGCAGACACTATTGCTTGTCTGTCGGTAAACATTTTCCTACTTTCCTTGTCGGCCGGCCAGCTTCTGCCTCAGAGGCTGAAGGTGCCAGCTGGTCACTTTTCCTGCCTCCCTTGCAGCTAAAGATGGTCATGTGACCTAATTCTGGCCAATGGGACCTGAGAGGAAATTGGCTGAGGTGATTCCCCGGTGAAAGACTTTGCTCTCTGGTTTAAAAAAGAAAAAAAGATCGGTGAGGAGAAAGCCTCCTTCCAGTTCACAGAGGATGTGTAAGGCCACAGAGCTGGGGCGGCCACGAGAGGACCAGCCTGAGGACAAAAGCTAACACCTGAGGTCCGCAGGGCAACAGCGGAACGCACCTGGGCCCCCGATGCTATTATTGTGCCTTGAATAATCAACTCCAGATTTCCTGTTAATGAGATAAGGAGTGTGACAGTGTGAGGCCTCTTGAAGTTTTAGCCCTGTCACTTGCAGCCAAAAGCAGCACAACGTATGCTGAATGTGTCAGAGTCCTGTTAGGTCTGCCCTAGTTAGGGCTCTTCTTAGCTGCAAGTAGCCACAGGAATCCATCTGAAACCTGCTCAGCCAAACAGGGCAATTTTTAAAATTTATATACACGGGTGTCTTGTGAAACTCAGCAGAAATATGACCGGGTCTCAGAACAGTTGGAACCAGGGACTCGAAAACTGTCAGGGTTTTCTCTCTGACTCGCATAGTGTGGCTCACCATTTTGAGGTAATAAAAACCTTGGTAATTTATCACAAAAAGTCTGGTTGTCCAGAATTGATTATTTTTTAACTTAATTTTGATATGCCTTGAGAAAAAAATGAGTACATTTCTTAGCTTTAAAATTATATTACAGAAGGACTTTTTTTTTTTAAAAAAAAGAAGATTCCTGTTGTCCATAATTCACCTCTAGAGCCCTAATCAAGGATCTGAAAAAATTGTTGTTGTTTTCTGAATGTCCCCCATGTCACATTTTGGGTGCACTGGGGACGGCTAATGGTGAGAAACCTTCTGACCACAGCATGGGAGAAAGCTCCTTCCCCGGTGTCTGTGGGAGGAAGCCAGCGCCCCAGGGGACAGTGGGGCTCACTTCCCTTGTGGGGACATAGTCTTCTGATGAAAGGAAACCTTCTCTCCACAGAGAACCTGCCGCTTCACTTTCCTAAAATGAGCTCAGTAGTTGGTTTCACATCCTCTGTGAGACGGCAAGAAAGGGACCATTTTCAATGTCGAAGGATCTCCGTGAACCTATAAACACAACATTTTGAATATTGTGTCAATAAGAAGTAAACACTGGGGGATTTTTTTTTTTCAGTCTACCTTTTACATGCCTAGAAGCAAAAGTTGGATTTTGAAAAATAACAATTTGGTAAGAATACCACAGTCTAATGTGAAACACAAGAGAGAAGGTGAACAGTCATGTGCGATGTCCTCTGTCACACATGGGTAGCTGGGGATTTGTGTTTAAAAGCTTCTTGGGTGATTCTGGCACAGAAGGACCACTGTACAGTGTATGAGCCCCTTTAGGACAGGGCCATGTCCATGTCTTATGTGTCATTGAGTCCCTGACACTCACATATATATGACTGACACATAGTAGGTGTTTAATAAATGTCCCCTGATCAATGAAGGAGACAAGAAAAGATGGGAATACAGGAGTGAGGAAAGATTTTTCTGTAGAATCTTTCCAGCCATAAAATACTAGAGAAGCTGCTCCTATTCCTGTGTCTTTGGGCCCCTCAAGGTGGGGTTGGGGACAGAAGGTGGGGTGGACAGGAGCTAAGTGGGGGGCCAGGCTCCTGCTCGGGGTGCAGACGTGAAGCCAGGGCTCGGCTCAGATAGAGTGGCTTCTCGGAACCCCTGCCACCGGGAGGCTCGGCAGCCCCTGCCCCAGGCCCAGAGGAGAAAACGCATTTGTTTACTTGACCTGAATGACATGTTCATTGATTTCTCTGGAGCGGTTCATTCATAAAGGCAAATTGAGCCTCCCTCCTGGGGATGCCAACGGCCTTTTAACAAGCTCCCCAAGGGGTGACTTCTGAAAATGAGTCACTGATGAGCCAGAAATGGAGTTTGCCGGCCCAGCCTGGCCCTTCTGGCCTGAGGCTGCTGAGCAGCAGGCGGGAGGTGCCATCTCGAGACTCAGGGGCCTCGGCCTGGCTGGGCTGCAGGGCCCGTGGGCAGGGGGAGCTGGAATGCACCCCGCTGCTTCACATTCTAGAGCATCTGGACAATTAAAGCAAAGGGATCGGTTGCTTGAATTTTCTGGATCAATCTTTCACTGCAGTGAGCTCAAGTAGATGCAAGTGATGGGGCAAGTGGACTGAGAGAGTTTCTGGAACAGAAACACCATGTCTTCTTTCTCTTTGGTCCCCAAAATTTCAGTCTAGACAACACTAGCTGCTCAGAGAATGTTGTCACTCCTTTGGTTCAACCTTCATTTTACAGCTGAGGAAACGGAGGCCCAGAGGGGAGAAGTGACCTGCCTGGGGTCAGACAGCTGATGCTTTTTTAATGGGAATTTATATAGCTCACCAACAGGCACGTTTGTATCTTTAATCTCACTCAGTCCTTACGGCAAACATATGGGGTAGGTATTTCGTACCCATTGTTTTATTTTATTTTTATTATAACACCACTTCCCATTTTTTTGCCCTTGCCCTTTCCCCCTCAAAGTTCTATTTTAGGAATATTTTTTTCCTTTAGCTGACCAGATGGCATTGCCAGACCTGGTCCTCAGGCGGCAGCTGGGACCCACCGCTCTTGCTTTTTCCTCTCGTTGCTCCCCCCCTCTGCTGTTTCTTTCTCCCCTATTCCTTCCTTTCTCCTCACTTCTATTTTTTTTCTCCCTGCTTCTCTCCACTTTTTTTCTTTTTTTAAATTCTCACCTGAGGATATGTTTTCACTGATCTTTAGAGCGCGAGGAAGGGAGAGGGAGAGGGAGAAACATCGATTGGCTGGCTCCCGTATGCACCCCAACCAGGGCTCGAACCCTTGACCTGGGCACGTGCCCTGACTGGACTCGAACCTGTGACCCTTCAGTGCACAGGATGGTGCTCCAACCAACGGAGCCACACAGGCCAGGGCTCCACTTTTTTTCTTAAGTGGCAGCCAGAGACTGGCCCGAGGATTTAAGAACGTGAGTTCTAGATCCTGCCCTGCCACCAACGTGCTGGCCTGGGCCCTGGCACTTCTCTCGGGACTTCAGTCTCCCCGGAAAAGAAGGTGCTGGTCCTGGGCCCCCCAACACTGCTTCCAGCTCGGGGAGATCGCAATGGCTGTGTCTTTCTGGTACCCCGTCGACTCACGAATGAAGCAAGTGTGTTTTACACTTTCGGGTCTGCTGACCGAAACCTTAACCACAGAAGTCGGGGTGCGTTAGTAAGAAGTCACATCAGTGGGGACAGCCTGGTGCTCACTCCCACTGGAGAGGCCACCTCCGCAGCTCGCTGGTGATTTTCACCGTGATGAATGACCAGTGTGGCCCCACTGCTGAGCGGGGTGTTTCCATGCGCTCTCATTCGGGATTAAGGGCCATCTCACTTTGTTCTCAGCTTATTGTGTGTGACATGGCTGTCACTATTGATTCAGCATTATTGACAGAGAAGCTTCTTATTTCCTCTTAGGGATTTTGCCCGCAGTTAAGATGTGCAGCCAGCAGGTAAGCGATGGAAACTTGGAAATGGTCTAAGCCTTTTATATGGCATTATTCCTTTGAAAAAAATTGTTATTAAAATTAGTAAATAAATAATAAAGAGTTAAATAGTCCTAAAAGATCAGGATCTTTAAGGAAAGCAACTCATGAACACAGTGTGGTGCCTTTCTTACGATACTCATTCAACTCAGTTCATCCTAACCCTGGTTTTATCTGCAGATTTATCCTAACATGGGTTTTATCTGCAGATTTATCCTAACCGGGGTTTTATCTGCAGATTTATCAAGCACTTCTTCCAGCTTCCCCTTGAATAGAATAGGCCTTAAGAAGACAGCGTTCCCAGGGAGCATATATGTTCTAGAATTGGAGTGCTTCAGGGAGTGGGTATTTAAAAGCCCTTGTCTTTGTTCTCTGATAAAAGGGATGTGACTGTCTGCTTTTGACTAATCGCAAAACAGATATAATTTATTACTTTACAGTTTTCGAAGTCAAAAGTCTCACTGGGCTAAAAATCAAGGTGTCGGCATAGCTGGGTTCCCGCTGGAGGCTCCAGGGGGCTGTAGGGGAGAACCCATTTCTTGCCTTTTCTAGCCTCTAGGGGCTGCCCACAGCCCTTGGTTCATGACCCTTTCCATCTCCAAAGCCAGCGATCACATCGCTCTAACCTCTGCTTGTCATTGCCTCTCTGATGTGACTCCCCCGCCTCCATCTTTCACTCAGGACAACCCTTGTGATTATATCAGGTCCAACTGCATAATCCAGGATAATCTCCCTATCTAAAGATATTTAAATTAATAATTGGATTAATTTGACAACCTAAAAGAGATGAATAAATTCCTAGAAACATACAATCTTCTAAGATTGAACAGAAGCAGAAACAGAATATCTGAACGGGCTGGTTACTAATAATGAACTGGATTAACTATTTTAATAAATTAATTTTAATTATTAATAAATTAATAAGTAATAAGTAACTGTTGTTTAAATTAACCTGCAAAGTCCATTTTGCCATGTAACATAACATATTCATAGACAATGGGACTGGAATGTGGACATCTTTGGAGGCACCATTCTGTTTGCCTACATGCATCTTTTGAGTTTAGGAAAACCATCTGATAGATTAAAAAAGTGGCCACAGGGATGTGACTGTCTGCTTTTGACTAATCGCAAAACAGATATAATTTATTACTTTACAGATTCTTCTCAGCCTCTTCTCAACATGACTTTTCAATTCTTTCCATCAAGAGGTTGAGTTTATTTCTCTACTTTTTGAATTTGGGTTTGGTCATGTGACTTTCTTTGGTCAATGGGACATTAGCCAACGTGATACGAGCAAAGGTATCAGGGATTGCCTGCTCTTACTACTCTTGGGAACCCCGTGGCCATACCCACAGTAACAAGCCCAAGGTAGCCTGCTGGTTGATGAGACATAGGTCATTTACCTCTGTCACGTGCCAGACAACTGAGTGAGACGATTGTCTGTCAGCTGACTGAGGACACATGAGTGAGCTCAGCCAAGATCAGTAGAAGAGCAGCCCAGCTGATCCCAGCCCTATGAAACCATAGGACCCTGAACAAATAAATGTCTGTTTTAAACCACTACATTTTGGGGAGGTGTGTTAAGAGCATATGCTAATTAATTCAACTAGTGTCCCACTTTTGTCCAATAAGATTACGTTTTTTCAATTATGACCTCTCACTTCAAGGTTCCCTAGGTTCTGATGGATAACTCAGGAGAAATTCTTATGAAATGAAATTTACATTCTACCATTTTTACAGAGAGGTAGGTACCTTTCCATTGACCAGTAAAAAAAAGTGAAAGAATTGCTTCCTAAACAAAATTTAACAAAGTATTTCAAGTCTTATTTTCCCAGTAGACTCAATTTCCTGGAAGGCAGGAAGAATATTCTGTGGCTCAGCCTTTCTCACAGAGCAGGGCATAGGGAGCACAGAGCTTAGGAACACGGGCTTTACAGTCAGAAACACCTGAGTTCAAATCCTGACATCAGCTGCTAATTACAAGAACTTAGACAAGTTACTTAGCCTTTCCGTGGCTCATTTTTCTTACCTATAAAATGGAGATAATGAAGTACCTATCAGATAGATTGTTATGGAATTTACATGCAACAATATGTGGAAGCACTTAGAAGAATGTCAGGCACTAGAACTCAAAAGTATTAGCTATTATTATAGCTAATAATAGGTGCTAATTATAGCACATAGTAGGTGCTCAATAAAGACTAGCCCATTTGACTTAAGTCAAATTTTGGAGATTTGGCCCTGGAAGCAAAATTTCCAGGGCCCAAATTTAAGCAAAGTTCAGTGCTTTGGGAGAGTGTGAGGAAGCCTGAGATATTATGGACCAAAAAAGCGTCAGCTCTCCTCTTTCAGAAGTTTACCTCCCTATTAATACTTGACCCTCGGCTCCAGAGTAGATCCCAATTCACAGCCACGCCAGAGTGACTGAAGCCCTTGGGACCTTCATGATTCAATGCTACTCCCGTGGTAATTAGTCTCTAAAGATGCCCTCCTGCTGAATCAATAAACCACAGTACTCAATGCACCAAAATGATGGCCTGTGACTCCCAAGACTTCAGCCTTAGCCTCTTGGAATGTTTGCCCTGGATGAAACCAGACACCATGTAAGAAGCTCACCTAGCTCGAGCCCACCATGCTATGAGGAAGCTCAACTAGAGAGGGGTCCGAGCAGCCTCTGGGGGCTGTGGCCATCCAGCTGAGGCGGGGGAAGAAGCCATCCTGAGCATCCAGCCACGGTGAGCCTTTAAATTGGGAGTGCGGAAAGTCTGGCCTGGCCCTGCCAAGGCAGCCACAGGAGAGACTCAAAGCTCAATAAATCTAGGAGTTTTTTTCATAGCTAATTTTTAAGTGGATAATTTTGTATGGCCCGCGAATGATGTTATAAATATCCAAATGGCCCTTGGCAGGAAAAAGATTCCCCACCCCTGCTTTAGATGGTCCAGCATCAGTTGTCATCTGACTGTAACCCCAGAAGGGACCTCATGCCAGAACCACCCAGCGGAGCCCTGCCAAATCCTCAGAACCATGAGGAATAATAATAAAGAATTGTTTTAAGCCACCAGATTTTAGGGTGGTTTGTTATAGTAGTAGATAGCCGGAAAAACTCCCAAACTTACCATGAATTCATTCTGCCAGCCATTTTTGCATTGATTCAATCCACAGACTTTGGAAACAAGTAAGTCAAAGTCTAGTATTGAGCCCTGTGGGGAGTTCACGTTCAAGCTACATTTGAGAATCTGTGGCTACGGGCCAGGCACTGTGCCAGGCACTTTCACGCATTTCACGTTATTTAAACTAGTAGCTATGAGCTTGGACTCTGCTTTCAGACTGCATGGATTCCAGTTCTGACTTACCACTTACTAGCTGATAACTTTAGACAAGTAGCTTAATCTGTCTATAAATTACAGAGGAAAATAACACCAACCTCACAGAGTTTGTGAGAATTAAACAAAATAATGCACATAAAATGTCACGTGCCTGGCCACAGAGTAAGCATTTAGCAACTGGAAAATACTGTTATAATTATTATTATAACTACAAACAGTTTCTGCCTTTGAGGAACCTAGAGAACAGATAAGACATGGGCAAAATAGCATTTGAAAGTAAATGCCCACAAGTGTTTTGAATGAATGAGTGACTTGGTTATAAGGTAAAAAGTATCCCAATAATGAGATAAAGTTGTGGGTGCTCAAAGATGGGAGAATCACTTCCAGCTGACGTGCTTAGGGAAGGCTTCCTGGAGGGGAAACTTTTGAGCAAGCTGGTGGATAGGATTCCAGCATCGGTGATGGGGACGTGACCCCTCCAGGTGATGGGGGCAACCACGCAAAGCCAGGAAACCAAGGGACCCACACTGACCGACTCAGCCGAGCATGGAGTGTTGAGGGGAGAGGGGAGAGAAAGGTAGGTCGGGGCCAGATCATGATTTGATGATTTCCGTGTTTATTTACTCATCGGACCTTCCCAAGACAGTCAAGCATGTCAGCCAGGGAGGCTGTCCAAAGCTGCCCCTCACATGAGAGAAAGAGTGGCAATCAGGCCCTGGTCCCCAGCCTGGCTCAGCACCCAGAGGGTCCCAGAGGTCCCAGACAGACAGGGGCCTCTCTCGTCCCTGCTCCTGGCTCATGGAACCTGGAGATTGTGCATTGGAGGGACCTCTGAGTATCCAGCCCAGCTCCCAGGGCGTCTGACATTCACTCCTTTGCCATCAGCACCTACCACTTCTCTCCTTCTAAATTCACTTTTAAAATCCGGCCATGGCTTCTCAACACCCCTACCCCCACCCCTCCTTGGACACCTACATCAGCTCAAACAGAGGGTGGGTAATCCTGATTAAAAGGGACATCAACTCCACCTCTCACCCGAGGCCTTGGGAGAAATGGAAGGCCCAGGCCCCCAGTCCTTCAGTGAGCCTTGACCCCCACCTCTCTCTCTTGACTCAGACAGTGCTGGGTGCAGATCATTCAGATCTCAGCTCCAGCACCTTCTAGCTGTGTGACTTTGGGCAAATCACTCCAATTTCTCCAGGTCTGTTTCCCAGTCTGAAAAATGTGGACAGCCTGCCCGATTGTTCTGTAGGGATGAATGGGCTATCAAAGTGAAAGCCAGGATGTAATAAACGCACAATGAACCCAGGGATTATGACAATCAAAGTGCCTCCCGCCTCCCCGATTTTCCACTTCTGACTCTCACCTGGGGGCCAGCCCACTGCGCCTGCCCTGGGGGCCTGGAGCACACCCTCCCTGATCCCCCTGATCCCCCTGCCCTGCCCGGCCAGCCCATTGCTTTGGGGGCTGCCTGGCCAGGGGGCCCACTGCTCTCCTGCTGCCAGAGGGGCCTTGAGTGTTGAAATCCTTCCATTCCACGAGGCCAGAAACTTGATTATGTTATTAATTAAAGCAAGATGCCGGGCTTGGGAGATTTATTTTCTTTTCCATATCTGTGGCTGTAAATGCCACTCAGGGAGCTCAAAGACCCATGTCAGCCTGAATCAGGCTCCTGAACAGACGTTTTGTTCCCGGCTCCGGCTCCTCGGCCCCTCCTCCTCCGGGCCAGGAAGGAAGCGTGTGTTGTGATACCCGCCCCTCACCCCAGTTTCCCTCGCTCCATCTGCACAAGGCAGAAGGGTGGAAATACCTGGGCAGTGCGGCATGGGGAGAGAATTTTCCAAGAAATTTGTTTTAAGTTTCTGCCTCATCATTATAGGACTTTCACGTTTCTATTTTTAGCTGCGCAACCGAGCCAGGCCCACATTCCCTTCATCTCCCCTGCCCCAACCTTTGTTTATATAAAGCACATGCTGAAATCATTATTTAAAAATCTCCAAACCCATAATTGCTCAGGTAGGTGAAGAATGCAGCCTTTATGGACGTAGCTTACAGGGGGGCCGGCGTGTTCCTGGGGAACTATGGCTTATTCATGTTTGCGCCCCCTGCACCTAGGCCTGGCTGAGCCCCTGCAAGGCCCAGAAGAATCATGTAACTTAGAGCAAGAGGCATGTTCAATAATGGAGTCCAAGCACCACATTTTAGGAGAGGAAACAGAGACCTAGAGTACAGATGAGACTTGTCCAAAGGCCCACAGGACATCAGTCATTGCTGGGATTCAAGTCAGAGGTCCAGCTCCCAGTGTGGCACCATTCATTTAACCCGCTATGAAAATTCGTCTAAAGCTGGACTGCCTGAGTCCAGATCGCAGCTACTAGTTGTAAGACTTTGGGCAATTTACCAAACTCCCCTGCACCTCAGTTTCCTCCATCTGTAAAATGGGAATAACAAAAATACCCACCTGATAAGATTGGTGTAAGGATTCAGTGTGTGCCTGAAAGAAAGTAAACCCTATATTTTGGGTTTGGTTTCCCCAGAAAGCAGAGCCAAGCCATTAACCACACCAAGAAAGTCATGTTTTCCCATATCTCGGGTCCCTTTTTGCTTATGTGATCTGGACCACAGGGTGTATTTCTTGCAGCTCTGCCCATCCAGGGGGATTTTCCTGCACTAATGCCTTTTAGGGCCACCCCTGAGAGTCGTGGCAACAGTCCCTGTGTGGCCAGTACCATATATTTCTTCAGCTCAGCTGTGCCCCAGGCCAAGTGCTTTCCTCCACTTGGTCCTAAACTGCCCGCCTGAGGCCACACTAGTGAGCTGAGGAAGAGGTGTCAGTTTGAAAAAGGTAATTACATGGGGTTCTGCCCTGTTCTCTGTTTATGTAATTGCCCTGTGCCTCCTGCTTGGGCTCAACCCAAACTAAGCAATTTCCACCATATAACTTGGAGCATTACAACTAGCATTTTGACTAGCGCCTCTGACAATACTCAGCTCATGACAGACAGGCAGCTCTGGCCTCATAGTCACTAGTGTCCCATACTCAAGCACTCAGTCTCTGCTAGGGCTTCATATCATGCCAGGAGCTGCCTTTCAGATGGAGAGCCGCTTCTATGAAAGAGGGCATGGCCTTGATGCCGACTCTAGGGGTCTGCACCCTGGCTCTCCTAATGGGACTGACCAGATACTCTACACGGCACCCTGACCTATCATAGACACGTCCAATGCCATTAATTTAGTTAGATCACATGGCTTAAGGGGTGGAGCAGCTTGCACCTAGAGCTGTCTATGGCCTTCATGGACACTAGGCACTTTTTCCTTTGCGGGCCCCTTCTTTCATTAAAAAAAATTAAAAATTAAATTTTATGTTTCTGTTGGTATAAAGATGGATATAGTCCAGACTGGATTCATCATGATCATCATATCATTATTGTTATTGTTGTTATATTAATGTTTCTTTTGAGTTTAAAATAAATTAAAATATTTTGGGGTCCCTAAAAGTGTAGCGGATCTTAGGTACTGTGCCTTAATGGATAAGCAGGCCCCGCTGTTCCTCAGCCTGGACCTGTTGCCAGAGCCCTCTCTTGCTCCGCACACGCTCAGAACTGGCAGCCTTCTAAGTCATCTAATAAATGAGTCAGAGCATTATTAGCAAGTGTGATTAAACCCTGCCTCCAAAATCCAAAGGAGCCACCAGGTGTCATGTCTACTTCTTAGCGGTAAGATGTGTTAGGTTCAACAATTTGCCCTTTACTTTAGGAAAGGTGTACTAGCTTTCCCTAGACCACTATATCCTTACAAACTTCACCAATATGGCAGGTCCTTAAATCTTTGTGGGGTTTACCGCCCACCCGATGGCACATGTGTGTCTTTTTAGAGTCTCTAGGTATCTACTTCCTGCTCACCAGGCCCATTAGCGCAATATCATTTATATCGTGGGCCAATGAAATGTTCTGCAGATGTCCAGGCCATCCAGATCCCTGTGGACTATATCATGTCAGAAAGCAAGAGAGCAAATATATCCCTGGTGCAAGACAATAAATGTGTTCTGCTGTCCTTGCCACGTGAAAGCTGTGGCTTTTGATCTTCTCTCCTGATGAGACTAAGAAAAATGCATTCACCAGATTAATAGTCACGTACTACGTTCCAGAGCCGTGGAGATCTGCTCCAGTAAATACAGCACAGCAGCTGGGGTTCAGGCTCCTGCTTTCTAAGTTTATGGTGCGCCAGGATCCACTCAGGCCAGAGCGGTGAGCTGAACGGGGAGATGGTGGCACTGGGCTGGCAGCCCTGGGGAAATGATCCCACAGCACTCCAGCCCAGGCTCTCTTCCCTCTGGACAGTCTCTCCTTGGCAAGTCTCACCCAGACCTGTAGGTTTCAACGCCATTCATATGCCGATGGTGCCTAAATCGTATCTCTGGTCTTGACCTTTCCTCTGAGTTTCAGATTCTTATGTCCAATGATCCACTTGGATGTATAATAGGTATCTCAAACTTATATGTTCAACAGAGAACTCGATCTTCTCCACCCAAATTTGCCACCACCCCTATCATTCCAGCTCGGTAAATGGTAACTCCAGGAGCTCACATCAAGAATCTTGGACTCGTCTTTCATGCTTTTCTTGCCTTCACCCTCCACAACCAGTCCAGCAACAACTCCTCTTGACTTTATGTCCAATATGTAGCCCATCTCTCTAGTTCTCTCTACACCCCGCCCTCCGCCCTAGTCCAAGTTCAACCATAAACTCTCATGCAGGGCCTGCGCCAACTTCCCAGCTGGCCTCTCTGTTTCCCTGCCTTCTCACTCCCCCCCCCCCCCCACACACACACACACAGTCCATTTTCTATCCAGCAGCCAGCATGCTGGGGTTTCTCAATGTATTTTAAAAATATAAATCAAACCTTGCTTAAAACTCCCCCGTGCCTTCCCATGTTACTAAGAGACTTTGACTCTAAGTTCTACGTTCCCACTTGGGGCTGCCTCGCTACACCCCAGGCACACAGGTTGATTTTTTTTTTTTCCATCCCTTGAGCACTTCAAGCTCGTTCCTGCCTCAGGGCCTTGGCATTTGCCTTTCTCTCTGCCTGGAGAACTCTTTCATTTGGTGCTTCGTGTGGCTACCTCCTTGTCATTCCAGTTCCAGCTCTGCTCAGAGAGGCCTTCTCAGACCCACAAGTCTCTCTTTACGCCCTATGACCCTGTCTGCACACCTCACAGCACTTTCTCCTATCTGGCATGAACATGATTATTTACCTCTGTGTCAGTTATCTATCCCCCCACTCAAAACACACGCGCACACACACACAAGCACACATTCTCAAACACACACTAATATGAACTCCATGAAGACGGGGATTTTGTCCAAATGAATATTTATTGAGTAAATGAATGCATAAGGACTAACTCCTCAGACCACAGCCCTACATGTAAGAGGGGCCTGGCTAGGACTCAGTCGGCACTGAGTTCAAGGTATGGCTTCCCCACCCCCACGTCTGTGTGGTCCAGACTTGAGGACAGCCACAGGACGGAGGGTGCTTGTTAAGTACGTTTGACCCCGCCTTTCTATGCCCCACTCTCCCTGGCTCAGTTTACCATATGCAACGCGAGGGAATTCATTGATAAGCTGGCATCTTCCCTCTCCAAATCTGTGATTCATGCCGGGTATATACCAAGTGACTTTGACCTGGACCAGCCACAGCACAGGGGAGGGGAGGTCTCAGGGTTAAGCAGCACAAGCTGAAGTATAGGAGCCAGGGCGAGAGAGTGGACATGTGTCTGGCAGAGAGGAAGAGGAGGCCTCATGGCATCAAATGCATCATCTTCAGAAACACCTGCCAAAGCTGCAACTGTGCTGCTATTTGTCCCTTCCTCTAGGCTGTGAGTTCCACAAGGGCAGGCGCCCTGAATGACTTGCTCACCAGGGTGTCCCCCTACTACATCAGTGGTGCTCAAATTTTTCAGTCTCAGGACCACTTTCCACTCTTAAAAAGTTATTGAGGACCCCAAAGAACTTTTGTTTCTACTGGTTAGATCTATAGATCAGAGGCTCTCCACTGGGGGGCTATTTGGTTATGTCTGGAGACATTTTTCATTGTCACAATTTGTGGGTGTAGGGGGTGATACTGGCATCCAATGGGTAAAGGCCAGAGATGCTATTATCATCCCACAGTGCCCAGGAGAGCCCCCGTGACAAAGAATCATCAGCTCAAAATGTTAATAGCGCCAAAGTTAAATCTTGCTACAGGTGTTTACTGTATTAGAAATTAAAACTGAGAAAATTTTAAATATTTACTAATTCATTTAAAATAATGAGAATAAATCCACTACATGTTAGCATAAATAAAATTTTTAAATAACTATATTTTTCAAAACAAAGCTATTAGAAGAATGCATTGCTTTATTTTGTAAATTTTTTTTTAGCGTCTGGCTTAATAGAAGACAGCTGGATTTCCATATCTGTTTCTGCATTCAATCTGTTCCAATATGCTGTTTTTGTTGAAGTGTATGAAGAAAACCTGGTCTCACACAATATGTCGTTGGAAAGGGGGAGAGTGTTTTAATAGCTTTTTCACATAACTATGCATATTCTTCTTTGTTACTACACCAAAACTCAACAATGACAATTTCTTAAAGGTTAGTTACTATGTGGAATTCGAAACCACATCCATACATTTTTTATATTCAGTTATTTTAAAATTCATTGGTCTTGAACTTTGAATGAATCTGTTACCCATGCATGATTTGGGACATCATGTGTTGTGGATTGAATTGTATCCCACACACCCCACCCCCCGGCCCCAAAAATTCATATGTTGAAGTCCTAACCACCAGTATCTCAGAATGTGGCCTTATTTGGAAATAGGGTCATTCAGATGTTATTAGTTAAGATGAGGTCATAGCGGAGTAGGGTGGACCCTAATCCCAAATGACTGACGTCCTTTATAAAAAGAGAAAATTTGGACACAGACGCATACAGGGAGGTTGTCATATGAAGATGAAGGCAGAGATTGGGTGATGGGCCTACAAGCCAGGGAATGCTAAAGATTGTCAGCAAACCACCAGAAGCTGGAGAGAGCAGAAGCCAGAGGAAGGCTTTTCCTGATGAGCCAAGGGCAAGCATCTCAGATCAGAGAGAGGACTGTTCTCTCCAGTTTGGAAAGAGAGGTAGGGCTGACCAACTGATGAATTTCCTGAGTCCTGCTCACTTGTGGCTCTTGACATCCTTGATGCTGGACCACACATACCCCCCAGTTCGTGCTGAATGCATCGAACCCCACAGCTGGGAAGGACCTTGGTGTCTTTGTCAAGGTTCTGTTTTCCCAACTGAGGCAAACAGGTAAAAAATAACCTGCCTGAGGCCACAAAGTAAAGACTTTTCCATGTTTCTGGGCTTCTAGCCTAGAGGCTTTCCCAGTAAGTCACACTGCCCACCAGACTTGTAGGAATGGAGGGCGACCTGCATGTCCAACCATACCCCTGCCTGGCAGCCAGGGGAAGGGACGACTGGCCATGGGCCATGCTGGGTCACCTGACTTGACACCCCCACCCCCCAGCTGCTTGCCTTGCAGGACGTCCTGTTTAATGCTTTATTCCTCCCAGTGCTTCATTATTGATTCAGCCCCTCATTGCTGGGTCTGGCCAAGTAGGCCCTGAGCATTTGTATAATGTCAACTTCATCAAAAATGCAGGAGTTGGGGTTTTACTCGTCTGTGCGCTACCTAGATGGTTTAAGTCGATGATTGGTGGTTTCTGTGAGCCGAGGAGGGCACTGGCAGCCACAGGCTGGTTTCTGGGTCCCCAAGCTCCAGGGAGCCCAGCATCCCCCATCTCTTGCGGGCAGGAACGAGGTCTGGGTTAGGATGTTGACCGAGGTGGAGAGTTAGGAAGTTGGGAGCAATTTTTAAAAATGAACACCAGCCACAAGTTTGGAGACAAATTCAGCAATGCATTATTATACTGCTATTAAATATTACAGATAAAAATCTAATGAGATGAAGAAATGTCTATTCATCTATTTATTAAAATAGTGTTTACTGGGCACCCCCTATGTGCTAAGCACTAGATTACAGAGGTGAACAAAACATAGAAGGTTCTGGTTCTCATGGAGCTGAAATTCTATTTAAAAGAGAAAATCAGACTTTAGAAGAGAAATCATAATAACAGTAAACATTTATTAAGTGCTTACTATGTGGCAGGTACTGTACCGTTCTAAGCACTTCACACAGAGAATGATTCTATTTTCAAGGTCATTTTTAAAAGCCTATGTGTATATCTGCCCATAGAAAAAAAGACCAGAAGGATATGCATCAAAACATTAGCAGACATGATCCCTAAATTGTAAGTTTATGGAGGACTTTTATTTTCTTCTTTTTGTTAACCTGAATTATCTAAATTTTCTTTATGTCCAGAGCAAGGGGGAAGAAAATTAAAAGGGGAAAGGAATGTTCTTATGCCCCAACCTTGAAGAAATCAGGCAGAGAGCCTCAAAATGCTTTGCATTTGCTGCCTGATGTCTTCAGGCTCTGAGTGTACCAGGCCCTGGTCTATTCGTCACTCTGGGTTCTGTCCCAGCTCAGAAATCCATCGCCTCCCCCCACCGCCCCCACAAGAATAGAGTCACTGGAGAGCCCTGCAGCTGTGGTCAAGGGGAGGGCCAGGACATCTGAAGACTAAGTCTTTGACATGGAATCCTATAGTGCAGTGTCCCCACATGGGCATCGTGAGCCTGGCTTCCTCCTGCCAGGTGTGAGGGTGCCAGGGCCAAAACTCCCCTAGTGACAAAACTCCAAGCTGGCCCTGGCAGCTGGGGCTGCTGGCCAGCCTTACTGGACCCCCTGCCCTGGCCAGACAAACGGACAATAGGTATGCCACTATCTGAAAGTCCTCATGCACCTGAAGGCCTTGCTGCTCTCTAGCTCCGACGGCCACCTGAGAGACACCTTCAGGTAGGTGGCCACCCCGGTGTGATATAATGACCACAAAAGCAAGAGGCTGCACCTGGGGAGCTCCCACTCTGAGCTCTGGACACACAGGGAGGCCCGATGCTGGGCACTTTATATTTCTTAACATATTTCATTATCATCATCATAATCCTCTTTTTAATAGGGAAACAGAGGCCCACAGAGGTCATGCGACCAGCCCACAGCCAGCAAATGGTATCACTGGAATGAGAGCCCCTGTCTCTTAGTACCTATCTCAGTGCTGCTTCCTCTCCCACCGGCTTCCTAGGCACCCAAGAAATACTCATTTGTCGCCTGATAAATGATGACTTGAGACCGGAGAGTCTCGGTAGTGTTGGCTTTGACCCTGCATCCAAATGGTCCTACCCAGGCCGCAGACGGATTCCTGGTGGTGCCAAGCAAAGCAGATGGGCAGCTCCCGAGGGGGCCGGGCCTCTTCACCTCCGCCCGCACCGGGGAGGGGCGTGCTCGATGCATTCAAACGGGGGGTCGAGCTCTGACCCCCTGACTTTGGGCGAGTCGTTTTCCTTCTCTGAGCCTCAGTTAATCTGCAGCATGGGGAGGAAAATCCCTCCTTTATGGGCTTGTTGGGAGGATGACAGGGAAGCAATGTGTAAAGTGTCGAGCACAGTGTCAGGGTCAGGAGGTGCTCAGTAAGGTGAGATCTTGCTCCCGACATAGTAAGGCCTGCGTGAGACAATGGGAAACAGGGCCAAGGTCCAGCAAATCTGAGACAACATCCATCACAAAACACACATGATTGCTTGTACCACTAAGAATGAAAAGCGCTGCTGAATAAACCATGACCCACCGCTTTCCTCTCCCTTAGAATTTTGATTTCATGCTTGGAGAAGGCTTTTTCCGCTTAGACATCGATTTTAATTACATATCACTCTGTACATACTTAAAATGAAAACAAAGAACAAAATGATGATGGTATCCCTAAAATATCTTTCCCTTCAGAGCCCACCTCTTCTGGATTCCTTCAGACTCGGAGCCTTGGAGGTCATGTTTCCTCACATGGCATCGTCCTGGCCATCAGGACACTGGTGATGTGGCATCTTCTAAAAGAATCCATGAGAGACACAGAAGTCACGGGTGCTGAGCACCTAGGCCAGCTTCACCCTGTGCGGCACTAGCTCGCTTTTGACCCCTTGTGGGCAATGTTGCTAAATACGTAGGACCTGTCATCCCCCCAGCCCCCTCCCACAGCCATTTTGTTCCTAATTTCCTCTTGGATTTTCTAACCAAGGACACTTGCTCCCTTTCTGCTAGTCTTGACCCTGAAGCTCTTGGTGTTTGCCCAGACAACAGCAACTTTGAGGCACCATCATCGTAAGACGTATTCAATTCCAGAGATGTAGTATGTGAAAATATCTGCTTTATGGATGGATGGTTTGGGTAACAGCATTTCTTCAGGCGCCACTATGAGCCTGACCTCACGCTAGGTGCTGAAACACACATCTTCCTTGGTATCACATCTCTTTCGTTGGAGTTTATCATTGTTATCGTTTCTTTACAGAGGAAGGCCCTGAAGCTCAGAGAGGTAAAGCAACTTTTTCAAGGTCACACAGCTAATAAGTGGCAAAGCCAGACCTTGAACTGTGGTCTCTTGTCACAATAGCAGAGATTGAGTCTCTCCTGGACATTTCATCCAAGCTGGCTTCTGAGCCCAACTGCTTCATGCAAAATTAAGTCAGCTCTGACCTTGGGAAGCCTTTCCTGTCTTTTGATTTCCTTACTTTAGAGAGTAATAATAATAGTACTTGATGCCAGGCACTGTCCTAGCTGTTATATGTGTCCTGGCACATTCAATGTTCCCAACTGTCCTATGGGGTGGGTTCTAGCATCCACCCCGTTTCACAGATAAGGAAACTGAGATGCAAAGGGGTAATGCCACATACTCAGGGTCACAGAGCTGGGAAAGGGAAGAGCTAGGATTCAAATGCACAGTTTGCCTCCAGAACTCACTTGCCTAACCTACCCCATCCCCTCATCTCACCACTGGCACAGGGAGCCCTCTGCCACCCTAAATCCTGTTGACTTTCACAGTGGCCTGGGAGCAGGATCCGGGCTGTCAAGCTCGAGTCAGATGGATGGCCTTCCCCAGCCAGGCCTGGCTTCCAAGTTTCTTCACTCTGGACCCAAACATAACACAATCTAGCAGCCCTGGCTGCTCTTCAGAAAAAAACGCGAGGGGGGTATGGAAAGAAATCTAATTAGAACCCCTTGGAGCCCCAGCTCTTCCTATTATTAAATTAGCCCCTCTGAAGTGGAACTTTGCTCATTAGAATAATTTGAATGCTGAGGAATTGTCTTACATGATCCTGATCTGAGAAAAACTGCTTTCACAACTGCATTTATCCATGTCCTGGTCTCTCCCCATTGAGACAAAGGACGGCTGCTTCAGAGGAGAGTTAGGGAGGGTCCAGGAGCCCTCTTCCCTGTGGGTCAGAGCTGTTGAGATGCAGTGTTGGGGACCCCACACAAATGTGAGGAAAGGGGCCACCCAGTTTTCTTATAGCATCACAGCCATGGGCCCAAATTGGAGGGTCACACTGGAAGAGGGAGGTTGGTGGGGACACTTAGAAGATCTAGACCAAACGTTTCACATGGTGAATGGCCCAGAGAGGAACCCCAAATACAGATCCCCCTGGGCCTGCAGCAGAATCACCTGGCCGCTGGCTCCAGGGTCCCACCCCCGAGGCTCTGGTTCTTCAGGTCAGCAGGAGGGTCCTATAGTCTAATTTAAAGCTTCCAGAGTGCTTCTGAGCTGTGGCCAGGTTGGGACGGCACTGACCTGGTGCCACTGGGGATCTCCCTGTGGTGCTTCAGATCCAGTGCCCACCTACCACTCCCCAATCCCATGACTGTGACAGAAGTGGGTCCCAGTACCCCTACACTTGCAAAATGCTAGAAGGGACAGCGCTGGTGGCCGATTCCCTTTCTTTCCTTGTCTTGGAGAACAGGACTCATGGCCGCCAGTCCCCGAGTCCTTGCAGAACTGCTGTGTGACACTGTCAGCTGCCTCCAGACACCTCTGTTTCACCAAGGCAGTTCATTGAGGGCACAAACAAGAGGAAATATTTGCTTTGAACGTGTTTTTCTGTGTTTGTTTGTTTGTTTTTAATGTTTTTAAAGAAATGTGCTTTTGGAGATTCTGACATCTGCCTATCTTTCCTGACCTAGTTCAACTCACACCTAAAAAAGCCTTTGCCAAATCCCCAGCCGCACCGGGCTGTCCCTTTCCCAGCCCACATTCTCTGCATTGGTCCCCAGGTCACCATGTGGCCAGGTGCCTGGCTACTTGCTGCTCCTCACTCTCCCTGATCTTACACATTCCTGGGGCTGTGAGGATCCAGAGCCAGCCATTGGTTGTATAAAATGCACTGGATACAGCGAGTGGAACCCAAAAATGGATCTTCTCAAAAGCAAGCCCAGGCCACGTTTGCAATGACACATGGGATGGGTCATCCTTAAGAGATCCCCTTGGGACAATGGAAGCTCAGGGCCCGGGGCCCATTATCATAATTCCCTCTTTAGAGATTAGGGGCCTGAGCCCCAACCAAGGTCACACAGCCCAGAGTCCCCACCCTTGTCCCCACCCTTCACCCACCCAGAAGGTTGGCTTCCTCCTCTGAGTAAGCAGTTAGCGCCGGGGTGTTCTCTCCTCCTGAGCAACGGTTTCTTGCCCAACGGACACATTCGAGGAGGTTCCACACGGCTCCTCTCCTCCCACAGACACAGGCGGCTCCAGGCCCCCGCGCCAGCCCCAGAGAGCGACCTGGGTGAGGCTCCACGCATCGGCCGGTCTTAAGAAAGAGCCGAGCCACAATGCTCTTGAAGAGAATTGTGGTCAGAGAAGTGACTCGGTCTCAATGGTCCTTTTTACTCAATACTGTCTCCAACTCACATCCGCTTGTCTTCCTGACCCAAGGGCAAGGTCTCCAAGCCTGGGACGTAATGAACTACCAGCAACAATGCTTTGCCAGTGACTATTTATCATCTTCCTCCCCCTTCCCGAGACCCTAGAAGGAACAAATCCAAATATCTGATTCCCAGAAAATGTTCTCACCAACAGCCATTAGTCTCACCCTGAAATGAAATAAATCCAAGCCTTGCATTAGTTTGCAAACACCCCTGCTGTGAAATTTCAGACAATTTCAAAGGCCGGCAAGCCCAATCGCTTACAGCAAAACAACCACAGGGTACAGCCTCTCAGACTTCCCTGCTTCCTTCTTCTGGCCCCATTCATACGCCTGACGAATATCTATCCACACTGCTCTCTGCTGTAGGACACAAGTACTGCAGGGCCCCACTCAGGACTCAGAACCGTTGCTTCCAGCCTTCCAAATCCCTTCCACTGACCTTTAACTAGAGTTGCCAAAGTGGGTTCGATCACTTGTGACTCATCCTCACAACAACCCCAGAATATCATATGGGCTTTGGCCCCACACAGGCCTGGGTTCAAGTTCTGGCTCGGCCAATCTATGACCTTGGACAAGTCATAGAATCTCTAAGCCTCAGTTCTGTGTCTGTAAAATGGGAGTGATAATGCCAACAGATTTACTGTAAGGATTTACTGAGATCTATCTGAAGAGGCTTATCACTGCCTGGCAGAGAGTGAGCACAAGGAATGTTAGGCATTGTGATGATGATGATGGATGCATTTCACAGATGAAGAGACTGTGGCTTAGAGAGGAAAATGGTTTCCCAAGAGACACAGATACATGAAGGGTCCAGGAGGCAAACACATCTCTCTGATTCTATATTCTGAGTCCTTGTTATTTAACAGCCCTGAAGAGTTCAGCCTTTGACTGAATTTGGGGACAAAAGCACCTAAGAATGCTCCAAGAACATCAAACAGGATAAAGTCACAGAAAGAGGATAGCACAAAGGAGCCAGAGGAAGAGGGAGACCCTCCTGATTCCTGCCACCTCTCCTTATAGATGTCAAGAAACGCAAAATAATATTAGGAAAAAAATATGGGCCGGGGGGGCCTCTATGGAGAGGAGCCTGAGAGTCTGAGGAAGGGAGCTGGCAAATTAAATACCAACACACTGAAGATTTACTGCCCCCTCAAAGCTCTCTAAGTCAGCTGGGCACTCAGGTCTGGACCCTTTCTGGATGGAGAAGTGGCTGACAACTGAGGCAAAGGACTCAGCCCTACCACCAACGGTTGGCCCCAGAGACAACAGAGGCTCCCAAATTCCTGGTCTCTGGTCTCTGATCTCTGCCTTGGAACATTCTCGGGGCCAAAATAAATGCGGGAACCCTACGGTGGAGCCTGGGAGCTGGAAAAAAAATCCAAGATGTCACCCAGTGTAGCCCAATCCTTCCAGGCAAAACCACACCAAACCCATCCCAATAGATGCTAATTAGATGAATAGCTTTAAATTAAATAGTGGGGGATGCAAGGAGAGAAGTGTGCCAAGGATGTTTGGAACAGAAACGCCATCCAGAGAAAATAGTGGTGAAGACCAGGAATTACATCAGCGCACACAAAGGAAGGCAGGACACAGGTAGCTGCTTGTTTGCACCCGAGGGGCTGGTGGCCAAGATGCAGCCCCGCAGAGCCAGCCAGAGCTTTGGCCTGGGTCCCTGAAGTGTCAGCCCGACTGCCGGCCTCTCCCTCCCCTGCGGGCTCAGAAAGGAGACGGCCCGTGGAACCTCCCAGTCCTCCTTGTGGTCTCCCAGCCTCATTTCCCTCCTCTCCCACCTTCACTTGGAAATCACTACACTTTCCCTCTCCCTTCTCGGCCTTTGCACCTGCCATTCCCTCTGCCTAGGATACCATTCCCTCACTCCACTCGTCACCTCTGATCCTGGTTCACCAGCTCCGGCCCTTCCTGGAGGTCTGGGCTTGGTCCTGGGAAGCCATTTACCACCCTTATCCCCAAAAAAGCATGGGCTCCTGCTGCCGAGGGCCTGGGAGCTCCCTGTGCCCTGCCCCCCCCAACCCAGGGCATGCCACTACTCCCCCGATGAGGCTAGAGGCTCCGGGCAGGCAGGGACTGTGGCCACATTGTCATAACTGTGTCCCCCGGACTGAGCCCCAAGCAGTTGACACTTCACAAATACTTAGTGGATAAAAGAAGAAATTAATGCTAATTTCCCATAGTGTGTACCATTGCTTCGCTTTCTGAGGCTGAAAAGAGTGAGAAGTGGGCATTTTAAAGGTCTCTAAATAATAATAAAACAGACACTTATTAAATGCTTCCATGTGCTATGCCCTGTGCTAAGTGCTTTGCACTCTCCACCTCAGTTAAGTGCACACAACCCCGTGAGCCAGGGCTTGCTGTCATTATCCCATCTCCAGGTTGGAGAAACAAAGATCAGAGAGACTGAGTAACTTGCCTGAGAACACAGAGCCTTGACTTGACTGTGGGCCTGGCTGGTCCTGAAGCCCAAGCGGTTACTATGGCGCCAGCCTCCCCCCCTGAAACCCATCTCAGAAAGCCCCTCGTGTGTAACTTGAAACGGTGCCTGCAGCAAAGTCAGCCCATTTCCTCTTCTCACATCTCAAGCCCAGATGGGGTCTGAGTGACACTTATCTCACCCCAGTCATAGAGCTGGAGACCGGCAGAGCCCTGGAAACTGGAACTCCTCTTGGACAAGGGGCAGGAGGAAGTGGCCGCTGTCCCAAAGGGATCTTGGTCCCCTGGGTCTGAAGGTGCCATCTGACCCAACTGCCACACACCTCATGTCGGTACAGCAGAGTCTCAGACACAGGGAAGGAAGCAGTGGCAAGCAGACTGTCACCACAGGCTAGGTCTCCTCCTGTCCGAGGACAACAAGAACTAGCCAAGGCTGCCTCCTCCATGCAGTCTTTCCTGAGTCCACACTTGTCTTTGAGTGTTGCTTGAGCCCCATAACCTTCTGCTAGTACCTGTGCTGTGCCCTGCCCTGCCCTGCCCTGCCCTGCTGTGCCCTGCCCTGGTGGGTGCCTTGTGGCCCAGCTCTGTCACTTACCTAACCTCTCAAGCACTCACTCACCTCATCTGTAAAATGGACATGTTAATAGCATCTACCCCACGAGGCTGGTGGAAGGAGGATGTGTGTGTATATACTCAGAGACGGGTATGCACGGTGTGTGCGAGTAATGCTTAGGACAATACGTGGCATATAGTAAGTGCTTAATAAACATCACCTGTTCTTATTGATGTCAACATGATTATGGTAATCTGCCAGGGAGGGTCATCACTTGCAATGCCAGGGAATAATGCCTTTTACAAAATCAAGCCAAGGTTCCCCCAAATTTGTTAGAGACAAATTCCCTGGACCTCATGACTGAGTCCCTGAGATGGAGCCCAGGAATTGATATTCTTACCACCTGTCCAGACGATTACAATGGCCAGCCAGGTTTGGGACCCACTGGGCTAGACCAGTTGTTTCTTGGCCAAGTGAAGGAATGGCCTCTGCTGTGATTCCAAAGTGGGGAGAGACCTCTCCCTCTCTCCTTCCCTCCCTCTTCCTTTTTCATCAGCATCTTGAACTTTCCTCTGCAGCAGTTTCTCCAGGAGAACTCACGGCCAACCTTCTCCTGACCACGTGAACCCTGAGTACACCAGGTCTTGTTTTCCACTCACTCAATGTCCTTGAGCAGTTCATTTTCCATCCCTTGTACAAATAAAAGTTTGCTATAAACTTGTGTATGCTGGATTGCAGGGGCCATGTCTGATCTACCAGGAAGATGCCTTGGAGCATCTAAGCTCTCCCTTTCCAGCTGAAAAAATGGAGGCCCAGAGAGGGTGTGTGATTTGTCCAAGGTCACATAGCAAGCAACCGAAGTACAGATTATACCTTAAGTCTCTGGCTTCCTAGCCACTGCCCTTTCCACTGTGATAGGCCCCTGCTCCAAATACCAGAGGCCCACTCATTTATATACCAATTATGAGGGTATGAGTTACGAAATTTTATTTAATGAATACTCTGTGTACCAGGCACAATGCTAACTGCTTTACATGAACAGTTCTTCCTTGTGGGCAATATTATCCTCATTTCACCTCTAGGACAACTGAGCCTCAGCGAAGTGCAATGACCAGCTGGAAAGAGCCAGAACTAAGCTCAGCACAGTGAACCAAACCTGCCCATCACAACTGCCTGGGATTTCAACAAAGAGGACATACACACGGAAAATCAGCACATGGAAAAATTTTCAACATCACTATCCATTAGGGAAATGCAACTTGCCAACCACAATGAGATATCAATATATTCCTATCAGCATGGCTAAAATAAAAATAGTGACATCAAATGCTGGTCAGGATGCAGAGAGCCTGGATCACCCATCCATTGCTGGTGGGAATGTAAAATGGTATAGCTGCTGCGAAAGATAGTTTAGCAGTTTCTTTAAAAACTGCACATGCAAATATCAAGTGAACCAACAATTGCACTCCTGGGCGTTTACCCCAGAGAAATGAAAACTTATGTCCACACACCAAAAAAGCTCTACATGAATGTTTATGGAAGTTTTATTTGTAACAGCCTCAATACTGGAAACAATCCAGATGTTCTTTAATGGGTAAAGGGTTTACCAAACTGTGGTATATCCATACCACGGAATACTACACGGCCATTAAAAATGAACTATTGATACACACAACAACCTGGATCAATGTCCATAGGAGTATGCTGAGTAAAGCAAGTCAGTCTCAAAAGGTTAAATACTGCATGACTTCATGTATATAATATTCTTGAAATGACAGGGTCATTGACAGGGATTAAGGTGGGGGTGGAGGCAAGAGGGAAGTGCATGTGGCTAGAAAAGGGCAGGATGAGACATCTTTGTGGCCATGGCAACGTTCTGCCTGTCTCAATGTCATTATCCTGGTTGCAACACTATACTACAGCAAGATATTACCATTGTGGGGAAACTGGGGGTACAGGGGATCTCTGTGTGTTATTTCTTACAGCTACATGTAAATTTACAACTCAAAATGAAAGGTTTAATTTTTAAAAAGCACACCTGTGAGACTTTTCAAAGCACCTACTAGAGTTAAAAGACTGATTCAATAGGCCTAGGGTGGGGTCCAGGTGTGGGGTTTTTTTTGGAAGTCTCACAAGAGTTGAAACCCACAATTAAATGGTTTCTAAAGGCCCTTCACCTAAAACTTTAACATTTTCATGTGAAAATATATCATAACCCAAACTTCTTATGGATTCAGGCTGGAACTGCTCCCTTCAACACACATCCCACCCCGAGTCTCCCCGGCAAAGAGGAAGATTGAGCCCTGAAAGGCAGAATCAGGACATGGGGGGTGACGGGAGAGGGGTGCTCTCTCTTTCACGGTCCAAGGACTTCCAACCCTGAGACTCTCAGTGAAGCACAGCTAACGGCCCAGCGGCCGGGGCGGGGTTAGAGCCCGGCTTTGTGGCTCTGCCCTTGGCCGCTCGCTGCGCTCCGGGCAGCCCCCCGTCCATGTCAGAACGGTTGGAAATGGTTCTAATTATAACCAGGAAGTTTTTAAGCCTGTGGGTGGAAAGGAATGCCAGTTCATGTAATAGCTGTTACTGCGCACAGGAACCCCCCCACCAGTGCTCTTGGCCCAGTTTTTAAGGGTGACAAATGGTGTCCCTACCGGCACAGATGGGAGCCTTTATCACACAGGCAAGAAACCCAAGTCCCTGGAGAAGAGCAATAGCGGGAAAGGTCTTGGGGAGGACAGCGGTTCTCTGTGTCCCAGGGAACAACTGGAGAGCTGGGGGGAGGGGGGGTCCTTCCCCCTTCATAATTAGTCAACTAATTATTTTTTTGTCAGTGCTAATGAATCGCTGAGCACTCAGGGAGAGGAGTAATCAGACGTTTCGCTGCTTGGGCCCCGCAGCCTCCCTCTGCCTTCCGCCCCCACTGCCACCCTGCGCACAGAGCTGCGCGCTTGTGATCCCGAGCCAGCCAGCTTCACGCCTAACTGCCCAGCCGAGCCGAGCCGAGTGGGGGGCCGGAGGCCCCCGAGTTGCTGGGCAGGGAGCTGAAGCCCCAGGCTGAGCCAGGTTCCCAGTCTCCCACCTGGGGTGGCCGGCCGCGCCCAGCGGCAGCCCGACCACAGGGTGCTGCTTCAGATGGCACCGCTTCCTCCTTCCTGGCCTGTCCCGCAGCGCCCCCGGCTGCCAGGGACAGCGTCGCGAACCCCTGCAGGAGGCCTGGAAATAGGCGACCTCGTCTGCCCTGGCCAGCTGCATGGCCCTCGGCAGGTCACTGCACCTCTCTGAGCCTTCCAGAACTTCTGTCTCCATAGGACCTTCCTCACAGGGTTCCTGGGGTGGGGAGGGGGGCTGCCCAGTGCCTGGGCACAGAGGGGGTATTCCACGAATGGCAGCCACAGAGGGCTGGGGATGGTCTCGTTCCAACCTCCAGACCCACAAGCCTGTTGGTGGGTCCTCTGTGCGCCTCAGCTCTTCACACCTTGCACCTCAATAGGTGTGAAACACTCTCACGTTCTCACAGACTGTGTCAGGAGCGCGGAGGAAGCCTCCCAGTCTGTCTTCTCCCCGTGACAGTGCTGGAACTGCTCTGGGTGCTGGGGGAGGGGGGTACAGGGGTGCGCCAGCCCATCCCCATCCTCAGGAAGCTTGAGGAAGGCCCAGGTTCATGCAAGAGGCCCACGCAAGGCGTTCTGGGCATCTCGCAGCAGGAAGGTAAGGAGGGCCGCCTAGAAGGGCTGCTATCCAGGCTGCTGGGGAAGGACGGCGAGGTAGGATTGGGGCGCGGGGTGCTGCTTCACCTGACCGTACCCAAGGCTGGGGCATTGGCCGGGGCAGGAAAATATAGGTCTGTTCCCCAGCTTTCTACCGCCTGCTCTTTCCTGGACACAGCACCCAAAGTGTCCCTCCGTGGGTGTCTCACGGGACCACAGTGTGCTGGAGTTGGAAGGGTCTCTTAGAGATCGTGAAGCCGAACGCCCTCACTATATATATGAGGAAACTGGGGCCCAGCCTGGGGGAGAGTCTTCTCTGATTTTCCATCCAGGGAACCAGGTGGCCTCACACTCAAGTGAAGACTTGGCTTCTGACACCACTGTTCTGCAGGGCGTATTTTCCAGAAGGAAGTGACAACGGCAGCACTGCAACCCCATGATCCTGTCTAGACGGCACTATTCCTCTTGCTGGTTGTCCTCCGCATCCTGCAGCAGTGTCACACTGGGAGACACTAGCTATGGAGGCCCTGAAAATGAACCTTCACCTGCCGCAGTCCTGTACCTGGAACTCTGATCTCTGGCCATGGGTTGGCCTGACCTGTCACCCAAATTCACCCTGAGAAAACTGACAAAGACGTCTTCCTGCATCTCCCTCTACACAGGTAAGAAAGAGAGTGCCCTCTCCTCCTGGCATACCCAGCAGTGCCCTCTCTGGGCATATCCAAGAACAAAGGACTTGTAGCCAGAGAGACCTGGGTGCAAGGCCCTGGTCTACTTCTTACTAGCTATCTGACCTTGGGTAAATTACAGTTCAATGAATCAATTATGAGTGAATGAATGATTATGCTAGCCCAAATTAAAGGGGCAATGCTATGATCATTGTATCTAACAGTGTCCTCTACTTGCATGTCCAAAAACAATCACACTGAGGAGAGAAAACCACTCAGAAGGTGATTCCACAGGCTTTCACTAGAGAATTGCTAGCGGCGGGAAAGCAGGGTCTTGTGTTTCCAACAGGATGCTCTACTAACCACTCTGCCACCAAAAAACAACCAAATACTCCAGCTAGAAAAGGAAGTAATTTAAATACACCGATTACCTCTCAAAGTGTAAGGAATCTTCACAACCAAAACCTAACCGAATGCTTGTTAATGATGCTCTGAAGCTGCATGAAGCACAGATAAAAGGCGATACCCAGGGCCCACCCTAGATGAGGATTCTTAGAGAAGACCCTCTCCACCTGAAGCTGAGGCCCCAACAGCTACATACTGGCATCTGGGTGAACTAGGACAAAACCGCCCTACTCTCTTCTCTCTGGGGACTACAAGGCAAATTGCTTGTACTCAACATTGACAATGAGTGGAAGGGGGAAAACCCTGTCTTAGAATGTGTACCTACAAGCGAGCTCTAATAAGAGGATTTGCAGCCTGAAGTCACTCTACTTGGGTGGTCCAAAAATACCAAGCCAAGAATTTAGTGTAAAGTGGTCTCAAGCCAGTAATGTCTACAGGCTCCTGGCAGAAGTCAGTGCAAATCCCCTCTGTAGGAATGCACCTTCAACACAGTCTCAAAGATTACCCAAAGGTAAAATTCTGATATATGAGCTCACAGTCACAATTATAAAACACACAAGGAAACCAGGCATGGTGAGTAAGGGTCAGCAGAAACAACAGGTAGTAGATTTAGATCCTCAAAGGCTTCAAACACTTGAATTATCTGAGGTAGAATTTAAAATTTAAGCATACTTAAATGACATTTTTGAAGGGTATTTAAAAATATAAGTAAAGCGTGAGTGCCTATAAAAGTGACTTCGTGAATCCAAAAAAGAACTTCTAGAAATGAAAAATATAATGACTGAAATTTAACTTAGTAGATGAATTTAACAGCAAATTAAATGCAGTTGAAAAAGAATGAAATGAATCATAGAGGTGGAAAATATCAAGAGAATTTAAGATACATTGAGATTAGTGTGAAAAGTTGGAACATGCCCAGTCATGGTTACAGAAGGAGAAGGGAGAAAGGAGGAAGCAAAAGAATATTTGAAGAGATAGTGGTCGTTGAATGAGACATTATATCTGAGAAATTTCCATACACAATGAAAATAAATAGCCACAGATTTAAGAACCTAAAGAAACCCAAGCAGGGTAAAGAAAAAGAAATTAACACCTAATAGTGTTACAAGATTTAGCAAATAAAAATACAACCCTCCCTACTTAAGTTTGAATTTCAGATAAATAATGAAAAAAAATTTTTTTAGTGTAAGTATGACATGCAATATTTAGAACATATTTATACTAAAAATGTATTTGTTGTTTATCTGAAATTTAAATTTAACTGGGCATCTTATGGAGGTTTTTTCTGGCATTTCTAACATCTAGACACATTATGATGAAACTGCAAAACACCAAAGAAAAAAGAAATTCATAAAAGCAGCCAAAGAGAAAAGACAGATGGCTTCTAAGTCAATGACACTAGACTGAAGCTGATTTCTCAACAGCAACAAGACATGCCAGAAGTGAGTGGATAACATCTTCCATGTGTTGGAAAAACATAACTATATATAGAATCTATATATAGAGAAAATATCCTTTAAAATGAGGCTAAAATAAAGACAGCTTCAAACAAAAACTAAACAAGTTTGCCATAAACAGAGCCTCTTTTTTTTTTTTTTTTTTTTTTAATGCTAAAAGAGTCCTTCAGGCAGGAGAAAAATAATGCCAGATGGAAGGTCAGAAGCAAGAATGAAGGGAAAGCAAGGAATATGGTGGATATGTGGGTAAATCTAAGCAACACAGATAGACCAAACCATTAATACCATATGGGATTTAAAAATCAAAGTAGGGTTAAAATACATGACAACAAATAGAATGGGAGAGGGATGCTGGAGTTTTAGCTTGGACTTGGGAGAAACGGGTAATGGAGATTAACTTTAAAATTTGACTAAGTAAGTGGGTATGTTGACCTTTCTAATTAATGACTAAAATCATAGCAATAAAGTATATAACTTTCAAACAGATGGTTAGGAAAAAAATGAAAAAAATAACCAATCCCTCCGACCTGGAGAGTATGATGCTAAGCGAAATAAGCCAGAGAAAGACAAGTGTCATATGATCTCACTTATATGTGGAATCTAATGAATAAAATAAACTGGTGAACAAAACAGATCCAGAGGCATGGAAGCATGCAACAGACTGACAAATCTCAGAGGGAAGGGGAGGTGGGATGGGGTGGGGGGAGATTAACCAAAGAACTTACATGTATATATACATAACCCATGGACACAGACAATAGTGCAGTGAAGGCCTGGGGAGGGGGTGGGAGCAGGGTGGAAGAGGTCAATGGGGAGGGGAGGAAAGGGGGACATCTGTAATCTTTTCAACAATAAAGACAAATTAAAAATAATAATAATAATAATTAATCCCTCCAAAATGGCTAGAAAAGACAAGAAAGCAAAATAAAACAGAAAAGGCAAAACAAATAGAAAGCAACAACAAAAAAATCCAAATAAATCACTGATTATCTAAAATCTCAGTTTTCAGGGAGGATATTTTTAAATACAGGTAAGTACCATGTATGAGAGTCATAAGCACTCAGAAGGGTTTAAAGTAAAAGAATAAAAAATATATTCTAGGCAAATACTAACTAAATGAGAAAGATAGGGTAATCATATTAACATCAGAAAAACAGACTTTAATGCAAAAGTTATTATTAAAAAATTTTTTAAAGTCACTAAATAATAACCTCTCCTCTCTCTGACTTGTCCAGTAAAGGTTATCTGCTTTTAAGAACTTGTGTGATAAGATTATTCACCTGGATAATCTAGAATACTCTCACCATCTCAAGATCCCTTAAAGATATCTTCAAAGTCTCTTTGCCATATAAAGTAATATATTCACAGGCCCCCCAAATTAGGGCATGGACATCTTTGGGAGACTATGATTTGCCCTATAGAGGAACATTCTCTCATTGTTCTGAACCCTTCAAAAATGTAAGTGTCTTAAATTTTTTAAAGGCTGGTGAACTGTTGTAGATTAGGGAATAGCAAAGAGACAGGACAACTAAATGTGTTTTAGTAGTGCAATGTGTTCGTTGCTTGATGAAATCCTAGATTTAAAAGGGATAAAAACAGCTATAAAACTTATTATTGTGACAATGGGGAAATTTGGATATGGCCTATATATTAGATAATAGTATTTTATCAATGTTAAATTTCCCAGATGTGATCGTTGTATTATGGTTATGTAGGAGAATGTCCTTGTTCTTAAGAAATATGTGCCTAATGGTTTCAGGGTAAAGTGTTATGCTATCTCTAACTTACACTAAAATTGTTCTGAAAAAAAAAGAGAGAAAGAAAACATAGATGTGATAAAATGTTAATATTTGGTGAATCTAGGTAACAGATAAGTAAGCATTTGTTGTATTATTTTTGCAACCTTTGGTAGGTTTGAAATTTTTCAAAATAAAAAGCTGTGATAAAATTAATGTGAGAGAGAAATAAGACTAACAAAACAAAAAAATTCTGCCAAAGTTGATTTTTTAAAAATAAACAATAAATAAGAGTGAAAAAGAAGGCATGGCTACAAATGCTGTGGAGATTTTTAAAAATAATAAGCAGATATTATAAACTTATATGCCAAGAAATTTGAAAGCTTAGATGAATTGGACAAATTCCAAGAAAAAGTATAGATTACCAAAACTGACACAGGAAGAAATAGAAACTCTGAATAATCTTAACATCATTAAAGAATTTTGCTTCAACAAAAACCTTCCCACATGGAAAACACCAACACAGATGATTTTATCAGACAAATTTTTGGTCTAAATACTTTCAAATTTATATAATCCACTCCAGAGTAATGAAAGAGAAGAAACACTCCCCAACTCATTTCATTATGCATAACAGCAATTCTAAAACCTAGTAAGAACAGTAAGAGAAAGAAATGTTGAACACCCATGAGCACAGACGAAAACTCCTAAATAAAATACTAGCAAACCCACCCCAGCAACTGGTAATAAAAAGGGTAATAAGTACATCAGAACCAAGTTTTATTTATTTCAGGAATCCAAGATTGGTTTAACATTTTTAAAATCACTTAATATACTTCACTATATTAAACAGATTTTAAAAGGAAAATAATCTTGTTATTTCAGTAATTCAGAAAAATCATTTGATATAATTCCACATTCATTCGTGGTTTTTTTCAAAAATTAGCAAACTGTAAGTCAAAGAAATCAATTTGTTAAAGGGTGTCTGGGAGGGAGAGGAAATGAGAAAAAGAAAAAATAAATCAGCTTTACATCAAACGTCATACTCAATGGTGAAACACTGAAAGAATTTTCTTTAAGATCATGAACTGGATATGGTCTCTTTATCACCCCTCTAATCATCACTATAAAAGGAAAAGAATAGTAAATTTAAATATATTAAAATAAGAACTTTTCATCAAAGTACATCATAAAGAAAGTGAGCAAATAAGTACTTTGAGAACAATGTTGCAATATATAGAATAGTTGACAATGTGCATGCTCTATGAAGCAGACATCCATCCTAGGTACCTACTCTAAGAAACTCTTGTACCTGCACCACAGAAGACAGACAGAAATGCTCATGGCAGCATTGTTTGTAATAGCAAAATCTGGAAACAACCAGAAAGTCGATCAACTGTAGAAAACATAAATAAACCGGGGGATATCCATATGGCACAGAAAATAAATGAATTACAACTGCATGCAGCCACACAGCTGTATCTCAGGAATAAAATGCTGAATACTAAAAGCAAGTCACAGAAGAATAGAAGATTCCATTTTTATAAAGTTCAAAAATGCAAAAAGCAGACAATATTTATTTTTAGAAACATATTCATGTGGTTAAACTACCTCTGGGGAGTGAGGTTAGGGGATAAGATGGAGAGAATGGCACACAAAAGACTTCAAAAATGGTGGTAAAGTTATTGTTCTTAAACTGGGTGGCAGGTGATGGGGAGGGAGAGGGGGCGATGGTGGTTCACTGAGAGGGATTCTGCAAGTAAGTCCTCATTGAAAGGAGGAAGGAGGGGCACATGTTCCCTTCACTGAGTGTATTGTGGGGTGGAGGTGAGGAAAATTAGGAGAGACATGCAAAGGGGGTAAGAGAGACTGGAGAGCCTGGGACAGTGGAAAGTGCAGAAGGCAAGTTTGCAGGGGAGTGGAAAATGGAAAGGTCAACACTAATTACCCATTAGGGTCTTTAACATATATCAACTCAATCCTTAATGATCCCACCAGAGAAGGGTTATACCCATTTTATAGATGAGGCAACTGACATCTCAGTCTACTTTGTTGACTCCCCTTTCAAGTCTCCAATGCCCCAGCTAAGAGATATCTCAGATCTCTTCTCCATCTATGCTCACTTCTGGGCGATTTCACCCAATCCACAGCCCTAAATGTCATCTGTCTACCGATGACCTTCACATTGACAGCTCCAACCAGATGTCTCCTGGACGCCGCTGCCTGATAGCCCCAGCAACCTGCTCAGCCTCCACACTTAGATGTCTAATTGGCATCTCAAACCTAATGTGTCTGAGTGATTTTTCTCAAGATAAGGGAGGGCGCCTCTGAGTCTTCCCCACTTCAGCAATGGCAGCATCCATTCACCCAGGTCTCAGGTCAAAATTCTTGGGCCATCCTTGATTCCTCTAGTCCTTCATGCTCCACATTTAATACAGGAGCAAATTCTATGAGGTCTTTCTTCAAATAAATCTTGAATCCAGCCACTTCTCACCCTTCATCACATCCTCCCTCCTCTAAGACCCCATGGCCTCTCACCTGGACATTAGCACACAACAGTTCTTCCTGCACCCCCTCTTTACCCGCATTCGAAGACAGATGAGGGTATGTCATAAGGACAGAAACCAGCCTGAAAGAGCTCCCACTGGCTCAATTAGGGACAAGCTGAATATCAAAATAAATAGCAACAAAAATATCACATCAACAGATTAAAGAAGAAAAATCATATGACCTTGTCAATAGATGCAGAGAAAGCATTTGACAAAATCCAACATCCAATCATGATTAAAACTCTCAACAAACTACGGATAGAGAGGAACTTCCTCAACTCGATAAAGAACATCTACAAACACAAACAAACAAAAAAACCCCACAGCTCACATCAGACTTCATGATGAGAAACTTCCCCATTAAGATCAGGTATAAGGCAAGGTTGTCCCCCTCACAACAGTTTCAGCATCATACTAGAAGTGCTAGTTAATGCAGTAAGACAAGAAGAGGGAATGAGAAGCATGAAGATTTGGAAGGAAGAAATAAAACTGTCTTTATTCACAAACAACAGGATTGTTTATGTATAAAATCCACATGAATCCACAACGAAAACTTCTGGAATTGCAGTTTTGTTCATAACTGCCAAAACATGGAAGCAGTCAGGGTGCCTGTCCTTCAGTAGGTGAATGGACAAACTGTGGTACAACCAGACATGGGAATATTATTCAGCACTGAAAAGAAATGAGCTATCGCGCCGTGTGCTCCGCTCTCTGGCTTTCAAGCATCATTCCTCTCAGAGGCCTCTGGTGCAACTGGTTTCTAGAATATGCTTTCTGAACTAAATATATTACACAGATATATGTGTATGATGGTGTTAATATTTACTCTTCTGCCCCTTGCCTTTAAAAAAAAACACCTTTTATTTTGGAATAGTTTTACATTTACAGAAAAGTTGAAAGGATAGTACCAGAAATCCTGTACGCCCTACACCCAGTTTCCCGTATTGTTAAGACCTTCCTAAGGACTCAGCACTGGTAGTAACTACTGTTAACTAGTCTCCACAGTTTACTCTAATTTCACTAGTTTTCCCTTCACGTCCATTTTCTGTTCTGGCATGCCACCCAGGACACCACATTATGTAGAGCTGTCATGTCACCTTGGCCTCCTTGAGTCGTGACGGGTTCTCAGACATCCCTTGTGTTTGATGACTTTGACAGTCTTGAGGAGGGTCGGTGAGGTTCCTCTGAGAGGGACGAGGTACTTGAAGGTCAGGGAGGGGAGGACACTGCATACCCTGTTCTACCTTTTGAATTCTGAATACAAACGGTTAAAAATCAGAGTTCTGTGCTCGCTTCGGCAGCACACAGACTAAATCAGAGCAGTACAGAGATTAGCACAGCTCCTGTGAAAGGATGGCACTCACGTTTGTGAAGCAGTCTATGTTTTTTAGTGTTTAATGGGTATGGAGTTTCAGGGGTTTTGGGGGGTTTTTTTAATAATTTTTAAAAAATATATCTTTATTCATTTCAGAGAGAGGAAGGGAGAGGGAGAGAGAGAGAAACATCAATGATGAGAGAGTCATTGATCAGCCGCCTCCTGCACGCCCCCAACTGGGGATCGAGCCTGCAACCTGGGCATGTGCCCTGACCGGGACTCGAACCATGATCTCCTGGATCCTAGGTCAATGCTCAACAGCTGAGCCACACCCGGCCAGGCACGGAGTTTCAGTTTTACAAGATGAAAATGTCCTAGAGATCTATTGCACAATGGTGTGAATAACCGAACACTAGTTAACTGCATACTTAAAATGGTTAAAAGGACAGATTTAATGTTATATGTTCTGTACCACAATATACAGGAGAGCACTCTAAAGCAACAGTAACAAAATGTTAATATCTGTTCAGAGATGGGTACTCAGGTTATCTGAACAATTGTGTTCTATAATTTTCTGCATATTTGAAATAGTAAAATCTCAGGCTAAGGGTTTTGCATGTGCAAAGGCCCTGAGGCAGGATAAAATACAGCCAATATGGGTTGGAGAGCAGGAAGCAAAGGACAAGGTGGCACAGGATGAGAGAATTAGGTGGGGACTCGCTCATAGGGCTACAGAAGACAACTCCCTTCCCACACATTCCACAGGCTTCCATCTCTGCCAGCCTACAAGCCATTCCTTCCTCAGGCGCTAACAGGGCTCCTGAGTTGGCCTCCCAAACCACCAGTGCCAGCTCCGCCCAGGCCCTGCTCTAAGCTGAACATGACAAGCTCATTGTTCCCCTTCTCCTGAAGGCTGCTTCCCCCAAGGGGCAGTTCTGAGCCG
Source organism: Miniopterus natalensis (assembly GCF_054644295.1). NCBI lineage: Eukaryota > Metazoa > Chordata > Mammalia > Chiroptera > Miniopteridae > Miniopterus > Miniopterus natalensis. Next base: position 13,663,071 of record NC_142089.1, read on the forward strand.
ACAGGTTTCTGTGGGCAGATGTCCCAGGGCAGGGTTCACAAAGACGCCACTGTCTGGGGCACCATCCTGGCCCAGCAGACAGCCTCCACATCAAAGAGGAGAGAGCCGAGCTCTCCCAGCCGCCCACAGCGCACAGCCCAGCCCCGGTCTTGGGCACATGTCACCCCTCGGAGGTGAGGAGGGAGGTGGAGGCAGGACACCGGCAGTAGCTGGCAGGCGCCAGCCGGACGGCCATCGGGAGGAGCGCCAGGCCACGGGCAGCGTCCCCCATGGGCACAGCACACCACGAGGAAGGCAGGGCGGTACTGATGTGCTTGCGGTAGGCAAGGAAAAGGAATCACAGTTTGCCAAGGTCACACAGCTGGCCCAGACCCTCGAACTCGGTGTCCGGTGCCCCTCCCAGAAGCACAAGTGGCAGTCTGACTAATGCAGACACCAGGGCCAGGCCTCCCAAATACACCACTTAGTAGCGAGGATCTTTGGGCAGAGGATGGCCTCCTGACCTTGACCTCCCAAGGGTGTCAAGTGCAGTGTTGGGCACTCTCAAAGGCGGTGGTAGCTCTTCTTACCGTGACACCCTAGAAACAACCCACCGGAGAGTTGTTACTTCACAGCCGACACCTACACCAGGGAGCATTGCTTGGGTTGACTTAGGAGGAGGGGTGAGGGAAGCAGAGGGGCAGAGCACCCCCTGGGCAGGCCCAGTGTGGTGGGCCGCCTTGGGCCTCCAAGAGAACCCTCTGGGACAGACCTCCAGCCCCAGCCCCAGGCTCACTAATTTTGCTGTGATTAAAGCAATCAGAGCCACAGAGGAGGTGAGGGGAGCCGGGAGACCTGGGGCCCAGTTCCCACCCTGATCATAATGCCCCGTGGTACTCTGGGTGAATCACTTCCTTTCTGAACCTCATGGTCTTTTCCATCAGCAAAATGAAGAGTTTGGACTTCATGAAATTAAAGGTCCCTTCAAAACTGAGGTCCTAAGGATGCATTTTATCCCTCCTAAATTCCTCACCTAAAATATATAGATAGAGATGGATGGATGGTAGATATAAAAAAAAAGTTAATATCCTCTTTTAAAGCTGATGGAAAGGAAAGGAAAGGAAAGGAAAGGAAAGGAAAGGAAAGGAAAGGAAAGGAAAGGAAAGGAAAGGAAAGGAAAGGAAAGGAAAGGAAAGGAAAGGAAAGGAAAGGAAAGGAAAGGAAAGGAAAGGAAAGGAAGGGAAGGGGGGAGGGGGAGGGGGAGGGGGGAGGGGAGGGAGGGGGAGGGGGGGGAGGGGGAGGGGGAGGGGGAGGGGGAGGGTGGGGAGGGTGGGGGAGGGGAGGGGGGAGGGGGGAGGGTGTGGGGGAGGGGGGGAGGGGGAGGGGTGGGAGGAGGGGAGGGGGAGGAGGTGGGGGGGAAGGGGGGGAGGAGGAGTGGGGGGGAGAGAGGGGAGGGGAGGGGAGGAGAGGGGGAGAGGGAGGGGAGGAGGTTTATGGTCATCTAGGGCATCCAGGGACCAGCTGCTGAAAGTTAAGACCTACAGGGCTTCCCATGGGCTGTTGCCCCAGGAATCAGGATAAGACTCAGACCTCAAAAAGGAACAGATTAGAGGCCCCAGAAGGAAGGCCTGTCTCTTGCCCCCTCCCCACCAGAGTAAGCCCCTCCCTGTGACTCTGAAAAGAATATTCCTGGCTGCCAAACCACAGGCAGGCCAGCATCTGTCGGGGAGTCCTGCGCTGCATTTGGCCTAGAATCTGTTAGAAGCCCCTCTTATTACAACCAGGCCTAAGGAAGACAACTAGGCCTAGAAAGAGAGTCAGCAGCTTTCTCCCTAACCCAAGGGACTGCTCGGTTTATAAGATGCAGTTTAAGATTGGTGAAATACAATACGATTTTAGTGAACTAACTAGTCTACAGATTAAAATGAGCAATGCAATGTCTCCATGTCAGCATTTAACCTCTATTGCAAGCCACCAAATTGAATATTGAACTCCCTCCTGGGCACCTGAGTAACCACAGGCAGCTCAGGCGTGTCTAAAATTCACTTCCCACAGTCTTCCCACGTCAGTAAGCAGCCGCTCTATTCTTCTGGGTAATAGGACTAAAACTCCGGAATCTTCCTTGGCTTTTTGTAATTCCACTTATTAGCAAGTGTGGTGGTTAATTTTATGTGCCACCCTGAGCGGCTGCAGGGTACTCTGATTAAACATTATTTCTGGGTGTGTCTGTGACGGCGTTTCCTCCCCATTGGATGGGCCGCATCCAGTCCATCGAGGGCCTGAGGAACGAAGGGCAGAGGGAGGAGGAATTTGGCCCTTTTTCCCGCCTCACCGTTTGAGCTGGGACATCTCATCTCATCTCCTCCCGCCCTCAGACTGGGAGTCACACCATCGGCTCCCTGCTTCTCAGGCTTCCCTGTGTCTCCAGCTTGCAGGTGGCAGATCGTGGGAATGCTCCGCCTCCATAATCGCGTGAGGCTGCTCCTCATGATAAATGTCCTTTTGTTTGGGGTGTGTGTGTGTGTGTGTGTGTGTGTGTGTCTTATTGCTTCTGCTTCTCTGGAGAACTCTGACTAATACAGCAAGTCTGGCTGGTTTCACCTTCACACAATAGGTAACATATCAGACGTGCTGTGTGCCAGGCACTGTTCTAAACGCTTTCCATATTGAGGTGTTTAATCCTCACAATGACTCTGTGAAATAGGTTCTCTTATCCCCATTTTACAGATGAGAAAACTAAGGCACAGCAAGGTTAAGTAACTACAACATGTTGGACTGAGGTTTGAAGGCAGGCCACAGGCCCAGTGCCCATGCATTTCCAGACTACAGCACTCTGCCTTCCAGAGACTTCTAATTGCCTCCATCACCACAGCTCAGTCCCCAGGCACCCCTCTCTCTCATCAGTCTCCTAATTGGACACCCTGCTGTCCCCTCTTGGCACCCCTTATAATTATTCTCAGCAGAGCAGTAGACAGCTCTTTCAAAAGGGAAGTAGGGTCAAGTCATACCTTTGTTCAAAGCCTTCGGGGATTCCCAGTCACTCGGAGACATAGCTGAAATACTCACCAGGACCTGCTGGCCGCTACGAGATCCATCCATCTCCGCCCAGTCCCCCTGCTCTCCCTCCAGGTCAGCCACACCGGCCTCCTTGCTCAACACAGCCAGAGGCCTTTGCACTTGCTTTCCCATTCCCTCTGCCTGGGTCACCCTTCCTCGGTACCCAGCCGGCTCATGCCATCACTTGCTCATGAAGTCTTCCCTTAAAACCCTACTTAAAATATCAGCTGGGCCTTGGCCGGTGTGACTCCATGGTTAGAGCACTGTCCTGCACACCAAGGGCTCGAAGGTTCGATTCCTGGTCAAGGGAACATTCCTGGATTGCAGGTCCGACCCCCGGTCCTGGTTGGGGCTTGTGCGGGAGGCAACCAATCGACATGTCTCTCTCACATTGATGTTTCTCTCTCTCTCTCCCCCCCCACCTTCCCATCCATGCTCTCTCTCAAAAGCAATGGAAAAAATATCTTCAGGTAAAGATTAACAAAAAAAACAAAAAAATCAATTGGCCCCCAGAACCCCCCCTCTTCCTACCCCCTTCTGTCACTTCATCTCACAGCACCCTAGTCATCTACCTGTGTCTTGTCCACTGAGACAAAACCCTCCAGGAAGGCAGGCCCCTGGATCGTTTATTTACTGCTATAGCCCCTGGGCTCAGAATAGCTCCTTATAGTAGGTGCTTAATAAATGTGTGTTGAATAAATGAATGAACACAGGCCTACATGGAGTTCTTCCAGGTACAAGTGCAGTCCTACGGGAGTTCAGAGGTGGCGTTAGTCATGGCTGGGGATGGAAGCATCATGCTGTTGGAGGGGAATTCTGGGAAGGCTTCCTGGAGAAGCTGAGGTCTGAGCGGGGCCAGCAGGCTTTGCTGAGAGGTTTGAGCACAGCTGCACAAGATGCCTGCACCACCGCAAACAGGGGTCAAGTCGAGGTGGGTGGCAAAGGATAGGGGTCCCCAGGGTGCTCTCCCTGGCTGACCGATGAACTCCAGCAGGTCAGCCCTGCAGAATGGGTTCCAGTTTGTCCTTCAGCCACATTGCAAATGATCACAAGTGGTAGACTGTCTTGGATGCCCATGAATAGTCAAAACCATAATGTTAAATCTGCAAAGCCTCGGCTCTGTTGCTCTGGGCCCTGTGAGCAATTTCAATATTCTCTAGTAGTGGTAAATCAGAAAAATCAGACAGAAAATGGGAAGGGGTGGTGTAAGAGAGTGTGTGATTAACGACGGGGCATCTAGGACTGTAAGAAACCAAAGGGAGGGAGAGGCCCAGATGGGTTGGAGCGCTTAAGGAAGGCTCCATGGAAAAGATGCCACATGACCCGGGTCGGTGGGCCATGAGGACATTTATGTTGGCTTAACAAGTTAAGTTCAAGGAAAGGCAGTCCCAGGGCTGGTTTAATGGCTCCAAAAGGACCTTTGCTCCGTTTCTCCTTCCCTTTTGTCATCCTCAGCTGATCAGCTATCAGTTTTTAACTGACTTCTTATTGCCTCACAGTAGCAACATGACTGCCGCAGCTCCAGGCATTACCTCCTCCCACCATACTGCCCAAGGCCGGAAAGGAGGCCCAAGTGTCCATCATGAATAAATAAATTGTGATGCGCTCACAAAATGGAAATCCTACAGCTATTTAAAAATAAAAGAATGAAGAATTGCTATAAGTAATAGCATGGATAATCCTGTTCAACAAAGAAGACAGACATGGGGGATATTATGACAGGGAGGCCATTTATGTGTGGGGACGGGGTATATGGGAAATCTCTGTACCTTCCTCTCAGTTTTGCTATAAACCTAAAGCTGCTCTTTTAAAAATGTCTTTAAAAAAAAGAAACCAAACACAAATGAAGATATACTGGGTGATTCCACTTCTATGAGCAGACAAAGCTAATCTACAGTGATACAAGTCAGAATAATGGTTACCTCTGATAGGAGCTATTGACTGGGAGGGGGCATAAGGGAACCATCTAGGGTGCTGGGAATGCTTTATATTTTTATCTGAGTAGCATTTACATGGATGTACATACAAAAATTCTTCGAGATATGTGTACATCATAGTGTACATGTTTATATCTCAATTTTTTAAAAATCAAAGCATTGAAAGGAAAAGAGACCATGGGGCATCCACCACATGGGCCTGTCTAATCAGGGGTAATTTTTCCAAAGGCTCCAGCAGCTTTCCCCAAATATCTCTTGGGCCAGAACTGGGTCACATGCACACCCCAATACCCATCACCAGCCAAGGTGGGGTGGAAGTGCCATGACTGGTCAAGACCAATCACGATCCAGTCCCTAGAGCTGGGCACCCTATTTCTGGAACAAAACCGGGGTTCAGTTACCAAAGGAGATGGATGAGAGCTGTTGGATGGGCAGCCAGTAGTGTCTGTCACAACTGCTGACAGCCCCAAGAAGAAGTGAAAGTCAATCCAGGCAGGGGTCAGAAAAGTGAAACTAGCCACTGCTCCCTGGGCACTCCCATGTGCATGTTACATGCAAAACACTGATGGGGGCTCTCCTGCCTTTTCAAGATGGTGAAGAAAAATGCACAGAAATGATGAGGGGAAAGGTCCAAAAGTTACTGCCAGAAACCAGTTTATTCAGGGTTATAGGGTAAATGGATGGATGGATGGATGGATGGATGGATGGATGGATGGATGGATGGATGGATGGATGGTAGATGGATCAATGGATAAATTTATCCCAAGGAATTGGCCCACACAATTGTGGGGGCGGGCAAGTCCAAAATCTATAGGGCAGCAGGCTGGAATCTTCCAGCAGGCTGGAATCTTCCAGCAGGCTAGAAACTCAGGCAGCAGTTGATGCTACAATCTTGGGGCAGAATTTCTCCTTAGTTTTTGCTGTTATGGCTGTCAATTGATTGGATGAGACCTACCCGCACTATCAAGGGTAATTCATTTACTTAAAGGCAACTGATTAACCACATCTGTTAACCACATCTACAAAATCTCTTCACAGCAACACCTAGATTAGTGTTTGATCAAATAACTGGGTTCTATAGCCTAGCCAAGCTGACACCTAACACTGACCATCGACCTCAGCTGTGCTCCCATTTCCCCAGTGAACCTCACCCCAATTCCCCATCCTTATCTGAGCTCAAATGTCCTCAGAATTAACCTCCAGACAGTGGCGTTTCCATGGTCAGGCTCTCCAGGGGCCTCACCCAGTAGGGCTCCACATTGAGGTGGGAGCAGGATGGAACCAGAAAGGCGTTTCTATCAGGAACCTGGAAGAAGAGAGCCAGACTTGGCTAAATCGGCCATAAAAACCTGAACAAGAAAAGAAAATAACCTGCTCCCCAGATCGGCTGTCCTTTTCTGGGTTCTCGGTGTTTTCTGCTCCATGGATTCCTTGGTATTTGCTGCCTCTCATAAACATATTTCTGTGATCTATACTGTAAATCTGCTTCATTTGAAATTCACAGTTAATGACCTATTCCCTCGTATTCAGGAAACAGAGTAAGGTTCCGGCTTTTAAAGGCCAGGAGTTGACTAGCCAGAACATGACAAGTATTACAAAGTATAGGCCTGCTCTAAAAGCACTTAAGAAACAGTCCCTGTCAGAAATTTCAAGAATACCTTCAAATAACATCATTTATCTGCCAAGAGGCCAAGGAAGGGGGAGGGGAGTGATGGTGGGCAGAGAGTAAATGAGTATTTGATCAAATCCATACTTTCAACTCCCCAAGTGAGGGATAAATGTTCACTAACCCTTCTCACCCTGGAAAGTTTGTGTGCACATGTGCGCGCGAGGAGGGTGTGCGTGGGTGCAAGTGCGTGCAAGCACCAAGGCCCCATCCCCTCCTTCCACCAGCCCCCACAGCTGACACACCAGCTCCACCATAATCTGAACTCTACGATCAAGGAGTAATTTAATAAAACGAGTACCCCTGGTTTCGGGTCGGCCCACTTAACTGAAACCCAAAGCCAGCTCTGGAGTAAATTGGGCTGTGGACCAATCGATCAGGCCCATCCACACTTTCTCATTTTCAATAGAGTCAGGGCTTAACCAGGTTAATTTCTGTTAAACACATTACCCAGGTACTCTCCTCTTACCAGCCCAATGATTTTGTGTCGGGCCTGAAGGATTGTAATTGCAATCCAGCCAGACGCCCAGTGAACCGAGTGATTTACTGGGGCCCACAGAGCAAGCCACCTCCTACCTGCTGCCCCTGGGCAGGAACTTTCCTCCCTGAATCTTGTCATGATTGACAGTCCCAGGGTCCCAAACCAGGTGCCGGTGAGAGGCCATCCCTGGGAGAACAGGGTGCTGCAGCCTTTGGTCACCCTCTCTGGTCCTCTCCAAGCCTTGGGGGTGGGGGGATGAGGGCCTTTTTGTTCCCCAGAACAGACTCAAGAGGGTGGGACTTCCAGGAACCGGCTTGGGTGCCATGCCCGTTCCTTCCTAACTGTTTTGCAGGGAACATTCTGGCTGACTTTCCAGTATCCTCTGCACCTCAGGCCTCACGGGGACAGGCCCAGTGCTCCCACCTCAGGCCCCACCTTCCTCCCCAGCCTGCTCTCCTCTCTGATCTCTCTGGGCCCGACTCCCGTACACCCAGCGGTGACCTCACCTGTGGCCTGAGCAACTCGCCTCACCTCTCCACATCCTGGTCACCTTATCTGCTGACAGAATGACAAGGACTCCTGCTCACAGGGTTATGAAGACACAGCCTGGGAAGCAGCCAGGCCAGTGCCTGGCACCTGGTGAGCCTTCTAGAGATGTCAACCGTAGTCACCTTTCTTAAAAAGAGAAGCTGGGAAGGACATACCATATCAGTGCTGGAGAGGTTGGGGAGAAACTGGAACCCTCATCCACTGCTGGTGGGAATGTAAAATGGTACAGCTACTTTGGAAACCAGTTTCTTAAAGAGCTAAACATGCATTTATCATATGACCCAGCAATTTTCACTGGTAGGAATTTACCCAAGAGAAATGAAAGTGTAGGTATGTCCACCAAAGACTTGTGCACGAACGTTCATAGAAGCTTTGTTCATAATATCACAAAACTGGAAACAACTCGGAGAATTCCATCGACAGATAAATGGGTAAACAAAGTGTGCTCTATCCATACAATGAAATATTATTTAGCAATAAAAAGGAATGAAGAACAGACCACCTGCTGTGACAGGGTAATCCACAAGACCATTAGGCTAAGCAAAAGGAGCTAGACACCCAGGACCACCCAGTGTATGAGTCCCCACATGTGAAAAGGCCAATCTGCAGCGACAGAAAGCAGATTAGTGGTTGCGCTGGGGCTGAGAATGGGAACAAGTGTTCACTGTGAGTGGGCATTAGGAGTCTTACCGAGGTGGCGGAAACGTTCTGAAACTCGATTGTGGTGATGGTTGCACAACTCAGTAAATTTACTAAAAAGCATGGAACTGTACACATAAACTGGGTAAACTTTATAGAATGTAAATTATGCCTCAATGAAGTTGTTTAAAAAGAGATAATGAGAGGCTGGAAGCTGGCACAAATAAAGAAGTCTGCAGCCTTAGTTGGCTTTAAGTTGGTTTTCTTTTTCTGTCACCTTCGGGGAACAAGGTTTCGTTGGGACTGAAACACCTGTCAGCAGGAGATGCTGGTATAAATCACCTAGCGAGGGGCCCAGCACAATGTTGGGAAGGACAGCCGGCATCATCTATAACGTGTTAGCTCTCTTTAGTTGCAAAAGGTCTCCTAGAAGAGGAAAGACTGGGGGGGGGGGGGGTACAGCCAACCTGCCCTCTGGATATTCAGCACATGAAATACCCATAAAAATCCATTGTCAGTGGGAGCCGATTAGAAATTCAGCTATGCATGCGCCGCGTATTGGGCATCTTCCATGAGCACAAGTTACTGAATCTGGGCCTCATTTTCTTCATCTGTAAAATGGGATGATAGTATCAGCAACCTGATAGGCTTAACATAAGGATTACTTGAGTTAATATATGGAAAGTGCTTAAAACAGGGCTGGGCACATAGCAATTGTTACCTACAATCATTACTTTGTAAAGCAGGCCCTTCTAGCCCAGCTTAACTTCAAGAGTGGCCTAGTTAACCGGTGGCTGCCCGTCTGCCTGATGCTGCTGACTTCTAGGCTGAGGCTGTGCCCCTTCGGTAAGCAGAGAACAAGGCGGGGGACTCTCCCGCACACCCCCACACCTGTGCTTTGCAGCAGCCCTTACTGCGTCTGTGATGTCACCGCCCTGGTGATTATTTAAGCCAAGGCTCTCTCTCTCCCACTGAAATGCAAGCTCCATCGGGGCAGGGACCTGGCCAGTTTCTGCTTACCTGTGTCTGTCCCCATCTGCCTGATACCAGTCCCAACAAGCTCTCAGTAAATATTTATGGGAGGAAGAAAATAAGAAAACTCAAGAGGGGCAGGGAGGGAAAGAAGAAGGAGCCACTAGCATTGGCTGCAATAGTCCTCCCAGGATAAACGTTATTATTATCAAACAAACCTCCACTCACAAACCCAGGGAAGCATTATGGAAAATAGGAATTTTAATTATAATGGGGGGAATGACCCACCAATTGGTACCATATTACTCTTTATTTCAGCTTTCTGGAGTTTGGCAGCATTGGTGGTGCTAAGAACACAGAAATTGTAATAGCTGGCAGTGTTACTCTGAATACTGCCAGGCCCTACTCTAAGCACCTTACTTGGAGTTTAAATACTGTTTAATCCTCACAATCCTCTGAGGCAGGTGCTATCACTGTTCCCATTTTACAAATGAGAGGACTGAGGCCCAGAGGGTTTCATTTACTTGCCCGGGGCCACACAGCTATGTGGCAAAGCCAGGTTGGGGCTCACATAGTTTGATTCTGGAATCTGGGCCCTTCACTCATACACGATGCCTGCTGTATGAGTGGAATCCTTCCTTCTACACTTTTGAGAACAAGGTGATTTGTTGCTTGCTTTATAAAAGCAACTTCCAGGGTAAATCATTGGTGTAATATTAGATCCACCCGGGTCATGTCGCCTTCTCCAAGCATCCTATCGGAATCAGGATTTAAAACGACAAAAACATCGAGAATAGAATTGGTCCTATTCGGCTGGGGATATTCTTACCCTGGAAAGTGAATTTATACCTTTTAGAAATATTTAGAAACATTAGAAATAAATTTGAGAAATATTTAGAAACTATAATTTTCTAAATTATATTTAGAATATTATACCAAATAATTGATTATACCAAATAAATGATTTCTAAATCATTTTAGAAAAGAAAGACTTCACTACGTCACTCCTGTCCTTTGGTAATTGGGCAGGAAAAAGGTGGGTGATAGAGACATCACTAATATCAATAGAGGCCAGGAGCTCCCAAAAGCATGACACAGCCCTGGCCCGCGTGGCTGCTGGTTGGGCATCACCCTGTGCACCGAGAGGTTGCTGGTTCCATTCCCGGGCAGGGCACATGCCCGGGTTTCTGGCTCAATCCCCAGTAGGGGGCGTGCAGGATGCAAGCGATGGATGTTTTGCTCTCACATAGAGGTTTCTCTCTTCTCCCTTCCTCTCTCTCTAAAAAATCAATAAACCATTCTTTTTAAAAAAAGCATGGTGCCAAGAGAGAGGTTGGTGCCTGGCTGGGTGTGGCTCAGCAGTTGAGCATCGACCTAGGATCCAGGCAATCGGGGTTTGATTCCTGATCAGGGCACATGCCCGGGTTGTGGGCTCGATCCCCGGTAGGGGGCATGCAGGAGGCGGCCGATCAATAACTCTCTCATCATTGATGTTTCTATCTCTCTCTCTCTCCCTCTCTCTTTTCCTCTCTCTGAAATCAATAAAGATATTAGTGATGTCTCTATCACCCCCCTTTTTCCTGCACAATTACCAAGGGATAGGAGTGACATAGTGAAGTCTTTCTTTTCTAAAATGATTTTTTGGGGCCCCAATTATTTGGTATAATATTCTAAATATAATTTAGAAAATTATAGTTTCTATCTCTCTCCCTCTCTCTTTTCCTCTCTCTGAAATCAATAAAGATATATTAAAAAAGAGAGAGAGAGCTTGGTTCCTGGGAGCCGAGCTATCCGCAGAGACATGAGTCCTCAGTTGTTCGGATCTGGACCCACCCAGCATTCCAGCAGGGGCGCTTCCTTACCAGTTCTAAGGAAGATTTTTTTCTGGTCTGTGGCATGAAAACAGCATAAGGGTGAATCAATTGTATGGACCACAGTCGAGTGTGTATTGAAGGAATGTGCTGTGCGTGGGAAGCTCTGGATGGGAACGTTATAAATTTTTAAGCACAGTGAGATCAACCCATAACCTCGTGGCATAAAATGTGGTGGGCTGCCCACCCTCCTCTCTGCACGCCCCGCTCACTGGCAGGAGGAAGCAGGCCCGCAGGCCCGCAGGCCCTCCCCGCAGTTCCGGAAGGCGGTAGAACGCGCCTTCTAATGAGACCATGACACGAGGAAGATAGATGAACCTGTTCTCAAGCCAACGAGTCAATTCCTGCCGATTCTCCATCTCGCGCCCTCCTAAAAACAACAGCAATACCATCTTCATCCCTCACCACCTACAGAGGAGGCAGAAAATCATGGTGACTGAGTGCAATGGTCAGGAACACATGCTCCGGCCTTAGATGACCCTGGGCAAGTTGCCTGTGCCTCGGTTTCCTCATGTGTAACACACAGAAGGTAATAATTACATCTCGCTCCCTGGGCTGTTGTGAGGATTTAAGGCAATGACCCAGGTTTGGGGTTCTTAGCGGGGGTACTTGGCACATGGGACAGGATCCACACAGGGTTTATTTGTAGCACATGCACCTGTCCAGGGTGCGTGCTAAGTCTTGCCTTCACTATTATAACACAGCATGAAGTAGTTCCCCGCTCCCATTTTACAGAGGAGGAAACTGAGGCCCGGTGGGGTGAAGTGGCTTTGGCACGGTTACGCAGCCTCAAAGCCTGGTGGGCCCGTAAGAGTCATCCCTGTGTGCACAATGCAGTCTCACCGTTCTCAAGTCTTCACCTACGGGCCTTCCTGAAGCTCCCTTCCATCTTGCCACCTCTTTCCTGTCACAGAGGGTGCTTGTTCTCCTGAGGCCCGGTTCCGTTTATCGGAACACAAAAGCAGCTCTGTTGGCTGTGGCTTCCAGGCCAGAGCACTCCGGGAGGGGTCTCTGTGTGGACAGGGCTCCCCTGCCCCCGCAGCCTCACCCCCATCCCCACCCCTGCTCCAGCCCACGCCTGGTTCTGCGTCCCTGCCCACAGATGAGGCCCTGCTGTGCATTTTCTCTCCATAACCCAGCTACTAATTACTGCCCCAGCAAACACGCTGCCAGCATTTTCAGAACTAACCGGCAAATAAAAAGCTTTGTCTCTCAATCAGCCTCTTTGGGCCTCTCAGCCACATGGGAAGGCTGTGTTCCCTCACCTGTCAGCTTCACTTACACGGGCAGACCCAAGAAGGGAACCACTCACAGTCGCCGACCCCGCCGTCAAAGATATTTCAGGGAGCTCAGGAAGGGGGGCAAGTGTTGGTGAGTGTGTGAGCATGCGTGTAAGTGTGAGTCTATGTAAGTGTGAGAGGGCATTCTGAGTCTGTGTGAGTGTATTTGAATGTGTGTGAATGAGTATATGGGAGTGTGAGAGCATGTATGAGTGCGTGCGAGTGAATGTGTGTGAGTTGAGTAAATGCATGTGTGTTGTGAACATGTGAGTATATGGGAGTGTGTGTGAGTAGATGTGTGTGAATGTGCATGTGAGTGTGTGAGTGAACGTGACTGTTTCCTTCAGGTAACATCATGGACATGCAATGGCTGGGCCTCCCGTGCATCTTACCAGTGGTCCTCCAGAAACCCGGTTCCACTGTGCGCTCCTGCCAGCCAACTTCCCTCTTCGCTAGAAAACCTCAGTCCCACCTTCCTGAAGGCCTGACCTGCAATCCCAAAGCCAATCTCTTTGCCAATTCTGCCAGAGGTCTCACAGGTCTCAGGAAACGTCCTGGTGATCAGCCCAGATGTGCCGAGGCTCCCCAGGTGGCAGACAGGTTACCCTCCCCCCTTGCATGCACACACATGTGGGACATGTACACATGTGGTAAAATATTTCCACTGAGTCTGTTAAACAGGTTAGGGGCTGGGGCTCTTCCCAGAGCTCTCCCAACCCAGTTAAGAAAGCCGAAGGGAGCAAATACAAACATAGACGGCCAGCAGCCTTGAGATTGGGGGGGGAGGGGGGCTGACAGACGGGACAGCCAGGGGTTCCATCGGGCAGGAGGAGGCTCCACAGGTGGGAGCGGGCTGCTACTTCCACCCACTTGTACTTTACAAAATAGCTCATCAAACTGGAAAACGCAGCAAGATGCTGCCTGGTTCCCATCTCTGCACCTCCCAGCGAGCCTCTCAAGCTGGAGCGGCTCTGCAAAGCTTTTTCCAAACTCAGCCCAACCAAAGTCCGGTTTTGCTTTTGCTTGCACGATTTCCTACCAGGCGTCTAAAACCGTTCCCCCTTTCATTTCATCTATTCGCCAGGATCTCCCCAACCTCTGCCCACATCACCCGAACTTGGGTTTGAACTTGGTATGAGAGAGAACAAACGGGGAACCACCCGGGGGTGGCAGAGTCCTCGCCTGTGGCCCTCCACAGCCCCCGCGTGGCTTGCATTCGGCAGCTTCTGTTTCCTCTTGGGCTCCGTATCTGGGGCCAGTTTCACGTCTGCACCCAGCGCCAGGATGCGCTCTGCCGGCTCCGTACCCCGCCGACGTCCCCGGCTGCAGAGCAAGCGCGGAGCCAGCGGCCGCCCCAAGCAGCCGCCTTGATTTACAGTCAAGCGTAAGCGCTGCAAATTCTATTTTATTTCCCCAGAAACACATGAAAAACTTGGCTCTTTCACTTGCTGACACAAATCTTTTTCTTTTTTTTCCCCCCATTATTCCTCCCTCCCCAGTGCCCTTCCTCACCTCCCACCTCTGCCCGTCACCAGTTCATAAATGAAAAGCTACAGTTGTAGAGGCAGCGAGATTGGACAAACTGACTCATCTTGCAAATAGTTTGCCTTCTGAATCTGCGTCTCCTCGGGAGCACACATCTGTTATCACACGTCCAGGGCCAGAGGAGGCGTTCCCTGGCCCCTGCTTGGGTCTGCTAGGCACCCAAAGGGACGGCCCACTGCGAGGTTAGCAGACTAGAGAATCCCGAGCCCCTGCACCCATTCTGAGGCCTGGAGTGTACAATGGGGTCTCCTGCAACCAGCCTGCCCGCTGAAGCCTCTCCATCTCCCATGTCCTCACCCGCCCGCTCTCCCCAAACCCCATCGTGACCGAGTCAGATGTATTTGGTCACACCAAACCGGAAAATCCCCCTGACCTCCATTTGCAGACTCACTGAGGACAATCCCATGGTCATCCACAGCACTACAAAGCCTCAGAGCAGAGCTACGGGGCCACAGAATCCTCCCAAGGCAAGAAAGGCCAGCTCTTTGTCCCACGTCCCCTGCAAAAGTGTTCGCCATCTAAGCAAGTTGTTTGGCTCTGGAGTTTGTTGGTGAGAAGCATTTGGTAGTTTAATGTTGCTTTTGAGCCTGGGGACAGGATCACCAACTGACTTGGGAGTACAGAAACCTGATTAGGACATTTCACACCTCACAGGAGGAATTCATCCCCTTGTCCAGGGCCTTGTCAGCGGCAGCTCCCAGGTCTTTGATCTATGACGGCATCAGCAGATCTATGGCTGTTCAGAGGCTGGGAGAAGGGCTGGGCAGATCTGGTGGGAATCTAGGGTGCCCCCTACCCCACCCCAGCATCCTGCTCGGGACTACAGGGAGGTGAGCAATGCAATTAAAGAATTCTAAAGGTTTTATGATAGTAGAAATAATAATATCTCGGTTCTCTCGAGGTCACCTTTCCTCCTGAGAGCCTTAAGCATCTTCACAAAGACTGTATTATTTGTTGTAAACAATTCTATGAAAGTAGAAATTGACAGGAAGTGCATCAATGAGCTCTATAACAAAGTTGAGGCCCAGAGAGGCTAGGTCATTTGTCCAAGATCACACAGCATGTAAATAAATAAACTACAATTGACAGTTTCTTAAAAGTTAAACATGCATCTAACATGCAACCCAGCCATTTCACACCCAAGAAAAATGAAAGTATAATGACTGGTATCCAAATATTTAAAGCAGCTTTATTCATAATAGCTAAAACTGGAAACGACTCAAATGTCCATAAGCAAGTGAATGGATAAATGGATTATGATATATCCCTACAGTGCAATACTACTCAGCAATAAAAAGAAACAAACTACTGGTACATGAACACTGTGTATGAATCACAAAAACATTATACTAAGTGAAAGAAACCAGGCTCAAAATGAAAAAAAAGTACATACAACAAATTACTTTCATACAGAGTTCCAGAAAATGCAAACTAATCCACCGTGATAGAAAACAAATCAATGGTA
This sequence comes from Miniopterus natalensis, assembly GCF_054644295.1. NCBI lineage: Eukaryota > Metazoa > Chordata > Mammalia > Chiroptera > Miniopteridae > Miniopterus > Miniopterus natalensis. The sequence goes on from NC_142089.1 coordinate 13,678,512, forward strand.
GCTGGGATGGGAGGGATGGATTACAAAGGGCGTGACGATCTTTTAGAGGTGAGGGATATGTTCTGTATCTTGATTATGGTGATGGTTTAACAGACATATTCATATGTTAAAACTCAGCAAATTGTATACTTTAAATACATGCAGTTTACTATGTCAATTACCCTCAATAAAACTGTAAAAAAGTTTATATGTAAGGAGAAGGGGAACTCAAGACAAAGAAGAAATACAAGTTGGAAACCTGGTGCTAGAAATGGAGTTAGTGTGTAGCATATAAATCATGCTACCTGCTAGAGGCACTACTCAAATTTGTTTCTAGTAATGAAGGCAAAGAGGGGGAAAAGTGATTTTAACACCAAAAATATAGTATCCAGGAAGCTAGAAAGAAATCCATTGTTTGGGGGAAGCCCAGCAGGTTCTCCATCCTGAGCACATGAGGCTATAGGTCTCACAACTTCTGTAGAATGCACACCCATTGTTGATCAGTGGGTATGCATAAAAGTTAGTGCAGGCAGCAGCAGTGGTGTGCTGGTAAGGGCTTAACAACAGGCTCTCAAAGTGGGACAGTCCTGATTTGTAGTGTTTGCCAATTTCTGTGGTGTAAATACTCCCCTCACAGCCAATGTCAAGCTCATAATGTGAAGTCATTGGGCATAGCCTTGGGAAGAGGGCACAGTAGCATCATATAGTGTTTCCACCACACAGACACCTCAAGAGCATAGATAATAGCAAAGTAAGTGGGGAAATAATTAGAAAGTGGTGAGTTATGAGTACTTATTGTCCTTGATTTTAATATAATTTAATTATAAGCTTATATTATTTAATTTTTAATGATGATTAGCTCATTAGATTCCTGGAGATTTAGCAAGTGGTTCTCATGATCCTGCACTAGCCCACTCTAGCTCACCGCTGGGCAGAAGCTAGAGGGTGTAACTACAGGACTATATATCCCAAGGACCTGTAGTTGGATGTGGTGACCAGAGCCAGATGGCAGGAGAGGGTGACCGAAGCCACCTGTTAGATACAGGCGGCAATGCAGGTGGTGCTAAGGGGGTGGGAGGGTTCCCTGGCTTTGTTGTAACAAAGAGCTAGGCAGCTATTCCCTGGAGGCCTCAGGGAGGAATAGACAGCGCCTGTGAGTGTCGAGTGAGGGGCTTCTGACTGTGCGCATACTTCAGAAATGTTCTCATTCCCTTAGTGGCTGCCCACAGACTCACAGAATCCTGGGCCAGAAGCCCAATGGGCCCCTAATGCCTGTAGGGATGGCATTTTTTATAGCTTTTTGCTTGAAGACTTCCACCAGCGGGAACTCACTACCTGTCATCATTCATTCACCAAACATTTTCTGAGTGCCCTCTGTGCCGGGCACTGTTCTCGGTGCTGACCAGACAGCACTGAACAGGGCAGTGGTGATCCCCCATATCGTGCAACTTCAAGTCTGCTTCAACTGTTACAAAATCACACCGGGGGCTTTGGAGTCAGACCAACCGGGCCTTTTCTCAATTCTTCGTCATCCTGGCTATGTAAACTTGGGACACTTTCACCCTCTGAGCCTCAGTTTCCACACCTGTGGGATGGGACAGACAGCACCTCGGCAAGATGATATCTAAATGCAATGCTTTACCCCTGCGAGGAGGACAGGACAGGGGTGGTCCTGAGAGCTTAGCATGAAAGCCTCAGTGCTCGGTGCTCAGGGCAAGGGGCGGGAGGAGGGGACAAAAGGGAGCACTGCCAGCAGAACCCAGGCGGCGGGCCAGGCGAGGGGCATGGGGGCAACTCTGGACACCCGCAGGAATGGTGGATAAAATCCAGAGAGGGGCGTTTCATCTCCCTTGGTTGGGGCTCTAACCCAGTTCCTCTCCCTCCCTCTCACACCCTCACGTATGCAGACTCACGCACGCTCAAGCACACTCACGCACACACCCTTTATCACACACTCTCATACTCTCACACCCTCACACAACAATCAATCATCCCCCCACCACAATCTCTCAACCACGGTGACCGGAGCGTGGCCCCCAGGTGCTGGGCCCTGTGTCCAGCCCCACAAGCCTGGGCTGGCCCAGCCCCAGTCCCTCCTGCCCCGATCTATCTGCACTAGGGAACTGGCCTTCCGGTTACTCAGACACAAGCCCTGCTCGGGAAACACAACACTCGGGCACATTTGATTGTTGTAATTGTTCGCCAGCATCTGGTCTGGCAGGGGACAAAGGGAACTCAACGGGGAACAGGGCTGTGCCCTCCTGCCAGGCCTCCGCCATCCATGTGTCCACAGACACCCTCTGAGGGGCTGAGTCGCCTGACCTGCGGAGGTCAGGAGCAAACGTGAGGCAATGGGTGGCTACTACTGACACATGGCAAGATGCAGTGGCCACCCACGGGGGATGCCAAAGCCTCCGTTTCTTTAGGCCTTAATGCAACATCAACTCCAACCAATGCCGCCATCCACAGGTTCTGGGGAAGGAGCAGCCTGTCTGCCACCCATACTTGCTCAGCCCCCGAGGGGACGTTTATCTCCCCACTGCTACCCCCCAGCACCTTGCCGAAGAACTGGGTGAGGAGCTAAGTCACCACAGGACTTAGCTCCATTGTCCCATCCAATCCAGGCAGCAGTCCCGAGAATACCCACTTTGCAGATGAGGAAACTGAACCTCAGTGAGGTCAGATTACTTGTCCAGTGATGCACCTCTATGGGAGAGAGCCCAGAGTGGAACCCAGGCCACTTGACCCCCAAGCCTGAGCTTCTAAACAGCGAATGAAGTAGCAGACACTCAATACTGGTGGGATGGACTTTTTTTTTAAGGTCCCTAGATGATTCCAATGAACAGCTGGGTTTGGAGCTGTCCATCCCAAATGGCAAATGCTCTCACCCAAACTCCCGGTGGACAATGAACTTTTCCCCAGAAGCTCTGTCCCCTCCCTGGTTTCTGATCAATAGCCATCACGTACGGAAAGCTTCCTCTGGGCAGGCACCATCCCAAGCACTTTCCATGAATGGAGTCACTGAATCCTCCCCTTCAGCCCTGTGGTATAGAAATTGTTATTGTCCCCATTAGATAGACGAGAAAACTGAGGCACAGAGTGATTAGGCAGCACAGCCAGTAGGCGGCAGGGCTGGGACTCAGAGCTCCACCCTCCACCCTGGGCAGCGACCCTTAGCGCTGGCCCCTGGCACGTCCCTGGGCTGTCGGTCCAGGGTGGGAGCTGGCGTTGTCGAGCAGTGTGATTTTTATCTTGACAAGAGGCCCTTTCACAATTACTATTTCCCCTCCACAGCCCCAAAACGGAAATGAGCAGGGGTGAGGAAGAAAGAGGGCGACAGCAGAGCCTGATGGATGTGCCGGGGTGGCTCACACCTTGAAACCAAAAATCCATTTTCCTTTGTCTACACAAACAATGTGTGCGAGAGGCTGGCAGGAAGCAAAGGCGACCCACCCTGCCCAGCGGGGGAGCCTGGCACACCTCCGGCCTCCTGGGAACCCTCCTGCCAGGGAGAGGGCCGGGTGGAGGAGGGGCAGGAGCACACAGGGTCCCAGAGGGTGAAATCTCGAAGGTGGGGGGCAGGCAGGGTGACAGCCCTGGAGGACAGGCTCCCAGGAGGACCCCAGAGTGCTCCGGATAGGCTGGGGAGACCCTCATGGCCCCCACACACCTGTAAAGGACCCTGAAAGAGTGTCAGGAAAAACATTTCCTAGGTGGCCTCAAATCCCCTGAGAAACCCAGATCAACATACCCTGAAAGAAGCCTAAACTGCCCAGGATACAACACTTGGGGGGACCTGGGGGCCACACCCTACCTGTGATGTCTGCCTAGGGGATACCGAGGGGCGGCCAGTCTGAGGGGCTTCTAGAATGAGTCAGACACACGCCTGAAGTGTGACGTCAGGCAGGTCGTCTGCCCCCCCAGGACTGGGCAGGTGCTCGGTGGACGAGTTAGCACAGTGATAATAATAATGTCAATAAAAGCTAACATTTATCCACCATTTACTATGGGCCAGGCACAGACACAGACTATCTCATGTAATCCTCCCAACCCTATGATGTAGACACTCTGTGAAAACCCCCATTTTACTGATGAGAAACTGAGGCCCAGAGTGATTAAGTAACATGTCCAAGATCACACAGCTGGTAAGTGGCCGAGCAAGGATTTGGACCCAACAGCCTGGCCCCGGAAGATGCATGCCAGCAAGGATGGGGGTTTGGGGGACTAAGATGGGGGCCCGTCAGGGGGCCTGGGGGACAGTGGTATGAAGCAGGTGGTATCTGGGTAGAGAAGAGGTAGTGCCCAGCCCCTGCCCTCGATCCCACCTCCAGGAACCTTAAGTACCCATCTCTCTGTTGCTATAACCAGTCTGAAGTTGTATGAAATGGGCAGAGCCAGCCACAGGGGCGTGGACGCAGCCAGCGGGTAAGGCCAGCCCGGGAGTCGGGCTGACACAGCCCTGGCTCAGGCCCTGGCCGGGAGCGCCGAGGGCAGGAAAACAGACAGGGCACGGAAAGCCCAGCGCCTCGGCAAACGTCCGCTGCCACCAGGCCCCTTACGGAATCACGCGTCCTAACGCGCACCCGCAAAGCATCTCCTTCTGAGCCACCACCAGTGGGGGCCCCTTTTGCTGCTTTGGGTGACTCAGTGTCCTCTGATGCTCCACTGGTCACCTGTGGCTCCCGGGGACTGGGCTGTAAATCCTCGGCGCCTCCTCGATGTCAGCCGGCCCCTGGGAACCCTGCTGGATTTACGAGCTCCAACGGCCACATTCAAGGGAGTGGGAGGAGAGGGATCATGTTGCCCATCGGGGACCTGGTGCTCAGAAGCCATAAACCATGCTGGTGACAGCCGCCTGACGGCTCGAGGGCCCTTGCCGGTCATTTGCACTCTGCTTAATGGCCACGGTGATGAGGCAGTCACTGTTTGAGAATCCCACTCGGCTCACTACCAAAGCTTTAAATCTGTCACAGGGGTTAAGGGAGGAGAGGCTCGTTTCATCTTTTGGGGTGCCTGACCCCAGCTGTTTTCTTTTTCTCTCTTGTTCCTTGTTGTTTGAGGCTCTGAACACACACGTCGAATTCTGACTTGGGGGCTCAGGGGAGTGACGGCCACTGTATTTCCCAATCTTTCTTATTGTCTTTGAAACAATAGTTTGCTGTGTTCCAAAGCACACAGGCTCCTCTCGATGGGGCAAAGCACCAGGAATGAGGGGGCTGGGGGTCCATTTGAGGTGGCCACAGAGAGCTGGCCAGGGGGCAGTGATGATCTAGAGACAACCACAGGGAAGTCGGTGTCCTTTGGGTCTCCACTGGCCCCACCAGCCACAGCATAGCCCTGAGCCGCCACCCCCTTGACTCCTCTCTCCCTGGACCCCAACCTCAAGCCCATTAAATGGCCATTGAAAGGAACTGGGGCCAGTCCTTCCGTTGGGCAAAAAAGTGTCAGGGTCTTAACTAGAGAGTAATCTCAAATTACCAAAAGTTGCTGGTGCTCTTATTTGATCTGAGATTCTGTGTGTGTGTATGTGTGTGTGTGTGTGTGTGTATGTGACAGAGTGTTAAGGGCTAAGGGGAGTATTCTATGAAGCATTCATTGGCACAAGGAGAGAAAGATCTAGCATCTCTTGGCAGGCTGTGAACACCCTTTAATTAAGTAATAAATTTGGAAGCGGCAAGACAAGCATCCGTAAAGAAACACTGGGTTTAATTACCCATTCATCGGTTTAGCTCTTCCAGGACACTTCTGTGCCACCATGGCCAAGAAAAGCCAGCACATGGGACTCAGGACAGAGTGTACATTCCAGCTTGCCCAAGTGTACATTCCAGTTTGGTTCCAGCTCTTCCCGTGTTGAGAGAGAGAAAGAGACAGACAGAGAGAGAAAGAGAGAGAGAGGGAGAGGCGGGGAGACAGCAATGGCACAGAGTAACAACTATAATTCCATCCAAGGGCTCTGGTGACACTGTGAACCACCAGACGCGGCTGGAGCGGTTTGTCACCAGAGCCCCAGTGGAATTGTTTCAGAAGGCATTGTTGCACATTTTTCCAAACTGGGGCCAAAATAAAGAGGCTGTGTGTGTTCGAAACGCAGCTCTTCGTCATCTCAAGCCCTGTGTTGCTATTAAGGAGCACACCCAGCAGTATTGATCCTAAGTTCGACTCTGAGCCATTGTGGTGAGGGGAGCGGCCCAGCCACGCACTGTCTGCTCTTCACGGAGGATTCAGAGCCCCGCCGAGAGCTAGGCGGGGTCCTGGGGGCAGGCTGGAGACCGGGAACAAAGGCTTCAGGCTTCTATTTCTGTGTGCTCAGCAGAACTGGAGCTCTGGGCCTAATTGCAGAGCTTGGGGCTCCAGGGTCAGGTCCATGGAATCCACTCACAAGACCCTCCAAGGCTGGGGCCAAAGAAGCTGAGAAGAGCCAGGAGGGAGGGAGACCCTGATTGATGATGCTGTGGACAAGATAGACCCCCGGAATCCATAGTTTGGGTTCTGGAGCTATTCGAGAATCCAAGAAAAGAGCAAAGTGTTGAGGTTTTAGGGCACCAGCAAGGGTTCTTCGTGTCACTGGAGTGACCAAGGGGGTACCTCCCACCTCCATCAGGGATCCCAAACCTCAGTCACTGTTTCCAGAACATTCTCTCTACATGTAGGAATATGTATTTCTGGAGGACTATGGACTATGGAGGAATAGGCAGTCCTCTCTGTGTAGGGGACTTGCGTATGGGATGGACAAATCTGTCCTGCTTTGGCCTCTGATTCCTAAAATCCACTCTTATAAACAGTAGACGAACCTGAAACAGCAGAGGAGACTGCCTTCAGCATACTCTCAAATTTTTAAATTATGGCAAAGAGAGCATTTGGCAAAGGATTATTCAGGTTTGGCCAAATCCAGGGCTTTGGAAAAATGTCCTGAGACTTTTCACCAAACCCAGAGCGAAGCCGGCGGGGCTGGGCTCTGGTCATTATGGGGTATTTGCAGCTTGTTTCTTTCCAAAGCAATTGTCTTCTGAGCTCCTCCGAGCAGGCCTGGCTTCCGCAGCTGGTGTGGGCAAGTCCTCGGCCTCCCAGCCTGACAGGCGCTTCGAGGCAGCCCCGGCAGGCAGCAGGGATGGGAGGCCCCGGCTTCAGTCCGAGCCCCCGGGACCCTGGCTTGCTCTCTGCACGTTCCAGAAGCATCCAGAACAGTGCCGGAGGGGTGTCAGGCACACAAGATGCGGCAGGTCAGCGTTCTCCCAGGCAGGTCCCAGCTGGGCTGGCCAAGTCCTGCCCAGTGCAAGGCCAATACCATGTGGTACCCCAGCTCCGACGGGCAGAGACTCGGGGCAGATGGCAGGAGAGCAGGAAGACGGAGCCTGGGCCTCGGAGGGGAGCCTCAGTCGCAGGCAAAGTTGAGCCTGCAAAGCTGGGTTCAGATCCCAGCCCGTGGCTCACTGCAGTGACGGGGGCTGGGGGCCAGCCGTGCAAACCCCGAGTCTTTGCCCCCTTGTCTATAGGTCAGGATAACCGCACCGCCCACTCGGGGCTCTCGTGCTCATTGAATGAGCCCCTGCGCGGGAAGTTTCCTCTGTGTACGTGGAATGCACCTCTAGGCGCCTTCTTGTATCCTCACCATCTTTTTTAAGTTTTGTGAGCTTCCTACCCTCTTTTACCCCATCCTCTGTTAAAACTGCACCCCGATTGCTGTTCTGTGCCTCGCGCCATCCCCACAGATCTGCCCTCCAACAGACAACTACTGCAGCTCCCCAGTCCCCGCGGCCACCAGCTTCCAGGTTCACCCTTGACCCTAAGGGCCGGAGGTCACCTGCTGGAGACAAGTTCTCCAGAGCCTTTCAAGAGGTCAAGTCCACAAGTAAATAAGTCCTCAGGGAATGTATCCTGAGAACTTGCGTCTCCTCCAGCCAACGTGATCCTAAGAGCCTTGTTGTCCCGCTTTGTTCCCCCACAATGTGGCCAGGTTAGAAAGGAAGGGGGAGGATTTTAGGCCATGGGAGGTCAATTATCAATACCTATGCCACATAAGCAATGACCCCACTCAGCTCTCGGCACCTCGTGCAAAAAGTGAGGGTGGGGGACTCTGAGACCTTTGGGGGACGCGTTTCTCCAGGAGCACCCACTCACTCTTTTCTCATTATTTCTGATTTGCATGCCCGTCAACACTTCCCAAGACAACAAACAAAACACCAAGGAACAAAGAGCAGTTATTTCCAGATGCCCTCGTAGGAGTCTCTGCTCACCAAAGGGACTCTTCCCGCTGCCAGCGTCGGTCTCAGGATGGCCCCGCAAGCCCACTCCTGGGCGGAGGTGGCTTGTCCTTCCCCAGGCCAGCGCTGAGAGTTAAGGCCAAGAGCAGAGGCTAACAAATTGTCCCGGCCCACGGAGCTTGTTTTTGTCTGATTTCCTTCCCTTCGCCCGAAGATGGCAAGTTGCAGGTACATCTGTTCTGAATATCAGCCCCTTGCCTTTGATCCTCTGGCCGGTGCCAGTCCCACAGCTGGGGACCGCCACGCCTCAGACACAGCTGCTGGCTCCTCTCACTCGAGACCTCGATGTAACTTAATGGACTAAACAGGGAAGCATTTCTATATGATTAATTAATTAGGGTCCTACTAGAAAGGATAATTATATAATAACTTAAATAAGACTGCAAGGCCTCGCTGCCAGTTTATAAAAAGATTACCAAGAATAGCACAATTACAAAGACATTAAAGATAAAGGGAGCATGGAGTGGTGGGCCCAGCTCCAACGATGCCAGGTTTAGGTTAGGGGTTCAAATCCAGGGTTCGACTGTTGGACCTGAGAGATACCTGCCTCCTCTGAGCTCTTCCTCCATTGATAGATGGAAGGATTGAGGCGTATTTGTCAGGGCTGTTTGGAAATCCAATAGATGCAACGTATGAAAATTTCCCAGGACAAAATAGGCTTAAATACATGGAAAAATATGGCTCAGGAAATTCCAGTACAGTAGCTGGTACTAAGGGTAGAAATAAATAAAACGAGGTCTTTCCAACGTGGCCCATTCTGTTTTATCAGCAAAGGTCCTGTTTCTCACCGCACTTTAAATCTGCACCCTCACTGAGTCCTTTGAAAGTAAGTGAACGAAAAGTCCCAACAAGCATCATCTTAGTTGATTACAGATGGAAAAATAGTTTTTATCTACAGTTGAGCAAATAGCCTATGAGTAAAAGTGAGTCTAGCTAGTAGGTTTGCTGGTTGGCATTTGGGCTTGTGGGCATCAGCATACCGGTTAATGGTCCAGAGCATCCCAGTGCCCCTCAGTGCCTCACCAGGCCCCTCCATGCTTCTCCTTCCCCCTCCTCCCCACCCCCACACTCTTGGCCATTTCACTACACAAGCTCCCCCACCGAGGACCCTCAACTGTCCTGGGGCTGGGACCCAGTCCCTCAAGACCTTGCCAGATAACTTCATCTAAACCTAAACCTTTTTCTGTAAAGGACCAGATAGTAAATATTTTAGGCTTTGCAGGCCACACAATCTTTCACCTCTGCCTTTGTAGCCTGAAAGCAGCCATAAATAATATGCCAATGAGTGTAGCTGTGTTCCAATAAAATTTTATTTACCAAAACACGTGATGAGCCGGATTTGGCCCAAGAACCTAAATAGTGCTTAGGTGTCAGTGAATCATAATGGTTAATATATTGGATCCAGAGGCTCACATCCTCACTTCCTGACTGGGGCTTTTCATACTTTAGCCCTAAGACATGATCAATGGGGGACATTTTAGACACTGGGAAAAGTCCAGTATAAAAGATACTTGAGACATGGGTGTCTTTTAGTGTCTCTCAGTCACAACTCTGTGCCTAAACCCACCACACCTTGTCACCTGTAATGTGGCATTTTCTGATTGCAGGAAGACCTCAAGCTTGACCTTATCAGTGGCCCTCAAGCTTGAGAGTGCAACAGAATCACCCAGAAGACTTGTTAAAACACAGGTCACTGGGCCCCACTCCCAGAGGCTCTGATTCAGTAGGCCTGGGCTGGAGCCAGAGGATTCACATTTCTAACAAATTCCCAGGCAACGATGATGATGCTGGTTTGAGGACCATGCTTCGAAAAACCGCTGCGCTGTTAAAAAACTAAAGGTATACTGTCACCTAGTGGATGGTTTTAGTAGCACCCTATGCCGACTTCCTTTGATTTTTAAAATGCACTAAAAATTACACATCTTTTGTCATGAAATAGAATCAAATTCATAAAGACAATTTGTCATTTGTATACTTGGAATTCTATAACTGTATTCCAAGCTTCTTTAAAGAAATGAGGGGCCGCATTATTTACAATAGTATGGAACAATTTTAAATCAGCTTAAACCAGAAACAGATTCTTTTCCACCAGGGGGGAAAAAACACTTTAAATATTTAAATAGAATAAAACTGCAGCTGGGCCTGTTCTCTGGCCACTCTCCCATTGCCAGATGCACGTGCGTCTCCTGAAAGCAAAATCCACCCCTCAGCCCTTGAACCTGCTATCGATGAGCCAGTTCTACCTGGTGCAACTGATGGAATTCAGGAGACAGGCCAAAGTGAGCCCATTTCAGATCCTGGACTTTGGGACCTTTGCACACACAGGACAGTAGCAATGGTAAAGGACCCTGGCGATGGGCAACTGTGCAACATATTTGCATTCCAACATAGCCAAAGGCAGTTACCCACTTCCAGCCACTCATCCCAGCAAAAGGCCGGGGTCTCTAACTCCACCTGGCACAAAATAAAAGGGCACTGCAGTCACCAATAGCAGATGACTTGAGATTCCACGCTTGGCAGGCTGCTGGGTTTTTGTCAGCGTGAAGAAACATATTAGGGCCCTGCTACAAAGGATGGCGCAGTACCAGGAAAACGGAAATGACAGGGACCGGAACAGTTTTTGATGCCAACAGTTTATATTTGATCTCCAGATGTGATGCAGCTGACAGCTAATTAGTTCGACTTAGATCTACACAGATTCCCCCGCTTTTTTCCACACATGCTGTGGGCATGCTGGTGTGAAAATGTGTCTGCCTGGGGTTGTGCTTTGATTGAGAAGTCTCTGGAATGAACACACTTGGAGCCCCTGAGAACTCTGGAGCCGCGGCACGTGGAACATCTGGTGAGACAGTCTTTTTCCCTCCTGTTTGGCCCGAGAGCAGGTGACGCAGTGGCTTTCTTTATTCAAGTGGCTCATTCCAGCCTAACAAAGCTGGAGTAAATTGTTCAGCTTCATGGTTCAGTGTGTGAGGCCACCATTAACTGCAAACCTCAGTGGTTGAGAGCTACTGCGTGTGAATTCTGTGGCTACTAATGAAAAAGCAGTTGTGGTGCATTAGCTGGTGAGCTGTCTGGGAGGAGTGAGAAGGGCGGGCAGGGTGAGATGGGAGCCCTCACTGAGCGGAGGTAACACAATCAGACTGACACAGCTCCTCCCTCTCCTTTGAGGCCAAACTCAAATGTTACAGCCTCTGGGGAGAGCAGGAACATCAAGACCCTCCTCTCCTCTGGCCCCAGAAGATCGGAGCTGACACTTACGGAGCCCTCCTGTGCGCCAGGCAGTTTTAGAAGCACTGTAGGCTTCACAGCATCCCTATGGGCCAAGTGCTATTATTACCCGCATTTTGCAGATGAGGAATCTGAGGCATGAAATTGATTGCCCCAGCTAGTGGGTGGAGGAGCTGGGGTTTGATCCTAAAAGTCCTTCTCTAAAAGGTCATGCTCTTTACCGCTACACCATAAGACTTTGTGAGTCGGGGTTGGTCTAAGCCAGGGGTGGGGAACGTCCTCCCCGAGGGCCATATACAGCCCACAAAATCATTTGGTCCGGCCCTGCCAAGGCAACTGCAGGCAGGACTCCAAAGTCAATAAATCTAGGAGCTTTCTTCATAGCTAATTTTTAAGCTGATAATTTTGTATGGCCCAAGAATGATGTTATAAATATCCAAGTGGCCCTTGGCAGAAAAAAGGTTCCCCACCCCTGGTCTAAGCCATCTGTGGCCACTATCTAGATGAGATTGGGCACATTCAGAGTGGTGTGGCCATAGACTCCATGGCTGTCTAAACCAGGCTGACTGGTCTAGGGAAAGGCTCGGTGGCCTTCACACGCCTGTAGTAGAATTATGCTTCGACCCCTACCGTGACATCATAGCAGACTAAGTGGATTTCCTGCCCCCTGACTTTGAGTTCAGCCATGTGACTTGATTTGGCCAACGGGATGTCTCACCATGTGATTCAAGCAGGACCCTGAAATGTGCTAGTGCCATTGGTGTACCCCCTTGTCCTAATAGGCCCCAGGATGAGATTAATGGAACCAACCCAAGTTGGACTGAGGCCCAGAGCCAGGCCCAAGTGAACTTAATCAGCAAACCCCAGCCAACCCACTAGTTGGTTACACACAGCATTGTGCACTGATTCAGCTCTCGATCCCATTCTAGTCAGTGACACACCAGGAAAGCTTTCCAGAATAAATGGAGCCTCGAGGGGAGGAACATAAGGCCTTGCCCCTTTTGACCTTACCCTTTTGACCTTGCCGCTTTTGACCTTCCTCCTTGGACACTGGTCTGAGGACATTATGCTTAGTGCTGAGCAACATCTAGTGACCACAAGCAACAAGTACAAAGACAAAAGGCCAATGCTGAGGATGCCCAGGCAGAAAGAAAGATTGGTCCCAGGTCCTCGATGATCTTATCAAGCCCTGAGTGACCTCCCACCTCCACATTTTTGTGAGAAAAAGTCTCCTCTTTGTCCACGCCTATTTGTTGGGGTTTCTGTTACTCACAGCCAAAGTCATTCCTAACTGCTATTGACTTTCTTAAGCATGGAAACACTTTTACAAATGCCGTATCTTCACATTGCCCCCTTTTTTCTTTAAATTGGCTCCCCAGAATAGCAGGAGGGAAGCCACAAATCCTCGTTAAATCGATGCCGGCTGCGCTCACCTCACCCTGGAGCAATCAGTCCAGAGTAGCCCACATGAGAAGCAGCTTAACTCAAATCAACCCTTGAATTGTGTTCACTGATATAGCCAAGCTTCTAGAACACTTTCTAGCATATCATAGGTGCCCAATAGAGCTTGTTAAATGAACCATTTAACTGAGTTTTTGCTATTTCTCTGGATGGGCAATCACGTGTGTCTCTTGGGAATCTGTCTTGGTTGTTTTGTCTTCTCGAGGGACCTCCTGGAAATCACTCCCAGGTGAATTTTATGAAGCCTGCATGTCAGAGAGACCTTCCAAATTCAATGGAAATCTTCTCATGATACGATTACAAACAGAAACCATAACAGCTTTATCAAGATATTCTCATGCCATAAAATTCACCTTTTAAAGTGCCCAGTTCAGTGGTTTTTAGCATATTCACAGGGTATGTAACCATCACCACAGTATAATTCAAGGACATTTCCACCACCCCAAAAGGAAACTCCGTACCCATTAACAGTCATTTGGCACCACTCCTTCCCTCATCCCACCCAGGCCCAGCAACCACTAACCTCCTTTCTGTCTCTATAGAATTGCCTGTCCCGGGCATTTCATATAAGTGGAATCATACAAGGTGTGGTCTTTTGTGTCTGTCACTTAGCAAAATGTTTTCAAGGTTCATCCGAGTTGTGGCATGTATCAGTACTTCGTTCCTTTTTATTGCTGAATAATATTCCTTTATTCGGATATCCACTCATCACTTATCCACTCATCAGTTGATGGACACTTGAGCTCTTTCTACTCTTTGGCTATTATAAATAATGTTGCTGTGAACATTTGCTTACAAGTTTTTTTGGGTGTTTTTTTTGGTGGCAATATGTCTTCAATTCTCTTGGGTACATACCTAGGAATGGAATTGTTACGTTGTATGGTAACTAGGTGTAACCTTTGGAGGAACTGTCAAAGCAGTTGTTTCTCACCAGCAGTGTATAGAAGGTCCTGACTTCTCCACGTCCTCACCAACACTTGTGATTATCTGTCTCTTCGATTATAGCTATTCTGGTGGATGTGAAGTGATACCTCATTGTGGTTTTACTTTGTGTTTCCGTGAGGGCTAATGGTATTGAGCACCTTTTCATGTGTTTATCGGCCATTTGTATATCTTTGTTTAAAAAATGTACAGACTTAATTTAGAATTCCCTTCTTTTAATTATATGTAGTAACTGACACTAGTTTGTTGTATACTTTCCCCACTTTTTTATTTACCTACTAATAAGTTTGTTCTCTTGAGTTGCTATGTGTCAAGTATTAAACCAAGGTTTATTCCAACTATTGGTTCATTTAAACGTCACAAGAACCCATGATGTAGATAGTGTGTATTAGTTATCTATGTCGGGTAACAAATCGTTGCAAAAATTTAGTGGCTTCCCTGGCCGGGTGTGGCTCAGCAGTTGAGCGTCCACCTAGGATCCAGGAGATTGTGGTTCGATTCCAGGTCAGGGCACATGCCCGGGTTTCGGGCTCTATCCCCAGCAGGGGGCATGCAGGAGGCAGCCGATCAGCGACTCTCTCATTGATGTTTCTATCTCTCTCTCTCCCTCTCCTTTCCTCTCTCTGAAATCAATAAAGATATATTAAAAAAAAAATTTAGTGGCTTAAAACAACAACCATAATTAATTGTCTCTCATGGTTTCTGTAAGACAGGAATTTGGATAGACATGGGGGGATGGCTTGACTCTGCTACACACCCGGTGCTTCAACTGGAGGATTCAAAACCTGGGCACCGAAATATCAAATATCGCTGGCAAATATCATATCCGGCAGTTGCTGCTGGCTGTTAATTAAGACCTACACGTGGCCTCTTCATGTTCTTCACTACCTTGTTGGTGGTTACAAAGATTTATAAATATGTAAAACATTAGACTATTGTACACTCAAGATTGTGCACTTTGTTGTGTGAAAGTTATACCTCAGTTTTTAAGTGAGCCCTGTGGTTCCCATACTGAAGGATTTAAATCTTTTTAATTCTTTTTTTTTATTGATTTTAGAGAGAGAAAGAGAGAACAAACCAACATCGGCTTGTTGCTGCACACATTCACGCATTCATTGGTTGCTTCTTGTATGTGCCCTGACCGGAGATCGAACCGGCAACGTTGGCGTATCTGGACTACGCTCTAACCAACTGAGCTACCCAGCCAGGGCCCCGTACTGAAGCATTTAACAAGCCAATAAGATTCCATACTCCCCAACTGGAAAAAGTAATTTCTTACAATGACTATGTATTAACACTGCAGCTAGAAAAAAGCCCAAAGCTAGCTCGCTTCTTGGATGAGCAGCACCACCACGCCGATTTTGAAGCCATGCTACGCGAGGCCCACGAGGGGGCGCTAAGCGGCCGCCGTGATCACCCGGAGGCGCCGCTTTCCTTCCCCACCCCTTTCCGCCTTCAGAACCTGCCTCCCTCCACGCTGGCCTCTAAGCAGCAGCAGGGGCCTAGCTGGGTTCTTGTTTGAGACCTATTTTATTAATTAAGAACGAGAAATGCAAATATAGGATTTTGTGAAAACGTGGTATATTTTAAATGTTTTACATTTATTTTACAAATATGTGATGAATATCTTCCATACATTCTAGGGTATGTTTCTGAGACTGCTGGGGATTTTTTTGCACCTCTCCCAGAAGGACCATTTCCAGCTGAAGGAACACACATCTGTCCCCTCCCAGCACACACACACACACACACACACACACACACACACACACACGCACACACAGGTTTTAGCCAGGTGAGAGGCTCGGTATCTCCCAGTTTCTTGTGGTCCCTGCAGCCACCTATAGGTTTCCAAACAAAAATAGGACAACCCCAGACACAGGGACAAGACTCAACTATTCACCCAAAGTTGGAACATTTTTATAGATGAGGGTTTTGGGGGTTTTTTAATGATTTGACCACACGTGCTAGTTCTATTATAAAAGCCATGTAGGACCTCTGGTCTCAGATCCCTCAGTTCTACAAGTAGTTGTCATTTGTCGGAAACTGGATTTTGACTCTAACTGGAGAAACAGGCCAGGTAGAGCACAAACTTAGTCTTGTATAAACGATGAGCTTCTGAAGGGAGCCGGACGGCCGAGGGCTGGAGGCTTAGCGAGGTCTGGGGGAGAGGGGCTTCCAAGCTCCTGGGTTTCCTGTCTCTGCAAAGCTCCAGACTGGTAGAAAGAGGAAGTCTGCTGGTCAAAAAAAAAAAAGCCAAGACTTTTGGGGGCAGGGAGTAAGTCAAGTGGAAATCCTACCTCCCTCAGAAATTCCTGAATGTTCAGTAATGTGGCATTATCTTGACTTGGAGGTAAGGAAAGAGAGCAGACCAAGCAGAAGAAATGCCCATGAGGATATTTATGTTCTTATTACTGTTATAACTCACATAGTACCCACTACAAACAGGTGCTGGCATAAGCACATTATACTCATTTAATCTTCCCAACAGCCCTCTGAGGCGGGTATTATTAACACTTTTAGGGCTGGGGAAACTGAAGCACAAAGTCAGTGGGTGATTTTATGGGCTAAATTAGGTGTGTGTCCCCTCCCCAATGCCTATGCTGAAGCCCTAACCCCCATGTGACTGTATTTGGAGACAGGGCCTTTACGAAAGTCATTAAGGTGAAATGAGGTCATAAGGGTGGGGACCCTAGTCCAATAGGACTGATGTCTTTATTTTAAAAGGGGGGGGGAGGGGACACCATGAGTGCATGAACAGGGAGAAAAGGCCATGTGAGGGCACGAGAGGTGGCCATCTGCAAGCCGAGGAGAGAGCTCTCGCCATAAACCAACCCTGCTGGCCCCTTGATCTTGGACTTCCAGCCTTCAGAAGTGTGAGAAAATGTTTCTGTCATTTAAGCCACCCTCTCGGCTATTGTTAGAGCAGCCCTAGGTGACTTGCCCCAGATCTTCAGCCTGGCAAATGGAAGAACTGGCATTCGAACCCAGGCTGTTTGACACCTTTGCCCCCGCTTTTACCGGCATTTGCACAGCGCTTCTCGCCCTGAGAAAGGAGAGAGCAAGAGCCTTATTGGGGAACGCGATAATGCCACAGGGACTGCCAACATGCGCGGGCCTTTCCTCCGCACAGCCCACTGCGCTAAGTGCTTTGCATGCGTCACCCATTTACGAGCAACGACAATCCTGGGAGGTTAGTGCCATTATCGCCCCCGCTCCACTAAGGCCTTAAGAGGACTCCAATGGCGACAAACTCATTCCAGAGCCAGCTTGGAGCACTGCCACACTACAATTAATTTTAACTATCGGAGATCACTTTGTTATGCTCAGCTCCACCACCTGGCCAAAAACTGCTCAAGTGGGCCTCCTAAGTGAGAGAACAGAGTTGAGTCAAGTAATAATTAAGCCCCACTCCTCTGAGATGGCCTTTGAAATAAATGAGCTAATGAAGAGTTGTCCCCACTAAGATATCACAGCTTTGGAGAAAAAGGGCCAGTGGGGAGGCAGCCCTGCCCTGACGGGGAGGGGCAGGGGCAGGGGCAGGGGCGGGAGAGAGACGGGTATTTTTACGTTTACCAGTTCGATGCGGGTCTTTTTATATCTTATTGTCTCTTCTTAACTCCTTTATAATACCTGCTTTGATTTCTTTATCTCTTCATTTGAGCCACTGCGTCAGTTCTTGGTAAGTTTAGATGAATTTTCTTCTCATAAACCTACTCTCCTGTTGCACTGATTAGATGCTGGACGTCGTGAATCCGATGTGTTGGGTACCGGGTAGTTGTGGGGGTTTTTATTCTTACTCTTGATCTTTGGTCTAGGATGTTGTCAAGTTATTTAGAAACAGTTTGATTCTTTCAGCTCTTAACTTCTGATTTTTAGGCAAGACCCAAACAGTGTTTAGTCTAAAGATAATGATTCTCAATTGCCGAGGTCGGTGGGAAAGCCTAGTCCCGGCCAGGTGCTGCGACTCCCTTGTCCTTTCAGGTGGCTCTTTCCTGGGCCTCAAGTCGTTTTCTCACCTACGTGCTGATCGGGACTCCGCCTCATTCCTGAAGAGACCCTCTGCTGCCTTTCCAAGCTCTATGCCCACTCTCTCCTCTCCAGAGCTCTGTACCTTGAGCTCTTGCCACTGTGGTCTCCCCAGACTTTCAGTTCTAGCTGCTCAACCAAGGGAGCCCTTGGGCTCCACTGGGGTTCTCCCTCCACGTGCCATAGCCTGGAAGCTCTCTAAAGGCGTCAGCAGGGCGATCATCAGGCCACGCTTGTTTCCTCTTAGGGACCACTGGCCTTGCTGCCTGATCCCCAGTTATCTTGAAAGCTGTCCTTTGTTATTGTTGTTTCAATCGGAAGGTAAATCCATTCTCTGTCACTCCATCTTGGTTGGAAGTAGAAGGCTCCTGTTTACTCTTTCAATTAGATTTTATCATTTTTTCCCCATAGGTCCAGGGCCATCTCACTAAATTTGTGTCATGATTTTTATTATTGGAACTGGACTATTTCCTCCCGTCTGCATTTCTAGGAGCTTATTTCTAGAGTGCAGAAAAACTATTGATTTTTGGATATATAACATTGAATGTGTTAACAGATGTCCTGAAATTGAGTCACGCATTGGTCTTAACTTTATTCGGTCATAAAACATGAAGATGAGAGGTAGGCATCTAAGGCGGGTGCAGCTGCTCAGCAGGGCCAGCAGGGGCCCGCGTTTGCTCCGCTCTTCAGCACGCTGACTTTTATAAGCATGCCGTTCCTTCATGGCACGAAATAACAAGGCTGCCACAGCTCCAGGCCTCCCGCATGTGGCCCAAGCAGAAAGAAGGCAGAAGCGGGAATGGCAACTACCATATCAGGCAAGCAAGATTTCTCAGAATAAATTAGATTGTGTCTTATTAGCCAGAACTACATTTGACCACCTATAACAGCAATTTAGTCTCGGGAAGCAAGTGTTTAGCCAGATATTTTGCCAAATTCATAAAATAATCAGGGTTCTGATTGGTAGTGTAGAAAGAACTGACATTGGACAGGCAGCTAATAGGTCTACGAGCTACTCTTGCACTCTGAAAATAAACTCTCCTGGCTCATAGTGAATTATTCTCTTAAATGCATTGCCAGATCATATTTGACAATTTTTTGAAGTTACATTTTTTCAGGCTGTTGCAATGTCCAGGATCAAAGGCTTGAACAAAGGTATTGGAGATGGAATAGAAACATATTTTCAGAGATAGTATCAAGGCCCCGTGACCAGACCTGATTAACTGCACATAGAAATGCTAGGAAAAAAAGTGAGAACAGAAATGGGCAGTAGACTAAAAAGGGAATAATCACCAGTACTATTAAATGTTAAATCGCCTTTAAACACTAAAGCTGAAACACTTGTGAAATTTCCTCTGTGCTTCAGATTTCTATTAGTTTGGAGTATCCTAATTACATATTTAGCGTTTTAGTCAACATGTATGAAAAACTCTTATTAATCTCTCTGGACTTTTATTAAAATGACACCCTAGCTGTGACTTTCAGATACATACTGAAATATTTATAGATAAAATTATATATCTAGTATTTGCTTCAAAAGAACATGGGAGTCTTGGAGGAGAAAGTAGAAATAGAGATGAAATAATATTGGCCGTAAGATGATTATTGAAGCTGGGTATTGGATATACGGGGTTCATTGTATTACTGTCTTCTTTTGAATGTTTGGGATTTCCCATAATTAAAAATTTTTTAAGTTTATGGAATGGAAGCATGTATGTTTATGCATATACATATATTTTTTTAAATGATAAACAGAGGGTTCAGTAGGGATTTTATTCCACAGGGTATCTGCTTTGTAAAGAAGGGAACAGTACATGGTCAATATTCATGGGAGGATAGTTCTGTTTCTTCCTGAACTTGGTCATAAGCAGCCTGGGTACAGCCTGCACCAGCCCTCCAGTAGCCACTGCCACCTTCCTCATCACTGTCCTTAGCTTCAGAGTCTACAACCCCATATTGTTCCTCTGTCCAGCTCTAGATTCTGTCAAATTCCTAACATTATTCAAAGTGACAATGACTGAATTTGTTTGGTACCAGCAATCTAAAGCCCAAAATGCTTCAAAGATTAAATAATCACACATTTAAAATACATAGAAAAATAATATAATTAGAATTTATACAAAGTAGATTACAAAACAAGTACACTACAAGAAATACATCTTATATCCAAGCACAAAAATTTGGAAATATATGTTTAAGAAAAAAACATTTATTTTTAAATGCTGAGTGGGAAGGCATAGACTGAGTTCTGCTAGCAGAAATTTTCATTCCATTCTCAAGCTTCGAGATTAGACAGCTGTTCCTCTTTCCAAATTCTGTTTAATTTCAGCTGTATATTTCCCATAAAATCTTTCTGCCTTCTTGTTGAATTTGGCGTTCCTTTCATTAATGTAATCGATATCTGCATCATCATTATAAGGTCGTCTCCGGCTATATTTGTCTCGTTTTTCAATTCTAAGGGGAAAAAATAATAATTTACAAATTTGTCTTTTTTTTTTAATTGATTTAATTTTAGAGAGAGAGGAATGGGGGGGGGGAGAGAGAGAAAGAGAAACATTGATTTGTTGTTCCACTTATTTATGCATTCACTCATTGATTCTTGCATGTGCTCTGACAGGGACTCGAACCCACACCCTTTGCATATGGGATGATGCTCTAACCAACCAAGCTAGCCAGCCAGGGTTTGCCTTCTTTTTTGGTCTTAATAGAACATGGCCACATAGTTAAGAACAGAATCAATACACTTAGAATAGCACATTTTGGGGGGTGGGGGAGCAGTTTTCACACAACCCTGGGTAAGAACCATGAAATCCAGTAACATACAAACTCATCTTCAGAATACTTCTGAAAGAGCAATGACATTATTAGAAACTGGGCACATATGGAGTGCACGGTACGTGATAGACACCATCCTTATACTTCACATGTATTAACTCCTAACACAAATTCATTCCGCTCTGCCTAACATTCACCCGTCAGGATTAAGAAACGCAAATGTAATGGAGGTATGTTACTAGAACATTCTTACTTCTTCAAATCAAATAGCAGCGTGATTGCTCAATAAAAGTTCTAAAAGAAGAATCTTCTTTAGACCTTTCCCTGCCTCAAATACAATAATTCAATTTTATCAATATTTTGCTTCTCCACCCCAAATCATACGGACTTCACTCACTTTGCCATTAAGCATTTAAAATTTCACACTGCTCTATTGAGACTTACTGTTTTTCCAGGTCTGTGACCATCCTGTCGATTTCCTGCGCGGAAGGCACGTGCGTCCCATGGATGAGACTGTTAGACGTGGGGAAAAGCTCTTCTCCGCTGAAAGACGCAAAACGGACTTAGAGCGACACCCGAAGCGCACCGCACCTTCACATTTCAGACTAAACTGCCGTTTACGACGAGAGATAAGACACATACATACATTTACCGTGGGGCCCTACCTTGACTTTTTTAAAAATACAAAATTGGAAGGGACCTAAAAAATCACTTACTCTGACACCTTCGCTCTATAGGTGAAAGGGCCAAGGACCAGAGGTCAAAGGACTTGGTTCCAGGTTCAGGTTATTTTTCTTTCCACTAAAGCAGGGGTCCGCAAGCCTCACCACCTATTTCTATAAACAGTTTTACTGGGACACAGCCACACCCATTTGTCTATAGATCCTCTATGCTGCTCTCACATCACAACAGCAGTTGAGTAGCTGTGACAGAGACCATCCAGTCACAAAGCCTAAAATATTTACTATCTGGTCCCTTACAAAAAAGTGCACATGCTGGCCCTACAGCATTCTACCCCCTAAAATAATATCTGAGTGACTATGATAATCTGGGTGTTAACCACTCCACAGTCTTAGAACATCCAGCTAGAAAGAAACCAGGTGAGGAGCTTAGCTGCTGTGGAGTGAGCAATAAACAGTGTTAAGACCACAAATCATTCTCAGATAGCTGTCTGATAACCCATACCTAAGCATCACCTAAGCATTACTTATGTGTGTGTGTTGTATACCATACACATACAAATATATCTATATTACCTCAGGATGGAAAACAAAACAGAACACAAAAACACTTTCATTGCTGTCAACTTACTGCTTTTCTCTCAGTCTCTCATACGTTTCCATGTCAGGTTTGATCTGTTTGGTCAACCGATGATACTGGCGTAACTGGGCAGCAGCATAATCTAAAAAGAAAATGAGAATCAGAGATAATACTTCCTTGTTTGGTCATTATGATTCAGGAAAATAATCAAAATAATTATTAGTAATAGAAGCACAAGACACCAATCTAAGCACACCTCAGGATAGATACTAATACAAGCCTTGATGAATTTTACCAGAAAGAATGACAGAAGCCAGCTGACTGAAGTACAGCCTTTACTGCTGCCCTCGGAGACATATTTGTATTTTCTTGGGTTTATGCCTCTTAGAGAATACCCCGGAAGGGCGCACCCTTTCACAAACCAGAAACACTGAAGGTGATGCTCACCTAAGGCCGGTTTAATAAAGTAAAAGCCAATTCTACCTGAAAATCCCAGGTCGGGGTTTTTCCTCTTCTTTTTCCTCTCCCATCTTTCCGCATCTTCTGCGCTGATCTCCAGTAACTTCACTTTCTCATAGTCTTCCCCTCTTGCTGCACACTCCTAAAAAGAATGGAAAAAAGCGGAAACTTGCAATGATGATACAAGCAATTATTTCATCTGTACTTTAAATCAAGAAAGAGTGAATCAAGTTATCTAGAAATACTTCTAAAATAATGATTAATATTCAAAGAAAATTCAGAATCTTCTACGGCATATAAGAAATAAACACACCGATTTTAGAATAATAGTTATTCAGCCTTTATCGGGTGTCAGACCCTGTTTTAAATGTTTTACATGCATGGACTCATTTAATTCATAACTCAATTATTATCATAGTCTCCATTTTACAGATGAGAAAACAGAGGCACAAACAGGTTAAATAACTCACCCAAAGTGTTGCAGCTAGTAAAAAGCAGAACCAAGATCTGAACTCTGGCAGTCTGGCCCAAGAGCCAGTGTACAAAACCACCATGTTCTACTGTGTCAACACAACAGAAAAACTGAGTAAGCCACTTATGAAGACAGCAGAGGAATTCCTAACCTTTTTCTTTTCTTCTTCCTGCAGTTCCCACTCCAAACGAGCTTTTCTGGCTTCCCAATTTGCAGGTAATTTTAGTCTTTTATCTTCTTCCACAACTTCCTGGTGATTTAATTTACGGGCTTCATTCTAAAACAGTAACACAAAAAGTCTGTAGCTGAAAGATGAAAATCAATCCAAACAGATCTTGCCTTTTTTGAGGGTCAGGTAAGACACATTAACGAGGGGACACCATTTTATCCTAAAAGCAACAGAGAGTCATCAAAGGATTTTAAGCAAAGGAACTGTCTAATAGTTCTGCATTTGTATAGAGTCAAGAAAAATGTGTTGGGCTGCACTGGTTTGCTGCTCCAGAGGCCTGGCGGTTAATGTCAGCTTTGCCTCTGTTTGGCTGTGTAGCCCTTCAAGCAGGTCCCTTCGGGTTGAATAAGAAAAGGTTTCACAAAGTGGGGAAGGACTACTACAGCGGCACTAAAGACTTTAGGTGGGATGACATAATATTAAATCACATGATGAGAAAGATGTTCTACTTTCAATTCTATTTTAATCCTGATTAATTCAAGGAAAAAGCCTCAATTTGGGGCGGGGGCTATAATGCCTATCTTAATATCTCTAATCCTTTCCAAGTCCCCCCTCCTTTTTAAATATTTAACAGTTTAAATTATGGCAAATGAAATTTTTCATTTGGATTACTCTGTGAAGTCTGTTTCAAAATAAAGTTAGCTACATAAAACAAAATGAGTATATCATCTTAAGGATACATTGAATTAGATGTTTCTTAGGTCACAGGCTAATGGCAATTAAGTCCAGGAAGCCATGTCTCCTAATTTCCAACCAGATGTTCTTTACACAGTACATCCAAGTAAATATTTCCATGCGTTTAAGTCTTTATTAATCTAATAAAAGTTAATCTAAAAGTTAATCTAATAAAGACTAACTTTGGGGGGCAAAGAGAGATACTCAACTACCATCCGTAATTTACTCCTGACTCTGGCAATGCCCTCAGGTGAAGACACCAAGAACACACCTGAAGTCAAACAAAGTTGTGTTTCTTGCACTAAAGAAGACAGCAAACCATAGGGAACTACAGGCATTGCAGTGAGGCGTTAGGAGGGGCTAATTATAGGATCTGGGTTTGTATCAGGTGACTGGGGGGGAAATTCAAGGAAGCATGGTTGTGCTCTGGATTGGCACTATCAGAAAGCCAGGGCATTCTATGATTATGTTAAGTTCTTACATAGTAGGTAAGATTAATGGACCAAGACTAATGTTTTATTTGGTAATAACAGTCTATGACGTTAGCAGAAGAGAGGAACGTGGGGTCATTTCTGTGGTTTAAATAGTCTTGTTTTTGTCTCATTCAAATAGTGGAGAGTGATTGGGGTTTTCATGGCCGGGCTGTCTGTCAGGCCACTTCAAGTATGAAAGTCATGAATTGCTTGCTTGCTTTCTCAGCTCCAACTGCAGCCAGTTGTTTGCTGGACTCTTATCCCTAACATAAATTCTCTTCTTTTGCATTTGTCCCCTCTGCTTGGATATTTCTTCCTCCAACTTCTTTGTCTGAGAATACCTTACTCATCTTTTAAATAGTATTTTGGCCCTGGCCGGTATGGCTCAGTGGTAGAGCATTGGCAAGCAACCAAGGGTTTACAGTTAGATTCCCGTTCAAGGGGTCAAGGGCACATACCTGGGTTGCAGGTTCGTTCCTTGGCCTGGTCGGGGCGAGTGCGGGAGGCAACAGGTTGGTGTATCTCTCTCATATTGATGTTTCTCTCTCTCCCCCTTCCTCCCACTCTCTCTAAAAATCAATGGAAAAATATCCTCTGGTGAGGATTAATAAAACAAAAAAAATTGTAGTTTAGGTGTCTTATATAAGGCACTCCCTGGAGCTCCCCCACACTGTATAAATCTCTCCTCTTTACTCACAGGGCCCATGTTTCTAACTGTTGCATGACATTTACCACAGTATAATTTCTAGCTATAACACTGTCTCCTCTTCTTAAGAACAGAGGCCTTATCTTAATCATCTTGTTCCCCTCGAACAAGCTCAACCACTGACACTACAGACTTTCACAGATTTGTTGATTATTTCTGAATGAAGAGGCAAACAGCTCTCATATAAACATTGGACAAAGTTTCTACATATTTCCATAGGTAAAATGGAGTTTGTTAGAATGCAACAGGGAGATTGTTAGTAATAGAGACTCCCAAACCTAACCTAGGTAAGTTAAATCAGATGTAGGTGGGAGGGGGATTGGGGAGAGTATGCGTACAGGTGACCCTTGGACAACAGCAGGTTTTAAGTGCAGGGGTCCACTTAAACCTAAAGACACTAGGCCCTTCCTATCCCTGGGTTTCACATCCACGGATTCAACCAACCTCAGATCTAAAACAGTATTTTCACATTCCCTACATCTGACCCTTGAACAACGTGGGGATTATGGGTGCCACTCCAGTACAGTCGAAAGTTCGCGTATAATACTGTTTTCATTCTGCGAGGTTGGCTGACTCTAAGTATGCCGAGGGCAGACTATAGAGTCCAAAGTCATACAGTGGTACCTCGGTTTTCAAGCGTTTCAGAACTCGAACTGTCTTCCACAAGGGATTACCATGGATTTTCGACTGGGTGCGCAGCACCCCTAACCCAGGCGTTGTTGAAGGGTCAACTGTATTTTCAAAAGTGATGCTACGAGGGTTGAGAACCACCGGGATAGATCTTTCATCCAGCTATGTGGGTCTCTTAGTCACAATGATGCGACTTCCTCGTCCCCCCACACGCAGCAAGGGCCTGACAAATGACAGGTCTCAGCCAGGGCTACTTACCCGCTTTAGATGCAGCTCCCGGAATTTGCGCAGTCTCTGCTCGCGCTTCTGGGCGGACAGCTCCTCCGCCGTCGCGAGGGGCTGCTCCTCCTCCGCGCTGTTCACGGGCACCTGCGACAAGGAGAAACGGCTGTTGGCAGGGCCGGCTCAGCTTCTCCCGGGGCTGCCCAGGCCGATTTCCCGCTCGGGCCTGACAGGCCGCGCCAGGCCCGCACAGCCGACTCCGACCCATGTCTACTCCTCCTTGGCCCGGCACCCAGACATCTCCTCTACCTCTCGCCCCTGCCGCCTCCTGGACCCCTACCCCACAAAAAAACCCTGGATAGAGCCGGCGGCACTTACCTTCTCGGCTAGAGCCGCAGCCGCCATCACAGCCTTCCTCTTCCCACTTCCGGCAACAACACAGCACTTCCGTCGGCCTTCCGATAGAGACTAATAGTCTACGATAAGCCCCGCCCCTTCCTGGCAGCCTCAGGAGAATAGGACCAATCCCTGCTCCTTCTAGCAGTGAGCTGTTTTCGATTGGGCAGGACCTTGCGCAGCCGCAGAAGGTCGTGGGGAGAGGTGAGGTGGAGAGGGCGGGCCGGGAAGTGCTCGGAAGGGGCGGCTGAGGAGGAATGGCGGCCCCTGAACCTGGTAGGAAGTTACCTCAACTGAGTGCGGCTCTCTGGAGCGTAAAGTGCTTATCCTGAGTGTCACCTACTCCGAGGCAGCTCTCCCCTGACTTCCTTGTCTCACATAGGCCCTTAGTATTGTCGTATGGCCCTATTTTAATTTTCTCAGTAGCATAAGATATTTTCTCTTTGTTCATTTTCTGTTTTCCGCATCGACGTTGTGAACTGCAGGAGCGCAGGCACGTCCATCTTGTTTACTCTTCTGTGTCCAACAAGAAAACTGCCCGAATGAGTAACAGTGGTTAATAAAATAAGGTGCTGGATACAAGAGGAATATATGAAAAGTATTTTTTCTGCTCTAATAACCGCTAATTCGATGTAGAAATGAAAAAGTAAGCCTCCAAATAAAAAGATATCTAGGTATAAAATTTAAACGGTAACAGGGATAAAAACAAAATAATTCGAGGTACAGAAAGATTAAGTTTGAGGTTGCGGGCTCCATTCCCAGTTGGGGGCGTGCTGGAGGCGGCTGATCAGTGCCGACTCTCATCACTGATGTTTCTCTCTCCTTCCCTCTCCCTTTCTCTCTCTGAAATCAGTCAAGAAATATGTTTTTAAAAAAGATTGTTTGAATAGGTGGATTTTCTGGTTGGAAGACAATAGTAAAGTGTGGCATCACAAAAAGAGTATCTAGATGAGTATAAATGCAATGTTATTTCCATCAGAATCTCAGTAGATTATTCTTTTTGTTTGGGGAACTGGAAAATAACGGCAAAAATCCAGACGTTCAACAGCACGCTGTATTGGTGAGACCGGTAGGCCTGAACATTGGCGCAGCCCCTAGGGCTAGGCGGGTGTTTCTTGCTGGGCAGTCCGGGGAGAAGCCTGGCGGGCCCCGACTCCAGCCGGGCCTCCTTGCTGCGAGTGGAGTGCCGGAGGACAGCAGGGAGGAGGAGCAGCCCCTCGAGGCAGCAATTCCAGGAGCTAAAACCTGTCACCCAGCCAGGCCCCCTGAACGGTTTTCTTTCCGTATGTGACTCATTCAGTAGCATCTACAATCCTCTCAAGTACCTCTAAACAGTGAAACTCATACTTTGGGACACCGTGTTTCAAACCAATCCTAAGAGACTTGCTCACATCACACAGCCATTGAGTGAAGTCATATCTTGCTGGCCTTATTTGCAAACAGTTGCTCTTTCTGTCCTTACTACATTGTTCCTCGAGGCAGTAAAATAATATTTAAATATATAATACAGTTGTATACCTCCATCTCCTCCCCCTACAACAAAATCCAAAAGTCTGCTGTGGATGGCCTATCATACAAGAACACGAATAACATCTATTTGGGTTTATTTCCCTACCTATGCTAACAAATTTGATTTGTCCTTGTGGTAGAATGAAGTTTGAAAATTAAATCACCAGAAAGTTGCGGAGTAAGATAAAAGACTTAAATTACCTGCAAACTGGGAAGCTAAAAGAGCTCTTTTGGAATGAGAATTGCAGGAAACAGAAAAGAAAAAAGTAAATACAACTCATACCATCATAAGCTATAGATGCAAATATTACATTGTTTTGTTGAAGCAGTTTGCAGCATGGTAGTCAAGCACTCTGGCTCTGGTTTCCTCATCTATACCTTAGAGAACTGTGAGAATAAAAAATGTAAAACATGTAGAGCAGAGCCTGGCACATAGAGCCAGAGTAAAAGGCTAAGCTACAGTAACAACAGCTCCAACAATAAGAAAGATTAGTCTTTAACGTATCAGGTCCCAGGTGAGCAGCCCAAGTCAGAGAAGCAGCTCTGTTCCATACAAGTGTTCGTTCCATTGTTGCTCCACCATTCGCTAGTGCATTGTAGGTGTCTGCCTGGGCAAAGCTAAGTGGTTGCAAGTTCCAGGCAGCAGGAAGGGGAATGGTGTAGAAGAGGCACAGCCATGGTCTTAGGTCTGGCCTTGGAAGCAGCCCTCAGCACTTCTGTATGTTGTTGAGAACTTAAGTCAACTGCCTGATCCAACAGCAGGGGAGGTTGGGAAATGGGCAGCCTTGAGCCCAGAAAGGAGGGGAGAATTTTGATGGATACACAGTGTATCCACCACAGCTATTTTTGGTGTCAGTGTTAAAGGCTTATTCTTACAGATCAGCAAATTCCACAATTTTCTTTATTAGTCAAAGTATAGTCCTGATGGCAGTCTTAAGGCCTTTTTTAATTTAAAAGGAATCATGCAATTATATAAGGTAGTAGAGGTAACGTTTACCCCCCCTTTTACTGGAGATTGGTGCAGAAGATGTAGAAAGATGGGAGAGGAAAAAGAAGAGGAAAAACCCTGATCTGGGATTTTCAGATAAAATTGGCTTTTACTTCGTTGAATGGGCCCATTAATGACCCACTTAATAGCAGGCCTAATAATGCTCCAACATCTAAAATAGTCTGTGGTTCTCATTTTATTTTTAGATTATGCTGCTGCCCAGTTATGCCAGTATCACCGGTCGACCACGCAGATCAAACCTGACAGAAACATATGAAACACTGAGAGAAAAGCAGTAAGCCTATGTGATTTAATAGCATACTCTTTATGTTACTGAAAGGACTTAAATTGAAGAGTGCTAATTTTGGAGCTTTGCGTCCTGACTCTACCACTTACTATGTGTCAGACCATTTTTCCCCATCAATTTTCTCATCTGTATACAGGAAATAATAATAGTGCTTACTTCATAGGTTTATTGTAAAGATTAAATGAATTCATAGAATGGCACTTAATGTTTGGCATATAGTAAGCACTGTTTAGTGTTAGCTATTACTATTATCATGATTATGACTGTTACTATTACTGTGTCCCTTACCTGTGTAGGATATTTACTTTCATCATGTGCAGTAAGCAATGCTAAACTGCACTCTATCTTTCCCTAATTATGTAAGACAGGCAATGTGCTTAAGATCATGATTATATTAATAGCTATAGTGTTGAGTGGAGAGAGCTATAAATTGTGCGGAGCACAATGTGTTCTCACTTAAGCTCTCCCACTGTGTGAACTTGGTTGAGTAAGTTCAGTAGCCACTGGTCCTCAGCTAGTTCATATGGGCACTGCAGTAGATTTCTTAAATACCTTTTTTCAAGTCTGAATTCTTTTTCTTGGAAATCAAATATGATCCCATTGTTTTCTATTTTTTAACCACTGAAGGTATAGGATCTTTATAGTTACTCACCACCACTCATCACCAGCTCTTTGTCAGTGGAGAGGAGTTCTGCCCAACATGTAACAGTCTCCTTCATGGAACACATGTGCCTCCCACAGAGGAAATTGATAGGATGGTCATAGACTTAGAAAAGCTGTAAGTACCACAAATGCAACCTAAAGTTTTCATATTGATTTCATGCCAAGTGACAAAATTAACCTTATGGTCTTGAAGTATAACAACTGGACAGAAATTAAGGAACATACGAAGTATTACTTTCAAGAATGGTCCCACTCACCACCACTTTTATATTTGTGTTTTAAATGGGGTAATTATTAGGCAAAATCAACAGACTATAAAAATTCTTTCAAAGTAGTGTACTGTATCATTGTCCTTACATTTCAGTGTGAACCTGGGTTTTTTCCTAAACTTCAGATCATCCAACAGTAGTGTTTATAAAGAGAGATTGGTATAGGCATAGAAAAAAATACAGGATATACATCATACTATTTACGATAATTGCCTTTGAGGATTGGGTAAAGATGTGGTAATTTGACTTATTTTTTTAAATAGTTTGAGACAAATACATACCCATTTTGCCCAATCTTACACACACACACACAAAAACATCAATAAACTGCCATAGTTTTGTTCTCCAGCATTTCCAAAGAACCATTTAATACCTTTGTACTAAGGGAAAAGAAAGAAGGGGAGGGAAAGATTAATAGGAGTAGGTTTCATAAATCATACTGACCTGGGATTAAGGAAAAATAGGATTTTTTCCAGGGGAGAAAAGCACTCCCAATAGCCACTGCAGCTTCAACAAAAAACAAAACAGGTATCAATATTATGACTTGAGGACTACTCTGAAGATGACTGGGTGAATACTAAAGCCATTAATTCAGTCAGTACTGTGATAAGCTGTGTAGGAAAGGTTCATTTTGAAGAGTTGGGGCAGGCATTGGAAACTGGAGCTCAGAAAACTAGTACACCATTGGACAGCACTGAATCTAGACTCTTGGTACAAATTCTCATCTTGTTATACAGCCAAGCACTGCGTTAACAGTGTTTCAGTTAATGACAGATATACAAGGGTGGTCCTATGAGATTACAATGAAGCTGAAAAATTCCTATTACCTAGTGAGGTATTGTAATGTAACAAAATGCATTACTCAGGTGTCTCTGGTGATGCTGGTGTAAACAAGCCTACTGAAGCACAGCAGAGTTATGTACAGTACATAATACTTGATAAATGACTGTTACTGGTTTATGTATTTACTATACCTATCTTAGTATTCTTACAAAGTTTGCTTAAAACAGTATGCCGTGTTACATCATGTTTACATCTCCATTGCATCATTTTCTGTTGTGCTTGATTTAATCTCATGTTGTTGTTTACGGTAACATGCTGTACAGATTTCTAGCCCAGGAGCAACAGGCTATACCATATGAATAGCCTAGGTGTGTAGGCTGTACCATCTAGGTTTGTGTTAAGTGCCCTCTGTTTGCAGTGATGAAATGGGCTAATTACACATTTCTCAAAACAAATTCCTGTGGTTTAAGTGGCACATGACCGTATTGTCCAGATTATTTAGTAACAGGGTATCACATACCTGAGCAATTGTATCCCACTTATGTAAAGACATAAGTCTGGGGGTATGCACTGTTATCTTGTGTGTTACAAAACATAGGAGAGATAAAACATAGTCCTGGCCAAGCTGAACTAACTAGATTAAGTTAGACAAGGATGGGGTGATTATGGAAAAAATATATGTATTTTCAGGGTACTGAAAAGAGAAAATGAGCCAATAGAGTAAGAGAAATTAAATAGGGAAGTCTCAAGCATGTTAATAGGCTGAAGTCTCCTTGAAAGCTAATGGTAAAGGTGGCTGAGATCATTCTAGAAGTGAAATCTCCTAAGTGGCACATACCCATAGCAACTAGTCAGACCTCTCTTAAGAAAGAAGGGGTTTGGGTGAAGAAGTCATTTGGCTGTTAAGCGGCTTATGTTCAAACAGAGGTCATGATTAGATTGGGTACTTTCCATTACCAGCTGACAGTGAAAAAAAATTCTAGTATTGTCAATTTAGTCTCTCTTACAAGGAAATCCTTTGAGTTATGCAACTTTAGTAAGATACCAATAACAGGGTGCTCGGGTTAACCACATTTTAGTTACAAACCTTAAAACCAATCAATCCTTAACGTTTTCTGACTTTGCTAACACCAGGCCAGTCTACCAATATTAATGTTCTCCTTGGAATAAAAGTGAACCTAACCATGTAACCTTTATTCCTTTAGGAGCACATTACCTTCCTAATAACCCATTAACCCAAATGTGAAAATGTTTATCCAAAGCAACCCCTTCTTCCATGAAATTCCTTGTTCTAATCCAGTGCTGCTGGCTTAAGGGATGAAAATGTTACCAAGGCTTTATAAGTGATAGTGACAGGAATTAAATGTCTAGGAATGTACATATGCAAGTCATTGTGCACTAAAGGTCTATCCAATACATTCTATGATAAAAATATCTGCACTTTCCTTTAAGATAGCCACTAGCCACATGTAGCTAATTAACACAAGTGGCTAGTACAACAAAGAAATTTAAGTAATCACATGACTATCTTATTGAAAAGTGCAGGTAAAATAGTGGACAGCTTTAGTTAATAACTTAAGTCCAACTAGAGGACCATCACTTTTAAAAAGCCAACTTCTACTTAATTTGTAGTTTCAGCCTGCTCATCTCTTCACGTAATCTCTGGGTGTTTTGTTCCTTGGTTAAACTTCAGTTCTCTCGTCTCAAACAATTCGCTTTTCAAACCCACCACCACCTTCATGCTGGTATTTGTATGATCAATCATGCAACAAAGAGAGAATGCGCAAGTATGAGTTTACCGCTTTCTCATGTTAACATCCCAGGAAATTGTGCTGTGAATATTGTTCCTTTTTTTGGTTAAGTTTACACTTTTACTGTCCATTTCATTGTTTTTAAAGTGTTTACATTAGACATATACTGTATATAAGATTAAAACGGAATCATTTGGGGGTCTGGAACAGATTAACTCAATTTACATTATCTCTAATAGGAAAAAATGATTTGGTTTTCAAACTATCTTCCAGAATGAATTAAGTTCTAGAACCAAGGTTCCACTGTATTTGTGTTTTCCTTCTGATATTCTGTCCATTATGTTCTAACTTGTTATCCCGGCCTATTTGGAAATCTATTTTCTAAATTTGAGGCTGTTCAAGATGGGAGCAGAAGAGTAGAGAAGAAAAATATATGCATATCTAAGAGAAAAAATAGATAGCACTCAAAAAACCACCAAAAAAACCCCTCATGCATGTTTTATCTGTTAGGATTTCTAATTTTTACCTAGGTTCTAGCAAAATATGTTTTACTGCTATGCCCCAGCACATAAGCTTAATAAATTCATTAAGCTGGCTGGCATGTTATGTTCAAACATTTGATCTAATAAGCCAAAAACACTTGTATTAGTTAATCTAAAAGTAGCTTAAATCTTTTTATTTTTGGTGTCCACTATGTATTAATGGGCAAAAACTACTACACGAATGTTTATAATCAATCTATTTCAGTTTGTAGTTAACATTCATTTTAAAGGCCCATTATGTAAGATGTGTAATAAAGTGAGACTAAAACAGTAAAAACAAGAAATTTATTAACAAATATATATACAACACAGTTTAATTACTGTCTTATAAATTTCATTTTTATATAACCAACCAATATTACACGAAACATTTACAAGTATATATACAAGACTCCCACCTGTACACAATTCTCTGGTCCATCTGTGCTATCTCGTATCTGCCAAGAGAAATCTAAAATGTTAATTACCACTAAATCGCTCACAGGAATGAATGCTATAGAAAACACAAATTTGCAATAAAGTGCATTTCAGGCAACCTTAGCCATCACTTTTCTTTAAACAGGTTTCCACAATTCATATGGACTTTTTTTCTGGTTTATTTTTGGAGATCCTGAAGAGGTCTCTTCAGCAGTTTTAGTCAATTTCTGAAGCACTGACTTTGCTACAGAATTCTGTAAGAGAACAAATTCTTAAGTCAGCTTCCCAGATGCATATATTGTACATACTTAAAATATCTGCTTTTACATTAAATAATTCCATTTAAGATTGAAACTAGAGACACCAACCAGAGCCAAGCATGGAACTCATCTGTAACCAGACTCAAATGTTAGGTAAAGAAACTACAGAGCATATTACAATAATGAGATGTTATAAAAAGAATGACAAGCCCTGGCTGGTGTAATTTCAGTTGGATGGGGGTCGTCCTGTGCATGGAAAGGTTGCCAGTAGGGGATGCACAGGAGGCAACTGATCAATGTTTCCTTCTCCCCCTAAAAAAATCAATTTTTAAAAATCTTTAAAAAAAATGACAAAAGCCATTATGTAAAAGTGGCACAAAAGTATACAAAATATTAATTCTATAAAGTGGCTTAGTAGGCCCCCAATTATCTTGACAAAGAGCAATGACCCTTTCAACAAAAATAAAAGCCCACATAATGGCTATATGTTCCAAGTCCTTAGATATACTTACATTAGAGCTAATGCTTTTTTGCTGGGAAGACTTTTCACTGGCATTCTTAGTTCCATCTTCTGTTAGCTTTTCTGACAGCTAGACAGGAAGAGAAAATATGTTTTTTAAAAACTGTACCTTTGGTTTACAATACTATATACAAAGCAGCCCAACAGTATATAAATTTAGCTGCAGGGACACAACAAATCAAGTTGGATCTAACCAGTTATCAGTCTAAACAACACTGTACTCGTTTCCCCCTAACAAAAATTGATGCAATAAATGGGCCTGAAGACGACACTTCCCCGTAAAGCAGTCCTGTATCCCCAAATACAAGTTCAAACGACTTGAAAGTAAAGTCATACCAGAAAATACCTAGTTTCAAAGAACTAAGGTAGCAATTTTCAACTGGTATGCTGCAAGAATTTTTAAAACATGCAATACCTGACTATTTAGTCAGAGGCACTGACCTCTTTTCCTAAAGATTGTCAGGTTAAAAAAAAGGGGGGGAGGGGGGGACAGCCAACACAATAGCCCTTATGGTGTGAATGAATCAAAATTATACTTTTTGACAGATCAGCAAAAAATATGTACTTTGGTGTGCCGTGGAATTTTAGTAATTTGTTTATGTATACCTTGAGATGAAAAAGGTTGAAAATCACTTAAGGCATTAGCCCAGTTGGGTACCTAATCATCTGAAAAAGCAACAACTAAGATCTTATTTGTCTACTACTAATACTTAAGCATACACATATCTGGGTCTGAATGATAGGTTCATCTAGTTATCATCTTTCCTGTTTAATAATTCCTAGCTACCTTAAACCTTTAAAGCTATGGATTTTTATGCTTTGTGTTTCAACATAATTAAAAGACAGTGCAATTTGCCAATGCACATCCTGCACATTTCTGGAGAATTATAAACTTATCTGCAAGTGAAGCAGGCCTCTTCTTCTGTAATCTCTCAAAACATCTGGAATATATTGCATATATTATGAAATGGACATCTCTATCACAGATGCTCCAACATTACCAAGTGTACTTTAAAAATTGTCTTCTGTCTTAACCAAATAGTACCTATCCCAAATTCTAGCATGCACATGGATCTACCAGCAAAAACTAAGCTTTCAATGTGTGAACACAGACTTCAAATTAGTTAAACCTGATGCTTATTAATACCCATGTATCAATTACCAACAGATTTCTTCAGCAATGTCTGGAGACCACATTCATGTTTTCTATAAGACAGAAATAAAGCAGATAAACTATACTGTATGTTGAGTACAGAATTTCTGGGAACATAATGCTGCCAATGAAAACTACAGATACTTTGTATAGACTAGTTTGAAAAAGTTGTTAACTACATAGAAAACACTAAAGTACCAGCTACAATCATGAAAGCACTTAATTCTGTCAACTAAAGTTCATTAATCTCCCATTTTTATGGGAAAGACCATGTCTAATACTGTCAGATCTATTTTGATTTTAACACTATATCTAGCTAGCCTTTCCAAGAAGTAGTCTAAGGTAAGTCAAATAAAAACACTAATCAGATCTTCCTGGCAGTAGCTTTGTGAAGATTTTGTCTGGATAAAGTTAGAATACTCACCCCAAACTTTGCACCATTATTTGGTACAGCTGTTTCACAATCTGTTTCTTTAGATACAGGAACAATTCTGAGACTAGGGGGCAATTCAAAGTTGGTTGTTCCTAAGGCTTTTGCTGCATTGGCTTTTGCTATTTCTAGCAGCTCCATTCGATCTACAAAAGAAACGAGATATTCCTTAATCTTCTAACATTCCGCAAGAGAACTCAGAATCACAAAATAAGGTTGCATTTTATTTACAATAGCAGAACAAAGACGTTTAATATTTCATTTTCATGTGCAAAATAGATCCTTATTTGTGGAAAAATTCTCTTTCATTTTTTTGCTGGGAAAAAATAAGCATCCCTAAATAATCTCAACAGTTTTCAGCTTTCCTTACCAAAGACGTGAATTTCACATTGTTTTTGCTTTCTCTTCAACAATGTATTCTGAACATCGATTTTTTTTTTTGGTAAGAAAACTAGCAGAAACTTAGAGCAAGTAAACAACTAAGTCACTAACATTTACAAGGCTCCACTAAAAAGTGCCAGCCACCAGAAAAAGTTACCTACAGCTTAATCCCAAGGGAAAAGAAATGCCGTCAACTTTAAAACTGGGTACCGTTTTAACTGTTAGCCTACTAATGTCCTCCCTCCCTCCCTACAAAACTGTTGAGATTTCAAGCATCAAAGAAAATAAAAGCATTGAAAACTACACAGAAGGTGTCAAGGGAGAAGTTAACTGTGCACCCCCCTCGACTCACCTTTTTCACTTAAGCGAAAGGGAGTTGGACTCCGCGACCTGGTCCTGGATCTTCCCCGCCAACTCCTGTGCTCCTCCGGGTACAGCGTGCGACCAAAGCCATAGTAGCGTCTACCCCGCGTGATCGCGTAGGCCCTTCGATAATACGACCGTCCCCGAGAGCCGGACCGGCTGCGGGACCGGCCTGGCGAGGGAGACCGGTAGTGCCTCCTGGAAGAGCCGTAGTGCCTCTCCCGGTACCGGCGGCGGCTGGGGGTCCGCGACCGGCTCCGCGAGTAAGACCCCGAGTAGCGCCTGTACTTCCTCTGGTGGCGCCTTCGGGACCGAGACCGGGACCTGCTCCTGCGCCGGGATCGGCTCCCACTCCTGGACGACCACCGACTGGAGACGCTGGAACCGGACCGCGAACTTCTGGAAGAGCGGCTCCGGGTGGCCGAGGACAGCCGGCTGGACCCGCCCGAGGCCGCAGGGGACTCCAGAGGCGAGCCTGGCCACATGTCGTTCACGTAGTTTGACATCTGGGCCTGCGGTAGGAAGCTTCCTTATCTGTGAGGATCCTTCCGGAACGCTTGGTTCCTAAAAACTAACCGGGGGAGGAGAGGAGTGAAGTCCCGGAAGTAAGGCCCGCAGGCGGTGGGGGAGGGGGACACCGAACCTCGATAAATTGAACGAGACCCGCCAACTCCGGGTGCAGTCGGCGCCAGACACCAGCCTTCCCGCCCAGCTAGCGGCCCCCTCCCTTTGTGCGCCACGCAGAGCCTGCGCTTTCTCCACCACCGCGCTGAGGGTCCCCTGCGCCCGCCCCCGCCCCGAGGAAACTTACCACAAGCCGCCGACGCCTCACGTACAACGGAGAGAAAGGCCTAACGGATGCCGTCCCTCCACAGCTAGGGACGAAGAGGGAATTTACACTGCCGCTCACAACACGGAACTCAGGACCTCCACCTCCGACGTCCGGACGCGAACTGAGCTGAGTCGGCTGACGCATCGAAAGTACTAGAAGCTGACGGGTGGAGCATGCGCAGAGACGTTGGCTCTATGGGCGTGGCCTCCTTCTGGCCCAACCATCGCCCTTCCTTCCCTCTCCCCCTCCTCTCCCTACCCCGCGCGGGGCGCAAAGGCCTCCAAGATGCGCACGCGCGATGGAGCCGCGGGGGCGGGGCTGCTCCGTCCGGGTATTGGGGCCTGCGCCTGCGACTGTTCAGTCTTTTGGGTCTGAAGTTGGTGAGTTGGTGAGGCGGCCCCGCGGGGCGCGACAAGGGCTCCGTGGCCATGCCCCGCTGAGCTGGCTGGGTCGTTGCCTCCACCCTCTGGGAAGCTGCAGACTTGGCTGTGTCTCCGTGGCCCTTGCCTCCTAACCCGTGTCCGGCGGGCGACAGGAGAGGGGACCAGGTCTCGACTTAGCCAGCCCCCCGGACTGCGCCCTTCCCAGGGACTCAGGATTATTATTAAAAATTCAGTGTTAACATGTTGTGCCTAGTGAACATAAGAAAGGTGGAGACGGATGCAAAGACACCCATAGTTGACCTTTAATCAAGGAGACCAGAATTAAGCCTGAGATGTCATTCCAAGGACAATGTGCTTGGTGTTGGAGATTAAACCACCATGACTATTTTAGTTAGAAGGATTTATAAATAGGATACCTTCTGAGAGGTTAAGGGTGGGAGGTGCTCAGGCAGGCTAAATAGCCATCTCAGGCTGGTGAATAAAGAAAAATTAAATTTATTAAAAGGGGATGGAGATATCCAAATGGAAGGGCTACACAGCACTGAGTCAAAGGGTATTGGGTCCATGATGGCAGCAAAAATATACTTGGGACAGTGAAACAAGAAAGAGCATACAAGCAGCAACAGGAGAGCCTAGGCTGGGCTGCTTTGGCTCACTGAGAAGTCAGAGAGAGAGAGAGTTGTCCTTAGAAACAGGGTCAGGGGCTAAGCCCCTGATGAGAGGCTGCTGCCCATTGCTTCCCTGGTTGCAGGTCTCGTGAGGGTCCCTTTGGAGAGATAGAGATGGCTCTGGTGTGCTAATGGGGAGTGGGGGCTGGGTCCCTAAACTGAGCTAGTTATCTCTTTCTTGCAGGCTGGAATCTTAGGGGAGGTCTCAGGGGAGTGTCTCAGTAGAATATTCATCAGCTTTCCAGGCTTCTCTTTCAGGGTCCTGGTCGCCACTGATTGACTAATGACTCCCTGCCCTGGCACCGACCAATTATCTGGTCCAGAGGCAGCCAAGGCCAACTTACCTAGTTTCACAGCTTATCTGGGGCTGGAGCTGAAATACTACTGAGGCCTAGATGTTATCTTTAGGGAGGAATGCTCAGGGGGTCTATACCCAATGACCAGCAATATGCTAGGGGAGGATAGGTTACCCTGGGGACAAGGTTCTTGTTTTCCCAGTTTTGCCCTTTGCTAGGCATCTGGAGCTTCCTGGTGAGTTACCCCACCCTAGTTTCTGTACCTGTCCCATCTAACACATTCCAAACATACTTGTTGTTAATCAAGTATAACTGTCTTGAAATAGCTTTTCATTGAATGAACTAGCCACATCTGTAAGGAGAGTTAGTCGTTACGTGAGCTTTGCCAGAAGAGCAGCATTTTTACAAAAGCCACTTTCTTTGGAGGGAGATACAAACTCACTTTTCCCTTGTTCACCTTCGTCCCACATCCCCAAACTTATCACAGAATCTGCACCCACCCATGTGACCACCCTTGCTTGGCACTCTATCCACATCTCTGAGAAAGCATCCTAAGTACTATCACAAGAAAACTGAGAAGACAGTGCCCATCTACCAGGATTTGTTGTTGTTAATCCTCAACCGAGGATATTTTTTCCAGTTTTTTTGTTTGTTTTAGAGAGAGTGGAAGGGAGCAGGAGAGACAAAGAGAAACATCCATTGGTTGCCTCTTGAATGTGCCCAGACTGGGGCTGGGGATCGAGCCTGCAACCGAGCTATGTGCCCTTGACAGGGAATTGAACCCAGAACCCTTCAGTCTGAGGGCCCATCGGAGACGCCAGGGAGATCTTTTGTTATCATCTTAATTAGCCATAGTCATCTGGGCAGCTTCACCAGGAAGCTACAGCTTAACTCTCCCCAGGGAACCACCAGGCCATTTCCTGCAGATCTTTGGGGGAAGGAATTGAACAAAGGGAGATATAGGTACATGTGCAGTGAAGTCAGGGTGACGGGGTGATGGGTAATGTAGGGAACATGCTTGTCTGACAGTCTAGCCTGGGGAACAATGGGTAGGGAGTGGACCCCATCAGAAGCATGTGAAATCTTGGAAAATTAAAATCCTCAGACAGAGTTCCTTCCCCTTTGTGTTTTTTGTTTGTTTTAATATATCTTTATTGACTTCAGAGAGAGGAAGGGAGAGGGTGAGAGAGAGAGAAACATCAATGATGAGACAGTCACTGATTGGCTGCGTCCTGCACACCCCTTACTGGGGATTGAGCCCAAAACCCAGGCATGTGCCTAGACCTGGAATCAAACCTCAGTCTCCTGGATCCTAGGTCAATGCTCAACCGCTGAGCCACACAGGCCGGGCCCTGCTTGTGTTCTTCTTGCTCCTCTCTTGCACCGTGACCCCTACTCGCCTGCATGCTCTCCTGTTCTCCCCCTAGCTATGTGGCCTTAAGCAGTTACATGGTCATGCAAACCCCACAGGCAATGGACTGCAGCTGGGAACACAAGCTAAGCTAGTCAGATGGTAGGCCGGACTGGACTTTAATGTGGAACAGAAATTCTGGGCAGTGGCCTTAATTCTGGCCTTGCCAAAGACATGGTTGGACTTTTTCCATGGCAAGACAGATGGATATGGGACCTTGGAGGGGGGAACCCCCTTAATTTTACATCAATAAACCTTTCCATGAAACCCCATTCTCCCATGGGGGCCTCAGGAAATTCTTTTCCTCATGGCATCCGAAGAACTCCACTTCCAATGATAACACCTTCACCCCTTCCACCATGTGAGGACACAACAGAATGGCCATCATCTGCAGCCTGAAAGAGGGCCTTCACTTGAACCTGACCATGCTGGCACCTTTATCTTGGACTTTGAGCCTTCAGAACTGTGAGAAATAAATCTCTGTAGTGATAAGCCACCCAGTCCGTGGTATTTTGTCATAGCAGCTGGTACAGACTAAGGTGGAGGCAGAATGATGGCTTGGTGGTAAGCACTTCTGGATGCCTTCTTGTGATTTTTCCCCCCCAGTGAAATAAGCAGCTGAGATTGATGAGGGACAGGAGATTTTGAAGGTCTGAAGAGAAAGGAGAAGGGACAATAGTCATCCAGGATGAAATGGACTAAACTACAGGACAGTTAAGCACTGCTCGGAGCGACTTGTAGTGATCATGAGTTTAAAATGAGACTAGTCAGTATTTTTCCTCCAGCACTTGATCTCTTACCATAGTGGAGACTTTCAGTACCTGAACAGAGTTAATACTGAGTTTATGTTGCATGCACAGAAGAGATTTTTCAATTTGCTACTTACATTTTGTTATCCTCTTCTGAGGCTATTTTTCCCACTGCTTTTCAGAGTGGAAGTGAGAAAGAAACACCGATTGGCTGCCACCCACATGCACCCCAACCAGGGCCCGGAATCGAGCCTACAACCAAGGTACATGCCCCTGGCTGGAATCAAACCTGGGACCCTTCAGTCCGAGGGCCAAAGCTCTAACCACTGAGCCAAACCAGCTAGAGCTGCTACTTACATGTTAATTGGAAATGCTTTATACTAGATTTTGTTAAAATTAAGGATTTTAAACAGCAAAAAATATCACACCCTAGTTCCGTCTTTCTAATCAAGGTAATTAGAATAAACAGGAAAAAATTTTTAGTGCCTTTCTCTTGAGGATGTTGCTGAATAAAGAAGGGTGTAAAACTGACAATTAGCTTTAAGTCTGTCCATTTACATATTGTTTTCAGAAAAGAGGGAAACGAGAAGTAAATGGTAACTTCTTTAAGGATCCTATATTGATTCTCTAGAAATTTCTTTCTGCTGTTTGGAACTATGCTTGATTATCCATTCAACAAGCATTTTCCTCAATACCTCCATTTTTTACCAGTTACAGGAAAATTACAACTAAGTTAAACATGATTTCTACCTTGGAATAGATCACAGGGAGCTGGATGTTACAGCTGGATTAGAAGAGGCAAATACTACTTTTAAAGAACTTGGTCCTATGTAGTATCACATAAAATTAGCACCAGTAGAGAATTTTATGAAATTTGTAACATAAAAAATTCAAACATATTAATGAGTTTAAAACTTTACATATATATGAAATCTTTCTAGTAGGTCCTCTACTTTTTTAACAGGAAACTGTGCTCATAAAATCTGCTTTGTTACAACTACAGTCATGTGCTTCGTAGAATCTTAATTAGAATATACAATTAGTCTTAAGATTTTTATACTTCCCTTTATGAAGACCATTTGGTGCTTTCGAAAAATTAACAGTTTTGTGAAAAGTGCTTGTGATTCATTCTTCCATTGAGACCAACGGCAGAACCATGTAGTCATTCAACTGCAGGACACACAGATGGACAGTGTGTGGCAGTGTTTAAATGCTCTTCTGAAAGTTGATGCCACAGCCCTGTGCACTGATTACAAATGCATACCAGGATTATTTGTCATGGTTTGCCAAACAGAATATGGAAAATGAACATGAGGTTTTCTTGCACAATTCTTAATAGATATATGATCAAAATGTAAGCTCAATTGCTTAAGAAAATCGTAAACACAACTTAGTCACTGAATATGGCTGTATGTAGGTTGTTACTGTGGAGTATCCTAGTTTGGCCAAAGTATTCTTTTCACTGAAAATTCTGACAATCCAAGGTTCTTTTTGTTTCCATAATACTTCAGAGCAAGCAAACAAACAACAACAACAAAATATATGCACTCACACATCAAGAAATAAAGATGGATGAAAGGGAAAAAAATTACAAGCTACCAAATTACCAAAGTTTAACTTATATAAATGTAGTTGCACATATAAAATCTGACTGCAAATTTATTTTTCCAGGACTTTTATTTTTATTTATTTTTAAATATATTTTTAAATATGTTCAGAGAGAGAATGGGAGGAGTTGAAACATCAATGATGAGAGAGTCATTGATTGGCTGCCTCCTGCATGCCCCCTACTGGGGATGGAGCCCACAACCCAGGCATGTGCCCTGACTGGGAATCAAGCCATGACCTCCACTGAGCAACACTGGCCAGGCAGGACTTTTAAATTATAAGCATTATTTGAATGAAGAGAACTAATCTATTGATAATTTGAAAATGAAATACGATTTTATTTCATGGATTTTTCTCCTTTGTAGTATATAATGAAGTTAAAGCCACCCTGAAACAGAGGCGTGTGTGTGTGTGTACCTTCCTCATTGTCTTCACATTATAAGGTGATACCACACAACTCATAAAGACTGAAATCAGACTGGGTGGCTTAAACATCAGAAATCTACTTTCTCACAGCTCTGGAGGCTGGAAGTCCAAGATCAAGGGACTGGCAGGGTTGGTTTCTGGTGAGGCCTTTTTTTCTGGTGAGGCCTTTTTTCCTGGCTTGCAGACAGCTGCCTTCTTGCTGTGTTCTCACATGTACACATGGACACATGTGCTCCTGGTGTCTCTTTCTCTTCTTACAAGGACATCAGTCCTACTGCATTAGGACTCCACACTTATGATCTCATTTAAACTTAATGACTTCCTTAAAGGTTTTATCTCCAAGTCACACTGGAGATTAGGGTTTCAACATATGAGCAGGTGGTGGTGGTAGGGACATGCCCGTAACAGTAGTTATTAAGAGACATTATAAAAAGATAATTGTAATTTTTGATTATTGTCCTTCTGCATAAACTTTCTCAGTGTTTCTCTGCCTTTCAGATATGCTTCCATCATTAAGACTTTGCTTTGAGAAAACGTGATTCCTCATTTTCCCCATTGCCAATTACATTCCATCTACTGAGTGCTCAGTGTATTCCAGGAATTGTCTCAGCTTCTAGGTATATAGATCCATGAGCGAACCATAGCCCCTGTTCATGAATAACTCATAGTCTGACTAAACCTTTAGAAATTCAGAAAATTGCTACCTTCAAAGACATCTAGGAGTTCAGGAGTCCCAGGATGTGAACCACCTTACCTAAAAATCCAACTTACTTGTTAAAGAAAGTATGTTAGTTATTAATTCACTTATTTAACCAGTATTTATTGTTAACTTTGAGCTTAAGATACAAGCAATAAACAAACTGGAAAGTGTCTGACTTCATGAAACTTGTATTCTAAAGGAAGAGACAAACAATAAACAAACAGATATAGACTGTAATGGTAGGTAGTGATAAATATTTTGCATTAAAACAAAGCTAAGAAGAGGACAATTTGCTATGCAAGATACTGTGTGAAGGAAGGTGTCCTTAAGAGGTAACATCTGATCAGAGGCTTGAAAGGCATGAAGAAGTCAGCTGTGTGGGTATGTGGAGGATAAATGTTCAGGTAGCGAGGACTGGCAAGAAAACCAGTGTTACAGCGCGGAGTGAGCCAGGGAGACAGAAATAAGTGATGATACTAATGAAGTGGCTAGGTGCTAGAGCATGAAGG
Source organism: Miniopterus natalensis (assembly GCF_054644295.1). Lineage (NCBI taxonomy): Eukaryota > Metazoa > Chordata > Mammalia > Chiroptera > Miniopteridae > Miniopterus > Miniopterus natalensis. The sequence goes on from NC_142089.1 coordinate 13,722,627, forward strand.
ATCTTGTAGGATTTTATTCTACAAGATGAGAAACCCCTGGAGCATTTGGAGAATAGAAGTAATAGAATCTGATTTATATTTAAAATCCTCTCTATGGCCACTGTGTGGAGAAATGACAGGGGAGTGGAGGCCCAAGATGAAGTAGGGAGACACCTGTAGTGAGTAGAGCGAGAAATGATGCTGCTTGCACTAAAGTGATAGCATGGGGGGGTGGGGGTGTATGTGTGCATGTGCACATGTGTGTGTTTTAAGGTAGGCCCAACAGGTATTGTCACAATCGAATAGCAGTTTTTAATCGTGAAACGTTATATGTAAAAAAATAACCAACACCTACAATATTCCTGATTAGTACTCCTCAGCTCTGTCCATGTCATCAAAAATAAGGAAAGTCTGAGAAACTCACAGCCAAGAGGAAACTGAGACATAATAACCAAATGTAAAATGGTACAGTATTCTGGATGGGATCTTGGAACAGAGAAAAAGACATTAGGTAAAAACTAAAGAAATCTCAGTAAACTGTGGACTTTTGTTAATAATAATGTATCAATGGGGGGGTAAATGGTAATGGAAAAAATAAGGAAAAAATAATGTATCAATATTAGTTTATTGTTTGTAAGAAATGTACCACAAAAATGCAAAATGTTAATAGTAGGGAAACGGGGGGGGGGGGGGGGGGGGTGTAATATGGGAATTTTCCATACTATCTGTTCATTTTTTTCTCTAAATCCAATTTAAAAAGGAAAAAAACCCAACAATGTAACTCACATCCTTGTACCCATGGAGATGGGTGGTGGGGTGACAACTGCACAATGCAAATATACTTAATACCACAGAACTATACACTTAAAAATAGTCAAAATGATAAATTTTGCTATTTTACTACAATAGATAGAGGTTTGGCATTTTTACTTCAATTTTTTTCTGTTCACAAGGTTTAGAATTAGGTGATTTGCTCAAGTCACACTACTATTAAGTGGCAGAACTGATATTTGAACCCAGACTTAACTGCCTCCAAAGCCCATTTCTTTTTTTTTCTTTCTTTCTTTTTATATCTTTATTGATTTCAGAGAGAGGAAGGGAGACAGAGATAGAAATATCAATGATGAGAGAGTCATTAATGGGCTGCAGCCCGCAACCTGGGCATATGCCCCGACCGGGAATTGAACCCTGATTGCCTGGATCCTAGGTTGACGCTCAACTGCTGAGCCATGCCATGCCAGGCCGGGCCAAAGCCCATTTCTTAACCACCTGCTTTATTGTTCTTCCATCAGTGTCCCTGGAACCCCTCCTCCTCTTGCACTTCACAAATATTCCAAGATCTTACCTCCTCCAGAAAGCTCTTCCTCATGTGATTCTATCCTGCTTTAGGTCCTAAGATTAATAGCTCGTGTTCATTCCTTTAATAAATATCCATCAAGCATTTTCTAGGTACTAGGAATTATGCTAATACCTTTTCCATACTCCTGTAATTGTCATCACAGCCCACACACCAAAGGGTTGCGGGTCTGATGCCCTGCCCGGGCTGGGGTGTGTCCTGGAGGCAACCAATCCATGTGTCTCTCTCACATAGATCTTTCTTTCTTTCTTTCTCTTTCTCTCTCCCTCCCTTTCCTCCCTCCCTCCCTTCCACTGTCTCTCTAAAAATCAATGGAAAAAACATCCTTGGGCGAGGAGTAACAAAACAAAGATATCAACCAGCTGGCAAGTCTAGGTTGGCTATTCCTAATGATTCAGGTGTGCTGGCTTTTGCTTTTCCTCATAGTTCTTTCATCTATGAAGAACAAGAACAAACACTCATTAATTCTGCAGCATATTCCAAAAAGGGTAAGCATGACAAATGAAGCATGCACTTTGTTATAATAGCAATATGAAGATGCCCACTTATGTTTATAAAATACTTGACAATCATGTTAATTCAAGTAAATGTAAAAGGGATGGAGAAAGAAAACAAAGAGAAAGTTAATACTGCTCCCCCCCCTTTAGTTAATTTATTAGAAGCTGAAGGTAAGATTTGTTAAGTGCTGCCTAGAGCTGGTAAACTAATGTTAAGTCATCCATCGACATTTAAAAAGGTTCCATTAAGAATTCCCTGCACGAGATTTCTCCACCCTGAGTTATTTAACAGTCAGAATTAATCCTGAGGGGTAAGAGTGATTTCATTTAAAAATATGCTATAGGTTACATTGTATAGTTTTGTCTTCCAGTCAGTTCATGCCCCCTCCTCCCAAACCTCAAAGCTACAGAGCTTTCATGCCTCTGAGGAAATCAAAGAAATTAAACAACCCAACGACATCGGTTCCCTAGCTTACTTATATACTGTCTCCCTACAAGGAAAAAAGGAGAACCTGAAGATGCTCTTAACGACAAACGACAGACCCACCTTTTCTGCTCCGCGACCTCTTTCTGGGTGCCCCCTCCAACTGTTGAGTTCTCTCCGTCACCCCAGAGGGTTAAAGCCGCAGCACTGTCGCCCCCGCGGGACCGCGTAGGTCCTTGTGCAATACCTGCGGGGATCGCGACTCGCTCGGCGGTTCTAACCCTGAGGATTTTCCAGGGGGCTGACATTGGGCGGAGCGTAGAGACATTTTTGGTTGTCACAGCCGGTGGGAATGACACTGGCTGACATCGAGTGAGCAGCGGCCTGGGATGCAGACAAATGCCCTACAGTGCACAGACAGCCCCCATAAACAGAATTATTTGGCTCAAAAAGTCAGCAGTGCCTAGGTTGAGAAACCTTGCCTGAAAGCAAAGGGGGAAAAAGGGTCAAATCCCATAAATGGGTCACGGCCCCGGGATTAGGGACGCAGAGTACCCCGCACGCTGAACCTGGACATCCCCACCTCGCGGGAGTGATTTACAAAACATGGTCACAGTATTCAGAGTTAAATTCACAACATTTCATATTCTGAAACAGCTGCTCTCGGAGGCGGAGCTACGGCGAGGGCGGGGCCGGGCGCTGAGGAAATAAACAAGACTGAAAACCCGCGACAGTGCTGTGGAGCCGCCAAGCTGGACCCACCTTTTGCACCAGGCGGAACCGGGCGCTTTTCCCGCCACCTACACCTGAGATCACTGAGGGACTGACCCCGCCCTAGGAAACTTACCACCTCACTCAAGAGGGATACAAAGACCCAACGGACGCCTGCCTTTAGAAACCTTAGAACAAAGAGCTACTTCTCGCACCCACAACGGAAGCCCCCGCCGCGGCCGGCTCCCGGAGCATGCGCAGAAACGTCGGGGCAGTGGGCGTGGCCCCTCTGGCCCTACCTCCGCCTTTCTCCTCCCACCCTGACGCCCCTCCCTCTGCCCTGTTTCCGCATGCGCGACCAAGCCCCTTAGGCCCTGCTCCTCCATCCGGGTATCCGGCGGCCTGTGGTGGTTTTGTTTTTTGGCTGAAACTGAGAGTGAGGCCGCCCAGTGTGGCCTGACACCGGGCTCCGGACCGACTGCACGGGCGGGGCTGGACGTAAGTGCCAGGCGGGAGTGGGGGCAAGGGAGGAAGCTGCGGGGTCGTGCTCGGACGCGGGACTCAGTGCCCGGCTGATGCCGCCTGCGTCGTCGTCTCCACCTCTGGGAAGCTGCTGACTGGGCTGTGCCTCGGTGGACCCTTCCTGGCTACTTGCTCCTGGCCGGTCTGGCCGGCGGCGGGAGGGGGCGACCGCGTCCGGATTCCGCCGGGCTGCCGGACGGCGCCCTGCCCCGGGACTCACGGGATCCCTGAAAATCACCTTGCGTCCCCCGCTTTAAAGCTGGAGGAACAGCCTGGGCTCGTTCGCACGGCGAGCTAGAACCAGCGCCCGACCTCCCGAGCCCCAGGCCACTCCGCACCCGCATTCCCAGCGTGGGGGCGGGGTTTGGGCCGGCCCGCGGCGGCCGGGCAGCCTGGGAAAACGGGATGGGGCGGGGCCCGTGCGCGGAGCCTGAAGTAAACAGACTGGCGTGCTGTCCCTCCCGGGGACCGAAAACCGCTGAATTTGCAAAACGAAACTTGCCCTAAAGGCAGATCAGCACTGGTCATGTCACAGTTTTTAATATTTACTTTTAAATAGGGAGGTTACAATTGGATTTCTTGCTCTTTATTAGGAAGGCATGTTTTTAGAGTCATGATTGCTTGTACAGGGTAGCTTATGGACGGGTTCAGGTTCGCTGAAGGAGTTCAAGTGTTTCGTGGTTATCAGCAAGTTATACGCAATTCCGGCTTGTTCGTGCTCTGAAACAGGTACTGTGACTGTGTCTCAATCCAGGTCCGGACAGCTCAGCTTGGAGGAATGTTTTATGTAACTTGTTAAGACGTTTTAGGTCAACTATGGTAATTTAGCAGTGGATTTTTTGGTCTGAATATTAATTTCAATGTTGTACTTTCTTTTGGCTGGAAAACAGCTATTAGAATCAGAGATAGAGATATTAAAATGAAATGGGTGTTCCTTTTGTAGAAATCACACCAAAAGGCAGGCTTGGAGAAAGAAAAGATAATGAAGTGATGTGGGTAGAAGCTGTGTTAGTGCTCCTGGACTGTAAATATCAAAATCGTCTAATAACTTAGTTTAGAATTAAAATTAATCATAAAATTTTTAAATATTTAGATATCCACCTTTGTTCATATCCACCTTTGTTCATAAATATACCAAAACCATCTCTTATTTTTTATTGAGATATAATTGACATATAACATATTAGTTTATGGTGTACACCATAATGGTTGGATATGCTTACATATCACAAAATGATCACAGAAAATCTCATTAACATCCATCACCATACATAGTTATAATATTTTTTTCTTGTGATGAGAACTTTCAAAATCTACTCTCTAAGTTACTTTTTTTTTTTAATATATCTTTATTGATTTCAGAGAAAGGAAAGGAGAGAGACAGAGACAGAGACAGAAACATCAATGATGAGAGAGTCATTGATCGAGCCCACAACCGGGCATGTGCCCTGACCGGGAATCGAACCCCGATCTCCTGGATCCTAGGTCGCCGCTCAACCGCTGAGCCACGCCCAACCGGACGCAACTTTTCAGATAATACAATACAGTATCATTCACTATAGCCACTGTGGTATACATTACATCCCTCCCCAGGACTTATTTATTTTATAAATGCAAGCCAAAACAACCTTTTAAATTAAGAAAAATACTAAATAGAAAAAAGGGAAAATACCACATGAATCCAGATTTTATTTTCCAAAGTTACAATGTGGAAATTTATCAAAAGCAAAATTGAATATTCTGAAGAAGTGTATGTAGCCAAACTAAAGTACAGTTGACCTTTGAACAACATGGTTTCATCTGTGCAGGTCCACTTATAGGCAGATTTTTTTCAATAAATATACAGCCCTCTGCATCCCAGGGTTTCCCATCCCAGGAATCCACAGATGCGGAGGACAGACTGTATGCATTGTTCTACACTATTTTATAACTATTTTATAAGAGGGGCTTGAGTATCCTCGGATTTTGATATCTTTGGAGATCCTGGATCCAATCCCTCCTTGGATACTGAGGGACTGTAGTTAAGTTTTGAGGGAATCAAAAAGTTACCTTAGGATTTTCCATTGCTTGGGGGTTGGGTTCCCGTAAACCCCCATGTGTTCAAGGATCAGCTGTATTTGTAACTTCACTTTTATTAAGTTATTCCTGAACTGTTAATTATTTTCTAAGAACATAAGTCATATTTGAAGCAAGTAAATAAAAGTGCTTTAATTGTTTTTCTTTCTTTGTTTTTTTTAAGTGACCTGAAAAAATGTCTGGATTTCTAGAAGGCTTGAGATGCTCAGAATGCATTGATTGGGGGGAAAAACGAAATACTATTGCCTCCATTGCCGCTGGTGTTCTAGTAAGTGTCATTAATAATTTGTGCCTTCATTATTTTGGTGTGTTCGTTCTTATGTTTTAAATTCTATATGATGTTTTAAAATATGTACTATTTATCTTTGACCACTGAATTTATGTATTTATTAAGTTTTAAATATTTTTTTAAGTTTGAGAGAGAGAGAAAGAGATGTGAGAGTGAGAGAAACATTGACTGGCTTCCTCCTGCATGACGCCTACTGGGGATGGAGCCCTCAACCCCAGCATATGCTCTGACCTAGACTGGAGCAATTGACCTTTCTGTGCATGGGACCATGCTCAACCAACTGAGCCACACAAGCCAGGGCTGAATTTATTTTAATTTATGTTGATAATTTGATTTGTTTATGAGAGGGTTAAGTTATTCATTTCATTCCAACTCGTTGAAATTATAGTTTGAAATTTGATTAGTAGATTATTTTTCTTCACCCCCATGGTATAATAAGACAGTGTAGTTTATACATTTATTTATTATATGGATTATGCCTCCTCTTATTGAGTAAATTAAGTTAAGAGGATGTGTTTTAGAAACAGGTCTAAGGTAGTTAAGAGACATGATTGCATTTCTCCATAATCCAGAGTTATCTTTCTTCTCAATGTCATTTAAAAAACAAACAAACAGGAAACTCATTAAAAATATGTTACTTAGAAGTGACTTATAGTATAAAATTGTTATTTAGCGTTGCAAATCCTTCAAGGCATCTGATATTTATATTTTATGATCTTATGTTTTCATGTGCTCTAAGAAGTAAATTTTAAGTAAGCAAACAAAAATTTAAGTTTAAATATCTCTTATTTGCCTAGTGTTTGATATTTATAATCTATGAAAAAAAATCCTATCTTTTTCTAAGTAATGGTCAAATATAAAACTACTGTAGAATTCTGCTGTTATAAACATCAGAAAAAAACTTTGAACTTTCATCTATGAAGAAAATAATTATCTTGAATATATTGAGCTGAGGGTAAGAAAGTGCAAGAGTATTTGTGTTAACTAGTAAAAATGTCATTAATAGAGTGTGGATCTGTCTACAACCTGATAAAAATAATTTGATTAGTCTAAAATAGTTATTTTTAAGTAATTTGTCAGAAGACGTCATTTCCAGTGCTGACTGGGTCAGGATTGGAAGTAGGGGTGGGGAAAAGGGGTTACTTTCAAAACCTTCTAAGCTACTTGGCCAGTGTTTGGTTGATATCTTACTAGTTTCTGTTCAGATGATAAAACGTTTGTGATGTTTTAATGTTTTTCATTATAGATTTTCCCTTGATAATATCCAGAACCATATTTAATTAAGATAAATTGTAATTTGGTGCTAAATTGAATTTAGTATCACACCTGAAACCATTTGTAGACTGCACTGTAATTATCAAAAGGAAAAGCAGAACTACAGCCATAACTTAACAGCGTCCAGAGGATAGCTACAATTCCATCAACAATAATTATTCTCCATATTGTTTTGAATTTTTTTATTTTTCAATAAATATATCTTTCTGGAGGCTTATAATATATCAGCAGCAGGTCACTCCTCTCAGTGGGAACCTGAATCACTTTCTCCTGCCATGAGATATTGTAACTTATTTCTATGTCACAAAGTTAGATTGTAGACTTTATTATGAAAATATAAAATAATGACTAAAGTAGACTTAGAAAAGAAGTTCATGTTAATAAATATTCATTGCTGTCAGACTTAAGGGATCTAATATCTTAATCATATATTAAGCTATGTGCCAATTACATGTAAGAAATTGCTGGAACATTTAAGAGAAAATGGAAATTCATTGGAAGGGATCTCTTCACTTTAATACCTTGCTTTCTTTTTAGCCAGTAATATATGAAATTAATATATGAAATTTCTCCTTGGTATCCCCTTTTTTGTTTGTTTGTTTTAGTTTTTTACAGGCTGGTGGATTATCATAGATGCAGCTGTCATTTACCCCACTATGGAACAGTTCAACCATTCATACCATGCCTGTGGTGTCATAGCAACCATCGCCTTCCTAATGTAAGTGTCATTGTCAGTGGCACTAATTACATAGGTTGTCACAAAATAGTAATGTTTTACATATAGTTGAGTAGATTCAAATTTTTGAAATGTTGTGAAGTTAACATATTGGGCATTGTTTAAAAGTCAAATAGTAGAGGACTTATAAAGAATAGCAACAGCCCTCTTTTCTATTCTTATCTCTCCTCTTTCACTTCTATCTCCCAGCTTCTCTCAGCTCTCTTATTTCTATACTACCAGTGTTTATAACGTTACTTTTAGGTCAGAAACATGTACTTTGTCTTAAGTGTTTATTTATTCATCTAACAAATAGTTATTAAGCTTTTATATTCCCAGACTCTGCTGTCAAAACGGGAAATACAGTTGTGAATGTAATAGGAAAAACCTTGCCTTTTTGGAATTTATACTCTAATGAATGAGGCAGATAGTAACAAAAGAGAAATAAATTAAATACATGGCATGTTAGATAATGATAAGCCCTAGCAAGAAAAAGCAGAGAAGAGAGACATGAGATGTCAGCAGGGGTTGTAGAGATTTTAAGTGAAGTCAAGGAATGCCTCACCAAGAAGGTGTTTTTTAAGTAAAGACTTGTAGAAATGAAGGAACTCATCATGGAAATATACATATAAGAGAGAATCATTTCAGACAACAGCAAGTACAAGGGCTCTGTGGCATGGAGACCAGTAAGACTGGAGTAAAGGGTCAGGGTAATAAAAGCCAAAGAAGACTGAAGAACTAACTGTTCCAGACTGAGGAGACTGAAGAGTCATTAGTACAAAATGTACCTCATGATTCTGAACAGGATCCTTTTGCTATTAAGAGCATTATTGGGACAGTTGGGGAACTTGAATGAGGTCTGAAGATTAAATGGTAATGAATCCTTGCTCATTTCCTGATTTTGATGATTGTATTGTGGTTCCGTAGAACTGTCTTGTTTGTGGGAAATACATATAATTGTATGTCTTGTTTGTGGGAAGTACAGTTCCTGGGATTGTGGGGCATCATGTTGGCAACTTTCAAATGTTTCAGGGGAAAAAATTTGTTTGAAATGTACTTGGAACTTTTTTGTAAGTTTGAGATTATATATAAAACTAGTAATATCAGAGAACAACTAGAGATTGAGAATGTTTTTAATAGTTAAGATTGACAAGGCAGAGTCATGGCTATCTTACAGAAAGTTGTGAAGTTTATTCAAGTGGCTCAGCAAGGAAAAATAAGAGCTAAGAACCACTAATGCAGGAACATCTGCATTTTTAAAAATATGAAGCTAGTTTTAAAGTATATTTATTTTATGTACCAAGTAATTGAGTTAATGTAGTCCCTGAAAATAATTACGAGTATTTTTGTTGTTGTTAATCTTCACATGCAGAATCAAACCTGCAACCCAGGTACGTGCCCTTGACCAGGAATCGAACCCACAACCCCTTGGTGCGTGTGGGCTGACACTTTAACCACTGAACAACACCGGCCAGGGCACAACTATTTTGATCATTCTAAAACTAAGATTTGAATAAGTTAAGACTTTATATTTTAAAAATTAGAATTCAGATATTCAACACAGTGGGCACCTACCATGTGTCAAGCCCTGTGTGTGTGTAAAATGTATATAATGTTTAACTTTTTAACTTGATATATTGTGAACATTTTCCCATGACATTTAACATTTTTTTAAAGGATACTTCTAAAGAAGGCAAGGCTATTTCAATCTAGAGTGGTACTCTATGAAAGTCAGTGAAAGACTTTTTGTTTGGAACATCTATCAGGAATTGGAAAAAAAAAATTTTACCACTTGAATTTCTTTGTGTTGAGTATGTCTGATACATACAGATGGAAAACTAGATAGGACCAAGCTAAAGATTGTTCCAGTCTTAGCAAGATATAATTTTGAGAATTTTTTTTTACTGAGGTATAATTGAGAAATTCACTCTCACATTTTAAAATGCATCAGAATCATCTAAAGGACTTGTTAAAACTCAGATTGCAAACCCCTTACCCAGAGTTTCTGCTTCAGTAAGTTTGGGCGGCGCCCAGGAATTTTCTTGCAATGAGTTCCCAGGTGACGGCTGATTCTGCTGGTCTTGAGACTATAACCACTACTTTAATTACTTTTTAATCCACCCCCTAGGATATGTTTCCCTTTGCTTTTCAGAGATAACGGAAGGGAGAGAGAGAGAGAGACATCAATGTGAGAGACACATTGACCAGCTGCCTCCCGCATGCACCCCGACTGGGGCCAGGGCTGAGCCTGCAACTGAGGCATGTGCCCTTGGCTGGTCAAACCCCGGACTCGTCAGTCCATGGGCAGACGCTCTAACCACTGAGCTAAACAGGCCAGGGCTTTAACAACTGCTTAAGAAGGGACTCACTTAAGGTCATGTGAACCCATACTCAAGATTCATGAGGCCTAAGCTTAAATTTGAGGAACTCTAGCTTATTGTATCTGGTAATTTGATGTCATGAATAGTCTCCTCTTGGAGTCAGAGACCCTGATTTCTTCGTTTTATTTATACAGGATTAATGCAGTATCAAATGGACAAGTCCGAGGTGATAGTTACAGTGAAGGTTGCCTGGGTCAAACAGGTAAATAGGTGCAAATCATATCTTACTGTGCATCCTTAAGGAGAATATACGTGGAAGGCCACTTGTGTGACTCCTTCAGATCGGGGTAGAATGCAGGTGTATCTAGAGCAGAAGTTACAGGTTCCAAGGCATAAGGTAAAAGTTGCGTTTGGTTAAAGTCAGCTTTAAAATACAGAATACACAGTTTTGAATATATAACCCTATGCAATAATATGTAGATATAAATGTATACAGTGTACAGTAAAGAACAGTATATACTGAGTATATATGCAAAATAGAACATACGGTATTTTCAGCTATAACACAAATTATTTTCTTCCCTTTTTTGCCAACCTTATTTGATGAATTAGTATTTTGAAATAGTTTAAAATCATAGGTTTCAGTGTCTTTTAAAATACATAATATAAAATTTCCCATCTTAACCATTTCTAAGTGTACAGTTCAGTCCTGTTAAGTACATTCACATTGTTGTGCAACCAACCTCCAGAACTTTTTTTATCTTGCAAGCTGAATACAGTAATAGAATTTCAGTGTTTAGGTCCATCCAGTCCCTTCCTTCTCAGCTGAGGAACTCATGTCCCCTGGACTCCACTCGAGGTAGTCAGGATATAGGACACGTGTGGCACAGCTTCCTGGAATCCAGTTTGCTCAAAGAATTGAGACAAAAATTTATTGAGCAATCTAAATGGTAAACCGAAAATGTTACATCCATACAAAAATAAACTTGGATATAGGCAAATTGCAGGGGTTTTGTTTGTGTTTATAATGAAACAGGAGAAACCACTAGTTAACTCTGGTCGATGTTTCCAGACTCTCCTTGGTTCACTCTCTTCCTAGACAAACTTAAGTAGAAGAGATACAGAAACACTGACCTACTATAACCTTGTAAACTCTAAAGGAATAGGTGAACATTAGCAGTTAGTGTTGATAATAATAGGACGGTAATAGCTAGAGCTAAAAGTAGAATATGGCATCACATCTCTAATGAAAATTTGTTAAGTTAGCTTCAGGGGTTTCAGAGCCAGTTGTATTTGTTTTAATATGATGTCTATGAGTAACAGCTTATTTATTTCATAACTATCATTTTATATTTTGTATGTAATCAGAAACTTATATCGTTCTGTTTGCTGAGCTATATTGAATGGGCCAGTGTTTTTATTAAAATTTATTTGTGCTAATTAAATAAACTCAGCTCAGAGTTCATTTTAGGCAGTCTAATGATACCATTTATTTTACAGCAGGTGTTCATAAGTATTATATAAATGTGATTTAAGTCTTCCTCTATTAATATAATTTTAATGTAGCTTTCCTAAGTGCCAGCCACAATAAATACGTGTTTGTTTTGCTGCCTGATGTCCCTGAAAGTGAAATGTGGTAGTGTATAGATTCACACATCACTGAATATGAATTTTTTGTTGAGTATACCTATGTTTTTGTTGGAAAGTCCTCTTGGAGGAGCTTAAATTTTGCAACACAATTTCTAAAAATATATGGAGAATGAGCCTCTAAATATGGTAAAACATATTTTGTAAGCTTTTTATTGGATGGTGAGGACAGTTTTTCTCAGTGTACATATTTAAGGAAAGTAAATATAGTCACTTAAAATACACAGACTAGCCAACAAGAAAAAGGCCAATGTCTTCACTTGCTGAAAGATACTTAACACATCTGGTCTCCTTATTTTAGACTGTTATGGCAGTTACACATTTTTTCTGTTTGGGTTCTTGTTTCCTTTTTGAAAAGTTAATTGAACTGACAGCTGCCATATGAGAAACAATTCTGATAAAATGTTAATTCTTTTAAGGTGCTCGCATTTGGCTTTTCATTGGTTTCATGTTGGCCTTTGGCTCTCTGATTGCATCTATGTGGATTCTCTTTGGTGGTTACGTTGCTAAAGGTAAGAGAGAGCACAGCTTATATTTTACTTCAATGGAATACTGAAATTGAGCATTAAAGTTGGTTATTTAGAATAAAGTTGGTTTTTTCATGTAGCTAGGGCAGCTACTAGTAATGCATTTATGCCTTGGAACTCCCCTCTTCTTATCAGTATTTTGTTTTGTTTCGTTTCGTATGTTTTTAGTATCACTTTCTTCTATATTTTTTCTTCTAATCTAGAACCTGGAAGGAATGGGACATAGCTACAAACCTTGCTATGGCTTCCAAAAACCTCAAAAGCTACTTGGCGGGTTTTAACTTGCTGAATAATATCCATGCAAAGCTCTAACAACCTAGAATTGAAATTTATTGAGCTAATAAGCCTTCCTGATAATGACATCATCTCCTTTTAAATAGAAAAGTAAATTAACATTTTATGTGCATCTGTTATTTGAGGGCAGTTTAAGGCAAGCTCAGGAAAAGGCCTGCTTTTAGATCCTTGGCTGAAATTTCACCTGAGAGACACCAGAAAAATATGAAAAACCACTTAATGTTCCAAATAAAATTGACTATGCTTATCGTAGTAAAAATACAATATTAATGATTTGTGAAAACTGGACCCAGCAGGATTTGCTGAAGGATCTAATCTAGCTCGTATTTAACCCTCACTTGTTTGAACAAAATGTGATTCTTGAATTAAAATCATGAGTTTCCTCAATTTTTATTAAAATCTTTTTAAGTCTTACAGACAAGGATGGTAGGCCTTTTATTTATTTATTTTTAAAAATATGTCTTTATTGCTTTCAGAGAGAGGAAGGGAGAGGGGGAGAGAGAGATAGAAACATCAATGATGAGAGAGTCATTGATCGGCTGCCTCCTGCGTGTCCTCTACTGATGATCGAGCCCACAACCCCGACATGTGCCCTGACCAGGAATCGACTGGGAATCAAACTGCGACCTCCTGGTTCATAGGTTGACTCTCAACCACTGAGTCATGCCAGCTGGGCAAAAATGATAGGCATTTTACAATATTTATATTTTTATTTTGTTTATATATTTATTATTAAAACCATGTTACCAAAAGTATAGACAAGGAAAAAAACAGAAAAAGGAACTATATTAATTTTACTGCTCTTAAATATTTTGGTCTCTTATGCTTTTTTGTTGTTGTTAATGCTCACCCAAGATATTTTTTCCATTAATTTTTAAAGAGTGAAAGGGAGGGATTGGGGAGCTTGGAAAGGGGCAGACACACATCAGTGTGGGAGAAAGACATCGATTGGTTGCCTCCCGCACGAATTAGTTGCCTCCTGCGTGCGCTCTGACAAGGGCAGGGGAACAAATCTGCAACCCAGGTATGTGGCCTTGACCAGGAATCAAACCCAAGACTCTTTGGTCCACTGGTTGACCCTCTACCACCGAGCCACACCAGCCAGGGCTCTTCTGTTTTTTATGTAGTTATAATTATAGCATAAATAAAAAAATGTTGAACCTTGTTTTTGCATTTAACATAATATGGTAAGTAGTTCTCTTGCTGCTACAAAATCTTTGTCACCATCACATTATAAAAACAAAAAATTTGAATTGCAGATATTCATTGTAGAAAACTGAGACTAAAAAAGAGCTCAAAGAAGAATACGAAATTACTGATAATTATTCTTTCCCAGATAGAACTGTTAATACAGAGTTCCTTTTTGTAGGAATGTGTTTATCTCATAAAATTTTAAGATTTGTTCCAAAAGGCCTTTGGAGCCAGGTTATGCCTTGAGAATCATTAGTAGCAGATCTATAATTTTATAAAGTTGCCTTTCTATAGGATCATTATGAGCTATTCTAGTGATAATAGTTATTTAATGTAGGGTATTTAATGTGGCCTTGTCATGAAGGCCTATACAAATGAGCTGTTACGGTAAAATCAGATTAATGAAAAAACATTCTGAGAAAAAATGAACAATTCATCTATTCATCATGCCTTGGCTTGTCAGTTAGTAATTATTGACAGCTAATAGTGGAAATTTATGAGAATTTCAACTTTAGTCTAGGATAAAATCAGAGCAAAATGTTCCTTTGGCAGTCTTGCCTGTCTTAGCTATTCTATCGCTGCAGAAGCTCAGGCAAAAAACCCTGGGTGGTTACGGCCTCTCAAAGATAATACCTCTCCTTCTCTCACACTGCACATCCAATTCATCAGCAAATCCTCTTGACTCTGCTGTTAAAATATATCTCCAAATTGACCACTTTACCATCTCCATTGCTCCCACTATGGTTCAGTCCATGAGTCTCCTGCCTGATTTCCTGAAATAGCCTACTCACAGGTTTCTGTTTATCCCTTTGGCTCATTTAGTCTGCTCTCAGCACTGAACCAGAGAGATCCTATTAAAATATGTCAGCTCATGTCACTTTTTCACCTCCAATGGTCCTTCACCTCACTCAGAGTAAAAATCAAAGCCCTTCCATGACTGCACAGCTCTGAAGGATCTTCAGCCCCTGGCGTGCCCCTCGTATTTCTCTCACCTGTCTCCTGATTTCTCTCTTTTGCCTACGTGACCATCCCTCTAATGTACCAGTGTGCTCCCCCCTCAGGGCTTTTGCACTTGCTCTTCTGCTGCTTCTATGTGGCCACTGCCGGTACTTCTTTCCTGTTCTTATGTCAATGTCACCTTCTTATGGTATCTTCCTGGCCACCTATATAAAATGCCATCACTTGCTCTACTTCCTATGTCTTTTTTCTCCTTATTTATTCTTTATATTGTCTACCTCTGTGAAGGCAAAAAATTTTGCCTGTTTTATTTCTGCTGTATCCTCAGCACATTAAACAGCGTTGAGCATAGTGTGCACTCAGAACCTGTTAACTGAATGAAGGGATCTGTCAGTTACTGAACCAGTACTCTGTCATATGTATTATGTCATTTAATACTCAAACCCACCATAGTTACCAGCAAAATCAATTATGTTAGGAAAACTGATATTCACCAAATTATCAGAAACTGAAATGTTTTGAGATGATAAACCTCTAAATATTACAATTATTTTTACAGAAAAAGCCATAGTATACCCTGGAATTGCTGTATTTTTCCAAAATGCCTTCATCTTTTTTGGGTAAGTTTGTTTTGCATTTTTCATCCCATCTTTTCTTTTTAATGCTTTTTTAATAGTAGTTTCTTTTATGTCATTTATATATTTAGTTGCTTTATTTACCCTATCCAGTGCCCCTCCCCCATGTTATTGTCATAAAATATGAAGAATGAGGAAGATTTTTTTAAAGACTAGATTATTGACTTTAGAGAGAGGAAGGGGAGGAGAAATATCTGTGCTGCCTCCTGCACACACACCCCCCCACCGGGACCAGGCCCACAACCTGAGAGTGTGCCCTTGACCAAGAATCAAACCAGCAACCTTTCGGTGCATGGGACAACACTGCAACCAACTGAGCCACACCGATCAGGGCTGATAGCCTTTTCTAACACAGTCAGGCAGAATAAATTCTGTGTTTCTGTGCTCCTTTAACATTTGGTATATATACCCCTTCCCCCCCCCCAATACTTACCACATTGTGTCATCAAAGAATGTGAGCAACTTACCCTGGCTGGTGTGGCTCAGTGCTTAGAGCATCATCCCTGACACTGAAGGGTCGCTGCTTCCATTCCTGGTCAAGGGCGTGTACCCGGGTTGCAGGTTGGAGCCCTGGCCCTGGTCGGGGTGAGTGCAGGGGGCAGTTAATCCATGTGTCTCTCACGTCGATGCTTCTCTCAGTTTTTCCCCCGCCCTCCCTCCCACTCTCTCTAAAAGTCACTGGGAGAAGAAACCCTTGGGTGAGGATTAGCAGCAGCAAAAGAATGCGAGCAACTCGAGGACAAGGACTGATCTTATGTATTTTTATAGCCCTAGCACCTAGCACCTAATACCTTGATACTCAAAAAGAGCTTGTTGAATGAATTTGATAAAAATCAGACATATAATGGTTACGTACTAAGCACTGATCAACTTTAAGAGTGACATATGTCCCCAGTACTCATAGTGAAGGATGTGGGGAAGCTGGTGATAAACAGCTCAGCTGAGCACAGTGGAAGAATTTACTACTGTGGATCAGTTTCTGTTCTGACACAGCCCATGGGTTTTTTTCATACAACTCACCAGTTACTCTTTGGTGCTAGTTTCCCACGATTCTAAATCTCACGTGTCTTCTTTTCCCAAACCTCGCTAGTCATGTGATGTTTCTTGTTTATTCACAGAGGACTGGTTTTTAAGTTTGGCCGAACTGAAGACTTGTGGCAGTGAAAACATCTGATTTACTGCCACTGTACAGCAGCCCTGCATGGGTTTGTTCTGTTTTGTTTTGTTTTGTTTTTTTACTGCTCACTCCCAGTCTTTTGTAATGCCATTTTCTAAACATTTCTGAGTGTAGTCCCAGCTTACATTTATGTGATACTAAAATCATGAGAAATCGCTATTTAAACAACAATCTATTGCGGTATGCATTTGATTAACTTATAAAATGTTAAAGAAAAATATTTCACGAGTATGTTTTATTAAGTTTTATCATGGTATAATTTGTAAAAATAAAAATAAATTAGAAAAGAAATTGTGTATACATCTTATATGAGTATTTGTCATAGCCAAGGTCCAAAATGCAATTAAAGTGCTCTTAAGATATGATGTGTTTATTTAAATGTGGGCTCTTCTGTGTCAAATGTTAAGTGAAATATATACATTTTCTGGTTTTTAAAAACTATTCAGTGGTCAGAGTTCTTTCTCACTATACTTTTGTGTTTGATTTATACAGTACTGCCAAAAATTCTGAAAACGTTTCAGTGTAAGTAGCTCTTAAGGGTCTCCCAAGGGCTGAGTGAGCATGTCGGAAGAGAGAGGCTCCTGGTGCAGCCACTAGGCTCCTCAAAAGTGTCCCTTCTGTGCCACTGATCGGTGATCAGTTGTGACACATGGTTCTGGTGGGGTGTGCAGTGACTCCACATGTACCCTGAAGGAAAGAAGAAAAGGATAGGACTTGACACTATACTCAGGTGACAAATTTTGTTGTTGGTTTGATAATAAATTAGATTCCACATTTCATGGTATTTCTGTACTGAACCACTATGCTCAAAATAGACTGGCTGGGTCAATTATAATTACAAACGTCAACTAACTACTGGGAATTCTTAGTTTCTGTCTCTTTGGAACCCTGTTATCCCCCAGGCTCCCCGTCTTGGCCAAGTGGGAATTATTTTTAAGGAGCTAGCTAACTATGGGATACATGTTCTTCAGAACAACAGCTTGAAATGTTTTCTTTCTACAGTAAGCCCTTCATTAAACACAAAATATCTCTCAGATGATTTAAACCTGTGGTGCCTTTCCATGTCGGCCATAGTTCTCTCCCTGTATGTAAGTTTTGAATATGGCCTGGTCATCAAGACACTACTCAAAGAAAGACTGTATTGCTGCCATCCCACAGCAAATCGGTCATGGTGAGTTTTTAGATCCATAGGCTGTGAGAATTGGAGGGGATCTTAGAGGTTGAAGTCTACCTTCTCTTTTTACAGATGAGAGCACCCAGACCATGGAAGTTTAAATGATTTCCTCAAGGTCAAGGAACTAGTTTTTTGTTTTGTTTTGTTTTGTTTTTTAATATAACTTTATTGATTTCAGAGAGGAACGGAGAGAGAAAGAGAGAAACATCAATGATGAGAGAGTCATTGATCGGCTGCCTCCTGCACGCCTCCGACTGGGGATCGAGCCTGCAACCCAGGCATGTGCCCTGACCTGGAATCGGACAGTGATCTCTTGGATCCTAGGCCGACACTCAACTGCTGAGCCACGCCCAGGCGGGCAAGGAACTAGTATTTTAATGTGGAGGCAGTGCACTTCCACAGCTGACCACGACATCTTTCCCACAGTTAAATTTAGAATGTGCTTGGGGAGTAAGAGCTACCTGAAAACTGTTGGAATAAAAGCATAATGTCTGCAAGGACTAAATATAAGTAGTTCTTCATTTTTCCCTGTTTTTTTACCATCTGCTCTGCTGGTGCAGATGAGAGTTAACTGGGCAGCATATTTTATTCAGCATGAAAAATAAATCTAAGAATTGTCAAAGTTTAACCCAAACCTTAATGATGTGCCTGCACCCAAGAAAATATTGGTAGCATCATTTTTAATGAAACCGAACGTTTATTTAAAATTGTTACGAAATTACCACTTAAACAAGTTTCTAGTCTTTTATTTTTAATATCAAATCTATCTTGCTTCATTGTACATAAGGAGACTGTGATAACCAGTGTTTGTCGCACACACAAAAATGTCGGCAACAGTGAAAGGAAGCTCTCTTGTTTTGGAACAAGCCTTGTTTTTCTTGGATGCTTTTGCTTAAAATCCAACAGCCAAATGAGGAAACTGTAAAAGCAAAGCAAACATTTTTATTACAGATGAGCCCTTCTACTCTTAAAATTGGTACACATGATTCTCCCTTGATCTTTTGAAATTTATATTAACCAAAATGTCTCATCACAGCCCTTAGAGAGGTTCATTCCTAAAACCTGAATTGGAAGAGCTCCTAGACAGACCTCATTTCATATAGCTCATCACACGGATCATTGCTAAATAGTCCTCTGGCTTTATTTGAACACCTTCAGTGACAGTGGACTCACTACCATTTAAAGAAGCTCATTTCATTTTGCAGACAGTTCAAATTGAAATAGTTGAAGGAAGCAACCATTCTCTTAGTGAAAGTACGTGAAAAAAATGTGTTATAAACTGTTTTTGTAAATCAGTACATTAGTTAGGATCATTGCAATCTAGAGGAAGATAGAAGATTTGTGCATGCAGCTCCTTGAGACCTAGGACTATATTTCATATAGATTTGTCTGTCCAGCTCGTCACACAGGGCTCTGTCACCTACTCTGTCATACATTTAATGGAATTAGGGAATAAACAAGTGCATCTTACTAGAACCATCCAAGGATGAGATGGGTGCCCCAGCCTAGCAAATGCCAGGCATGGCCAGGACAACCAGGGATGGGTGCAAGGTGAGGCAGGTAACGTACAACAGTGTGGGTGACTCAGATGAAGAGAGTGTACACCATATGGCTGCATTTTATAAATTTTTAGAAAATGCAAACTAGTCTATAGTGACAAAAAGCAGGTCAGTGGATGCCTGGGGATGGGGTGGGGTAGGAAGGGAGTAGTAGTTCCAAAGAGGCAGGAGGAAATGTTTGGTGGTGATGGATATGTTCGGTATTTTGATTGTGGTGGTGGTTTTCACAGGTGTTGAATATATTTAAATGTATCAAATTGTAGACTTCAAATATGTGTGGTTCATTGCCAGTTATAAAAGCTGTTTGAAGAAGAGGAAGGAGACTGAGGAGAGGGACAGAGACAGGGAGAGGGTCTCTGTTTTGCCCCTACAGACAGAAATGCCCCATAGTAAAGCTGGTTCTCTTCCCTTCAGTGATGAGTCCGTCGGCATGCGGTGGAGAAAGGATTGGCATGGGACTCTCAAGGCCTGGTCCTGGGCTTGTCTCTGCCACTCACAAAGTACGATGCTGGGCATTAGCCTGACCTCTATTGGCTCCAACTTCCCATTTATAACAGGCAATATTGATCCCCGCTTGCCCAACCTCAGCTTTGATTGGAAGATTACCTAAGGCGACACACATCAGAGTGCTTCGTGAGCTATGAGTGTAGGTCAAAGGGAGGAGGGCAGTGGGTGACAGGCTCTAGCCTGGTCATGGCAACGAATGCGACAATGTTACAGAGACTCTCAGCAAGTGACTTGTGTGAGCTCCAGGACCCTCGGCTAAATAACCCCCAACTTCGATACTACAAGTTTTCTTGTGTCCACCAGCTGTAATTTACCAAGAGTTGTTTTAGATTCAGCTCTGTCACTCAAGCACTGTGAGAACTCGGGCAGTCCTGGCTCCACTCTGAGCATCTGCCAAGTGAGGGGATTAGACTTGCTGGCCCCCACGGTCCTTCTGGCTCTTGCATTCGGGATTCTATCACCTTCACGGCAAACTTTGCCCACTTTGATGACTCCATGTGGAGAGAAGTGTGGCCAAAGACAGTTCTTTTATCCCTGGCCCTCAGTGACTTTCAGGCATCAGGGAAATGGTAGCCTTTACCACCTCCCCACCCTGCACACACACACACACACACACACACACACACACACGTGCACATCATGGATTTGCTCCTTCCACGTTCTTTACGTCATTTTCATTTGTTTTTATTTTACTCGCATAAACACCAAATGAACATATATGCCTTGATATCTTTTTAAGTTCATTCACTCAAAATCTATGACATTAATAGGTTAAAAAAAAACTTACCTCCCAGAAAGCTTGATCATCAAAATATTTAGCCGCATGAGGTGCTCTCCATATTTTGAGTTGTAAAAGTAAACCTGTTTAAATTCATAGTAAAATGTTAAACATTAGGAGCACAGCATGTGTTATCTCGTAATCAAAATATCATACCATTTTTTCTCCCACAACCAGGAGGCAGACAAGTCGAAGCATTGTTCTTCCTGGACCAACTTAATTAACTCTATAGACATCTTTTAACAAGGAATGGGCAAGAGCAATTATTTCCAAGTAATGAAGTTATGCCGAGAGGTATAGGATAACCATGGATCTGACATGCTTCCCAAGAGTGGCCCTGCCGGACGGTGCCCCTCTTTAAAAGCTTATCCATTTAAAACGCAAGAGCCACCGTGGCAAGCTACTCAAAGTAGGTACCTTTGTAGAGCCAACAAGCTCTCGCCAGCCTCAGCCGGATGCCGCCGTGCAGCTAGGAAAGGAGTTTATAACAGCTGCTTCTGCGCCTGTCTTCACCGGTGCAGCCCCTGCGCGGGGAGCGTGGCCCTGTGCGCTCCCCCAGCTGCGCGAACCTGCCGCGCGCCCAGCGTTCGGGAGCGAGCACTCACCCTCCCACGAAGCAGGGAAATGCCTTTCCGACATTTATCTGCGCGTTTTTAACGATGACCGTCTCGTATTCAGCAGTGCCGAACAAGAGTAAGCATGCGTATGCTCATGTTTCGCTTTTGTTGTGCATGCGTCTAACTGATACTGGCAGGTAAGGTGCAGTTGCACACCTTGTGTAGCTAGAATTGCTCAGAAATGGTCTCTGTCGCCGACATGAATTTTCCAGATGGCTGAGGCTTACTCATCCCTAATGAAAATCCATCTAAATACATAAATCCGTACTGTATTTTTGTGTCTTATGAGTCATCACTGAACACATTTAGACTTTTTAAAAAATCAGAACCATTGCTAAGAGCATCCTCTTAGGAAACTGCTGTGTAACGCAGAGAAGGTAGGTAGCCGTTGAGGGTTGTTGGCCTGCTCTCCAGCAGCCTGAGCTTTTTGTGTTCTTGTGTCTGATTTTAAGAATTCCTTGTCCTCTGTGAGGCTCTCTGCTGTCACTTCCAACATACCAGTGTGCCTGACTTCAGAACCAGCCCCACCACTAACCTATTTCTAGTCTTCCCGAACTGAAAACCCAACAACCATGCTTGATGGGATTGTTCCTTAAACAGTGTACAGACCCAAGTAATGGGGCCTCTCGACAAGTAAAGTGCCTTTCAGAGGGCAGTTGGGACTATTTTGGCTGCTGGGAGGCCACTTTCCACTTCCGTGGTCCAAGTTGCCTTTAATAACCAGTTCCCTCATGTCCATAACAGTATGTAAGGAGGAAAGCTCATTGGTTTTCACTCTTAAAGAAATAATCTAGGTGTCTTCCACTATCTCTTTTTTGACTCTTTTGAAGGAAACAGAACACACACACCCAGGTCCTTTACAAGCCAGTGCAAGTCAGTGTGACTTTGGTAATACAGTGAATGGTGGAAGAGCCCAGGGATAGGGTTGTCAGATAAGATACAGGAGGATGCTCAGCTAATTTTGAATTTTAAAAAATGGGCACCTTATACTTTCATTTGCTAACTCTGACAGCCCTACCCGGGAGACAATGTAAACTTCTGGATGAAGGAATTTTTCTCATCTGTACTTCATCACCTCAAACTGTTGAAAGCTGACGCCACGTGGTACATTAAGGTAATTCTGGACAGTTCCACTCTCTAAACCACCCAGGTAACTCCAAAAAGTACCTTCATACATGTCTTAGAGCTGAAAGGAAGCCAAATGATTAGTTACCATAATCCTTTCCTTATACAGAGAAGCCAGCCGAGCCCAGAGAAAGTGAAGTGACATGCCTAACGCCACCCAACTCCTTAGTGTCTGCTTATGCTATCTGGTCTCTTGTTTGGCATCCAAACAATATTGTTAGAAACAATCCAAATATATTGTTAGACACAATATATGAGTGTCTAACCCATAAAAGCTGTTCACTTATAGAATAAAAGTGAACGTTTCTGAACAGAGTGCATATTTTCACCTGGCCTATAAGTAAGATTGGCAGATTAGTAACTCCCCCAGATTCTTTGCTGTTCTGTCATATTGCAAGAGCAAAAACATACTTCAACCCTCTTTTTAAAGATTTCCAGTGGCCACTCCCCCCTCACTCCATCCATGTCAGCTACACTGACCTCCTTGCTGTTCCCCAAACATACAAAGGCCCCTGCCTCAGGGCCTTTTGCACTTGCTGTTCCTTCTCATAGAATGCTCTTCTCCAAAATAAGCACATTGTATGTCTCCCTCCTGCTTTTCACTCAGGTCTCTGCCTAAAGGTCACCTTTACTAAATAGGCCTTCCCTTACCACCCTTCCAAAAGAACAGCCCACCCTCACACTGAATCTAGTTCCCCTACTCTGATTTATTTATCTTCATAGCACTTATCACCATCTTACATAAGTATGCATTTATTTGCCTATTTATTGTCAACTAGAATGTCAGCTCCATGAGGTCAGGGAATTGTTTTATTCACTGCTTTGTCCCTAGTGCCTAAGAATAGTGTCTGGCTCATATTAGATATTGAATAAATATTTGCTGAGCCAAATAATGTTATGGATGTCCTAGGAAAATAAAAGGTAAACATTTTGGCATAAGGATTTCCTTGGCCTTCTGTACAAAATTGAGGGAAATCACCAGCTCTGGCTTTAAGAGGCTACAACATCACCACTCACCCCTACTCGTGAATCTCAGGAAAGTCTCTTCCTTTCCCTGGACCTCCGAGTCCACACCTGTTGCAGGTGACCTCTGAGTGCCTTTCCAATTCTGAAATTATGTGATTCTGTGTGTGTTTGTTTTTTAATCAAAGTCTGAGCCCTTTGCCTCATTTGGCTGGAACCGAGAAGGTGGGTTCACAGGGAACAGGATGGGCTTGTGCATGTCTGGCCATGGGGCAGATGCACTCTGAACCCGGGCCCTGTGCCTGGGCAGTGGTGGAAAGGTGATGTCACACTGACCTGTCAGGAGACCAGATGCTAGGCCCACCGCCACGGCCAAGCTGAGTGCCCCAGTGGTGAGGAGCGCCACGTGCGTGACCCTAGAAATGACAAAGCAAAAGTGGTCACATTCAGGTATCAGGCCGCAGAGGTCATGGGAACAAAAAGCACTGCTTGTATGAGTAGTGACACTGTCAGGAAAGGCCATTAGGAGAACAAGTGTCCTCTTCCTGGTGGCCCATTCCCCTGTCATTTACCTGCAAAGCCGTGCAGATGTGGAGGAGGGGGAGGGAGGGAGGATTCCAGGATCCTCTTGGGCTACTTTAATCCTCAGGCCCCATGGGTAATGAACTAGACCAGGAGTTAGAAAGACCAAGTTCCAGTTCCAGTTCTGTCACTAGTTGTGTGGCCCTGGAAAAGTCACTTAACCCCTCAGGCAGAACCGGAGCTTCCTCATTAGGCAATTAAAGATGAAGGCTCTATTTCTGTCAAGTCAAGGAGGGGTACAGTTTGGCTATCAGATCCATCTCCCCTGCCTGCCCCCCTTGAACATATTCCCTGTTCGCTGTCCTTCAAGGCAATCCCAGGACTTCACTTTAAACAATTAAGCGGCCCTGGGAGGACATGCACATGGCCTTGCAGTAGACATAAAGGCAACAGTGTTTTAGAGCAGCAGTACTAGAATGTTCCTAATAGCTCCAAATTAGAAACTGCCCAGATGGTCATCAATAATGGATCAATAAATTGTGCTGTATTCACACAATGAAACACTTGTTTTAACTGTGTTTTCCCAGACTCTGTAATTTGTCTACTCGGTACTCATTTATCACAGGGCCAAGCCAATGGGCCAAGTTGTTTTACCTCTCTTCTTGCAAGTCAGCTTTCTTGGGAGCGCAAAACTCATATTACAAACCCCCAACCGCAAACTCTGACGTGTGCTCTCACTTCCTGCCCAGTAGGGAATGTCCCCCCTGTGCTTCCCCGCCGCTGCACTCCCAAAGGCGTAGTCTCAGCTCCCCCGTTTCTCTGCTGCCTGGCCTGCATGTGGCCCTGCGTGGTGCGCTGTGCCTCGTTTCTAGGGGCACTGTGAATAACATTAAATTTTCCTTTCAGTGGCATGGACCTCTCCCTGTTGTCACTCAGTCACCTTTATAAATTAAACCCAAGCACAATTTAACACTATACCCCAATGAAAATGAACAATCTGCAGAGATTCTCAACAACATGGGTGAATCTCAGAAAGACAGTGTTGAGTAGAGGAAGCCAGGCACCCAGGGGCGCAGACTCCCTGTATGATCCCATGTGTGTATGTGTATGAAGGATGAAAGCGGGCGAAACGGATTAATGCTGTTAGAAGTCAGATTGGTGGTTACCCTGGGGTGGGACATTTGCCTGCAAAGACACGAAGGAGCTCTGGGTGCTGGTTATAGGGACGTGTCAGAAAACTGATCAAGTGACACCCTTCTGATATTTGCACTTTTCTGGATGTAGATTGTACTACAAAAATAGTTTGTGTGTTGTTTGTTTGTTTTTTAAGAAATGTTAAGTGGCAGAATAGAAGCTAAATCCAAATCTGCTGACTGCCAACCCACAATTCACTCTTATCCTGATGCATCTGAAAGCAGAGATGGAGGAAGCAGGAATCACCACACAACAGTCCCCACGCAGGGTGGGCTCCCCTGTGCCAGGCTTGGTGCTTTTCCATCTGACTTCGCGTGATCCTCACAGCAGGCCTGTGAGCAAGGTATTTCACAAATGGGGAGGTCCGGGTTAGGAAGGTGCACCAAGGGTTCCACTGTCACAGGCTTGGAATGGGCGGTTCTTGGGACTCAAACCAGGCAGGTCGGTCTACCCGCAAAGGCTGGCCAGATCATTCCCAGGTTTCAGCATTTGAGGGTTACTTTCGCAAATTTGGCCATAGTGACATTCCAGAAATACTATTTTAAAAAATAATTTCCTTTAAATAGACCTCTCCTTTTTTTCTTTTTTCTTTTTTTTTTTTACATTTAAACAAACTTATTTAAAAGAAAACTTTATGTCACTAACTTAAGTAGAAGAGAAATGAGAGGGAACTAGAAAAAGATACAATGAAAACAAAACGTAGCTAGAATCTCCCCAAGATATGGCAGCCTGGGCAAGTCTCAGCCCGAGGCTTCCTCTCCTGTCACTCAAGCCAGAGGTCAGTGTGTGTCCCGGGGGTGCAGACGCTCCGCACCGAGTGGAGACTTTCTCCCTGATACAATCAAAGGACGAGTGAGAACTGGAAAAGAGCCAGTGCACTCTGTGAATCGAAGTTCTTTAAGTGTGTCCCCTCTTAAAATCCCACAATTTGTGAAAAGCCCTCCATCCTGACTCGGAGCAGGGCAGCTGATTCCTCACATCCAGTCGCCTGGACAGGAAACTGGCAAGTGCTGCTTGTGGAATGAACGAAAGTCAGCTGGCGTGCGCAGTGACACCACGGTAATGCAGGAGACGGTCCCCATGCCACACGAAGCGTTCGGGCTGCCAGCTCAGTCCTTTCTCCATCTTTCAGCTCCATACAGACGCGCCTCCCGTGGAAGCCGCGGCATCAATAATCATAAAGAAAGGGGCCATTGTTGGGCGTTTACTCCACACCAAGCCCTGTCCTGAGCCCTTTATTTATTATATGTGGCTGAATCTTCACAGCAGTCCCCAGATGTAGCTCTTATTATCCCATGTTACAGAGAGAAAATTGAATCTTAAAGAGAGTTTGACTGAGTACCATGCCTAAGGTCATGTGACTGGTAAATGTGACCTCGGTCTGTCTGTCCCTAAAGCCTGTGCCCTTTACTTCCAGCAGACCAAAGGCCTCCTAAGAGAGGTCATCGTTGTCACTATGCCCTTCCCTTTGCTGGGTTCCTGCAGAGAAGGAACAGCTTCTTGGTCCCCGACCGTCTCATTCTGATGAGAGTTGGCTTGCAGAGGTGTGCTGGGCTCGTGGGCCCGCGGTTCTCATCTCTTCTCAACCCCAGATGTTCCAGGTTGGCAGCCTGGAATTTGGCCCACGCAATTTTTCTAATGATTTTGACCCTTGCCAATACTTGGGAGAGTGCCTACCATTTTCCTACATTCGCTTATTAAATCCTCTTAACCACACGGTTCCTGGCCTCAGGCAGCCTCCAGCAACCCTGTGAGGGGAGGTATTGTCCTTATGTCCATTTACAATCCGGTGACCAAAGCTCAGAGAAGTTAGGTAACATGCCCAGCTTGTAAGAGTTCAAGACCAGTCTGACTCCACCGCACACTCCTCACCATGACCTACACCATCAGAGGTTGGAAAATGGACTCAACTGGCTTGGGCCTGACAGCCCTGCTGTCTGCTTTTGGGAGGCCTCAGGACTATCTGCCTTTGCCTTGCACCTAAGCTGCCCCCTTTGGAAAGAAGCAGTGGCCTGAAGAGGTGATGACTCCACACAAGTTAGGGGCTGGGCAGAATTTCTGAATAAACTGGCCAAAAAATACTCACTGAGGCCTGCTGGGTGCCTGGCCCTGAATACATGTACCCCCAGCTAAGTGCTCCGGACACATTTTTTCCTGAGTTAGATGGGGATATTAAAGGAGTGAGCCAAATGACTCACATGGGATCCTTGCTCCAGATTGCCTGATATGTCATCAGCCCGATGTAGGCAATCTCTCCGAGCAGACCAGGCAAGCCGAAGGTGTAGTGCACGCCACAAGTGTCATCGATCCCCAGCACGTGGTTAAAACACACCTGGAAACAAAGGTCATTATAAGTAGATCTGCCTGTGAGACTGACATTCCCTACTTACCCTTTACACACATCCTTGGCATCCAGGGCCACCAAAAGGGGATGGGCTTTAGGGCTCACCTGAAACAGCACGTCCAGACTTGAACGTGCACTCACATTACCTGGGAAGCCTGTTAAACTGCAGAGTTGGATTTAGAGGGTCTGGATCCTGAGAGTCTGCATTTCTAGCGAAGTCCCAGGGAATGCCAGTGCTGCTGGTCCACTGGCCGCACTTTGAGAAGCAAGGATCTAACCCAGGCACTACTCACATTTGGGACTATAATTCTGTGTTGTGAGTATGCTGTCCTGTGAACTGTAGGATGTTTAGCAGCATCCTTCACCTGTACCCTTTAGATGCCAATAGCACCCCAACCCAGTGTGTCAACCAAGAACGTCTCCAGATATTATCAAATGTCCCTGGGAGGTGATTGAGACCTATTGGTCTAGCTCAAACTTAACTGCCATCCAAAGACAAATGGCTGATTAGAATAAAAGTCAGAAGAAAAGAATCTGACCACACCTTCAGACTCCCATTCAATGCTCCTCCACCTCACCACTTAGCCTCCCAGATGGCCATGGGCCAACAGATGCAGATACAAATGAGAATTTCTTCAAGGCTAGCTCCCTCCTTAGATTCCCCATTGACTAAAACCCCAGACTCCTCAACTAGCTCAGGAGATACACCTAAGCACCTGCCATCTCTCAAGACTCTGGTCCCTGCACACTCTCAGGTGAACCCAACACTTCAGTCATGAGAACATCTTT
The DNA here is from genome assembly GCF_054644295.1 of Miniopterus natalensis. NCBI lineage: Eukaryota > Metazoa > Chordata > Mammalia > Chiroptera > Miniopteridae > Miniopterus > Miniopterus natalensis. The sequence goes on from NC_142089.1 coordinate 13,750,793, forward strand.
CTGTTTCCTGACTGGGCCATATGCCCTTCTCACTGTTGAGCCTTTGAATACACTGCTCCTCTGCCCTGAATACGTTTTCCACTTCTTTGTCTAGCTAAGATTAGTTATCTGTTAGCTCTCCCTCTGCTGAGACACCCGCTGCTCTGGGAAGCACTTCCTGAGGCATCTCAGGCTGGCTTAGATGTGCTCCTGGAGCAGTTGTCACTGAGTTGTGCTTATTTGTCCGTGTTTTTCACTGTACTATGACTAGGGAAGCAGGATAAACGTTAAAACATAAGCGATGAATGAATGAATGCGTGAATGTGTGAATGAATGAATGTGTGAACAGGTGAGTGAATGAATGAGTAAATCAATGAATGAGTGAATCAATGAATGAATGAGTGAATCATCCTTTAATTGTTCCCCCCAGTGACAGAGTCAAGGAAACTGAAGCACAGAGAAAGCGATGGGCCTGACGGTAACTCACACTCTCCTGCTGTGCGCTTCCTCCTTTCATCTTAGGGCCTCAAAGCCAGAGGAGAGAAAAGACAACTGTTGCCATTCCAAAGATGAAAAGCAGACTGCCCCATCTTTGCTCACATCAAACTGCTGGTAAGTTCTTCCTCATCTGGAGCTGCAACTCCCTCCCTGAACACCCACTGTCCATCAGATCCGGCTTCCCGCGCCGTGCCACCCACAAGTACACTCCTTTACCCTCCACTAAGCCCTCAGCCCATGAAGATTTGCTGTTCCTAAACATTTCTTTTAGAAGTGTGTCATAACAAATTGGCTATAATGAAATATTCTGGTATTATCTGTGCCTGTTGAATATTGAAGGAAGAAAAATCCATCCACTTCAAACTAGACAATCAGAAGTGGACGTGACCTGGATTATCAACCCAGCATCTCTCTTCTGGGTGGTGCCCTTCCCACCCCCATTCTCACGGTTCACGGGCAGCAGCCATGTGTGTACGACATGTCCCCTCCCCCACCCAGCCAAAGATGGGCCCAAGATCCAAGTTAGGCCAATGAGCTCCTTCTTCAAAGAACTTGGAATTAGGGCCAAGAGATGTTACCCAGCTGCTTTCTTGAAGAGAGATACCACATTTCACCATGTGGAATAGCAGTAGGAGAACAGAAAGGGAGTCTACAGAGTGAGAATAAAGCAGATATTCAGGAAAAACAAAGAAAGAAAAAGATCATGTTCCTCTTGGGCTCCCCACAACACTCCAGTCCCTGGTGCTAGCCATTCCTGGGCTCCCAGGAGCATTCCTGTCCTTGGGTTCCGTGGCATTCCAGTAGCTTTATAACAAATTCCCCCTATGTCTGAGCAAGCTTGAATGGGTTCTGCTACTTGCTCCCCAGGTCCTAACAAATGCACCATCCAACCTGGGTGGGTCCCTCATCCAAGCTTTGAAGCTAAACTGAGAGGGTGTCAACACCCGTCTAGCGCAGCCTACGGCACCACACGATGGCCCACCATGGTCCCAGGGTCCTTCTGGTCCAAGACAAAGCAGAAGGCGTTAGTTGCCCAGCTCCTTACCTGCAGGCATTTGGCTCCCCCAATGATCAGCCCAGCCAGGAGGCCCAGCACCATGGCAATCCAAGGGGAAGCAATAATGTGACATGAGGCACCCACAGCGACGCCTCCGGCCAGCACTGCATTGTGGACGTGATTCTGCAAAGAAATAGCTTGTGGGGGAATGGAGTGAGGCACAGAGAGGACAACATCTTGCCCAAAGTTCCCCAGCAAGCTGGTAGTAAGGCAATACTGTAAGGTCCTCCCTGCTTGGCTGATCCTGAAACCATCCACTGCCCTCTGTTGAGACCACCTGGCCTTTATCAATGGTCTTATCTCACCCTACTTCTCAGGCTCAGGGAGCAGTCACCCTAATTGGGTGGCATTTAGGGAATCAGCTTGAAAGTCTTGCTACTCAGCATTCAGCCACCCTCACACTCATTAGTGGTGTGTCCTTGGGCGCTTAACAGCTCAGTGCTTCAACTTTTCTACCAGATAATGGGGTTTTGATTATGCCTACTTAATGCAGGTTATTGTAAGAATTAAATGAGTTACCACATGTAAAACCCTTAGCCCAGTGCATGGCATAGAACACGAGTAAATGCCCAATAAATATAAGCCATTATTATTGCTTTTATTATTTTTATTAGTATTTGCTACTTGGTGCCTATGCCACCTGCATGACTGGACCCAATAAGCTGGGCCGTGGATCGCATCTCTGCTGTGTCTTTCATTTCTCTAGAACTGGGCCTCACCTTCTCTTACACTTCTTACCCCTTTCCGCCCATACCCACCCCCAGCCCTTTTCCCCTTATTATCTCATAACAGGACAGTTTGGTTCAGTTCATGAACTTGAATTCTTGCTCCTGTCGGTGATTAAGCTGTGTATGACCATGGAGAATTTGGTCTTAAGTTTTCATAAAGTAGGGTGAGACTTTAGAGTTCAGGATCCCATCCCTTGTTTAAAGGAATGCTTTTCTAAAGCCAATAAATGCTACAAAAAACAACAACAAGAAGAACAAAAACGGTCTAACGAGGTCTAGGAGCCCTGGGCCCACAGATCAGCTTCTGGGTTTTGCTGGCCTGATTGCCAAACCTGCCTCCCTGGATGACCCACCTTGTCTGATCCTAGACTCCCTGTCACCATGGAGCTCACCAGTGGGGACACCTATCTCCCCCTAGTACTGCTAACCTGTCACCCGTGGCCATATTCTCTCCACTCCGGGCCCCACTGCCGATCTAGACCTTTCCCCACCACCTCTTGCTGGCTGACTCCATGCCCTGATCACCACAGGAACTTGTTCTGTCTTTAGCTCTACACTCTCACCATCTCCCCAACCCAAAACTCACATGATCCCCGGGCTCCACCGATAATAGCAGCTGATGTCTGCCTGCACTTATTCCACATGAAGCACTTTACATATGCAATTTAAGTGGCTTAACCAAGGCCACGTGGCTAGGTTAACCTACCTCTTTACTGACATTTCTTGGGGTAAGGGGAAAGGCGGACTCATTCTGTTCTCGTTTCTCTCTGCTGACTCTTGCTCATGGTGGTGGCTTTAATAACTAGCAGAAATGGGGTTCAAACCTGGGTCTGTGTGATGTCAATGCTGATGGACTAAATCACGCCCCCCCCCCCAGTAAGCCTTTGATCAGTGCACAGTCTCCCAGGTTCCAGGGCCCATTTTACAACCTAGCTCTCTTCCTTATGCTCCATGACACGGCAGACAAGGCTCCACCACTGGCCATGCTCCTTCCCAAGTAGTGAGGCTGGCCCTGGGGGCAGGGGGCGTGACTATGTGTGTCAGGCCTGGCAGACCCAAGTGCTGCCCCTGGAGCAGCCCCCTCCTCACCATGTTGATCTTCCCTTGAGGGTGAACCAAGGCCGACACAGAGATGGCCGTTACTGTGCTCACTGCAAGAGCATAGTAGGTGTTGAACACGGCAGTCTTCCTTTCCAGTGGCATGAATATCAGAGCAGAGTTGAAACTTGGCCAGAACATCCACAAGAAGAGGGTGCCTGGGGGTGAGAGAGTCAGTGGCCAGAACCAGCACTCCTGCTCCAGAGCCTGAGCCTCTGCAGACTTCAGACGGGAGAAGCCGGGAGCTGGCTAATCTTAGCTTGATTACTCTCTAGCTATGACTTTGGGAAGTTATGTGTCCTTTCTGAAATTCCAAGTTGGCAGCTAACACATTTCACAGGCAGGGAATCCAAGGCCTTGAGAATTGAAATGAACGAACCCCAGACCTCCTGACCCTGGCTTGTGATGGCCAAATGCTTATTTTTAAAAATTAGTTGCCCGGCTGGGCGTGGCTCAGCGGTTGAGCATTGACCTAGGACTCAGGCTATCAGGGTTTGATTCCCGGTCAGGGCACATGCCCGGGTTGTGGGCTCCATCAATGACTCTCTCATCATTGATGTCTCTCTCTCTCTCTCCCTCTCCTTTCCTCTCTCTAAAATCAATAAAGATATATTAAAAAAAATAAAATCAGCATGCTGCTTTCATTCAGCACGGTGGCCTGATCCTCAGTCGCCGGCTGTGGAGCTGGATGGCTGACTTCCTCTCAGCCTCTCCAGCACTTCAAGTTCATCATTCTCACCGCCGCTTTTTAAAATACACCATATGACTGTTCAGTGCCCACCCTCTTCTTTCCTCCACTTCGGGGGGCCTTACTTTCTTCGCTTCCCTCCAATTCCCTCTTTTAAGTTGAGGCCAAACAAATTGGATGAATTTATTTAAACTCAAATGTAGGGATTCTTTCCTCTCCTTTGGATATGAATGAAGAGAGGTGCCCTAGAGGGGAAGGCTTCATCCAAAGGTCTGAACTCATCAAGCCCCACTGGAGGAAATGAGTCATTGGAGAGGGGCTTCAGACACCCAGGGCTCGTTGGTGAAAGACATTTTCTGCAGAGTGTTTTGGAGCCTCTTGCTCACCCCAGGTCCGAGGCCTCCCACCCACCCTGCCCTTACCCAGCATGGCGAACAGGCTGGGGCTCGTTGTCCTCCGGTTTTTCTCCTCTGCCGCCTTGGGCATACGTCTTGAGAGGCACCTGGCCACCATCAGTCCAAAATATGCAGCGAACACGTGGACGTGCATCATGCTTACATGGTCATCCTCCTGCAACGAAGCGCAGCGGGAGCCGTGAGCGCCCGCACCCTCTGCGCGCAGGCGAACCCCATGCTCCTCGGAGAAAGCTCTGGGCCTCACACGGGGGTGTGACTCACAGTCACCAGACAGGCTGAAGCTTATCCAGCCCCGCAGCTCCCCTTTCAGAGGAGCCCCGTGAGCAGCTGAGTGTCTATTCCAGGGAGGTTCCTGGTTGGTCTTATCAGTAGCTTTTAAGTGCTTTTGGCCAGCCCTGGCTGGTGTGGCTCAGTTGGTTGGAGCGTACATCAAGAGGTCACAGGTTCGATTCCCAGTCAGGGTGCACACATACCCAGTTGTGGGTTCAATTCCTGGTCGGGGTTGGCTGAGGCAACCAAATGTTTCTCTCTCACATCGATGTCTCTCTCTCTCTCCCCCCCTCCCTCTCCCTTCTTCTCTCTCTAAAATAAAAAAAAAACACACAAAAAAAACATATCCTCGGGTGAGGATTTAAAAATAAATACATACATACATACATACATAAATGCTCTTGGCCAAGGTCCACTTAGGCAGGGCAAAATGCCACATGGCCACGTACCTCCACGGCTTCCTACTTTTCTGCAGAATTTCATGGAGTGGTAAGTGATATAAACTTTGCAAGATGAAACAGTCAGGCTTCTCATAACAGAACTGATGTCTTAGTAAATTCTAGGTATATGCTAATTTTGCTTTATAAATATCAAATTTAGGAATCCTTAATAACTCAGTGTGTTCCTCCTAAATCCTGTCAATTGTGCCTTCAAAACATATCCCAAATTGACAGAATTTTTACCACCACACCTCACTGACCCCGCCTTGGTTTAAGCCACCATCACTGCAAACCCAAATTATTGCAATAACCCCCTTAGCAAGTGATCAAAGTTAACATACTCAGTAATGAGACAAATGCCACTACTTTGCTGTGTGATCTTGGGCAATCACTTCCCCTCTCTGGGTGACAGCTTTCTCTTTTGTGATCAGCTCTCATCTTACTTGATTGTATCTGACCACAGGGTCGCCACTACAGCAGAAGACCTGGGAAAACCATTTGGCATGGCCTCACCTTCACAGGCTGGCCTCAGCCTTAGACTTTTGACAGTTTCCCCCAGTGACTTCACATGTACAGTTTAGTGACACACATTGACTGGTCTGAAAGAAGACACTGGCCATGCAGCTTAGTGGGCCCCAGCTGGTGGGGCCATGGGAATTAATTATCTTTTTATACTTCCCATAATTATCTTGTGATTCCTACTGTATCATATTTTAGAAGCTAAAGGCATTCATTTGTTATGTTTAAACATTTAGCACAGACCACACTTTTGTAACCCCATTTGGCCCTGGCTTTATTTTTTAAAGTCCCAGAAGCCTCACCCAAGGGAGGCCACCCTTTCCACCTCCTCAGCCCTCCTCACAGCACCATGACTCACAAAGAGGAATAGATGGCTGATCTCCCTCATGGCAACAAAGGCTGCCACCTCCATCAGCACCATCACCACCAGCTGCACGAGGTTGGTCTTCCCCAGGATGGCACCCGCTGAGATCAGCACGGACATGGCACTCATGGTAGCCCTCTGAATGCTGGGGAGACAGGGCCAGACAGGGATGGCTAAGAAGGAAGGATGACTCTCATTCATTCATTCATTCATTCACTCACTCATTTAACAAACACGTGTTGATCTTCTTACTCTCTGCCTGGCACTGAAGGCAAGATTCCCACCTATGGGGACTGATGCTGCCCAGCCTGGGGTTTCCTTCATTCCTTTCCCCCATCAGGGTGGCATCTACGCTCTGAGAGATTGCTCTCTCATACATACTGAGGATGCTCAGAGGTCCTTATAGGAATGTCACTGTGAGCTACAGAGGCCAAATGTTCCCTCAGGGCTCCGTCTGGGATCCAACAACTGGGACTCTGCCCTCGGCGTTTCTTCTGCCGTCATTGCTCACAAATGCTCAGTAGAGGGCGCTCTTCACCTGTAGCCCGAGGCCCCACACCCTCATCTCCTCTGCGCCTCGGAAGGCAGTGGAGAAATACTGGGTTTGGAAGTAGGACAAGCCTGGCTTCCAGTCTCAGCTTTTCCACTCGAGCAGCTACTTAATTGCACTGAGCCTGTTTCCCTGTCTGCAGGCTAAGAAAGATAATAAAATTATCTCATGGCAGTGCCATGGGGACGGGAAGGAGGATTCACGCATAAGTGTCTAGCACCCTGACGGCCCAAAAGAACTGAGGAGGAGAAGCCAGCATTATTAGCGCTATTACTGATTTCTGCCTCCCCTTGCCAAGTGAGCGAGCTCAGTGTGGGGATTCAGGAGCAGAAAACAATTTTTGTTTTTGAGGAACTTATGATTCAGCTGGGGAGACAGGGCTGGTATCACTACCAGTGATACAAGGAGGCTAGAGAAGGAGACACTGAGGGAGAGGACAGTGTAGACGCGCTAACCACTGAGCCAAACCGGCCAGGGCTGCCTATTTCTTAATTGGTTTTCTTTTGGTGTTTAGTTATATGAATTCTTTATAAATTTTGGATATTAATCCTTTATTAGATGTATCACTGAAGATATACTCTCCCCTTCAGTAGGTTGTCTTTTCGTTTTGTTGATAGTTTCCTTTGCTGTGCAAAACTTTTTAGTTTGATGTAGTTCCATTTGTTTATTTTTTTCTCTTGTTTGCCTTGCCTGAGGAGATATATCAGAAAAAATATTACTAAGAGCAATGTCAAAGATTTTACTGCCCATGTTTTCTAGGAGTTCTACGGTTTCACATCTTACATTTAAGTTTTCAATCCATTTTGAGTTCATTCTTTTATATGGTGGAAGAAGGTGGTCTAGTTTCTTTTTTTGCATATATTTGTTCACTTTTACCAATACCATTTATTGAATAGACTGTCTTTACCCCATTGTATATTCTTGCCTCCGTTGTCATATATTAATTAAACATAGGTGTGGATTTATTTCTGGGCTCCCTATTCTGTTCCATTGATCTGTTTTTATGTCAGTACCATGCTGTGTTGTTGTTGTTTTTTAAATGTGTCTTTATTGGTTTCAGAGAGAGGAAGGGAGAGGAAGAGAGAGGGACAGAAACATCACCGATGAGTAATTGATCGGCTGCCTCCCGCACGCCCCCTACCGGGGATCGAGCCCGCAACCCGGGCATGTGCCCTGACTGGGAATTGAACTGAAATCTCCTGGATCATAGGTTGATGCTCAACCGCTGAGCCATGCTGGCCAGGTAGTACCATGCTGTTTTGGTTACTATAACCTTGCAGTATAGTTTTATATTAGGTAGTGTGATACCTCCAATTTTGTTCTTTTTTTCTCAAGATCGCTGTGGCTATTCAGGGTTTTTTGTGGGGTTTTATTTGTGGTTCCATATAAATTTTAGGATTATTTGTTCTAGTTCTGTGAAAAATATCATTGATATTTTGATAGGGTTGCACTGAATCTATTGATTGCTTTGGGTAGTATGAACATTTAATGATGTTGATTCTTCCTACCCATGAACAACACAGCATATGCTTCCACTTATTTGTATTGTCTTCAATTTCTTTCTTCAATGTCTTATAATTTTCTGAGCACAGGTCTTTTACCTCCTTGGTTAAATTTATTCCTAGGTGTGTGTTTTTTTAATTTTTTGATGCAATCATAAATGAGGTTTTCTTAATTTCTCTTTCTGATAGTTCATTATTGGTATATAAAAATGCTACCAATTTCTGAATATTAATTTTGTGTCCTGCTACTTTACTGAGTTTATTAGTTCTAGCAGTTTTTTAGTAGAATCTTTAGATTTCTCTATATACAGTGTCATGTCATCTGCAAATAATGACAACTTTACTTTTTTCCAATTTGAATGCCTTTTATTTCTTTTTCTTGTCTGATTCCTGTGGCTAGGACTTCCTCATTTAAATTTTAATCCTCTGAGTAACCCTTTGAAAATGGTGCTAGAGTACCATTCAGTACCTCCATTTTACAGAAGAGAATATTGACAGTAGAAGAGGAGACTTTTTTGGGCAATGACCACACAGCCAGTTAATGACAAACGTGAGGTTCAAAGCTGGTTGGCCTGATTCAAAGCCTGTGCTCTGAAGGCTGGGCACAGCCTCCCCAGTGCTTGCTGCCCATGTAGGGTCCTGCTAAGGCTCAAGGACTTCAGGGGGAAGGTCAGAGGGCAAAGGGCAAGGGAAGGAGTTTTACAGGGACCAGGAATTATTTAGAATTTCTTACTATGTGAGGAAAACAAAGGACAAAGCTGAATAAAAAAGGCCTCTGCCCTGATGGAACTGGTCATGGGTGACTCAAGGCAGAATCAATTCAGTGCCAAGTCAGGCTGCACAGAGCAGGTGAGGCTGAGGGAGCGGGAGAGTACACAACTAGGAGGCAGGCCTGGGCACCACCCGCCAGCCCAGTCCAGCTGGAAAGGTCAGGAAGGAACCCATTGTTAACATCTATGATGCCAGTCTCGGCAGGGGTCACAACTGGTCACAGGCAGGGCAGGGAAGTTCACTCAGGCTGCAAATGACCTCTTCTTGTTTTTCTGGATTGAGTCAACAATAAACCGGTCCCTGTGGGCAGGACCTCAGAAGAAGGGAGCAGCTCAGATATGCCTGTAGGCTGAAACACAGAAAGCTGAAGGTTTGTGTGACCTTATGCCCAGGCAGCAGGAACGCCAGACCAGGGCCACCACTGTCAGAGTCTCCCCAGAGTGCCCTTTGTCACTTCCCATGTGATTACTAGGGTTATTGAATCCCCATGGGGATTAGCCCTAAAACTTTTTAGAAGAAAAAATGTGGAGAGTAGTTTTTCAGGACCAGTAGGAAGCTGACCAGACTATGTTTTGTGTCATGACTACTTGGAGTGTGCTGGAAGGGTTATAGAGAGTTAAAGCTAAAACCATGTCACCGCTTAGCTGTGTGTCCCTAGGCAAGTGCCTTACACTCTCTGAACCTGTTTCCTTGCCGGTATACCAGGCTAGACCTCTACTCGAAGGGTCATACAAAATAATGTTTGTCAAGTGCCTGGCTCATGGACAGATGTTCAACAGCAGTGCCCAGAGATTTAGCAGGGTCTTAGAGGTATCACGTTCCCCAAGATGCCTAAAATGGAACTTACCATCATCTGAGCAGGACAGAGATTCAGAGTTCCATAAAACAAACAAAAATAATAATTTTTAAGGAAAAATTTTACCTCATTCCTCCTCTCAAGCGCTGATATCATTTTTTTTAAAGTGTACAGCTCGAAAGATTTATGTACACCCTTGTATAACCATTACCCAAGATAACATAGAGAACATTTACTGTACCCCATAAGGTTCTTTTGTGCCCCTTCCTATCATAACCACCGCCTTCCCTGAGTAACCATTATTCCAACTTCTAGTGACATAGGTTAATTTTGTGGTTCTTAGAATTTCATATGAATGCATCTAAATAGATCAAAATTAATTTAAAGAGAGTAAAGCCATGGCTATTTCTTGTCGATTTCTTAGCATTTGAGGACTAAGAATACTTCTTTCTTTTCAAGAGACTATCTCACTGAGTGTGACGTTTCTATTTCTTTTTGTCTTATCTCCATTATTTTTTTCTTTGAGCCCATATTAATTGGGTCACTTTACAAAATCATACTCAACAATAAAGAAAAGACCTAGGGAGAGCTTAGATCTGGAGTTGTCAGATAAATATAGGATGCCCAGTTATATTTGAATTTTAGGTAAACAATGAGCAATTTGTTAGTAAAAGTATGTCCCAAATATTGCATGGTTTGGGTGTTAGAAAGAGAAGGGGACACCTGGCTTTTCTCGAACCCACCCTCTCGGGCCCCATCAGCTCAAGGACCCAGAGCAATCCGGCAGCCGGCAGTTTACCTGGGCAGCGTGATGACCACTTTCTTGGAGGAGAGCAGCTTCGGAAAGCCATTCAGCAGGACTGCCCACTGCACCCCGAGGGCCAGCATGAGGAGGGCGAAGGCCACGCTGCTCCAGCCGAATCTCCACAGGGCCGAGGGGAGGAAGCCCAGGCCCAGGGCCGCCATCACCGTGAGATCCTGCAGGACGGCTGAGGGAGAGCCGGGGGGCGAGGCGGGAGGGAGAGCGGCGATGCCACCCTTCCTCGGCTCATGGCACGGAAACTAATTACTAAAATTGCGCTACACCACAAGTTCTTATATTTTTTGCCGATCTGACAAAAAAGGGTATAACTTTGATTCGTTCACACCAGCTGCTATTGCTGTGCTGGCTGTTGTCATATTTTTATTTGACAGTCTAAGGGGAAAGAGGTCGGTGCCCCTGACTCAGTAGTCGGGTAGTGCGTGTTTTAAAGATTCTTGGGGCACACCGGTTGAAAATCGCTGGGGTAGAGGGTTGCCCGAAGTTAGTTTTACAGAATGGCAGCTGGAAGGGACATTCAAGATCATTTGAGGGCGCTACGTCAAGTTCACCTCTTTGAGCCTCAGTTTTCTCATCTGAATAATGGGTGTAGTAAATGCATACCATGCGGGACTGAGGGAAGGATTAGATGAGCTAAGCTGGTTAAGCATAAAGTCAGGGCCTGCTTGGCCCATCGTGAGTGCCCAGGAAATGCAGCAACTATTGTTATTATTAAACATAATGGTATGAGCAAGTGCAGAGCCTCAGGACCAGTGCTTGGCAGGGAGCTGACACTCAGTAAAGGTAATTACTGCTGCTATTGAGGGTCAGGTTCAACCTCTTGATCATAAACACAAGAAAATAAAGCCACAGAAGCCAATGGCGTGGCTCAGGTCATGAAGAAAAGAGGAAGGAGAGGGGGGCCCAAAAGTTCTGTTGGCAAGAACCAAATTATCTTTGCAGAAAACAGCCATCTCCCTTTGCCACCTGCTGAGACGGACCTGGTGGGCCAGCAGACAGACCAGGGACATCTGGGTGACCCACACTTTCCCAAACTCAGAGCCGGTGCAGGAGCTGCTGTGGCAGGTGAGTGCAGGAGACTTACCCAATGTTAGAGAGAGGTCCAGCGAAAGAAAAAGGGTGGACACTTTGACTTAATTCCAAGCCTGAAAAATGGTTAGCAGCTTGGCCCCCAGAGCTAGACAAGCTGGGGTTCAAATCAAGGCTCTGGCACTTCCAGCTGTGTGGTCTTAATCTAGTTCTTTAACATCTCTGAGCTTTAATACATTGAGTAAGTGGTTACCCAATACCAACACTGTTTTAATCATTTTATACAGACCATCTCATTTAGTTCTCACAAAACCCCTCAAGGTGGGTGCTGTGATTATGGCAATTTTACAGATATGAAAACTGAGGCACAGAGTGGTTAAGAAACTTGCCCCAGCTGGTAGAGACAGGGTTTAAACCTAGAGGGTCTGCTCTGATGCCTGCGCCTTTAACTAAAACACTATCTGTGCCCTGTTAGTTTTGCCACCTGTTAAATGAGAACAATAATCCTGCCACCTTGGTCAGGCTGCCAGAATCCAGTGGTAGAGAGCGCAGAATCCCTCTGAACAGGAAAGATGATTTTACCAACAAGCGCCAACTGTTTCCACACATGCATAAAGGTCTGGGGAGAGAGCTTGCAGGAATCCCCCCTACACACACACAGATGCTATCTCTGGTTTGGGAGAGCTTTACTTCCAAAATTTTTTCAGTGTTTAAATTTTCTACAACCAGTTGTAGATTGTAAACAACTTTAAAAAGAGACAAAGAGGGAAAGCACGGGCTTTGAGTTTAGACAGTTCGGTTTGAGTCCAGCTCCATCATTCCCTTAGGTTAACCATAGTAAATTGCCAATATTTGACCATTTTAGACCTATAAAAGTGGCAGTTTATATGTTTCGACTTCATAGCCGTGTGGCGTGCAGGGTGCTTACTTTCTTCACCAGCTAAGGAGGGGGAAAGTGCTTGGCACAGTGCCTGGCACATGGAGAACCCTCCTGAGTGGAGGCTGTTCGCCGCCGCCATCTCGGCAGTGATCTCAGTGGTTAGAGCATCGGGCCATGGACTGAAGGGTCTCAGGTTCGAGTCCCCGTCAAGGGCACGTGTCTCGGTTGCAGGGCCCGTCCCGGCAGGGTGAGTGGGGGAGTCAACCAATCGATGTGTCTTTCTTACATCGATGTTTCCCTCTCTCTTTCCGCCCTCTCCTCTCTCCCTTCCACTCTCTCTAAAAAAATAAATGGGGAAAAATATCCTCGGGTGAGGATTTAAAAAAAAATAAATAACTCGCCTGGTCTCCAGCCCTGGCTCTGATAACAATGAGGAAGCTCTCATAACCAGAACTCTCCAAAAGTCTCTAAGCCTCAAAGAGCCTCTTCAATTTTATATTTAAATTCACTTTCATTGAAAAAACACACCTAGGGTCTTGCACGTAGAGCTCGGGTGGGTGTTGATGTTCCCAGGTCAATCTGACAACATCGGGATGCAGGAGACCCCTGAGGACCTCCATGGGATCTGGGGACTTGGGGAGTGGGTGAGAAGGTGGGGTGCAGGCGATGTCTCAGTCTCCTGCTTGCATCCCCTTAGGAATGGGGTGGGCTGGAGGCGGGCGGGGAGCATTCTGTATAGGGGTTCCTCTTGGGATTGCTCAGATTCCTTCAGAAGCCAAGCAGAAAGCCATGTGTGTGAAGGGAGCAATGACTCTTTGGGAGTGGTGAGGCCTGTAGCCAACTGGACACTGCACACCTCACTTTAAATAGTTAAATTCAATCTTTTATTAAACACTGCTGTTAACCCTACCTGCCATTTTTCAATAACACTCTACGCATAGGGTTCAGACTGATTGAAGATCTCATGAACAGGGAGGCCCTTTCACTTTCCTCCTGTTTTATAGAAGGAGACCAGAGAGAGCCTGTAACTTCCCCGAGGCCGCACAGCATGCCAGCAGCAGAGCCAAGCTCTGAATTCCTGGTACAGTGCCCTTCCACCAGGCTAGGCCATCTCTTGCTCTTGTTTGCCCTTACCTCGCTAAGGGACCTTAAGCAAGTCCCTTGTCCTCTTTGGGCCTCAGTTTCCCTATCTGTAATACCTGGGATTTGGACTTGATACTCTCTAAGGATCTCACTGCTCTGGCATTTTCAGAGGAGGGGATTCGTGGGTGGGGAGAGGAGGGGTCACCAGGATTAGAGCAGAGGTGGGGTCCTAAAGAGAGAAAGTCAGAGGATCTTGGGTGGGGGCTTCATCAGGCCTAGCAGTTGCCGCTGCTGGGTACAGGAGCTCAGGGCCTTCCACCCCAAGACCCACACTGTCCCTGAAGGAGGAGCTGTGCTTCAGCCAGAGGGATGAAATAGGGTGGCAATTTGACAGAGCCCATTCACGCCACACTGGCCAGTAAATAACATTTGATTTCAAGCCCTCTTTTCTCTCACCCCCTGCCTCTTCCCCCTTCCTCTCCCAGCCTCCCAAGGTGCTAGGCCCATACCTGCCCCTCCCAGGTCTCACTTCAGGGCTGGGTCCCAGCTCCAGGCATCCCCATCGGCGTCAGCCTCCACCTCTCAGAGCCTGTGCTGCACCCACATCAGCCACCAGTCTGACTAAGGTGTTCAGGGGTGATAAGGAATGGATGTGCTCCAGGGGCCCCAGTGACTGGGCCCCAGAGGGGAACTTTGCAGTCTAAGCGAGGCCTTCAGGAGATGTTTACAAAAGTCCCAGGACTTGGGGAAAAGTCTAACAGCAGGGTGAGATGAGGCAATAGCTGCCATCATTGTAACAGCAGGCACATATACAGTGCCCTCCACATACCAGGCTCTATTCCAAGCGCCTGACAGCCTTAACCTGCAACAACCTCATGCAGTAGGTACTATATATTATCCCCATTTTACAGATGGGGAAAGGTAGGCACAGAGATGCTGTAACTAGCCCAGGTCGCACAGCTAGTAAATGGTGGTGAAAGATCTGAATCCTGACTACCTGGGTGTAACCATTACACCACCTTGCCTCTCCATATGGCATATATAGTGTAATGGTGAGGAGTGTGGGCCTCTCTGAGGTGGTTAGAGTTCACAGCTTGGCTCTACTTCTCTGTCCCAGCTTCCTAATCTGTAAAATGGGTATGAAACACTGGTACCTGATCAAAGGACTGCTGTGAGCATTGAGTTCGCTGGTTCATGAAAATCACCCAACCTAGCATTGGGTGCACGGTAAGTGCTAGTAACTATTATCCTATGCCTGCCATTTGCTAGCTGTGTGACTTTGGGCAAGACTGTACCCCCCTTCCTGGGTGCCCCAGCGATCCTAGCTCTGTCTTCCCTACCACCCTGCCCCTCCTTCTGGCCCATAGACTCTGCAGCACCATCAGCTCTGAAGCCAGGACCACCTTCTGCCCTCAGGCTCTGAGCTTGACCTCCACGCTGCTCACTGGGAAAACCTCTGTAGCCCTAGACTGGGACCATCCATGGAACCCCACACTGCCTTCCCCTCCTCACAGCCTCATCCCTGCAGCAGAGAAAACGAGATTTCCCAATTAGAGGGGCAGCCAAAGCTAAGATGTGGAAGGTACCAGGATTTAGGGGTATTCCCCGGCCACTGGCAAAGCCCCTCTTGTCTTTCAGTAGCTCTTCCTCCTGCTCTTGAGAACAGGGAAGGGGATCTGGGTGGTAGTCACAGTGCAGGGCCCAGGCTGGTCCCCCAATTTGGCCTTAGAGCAGGCTCTGTGTGACAGATTGTTACAGTAATGCCCCCAATGACTTATGCCTTTCAATGTAGACCCTCCCACCTGGGTTGGGCCTTGTGATTGGCTTCGGTGAATGGGACGTTAGTAAACATGATACAAGCTGAGGCCTGATAAGTAGCTGCACATTAGGACTTGCCCTCTGTTACCGCGGTAACTCTTCTGCTGCCCTGTGAAGGAGCCCGGACTAGTCTGCTGGCACCACATGGGCTAGCTGCCAGCCCACAGCTAGCGAGCTGCCAGACATGTGAATGAGGCCAGCTGAGGCTCTCTGCCTCAGCCAAACCTCCAGGCTGGAGATACATGAGTGACCTCAGGTGAAACCAACAGAAGAACTTCATTGCTGAGCCCAACCCCAGGCGCTGAACCACAGGCATGATCATGAGCAAATTCAATGGCTGCTATTTTAAGCCACTAAGTTTGGGAGTGGTTTGTTATGCAGCAAGAGATAACTGATACACTCTGCTTTCCTTAATTATCTCACAGGCACCTCAACCCCAAGCCTAGAACCCCTTGCCTCTCATCTCAGAAACTGTCACCTCCTCCTGCCAAACCACACATGGGAAGCCATCTTTGACAACTCCCTCGTTTTCGCCAAGTGCAGCTGATTTTATCTCCTAAATATCTCTTAAATCTGACTCTTTGCTTTTCCTTCACTCCCCCTGTCCATTTGGCCCTCATACACAGGTTATCCAGACCAGTGGTCATCAGACTAGGGAACGCACACCTTAGAAGATGCTCCAGACAATCCATGGAGGCTGCTGGAGGAAGATATTAGCACTTCTAGTTTTACTTATTTTTATTTATATTTATTTATTTATTATTTTTGTTGTTAATCCTAAACTGAGGGTATTTTTTCCATTGATTTTTGTTTGTTTCTTAGAGAGAGTGGAATGGGGGGAGAGAGGGAGGGAGAGAGAGAGAGAGAAACATTGATGTGAGAGAGCCACATTGATTGGTTGCCTCCCACACATGCCCTGACTGGGGCTGGGAATCAAACCTGCAACACAGGTATGTGCCCTTGACCAGGAATTGAACCCACAACTCTTCAGTGCATGGGCCGACCCCCTAACCACTTAGCCACACTGGCCAGGGGCTGCTTATTTTTACTTAAAAAAATAAAAAATTAAAGTTTATTAATAGTAAAAGCTAACTCTCTTGTCAAGTCTTTATATGTGTTATCTATTTCAGTCTTTCAACAGCTTAATGAAATAAGAACTGTCATCATGTCACAGAGGTTGAAATGGAGGCAGAGAGAGGTTGAATAATTTGCTCAAGGTCTACACAGCTAAGAAGAGGCAGAGGCAAGATGTGAATCAGTCTAGCTCCAGTAGTTCTCAAACTTTCATGCCCTCACTTAGAGGTCTTGGTAAAACACAGATTGCTGGGCCCCACCCCTAGAATTCCTGATCAGTAGGTAAGGATCGTGGCCTGGGAATCTGCATTTCTAACCAGTTCCCAGGGGATGTTAAGGTAGCTGGTCTGAGGACTACACTTTGAGAACCACTTATCTAGGCTATTCTGCCTCTAAAGGCACTTAGTGAAGTTTGCAACTCTGCAAGTAATTCCTGTATATTATATAATATTTATACTATATTGATTTCCCAATTATCTCCAAAATGTCTTTTTTAGAATTGGCTGGTTTAAATAATTTATTGTAGTTCTCATGGATTAGATTAGATTAAGTGGATTAGCATGTTAAATTACCTAGTTTTAACTCAACTGACCTTCAAAAATGGACTAGTGGCATAAACGATTTTCACGATACTTTTCCTTGTGCAAACTCTTAGTCATATTCAGTTAAAAATATAATCAGCCTAATCAGCTGACAAGGAACCAACCAAGATAATTTGAAATTATCAAGAAGACTCAGAAATAGATTTCCATCTACTATCGGTAATCATAACAAAGGAACTTACTTTGAGATTGACTGATACCATTATGATCAGTAATTTGAAAATACTATATATTTCATTTTGATCTTTTTCAAATTTCCTAATTTGAATGTATAATGTGCAAAATATATTCATGCACGATAACATATCAACATGGTGCATGCTAGGAAATGGTGTGCATAATCTGAAAAGCCTGAAGCCCTCTGGTCCATGCTACGCCACAGCCTCCACACTGGTCTCCAGCCTCAAGTCATGGCCCCTCTCCCATCCCCTCCGCCAGCCCTGCAATGGCTTTCTCCCTTACCCAAGCCCACTCTCATCACATCCTCTTAGGTCAGCAGAACGAAGGTTGAGTTCCTGACTCAACCCAGTGGATCCACCGTGCCCTGCCCCCTCTTTATGCTCCAACAACACTTCATTGTCAAACCCTAGCCTGGCCCACTCCAACGAGCACACACAACGGTTCCTGCCGTGCTCTAGACCTTCCATTTCCACATGGTGAACGCCTACTGAGCCTCCAAGGCCTGGCTGGGGAGTCACCTTCCTGCTTGGGCTGTGGGCCCTCATCTGTGCTTCTATATAAGGTGAGTCTGAGGATACTTTATATCTATGTTAGCAGCACAGCCGGGGGGTGAAGAACACAGACCCTGGAGCCAATCAACACAGTTGGAATTCTGGCCCAGATACCTACTAGTTATATGACAAGGGACTCAACCTCACTATAAAATGGGGCAGTGAAGCATACTGGTTAGGTACATGAAAACTAACACCAGGCTGCCTAAATTTAAATGTGCTGTGCTGTTGCTAGCTGAGTGACCTTGGGCAAATTACTTAATGCCCATGCGCCTGATTTCTTCATCAGAAAAACATCATAATAGTGCCTATCTCTTGGGGTTATTGTGAGGGTTCAGTGAAGGCATTTCGAATAGTGCCTGGTGTATAGTAAGAGCTCAATAAATACCAGCTCCAATTAGCACGTGTCTGGATCCCGCACTGGTTGTAATACAGGATTGAATGAGTGAATGAATGCGTTGAATTGCACTGTACTGGATTGAAAAGAATTGAAGTAATTGGAAATGAATTAGAACCGTGCCCAGGCCTTGCTTGCCTGCAAGGGCCCTCTGGCCAGCCCATTAGGTGGTGTAGGGGCTTCCCTCTCTAAGTCATCTCTGTGTCCTACTTTCCACTGCTGAGGGCCCAGGGGTACTTTCCCTTCGATTCCAGTTAACTAGTCTGTTAACATCACTAAGGAGCAAGCAAGTACTCAGCCAGACTCAAGGGTCAGCCTTGTCTCAAGACCTGTCCATTACCATGAACAACATGCCACCCACTGAGATGCCTGAAAACTCATCTCGATTTTTATAAAAACAAAAGCCACACCGCTGTGGACATCTGTCTTGTTTACAGTTGCTCTCATCACCAACTGTGACTATTTTTAACTGCATATAAAATAACACTCATCCTACACTCCCCTTCAGTTAAACCTTATGGCTTTGGATTTGCTGACGGAATGCAGACTTTTCAGCCTCCAAGTGAGAAGAGGGCTGGGGACAGGGGAGGGGCAATAGGCTAAAGCTTCTAAAAGGCAGTTGGTACAGAAAGAGTGCGAGAGACCCAAAAGAGAAAACAAAACCCCCAAACCCAACAATGTGAAATTCCTTGCTGCTAAGGAGAGAGAAGTTGGGGGAAGCAGAGAATTATGATGACTATTTGGCAAAGGGAATCCTGGGAACACAGAAGAGGAGCCTCCTCGCTCTGCTCTGACAAATCAAGGAAGGCTTCATAGAAGAGGTGATGCCCATGCTGGCCCTAAAAAAGAGCCTGCATTGTTAGCTGCATCTTCGTGCAATCTATGGAAGAAGATGAGAGAACCCCTTTCCTCCGAGACCATGGAAAGGAACACTTAGGCTCTCGGAGGACCACAGACCTCCTTTGCCCCTGCCCCTATCGGCCTCTGTGACCACCTCCCCTCTGGGCACTCACCTCCAAGAATCACCATGGTCTTGTGATTATTTGGGGAAATGTCATACTCGGTGAAAAAGAAGAAGGCGACAATGAGGGCCCCCTCCAGCGTTAGGGTCCAGAGGGGCAGGCAGCCCCGCACCGACCGTGGGTACTTCGAGCTCATCCTGGGAGCGCCTCTGCGTGTGGCTCCACCAGCCAGGCATCAGCCCTCTGTCCCCACACCCGCTTCGGGGGAGTGATGGGGCGACTCCCGCCAAAGGCCTTATCTCAGGCTGCAGAGCTGGCTCCACCAGCCTGTCTGTGAAGTTAACACAGGAGCAGAGGGACTATGACAGGGAGGGGGAAGGAATGCATTTGTTCCAACATTTATCCATTCAATCATTCATTTACTCACTCGCCAAGTACTTACTGCCTTCCTACCACAGGGCAGGCGTCGCGCTCAGTTTCAAAGGGGGCACTCGTTCACTCGGCACCCGAACATAAGAACCCCCCATTATTCCTTTTGGGGCACTTACAATGTCCAAAGCTTGAGCGCCGGAAATATAATCATATTACTTATAAATTGTAGAACACATATACTCATGTGAGCAGGGATTTAAGTTTCTTTTTCCTTAAGTTTCTTTTTCCTAGGCCTTTGCGCCCATACGCTCCCCTGGATCCCGGACGAAGCAGTTAAGGAGAGGACATAGCTGTGGACAATGTATGATTGAACAGGCATGGTCAGGGCGGCCCAACCAGGAGTCAAGATATCGTCTTATCGGGACAGCATCAGGTGACCAAGAACAATAGCTGATGCCTGCGGACCTCGGGGGCTGCACAATAGCTGCATTCGGCTCCCAGCCTCAGTTTACCCCATTTCCCTATATAACCTTATCCCTCAGGCCACTCCTTAGGACAGGTTTTGGATGCTCGTATGCTCCCTGTCTTCTTGGTTGGCCGGCCTTCTCAATAAACACCTTATATGATTCAACCCTGCCTCTGTTGAGTGGGCACAGCAACAGGCAGCCAGAACCCCACCGGGTTTCCCAGTAACAGTTTCTTCAGTTTACTCTGCAAGAAAGGCAGAGAATGAATCAACACTCCTAATTTACAGATGGGGGAAACTGAGGCTCAGAGGGGGCTTTGGATTAGCAAAATTTTTCTTTAAAACTTGACCACATGTCAGAGAGGCATCTAGTGAGCTCTTATTAAGAATGTATTAAACGAGAATGAACGAATGAATGAAAGCAAAGAATACTACTAAGCCCTGGGGAGGGTATAAACAGGCCCCATGGAGAACTAATGCCTCAAAGTTACACAGCTGAAAGTCTTTATACTTGAATCTGTATTTAAATCTACTTGTTTCTAAATTTTTTAAGGGTAGGTGGGGGGGAAAGGAAGGAGGCTTGGGTTCAACTCCAGCAAAAACCTGATGGGAGTCCTGATCCAGTCCTAGGCCAAAGTTGCCTCCACCTCTGGTCATTTCCTCACAGAGCAGCCTAGGACTCTGTTTTGGGGCATGAGCACCACAGTGCATTTGAGGAAGGACACCAGCCTCAGCATCCCCATCCTACAGTGGTGGATAGTCACCTGAAATGGGATTTAGGCCACCTGCTTTCTAACTCTGACCCTGTAGCTAATTTCTCCTATGGCCCACATGCATGTGCCTAGCAGAAGGTCTGACATATAGTAAGCATCAAGAAGGCAGGGAGAGAGGGAGAGGGAGAGAGGGGGAGAGGAAGGAAGGAAGGAGGGAAGGAAGGAAGGAAGGAAGGAAGGAAGGAAGGAAGGAAGGAAGGAAGGAAGGAAGGAAGGAAGGAAGGAAAGAAGGGAGGGAGGAAGGAAGGAAGGAAAGAAGGGAGGGAGGGAGGGAGGGAGGAAGGAAGGAAGGAAGGAAGGAAGGAAGGAAGGAAGGAAGGAAGGAAAGAAGGGAGGGAGGAAGGAAGGAAGGAAGGAAAGAAGGGAGGGAGGGAGGAAGGAAGGAAGGAAGGAAGGAAGGAAGGAAGGAAGGAAGGAAGGGAGGGAGGGAGGGAGGGAGGGAGGGAGGGAGGGAGGGAGGAAGGAAGGAAGGAAGGAAGGAAGGAAGGAAGGAAGGAAGGAAGGAAGGAAGGAAAGGAGGGAGGGAGGAAGGAAGGAAGGAAGGGAGGGAGGGAGGGAGGGAGGGAGGGAGGGAGGGAGGAAGGAAGGAAGGAAGGAAGGAAGGAAGGAAGGAAGGAAGGAAGGAAGGGGGAAGGGGAAAGGGGGGAAGGGAAGTTTCCTTACCTCCTACACTGGCCCCAGCCACTGGCCAGTATAGACTGAATTTGTGGGGCCACAGAGAATAAAGGGGTTGTGGGGTTAGGGGTTAGGGGTTGCGGGGAGGCAGATGATGACTCTTGCAAAAGGCCCCTGTTTTCAGACAGCAGTTCCAGATTGTTTGTAGATCTTCAAGGCAGGTCACCTGGAACAAAAAAGCACAGGGGATCTAGGGCAGCTATGTCATCAAACAAATATAGTTAAATGTTATTTGTTGAATCTGGGTGGGAGGTGAATGACTTCACTGAACAAGTCTTTCAACTTTTTTGTATATGTTTGAAATTTTTCATAATAAAATGTTGGGGAAAGAGCACTGTGTGCGCCTGCTGCTCACTGTGTCTGAAACCCTTCTCCCAGCAGATATCAGATCCAAGCACCAGGAAAACAGGGACTTGACTGTTCTGTCTTCAGCACCTGGTGCTCGGTCCATAGTAGGTATTCAATAAATACTTGTTGAATGAATGAGAGCTGCCGTTTCTGGAATGCCAAGCACTGGCCCAAGACTTTTGCACGCCTTATTTCATTTACTCTTCCCCTCACGCCTGTGAGTATAGGCGTCATCACTTCCGTTTTACAGATGACAAAAGTGCTGCTCAGAGAGATGATGTGAGTACCCGAAGTCACACAGTTGATAAATGGCAGAGCTGGGACCCAACCCACATCCATCTGACGCCACAGCTTGTGTTGTTAACTCCTTTACAATTCTGCCTTCCATTTACTAAACCATTCAGAGTCTCAATTTCCTTATGAGTCAAATGAGATGAGCTTCTCCGCTTTCCTCACAGGGTTATTATAAATGTAAGGATATGTAAGCATGCTTGGCACCTGTGTAATGGAAACGACGGTGGGCACGTGGTGCTATGAGAGCATCACCCTGGTGTGAGAGGCTGGGTGTGATGAATCAAATCAGAGAGGCTGCAGCTTTCACAGATAATCATTCATTTTCTGTAAAAACAGGACTCTATGAGAATACCTACCTTGTCCTGCTCAGTGACCAAGGAGGAACGTAATCCCTCCATTCTCTCTCACCAAAGCTCGTCCACACCAAGGGTGTGATCCTTCCCTGGGCACACCTGGTTAAAGTGTGGCTAAGTCAATTATTCGTTTATTTAACAAACATGAGCTTTGGAGTCAGGCAGCCTGGGTTCAAATCCTACCTCTGCTGTGTGGTTGTGGATAAGATAATCGATATCTCTGAGTCTGTCTCTTCATCTGCCAAGTGACTTTCCCTTGAGATGCTTTTACAGTGATGGGCAGCCTTGGTGAAAGTTTGAGCTCAGAGTTTATCCTTGGCTACCCAGTGCCGCTTTATCGACATGCTGGAGTAGAGGCGAGCAACAAAAACAAAGTATCAGGTGAATAGTAGTTACTTGCTGTCACCTACTGCATGTCTGGCCCTGGAAGTTCATTATCTTGGAAGCCTTAAACCATATCTAAGTGGAAACAGAGGCTCTGAGAGATTCTGAAATTTGCCCAAGCTAGTAAGTGACCAAGCTGGAATTTTAACTCTAGCCTGAAAAACAGGTACTCTTGCCATTTTTCTAACTGCGTCTCTAAGAGGATGGATCCAACCCCCAAAAAGCTTTTCATCTAGGCAGATGGACAAGCCCAAAGCAAGAAACCACAGGTTAAGAGCAGTACTGATGGAGATGCTCGGTGTGAAAGCAAAGGCAGGAAGGTGGGAAGATAAGGTTGTACTGGGTTTGAGGACAGTGAGCACATAAGGCTTGCTTGCCTGGGTAGGCCTGGGAAAGGAGAGAGGGCCCCATTGTGACCAGCTCTAGATTCCATAATAAAGAAAATGGGTTTTCTGTTTCAGGCACTGAGGAATCTTTGAAGATTTACAAGCAGGATAAAGTGGTTGAGGACAATGCATTTGGTATAAATTACTAGTTCCTCCGTGGGGTGGGTGTTGATTAAAAGAGTGATCACAGGGCAGGGAGAGAGAGATCTACCTATTCCAGGGCAAAACAAGATGCCATCTACTTCCTGGAATTTTTTAAAATGTTGTGGAAAACCACCTACCAGCCCCACTGTTTGTGAGTGGTTAAGTTGGTACAGCCACTGATAGGAGATTCTGCAAACATCAGAAATATTTAGGAAGGGGGCATAATAACACTTAAAAATGCTTATATTAAATAAAAAGCAAAATACAAAATTGAATAGTATGATCACTATTCTGTTTAATAATAACAGTAATAGAAATATCATGCATGGAGAAAACAGGACAGAAAATAAAAATATAGAATACTGACGGGACAGTGGTTGTGTTAAGGTAATGGGATATATGGGTGTTTTCTTCCCTCCAGCATCATTTTTACATCCTTCATTTTCTTTAATGACATACATTCTTCTTTCTCTCTTAAAAAACAACAACTTTGCTGTCTTTTCTAGTAGTGATTTTGCCATACCTGCATTGCAGGGGAGTCATTGTCATTGGAAAGGGGACCTGACCCCGAGTGGGTCAGCCTAGGGACATCCAGTAGTGTGTGGGTTCTTGACTTTGTGCAGGAAAGATTTCACAACATGAGTCCAGGTGATTTTAAGAGTACACTTATCAAAGCTGGGGACATGAAACAAGGAAGGCCTTAGCATAGAAGAAGCAACAGGAGAGACCTAGTTGGGGCTGCTTTGGTTCTCTAGAAATGTTACTGAAAAGAAATGGGTCAAGGTGGGGCTGCTGTAGCTCACTGGGAAGTCAGAGAAAAGGGAGTCTTGGGGACAGATTAGCTCAGGGAAGAGCTGCCACTGCCCATTGCTCCTCTGGTTGCAAGTCTGGTGAGGTCTCTTAGAGTTTAGGAGACGCACACCTGTGGGGGAAGAAAGGAAGGTGGGAAAGGGGCAGGCAAAGCTCCCAGGAGGGAGAACACGCACTGGGACCTTCGTTTTGAGGGTTTTTAAAGGCTGGGAGTTTAGGTAAGGTCTTAGGGAAGATCTCAATAGAATTATTATTATTTTTTAATCTTCACCGAAGGATATTTTTTCCATTGCTTTTCAGAGAGAGTGGAAGGGAGAGACATCGATGTGAAAGAGACACATTGACTGGTTGCCTCCCTGCACGCAGCTCCGAGGGGATCGAGCGAGCAACTGATGCACGTGCCCTGGGCCGGAACTGAACCTGGGACCCTTCAGTCCTCAGGCCGACACTCTAACCACAGAGCCAAAACGGCTACGGCTTGTTTTAGTTTACAAAAATTTTATTAAATCTATTGGGTGGCTTTGGTTAGTAAGATTATGTAAGTTTCAAGTGTATAATTCTATAACACAGCATCTGTATGTTGCATTGCGTGTTCACAATATCCATCGGTTTTAGGCTGATGTGCCAACGTGAGATTTATTCCCTCTACTTTCTGTTCTTGGGTGTGGTTGGCACAAATGTCACTAATTGGATTTCTGCTATCTCTCTCTCTCTGAGTGGGGTGATTTAAGCTATTTACCCTCTGGTTGGGGATGAGAAATGTAAGCCACTTACAGTACTCTAAGTGCCTGCCCTTGGCTAGGGAAGACAGGATTTACTAGATGGCTTTACACCGCTCAGCAAGCCGTTGAACCGTCTCAGTTTCCCTCTTCCATTGGCCCAGGACTTCTCCTAGCTTCATACTATCCTGCCTCATAATGAGGAGCAAGTGAACAGTAGATGCGAAGCACCCGGCACCCTGCCTGGCACCAAACCTCGCACTAGGGGTGTTAGATGAGAAGAGTCGCGGGCCCCCATCTGCACCTCCCAGGCTGGTCAGGCCCGCGACCTCCTCCCGCCTAGTCAGTGCTCAGTCCCGGGGCAGACACGCCTCCTACGCCGACGCTGGCCCAGTCCCGCAGGCCGGCTGCCAGCGGAGCCCGCGCCCAGCCCGCCGCCCAGCCCGCCCTGCGGACGTGGAACCCAGGCTGCACCGCCCCACACGACACACCGACAGCCTCGCGCGACGTCGCGCGCACCCACGGTCCCGCCCCGTGACGTCACGCCAGGGGGCAGGACCGCAGCGGCCCCGCCCCGGGCTTCCTCTGATTGGCCGCCGCGCTGTCATCACCTCGCGGGAAGCCGGCAGGGAGTGTGCGTGTGCGTGTCTGTGTGTGGGGTTTGCTTTGTCATTCATACCCCCATCGCGCGCTGACGCGGCCGGTCTGGCCGAGAGGTCCAGGAGCTGCAGGAAAGTTCCCTGGCGCTGCCCCTGGAGGCTCCCGGACGGAAAGGATGCTGCGAGCCCCTTACATAGTGAGGCGACTGACGGGAGCACATGTCAGCGCAGAACCAGCACATGCCGCAAACCCAGGCCTCATTGGTGCTAGTGATAACCTACAATGAAAATAGCACGGTATGCTCTAGTATGGATTGTAGTACAGTGAAACGCACTCCAATAATAATGAAGTGTACCTTCGCAACAAGGCATAATATAGGATGTTATATTTATAGGGCCTATTTATAAGCCTCTATTTAAATCTTTTCTGATAGGCCCAGGCACTGGCCCAGACACCGTAATGATTGGCGTATTTTTCTGTCCTTCAAAGAGGCGGGTTCTGGAGTCCGTTTTGCCTCAGTGGGCCCTAGGATTGGCCAGCAGCGGCGTAGTGGCTTCTTCGATTGGCCCCAAGGGCCGTCCGTCGGAGCCGAGGAGGCGGGGCAGGTGGCTGGCTGGTGCTGGCGCGGGCGGGCCCCGGAATTGTCATTTCTTTGTTTCCGAAGGCGGAGGAGGCTCTGAACACCCCCTCCCTGTCCTACCCCCTCCCCCCCCGGGTGCTGGCTCCATGTCTGCGTGACCAGCCCCAGGGGTAGAGTCCAGGCCCGACGAGGGGCGGGCCTGCGGCGGCGGCGGCGGCGGCGGCGGCGGCGGCTGAGGTGAGAGACGGCGGCGGCGGCGGCGGCGGCAGCACCCGGCCCCCCAGCGGGAGGATGAAGCGGCGGAACGCCGACTGCAGTAAGCTCCGCCGCCCCCTAAAGCGGAACCGGATCACCGAGGGCATATACGGCAGGTGAGCGGCAGCGTCCCCGCCTCCGCCGGCCTGGACCCCGAGGCCCCGGGTCGCTCCGGAGGGGCCCGGCCCCGTTATGTAACCCCGACTAGGCCGCACGCCCGCGCCAGGGGCTCTCCCGTGGAGCGCTGCCCTGGGGGCCCTAGCCCGCCCGCAGGGGGTCCGCCCCGGGGGCGCGGGGCGTGGCCGAGGGCTGCCGGCTGGGCTGCGAGGGCGCCGCGGGCGCGGGCTGAGGGAGCCGCCGCGCCGCCGTTGGAAGCGCTGGGGCCCCGCCGGGGGGGAGGGGCGGCGAGCCCCCTCCACGCCCGCGCCCCCCAGCCAGCGTCGCGCACTCGGAGGGCTGCTCCCGCGGCCGGCGGGCCCCCTCTGGCCCAGCCCCGCTCTAGCTTGGGAGTTGCCGGCCTGAGCCGGGAGGCTCGAGGACAGTATGCCATATGCAGTGGGGGGAAAGGCTGACAAAGTTGGGAGCAGGCAGTGTCCCCGCTGTTCCCCGGCAGACCGGGCAGGTGACCACGTTGCCCCATCTTTCGCTCTCTACTTCTCTCATGGGATCTCAAACTTGGCACCGAGGGCTGAAGCCGATACCCCCAAATCGTGCCCTATGGCCCAACTCCAGGCTCAAAAGGAGCTTGATGGTCTTGTCAACAGACATTATTTTGACATTTATAAGCGATGGTTTTCTTCGAACCTTTCCAAAGGGATTTTCTCCAAATTCGCAGTTTTTTCCTCTAAAAGAAAAGGGGTGTCCCTTTAAGTAGAAATTGAATTCAGTACTCTGAGGGGGGAGAAGGAGAACAGGTTCATGGGGCAACTTAGTGACAATCACTGTTTCTCTGAGCAGAATTTGCTTACGACTTACTTTCTGGTCCTTCTCAGAATGTTAATTCTAAATGGTACTTGCCTTGATAAAGAAATGATTCCAGTGGAGAAGTAATTAGTTTACAAAGGAGAGTGCTTAGCATGTAGATATGGGTTTAATTGAGTCCTCATGGTGTTTTACAATTGAGCTCTTTTTGGCTGTGGGACTTAGAGAAATACTCGAGGTAGCCGATGACACCCTAGTTGTCTTAGTATAACTGTACACCTTCCACATGCTGTTATTTACACGAATGGAATGATTGCTTTTCACAAGCAATTGACTGTTGTAAACATTGGGGGTTTTCTTTATTTCACGTTTAAAAGCATTAAGAAGTCAAAGTAAAAAGTTCTTGAATATATTCTTATGTAATGAGCCATAGATCATAGGGATAATTCATTCATTCAACAAATTTCTACACTATATGCTAGCCCTCTTGTAGCCAGTAAGAGTACAGTAGTGAGTAAAACCAAAATCCATGCTGAATCAATCAGATGTGACCGTTTAACTAAAACTGTAAAAAAAAAAAAAAAAATCATTTTTTCTATAGATTTAGTGAATGGAGGAACAGTCTCTTCAAGTTACACACCCTATAATTCTTGAATAACAAAATGGCTTTTTTCCCCTGGCTATTGAAAAAGATTTGAACAACTAAATATTAATAGTGACACAAGAATAGAAAAAGTATATAAAGCAGAGTTGGTAGACAAAGGACAACTGTAGCATTTGAATGGCTGTTATTTACAGTAACATTGGGAATCCCATATTGTTTACATGCCTTCTGTTGTATTTCAACTCCTTTTTGTATTTGAACAAATACGCCCAGTTTAGTACCTTCCCCATTGTAACCACTCAATCAATGTGAATCAATGTGAAGAAGTGAATTCATTGTCTAATGAACATTATTTTACTGATGACCTTTTGGAATTTCAATTCTTATATTGAAGAGTAATAGTAAATACCTAATGCAAGTGATTTAGAATTTTATGTGTATAATTTTAAGAAACCAACAATGCTTCAGCTTTCAAACTGTTTGCTTTCTCTGTTTGGCATTATTTAAATCAATTGTTAATAAAAGACCTAAATATATTCCTACATCGTATATCAAAGGAGTGTTTCATTACCTGTTTCTTAGTTTATATTATGGAGTATTGGGCTGAAGAACAAGATCATAGGTGATTTTCTTTTCCCAATTCTGTTTTTAAGAAGAGAGTTAGAAAATTTCTAATCATTTCTAAAGCAAACAGAATAAGTGAGTTAGTTATAAATTGTGATGTTTGAGGATTTGTGAATATCAAATTTCTATTGATCATCAAATTTAAGTCTACACTAAATTATTTTTCACACCGTCTATTGCCCATTTCGTTTCTCAACGTCTGGCCAATTTTGGTCTCAGAGCTTGCTTTCTTTTTATTTTTTTCTCTGAGGCTCTGTTGACAATTTTGACAACTGCCCACTGTTTCATAGCATAACCTTTCATGGACTTTTTATTTTTATGTTCTCAGTCTGTACAACTTTCTGAGCTTTGGCACAGCAAAGTGGCAGCTGTGGTGAAGAGAGCACTGAACTGCTGGCATCAGGAGACCTAGGTTCATTCTCAAAATCCCACTTTGGACAGGCAGGGCATCCACAACTTTGATCTCCAGTTCTCTCATCTGTCAAATTAGTTTTGAGGACTAAAGGAGATATGTACAGTTTGTGAAACTATAAATTCTAGCATGCTATAGAAATATTAGTTGCCGTGTTATCACGTGTTTGGCTTGTTCTTTGAGGAGGCAGGAAAGACTATAAGATTTGGTACAACTATAAACAAAAGTCGAGTGGTCAAAACAAGGTTCAGTTGCTACTTGGTTTTGTTGAAAAAAATCCTGTTGCTGATCTGCTTTTAATCATGGGCTTCAGTCCAACAACTTTGACTGAGGTGATTGTCAAATGATATCATTATTGTCAGTATAATGGCTGTGACAATTTTATTTCAGGGGCAAGGTAGAAGGAAAATGGATTTTAGACATTATATTAATGTTAGCTACATTTAGATATATGCCCATCATTTGAAAATTGAAATGTGTAGAAGTGTGTTATTCCAGTCAAGTTAGTAATCAAGAATGAGAGAAAGGAAACAGGAATGGTGATCATTTTCTTTTATATGATTAAGGGCTAAAATTCACTGTTATTAAAAAAAAAAAAATCTGAGACAGCACAGAGCCTCACACAGAGTAAGAATTCGGTGCTCAATAAATGTTGAGTGAGTGAATTGATTAATGAAGATAAGCTAATCCATTCCACTGGTTTAAAAACCTGCATAGTTCAAGAAATTATGGAGGGTTACAGGATAAGACAGATGGTTTAGATAGTTCCTTGTCTTCAAGGAGTTTAGTCTAGTAGGCCATAGTAATTTCTCTTAAGTTTGTGCAGTGATTTTGAGGTTCTAAAGAACTTTGAGCTCTGTTCAAATAAAAATATTTGTGCTGAATTAAATTTTAGTTTGCTATTTTAGTGGTTCACCTGATACATTAACAGCTTTATTTTTCCCTGTGCTATTTTATGATGAAGTAGACACTAAATGAGGGAATACTTTTCTAACTCAAATGAGATAGATGTGAAAGTACTTTGGGAATTATGAACAGAAGTTATTAATAAAGGAAAGTAAAATTATTAATTCTACTTAACTATTACAGTTCAGAGGTCCTCAAGTTTTATGGCAGTGATTCTCTCCCTGGGTCTGCCTTCACACATGCACCAGACACTCCCAACAGTCATATGTAATTGAAGTCATTATCCAGGTGAAGTGGGATTGGAGTGCTGTGTAGATTTTAAAAGCTTTAAGGGGATTCTGTGTGATTCACCCACCTTCCACCTTGCCATACTCCTCACTCCCTTCACCTGAAATTACTGACTTTATAACAGGAAGATGAGATAAGGTTTGGTAAGTAGAAGATGGAGACAGAAACATTCATGTTTAAAGCCCCTGTAGTTAAAATTGTTACTTAGTAAGCATAATAAGAATTTTAAGTAAGGCATGTGTTTTAAGCTTCAGAAACTATTTTATAGTTTTGTTACTGATGGTTGAAGAAAGCGCCTCTTCACTTGTGAATTTATGAGTACTTCCTGTCATCTCACTGGGTTGAGCGTGTAGCTTGTTTTCCGAAGCTTAGGCAGTGCAATACTGTACCTAACTTTTACATTTTTGTAGTGTAATGCTTTACAGCTAGGACTGAGGACTTCACTGGCATATATATCTTTTCCCATTTTTGTTTCAGAGAAGTTTTCTGGCCTTTAACTTTTTAAATGGTCAAAGTTTGCATCCTTCTCAGCTTCCTAATGTCCTTTTTCAGACCCTTGTCTGAATTATCTGGTCTCCAGAGACTTCCCTTTACTGCTTTTCCTGCCTCCTTCATGATGTTTCCTAAGCCTAGTTTTAGACTTCTTTGGGCTATGTTTATTAAAGCCACTGGAGGCTGGCATGACCCTTGGCTACCTTGATTTTACATGTGTTCTGCAACTGAAACCCCAGATACCAATGTTGCAACCTCACAGCCTAAAAGCATTTTGGTAACGTGGTAGGCTTTAACGTCAACAATGCTGGACCTGACGTAAAAGTGATAAATTGGGTTTTGTTTTAGAGGCATGTTGGTACAGTGGGGTAGGTACAGTGGAGAAATTGAAGTGTTTTCGCTAACCTTTCCAGCGAGGTGTTTAGCTAAACCCTTTTACTGTATTTGTAGTTTCTATGAAATACATTTAAACAGATCTGCTACACTGGAATTTTTTATTTAATGTTTGTTAGGAGTGTGTTATGTTAAAAGAAAAAGTACTTAAAAAAGAAAAAGTACTTTCCTCCAACTTTCATTTATGATTCTTCCTTTCTGAGCACTTTTGGCAGTTTAGTTTCATTAGATGTTTTGAAAATTCCTTTAAATTGCTGCTACCAGTTGAAGCTGGGAAAAGAGGGAACATGATCTATTTCAGATTATTTGCTTAAAGGCTTCCCTGTTTTATTGGTGATAGTCTTCTTTTTCTTCATATTGATTCCTTATGGCCTTTCTTGAACCTCACTAGATTTGTAGATTGATTTTAATGGTAGACAATAACTTAGTAATTCTTTTTATTTTCTTATTATATGTCTGTATATGGTAGACCCAATTCATATTCTATAAATACTTATATTTCCAGAGTTTTTTCTTTGGCCATTTCTCCCAGATCTCCCTACTGATACTAAAACCCTTTGGGGTTCTATAAGTGTGCTTGTTTGTTTTGTTTTGTTATGTCATTTTCTAGGCTGCCATCCAGGTGATACTTAAGGGCATGTAACAAGATATAACTTGTATAGTATATATCTTAGGGAATCTGGAGGGCCAGATAGAGATTATATCAACATAAAGGTAAGACCTCAAAGTGAAATACTGTAATTGGGTTACTTTTTTTTTTTTAATATATTTTTATTGATTTCAGAGAGAGGAAAGGAGGAGAGAGAGAGAGAGATAGAAACATCAGCAATGAGAGAGTCATTAATCGGCTGCCTCCTGCACACCCCCGACTGGGGATTGAGCCCCCAACCTGGGCATGTGCCCTGACTGGGAATCGAACCCTGATTGCCTGGAACCACTAAGCCACGCCCGGCTGGGCTAGGTTACTTTTCTTGATGAAATTTAGTGTGCTCTTCAAATATATTAAATA
The DNA here is from genome assembly GCF_054644295.1 of Miniopterus natalensis. Lineage (NCBI taxonomy): Eukaryota > Metazoa > Chordata > Mammalia > Chiroptera > Miniopteridae > Miniopterus > Miniopterus natalensis. The sequence goes on from NC_142089.1 coordinate 13,782,673, forward strand.
CTTTATTTCCTAGGCTTACTAGATTTGGGTGTTCTTATTTTACTTGGATCATTTTCAAGGAACAGGCCTAGAAGAAAAAAAGTTGTCCGTTCAACAAGCTGCGTAAGTGCAATGGTACGTACCAACAGTAGAAATATGTATTTTTTGCTAGATTTTTTTTTCCCATCGTGGATTTCTTCAAATACCTAAGGAGTGATGATTTTCTCAAGGTCTCTCATCTTTAGGCATATGCATCCTGGTAATGGAAGCTTTCAAAACTATAATAAACTGAGTATATTCACTGAGGCTATATATCTTTACTTTGGCATTTAACCTAACTGACATCAAGTTGACCTCAACTCCTCAGCCTTCTGACATGCCTGTCATCCTGACTTTGAAGCCCTTTCATAGCCCTGGCCTTCGTTCCTTTTTATTTTTTTCTCCACTGCTCTTAAGTACGCTGCGCTCACGTTGAGTCATGAGGCTGTGACGTCAGAAGCAATTTCTCCTCACCCTGTCTCCTTTGTCGCCTTTTCTTTTTTCAGAGGTTTTGCATTTATGTGCAACTAGCCCACTTTAGGTGTATCCATAGATACCACCTATTCATTTGAGCAGTTTGGGATCTGTTTCCTACTCAGCACAGGGGAGGTGGCTAGAAATAATCTCACTCTCTTTTTGTTTGCATTTCAATAGCTTCGTGAAATGTACAGCCCTTAGTACCTAGCTCTGTTTTTAAGTTGTATTATTACTTTGTTCATTTTCAAAATATTTTTCAAAAACCAAATAAGCTGTTCAGTACTGACATCAGTACTTAGCCTGTCTTGTAGCAAGGACACTTGAACTCTAGCCAGAATGAGTACCATGTTCATGGTCACACAATAATTCCCGCCTCAGATGAGAGATATACAAAGCTGGAGTCTTCATTCTCTTACTTAGTTCCAGTAAGGGTATTTAAGGGTTTTAGCTTTGGTTTCACAGTGAGAAAACTGAAGTTACTGGAGGTTTGTTTAACTTTGATAGAGATCCATATCTGTCTAACCCCAAAGTCTGTCCTCTTTTTGTTTTACTGTCTTGCGCAGCTTCATCCTTTCTGAATGGTGTTTATGTGTAATAACTTATATGTTCCTCTCAAATTCACCACTACATACATGTAGTGAAAGATTGTTATCTTCATTTTCCAGGTGAAGCAGCAGGTACCAAGAATGTCTTGTGCAAGGCCGCTAACCTTTTCTCCTTCTCAAAATGAGAATCTCTCCTCTTTATTTTTTATTTTTCTCATTATTATCTCTTTAAAGAGGGTTGCCCTGGTGAAATGGTAAAACAAGCATAACACAAAGCATACTCCTTGGGGTAACAGGAGGCTCCTCAATGTCTGAGGCCTGGGAATGGGTTCCTCTATGATCCCCTCAAGGACTGGCTGGAGGTGTCCCTCAGGGGTGTTTCAAAGTGGCAGTCAGTCCCTTGTTACCCCTCCAGACCTCTCCTCTTTAAAAAATAAAATCAATATAGCCCTTAGTGATGTGGCTCAGTTGGTTGGAGCCTTGTCCTCTACACCAAAAGGTGGTGGGCTTGATTCCCAGTCATGGCACATACCAGGTTGTGGGTTCGATTCCTGGTTGGGGCACATGCAGGAGGCAGCTGATCAATGTTTCTCTCTCTCCCTCCTTCCTTCTGTTTAAAAATTAATAAAAATAAGTAAATAAAATAAAAATCAATATAGTCATGGCAACAATGCAAAATGTGTTCCCGGACCAGGATCTATCTATCCATCTGTCTGTGTATCTACCTACCTACCTACTAGTCTATCACTATAAAGGACATTAGTGAGATAATTACTGACATTTGAATAAAGTCTATAGATCACACAGTAGTACTATAGCAATGTTAATTTCCTGATATACTGATAATTGTGCTGTGGTTATATGAGACTATCCTTCTTTTCAAGAAATCTAGGAGTAAAGGGGCATTATGTCTGCAATTATTTTCAAATGGTTTAGGAAAAAAATATGTGCACATATATAAAGAGAGAATAATAACAAATTTGATAAAATGTTTTTATCATTTGTGAAATCTGAGTGAAAGATACTGGGAATTCTTTATATTATTTATGCAACTTTTCTCAGTCTAAAATTATTTCAAAATGAAGAGTTAAAAAAATAGAAGTAACATGTTTGTTACAAAAAAATTAAAACAGAGTAGTTCAGTTTGTTAGAGCATCATCCGATACACCAAGGTTGTCTGTTTGATGTCCAGCCCAGGCACATACAAGAAGCAACCAATGAGTGCATAAATAAGTGGAACAACAAATCCCTTTTTCCCCCTCCCCCCATCCCCTTTCCTCTCTCTCTAAAATCAACAAATAAAAAAAATTAAAGTGAATAATAAAAAGTATATGACAATGTATAAGTATAATGTAAAAACTTTAGTACTCCTATGTGAGATGTTCTTTATTTTATAATTTATAAGTATAGTTCCTCTTTTTCCATGGAAGCAAACATATATTTCTTAACAAAAATAGGATTCTGTTTTACATAAAAATTTCTTGGCATTTCTCCTTAAATTTATTTTTTTAATTTTTTTTAGCAGCAACATAGCATTTTATGTAGAATTCACTCTGTTCTTTGTGGTCTCCTACCTCCCATTTCTGTGCTCTTGCAGTAGTGCCCTCCAGCCTATTAGTTCCCCTGTTTCTCAGGTTTCTTTCCTATAAAATGGTAATAACTACCCTGCCTATTTCACAGTTGTAAGGATAAAATGAGATAATTAATATGAAAGCATTTGGAAAAGTTACAAGTGTGATGTAAGTGAAGGTGTGGTTAGGTATTGAAGATGTGAAGTGTAATACTTAATTCGTGTATGAAATGAATTTCTAATGTTGATACAACATTAACACAGGGTTTTTTTAGAGCCTGTGGGTTGTTTTCTTTCCTGATGTGCTGCTTAACCTCTCTCCATCCCAAACCCCATAGAGTTCACACTGGTGAAAGTGTTTTGAAGCAGAAATTCTAAAATTCTAAACTGTCCAGTTGCATTAGGTTATAGTACCTGTCCTTGGTATCTCTGTAGTATACATAATCTTAAAGCCTTTTTTAGTGATTTCCATTCTAGGTTTATTTTTCCTTTTATTTTTATAATTTTTAGGTTTATCTTTCCTTGTAAATTGAGCATATTTCACACTGATAGATTTGCCATTGCAGTGGCTGTGTGTGTGTGTGTGTGTATAACGTATGAGTTTATGTGTATGTACGTGCATGTGTGTAATTGACTCTAGAAAGGTTCTCTTTGCAGTCTGCCGGAGGCTTAGAATAGAAAGAGAGCCCAGCCCAGCTCAGAGGTTGAGCATCGACCTAGGATCCAGGAGATCACGGTTCGATTCCAGTCAGGGCACATACCCAAGTTGGGGGCTCGATCCCCAGCCGGGTGTGCAGGAGGCAGCCAATCTATGACCCTCTGATGTTTCTATCTCTCTCTCCCCCTCCCCCTTCCTCTCTCTGAAATCAATAAAGACATATTTTAAAAAAGAAAAGAGAAATATGGAATAGCTTAGGTCTTCTCAGTATGCTTCCTTGTTCTGGGTTTTACATGAGGATGTGGTTGCAGAATGCAGCACTAGTTTTAGTCCATTTTATCTTGAGGCTCATGCACAACTTTCTATAGTCCACAATTTTACTATAGTAGAAATTAAGACAGAAAAATGTAAAACAATTACTAGTTTATATAAAAATAACAATAATAAATCCATGAGGAGAATGATGTAGTTGTATATTTTTGCAGATTTCTTTAATGCCAGGCTTAATAGAAGATACTTCGAGGATCCCCACTGTAGTCAGGTAGGCCAACTGGAGTGATAGTTTGGCACCCAGAGCAAGGCTGATTAGATTCATTTCTTCCTAAAGAACAGTCAGAACAGATTGGGAGCAGGTGCTTGATAATCCTTCAGGCAGAAGCTGTATTTGTTATCTTTGTTGGTGTTGCGTTGTTAGGCACCCTTCCCAGTCACTCTTGCATCATCTCTCCCTCTACCTTCATTGTAAACGTCCTTTGATAAAAACCCTACCGTTGGTCCTAAACAGTCTTGTTCGTTGCAGATCATTTGTTCAACAAATACTTGTTAAGCTCCTACAGTGTGCAAGGTGCTGTGCTGGGCACTGAGGATAAAGCAGGGAACAAAATGGGCAGCTCCTCTGTTCTTGTGGACTTTACATTTAAACAGTTAATTACACAGAATATTATTATAATTTTGACTACATATTCTTATGGCACAGCATGCTGTGTGAGCATATGATGGGGTAACTATCTTTACTTTGATGTCAGGGAGGGCTTTGTTGAGGAAGTGATGTTTATGCCAGGTGCTGAAGGAGGAATAGTAATGGAAGTGTATCTCATGTAGGTTTAAGTTGTACTTGGGTAGGGATTTTGTCTGTGACTTAGAAAGAAATGTAGAAAAATGGAAGAATTAACCCTGAACAATTTGAATGTTCCCAGTTGAGGGAAGTACAGCTAACAGTGTGGAGATAAGTACTGATTATCCGAGTAGATCATTGTCTGCTTTCTGAGACATTGTGGAATTCAGTGGAAATTTCATGACAATGAGAAGTTTATACTACAAACCACTACCTCTCAAGTTTTAATTAATTAATTTAAATTTTATTTATTGCTTTGAGACAGAAAGAGAGACAGAGAAGGGGAGAGAGACATCGGTTTGTTGTTCTACTTATGTATTCACTGGCTGCTTTTTGTATGTGCCCTGACTGGAGATCCAACCCGCCACCTTGGCTTATCAGGACGACGCTCTAACCAACTGAACTACCCAGCCAGGGCCTCAAGTTTTAATGTATGTACAGATGGCCTAGGGAATCTGGTTAAAATACAGGCTTAGATGAAGTAGACCCAGGGTGCGCCCTGAAGTACTGCTTTTCTTAAAAGCTCACATATGGTGCTGATGCTGCTGTTTCATGGACCACACTTTGAGTAGCAAGACTGTAGTTACACATAACAAGACTTAAGTAGGAATACCGGCTGGATAAGAGGCTGGATGAATATTCTAGAGGTGATGTCTAATAGGGAGAGATATTGGATAACAGAAGACAAAGAAAGCAGTTTGGTGCAAGAAATATCGTGCTACCTATAGAAAGCTAAGAGCAATTCACAGTTACTATTACAGAGGACAGGAAAGCTAGGGATTGAGACAGATGGCCACTAGCACAGCCAGTGAAATATTCCACAGAGTCATTTCTGTGGTGAGGACCAAGTGAACTAAATGATCATTAGTCTGTCTAGGGAAAAGGTCAGGTATCTGAGGATTGATGGCCACCCTGTGGTAATTATGCGGACTCCAGAAAATAATCTAAGTGACAAGCAGCTAAAGTCTTTAATTCTAGAGAGGAAGATGCACTTTACTTGGAAAAAGAAGAACATTGAATACTACTTTTCATTATTCATAGATGATTCATCCATAGATGGAGGTTACTGTTAAATAAATTCAGGTTAAAAAAAAATTGTTGCAAATGGCAAAGGTAGAAATAGAATAGAGAAAAAGGAAATCTTATAGTTAATATCTACTTTGAAGGAATTACCACCATTAAACCTATTAATTTTGCACATCTCTTTATTTCACTGGCACCCAAAATAGAAGCTTATAAGACCATCAAAAGATATTACTGGTCTGCCCTTGTTTCATATATTATGGAAAATATTTTTGTTAAAGTTATGCTTTTAAGTTTTTTTCAAGATGTTTTATAGTTCTTAATAAATTTATTTGGATCAGAGAATTAAAGTAACATCAAGTGAGCATATCATATTATGAACTATATAAAATATTTTATATTTAATCACATTTTCTTCATTGTTTAAAAGAAATACTTTGGAATGCTATAATAGTTTAAAACCCGGTCTCCTCCTTTAGAAGGTCATTTCTTTGGATCTGGCAAAATCAAATGACCTTCAGTACATTTAAAGAAAGAAATTAGCCCTGGCTGGTATGGCTCACTTGGTTGAGTGTCCTCCCGCCCACCAAAAGGTCGCTGGTTCAATTCTTGGTCAGGACACATACCGAGGTTGCAGGGTCCATCCCTGGGAGGCAACCGATCCAATGTTTCTCTTTCTCCCCCCCCCTTCGTCTCTCTCTAAAATCAATAAAAACCTATATTTTTTTAAAAAGGAATTAGGGTTTCTATAGTGATGAGTAGTCATTTTAGGTTACTTGTCTTTTAACTTTCGTATATTAACCAATAGAAGGACAATAGGCATAATTTACTGATAAAGAGGGCTAAGAGAATACTGAGTCAGACAACTGTCATTAATTTTTTAAAACCCTATAAGACTGAATTAATAGAATTCAAGACTCATCCTAGAATAAAATCAACTTTGTTAATTAGATTGCCTCTTGATTTTTAGATGCAGGCCCACCTAAAAGGGGAGACTGAGGAAAGATGAGGATATGGCATATGTTTGTAAAAAATCAAATTTCCTTCTAAACTGTGACTTAGTAAGAACTTGGTGTCAAGGAACATGAAAAGTGTGTGAGTTGTTTGAAAAGAAATGAAATATGTAAAAGGGAATAATTGAAAGTTACAGAATTGAAAAAGAGCAGTCATTATAACAAAGATGATCATTTTTGTATTGCCTTAGGTTTTAATGATTGAGTAATTTAAAAAGTGTTCAACAGGCTGCCATCCTGTGGATAATGCTGTCTAAATAGTGACGTTCAGTGTTGCCGGTTAGACTGGGATCTGCCATGCCTTTGGAGCATTTGGAGCAGAGAACAGTTGGTAGTAGTACTCTACCTTTTCTACCTGGGGAATGGTATGACTAGAGACATGATGAGGTACAGATACATTCCAGAGGCAGCCCCATGGGAAAAAGGATTCATCAGAGAAGTAAATATATTTTCATGCTATTTCTTAAATCCCTTAAAAACATGGATGAAGGGCTATTATTTCTTCTTTAAAACCTAGAAGTAATTCTAGAAACAAGGAAAACAGTCCTTTTAGTTTTAAAGCTAAGTGGCTTGGCAATCTAGTTGCAAACAGTATTTGTACTCCTGAATGCCTGCATGACTCAGTTGTTCCTTCTAGCAAAATATGTCTTGCTTTCCATTGGACCAGTGTTGGGATTTAATGAATGAGAACGAGGGCCCTCTCCTTGTCTGGCTAAAATGACTCTAGTGAAATGAAACTAAAGGGTAGGATTTAGGATTCAAGCCTTTGTTCTTCTGGTTTGCCTTGGGTTCCTCTGTTCTCCAGTAAACCTCTTTATATATATATGTGTGTGTGTGTGTGTGTATGTGTGTATATATATATATGTATGTATGTATATGTGTGTGTGTGTATATATATACACACATACATATATATATGTATATCTTTATTGATTTCAGAGAGAGGAAGGGAGAGGGAGAGAGAGAGATGGAAACATCAATGATGAGAGAGTCATTGATTGGCTGCCTCGTGCAGGCCCCCGAATAGGGATTGAGCCTGCAACCCGGGCATGTGCCCTGACCAGGGATCGAACCTCGATCTCCTGGATCCTAGGTCAATGCTCAACCTCTGAGCTACTACCAGCTGGGGTCCAGTAAACCTCTTAATTGAAACTTACTATCAAGCCCAAAGAGTTCTGCCAAGAATTAGTATTAGAACTTGACCTTAGTTGCAAATTATGTATATCATTATGACACTGTATCATTGAGGGTCATATGGTCTGTTCTTGACATCTTTTCCTATGTAGTTTCAGAGGGCACAGAAAGAGTCCTCAGTGCTGGATCCTGTTTTTGTTGTTTCCTCCCCCAGGTATATCAGTCTTTTTGTATCTTATGTTATTTCAAAATTATTTATTAAAAGGCTTGATTTTGTTGTTGCTGTTATATATTCAGACAGCTAATTTAACCACATCATTATTGGAATATTTGTACTTCAAAACACTATGCAAGGCTCTAGCCCACGTCAAAGTGAATTATATTTCCAATCTGTATATTTTTGAAAACTTTTTTTTAAAATCCTCACCCGAGAATATGTTTTTACTGATTTTTAGAGAGAAAGGAAGGGAGACAGAGCTTGAGAGAGAGAAACATTGATGTGAGAGAAACATTGATAAGTTGCCTCTCGTATACGCCCTGACTGGGGATTGAACCCGTAACCTAGGTATGTGCCCTGACTGGGAATTGAACCTGCAACCTTTTGGTGTACGGGATGACACTCCAACCCACTGAGCCCCTTGGCGAGGGCTAGAAAACCTTTTTTAAAAAAAAAACAAACCCTAGCCCAGCCAGGCATGGCTCAGTGGTTGAGCATCGACCTAGGATCCAGGAGATCATGGTTGGTCAGGGCACATGCACGGGTTGTGGGCTTGATCCCCAGTTGGGGGGGTGCAGGAGGCAGCTGATCAATTACGACTCTCTCATCATTGATGTTTATCTCTCTCTCTCTCTCTCCTCTCCCTTCCTCTCTCTGGAATCAATAAAGATATATTTAAAAACACACACACCTAAATGTAACATGCTCTAGAATTGGGTTAAGGACATAGAATTTTAAGGGCTTATTAGTGGGTAGAATCTGAAAGCTTCTCTATTAACTATTATACAGTTAATGAACTGGAAGAATGGATTTTTAGATTATATGAAAAATATATTTTTTAATCCATGCCCTTACCTTGTTTTGAGCTCTGCAATGGTTAGATATGTATTCTGACTGGCTTATCAAAGTGTGTTTCTACTTAACATAAGTCCAGAGGGAACTGGGAGCACACATTTACAGAGCAAGGCTGGGACACTTTAGGGTTTTTTCTTCAATGTATATTTTTTGTGCCCTCACAGCCCTTAGTGTTGGCATCTGCCCCCTAAGTTGGTTTCTGGCTATTTTGGAAAGTCATTTGTTTTTAATTTAGTTAATGCAGATAAAAACTACATAGAGAGGCAAGAGGAGGAAGGCGGGGAAAAGACAGAATTCTTCAAGCATGTAGGGGTGTGCCTCAGAAATACCAGACTTCCAGCAGGTGCAGAGGGGTAGGGAGGGAAACAGCAAATTTGAAGCCTTTTAGCCATGACATCTTCTGATGAAGAATAGCTTGAAAGCTGTAATTTTGAGAGTGCTGCAGTATTAAGTCAGACATAGCACATTTTAAAATAGTGGTGAGATTTACTTTTTCCTCGTCTCAAATGAAATTAAGCATAATGTGGTCATCTTATTTTGGTAGGTGTGTGTCCCAGAATGAACATCATAGCTTTGAAAATTTAGGTGGGCTATGGCAGCATCTCTTTTTGTCCTTTATCTCCATTGCTTTCATGGTATATGATGGTATTTTTTGTCTCTTTTAAGCAAAACAGTGCATTTTTCTCTTTCTAGTTCTTCACAAATGACCTTGAATTAATTTTTAATTTTTGTATTTTGCAGTACATTTTTATACCTGAAATTTCTGGTAGTGTGGGCACTTGTCCTCCTGGCAGATTTTGTCCTGGAGTTCAGATTTGAATACCTGTGGCCCTTTTGGCTTTTCATCAGAAGCGTCTATGATTCCTTCAGATACCAGGGACTGGTATGTTATTAATACATGTTCTTCAAGTATAATGAATTTAATAACCCTTCTAAGAAAATCTTTAGTAACTGTAATGAAACGGTTTAAAGTAGATTTTATTAGTAATACTTAGGGGGGACTGTATTGAGCTAAATAGGGTCTATGAACTGAAACTGGCCTCTAAGGCTATTTTTGTCTCCACCCATTGATCAAATCATAATCCCTCCTCCTCTATCATTGCAGTGAAAAGAGTTGGGGTGGGGCGACTTCTGGGGGGAGACAAAGTAGTGGAGGAAGAATAGTTGCCCACTTCTGCTCTGAAATATTTCTGCAGCCCCTATCACTGCATTCATGATGGGCTTAGAGTTAGAGCAGTGCTTCCCAAACTTTTTGGTTTCAAAACCTGTTTACATTCTTAAAAATTATTGAGGACTCCAGAGATTTTATTTATGTGGGTTACATCTATCCATATTTACTCTATTAGAAATTAAGACAAAAACTTAAATATATATTAATTCACTTACAAAAACAATAACAAACTCATTAACTATTAATACAAATTATATTTTAAAAATGAAAAATAAATACATCTTTCAAAACAAAACAAAATGGAAGATTGACTACAATTTTGCAAATTTATATAATGTCTAGCTTAATAGAAGACAGCTGGATTTTTACATTTGCTTCTGAACTCAATTGACTACAATATCATATACCATGTAGCTTCTGGAAAACATCACCATACTCCTGAGTGAATGAGTGTGGATAAGGCAGATAATATCGTAGTATTGTTACTAAAATAGTTTTGACCTGGAAGACTTGCTGAAAGGATCTCAAAGTCCCCTAGAGATATCCAGACCATGTGTTGAGAACTATTGGTTTAGAGCAAGGGCACAGGCCTTGTAGTTCTGTTGTGTTCCATAGCCACATCTGAAACTTGTAACTCTTCTACCTGGGCCTGGTGCTTTGGTCAGAACAAACCCTTGCCTTGAAGAGATGGTTTTGAACTCATGTTCCATTGGTAATAGGTAGAGATGAGTCCTGAGGAAAGCTGCATTATTAAAATAATTAACGTCAGCATAATTCTTATTACTAGTATGGTTTATGTGTGCTCCAGCAGCCTACCTTTTAAGAATGAGGCTCTTTAGGAATGTATTATGTAAAATTCTAGTTCTTTTAGGTAACCCACCTGTGGAGTCCAAGTGAACTCACTGTGAACCAACCTCAATTTGTTCTGGCCCAGTTCTTCATGATTTGAGGCCATAAACAGGATTACTCTTTAATATTAAATTAACTGCTATTTTTTATATGGTTGGTTTTAAATGTTTAAAATTTTCTGGTACAACTTGTTCTATAGTTATTGCATGGCAGTTTCAGAGATTTTGTCTAACATGTTTTTAATAATCTCTGTTTGAAAATAAGTTCTAAGATGTGTTTCTTATTTTGTTTTGTTTTTCCCTTTAGGCCTTCTCAGTGTTTTTTGTTTGTGTAGCATTCACGTCAAATATCATATGTCTGCTGTTCATCCCCATACAATGGCTTTTTTTTGCTGCTAGCACATATGTATGGGTTCAGTACGTATGGCACACAGGTAAGTCTTAATGGTTTCTTAGATGGACAGAAATCTTAGATTCAAACTTGTTAAATGTGGTGATTAACCTTTGAATAAATTTTTTGGAATTCAGTATAATGTGGACATTTTAAAGTTGTCTTTTCCTTAAAGATTTTAATATACCTTTAAAATATATTTTATCTTTTTTTTCATTATTGAATCAAAAGTTTAAGTCTATATGATTTGATAGCTCAATTGTTACTGCTCTCATCATCATTTTTTTAAAAGTTGAAGGGATTTCTATTTAGGTAGACTTGAAGACAGCCATGTGCCAAATAGGAAAAATGTTCTGGGAGTTTCAGCATTGAAAGGAAGTCAGAGGTCATTTAGTCGAAGCCTTATTTGGTACAGCATCCCTTGCACATGGTATTTAATCTCTGATTGAAAACCTACAGTGACAAGGAACTTACTACTGTTGTTTTTGGGCAGCTGCAATAGAAAGTTCTTTCTCATACTGAGCCAGAATTTTCTTCCTTACACTTTTGACCCAGTAGGTCTTGACTGTTTTTGGACTCGCTGAGCTCTTAGAGGATATAAAAAGGCTTTCCGCAGAAAAAATATATGGGAATATACAAAACTGTTCCTTAAAATTTCAGGGGGCCTACAGGTCATCCCTCAAGGCCAAATATTGGACCGCCCTGCATTAGAGCCATACTGAATGAGTGTAACCATCCACATTAATATTTCCAATTAATAATTAAAGAGTTAAAGACACTGTCATATCTTCTCAAGTCTTTTCTGTAGGCAGAACATCTCTGGTTTCATCAGCTTTTCCTTGTGTGTTATTTTAAGCACTTTGCCATCCCAATCTCCCTAGTTCTTAGTGGTTCTTTTAACCAAAATTTACTATTTCAGATATGTTCTGACTTCAGTGGAGTTACACAGTTACCTCCCTTCTTCTTAGAGCTATACTGCTATTTCAAATTAAGATGAGATGTTTTGACAGCTCTACTCCACTTCGGATGCACAGGCATGTGAGGATTGGCTCTCAGATCATTTAACTTGTCTGCAAAGCTGCATGAAACTTGATTCTTAGTCCCAACTGCAACCTGTAGGATTTTGACCCCTTAGGGAGCACTAATAAAAGCTCTCTGGACCAGCATTTATCTTCTTAAATGTGCCGAGAGCTTGGTGTTGGCCCATGTAGAATTCAGCTGTTATTTAAAGTATCCACTGTGAGCATGGTTTTCTCCATCTCCATCTTTACCACTTTCATATATGACTTGATTTGTAAGCTAGCATGATTGTTTCTTAGTGTGCTTTCCTTTAAAGAGATTTTTCTGCACACCAGTTTTTACTTGTATTTCCTTGTCTTAGGCCTCAGTTTCAAGTGAGTTACCATTTACAGTAGTCATTCTCTCTAGGTGTCAGCTTCTCCTTTGTCATATGAAAATGCAGTAATCTAGATAATGTTTAAGGGAGCCTTCCATCTCAGATAATCTGTGAGCTACAATGATTTCCTAAATTACTTTAATGTCTCAGTAGTTGAGAAAAAACTACTCATATAGCTATTAATAGAATCTACTGGGAACAAGTTCAGTGGGTGACCCACAGGGCAGCAATGAAGCTAATGTCATAAATGATACTGACCTCTCTTTAACCCTAGGCTTAGAAATGTATGTTGGAATAGCTAAGCTGTGAAGTATGTTTTAATTAGGGATGATTAGTACTCAAACAAACAAAACAAACTTTGTGTTCTTATTGGGCCTGACAGATATGAGTGTAATTTGTATAACTTGGGATTCATTTTTCTTCCAGCTGTTAAAATTTAAAATTCTTTCTTAAGAATATTAGGAATGGTTGATGAAATTATATATTGCCACAAAAGAATGATAATATTATATTAAACTTTTTTCCCCTTGCTGTTAAGAGGGAAAATATAGTATACAAAGCTATATGTGTGACATGACTATTGTACTTGTTCAAAAACATTTTCAACATTGTTTCATTTTATTATTTGATAGGTTTAGAAATACAGGTATTCCGTCCAAATTTTTCTATTTTTTTCTGTAATGTGCTTATGTTTATGATAACTTTAGAAATTAATATAGGGAGTAGGGAATATACATTTTTAAAAATGCATTTTGAAATGAATTTGAAGATGCATTATCCTAAAGGTTGCTGTTTGTCTTCCTACATTGTAAAATACCTTTTCTTGTATATTAAATCTATAAGAATGCTTGAATCCATTAGCTACCTTCACAAAGCTTGGAGTGTCTTCCTCTTTACGGACTAGGTCTAAGGGGACTTTAGGTTTATTCTCCTGGAAGTAGACTCAGTATTATCTCTGGAAACTTGGGCTCAATTTGTATAAGCTCTGGGCCTCACTTTACTCTTCAGTAAAATAAGGAAGTTGGACTAAATGATCTTTCTAGTTCCAAAATTCTATGATTTTTTTCTTTGTTTCATCCTGAAGATCCTTAGCAAAAAGCCCGTTAGTCCTTCGGGTCACTAATTTTCCCCTCTTAGCCTATCTTTTGTAACTTGCTTGCCTTATACAGTCTCAAAGGAACTCTTTCCACAGTTATTGGACCTCATGCCTATGTGGTCCATCTTTATAAAAAGGTGGCCCTAGCCTGCAGTGTGATTCTAAACCAATGAAAATAGTCCCTTATTCGCATCTTATTTATTCTGTTGCAAGCTGCTTTTTCCTCCCTTGGAAATTTGTTTTAATTACAAAGGGAATATGAGCTTGTAGTTAAGAAAAATTTTTGAATAGTACTTAAATGTCAAAAATATTTCTTTGTGTTGTAACTCATTCGTACTTAATAATTATTTCTTTATGTATCACTTCATATTAGTACAGTTCTTCATTCTTTTGAAAACTGCATCATGTTTTATTATATAGATTAACCAAAATTAAACAGTTCCCTATTGATAGACATTTAAGTTCTATATTTTTACTAATGCAAATAATAATACAGTGCATATTGTTATACATTTCTCTCAGGGCTCTTTTATATTTCTATAGGGTAGATTTCTGGAATTGGAATTTCTAGGTCAGAGGTATAAGTATCTTAAATTTAATTAAGCTGCCAAATTGCCTTCTAAAATATTTGCCTCAATTTATATTATTGCCAGTATGAGAACGAATCCTTTCCCGTACCCACCCTCCCTATACTATTACATGTCTTTTTAAGTTGTGCTTATCTGATAGGTTAAAAAAATGGAATCTCAGTTTTAAAGTTTGTATCTCCCTAATCAGTAGTGAAGTTGAGCATCTTTTTATATGCTTTTAGCTATCTCTATATTTTCTTTTATGACTTGTATTCATTGCCTTTCTGTTGATTTATAGGAGCTCTTTGTATGCTAGGGCTATAACTCCTTTGTTTTACATGTATTATAAATATTTTCTGCCAGAATGTTTGCCTTTTATTTCTGCCTGTGATTCCATAGCATCTTTTGTCATATAAAAGCCTTCAGTTTGGGTTAAATTGCTTTTTAATTGGCTTGAAAGTCTTAATGAAAGTAACTGTAGTTGAACCAGTCTTTCAAACAACCCATCTGTTCTGTTAGTTAATGTATCGCTGATGCTTGTCTCTCTGCTGCTTTCCCACAGAAAGAGGAGTGTGTTTGCCCACAGTGTCCCTCTGGATACTCTTTGTTTATATTGAAGCAGCAATTAGATTTAAAGATCTCAAAAATTTTCATGTAGACCTTTGTCGTCCATTTGCTGCTCACTGGTAAGTAGTATGTATGTTCTTAATTTATAATTCAATTCAGTGTTTTAATGTAAATGGTAAGTTCAATTGTAAATTTTTTCTTAGAGATTTTATCTGAACCCAGAAAACCATATATCATGGCAAAGAGCATGAGCAGACGAGTGTTTGAATTCCAGCTCTGTCCTCTAACAGCTTTGTTGCCTTGAACATGTCCCTGTCTCTGAGCCTTAGTTCTCTTACCTGTATATTGGGGACTTGTCTCATGGGGTCATGGGAAAGATGAAATCAAGTGATATATGTAAAGTGTTTAATTTAATGCCAAGTACATAGTTAGCTGTCTGATAAATGTTATCTCTTTTTATTATAATCAGATATTGATTCTAAAAAGTCTTGATGAAATATATGGCTATTTCATAAAGCTTAAATGAACTTAACATTTTCGTAGCTGATTTACAAAAGCAAGATATTAATAATATTTAAAGGAATGTTATTTTTCGTTATGAAATATAAATGAATATTAATATATTTTATTCATGTAACTTTAACCATGATACTTTTTTTAAAACAAGCTTGATTCTTGTTTATATCTATTTTGGAAATCACCACTTAATGTGCGTTTCTTTTAAACACCAATTTTTATAGTATTTATGGCAGAAACTAAAATAAAAAGGAATCAGCTGAAAAAAATAGTTTCCAATATTTTAAAGTCTTTTCACAAGTAAGTGAATTAAATAAACCTGGCCAATAAAACTTGTCACTTAAATTTGTAGTGAGAATACTTACCTGACAGGGGAGAAACTATGATCATGAAAGTGGTTTTCCCAGGGTGAGGTTTATCCATTGCATTCCAGATGTGCTGACCCCAGAGAAACTTGACTGCTTAATTTGTGGTAGTGGGGCACTGCATTTGTGCTCTCCCCTGGGGGAAAAAAAAAATTGTAGTGAGGTCACTTTTAGACTAATTATGACTGATAAGTTTGTTTTTTTTAAAAAATATATCTTTATTGATTTCAGAGAGAGGAAGGGAGAGGGAGAGAGAGATAGAAACATCAATTGATGGCTACTTCCTGCAAGCCCCCGACTGGGGATCTAGCCCACAACCCGGGCATGTGCCCTGACCGGGAATCGGTCGATGCTCAACTCCTGAGCCATGCTCGGCCGGGCATGACTGATGTTTTTAAATTAATGAAGTATAATGTGAGTTTTGACAGTGTTTGCAGAGGCTTTGAAACAGACTGATGAGTTGAATAAAAATATTTCAACTTTTTAATCCCAGAGATTAGAGTTGTAAGTACAGCTGGTTTAATTTGATGTCACAAACCAAATGTTGGCACTGATAATTTCAGATACTTATTTAAATGATAGACTGTTTATGAACTAATTTTCCAGGAATAGCTGGAGATAGTACCCCTCAGGCAGCAAGAAGATTAAATTAGTCACTTGAATTTGACCCTGTCTTCTGGTATTAAAAACCACATTATATAATGTTTACTTAATTTTACATACAGCTTCTTCAGCAAGCCCTCCCCCAGTCATTTTGATTTTTTAACACTTATAATGTTTACTTATGACCACTTATAAAATCTCTACCCTGTTAGATCTTAAAAGCATACCGATGCCCAAATTCTAATAATGCACAAGGCAGTTAGTTCAATGTTAATTAACAACATTAACCACTATACCCAGTAATCACTGTGGTAACTTCTTGAGTTAGTTTGAAGAACACCAGAGTCTGGTGGGCAGCCTCTTATAGTCTAACGGTCCCACTGTTCCCTCGGGGTTTGTTCCATGTGCCAGCTGCTGCTGATTTCCATAGCAGACATCACATTTATTTATGTGTTTACTGAATGCTCAACTATGATCATCTAGAGTTTATTTCTTAATTTCAGCCATTGGTGTCCTCTTGTGCTTGATGCACATGTTTTTTTGTTTTTAACTTGCAATCATTGCTGAATTGTCTTCTTTCTAGTATTGGATACCCTGTGGTGACTTTGGGCTTTGGCTTCAAGAGTTATGTAAGCTACAAAATGCGGTTAAGGAAGCAAAAGGAAGTACAAAAAGAGAACGAATTTTACATGCAGCTTCTTCAACAAGCCCTTCCTCCAGAGCAACAGATGCTACAGAAGCAAGACAAAGAGTCTGAGGAAGGTAGGTCTTTACCCTAACGCTATTGGCTCAATAGGTTAGTCATTATTATATTTGTCAGTACAAATTCTTTTTTTTTTTTTTTAAAGTTGCTAGAACTTTGGAAGATTACCAAGGATTTCCTATTATCTGG
This sequence comes from Miniopterus natalensis, assembly GCF_054644295.1. Taxonomy (NCBI): domain Eukaryota; kingdom Metazoa; phylum Chordata; class Mammalia; order Chiroptera; family Miniopteridae; genus Miniopterus; species Miniopterus natalensis. Next base: position 13,799,711 of record NC_142089.1, read on the forward strand.
TATTCCTCTTTAGGGCCATATCTTTGTTTGGTCATGAAATAGTGTGGGTGATGTTTTCTACCTAGCATCTGAAGACCATGTACCTTTAAATATGTTTATTTTTTTATTTTTAAATATTTTATTTTTGTAGCTTAATATTTTAGTATTTTATTTGTTGTAAGTATTTTAAAATATTTATTCTCAGTAGCAAAATAGTATGTATAATTGTGTGAGTTTGTAACTGATGCGAGACAAGAATCAAAGTATAAGATAGAGAAGTAGACAAAATTGTTTTGTAAGTCAGAATTTTTTTTTTTTTTTTTTAAATATGTCTTTATTGATTTCAGAGAGAGGAAAGGAGAGGGGGAGAGAGAGAGAAACATCAATGATAAGAAAGTCATTGATCGGCTGCCTCCTGCATGCCCCCGACTGGGGATCAAGCCCGCAACCTTGGCATGTGCCCTGACTGGGAATCGAACCCCGATCACCTGGATCCTAGGTCGACGCTCAACTGCTGAGCCACGCCTGGCCAGGCAGAATTTTTCTGAATAGAGTAAGGATGGATCGGTCCTGTTTTAAATGGTTCATAAAATGCAATGTGGGACTTAAACTGAACCTTTTCTATAAGGACCTCTCTAATGAGCATATTATCAATTCAGTAGATGTATTTACAGTAGTGCCAGCTTTCTTTGGTTTGAGAATTGGAAGTCTGGGATCATATTTTCAGGTGATATATGCCAAATCTTATTCTCTGGGGTGCTGCAAAAATGTCTCTTCAAGTTGGCTTTGCCAAATTGGGATGTATAGACCTGATAAAGGGAATTTTTTACAAGAGATCTAGTAAATGATACAGACTTCTATTACTTCAAAGCTAGAGTCAAGAAAAAATGTAGATGCCCTGGATTCTAAAGTCACACTTCTTTTGTTTCATTTAATCTCTTTCTTTTTTTTTTTTAAATATATCTTTATTGATTTCAGAGAGAGGAAGGGAGAGAGAGAGAGAGAGATAGAAATACCAATGTTGAGTCATTGGCGGCAGCCCGCAACCCAGGCATGTGCCCTGACTGGGAATCAAACCCCGATCTCCTGGATCCTAGGTCAATGCTCAACTGCTGAGCCACGCCCGGCTGGGCTAATCTCTTTCTTTTCAATAAAATTATTGTTTGTTTAATCCAAGCATCTTTTAAAATATGGCCTTTTAAGAGTATGATCTGCCTGTGTCCTCTCACTCCAGTGGTAGCCAAGTTTGATTTGACTACAGTATGACTCAATATAAAATCCTCGTCTTATTTTTGAGGCAAAACTTGTGGTTTGGTGTTTATAAATGATGGCAGTTTTCTAAATGTTTAGCTTCTCAAATTTATTTTGATTTAATTCTAGAAATTAGCATGATGTAGTGTAGTTGCTGCTTCTGCATGAGTTTGCAGATTAATGTAGTAGGTTTCTGAGTGTAGATATTGCAGCTGGTTGAATCAGTCTATTCTGTGTTTTTATACAGCTAAATATTCCACTGTGGGTTTTTTGTTTGTTGGTTTGTTTTTGGCATTGTAGCAGCCAAAGGATTACCTGACATGGATTCCTCGATCCTTATACACCACAACGGAGGTATCCCAGCCAACAAAAAGCTCTCTACAGCTTTGCCAGAGATAGAGTACCGGGAAAAAGGGAAAGAAAAGGACAGGGACGCCAGAAAACACAACCTCGGGATCAACAACAACAACATTCTACAGCCTGTAGACTCTAAAATACAAGAAATTGAGTATATGGAAAACCATATCAATAGTAAAAGATTAAATAATGATCTTGTGGGAAGTACAGAAAACCTCTTGAAAGAGGACTCATGCACTGCTTCCTCAAAAAATTACAAAAATGCCAGTGGAGTTGTCAACTCCTCACCACGAAGTCACAGCGCCACAAATGGGAGCATTCCTTCTTCATCGAGTAAAAATGAAAAGAAGCAGAAATGCAGTAGCAAGAGCCCAAGTACGCACAAAGACTTGATGGAAAACTGTATTCCTAATAACCAGCTAAGCAAACCAGATGCACTGGTAAGGTAAGTGCGCCTGCTGTGTCCCTACCAACACTTTCCAGTAAACTTCACTTAGGTCTTGAGAAGCAGATGCCTCCATATGGGCCTGTGGGAATTGTTCGGGATCAGATACTGTGACTATAAACTCTGTGGCATTTGACATTTTAGTGTTTATTTCACAAGGGTTTGTGGGCTTCCCAGTACCACTGTCCTGAAGCATTGATTCCAGCTCTTTCCAGTGTCCTGAGTAAGAAGTGACAGTGATTACTTCCCACATTTGACAGATTTACATGTAACTTGATTTTCTGGTGCTAGGGGGAAGCTGTCGCTAGTCTTTGTCTTTTTTGCATATTCAAAGCTCTTGTGGCACAGACACAAGAAGAAGAGTGTGTGTCCTGTTGATGCAAATCTCTTTGTCAGATACCAAAAGGGGTAGTGAAAAATGTCCTTACCACCTTGTGCTTGATTTTGTTTTTCTACTTAAAATGCAAATTATCCCCCAAATAACTCTGGGAAAGTTAGGTTTGAAAAGTAATCCCTTTCTAAAAGTTCCATAGGTAAATACAATGTTAGACGTGGGCTTTAATCAGAAATGTTTCTTTTTTCATCTTTAATTAAAATAATGTTGTATTACCTTGATTGGCTCAGACTTAATTTTGCTATATTTTATATTTTTGTGTATTCTGTAAAATACCCATTTTCCTTTTACCTCATATCTTTCCATTTGGAAACCAAGATCTGAACTGAAGCTTTTTAAAATATGTAACTCAAGAGGGCAATTGTAACTCCCTCCACAAAGTTATCTTATATTCCTCTTCCTTTGGCTTAAGAGCAGACAGTGTGTTCTAGGAGGGAAGGTTTCCAGTGTTATAACTTATATAAACTAGATTAATAATTTGTTTTAATTTTCTGATTGGTAGCTAGATTAAGAGAAATATATTTGGGTTCTACTCCTAAAGGCTCTTGAAATTTTATAGCCCTGGCCACTTTTGGAAGCATCCCCTCTAGTTGCTGATGCCAGGCTGGTACCCACATCTGTTTGTTAGGACATTCTGCCCATCATGTCCGCAGAGAAAGCACTCAACAGAGAACCCTCCTCTAGATGCCCATGAGAGTTGATCTTTTATTTCAACTATCCCACAAACTTACTATATGCTATAAATAAAAACTTTTTATATCTTTTTGATGCCTGTCACAAGCTTTTTTATATCCCTTCTCCTATACAATTTAAATAATAGCAGTGAACTCAAAACAATTTTCCTCTGTTGGGTATTGCAGAGAGAGCAGTCAAGGCTCAGTCTTATGACACCATCTCACTTGGGCCCCAGTTGTGGTTGTTGATTGACTCTACTGCCTGATCTGCCTTCAGTAAAGAAGTTCAAGGACTCACTCAGATGGCCAGTCTTCCAGTATGTGGTGGGTCCAGTGCCCCCGTGCCTCTTCCTATGGTCACTAATGTGATGTGCCTGATTTGAAGGGTCCCAGAGTATTACTCTGTTTTAGGGAATACCTTCTCTTAAATACACAGATAGAAAATATTATATTTAAATATAAAACTAATATTTATAATATTAATTTTATAAACTTCCATGGGATTATTTTCAACTTTTAATGTAATATAAAAAATGAGATGATCTAAATATCCAACAGCAGGGGAGAAATTTAAATAAATTATGGTTCATCCATTTGATAGACTTTTAACACAGACATTACAAAATTATATTTTTGAGTTATATTAAAAAATATAGGGAAGTGTTGATGACAATAGTTTATAAAGAAAGGTAGAAAGCAATATTAAAAACATTAAAAAATATATACATAGAAAAAGGATTTGAAGGGAAACAAACCAAAATGATAACAGTAGTTATTGCCCCATGGTAATATTGATGCTTTATTTTTTCTTTTTATTTTCATGCATTTTAAAATTTTTCTGTGATGAACAAAGAGTTATAAAAGACTATCTATCTGAGCAAATTATCCTTCTTGGCTGTAGGAGGCCTTATCACACTTCCTCTCACCCTTCTTGGCTATCTCCTGCTTCCTCTTGTTTGACTTCATTTATCATATTAATAGGACATTAACTTACCCAAACCTGACATGTTCGAATTGTTAGCTAGGGAGTGGGTTTGTTACTTTCAGATGGAGAGAGCTAAACTCAGTGGGCTCTAAGGCTCCTTCTGATGCGAAAATAAACAGGCTTGACACTGTGTCGTGTATATGAGCCCTTTGCTATTGCAGACACACCCAGGGCTGTGTACAGGTCCAGGCTGGCTGTAGGGAGAAAATTCAACTACCTTTTAAAATATATATATATTTAAAAAGTCTTTTGAAAGCCATTACTGTATTATTAGTAGTAAATTAATCGCAACACATTCTATAGCTATGTCTTTCTCAGTATCATGGTTGAAAACTGCTATGTTTGAGGAACCAATTCAGTGACTTTGGTGGGGGTGGGGATTCATTAGTACACCACTTTCAAAGAGAATTCTTGTAGATTGGTATAGCTGTCAAAATAAGTTTTGATGGCCATTCCCTAAGAAAGGGCAAGTAGCCCCTCGGGTCTTTTTTCCATTTCTCCAAGCTCCGTGGATGGTCTCTAGTGTGCTATGCGCTACAGGTTGGCAAACGACTGCACACAGGCCAAATCTGGCCCACTGACTGATTTTGTAAAATGTTTTGTTCACTTACATAGTGTCTATGGCTGCCTTTATGCTACAGTGGCAGAGTTGAGTAGCTGTGTATGGCCTACCAAGTCAGAGGTGTTTACTATTTAGCCCTTTACAGAAAACATATGCTGATAGATCACTAAGGTTAAGGAATGTGCATGAAGGTAAGGAACTTGGGAATAAGTGTTGCCTGTAGGATCCTTCCCAGGAAAAGTTTGGGAACTTGCTAAAATCATCCCAAAGCCCTCTTCTGGTTTGAGAAATACATGTCTTACAAAATGACCTGATTTCTGCCAGCTTGATTTCTGAATTTTTTTACCCAACATATTTAGAAACAGACTTATAATGTTGGTAGCCAAAAGAATTTTTAATTCTGACATGGTAAAAATTCTAGACAAAAACAGAAAAGACAGTGAGGAAGATCTGTTTTTTTAACCAAGCACTGGGTTAGAAAGGAACTATGTAAATTAGAATGAGATTTGCTTAAGTTTTTTCTTCAGTGGTCATTTAAAAAATATTTTAAGTGTGAAAAATTATAGAAAATTTAGGTAGAGTAAAGGTGAAAACAGTCCCACCACTATGACAAATCACTGTTAAATTTTGTTGTATTTTCACCTACATTTACATAATTGTGGTCACAGTGTTTGTGTAGTTTTTGTGCTTTTTTAATTTAAGTCATATAGAAAGCCTTTTCTCAGCTTAGCCTAACCCTCATTTTCACTTGATGTGGAATATTCCATGGCAGGCCTGTGCAATCATTCAGCAGTCACTCTAAGATTGGGCAGATCACTGCGGGACACCTGAGCCGCCTTCCCGCAGTTTCAGGGCCTGCAAGCAGGAGAGCCAACAGTTTTGTTTGCACTTGGCACTGAGTTCCCTCTCAAATACAGCACAGGACTGTGGGGTTTCTTGTTGGTAATTGTTACTTGTTTCAGTTTTCCTGGTTAACGGACAGAATTTAAAACTTTGAGTGCAAAATGTAAAGTGATCCATATTCTGTAGAAGTATTGAAGCAGAAGTCTCTTCTTGGTTTATTTCCACTCCACTTTTTTGTACCCCAGACAGAATATTCATCTTTTTTACTTTTAGTGTTAATTCTTAATAAGATGTCAACTTTTTAACACAGTTGAATAATGTCTGGTGTGAAGAGTCATAAAGGAAAAGTATTCACAGTTTGCCTAGTAGAAATGCGTTCAACAAAAGTGAGTAGAATTTAGAATGATGACTGTTTTTTTGGAGCTGCAAGAGATCTAAAAGACATCTAAACCAACCTCAGCTCTTTTTAGCACTAAAGTAAACGAGCTTTAGAAGGTTAAATGGCTAGTCCAAGTGACCCAGCTTGAGTGTCGGTGCCAGGACCAAAACGGAACTTTCTTGACTTCTGCCTTTTCTGTTATACCATGCTGCTTAAAAGAAGTTTATCGACCTGCTTTATTTTTCTGCTTTATATTTTTGTTTTGGTTTTAAATGCACATGTAGCTAAGTTTGGTTCAAGGATTGGCACCAGAGCTAGGCTTTATGCTCCAGTGGCTAAAATTTATAGAAGAAATGCTTAGGATTTCAGAATTCATTTACTTTTCTTTCTTCTAGAGAGATGCTGTTCTAAGTATTTTAAAAAGTTTTGCCCTTGCCAAAGACACAAGGGCATACTCATCTCAGAAGACAAGGGGACCATCTACTTGAACCCTTGAGAGCTTACAGGGTCTCTGAGAATTTAACTCTGGTTAGGTCTAACTTGGGAGTTAGTCTGGTTCAGACAGCCTAGAGCCACTGAGCATGGAATTTGCCTTTTAGGAATAATTATGGGGTAGGCTTAACTTGATATCAGCAGACCTAAGGGCCCTGAACTGGAAGAACTTAAGACCAGGGATATAACCATCAACTTACCCGGAGGGGAGGTCTCCATTGACTGCTTGGAAGACCTGGGGTCCTGGGGTGTGGGTATTGCCGAGATGGTAAGTTCTGAGAAAGTTTGAAGCCATGGAATGGGGGGAGATCCTGTTCTTCATGGGAAAATGGAAATCTGGGATAAGTTGTAGTATATTGAATACTTGCTCATTTATTTCTCTCTAAATTCATTTGGTTATTTCAAATACTAAAATTTTATTACTTATAACTTAGTTTATACAATTCTGCATATTTGGAAACTTGAGATCCTGGGGGGGGGGGTTGGAGGGAGAGGAAAAAACGTTTATCAGGATTTTTCCAATAATCACTAAGCACATGGGACCCAGCCTCAGAGGAACTAGGGGGAGAGGAGAGATAGAGAAGAGAGGAGGGATAGAGAAGCACTTTAAGAAATTTTAACTCCTTCACTTAACTGAAGAGTGTTTAAACTTATATTCATACCTGGGAACTGACTAATATTATCAGATCTGGGTCTTGGAGAAATATTTTGGAGCGTATAGATTTATGGCAACATACTTTATAAATGGGCTCTACAATGTTCTGATCCAGCAGTGAGTATATTGGTGAGCATTGTGTTTTAGGAGGCTGTGATATGAATGTTTGTGGCTTTCTCATTTAAGCTGGTGGGTAAACAGAATGTCATTGCTCTTCATTCCACTTTCTAGTCCATATAAACCATATATATATATATATATATATATATATATATATATATATATATATATATACACACACACACACACACACACATATATATATGTGTTACGATTTTAGGTTTCTCTTGAAAAGGGGAATGAATATAGCAAAAGCTACAAAATAACCAACTTTCCCCTCTTACCGGACTTGCTAGGGGCAGAGGTTGGCCCAGTGTGGTTTGGCTATCGGTTCAGTCTTCTGTGCTTCTGAGTAATCTTATCGTCCAGATACTGGCACTGGAGATTGTTGTGTAACCTCTGACTTATATAAGGGTCCTTAGTGTGGTCTTGCTGTTTGGAGAAAAACACCAGGAGACAGTTTACAGTACTTTATATTTTTTGTTTTCCCACATTTTAAGCTGTTTATACACAATAAAAAATTATATATCCATTGAAAAGGGTCATTTTTTTTTTTTAGCTACTGATTTTTAATAATCAGCAGATTCAGTATAATTTGAATGTGTAAAAGAGTGAAGTGAAGAGAATCCAAGAAGCCCCTATATTGTCAATTTAGAGAAGCATTTCAAAGCAACAAGGAAAATTAAGGGCTCATGCTATTTACCAGAAGAACAGAGACATCAGTTCTTCCTGCGGCTATGCATCTTTCCTTTCCAGGGTAGGGAGCTGTTTGGGTACTGGCGTGGATCCTGGTTAGGAGTGGGTGGGGCTGGCACTTAGCTCCTAGGGCAAGAAAGGGAGGGCATGGAACTTGTTAGTTCCTAGTTACAACAGAAAATGGGGAAGAAGTTTCAGATCATGGAGCCAGCCCAAGCTTGTAGGCACAAAGCAAGAATAGAATCCAAGCTGAGACCTGCCTGTGGGGAAGAAACAAGACATAGCAGTCAGTTCAGAAGTAAAGCCTATGAGCATTCCTGGGACAGGTACCTTGGGGGGGGGGGGGGCTTTTTATGAACCCGTTCCAGCCCTCCCCCAAGGCCCTGAAGAGTACTAAGTGGGGAATCACAGTAGTTTAAGTGGGAAGGTTACAAAGGATTCTCTTTAAAGGTGGAAACCCATCTTAAAAGAAGGTAATTGGAAAGACCCCAAGATTGATTGTTAAAGGGGAGGAAGTAGTAAAACATCATTTAGTATGAACCCATTACAAAATATGGGGGGATACAGTTCTCATGTACACAGAAACTTATTTGAAATAGTATATACCAAATGGTCAATTGTAGTTGAGTATAGGGGATGTTTACTTTCTACATTGTTTCTATACAGTGTGAATTTTTACACAGGCTTATACCCATAATATAATGTAGCCTGATGAGGGCAGGGGCCTTCTTTTCTCCTGTCTGCCACAGTATACAGTGCTTTGCACAGAGTAGATGCTCAATAAATACTTCTTGAATGAATATTGCCTTTGTGCAGGGAAAATACTAGAAGGGGGATAGGAGATGGGCCTCAGTAATTTTATTGCAGTGCAGTATAGTTCTCAAAGTTGAGTTGTAGTGTAGCTCAAAGGCTTTCGAAGTTAGAAAACCTGCATCTTACTGGGCCAAGGACCAGACATCCAGTATCAAACTATTTGTTGTTTTTGCATAGGTTGTTACTGATTTTGTTTCTAAAATATAAAAGACCTTTCACTGTATGCTCCTTTCCTTGGTATTTCCCAGAAAGTTTTGAAATTCAGTACTCTGTAAGTACTTTTTTCCAAGGCTGTGCAGGAAGTTCAAGAATTTCTGGGAGTTACAAGGGACAAGGGGAGAAAACACCAAGGGACTGCTGGCAAAAACGTCATTTGCCCCAGCAGTGGTTGGTTGTACTCCAGGGCCAAGGAATCTAGTCACAGGCCACACATGTCTCAGCCAGGACAACCAGGGAGGAAATCCCAGTTTGCCTTGTCTTATACCGCTTTCCTGATGGGGTTCCCCCCCCCCCCCCCCCGCCGGCCTGGCCATTCTCTTTGTCTTTGTGGTATTGTGGTAGCAACTGGGAGAGCTCAGATCCCATGTTTCTGTTCCAAGCTTTCCTCCAAGGAAATCCCCCAGGTTAGAAAATGTATTGACTTATATAGATAGATCATCTCTGGAGCCACAGTGTATTTGTTTGTTCTCTTTTGCATTTGAATACATTTTGCTGTGCGTCAGAAATAGTTTGCAGAAGAAAATCTGACCTGGAAGACAATGATTTGGGTGTTGGGCTTTAACCCTGGCTGCTTTCCCTATATGTGCTGTGCACATGCAGCCCTGCCAAACTGCTGCTGCAAAATGACTTGCTTGCCACCTTCCACAGTGAGTGCTGGCCACCAAGGCAGGCCTTTCCGCTTCTACAGGTGCATGTAGTTATTTATTTGTAGCAGTATCATTTCCAGCTGAGAGGTAAAATTTAGAATGATGATTATGAAAACTGGACACTTAGAGGTTCTAACTAGATTAGATTAAATATATTGGATATAGCTGCTACTAAATTACTTGGAAATTAAGTGGAAAAAGTAAGTAGTAGAGCCGAGTTTAGTGTGTTCGTTTTCTCTCTGTAGAAACGTGTTTGATTTGTTTGTCTAGCATTGTCTCTAAGCAGATTATGTTCTCAGACCTGATTTATTTTCATTTCCTGCCATGCTTATAATATTTAAGGTACCTATAAGTTTTACTTGGTTAGCTCTGTTTATATTAATTCACAATATAGTTTGAGTTTTATTTTAACCATTGCAGTGATTTAAAACTATAATATTCTTGGTATAAATGTGGCAATAGAAGCATGATCATTTTATACTTAAACAGGCTGTTTTGTGACTTGAAACCCATGTAACACTTTAGAAACCAGGTATTAATGAATTTAAGCCAGCAGTTCACTTAATGATTCCATACCCAGATGGTCAAAGAAGATAATTATCTATGTTGTAGGGGTAAATAAAATATGAAATAACACATTATCTGGGGGGCAGAGTCCACATTAGAAACATTTTTATGTTGAGTACTGAAAGCTTATTCTAACGAAACAGATTGCAGAGGTTCCTCCCTAGAATTCAGAAGGAACTACTGTAAAACTTTGTGTTAAATTCTGAGTCAGTACCCCTGCTGGCACATAATGAATTGAGATTTCCACAGCTGAGGGGATTAGAGGTGGATTCCCTGAAGGAACTATGTTCTAGCAAAAAGAACTATGTTCTTTAAATGTTACTCACGCTATCATTTAGAAACTGGCTGTTTGAATACTTTGACAGCCAACATGGGTATACTTTAGTCTGTGCACATCTTTCAGGGATTTCTTAGACCTTTTTTCTAGCCTGCTGAGATGCTTAGGATTAAAACAAATTTGGGGGTTTTAGGGTTTTTTTGGTCTGTGTGTGTGTTTTTTAATGGGAAAATGCAATTCTCCTCTCTCATAAAGTACATTGCACCTTTCTTGATAGAGTGCTGTAACAGATTTGAAAACAGAAACACAGAATAATGAACTGGAAAGGACCACTGTCCTGACCCTTCCCCTGGCTCTAGAGCAGGTGCTGCACACTCATACCTACAGAAGTGAGACAGGACACAGGCATGAGGGGGGGAGGCCAGGGTTGGCATCATTCGTATTTAGTACTGCACCGGGCACCTGGGATTTTGGGAGCTCAGACCCTTCCAAACAGGATAGTCAATTGTGTGTGTGGGGGGGGGGGGGGCGAGTTGCAGGCCCAATGTTGCTAAATCTGGTATTTTGAAGAGATGCCAAAAGTAGACATCTTTATGTGAAATCTACCAGTTAAAAAACTTTTTTTTAAACGTCATGCAGGGAAGGGTCAAACAAAACGTGTTTATGGATCACACTGGCTCAGCAGTTTGCAACCTCTGCGCCTGATCCTTCCTGTTATTCTTATATTTAGCTCCCTCCTACCTCTTCACCCCACCAATCAAAACTTGACTGTTACAGTAAGGACTTCTGTTAGGGATTATCTGGTAAATCCTGTGAACTAATCTGCCATGTATTAATGGGACCTTTTTGCCGCCTCCTCTCCTCCAGTTCCTTGTGCTCCTAGAAAACATGCACTTTTGACAGCACTCCACCCCCAGTCAAAGACCACCCCCCTTTATTGTTTAATTCTCACACCTGACTAGGATGCTTTCAGACCACTAAGAAGGAGAGGGGACAGCCTTGTGATAAGCAGGTGGCTTGGGTCTCTGGTGTTCCTCAAACAAGATGGAACTGCTTAGGCCTCCTGTACCTAGGACTGGTGACTTCTTCCATGCCCAGATGTTTTTCTGCCGTGATTTTCAAGTATAAAGTACACCAAAACTTGGGACATGGACACTAGTTATTCATAGACTTCACAGGTCAGCTGGTTTAGAATCTGAACCTCCTAGCACCGTAACGTCAAGCTTAATGTCAGAGCAGTGGCCGTTCTTCTCTTTCCTTAGGGAGCCAGAGCAGGGCAATAAACTGTAGCTCTAGAATCTAGATTTAGAAGAACTGTCCTTTTGATAGGAACTGATGAATGGGATGTTGATTTAGGAACTAAACCGTTGTCTACTTCAGAAAGTTAAGTACCCCTTTTTTGGAATGACCTAAAAAGTTTGTAAAGTAAAAGAGTTGGTTTTTCCCTAAGGCTTTCAGGTTGTTCTGAAACTGGCCTGTAACAGGAAAAATCTAGGAGCAACAGTGAACATTGAAAACTGTGGAAAGTCGATTAACAGCCTCCTCTTTTAAAATAACTTTTCTTCCAATTATAAAATAAGAATTAAGATTTTGAAAATAAGTTAGATATGTTGATTATGTCCAACTTCTAAGATAAAGAAGTTGGCCACTATCTTAATATACAGCCTCCAAGTCATTTTTCTCTTTTTTTTCACTGACTGCATCATGAGCATCCTCCCTTGCCACTGAATATTCCTTCTCAATGGGTTTTTAATGGGTACATGTCAGTCAGACAGACACATGAATATACAATTTATTTAGCCAACCTTCTGTTGAATATTTAAGTGTTTCTGATATTTTTATTATAAATAATGCTGTAGCACACACACCTTTACATAAGCCTATCACCAGCCTTCTGAATAAGTATCTGGGAGTAGTCTGCTGCATCAACAGATAGGAACATTTTAAGGACTTCTGATTCAAACTATCAAATCTGACCTTATTAAAAATACTAGTTATGGCACTTACAGGTTCATTCTTAAAGGGCTTCAAGAAGGCAGTTTTCATTTCCCAAAATGACCAGTTGTTTGAAAGTCTCTAGGATTTCTTTTCTGCATTTCTTTGCATTCCTTAATGAAAATGAATGTGTTTGCCTTTTGTGTTTGACAGATTAGGGAGCAGAGACATATGATACTTTGTAATATGCTTTCATCTAGTAATCAGATCATCAGGCTGTTGCTTATTTTTGGATGCTTGTGCCTGGTAAGCAATTGTAGTAACCGCAGTGAGACCTGAGGTGCCTTCATTTCGCTGTTTCCAAAGCTGTGGTTTATGGGATATACTGGAGCGGCTTCAAGTCAGTGATGAGACACCTTCATGTTTTTATAAGAATGACCCATGCTGCCTGTCCTGTCAGTGTAAGTCACCTGGAAAGGGGAAAGAGTTGTGGAGAGGGTAAACAGTATTTTGGGGGAACAGATATTCGATTTATGAGCTCAGCTTTCTGCATAGACAGCTTGTGGTCCTTAAACAAGTCTTGTCTTATATGATTAATTTATAGCAGGGGATCTCCTGATGTAATTAGATACTTACCAAGGTAGAGCAGTTGCTCTTCATTCATTCTTCTCCTGTGCACCTGCCTTCTTGATAAGCAAGAACCCACTTACCCCCGTCTCCTTCAACCATTATTTAAACTAAATACCTGGTGGCCTGCAGTAGATAGTATCCAGAGCCTCATTTGTCATAATACTGACCCTGTTCTGTCTAAGCACTGAGGAGATGGTCACAGAGTGAGGGTCAGAGACATGGTCTGGAAGGATTGGAAGAAATTTTAGAAATACAGTTCTAGCTTCTAATTTTATAGTACCATTGGTTCCTAGCTTCAAAGAACTTATAGTTTTTTTAGAAATAATATATATATACACAGGAAAAGATAAAAAACAAGAACAAATGAAAAAACAGCACAAGGCAAGGAATGGTTTAGTGCCAAACAAGAAGCATCAATAGTAACAGCTCTCAGATTTCAGAAAGAGAGGAAACTTTGGGCCCTGGAGATCAGTGCCTCATGCTAGATAGTTTCTTTAGTTTGTTGTTTCCTTTTTTTTTTTTAACTGAGCCTTAAAGAAAGTAAAATTTGAAAATTGGAGGCTGTTCCTCCCAGATGGGTGGAATAATTAAAAGGCAGAAGATGTCTGCGCCCAGCTGGTGTGCCTCAGCAGTTGAGCATTGACCCATGAACCTGGAGATCACAGTTCAATTACCAGTGAGGGCAAATACCCGGGTTGCAGGCTCCATCCCTGGTGAGGGGGCATGCAGGAGGAAGCTGGTCAACGATTCTCTCTCATCACTGATGCTTCTCTCTCTCCCTCTCCCTTCCTTTCTCTGAAATCAGTAAAAATCTATTTTAAAAAAGATGTCTGGAAACAAGGAATGGGTTATTTTGACTTTTGTGACAGGTTTGTTAGCAAAACCCGTCTTTCAATCATTTGGCTGTATAATTTGGAGAGGACCTGGAGCCCCTTTTCTTACAGAGCAAGCAGAATTGTAAGGTCCATGTTTTCTTGCAGAACCTACAGTATCTCTATCACTGGCACTTTAGAGTTCAGAGATAACCAGCAGAGCCAAGTCTCCTTATCTTCCTGCTGAGCTCATGGGGTTGAGCCAGCAGCTTGTAGCACTATACACTTAGGTAGTTTTCTGGTGTGGGTATGGAGTGTGACTCATAGAGTATTTGGGGAACCTAGTCATCCTAGGTGAAGTCCTGGCTGAGAAAAGGTCTCCCACTTTTTGTAAGACTTGCTTCCCGGGGAAATTTACTGCCCAAAGCCTTAAAGTTCCTCTGTGCTTCTCAGTCAGGCCTCAAAGCTTCAGGCTTTATAAACCTTGAAGTTATTGGCAGTACCCATTGGAGACTTTCAAACTTTCAGTGAAGTCATAGGACTGTGCGCTGTAATTCAAGTAATTCACAAAAGATAAGGATTACAGACAGTTAGACATAAATATCTTCTGACCTTTTCAGATACTTAAAAACAATACCCCTTTCAACTAAAAACTGATGCTTGAATACTATACTTTGTTTTACTACCAGGTGTACTTCAAGATACTCAAAGATATTTTTCCTACCTAACCTGCCTGAAAGGCTAATGTTTGAGCTTAGTTCTTTTGGAGATTATGAAAATGTAAATCTTTCTTATTAAAATCAAATAATTATCAACCATTTACATTGTAACTTACCTCTGTTGGGAAGGATGAGGGAGATGAGATAGAGTTCAGGTTTGAAGTGGGTAAGAGGGATCCTCAACTTGTCAGTTTTGCTTTGATGTCAGCCCAGCCCATCAGAGTGCAGAGCTGAGAAAGTTCTGCTCTTGATGGTCCCACCTCTTGCTTGTGAGCTGAAGTTCAGATGCAGCTTCACAAGGATAGAAGTTGAGTGCTGTCTTCTAAAATGATCAGTCAAGTGGCCAGGAAAGGTGCCTGGACCTAAGAGGTAACATTTTGAGTTGGTTAGAGCCCTGGCTTGTCTAATTGGCATAAATGGACATATTTATTGCCCAAGTAGACTCTGGCTTTGCTGTGGGCCCTGTTTGTGTCCCAAGTGGTGACACCATTAGGCAGCCTTTGTAGGGGTGAAAACTAGTGCCACAGGAGTTGGGCAAGCAGAAAGTACATTTACAAGTACACTTAGCCTTACCAAAGTTTGGCTAAGGTCTGTCTGGCCCAGTTTTTTCTTTTTTCTTTTTTCTTTGTTTTGGATGAGATTGTGGTTCTTCTGGAGGAAATGTCCCTTTTACCCCTTAATCTCCTATTGTGTAGGGAAGAGAGTAGGGTTGAACTCTCATAAATGGGGATGAGCTCACGGATGAATTTCTGTCCTTCTTTCCATCCCTATTTACTGAAATGCATTTCAGGGCTATAAACTGTTACTTCTGCCTCATGTTCTTCCTGACCACTTGCTTCTAATTTAGGTTGCAGCTGTTGACATTTTAATAAAATCCCATGAGTACATTTGAAGATTTTGCATTAACCTCTTAACACCATTTAATCAGTCCTTGTTGGTGTGTCACACCAATAAATTATACATCTGCATTTTTACCTAGGAAGTGTGGACCTTTGGCACCAAAGAGTTCAATATATCATTAAGACAAGTGGCAGTTACTGTCTAATAAATGCCCCGGCACTTGACTGGCTTGATTCAGTTCTATTTACTGATTCACATAATTCTTTCAAAACGCATGCACACACCTGTTAATGAGCATATGCAAAAACTGAACTGTATCTTAGAAAATAGGATTGTATAGTACACTCACACAATGGAATATTATGCAGCAATTAAATTGTTTATGAAAAATTTCTAATGGTGTGGGAAGGTGCTTAACATATGTAAGCTGTGTGTGTGGTCCTCTAGCACCAGTATGAAAGTATTTGCATGTGTGAGGAAGGAGAAAGGGAAAGGACCCACAGGAAAGAAGTGCAACACATGGAGGAGGGAGTGGCTCTGTCTGGGTGAGAAGATTGTGAGTTATTTACATTTCTATTCTTTATACTTTTGTGTTGTATACAGGTGTGTTTTTTTATATTGACTGGGTATCAATTTTTTAATAAAAAATAAATCTAATAAGGGATTATAAATCATTTTAACCACCTACCTCAGTAAAGGTTTAAAATTAACCTTGCTAGGCCGGGCGTGGCTCAGCTGCTGAGCATCAACTTAGGATCCAGGAGATCCCGGTTCGATTCCTGGTCAGGGCATATGCCCGGGTTGCGGGCTCCATCCCCAGTGGGGGGGCGTGCAGGAGGCAGCTGATCAATGAGTACTCTCTCATCATTAATGTTTCTCCTCTCCCTTTTTCTCTCTGAAATCGGTAAAGAAATATTTTTTTTCAAAATTGTGAACCTTTAAGGTTAAGTTAATGCTTTCTGTGGAGAGACAATGAGAAACTTCCCCTCATAAATTTTAAAAATTACTTAGAATTTACCATTTGGCACTTTAAGCTATCTTACATGTCATTATGCAGTGTTCCTATAGATCAGTGTAATGCTGGTGCTAACTCACAGGTTTGCTGCAAATTGTTTGGAAAACAATGATTCAGACTTTTACAAAATTGATGGTAGCAGTTATGAAAATCCTGAAGCATTTTAGTTCTATGTCTTGTGATATTTATTTTTGAAAATAAACTTTATTGCATTGTAACAAACATCCACAAAAGTACACAAATCTTAAGTATACACAACTTACAGATTTTCAACATATCCTTGTAACCACATCATTTTATTTTTGTTATTTTGTATTGCTATATGTCTTTGACAAAATTTTCATAGTTCTACATAAAAAATATATTGTTTAGTGTTCTGTGGTCTCCATAAGTTACACTCTAAATATTTTGCACTTTTTGCTCTCATAATTGCATGAACTCTGGGATTTTACATTTTTCGAGGAGCTCTAAAATTTTATTCAGAATGTTGTTCTTCTTAGTTCATGACATGAAAAATGGCTTTTATCGATTAATAAATGTGAAAAGGTAATAACTGCAAATTATTGACATCTAGCCTTTGCAGATTTAATTTTTCTTTCATTCCCAATGTGGCACGTTTTCCCCTAGTTGGCTGGTTGTGTGGAACTTGATTCCTGTGCCTCTGCATATGATACAGCTTAGGTTGCTAATCTGAAGAAGCAGATCAGCAGCCAGCAGTAAGTGTGTCAGGCCTAGAAATCCTAGAACAGGCTGGGAGGAACTTTAGAGATCGTTAGCCTCAGACAGGGAAACTGAGTCCTCGAAGGGTACACGCCTCGTCCAGGGTCACCGAGTTGGCACCAGAGCTGAGTCTAGAATTGTGATCCTAAACCCCATTACTAAACTATGCTAAGTCCCTATTTTCATCTTAAAATTCACCCTTTCTACAGAAAATGCAATCCTCAGACTGAAATCTCAAGAAAGATAAATTACCTAACATTTTTCAGCCAAACTTCTTAATGGCGATAACCTGACAGCATCGACCTGTTTGGAAAATATCCCTTGGGTTACTTCAGGCGAATGAGGGATGGTATAAATGCCGGCCTGTAATTGTTTAGAGCAGTTCCGGGAGGATATTCAACTGGAATGACCCTGGCAATAGGGAAAGTGTGGCGTGATGTTGACTTGTGACCCTTCCCTGGGGAGAGAGCTGTGTCAGGAGACCCGCCAGAGCTTCTGGAACACAAAGTCTTCAGTCTGCTCCCCGTCACTAGACAAGGAGACAGACTACTGTGCCTGGAAGATGACCATCAATGTTATATGATTTTTTGTTTTTGAGATTTTGTTTCAATTGGCTAAAGGTAGATAAGTAAATAAGGCTGCTCTTTGGTTTGCTCAAGAGAGGCCAGAGAACATATTTAACAAGTACTGATGACTGTGGTGGGCCCTGGGGATTTAGTGCTTAATAAAACAAGTCTGTTGGGACTTAGTCTATGGAACTGGCAATCCCAAGGAGAGATCACCATTGCCCTCCAGAAATCTTGGTTCTGTTGGTATGTTGTATTAGTGAAATGCAAGAGTCTCATCAGAATAACCTGATTTTTGCCTACCTATAAGTTTGTAGGGAAAGGTGTCTTGTGAGTCTCACATGGCATAGCCATCCTTGGCCTGACCTTCAGTGCCACTCTCAAAGTCCCATCCACCAGACCCATTCTATCCTTCCTCACTGTGTTCCCAGAGTACAAGCCTTCCTCAGAGACCAGACTGATTGCTCTGTCCCTCAAGTCTCCATGGCTGTTCCTGTCTTTGAGCTTTTGGACATGTTTTCTCCCTTATTTAGAACACCCCCTCCCCCCCTTCTGTTTCTACAAATTCTGCCTAACTGGTGAGGCCCAACTCAGTTCTCATCTTCTCTCCTCAGAACTCATGTGGCACTTCTCCCCATACCATGCTATGGATGATATAACTACAGTTTAGCCTCCTGGTGACCTGTGGGCTCTGGGCTAGCCTGCCTGTGTGACCATGGCTGGAAGCTTTCCTGAATCTAGATTTCTTCATCTATAAACATGGGAATAATAATTGCACTTAGCCATAAATCATGCCGACTGATTAAGTTCCTACTATTAAAACCCATAGAACGAGGCCTGGGACATAAGCTCTCATTAAATATTTGTTATTATTCCTTCTAGCATATATTTAATCATGGCTTCCTTGTGTTATTGTTTAATCATTTTAAGTATCTATTTTTTTGGCCGCTAGTGAAATTATAAAGTTCTTTCATGAAGAAAGGGATTTGATTTTATACTTTTTGTTGACCTTTTCCAGCCATACATATACATATAATAGTTCTCCAATACATGAAACTATTACTATACTAAATAAAGAAAATAGATGGAACAAGAGTAAGAAATCGAAGAGAAAATATAGGCATCAGTTCACAGATGGAGCTTTCTTATGATTCTTAGAGCATGCAATTTGTTCTTTTTTTCATTGTTGTGAGTCTAATGAGTTCTTCTGTCACGCTCGCCAGAAACGTGAACATCATTTAACAAGGATGCTAGCAAATTCAGGAGGTTGTTTCAGACACTGTTCTCTTCTAGGCCTGGGCTGGGATGGAATCTCAGACAGTAGATTCTGACCTATCAGAATGTCTCAAAGCAGGTGGGTCCTGAGCTGGGTGTTACTAACATACCTCCCTTGCTGAGGGGCACGGGAAATTCACCGGTAGGGAGGAGGGGACCTTACCCTTCAGCCACCATCTCTCTGCTTTTCCCTCCTCTATTAGCAGCTTAGATGCTCACAAGCACCATCTTTACCGTCAGTGTTCACAAACATTTGGGGGAAATCAGAAGTTACCACTCTCTAGTGGGAAGAGGTGGGGAACCAGGCAGAAGCTTTCAATAAACAGCCAATTGCAGACAGGAGTTGTGATGGCAGGAGCTGCTGTAGGGGATCCTCGGCCATCCACCCAGCAGCCCGGGACTTTAGCCAGGGTCTGCACAGAGCCCCATGGGTGCCCTTTCTGTGATGAAAATGCTGTGTTTCTCCTTCTCCTAGGCTGGAACAAGACATTAAAAAGTTAAAGGCTGACCTGCAGGCCAGCAGGCAAGTGGAACAAGAGCTCCGCAGTCAGATCAGCTCCCTCTCCAGCACTGAGCGAGGGATCCGCTCAGAAATGGGCCAGCTCCGTCAGGAGAATGAGCTGCTGCAGAACAAGTATGTGCACCTATTGGGCCTTTGGTGAGCCAAGTGGCCTCACTGCTGCTTTTGATTCCAGGGATTGGAGCACAAGATTCATGATGACAAAAGGACCTAGCAGAGGGGTTTTTAAATGTTTAAAATATTTTATTTAATACCAGATATTCAACATATAAAAGCTGTAAGAACTTATTTCATTTCAACAAAAGTTTATTAATATTGCTATTTTGTTTTCTCTCGTTTAATAACTTCCCTTAGTTTAAAATAGTTATCAAGCTTTTGTGATAATATATGTAAAGTTGACAAGAAGTATTTCTGCCACAATTTGAAGCTCTTGGTCCTTTGAGTAAAAGTTTCCAGAGCATTATACTCTATTTACTTTGATTTCCAAAACTAAAAATGATATTGAACTTAGATTTTATTTGAAGAGACAAGCAAAAAGCCAGCTCCTCTGTGTGAATTCTTATGCTTTCTATTCATTCCGGAATTACTTCTTGACTCAATGTGGGTCTCTTCTTTTTTTAAAAATCGCTAAGAACTGTGTGTCTATAGTAGTGATTAATATTACAGGCTTTGGGTTTTCTGGGCTTTTCCCATTGAAAGAGTAGTCCTTCAACATTTTTAAGGACTGTAACCCAAAAGCTAAAGCATTATAGGCAAATAACCTTTCCTTTGCTCCTGACCCACAGATGTGATGGCTGTAGCGCTGATACATAGGAACATCTCATCCTTATTGATATGTTTAGATAAACTCACCTTATCTTACTACGTAAAACTAGGGGTGGCCATGGGCAGGGAAGGGAATAGGGCTGAAATTGCTATCTGAAATGAAGCTTCCTGTGACCCTGCAGGATCTATTTTGGGATACTCTGGGGAGAAACGTCTCACAGCTGGAAAGGAAAGGCTGTAGCATAATTCCATTCAGACAGAGAAAGACCTTCCCCCACCCGCCTTTTATCTGTTTCAGTGGGGCTGGTTCCATCCGTTGCACCTTGGTCAGACTGAAGTCCTTTCAGGGTGCTTTGGGGCACTTGAATTAGTTCTCCAGTTACACTTCCCTTTGATAGAAACTTGTTTTACCCTATTTTCTAAATTCCCTTCTGTAGCTAGAGCAGAGGTTAGGTGTGATTCTGTATCCTGCATGACAGCTTGCTTGTTGGTGTTTAGGAATTGTTAAATAATAGTGACATTGTGTATCCCTGGGCACCCTGGGAGTTGACATTTATGTTTGCTGTTCAGACCTCTTTTTTACTTTGGCCTTAAAATGATAGAGGAGTGATGGTTCTCCAGGATTTATAGTGGGTATTATAATTGTAAAACTCTGTGACAATCATTTCCATACAGGTTACATAATGCTGTGCAAGTGAAGCAAAAAGACAAGCAGAATATCAGCCAGTTGGAGAAAAAGCTAAAAGCTGAGCAGGAAGCCCGGAGTTTTGTAGAAAAGCAGTTAATGGAAGAGAAAAAAAGGAAGAAATTAGAAGAAGCTACTGCTGCCCGGGCTGTTGCATTTGCTGCTGCGTCTAGGTATGTCCGTGTCACCTGAGTGCTTCATCTATGGTGGCTTTCCTTGTACCGAGACAGCCATGGAAATTTGATGCCTTGGACAGGATTGGAAATACAACAGTCGTGCACAGATGGATTGCTTTTAAGTATGGTTTTATTAGCTGGTTTAAACTCCACCTGTGCAGGCTTGCACTCTTACGGCAACTTTATCCTCAGCTCATCCATAAAGGGGGGTGAGGGAATCACCATGCTTCCCACACCTGAGAGGCAGAGTGCTGCCCATACAAGGGTTTCCAGTCGTTTTGTTCAAGACTGATAATTACTAAATGCTAAATGCTTGGAAAGAACCAATCTAGAACTTTGTTCTCTTTATAGAACTTACTTTTTATCTTAAAATGGAAGAAAGATAAACTCTTGGTTCCCCAAGTACTGTGTACTCACTGCTCATGTCTTTGTTGGATATCAGCAAACTGTCAAATGAGCTGGAAAAGATGGGGAGAAAATGAAACATAAGTCACTTATGATTGAACTTGTGGAGTGATAAAAATTAGGGACTACTTCCCATACCATTGAAAAGAATGCAAATATTCCAAAACCTGGTATGTAACTGCTGGCTGAATATTTGCAAGGACAGAAGATAGTCAAGAGCCTCTTTGTTTTCGGCTTCTACTTCACTTTACTACTTTTTCTTTTCTCTTTGTTTTCTTGACTAGTGGAGTCATCTGCATAGTGGGGGTGAATTATGGGTTTGCAGATGCAGAGTGAGGATAAATTATTTCAAGTTTCTATTGTAATTTGTATCTATGTGATACAATTCTACTGGCATTCTTCCTTGAGTTTTGCTTTTTTGTATTTGGTGTGTTAATAGCCTTCTTTTGGGTTCTGGCAATTGCAAAATAATTGTTCAATCGTCAGTTTACCTTTTAGGAAATAACAGCAGGAGAGGACTCTTTCTCCTGCGTGATCCTGTCTCCCCACAGCAGACTCTGTACTGCAGATGGCTGAGCTAACTTGGCCTATCAGCATCGATACAGACCACAAGATACTTTACTAGTCTGCCTAACCCTAAGCTAATGTGGGCTTGTTTGTTTGTTCATTGTTTAAAGATTTGTAAGCATTTCTGAAGCACTTACATTGCAGGAGATTTTCCTGAATAATAATCTAGTGTGTGTGGCCTGTTCTGTCAATTCATCCAGCACCTGCCCTTTTTTCAAAAATCCACCAAGGAGGATACGGCAGTTCCTTAACCACATTGTGCAGTGCCTCTTAATGCCCGAGAATCAGTAAATTGGTTTTAGTCTCTACACTAAATCCCTTTTGTTTCCAATTAAGCTTGTTTTGTTTTGGTGTTATCCTTAGATGGCCCTAGTTTGCCATCACTTGGTGAGGTTGTTTTTATTCTTAAGTAAATCTCAAGGCATTAAGTCTCTTACTGGATCTAGTAGGCAGAGGACACCTACTTTCTCTATCAGGCTGTTTGTGAAATCTGAACAGTTAATCAGCTTTGAACTGCCCTTTGCCATCATCTTTTGTTGTATATTCTTATTGTAGCCTTAAGAGGCCACCTAATGTTGCTCCCTTCTTCTTGTGTTTACTCCAGGCCTCTGACAACTTCATTACTAAAGAAAGGTGACAGTCCCAATGCAGAGCCCCTCAAAAGTGAATTTTTTTTTTTTGGCTCACTGCCCCCTGCTGGGCATGTCCCACTCTGTCTTGTTCAGTTTGTGTGCATTGTCTCAAGTCATATGGTCTGGTGGGGAACTTGCTGGGAAACCTCTGTTCTTATCCTAGTTCTTTGACCTACAAAGTAGGTGACCTTGGGCTACTATATCTGTGTAGCTTCAGTTTTCTTATTTATAAAATGGGATAATATACCCTATCCCCATAAAGAAGGTATCGTGAGAAGGTATCGTGGGTAAAGTACCTAGCTTGGTGGCTGGCTTATATTAGATACCCAGTTAATGACAATTATTTTAGAGAGTTTGTTGAGATTATCAAAGAATAGAGAGAATGAGCAGAATGAGCCAAAAGCTAACACCTGACTGACTCTGGAGTATGAGAGAATATCAATCCTGCAATATAAGTAAACATGTAGTCTTTTAAGTCCCCTTATTTCCTTCTCTTTTTCAAAAGGGGAGAGTGCACCGAAACCTTACGGAATCGGATCAGAGAATTAGAGGCAGAGGGCAAGAAGCTTACAATGGACATGAAGGTGAAAGAAGACCAGATCAGAGAACTAGAACTGAAAGTTCAGGTAATGGGAGAACCAAAGACTTCTCGTACTTGAATTCCTCTTCTACATTTTGATTTGTGGTCTGTGATATAATGTGGAGATGGTGCCTTTTGATACAGGCAAATCCCATTGCACCTGAAAATCTCTATGACAAAAGGAAGCTCTAATCTTGTCCAGTTCATTTGTGTCATATTTAATTTAACCAGATTCTAATACAAACCAGAAATGTTGATGGTCCCTTGACATGTTTTATACCAGGATTTTTCTTTACTGTAGATTCATTTCATTTTTTTAGGTTATAGACCAGATCAGTGTCCTTTTGAATTTATACATCTTTTATTTGCCCTAATCCTCTGTCCATCACCAGGGAATTGACCATTCTGGGTGTCTCTGAGCCTTCCAGATTGCAATTCTGAGCAGCACATTGTGAGGAAAGCTGCCAGTGCTGTGAACATAGCCAGTTTGGGGAGCAATGTGTACCGTAGCCAAGTATTTGGCATTGGCTCTTCAAGGGAACATTTAAAACTAATGTCATATATTGCAGAGTTACAGTAATTTGACTCATGTTGAACTGGTAAGAAATTGCTGGCAGGTCAGTGGAGTAGAAGAGATGACCTAGAGACAACGCTTAAAGTGTGTAGTAAAGGGGGCATCAGTAATGAATGGGAACAGTGAGGGAAAAAGAATACAATTAGAAGGTCATCTCATACTACACAAAAATAAATTTCATATGAAGAATTGAACGAAGAGGGGTGCGGGTGCAGGGTAGAAGGGGTTAGTGGGGGGAAAAGGTAACATGTGTAATACTTTCAACAGTAAAGATAAATTTTAAAATAAATAAATAAATAAATAAAATACCTTAATAGTAAAAAAAGAGCTGAATGCAGAAAAAAAGAAACATTTGTTTTAAACTAGGTGGAAATATAGTTGAATTTCTTTAATCTTAAAACAGGGGAAGACTTTCCAAACAAAAACAATGGAAGAGGTGATGGGAGGAGACTAAACTTTGGGTGATGAGCACACAGTGCAATATATAGATGATGTATTATAATATTAAAACTTATATAATCTTATTAACCAATGTCACCCCAATAAATTTAATATAAAAAATTAACTAAATTAAAAATTACACTGCAGTCAAAAAAATAATGGAAGAAGTCACAAAGTAAAATATATAAATGAAAAAATCAATTGGGGAGAGTATAGATATTGCAACAAATACAAATAAGAAATTAATACTCTCCATATGTACATAACTTATAAAAATTGCTAAGCTCAAATAGAAAAATAGGCAAAGGATACGAACAGTTAATTCACAGAAGAACTAGAAATGGCTGATAAGAACATAGAAATATGTCCTTATTAATCACCAGACATAGGTTAGAATTGGGTATAATTTATCTCCTGTGAAATTAGCAAAGAATTTTTAAATGATGATATCAACCTGCGTGAGCCTGCAGTGAAATAGGCCTCATACGTTGCTGGTGGAAGTGTAACATTCTAGAAAGGCTCATGTAGTTTTTAAGTATTTCCCATTTTAGGTCTTCAGCCTAAGGTAAATATTTTAAAATCTCACCAGTGATAGATATACAAAGATGTTCATCATGGTGGTATATAAATGCAAAAAAAAAAAAAAAGGAAACAGTCTTAACACTATGTGATTACTTTAGTAAATTATGGTACTTATGTATGTGGGATATTATACAGTCATTAGGAATCACTTTTTCAAAGGACATTTGAGGTTATGTAAGTTTTTTAAAACTATACAAAACTGTACATATACTGTGATTTTAGTTATGTTAAAAAATACACATATGCGTACAAAATTAAAAGAATATATATCAATTTTCAGTGTTAGGATTTGGGGTGATTTTCATTTTCTTCTTTGAACTTTAATATATTTTTAAATTCTCTGTAATAAGTTTGGATTCTCTTTTAAAATGAAGAAATCAAAATATTTATATACATATGTTTATTGGCAACATTACCAGATGTTTTAAGTGGGCTTGTTCTGCAGTATGCCCTGTTAAAATAATTAACATTTTTACAATTGTTAGTGCAGGTTGAGAGCAGAGTTTTGGCAAATTTGACTACAGCATTTGCAACTGGCAGTAAGGAAAAAGTTCTTTTTGGTTCTGAATTAGGCTTGCAAGAAAATGTCTTATTTGGAGCCAAACATAGTCAGATTTATCTACTAAAATGTTTTCATGTGCGCACATCACTCTATAAATACATCTTACCCTCTAAGCGGTGAGGTCTAAACCCATAGAATACTAGCATTCTCTGTTCTAGGGACCAGGTCAATAATAGCAGGATTTTATTTGTGATTTCAGGCTAATTTGTAGACACCGATGCCAAAACTCTCTTGTAACATTGCTGCTTTGGTGATATTGATAGGAGCTCCGGAAGTATAAGGAGAATGAGAAGGACACTGAGGTGTTAATGTCCGCGCTCTCAGCCATGCAAGATAAGACGCAGCACCTGGAGAACAGCCTGAGTGCAGAAACGAGAATCAAGCTGGACCTGTTCTCCGCTCTGGGGGATGCAAAGCGACAGCTCGAGATTGCCCAAGGTAGGACAGCAGCAGCCCTCAGAGGTGGTGTGGCTGAGAATGCACAGGGGCGCAGAGAGTGTTTTTGCTTTCTCCTTAAGTGGTTTAAGTGCCCAACATACAGTGTGTTGAAGAATTCGAGAGCTGCAGAGTTACCCAGAGGTGCTGGTGCAGCAGTGCATACAGGGTCTGTGGGAGAGAGGCAGGGACGAAGCCAGTCTGGGGAACCCGAGGGATCAGGGAAGCTGATGTCTGAGCTGGGTCTTGAATGATGAGAAAGGGTTAGTCTAGTGAAGAAGCAGTTTAGCGGGAGTGAGGGCTAGTGAGGCGTCTAAACAGAAGCAGCAGCTTGAGCAAGGCCAGGGAAGCTAGGAGGGCCTGATGTGTTCAGACTACAGCCGGCTCTGCTTGGCTGGAGGGATGGTTGCAGATGGAGTGGTGAGATGAGAGTCTAGAGATCTGGCTGTTCACTCAGCAGATATTTACTGAGACCTACTGTGTGCCAGGCACATTGAAAATCCCTGAGGGGACAGACAGTAACCAGCAAGTATATGTCAGATGGTGATGGTGCAGTGAAGAAAATAAAGCAGTGGCAAGACGGGTGTGTGTGAGCATCTGTCTGCGAATTTGACATGGTGAACATGGAAAATCCTTTGGGTAGGTAGCCTTGAGCAAAGACTGAAAGGAAGAGAAAGAATGAGTCAAGTGATTTTGTGGGGGAAGCCTGGCCGGCATGGCTCTGTGGTTGATCCGCTGAACATCAGCCTAGGATCCAGGAGATTGCTGTTCAATTCCCAGGCAGGGCACATGCCTAGGTTGGGTCTCGATCCCCAGTGTGGGGCATGCGGGAAGCAGCCGATCAATGACTCTCTCTCATCATTGATGTTTCTATCTCTCTCTCTCCTTCTCCCTTCCTCTCTCTCAAATCAATAAAAACATTAAAAAATCTCGGCGAGGGGAAGCACTTCAAGCAGAGGGAGCATGTGTGGTGGCCATTGGGACTGCAGCCTGAGTGATGGGGAGAGTTGTCAGCCTCAGAAGTAGCAGACTTTGTGGCCCATGGAAAGGGCTTTGAACTTTACTCTGAGTGACATGAACACTTTTTTTTTTTAAATATATCTTTATTGATTTCAGAGAGAGGAAAGGAGAAGGAGAGAGAGAGACAGAAACATCAATGATGAGAGAGTCATTGAGCGAGCCCACAGCCGGGGCATGTGCCCTGACCAGGAATCGAACCCCGATCGCCTGGATCCTAGGTTGATGCTCAACCACTGAGCCACACCTGGCTGGGCGACACTTTATTTTAATTTTTTTATTTATTGATTTGAAAGAAGAGAGGAAGGGAGAGAGAGAGAAAGACATCAGTTTGTTGCTCCACTTATTTATGCATTCATTGGTAGGTTCTTGTATGGGCCCTGACTGGAATTGAATCCATCTTTGGTGTATCAGGATGACGTTCTAACCAACTGAGCTATCCAGCCAGGGCTTGACATGGGGCACTTTTGGAAGGCTTCTGAACAGAGTCATGACGTGAACTCATGAAAATAAATTGGGATATTGTCCAAGAAATTGATTAGCGACCAATAGATTATTGGGGGGGAATTTAAACAGTTGATTTAGTAGAAAGAAAAGAGTCAAGGGTACGTGGGTTTCAGGCTTTCTCCCCATCCCATCAGGGCGCATACAGAGGCAACCAGTTGATGCGTCTCACATCGATGTTTCTTTCTCTCCCTCCCCTCCTACTTCCCTTCCACTCTCTCTGAAAAGCAACGGGGAAAAAATATCCTCAGGTGAGGATTAACTAACTAAATAATAAAAGAAACACTTTAAAAAGAAAATTTCAACAAGTCGTGTACTTAAAGAGTATTCACACTTACTCTGTGTAAAGCTTTGTGCTAGAAGCTAAAGGGGAGACAGATGAACAAGACATAGCCTGGTAGGGGGTCCACTAGGACAGTGGAGCTCAAACTATTTGGTCTTAGGGACCCCTTTACGCTCTTAAAATTATTGAGAACACCAAGGAGGTTTTTTAAAAAAACTAGATTATATCACCCTGGCTGGTTTGGCTTAGTGGTTAGAGTGTCAGCTCTTGGACTGAAGGGTCCCCGGTTCAATTCCACCCAAGGGCATGTACCTCGGTTGCAGGCTCAATCCCCAGCTCCGGTTGGGGCATGTGCACGAAGCAACTAATCTATGTGTCTCTCTCACATCAATGTTTCTCTCTTTGTCTCCCCCTTCCACTCTCTTTGAAAAGCAATAGAAAAAATATCCTCAGGTGAGGATTTAAATAAATAAGTAAATAAAACAAAAGCTGGATTATATCTATCAACATTTACCTATTAGAAATTAAAACTTCAAATATTTACTTCTTAATTTATTTTAAAATAACACAGTTCTTGTTAACATAAATAACATATTTTTATGAAAAATAACTATTTTCCAAAAAGAAAGGGGGCATTGTTTTTACATTTAGCAAATCTCTTTAGTTTCTGGCTTAATAAAAGCTGGTTCCATTTTCGTCTGTTTCTATGTTCAATGTGTTGTAATTTCACCTGCCATGTCGTTTCTGGAAGACTCTTTATGCCCCTGAGGGATGAGTGTGAAGAAGACAAATACTGTCTGAGCATCATTATGAAGATAGTGTGGACTCTGCGAGAGGGCAGGCCCAGCAACAAGGCCTGCTGCCTTCAGGTAGAGGCAGAGGGCTTGAAAGGCAAGAGGAGAGAGCAGGGTGGCTTCATGGGGGAGGGGTCTGAAGGATGAATTCTGAGCACAGAGAATGGCAGGGAAGAACGTTGTTGCCTGAGGGAACAGTGTAAGTGAAGGAAAGAAAGTGCTGGGAATGTCCAGGTGGGCAGGCCAGTGACCTCGAGCTGGGGGGCCTGGAAGAAGAGAGTGGGCTATCAGGAGGATCATGATGAAGCCATACTAGAGAACGTATTTCCTTGATTTTCAGGAGGAAGGGGTGACATGTTCTGGCTGTTATTTGGATATCTCTTCCCAGTAGCAGTGTGAAAGATGGAATTGAAAGACTGCGTGGAGGCAGAGAGGTCAGTTAGGAAGCTACTGCTGTCTTCTAGCTAAGAGTGGTGAGTGTGGGGAGGAGGTCAGATGGGCACGGGAAGGGTAAAGGCGCGGGAACCCAGGAAGAAGGGCAGGAAGGTGTGAGGGGTGAGAGAGAGGGTGAGTTTGGTTTGGGATGTTTTCATTCGGAGCTGCTTCCTAGACGCCCAGGTAAAAAATGTTCATCAGTCATTGGGAGTTTGGGGCCTAAGCCCCAGAGAGAGGACCAAAACCCCTGTGAGTGGGGAGTGGGACATAGAAGTTGCGAGAAGCTAATGAGGCCATAGGAGTGGCTTGGGGTGTCCCGGGTGGTAGGGCAAGAAGAGAAGGGAGTTGAGAATCAGGCTTATTAATCTGTGGACTCAGGGAAAGGCATCTAAAAAGAAGGTTCCTGGGAATCTTGCTTTAAAGCCAGACTTCTGATCATACACTGGCTTCTTGCCTGCTTGGCTCAGCTCCCTGAGAAGTGGCCACCTCTCCCTGCTGCATCATGGTTACTTGGATTTGCAAACTTGGAAGAGATTCCCGCCTGCAGTGAAGCAGCACCTGGTCTCAGAGTAGTGAAGGGGTATTTGGCTTGTCAGCCCAGGGATTCTTGTAAAGCAACAAAGAAGCAGAGAGAAATGTCTTTTTCAAAGCTCTGTGAATGTTTTGCATGTTAGTGATTAAAGAAATCAAACTTAAGTCTGTATTAAAAAAACAGATCCAGTGGCTCATATATGAGATGCTGTAAGGGATTTTATTTGTTTGAGGCTTACTGTGTTAGAAGGGAAGGGGGATTTTGATGCCTACTTAAAGCTGAGGGAACATGAAGGAAGTCACAGGGAGCAAGTCCTTTCTATGGCTCTTTGCTGCTGCCCTTCCCACTACTGTCAAGCTCAGAATATTCTCATAAGAACGCAACTTTGTCATTCAAATCAGAACCCTGTTGCTTTTCTCCTTCCTACTTTCTATATCATTTAATTCATCCTGGTTCCAAAATCACTTTCATCTCTACTGCATCCTTTTTAAAAATACACCACCATGCTCCGTTACAGTTTAAATATATTGTCATCTTCCATAGGACTCAAAATGAGTGCAACTCAAATGCAGCCTCTTTCTTTTCTGAGCATTTAAGTTTCTGAAGGGCTACTCCTGTGTTCTTCCCCTAGTGGACCAGGGAGCTTCAGAGAATGATGGAAATTGCATGGGCTTCAGAACAAAGTGGTCCTGGGTTGACATGCTGCTCTACCTCTTAATAACTGAATGACTTTGGGCATCTTATGCACAACTTGCAACGTCGCAGCTTTCCACTGGGCTGGGCACTAGGGATATAGTCATAAAAAAAAAAAAAAAAGGATAGTCTCTGGCCTCATGGAGCTCATGGCCCAGTGGAGAGATGAGGAGCACAGGTTGTCTCCTAAATGAACAGTTACAAGGGACAGAAGAATGTGGTAGGTCAGAGGGTAGGAGGGCAGACTCAGGAGCCAGACTGCATAGCTTTGAATCCTGGCTCTGACCATGATAATTTCCACCTGATGGGGTTGTTGTACTAAGGAAATAAGTTTGTAGATGGAAGCATTTAGGACAGGGTCTGGCACATATGTGTTAGCTAATGTCATTATTCTCATTATCACAAAGACTAAAGTGACAGAAAGGAAAGTTTAGGGTGTGCTGAGAATCTAGGAGTTGGGGGTGGGGGGTAGGTCTGATTTAAATAGGAGGCTTAGGGAATGCTTTGTGAGGAAGTAGAAACAGAAACCTCAAGAATTAACTACACGAGAGCAGCACAGAAAGGGAAATAGCCCTGAGGCAGGCAGGAGCTGCTTGGATAAGAAACTAGAGTAGAGAGGGAGGGAGGGTGTTGATAAACCCTCTGCCAGTGGCAAACTGGTGGGTCTGCGCCACTTGAGAACCCCCAGGGCAGGAGTACAGAGCTCCATTTATTTTCTGTGGGAGAACCTGGGTGACTGATTCTGAGGCCTCAGATATTCTGTATTCCGTGGTCTAATACTCAGAGATAGTCTACCCTCCCAGAAAAATAGTGCAGCTCAAAAGGGAGAGCCATAGTTCAAAATCAGCACCTCTCTTAGGCTGCAGTTTGTGAGTACCATGCTCAAAAAGGGGCTCCTGGAAATGAACCTCTTTGCTTAGCCACACCTACATAAACAGAATCCCTTTTACCTGTGAACCATGGCCCTGAGGCCAAACCTGGCCTGCCGCCTGTTCTTGTACCACCCATGGGCTCAGAATGGTTTCTACATTCTGCCCTGGTTTAAAAAAAAAATGACAACGACAGTATGTGGCTCACAACACCTAAAGTATCTGTTCGGTCCTTTCCAGGAAAGTTGGTTTAAAAAACCATCAAAGCTTGGGGTTGGCCTAGGAGGGCATTGTGTTGGGTTAGCCCTCCCTTCTCACTAATGGTGGGTCTTTGATCTTCCAGGACAAATTCTTCAGAAAGACCAGGAAATCAAGGACCTAAAACAGAAGATAGCTGAAGTCATGGCCGTCATGCCCAGCATAACATACAGTGCCGCCACCAGCCCCTTGAGCCCCGTTTCCCCCCACTACTCTTCCAAATTTGTGGAGACCAGCCCCTCTGGACTTGATCCCAATGCCTCTGTTTACCAGCCTCTGAAGAAGTGAAGACCAGCTCTGTGTTTTGCCCAGCGATTTGGTTACCAGAAGGCATTGCTAAGGAGCTTCTCTGGCAGTCAAGATAACAAAAAGTTTATTGTATTTTGTGGGACTGTGTATGTTGTCGTTTTTAAAAAGGGGGAAAGATAACATCCAAGTCTGATTAGAACTGCCCATCAGTTTTTCTTGTAAATTTTTAGAAGACCTCACAGAACTTTGCAGTTTATTTTTCTTGGCCAATACATTAAAACCATTCTTGGATTTCAAGTAGCCAATTTTGCCTTTTATGTATTATTATAGTTTCCTCTTAAAGAAAAAAAAAAAAAAAAGCAGGGTTTTTGCTTCTGAATCCTCTATTTCTGTTTTGTTTTGTTCTTAAATAAGCAAAACCTGCACATTGGATCCACATGGGGTGATAATGGAAACTTTTCGTTTTTAGCGTGAGAGAGTTAAATAACCTAACACAGCTTTGATTGTATAGCTGCATTCAAGAAGGTCATTCTTGATATTTATTACAGAAAGCAAAACTCGATTGCCCCTCTAAGGACCAAACAAATTCAAGGAGTGTCATTTCAGCTGAGGAGAGAGACTCAGGTGATGAGACTCGCTGTGAGACAGTAACAGGAGTTGTGTTCGAAATGTTTATATTCCCATCAGTGTGTTTAGCCCTAGAAAATTGCTAGCAGCAGTGTCGTTCACAGTGCCTTGGGAAAAGACATTTCAAGAGGAAACTCGATGGTTTCAGACTTTTTCCCCCCATTGTCAGTATCTGTCTTCTATCTGTATCAAGCTCACTGCGGATCCTGCTGTAAAACTGGTGGGTAGCGGGGCTGTTTGTTACCACCACGGCCCCCACCTGTTTCCTTTCACAGAAAGTACCACAGTGTTCTGGACTCGGCTCAAGGCCGGCCCTTGGGGAGGGGAGCTGGGTGGTGTGTGGACTAGAGACTGCAATGACAGCTAATAAAAGCTGCAGTTCCAGGCCTTTTGTTTTTGTTTTGTTTTGTTTGCATTTCATTTCACCTAACTGTGCTTTCCACTCTTCATCACATTGTGTTTGACAATTTAAAAGAAACTTGACTATTCCTCAGCTCTTGTGCCAAGGAGGTTTTTTTGTTTCGTTTTGTTTTTTTAAAGAATTTTAAATTCAAAACTGCACAAAGATTTCAGTTTCAAGTGTATATTATACATTGGTAGAAGTGTTTGCACTGGCAACCTTTGGAAGTGTTTAAGAATCAGGGTGGGGGTGGGGGGAGGGGCTGGGGGAGGGAGGGGCAAAGCAAAATTGTATTTGGAAACTAGGAAAATTAAGAAACCAAATAGACTGGTTTTGCTTCCTTGCCATGGATTCTGGAAGGACATAGTTCTTCTAAAATTTCCTGTTAATTGGCATGTACGTCTCATTTAAAGCAAATTAAGTAGGACAAGCAAGTCAGCAAAATAGAAGTATTAAAAAGAATCATCCTTTTAATCACAGATCTTATTTTGGGATAAAAAAAACTTCTAGCTTTAGCCAGGTGTGCATGTTGCTGCCATTTTGCATTTTTGAATCATCTTGTGTAATTGTCACCATGAAAGTGTTACTCAGAATTGTCATAGATTTTTTTCATCTTTGTGCAAAAACATGGAAAATTGTCACTGACTGTGTTGAGGTTTCCCCCATTTTGCTGCCTTTTGAGACACTATTTTCGTTAAATATTTGGTCTTGGCTGCATTCTTTTTTTTTTCCTGTGGGGTTCAAAAGAATAAACATTTTCTTACAGATAAACTAGTTTTCTGCCTTTTTACCTTTTCAGGAGGGCACAAGAAGTTAGATTGTTCTGAGTGGACCTTAGATTGCTGCTCTTGCTCTCTCCTATCTCAGCACCCATCAGGTGGCCGCGGCGGGGACCGGACAGGATTTGGGATGAATCCATCCAGCGTCTCACGCTGGCTTCAGCTCTAGTCTTACTTAGGACACATCCATTCTCACTCTCTCTCCCTCTCTCTTCCACCCCTCCTGCCTCTGTCCCTCCCTCTCTCCCCTCTGCTTCCCTCCCTTTGTCTGCTTCCCTCTTTCTCTCTCTCTATCTCTCCTATCTGATAAGAACCAAGGCTGGTTTGTCTTCTGTTACAACCCTCCTGTCCTAAGAAAATCAAGTTAGCGGTGGAGTTGGAAGGTAGTAAGAAAATCTTGAGAGCAAATTTCCTTCCCATTTTCCAGAACCTTGTTGGCCCACT
Source organism: Miniopterus natalensis (assembly GCF_054644295.1). Taxonomy (NCBI): domain Eukaryota; kingdom Metazoa; phylum Chordata; class Mammalia; order Chiroptera; family Miniopteridae; genus Miniopterus; species Miniopterus natalensis. The sequence goes on from NC_142089.1 coordinate 13,833,386, forward strand.
TTGTGACCAATACCCTACTGGGTTTCCTACCTGCTGCCCATCCTGAACTGACCTCCAAGGTAACCACTTCGAAGTCCTCCCTTGTCCCTGGAAGCTTCACTTTCATCTGAGAAGCCAGGTGCCTCTCTAGGCCCTGTTTTCCTCTCTTGGCCATTGTTACAATTGATCTTGGCTCCAGTTTTTGAAAATTCAGCTCTTGGCACCTCACCTCTGTCCCTGTTGCTGGATAGCCTTCCTGAGTCTCAGCCACTTAGGCTCTTGTGGACACGCCACACGGTACAGCAAGCAGAGCTCCCAAGAGAAACGCTTAGGCTTGGCTTTTGCCTTTGCTCTCTGAAGAATGCGTCTGCCTGTAGCATTCTCATTGGCATGTGGTTCTTTTCCACCAAGGTAACCTCTAGTTGTCTGTATTACTTTAGGCCCATCATGATATGGCTCCATGTCTTAGTCCTTTATAATTTATTACATGCCATAAAGCTGTGTTTGCCATTCTGGGTGGTTAAATATTGACCTGAAGAGCTGGTGGAGTGTATTTCGACTGGCCAAATAACCTCTTTATTGACATCTCCCAACTTGACAGAAGGAAGTAGCTGTCACATGTGTCCATTCTTTCTGTGACAATCTCCAAGAGGTCCTATAAAATGAGAATGAACAGTTCCTCTTAACCCCTGGCCTGGAGGAAAGGAATTGTCTTTTCTCGGACCCTCCCAGTTTCCTATGGTCACCCAGCTATATGAATTGGCCATGGCAAGCCACCTGGGAAGGCTGAACATTTCTAACAGCTACAGTCAGATTGCTTCTTGCAAAATTCACACCACTCGAGAGGGAGCTGAAATGGTGGAAACCTACTCCAAAGCCAATTCAGTGAAGTTCACTAGTAAACTGTTTTCAAGTAGGCAGCCACAGGTTAAAGGGCCTAGGTTAAAGGGGCCTCTGAGACCTACAAATGCCTGGTTTCCTGTGACTCTCAATGACGGTTCCTGCTGAGCACGTGCCCAAGGGCAACCCTCCTCTCTAATGGTGATAGTGTGCTCCAGGCCAGCAAGCCCTCCAGACGGGTGAGAGCCTGCTCCCAGCTTTGCTACCACCCGTGCTGTGACCTCTCTTAACCTCTCTAGGCAGGGGCTGTTTCCTTACCTTTAACAAGTAGTATTCCTGCTGGAAGGAGTTACTACGGGAACTGGGTGAGATGCAAAAGCGCTCTGCAAATTATCCAGGGCCCCCAGATGGAAGGCCGGAACTGGAGCCAAGAGTCATGGTGAGGCAGGGATCTGCCGGAGAATTCCCGTTCCTGAGCTAGCTCCACCCCCACAGCCTGACTCCAGAGTGGAGCTCCTCAAAACCGTGTGGTCTGCACTTCACTTTGGCCCAGCCCCCTCAGCATCACTGGGGCCTCTGCCCCAGATCCTGCCCCGTCCCCATCTGAATCCCCGTTTCCCGGAGATGTCCAGGTGACTCGGTTGCATATTAATTACTCGGAAGCCCTGGTCTGAGCTGCTGTTCTAACCTGAAGACCACATTGTCCCTCTCTCCCAGTTCAGAAAAAGCCAATGCTTAGGCTTTGAAAATTCGGAGTTCAGAGTTCCATAGATGGGGGGCAAGCTGGAGATGGACTTGGTTTATACATTTTGCTTATTTTGTTTATCTCTTCCCCATTAAAATGTAAGCTCTAGGAGGGCAGAGCCTTTTGTCTGCTGTTTTTACTGCTTTAACCCTAGAAACTAGAACAATGACAGCCACATAGTAGGTTCTCAATAAATATTGAACCAATAAGGTTAATTCATAGATTAGACATGTAATCTGAAAGGATGTGTCCTAACTGAATCAGAGCATCGCTTACTAGTTCTAATAGAGTGACAGTAAAATAGAACTGTTTCTAGAAGGAGAGGGGAACATATTTATCATGATATCTTCCATCTGCCTGTCTCTGGTTTCTGCTTAAGCCTTGTTTTCCTTGTCAGATTTTCTCTACCAACTCCTGCTTGACAGAGCCAGGTGCAGTTTCCTGAACAGCTGGATGCATTGAGAATAATCCCCTCCCAGGCCGGGAGCCTGCCGGGGGCTTATCCACGTTGGAGCCTGAGACTCGATTTGCCCAAGTGCTGGCACCGCTGCATCTTGAGTCAATGTGGGGGGTTTTCATTTTACAGTAATTGAATTAGAAAGCATTTCCTCCAGGAAGGTATCTGGTTGAATGAATGTCTCAAGGATCTTGTTCCATCTGCCCAAGAAGCCACGCTTCTTTTCTTGCCTCTCTCCTTCCTTGGGCTTATTTTGTTCCTATCTCAGTGTTGGGTTTTCATTCCTCCACCTTTGCCTGAGGGTCAAGTCTTACGTCCCCCACAGGACGGGCTTGCTAGGGTCCTGGGTTCACCCTGTCATTACACCTCTGATCTCCTAGGAATCCCAGGTTTAGCGTCACACATGGTGTGGCCTATTAAGCCCCGGCCAAGAAGCCTGGACTGGTTTACTCCGGGAGATGGTCCATTCTGCCCGTTCCCTAGTCTGCAGCCTCCAGACATCTTAGGGTTCAGAGGGAGGTGGGACTGAGTGTGGCAGGGACCTCCAGGAGGTGTGTTTGGCCTTCAGCAGCGTCAGTCCTTCACCATTTCCTTTTCTTTAGGCCTCAGGCCTTTGCGTTTTGACATACTATCAGGTACCAGGCCCATACTTATCTGGAACAACAGTTCTCAAACTTCAGGGTTCATCAGAACGCCCTAAGTGGCTTGTGAAAACACAAAAACCTGGGCTGCACCCCCAGTTTCTGATTTAGGAGTTCTGGGGTGAGGCTTGAAAAACTGTGTTTCTAACAAGTTCCCAAGTGAAACTTAGGTCCTGGGACCCCACTTTGAGAACCACTGACTTAAAGAGGAAGGGCTGGTCCTGGGGCCCAGCCCCGTCTGAAGCTATCCCCTCCAGCTGCCACCAGAGGGCACATACAACCTTACGGAAGGTCTTTTTTCACCTCCAACAGCCAGCTCTGCGGGACAGCTAAGGTTCTTCCTTAAAGATTTCTTTTTACCTGTAATTTTTGTTATGTATTAGGAAGATGAACCATTGATCTAAAAGATAACGTGGATTCTCCTACTCTGTCTCTGACAAGTATCAAAGGTCTGATGGACTAGTCTTTATTTTTTAATGTTTTTATTGATTTCAGAGAGAGGAAGAGAGAGGGAGAGAGAAAGAGAAACATCAATGGTGAGAGAGTCATTGATCAGCTGCCTCCTGCACACCCCCCACTGGGGATCGAGTTGGCACCCCGGGCATGTGCCCTGACCCTGAATCGAACTGTGATCTCCTGGTTCATAGTTGATGTTCAACCATTGAGCCACGCCAGCTGGACATGGACCAGTCTTTTGAGGACACTGAATATCGCCGTCATTTCTTGAAGCTTTCAAGAAATGGAATTCTGTTCTTATGGGAGACTTCCGGGGCCCCCTCCCTCAGCACACTGGAATCATTCTGTATTGAGAACTCAAGAGGCAGTTGAGGTTATATAGGTAAATTTCATCTTTATGCTTTACCATATATTCCAAATTTCCTACAATAAATTTAACAGTACTTTTATAATAGAAAAAAATTATTTTTTAAACACATTTTAAATGTAATTAAAAGCCAAAGCAACTAAAAAAATAAAAAGCCAACAACCACCCAAGGGGGAACTTGAGGTGAGCAGCTTAGGGTAAAGAGAACCCCCCAGCTGGAACTTGCCCCCACTCTAATGCTTGCAGGTTCTGCCCAGGTATCTACTGGGGGGGGGGGGGGGGACACAGATCACAGTAGGTTACATGCTCAGGAAGACCTGGCTGGAACCAAGGAATAGATGGTTACCTATGAGGGCTCTGTCACCTCTGTAGTCCACCTACTGTTGAAGCTTGAGGCCCGATGCCCCACCCTGAACACAGCACTCAGTCACATCCACACCAGGGCTTCCTGGGGGCCAAGCGGGTGAAAGGAGGCCAAAGACATTCAAACTTAGAGACTTTGTGGTTTAGAGGTTCCTATTTAGTGGCCTGTAGACATATTTCATTTGTCCTGCATAGAATTTAAGAAGTTTGAGCTAACATTTAAAAATTGGGAGATTTCACATTATCCACATTTTTTTGTTTTGTTTTCTGCTGAAAAATCTGCAGGTCTGGCATCCCGGGTCTGGCATCCTTCATGCTCTGCAGAGCTTGGGAGAAGTAGGCCTCAGGTCTCCACCCTGGTTGCTCACTAGAACCACATGGGGAGGTTTTATTTTATTTTATTTTATTTTATTTTTTATTATTATTTTTTTAAATATATCTTTATTGATTTCAGAGAGAGGAAGGGAGAGGGAGAAAGAGAGATAGAAACATCAATGATGGGAGAGTCATAGGTCGAGCCCACAACCCGGGCATGTGCCCTGACCGGGAATCGAACCCCAATCGCTTGGATCCTAGGTCGACGCTCAACCGCTGAGCCACGCCCTGCCGGACGCTTGGGGAGGTTTTAAAATGCCCATCCCCAGGGTCTGTACCCAGAGAACTTGATTTAACTGGGTTGGGGAAGAATCTGGGCTTTTTTTTTTTTTAACTCCCCAGGGTTTAAAAAAAAAGTACAGCCAGGGTTGAAAAACTGGGAACTAGAAGGTAATAAGAGGAAGCCTCAGTCCTGGCTGGGGCCTCAGAGGATGTGTCACAGGCATCTGGGTCTAAGGCTGGGGCCTGGACGTGGGTGCTCTTCGCTGGCCAAATTGAGATGTGAAGGTAGCTGGTTTGTCTGCCCACCTTCTCAGTGGAGGCCCTTGTTGGCTTCTTGCTTTCTCTTCTTGCCCCTGGGCTTCCCTCCAGGCCCTTGTCCTGGATTCTCCTTTCCAACGACATTTATCGCACTGACCTTTACCAATTTAAATTGTTAGCCCTCCAATTTCCAAAAGAAATTCTGTTAGCATCATCTCAGATATGTTGTTACCACGTGTTCTTTTTGTCTGAAGTTTTTTATGTGGTAAGCCATAGAAACAGACTGTGGCCAGTATAAACCCAAAAGGGAACTGAGTGGAAAGGGAGGGGTGGGCACATATAGGATGGTCTAGAAACTGAGAAGCCCTCTGGGAAAGACAGGACTTAGTCACTCGGGCTTTCCCAGGGGCCTGGGCCTGGCCCTGGCGTGAGTGGGTCCAGGAACCTCTCTCTCTCAAGCAAGAGTTTTGGGAGACTGTGACAGACCTGGATTACTGTTCCCAATTATTTACTCCATCTCCACTGAGAGGATTAAACAGCCACCCTCCTGGGTGTTGGGATTGGCTCATGGAATTTGAGTGGACCTCCTACGCGCCAGATCTGAGCAGAAGTTTTCAATGCACCGAAGGGATGCAGGTTCGCCTCTTGCTCTCTCTGCCAGGACAACAGTATTTCCCTGATGGAGGCCACACTGGCTGAGAGCTGAGCAGAGTCAAAGCCAACCCTCAGACCTGTGGGCAAAAAACAGTTATTGGTATAAGCCACTGAGATTTGGGGGCTGTTACCACAGCAAAAGCTGACTAATGTAGAGTCCAAGCTGGATTCCTATGCTTTCCAATTGGCTGAACCCTGGGGTGGAGAGCAGGAGCCTCAGGAAGGAGATGCTGGGCCCCTCGGCTTCAGGGTGGGAGACTTAGCTTGTGGGCACCCCCACCCATTTTAGGCTGCAGGCGTAAACAGAGAGGTTACAAAAAAGAAACCGAGGAGCCGCCAGGCTGGGGGTTAAGAAGCCCGCACAGGGCCACCACACCAGTAGTTCTAGTGGCCAAAGTCCGAGGCAGTGAGTCCTAGCCCTCCTGCCCCCAAGGCCCCTTTCATTTCCTTCCTCTCCCACGAGCTCCCTGTTTTAAGGATTTTACCAACAAACAGAAGTAACTACATGCATTAATTTGTGACTACTAATAGTCCAGGGTGTAACCTTAGGCACAGTGGCAGGCGGTCTGGGGCCTTCTGTCCGGGTGGCCCTGGGGGAGGCTGCTTTGGAGACCCATCAGCCCTGGCACTGAATTCCTTGTAAGAGCAAAGGGGTTTGATGTGACCCCACCCCCCAGGGTGCTTTCTGTTGTACAGAAGTTGAGCCAAGTCACCTAAGCTCTCTCTGCCTCACTTTTTTCATCTGTCAAATGGGGATGTGCCTGTTAGAAGCTCTCCTGGTGGCTAAGTGGGCTCAAATTTATAAACAGAGCCTAGCTGCCATTACTACACAGGGGCCTCCCACACACCCTCCGTGCTTCAAAGAGAAGCTGCATCCAACTGCCTGCCTCCTGCACTGTGTTCCCGAGGCTGAGCCGACCTTTATAAAGCAGCTCCTCGGATTATAAACCCACCAATAGGCTGAACACCTGCCCTGGCCAATTGGGGCCGCACAGCTTTAGCCTCATTTGCATTACTATTGACCAATCAGAGTGTCTCCATTTTGACCAATCAGGACAGTGCTTTTGGACCAATCAAACTGCTGAGATTTGGAGTCCTCAAAAGCATGTAAATAATCTAACCAGGTGCTAGGGATGGGCACTCGTCTCCATGTAAGCCGGTTGCAGGGCCGCCTCAGGGAAGCCCGCTTTCCGTTTCGGTGAGAGACTGCAGTGCCCCGGCTGGAGCTGCAACCCCAGAGCCGAGGGGCTCACCCTCTCCCTTTCTGCTCCACAGCCGTGCATTTTCATAACTGGGCTTCCGCCCCCCAGTCCCCACCCCAACCGCGTCCCAGGCTGGGGATTCCTGTTAACGCTGAGGCGGCGTCGCGACCTCCTGTTGATACGGGGTCTTGCGTGGCCCCTCACCACAGCTCTGCGGCAGGTGAGCAGACCGAGGCCCTGTCCGAGCCCCCACCTCCAAGAGGAGGAGCTGGGCCAGGAGGCAGGTTGCCTGCACTTGGAGCAACCAGCAGCTCCGTGAGTGAGAAGGGATGTGTCTGAGTTCAAAAGCAGCGGGTGGGCAAATGTGGCCGCCTTCAGGGCCCACTGGCCTCCTTGAACCCAGAGCCCACCTTTCCGTTCCGGGAGCCTCGCCCCTCGACCTGCTTTGCGGTGGGATTAACGCCTCCCCACTTCCGGGGGCAGAGTGAATCCGCCTGTGGCATCCTTCAGGCCACCCTGATTGGTCCCGACGGAGCACGCAAGCCCAATAAGGGCCAATGAGGTGCGAGGCCTGCCGTGAAAGCGCTTTTCCTCTCCCGCCAAAACTACCGTCAAGCTCGCCTGCTGGGCCTCATGGGGTGAGGGTGTGTAGTTCGCCGCGGCCGGGGCCGTTTTCCTCAGGCCGTCACGGGCTGTGCAGGAGGCGCTGCGTGGAAAGCCTCACTCAGGGACGGCCGAGGCGAAGCGGGGAGATAGGGTGGCGCTCGCCCCTTGGTGCTCACCGGCCCACAGCGCCTCACCTGGACTGGAGATCCCATAGGTATCAGACATGTCGCCGCAGTAAACTGGATGGGTGGGTGGGTGGGTGGGTGGATGGGTGGATGATGTCTGCCCTCAGATCCCCATCCCAAATGAGCTGCTGAACTGGACCCGTTCTCTCTCCCTCAGTTGCTCCCGCATCCCAAATGTCTCTAGGCCTCATTTCCCCAACCTGTATAATGAGTGTAATAATAGTATCTACCTCCTAGAATTATTGTGGAACTGAGCTACTATATACCCGGCCCACAGTAGGTTGTCGGTCATCGTCATCATCATTTCCTCTGGGATCCTCAGTTTCCTCAGCTGTGAAATGGGAATTCATTTATTCATGTTGCAAAATGCTGACCATCATCCATGTGCCAGGCCTTGTGGTTAAGATCTGGGGCGGTTACAGAGATGAATGGGCCATGGGCTGTACCTAGAAGAACTTACCTTCTGGTGCGGCAGGCAGTCAAGTGTTAAAACCCAGTAGAGGAGAGCCATAGTATATGGAAAATCTGTACAGATGTGAGATGACATGGGGTGGTGAGCAGCTACCTCCAGAATTGGGCTAATTGAGGTGAGGAATGGGAGCTGCCTCCATGCTCCCTGCTGTTTCTAGTATGTCGAGTTGGCATGGAAACATTTGGAATGGGCTCCTGGTGGTGCTGACCTGAGCCAGACAGAAGAGGAAGGAAAAGCCACCAGAGAGAAGGTTTAGGGTAAGTAGACAGATAAAAGTTAAGGGTCAGGGAAAAATAAACCAACTTATATCTCAGGCATTTCCCCCTAAAATATTACCTTAATTTTTAAAAATGAGGTGAAATACCGTAAAAATATTTAGAATTTTTTTTAAATAAAAATTTTATTTTAGTGGAGGTTAATATCTGATAGGAGCAGTCAAACTACACCACCACCTGATGGCAGCATACTAAAGTCACAGGTCTTTTATTTTGCTTGAGATGAACAAAACACTGCAAAATCAATTTTTAGACATGACCAGAGATACCAAAGCTATTTCCCCCTTTCCCCTTCTCCCCATCCCTTTGCTAAAACTCAGCTTCCATAGTTAAAGCTTCCAAGTTCCCAGCTTTTTGCCGGAGCCCCATCCATTACAGTTTCCCAGCAGAAAAGTCAACCCGCTCCTCCTTACCTCCTGCGCTTTACCAGCCCTGGAGAGCTTTAGGTCCATTCTGCCCTCCAGCTCTACATTGGGGCTAACACTTCTCCAGGCTCTCAGCCCAGCCCCCAGGGGGAATGTGAGAATTGTTGAGTACAGATGCAACACTTGGATGGATGTGTGTTCAAACCCTGATTGACCATTTACTGGTTGTGGGCCTCTGGACCTCTCTAAGGCCTATCAGAGCTTTAGTTTCCCCATCTAAAAAATGGGATGGAGCCTGGATTCAACAAAAGATTTCTTGTCCTTTTTACTACGTGAGCTGGAATGGGGAGGAGTGGGGTGGGAAGGAACATGGAGGCAGAATGCCCCTCTATTGCACTTCCCTCTTTGGGGCCCCTCTCCAGAAATGACTAAGGCCCACCCCTGCCTGGAGCTCCCTCACAGTCTCTGGTTACCATTTTAGTCTATCCAGTTCCCTCTTCCAGACTTCCTCAGAATCTGGCCCCCAACATCTTGCATCAGCTTATAACCCACTTAGCACTGAACGGATAGTGACTGAACAAATGTCCTTTGCCCCTTCCTTGGGGCCCAGAGAGGTCAATGTTTTTGCTCTCAAATGTCTCTCGAAAGGTAGCATTCCAGGCACTTGGGAAGGGGAGAAGTTTCAGAGCAGGGCTTCCCCAATCTTGGCGACCACCGGAGCCTGTCCTTAAGCTTAGGAGGCCAGCCTCCTGGGCTGATGCTGCCGCTGCCTGGATCTTGTTGTGTGGCCTTGGACAAGTCATTTATTCCCCCTTGAGCCTCGAATTTCCCATTTATAAAAGGGAGCTCTCCAATCTAGTCCAGCTCCAAAGACATGACTGCTGGGGCTGCTGAAGAGGTGGGCAGGGTGGGGGTGTCCTCCCCTCGCCTGCCTCTTTGGGGAACTCTAGGACCCTGTATGGAGGAGGAGGCACCACTGGGGGCTCTGTGATGCTCCCCGACACTCGCTGTGGGCAGCCAGAGCTAAGTGCTGTATTAATTATTACCAACTCCCTCTGGGAAGCAAATTCAAAGTGAGGTCACCATGGTAACCCAGACGTTGCAATGTGACCATATTTTTTAAGTGCTCAACATGTTCCAAGGAAATTGCATCTCAGTGGAAGAGTGAAGAATGGAACTTCAATCCCACACCTCAGGGGCCTATGGAAGAAAAGCCCAGGAGCTCCCGAGGAGCCAGAACCTTTCTACAAGAGAGGGCGAGGCGGGGGCAGGGCAGGGAAATGAGAGCTTCTGCGGGGAGAGGCCAGAGCCGAGCTGGAAATGACATCCAGGGCTCAGCCTTTCTGGAGACCGCCAGGAGGTGGTAGAAAGGGCCTCAGATTTGTTCTAATCAAGAGGGGGTTAGGCTGAGCTATTTGTCCACCAGCTCCCAGCCACCTTTGGTTGAGGACTGCTCCCAAAGACATAAGAGCCCTGGGAGGGGGCTGAGCATGCCCTCTGGCAGAGAAAGCCCTCGGAGTGGTAGGTAGTTACATAGGAGGCACTTACATGCGCACAGGAATGGTGATGCTGAAGAGATGCATGACCACATACATGACCTCATTCATTGTTATCCTCACATCAACCTTATGATGGAGGTACTAGTTCCATTTTGCAAAGGAGGAATCTGAGACTCAAAAGAGGTGATGTTCGCTTGCCTGGGGGCACACAAGGGGTAGGGCAAACATTAGCTTTGGCTGCAGAGTTTTTGGTCTTTTCACTGCCTTCCAGATCAGCAGGACCCATTTGCACGTGGGTTGCCACCAGCAGCTTATAAATGTTTAACAATGGGAGGGGGGAACAACAAACTCTGGTTTATAGTGTTTGCTGGTTGCCATGGTAGAAACACTCCCACCAGGGCGAATTTCACTCCCAAAGTGAAGTCTGTCCCTGAACACAGAGTTGGAAAAAGATGCTGATGATGGGCTCTCATGAGCTGGTATGAGCTGACTCCAGCACACCACTGGTTGGAACAGTTTTGGTCTCATCTCTTACCCAGCATAGCCCTCAGCACTAATCAGACTGAATTTCTCTTTAGGGTACAAACGTATCACACCTGTTCTAGCTCCCACCCTTTTCTCCTAATTGTCCTCCCACTGGAATGCCCTTTTCCCCCTCTCCATGTGCCCAAATATTACTCACCTTTTAAGAGCCTGCTCTGGCCCCACTTCCTCCAGGCTGTATTAGTCAGGATAAATACCACTAGCTGCTGTAACAAACAACCCCATAATCTCAAGAATTTAACAGTGAAGGGGTTCTTTTTTTGTTTTGTTTTTTGTTGTTTTACACTCACCCAAGGATATTTTTTTCCATTGCTTTTTTAGAGAGAGTGGAACGGAGGGAGAGAGAAAGAGAGAGAAACATCGACGTGAGAGAGACACATCAACTGGTTGCCTCCCGCATGTGCCCCGAGGGGATGGAGCCTGCAGCTGAGGTACATGCCCTTAGCCAGAAAAGAATCTGGGACTCTTCAGTCCGCAGGCTGACACTCTAACCACTGAGCCAAACCAGCTAGAGCAGGGAAAGGGTTCTTGTCTCTGCAGCCACTGGACCCCATATTCTTTTAACACTTCAAGTTCACCTCAAAAGGGGGAGAGAGCATGGAGGTTCCCACAGGTTTTATGGCCAGGCCTGGAACTGATGGTCATCTATTCCACTGACTGTGGGCCAGAATCACCCCTCCTAACTGCAAGGCAGCCACAAAGGGTGGTTTACCTGGAAATGTGATTTTCTTCCACAGAGAAAATGAAACCATGAAAACAGATCAAAGCCAGCTTCTGCTTCTACTCCCCCAATTTTCATAGTCCAACCAACTTCTTTCTTTTCTAGATTCTTTCAGAACATACTGTCCAGAAATTGTTTTCTTTTGGTTTTGACTCAGAATGCCCAGCATGGTTATTGGGTTGATCTTTTCTGCCTTCATAAACTCACAGAGGCTGAGCTATGAAAGGTCCCTAGCAGCTGGGTTCCCAATGTTTGTTTCAGGTGGGAATCACCTGTGGTTTCAGGGTTCCCACGCCTGATAGTGCAGGTCTAGGAAGGGCCTGGCAATCAATATTTTTAATTAGCTTATTACGTAGTTCAGATGTACAGCTCACATTAGAACTGTTGGCGGTGGTGGGAATGGCACCAGGTGTCAGATTGGTGGGGTTGGACTGTACCTGGGTTCAGAAACCTTGGTACTTGAGTTCTGGCCAGAAAAGAATTCAGAGTCAAGACTCAAACTATAAGAGAACATTTATTTAGAAAATCACAGAGGTCAAAGAAGTAATTCATAGAAGAAATGGGATTAGGAAACAAGTTATAGAGACAAAGGAAGGGCTCTTGGAATTTAGAAGTGAGGGAGGTAAAGGTGACTTGCCAGGGGGGATGGGGAGGGGTGGGGGAGGGAAAGGCCAGGTGTGCAGGACGGAGTCCTAAGGGTTTTAGGAGTGGAGATTTTAGGGGAGGTTCCAGGGGGAGATCGCAATAGAATATTCATCAGATTTCCAAGTATGTCCTTTCAGGGTCTAAGTCTCCACTGACAGACTGGTCGGCACCAGGGCAGGGGTCATTATTCAAAACAGCTAGTCCTGAAGTCAGCCATGGGGTCATTTGTCTGGTTTTGTTGCTTTTCTGGGTCTGTATTTCAGTTGAAATACAACTGAGGCCTAGATATTATCTGTAGTGAGGAAAGGTCAGGGAGTCCAAACAGCATGACCAGAGATATGCTAGGGGAGGAAAGGTCACCCTGGGGATGAGGTTCCACCCTACAATTGTCCATTGCTAGGCATCTGGGGCTTTTCACCCTGGTGACCTTCTGTACCTGGCCCATCATCCTTGCTCTGCTTATGTCTGCCTAACTGCCTACCATAGAACCAGTAATATGGCCCAAATGTTCCATTTTGTGGATGTGGACACTGAGGCCTGGAGAGGGGGAGGAATTTGCCCTAAGACATGGCATGAGTTAAAGCTGGATCTGAAACTTGAACCCAGGACTCCTGAATTTTAACCCTGGGCTCTGTCTATACACTGGTATAGCTCCTCTTAAAAGACCAGACTGTAAACTCCCCCACAGGACATTGGTAGATGCTGAGTCCATCATGGATTATCAAGATGACCTTAATGTCAAAAGATAGTGGTTGATTATAACATCTAGAGGGAGGTAGACCTGGGTTCAAACTCTACCTCTCCCAACTACTTGTTTTGGGATCTTAGGCAAGTCTCTTTACCTCTCTGAGCCTCAGTTTCCTCATCTGGAAAATGGGGATGATGATAATAGTGCCTATCCCATAGGATGGTTAGGAGGATAAGTAAGAAAAGTGTTCAGAGCAGTATCTGGGAAATTCTTTGTGTGTATGCGAGCACGCGCACGCTCTGCTTTACACATGCTCTATTTCACACGCACACACATAAAGGCTACAAATGTGGAAGGGTAACTTACAACCACTGAGAGGGGTAGGCAGGGAAGGGAAAAATTATACAGAGAGCACGGGACCTTTAATGCTATTTAAAGAGGAAGGAAGAATTGCACATTGGTGGTCCAATGTGGTTGAAGTGCAGAGAATGAAGTGAGGAGCCCCTGTGGGAAATTCTTGATAAATACTTACTGTTGGCTCTGATTATCTGCCAAGGTGAGTGATTGCTCTTAAGGAGCATGAGAAGCATCTGGAAACAACCTCAAGGATGAGGCTAATCCAGGAGAGAGCCTCGTCTGGGTCAAGTTTCAGCCACTGCTCAGCCAGATTCTTCATGACAATCAGCTCTCAAAATGTATATGCCATGCTATTAGAACCTCAGGTCACACAGCTTGATCTCATTTTTTATCCAGTTCGGCGCTTAACTAATTGTTTCAAAAATATCCCCAAGCTGTGTGTGTGCACATGCAAGCCTAGGCTTTGCTTCTGGGCACAGAGGCTGCATGGGTCCCAGCCCATGGAAGGGTGCGTCAGTCAGGGGAGGCTAGGCTCTGCTGCAGTAACAAATCATCCCTGTGTCTCAGTGGCTTAGAACCACAAGGTTTCCTTCTCAGTCACTCTCCACGTCCACTGTGGCTCCTCTGGAGCTCTGCTTGTGGGCACCTAGGTACACAGGTGAAGGAGCAGCCACCAACTCACTTGTTGCTGTGCTCTGTGGCCAAGGGAAAGGGAGCTCTGGAGGGTCAAGCAAAGCTCTGCCGGGAAGGGATTCACATCCTTGCTTGAGTCCGAATGCAGACACTGCCTCACTGAGGCAAATCCTTGCACCCTCCTCCTTCCTCGTCTGCATAAAGGGAATTAGAACAGTTTCTACCTCACAGGACTGGTGCTAGGGGCTACCTGATGTGATGCTGTGGAACTTAGACCAGCACCTGGGATGGAGAAGAACTTGATAAATGATGGGTTATAATAGCCAAAAAGTAGAAACAGCCCACATGTCCATCAACAGATGAATGGATAAACAAATTATGGTACATCCATACAATGGAATACTATTTATAGCCACAAAAGGAATGGAGCACTGACTGATACATGTTACAACGTGGGCGAGCCTGGAGGGAGGAAGGAGTAGGAGTGACTGCTTACTGGGTGCAAGGTTTCATTTGGGGGCAGGAGATGGAAACGTTCTGGAATTCGATAGTGGGGATAGTTGTACAACTTTGTGACTAAAATTCATTGAATTGTACACTTTAAAATAGTGAAGTTTGTTATATAAATTATATCTCAATAATATAAAATTAAATAATAACAATAAATAAATGAGAGGTAAGAAATACTCTCTTCCTTTAGAGCTGTCTGCCCTACCCCACAAACTGCGAGTCCCCTTTATAGTCCTTTATATTGTCATTTCTGTGGACTGGTCTGTCTCCTGTGGCCAGGAGCCCTTCGAGGCCATGGTGGAGCCCAGTTACTTGTGTTCCTCTCTAAGACCTCTGCTCCTGGCTGCAGTGTCAGGTGCACGACCTGTGCTCTCTCACTCTCAGTCACAAAGCTGCGCCTGCCCATGTGTGAGCAGGGAGGGTAGCTTGGGTATGGAGCAGAAACTGGATGTTTCCAGAGCAGGGGCTGCTTCCCCTTTCCAGTGAGATGCCTGGGAAGGAAGAGCCCTCTGCTACCAGCCATTCAGCCCCTCCCATTCAGCAATGAGGAAGGCGGAGTCCAGGGAAGGGGCACTTGTTCAATATCACACAGTGAGGTGGTGGCAGAGCTGGACCAAGACCCCAGGAGCCCCACAGCAGGCCCAGTGCCCCTCTGTGGTGGTGGCATGTGGAAGGAGGCAGCCATGCTGGGTAAGCACCTGGAGGCTCTTGGGTCTTCTCTGAGCCCCTCCCACCAGACAGGTGACAAGCCTGGTGTGTGAGGATGTGGAGGAGACAGAGGGCTGGTGGGGTTGGGGAAGACTGAAGTCAGGCAGGAAGGTCCCAGCCGCTAGATACGTCCTCTGTTTATCATTGCTTTCGTCTTGGGAGGCAGTTGTCACCACAAAACTGCAGCACCAAACCCACTTACTTCCCTTCACATGTGCCTGCCTCAGTGGCCCCCTCATCCTCCCTCCACGCCCACAGAATGGGGTTCCCCCATGTCAGGAATGAGGCTGGACTCTGAGATGAACCAACCCCTCTGGGAGCTATCACCATAGCCAAGCCCACAGGCTCACTGAGGATCTTACCCATCCCCTCTTCCAAGGGCTCTGCATTCATGCACTTGTTGAGCACCCACTGTGTGCCAGCTGAAGTTAAAGGGCATCTAAACCAGCCTGTTCAGGACTGCATGAGACTGGAGTAACCAGGCTGAGACTGGCGGTGCAGCTCAGGGCCCAGCCCATCCCTAGAGCCAGAGGCCCCAGCCCCTTCCACCCTAACTAGAAAGGTAGCTCTTGCAGGGATCTGTCCAGGACTCCCCGAGGGCAGTTTTTCACAGGGAGGAAGCACATTCAGGAGGTGGGGGCGGTGGGCCACAGATGCCACATTAAAGGACAGAGGGAAAACATGATCCATTTCTGATGTGAAAGTGGATCTCAGGTGGGCACTACCCATCCTTAACACCTTTCTGACCTCTGCTAACCTCGCTTTGAAAAGAGAAACTGGCCCTCAGATTCAGATCCCTGGGGGCATCAGAATGCAGCTAAATGGAAGAGCACCGCTTGATTAAGATCTTACTCATGCTATTGCTTATTGCTCAGCTCTATTTATGGCAACCCTGCAGTTTCCATTCACATAGTTCCCTTGGAAAATAAATTATTTAAGTAATGATGAGTTGGTTTTTCAAAAGAACACCAAATATACCAAATAGCTATCAGTACAGGAAAAAGTGAAAGTGGTTTTTAATGTCTGTGCAGTTTGAGAAACACAGTCTGAGGTTTCTGGGCTGGGAGGTGGGGGTGATTTAGCCCAGGTTTTCTCCTGGAGCGAGGAGCCTGGCCTGGACTAGGCAAAACTGACTCATGGTGGCCCTGAGCCCTTATCTCTCAAAACATCTGGTATCAAGCTCCCTGTCTCCAGAGCAAGTCTGGGGAGGGTGGTGGTGACCCTGCGGGCTGGCTCCTGGGTGGAGGAGGCCTCCTCAGATGCGGTGGCCTCTTCAGTGTGTCAGCTCAGCGGCCTGGCCTG
This sequence comes from Miniopterus natalensis, assembly GCF_054644295.1. Lineage (NCBI taxonomy): Eukaryota > Metazoa > Chordata > Mammalia > Chiroptera > Miniopteridae > Miniopterus > Miniopterus natalensis. The sequence goes on from NC_142089.1 coordinate 13,849,454, forward strand.
GGGCCAAGGAGTTGCCTATGGCTCAGGACGTGGGAACCATTGTCCTCCTCTTCTCCCCACCCCTTCCCCATAGCTCTTCCTATAAACCCCTCCTGTGGGTTACAGTTCTAGGTAAGGCTGAGGTTCCCCTGCACAGAGGGCCTCCTGCCTGTGGCTCCCCTTCCAGGTTCAGCCCCCTTCCATGGCCCCCAAGTGCCCGGCTCCCCGCTGCTGATAGAAGCTGCCTTCAGTGAGTCTGAGGTGGTTTTCTGGCACCTTCCTTTAAAATACCACCTCAACCAGCAACTGTATCTGTGGGAACCCTGGAGGACAGGGCCAGGGCTAAGATGAGTCTGGTGGGTTGCCGAGGGCGCAGAGTTTACGGAGGCACCGTTCTCAGGGACCACCCTGAAAGTGAGGGCCTCCTTAACATGTGTGCCTTGGCACCTCATTGCCTACTCTAGTCCCATCCCTGGTGCAGAACATAAGAGAAAGAAAACCTGCTGTTAGAAAAATGTTCTGGGGGGTCCTTGGGGTTCTGGGTCATTCTCATAGCAGTGAACCCCTAGAGACCATACAACATCCCAGGCTGATGGGCAAGGCTGATGCCTGAACACATTGTATGTGGTGTGCACAGGGGTGCGGAGCCACGAGGGAAGAGTGGCTGGGACACAGCCGGTCCCCACTTGGTGTCTAAGCTCGGAGTCTGTACCCATTGGGAGGAAGGGACACCTTTCTGTATTTTGTCCACCAGTAAATATTTCCAGGACTTCCTGCAGGGATATCCAATGTGCTAGCAGCGCCCTTGAGGTCCCAAAAAGAAAATGTGATTAGAGGAGCAGGGATGCCCCCAGGACACTAGCAGTAGAGCCAGGACCCATGTTTCTTGATTCTTTCCTCAATCGAGCTCCCATTGCTTTTTATCACCCTAGTAAAGGTGCTGCGAACTGAGTATTTCCCACAGGCAGAGGTAAATCCAGTGTGTGGTGTCCCTCTCACGGCCTTTCTTGTCTGCCCGCCTCTGGCCCTGCCCAGGCAGAGTTAATCCCCTCCCCAATGCCGGTGGGCAGCCGGGACTGTCTGACCCGCGTCTGTCTCCACCACTGGACTGAATTCCTGGAGGGCAGGGACCACATCGTGCAGCTGCCGTCTCTGCACAGGGTTTGTGAAGCGCGAACGTGCCGTGTCTGTTTAACCCACATATCCTGGGGCCCCAGGGAGCTGGGTCTCAGCACCATGAGGGCGGAGCACGTAATAGGACACAGACCATTAACCAAGAGTAACTTAAAAATAATTCCAACCGTGACTTGTGTCTCTCTAATGCTCTTAAAATCCTCTCCCCTCCACGTCCCTGTTCCTTTTTCTCTCACTTCGTCACTTCAGGTCCTCAATGACACAGAACCTAGAGACCAGTTTGTCCAAAACCTAGAGTCGCTTTTAGAGTGACAGCAGTTGTTGCAAATCGGCTGGTTGTCCTCCAAGACCCCATCTGCTTCCTCCCTGGCACATGGGGTCTCTGCTAGATGGCATTTTCCAGCCTCCTTTGTGGGCATGGCCACAGGACTAAGTCCTGGCCACTGGAACGTCAATGGAAGGGATGGAAGCCACTTCCAGGCATAGGCCTTAAGTCACTGTGCTGTCTCTTCCTCTCGGCTGGCTGAAACCAAACATCCATTCCTTCTGGGATGGAAGGAACCTGGGTTTCTGAATGACCATGTGGAAGAGAAATGCCGTCCGGACCTGGAACATTCTCCCCAGGACTGTTTTGTGAGAAAGAAATACACTTCTGTATCCTTTAAGCTGCTGTTTTGGGGTTTCTTTGCCTCAGCAGTTTAGTCTTAGCCGTTTAATCATAGAGCAGGGGAGATGCTGGCTGTGTGGGCACAACCAGGATTCTCTTTAGGAGAAAGGGGGAGAGTCTGGGACCCATGTGACGAACTCTGTGCCGTTGCACATTGCGGAATGACTGAATGGTGGGGGTGGTTGCCACCGCAATGACACATGACTGTTTCTTGTGCAACAAAATGGTGGGGGGAGAACGGGGTCACAGGGCATCAGGGGAGCAGTGTTGAAGCAACCTTCATCTTCTCCAGCGCTGTCCTTCAGGACCTGGGCCCCTGCCAACCTTCCCTTGGGGAAGAATGAAGCAGCCCCCTCATTTCACAAGGGCCTCCCTAGGGCACCCTGGCCGTTAGAGGCGGAAGGGGCCAGAGAAACCCCAAGAGAGCATTAGGTGCCAAAAAGGATTCGAAACTGGAAGCAGATGGGGGAACCAGCAAGGGAAACTTCCGGGGTGGAAAGGTTGACTCAAGAAGCTGCAGCAGTAGACAATGGATGGAAATGAGCGAAGGGATTTCAGGAAGGAGAGAAGCCTGTGGTCCAGGCACCTGGTGGTCTCCCTGCAGCTGGCAGTACAGCTGGCAGAGCAGCTGCATTCACACCGGCAGTGCTGGGGGGCCGGCAGGGGACAGAAAGGCTAAAGCACTGAGGTCTGAAAAGGACCAGGAGTGATGGAGACAAGGCCCACTAATGTAATTTGCAGAACCTGGTGCAAAATGAAACATGGGGCCCTTGTTCAAAAAGCGAGAAAATATGTCATTAAAGGTACACAGGAAACTTCCTGCTTTCCTCTGTGAACTCTTTCTCTTTCTCTCTCTCCTCTTTGTCACTGTGGTTTTATTTGCTATTTAATGTCATTCTGAGTAAAGAAAAATGTAAAATTTAAATGATTAGCATGAGTTTTATCACTCATCTTTATATTGTGCAATATCAGTTTTAAAGGCAAATATGAGGGCATTTAACTCATATGTGGAATCATGGAAATTACATAATTTGCATTTTATGGCTCTTCCCCAATAGTGCCCAAGCTGCCAGAAGAGGCAAATGGGAAGATGATCTACCCAGCCACAGAGTGAGGGAGCTAGCACAGGGATACCCTCAGGATAAAGACCCTCATAGACACCAGGATCCCACCCCACCACTGGGACACACCCACTCTCTGTAGCCTTCGCAGATGGGCGACGCCCAAATGTTTTTAAACTACCATTTCAGGATTTGCTCAGTACCTGGATTGGGGTCTTGCCCCACTGAGCTGTGGCCTCTGGCCAGTCACCTACCATGTGCCATGATGCTGCGCGCCCAGGGTGGGGATGGCTGCTGTCATGCTCTACCTCAAGACGCTGTGGGGCATGTGCACCTGACCTCCCTTCCCCTGTCCTGTGCCTGTGACCAGGGTCCTGCCAGGCACCAAAGACAGCCACAGTGGGGCCCAGGGTACTAATGGGTAGGGCAGCAGGTGGTAGGGGACGGGATACATATGAGCTGAGGCGAGGTCCCCGGCTCATGCTCTCTTGTGCCATCTGACTTCACTTACAAAACATAAAGTCAAAGATAAAATTACTAAGAATTTCAAGACAGTGATGACAGAGCATAAAATGCCGCATGTGTGTCCTGAGCACAGGGCCCAGTTGCAAGTATACCAGCAATGCTCCCAGGAGCTGGGCCTGGAAGGAGGAAAGGTTATTGTAAATGAGTGTTCAGAAAAGACTTTGTTCAGAAGGTGACGTTTGAACAAAGACTTGAAGAGCGAGAGGGAATGAGCCACTCAGGTTTCAGCAGGAGGCATGTTCCAGGCAGAGGCAACAGCAAGTGAAAAGGCCCCAAGTTGCGCACATGCCTGATGTGTCCAAGGGACAGCAAGGAGGCTCACGTGGCTGAATTGGAGGAACGAGGGGCCACTTGTGCAAGGCCTTGGGGGGATGGTTTAAGGATTTGGGCTTTTATTCTGAGAGAAAGGGAGAGCCAAGGAAGGGTTTTCAGCAGAGGACTGACGTGATCAGACAGGTTTTCGAAGGATTCCTACTAGGTAGAAAATACACTGTAGAAGGCAGGAATACAGCCAGGGGCCACTGCAATAATCCAGGAGAGGGACAACGACGACGGTGGCTCGAACCAGCCTGGAGGATGGGCGGTCAGATTCTGGATATTTAGTAATAACAATCGAACGGATATTTCTTTGGTGCCCATTTCTTATGGTTCAAGGTGCAAAATGTTAAGCTGGGAAGACAGGGTTCCTGCTGTTATGTAGCTGACACTCTGGTAAGGCAGAGGCAGATGATAAGCATGAAAGGGAGAAGTATTGTACAGTGAGAGTGTTCTGTGTACAATTAAAATCAGGGGCCAGAATACTTCAGAGGGGTGGCCAGGGAGGGCCTCTCCAAGACGCTATTTAAGCTGAATTTGACAGACAAGGAGCCACCATGGGGTCAGGGGGAAGTCATTCCAAGCAGAGGGCATAGCACGTGCAAAGGTCCTGTGTATTAGTCAGCTCGGGCTGCTGTAACAAAATACTGCAGACCGGAGGCTTAAACAACAAGTTTATTTTTCTCAGAGATTTGGAGGCTTGGAAACCCAGATCACAATGCCATATCTACAAGGATAATCACACATGGGGGTTAGGACTTCAACATGATCTTTGGAGAACACAATTCAGCCTGCAGCACCCTGACTTGGGAAATAAGCTTGGTCGATCCAAGTCAAGATAAAGACAAGGCCAGTGGGCAAGGGGGACAGTGCTTCAGGCCGAGCTGGGAGAGGCAGGCAGCGGTCAGCTAGTGCAGCCTTTACAACCCAGGCTAGGAAATTTGGATTTTTCTCTAAGTGCTGACCATTTTGAGCACTTCCTATGTGCCAGGCACATGCTAACAGCCCTTTGGGCATGGGCTTATTTGTCAAATCCTACCAGGTAGATATGGTGTCTGCTAACTTTACAGGGAAGGAGACTGAAGCCTGAGCAGCAGTGTTTGGAAAGTGGGAACACCCTGTGCTCATCTGTGTTTCTGCTCAGGCACCAGGAGATGAGTACAGAGCTGCACTTAGCTGAGCCAGGAGGACGAGCCCTCCAGACGGCACGGCCTCAGGAGCAGACACTGGCTTCAATGCAGTGGAGGCACATTAAGCACATGGCCCTGGTGAGGGGTCACGAGGCCTCAGTATGAATCAGTCACATACTTGGTGAGTTAGGACAGAGTTCCTCAAGGGGAGGTTCTCAGGTCCTCTATATCTGAATCTCCTGGGGCACAGATTCCTGAGCCCCACCGGTGGGTACCAAAGTTCTGAGGGTACCGCCTAGGAATCTGCAGTTTTAGTAAGCAAACGAAGGGAACCATTGCTGTAGGGGCAGAGGGCAAGGCATGGGTGGCAGTTGGAAAGGGGCTGGAAGGGAGACATGCATCCGCATCCCCTGTGGAGGGGCCTGGAGTGGCTTCTGGTGGCCTACAAGGTATAACAATGACTTCTTGGAGAAAGTGGTGTGTCAGCTGGGTGCTGAGGATAGATTTTGCAGAGTAGAGAATTAGGAGAGAGGGAGAGAGCATTCCAAGCAGAGGGAACGGCATAGGCAAAGGTTTGGAGGCTGGGCATGACTGGAGGAGATGAGGAAAGCGGGGGACAAGAGGTTGTACACAAACTTCCTCTGCTCTCCACCATGGCCAAGGGACACTGTGACCAGGGTTAGCTTCATTAGCCTGCAACAGCCGTGGGGACAGGCCTATTGCAAATTGGCCCCTGTTGGCTGTATGGGTAGCCCCTTCCCCTTGCCTAAGCCCCCAAGAGTCACGGATGGATCAGGTGGGCCCATTGGCCCAGCTTTTCTTCCTTCTGAGAGGTAGATGAATGATTTCACTGGCTTTTATCCCAGAGAACAAAGGGGCTGGAGGCCTGGTGGAATGAGGATCTCTCTGTGGGGCATGGCTGATCTTATGGCCCTTCCCTGGGTGGCCCTCAATGTGCCGGCTGGGTAGAGGGCCGGGGAGGCAGCCTGTCTCTCAACTGGGGCCCCAAGACTGCTCTGGCTGCTCTTCTGCTCAGAGCAGTCCCACCCAGAGGGGTCCTGGCAGGGTGCTGGAGCAGGGCGGCTCGCAGAGCAGACTGTTAAATATTCAGGAACTTTGCAAGCTGGTTGTTAAACTTTTGTAAAATACAAGGAAAATGAATTACTAAAAAAAGAAAATTAAAAAATCCAAAAGATGAAGCGTTTATTATGAGATTTAAGACATAAAATTGCTCTGTCAAATTGCTGTACAAGTTCTTAACCCTTAATTTCTATATTCATGTTGATAGAGATGGGCTTGTCCAGGGACCTCTGTGACAGGCAGAGATTTAGGACAAATGCAGGCTCTCCTAGTAAGAGCTAAGTGCTCTCAAACAAATCCCATCTTGGACATGAGGAATCTGTTGCTCAGAGAAGGTAAGTGGCTGGCCCAAGATCACATACCTGGTGAGTGGCAGGGCTGGGATTCAAACCTGCAGCTGTCTGCCTTGTTGCACCCAATCCATCTGGCAGGTGCAGCAGTCCCTCGGCAGAGCCTCGTAGTGTTGTCCTCCTAACACATGATCGAGCCCTGAAGGCAGGGAAATGGAGCCAATGTAAGAAGGGAGCTTCCTTGCCCAGGATCCCACTGCAAGGGGGTGGCAGAGGCAGCCAGCCTCCAGGTCTCCTGACTCCAGCCTGTGCTCAGTTTCAACACTCTCTCTGCCTCTGTGTCTGTGTGGTGACCTCCATGCCAGACAGTGCCAAGGAGGGCAAGGGAAAGAGAGGCAGGAAGAGGCAGGGGACTCATTGATTGCTGGCAATTACACGGTGCTTTGTCATTCTTAATTAGCTCAGCAGCTCCATAGCCGGATACCTCCCTGTGGTTGCCCAGGCAGAAGAGGAGACAGGTGCTGGTGCTACCCTGGATGGCAGTCTAGGCAGGTAGGGGCCCCTCATGAGCGCTCCCCCAGCCCCTTTAGGTGCTGCTGCTTCTCCACCTGCGGAGGGTCATGCTGGGCGCACTCTGAGAACCAGAAGACAGAACTTAAGTCAAGTCCCTGGATTTGTACTAGGCACCTCCTCTGTGTGAGGCACTGGTTAGCTGCTCCAGGGAACACTGGGGTGATTGATGGTCTCCAGGCATGCTCAGCTGCTGCGAGAGGCAAACAGGTTCACCAAAAACCATAATAAAAGAATGACAACCAGTTTCCATTTACTGAGCTCTTGCCACATGCCAGGTACTGGGCTAAGCATTTCCCGCATATTATCCCACAGAAGCCTTATGAAGCTCTCTAAGGCAGGTATTACCCCCATTGTACAAATACAGAGACTGAGGCCCAGTTAGCTAAAGTTGCATATATTTATAAAATTTGTGGAGGATTTTGTTTTTGAGCCCAAGTATATAGAACTCCAGGGTCAAACGTTATTGCCTAGGACTGTCTGTGTGTGTGTGTGTGTGTGTGTGGTAAGGTGGGAAGTGAGGTGTGTGGGTAGCTGTGACTTGGGGTATTGGGATGGAGGCAAACTAGATGTTCTGGGCAAAGGTAGAGAGGCTGGGATTGTTGAGAAGGCAATCTGGCTGGATGTTTCTGGAAGAGGAAACAGCATGAAAAGAGTCTGAGCCTGAGGGGGAAGGGCTCAGAGGTAACTGGTTGGGCAGCTGGGTCAGGGGAACAGCAGGCAGAAGCAGCCTTGGAGACTGGGTGAAAGGTCAGGGTCAAGTCTAAGCAGGAAACCCCTTGGGCTTCTGACTCAGGGCCAGTAACCCAGGTTACCTCTGATTCCTTGGGAGAAGGCTGACTGACCTGGGCCAAGGAGGAAGGGGGGTGGTCCTAGCCCACCAGTAGGGCATACGGGTGGGGTGCTCAAGGGTGAGGCTGGATTACCCACAGCTCAGCCTGGGGCAGGCTGGTTTCAATCCCAAGAGAACTCCCTTCCCTGGGGACCAACCAAGAATTATAATAATAACCACTCCATCTTCACTGTTCATCCAACTAGGAAAGTGATTTTAGTTTTATTAAAATATGCAGCATATATAGCACTTACTATACACCAGGCATAATTCTAAAGATGTCCTAAACATTAACTCTTAATCCTTACAAACACCTATGAGGTATAATCCTCATTTTATTATTTATTTACTTACTTATTTTTATATAATCCCCATTTTACAGGTGAGGAAACTAAGGCCTATAATTTAAGTAACTTGCCTAAAGTCATAAAATAAAGAAGTGTGGGACATGGGATCCTAGGCTCCAGTATCCATGTGTTTAACCACTATGCTTTGCTAGTGGGGGCAAGAATACATACTCTGCTCTAAAAACTCCCACTTTATAGATGGAAAAACAGGCCTAGCCAGATGAAGGGAGTGGCTAGCTCATAGGGAAGTAGGGAGGACAGATCCCTTGAGGAAAGCAGGACTCCTGATCCTAGTCTAGGCTCTGTCTTGGTCCCTACTGCGAGCCCGAGTGGTAGCTGGAGAGAAGCTGAGAGCCCTCTCAGCTCCCTGGCACCCACTGCCTCATTGGGGTCCCTTAAGGGACCAGTGGGGGAGAAAACAGTAAGATTACAATTCTGACACCATTTTCTTAAAGACAAAGGCCAGTTATGCCCATAGTTAGCTTCTTCCCTTTCATTCCCCCCCCCCTTCTGATTAATAAAGGTTAGATGATCATTGCAGAAATTTTCACAAAGATCAGATACGAAAAAAAGGAAGAAAAGAAAAAGAAAAATCATCTTAAAATTCCTCTTGTATACTGGTATATACTGAAGATTTCTTTGCTCCCTCTCTATTTTTTAGAAGCATTCAAGCTGGAAGGCAAGAGACTTGGTTTCTGGTCCTGGCTTTCTGTGTGACCTTGGGCAAGTCCCAGCCCTTCTCTGGGCCACATCTCACCTGTGAAATGAAAGTTTGGACATGGTGACCTCAGATGAGGCCCCTCACAGCTCTCACCTTCTGTTTCTGCTTCTGTTTCTGGGACTGGCAGAAGGGGCACAAGCAGGCTGCCCCTCTGCGGGGGATGCATGGCTGACAGCTCACAGCAAGTCACCTCCGGGAGGATGCAATGGCCCTGTAAACAGCCTTCATTGCAGGCACAGCGTTCCTGGGCCTGCCTGCTTGACTGGGCCCATATGGTGCCCCCTGCCAGCTGGACACCACCAGATGCCCCTCACCAGCCAGCCCTGGGTGACTGCTTTTCCATTAGGCTCCAGAGTGTTCTTTCTAATGCCCCAGGACCCAGCTGGCTCAGGGTAAGAGAGCTGGGATCTGCTTAGCCCTAAGGACCTACCTACCCATCACCACAGCCCTTTGTGACAGAACACAGCCTGGTGTGTTGAAAAACTGGGGAGAGGGAAGGAGGGAAGAAGGGAGGAAGGAAGGGAACATTGACTTTATTCCAACTCCATTTGGACCTCTTGCTAGGCATTTGGGATTGAGAAATGAATCTGAAAAATGTAACTGCCCTTGAAGGACACAAAGTCTAGTCAGGGTGAGAAGAGTAGAAACAGACAGCAGCAACAATTGCAATGCCAAAAGCTCAGGCCTTTGGGGTCCCACAGGGAGAAGCCTAACCAATGGGTGATAGTCAGGGAGGCTTGCTAGAGGAGGCAACTTTATAGGTGAGTTCTCAAGGCAGACTCAGCCTTTCCAACTCATGTTATTTAATCCTTACAGACAGCCCTAGGGAATAGGTATTGTCTCCCCTTTTATAGATGAGGGTAAGTTAGGTGAGTGCACAACCACTAAAAGGAGGAAAGTTGGGTTCAAACCCCTGGCACTCTCCTCTGGTCTCTGGGCTTGGGTTTCAGTTTGATCCCAGCCTCTGACTCAGAGAGACCCTCAGTGAGTGCTCCTCTCCTGGGCCTCAGGCTCTTACTCTAATGTTGGCTGCAGTGTTGTTGGAAGGCTAAGGACAGAATGGCTGAAAAAGCACTTAATTTATAAATGGAGAGAGGAAATGTCAGCAAGGTCTCCTATCCAGCTGGAGATAGCACACCCCAGTCTTTCCCCAGACACAGAAACAGGACTCCTGCCTTTGAGCCAGGAGCAACCTCAGAGGCTGAAGTTTGCCTTGCTGAGGCACCACCTTCTAGAAGCAGCCAGAATATATGTGCCCTCCTTTTGACTTCCTTTGGCAAAGCCTGCTGGGATGGCACAGGATTCTAGAGAGAATTCTAAATCCTGGAGTTAGAACATCTGTGCTTGAGAATTTCTAGCATCCAGACTCTCCTCCAAGTGCCTCCTAGCAAGCAGGGCAGGGTCTGGGTCTATGTCATGCAGCACCTGGCCCTGGCAGATGTGAAGGATCACGAGAGATAGGATCCCATCTCATTTTACAGATAAAGGTTAAGACCCAGAGAGGGAAAGGACTTGTCTGAGGTCACACAGCAAGTCAGAGCCAGAGCTAACACTTCTTTCCCTATACCTCAGAGCATAACACCCAGGCCATACCACCTGAAGGCTACTTGGGGAGTGGGTTGGGCATGGGGAGGCCCAGTGTGCCCAGGTGATACCAGGGAGCAGCCTGGGGGCAACTGCGTTAGTAAGTGCAACTGGTCTTGCTAAGGCAAACTTTTACACTACTGCCCCATTCCCAGCAAAGTTCTACAACCTTCACCTCTCCTTCTAAGTCTCCCACTGCCCTGGGCATCTCCCTCCTCTTAAGCATGACACTTCCCCTCAGCCCTCAGTCTCCCAATTTATGAAATGGTTTCCAAGTACCCTAACGCTGCACTGTCTAGAGATCCTAGGCCCGCAACTCCAGCGGCGCGGAAGGCGCCTCGCGAACCTTCAGACTCCTACGGGGTGAGTAGTAAGGGGACTGGAGAGAGGGAGGAAAAGACGGCGTCTTCTCGGGCTTTGGGCTCCCTCCCTTACGGGCGCCCTTTGTCTGGACAGCCTCGGGAGCAGCGGCCAGGGCCGTGGGGGCGGGGCCTGCGTGTCGGGGGCGGGGTCGCGGGCGGGGCCTGCCCCCGCCCCGCCCCTTCGACGTCGGTGCCGAGCTCGCGCTGGGAGGGGAGGAGCGCGGAGCCCACGCGCCGCCCGACCCCGGCGGAAAGTTTTCTCTGGCGGAGTTTTGGCGGCGGCGGCGGCGGCGGCCGGAGCGGCCATGGACGCGCTCAAGTCCGCCGGGAGGGCGCTGATCCGGAGCCCCAGCCTCGCCAAGCAGAGCTGGGGGGGCGGCGGCCGGCACCGGAGTGAGTGTGCGCGCGTCCGCTGGGGGGGCCGGGCGGGGGTCAGGCCGCGGGGATCGGCCTCCCTGGCGCCGGTGGGAGAGGCGGGGCTTGACCCGCGTCCTGCGGGGCTCGGGGTCGCCCGGGGTCAAGCCGTGCCTCCCGCCTGGTGCCGGCTCAGAGCCGCTGGGCAGGAGGGACAGAAGCAGTGGGAAAGGGCTGGCAGGTCCGGAGGGGGGACCTGCGCGACCCCCGGCACCTCCCCACCCCGCCGCCCTGGACAGCTAGGGGAGGCCGGAGCTCCGCGTGCGTGCCCCGGGGAGGGGAGTGTGCCCCAGCCGCCACGCTAGCGGCCAGCCGGAGCCCATCTTGCCCCCTCCACCTGTCCAACCTCGGAGGTGATCTTTTGACTCCCAGGCGCCTAGAAACTGTCCCAGGTACGAGCCTGGTTTCGCAGGTACCTACTTGAAGTTGGGTCGAGGTCAGCCTCGGGGCTCGGGAGGTACCACACACCCGGCCCTAGACCCCTGCGTCCCCTCCTGTAGCCGAGCCCAGGTGTGGAGGCTGGCGTCCTGGCTGTTTTTGAAACCTGTTTTCTCTTACACCTTCCCCCTCGGGCTTCCAAGGTCCCAGGGCGCCCAGGGGAGTAACTTACTCTACACCACCTCTCCCCAGGGCGCCTGGGAGGGGCCTCATCCGGCCTCCTCTCCCCGTCTCGAGTTACTCTAAGGGAAGCCGTCACCTGGCACCTTCTCCTGAGGCCTGAGAAACCCAACCTAAGTCCCTGCTTTTTCGTGAGGACAAACCGGGTGGCTTGTCTGGAGTCACAGAGGCCTTCCTGGTAGATGGAGCCAAAGCCAGGACCTCCTACACACTCCCACCCCGCTGCCAACCACCTGGACGCTGGCCTCTCCCCCACCAGGAAACCACTGACAGTGCAGCCACCCCCACCCGCTTGCCTTTGCGTTCCTGGGCTCAGCCAGGGGAGTCGCAGTTCCCTCAGCCCAGGAGTGCCAGCGTGTCTGGGCCTAGAGAACCCTCCCTGCCCCTCCTCTTGAACTCTGCTGTTCCAGCTGCCGCGGCCTCCTAAACTGAGACTGGCATTGGGAAGGTGGGCTGTGCTTGTGGGTCGGGGTGGGGTCAGAGACCCCTTAGGGCCAGGCACACACCATCTCCCACACTTATGAATCCCAAAATAGCCCCTTTAAATATTTGTGGGATTTGACCAGGACTTCTGAGAATGATGAACTGTTCCAGTGGGGAAACCCTGCCATTTTCTCCTGGGATGAGGGCGGGAGGGGATGCAGGTCAAGGGAAGGAACCTTAGAAGCCCCCCTGAATCTGGGGAACTGGAAATCTTGGTTGGTAGAAAACAGTTTCTCCTGCCTGCTCTGATATTGGACAAGTCACTTGTCCTTTCTGATCCTCAGTTTCTTCATCTGTAAAATGGGGGTAAAAATTCTAACCTGGTAGGGTTGTTGAGAAAGTTACTGTTAATCATGCTTCCTTCTGGCACCTAATTGGTAGTTTACTTCTCTCCCACTCCCCTTCTGTCGCCTGTTATATGTGCATTCCACATGACTGATAGTGTGGTTGAACAAGTTTTTGTGGGGTCTCAGAGCCTGTCTATACCTGCAGAAGGAAGAGGAGAACCCCTCTTTCCTACTGTCCCCCAGTAAGCCCAGAATGCTGTCCTGAAGCTTTCTGGACCCAGAATGATCTGGGTCAAATTACCATCTGTCCCTCATTATTAAGTCTCAGTTCCTCATATGTAAATTATAAATAATGGTAGTAATACTCTCCTAAGATTTTGTTTTTGTTGGGGTTAAATGAAATCATGTTTTGCCTGACATAGAGAAAGAGTTTGATAAATGGTAACTACTGCTTTTGTCATTTAATGGTTTACACAGTGTTTTCATTTCCATTATTTCATTTGCTCCTGTGAGATGAGAGCAAGGATTCTTATCAGATCCATTTTAGAGATAAAGGAACCGAGGCTGATGGAAGTGGAGTCACCGACCCTGACCCAGAGTTTCCTACACAGCTTCCGAGAGGCTGTGCACCAAATCCCCAGCCCAGATGTTAACATTGTGCCTCATGGACTCTGGCCATGGGAGGAGCAGGTGCAGGCCCATCCCATGTTGGGCTGGTTACCCCTGAGGACAGTAGTGGACACAAGATAGAGAGGGAAACTGTGAGGTGTGTCTGGGGTGGGATGTGGGGGCAGCCGGACCTGTGGTGGTTCCCAGCTAGGCCTTGGGCTCAGACCTTGAGGGCTAGGTTGTTTTGGGGCCAAATTGAAACAGGTGGAGTTAGGGGTACACTTGACATCTGCTATCAGCTGTGACCTGCTCCTCACATCACACCTCAGGGTCCTCACCTGGGATTAGCATGATCATTAACAAAAATTTTTTTAATTGATTTGTAGAGAGAGAGGAGGGGAGTGGGAGAAACATCAATTTGTTATTCCACTTATTTATGCATTCCTTGACTGATTCTTGTATGTGTCCTGACCAGGGATCAAACCCCCAACCTTGGTGTATGGGGACAACATTCTAACCAGCTGAGCTACCCAGCCAGGGCCAAGTATGATCATTGTTTTATTTGTGGAGAAACTGAAGCTCAGAGAAGGGAGGCAGGTTGCCCAAGGTCACACTGCAAAGCCAGCACCCCAGGCTTCTTTGCACTGAACCTCATGGCCCATTGTCTCCCAGTTAATCCTGACTTCGAAGGGGATTCTCTCCCTCTCCCACATGTGATTTTTCCTCCCATCTCTTCGGGAACCATAAAAGTTTTATCTCAGTCTCTGGCCGGGGATTTTCCTTTCTTCCAGCTGTCGGAAGAGTGACTCACCCTGGTTCCTTAGCACCCTTTTTTCCAAGAGGGTCCCTCTGACCCTCAGGCTCCTTCTGGGTTGTGCCAGCCTATCAGAGAACTCAGTGAGAACAGCTAATGAAATATGAGGCACAGGTTCAGTAAAGCTAGTTCATGGTGGAAGAGGGGGCAGAGGATCTGTTCATGCTTATTTTTAATATTTACGATAAAAGATATAAACACTCAGGCCATAATATTTATTGAGCACTGACTATGTGTCATACACTGATAGAGGTGTTGGGGAGTCTGGTGAATGAGTTGGTCTCCCTTCTGATAGTGTTTACTGTCTGGTGGAGAAGGTAGGTTGACCAGGGTGCAAATGGGTAGTATGTTGTGGGTAGTGGTGAAGCTATGAAGACAGGTAAAGTGGAGTGAAGAAATGATGGGGTAGCTTCTTTACATAGGGTGGTATTTTCATTTGGGTTCTTCTAGAAGCAGATGCTGAGACAAAGATCTGAGTACAAACCCTGACCAGTAGCCAAGGTTGTGGGTTCGATCCTGGGTCAGGGCACATATAAGAATCAACCAATGAATGCATAAATAAGTGGAACAACAAATTGATGTTTCTCTTTCTCTCCTTTCCTCTCTCTCAAATCAATCAATAAATAAAAATTTAAAAAAATAGATGTGAGTACAGGTCATTTATTTGGTCCCAGGAAATAGTATTAGGAGAAGTAAACAGGGAAGGGAGTCCAAAAAGTGAACACTGAATCACTTACCACTGTGGGCGACTGGAGCGCCATCCTGTGGGGAGCTTTGGGAGGAGGTGTAGATAGTGCTCTGCAGTTACTCTACTCTGTTTGAGGGGCAGTTCCATCAGTGGTGGGTGCAGGGCTTCTAGGGATAGGAACTCTAATGCTCCCAGTCTGCATGGGCACCTCTAGCAGCCAAAGAGAGCTGCAGGCAGAGAGTGATATGTCAGGTGGCGTTTGTGGAAATGGTACCCACCAAGGGGATAAAGGAGGGGCACTGATAGTGTCAGTGCTGGAAGTCAGGGAAGGCCTCTCGGAGAAGGTGACTTTGGAACACATGTATGAATACAGGGAGGGAGGAATCTGGGAACAGCATTCCAGCCAGAGGGACAGCAGGTACAAGGAACATTTAACTGGAGGCTGGGATCCTGCTTCTCACAGGTCTGGCAGCAGAGGGATATGTGGCTTGAAGGAGCCAGGTCATCTGCTGCCTACTGAGGGTGAGCCGGACACCCCTCTCAGGCAGTCCTGCAGGGCAGCACGCCCGCCCCCTCCTGGGGGAGCCTGAGTCTGACTCCTGCCTTGCATAGGAAAGGGCACGGTGGGCGGCGAGTGGGTAAAGAGCGTGGGCTGTGGGATTCGAGACCCAGCGCTGTCAGTTATGAACCATGGCCAGACTCCTCTGAGCTTCCTGACCTGAGACGGGAATCCTAATATCTCCTTGACTCTTCTTATCAAATACTGCAAATGGCCGTGTATACATTAAAGCTCTTTGCCCTTGACCCTTGGAAATAACAATAGCTCACACTTCAGCCGCACTTGGTATGTACCAGGCATGGTTCTAAGCCTACCTCGTGTGAATTCGTTTCATCCTCACAAGAGCCCCATGGGGTGGGTAGTGGTATTATCCCCATCTAGAGGAAACAGGAGCAGGGAGGTGGAGGGACTATGAACCCCACAGCCCATCTCCAGACCCCATTGTTTTAACCTTGGCAGCGTATTTTCTCAGTGTAAGTAGGTACTTAGGAAATGGTAGCTGCCGCTATTATAGTTTTTAAATTTTCTCTTGATAACATTAACAACTTTTAAAAATACTGATTTTAGAGAGAGAAACATTGACTTGTTGGTCCACTTCTTTATGCATTCATTGATTCATTCTTATATGTGCGGGTTTGACCAGGGATCAAACCCGCAACCTTGGTGTATCGGGGTGACGCTCTAACCAGCTGAGCTACCCAGCCAGGGCATGATCTTAACAACTTCTGAAATTTGCCTAGCACTTTTCACATCCTGAACTTTTTTCTGATGAGGCTCCTGAGGGGCTGAACCCATTTGTTAGATAAGGAAACCATGGCCTAGAGGAGCAGCACACTTCAGGTCACAGCAGAGCTTGATACCCCTTCTGAGATGTCACTTTGAGGGTTCTGAGGCCATCTCCCCTCCAGGCGGGGGAGACTGGAGGCTAGGGCCCCAGTCAGAGCTTCCCCCCAGGCAATGGGTTTAGCTGCAGCTCTGATGTTCCAGATACCAGCCAGGTCAGGTCACCTGGGGCTGCAGAAAGGGCATAGGGGCACCTGTGTAGGGGCACCTCTGACTCCTGGGCAGGGGGTCTTAATGAGGATAGAGCACATGTTTGCAGCCCCAAGTTAGACTGGGCATATGGTCTATCCCCAGCTAACTCTGATAGGTCATCTGTAAAATTGCAACGTTAAAATAGCTAGTCATTACCCACCACAGGACCAAAAATAACCCAGACCAGAACAAGGGTGTGGACTCAAGCCTGTATTTTGTCTGGGGCCCTCTGGGAGCTCTTCCTGAAGCCCAGGCTCCTCCAGCCTATGTGAGGTGGCTGAGCAGTGAACAGGAGCGTGGTATTTGAATTCTGCCTCTGTGTATATGGAGAGCTTCTAGGTGCTGGTGTCTTGAAGAGGGCATGGGGCATGAGAGACCATACACCTCATTAAAGAGAGGAGTCGTGCCCAGAACTGTAGAAGCGGAGGCTGGCTTCCCTAGAGGGGGAGGAGGATCTGCTGGTCCTAGGAGGGCCGTGGGGGATGGAAGGTGGGCAAGGGAGAAGTAGGACAGGCAGAACAGCACCGTTGGGCAGGAATGCACCTCCATACCAGTTTCTGGGGGAGGCAAGAATGGAAGTCCTTCAAGAGGAAGACACATGGTAGGCAGCTGCTTGACTGGTAAGAAAAGGAAGTCCACACTCAGGAGGCAGGAGCAACCCGCTGACAGGAGGGATGAGGCCACTAGGAGGCATAGCTGTCGGCCGGGCCTTCTGCTGAGCA
Source organism: Miniopterus natalensis (assembly GCF_054644295.1). Classification (NCBI taxonomy): domain Eukaryota; kingdom Metazoa; phylum Chordata; class Mammalia; order Chiroptera; family Miniopteridae; genus Miniopterus; species Miniopterus natalensis. The sequence continues at coordinate 13,866,280 of NC_142089.1, forward strand.
TGTTACGTTTTATTATCTCATCAAAAGGTCAGAACAGCCCTGTAAGCTGGGGACTTGTTTCCCCCACTTTATAGATGAGAAAACTGAGGCTCAAGGAAGGTAATTAATTCACTTAAGTTAGTGTCAGAACTGGGATTCTAGGATTAAGGCCCTTGCTCTTAACCACTAGGCCATAGTGACTCAGAGAAGGCTTCCTGGAGGAGGCTGGGTGTAAGGGATTTTGATCAGGGCAGGGGAAGAGCATTTATGGTAGAGGAAACCACCTGAGCAAAGGCACAGAGATGGGAAAGTAAATGTTACACCATGAGGAAGAAACTTCATGGTTAAAGCTTCTGTTGAGTGTGTGTGTATAGGATATTGTGGGAGAGGAGATGGGGGACCTGTAGCTCCCCAACAGTCATTGTAGGACTTGCTTGTAGTGGATTGGGAGCTGGGGTTCCCTTTACTTGTGTGAGCTTGCACAAGTCCGATTCTTCTCTGGGCTTCAGTTTCATCACCTGTAAAGGGAGGGGTTTGAGCTGAAGGTCTCCAAGGCTGATGAGCAGCAACCCACCTACTGGGGTGTCTTCCAGGAGGCCGTAGACTAGGGGCAGGGGCAGGCCAGGGAAGGAGGAATGCAGAAAAATGTCAAGCATTTCAGAGGTCAGGGAGGGCTAGGGAATGTTTTCACAGCAAAGAGGTCGTCTGTGACCTTGGCAAGCTTTGGTCCTTTGGAATGGAGGGAGCGGAAGTGGCTTTGGAGACAGACCAGGAAAGGGCTGAGCCGGAGGAAATGGGAGAGTGGGGACATGAAAATGGTGGTTGGGGGGGGGGGGGGGGGGGGGATGTTTGCCATAGGGCAGTGATGGATAGTGAGATGAACAAGGCCACCCTGATCAATTGGTGTTGCCTGCCTGGAGCCTTGTGTTGAGAAACTGTCCAAAGCCCGTAAATCAGAGGGGATAGAGAGCTGCAAGTGATTAGCAATGTCTGCCAGGAGATAGGCATGGTAGTACCTACTTTGCCAGCCCTGCTTAGGTGGACTTCTGGTTGAAAGTGGTGGTCTGGCCCTGGCCGGTGTGGCTCAGCTGGTGGGAGCATTGCCCCATATGCCAAAAGGTCTCAGGTTCGATTCCCAGTTGGGGGCCCATGCCCAGCTTTCAGGTTCAATCCCCACCCTAGTTGGGACACATGAGGAAGGTAACTGATCAGTGTTTCTCTCTTACATTGATGTTTCTCTCTCTCCTTCTCTCTAAAAAAAAATAATAAAAATTTTTAAAAATCAACGAAAATGTCCTCCAGTGAAGATTTAAAAAATAAAATAAAGACAGTGGCAGTCCTGTTATCTACTAACAGAGGGTAAGCCTCGGGAATTATGGACTTCGGGAGGAAATAACTGTGGCTCTAGGAACTTCTCTCTGACCTTTTGCTAATGTTAAGGTAGTTTGCCTCATGGGCAGATAGTCTTGCCTAATGGATAGGTTTTGGGCTTTCGAGTTGAATAGACAGCTAATTGGACATATTACTGGTCCTTTGAATCTCAGTTTCCTCCTCTGTGAAATGGGAATAAAAAATGCCTGCTTGCTAGGTAGCCTTGAGTATTTGAGGTAATGCTAGGAGCTCTTGCTTTGTGATTATTGTCTTCTGTTACTTGATAGCTCTGTTTGGTCTCTTTCTTTACCCATCGAATGGGGCCTTTGTCTGATGACTGCCTCTCTGAGCCTCAGTTTCCTAATCTCTGATGTGGGGATAATATCCACCTTACAGGAGATAAGATTGTGATGGAGATTCAGTGAGAAAATGATACGGTTTGCCCTCAGCAACTGTTAGCACTGAAGTTGAGTTTGGGGTTTGGACTTGAATGTATGGGTTCGAATCTTGGCTCTTGTACTTGCTGGCCCTTTGGACTTGGTTATATGATTTTGCCTCCCTGGGTTTCAGTGTCTTTGTAAATAAATCGGTATGATAAAGTATTTACCTTCTAAGTTCTCATGAGGATTAATGAGAGTATTTGATGTAAAGCTTACCAGAGTACTTGGTACATACTGGAAAATGTTAGTTTAGCCCTTTATTAACTATAATGGTAGATGGCAGGACCCCATGGCCTCAGCCCCTTGTTGGGTCTCCCTGGGAAAAGGGACTGCGAGAGCTGTTGCTGGGGTGGGCCTGCCCAGCAGGGTCTGAGCGCCTGTCCTCCTGCCCAGAGCTGCCTGAGAACTGGACAGACACTCGGGAGACGCTGCTCGAGGGGATGCTCTTCAGCCTCAAGTACCTGGGCATGACGCTGGTGGAGCAACCCAAGGGCGAGGAGATGTCAGCGGCCGCAGTCAAGAGGATCGTGGCCACGGTGAGCCCCAGCTGGCGGAGCCAGGAGTCAGGGACAGCTTCCTTCTGGGGTGCTGCTTGTCTCCTGATTATTACCCCAATTGAATGTGTCTGACCTGTCTCTGCCCTTGAGTTCCCTTGCATCAGGGACTCTGGTAAAGAGTAGCAGTTGGGCTTGTGGGGTGAGGGTCAGTGTCCTCCTCTCTAGCAGTTGTGGCCATGTCCTCTCCCAGCCTCTTCTCGCCCAACTCAGGCCCCTTGCCTAATGGTTGGTAACTTAATGCTAGGAAGGGATGGGGGAGGTTACTGTCACCCAGCCACTTGCTCTGTGGCCTGAGGGGCAGGTTAGCATACCAGAGACCAGATTATTCCCTCTTCAGCTCTGAGTAAACTTGGGCCCTATAAATCCACCTCCCTAGGTGGTTTCAGACCCCTCAGCTCAGGCCCTATAGCCAGGGTCAGTGGGTGGAGCAGAGAGTCTCCAGGAGTCATCCTGCTGGGTTGTGATGACCCAGTCAGCACTCAGAGTGTGAGCTCCCTCGTAGCTGTGTGTCCTTGGGCAAGTCCCTTAACCTCTCTGGGTCCATTTTCTCCTGGGAAGAGGCACTGCTGCCTGTGATAACTCAAGGATCAGTGCTTGGCAGAAGAAGGTGTTAGCTAAATTGTCTTCTAAATCATGTCTTCCAGTCACCTAAGCTGAGGCCTCACTTGGGTCTGGAGTTTGGGGCCTGGAGGAGCTAGGTGTAGCCACAAGGGTGGGTCCTTTCTTTGACTCAAGTCTGCCCCAAGGCCAAAGCCAGCGGGAAGAAGCTGCAGAAGGTGACTCTCAAGGTGTCGCCCCGGGGGATTATCCTGACCGATGGTATCACCAACCAACTCATTGAGAACGTGTCCATTTACAGGTAAGCTCAGCATTGCTCACATTCATTTTGCCAGTTGGGGCAGTGGGTAGAATGCCTTGTCTGAAGCCTGGCTCTATCACTCCCTTTCTGAATGACCTTGGAGCCTCAGTTTCCTCATCTGTAAGTTGAAGTGGAAATAGATCCTGCCTCAGTGCTGTTCTGAAGCGCAGAGTGCACAGCACCTGGCTCACAATGGGTGCTTGGTTAAATGACAGTTGCTGCTGTCATGCTCACTAGTTGCAGCAGGCCGCTGAGGCCTGATCAGGAGTGGGAACCACATCTCCCCTTGCTCTCCCCACCCCAAGCATGCTGCTAAGTCAGGCTTGGAGCAGAGAGCTGCAGAGTCCCAGTTCTTTCCTTCCACTGTGAATGCAGCAGCTCTGCTCTGGACATCTGGCCAGGTATCCAGGGAAGCCACTGAATTAAATGAGGTGATATCTGAAGGCAGAGTCTGAGGCCAGAGTGTAGATGGTATGAGGTGGGAGGAGTGCCCTGCTTATGAGGAGGCAGAGCCCAGCCCTTGGAGCCACATGCTTTCCCTGTCCTCTCTCAGCTGGTCAGTTGTAAGATTTCAGAGCTGAGAGGGACAGCAGAGATTCATATTACAAATGGAGAGTCTGAGGTCCAGAGAGGCCTCAGGTCCACCAAGGTCTCACAGTGAGTTAGTAGGGACCAGGACACCAAGACCTGAGTTCTGTCCAGCAGGCCCTGGTCTGTCAGGCATCCCTCTACCATATTGCGTTGTCTCTAAGCAGGTGGCTTAGTTGTCTGGAGCACAGGCCAGTACTGGGGTGGTGGTAGTTTTGTAGTTTCTGGCTCAGATTTTTCACCTTCTTGATTCTCTCTGCCTCCTTTAACCAGGTTGCGAGGTGTCAGACCCAGCCCTGCCCTCAAGGAACTTCTAGTCTAGGAGGGAATGGAGGGAAGGAAATAGGAGATGGAGTATAAGTATTTCCCAAGAGGGCAGAAAAGGAAGGGCCTGCCCGGGGAAACCTGGGAAGGCCTCCCAGGGGAGGTGGCAGGAGGCTGGATCCTCTGGATGGAGAAGAGGTAGCTGGGGACCTGGTACCCCATTCCTCTGCCCACCTGGGGGTCTTAAGTGGTACTAATCCCTATGTCAATGCCTGTGATTGAAGCTGGGGCCACACCGGGCAAGGGAGTCAGCCCATTCTGGGCTGCCAGTTCCTCTGCTGGTTGAGATTCCCAGGCTGACTGGAGCCAGCAGGGAGGAGTCAGACAAGGGAGGCGAGTGTTCCAAGAGGAGGGAGCCCCTGGGCCCATACTTCCTCATCCTACCCCCAGCCCTTCCACTTCATCCAAGCTCCAGGAGAATCTGCTAGCAGTCTCAGAACCCTGGGAGGGACAGTCCTGGAACCCCTCTGACCTCTGGCCAGCAGCATGACCGGAGGGCAGGTAGGGGAGGGGGAGGCCAGGTAAAGGGCCTCGGTGGGTGGGCAGTGTCCCGCTTCCCCTTCTAGCTGGTCAACACAAACTCTTGAGAGGTAGCATGGCAGTGGTTACAGCCTCTGGAATCAGATTAGATCGGTGTCAGCTCTGCCACTAGCTTGGTTGTCTGAGGCGCTAGCTTCAGTTTTTTCATCTGAAAAATAGGAATAATACTAGAACCCATCTCAGAGGGCAGCTCTGAGTTAAATGAGGTGATGTCTGAACGTTGCCTGGTATACAGTAAGGGCTCAACTATTTCAACTTTAGGGGTGACTCAGTAGAGGGGGGAAGTTCCCTGTCTCCCGTCTTTTCTCCACTCCTTCCTGCCTAGCCTGGGTCCCCCCTTGCCCCCGTGGATGGCCCAGGATGCCAGGCCCAGAGGCCAAGGCTGTCTCTCTGGAGCCTCGCACTGGTGGAGTGGGAGAGCAGGCTGCCTGGAACTCGGGAGATGCCCTAGCTGGTTGTTGTCAGGCCCCCATGCTGGGGTCTGGTGACATTTCCTACTTGCCTTTCAGGATCTCCTACTGCACAGCAGACAAGATGCATGGCAAAGTATTTGCCTACATCGCCCAGAGCCAGCACAACGAGAATCTTGAGTGCCATGCCTTCCTCTGCACCAAGCGGAAAATGGTCAGTGGGGAGAGGCTGGAGCTCCAGCAGGCTCTGCTTGCGTTGGAAGCCTGTCCTTGGGGCCCTGTCTGGTGGGGAGGCAAGACCAGGGTGGCACATCATTTAAAGTATGAAATCTCTGGGAACCCCAAGTGGGTGGTGAGAACTGAGGGCTCCAAGACACCTGTCAGAGTGGGCTGTGAGCATTGACAAGCCCCTATCCCTAGTGAGTGCCCTGGACACCTTCCAGTCTATAACACGATTTGTTGGATTGGAGATTTTGGGGGGTCTCCTGTTAATAATGTGATCTGGAGGTGCAGGGCCTTGTCTGGGACTAGTCCTTGGAGATTGGTGATCAGAGGGGCCCAGGGTGAAAAGCAAAAGCGAGAACCTTAGGAAGGCTCAGCTTCCTGTGGCAGAGCAGGGAGGAAAATGGCCACTTTTTGGGTATGTACTGTGTGCTTGTTTCAGTGGTCACCTCTAAGCTATCTTTTTATTTAATACAACAGCACTGTGAGGTGGGAGCAGTTACTGTCTTCATTGTTTTTATTTTTATTTTTAATGAGAAAACAGACTTATAGAGGTAAGCTGTCTTGTTGAAGATGACACAACTAGCCAGGCAGAGTGAAACCCATGTTTTTCCCCCCTCCTTGCATGACTGTCAGGAGCCAGGGACTCCTGGCCCCATTTCTAGGTCACCCCCTGGCCACATCTATCTGTAACCAGTGGGAATCTCTGTGGTCTCTAGGCATTTGTCTTGAACTTTGGGGCAGGCAGCCTGAGTGAGTCAACCATTGGTGTTGGAAGCCCCCTTCCTTTCCTTGGCCCCTGAAGTCTGAGCATTTGCCCTGGAAAGAGGTTCCACACATTTATTGATTTAGTTTTGGCCTCTGTTAACCTCTGTGTTCAGAGCACAGAGCCCCAGTCCCCATGCCCTGTGGTCATGGGAGTCAAGGAGAAAAGTGGTGGAGTGGGAAAACAGGCTCTCGGAACTCAGAGGAGATGCCCTGTGGGTTATCCCTTTCCTCTGTCATCAAGAACACGTCAAGGACATCACAGTCTTTAAATGGACCCCCATACTTACTGGTATACCCATCAGGCATGCTTTAGATACAATATAAGTTTTCTATTGCTGCTATAAGAACTTACCACAAAGTTAGTGTTTAAAAACAACACAGATTTATTCTTGTATAGTTCTGGAGGTCAGATGTCTGAAGTGGGTTGGCAGGGTGGTTTTCCTCCTGAAGGTTCTAGGGGATATACATTTTCTTGCTGTTTATAGTTTTAGAGACCACCTGCATTCCTTGGTTTATGGCCCCCTTCAGCCTCAGAGTCAGCATTGTGGCATCTGCCAATCTCCCTCTCTGCTTCCTTCATCAATAACTATTTCTGGCTTGGACTCTCCTGCCTCCCTCTCATAAGGCCCCTTGTGATTGGGCCTACTGGGTAATCCGGGATAATCCCTCATCTCAAAATCCTTAATCACATCAGCAAAGTCCCTTTTGCCATGTGAGGTAAGGTTCACAGGTTCCAGAGATTAGGATGTGGGCATCTTTGGGATCACAATTCAGCGTCCCACAGGTTTCTTGGAAGGACCACTACAGGAGAAGACGTGAGGGGTGTGATCCTGGCTGATGTACTTGCTGTGTAACCGTGGATAAGACCCTGCCCTTCTCTGGGCTGCTTGCTCCAACAGAATGAGGAGGTCACCTCAGTGACCTCCAGGATTGTTCTGTAACGCCCCAGTTTCTTTTGTGCACCATTTTTTCGGTAGACTCAGTGTCACCGGCCACTCAGCCTGTGCCTCGTGATACCCTAGGTCCCTGAGCTGTGGTGGATTCTTCCATGACACTAGACTCCTGGCTTTGTTTCTTATGAGTCCATACAGACTTAAAAATGCAGGCTCATGTCCCCATTGTCTCTCTCTTCTTCCCCACTGACCAGAGCAGGTGCTGGGCAGGGCACCTGGCCATGGCCATTGCTGCAGAGCGGCGGATTGGGGAGGGGGCTCCCAAGATGTAGAAGCTTCCTCTGGGAAGGCGCGGTTGGGAGGTAAAAGAAAGCCTGTGCTGGCCCAGCTGCGAAGGGAGGCCGGGCCCAGGTCCTCCGCGTCCAGAGGACTTTAGACAGACCGATTGAGATCAGCCTGCCCCAGGCCAAGAGGTCAGTTACTGAGGAAAACAGCTTGGTCACTGCTTCGTGCTGACAGCAGATCCCCGATTGGGCAGAGGGAAGGGCTCCTGCTGGACACTTAGGTCCAGACGCATGCTCTCTTGGCGGGTTTTCATCTGTGTCGGATGATTGGTCGGATCATGGTTTGTGCTTCTCTACCCTCTCCCACCTGCCTCCCCCCTTCAGGGAGCCCTGGGGAAGCTCATCGATGAGCTAGCCCAGCCCAAGGGGGTGTAAATTGACCATGTGATGCAAGGATGGTGTTCTTGTGTTCCCCAAGTCCTCAGCTAAGCCCAAGCTGGTGGTGTGTTGATGGCTTGGTGGCCTGGCCATGGTGAAAATCCCGGGATTCTTGGGGCTTAGTGGACGTTTCTGGGGAGGAGGCAGCAGGTGGCCCCACAGATGCTTGCTGCTGTCTGTCCTGGGCTAAGCTCTGTGTCGGGCACTGGGGACCCAGGGAGTCAGCCATGGAGAAATGAACAAGGCGGTGGGTGGGAGAAGAGGCTGGATTCAGTAACTGGGATAAAGGGGTCTTGGTTCTAGTGGGAGGATATTAAGTCTCACTGGAAGTCAGCAAGACTTCCCAGAGAAGGAGATGTTTTGAATTGGGCTCTGAAGGATGAGTAATAGGTAGGAGTTTGCCAGGCCAAGAGAAAGGGGTGGGCATGGTGAGAAGGTGAGTGCCCTCCAGCACAGGAGTTAGCAAGCGCAAAGACACAGGTGCAGAATTCAGTGGAGTGAGTGGTAGTTTAGGACTCATGTCACTGGAGCCTGGGAGGGTGGTGAGGTCGAGTCATCTCGAAGGGGAGCCTTAAATTTGGATGCTGGCATAATCCTCACTCCTTTTGGCCTGGGGCCCATAGTCTCTACATCCCCACCCTCTCTTGCCTGGATGCCTGAATAAGTGAGATGCCTATGACCCATCCGGGGTCGGGGGCAAGGGATTCCTTTCTGCATTGCCCACCAGTTCCGCTCAACCCAGGCAGTACAACCACCAGGCCTCCCTTCCCCAGTGGCCCCTGTTGGGCACAGCCAGGGTAAGTTTCTCTGCAAAGAAACGTTTCCATCTGCCCAACTGGGACTCCTCAGGAAGCACTTCAGCCTCTGGGCTCTGAGGTGAAGATGCAGCTGTACGGGCAGTGAGCAAAATGATGCTCTTAATCCTGCCCCAGGCAGGGTGGGGCAGAGCTGTCCTCCCTCACATAGCCATTGGCATTTCTCAGGTAATCCTTTCGTGTAGAGTTATGTTTCTGGGGCAGCAGGGCTATCAGGGACATGTGGCTCAACTTGGTCTGAGTACTGGGCTAGAATCTGGCATCCCAGGGTCCTGGCCCAGCTCTGCAGCCCTAAGCTAGACCTTGTCCCTTTGAGGACCTAACAGCCTGGTGACAGGAACATGAAAAACTGGGCGAGGTAGAACCTGGTCAGGGTAATAAGATACACAGGCCAGAGACACTCAGAGGGATAGACATCTGTCCTGTGGAATCCAGGAAGACTCCCTCCCCCTCCCCCCACTCATCTCCCCCCTACCCGAGGGCAGGCTGGGGCAGCCCTTTCTTCTGACGCTGCCCAAATTCCTGCAGCCACCCCAGGAAGCAGGGCCCAACCCCCTCCCAGTCCTTGCTCAGCCTGGGCTTGCAGCCACCTGTACACCTCCGAATCTTGGGTTATATTTGGTTTAACTTACAGCTTGGGACTTCAGGGCAAAAGGGCAGGCGTGTATGCAAATGAACAAGCAGATTTATGCAAAAACGCTATCAGGCTTGTGCTCACAGATTTCCTGGAGGCAAAAATAATGGTGTTTTCATCTCCCTGCTGCACTGAGTGACCATCCCTTGCTTGGGTGTGTAGTGATTGGACTCGGGCTTGTAATTAGTCCATATTTTTAGTTCATGGGCAATTCTCAATGGTAACTGGGTCTATTAAACTTGATTCAGATGTGACAGCTTAAATTGTAAACAGCTGTGAAGAGTTTCATACTTAATTACCATATTTAAGTTTTGCCATAAAGTGCCCATACTGCCATCAAAAATGTAAATGACGGAGACATTCAAATGAGATTTTATACTTCGTGAAGTTTAATTGGCATGGATCAGTCAGCTTGTTTAGGGATTTTAAATAAAAAAAAAAAAAACCTAAAGGCAGTAGCCACGGATTCATTTCTCAGTTAAATTGAGTTGTCTGGCGGAGAAGAAGGGAGTGGGGCAGAGGCTGGTTAAGCCTGAACTTGTACACTTGAAAGGGTACGGGCCTTTCTTCCCTAGGCCCAGGCTTTCCGAAGGAAGCTAGGTGTCGCCTCCAGCTATAGCTATGAGCTCTGGGACTTGCACTCCCAGAAGCTGACTGAGTAACCCTGAACTAGAATCAGAGAGAGGAAGGGGTTGAATTGAATGTGGGAGTGCGAAGCCTCAGGATGCCTGCCTCTTGGGACAATGCGCTTCAGCCAGCTTGTTGCACCTCTGGAGGGTGGTGATTCTTGCCTTTAGGGAGCACCCAGATGGGATGACACAGGCATGTGAGCTTGTGACATGAGAAAGGGGGTGACATTTGAGTTGGGTTTGAAGAGTAGATGGGAGTTGCCCAAGGGTGAAGGCCCAGGGTGTGGCCCCTCCTTCCAGGTGGGTTATGGCACTGAATGGCTTTGGTTCCCTGCCATGGGCACTCATTGACATCTTGCTCCTGCCAGGAAATGTATAAGCTTCCTACTGCCTTTCTGGGACACAGTTATAAGCCCTCTGACTCTGTATAGTACTAACCAGTGTGACCTTTGCTGCTGTAGCTCATTCAGACAGTGGTCAGACCCTTTCCACCTCTGGCTTTTCTGTTTTTTGATTCCAAGGGTTAAGTAAGTATGTGAGGTCCTCTAGTAATTAGGGAGGACTTCTCAGAGGAAGTAAGCCTTACACTTAATTGAATTTAGGGAAGCCCAAAGGGAAGGGGAAAAGGTGGAGGTGAACAGCCATTGCCGAGGCGGGAGGGCTGGAATGAGGGTGGGAACCTTGGCTGGGCTACAGGTGGTGAAGATGCCACCCCCCCCAACCGGTGGAGAGGGTGTGGCCTCATTATAACCTGGCTGCTTTGTGACCTGGGAGGGGCCAGGACTCTGCCTCCATCCATCAGGCATTCCAGAGCCTTGGAATGGAGCCAGGGTGGGTCTGGCCAGGACCCCCAGCCTCCAGTTCAGACTTGCTGTTACATGCTTAATATGCACCCCTCCCCTGACCCCACTTCCTGTTTTTCAGGCGCAGGCTGTCACCCTCACAGTAGCCCAGGCCTTCAAAGTTGCCTTTGAGTTTTGGCAGGTGTCCAAGGAAGGTGAGCCTTGTTCACAGACATTGGGGTGGGGGTAGAGGGAGTGTTGAAGAAGGCTGGCAGAATGGGGTGGGGAGGGGTTGGTAAAGGCCTGGGCTGACTCCCACCTTCATTACCTACCTGATGTATGACCTTGGACGGTCCCTTTACCTCTCTGAGTCTCAGTGTCCCTATCTGAGGAAATGGAAACAGCTGTCTCTCCCCCCAAAGTGCTTGTGGAGATTAACTGACATCTGCATTTCTTTCCTCCCTGTTGGAGACCTACCCCTGTCCCCTGAGGTTGGCCATAGCTTACTCCCTGCCCAGCAATTCCCCGGATGGAGTGCTGGGGTCGGAGTGCTAGGGTCAGAGGCGCTAAAGCGCTGTGCCTTGGTCCCACAGAGAAGGAGAAGAGGGAGAAAGCCAGCCAAGAGGGAGGGGATGGCCTGGGCGGGGGCCGCGGCGACAGCACCCCCTCGTTGAAGAACCGTGAGTCTTGGGCAGGGGGAGGGGGTGGAATCAGCTGCATGACATGGGGTCTGCCCTTTACCCAGAGGGCCCCACTCCCTCCTGGGCTGGAGCAAACTCTTGGTTTTTTTATTTTTGTTTTGTTGTTAAATAAATAATACATGGTCGTTATAAATTAGAAAATGGAGATAAAGGGGAAAAGTTACTCATTATGACGCATGTTCTTCCACATAGGTTCCTATGCAAAAATATGAACATATGTATATACCTCCCTGTATATACTTTACATCCTGTGTGGGATCTCCTAAAAACTTAACACCTGTTGTGAATATAAAAGTTCCAGCCTAAACCATTAGTTGGGGAGAAGTTCTCACATTGGGGGCAGCTGTTCAGCCGCTTTGGGAGGTACCAAAGTAGGGCTCTGGGTGGTCTCAGTGATAGACATGGGAAAGGCCATGCCGAAGGAGGGAGTCCGGACCAGGACAGCCCAGAAGGCTCCTCTCCCACTGACACATCTGACCGGACCCCTCACAGTGGTCGCCACTGGGAACCTGCTGGACTTGGAAGAGATGGCCAAGGCCCCGTTGTCCACGGTCAGCGCTAATACCACTAACGTCGACGAGTCACTGAGGCCTCAAGCCTTGAATAACAGCAGCGTTGTCTGGGTGAGTGTTCATGTGGCCTGCTGACCCCACAGGGATCCAGTGAGCCTCAGCCTGTTCCTGGGGTGAGGCCTAAGGGTGGTCCAGGGCCTGGCACCCATGACTTACAGGCATCTAGAAGGGTCAGACCCAGCCCAGCAGCACCCAGACCCAGGGTAGGGGATAAACAATATCCCCTTTGAACCCAGGGCTACGTCCTCAATAGGCTTGGCTCCCAGCACAGCTGTCTCCTCACAATGCCCAGCCTCTTGGCCTGAGCACCCAGAGCTCAACCCACCACAGGACGAGCTAAAGGCTCCCTTGTTCTCTGTGTGGGCAGTTGGCTCCTGACACCCCTCCTCGCTTAGCCACTGAATGAGGAGTCTGAGACTTGGGCAGTCAGCAGTTGGTCCCTGACACGCTCTGTGACTTAGGGCAGACCCCTGACCTCTGTGTCCCAGCTTTTTCATCCCTTCAGTGAGGGCGATGACCTCTGCCTGCAGCATCTCCCAGAGGAACCTGATTTTTAAAATTAAAAGTAGTTTTCATTGGGAAATAATTTTAGAATTATAAAATGTTACAAAACAATGCAAAGAATTCCTGTTTACCCTTCATCCAGACTTCCCAAACCTTAGCATCTTATGTAACCACATTACAGTGATCAAAGTCATTAACACTGATACGACACGATTATATAATCTTAGGCTTTATTCACATTTCACCACTTGTCCCCACGGTGTCCTTTTTCTGGACCAAGGTCCATTGCAGAATCGCACATTACTTGTCATAGCTCTTTAATTTTAAATAATCTGGCACATTGAGGGACATGAAAAACTGTGAAATCCCGCTGCCAGTTGGGGGCCGCCCAGCGTCCACTGAGCAGGCGCGCTGAGCCTGTTCTCCGCTGTCTGGAACCACCCTTGGCCCCTGCCCATGCTCAGGGAGACTGCGGAGGCCTCGCCCATTGTTTTCCCACTGAGGCAGCTCTCCCTGGAGCTTGGAATTTGGGCTGGGCTTTTGGAAGCAGATGAAAGCAAAAAAACCTTCCCCGCCCTCCTCCTCTCAGAATTGAAAGCCTTAGCAGTCATTCAGCTCAACCCCCTAATTTGACAGGAGGAAAAGCAGAGTCTCAAAGAGGAGTAGTGTCTTGCCTAAGGGGTCACTCAAGTAGTGACAGAGCTGGGAATGGAACCCACCCAGGCGCTCTTTCTCCTGTTCCACATCCCAGGTTTGGGTCCCTGGGCTGAGGTGCTGCTGGTGGTAGCCAGGTGGGAGACCTGCTTATGCCTGTTCCTTCAGGTGCTCACCAGACTCCTATGCTTGTGCTGGAGTCCCTATAGCTTACCCAGGGCTGGGACAAGTCCCAGCTATGAGCATGGGCCTCCCGACCTAGGGCTCATATCTCCCACTTTGTTTTCCCCAAGGAGCTGGATGATGACCTGGATGAAGCATTTTCAAGGTAACATTACTGGGCTCCTTTTGCTGGGGAAGGAGGCCTGGCATTTGTCGGCTGGTCTCTGGGGCCCTTTGCCATGTCTGAGAGCATGAATTCTGACCTCCAGAACAAAAATCTCAACTTGAATGCCTCCAGGGATGGGGACCTCACTGTCTGGGGTTGGCCAGGTCTGCTAGAAAGCTCTTGCTATTAAGTCAGAAACTATTCCTAGTGGCTGCTTTACCGTAGTTGGAGCTGAACTAAACACACTGCTATTGCTCAGGCAGACTTCCTCTTCCTGCACCTGGTGTAACCTTCAAAAAGTGGCTTTTTTGCAGCCTTTGTTCCCTCCAGAGGTTTTACATTTATGGAAAGGGGCAGGGAGAAGGCAGTGCTCACTCAAGCCCACAGAGCATTCCATAGAGGAGGAATGTCAGGCACAGCAAGGAGATACTTTCCTTTAGCCTGGGGTGGTGGCATTTCTCCTTCCCGGGGGCCATCCCTTTAGCCATGGCTACCGTTGGCTTGGGAAAGGGCCACCGAGAAGGCTGAGGAGAGGCCCGGCAGCTCAGGGTTCCCAGTTGGCTTCCCTTTCTCCCTGGGGACACCCAGCAGCCCCCTACATTCCTCTCCCTCCTCCTCAAGCCCTTCCTGCCCGAGCCTGGGGAGCCCCTGGCCCCGGAGGCGGGGACCAGCATGTGTGGCTCCTTCCTGGAGGCAAAGACATTCGTTTACTGTTTTCCCTGCTTTGCTGGCTGGCTGTCCGCCTCATTTGAAGAAAATCTTCCATTTGCTTTTTCCAGACTACCCAAGTATCATGTTCCTTTTATTAAGAACTTCAAAAATCAGCAAAGCATTAAATAGGAAGTAATAATCCATAATCCCACAGCCCAGGCTTTTGGGCTTAATCCTATACAGATGCATTGTTTTGCATTGATCAGCTCGTCATATTTACATTTGGGGGTCCTGATTTTCACTTATCACTGACAAATCGGGAGCATTTCTCCAGGCTGTTGAAAACGCCTTAGGCACACACACATCTTTCATCCACTGCCTGCATTCCTTTAAGGACATGGGCCGTAATTTACTTAACTCTCCCCTGTTCGCTCCTTAGGTTGTCCCCCTTGTTAAATTCATTTTTGGATGGCACTGTGTTGAACATAGTTACAGCCAACAGTTTCGTGGTTGTACTGTCTCCCTCCCACGTGTGCCCCTCTCGCTGCCCTCGCCGGTGCCGCCCTTGCCCCTTTCTTGGGCATTTCCCGATGGAGCCGTGAACGGTGTGGGTGCCCCCGCCTCTCTATGGCGAGAATGCCACTGCCTGCCCCACAGTTTTCTGAGCCGTTTGACCGTCAAGGGTAGGCTGTCTGCTTAGAGACTCTACCTCTCCTGACATCTGAGACTTTCTTTTTTGGCCCCTGTGTCCTGGCATTTTCCCACCCGTGCCCTCTCACTTCTGACCCTGGTGCTGATTGGGCTGGACTGGCTCCTCATGCCCCCGCCAGCCCCTTGCCTGGGCCCTCGGCTCATACAGCTCTGCCTTCCAGGCTCGCCCAATCTCGGACGAACCCTCAGTTCCTGGACACTGGACTGACAGCACAGGACATCCATGACGCCCAGTGCCTCTCGCCCGTCGACTGGGACAAGCCTGACAGCAGCAGCACTGAGCAGGACGATCTCTTCAGCTTCTGAGCGCCCAGGGCTGCCGGGGCATGTGACCAAAGTCTCCTGCGGTTGGGGTGGGGCAGCCCCAGGACCCCCAGCCACCCTCTTCTGGTGCACAGCACTGTCAGCCTACAGATCACAGCTGCAGCCAGTCGAGCAAAGGAAAGGAACCTTTTTTTTAATCCCGCTGTCTAAGAACTGAAAGGTGCCTTGAATATTTATTCAGTGACTTCTGGTTCAACTCGGAAGCTGGTTCTATGTCAGGCACAAGCGCAGTGTTAAAACCAGCTTCCTGCCTTCTCTTGAGCAAGCTCTGCTCTGCTGTGGGTGTCCGGACAGTGACCAAAGCATTTCTTGTCCCTTTTCTCTAAGGACCCAGATTTCCCTGGAGGCAGCCCTGCTCCTCACTGAAGGCAGTAGGAGCATTCATTTCTGTCACCTTCTGAGCACAGGAGGGCACTGCAGCCTCATAGAGGACTGCATCCTTCTGCTTGTCTGCCGCAGGGGCCCCAGCAGGCCTGGGTTTGAGCCCCTGGACCTGGGGATTCTCAGAGACAGAGGGGCGGCCCCTGACCAAAGATGACACACAGCTGGCACTTTAAAGCACACACAACAGGTGTGGCTCCCAGGGTGCACGACGGTGTTGCAGTGCAAAGAGCTTTCTTGCTGCCCTTCCACGAGAAGGGGCCCAAAGTCCCCGAGGATGGTCCGTCAGTGCTCTGACCCAGTGTGACCAGCTGCCCATGGACTCCCAGAGTCTGCTGCATGGCTGCCCTCCAGTGGCATCCCCCGCCACTTTTCCCCATATGGATGAGCTGTGCTCACTCCTCCCTTTTATCTGTGTCTGAGTGTCCCTGAGCCCCACCTCCCGTACTTCCTGGATTTGAGGAAGAATATTTTGTTGCCCTTTTATAGATGAGAAAACTGAGGCCACCAGCGTGAAAGGGGTAGAGTCTAGAGTAGAATGCAGACCTGATGCCAAAGCTGCCTTCTCACCTATGCCTCACACAGTTCACACATCCTTTTTTCTAGCTTTGTTGTCCTCCCAGAAACCAAAAACCCCAGCTATTTCATGACCAAAATGTGTTTTGTAACAAACCATCTGGTGCCTTTCCACACAGAACTGGCAGGGGCCTCCGTGCCCTGCTCGCTGCCTCATTGCTGTTGATTTCCGGGAAAATGGAATTGTTTGACGTCTGTTAATTCAGGCGGTTAAACAAAACCAAACTCTAAGCATCCTGACACTCTTGACCTCCCGGGTCAGGACACACCAGCAGCAGCCTGTTTTCAGGGTCTTCCTTCCTGCCTCCGTCTTAGTCTCCACAGGGCTCCCCACATCCTGAAACCCAGCCAAGCTGCCAGCACTTCACCATCGTGAGGTGCCTCCTGGGTCTTGCTTTGCTAATCTTAAGTAAGACACTGCTGATAGTCAGAGCAGGTTTCCCCAGCCCAGGAAAACACCATTTCTTAGAATCTACTTGTCTAAGCACTTATACCAAAACACAAAGACAGAAGTGCCTGGGTGAGGGGCGGGGTAGGGTTTGTAGGGCCTTTATCAAAATACAACTTCCTTTCTCTGCTCAGCCCCTACACCCCTGCTGCTCTCCCCTGACCTTGGTATCAGCCCCTGTTTTTGTCATGAGGCAGCGTGGGTTGGGCCTGACAAGCTGTCCTTGGCACTGGGGTCCAGGAGCCCTGAGAAGGGCCGGGCTGTGTTTGTATATGTTGGACTGCGGCCTTCACCGTGGTCTCTGGGCACCTGCGGTTGGTGTGCTCCCCGTGTGCCTACAGATAAGTCTTGTGCTTTTCTCCGTGTTGTTGTAAAGGAATTTCTAATGAGGAAAGGACAAGTAATAAATGCTCTCTTTTTGGAAACACAAAGAGCACTTGGATGGAGCAACCTAGGACAATGTGGGAGTGGGCGACCAGCAGCTCCTGCCCTCCGGTGGGCGGAGCAGCAGTGACCACAGGCTGGAGCCCATCAGGACCCCCTTTTCACTCAGCAGATGGGTGTGATGAGGTCATCTCTGGGCCCCTCAGTAGGGTCAGCACCCAAGAGGTCTCTGAAAACCTAGGTTTGGACTTTGTAACCAGGGTCTGCGAAGCCCCAGGATGTGCATGCAATGTGTGTGTGTACGTTTTTCTTGGGGAGGGTGTTGTCTATCATTTCCATCACATTCTCAAATGGGTCCTCAAAATTTATTCATTTGACAGACTGTGCTGAACACAAACTGGGCCTGGGGCGCAGTGCTGGGGGTGGCAGTCCAGACAGGGTCCAAGTGGATTCAGGATGTGTGACTTGGGTGTGATGGCACTGGGATGGGGGGTGGGGGAAAGTGGCTTTGGAGACCCAAGGTCTAGCCCTGGCTCTGCCACTTAGAGACTTAAGTGGATCAGTCAACTTCTTTCCTTGAACCTCAATTTCCCCACCTGGAAAAAGGGTGCAATAAGCCCCACCCTTCCTACCTCCCTGGTTTTATGAGACTCAAAGGTGACCACTGTCATATTGGTGGTGTCCTTAGAGGGCTTATCTAAAGGTTATCTCAGGAAATTTGGAGCAAATACGTTTAAGGAATGAAAGTAAAATTGACAACCAAGAGTTGCTGTTAACTGAGCTCTTACTCTGTGCACGGGCTCTGCTGAGCTTTCAGCTTTGTCTCATCACAGTAGCCCTGTGGAGCCCAGATGGGATCAGCCCCTTTTACAGATGCAGGCACCAAGGCGCAGGGAGGAAGGCAGTCACCTTCTGGCACTTGGCAGAGCCACAGCCCAGACTCAGAAATGTGACCTTTGACCCACGATGTTGTGGCCTCCCAGGAGCCATGTCTGCGGTCGTGGTGCCTGTGACCTGGCGACCCGCAGGCACAGCCCTCACAGAACAGCCGCTCTCCAGGCTCCAGTGGGGGTCTCCTCAGACATTCATGCTTTGTTCCTTTCAAACAGTGATTCTCAAAGTGTTCAAACCCAGAGGCAAAGCCCCGAGATGTCAGCCGGCGGCAGACGCTGTGAATTCTGAGTGGATCCTGGGTGACTAAATTCTCTTTCTTCTTCCCCCGTAATCTGAAAAGACACCCAACAAGTTCATCTTTCGGTTTAAATTTGGCCAATGTCTTTAGTCTCTGGATGTCTCAAATTATGAATCCTGGGCACCCGCTGTCTGCTCTTTCATGCGTAACGGAAAAGCCAGGAAGAACAAAGTCGCCTTTCAGGTCTGATTGACCTTCAGCTTCGCTGGGGGATGTTGGGGTCTCTCCCAGGAGGAGAAACCACCCCCATTAAATCTCTCCAAAGACTGTGACAAACCTGGATAGGGAATCTGGGTAGATTCTGTGCCCTTGGCGCTGGCTTGGGGTTGGAGCTGCCGTGGGGTCTCTCCTGACCCCAGCCTCCCTCCCTTGGCTACCCCTTGTAGGGATCACAACAGGTGTCCCGTTTGTATATGAAGAGGGGGGCCTTTCTCCAGTGCTAACTACATGCCCGGCCCTCTTAGGTTCTTTATAACATCAGTGATACTGGTCCTAACAACCGTGCGACAAGGTGGATGATCCTAGTCTCATTTTCAAGATGGGACAGCTGAGGGTCAGGGAGGATCATAACCAGTACGGAGTGGACCTGCAATTGGAGCCCCAGTCTGTCTGACTCCAGAGCTTATTCCCATGGCACCACCCACCCGTGGGGTGAAGGACAAGTCCAAGCTGAGCTGCCCGTGCCCTGCTCTGTGCCGCCAGCTGCCCAGCAATGGGCAGCCTCTGCCAAAGGACAGGCAGGAGATGCTGGCCAGTGGGTGTTTCCACAGGCAGGTTGTCAGGCCTAGGCCAGGCTGGGTACCTGAGGCAGGGGCTGTCTTCATAGACTGGTTAGGACAGATCCTTCCCGCCTCTTCCCAGGTGGCTGCCCTCTGGGGCTGCTGCTCTGGACATGCCCAATTTAGGACTCAGCGGGGTGTGTCTCATCACATCGGGGCCCTGTCTTGCCCTAGTAGATGCTGTACAGCCTATGGGGCACAGGGTGGGAGGGGGCCCAGAGTGAGCTTTGGTGCAGACTCGGTGTGTTGTGGGTAGTGAATGCCAGCCTCAGAGGGGCTGGGAAGGAGGGGAGCACGATCTGGAGCACCGCAGCCATGTGCATGTCAGCTAGGTTAAGCTGCACAGTGACTCTGCTAGTGGGCATTGCTAGCCTTTTTAGAGATAAAACTAAAGCCTACGGAGCTTTTGCAGGCCTGGGATTCAAAGCCTGCATTCTCCACTGGCCTGGGGTGACCCTGCCTCTCTGCCGGTCACTTGAAACATTTGGACATCACAGTGATCTTGCTTGCTTAGGAGCTTCTGAGCCCAGCACAGAATGACCTTAGCCAAGTGCCCAGAGCCTAGATGCTGGATCAGGCTGGAGTTTTCCTTCTAGCCAGGATAGGTGTGAGCTGTGCCACAAGGTCTTATTGCCAAACAACAATTCTGACACTACCTGCTGAACACCCCTGCATGGGGTGGGGATGCCAGGGTCTGGCTCGATTTCTTCAGAGTCCAGGGGTTGTGGGTCATGGTGCCCTAGAAAGTTCCTGGGTGTGGGCTAGGTATGCACCATACCAGGGGGACATTGGAAGTCGGTTGAGGAAGCCAGGGGGCTCCTGCAAGAGGGGAGTGTTCCAGTTGGGTGCTGAAGGAGAATAGAAAGGTTAAAGTCTGCCTTCGCTAGCTTGGGAACTTTGAGAGGCCAGGGCTTGTGTTTGGTTCACCCTGTGGCCCCAGGATCTAGCATAGTGCGGCCATCAGTGACTCAAGTCAGCTTAAAAAATACAACCAGCCTGGCTTCCTGTGAGAAACTGTTGAGAGAAGGGGCAGCCCTGGGTCAGTTGGCAAGCTGATGGACCGCTTTGCAGGTTATCTGTTCTGGAGGCAAACCCATCCTGTGGCCAACGCCCCCATGCGTACTGGGCTTTGACACTCAGCCAGCGGCCTGGCCAAAGATCTTCATTTTCAAAATGTCTTTAAAGCAGGGCTCTAGAATGTGGATGCTTCTCGAGCCCATAATGGTCTCCCAGCCTACCCTCTCTGTTCACAGTTGGGAACCGAGGCCCACAGAGGGACAGGACTTCCCCAGGCCGCACGGGCAGTTAAGCAGAGCTGAGATCTGAGCTGTATTCTTTCCCACAGACGCCATGCCCAGCCCTCCATCCACCGGGTGGAGAGGAAAGAAATCCTTTCCCCACACCCGCTGGAAGGGGGCCGCACGCTTGAGGGCTGTGGGGAAGTGGAAGTGGTTATGATGAGAAGAGCTGGAGGAAGGACCTTGGGTTCTCAAGCACATAATCAACGCACCACCGTCTCTTCATTCTCCCTCCTCCAGGGCCCGAGGCCTCATCTGCAGCTTGAGCTGCAGGCGCAGCTGCCTGGAAGAGGGAAGAGGGGGTGTGGTTATGAGCCCAGCCTCTAGAGCCAGACTGGGTCTGAACCTCAGTTTTGCCACTTACTAGCCATGTCAGTGAGTTACTAGCAAATAATAGCCTGGGTCTCAGTTTACTCATGTGTAAAATAGGGTGATATCAGTACTGTCCAAACCAGGGTGTTGTGAGGAGTAAATGAGTCAATGAGTTAATACCTACAAGGTGCTGAGAACACTGCCCTCTGTGGCTGGCACTTGGTATTTACTGTCGTTGCAAGGACAGCTCTATGGGTGGGCGGGTGGGGAAATCAGTGGGGAAGACCAGTCTCACCCCAGAGGTAAGGCCCCTCAAGGTGGCAAAGTTGGGGAGGAGACAAGTTGGGGAGGAAGCTGTCCCACCAGCTTCCACCCTGACGCCACCCAGCTGTACCCTCTGGCCCCTCCCCACCATCAAATTGTGCCCTCAGCTAAAACTTCAAAAACTTTCTTTTCCAGTCAGGATTAAGTCAAGAATACATCCATCCTCACCCCCCCCCCCCCCCAGCTGTTTGAAGGAGGAAATGAAGCATGGAGCCGCAGGGTGGCTCGGTCAGGGGAGGCTGGGACGTGGGTGCCCACCAATGGTTCTGGCACATGCGATGTCCTCCAAGCATGACATTCAGCCCCAGCCCTGCCGAGCCACTCTGGGGAAGCGGAGGCCCCATGCATTTTCGCTTCCGCTGCCCGAGAAAGATCAGGAGAGAGAATGTCTCGAATGCTGCTTTATTGCAATAAGTTTGTCGATTCAGCTCATTACATTTAATTAGAATTATTTAATTAGAATCTTAATAAAAGAGTAAAGCAGGAAGGAGGCTGAGACGCGGAGGTAAGGAAATCCGTGCTAAGCGTGTGAAGTAGACCCAGCTGGCGAGGCTGGATGGCAGAGGGACTGCCAGGATATTTGCCTGGAAGGTTGGTGAAAGGGGCCTGCAGGTGCCAGGACCCCCAGAGCCCAAGGCTGGGCTCTCACCCACCTATTCTTTACCAAGTGGCCCCTGTGTGCTGCGGGCCCTGGGCTGAGGACTCTGGGCATATGGAGATGGAGCAGACCTATTCTCTGCCCTCAAGGGAAACAGACAAGAAGCCAGAATGTTGCAACGTCCAGGGCCAGAGGCTCCGATGGAGGAGGCAGAAGTCACAGTGCCAGGCACGGACAGCACGTCTCACCTGGCCTGGGGTGAGAAAGGCCTAGAACAGAGATGCCTGCAGCGACTCCTGCGCGTGGAGTTGAGGCTTCAAGCGCGTTCGGAGGGAAGGCGATGAGTTTGAGGTGCCTGCGGACACAGGCTGGAGAGGAGGTTCAGAGCAAGGACCTGGAGCCAGGCGGCTGGTTCCCTGTCCCAGCACCAGCACCGTGGGCTCCGGCACGCTGTGCCAGCTCTGAGCTTCATTTCCCTCACCTGTGAGTGGGGCAGCAGTGACCGCCCAGAGGGCCATCGTGGCCAGATGCGCTGACACGGGTGAAGCACTTGGAACGGGCTGGCACGTGGTCAGTGCTGTGCGTTAGCTGTCAGGATTGTTGTTCTTATTGCCCAGGCGGAGATGTCCAGTGGGTGGTCAGTTACACAGGTCTGGGCGCTGATTTGAAAGTGGTCAGTGAAACCACGGGTGTGAGCGTGCACCCCAGAGAATACGGGGAGCACATCACCTCCACTCCCTTTTCCTCATTCTCTGAAAAACTTGTTTTGTTCAGAGATCTGCCTCCAACAGAGCCCTTGCTCTTCAGGGCAGCTGAACTCACAGCCCAGCCTCAGGTCATGGGATCCCCCCTGGCGCTGGTCCCAGCGAGGCTCTCCCACAGTCAGGGGAGAGCCCCCCCCCACCTCCCTCCCTTCGTCTCCCTCTCCCCGCTGCACACTCACAAAGAAGCAGGTGGCCCCGCTGCCACCCCTTAGGGAGCCAGACCTAGCGTGAAGCCCTGGTGTGGCTGGTAAACCATCTCCAATTAAAAAACCCCAAACAGCGCTGATTTGTAGCATTTACTGACTTCCATGGTGTAAATATCCCCTCCGTGGCCAGTTTCAAGCTGCCAACTTGACCGTCACTGAACGTGGAGTTAGGATGCGCGCGTCCGCTCTTGCAGCCAGCGGCCCTGGAGGGTGTGGAGCTGGGGGAGAAAAGCACCAGCCCCCCGACAGCCGGCAGCCGGCAGCCGGCAGCCGTGGGAGCTGCTGCGGTGAGAGAGAAGAGAATTTTTAGCCCAGCTACAGAAAGTTTCAGTCTGTGCCTTGAGCCAAGAGTTTAGTGATTGAAGCTTGCTGTTCTTTTTCTTTTAACCGTCCAGTGTCACAGCAGCAGCCACCCCATCTGACATCTTGGTGCCATTCCTGTGCTCAGTGGCAGTCGCCATTCAGGCCTCAAAGCCTGCCTTCAATGGCACTTTTTCCAGATGGCCACAGGCCATAGTTTAATTAATTAATTTAATTTAATTAGTGGTTTCGCCACTACATAGATTCTCATTCCTAGATACTAACTGGATTTTTGCTTCCTTCAGCCCTAACTAGACCAGATAATTATTTTTTCCCATTTCTTTATGGATATCTTGTCTGAAACCCACCTCCTCAGACCAGTTTCCAAACTAGTCAGGTTTCTTGGTGGAAAACAGTGAAAATGGATGCTAATTTAAGCGGAACAGGAATTTATTGGCAGGATACCAAGGAGCTTGCAGAATCAATTAGAGAACAGGATCAGGGAAGGGACAGATGTGGAGGGGGCTGGCAAGAGGCCCCCCAAACAAGAAAGGGGGTTGAGTGCTGATCAGGAAAAGAAATAACAGCAAATGTTCACTGTGGTGAGGCAATGTGCCAGCATTTACCTGCATTATCTCAATTTCATCTTCACAATGATCTTTTATCAAATTCATTTTGCAGCTAGGAAAACATCTGAGTTTTTTCATCAGTAACAACCCCAGACTTCCGGGGTACTGTGAGGACCAGGCTGGGTACCATGGATGCTGGACAGCTCAGATACCGGGTTTTTGGAGGGGTTGCCCTAAGTTTAGGCCAACCTTGGCCTTTGGGCCTCCCAGAGGCGGGAAGAGCCTGTCCAGTCTGAGCACTTACTGGTTCTAGACACCACTGCTGTTGCCCTGCTTGGGACAGGCCCTGGGCCAAGGGGGCATCATCCCGGGGACTGTGGCAGCCACAGCTGAGCCGGAGAGCTCCTCACCAAAAGCCAGCTGTGTAACAGAACACGTGTTTTCTGTCAGGCCTCAGCATGTGGGCAGTCTGTCATGACACTGGCTGCAGCCAACAGCCTCCAGTGGGGCCCCTGCTGTGTAAATGGAGAGATGCTGGGTTCTAAGAAGCAGAGAGGTGTGAGCCCTCTGTCCCCCCACCTGGAAAGAGGAGAGGCTATCTGAAAAAGAGAGAGGTTGACGAAAGCCCAAGCATTGGCACAGGGGCCTCCTGCTGGACCAGGAGTCAGACTAGGAGTTCCTGAATCAGAAGGGGTATCCCTCCTTAGAATGGGGGCTCCTTCGAGTAGAGTGACATCTCTTCCAACAGACCAGAGGTCCCATGCGCAAGGCTGTTTCCCACCTCAGACTGGGGCTTCTAAGGTGGAGTGTCTCTTCCCTCAGATTGGGCCATCTGGATGCCGGCTGAGTGTCCTAGGAAGTCAGTGCCAGCAAACCCCACACAGGGTGGAGGCATGGGACTAGCAGAGCTGGAGGAATCTGATTATACTGAAGGGGAAATGGAGACCCAGGGAGGGCGGGGACCTGCTGAGTTCATCCGCGGGAGGGTGGCTAACCAGGACAGTCTCCCAGGATTCCCACTTCCCAGCCAGATGGAATTAGGGGGACAGGGGGAGGTGTGGCCTTAGGAATGCAGCTCCCAGAGCCAGGCCGGAGGAGGCAGCCCTGCGGGGATCCAGGCTGCCAACCTGCCCCTTGGAAGAGCCTCCTGTTGTTCTGTTCCGGATGTTTGAATCCTTGGCCAGGCTTCTGGGCGATTGCCTCATCCTGCTAGGGCGGACAGATGTGCACAGCTGGAGGAGGGACTCTCCGTGGAATCCAGCCCTGTCCAACATGGGCCTGGGCCATAGGAGTTCAAAATCTTGGTCTTGTCCTGGCCTCCACCTTTACCTGGTTGTGAGGATCTGGTCAGGGTCATGGCCTCCCTGGGCCTCAGTTTCCTTTTCTTTCTAATGAGGGAAATTCTTCATTCTTTCATCAACCATTGACTCAATATGTGCCCGGCTCTGTGCTGAGCCCAGCGTGAGCCAGACCCAGCAGCCCTGCCTTCAAAGAGTTTGTGCTCCATGCGGAGCTGACAGTGAACATCTCTAGCCAGTTTACTGAGCTCTCTGAGTACAGGGGTCTTAACAGGGAGCAGTTTCATTTTCCTTTAATCACTGGCCCCAACTGTGCAGTGGTGGGTCCCAGGGTCTTGTGGCCACATTCAGTTATTACAAAACCATCTGTTTGAAATCCCAGTCCTAGAGGCAATTTCCCTTCCTTTGTCCCCAGCCACCAGACCTGAGGAACTTGTAGTGTTTGTGTGTGTTACTTGGAAAGCCCTGGAGGGGCCGTCTGACCCCGTTTTGGGGCCTCTATTCAGAACATGGGGTGCTCAGCAATTATTCACCCCAGCTCTGCACCCAGTTGTCAATTCTGGGGCAAATGGAGAAGCTCCTTCCAATATTCTATTAGACATATAATCCTATCCTCATGTGACAGTTCTGACAAGTGCTTTAAAAGGAAGTATAGAGCCCTGGCCGGGTGGCTCAGTTGACCGGAGCATCGTCCTGTACATCAAAAGGTGGTGAGTTCGATCCCTGGTCAGGGTTCATATAGGAGGCAACCAATTGATGTTTCTCACAACATTTGCCTCCCTCTCCCTCTCTCCCTCCCCCTCTCCTTCCCTTCCTCTCTCTCAAAATCAATAAAAACATATCCTTGGGTAAGGATTTTTAAAAAAGAAAGTGTAAAACTATTCTAGTCCCCTCTGGGGCTATCCCCAGGAAGTGACTTTTGAGGCCAGGCCGGGCTGAGGGAAAGCGCATCCAAGTTCCTGAAGCAAGAAGGAGCACGAAATGTTGGGGAGACAGGCAGGCCGGTGTGCTGGGGGCGGTGAGACTGAGAGGAGGCTGATAAGTGAGGCTGGGCTGCCAGCAGCCAGGGCAGCAGCAGCATTTATAGGCCATTCACCCTGCACGGCACTCCCCCCAATAATCGCACAAGAGGAAATCACTCTGGCAGCCCCCTTTTCTAGATGGAGGTTTGCATTTTGCTCAGCAAGGCGAGACGACTTGCCTGAAATCACACAGGTACACAGGGAAGCTGGGATTTGAACCTGGGTCCGAGCTGGAGCGTCACCAGCACAGAACAGGCCTGACCTCTGAGACCATTCAACTCGTCTGTGCTCCATGATCCCAGCAGACCCAAGTGGATATCTGTCCTGCCCCAACCTCCCCCTTCCCTTTGCCTGCCTTACCTGGGAGCCTGAATGGGGTGGGACATAGGCAGGCTGTGGTCAGTCTTGGAGGCGAAGGAGCCACGAATGGCAAGAGAAGTAAGGGCTTTGGTGCCAGCAGGTCTGGGGGCTGGTCCCCACGCTCCTCATTGAGCTGTGTGACCAGGGGTCAATACCTTCCCTCTCAGTTTCCTCTTTTGTCAAATACTCACCCTTTTAAGTGCTTTTATTCCCATTTTACAGATGATCCAGAGAGGGGAAGCAAGGCAGTGGTCCCGAGGCCCCTATGACGCAGGCTGGGTCTCTTTCCTCTGTACCTTTCCGTCGCCCTCCTTCCAGGGGGTGGGGCAGGGTCACTCACAGTGGACTTACGGTGGGCAGCTGATGCAGAGGCTCAGATTTTGGAAGACTGGGCTCTGGTAATAGGCTTGGGGAGTGCAGCCTGAGCCCCTCCCCCACCCGCGCCCGTCTCTGGGCCTGCCTGGTTGCTGATGCTGATTTCCCTGGGGCCCCATCTGGTCTGTGCAGGCCATTCCTTGCAGACACCAGACTCCCGCAGTCCGCAGCACTCCCAAGGGTCCCCGCTTCCCACATACCTAGTGTGTGTGCACGCGCACGTGTGTGTGTGTGTGTGTGTGTTCGTGTTCCCAGCATTTCGGCTGGGGTGGAGCTTCAGCTGGGCTGAGGGTGGCATGTGTCAGTCCCTGAGTATCTCCTGCCTACTCCCACCCTGGGTACAGCTCAGATCCCAGGCCTGAGGGGCTGCGATGCCAGAACCCTGATGGTCCTCAGTCCAGTCTTGGATGCCGTTCACATCCCTGAGCCCCAGCTCATGTCGTAACCATGACTCTGGTTCCAGGCCGAGACCCAAACCTGCCCCTAGCCTGATCCTGATCAGAGTCCCAGGCTGAGTCCTAATCCTGGCTCCAAGCTGATCCCTGGCCTTGTTCTAAAACTGAGCTCTTCTCTTTTTTCTAGACATTTCTTTGACCCTGGTTCCAGGTAGGCGCTTACTATAGATTAAGCTCTAAAGCTAATGCCCAAATAAATCGCGACTCTGGTCAGAAATTCAGTCATGATCCAGCCTTAAATCAGTGCTGACCTCAATCCTTGGCTGAACTGTGATGGTGGCCACAGACTGACCTCTAATTTCCAAACAACAAACCCTTGACCTGAAACCTAACCCAGCTGGAGCCCAGGGTCCCTTCAAATAACAGAAAATGTGCTGGGACCAGAGGAATGCTTGTGTTTCATTGGGCAGAGCTGTGGATACTGCACAAGGCCCGGAGGGGTGTCAGGATGAGAGTGGCAATTTCAAAGGCGAGAACGCCCCGGCCAGGGACTGGTAACCAGACTGCGAGGAGGGGGTGTGTGTGGAGGGCTCTGGGTCAGAGCCCACAGCTGTGGTTCTCATCTAGTCTCCATCATTTACTGAAACCTGATTTTGGATGAGTCCGTTGCCTTGTTGAGACTGTTTCTTCATCTTAAAATGGACCCAGCTGCTTTCCTCCTGCGTTGTGTGGCTCCTGAGAGCGCCCTTTGCCATCTCACCTTTAGGTCGTTTTATATGCTGCCCGCTTGGCTGGACCACTGTCCCTTCCTTGTCCACCCCTGCATCCCCAGGCAAAATGCCCTTCCTCCAGGAAGCCTCCCTGAAGTTCCTCTGGTGGACCTAAGGACGTTACCCAGATCATCCTTCAGTGGGAGACTCGGTGCCCCAGGTCTGCAGGCAGCCTTCACCCCTCAGCGTCACCCCAGTCCGGCTGCCCACGTCCAGTGACTGTTCAGGAAGCACTGGCAGGAAAGAGAATCGAAGACCCAGCCATCTCCACCCAATTCAGAACAACTCTGAAGGCCCCTTCTAGGTCCAGGGCTCCCACAGGGTCAGCTGAGGCTGCCATTGGACCAGTATTGGGGTCTCGCCTCCCCCACCCAGCTTCCTGCCCCTCCATCTCAGAACACTCCCTAAAACGCCTCCCTCTGACCTCCCTCCCAGATTCTGCCTCCTGAGCACCCAGCCTGTGACGACACCCCCGGTCCAAGTCATAGGTTACTCCCATGACACTGGGTCATCATTTTTGTAACATAATAATTTAGGGTACTTCTTTGTTTCCTGTCTACTTCCACTAAAATTGTCACGGAGGGGACATGGACACAGCACCAGCACCACATGGTGCAGAGAAAGATCGGAGGGGCGGGGAAACTTAGAAGCAAAGAAACAGCGTCACCAGCATGGGCGCCAGCCTGGCAAGCGTGTCTGTCCTCAAGTGCCCGGCGTCAGCCCAGAGGGTCCGCCTCAGCCAGAGGGCTGGCGGGCAGCGAGCTCCAAGAGGAAGGGCCCGCCCGCACCGCTGGCCCGAGAGGACATGGAATTTCTCTGAGTAATAAGAAATATATCAAGGGATGTCTGGGCGTGAGTGACACTGGGGAGTGTGCTCACCAAGGCCCAGGGCCGCACCCCGAGGACTTGGGAAGAGCCTTGAAGAGTCTCAGCACCCCCGACGCTGTCAGCTGCCCCCCACAGACCGGCCTGGCCCAGCCCAGCCAGCTCTCTCTAAGCTCCCAGAGGCCAGGGGGGAAAAGTGAGCCTCCAGGGCCCTCCAGGCTTGTCTCTCATCAAAAATATATGCTTCACAAGGGTAGGAGCTGAGTCTGTCTTGTTCCCTGCTCAGTAAATTATGTGTGTGCTATGGATAAATTAATAGATCAAAAGATAGGGGCTCAAAAAGCAATTTACAAATCCGAAACATTATGCAAGGCAGGGCATAATGGGAGAAATGCTGCTTCTAGAAGTTATTCCTTAGGAAGGGCCAAAAAAAAAGGCTATTAATAGACCCGATTAATAAACATCAGCCAAGGTAAATGTTAACAGGAAGCACCTCTGCAAACGCCACAGTCTCTCAGGCAGGGCTCCGGGCGGGATGGCAGGCAGACAGGCCCGGAGCGCCTCCTCCCTCCTGTTTGCTCAAAGCACATTCCCAATCCTGGGGGAGCCCCCTTTCTGAACCCCAGAGCAGGAGCGGGCACCCAGGCTTTCTGCATCCTGGAAGCTCCCTCTGCTCCGGCCACCCCAGCCCCTTAGATGTCCCTTAAAGGCACCAGGCTTGTTTGTGCCTCAGGATCTTCCTCCTCACTGTTCCCATTGTCCCCCCCACTCCCTTCAGGTTTCTGTACAAACGTCACCTCCTCACAGAGCCCTTTTCTGACCGCTCATGAAAATAGAGCCAGTGTCCCATTGCTGCCCATCTTTTATAAAGAACAAAAATTACCTAACTCTGTTTTAATGTATTGAAAGTATTTATTAAAACCTGCAAGTGTATCTATATAACATATGGATTTTATTTCATTTTTATCCAACTCCCGCTCTAGAATGAAGACAGGGACTTTTCTGTCCCATTTACTGCTGTGTCTTCTAGAACAGGGCCTGGCACTTTAGTAGGCACCCGGTAAAACTGCCCAGTGAGTGAGTGAGGGTCGAACTGGACAGGGTCCCTGCCCTCAGCCAGCTCCCCTCTAATGTGCAGTGCAGGGAGCTAACTACGCGGAGTGATGCAATGCAGGGGCGCAGGGAGCGCTAGCAGCGCCGGAAGGGCTTCCTGGAGGAGGCCTCATCTAAGCCAAGACCTGAGGGCTGAGTGGGAATTCTCCAGATAAGAGGAAGGAGGGGAGAGTTCCGGGCAGAGGGATGTACAGGTGCAGCGGTTTGAAGGCGAGAGAGGCTGGGAGGTTGGGAGAAAGTGCAGGAGTTTCACGCGCCTGCACCGGAGTGGGCAGCGGGGAAGGTGTGCAGGGGAGACCGGCTCACGGGCTGGGCACCGCTGCCCATGAGGGATCTGGATCGGACGCCAAGCCTGCAAGTGACGTCAGCAGATCATTTTTCTTCATAAACATTCACCATCTTCAGGAATTTTGACGTAGCCTCATCTCTTGTCCCAGGTATAAATATTATTCACTTACTATTTTGCATGTAACTGATTCACTTAAGTACCATCCAAATTTGTGTCGTGTACACAGTGACCTAAAACTAAACCTAATGAAAATGAAATAATGTTACAGCCCATCACCTGCTTAAGGCCCTGACCCCAAAGTCGACTTCCTCTTGTTAAAAAAGGGAGATGAACAGGTGTCATCGAGGTGCTGGAGACAGAGAGCACCTGAGGGACTTTCCCCTTGACAGAAGATGGGAAGGGAACGTCCTCGCTCTGTGACTCAGCGATACGTCACGCTGCGCCTGGCTTCCTCCTAAGATTATTGCAGTGACTACATAAAATAATCGCACACGTGACTAGTGGTAACATTTCCACACGGCGAGAAATGCAGGCATCGTCTCCTGAGTGGGCCGCTCGAGGTGGGCCTCACCGGGGCCGGGGTTGTGAGCGGCCTCCGAGTCCCCACATCCCCTAGTCAACCAGAGGACAGGGCTATGTAAGATTTTTTTTTTTTTTTGAACAAAGGTTTTGCTGCCAAGAAAAAAGGTTTAAAATGTTTGCACTCATCCAGTGCCCTCATTTCATGGACAAAGAAGCAGGTTTAGGGGAGAAGGTCTTTGCCCAAGGCCACAGGACAGGTAAGTGACAGAGCAGGTTCACTGACCCAGGTTTCCTGGTCTGTCTTTTTCCTTTGCTGAGCATCTGCTGGCTTAGAGGGACCTGGTCATGGCAGCCAGGGAGGAGGGAACACTATTCTTCTATTCCAGGGATTCCTATACCTGGCTTGGGGTGGGGGGCAAGGGATCCCTTTTGCTGCTTGTGAACTGAGGAAATATTACATAAAAAATCTAAAAAAATCTAATGTCCTCTGAGTTTCTCAGTTTTCTTCACTGGGCCCTGGCTGCCAAGGGAAGACAAGCGGAGGCACCAATTGTACCCCAAGTCCCTCCTTTATGGTGGCTCCTCCTCCTTAACAGCTCTTTGCCCTAAAAAATTCTGCCTGTTCAAATTATGAGAACTGAACACACTTTGTTTGCTGTGATTGTGGGTTTGCCACTGAAATCGATAACCCCTCTTGGGAGAGACATGCAATGCCTCCCCCCACACAGTGCGGCTTGCTCCCTGTCCCTAGCGGAGGGCGTCGTCGTCAGGGCTCCGTGGACTCCTCTGCTCAGCCGTATTTGATGTTTTCATGTCTTGAGACCTTTCACCTGCACATCCTGTGACTCTCAGAGTTTTCTGGGCTCATCAGCGTTTGCTGAAGCATCATCCTTGTTTATTTTAGGGCAGCTTGATGCCCCGGCCCTGGCCTTTTAACACTGACCTTTGCATAACAGAACGCAGCTGCTCAGCAGAGCAGGCTCTGGAGTCAGTGTGCCCGAGTTCAAATTCCAGCTCACTGCTTACTGGCTATGTGCTCTTGGGCAAATTGCTTGACCTCTCTGGGCCTCAGTTTCCTCATCTGTAAAACGGAGATATAAAATAATAGGAAGATCGGAGAAAATACTTGTATTAGGATCTGAAGAAAGGAGGGAAAGGGGAGAGAGAAGAGAATTGTGGGTAAAGGGAACAGCATGTACAAAGGCCCTGTGGCAAGAGGAAGCAGAGCAATTACCAGGGACTGAGAGAAGGTAAGACTGTGGAGTTACCACCAAGAAGCTAGACTTCTAAAACCAAGTGTCCAGAGGTGATTTAGGTTCTTCTATTAATCAGACATACATGGACATTAGCCTGGTCCATGAGGCAGAGGTCATGCTTCTCTGATTTTCAGGCAAGCTGAGTCATGGGATATTTTTAATTTTTTTGTTTTTAATTCTCACCAAGGACATGGTTAGAGAGAGGAAGAGAGGCAGAGGGAGAGGCATCAATGTGAGGGAGAAACATCAATTGGTTGCCTTCCATATGTGCCCTGACAGAGGATGGAATCCAAAACCTGGGCATGTGCCCTGACTGGAAATTGAACTGGCAGCCTTTTGGTGCACAGGACAACGCCCAACCAACCAAGGTGGTTGTTGTTTTTTTGTGTGTGTATGTGGTTTTTTGGGGTTTTTTGGGGTTTGTTTTTTTACCAGCCCCTTTCCTGTTTAAAGAGATTCAGATAGAAAAATCTGCTCCAGAAAGGGAACCTTAGCATGACCACCTTAGTACATGTGATGGACAGGGAGCGTCCAAGCAAAAATCTGTTCCACTAGGTCCCCTTTTGTCCCATTGTTTCTGGGTGGCCCCGCAAGAATTTGTTTACCAAGCACTTGCTCTTTCTCACCTACTTATGAGCTGCCTACCTCCCCTTCCTTAGTCCAAAGTGACATATATGCCTCATTTGCCTCACTGTCTTGGGAATTTTCATGCTTATGTGAGTTCCCCATGTGCATACTAAAATTTGTTTTTCTCCTGTTAATCTGCTGCATGTTGTATAAACTATTCAATCAGCCAGGAGAACTAAAGGGGTAAGGGGAAAGTTTCCCTGCTCAACCCTTGACTCCTGATGATAATTCAGGCAGATCCATGGCTTTCTGGTTCCTTTTGGTAAAAACAACAATTTCATTTTGGTAATTAAAACTCACTTTCAGTGCGGCTCAGCGGTTAGAGTGTTGGCCTGCAGACCAAAGGGTCACAGGTGCGTTTCTGGTCAAGAGCATGTAACTTGGTTGCAGGTTTGTTCCCCGGCCCTGGTCGGGGTGAGTGCTGGAAGCAACCAATCGATGTGTCTCTCTCACATCAGTGTCTCTCTCTTTCTCTACCCTGCCCACGACCCTCCCTCCCTTCCACTCTCTCTAAATATATATATATATATCAATGGGAAAAAACCACCTCACTTTCAGTAGAAAGTCCACCCTGACCCAGTGAAATGTAAAATTTCATTTCACATCCCGTTCAAAGCACAAACAAATCCCTCCTTCAATGAGCACTTGCTGTGTGCCAGACGCTATGCTGGCACAGATGGAGTTGCCAGATAAAGTACAGAAAGCCCCATTAAGCTGGAATTCCAGAGGAATAACGCGTGATCTGTTACTGTGTGTATGTCCCTCACACCGCGTGGAGCATACTTGCTCGCGAAAGTTATCGGTTCTTATCTGGAATTCAGATGTGGCTGGACGTCCTGCGTTTTCCTTTCCCGGTTCGGTCCTGAAATGCCTGGCTCTGGTCCTGGGGGCGGGGTCCGAGCACTCCCTCTTCACCTCTGTGAAGGCGTTTGACTCCAGGTGAGCAGACAGGCCCAGGGGTACCTTCCCCCCTGCTCCCCCTTACCGCAGTGCGCCTGCCCTGTGGGGCTGGCCACCGACAGCTGAGACGTGAGCCACCCTCCTTTGGCCAACTGAGGCCCCTCTTCCCACCTTTGCTCTCCGGATGCTCGCCGCTTTTCAGATGCTCGGGGAGCTCAGCTGCCTCCGAGAGGGCTGAAGCCGCACCAGCTAGCGCTTTATGAGACCGCTGATTGCGCGTCGGAGTTTCTGAGCACAGGATTCAGTGGCGATTTCCTGGGAGGGGGGGGCGGCCCCTGAGGAGCGGGAGACCCCATATTGAGGATCCTGGGCCCAGCTACAGGCTGAGCAGGGTGGTCCCCACACCCCCTGAGCAAGGGCTGAAGAGAAAGCATCAGGGGCAGGGCCTGGAAGAGGCCATTGTCGGTGTGGTGGAGGAAGGGGAGGCACAGAGAGGGGGGACTGGAGAGGCTGAAGAGTGTGAATTTGGGGCAAGGCCCGTGCTCTCTGAGCCCAGTGCCCCCATCTTTTTTTCTTTTTTAAATATATCTTTATTGATTTTAGAGAGAGGAAAGGAGAGGGAGAGAGAGAGAGAGAAACATCAATGATGAGAGAGTCATTGATCGAGCCCGCAACCTGGGCATGTGCCCTGACCGGGAATCGAACCCCTATCGCCTGGACCCTAGGTCGACGCTCAACCGCTGAGCCACGCCCGGCCGGGCCCCAGTGCCCCCATCTTAACGTGGGCAGTTGAAGCAAACGCTCCGTGTGAGGCGGCCCCGCAGCCCTCCCTGCCTCCGGCCCCTCTAACCCGCGTGGCCAGCT
Organism: Miniopterus natalensis; assembly: GCF_054644295.1. Lineage (NCBI taxonomy): Eukaryota > Metazoa > Chordata > Mammalia > Chiroptera > Miniopteridae > Miniopterus > Miniopterus natalensis. The sequence goes on from NC_142089.1 coordinate 13,900,005, forward strand.
GGCCGTTCTGCTGGGTCCTCCAGGGTCTGCCCCCCGCAGCCTCTGCTGGTTCTGTCTGCACCCCCCCCCCCCGAGGTACCTGGGGCCTGGCGTGGAGCCGGCTGGGCAGGCCCCCAGGAGGGATGGCCTCCCTCACCCCCGTCCTCAGGCCCGACCCAGAGGTGGTACCTGGGTACAGGGGAAGGCAGGGAGGAGCAGGGACCCACTCTCCTGTTTTTAGCTCCCCCTCACCTTGACCTCTGTAGATAATCGCTGAGCCTTTTGGGGATTCTAAAGTATAAATCCAGTTACTTCTAGCTTTCCCCACTGGCAGTTTAGGGTTCAAGATTCTTGGTTCCCCTAAGGTACAACCCATCTCTGCCTTTCAAACTGTGTTACTGTGACCTCCTCACCTGTGCTGACCGTCCTTGTGGCTTTATGCCTTTAGAAAAGTCTCCTTCGCTTCATGTTAGTGAAGCACTAGCTTTGTGTGTGTGCTCGCTCTGTCTATTTTAGCCAGAATTCATAGCCAGTCTAATTTAATCTTCACAGCAATACCAAGGGGCCAGCGTTATTATTCTCATTTCCCAAATGAGCAAACTGAGCTTAGAGAGGATCTCCACAGCGCTAATAAGTGGCGGGATCTGGTACCACCGTGGGCCTCTGTCTCGAACACTTTCCCCTTACAGCTCCCCGGCAATGCTCCGAGAAAGCTGCGCCCTCCCCTCCTCCACGGAGTTGGTGTCTTATGTGTTAAAACCCCACAAGGCCAGAAAGACGCCTTGGGGGTGATCATGCTTTTCTCAATCTGAATGTGTCCTCTGACCTGCTTTCTGTGGAACCCAAGGCATTTTGAGAGCAATAAACTATTGTCAAATGCAATGACAATCAGAAATGACCTTAATGTCCAGCAACACTGCATTGGGTAAATAAAGTCTGGTATATCCATTTAAAAAATACTTTTGGCTGTCAGAATGATGAAGTGAAAGAATATTTAGTTTCATGGGAAAATATTCCTGACATATTGGTAAATTAAAGAAACACGTTTCCTAAGCAGTAGGTGCAGTATAATCCCATTTGAACAATAGCACACACGTATAATCGCAAATTAATAAGAAAATAATTAATATTTACCTGCAACCCGTAATCCTGTTGTCTAGGTCCCAGTTGAACATCCCAAGTCAGAAGGAATTCTGTCAAGTTCTAATGCCTTAGCCTCACCCTCCTCCCACCCCTATCCTCCATCCCTCAGGATCTTGAAGCCAATAGTTTATATTCTGTGCAGAAGAAAGTGCATGGATACGCCCCCCACCCCCATCCCAACCTGCTACTGGCATAGAACATAGCGGTCAAAGGTGCTATTAAATACCTTACAATGCACAGAAGAGCCCACCCCCACAACAAAGAATTGTCCAGCTCCAAATGTCAACAGTGCCAAGGGTGAGAAACCCTGGCTCAAAGCCAAGGCTTTGGAGTCAGAGAGGCCTGGGCTTGCATCCTGGCTTTGCACACATTGGCTGCTTGATCTTGACCAACTTGTCTGACCTCCCAGAGCCTCGATCTCTTCATCTGTCAAATGGGGTCAATAGTAATGCACTCCTCATAAAGCTGACGTGGGACATAAATGACATCACTGGCTATAAAGAGCCTGAAGCAAAGTGAGCAGGGGCTGGGTTGGACTTGCTCTTACTATTGGGCTCTACCCCCCAAACCTAAGTCCTCAGTATGCTGGAAAACAGTGGGTACCGAAAACATTTTATTTTATTTTTTAAATATATCTTTATTGATTTCAGAGAGAGGAAAGGAGAGGGAGAGAGAGAGATAGAAACATCAATGATGAGAGAGTCATTGGGGATCGAGCCCGCAACCCGGGCATGTGCCCTGACCGGGAATCGAACCCCGATCGCCTGGATCCTAGGTCGACGCTCAACTGCTGAGCCACGCCCGGCTGGGCCCGAGAACATTTTAAATAGTCACACTTTTTATTTTCAACCTGGGCATCTTAAAAGCACCCCCCCTTTTAAAAATTTGAGAGCATGGAGGTGAGCAAGTTAGCTAGAGGAAGGGAAATGGCAGCCAGTAGTAATGCAGGAAGGAAACCCCCCACTGCAGACTAAATGAGGAGAAATGGCTCTAAAGTCTAGTCACAGCCTGTTTTATGAAACACGGGATTTCCTTTTCTAAAGACCTTTGGACAAAGATAGAGATTTATTTATTCAGGATGCCTTAGAACAATGTGCTTCAAAATGAGGGTCATTTTCATAACCGCAGTGCTGTCCAGTCCGGTAGCCACTAGCCACATGGGGCTGCTTGTGCACTTGAAATGCGGCTCGTCTGAATTAAGATGTGCTGTAAATGTAAAATACACATGAGATCATGAAGATTTAGTATGTAAAAAAAAAAAAAAATGTAACCTAGCTCATTACTGGCTTTAAAAATAATAATTGAAATAATATTTTGGATATGTTAGATTAAATAAAATATATTATTAAAGTTAATTTCACCTTAAAAATTTTTTTAAGTTAAAGCCCTGTGATCTCAGTGGCTCAACACAACACATATTAATTTCTGACTTAAGCTCCCCCATTCGGGTGCAGATGTGCAGACGGTTCTGCTCGTCACAATCACACAGGGACCCTGGCTGATGGAGCAGCTGCCATCTCAATCCCTGTCAGTCACCTTGCTAGAGAGAAAGACAGAGCTCTGGAGGGTATGGCATTGGCAACACAATGCTCGGAACCAAAAGTGACATCTGTCATCTCTGCTAGCAGCTCATTGGCCACGATTAGCCACATGGCTCTACTTAATCTACTTAAGTGGGTGGAGACATCCTGCCCTGTGCCCCAAAGGCAGAGATTCGGAAATATTTGGCAAACGGCAAATGACTAGCTTGGTTTCTATCAGCTTTTTTGTTTCTTTAAAATACATAGAATTGGATATTAGAAAAAGTTGAACGGAATAAAATGGGAAATATATCAGGGGGAATCACAAAAAATTTTAAATTATGATTGAGGCTCAATAAATATTTGTGGAGTGATGAAAATGACTTCCCAACAGGTTTCATAGGCACGAGTCTTATGCGTTAACACTAACAAAGTCCCTACCCACTGGTTATCTCAGGGTATTATGGGTCCCTCTATCTTAAACTTGCTGTTTTTTGCTTCTTTTAATAATACTAACATTTAACATATATTGAATTTAGTGATATTACTGTTGCTATTTTATAGTCAAGTAAACTGAGGCTTAAACAGATGAGGTAACTTGCCTAGGGTTACGTAGCCACCAAGAGGCAGGAGTTGGATTCACATGCATGTCTATGAGATAAAAAGCTCTGGCCACAATGCTCTTTTGTCCCTCTGGGTTATTGATCTGGTTCTAGAAAATACTTGGATGGCATAATGAATAAGATTTGCAGGAATTTCCCACAGTTGTTTGGTCTATGTGGTCTTCACCCAGCAACACCTGCCTGATGCCTTGGGACCTTCTCACCACCCTAATCCCAGAGGGGCAGAAATTCTCAGACCCTGCATAGAAATTGGAGCTTCAATAACACACGGACATTAAAAAATAGACATACAAACAACCAAAAACTCCTTGACATTAACAAGTAGAACCGGCTGACTAAATTATGCCAGGGTTACATTTTGAACATACAATTTTATTTCTTGCTTTAGGGGGGATTGATGTAAGCTTTTGGAAATGTATTTTTATGAGATTCAAACCTATTTATTTTACATGCCCTTTAAAACGTACCAGCACCATAAATAATACTAACATTTAGTTCCTGCTATATGCCAGGCACTCTGCTAGAACATTAACATGGATTATTTCACTTAATCCTTACAATGTCAGCTGGGCAAATGTAACCCAGGACTGTGTGAATGAGAAGAACCTTGACCCCTTAGTTTGCTTGCGGAAGTGGCCTCAGCAGGGATTCTCAAGTACTGAGATCCAGCAGCCAGCTGGGCCGCTTAGATTCCACATCTGCAACATTCTACCATTCAACTCGATGATCTAGAAACTCCTGGAGAGGAGGGGTTTACCTGAACATGTTTACCTCAATAGGACTTCATAAACAGTATTATTATTGTTGTCAAGACAGGGACCATATCTTCAGAAATGAAAATCGGCGTGTGCAATCTGACAAATGAGAGTTCTCATAGGGTCTAGGGACAGAGCATTTGAAATTAGAGCTTCCCTGGAAACTAAATTGCAAAGTTTCAGTTCGGGTTGCTAGCTTGTTTGCGACTAGGAAATGAGGCAACACTAATTCTTGTTGTCTTCGATAATATCGGTTCACATTTTTCCAGTGCTCGCTATGTACCAGACTCTGTGCTAAGATATTTACCTTTATTCCCCATAACACCCTATGTGGTGGATACTGTGATTATCTCCATTTCACAGATGGGAAGACTGGGGCTTCAAGAGGTGAGCAATTTGCCCAAGATCTCACTGCTGGTAGGAGATTGAGTCAAGATTCAAAATGGGGGCTCTGAACCGAGGGTCCTTGTTCTTAGTACTCTGCTTACCCTTCTCTAGCATACTGAGGACTTAGGTTTGGGGGGTAGAGCCCAATAATAAGAGCAAGTCCAACCCAGCCCCTGCTCACTTGGAGGGTGAGTGCAACCTTTGCTTCAGGCTCTTTATAGCCAGTTATCTCATTTAAGTCCCACGTCAGCTTTATGAGGAGTGCATTGCTATTGACCCCATTTGACAGATGAAGAGATCGAGGCTCTGAGAGGTCAGACAAGTTGGTCAAGATCAAGCAGCCAATGTGTGCAAAGCCAGGATGCAAGCCCAGGCCTCTCTGACTCCAAAGCCTTGGCTTTGAGCCAGGGTTTCTCACCCTTGGCACTGTTGACATTTGGGGCTGGACAATTCTTTGTTGTGGGGGTGGGCTCTTCTGTGCATTGTAAGGTATTTAATAGCATCTTTGACTGCTATCCACTAGATGCCAGTAGCACTCCTTTTCCAACTGTGACAAACAAAATTATCTCCAGACATGGCCAAATGTTCCCTGGGGCAATATTGCTCCTGGTTGAGACCTCTTGTTCCCAGCTGGCCGGGCCACCTGTGATGCAGGGCTGGGGACTGAGGCAAGAAGAATTGAAAGGACACTTTCATGATCTTTTAAGAGTCTGAGGGCAGGTATTCTGGGCTCTGTAATCCTGAAATCAGCCTCGGTGCACACGGTGAGGTATTGACTGCAGCCGCTGGAATGAGCATAGGACAGCCGCAGGGCCTTTTATCTGGGGACTGACCTGGAGCGCTCTCCCCCGGCAGGCCCTGTCTCTCTTGCCCAGGGTTGAATTTGTCTGGAGGCCATTAAGAAAACTGCCTGATGATTATCTCTTGGCTCAAACTTGGCTTTATTTCTAGTCTTCGATTCTAAATGGGACTAACGACCACTTGAGATTCCATTTCGCACCAATTGGCTAGTGCCTTCTCAGGCAGACAGGAGGCCCCACCTGGTTCACTGCTCCCATCCCAACAAATGCCACCACCGCCAGGCAAGTTAGAGACCTGGGAATCGTTACAGATGTCTCTCTCTATCAACATCCAATTTCAAGCCATCAACAAGTCCAATCAGTTTTGGATTCTAAGTATGATTTGGGTCCTGTGTCCTGTCTTTGCTTCCCCAGTCCAAGACACCACAGGCTTGCAATACCCTCTGAAAGGCGCCCACTTCATTCACTCCTGCCTTCCGTTCTGCTTCACACTGTAGCTATAGTAGCCTTTTAAAAATGTTAATGTGAATCCACCCACCCACCCAACCCTACACACACATTCCTACTCCTGCCTTAAATCATTCAGTGACATTTACTGTCTTTCTCCGTCATTCTGTCTACTCCAGACATACTGGCTTGTCTGTTCTCAAAAGCGCCATGTTTCCCCCACCTCAGGGCCTTTGCATATGCTGTCCCCTCAGCCTGAGTGTTCTGACTATCCCTCTTTGCTTAGGTAACTCCACTCATCCTTATGGAAGCCTTCCCTGGCCACTTCTCACCCAACCTGAGTCTGGGTCCAGATCCATTGTTACATATTATTATGGCAGTATTTCTTTCCCCTTCCTTTCCCTTATCTCAGCTTGCATACTTATTTGGGGGTTGCCTGTTTATTTTAACTCTTCTTCCCCAAGAAACTGTAAGCTCCACAATGGGGACAGTGTGTCTATTTTTGCTTCTATCCCTAAAGCCCAGTATATTGCCTGAAACATAGTAGGTCCTTTATACATACTTATAGAGTGACTGAATGAACTCATATACTGCAGCAAGCCTGTGAGAATTTCTCCTGTGCTCCTTCTCTGCCCTGACCTCCTGCAGCACCTGCTGTCGTGGCATTAAAAGCAATAGACTGAAACACAGAAGGGGCTCTGGAACCTGACCAACTGGGTTCATAATCCCCCCTCTGCCACTTCTCATCTGTGTGACATTAGGCAATTTCTTTAACATCTTTGTGTTTGAGTTTCCTCTTCTGTAAAATGTCAGTAATAATAGTACCTGTCTCAAGGGGGTTGTAAGGATCAAATAAATGAGCTTCTACAACATGCTTTTATAAGGGCTTGACACATAGTGAGTGCCCCATTAATCTTAGTTATTATCAATATTATTCACGAAAAAGTGTAGATTCTGGGATGAGTCTGGTTTTCTCTCATATTTATTAAGTATTCCCTGTGTGAGTTTGGACAGGCTATGTCATACCCCTGAGCCTCAGTTTCCCCATCTGTTAAATTGGTATCTCAAGGCCTACTTCAGAGAGGAGGATTGTGAGGGTTGGATAGGATGAGAGTAAAGGGCTTAGCACAGTGCCCAGTGCCTGGGGCTCCCTGCCTAATGGGCTCAATTGGTCCCTGTTGCCTTTCAGACAAGCAAGTCCCTGAAGATAGGCTTTGTGTCTGCCTTATTTAGGGCTGTTATGCCCAGCCTCTCTGTACCTGGCACATAATAGGTGTTCAATAAACAGTTCTTCATGAAAAGAATGAATGAATCAGCAATGACAGGACCATGCCTGGTTCATCTCTGTGTCCTCTCGAGACTAGTGTAATACCTAGCATCTGATTTCAATAAACGTTTGTGGACAGAGTAAATAGCTTTTTAAAATAGCTTTCATTTCTGTGCCCAATCCCACTTTAGTTTCCAAATTAAACTGAGAAAGATACTTGTTAACTGACCCTCAATATCTCTAAGCCTTTGTATTCTTATCTGTAAAATAGGATTTACCTCATAAGATTGTCCTGAAAACTAAATGAAGCAATATGTAATCGAAACATAGAAAAGGTTAGGTCACTATTATTCCCTTTCCTGAGCCTCAGATTCCTCACTTGTGAAATGGGCATCCATTCATTCATTCATTCATTATTCAACAAACATAGTGCCCGTGTGCAAGGCATTGTAGTTAAGACCTAGGGCAGTTAGAGAGGTGAACAAGCTATTGTCCCTGCCTTGAGGAATTCAGTGTCTGTTTGGGACAGCATATCAATAGTAAAAATCCAGTAAGAAAATAGCCATAGCGTGTGTAAGATCTATGGGGGCCAGAGGTGCGGGGGTGGGATGGGGACCTCCAGAGTTCCAGTGAGCTTGCTGGGGAGATTGTAAAGGTTATGGTATTACCAACTCAGTGTAATCACCAAATGATATTTGTTGGAAATGGAGTTGTCCCGTCTGGACTCTGGTTTTTGTAGCCTGAGTCTGTGGAAGGCATGTCAATCCTGCTGCAGTCCCACTTTCTACCCTGGCTCACCAACATACCACACACTGGTCCAGGTGTCACCATCACAGTGAGCATCCGGTTCAAACAGGTATGTCCTTCTGAGTCTCGGCCTTGCCTTCCTCTCTTTCTCCGGGTCCTACTTTCTCAAGGGACTGAACAGTGATTCCCGTACTCTTTCAACGTGGAATAATGTGGGGTACCTTCAAGGAAAGCTGGGTTCCTATCTGGTTCTCCAGAGACAAGCCTGCCACTTCCAGAGGTGAGACCCAGTGAGGAAATGCTTAGGCGCTGGGAGTCAGTAGAGGCCAGGCCCGGTTTCTGGGCTCCTGTATCCAAGTGGATCACATCCCCATCTCTGATGGTTCCACAGAGCTGACTCCTGCCAATCAAACTCAGCAGAGACTGAAATATCTGAATTAGAATTTGTGGGTTTGGGAGGGACTGTTCAACCCAATGACCAAATTATTTGTACCTGTTACCCAGGCCAGCCTTTTATTTTCAGCCGAAAGAGATTTACATGGCAGAGGTATTTATTTATTTATTTTTATTTTTTAAAGTATATATTGATTTCAGAGAGAGGAAGGGAGAGGGAGAGAGAGAGAGAGATAAAAACATCAATGAGGAAAGAGTTTCTAATCGGCTGCCTCCTACAAACCCCCAACTGGGAATTGAGTCCACAGCCAGGGCATGTACCCTGACTGGGAATCGAACCTCAATCTCCTGTATCCTAGGTCGATGCTCCACCACTGAGCCACGCCTAGCCGGGCCATGGCAAAGGTATTTAACTATCAGGGGAGGGTCTGCTGTCTGTGGCCTGGCCAGTTGTACAAGGATGTCTGAGTCCCTACAGCCCATCCATAGCAGGCCTCAGGGAAGAAGCACAATTTAGGATTTACGAGGTGAGAGCCTGCCTGGGCTGATTCTTCTGTCGGGAAAGGCCTCCCTGCAGTATTTTCTGTCTCGTCAATGCTGCATTTCATTTTAAATTGCAGCTGAAAGCAGATATTTTCCCTCTTGCCTATTACACCTCTTAATTTGTCTCTCCCTCTGCTGTTATTTGTCTCTATAAAGTGTTTTGCATGAAAGACCCACATAGCACAATGTTGCTTTGCCCTGGGTTAGTTTTAACAGGAAGGAAAGACACAGAGAGACTTAAGTCCAAGGAGGAAGGAGCGAGGGCCTTGAGGTGGAGACACATGTGTCTGGGCAGTGTGTACATGTGCATGTTTTTGGACCTATGTGTTGTGCATTTGTGGGTAGGTGAGTGCTCCTGTGAATATTTGTACTAATATGTATAGGTCTATGTATTCATTGGTATAATCACGTGGTGTCCACACCTGAATTAAGTGTATGTTTGTGCGCAAGCACACACACGCACACGCGCAATGTCTGAGCGCATATGTATCTATGCATAGGAACACACAAGTGCACATAAACACTCGCAGGCATCTAGGTACGCATGTCACGTGTGAGTGGCGGCCTTCTGTACACGCGACTGGGCCTCTCCTTTCTTGCCCGTCTACCCCTGCGGTTAGCATCTCTGTCTGCCCCACCCAGGGGTGCTGGCCCGGCTGTGGACCGAGGGAAAAGGCAGGCAGAGCAGTGGTCTGCAGGGGTCCGGTCGACACACTGCCTTAACCGGGCCCCACCGCAGCCACAGCTCCCTGGCCTGGCTCCAGCCACCCCTTCCTCGCAGCCTGCCACAGCGGACCACTGCGGCTCCTGCAGAAGCTCGGCGACCCCTGGCGGGCCCCCAGCCCGTGCCAACTCTGGACTGACACTGAGGGGTGAGAGAGGTTACTCAGCGCTGGCCAGAGGCCTCCAGACTAGCCAGCCCTCCTGCCCACCCCCTAACGCGGGACCAACAGCGGGGGGGGGGGGGGGGGGTTAGGTCTGGGTCGCTTCCAGGCCAGCGAACGCTGGGCGCTAACCAATGGGCGGCTGCGGCCCAACAGGGATCCCTCCGAGGCAGCCAATGACCTCCCTCCGCTCCCCACCCCCGCCCCCGCCAACCCCGCGCAGCTGGACCATTGGTGCTGGTGGGATGCGGGGAGCGCGCGCCGCGCTGGCCATTTGAGGGAGGGGGCGTGGCCTGGAGTCCGGGTCCCCTTCCCCACCCTCGCTGAGGCCCCGCGCTCCCTACGCCCAGATGTGAGGCCATTGGCCGGGCTGCCGCGCCGCGGCCGAAGTGGACGGCAGGCGCGCGCAGTGGGCGTGGCCGAGGGCGTGGCCCGGCGGGAGGCGGAGCCGCGGGCGCAGTCACAGCCAAAGCCGGGGCTGCAGCGGCGCGGCGGCGGCCGAGGCGGCGGGCGGCGGGGCTCCCGTGGGGCGCAGGCTCGGCGGCGGCGGCTCAGCCTGCGGCGGCGGCGGCCCGTCTGGAGCGGCCCCTGCGCGGACGCCAGCTGCAGCGGGGGAGGCTCCGCCGGGGCCGCGCGCTCCCGGGCGCCGCCGGGGGCTGGGAACAGGTGATCCCAGCGGGGACCCACAGCCCTCCCGAGTTGCGGGGCGAGAGCCCGCACTCCCGGGCGCAGCTGGCTGCGGACGGCGCCCGCCTCCGGACCTGGGCTAGGGCATCCCTCGTCTCACCAGGGCTCGGGAAGCCTCCTGCGCCCGCAGGCTCAGAAGTGTCTGCTGCCGGTGCCCGAAGCTGCTCCTCGGCGGGGCAAAGTTGTGGACGCGTCCCGAACCCGGCCCCGGAGCTGTGCCCTGGCTGGGTGGGCGCGCTCTCGGAGCGCCGCCGACGCGCCGGCCTCGCCGCCGCCTGGTGCCCCGAGCCTGCCCTCTCTGGAAACTGCTTCCGAGGCGGAAACTTTGGGCCGAGGGGCTGGGTGAGGCTCGGCGCGGGGACGAGGCCTGCGGGCGCCCCTCTGCGTCGACAGCCGGGGCCCCGCGGACGGCATGTGACGGCACAGCGGCGGCCGCAGCGCGGGAAGGCGCGCGCCCCGCGGGCCCGGGGGGCTCGGGCGGCCGCCGAAGGGAAGAGGCTGCGGCGCGCGGGCGGCCCTTGCGGGCCCGGGTCCTGAGCCGCGCTGCCCGCTCGCCCGGGCCCCGCCGAGGCCGCCGCGCCCCCGCCGAGGCGCGGGAAGACTCTCTCCAAACTCCCTGAACTTCCTTGAGGGGCAGTCCCCGACCCGGAGAACCTCGCGGGGACCCCCGCCCCGGGCGGCGCCCTCCCCCGGCCGGGACCCCTGCCGGCCGCTGCCCGGATCTGAAAGCCTGAGGGGCCGGCCGGAGCCGACGGCCCCCAGCCGCGCGCCAGGCCACGATGCTCGTGAGGAAGGTGCCCGGCTTCGTCCCGGCCTCCCCGTGGGGGCTGCGGCTGCCGCAGAAGTTCCTCTTCCTGCTCTTCCTATCCGGCATCTTCACCCTGTGTTTCGGGGCCCTCTTCCTGCTGCCCAACTCCTCTCGCTTCAGGCGCCTCTTCCTGCCCCCCCGGACCCAGCAGCCCGGCGTGGAGGTGGTGGCCCGAGAGCAGGAGCCGCCCCCCAACCCGGCCCCCGCGGCGCCAGCCCCAGGCGAGGACGACCCCAGCAGCCAGGCCAGTGTCCGCAGCGGGAAAGGGGGGCCGCGCCGGGCGCCCCCCACCAGGAGCGGCGGCGGCAGCGCCGAGGCCCTCGCACCGCAGGAGGAGAGCATCCCGTTTAGCTTCGACTTTCATGCGTTCCGGAGCCGCCTCCACCACCCGGTCCTGGGGACTAGAACCCAGGACAGTGAGGACCCCCCGAGCCTAGTTCAGTCCCAGCGGACGAAAATCAAGGAGGTAAGTACTCTCTGCCCCCAGCCCCCCCCCCCCGCCCCCCAAAAAGAAAAGACCCTCTCGTGCTTGCTTCCACTACCCCTGGCCCTATCACTCCAGATCCCTGGTCTATCCTAGGCTCTCCTGGCGCACTCTGTGACCTTCTTTCTCCTCCGAAACTTCCCACCTTTATTCCTACGTGCTCACTTTCCCACTGCTGGGTTCAGTTAATGATCCCCATTCTTGACAAATGGTAGCTGAGCCACTGGACCAACTTTCCCCCACCCCCAGACTCTGGTCTCTCCAGTCCATTCCCCAGCCCTGGAGTTGTTAGTAAGACTTCTGTGCAGTCTCTAGTAAGGTTCTTTAATGGTACCCAATCTGCTTGCAGGGAGCCAAGGGCCATGTTCTTTCTCATTGTGTGTTCTTATGTCCTGACTTTACCCAAACCCCTGTAGGATCTGCTACCTGGAAACCCAGGATTAGGAAGGGGCGGTATTTGGTGTCCTGCAAATCTTTTGTAACCTAGCCAGCAACCTACAAACCAGAGGTGCATTCTTGTTAACTATTTCGATTGCGCTTTGGAACAGTTGCACGTAATTGCACGTGATGCAGGAAGAAATGACCAGTAAGGTGGTGGTAATGTTACAGAAGCTCCAGGGTTATTGGCTTAATGTGGCAGTTCTTAGACTTGTTCCCTGTAGGGATTGTACCAGGGAGGGGTTTAGAAGGATCACTTTGAGCCTGAATCTTAGTCTTAGTTTAAGAAACCAAAAGCAAACGTAGCCTCACCATGGCTTGAAGACTTGTCAAGCTGCCACTGGTACCTAAATATTCTGCTCTACCACTGCTAGAGCTGCCTGTGTGAGGTTTTTGCCCAGCGATGCACAGCGGGCTGCAGTGACACCCCCAGGCCACCAGGGGGCTGTGGGCAAGCAGTGGGCCAGGGTCTTCTAGAAAAGAGAGGATGCTCCCTACCTGGACGAGCCCAGGAGGCAAGGGATGCTTCTCTCTGAACTTCTCAGTTTGCTGCAAAGGAGTCAGCAGGTCTGGTGTGATTTCCAGGGGGAGCAGACAGCGAGGTTCAGGACCTGCCCTGTCAAGACCTACTCAGCCAGTGGAGAGCTTCGTTGCCCCCCTCTCCTTGTCCAAACTCTCCTCCTTCCCAGTGCCCAGCTTTCCTCACTTCTTATCTCTGCTGCTACTCAGCTCTTCTGCACTAAGCCCTGTCTGGAGACTGTCTTAACTAGCATTCACAGGACATTTTGTGACATCAAGATAGGAAGCCACAAAGATGAGTCCTTGTTTAGTGTGTGTGTACCCACTCTCACTTTCCAAATTCTTGTTGAAATCTCAAAGGTTTATTAAAGGCTGGAACTTGCAGTAGCTAAGGAGGGGGCATCTTTTTGGTTAAGAAACTGTTGTGGAATACTCACCTGGACCACCCACAGCACCCTTTCTCAAAGCTGCCTCTGAGCACTTTAGCCCTTTCTGCACTTTCAGACCTCCTCAAAGGGCAGTAACCCCCAGTGAAATTACATATAAACTGCATGGTTGCAGTTTTTCATGGGGTGCCCAGAGCTGCCATAGATTTTAAAAAGGATCCCCAAAGAATTAAGAATTAACTACTGACCCGTCTGGGTGTGGCTCAGCGGTTGTGCGTGGACCTAAGATCCAGGAGTTCGCATTTCGATTCCCAGTCAGGGCACATGCAAGAGGCAGCCGATGAATGATGACTCTCTCATCACTGATATTTCTCTCTCTCTCTCTCTCCCCTTCCCTCTCTGAAATCAATAAAGATATATATATATACTTAAAAAGGAATTAATTACTGTCCTCAGAAGAGGTACGTTTTACATTTGTGTCTGGACATGTGACCCATTTCTGAAAGCCTGGGGCTGGGAGTCATGGTGGCCTGGCTAGTGGGGATTTGGTTTTGCCCCTCTGTACAAAGACAGCCTACCTCGCTGGTAGAGTCTGTGGGCTTGACTTGCTGCAGTGGCTGCGGGGTGGTGAGAGTTGGGGGGTGTGGAGACTATGCTTTGCAGGTGGGTGTAAAATAACATGATGGGTGGAGGTCTGTGCTGAATGCCAGATGTCTGGATCTTTCTATCTGGCATCTTCGTGTGCCCCAGCAGTAGCTGGAGGCCTACTTGCATATACCTGAAGTTGACGTTCAGTGAGCCCTCTCTTACTATCTTGAAGATCTTAAGCTCCTCAGAATGGAGGGGCCTGGACTATATACACTATTAATGTTTTGAAGCCTATTGCTTCTGTCAGACTTCCTGAGCTTGGATCCTCCCCTCCCCCACCCTCCCAAACAACCTGAGTTATGTGGGGCCAAGTTTTCGATTTCTCTCTTAACCCAAAGCTACCTTCCCTGGTGCCCTGCCTGATGGGAAATGCATATGACTGTTGCTGGAGAGTATCTTTATTTCCTCCTCATTTAAATTTCTATCTGTGCCATGCCCACGGGTGGATCATTTCAGAAAGGTGCCTGTTTTCATAAAAGGGACTGTTGCTTTCCTCTCCAGCTTGTTTATTTCCAGACATGGATTGATTAGACCCCAGGAGCAGAGGGGAAGCTAGCATCAGATAAAAAGCGCTCTGTTCTTATAAGATGAGGTTTTTTTAAAGTGAAAGTAAACATCAAGAGAGTGTCAGGGTGATAAATGAGAGTGAATGAAGACTGGACACTGGGCTCTAGATCAACGAAATATTTATAAACATCCTAGTTTGAGAGATGGACATGGGCACAAGGTCTGTGCCGATAAGGTGGGTTGGAGCTGTGTGTTCTGAGTGTACATGCATCAGGAAACAGTCTGTCACTCCAACCAACTACGTCTCCTCACTTTGCAATTTTGGAACCTTAGGGGAGGCAATGTGGTGGAAAGGGAAGACCCAGAGAACATGGGTTTGACAGTTTAGCTCAACTATCATCTGTCTGACTCTGGACAAGCAGCTTCCTCTCCTTCCTGGGCCTGATTTTTCCTTCTGTAACATGGGGTGAGTGAGGGGAGAATAGACTGGTCTCATACACTCTTGCTTCGAGACCTGGCCTCTAAGTAGATTGCCAGTCTTCTCAGGGGCTTCTTAGCAGGTGGGCTTTTCCCAGCTCTGTATCAACATGTCTTAGTTCCATGAAGTCTGGGACAGAGGGGTGTTGCTACTGATGGTGGTGGTGTTTACTGTTGTTTCCCTAGCACCTAGTCAAGAATAGATATTTATAGAGTTGATTAAGTTAATTATCCCCATCACCTATAAACTGAGCTTTAGAGGTGGGATTGAACAGTGACAGATCCTCAGCTTGGAATCATAAAGGGTTGACGAAAATGTAAAACAGCTTGCTAGCGGTCTTCCCTTTCAGATCTGACGATAATATAGGATATTATTGTTAAAATTATTATAGAGACCTCAGCCATAGGTGGGTTTCTGATGGATTTAAGTTCAACAGATTCTTCTGACTCATGACAAGAGTTGGGGGTATATTAGCTTGTCAGGGTTGCATCCCAGTGAAAGGATTCAAATTCTCCTGGGTCCTACTAATGATGGTTGGCTGCTGATCTGGGGAACCTCAATCGTCCCTTCCAGTGAAGCTTTTATTAAGGGGAATTGAGCAGTCTGGGACAATGAGAACATAGTACTGGAGGGGGCTGCCCTCAGTCCCCTGAAGAATGTGGGTTAAATTTCACTCTTGTCCCAATCCTTTCTGCCCGTATCCACCACTGTATGTGGCAGTCCCACTAAGAATCCAACCTGGGTTCACATCCTAGCCACACCATCTTCTCCAGCCTCATGGGAGAATTCCTATTTGTCACTGTGCCTCAGTGTTCATGGTAAAATGAACAGACTGGCGTTTAGGGGATTCTTCTCTCTCCCTCACTCCCACCTGTTTACTGTTTTGTTTATGGATCTGCCTAAGCACCTAGAATAGGGTATGACACTAGTTGGCTCAGATAATTGAGTGAGTGGCTACAGTAAAGATCTATAAATTAGCAGTTAGGATTGCTGGTGGCAGAGGCTGGCCCTTCTTCTAGGGTACCTGATTCTCAGTAGGGGGCCACAGCAAGGTTTGGGAGCTTAGCAGCTCCAGGACCCAAGAGACCTTCTAGAAGTTGCAGTAAAAAAGAAAGAAAAAAAAAGTTGTAGTAATTTTCCAAGTGCAAGTTTATCTTGAAGGGAGTGGGGAGGGGCAGTCATGAGTGAAATCTTTCATGCTTGGATAGCGGGCATCTGCGGGATGCCCGAGTCGTCCTGAAGTGCCTGCGACTTGGCAGGGGGTGCCTGGGCTCTTGCCGTCCATGCCTGCTGTGTTAAGCCTCCAGGATATTGCTGGTTATATGTGGCTATGTCTGAGAAAGTCATCTTGGCAAATGATCTTTGCTCCGCATTAATGGGCTGGTTTCGTTAGTCATATGTGGTTTCTCTGCATGTCTGATTTATCACCACTAGTGTCAGGGACAGGTAGGAAAATTAAAAGGCTTTGTGTTCTTTGTAGCATGTGAGTCTGAGTGTGTGAGACATTCAGGATAATTAATACTAGGAACACCTCAGATTTAAATAGCTTTCCTTTGAAGAGCTTTGTTTAAGTTGCAAATCCACTGAATATCTTTGTTCCCCCCTAGTCCTTCAGTTTTACTGTTGTCCTGTTCTATGATACATTTAATATAGTGGAAAGAGTGGCCTATAATAACTGGACAGGTCCCTTGGGTGACTCTTACATCCTAAGCTTGGCCACATACCTCATTCTTCTTCCTTGGAACTGCGTACTGCAAGGAAGGCTTAGAATCGTTCCCTCCAGGTGTACAACTTAACACCCCCAGGTTAGGTGGGTCTCTACTTTCATTTTGAGTTGCACCATCCCTTGGGGGAATTAGGCGCATACATTCCAGGACTAATTGCTTCTCAGGCCTCACATCCCTAACTATTTTTAGTGTTTGGTCTAGAAACAAATAATACAATGACTTTTAAAAGTCAGCTGCTTACTTCACATTGTAGTTAGGGGGGTAAGAGTATAGATTCCCCTGCGGTTTTTAGAGTGACTGATTTACATCCAAGCTTAAGAAATGCCTTTTCTCTAGCTTTCCCCGAAGACTGATCCATTACTCCACCAAAAATAAATATTGTGATATATATCAGGCATACTTTGCTCAAAGGGACTTACATCTCTTCTCTTATTGAAACAAATAAATCAGGCTTGCAGATTGGAAAGCCCTGTGTAGGGAAGCTGTTTGGCAATCTAGGTGGGCACCCAACCTTGGGTTTCTGCCTCTGGCTGGGGGAGGGTCCCTGCCTCTGCATCCTAAGTTAAGTCTGTGTTAAAGGAGGTGGTGGGAGCTTTAGGAAATTCTCTCCCTACCTTGCTTTCATGGGCCAGGTTAGGAAAGCCTTAGCAAGGAAATGATGGACAGGATTCAGGAGAGTGGTTGCCTCAGGTGAATTCATGGGCATTTATTACATTTCTTTTTTTAAAAGGGCCGTGCAAAGAGCAGGGATGAATTTCATAAACCAAGGATTATTATTATTTCAGTTCTGTACACCTGCAGTCCAAAAAAACCAGGCTCATTCAAACAATAAGCCCTAGCTCTTGATTTCCCATTACCCTGGGGCCAGGCCTTATGCACAAGTGTTTGCATAATTTGGGGGGGAGGGGATGATGGGCTTTCTCAGCTCTGTATTCTCGTGGCAGGTGAGGGTAAGAAACAAACTGGAGACTCCTCAAACAATTTTGAGGATTCAAGGACCTAAGTCCCCCTCCCCTTCTTTTCTTCACCCTCACTCAGCTCCAGGGGCCAGGTAATAGCTGAGGCAGCATAGTTTTGGTTTTCTTAAATGCAGAGATCACTGTAAGCCACACGTGCTTTTTGGTGTCTCCATCACTGGAGAACAGAAGCTACAGAGATCACAGCTACAGGCTGCGGCCTCAGTGTGATGGTCCAGTTATAGGTGTTTCTTTCCCTGAGAAAGCTATTTTCTAAGGTTTGGGTTGGGAGCTCCCCAAACTCGGCAGTCAGGCAAGTCAGAACAGCTCGTACTATAAGGGGTCTGAGTATGTCTCTTAACTTTGAATTTTCATTAATTAAAGACCAGGGCAATTGTCTATCTGTTTTAGTGTAGTACTGTTAGTGGTAACTCTTACAGAAGAAACTTTGGCATACTGATTAGTGTCCTTTTTAATAGATAAGCAGTATTTGTGCTCTTATCTGGTGTGCTCTGGGATTCAGCTGCTCCACAGGTGAATCTTCTAGGCAAACAATTTTCACTAAATAGCAACCATCTTCGGTGACAGAGAAGTAGATTTTGCTCCTCTCCTTTCACCTCTGCCGTGACTTGGTGGTCACCATAAAACCCACTGTGCAATACAACAGTGTTTTATAGGGCCTGATGAGGTCTATAGATAAGACTGTCGGCCTCTCAATGCCTGTCCCTTGTGTTCTTGTCTTTTTATTTGTTTTATTTTTTTTACAACCACCTTGTGATACAGGTATCATGTACTTATTTAAGTATAATTTATATGTGTGTGTATATATATATATATATATATATATATATATATATATATGGCAAAATGCACAGATCCTAAATACACAGTTTGCTAAGTTTTAACAAATACAGAAAGCCATGTAAACTACTCCCCTATCAAGATATGAAACATTTCCACCACCGTAGAAAAGCCCCTCTGCTCCTTCCCAGTCAATCCCCTTTCACCCACTCCCAACTACTGCTTTGATTTGTCACCAGAGATTAGTTTTGCCTGTTCTAGAACTCCAAATAAATGGAATAGTACAATATATGCCTTTTGGGGCAAGGCTTCTTTCATCCACATGGGATCAGTACTTCATTCCTTTTTATTGGTGATATGTATTCTGTTGTATAAATATCCCATAATTTGTTTATCCATATACCTGTTGTTGGACTTTTTGGTGGTTTTCAGTGTTTGGCTATTATGAATAAAGCTGCTCTTCCTAGTTTGCTGAAAGGTGGTTTTTTGGGCTTTTTTTGAATTAGGAATGGGATTGAATTTTTCCAAATGCTTTTTTTCCTGTATCTATGGAGATGATCTTCATATGGTTTTCCTGTTTAATTTTGTTAATATAGTGAATCATATTGATTTTTTTTAAAAATGTTAAACCAAACATGCATTTGATTTTCTAATATTTGATTAAGAATTTTTGCATCTATGTTTGTAAGGGATTTTGGTGCGTAGTTTTCTTGTGAAGCCTTTGTCTGATTTTGGTAAAGCATTATATTGGCCTCATAAAGTGAACTGAAAGTGTTCTCTTTATTTTCTGAAAAAGTTTGTGGGACACTAATATTTCCTCTTCCTTAAATGTTTGATAGAATTCACTACGAAAGCCATCTAGGCCTAGTGGATTTGTGTGTGTGTGTGTGTGTGTAGTTTTAAATTACGAATTCAATTACTTTAACAGCTATACCACTGTTCACAACTTCTAGTCTTTGTGTCAGTTTTGTCAATTTCACTTTCAAGAAATTTACCTCTTTCATCCAAGTTGTGGAATTTATTGGAATACCATTGTTTTTATGATTCTCATTTTACTTTGAGTCTTTGTAGGATCTGTAGCGGTGTTCCCTCTTTCATTCCTCACCCTGGTAATTGATTTCTCTGTTTTATTCTTAAAAATAGCTTTGTTAGTAGTTTATTAGTTTCACTGATCTTTCCTAAGGACCAACTTTTGATCTTTTTAAAATATTCATTTTTTAGTTTTATTGATTTTTAACTCTTTCCTTCCTTATGCTTATTTTGGGCTTAATTTATTCTCTTTTTCTAATTTCTTTATCTAGCCTGACAATCTGCCTATGTCCACTAATCCTCCTCTAATCTGTATTCTGTAGCTGTCATATATTTTGCTTCTACTTGTGTTATAAACCTCATAATACATTGGTATTGTTTTTGCTTTAAACAGTCAATTTTCTTAAAGAAATTAATAAATCAGAGTCTTATTACTTACCCCCTATATTTACGCACAGTAATTCTTCCTTCCTTCTTGTATGTCTGAGTTTCTGTATAGAATCATTTTCCCTTCAACCTGAAAATCTATTTAACATTTCTGGTAGTGCAGTTCTGCTGGTAACAAATTCTTACAGCTTTGTTTATCTGAAAATGCCTCTATTTTGCTTTCATTTTAAAAGGATATTTTTTCTGGATGTAGAATTTTAAGTTGACACTTTTCTTTTTTTACATAAAAGACTCATTGTTTCATAACTTGCATTGTTTCTGGTGAGAGGTTAGAATATATTCCCTTGCATATAATCTTTTCCCCTTTCTTTGAATGCTATTAAGATTTTCTCTTT
Source organism: Miniopterus natalensis (assembly GCF_054644295.1). Classification (NCBI taxonomy): domain Eukaryota; kingdom Metazoa; phylum Chordata; class Mammalia; order Chiroptera; family Miniopteridae; genus Miniopterus; species Miniopterus natalensis. Next base: position 13,919,743 of record NC_142089.1, read on the forward strand.
ATCTTTAGTTTTCAGTAATTTGATTATGTTGTGCCTGGGTGCAGATATTGTTTATCCTTCTTGGGGTTTGTTGAGCTTCTTTTGTTAATGTTTTTTTCATCAAGTTTGGAAACATTTTGCCCATATTTCTTTAACATTTTTTTTACCCCAATCTATCCTTTTCTTTTAGAATTCCAGTTACATATAAGTTAGATTCCCTGATATTTTCCTAGAGGTTACTGAGTCTCTCTTCATTTTCTTTTCATTCTTTCTTTCTCTCTGTGCTTTGGTGTAGATAATTTATATTAACCCACCTTCAAGTTCACTAAACTTTTCTTCTGTAGTGTCCAATGAGTTATTAAGCTCACCCAGTGAATTTTTTTATTTCAAGTAATGTTTTTTACTTCTAGAATTTTAATTTGGACCTTTTCTTTATTGTTTCTGTTTCTCCAGTATTTCCTCTCTATTCACTCATTGTTTCCATATTTTCCTTTAAGCCCTAAGGCGTATATAATATAATATAATAATATAATAATATAATATAATATAATATAATATAATATAATATAATATAATATAATATAATATAATATAATATAATTAATATAATTAATATAATGTAATATACACACACACGTGTATAATAGCTTTTTAAGAAGTCTTTGCTATTTCCAATATCTTTGTCATCATTGGGTCTGTCTCTGTTGGCCATTTATCTCCTGGTTATCTCACATTTTTCTACATGTGTCTACTCATTTTTTAAATTTTATAACAAACATTGTGAATACTGCTTTTTTGAAATTCTAGATTTGTCTGCTTTTAAGCAGTTTTTCTTCCCCTTTCTGTTAAGCTGTCAGCTGTCACTGCTTTCGGCTGCCAGGACACCCGCCTCTTGCTGCTTGTTCTCTGCTCTTCCTATTTTGCTGTTTCTAACCTGCAGTGAGCCAGGAAAGTGTTCAGTCTAGCTTGTTAGCTTTATATGTAAAGTACAAATAAGCAGACTTGAGTAGGTCTCTGAAGACTCCTGAATCCAGTGCTTGGACTTTAATGTACATATTTTAGTGTAGTTTAGATATTTAAAGATTCTTATTCATTTTTGGTAATTGATATTAGATGCATGAAATACAATTTTGTGTTGCAACATACCCTGAATAGAGACAATAGTTCTCAAAAGGGCTTCTGATTTCTGGTTGATGTCATCTTATATTATGTGTGCATTTTTGCTTTTCTGCTTTTAGATGTTAAAAGAATTATTTGTTGGTATTTCTGATGTTCCAGCAGCCTCCATTAGTGTGACTTTCCTCTTAGGATTTTTTTTAATGTGTCTAATATTTTCTTTGGCTCCTTGCCTTAAGTCTAATGATGACTATTTAAAATTTGGTTTGTAAATCCCCACATTTAAAAAAAGAAAAAAAAAGAACTGTTCGTGTAGGCCAAGTAGCTGAATTACTGATCAGAAGGATGCTAAATGTACATGGCTAAAGGATTTCCAAGGTGCACCTGTGAGCTCTGATCTCTTATTTCCCCTTGCTCAGGAAAGTTCAGAATGAAATAAATGTAGTATCTTTTTGAAAAGTCTACCTTTAATTGCATTTGTCTCATTGGGGCATGTGGGGGTTGAATAAAAGTTATGTCTCTTATTTCAGATCCTTCTCCCCACTTTCACTCCTAGAGTGAGCTTCTCAGAGGTTAAACCTAGGCTTTGCCAAGTAAATGCTGGTCTCCTGGGAAGACATTTCAGCACCTTTTTGTTTTTCTGAACTGTGTTTTTGACCTAAATCAACAAGTCTTCCTCCTTTCCAACTCTTCCATGTCATTCCTACAGAGTTCTGGCGTAGTCTTGGTTTTTAATAATAAGAATCATGGGAAAAGAAGACATTAGTCTCTTGCTTTTAGAACTGGATCTTTTCGAGAGCAGCCTATCAAATACAAACAATTTTGCTACTTTAGAATATAAGGAAACCCTCTATAAGAAAGGTTCATGTATTGACAGAAAAATAGAAGCTCGGTTTAGAGACTTCTAGCAGTTTCAGATACAGGCCTTCCTGGGTGTGTAATATTATGTAAGGGGTAGAGACTTTACACTGAGTCTCTCCAAGGTGGTCTTGTATAATAGTCTCTCTTTTATCATGCCAGGAGGTCTATGTCTGATTATTGATCTTTGAGTAGTGAGAAATGGTACCAGAGTGGCATCAGTCCAGATGGGACTGAGGGAGACGAGGGATGTTAGACATTTCCTGTGATTAGGCTGGATTAGATGAAAGCATAACAAGATTATGTGCTCTGAGTAAAGGGCTCTTAAACTTGGCACCGGTGGGAACAGAATTCCAGTTTGTCAGCCCTGGAATTCGAAGTCATCTTGCGTGTTAGGAAAGGGTTTCTGACTCTCTGGCCTCTGTACCACCCATTGTCTTTTAAATCCCCAGGGGGTTCTGCTTTGGAGGGAGTGGGGGCTGGGCTGAGCTGGGCTGATGACCACACCTCATAGACAGATCAGATCAGTAATTCCTCATGTACGTGGTTTTCTTAGTAGCGCCCTAGCTTCCCATTAAGAGGTTAGCTGATCCCCACAACAGCCTGTGGCCTACAGAGCACGTACTATAATTCCATTTTATAGCAAAGAGAAGGAAGACCCTGAAAAGGAAGGAACCAGCTCCAGGCCCTGCCAGTTTAAATTGTGATGCACCGACTTAAATCTCTTCTCCTGACGCTTAGGTTGACATTCTTTCTGTTACATCATCTGAAAGCTAATGAGTGATAATTAGAGGAAGAGTTCACTTTGGGATGGAATTAAGTAGAAATTGTCATAGTCTTGGTAGGTATTCAAAAGAACAGGGATTTTAACCTTTATTGCAATCTGGAACCCCCTAGGAGATCTTAGTAAATACTGATGCTCCAGTTCTCTCCCCCGCCCCCCAGGAGTCTGATTTAATTGGTCTCGGGTGAAGCCTAAGCACTGGGATTTTAAAAAACTTTCCAGGTGGTTCTAACATGCACTATGCTTTAGAACTCATCTATGGCAGTTTTGTCTTCACTTGAGCTATATCTCCTTTCTGGCTAGGTTTCCCTTTTACCCACTTACTGAAGAATTTGGAAATTTTCTATATTTATTAAGACCTCAATGAGGATCAGGGGGAAAAATGAGCTGGGGCAAAGACTCAGTTAAAACGGAGTTTTCTAGAGTTAAGATCATATGTTGTTAACATGGTGAAGAAAAGCCATAAGTTGATTAAAATGGTAAGAGAAAATATTGAAAACACCAACTGTTGAGCCTCAGCTACACAGTGAAGGCTGTATGAGCTGAAGGAACAGCAGAGAAATCTCTGGTTTTCAGAAATTTTATAGTGTAACATTGTCATGCGTCTGAATCACTTCCCACCACACACAGATGTATAGAGGGAGACAAACGTTGGAATTAAACAAGCTGCATAAATATTTGCTTGTCCCACTGAAATCTCTTTTGGGGAAGCAGGTGGGGCATAAACATCTGAAATGAAAATAGTTGCTTGCCCAGAAGTAGATTTCCCAAAAGGCCATCACCCTCCCTCCTGTGGCTGCCTCTGCCACTTTCCAGCTAACAGAGCAGCCTTTCACATTGGGGCTTGGGCCTTAAAATCTGATAACAGGTGCTCAGGAAAAAGAATATATTGGAGGAGTGGAGGAGCCAAGCCCAGTCCCGGGTGTTCAGATTCACGGCAGCAGCGCCTGCAGTTTCGTATCATCTCCGCCTTGCCAGGAGCTGCGTGTGACTTAACCTGAGAACTGCTGCCCTGGGCTGATCAGATCACATCTGTCCAGGCCACTTCCAGGGAAAGCTGCGGGAGGTGAGAATACACTGCACGTCAGTGTGAGCTGTTTCCATGCAAGAAACCTTTGAATTCTCAACCGGTGCCCAGTTGCAATCTTTCTTCAATCTGTCCCAACTATTTCTAGCAAATTCTTTGGCTGATGTGGACCATAGAACAAGTCCGTTTTATCCTAAACTTATTTCATTCCAGCTTGAAGGGGGTGGGCATTTAGCACTAATGGAGAGTCAGGCTTCAGAGAAGACATTTCCTTCTGTCGTGAAATCTTATGTTAAGGCGTGCTTACTCGGAGGCCCCTGGCTGCAGGAAGCAGTGACCGGGATGGAGCCTGGCAGATGGCTGTAGCCGCGGCTTCCTGGAGGCCTGGGTTGGGGGAAGGTTGTTTGTATATTGCTTTTCATTTATGCATTGGTCTTATTTTCATCTTTCTGAGGTACCCAGATGCTACGGTGATAGATTGGTTGGAAACGACTCATTTGTCAGGATTCCGTGGGGGACGTGGCTTTCCTTCCGTGTGCAGTGGAGTCTAAAATGTTTAATTAGATGCTGAGGCATTTCTGCAAGGGTCCATTTCTGTCAGTTCTCCCAGGTGGATGCCAATCCTTAGGTTGGAGAGGGTCTGGGGCTTTTCTGGGCCCAACTTTCTCTCCCCTCATTTTTGTCTTGATATAACCCTCAGTCCTACCTCCTTTCAGTTGCTGGGTGTTCCCCCCCCCATTTTTGTTCTGGAACTGCCTTCATGTGACTGCCAGAATTTGCAGAGCTGATGCATGTTGGAAATCTAGTTGTCAAACAGATTCATACCAGACTTTATGAAATAATGTAGTTGAACTGATATGTAGTGAGTGGAATATTAACAACCTGCTGCTTATCTGTCTCACTCCAGTTCAACTTTTTCAGAGAACTCACCTTGCTCTGACTGCATGCCAGGCAGTGGCCTAGAGGCTGCGGCTGCAAAGACGAGGCTTCTGCCCTCAACAAGTACGACATCTAGTCAGGGTGTGGCAGACGTGTAAACAGTGTACAACGTATACACAGTTGTAACACTATGAAGGTGCCAAATAAGGGAGTGAACAAAGGGCTGGGAAGTCATGTCAGCCTGGAGTGAGATTGGGGGAAAGGACGGCATTTCAAGCAGATGTGGAGAGTATGGGGCAGTGGGCTTGCAAAACAGCAGGGGGCTCCACATGCTGGGTCTGGGGAGGTGACATAGGTGTGGGCGTGGGAGGTGAAGTTTAGAATGGCTAAGGTTTCCATCTGGGGTAGATGGAGACCAGGAATTGAGACAGGGAGAAATCCAGGGAAGGGGAGAAGAGTTGAATTCTAGACATGAAAGAAATGATACGCTTGTGAAATCTAGGTGGTTAGGAAATGTAGGTTTAGTACCAGTGGGGGTGCTGGCACAGGAGATGCAGATTTAGTATGTGTGCCAGGGGTTGAAGGCTTGAGTACAAAGCTACTCAAGGAAAACCTGGACTGGACTGCAAGGCACAGGGGTCAGAGCCTTTGGGACAAGGTAGAGGCAAGTGGCAGAGGGACTAAGAGAGCTGTGTCTACTCTCCTTTTTCCTTGCACCAGCTGGTCTGCCACACCTTGTGGCCCATGGACCCCAGCTCTCATCTCTCAGCCTCATGCAAGCTTGCACCCGGTGCCTCTCCTGAGGGGCCTGCCCTTAGTTTTCGGCTCCTCCCCTCCCACTCCCAGCTTCAGAGGATTATCTCCTCTTGCCATGGATTCCTTAGCTTTCCTTCCCTGCTGGCATCAGGGATAGAGAGTCTCCCCTTTGTTTCCTGGTGGAATATCAGGGCTCACCACCAGACCTCTGCTAAGAAGAGCCGGGTGCTCTGAGCTGTCTGCTCTTTGACTTCTGAGCGAGAGCCCAGGAGCCAGCCTGAGGATGGGGCGACTTCTCCTGGCCTGATGCTGAGTGAGCCCAGCCGTGTAGCTTGCTTCCTGCTTGTCCCAGCAGACATGTGGAGCCGTCCTCCAGCTCCCTTCTGGATATGGGGGGTGTGCATCCCCGGCCTGGCCACTCACTAAAGATTCATAGGCCAGCTCCTTCATCAGTGAGAGAGGAGACCACCTGTGCTGGGAGAAGGCATAGTTTAATCTTCATTACTGTCGAGGAAAGGAAGAGATTGTGGCCTGGTGAAGGTGCATTTTGTCTTTTCCCAGTGACCGCAGCAGCAGTCAGTGGCCAAATAGATACCATGTTCTTCTAGGCTTGTGGGCGGATTCTTCTGAAACCAAGCCCCTGACCATGGAAGGAAGGGTCATTGGCAAAGTCTCTGCTGAAACTGCCATCTAAGGAGTGTCTAAATGGCATTCTCATCCTGGCCACCCTTCCAGATTTTCTCCTGTTGGCTCAGCCCTCACCCCAGAAGCTGCCTGCTTCCTGGCCCAGCCTGGGATCAGAAACAGACTCCTCAGCTGGGCTGTGTGTCTGGAAGAAATCCTGAAAGCCATGGTGCCAGATCAGCCCCCGTCTGTGGCAACCAGGTAGTCTTGACCTTTTCTGTCTTGCCCCGATCATTCTGACTTTTCCTGAAGTGGTCTGAGCATCCTGAAGTCTGAATGTTTAAGTCTGCTCGTCCTCTGGGTACCAGCTAAAGTGTGGAGTGCTGGTCAGTTCTGGTTTATTGTCAAAGAACTGAAAAGTGTGTGGTGCTTTTCTCCCCTGCGGTCACTGTGTTTCCAACAATAGCCTGTGTTGGGTTGCTAGGCCTCCTCGGAGAGGTGCTGAAAGCTAAAGTGATTTCCTGTTCCTTCATCCATGCCCACCCTCACCCAGATTTTTTATGTTGGCAGAAGACCTTGTTGCAGTTCCCAGCTATGCTGAAAAGGGTTGGACATCCTGACTCTGTATACACTTGCTGCCCCCCCCCCCCCCCCCCCCAGCCTGAACTTTCTGTCCTCAGCACTCCCTCTGCAGTCCTGGAGCTCCGGAGACTCCAGAATCTCACATGCACTGAGGCTGCAGAGCCTGCTACATGAGGTGCTAACCTTTTAAAAACCATGTATCATTCTAATCACTTAAAAAATGTACAATTCAGTAGCAGTAAGTATATTCATGATGATGTGTGACCATAACCACTGTCTGGTTCCAAAACTTCCTCATCACTCCCAATGGAAACCCTGTGCCCATTGAGTACCACTCCCCACCCCCCAGCCCTATCCCCCAGCCCCCGAGCCCCCCAGCCCCTCAGCCCCTGGCAACCACTATTCTGCTTCCTGTGCCTGGATTTTTCTATTCGGGATAGTTCACATTTATAAATGGAATCATATAATATGGGGCTGTATGATGCTTTTAGGGTTCATTCATGCTGTAGCATGTGTCAGTTTCATTTCTTTTTATACCTGAATAATGTTCCATTTTGTTTTTCCATTCACCCTCTGATGGACATTTAGGATGTTTCTACCTTTGGGCTGTTATAAGTAATGCTGCTATGAACGTTAATTTATACTTTTTTGGGGTGGACATATGTTTTCAGTTCCTTTGAGTACGTACCTAGGAGTGGACTTGCTCTGGACCACATGATAATTCTGTGTTTAATTCATTGATGAACTGCCCAGCTTCCACAATGGCTGCACCATCTTACATTCTCATCAGGAGTATCAAGGGCGGTGGTGACCTTTGAAGCTAAATGTGCCAGCCCCGCTGCATAAACCAAAATAATTATCTGGGGTGAGCCTCAGTATAGGGTAGCTGGGACCAGTGGCTTCAGGAATGAGCAGGGGCAGAACATGGGGCCTGGGGAACTCTGATTGAGGTCACAAGCATAGCTGGGCCTTCCAGGGCCTAGCCTGCAGGGGTGGTTGAACCTCTTCAGTTTGGTGGGGTTTGTGAAGTGTAGGGCAGGTGATTTGATTAGTGGGAGGGCTACATGGTGGGCTTTGGAGGCCTGACCCAGGTGGTGCCTGTGGGTGTGAGGGGTTAGACCCTGAGCCTGGGATGGTGGCAGTGTGGCCTCACCCTAGGGAAGACTGGTTTCCAGTAGAAAGAGGAGGCAGGTCCAAGCCCTGCCCACAGAGGAGGCTGATGGGGGAGCAGGGGGAGGGAGCGCTGCAGTGGAGGGTGGGGGCACTTCCCTGGGCTCTAGTCAATGGAGGTGCCATGTCTTACCCCAAAGCAATGCCCCTCTCCTGAGGCCAAGGCAGCTGATTGCCCTGAATCTGGGGTTAGGTTCTGAATTAAGCATGTGAGGTGAAATCTAAGCTTGTGTGGTCAAAACTGTCCTTGACGGTCTCTTGTTGCCAGGATCTAGGCCCTTGGTGGCTTCTCTTTTCCTGGAGCAGTGGAAGCCAAGATCTCATTTGAGTGGGGCAAGTGTAATAGGGAAAATAAAGAGATTGGGTGGCAGAAGTGTAGAATTGATTATATGTGAGTTAAATGTGTACCTAATGTGACTTCCCATCCTTCTGTTAGCTGTACTGACTGGCTTGGGACCTAGGGCAGGTGTGAGGCCGGGGAGGAGCAGAAAGACTAACCTCAGAGGCTCTGGCATGTGCCTCAGGGATGTCCTCTCACCCCTTGTCATACTGGCTCTCAGGCCGCCATAAACCCACAACAGGGTGAAGGTGGCTCCCTTCACCGTAGCCAGGCTCTGGGAGCCCAGCCTGCATCTGGCAGAGGCCTCCTCCAGGGTACGTGGGCCAGGTCAGTGCCACCTCATAAGCAGTGTTATAGTTTAACAGCATTACAGTTTCATAGTGATGTGTCTACATTCACTGCCTCCTTGGAGCATTTGTGAATCAGGGAGCATATTCCCAGTTTACAGATTGAGGCTTAGAAAAGAGTGGCTTTCAAAGCTCATGATTAGGAAGAGACAGAATTAGGACACATACCTGGGACTTCTGGCTCTAGATCCAGCATTCTTTTTATCGTGTTCCACTTCCTGGGGAAGCTGTCTGATACTGGTGCCAATCTTTTCCTACGTTCTCTTTGTTGGAACAGACGGGGAGTCTTGGAGTCATGAGATGCTAAGAACCTGGGGAAGGATCAGGGTCATGTCTGATTCTTACGCAGGTGGGTCTTGCTCTCCCTGGGCTCTGGTCAAACGTGAGATGGATCTGTTTTCCCTGCTCTGCCAAGGCCATCTTGGCCCCCCACTGGTCTCCCATCTGTCTGTGTCTGTTTCTGGGCAGCAGCCTCCCAAAGTGATAGACCTTATCTGAAGTTGGCTGAGATTTTGGGGTCGATCCTTGGTTTTGATGAGGCAGAGTCAGCATCTCCTGCTTGCAGCCCCAGCTTTCAGCAAATGGTAAACTCTACTTGAGGGCAACATTCAATTATGAAAATCTATTTCTCTTGCCACATTCAAAAAGCCTCCTAATGTGCCTTTGTGCACACACAAGTTTAGTGACACATCACTAAATGTGTATGTGGTTGCCATGGAAATGTCTCTCCTCTAACATGGCAGTCACTCCAAGAGCAAAGAGAAGGGAAGTTTTCTTTGTAAAGAGAAGCAGAGCAGAACTTGGCTAATTGTCATCACACTAATCCCCAAACTGTCATTCTTCCCTGACTACCTGTCTCCTACTTCCTGTCAACGGTAGAAGCCGCTTTAGCCTGCCACTGCGTTTCCTTAGGAGTTTCACAAGCATCTTTCTTAACGTTTATGCCAGGCACGTACCAGGAAGGACCCCAGGACTCTTAATTTGCGTTTTCACCCAGCTTAGAAAGTGCACCCTCCTGGACCTCCTGGCACTTGAGTCTCATAAGAAGAACTCTTGGCACCAGGTCTTCTGAAGATGCTTTGTGTTTTCCACCGGAGACGCTGAGCCTCCGTTTTTGTCTTCGTGACAAATGCATGATATGAAGGCATACACAGCCTGCTGATACTCAGGCACTGTTTGAACATCCGAAATCCCAGACATGTTCCTCGTAACTGTGTGAATCCGCAGAGTGTGGGAAAGACGGAGGACTCCGAAGGCCTCAGTCTGACTGAATGCCTTCTCGTCTCTCTGGTCCACCCTCGCCCCATTTTCATCTCTTTCCTGTTGACTTTCTTGACTGAGTCTCTCCTGGGCAAAGAAGTCCTTGCATTTCAGGATTTTACCAGCACCTTCTGGGGGATCCTCAGTCCATATTGGCTGATCCTTTGCCTGGGTCATTGGGCTGCACCAGCTTCCCTAGTCTTGGGGCTGGGTAGCTGCTCTTAATGGTTCTGAAGTTCAAGTTGCTGGGTCATTTTGCTGCTGTAGTTCACCGGTGGCCAGCTCTGAGGCAGAAACCTTAGCATCTTGCCCTGAATACCCCTGAATACCTGCCCTTGGAACCTGTCATTTCTGTCCTCAGCAGCTCTGCATTTCCCTGCGGGCCCCTTTGGCCTATGAGACACCACTGCCATTTCATAGGCAAGAGATGGTTTCAAGGCTTCAGAGGCCAGTTTGTCCAGATGCATGTTTCTGTTCCTGGAATACAATACACGTGTGGCTTCTAGGCGGGAGGGTCCCAGAATGCTGGACCCCCTGCCTCCCAAGGACACTTCGTGGTTCCTGGGGTCTGAGAGCCTGCCTGCTGCTCTTCTCCAGCTGCCCTGCATCTGATGGAAGCATCTGGTCCCAGTCCAGTGTCACAGGGTGAACTCCAGAGGTTAAGTGTATGCCAGCCTTGTTGCTTCTAATGCTTTTAAAACTCTAAAGGCTCCATCTTGTCCATGGCTGTACTGGCTCCTTAGAAGACCTTTGGCCACATGCCAAGTTGCCAGTGGGGTGGGAAAGAGCTTCTGACTCTGAAAGCAGAGGGTATAAATGCTGGCAGCCCCCGGTGGGATCCTGTGGGTCTCCACTTACCATGGGCATGAGGCCAGTCTTTTCTACACAAGACAGATTGTTCTCCCCTTTATATGTCAGGTCTTCAGCACTGTTTCTTACCAACATTTATTTTCCTTCCCTCAAGAAATGAGTAAGGAGGCATCTGGCTCATTGCTGTGCTATGACCTTGTGGGGCAGGTATTAGTTTGACCAAAAGCTGAGGGGATCCAACTAGCAACTGTGTAGAAGTTTGGAGCCTTTTGTTTCCAAATCAGTGCCCTGTGTGCACCATGCTAGGCCTCTAGGAGACCCATCAGCCTCTGCAAACAACCACCACTCCAGGCTGCTTCCATGTAGTTGTTGCTTCTGAGGTTGTTCTGAGCTTATTTTCAGGTCTGTGGTTGGGAGCTCATGACCTGCCCTCTGAGAGACTAAGTCAGACATTGCCTGCTTGACTGTGTTCTCTCTAGGGCATAACCCAGATCTCCCCTCCAGCAAGGAACAGGGGCTCTTAACAATAGAAAACTCTATTTGGGACAATATAGAACTTATCTCTGACACAATCATGTTCTGATTTCTCTCTCTGCCATTTTAGACACTGATAAATCTGCCACACTTGGATGTATAAATAGCTGTTGGGAGAGCTGGCTGTCCCTTTTTGCTCTTGGCTTGTGCAAGTAAATATCAACTTAGTCCTTAGAAAAGAAAAGTAAAGGAGATTTGGTTGTTTCCGTAATCCACAAACCCTGTAATTCTAACCTGGAAAATCGGGCTCTCCTATTTCAAATCAGTTTTAATGGCAAAGGCTAACAGAGGCTTTATTGCTCTTATCTGTGCTTATTTTTCACTTGTTTGTTCAGTAAATAAGAACACCTGAAAGGAGAACTGGAAGGGATTGGCTTAGGAGAAAGAGAGTACATGACCACAGAAAGAGTTGGGTGAGAAGCTTGGTTCTGGAGAGATCCCCACCTGCTGGACACTCAGAATGGTGTTCACCAACTAATGAACCAACTTGCTAGAAATCAATGAATGCCAAGAACCCAAGGGCTGGCCGGCTGGCCACTGCTGAGTTCCGGAGTGCCAGGTGGAAGTCCTCTCCCATTCTTTCTTCTCTCCTGGGGGGAAGTGCAGACTAGCCCTTGCTGGGGACTTCTGATGGTAACTGGGCCAACCTGGCCAGAAAGACAAACTGCCCTGTTTGAGAGGCGAGAGTGTTCTTGGTTCTCCCAGACCTGAACCTGAGCTCGCTTAGATTTTCAGCTGTACCTCAAGTCTCTCCCAGCCCACTGCCCTGTTCCTGGGGCTGGGAGGGTTGCTCCGAACTCCTTGTCCTGTAAGTAGTAGGAATTGGACAGATTCCTGTTCTCTTTCTGCCTTTGTCATTGTGAGCAGCTTCCCAGCTGGTGGGAAAACACAGCTATGCCCAGCAATGTGACAAGACTCCTCAAGGCAGTGTCCTGCCCTTCTGTGTCTGCGGGGCTGTGACCCAAGGAACTCCATTCCTCCAAGTACAGTGCCCGTGTAGGGAGAGACTAAATGTATGCTCCTCGCTCTGGCTACTGTCACTGAGCAGGTCGTACAGAATTAACATGCTCACCCTTTAACCACAAACTGATCCTTCTGGCCTGTTAGCAGGCATTCCAATCCCTACCCCGGTGGGAGCCTGAGGTCAGCTGTCAGAAAGAAAGATAGCCTCCCTGGGGAAAATATGTGCTTTGGGGGTTATATTAGGCTTATTTCAGGTGTTTCCTCAGACTCCTGGGTATGCAATTTAGAAAAGCAATTAAGTCTGTTCTATCTGAGGAGTGTTGGCAACATAGTCCCATATCAGTGTTATGGGGGGTTCTGAGTGCGAAGGAAGACCCTGCAGCCTGCCCGCTGTGGCTTTAGACCGCCCTGAACAAGGATTGCCGAGGAGTCTGGGGACTCAGTGGGCATGTCCTGCTTCCCAGCAGCAGCACCCAAAGCCAGGTGCTTCATCTTTCCAGTTTGCACCTTCATAGCGCTCCTGGCTCCTAGGAGTCTTATGGCTGACCGCCAGGCCTCCAGACACTTCTTGAGGACACTGGTAGATAGATATTCTACTCCTAGGCTCTGAGCAGAGGCGCCTTTGCCCCAAGTGTCAGGGCTGGAAGGCCTGTGTGTTCCCCGGCAGAGACCTCCCTGACCAGAGGTTCAGGCAGTGCCAGTGACTCCTGCTCCAGAACGGCTACCGCCTTCCTGGTTGCTGTTGGGAAATAAATGGCTTCTCTAAGTGACACGAGGACTCCTGCAAGTACTTCTTGCTGCCAAAGAAGTCTGCTCAGTGCGACGAAGTTGCGCTCCCCTGGGAAGTGAGATGGCTAACATGTTCTCAAGTTCTGTTCCAGCTGGCGCCAGCTGTTCCCACCCCCCCGGCTGGAAGGCCCCCAGCACCCACTCAGGCATAGGCCTGAGCTGGTGGCAGCACTTGGCACGTGGCTGTTTAGCAAAGATAGCTGCTGCCTCAAGTCATGCTGTCTTTTCCCCCACCTCGGTGGGTCTTTCGAGCTGGGGCCAGAGCCCCACGAGGCACTGTCATAAGGTTGCTTCCTCCTAAAGCAGAGCTTGGGTGCCCTCCCACAGCATGCAGGATGAACAGGGGGCTTCAAACAAGTTACTTAACCTCTGCCTCAGTTTCCTTTACTGCACAGTAGGTGATAACCTTGGGGTTGGAGTATGCATAAATTGCTTAGCATAGTGCCTAGCACATAGTAGGTGTTTAATCAATGTTAGCTTCTATTGTAACTTCTCTGCTGAGACCATTGAAAATTTCCTGGCACTGCTGGTCATGGCCCATCTCTCCAAGGGGCCCTTATAGGAAACCATCCTTTTGTGTTGTGATGTGACTATTGTGTGCCCCTAATTCAAATCCCCTCTAATCAGGTGTCCTGTCACCCCACCCTGGATACTCCACAGACTCCCTGATTTTTCTGAACCCTCTTGCACCCAGCAGGGGTCAACATCCTGGGCTGAGGGGCCGTATCAGAGAGGGTATGGGTCTTTAGCTACTTTCCCCAGAATTAGGCTGCTATAGCTGGCTTCAGCTTCCCTCAAGTCTGACTCCTGCAGAAAATTTACTGTGAGTATCCCAGTTCTTTCCTAGGGCATGTTTGGGAGGACAGTACAGGGGATTGCACTCTCTGAAATCTGCTGTCTGTGTATTCCAGTGGTTTTCAACTGGGGTAGTTTTGCCTGCCCTCCCCCAGGGGAGGGAGACATTTGACAATATCCAGAGACATTTTGGTTGTCACAGCTAGGGATGTTATTTGCATCCAGTGGGTAGAGACCAAGGATGTTGCTAAAACATTGGCAATGCATAGGACCCCCCCCCCCCCCCAATGAAGAGTTATCCAGCCCCGAATGTCAATAGTGATGAGGTTTAGAAACCCTGGTCTATTCCTGGCTGAACAGGGAGACAAGTTCGGGAATCCTAAAGACTGTAGGAGCTACACCACCCAAATAGGTCAGCCTGAGTCCTTCATTCATTCCTGTCCCCCTGCCTAAGAACCTAGAATCACTTATCTCTTACTGATGTGCTGTGCGACTGTGAACAAATTAATTAACCCATCTGAGCCTAAGTTTTCATTCCTTATGTACAAAGATCCTGGGAGTTGCCTTTCTAGGTGAGGATCTTTCAAAGACTTCAAGTCTAGTGTAGAGATTGTTGTGTTAGGAGACCCTGTTATATGGATTCATGAGGCACCTGGCTCCTTCCAGAGGGTAAAGCTTTGTAAAAGAAAGGCAGTTCTGACTTTTATTTAGGGGAGAGGGGACTGTTGAGCTGGATCCAGGCCCTTAGTTAAGGAAGCTGTGGCCCACGTGGTGGGTGGGCACCCCCCACCACCACCACCGCTCCCAGGTCCCAGGAGGTAGCCATTGCTGAAGCAGCTATTCCCAATAATTGTCCTTTCTTCATGCTTAGTGGACCTTTTACCTTAATCCATGTATGGCTGCATGGGGAAGCCTGACTTTATGGCAGATGCTGTGGAATGTAATTTGCTCACATTTAGGCTGTAAATTTTCGGTGGTTCCAGGGTGCTGTGTGTTCAGCTTGCTGAGGAGGAACACACGAGGCCAGATGAGAAGGGTAAAGGCAATTTTATGAGGGCACCTGAATACAGATGGTTAAAGCATCTGGATACGGATGGGCTGAGCTCCACATGGCATCAGCGCCGAGGGGTTGGGAGGAAGGCTCTATAGGGTGTAGGCAGGGAACTTTTTGGCACGTGGGCAGTTTTTCTGGGTTGTAGCCAGGCAAAGGGAAGGTCTGGCATCTGGATGGAAAATGGACCCCAGGGCCTTCAGCCTTCTAAGGGAGAACCTGTCATTGTCATGAAACTCGAGGAGTGAGGAACTTTCAGACTGAGAAATCCACCCTCAACACATGCCTTTTTCCAGAGGTTGGGGAGTAGGAGGGGCAAGGGTTATAAGGATGGGGGTGGGAGGGGGGCGCGGGGGCAGATTGGGGAGCTTGAAGTATGGGAACAAAGCCACCGAGCAGGGCCCTGAGGCCCTAAATGGTGGTGACTTCCTTTTACAGTCAGAGTTGCTCACCTTCTGGTGAATCATCCATACACAATTTATGACCTTCATTATTCTGTAGCAAGAAATAATTTCCTACTCATCTGTCACTTTGAGACTAAGGGCCTTACACTCCCTGTGCTGAGAATATAGTAGCTCTTTGTACATCAGTTCTATTTATGTCCCACTTGGGGGCTTGGGGGATGCCCTTTGACAAACACACAAAAAAGAGATTAATACAGCAAGAGCCATAGAAAAACGAGAAGGCAGAACCAGGGAGCTCAGTGACCTCATGTTAGGCCCTGTTGCCCACGGGGCTTTGGCCTCGGTTAGTTATCACCGTCTCCCACTGCCTTCCCTTTATATGTCATTCTTACTAGAATGAAAACACCCATGTAACTTGCACGGCAAATCACCGCCCTGTAGTGTGGTCAGGGGTGATGAACTCTAGGCCATGGCCTGGCTTCAGATGAAAGGACATGGGTGAGCACACGTGGACCCTGGCCCACCAGCTGGACACCAGCTCGCTTGAGGACTCACCCACTTAAGATGCGTTTACAGTCAAGCATCTTTTGTGCTCCTCCCTGTTCTCTGTGCCCACTTCCTGCCCCCTGAGGCCTTGAACCATCTAAACAAGACCACAGCCCCTGTTCTCTGAAGAATACCTGGTCTCCCTCTGGGTGGCTTAGCAGATGTCAGTCATTCAAAGCCAAAACTCAGTGACCACTACCAGAGGGTGGGCCTTTCCCTTAGGTTTTTCATCTTCATGATGGTTGTAGGAGGCAGAGATGGTTCTCCTTGTGTTATAGTTGAGGAAGCTAAGGCTCAGAGATGTTAAGCAACATGCCGCGATTTACACAGCTAGAAAGTGGCAGAGCCAGGGGATGAATCTAGAGTGGGACTCCTGGTTATCCCCTTCTGCCCTTGATCACAAGATGCACAAGCTATAGACTCTTAAGAGCTGACTGGAGTGGAGAGGGGGCTGGAGTCTCCATGGTTTGGGGCGGCCACAATTTTCTACAATATATGCTTCACTACCTAAAAAGCACCATGCTGGCTACATCTTTCTCAAGCCCTCTAAAAGTCAGCCAGTCCCTCCAGAGAACACCGTGGCATACCCTTCCTCCAGGGAACTGAGGCCTGGGGTGGGGCTGGAGCACAGCTGTTAGAAACCCTAAATCCAGGGAGATTTGGGGGCCCAAAATGTAATTTAAAAGAAATTTTTATTTATTTATTTATTTTAATGGCAAAGTTACACGTTGTATAAACACTGATATAGCTGCTTTCCAGCTTTTCTGATTGCACAGTCCTGGGTGAGCCCATTCAGCTGAATCTTCTGTGACCCCATAGCAGGGTTGGGTCTGCCTATAGGATGCACCCAGTCATGTGCTAAAGCTGAGTTGTAAAAAGCCATTGTTAAATTTTCAGAAATTTTGTGAGCTGATTGTTAAAAACAGCCATTATTTTTCAGTTAATTATACAAATGTACAATTAAATAAATTATATTAAAAGCAAAGGTAGCGAATACTCAGAACTCATCACTTTCTAATTGATTTGCTAGGCTTTATTATTTATGTACAGATACACCTGTTGTATCTGTATGGCGTAGTGTGCTACTGACATCCCTTTCTGATGTCATTGGTAGCTGAAAACTGGCCGTGGTGGAAATATTTACACCACAGAAGTGGTGGAGAAAATGTCAATAATGCAGAGTAAACTTTAAAGTGTATCATTGTAAATTGCACAAAAAATGGAAAATAACATTCTTCCAGTTTTCAAAAACTACCTTCCAATTCAGGAAGGAGTCTGCTCATGTCACTGACAAACAAATGAAATTCTGGTATGTTTTTGTTACTTCACTTTAGTCTCACTTTTTAAGATAAATGAACGTATCAACCAGTGCTCATGTGGGAAGTACACCTTTGCCACCACACCGCTGGGTACGGCTTTGCTGTATGGCCCGTGTATGTTACCACCTCAGTGCCTTGACTGGCATACCCAGCTCCCCTTTCACTCACTGACTCATTTATTTAACAAATAACTATCGAGTGTGTACTATGTGCCAGGCATCAGAGACACAGCAGGGAACAAAACAGACAGTAAACAAAATTAATATGTCAACCCCATTTGCAACCTCTTCCCTCCTTCGAGGCACAGGTGCCCCCCTCTGGGTCTTGATCACCCCCACCAAGTGTGAGCTCTGCCTCCACCGTGATCACATCTGTCAACTTTGCACTGATGGAGATGAGCCTTGGCTCTGCTCAAGGACGGAGTCTGAGCAGAGTCATGTGTGAATGGCTTGGAACTTGAATGAAGGCCCAGGACTGAATATTAAAGTAACTTTGTGGGAGAAAGCCAGTAAGAGGGAAGCAAAATCATAGTTTCTTTAGAGTTTGTGAAATTGGCATGCATCCTCCCAGTCTAATGATTTGTTAGCTGTTCTCTGTGCTATGAGGTTGAAGGATATCTAAAATGAGACCTTTGCACCTGAAAGGACTTAAAAATATTTAATATAAGAAATGTTGCAGTATAGCCTGCTGATTCATTCGTCTATTTGTTCAGCAAATACAAGTGCCTACCCAGAGCCAGGGGCTTGGGAGCCCTATGAGCTGCCACGCCATATTATCCATGGTCTCTCCCTGTGAGGGATTTTCAGATTCATGGGGCAGTTTGTAATCCAGATTGCTTCTTTCTCTGTTCTGCCCCCACTTAGCATTGATCTCAGTGTGTACTTATATGTCTCTGTCCATGTTTGATGGATGTCTGTCTCTCTCATGAGAATGTTGGGTCCAGGAGGGCAGGGACCCATGTCTGTCTTGTTTACAGGGCCCAAGTAGGCACTCACTCAGGAGAAACTCATTGAGTAAGTGAATGGAAGAAGGAGCATGGAGGAGGGAGATTGATATGGGTAAGAGGCCCAGAGGGCACTGGAAGAAGAAGCTTGAGCTAGAAGAATGAAGCCTTCATTCTTTGACTTGGGGTAGGTGAAGCCAAACTCATGAACATGTCCAAGTCCCACCCAAGCATAACCTTCGTTGCATAGCTTTCTCTTACCCTTTCTCTGTGGATAGATCTCTGGGACAGAACACAGCAATGTGTGTTAGAGCTTTATGTGATTCTTAACCTTTCTTGAGTCACAGATTGCTATGCTCATCTGATAAAAACTATAAACCTTCCTTCCAAGACTAATGCACATGGTGTGCACATGTGTGCACAAAAACCCACACAGTTTTCCTTTCATTTCAAGGGGATCAGAGGCTCCCCTTCCATCCATAAGCCCCAATCAAAATCCATAAGCCCCTGCTTTTAAAAATGGTTCGCCATAGTAGGCACATTCCTGTTCCTCTGTAGCCCCAATCTCAAGCATGGTTCTTGGTATATAGGCAGTACTTAATGTGGAACAGTGGGTAGGTCAGTCGAAGGATGACTGGGTAGATGATTATGTTAAGAAGTGTCCTGATCTGCCATGACCTGCTTAGAGTTGAGCCTATAATTCCATTGAATTCATGGGCGGGAGAGGGGTCAGCTTGAGCAGAGAATGATAGCACTCCTTACACCACTGCTCTGTCCTTGCCCTAAGAGTGTGGTTCTGTCCACACCCTGGAGGCCCGCCAATTCCATAAGACCATTTTCCAAATAAAAACTTAGCACATGGTATCTGACACATTGATAATGGGATGGAATATTTAAAATTGGGCCTGTCTCAGAAAATCAGAGACTGTGTGATTCTAAAGGAACATAACCTAGTCCTGAGGGTGATTGGCTTGTTCTTTAGAGCTTCTTTAAAACCCAGAAGGGGATGATCAGGGACTAGATTGCACTCCCCATAGAGACTAGATTAGTCCTCTCCAACTTTGGGTAGAGGGGTCCAGCGTAGCAGGCCATCTGTCCTCCAGATTCTTCTCCATGGTCACCGGGATTGAATAAGTGCTCCCTAGAGGTACCTCTAAATGTTGCCCATCTTTTGCTCATTACTCTCCCCACCCCCCCAAGAAGGTAGTGTAAATCCCTGGCTTTTAAAATGTTAGACTCTAGAAGCTTAATTTTTTTTTTTTTTGCTTCTATTTTAATCCCTATTTTTCACATTAGGGCGTTTGACAGTGGTGATTTTTAGACGTCAGAGTACTTCAAAACCATGGGGTAAAAAAAACCTACAGTACTAGCATTTGCTTGGAAAATAGTTGTCAAGGAAATGGATTTCACAAAACACTTCCTCCCGGGAGAGCTCTCTTTCCATGTATCCCCACGTTGAACATTATTGGCCTGTGCGATGCTGATAGGCAGAGGTACCATTGGCAGGTACTTTGTCTAGCCAACATCTCATTATGAACGAAAGCCCTTGCTGGCAGGTTCTCAGGTCAGCAGCCGATGGTGGACCAAGTTCAAGTTCAATTTATAGTGAGTGCATCTGAAATGTTCGTGGACTTACAGGAATGACGGAAGAGTCCTTGGCCCTGGCTATACACTGGGGAATAGAGTTCTGTAAATTCCATTAGCAGACAGTGGAGGTGACTGATGGATGGAGCTGAAATTGCAAAACATTGTTCGATTAAAAGAAAAGGTGAAGGCTCATGGGGCAGGGGCTGTGACTTAAGGTGCTCACATAAAGAGATACTTATCTCATGATAAGAGTGCTGGCAGCCCTGGCACCAGCCGGAGGTACTTGGAGGATTCGTCACCGTTAGACATGCCAACATGTGTATGTACTGCTCAGTTGTGATCAGACCTTACAAGTGAGGCTGGCGGGTTTAATTATCACTTGAGAGAACTTAGTCAAGGGCGTGCTGCCCCAGTTAGAGTTATGGCCACCAACACTGGCAGGTGGTTCATGACAGACCTCTCCAGTCCCCCAGAAGTACAAGGTCCATGTGTAGACAGGAGAGTTGCTGACAAAAAGGCAGAGAGATGGCCGTGTCTCCATTCCCATTTGTGTTGGGATCTATTGTATTTGCCGTAATCTTTAATTATAAAAGCTGTTACCATGGGATGGGTTATCAATGCTATTCATTTTTGTCATGTTGCCTGGTAACATCCCTTTGTGCCCAAGACGCACGCTTCTGTAGTTACAGGATGAATAAGTGGAATCTTGCTCTTTTTCAGCCATTTTGCCATCACAATATTATAAAAAGCTATTTTGAGAAATAGTTGAGTCCAGTCTGGGGGGTGAAAAATGGACCTGGTTGTGATGACAGCCTGAGTCTTAGAATTCTAAGACGTCTTTTTTTTTAAAGCTCCCATTTTCTTGGGACTGAGTAGGAGAACCCACTGCACCACTGGAGCTTCCCATGGGCAGGGACCAAGCCTAGCTTTATTTATTTATTTATTTATTTTTAATTTGAGAGAGAGAGGAAGGAAGAGAGAGAGAAACATCAGTGTGAGAGCAAAACATCTATGTGAATCCACTGCCTCCTGCATGCCCCCTGCCGAGGATTAAGCCCTCAACCTGGGCATGTGCCCTGACTGGGAATCGAACCAGCGGCCTTTCGGTGCACAGAACACCCAACCAACTAAGCGACACTGGCCAGGGCCTAAGATTTCTTTTGAACTAGAGTATTTTTCATGATCCAACATTCCCCAGTAGCAAGACAGAAGGAAAAAACCCCACCCACTTCTAAACAGTTGACTGCATTCTGCTCTCCTCTTTCGATAATATTCTGCCCCGTTACAGACCAGTCTCTACTGCGGGACCCATTTTGCGCACCCCTACAGACTGCACGAGAAGGGGGAAGTTGTGAACCTTTAGGTTTTTGATGATTTCCAGCCTAAGAAATAGTCACCAATGGAGAAAATAGGAGATCAGATGTTGCAGGGAGAGTCTATTTGCACCCCTGTGAAGTCAGGTTCTCTCCATCACCCTGCTGGTTTTGAAAATGCTCCATTAGTGGAAGAAATGATGGCAGAGTTATCACCAGAAGTACTCAAAATCATTCTCTTTAAAGGTCACACTGGTGGAATTTTCAGATAACACTTGTCATTGCTATTTTTCTTTTAAATGGGAAACAGCTGCTCTGGGCATGGGGAGAGGTCATCTTTTGGGTTTCAGGTCTTTAGTGAAGGCTGTAGCCCCACAAAAGTGCTTATCGCTTAAAGATAATTACATTCTACATTGTTCATGCTAAACTCTTGAGATGGACTGATTGGCATATTTAAATCTCATCTTCCAGACATTTGCTAATTATATAGCCTCATTGCGGGGGGTGGGGGGAACCTAATCAAATAGCTGTTTAGAGATGCTTTGCATTTTAAAATTTTGCTGGGTTTATCCCAGGAAAAGAGGAAATGTGCCTCTGATTTTCCTCTGGTTCTTTCTCTGACCTCAAGAGAGTTTAAACTTTTAATGGTTAAATAGCCACAGCAAATCACTCAGGAAACGTTTTTGCATTTACAGCCTCTGTCTCTTTTGCATCATTTCCACCCCTGACCCCCTTTCATCACCCTGAATGAAGCTTTCTCACTTAGTGACTTCCAGCCATGAGGGGGCCGTGGAATTCCAGCTAATGAGGCGCATCCTGTTTTTTTTTCACTGTAAGTGGTACCCCCCAGGCCTGGAGTCAGATCTGAGAGTGAGCAGTGACACACATCTTTCTCAGGTTCCTAAATGGAGTACCAAGTCCACAGTGAAAGTAAGAGGAATTTCTTCCTCTCGCCCAGAAAAAGACAGACAAAAAGAGCAGCTTCTTGGTGCTTTGAGTCAAAGACACCCCTCCTTAGAAAAGGCATCTAAGACTTGGTGTATTTTATTAACAGCAACTGGAGAAGACCCCACCCCACCCCCACCCTGCCAGCTGAGCTGATAGCATTTTATGTACTGTTTTTTCAGCATTGTGCTCAGAATTGAGAAAACAGGATGGTTTTCTTCCTTACGCAGGATATACGGCTGTCAGTGACGAATCTCACCCCGGCCTTTCTTTTGTTGGGAATGTCTGAAAGGGCCTGTCTTTGAGATTTATGAAAGAGCCCTAGTGAGCTACCACCGCCCATAGTTGTACCTCAAAAGCAAGCACAGGGAAGAGAGGTTGTGTGAAAGTTCCATCACCAGTTGCAGCCTTCAGTCTGTCTGTCTGCCTTCTGTGGAAGGGTCTGTTTTGTGGGCTATGCGGGAGCAACCACCTTCCTGCAGCAGGTCCACAGGCCCCAGCAGGAAGCCCAGATCTGGAGGCGGCTTCGGAAAGAGAAAATCCTGGTCCCATTAGAAGCCAGAGCAGCGGAGCTCGGGAGGCTGCGTTCAGTTCTCAGGGAGTGGGATGTGTGGATTTGAGGGAGGTGGGAGGAGAAGGGAAAATATCATGCCGGGCCTGTGGGAGCTTTGATTCTGATCATTGAAATAATTCAAAAATCTGTGACACTTAAAGACCTGCGTTTTTTCTCTCTCTTTCCTAGTCTGTCCCATTCATTCATCAAGATTAGAGCCTTTGGGTTTTCTTAGTTAATTATTCTGTGGAGTTCTATTTCAGGGTTTTGAAATCAAATTGCTTGATGTTTTACTCTCTCCCGTGTGATTAGATCATCTTTCATAATAGGGCTGCAGGAATCCTTTCAAGAACACAGTGCCTCTGCTCAGCACCGTCAAGGAACGTGTCCCATGAAATTCAGTCTTACAGGAGTGAGAAACCACCATCAGCCTCTGATTATGATCCAGAAATGTCCCTGCCCGTCATCCGTCATCACAGACCTAGAAAAAATGAAAAGAAAACGTACGCGGAGCTGTCTGATCAATGCAAAATCAAGGAGCTTGCGGGGTGGCAGCCACTTGGCTTCCTGGGACGAATGAGCTCCAAGACCTGAGTCATTTTAATAGTTTCTGTAGGGCTGAAGCGGGTCTGTGTACTGCTTTGGAATTCTCTCTCCTGGTGTGAATGGTAACCTTATCAGTGGGGTTTGCAAGCCTTTCTAGCCAAAAAAGGAAAAGAGAAAAGAAAGAAAGAAAAAACCAGAAACGGAAAATGTACTTTGAAATCTCTGCCGATGGGAGCCTAGGAGAAATAAAGAGAGAAGCCAAGCGCATTTCTCAGGCTACATGTGAGAAGCAGAAGGAGCTCTTATTTCAGATACTAATTAAGATCTCAGTGCAGATGTTCTCTTGGAGGCCTTCCGTGGTCACCTCCACCCACGGTCGTCCCCTATCCCCTTCCCTCGCTTGATTTTCCTTCATAGCGCTTCATGTCACCATTCAGAGTCACCCTGCTAACTTGTTTCTTTCTTATGATCTGTCTCCCTGCACCAGGGAGCAGCAGCTGTGAACGCAAGAGCTTTGCCTGTCTCCTTTACTGCTGCAGGTACCAGAACATGGGGCACATAGTACATGCTCCATACATGTTTTCTGAGTGGGTTTCAGATGGGGGGAGGTTAAGGAGAAACAAGAAGAGGCAAAGGTTGGAACCAGACCTGGGTTTGAATCTAAACCCTCCACTGACTGGCTGTGTGCCCTTAGGATAGTTACAGAACCTCTCTGAACCTCAGTATCCTTCTCTATAAAATGGGCATAATACCTGCTTCCCAGAGTAGCGATGGAGGCTTAGATGGGATGACATCTGGCTGCTACATGGAGATGCCCGATGGCTCATTCTCCAAGTCTTTATGACACAATTTTCCTGGACAAGAAACAGGGTCCTCTCCTGCCTGTGAGCATCCGATGTTTCTCAGGCCTCTTTCTCGAGTCCAGGAGTGGAATCTCCAGGCTCAAGGCAGCAGCTGGTTCTCGTTTTGAGTCTCGGAGTGGGTGCATGTGCCATCCAGAGGTGGCGGGCCGATGCTTTTGTTCATTTATTCATTTGATAGTGAATCAGCCTGGTGAGATGGAAAGGATACCATGGCCTTCTGAAATAGCCAGACCCCAGCTTCAAACACCTGCCCCGTCACTTGCCCACCGCATAGCCCCGAGTGTTGGGAAAAGGAGGCGCCCGTCTTACCTCAGTGAGGATCGAGTGGGAAGCAGTGTGCTGCCCCCGTGGAGTGCAGGCTCCCGACCTTGCTCCTGCCCCACTGCCTGGCTCTGCCACTAACTTGTTCTGTTATAACTTTGCAAGTTATTTAACCCTCCAGGACTCGATTGCTTCATTCTGTGAAATAGGGATAATAATGGTATCTCGCCTTGCAAGGTTGGTACAGGACTTGGCCCAGGGCTCAGCAGATGTCCACTGCTGGGTAACAGAGGTAGCACAAGCAGCCATTATTAGTACTAATGCACCATTTCAGTTCCTCTGTTTGTCCAGGCTCCGTGCCAGGGGTTGGGTTGCAGAGATGAATAGGTCACAGAACTCAAGGGCAGGGGAGACAGACACGAAAGAAAATATCCTGCAAAAGGGGTAAGTATTGTCATTGATGGATGGCAAGGGGCTGTAGCAGAACAGGATGCTGGCACCCATGCT
Source organism: Miniopterus natalensis (assembly GCF_054644295.1). NCBI lineage: Eukaryota > Metazoa > Chordata > Mammalia > Chiroptera > Miniopteridae > Miniopterus > Miniopterus natalensis. The sequence goes on from NC_142089.1 coordinate 13,944,194, forward strand.
CCAGAATATCAGAGAAAGGGCTATGGTGGGATGGAAAGTGCATTGGAGATGTGGTAGTTTGTTCATTCAGTTTTTCGTTGGCAAGTGCAAGGGCCCCATGGTGATATAACAATAGTTTCCTATTGTTACAGTAACAAATCACACAGACTCTGTGACTTAAAACAACACATATTTATTCTCGTGTAGTTCTGGGCTAAAATCAAGGAGGGCCCTTCACTTTGCAGTCAGGGAACCAATCTCAGTGCAGTGACAGAGCTCAAATTTGCTTGTGACCTCCATCAGCTTCTTTTGTCCATTAGCAAACTCTGCACCAAGATCATAAAGGTTCTCGGTAGGAAAGGGTCTCACTCATTCTTGCTATCCCTTGTGGCCTGACCGTTGGAGCTGTTCCCTTGTTGGGCTTTTGCTTAAATCCTTGTTGAGTCAAAGCCACCGGGCAGTGGGTTTCTGTTCCAGGCGTTACAATTTTCCAGTTGTCCCCACGACAGGAGCAGGCCAGGGACTCCCCCTGTGTTGTCACCATCCTTAGACATTTATTTATTCAGCATATTTTCATGGAGGGCCTCTAAATGGTAGACACTCTGCTAAGGGCTGGGGAGCAATAGTAAGCAAATAGATGCTAATTAATCAATCACACAATTAATATATAATTCTGACTTTAATATTCCTCTGTAACGGGCATTCGACCTGACCCAAGAGGCCAGACTTCACCAGGACATGGCAGTTAACCGAGATCTGAAAGATAAGTGGTATTTGCCAGGCCAAAAGTGGTCCAGGGAGTGGGGCTATGGTGTTAAGAGGCCCTGTAGCAGGAGGCGGCGTGCATTTTTAAGGAACTGAGAATGGAAGCTAGTGTGGCTGGGACAGAGATGGGGAGGGTATGGTGAGTGGTAGGACTCTGCAGGTCTTGATGGGCTTTAATGAGGTTGATCTTTATGTCTGAAGGAAGTATGTAAGTGTGTGTTGGGGGTGAGGTGGAGATATGAATAAATTTGCATTTTAAGTAATCTCCCTGGCCACAGTGTGGGAGGCTAAAGAGAACTCCTCTAGGCCAGCGACTGGCTGCTGCAGGAGTCCCGCTGAGAAGTGGGAGGGGCTCAGGTTAGAATGCAGAGAGAAATGGGTAGAAGGATACTTAGTAGGTAAATTAATAGGAGAGCAGTTATCTTATGACTGCTTTGTATTGAGCACTCCTGATATACCAGCTGCTGTGCTAAACGATTTACATGTTATTTACTCTCTGTGTTATTATAAGGATTACATATTCCTGTCGTCCTTTTACAGATAAGGAAACTGAGTCTCAGAGAGGTTAGGCGACTCACTCAAGGGCACATAGCCATTAGGTGGCGGAGCTCTATGGCAGTGTCTAACTTTAATGTGCGTTTGGATCTTGTTAAAATGCTGGCTCTGATTCAGCAGGTCTGGGGTGAGGCCCAGGATGCTGACTTTCTGACATGCTCCCTGGGTCTGCCCATCTGCTCGTCTCAAGACCACACTTTGAGAGGCAAAGGTCTGTCTACCTCCAGGGCCCACTCTTACAACCATTGTGACTCAGAACAGCTAGAGCTGGGGTGAGATTTCTGAGACTGCTCAAATCTGAATTCCTGTGGGCAGGATGTAGGAGACCTGTGTGGACCTCCGATAGGTAGAGTCATCACATTTTCATTTCCAACATCTGCCTTTCAATAGCTCAAGCAAACCCAAGAGTGAGAGGGTTGGAGGCAGGACCTCCCCCTCTACTACCCCCCCACCCACAGCATATAACCCAGTCCCACCCGCATCCAGCTTCTGAACTATAGACTGGGGGTTATGTCTTATCAACAGTCACCAATCAGATCATTTTGTGGGGCACCCAAAGTTGGGGGTGGATTGAGAAATCTAACAGGTTGTGTCCAGGTACCAAGCTGTTAGCTTTTTCCCTGGACTGTGCTGAAAGTGAAAGGAAAAAAATCAACTCCCTGTTCTGATCTCTCCATCTGTGTGGTCATTAGATCCCAGGGTTATTAGAGACCAAATCCTTTCCCACTCTGCCCCTGCTAATGGGGCCAGGCGTCACTGCTGGGAGATGCAAATAAGGTGTGAGCACTTGTCTTTAATGACTGGGAAGATCCATTTCCCTTTTTGGCAGCCTGGAGATGTTGCAACTGTGGCTCTGGGTCACTGCCAGACTTGATCCTGCCTGTGTATGTGTTTATTTTAAAAAGGTGAGAATGTCTCGCTATTTCCACGCTCATCTCCTTCCTCCCCAGTTGCCCCCAAAGAACTTTCCTATGCAAACTTTCTATTAGTTTTCCACTCTGGAGGTGGTCTGCCAGTGTTCCCATTCCCTCCCTTCTCACATGCACCCTTTCTCTCTTGGTTCCATTGTTCTGAGGCTCCTCAGCTGGGATGGGCATCTGGGCCTGGGTGACACAGTGAATTCTAGTCATCTTTCTGCAGTAGAGTAATCCTAGAGCTCCAAGACAGGTAGAAAGAACACCTTAAATAAAATAATAATGTCTGCCTCAAACTTGTAAATTATTTTTCATTTTAAGATTTCATGTCATTGTAATTTGTTCCGGTGGACAAGAAGAGTTTTTGTTTGAGAAAGAACTAACAAGATGTCTTAGGCTTCAGCTCCAGTTGCTCTGCCTGTCTCTCTATCATTGGAGCTTTGTTTTCTGCTTTCGCAGGACTCAGTGAAGGGAAGTCTTTGCAGGCTATTGTTAGATGTTCTTTGAATCCATAAATCACAGACCGATGGAAGGGAGGGGCTTCCAGAGACCATCTAGAGTTGCCTTCTATCTCTAGCACAGACACACGCACACCCAGTGGGAGCAGAGGTACAATTTCTCTTGGTATTTAGTTCTCATGTCCCTTGATTCTTATAGTCATATTCTTGAGTCTGTCCCAAATTTATCTTGCCATAGCTGAGGTTTTAATAATTGATCTTAGAGAGAGGAAGAGAGGAAAGGAGGGAGGGAAGGAAGGAGAGAGGGAGAAAGGGAGAGAGAAACATTGATGTGAGAGAGAAACATCAACTGGTTGCCTCCTGTATGCGCCCCACCTGGGTATCGAACCTTCAACCTGGGTATGTGCCCTGACCTGGAATTGAACCTGCTAAGTGAAAGGACTGACCCAGATGTGGGCCTGGGGGCTGAAGCCCAGACTTGCTGGGACTTCTGGAAAATGCCTTTTATTTTCATAAAAGGGGCCTTTTATTTTTAGAGCAGGAAAAACAGAGTAAAAACGGGCACCTCACTTAACATGATGATATAATTTTAAAAGGAGAACCCAAATTGCTAGTTCCTCATTTGCTCTGTCATCTGGCCAAAGTGGGCAGGACAGGCGTGGTGAGGGGACCAGAAGGCCTAGCAGGGTTTTGAGGAGCTGTGGGTAACAGCAGCTGCAAGGAGATGGGCAACAGGCACATTCTGCCATAAGTTAAAGTGGAGAAACACATTGTTTTCTGAACCATTTGGGAGTTGGCCTCCCCTGGCTGGAGGTTTCTGGTATAGAAGTATATGAACTGTATTCCCCGTGGCCCAAAGGGGAACACAGATTTGGACCGATTAAGGAAGAACTTTGTGAAACTCCACAATGGAATGGGCTGCCCTGTAAAGTGGTGAGGTCTCTGTCACTGGGGGTGTTCACAAACTATAGAAATGATCCCTGAAAGTATAGTCTTTCACTGGGGGTGTTCAAAGAAAAATTACTTAATCTTTTATTAAGAAACTTGCATGCGGCAGGAAATGGACCTGATGACCTTGAGGCCTTAGAACGGCTGAAGCATAAACCAGGGACTGTCCATCTCTTTTTTTTTTTTTTTTTTAAATATATCTTTATTGACTTCAGAGAGAGGAGAGGAGAGAGATAGAAACATCAATGACGAGGAGAGAGTCATTGATTGGCTGCATCCCACAACCCGGGCATGTGCTGTGACCGGGAATCGAACCCTGATCGCTTGGATCCTGGGTTGATGCTCAACCGCTGAGCCACGCCCGGCTGGGCAAGGGACTGTCCATCTCTAAAGCCAAGTCCAGGGGTCTCCCAGGGCATTTATCACCAGCGCCAGGTTAGGATTAGCCTTTCTATGCATCATCCCCTTCTTGTGCAACTCACAGTACTACTTGGCCGTCAGGGTACTTGGGGCCCCACGAAGCTCCCCTTGAGACCCAGGCTTACCCTCCTCTGAGCACTTCTGTTGTTCACAGGAACCTTGCCTCTGATCTGTTACCTGTCTCACTTGTGCTGTGTGTGGCCCACATTGAGTCTCCCAGCCATATGTTAAGCTCCAGAGCCAATTTTCTTGTGTGTGATTACATTCATTCAGCAAATATTTAATGAGTGCCTGTTATGTGCCAGTCCCTGGATGAGTTGCCTGGCTTGTGGCAGTGAATAAGGGGTAGGGGGACTGACCAAATAGTTGCAAGCATAAAAGCTTGGCTGTAGGCTGCTAAGAGACTGGGCATCAGGAATGTAGGGTAGGAGTAGGGTCCTGACTTTGGGTTGGCTGGGGAGGAGCTCTCTCTGCGAAAGTGACCTTTCAGCCTGGATCTGAAGGAAGACAAGCAGTTGGAAGTAGAGGGTGGGGTTGGGAGAGCATTTCTCCCCAAAGCTGCAGCCCAAACTGTGGCCAACCACAGGACAGGACACCTGGTAGGGGCTGCTTAGGGTGCGTGAGGAAGAGAAATGAGGACTGCCTGGTTGGGGGTCTTTCCTGTCCCCTGCTCATCCAGTGCCTGGGCTGAACTACTCGTGACTCAAGGTGGGGGGTCCAAGGTTTGGGGTCTGCATGTACTTTGTGTGTATGTGCGTTTGCATGCAATTGAGAGAATGTCTGATGGCCTTCCGAATCCAGTCCCAAGTGACACAGGGATCACTGGTGCCATCATTTCCCTTTGTTGATGTGGAGGACTGTGAGAACGGGCTATGTTCCAAACATCTCTGCATCCCTGCAGTGACAGCTTCTTTGAGAACATGTAGATACCTGTGATTTTCTTAATTACTCCTCTACACCCACATCTCTCTCTCTCTCTCTCTCAAGGAGGAGGGGGTATTGAGGGTAAGGTGCTGTCTTCCCCCTCTAGACCTCTGCTCCTTCTTTCCTGCTGTCATTTATGTTTTGACAGCCTCCTGCTGCTCTCCCACCCCTCCACCGCCCTGCCCTTCCCTCACACTGACTTAACCAAGGGAGCCCCTGCATAAGAGAGACTGAAGGAGGAGGCCAGTCTCCTTCCAGCACTCATACGCAGCAATTAGTTTCTGTTATTGCCAATTCAAGATAAGTAGAAAATAACAGAGGAATGGAACCAGGACTCAAAGCCTGTGCAAAGTGCTTTGCATGCATTACCATGACATTTACATGTATGTCACATGGGAAGCCACATATCAGGCCAGGCGAGGGGGTGGGGTCTGCTGGCCTGGAAGTTGAAAGAGCTGGATTCCAGCCCTGCTGGCTCTGCCGCCCTGACCACTTTCTGTCTGTGGGCCTCAGTTTCATCATCTGTAAAATGGAGAGATACTAGGTTATTCTGCCATTTGATGGAGAGTGCAGGCCATAAGCATGTCACGTCTGCCCTCCTGGTCTGTGCAGCAAGCGTGGCAGCAGTTACTGTCCTGATGTGCCTAGAAGAGATGGCTTCTAAACCTTGGCACCAGGCGCGGCAGAACACAGAGAATACAGGTGGAAATGTCCTGAAAGGGGACTGAAAGGGAGGCTGAGAGATAGAAGAAAAACAAAAGGAAGCCTAGAATTGAGGTAACAAATAGAAATAAACACATACGCTAGCTCAGTGGTTTCGCAGTTGTGGCCCATGGACAGCAATATCATGTGGGAACTTGTTAGAAAAGCAAACTGTTAGGCCCACCCCAGGCCTGCTGAATCAGAAGCTCAGGAATGGGGCAAGCCCTGCAGGTGATTCTGGTGCATGCTGAAGTTTGAGAACTAATAGGGTAGATAGAAGGAGGGGTGCACAGATGAGGCTAGGAGAGCCAGGTGGGTATTTTAAAGGCTAATCAACCAGCATTTGTTGATCACTTGCTGTGTCAGGTCAGAAACTGGGCACTGCCAGCTTCTTTCTTTCAGTTAAACCCTTCAGGATTGTGGCAAAGTGGGCCTTGCTATTCCCAATTCAAAGATGAGGCCATAGAGGCTCAAATACGTTTTGTCACTGGCCAGAGTCAAAGAGATAGTGACAGAGATAGAATTAGAACCCAGGCCTCTGAGTTCTTTCCACCGTACCAAGCTGCTCCCCACCCATCTGTGTCTCAGCTGCCTGCCCTGGCTCCCTCCTCTACCCCACAGTCACCCAGAGCTCTGCTCTGCTCTGCTCTCCTCCTCTGCAGCCAGCCATGCAAAGGCAAAAAGCCTGTACCATAAAGGCAAATAAAGGAGACCCTGGGGGATGGGAGTGGGGCTGGGGCCCATCCTCACCTTGCATTCCTCCAGCCTCCAGAGCCCAGTGCAGCCAGGGCACTAAGGTGCTTGCATAATGCTCCCAAGGAGCTGACGTAGTTGCCTTAATGTAGTAACATAATTCACACGCTGGGTGACAAAGTTGACAGATACTCATTGCTGCCTACATGTGCCAAGCCCTGTGCTAGGTGCTGTGGGAGAAACTGAGGCAAGGTGAGTATAGTTTCTGACTTGAAGGAGTTTATGTTTCAGAACCAGGAAAACAAAAAATAACAGTGACCAGCTGAGTTACCAGGGAGCCTGGGACAGCCAGGGTAGGTCCCGCCAAGTGTTAGAGGAGTTCTAAGAGAATCATGTGGTGACTTTAAGAGACAGTGCCAAGGTTTTGGGGACAGTCCTGAGGCTTTGGAGCCAGAGGGCATGGGTTCAATTCCCAGCACTGACTCACTGTGTAACCTTGGGCAAGTCACCTCACGTGTGACCTGTCTTTTTATCTACAAATATGGATTTAGCAACCCTTTGCTCAGGGGGTTGTTCTATTTGATTATAACAGGTGTCATTCAGTGAGTTGTTTCCATCCTTCAGAGGGTCACTTTAAGCCAGAGCAAAACAGAGAAGGCTTCCTGGAAGAGGTGGCTCTTTGCTTTGTCTCTGTATTCTCTAGGAAATCTATACATAGAAGTTGGACGCGTGGGGTTGTAGGAGGCGAATGGCCTTTCGGACAGCTGTAACTATGAATAAAATTATAGTGAGGGAATCATTTTCCTCAATTTGAAAGATTGTTTTTTAATTGTGGTTTCAAACCCTGTTGCAAAGGGCAAAGCTGGGTGACCAGTCCTCCCTGTTGGGAATCACGACGCTCATGTTCCCCGCCTTTTCTTATAGATGATGCAGTTCGCCTGGCAGAACTACAAGCTTTACGCGATGGGAGAAAATGAACTCCGGCCCCTCACAATGGAAGGCTCCGAGGGCAACATGTTCGGTGAGTGCCCTTTCCGGGGAGACCCACTGCCCCCCAGTGGTTGAGCGGAACTTACTGGTTTTTTTCATCACCTGAGCTGTGTCTCTGTTCCTCCAAGTCTGGGTTCCTTCTGGACTGTTCAGGCTTCTGAGCTTTTGGATTTGGGGCAACCCTACTCTTCTCTCTAACCTTACACACTTCTTTGTATGCCCCAATCACTTCTTTCTTAGAGCAAACAAACTTGGAAATGTACGTGGGGACAGTGAGTGATGGAGACTTGTTTAACCCACTCCTCTGAGGATAGCTGTAAAACAATACTGGGTGTTTTCACAGAGAACCTGAGCACATTTCCAATGAGGTGGGCACATATGCTGCTTTTAGGGTCTTGGGGGCGGGTATCTCTTGTACACTGACTCGGTGGACACTTTAGGGAGCCGCACAGGGACTGCTGTGTGTCGGCAGCTTGTGTTTGATCTGCAGCCTCACTGCTGGTGTCCCTGCCCTTTCCAGCCACAGGATTCTCCTAACCCAGCACCTCAAAAGCCTCTCTCAGACGAAGAGACTGCAAGGTGCCTTACTGTGGGCAGGGCCTCGGGTTTCAAATTTAACACCCATCCAGGTTGCCAGCTCCCCTCTGTGCAGGCCTCTCACGTGAAAAGATGCTGGCAGCAGCCCGACTTCCTTCTTCCCTGAGAGACAGGAGGTATCTGGGGCTGGAGACGGAAAAATCCAGTACCTGTATTCCTCACCCCTTAGACACATAGGCTCCTGAAGTCAGGGACCAAAGAACCAAGTCAGATACCGAGTCCCAGGGAAATCTCAAAAGCAGGTTTACGAGGGACAGCCTCCCCTACACACACACACACATGTGTGGCCCTGTCGGAAGTATCTGTGTTGTGGGAAAAGGGACATGGGACCTTCCTGCCTCGCTCTAACCATCCAGATTCACACCCCTTCTGGCTGTTCAGACAATGTACTCCCCTGGTGAGGAGGGGGTGTGTGAATTTGGGTGGCTTCTTTCTCTACCACCCCCCTCCCCATTATCATAGGAATGTAGGGAATTGCGAAAGTATCAAAAAGTGTAAAGGAGGCAAAAAATAACTCTTTTGCCACATAAATACAGCCTCTGTTGACATCTTGGTTCATTTACATCCAATCTTCTGCTTGCTTTTTTCCTCTCTATATACAATTTTATGTCCTTTGTTTTTGTTTTCTCGACTTAACGTTATATCATAAGTGTTACACTTATAAGTGTAATGCATTTAAATTTTTTCCTAAAGAGTGTTTTTAATGGTTGCAGTTATTGCCGGGATGTGCCGTAATTCATTTAACCACCCGCTAATGTTGGACAAAGGTCGTTTCCAATTTTTTTGCTCTTAAAAATAATGCAGCCGTTATCATCTTTGTGCATAAAATGTTTGTCTTAGGATAGATGCCTAGAGAGGACTCCTGAGTCAGAGGAGAGGATGACGGATGTTTCTTTGCCCTCAGGTAGGAAAAGTGTGGATTCCAGTTTAGGAGCTCAGCTGCCTTACCTGCCTAGAGCACAGACCTTCCCCGGCAGCCCACCTCAGCACTGGGGAAAGATAGCTGGTGTGCGTCTCAGTCGTCAGAGCTTTGGCCTCTAGCGTAAATCAGGGATGTGACCAAGGAAGCTTCTCCTCTCCTCCCTAAACAGTCTGCGGATATTCAGGGAATTGGTGGAGGTTGGGGCAAGGCTGTTGATTTCTGACCTGCCTGCCCCACATCCTGGGTTCGGCTGAGGAAGGGCTGGGCCCTGCTTTGCTCTCTGTTCCTCTCCCCCTCTTTGCTGCCTTGACCTCCTCCTCTGTCACAAAGGGCAGTTAGAGTCAGCAGACTAACCCTGTAAGAGCAGCCATCCTGCTCGGTCAGCAGATGTGATCTCGGGCGTCTTCTCTGTGGAAGACGGAGGAGCTTGCACTGCCAGAAGCAACACCCCCTGCTCCGAGCTGGCCCAGGATGACCGTGAGAGCCCCAGATTGGATTCTGCCTCTGCCCTGTGAATCCCTGATGGAACTGCCAACCAAATCCCCATTTTGAGGGATGATTTATGGCCTTGGGTGAGTTAAGAGGCAAAATGAACACAGCATGATTTTCAGATCACGGGCTGGGAATGCTCGGCCTTGGCAGGGAGAAGAATCGTCTTTGCCTTGTAAACGGAGCAAATATGATGTTGAAGAGGGAAGAAATCCAGGCCCCAAGATGTCATTTTTACAATTGCTTTCTGGCGTGTGACTTAGTAGTGCCTTCTGCAGACTGTTCACAGTCTCCTCCACGCACACACCCGTCTCGCTGGGTCTTTTGCGGTGAGTTATTCTACCAGTGTGGCTGCCTGGGGAACTGCGCACATTGCCAGGCAGTTTGTGAAAACCACCTGCTTCCCCAGTTTTCCTCGAATCTCCATGTTGTTTCCACGGCTCTCTGATTTCGTTTCTGAGAGGCAGCAGTTTTGAAGATGGAATACACCCGGGTTCAAATCCCCAGCATTTACCAGCTGAATGAAACTGAGCAAGTGACAGAGTTCCCTGAACCTCAGTTTACTCACCTGTGAAAAGGCCAGGGGGCCAGGGTTAGATAGCCCCAGCACACTTTCTAGCACATAGTAAATCCTCACGCAACGTGAGTTTTTTTCTTCCCTGCACGCACCCACATCCATCCCAGTTTCTTTCCTTTCCCCCCTTTTGTTGGGTACAGAGCATTTTGATTCATCTGGTGGAAAACACTATGTCTTCTTTTCATGAGTTTTGCTTCGTGAGTTCTTTTTTCCCTGAAGGAAAACGCCAAGTGTCCATCGTCTTTGGAAAATCACTGTCAGACTGTGGTACACATTCCTGACCCAGGCCTTGAGTTTATTTTGTGAAAGAGCTGTCATCAGCCTCGGAAGTGGTGATGTTGCAATTCCTTGGATAGAACGGGTCAGTCTTAAGGGCAGCAGAAAAAAACTTCCCAGGAGTCACATGTTTGGGGAGCCCTAGTTGCTCCATCTGGAGGCCAGAGGCTGTCACAATGCAGAGCAAGTGGATTAGAAGCACCCGGTCCCTAGCAGACAGGCCTTTAGCACAAGGACGTGGCCAGGATAAAAATATGCACCCCCTGCATGTGAAGGACAGGCAGGCAGAACTGGCAGTCGCAGGTCAGATGCTATCACCCAGGGTGGTCTCCCTGTGGCCTTGAATGACACATCCACGATTCTTCGGCCACCTTCTGGAAACCAGAAGGCCCCTTGGGTCACGCTGGGTGATTATCAAGGTAAACCATTCATCTCCTAATGAGCCTGCTCATTTCACACTCCCACCCCGCTGACCACTCACCGCACGGTGCTTTGCACCCCCCTCCCTCGAAGATTTTTTTTCCCAAGCAACTTCTAATTAAGATGCGTCTTGGCGGTTTTCCTTTTCTTTTTATTCGAAAGGCTTCCTACCAGCACAAAGCATAATTTATTTCGCTAGAAAATATAGTAGCAGGCTGTTGTAAAAAGAAAACTCGAGGTTAGGAGTCTTGGGTCCCCAGCCCAGCCCTGGCGCCAGCGGCCTCCTTTGGGCCTTGTACAAAGAGGTTTGTACCCTGGGCCGAGCGTCCTCGCTGTGATTCCCGGTTGGTTCCCCCTCACACACACCTCTGCCAGGCTATATGGACTGTGCTGGTTCTCTTGAAATCTGAAATTTTAGTAGCAAGTCTTGTTCCTGTCAGGAAGGAGTGAGTCAGGGTGTCTATTCCCAGAACACGTTGCTGGGGATGCAGAAGATGATTCATATTGAAACTGACATTCCCGGTGGCAACCTGCTCCCACCCGCTTTCTAAAGGCCTTTCCTTCCTTGGAAACAAGGCTGAGCCCACCGCAGCCAGCCCGCCCCTTTTTCTTTGCACAGCATTGATGGCAAGCATTTGCCAAATTTCCCAGCAAACGCAGTGACAAATAGGTATGTGAGTTCACAAAACCTCAGATCGGCAGTGCCAGTTGGATTCCTTGAAATCATCCGGTCCAGTTGTCTGATGATGGGAGTAAGAGGCACCAAGAGGCACAAGGACTTGCGAAGGTCTGACAGCCAGCACTCGGCCCCTGGTTTTTAATTTGGGCCTCTGTGTTTTCCTTTTTCTTTTTAAAGCATTGAAATGTAACTTATAACTTACATACAGTAAAATGCAGAAATCTTAAGTGTGCAGTGGAATGAATCTCACATACGGATACATCCCTGTAACCAGCCCCATAGATCAACATAGGGAGCCTTTCCCTTTCCCCAGAAGGTTCCCCCAGACCCCTCCTGGTTAGTAGCCCCCAAGAGTCACCACTGTTCTGACTTCTGTCACCTTAGATTTGTTTTATCGGCTTTAAAATTTCATATCATATTGTATATACTCTTTTACGGTTTACTTTTTTCACTCACAGTTATAGTCTAAACTCTAGTTTTTCAGGTTTACCCATTCAGCTTTCTTTGTTGCTGTTAATCCTCACTTGAGGATATTTTTTCCATTGATTTTTTTTTTTAGAGAAAGTAGAAGGGAGGCAGGGAGGAGGAGAGAGAGAGAGAGAGAGAGAGAGAAACATCAATGTGAGAGAGACACATCGATTGGTTGCCTCTCACACGTGCCCCAACGAGGGCCAGGAATCCAGCCTGCAACCCTTCGTTGTGAGGGCCGACACTCTAACCACAAAGCCACACTGGCCAGGACTATCCATTCGACTTTTGCTGGACATTTTTGTTCCCTCTATTTGGTAATTATGAGTAAAGCTGCTATAAACACATTTTTTATTGTTTAAAATTTAGTGACTGGTTATTTTCATCAGCCCTATGCCACTACTAAGCTGCTTTCCATTCCTATATAGATTTGTCTATTCTGAACATTTCATATAAAAGGAATCATATAATATCTGGCCTTTTGCCCAGCCAGGCATGGCTTAGTGGCTGAACATCGACCTAGGATCCAGGAGATTGCAGTTCGATTCCTGGTCAGGGCACATGCCGGGGTTGCAGGCTCGATCCCTAGTGAGGGACGTGCAGGAGGCAGCGGATCGATGATTCTGTCATCATTGATTTTCTCTCTCTCTCTCCCTTTCCCTTCCTCTCTTTGAAAGCAATAAAAATATATTATATATTTTTAAAAAAATCTGGCCTTTTGTGACTGCTTCTTTCACTTAGCATGATGTTTCAAGGTTCATTCACATTGTAGCCAAGTATCAGTACTTCATTCCTCTTTATTGACACATAGTATTCTCTTGTACCTTTTTACTTATCCATTCAGCAGTTGATGGACATTGGGATTGTATCTACTTTTTTGGCTATATTACATATAATGTTGCTATGACCATTCATGTGTAAGTTTGTGTGTGGACATAGATTTTCTCTTGCGCATATGCCTAGGCGTACAGTTGCTGGGTCATATGGTAACTCTGTATATCCTTTTGAGGAGCTGCTAGACTGTTTTTCCAAAGTGGCTGCACCATTTTGCGTTCCCATCCTGAGTATTTGAGGGCTATAAACTCTTTTGTGCATGCTTTTGGCGGAAATAAGCAGTCATTTATGTTGAAATCCGCCCAGGATTTGAATTGCTGGGCTATACTGTTAGACTATGTTGAGCTCAAGTTGAATGCTGCTGGTTTTCCAGAGTGAATAAGGTAGTCCCTCTGGCTCTGATGAATTCTGGTTGCTCCCTTATCCTCACCAGTGTTGGCTGTTGTCAGTATGCTTAATATTAGCCTCCTGCTGAACACCGCCTCCCTCCTAATCAAGCCCTAACCACACCCCACATTCAAAGCCCCGGCCTCCGGGGCCTGCGCTCCCTGGAGTCCAGCTGCCCTGCACTGCCTGCTCAGCCCTGGTCTGGAGAGAGCCCCTATTCTTTCTGCCTTAACTAAGTGGTGAGTCCAGGCTCCCAGGCCACCTGCTTCAAGTGCTCCTTGCAGAAGGAATGGTTGGCAATGTCTTCCTTCACTTTTCCCTCCCCATGCTGTCTTCCCAGTGACATGGGGTGGCCTCTGCCTCCCAGCCCACCCTAGCTGTGACACACAGCCCAAGGTGGCATGGACTGGAATTTCTCTAGTTTCATTATTGTGCCAAGAAAGGGGTCTAAATAGAGAAAATGTTCACCTGGGAGTCAGAAGACTTGAGTTCTCCAAATCCTGGCTCCACCACTAACTCACTGGGCAAATGTCACATTTCCTTTCTGAGCCTCGGTTTTCTCTCCTGTGGAACGGGGATGGTGACACCTGCTCACAGGATTATCACTGGGATCACATGAGAACATTTCTTTATCTGTCAGGGATTGTTCAGTGCCTGCTGTGTGCCAGACACTGTTCTAGACACAGGGGAGGCAGCAGGTGGGAGGCATGCAGGAGGCAGCCAATCGATGTTTCTCTCTAAAAATCAACAAAATTCTTTAAAAAAAAAGAGAGAGAAGTTCTCTCTTACTCTCTCATTATTATTATTCATCTTGGGCTCCCTTTAAAAAAAAATGTTTAGTGGGGTGTGGGGGAGGGGGCGGCATGGTAAGAGACTGTCTGTGAGCACTGCTGGTATATGAATAAGGCCCCATGCATGTAGCTCCCCAGTACTTTCTTTCTACCCCCGGCCCCAAGAGCCAAGAGACCTGGCTTCTAATTGCTTCTTGGCCACCTATCTGCTCTGGGACCCAGACAAGGCCGTCCCTCTCTGAGCTTATCTCTCCACCATACAGCATGGGAGTCTGGCATACGGTCTCTCATGTTACTGGTAGGTCCTAAAATAGGAAGCGATTTTGGGGGGTGTTTCTCCCTGGTGGAAGAGAGCCTGGTGCATCCAAGTGGGCAGCTGGCTCAGTGATGGAGGCGGAGGTGCTGAACTGGTCACAGTGGCACCACACAGGGCGAGGACCGAACTAGAAAACTTCTCTGGGAGGTGGGAGCCAGGACTTCATTCCGCCTACCCCTTGGGGTCTCTCAGGCAGGCAGCTCGGGGCCCTGCTGCACAGACGGTGCTCTCCCAAGCATAAACGGTCGGATGAGAGCCACGCAGGGCTCAGCGGGGATTGTTGAAAAATTCTGAAGGGAGCCTGGCAGAGAACAAAGAGACCTGGAAGTGTATTGTCAGCACAATTTGGGGCTAATATTCAAGTTTGTTTTTCTTTTCATCAAGTCTGAAAGACAGTTTGAAATCCAGGGCTCTTGCTTTTTTAATTTTTAATCACTGGATAAAGCACAATTGAATTTTCTCCCCCAATAACTTTGAATTCTGGAAATAGACCATATGGGGATAATTGCTGTTGTCTAATGGCCAAGCAAATGATTAGGACAGGGAGGGAGGGAGCCACCGTGGCAGAGGCCGCCAGCCTGTTTCTTACCCACCAAGCAGGGCTCAGCTCCCCAAATAATACTGTTCCCAGAATAGCAGTCGCCCAGAAATGCATCTGCATATTGTTTTGCAACAAGTAACTGATAGCACTTGGGGACATGGAGAGTTGGAGTTACTTCTTAGGTTTTAATTCAATTCTGCAACTTTGCATTGAGTACCTACTGTGTGCCAGGTTCTGCACTGAGTATGGAGTGGGGACAGGGCACAAAAATGAACAAGACACGATGAGCTCATTGGACAGGAGACAAACGACGGCTGGCTGTGCTGCCAGACAGAGTGCGTGCCTGAGCCACACGCTGCAGGAGAGCACGCCAGTCTCTCGGGAGAGCTGCTGAGCCACGTTCCTGAGACCGTTTTAAAAGTTTTCATAAAGTTCCCCACATTTCATTGCAGGGGTCTCACAAAGATGGTGACATTCGAGAGGCATGGCATGGGAGGGGGTGGATTTTGACAAACACCAGTGAAATCCGTTCTAGGCGGGGGAACAGCAGAGGCCACGCCTAGGAGGCCAGCCTGGGTAGCGTGTTGTCTCTCAGAGAGAAGGGGGCGCTTGGGGGGGAAACGGAGGCTGCAGACTTGGAGAAAAGGGGCTGAGTCTGGGCATCCAGCACCCAGCCAGGCGCTCCCCCAGCTGCCCTGGCACAGGGCCCACATCACCGTTAGGCACAGTGCCTTCGGTTCACAAAAGTACTTTAATTTCTTTTAAAGTCAGAAGGAAAATATGAATATAATAATGAATCCTTAATAATGACTCCAGCCTGAGTTATATCAATACAATGGTAAAAGATCGTTTTTAGTATTTTTTTCATGGCAGTAGGGCCCGCGGAAGTTATAGTTCAGCCCTGCTCCGGTGTCCTTGCCTTCCTCGCCTGGTGAGGGGCCCAGGAGCCTGTGGCTGCCCAGACTTGAAGGGCAAGAGTCCCTTCCTTCTCGCTGTCATTAAAGCTGGCAGATGAAACCACCAGCAGCTCAGGCTCTTTGTCTCTGACAGTGTGTCGTGGGACGGGCGTCGCCGCAGGTGCCCACCTGCTAGAGCAGGCGCCTTTTTGTGAGTTTCATCTATTCCTTACGGTTCCCCTCTGAGGCAGGTGGTGTTATGATGACAAAACTGCGACTCTGAGAGGAGAGGTCCCTTGTTCAAGCCCGCAGAGCGGCAGAGCGGCAGTTCAGACTCAGGCTTGTCTGCCTCCAGAGCCCACACGTCCTGGGTCCTCTGCCTCAGGGACCGTGAACCCCCGTTGTGCCAGGACGTCCTGTGTCACCTGCCTTGTGCATTACCAGTGTGGCATCAGGCCAGCTCGTGCTTTGGCGGGACCCAGAGGTAACAGGGAATGGCAAGGAAGGGTCTGTATGTGTGTATTGACTAAAGGAGGTTGCGACGTTCTCTGCTGACCCTGCTCAGCCTTGGTCCATTGTCTCTCTGTATTAGGCTGTAAAAGCAAAACCAAAGTTGTTACTTCCCCAAACTAAGGGGGACACATCCCTAGCACCCCCTATGAGGCTATCGCATGACCCTCACCATGATCTGAGAGGATGCCAGGGGGCTGGGCTGGGAAACGCCACCTCTCCTGTTCTTCCCACTGGGGATGTGGCTGCATCTGAAAGGCCTTGAATTCCTGGGACATGAACCACACCCAGACCCAGATGTAAGTGCAAAAGCAGGTCCCTTGGCCAACAGCCAAACAGACCTACTCTCTGGGCTCCCCCAGGTTCCAAGGGTCAGGGCTGTGGCTCTGCCTCCTGAACAGCTCCACAGAGATCATTTTCCCAGAAACATCCCAGAGTCCAGCTCAACTCACTGATGGGAGGAAGCATGACCCATGAGGGAGGATCTTGGTGGTCTGAGGCAGTTACACCAGCTGGTTAGGATCACAGGCTTTGGCATCAGGCTGCCTGGTCACCATTTTCACGACTTGCTGACTGTGTGACCTTGGGCAATTGAATTAACCTCTCTGTGCCATAGTTTTCTCCCGTAGAAAAAACAGGGAAAATAATACCTACCTCAGAGTGGTTGTGAGAGTCCAATTAGTTAATACATGTAAAGGGCTTAGACTAGTACCGAGAAATAGTAGCTGCTGTTACCATCATCACCGTCGTCTATTAATACCGTCAGAGCTGCCCAGGGAAGCAGGAGAGTTGTGTCCGTCCCTGCTCTGCCAAGACTGCCTGTGTGACCTTGGACAGCACACTTGCCCCACACCTCCCTGGGATGCTTGCTATCTAGCAGTTTGGACCAATTTGTGGCTCTTAACGAGGTGAAAGTATTGGAATTACCTGCAGAGCTTTTGCAAACAGGGACTTCTGGGTTCCATCCCAGAAATTCTGATTCAGTGGGTCTGGAGCTGACCCAGGATCTGTATTAAAAACAGAATCTCCATCAATGGTTCTGATGCACAACCCAATTAGGAACCACAGGACCCTCCTGATCTAAAATGCACTCCTGAAGTGATCAATCCCGCTCCCATAGCTCCATTGGGCAGGGTGTCTTTGGCAGGGGTAAGCCCCTGCCCCTCTGTGCCAAGTCTGCCTCCTGGACAGGGGTCCTGCTGTATTGGAGGCCCCGGGGTCAGCGGGAAGGCTGTGTGGCCTGGAGAGCATCTGTGTGATGGGAGTGGGCGGGGCGCTTCGAGGGGTTTTCATTCAGCAGATGTCTGGTGAACAGGAGCATTTGCAAATGGCAGCAGAACAGTGAGAAACGGGTGCCTGCTGGCCACTTGGTGCATGGGGGCTAACCCACCCTCAGGTCATGTAGGACGTTGTCCATGTAACTGCGCTGTTTCTGAGCGCGGCTGAGAAGGGCTGCGGGTGTGGATGTATGTGAGCCCCGCCTTCCTGCTACCCAGGGAAAGGATATTGGATGCTTTTGATAAGAAAAGCCTCAAAGGAGCTTTGTTATCATAAATGGCCCGTCTCCTTGGGCACCATTGGACCCAACTGCCCACCTTCCCCTGGCAGAGCTCATCCCGTTGCCCAGCCCACCTGCAGACCCCTGCCTGCCACTCTGACCTGGCTCCTTACCGCTTCAGCACATCTCTGCTTCCTTCTCTGATCAATAGGAGGGAAAGCAGGCAGCCTTGGCCCCCTTCTTTCCCCTGAGGCTCAGTGGCAGGAACAGCCTCTCTCTACCCACCCGTGCCCGCTACCTCCCTGCCTGCCTCCAATCCTGTCATTCCCTTTATGAGGTAAATTGGATTTGTGTCTCTCTTTGAAAAACAAGCTGTGCAGTCGGAACTGCTTTCTGAAGGCAGGCACCGCTTCCGACTGACCCTGGCATCCAGCACTGGCACCAGCAGCAGGGATGCTGGAGACGGGCAGGTGAATAAGCCAATCAGCTCCTGCCCTGAGACCCCATCACTGGGCGGGCGCGGGGAGCAGGGCCCAGCAGGCCTCTGGGCACGGGCTTGCTGAAGAATCTCAGTAGTGATTATGGCTCACCCATTTCACGGCTTCAATTTGGCACAGGTGCTGGGTAAGCATCTTGTCAACTTCAACACAGCTGACAAAGTTATGACATGGAGATGTTTAGACCTCTCATCTCAGTTTTCCCCGACCTCCAGCTGAGCCTGTTAAAATGTCTCTCCTTCCAGAGAGCTGATTTATGCCCCACAGTTCCTCATCTCAGCGGGAAAGGTCTCTTTTTGAAGTAAAATAGAAATTTGTTGTCATCCTCTGATTTCGCACTCCCCGAGAGGAGGGCCCGCTTCGTATCGGGTTTGTTGCTGATTTTCAAGGTTGGTGTCCCATGGGACGGAGCGATGGGGAAGGACACATAAGGATAGCGGGAGACACTTTCATTTGGAAGCGGCTCTTCATAGACACTGGACCTTGAGACATGGATTTTCCCTCTTCTTAAGGCTGCTGTTCGTCACGCCTCTTCTCAATTGGAGAGTGATGACGTTTGAACAAATCCCTTTGTCCGTGTTGGAATTACCTGAGTATGAAAAATCCTTTTCTACCCTTAAAATTACTTTTTTGTTTTTTTCTTTTAAAAAAAAAAAAAAAAAGATAAATGTAATATATGCCCATGCCCATTGTGGAGAAATTAGAAATTACAAGTAAGGCCCAGCTGGTGTGGCTCAGTGGTTGAGGGTTGTCCCATGCACCAAAAGGTCGCTGGTTCGATTTCCGATCAGGGCACATGCCTGGGATGCAGGCTCGATCCCCAGGGACTTGCAGGAGGCAGCCGATCAATGTTTCTCTCTCATCGATGTTTCTCTCTCTCTCTCCCTCTTCCTTCCTCTCTCTAAAATCAATAAAAACATTTTTTTAAAAAAAAGAAATCACAACTAAGAACTAGAAAGAAAAGCTTCTGAAATCCTACCAGCCAGAGGTGACCCATAGTTTCATGTGTCTTTCTAGGTATGTTCCATGAAAATGAATAGATATAAATATGTATTTTTACATAAACAGAATTATATGATAATACTGTCTTATTTTAGTTAGTATTTTGTGATTATCTTTTTAAGCTGTTAAATATGAAATACTTATATTGTCATACTTAATGGCTGTGTGGTATTCTATTGTATGGATGGATTATATACATATGTGTATATACACATGGATATATATATATATTATATATGTACACATTTTATACATTTTCTCCTCCTTATTACTGGACATTTAGATTATTTCTGATTTTTTGCCATTCTAAGCAATAGTGAGATGAATTTCCTAATTCAGTTCACTAATCTTTGCATACTTATCCTAAAGTTTTCTTAGGATAAGTGTTTAGAACAGGACTAGCTAACATGTCCAAATATTTACCACATGCCACTCTGCTGAGCGCTTTAAATATAATATCTACTGAATCCTGCATGATTCTATACAGAAATACCTGTATTGTACTGAGGCCCAGAGAGGTTATATACATTGGCTGGGGTCACACGGCCAGCAAATTGCAGAGCCAGGATTAGAACCCAAGCCCTTTGAGCCCAGAAGCTTCTGATACAAAAGGTTAGGTCTGTTCGCCTCCTCCTCTGTGGTTTAAGACTGCCTGTCCCCTACTTCCTCTCCTGCAGCTGTTTACTCAGTGATTGCCTTGCCTGACACCTGGTCTCTGGGAGTCCCTCAGACCCACAGTTGCACAGTGGGAACAGGAAAGGAAGAATCTGTGGTATTTGTGCTATGTCACTGTAACCTAGATGCGGTTCTCAGTCCCTGGGAGGTGTCTTCTAGGAAACCATCAGGGCCAGGAAGAGGCAATTGGAGACCCACCATGGGGGAACTGTGAGCATGCCTTCACAGTGTGCCATCGGGCCTGGGCTGAGGTGTAGCCAGGCTGAGTGAGCACTTGTGCTGGGAGGATCTGTGCTCTTCCTAGAGCAGGCTCCTTGCAAAAACTGGGGTCTGGTTGGGGAAATCTTTGCAGACCACTGTGGGGAGAGTTGAGCATGCACAAGGCACTTGAGCTCTCAGCAGGAAGTGCACTGGGAAAAGAAGGGTAGGAGGGAGAGGCAGACTCTAAGACAGGGGCTGTGGGGATGTGCTGGTGAGAATGTGGCTAGACTGGGCAAATCCAAGGCCAGAGCCAGAAGGTAAGACCTGTTTTGCAGGGACTTACCAGTGAGCACTAGGACAGGCTTGTGGCCTGGAGGTGGGACCAGGGCCCTCTTCTCATGACCCTCACTGGGCCTGGCTCATCAGCAGCAGCTCTGCCCTTTGAGGACCACCAGAAGTCCAGCTGCCTCGGACCTTGAAGCTCTGCTGTGGAGCTGAGGCACGGAGTGTGGCTGGCTCTGGTATGTGGATGTAAGGCAAAGCATCTCTGAGGATCCCCGCCATGGCCACTTGGCAGGGAATGTATTTCTTGGCCCAGCAGACAAGCTGGATGGGGAGGGCTTGCCCTCCACGTGGCCCAGTTTTCTCTTCCTGATTTATCCTTAGATTGAGCCTGATGATCCAGACTCATATTCATTCAGCTAATCACGCGAGTTATTTCGGCAATTTAGGTCTTCGAATAAGTGCACTTGGTTGCTGAATATGTGATCAGCCACAGATTTCTCATTCTTTAAAACCCAGGGAACGGAAATGCCAACATAGAAAGCCATCGCACAAAGGCAGACATTTCCAAACCACTAAAATTGGGCCATTGGAAGCTCTGGCCTCTGGATCTCCCATCCTACTGCCTCTTGGCCCGTCAGTGCTCTGTAAAACCCCTGGGGAGTGGGGGGGGAGTGACAATCAATAGATAATCTGCTCACATTCTCTTTATATAACCAGAGAGTTGGTTTGCCTCGGAAGTACTTTATCTTGAGGAGAAAATGCATTTGAGAGCTTCAAAAGGGTACAGGCCAGCTGGGAAAAGCTCCTGCGGGCTTTGAGGTTGGGAAGGTCGGCGTCTTTCTCCCTGCCGAGAACTCCGCTATAACCTTGGACAGTTTTACCTCTTCCTCCCTGTCACCAGCCTCACAGTCCTTTCCAGCTCGGCCCCTGGTACAGCGAAGCGGTCACCGGACAAGACTTATTTATCAGTTATTGATTTATTTGTTCATTCAGTGAGCCATTGTTTAACTGGAGTTCCAAGTATTGGATTAGACACTGGAGATTTCAGAGAGAAATCAGACCTGGGCCCTGCCCTTACATTGCTCTCGATCTCATGGGGAAGACAGCTGCAAACAGTTAGGATGCAGGTGCTGGGAAACAGTGTTGGAAACAGAAGGGCAGAGATAGGTGGAAGCCTCTCAAGACCCAGGCTCCGAACTGGCACACAGTCATTTCCTTCACATTCTATTGGTCAAGCAAGTTAAAAAGCCAGCCTAGACCTAAGGGCAAGGAGATAGATTCCATGTCTTGATAAGAGGAGCTGCTAAGCCCAGCCAGGCGTGGCTCAACGGTTGAGCATTGACCCAGGATCCAGGTGATGGGGGTTTGATTCCTGGTCAGGGCACATGCCCCGGTTGCGGGCTTGATCCCCAGTCGAGGGCATGCAGGAGGCAGCCGATCAATGACTCTCTCATCATTGGTGTTTCTTTCTCTCCCGCTCCTTTCCTCTCTATGAAATCAATAAAGATATGTTAAAAAAAAAAAAAAAAGCAGCTGCTAAGTTACACTGCTAAAGTCATGGATACTGAAAGGGGTGGAAAAACAGAAATATTTTTTCAATCCACCACACTGAGATTCCTTCCTACTCTAAAATCAACTCATGGATCCATGTGAGAGAAAGGAGTTAAAGTCCCATCGTCTCCGGCTAGATATGCCTTTCCTGGATTTGGGAGAAACTGAGCAGGCTCCCAGTCACTTGGTGCTGAGCTCAGCTCCATATGGACAGAACTAAAGAACAGGTTTTTCCTCAGTCACTCACTGTGCATTTATTGAGCACCGGTTGTGTGCCAGGTAATGAGCTAAGCCCTGAGGAGGCACCCTCAGTCCTTCAGGGTCACAGACACCAAGAGCATTGTAATGCAGCACCCACAGGTGTTCACGGGGTCATGGAGAAGACACCAGAGGACCTTGTTTTAACACAACACCAGAGACCTCCCTATAGTTTGGGCTTCCTCCAGCCCAGTGTTGAAGCAGATCCACAGGCCTCTTTTCAGACCCCATACGAATTAGGAAGCCTTAGGGCCCGACAGTTCTATTAAAACTCCATGGCTCTGTGGAGTTAGTCCTGTCCAAACCCCTCCAGCACTGGGTGGCCAGGAAATACGAAAATAAAATAAGGCATCCCGAGCCTGCGTGTGAACTTGATTAGCCCCCTCCTGCCCTCCAGATCGTCTCTGTCTGCTGTTTGCAGTCGCAAACCCAGGCTACAGGTTGATTACTCATGCACTTGCAAGCAACTAGGGCTTCAGAGGGAGTTAGAAACCGAGTTCCTGCAGCCCCTCCTCAAACAGACACCCAGCTGGCATTTTTCCTTAAACATCACTCATTTTTAAGGGGAGAAAAGTGTTGGAGGCCTTGAAATAGATCACACTTTAAAATGCAGAGTAGCAGAGAGTCCCTCCAAATTATTCCCTTAATAGAGTGAAGAAGTGACAAGGGCACATAACAGCTCGTTTGAGAAACTCTAAGGACTGCAATTCATTTGTCTGCAAATGTGTGTCTTAGGTACAAACTGCAGCAAGCAAGCCGTTCCCAGGGTAAATGGTCTTTAATTAAAGTCAGTCAGTTGTCCCTGGTGTTTGGGGGGAGGTGAGGGTTGTTTGAAGCCTCCTTCGCTTCAAAAATGAAAAAGAACGTATTTTTAAAATTATGTTTTTTCCTTGATTTGAAAATTAGGGGAAAGCTTGGTTTATAAGTAAAACTACTCTGACTCTTATTCATGAATAAAAAAAGCAATAGAAGAATTTCCATAGCCATCCTGGTAAAAATGCGTCCTCAAGTATTGATTTTTGTAGCTGAAGTGCATTATGTGTTTTGCATGAGCTTTTGAAAGCTTAGATAAATGAGGTGGCTCAGAAAGCAGATAAAAAAAATGGGAGGAAATTATACCAGTCCAAAAGAAGATAAATGTCCACTAATTCCCAGATTAACATTTCAGACTCCTGTGTTTTTACAGGGGGATTTTTGCAATGCTGATAATGTGAGATTGGTTTACAATGTCACATACCAGGTAGAATCAAGGTGGTCTTGTTTGAGTTCTGAGTCAGCTATACTCAAAAGGAAGTAGAGTTAATGCAACAGCCTAGTGGTGCCCTGGCACCTGTGTTAGATGGCAGCACTGCCCCCAAGATGACATATTTTAAGGTCAGCTATGTTAGTGTGTACTCTCTGGGTTGCAAGAGACAAATAGACTCAAGCCCATTTGGTTTAAGCCCAAAGGAAATTTACTACATCACTTACTTGAAACCACTAGGGATAGACTTCAGGCACAGCTTGATCCAGGCATCAAATGAAGTCACCAAGACTCAGTTTCTCTTTCTCCCTCTGAGTTGGCTTCATTCTCAGATCAGTTCTTCCTTGGTGGTGTTACCAAATTAAAGGGGTTCTTTCACCTGCGTGCATTAAAGCCCAGTCAAACACAAACAGGAGTTTGCAGCCAAGAAAGTAAAGGTTTATTTTTAAGGAAATGGTATCACATCCAGAGTCACAGGTGAGTTTGTGCTCAAAGACCTGATTCTCTTTTGGCTTCCAGGGGATGGGTTATATAGGGGAAAATCATTAATCATGGTGACTAAGGGAGTTAGAGTCGTGGTCAGGGCCATGGTCTCTACTGATTGTTTGGTGCTAGGGTTGGGGGTAGCCCATCATTGCTTCTGGTCCTGATGTCAGCCATGGAGTCACTCTGTCTGGTTTCATAAGGGTGTGGTCAGTGGGATCATCCAGGTTTTCTGAACCTGGAGCTGAAATACAAATGAGGCCTAGATGTTATCTCTAGTTTGACTAAAACTCTGTCTCTGTGGTCTACAGGCCCAAGGCTTTGTTCCTAAGATTATTTGATGCTGATCTCATTGTCCTGAGGGCTTCATGATTAAGGGAGTGGACATGCAAGGGAAGGGGAGGCAGGTGGGTCAGGGTGCTGGATAAGGGCAGTTTGAATCAAAAGGAAAGAAAGCTGAAAAGTTCATATGAAAGAAATGAAGTTTCTGTACAGTTGCGATAACAATTTGGCTACAGCTCCTCTAGCGTCCATCCACCCAATTTGTGTGTGGTGTAAAATAGCGCCACAAGATTAGCTCTGACAAGCTTTCATTAGGCCCATGGCTCCGTCTGTCTCGAATTCTTATGTCCAGAGAGATGAAAGGTATGGATTGGCTGAGGCCTAGGTCACATGCTCATTCCCATTGTTGAGGGTTTAGACAGTCCCACCCCAAGAAGGTCATGGACTAGGAATGAGGGAGGAGAGGAGGTACCCCAGGTGGTGATTTGGGCACCTGTTAACAAGAAGGATGGGTAGATGCTGGCCTTTAAAACCTCAGATTACTGCTACATCAGCCTTTCATTCTTCCTTCAACATACACCTGAGATCCCACGATAAGTCTTCTGGAGCTGGGTGCAAGGGTTATGGTGGTGAACAGGAGGGTCCAGGCCCTACCCTCAGAGAGCAAGCACATAGTCTGTCTTGTGTGTGTTAATCAGCTCTGGCTTCCATAACAAAATACCACAGATTGGCTGGCTTAAACAACAGAAATTTATTTCTCAAAGGTCTGGAGGCTGGAAAGTCTAAGAACAAGGTGCCAGAAAGGTGGGCTTCTCTTGGCTTGTAGGTGTCCACCCTCTCTCTGTGTACTCACATCTCATATACATGTGGGAGAGGGAGGGGAGGTATATGTTGAGTGCTTTCTGGTATCTCTTCTTGTAAGGACACTAGTGCCATCAGAGGATCCCACCCTCATGATCTCATCTAAACCTAATTATTTCTCAAAGGCCCCATCTCCAAATATCATCTTATTGGAGGGTTAAGATTTCAATATATGAATTTGGGGGAGATACAGACATTCAGTCCATAACATCGTGGTGGGTCTTGAGCCATGCTATGGTCTTCCAGACAACTCAATGTTTTTCCTGAGCACATGCTGGGTGCCAAGCCCTGGAAACAGAAAGATGAGGAATGCCCGACCCTGCCCTCAAGCAGTATATAGTCAAACCTTGATGATGGTGTCCAGGAGTCTATGGCACTGGGGACATTTTCACTTTACCTCTCTTTGCCTTTGCTCATTTTATTGCTTGGTGTTAGATCCTTCTGGAACTAACAGAAAACCCAAAACAGCAATAGCTTCAACAACAACAACAACAAGATATTTCTTTTTCTCTCAGTTGCAAGTCCAGGTGGTCAATTTAGGAGTGATAACGTGACTCTACTCTTGTCAGGGACTCAGATTCCACCATTCATCCTTAGTAGTGGCATCTACCTTGCGGTCCAAGATATCTGCTCTGTTCCAGGCATCATGTTCACATTCCAGCCAGCTGGAAGGGAAAAGAAGGAATATCCCTTCGTTTTACATATACTCTCCAGAGTTTCACACGCCACTTCCAATCACATGTCATTGACTGGAACTTGTGCGCATACCTATACCTAGCTGCAAGGGAAGCAGGGAGATGTAGTCTTTATTCTCATGGCCATGTGCTCAGCTAAAACTGTGGCTTCTGTTTCTATAAATGTCAGGAAGAATGGATATTAGGGGGCACCTAGCAGACACAGCCACACTTAATGCTGTTTGCTCTGCTTTACAAATCCATGCCCTTTCTTCTATATGTCTCTCATTTGGTGGACTTTTTTGATCTTGGAACCCATGTCCTTCAGTTCTGAGAAGTTTTCTTGAATTGTTTCTTGGATTATTTTTCCCTTTCCATTCCTAGAATTTCCAGTTTGAATGTGAGACTTCATGAGCTGTTCTTCTAATTTTCTTATTATTTCTCTGCTATTTTCTTCCCCTCCCTCCCTCCCTCCCTCTCTCTTTGGTTCTACTCTAGGAAATTTCTTCAAGTTTATCTTCCAACTCTTCCACTGAGTTTTTCATTTCTACTGTCAGAGAGTGTATTGATTTCCGAGAGTTCTGTTTTATTTTGTGAATGTTCTCTTTTGAGCAACCCCTTCTTATCTCATAGATGCAACATTTTATTTTGTCTCTTAGAAGGTATTTTTTGCAGTTTCCTTCTTCCTAGAGAGCCTCTGTGTCCTCCAGATTTACTTTTTCTGTTTGTCTCTTCCTCGCATGGTAGTTTTTCCTCAGATGTTTGAGGATTCTTGGCTGTGTGTTCATGTTAAATGTGGACAGAAAAGAAGATGGCTGGAGCTCCAGTGTGGCAGGCGAGTGGGTTCTGTTGGCTGGTGCCTCGCTGTGGGGTGATCCGACAGGGGTACTCTTGATATAGGTTTTTGATATCTAGGGCTGGTCAGATTCTGCATAGACAATTTTTTCATTCTCTTACCTGGAGAATAGACTCCTGGCTGCAGCGTGCTGAGAGCCAGGTGGTCAGGAGGACTGGGGGACAAAGTGAGGCAGTTCAGAAACCTTCACCTAACCCCCATGCTCTTAGGATGGTGCCCTCTGCCTCTGCCAGGTGTCCCACAGCCCAGAGGACCTTTGTTTTACTTCTTCCCAAGACTTAACCTCTAGTTTTCTGCTCGGATGAGGGGGACACTTTCTTGGAGGAGATCTATGGATCTTACTGTCTTTTATGCTGACTTTCAACAAACCCTCTTGTTATTCCACTTCCAGAGATATGCCTTGTGTTGTCACCAATCCCAGGGCCTCTGGGGTTTTCTGGTGTAGACTTGAGTGATGGTTTGCTTTCAGTATCATGGCTCAGATTCTTTCCTGGCCTTGCTAAGTCAATACTACATGTCTGTCTCCTTTCCAGCTGCCAAGACTTTGTTGCTATTGTATTTCCCCCATTTGCTTTGTCCTTGTGGGTTATGCCTTTTTTTAAAAAATCTCATAATGTTGTTTTAGTGCAGTTTCTTTGGGAAAATAGAAGCTAATGCATTTATTCAACCCACTCTCTTTAACCTTGATCTCTTGCTCTTCTAATTGCTTGGTTTCCTGAGCCTCATCATCATCTGTAAAATGGGGCAAATGATCCCTGTCCTGACTACTTCCCAAAAGCCTTTGTGAGGGTCAGATGAATTTTTGTGTAAGGATTTACTGTTCAAACTCCAAGGTTCTAAGGGCTGCTTGGCTGAGTGTACAGGGTACCTTCTACAGGCTGTAGCTGG
This sequence comes from Miniopterus natalensis, assembly GCF_054644295.1. Taxonomy (NCBI): domain Eukaryota; kingdom Metazoa; phylum Chordata; class Mammalia; order Chiroptera; family Miniopteridae; genus Miniopterus; species Miniopterus natalensis. The sequence goes on from NC_142089.1 coordinate 13,971,499, forward strand.
AGAATGGGCCCACCTGGGCTGAGGTGTGCTGTATCATTTATCTGTTGTCACAGTGATACTGCACAGCAAACACCCACAAACCTCACAGCATGCAACAATAAGTGTTTATTTAGCATGGGAGTCTTCGTGGCTCAGCTGCTCCAGGCTGAGTTGGCTAAGTGACTCTGCTGATCTTGAATGTGCTCACCCTCACGTCTGTGGACTGTCCCTTGGCTGGGACAACTGAGCAACACAGGTCTCCTCTATGTGGCTCTCGTTTTCAGCAGTAGTCCAGGTGTATTCTCATGGTGATGGTAAAGGGGTAAGAAAGCAGGTGGAAACATGCAAGTGCTTTTCAAGCCTCTGCTTACATCACATTTGCTCTCATTGGCTAAAGTTAGCCACATGGCTGAGCCCAAAGTAAGAGGACAGGGCAGGACTCCCTGCTCAGAGTGGCAGAGGGCTTGGACACAGGGCGAGATGAGGAGCGGGGGCCATTGATTCTGCCTCTTTACCATGGGTGCCCAGGCATGGCTCTGGAATAGAGCACTCCCCAACTTCGAGTTTTCTTCTACTAAACTCAGAATAATTTGCTTAACCTGGGGTCCTGCTGTTCTGATTTATATTCAGTTGAAAGAGTCACTCCTTTACCTACTACAGATGAAGAAATGCTCTCCATCTGTAACACGATCAGAAATGCTCTCTCCAATGGAGAAATGCACTCTCCAGGCTTGGGCTGGGGCTGTAGATCACTGGCAACCGATTTAATCTGCTTAATTATTTGATTCAATCAGAAGTTGGCTTAATTATTTTCTTGCTTCTCACCTCTTTTGAATCCATTCTGGAAACTAATCATGTCTTTAACACCAGCCCAGAGAGAAGCATTTCAATTGGGAAATGTAATTAGCCAGGGAAAATGAACGTGGGCGCTGCCCTTTGTCAAAGCACCATTAAAACCCAACTCTGGTCAATACCAATGTGCTCTGGAGACAAAGGCGCAGTTTGTTCCTTTCCTGACAGAGAGGGAAGGCCCAGCAGGAAGTGGGGAATTAGGCATCCTGGGATCTTAGCAGGAGGCTCATTCATTCGTTCGTTCATTCATGAGGCGTTTCTAGGCCAGTTCTGGGCTGATGCTGGAGATGCAAAGGTGAATTAACCATGTCCCTTGCCCCAAAGAGTTCTCCTAGAGAGAAGGAGCCACATGTAATTGTGAGGTACAGAGTGCTGGGAATACAAAGGAGGGAGCCACTGGCTTTACCTCTGGAGCTTTAGCGAAACTGGGTCTTGAAGGATGAGCTGGAGCTTCCCGTGCAGAAAAGAGCAGGATTGCATGTCAGGTGGAGGGCACAGCCTGTGCAGAGGCGAGGTGCTGTGAGGGCCCAGGAGCTGTGACAGAGGCAGACTAGAGCAGGCTGCCCAGGGCCTCCCAGAGCAGGTGTGCAGCGTCTCCTGGGGCCATCCCCTCACGCTTCCCAGTTCCTCTCTCCCCTTCCTGACCCTCCCTTTCCACCCCACTTTGTCTTTTAAAGTGTTTAACAGAAGTTTAAGATATTTGACTTTTGAGGGAAGCTCTGAACAATCTGAAAAGTGAGGGATAGATTCAAGGCAACTGAGAACAACGAGTGTGCTCTCTAGAGCTGACAGATAGGAGGGCAGGGGAAGGGAGGGCGTTCTGGGCAGAAGGTGCGGCCTGGGCAAAGGCGTGGCGGTGTGGTATCTTGAATTGAGTGTGTCTGTAACATGAAATGAAAGGTGGGTAATGAGCCGCCCAGGTGAGCAGGGGCTAGATGACTAAGTGCCTTTTAGAGGGTAATTGGAGACCAGCTCCTTGGCCTTGGCATCTATGATGGGGGACTGCAGACATGGGGGCCTCTCTGACACTGCTTGGGTTATAGCAGCTGCCTCAGCCCCTCTCCGGCAAGTGTTCACTGTTTCAAAAGCTGTACGTCTCCAGAGGAGTGGTCTCTGGCTTGCTTTGATCTCTGCCTGAAACTGAAGCTTGTCTGGAATGCGGTGGGTGGAGAGGTTAGCTGGCCAGGTGGCTCCTGCACCTGGGGAGGAGGGAGGGGCCCCTGCCACCAGGGCCATGAAAGGCTGAACCACCACACCTGCCCCACTGAGCCCCTGTTCGCCATCCTTACAAAGAAAAGTTCAGCCAAGAGAGACCAGGAACTAATTGGCACGTTGCGATGCGCTGACTCACTCTGAGTCGTGCGCCACTGTCTACCATGCACACTCAGTTTTTAATGGAATGGTGACCAACAGGTGTGCAGTTTTATATCCTGCTTTTTTGTTTGGTAGGACCTTGCAGCTTTTTTCCCTGCCTTCCCCGGGTGGGACCCTTCTAACTGGTGAGGCAATTAGTGTAGGAAGAGAGCACCAACGCTGTAGGCATTAAAAGGCCGGGCATGGTTGCCTGGCTGGCGTGGTTCACTGGTTGAGCGTCAACCTATGAACCAGGAGGTCACGGTTCAATTCCTGGTCAGGACACATGCCCGGGTTGTGGGCTTGATCCCCGGTAGCTCTCTCTCATCACTGATGTTTCTATCTCTCTCTCTCTCTCTCCCTCTCCTTTCCTCCCTCTGAAATCAGTAAAAACAAATAATAATTTTTAAAAAGGCCATGGTTCCTACTTACTTGCTGTGTAACCTCGGACAAGTTGCTTAACCTCTCTGAACCTTAGTTTTGGCATCTGGAAAAGGAGATGATATAATTTGCTATGTTGTAGAGTTGTATGAGGATTAGGAATAAAATGCTCAATTTAGTGACTGGCATGTAGGATTTACTAAACAAATGACCATGATCATTATGGGGCCTGCTGGACCCGGCTCAGATTATTGCTAGTGGACTAACTGGGCGACCTTGGGCACTAGTCATTTAATCTCTGTGAGCCTCAGTTTCCTCCTCAGTGAAACAGGGGTGATGGCACCCTTGCATGAGTGTAGGGATCAAACATGTGCAGTATTGTGTGTGAAAAGACTGTGGAAATGGATGCTTTTAGCCATCACTGTTGTTTCATAGAGCCTAGTCCAGGGTGTTGATGGTTTTTCTCAAAACTCCTACCTAGAGCTGGCAAGCAGGGCAGTAGGCAAAGGTGAGTGAGCACGGGAGGTGGACAGGCCAGTGTCTGCACCTGCCCGCCTGAGAATGGGGCCATGGGGTCGTGTGTACAGGCTTCAGAAGCTGGGGATGGGGCATTCTCCACCCCCTGCTCCCAAGATGTGGAAGAGGGAACCCCCTCAGCAAAAGGACATGTAATGACCAGAGTCCTGTTAAAGTTGCCAGTGACCAGATCCAGCTCAGCACATCCCACAGTGCTCAGGCATTGCTCCTGTCTTCCTGCAGGGTCTCAGCACCAGCCCTGGGCTGGGAGTGCAGTACTACTTAGGAGTGGGGTGCAGGGTGAGCCTCGTCACTGTTGTGGGCTTCCATCCTAAGCCCCTGCTCCCAGCCAGCCTGTCTGGCAGAACACTCAAGCACATGAGGTTCTTAAATCTCCAAAGGCAATGAGCATGTGCCCTGAGCACCGAGCCTGGTAGGAGGGCACCAGAGCAGGAGAATGTAGGGCTGTGCAGAGACAAGACAGGGGTTTGATAACAGTGTCTACCTGACATGTCTGAAAAGTCAGGCGTGCATCTTCCTGGCAGGGCACGCAGTTCCCTGTTAATGAGTTGTGAGAGGCTGGAACCAAGTTATCAGGGAGGCTGGGCTGACTCCTTCCCAGGGGAGCCAGCAGGAGATGGAAGCCAGGCCCCAGAAGACTCAGCTAATGGAGAGCATCTCTGCAGAGGGCGGAACTGGAGCGAGGGTCCCCAGTCTGGGTCAGAATCTGCTGGTGGATCTCAACCCCTTGCTTCTCCAAGCCCTGGACTGCACTCCCCCTGCCTCAGTGGGGGCTGGGCAAAGTTCCCTCTCCATCAGGCTCTCTGAGAGACTTAAGCCAATAACACTGCTGTGAATGGCATCTCTGTAGTACTTCCCTGCTTGCAAATCATTGCTCATATTTGGGGCCTTCACAGAAATATGCATTAGAGAAGCTGAGGCCCAGAGAGGTGAAATAATATGCCCAAGGTCATCCCATTTAGTGGGTATATTTATTTAAGGTAGTGTTAGCTGCTATAACAAATAATCCCAGAGATCGCAGTGGATTGAGAAAACAGGCATTTCTTTCTTGCTCATGTAAAGTCCAGTTGGTGGGAGGAAGAAGGAGTCTGCTCCCCATGGTCACTCGGGGACCCAGGATGGTGGAGACTCCATCTTCAGATTATGACTCTCGATGTTGTCTCAGCTTTGGAGGATCCCATGGCTGGTGCTAATGGACCAGGCCTCAGAGTGGTGTATGTAACTTATGTCCACATTCCACTGGCCAGAACTAGGTGGTAGGGCCCCACCTAAATGCAAAGGGGGGTGAAATGCAGTTTCTGACTGGGCAGCGGTTTCCCTACAGCAACTCTGCCCTGAGAAAGGGGAGCGTGGGCTTTGCTGACCATAGTAAAGGGTGTTTTCTTCAAACAAAGCCTGGGGACCCTGGATCAGAGTTTGATGTAGGGGGTGGTCACCTGAAAGTCAACAAACCCCCAACATGAGCTGAGACCTGGAAGAAGACACAGACATCCCTGACCTTTGAGGAGCCTGCGTCTTGCACACCGTCCAAAGCCTTCTCATTACCCCTCAATTAGCTTCTAATCCACATAGCTGCTCATGGGCCTGGCCCTGCTAACACACCTCCATGACTCCCCATTGCCCTCTCAGTAAGATCCAATTCCTTAGCATGGCATCCACAGGCCTTCACAGGAAGACTCCAATTTAGCTTGCAGCATTCCCTCCCTCACCCTCTTCCCATGTACCCTGTGCTGCTCCCCCAGACGAATGTCTTCCCGCTGGGCCTTTGCTGGAATATCCCCCCTCCAGCTCTACCCCTGCAGACTCCTCCCCATTTTTCCTGATCCAAATCAAAGGTCATCTATGAGGCCTCCTTCAGCAGAGTTAGCTGCTTAGCCAGCATTGAATGAGAACTCGGTATGTGCCAGGCAGTGCCTGAAGGCTTTATAAGAATTAACTCATTCATAACCTCCCAAGCCTATGAGATGGGCATCCCATTTTGTAGATGAGCCCGAGAGATACAGGAACTTGTGCGGTCACACAGCTAGTGAATGGCAAAGGCAAGTTCCAAAACCAGGTGTGTGTGCTCACAGCTGAGACTTAACCACTGGGTAAACTTCCGCCTTTTATCAGCACCTGTCACAATTCATCGTAACTGTTCATTTACTGAATAGTTTGCTGTGAATTTGCTGTTTTTCAGCTGCACACTCCTTGAGGGCAGGAGTCACAGCTGATCCATCCTGGACTCCTCCACACCACTGTCCCCACCACCACCATGCCAAGGCCTGGGTGGCGGTTTTCTCTCAAATAAATCCCCCCCTCTCCTGAGAACCAGAACCAGAAATTCCTGAGATTATCATCTGTCATAATCCCCTCCCTGTTTGCCTGTCAGTTTTTGAAAGTTAACCTGAAACGATTTGAAAATGATCTAAGAGGCACGGACCGGCCTTCTCTGCATGATTAAGTACGATGGCTTTTTAATGATTTGAGCAGTGCCTTCCGTGGATTGACAGAAATGGATTGCCTTACATTTCTGAACACTGCACCGCTGAAATCAGTTCTTTTTTCATTTTCTCAGTCATCCTCGCCAACCTTCGCTGAGAATGACAAATACGTGGGGCTTTAATTGTTCAGTCGCGTGAGGGCAGTGCCTCCCGAGTTCCGAGAACTGCTCTTGTTGGGAAAACCTTGAAAGGCTCCTGGGGTTCGATCTTCAGGAGATTGAACTGTGTGTTTTCTCTGAAGCAGACAGAGCTGTCTCCTGGGCTGTGACATGTTTGCTGCATTTGTGACTCGAGATCTAAAGCAGAGGCAGTTCTCACCCTGGAAGCATGCTCAGGGCTGGCCCACCAGGGGTTGAGGAGTGGGTGGGTGGGCATAGGCAAGTGGGGCAGGGGCCTCTCCCTGCTCAGCCCAGGCACAGACCCCTCCATCTCCTGCTCCTTCTTTCTGCCAGACTCTGTGCCTCATCCAATCCGCCCACACCTTCAAGATGCAGGCTCATGGCTTAGAGAGGTTAAGTAACTTGGTTGTGGTCACACAGCTGATAATATGCAAAGCCAACACTCAAACACTTTGACCAGAACCACTCTTATTGCTGCATCTAAAGTCAAATTAAATTGAATAAAAGGTGACTCACAGCACCCCCAGCAGCCCATTTACATTTAAGAAAAAAAACCCTTCACCGTGCACCTTCTAATGCCAGTCTCTCTAGTAATATGCAGTCTCTGAAGTTATCCCCATTTCACAGGTGGGGATGTTGAGGCTCACATGGGTGAAATACTAACCAGAGGTCACACAGCTAGGAATACCAAGGTAAGATTTTACACTATGTCTACCCGACTCCAAAATAACTTTTTACCCCATCCTCTGTAGGAAATAAAAATCTGTCCCAAGAGGAAGTGGTGCCAGGCTGGTCTGAGCGTATCATGGGCAGGGCTCCTGCAGGAAGAGACACCCGCCTCTTCTCACCCACCTGCTACTGAGGGCCATTACCCCAGCCCACGGGTAGGAGGTACTGCCAGGCCCTGAGGAGATGGCCTGGGGGTTTTGTGGCTTTGGGCACCTCCCTGGGACCCCTGGAAACCCTCTGAACCTGGCCAAGTTGCAGATATTGCACAAGAGCAGGATGTCACAGCAATGAAACGCAACCTCCAAGGCAGGCGGCCTGAGTTGAATTCTGGCTTCCCCATTCATCAGCCTTGAGAAATTTGCTTGTTCTCTCGAAGCTTCATCTTCTCTGTCTGTAAAACAGGGATACTAATTTTAACTTCCTCGTAGGGTTGTTGGGAGGATTAAAAGAGGTACTGCCCATGGGGAGCTCAGCAGCACAGCATCTGCCTCCACACACGCTGATCACTGTCACGTCCACTGAGGCCTGCTGGGAGTGGCTGCTGCATCCACTCTTTACACACACACTATGCGATCTCTAACCCTCAGGATAGTTCTGCAAGGTGGAGGTGGTGTTGTTCCCATTGTACAGATGAAGAAACTGAGGCAGCTAGGAAGTGTGGCTCCAGGGCTCAGCCCTTTCTGCTGTCCCATACCCTGCAGCTAACAAGGACCCTCTGCTGGGGCTCAGTTCTGTACCAGGTTCTCCCGACCCTGCCTCTGACGTCTCTTTGTTTCTTAGGTTGAATAGGGCCTCTTTGATTCCCTTTCTTTTCCCCTTTCCAATCATCATCATTCATCTTGTTATCAAAGCTACACATCTGCGCCTCTTGGCTCTGGCCCACAGGCTGTGTTTGCCACGATCAATGCATAGCTCTGTGTGGCCACAATGTATATCCAAGATAGCATTGTGGCCCTGAGCCTGTGGGCCTGGGCGGCCCCGGTGCCATCAGAGGACAGCTGGAGCCTCCCCTGACGGGGCTGAGGTGAGGCAACTGGCCAGTGTCGCCCTGTGCTCTGGATTAATTCTTCTTGTTCCTGGGCTGGTAAGCAGCTGCCTTTGTGGGGTCTCAATGTGCAGGCCCGGGTGCTCCTTGCCTCCCCCTTCCGTCCAGAAGTGACTAGTGGGCACTCAACAACCCAGATCAATAGCTCATGAATTACCCACAAGGGGTCCTCTCTGGGCCCCTCTTCACACAGGTACCAGAGGATCTTTTCAAAACACCAGTCAGAACAAGTTTCTAAGCCATCCCTACAGCCCCCAAGGCCCTGCCCCCTCACCGCCCACTGTGTTCCCTCTTTCTCAGTCCCGGTGACCTTTCTGCTCCATAAACATGGCAAGACTTCCCCACCTCAGGCTCTTCTGCTTGCTGTGCTGTCTGCCTGGCATGGTCCCATGCCCTCTCTTCCCTCCTGTGCTTCCTTTAGGGAGCATTGGTGCTACCCCCTCCTGGCCACAGCTGCCGCTTGCTCTCTTTACCTTTATCACGCACATTACTTTGTAGCCAGATGTCACCTGTGTGACACCTGATTAGTGTCTCTCTCCCCCATCAGGCCAGCAGCTCTTTGAGGGTGGAGACCAGGACTGTCCCTTCCCCACTGTGCTCTAGCACCAGGTGCATCCCTAGCACTCAAAAATATGTTTTGGGGGGACTAAATAAATCTTGAGCAAGTGACTCAATTCCTTGAAACCTCACTTTTCATCTGTAAAAGGACAGTAATAGAGTTGTCATGAGGTTTAAAAAACAAGATGTGTGTGACACACGTAGCACAATGCCTGGCACCAAGCAAGTGCTTGGTCGTGCTGTGATTATTTCCTTTAGCCTGTGATAGGGAAGGGTTGGTGACTGGCATTTAGGAGAATTCCACATTCCACCAGCAAACCTTTGTGGGGTGTCTGCCCCGGGGCAGGATCTTGGAGTTGCTCTCTGCCCCCAGCACCTCACACCACACAGGAGCAGCCTCTGGCAGGGGCACTGGCTCTCGGGGAGGCTTCCTCCTCGGGCATGAGGCAGTGGGAGGAGGCTGCGCGACCCTTCATTCGGCAGATCACAGTGACGCCTGGACTCTGCAGGGCCTGTGCCAGCTTAGAGGGACCAGGCTTAGACTCAGTCCTGCAGACTCTCTGCCTGGGATGGACTTGAGAAACGACACAGCAATGACCTAGGTTACTCCAGTGAGAGTCGGAGAGCAGTTCTTTTAATAAAAGAGTTCAGAGGAAGACAGCCTCAGGTCCAGGTGGGAGAATCAGAGATGTCTTTGAGGTTCTTGAAGAAGCAGCATTTTCTCTAGGACTCAAAATAAGTGTGTGGTTTGGGACATCCGTGGGATATTTGGGGTGAGAGAAGGGCATTTGAGAACAGCTTGAGTAAAGGCTGGATGGTTAGAAAGAGTGGACCACATAGAATCGGTTTTCTAGCTAGAGTATGGAAAACATGAAAAGACTTAAGAAGTAGAGCATATTTTATTAGCTGTTTCCGAAATAATTCGTGTAACAAATCACCCCACAGCGAGTGGCAAACAACGGTGAGCATTTGTTTCTCGTGCGTCTGGCTGCAGAGAAGCTGGAGTTCCGGCCGCCTGGGCTCTGCTCGGCGGGGCCCAGGGCTGCTCCACCTGTCTCTCATCCTTCCTGGACCACTGGCCGTTAGAAACTTGTCCTCAGGGTGAAGAGCAGGAGTGCAGGAGGGTCATGTCCACTAGTCCCATTGGCAAGTCTCATGGTCAAGCCTAAAGTCGGGGGCAGAGTTTAATTCCCCACCCAACATGATGCCAAAGCAAGGTACATGGGCAAGACCGAGGCTGAGAGCGGGGCAGAGATGTTCACCCCTCCTGTGGAGGTGGAGAGAGAACTGAGCAATCACCCGGGCCTGCCCTCAGAAGCTGCCTGGAGCAGCAGTTGTATTTCAGTGTCTCTTGGGGTGAGCAGCTAAGGGCTCTTCTCCCTACTGAGGCAAAAATCATGTTAAAAATGCCACAGTGCCTGTCCAGCTCTGTCCTGCCTTCCCGATGGCTCACACTCCTTGCCTTCCTGTCTGGCATAAAGGCTGTGCCATCCTCCCTGCTGAGCCAGTGATCTACAGAAGGTCCTAGCTTTGCCAGCCCTGGTGTGGCTTCCTTGGCTGGACCTGAGCCTTGTGATAACAGCCCCGTGCATTGAGCACCTGCTGTGTGCTGGGTATATCAGATTCTCTTATGTTGAGTGTCCGCTGAATGCTCTGTGTATACCTTTGTCTGAACTGGCCACACCGCTCTAAAAAGGAGATCCCATTGTCCCATTTTCCTGAGGCCCAGAAGGGTTGAGTCAGCTGGGAAGGGACAAAGCTGGGGTTAGAAGCACGCCTGCAAGGTCAGTGGGCAGAAGGTGGTATCTGGATATCTGATTACAGCCTGCCCTGAGCTGCTGAGCCTCTGGGACCTTGGAGAATCACCGCAGTGTCCTGGGCTCCAGTTTCTCCATCTGCCTTTTCTTCTCTCAGATATTCTGAGATAAAAGCTGTGCAGAGCTTGATCCTCAGCACTGTCAGAGAGTTTTTAAATATAAGTTTCCAGGGCAGACAGCACCCTCAGCTCTTATTTAAAAACAAACAAATAATACATTAACATTTTAAAACCGCCTTATTTCCAGTGGAGCCCTGTCCAGTAGACTGAGTGAATGAACCATGTCCGGCCATTCGTCACAATGAACCTTATCCAGCAGTTGACCATGGCAAGCATTCTCCAGGCGGCCCTGGCTGCAAAGTGTGGCCTCTGTTTGGGAAGGCTGGAGGAAGCCATTAGTTCCACTAGGGCCCTGACATCTGCTGCTGCCCATCTTGTCCCTCCAACGGTATTTTCCTTGGAAAGCTGACCACTGCTGCATGTGGCATTTTCTCCGAGGCCAAGAGGCCTTGTAAAGTTTTCGGAGATCCCTAGGAAAGTGCTGTAGGCATTGCCGCTAGCCGTTCATTCATTCAACAGTTATTTGTTCCCACCTTCTCTGTGCCTGGCCTGGGGATAGATGCCCAGGCTCTGGGAAAGGTCAGATCCAGCCACTGCCCCTGGGACTCACAGGCATGTAAGCACAGGCATGGGCAGTGCTGTGAAAGAGGCACCTGCAGTGGAGCAGGACAGGCTTGCAAAGGAGGGGTGGTCAGGTTTGCCTGGTGGCTCAGGGACTCAACATGTGAGCCAAGGCCAGAACGATGGGTAAGCGTTTATCAAGCCGACTCGGAAAAGGAAGGCGTGCAGGCAGAGGCACCCGTGTCAGCAGACATTCCAGAGCTTTTGGGTGGAGCATCACATGCAGAGAGAGCAGTAGAGAGGTTGCCAAGGCCTGGACCACAGGCACCCTGTACACTGTGCCCAGGACTTTGAACCTGGAGAACAGGGGCATTGACAGCTTTTTAAAAGGGCAGTGACGTGGTCAGATCTGATCACATTTTATTAGTCAGCCTCTAGAAAGAGCATTCTATTGGGTTCCAGAAATAGTTCCTAAAAAATACTGTTAGTCCTTCCAGAGGCTTTGAGAAACCTTTGCCTGGAAACAGCCTATGAATGAAACTTTATTTGACCTAGCAAGTAGCCATTGCGGGAGGATTCAAGAAAAATTCATACTGGAGGAAAACACAAAACAAAACAAAACCCAGCCATGATAGGAATGGAGAGGCCCTAAACCCTACACGGACTTCATGCAGCCAGAAGACCTCGCCACGTAAGATGATGTGGTTTTAAACAATGTACTTGGGGATAGTGGGGCTATCACTTTAATCTTTCTAGAAACCCACGTGGAAGAACATTCCAGTTGCTACAGCTGCATGGCAAATTACTCCAAAACTTAGTATCTCAGAACACTTAGTAATTATGCTCACAGATTCAGAGTCAGGAGTTCAGAAAGGGCGCAACAGGGCCAGCTTATCTCTACCACCGTGCATGGGCCCTCGGCTGAAAGGGCTTGAAGGCCAAGAGTGACTCGGCAGCTGGGACCTTTTCCACGCACGGGTCTGGAATTAATGCTGGCTGTTGGCTAGGAGCTCAGATGGGCTATCAGTCAAAAAACATACGCATGGCCTCTCCGTGTGTTCTCTTCTTGCGGCTACCTCGGATTATGGTGGCTGGTTCCAAGAGCCAGCATTCCAAGAGAAAGTGGAAACTGCCTGTTTCTTAGGGTCTGGGCCTGGAAGTAGCACATGATCCTTCTGCTCTGTTCTGTTGCTCCAGGCAGTCCCACAGGTCCACCCAGGTTCAAGGGGAGGAGCCCTGGGACGAGCTCCTCTTGTGGGATGGGATGTATTTCTCATCTTTGGGAAACACAGCCTGCCACTCAGCCACACTGGTTTCATTGGAAGCTGAGAAAAACATTGTGTTGTTTCTTTACAGATTAAGAAGCCTCTGGTGGATTATATCATCAAATTAAATGCAGCCATTAGTATATATGGCTCTGGGGATACTGCAGTAATAGGCTATGCCTTGGGTGATTTTTTTTTCTTCTAAATGTTCTTCCTGGAGCTTATGTTGCCCAGCCTGACCCAATTCTCTTTGTTCATATAAAATCACATTTAAAAAAACCCATTGTCACCAATGTGGCAGAATCAGAAGATGACAAGCACAGTCCAGCAGGGCAGGGTGGTGCTTAGCCAGGCAGCCCCCAGAGAGGAGGTTACAGGAGCTGAGTCGCTCCCGGTAGAGCTGACACACACATGACAAATAGCTCTGCACAGGGCAGTGGTGCCGAGGAGACAGTGAAGCTGACCTGGATATGGTCCCTGCAGATGCCCGCTCAGTTTGTCCAACCGACATGTATACCCTTAATGCCTCTGGGGGCCAGGCACTGAGAGATGTGAGTGAGCCACAGCCCACTCAAAGCCTCCCCCAAGGGGAGGGGCCCCTGCGATGGGCTGGAAAGGGTTCTAGGTGGTGCAGGACAGCAGTGAACAGAGCAGAGCTCTCCCCCCAGCAGCTTGTGCTCTGTCAGGGAGGACAGCAAACAGGGGAAGCAGATCCATGAGTAACACCCCTGGGCTAAAGGTGCTGAGGAAAAGAAAGAGGGTGGGGAAGGCCAAGGGGGTTCTCTTTGAGTGGAGCAGTCACACCGCCAAGGCCTAGGGATGGCGCAGGCTTGGAGGGCTCGGGAGCAGTTCGCGACTGGGGGTGAGAGGCCGGGCAGGGGGAGAGGAAGCCAGGGCCAGGTAACAGGCCTCAGTCCGATGGGACCATGGGAGGGTTTTGAGCAGAGGAGTCACATGATGTGATTTGCATTTTCAAAGGTGGTAGCTGGAGGAGGTAAGAAGTGGGCTGAATCTGGAAATAGTGAGGATAGAGCCACTAGGATCTGCAGCAGGACGGGATGTGGGAGTGAGGCGAGGGTTTGAAGCCACAGCTCTTAGGAGGAAGGGGTTGGCATTTACCGAGGTGGGAAGACTGTGGGAGGAGTCGGTTTGAGGGAGGAGCAGTATTTGCTTTCAGACAGTTGAACGTGAGATACCTGTGGAGCTCTGTGTGGCAATGTGGGTGGGGAGTTGTTGGATAGGTAAATCTGGGTTCGAGGACAAGGCCCTTGCTGGAAATTTAAATCTGGGGGTCATCACGCAGAGGGTATTTAAGCTGTGAGGCCGCATTGAATCGCTAAGGGAGTGAAGGACAGAGAAGAGAAAAGGCCCCAGCACAGAGCCCTGGGCACCTGTCTTTAGAGGTGTAGAGATGAGGCAGAACCAGCAGAGGGGCTGCAAAGAAGCAATCACAGGGTTAGGAGGACAAGCAAGAGGAAGACCATGTCCCGAAGGCCAAGATCCAGCAGAGAGCAAGCGGGACGCCCACCCTCCTGCTTTCCCACTTTCACTCTCAGAGGCTCCTTGAGCTTGGAGATGACTCTGATGCAGACTAGAGCTCCTGCTATTAGGGAGGGGCAGGGACAAGTAAATTGATGAACCCTTTATAGTGTGATAGGAATGGGAGCACTTGTGCTGGAGGTGAGGTGGACAGAGTGGGGGCATCCAATGTGCCCTGGAGGGGCCAGGGGACAGTTCTCATGGAGGAGAGTCAGGGGGGGTGAGACTTCATGTGGACCATGGGGTAGAGATCACAACAGCTTTATGGGCAAGGGGTGGGCTCTGGATTTCCACAGGAGAAGGTGGAATGGGAAGGCAATTCCTGGCAATTTGTACAAGTGTCACAAGGAATGGTGGGTGGCCCATTTGGGTTGGGGGCTCTGGCCTTTGGGGTTGCTTGGAGACAAGGAGGGGAAGGGATGTGAGAGAGGCCATGGGAACCTTTGACCTCAAGCAGACAAAGCCCCTCAGTCCCGGGTGGGTGTAGTGGGTGCCTGAATGGGAGGCCAAGAAAATGCTGTAGTTCTCTAAGCAGGAGGAGGTTGGCTGGGTAGAATCAGGGAAGGTTGCCAGAGGGAGGTGGATTTTGAAGGATGTGTGGGCTTTGAGTAAGCCCAGATGCATGGAGGAACTTTCTTGGCAGAGGCCACACATGCAAAGGTATGGAGGCAGGGGCTTGCAATATGTGCCCAGGAAGCAGAGCTTGATGGGAGATGAGATTAACCAGATCGTTTGGAATCAGACCCAAAAGGTCTCACCCCCTTATTGCATGGTTACTGGGAAGCCATTGCAGGTTCCTGAGCTGTGGAGGGACTAGGTGGGGTCTGGTTTTAGGAAGACAGGTCAGGCAACAATGTACAGTGTGAACTAGAAGAAAAGGGAGGTAGCACACCCAGGTCAGTGGTGGTGATGACTTCAGCAGCAGACACAGGTGGGACCCATGTGACACTTTTCCTCTAAGTTGGGCCAAAGGTTTTGTAAATTGCAGTCTCATGACCACACAGCCCTGCAGGGCAGGGGAGAGGCCAGTAATGCAGGAGCTCCACAAGGCTACAATGACCCCAAAAGACTTTGTGCAGGGGCTACCCAGGGGCAGTTGGATGGGGAGCACACTTCTATTTACTATGTTAAGCTCACATGTACCCAATATCTTGGGTACTTTTTACCATCCCCATTTTGCAGATGAGGCACAAGAGGCTCAGAGAGGTACAAAGCTAGTATGTGATGGAGCTGTTTTGAACCCACTTCTCCTTGGCTAGGCCAATGTCTCAAAGTGAGCTCAGGGATCACAGAAATAACCAGTGAACTGATTTGTCAAGCACTTGCTCTGAGCCAGGCATATACAAATGCCCTTATCAGATGTATTTGGGCCAAGTATATATATGATGCATTTATCCAGGCTCAGGAACCTATAGTGACTCCCCAGTACCCTAGCCCATTGGTCTAACAGATGAGAACTTTGACACTTAGAGCAGATGTGTTGCTGGCCCAAACTGGGGTTTAAACCCAAACCCTCACTGCCTCCTGTCCTGGCAGGAAGAGGAGGGGGAGGAGTCCTTTGTGAACAGCTAGTGTTCAGAGCTGGAGCTGGGGGAAGGGCCAACCTGGAACCTGCCCCATGCTCAGGCCCAGCCCAGTCCAAGCTGGCTGCCTGACTTTTGTGCCCTGTTGGTTCTTTGCATATAAATCATGGACCTGCTTACTGAATGGGCATGTGTCTTTTCCCCTTGGGAAGCTGCCCAGGCCACCACAGGTACAAATAGAGTTGAATTCAGGATAGGGCCTTCTCTCCTGCCCAGCCTGGCCGCTGAGTAACCTCTGGCCTGGAATGAAAGGCTTTCCAATAAGTGCCTTGCTGGCCCACAGCCCAGCTATGTGGTAGGTGGATGTGAGGGTGAGAGATCAACCAAGAGAAGAATTCAGGAATCTGAGAGCAGGGGCAGAACCTTGCCAACAAGTCTCTTAGCAAGCTGCGTTCTCAGCCTGTGCCTCTGGAGGGAGGGTTTGGGAATGAGAGCTGGTCACGAGGAGCCCTGGCTGCCCTCCCAGCCCAGCTAAGGGCCAGGCCTTCGGCTCAGCCCAGGGGCAGCAGGTCCCATGAGGTGAAAACACCAGGCAGCCCAGGGCAAGAATCAGAAATCAGATACTCTGGGCCACCTCTCCGTTGGCCTTGAAGAATGCACAGCGCACAGCCTGGGTTTCTCTTTGAGCTCAGAGCGGCCTCCTGCCCTTGCAGGGGTGGGGCAGGGTCAGCAATCAGACCTGAAATTGTTTTCACAGGGAGCTGAAAGGCACCCTTGTCATGGAAAATACATCACACATTTACGGGGGCCGGGGCTCCACTCCTCCCTTGGTCTAAAGTCTCATCTTAGGCCATCCCAACCCTGCTCTGTGGTTCTCATCTATGAAATGAAGGGATTGGGCAGCAGGATCTCAAAAGTCCCTTCAGGTGCTTAAAAACCGAGGTCTAAGGCCCTGTGGCATAACAAAGCCGGGGTCTGTGACCTGGGTTTTGTGGCACATCATTGTCCTGTTCCTGAGCCCCTCAGGAGGGTAGAGTTCCCATGATCCATGTTTAGCCTTTGACACCTACAGGGGAAGCAGCTGGGATAAACCAGAAAAGGATTGACTTTGGCTTTGGGTATGTTTTTCTACTAAATCCTTCAGCAGAGGAGGGGTTGACATTCTAGAAATCCACTTCAACCCAATTGCCGAAGCTCCTCCAGAAGATGACCCCTTCCCCACCCTCCCCTCCTTCCGCTCTCCCTTGCAAATCCTCCCTTCTGGAAGTGACTTCTTTAACCCCCCTTATCTTTCTCCAACTTTTCCCTCCGGATGTTTTCCCTGCGGCGCCCTTTCCACCTGCCTTCAGAGGTGGTTAAGTGTTTGAGTTTCAGAAGGAAGGATTCTCTGGCTGCAAAGTCAACACAAGTGAGCAGTTAGGGAAGCACTAATTAAGGAGATTAGATGCTAACTCTGAATGCCGGAGTGCCCACTAAGCTGTGCTTGAGACTCAAGTGGGGCTCAGCGCTGTCAGCGGGCTCTAGAGTTCCAGTGGGGAAGGCCGAGCCTGCAGTTCTCAATGCTTTGAGCCCCTTGCAAGGAGGACATTGAAGGAACAATCACTTCTCATAAGCTACCCTCTGGTCCCTAAAGGAAATTGCTGCTGCCTGCAATGACAGTAGTTGTAAGAAGTTGATGGGAGGCAGCAGCCACCTCTTCCAGGAAGCCCTCCAGAAGACAGCAAGTGCATCTCTTTTTTCTTCCCTTCCTCCTTCACACTCCTCTGCACTTCAGTCTCTGGTTGTGCCACATGGAGAGGTCTTCCACATCACTCTTCTGCCCAATTTGTGGTGTGGAAAACGTACTTGCACAATTTTCTCAGCCTTTATTCCCAGGACAAGATTCGAAGCCCCGGTGGCAGGGGCCAGGCCTCATAGATCATGCTTGTATACTCACTGCCCAGAGCAAGAATGGCTATGAAAATCTTTGTTTTGTGCATTGTGTGGTTTCTTTGCCCAAATATTCTTTCCTTTTTTAAAAATGGAAATAAATTTCTGATTATAAAAATAATTCATGAGTGAAGAAATCAGAAAGCACCTGTAATGCCAGTACTGGGAGCTAACCAAGGAATCATGTCCTGCCAGACTTAGTTCTGTGCAGACACATCCACATTTGACATACAATAAAGAAATTGTACTGTGCTTTTAGTTTGTTTTTGCAATCTACTTTTAAAAAATATGTTTTTATTGAGTTTTGAGAGAGAGAGAGAGAAACATCGATGTGAGAGAGAAACATCGATTGTTTGCCTCCTGTGTGCACCCTGACCAGAGATTGAACCCCCAACCTAGGTATGTGCCCTGACCAGGAATTGAACCTTCAGCCTTTTTGATGTGTGAGATGATGCTCCAACCAAGTGAGCCACCCAGCCAGGGCTAATATCCTCTCTTACATTTGAGCCACAATTTAAATAACTAATCTACCATTGTTGGACCTGGAGTTCCCCCCACACACATACTTTTCCCCATTATAAATGACACTGCAATAAATACCTTCCTACATAAATATTTGTGAACATCTCCATGTTTCTTTCTTAGAATTAAATAAGGAATGGAATTGAAGAGCCAGAGGACTGGCACATTTGTTAAGACTGTGTGAGCCAAAAGCCAGTTTGTCCTTACCTCCAGCATCACAGAAAAGCGGTGGGTGCCCGACTGGTGGACCTGTTGGCAGATATCAGTGGCCCCAGGTCTGGGAAGTAGCTCAGCCCATGAACTTGGTTTCCCCTTTGCCTTCAAAGGCTGGTGGCTCTGGAGTCTCCCTGGATAGTTCCTGGGCCAGCCTTGGTCTTGGAGCCTGCCCAGGCATTTAGAGGGGTCTGGGGGATAGCGGCTTGTATGGCTGCATGGAAAGGGTATGCATGACCCTGGGTCATACCTTCAATCTTTTGTACTGCAGGAGGCCTCAGAGGGGCAACTATCATTGACTCCCTTGATACCCTCTACCTTATGGAGCTGAAGGAGGAGTTCCAGGAGGCCAAGGCCTGGGTTGAAAAGAACTTCCACCTGAACGTGGTGAGTCAGGGCCCCTGGGGTGTTAGGGCCAGAAGCAGCCCGAGAGGTCATGGCCAGCTCCACCCTGTCATCTCTGAAACCCAGAGGTGTGGGGACTCTGGCTCCAGGCTTCGCAGCAGAGCAGTCCAGCCATGGCTGTTCCTTCCCCTCCCTGGGGCACCAGGCACGTTTCTCACACCCAGGAAGACCCTTCTAAGGCTGCATCTGTCACAACAGCAGCAGGGGAAGTGACTCTGGAGTAGAGAAGAGGCTTATCTGCTCAGAGCTGCTCTAACCTGGATCCCCCCCTGTGCTGCGATAGGTGAGAGGCCTGTTACCAGGTCCGAACCCCCTCTTGGTTTTCAGCCTTGAAGGCATCCTTGGTCAGGGACCAGAGTCTTGAGAAGGAGATGGTAATGTGTCTGGATGGCACAAAACCCTTAAGTATCAGACCCCACCCCCACTGATCTCCCCACCCAGCATGGGAAGAGGCTGATTAGATGGATTTGGGGAGCAAGAAATGGAGACAGATGGGAAGGGGTAGGGGGTGACATCAAAACACACTGTAGGGTTCCATCGGGCTCTACGAGTGACAGGTCCTGGTGGGAATGGGGACAGCTCCTGCAGCTCATGGTAGAATTGAGGCCAATATCAGTACAGAGCAGGGCAGAGAGACAAATGAGAAAGTCTGGGAAAGCAAAGCTACAGGAGCGCTTCTCTGGCTCGGCACGCAGGCTGGGGAAGGTCATTCAACCTCCCTGGGCCTTAGTTGGCCCACTTTAAGACAGAATGACACAACAGCAACACTAACGATGCCTAATGCGCAGGCCTGTGAGCCTTAACTATCACGGAGGGCTGTAAAAAGCGTTTTATAACACCATCAAGTCCCACACAGATGTAAGTGCCACCATTATCCCATCATGATTATTTTGAGGCTTGTTATGACTTCCAATGGTCTGTGTGACGTGAGGAGTTTAGAATCTCATTTTCTACTGTCTCAGATGGAAGAAAGACAGAAGCAGGAGAAGGGAGGTATCTTCATAGACCCACCTTGTCCCTCTGCAGATGTTGGGTAGAGAGTGGGCATCAGGCAGCTGCCGGAGGTACCAGGTGGTGGCCAGGTTGAGGGAGCCTGGGAGCATTCAGGCTGGGACAGGTTAGGGAGTGTCCCTGGGAGAAAGCAAGACATGGTCACTCCCCCTCTCTGAGCCTTGGCTTTCTCATCTGAAAAATGGGAACAATGACATCACTGTGTGCTGTGAGGCTAGAAAAGAGTGGCTTTGCAAGGGCTCTGTCCAGGGAAAAGCTCTCCCAGATAAAGGGATGATCATTGTTCTTGTCAGTAATAAAAGGCCATCACATGGCAAGTGTGCCAAGGAGAGCCCTGGGGGCAGGGGAGGCAACAACAGGTCCCTTTCTGAAGCCACTCCTGGCACTGGGCATGCACCTCACCTGCACCACTCATCGTCTCCTATCTGCCCTGCTCGGGATAAAGAAACTCAGGAAAGGAAAGGCTGAGCATCTTGCTCAAAGCCCCAAAGCCAAGGAAGTGGCTCAGATGGTGTTTTCACCCAGATCTGGTCTGTGGCATGATGCCCAGCACCCCTGATATGCAGGCCACACTTCAGAAAGAAAAAAACGATTCAGGCAAGGTTGGGCATACCCCGAAGGCTGCAGATCCAGGCAGAGAAATTGCTGTTGACCTACAAGTATCTACTTGGCGCTCCTCCTTCTCAGTCTTGGCACTGCCCTGTCTATCCCAGAGCCTCCTGGGACCCTTCCCCTTGCCCTGTCACCTCAAGGAAGGGCCCCTCCTTTTAAGCCGAGGTGGCCAGGCTAGAGGAAGATTAGCCTCCTCTCAGGCTAAGCTTCAGCCAGCAGCTCCCATGTGGGTTCTTAAGCTCCTTGGAGGGCAGCCAGGCATAACTTTGCTCCAGTGGCCTCGGGCAGGGGCTGGGGAAGGAAGCCAAACCTGGTGTTTATTTGGAATGTTGTAAATGTGCAGGGGCCACCAGGCAGGTGCCTTTTGCTCTGAAAACCACCACTGAGCATCCCAGGAACCAGCCCAGGTGCGGCCAGATCAGCGGGGTGGGGTGGGGTGCAATGGTGGTGTGACCTGTCTCAAGCGGCAGGCCACCTCTGGGAGCCCTGCGGGCATCTCACGAGTGTCCTCACTGCCCTCCCCCCTTCTTTCTGCCCTACAGAGTGGAGAAGCATCTTTGTTTGAGGTGAACATCCGGTACATCGGAGGACTCCTCTCAGCCTTCTACCTGACAGGAGAGGAGGTGAGTTGGTGCTTCCATCCAGGCTGGAAAGGGCTTGGGAGAACATCCTTCCCATCCCTTCATTTCACCAATAAGGATGCCAAACAGGCATCCAAGAGGATGTGCCCAGGGCCACCCAAGTCTCTTACCTCCATGGTGCCACCTGCATGCAACCTCTTCTGTCTGATGCTTCAGTAGGGCCAGGTGAGCCCTAGTGGCTCCACAGTTGGTAGTAAATTCTCTGAGATCAATAACTGGGTCTCCTCATCATCCATGTAGTCCTTGCAGGGTGTGCGGCAATACCTGGGCTCGGTGTGGGCTTGCAGAGCTGCTGGACTGGTTATTGCAGGTGTTGGTTCTCAGGATTGATAGAGCCAGACCATTGTTTCACCATTTCCACTCAGGGGCTCCTAGGCCTTGTTCTGGACTCGACAACCACCCCTTGCCCTCCCCTTCTGAGCCAGACACCAGCTCTAGGTCTGAGGGGGCCAGTAAAGGAGATGGAGCAGCCACATGCTGTAAGTACCAGACCTCAGCCCAGGTGCACTGCTCTGGCTTCCAGGAGGGCCGTGGGCACAGGAAACCTGGACCTCCTTCCCACACCACACCTGCCTGTGGCCTTCAGCGAGTCCCTTCTCCCATCCCTGGGCCTCACTCCCTTCCCCACCATGGGGATGGTCCTAATCCCTGCTTGGGTCAAAAAGTCTTTTGACATGGGGCAGGAGGACAAGTGTTTCACCCCAGTGCTGCACTATGAGAGGAGTTTGACAACCAGAGTTCTGTACGAATGGGAGGCCCTTGAGAGCCTCTATGAAACTACAGCCCAAGTGTCTGCCAGTGAGGTGGGCTGAGTTCCTAGGACATCGGTGCTCCCCATTAGTTAGAAGGGCCACTGCCCGGTGTGACCGCTGCCCTGGGGCTGGACCCCTTTCCTTTCCCCTCACTGCCCCTCTCTGTCCACCCGGAGATGAATAATTATGCCTGCAGGGGCAAGTGGAGGAAAAGGCCCCCTTCACCTGCACAGCTGCTGCCTGACCCACTTCCCTTCATTTAAGGCAACGGACTGAAGCGAGTTCAGAGAGAACGAGCATGCGCTTTAGCTCTCCGCTTGCTTTAGACTCTCTCCATCAGGCATAATCTCCTCAGCGGAGATTACCACTTGTACCAATTTGTCCCCAAGTAATTGTAGATGGGAGCCCTCAGCTTTGAGCCACCCAAGGCCTGAATCTCATTTGGAAACCCCAGGACAGGAAATGACACACGGAGCAGAAAAAGGCACTCGTGTCTGCGGGCATTTGCCCGCCTCCCGTCTAGGTGGCGGGAGGTGGCGGTGGATGCGGGGAAGGGGAGGCAGTGATACAGCGGGGCTTACAGGGGACGGTGTGGGGGCCAGTGGGTTAGGCTGGAGCTGGCGCTCCTCAGGCCTGCTGTCCCTCCCTCCCTGCTCTGAGGTGTCTGTGATTCTGAGAACTTGTTCTGAGACCTTAGCTCCCTAGAAGGGGCCATCCTCCTGGCTTCCCAGGATGCAGCCCAGCCAGTGGGATGTGGACAGGAGCACCTGTGACTTAGAAATAGTCCCTAAGGCCCAAGGAGATGCCTAAGTGGCTCAGAATCCCTGAGCAGGCAGGTTACTGGCGCAGCCCCTGTCCTCCAGCCACACCTTCCTGGTCCCTCTCTGTCCCCAGCACCTCCACATGCAGAGTGATGGGGCATGTGCACTGTCCTTGTTCCTCACACAGCCCATGAAATGTTGTCTTCACTGATTTGCAGGTGCAGAATCTGAGACTTAGCAGTTACTTGCTCAGGTCACACGGTCTCTGAGGCTATTTTGGGTCAACTCATGACTCTGGCCTCTCCACCGTCGGCCCTCCTTCAGCCTGGTGCAGGCCGCCCTCCTCTCGCAGTCCTCCATCTCACACACAATGGGTGCCTGTGAAGTGAGGCTTTTTAAAAATCCCCCATGAATATCCTCACTCTGAATGGTGAAGAGGCCCCATACCCTTTCCTGGGCTGATGCCGTTCTTTGCTTCAGAGGGGACCTGGGGGAGGGGAATCCCCTGCTGGGTAGCCAGCCCTACCAAGACACCCATGAGAGTCCCAAATACAGCCACAGTCACACCAGGTGACACTGGCATAGCACTTTACAGTTTATATAGCACACTTACTTGCACACACCCTCTCATTCGATGTCTAGAACCCTGTCAAGCAGCCAGGGCACGTGTCACCATTCCGCTGTGCAGAGGAGGCTCAGAGACAGTGCATGACTTGCCCAAGGTCACATGGCTGCTAAGTGGGAAGATCTGAACCTGGGCTCTGACTCCTAGTGCAGCACCCATATCACTCTACAGAATATAATTCTTGCCCAGCCGGATGTGGGTCAGCAGTTGAGCATTGACCTGTGATCCAGGTGATAACAGTTTGATTCCCGGTCAGGGCACATGCCTGGGTTGCGGGCTCGATCCCCATTCAGGGGCGTGCAGGAGGCAGCCGATCAATGATGACTCTCTCATCATGGATGTTTCTATCTCTCTCTCTCCCTCTCCCTTCCTCACTCTGAAATCAATAAAGGTATATTTTAAAATAATAATAGTAATAATAATTCTTGCCACTTTCTTTCATCTCTGTTCTGGTGCCAACAGCTGCTGCCCATTGCTTACCATGCTGTCTGAGGCCTTTCTGTGTTGGAAAGGCCACTGGGTGTCCTGGAAAAGAGCCACCTCATAGCTCCACACCTCAGGCAACATGCTTTGCTGAGACTCGGTTTAGTCCTCCAAGTGGGTCAACGCCTTGCCCACAAGGCTGTCGCAGGGATTGGGGGTCCTGTAGATGAGACACCTGGCACACCGTGCTATTGTGAGTTATCATAAGAACTAGGTATTTGGTCTTCACCCTGTTTCTGGCACAGAGCTCCTAAAACCATCGGAATTCCCTAAGTGATGATAATGATAAAAGTGTCTTCTGTTATGTTATTGAGGTGATTTTGGGACCCCACGTAGGATGGGGGCTGGTTGCCAGGAGAAACAGTCATATGGTTAGAGGGTTGGAGCTTTTAGGTACCCCCTGACCTTCAAGGAGGGAAGAGGGGTTAGAGGACAAATCAGTGGCCAGTGATTTCATCAACCCGGCCTATGCAATGAAGTCTCCATAAAAACCCAGAAGGACAGGGTTCAGAGAGCTTCTGGATTGTGAGCAGGTAGAGATTTGGGGAGAGTGCTGCACTCAGAGAACATGGAAGCTCCATGCCCTTCCCCCAGTTCTTGCCCTAGGGATCTCCTCCGTTTGGCTGTTCTGAGTTACATCCTTTTATAATTAACCGGTAGTTCAGTAAGTAAAATGTTTCTCTGAATTCTGTGAGCTGCTCTAGAAAATTAATCAAACCTAAGGTGGAGTTCATGGGAACCTCTCGTTTATAGCCTGTCAGTCAGAAGTACAGGTAACAGCCTGCACTTCCCATTGGCGGCTGAAGTGGGGGGGGGGGGGGGGGGGCAGTCTTGTAGGACTGAACCCTTAACCTATGGAATCTGATGCTATCTCCACATACATAGTGTCAGAATCGAGTTGAATTCTTGGACATGGAGCTGGTGTCTAGAGAATCGCTTGGTGGTGTGGGAGAACTCCCACACCCACAGTGGGACTGGGTCCAGGACCCCTTACGCACCCACTCACATCCTAGGTGACAAGAGGGATCAGTGCTCTGTTCCCACGGTCCCACTCTGGTCCACACACACTCACTCAGCATCCTCCCTGGGATGGCTGAGAGCCTGCACGGCCAGCCGGCAGCAAGGCCTTCCGCAGGGGAAGACATGGTTTGCCGGCCGAGGAGCGCATCTAAGAAGAGTGAGCCCTCAGTGCTCAGAGCAGAGGGCAGCCAGACAGTGGCCTGGAGCTTCAGCCTTGGGTTCAGGTTCCAGTGGGTCCCCTGGGTCTGTAGCTCCGCCTCCTCAGGAGTCCGTGAAGGTATCAGGAGCCTCAAATGAAAGCCCTTAGTTGTTGCTCAACCCATGGCTTCTGGGGTGACAGGGAGACTTTGAAACCTGGATTCTGGCCAAGCTCCCCAGGAACTCTGACATAGCCCCCAGTGTCCACTCTCGGACCTCCTGCCTGGCACTGACATTATCGCCTTCTCTTGCCCATCACTGCCGAGCCCCTCCCCTCCTGCCTGCCTTCACCCCCCTCTCCCCTCCTCCTAAGCAAGGACCCCTCCCAGGCCTCTTCCCACTGCATTCCCTTAGCAGCTGCCTCAGCGTTAGTTGGGGTGGGGGGGGGGGCTCAAGATGACCTTGCTTTGCAGCTACATGCAGGAGGTCAGCAAACTGGGTCACCCTCAAGCTCCAGAAGTAAAAGGAAACGTGTGTTGTCCCACTGGGAGCGGTTGCTTAGGGACTCGATTCTCATCTTTTAAAAGATAAATGACGTTTAGTGTGGGTTTGTTTTCATTATAAAAATAGCACAGAAAATAGAGATAAGCCAAGAAAAGAAAAGAAAAATCCTCCATGAGCCTGCTCACCCCTCCCAGGAGACCATTCCTAATAGTTTGGCGTGGTCCATCCTTTCCCCACGTGTCCACGTGCATGTAATTTTTTTAAAAAGATGAATTACACTATTTTGACATGTTTTTTTCTGAATACATTATAAACCCTTTCTTCACTATTAACTAGTCCTCTACAGCATCATTTCGGGGGCTGCTTGGTGTTCCAAGGTAGGGCTAAGCTGTCACCTAACCGCTTCCCTATCGTTTCCTATTCAGAGTGTTTCCATTTTCTCCCCACTGTTCTAACAATGCTGGAATAAATGGCCATAAGGTTAAATCTTCAGGACACCCTTGATTATGTATTTCCTTAGAATAAATTCCTGCAAGGGAAACTGCTGAGTCAGGAGGTCACCAGAGCTTTTGAATCAATCAGAACAGCAGTTTGACAGGGTCATAGCCTGGGGCAGGGGCCCTGAGCCTGGGACCTCCTGTGGCTCTCTTTCTATCATGCCCGTGGTTTAGGATGAGCCATTCCCTTCCTTCCCCTTCTCCGGTCCATAAAATGGAAACAGTAGGCAGAATCCGAAGGGGAAAGGGGAAAAGGTGCTTCCCTGGTTTACAACGGATGTTTCCCAGAGGGAGGCCAGTGGTTTGCTGAGAAGCACATAGATGCCAAGCTGTGCGACAAGGACGGGAACCGGGTCGAGGTCTGGGCTCCCAGTCCAGGGCTCTAAACACATTCTGTACAAATGTGTTTCCTGCTAGCTCAGCCTGTGACATCCTGGTCCCACGGTGTGGGCAGGCCTGGACCCTTGGTGACCCACTGCCCTGGCTCCTTCATCTTCTCTCAGGTCACCCATTCACAGATATAATTATTGAGCCTTCCCTGTAGTCCTGACACCGCCTAAGTGCTTTGCAACTATTACCTAATTTGTATTCCTCCCAATAACCCTCTGAGGAAGGCAATATTGTCGCTGTTTTATGACCAAGGAAATTGAGGCTCAGAGAGAGGTGCCTCACCTCAGACCACAGAGTCGGGAATTCGAGGAGCCAGGCCTGTCCCACTGCAGAGCCTCATGCAGCGCCACCTCCCACCCTGGGCCCGGCAGCGTTGGCAGGTTTACCCAGCAGCAGCAGTTTTTTGCAGCGACTGCACCCCACCCAGCCCAGATTCACAATGTCCTTTGACCCTTCCAGGTGTTCCGAGTAAAGGCCATCAAGCTCGGAGAGAAACTCCTGCCGGCCTTCAACACCCCCACGGGAATCCCAAAAGGTGTCGTGAACTTCAAAAGGTAGGACTCCTTTGGTTGCATCTGCGTGGAAACTGAGGCACAGAGAGAGCGTAATACTTGCCTCTGGAATCACAGCCAGTCAGCAGCAAAGTGAAGACTGGCCCTCACCAAGGGCTCTCCTGGGCTGGTGTTTGTCACCAAACCTGGTTCTGGGGTTTAGGACACCCAAGGCCTGATCCTCAGGGGTGGGCAGGGGCAGCTGTTCCTCTGTGATTGTCCCATACACTGCCTTGACCCACAGCCCTCCAGGTGTGCCCTCCCTCTCTAGCTAGGGCCAGGGGCCAGTAAGGCACACCATACCCTCCGCCATGTGAAGGCACCCAAAGCTGCTAGGGGGTCTCAGGACCCTGGGCAGAGGGTCCCCTGGTCTGTCGACCCCCACCCTCAGGGCTGGGTCTCAGGAGCCCAGTGTCAGAACACGGGCTTCCAGGAGTGTCAAACCCACAGGGGCTCAGACCCCGAGGAATAAAGTGTGTGACTGGCTGAGTTCACATAAGCTAGTAACTGACCATTTCAAGACATGAACCCAGGAATTCCAACTCCATTTTTAATCATAATATTTATTGGAATTTACCCTCTGTAAAAATAATAAATTCTCTTTGCAGAACATGTGGATTATACCAAAAATGTTGGATAAGACTAAAAAATAACATGTGGTCCCACTAATGAAAGAATCCACTCACTGGTAGTGTTTCTTTCTCCTGGCTCTGTCTTAAAACATTTATTTTTATTGGCCACTTTCATTATTTCCCCTCTGATCTGTTGCTTAATTCAGTATGTGAACTAAAATCTCCCTGGGTAGTCGCTAAGTCACAGAGCCAGAGTGACACAGCCAGAGAAGGGTGGAGCCAGGGCTGCAGCTCTGTCCTGCTCACCTGTTCCCTCAATACCTCAGGGCATTCACTTGTCCCCTCAACACTTCCCTCTCATGGGATAGGAGTGTATTTATATCCACCCATTTTCCATATGTAGCAACTGAGACCCAGAGAGGGGAAGGGACAGGGTCAAAGTCAAGAAAACTAATGGCCCAGCCAGCTTTAAGATACATTGGGGTGCATATATCTTGCTTCTGGACATCCCAGATGTGCCCCCTGTCTTGCTTTCTCTCACTCTGTCCCTTCACTGGATTGCCCATCTCTCACAGCTTCCCTGACCATCAAAACCCAGCTCAGAGGACACCTTTGTCATTAGGCCAAAAGTGTCTTTGCCTGTCCTGGCCTCCAGGCACTTTATCTCCTTTCTCATGGCCCTTGTCACACGCATCTTCATGTTCCCCCACTGGCCTGGGAGCTTCTCAAGGTCAGGATCCACGCCCAATTCTTGTTCCTTTGACAAATATTCCTGCTAGACAGTGTGTTTGGGATAAAAGATTAACAATAACACTGTTTCATTTATTGAGTAGTCGCCATGTGCCTAGCATGGTGCTAAGAGTTTCTGTACATTGCCTCACCAAACTTCCTACTCACAGCAATCCTTTGAGGCTAGGCATTTATATTATCCCATTGTTAAAACGGAGTCTCAGAGAGATGAAGTAACTTGCCCAAGGTCTCCTAGCTAATAGGTAATACGGCTAAGATTTAAACTCATTTTGTTATGATCGATTGGAAAGCTCTGCTCTTACAGCCTGCCCGGCTGGTCCTCAGATGGGAACCCTGCTGCCCCTGAGCTGCGCGGAGTGGACCCCTGGGAAACCTTGTAGAAGACACCCGGAGAGCTCTCTGGGGCCATCCTTGAACCTCCAGGCCCTCCTATAACCCCAGGCCTGGGAGGAAGGCTGTAACGTTTCCATCGCGCCAGATGTCCCCTGTCTGCCTCCTAAAGTGATTTCTTATCTCAGGGCTCTCAGCCCAACAGGAGCTTCAGCCAGCTGTCTGGGAGGGAAGGAGGACACTGGGGTGGGGGGTGGGGGGGGCTTGGGCCCTGGTGAGAGTGCCCAGCTCCCTCTCTGTCCTGGGGAGGCCCCGCCCTCACGTCAGCCTGAATTGCTTCAGCATCCCCTCTTGGGCCTCACAGAGAAGAGAGGACTTGGCATCTCCACCTACTGTCTAATGTGGTCAGAAGGCTTTCTCAGGATGTGACCTCACTGAAATCTCTGAGGGCCAGGGTTGACTCCTCAGAACTGGACACTTGGATCTCTGCTCAGATTCCTTTTCCACAAACCTAAAGAAACAGGACCAGCTGACATGGAGTTGAGACAAGCACAGCTCCCTCCTGGGTCCAGCTTCTGGAGCCTCGCTGCCTGGCGTCTGGGACAGGGTGCCAGCTCAGGCATCCCTCCTCCTGTGTGCGAGCACTGCGGGCTGTACAAACCACAGCCCTAGCTGTCTGGTTAAGAGGCCCTCAGAGCCCGGACCCGGTCCGCATAGGTCCTGCCGTTCCTGATTAAGAAAGCGCATTTATGTGGGGGCTGTGTGCATGCTGCCGGCGCTGTGCACACGTGTAGGCATGTGCTGCTTTCCTGGCAACACCCCCTTCCATTTTCTGGGTAGGAGTCTGTCGCTAAAGGCGCCTCCCTGTTCCCCAGGGAGAATGTCAGGGATGAGTGCAGCCCGAGTGGCACTGACTCTGCTCTTTGGAGGGTGCTCTGGGGAAGCTGGGCCACACACGGCTGCCCCTGTTCTGGGCAGGGCTGGCTGTGGGCCCCAACAGGAGGGGGAACTAGGCTCTGGCCCGAAATTGCTGGTCACAGGGACCCTGAGGGAGGTGGTCCCCGAGTGAGCTTGACTGCTCCTCCTACCTGATGGGGAGGTGTGTCTTTGCAGCCTGGCCTGGGAGGCAGAGGCAGGGCCAGCCATGACCGGTGACCTCCAGGGACCTGGGCTCTCTGGGAAAGTGGCCGTGGCCACTCCAAGGACCCCTGCAGCTGATTCACTCGCTCTTACACACACATTACTCTCTACTGCCACCCACCCAAAACGTGAAGGCTCAGATACATAAGCTCGCCTTTGTGTCACACACTCACATCCATACATATGTGCGCACACTCACAAATATGCATTTTCAAATGCACACACACTGATGTACACATCTTAGTAATCGCCTCCATTTATTGAGTTTTCACTGTGTGTCAGGCACAATGTGAGCCCATGACATGGATTCTCTTTTTTCAATTTCACAACAACCACGTGGATCCCATTTTATCAGTGAAAAAACTGAGGCTCAGAAAGGTGAGGTGTCTTAGTCAAGGTCACACAGCAGCAAAGTGAACTTAGAATCAGAATCCAGGTCTGGCTCCAAAGTTAATCACTGCACCATACACAGGAGTGCACACACACACATAGAAACTTCTGCCAGGCTGGGGAGGGGCACTGTGGAGCGGCCCCTCCCGCCGAGGGGAGAGAGCACAGGTTACAGGCCCACTTGCAGGCTTCAAAGCCTGGGAGGGGAGGGGAGGGCAGAGCTCCCATTAGCTCACTGCCTCACAGGGCTGACCAGAGGCCCTTCCAGACTCCCGATGCTGCCCAGAGAAGAAGCATTTGGGATTTAGATTCAACTCTACCAGCTCTATCACTTACTGTGTGGCCTTGAGGAAAGCGTCTTCCCCTCTCTGAGCCTGTGTGTCTTCACCTATGAAATAAGGAATGGTATCTACCCTCCAAAGTTGGATGTGAAGTTAAAATAAGATACCACAGCTGCCTGGCACATATCAGGAACTTAATAACTCTAACAAACAGCACATAATTTATATGTGCATAATTACATAATGATAAAATGACAGTAATTACATGCATAATTTATACCTCACACCGACTCTCTGAGGTGTGGGTACCGTCATTTAATGGATGAGGAAACTGGGATCTAGAGAAATGAACCGACCTGCCTGAGGTCACGTGGGGAGCCAGCATTTTGAAGGCAGGCAGGAGGGGGGAAGGCGCTGCCCGCCTCTGCCCTGGCTGGCACGGCCTGTCTGCCAGGGCGGCTCCCCTACAGAAAGCCCACTTGGGAGGGTGAGTTTTGGAGGGAGGAGGAGAGGAAAGGCTTTTGTGGGGAGAAACTAGAACAAAAGATGTCTGGAAAGCTGATGGCTTTCTTTTTACTTTGAATTTCTCTGCAAGGGCAGGAAGCATCAATTATTCAGAAAACCCTCTGCCCATTGAGATCACAAGCTGGAGAGAGAAGTCTCGCTGGGAAAGACGGACAGAGTGGAGACAGCTTCCCCTTTCCTCCGGGTGGATGTAGGGCCATCTGGGTGGGAGACCCCCTTAGAGAAGTGCCCTGCACACCTCAGTTTGAATCCCATCTCCACCACCTACCAAAGTGACCTTTGACAGCTCTCTTCCCTCTCTGAGCCTCAGTTTCCTCTGCATATTGGAATTAATGATGCTTTACCTTGTGGGCTTTAAATGAAATAATGCAAGCAGCTTGCCCCAGTGCCTGCCATCTGTAGCAGCTCAATAAATGGAAGCTGTTTTATTTATTACCCAGGAGCCAAG
This sequence comes from Miniopterus natalensis, assembly GCF_054644295.1. Classification (NCBI taxonomy): domain Eukaryota; kingdom Metazoa; phylum Chordata; class Mammalia; order Chiroptera; family Miniopteridae; genus Miniopterus; species Miniopterus natalensis. Next base: position 14,001,789 of record NC_142089.1, read on the forward strand.
TGTCCCCTCTCTATGGAATCCATCCCTCCTCCACCTGCCCCTTCCCCCCAAGTCAGGAAAATACCCAAGGAAGTGGAGACAGGAAGAAAGGACCGGTGTTCTCCTCTATGTTTACTGAGGTCACCTGCCCCAAAAGATCCCAAAATGCAAGTTCTCTGACTGTTTCTGGAAGCTGGGAGACGTGAGTTTCCCAACTTTCCCGGAAACTGCATCCAGGCTAGAGAATGGACTTTAGAAATGAGAAGGGCAGCCTTGGGAGCCCCAGCCCCACCCCAGGAAAATCAGTGCCCCTCAGGTGACAAACTGTGACCTCCCAAACCCACACCTGCCTTCTTAGGTCCTGTCTCTGAGTGGCAGAGGGACAGACAGGAGCTATTCCTAGGGAGCCAGAGCTATCACAGCAAGGAAGCAAAAGGACTCTCCCCCAGCCCTACCCTATACTAACTGCACCTCGGAGCCCCTACAAATGAGGAGCTCACTCCACCCTGCTCTGACCCCACCCCATCCTCCACAATCTCTTGCAGAGGGAGGTTGACCCCTTCCCCCCTAGTTGTTCTAAATGTCTCATAGAAAAGATCATCATGATGCATATGAGGAAACTGAGGCACAGGGAGAGGAAGCAGCTTGCCCAAGGCCACCCCCATTCTGCACCTTCCTCTTCTCTCTAAATCCCCACAAAAGTCCTAGGATGGAGACTGGGAGGTATTATTCTTGCCTACTTTGTCCAGTGCAGAAACTGAAGTACACCAGGAGGAATGGTTTGCCCGAGGCCTCTCAGCTAACACACTTGAACCTGTGCCTCCAGGCTGCAAACCCTAGGGAAATGTTAAGTGAAAGCACCTGGAAGGGCAGTGTCCTTGCTTATTAATGTGTAATAAAAGTATGGTGGTTAGGTGGTTAGGACATCAGCCCAGCGTTGGGTCCCAGCTGCTCCACTTGATGTGTGATCTTGGGCAGGTGATGTTACTGTGCCCTGTTTTCCTCATCTGTAAAAGGAGCAGATGGGAGGATTGCCTGAGGCCCTGCCTCTGCACTCTCCCTCCTTGGAAGCACCCAGTATGTGAAGAGTCATTTGACAGCCTTGTCCGGTGAGGTGGCAGGGTGTTAGTAATACCTCATGTACTTTATCTAAGGTGTTCTTGAGAATACATGGTTCACCAGTGAAGAAATCTTTGCTTCAAGAGCCCCTGCTTCTTTTATTTCTAACCTCGGCTTCCCCGGGGTCTGACAGCTCCAGGTGTGTAGTTATATCAGAGCTGCCTCCCTATCAGGTGTGGGTTCCATGAAACTCGAAGAGGTGGCCCTTGTGTGTCCTTGGGCAGCGTTGGCAGGGAAGGGAAAGGAGAAGGGCCAGGCGAGGTCCCTGCTTTTCATCAGCCCCTGTTCAGACCCTCCCTCCACATGCAGAGCCATTGACTGTGAGCCACCGGGTTGCCTTCAGCCACAGGATGGAAATGGAGTGTCTCTGGGGTCTTTATGGTCCTGACAGCATTGTCATTATCACCTGTAAATTTAGCAAAGCACCTATGCCGTGTCTTGGCCACCAAGACAGTGCTGCTGCTGTCCTTCTCAAGCCTGCAAGTCGTACAGGGACAAAGAAGAGTGCAAGTCAGACAGGCCTGGGTTTAAATAACCTTCAGCAAGTCACTTTGAAACTGGACACAATGGATCCAAGGCCTCCTGTCACTACTTGAGCCAAATTAAGCAGACACAGGGTTGAATCATATATGAGCGTTTATTCCAATAATGCTGGCAGTATGGGGAGAGCAGCTGGTCATCCTGGAAATTCTGCTCGGACCCCCTCGCCAGCTGGCTGGTTATGTACCAGCGAGGGGGGAAGATAGCTACCTGCAGCTGCGAGCTACAAGCGTAACAGGGAAAGGGGAGGGGAGGGCTGCAGTCGGGCCTTCAGGAGCTCAAAGTCCGATAACCAGATGGCTAATCTATGATGTTACAAACAGCTCAGCCTGGTTCTTGGGACCAAAGAATGGTCAGCGTTCCTGAGGCAAACTCCCGGAGGGGGTCAGGGTCGGGGCACAGCAACCAAATCAAAGCGTGTTCTGTCCTTGGTCTGTTCTCAAAATGTATTTCTTTTTAGCCCTGGCAGGTTTTGCTCAGTGGTTAGAGCATCGGCCTGCAGACTGAAGGATCCTGGGTTCAATTCTGGCCAAGGGCACGTACGTCAGTTGCAGGCTCATCCCCAGCCCCCTGTTGGTGCACATACAGGAGGCAACCAATCGATGTGTCTCTGTCACATCGCTGTTTCTCTCTCCCTTCTACTCTCTCTGAAAAGCAATGGAAAAAAATATCCTCAGGTGAAGATTAAAACAAACAAAAGTATATTTCTCTTTACAGCCCTGTTTTTCTTCTTGCAACACATCCTCCAGTTTCCCAGGGCCTGTAAGAAAACCTCTTATCTATAGTTAGTAAGGTGAATAATTATTAAACAACTGGGGCTCTGTTCTTATTCTGTGCCCTTCTTCACTATCAACTTCATCTCAACCTCAGTGTTCTTATTAGCAAAATGGGTCAATTACTAGTACAGATCCCCAGGGAGGATTAACTGAGGTTACGTGGCGAAAGGTCCTAGGACAGTGCTGGCACAGGGTAGGTGCTCCCCCGCTAAGCAGTCGCCTTACCCTCAATAAAGGAGCCAGCTGGGGGCAGGAGTGATGGTGGCTGCTTCTGTCTTTTCAGTGGCTCCAACAGGAGCTGGGGCTGGACCATGGCCGGGAGTAGCAGCATCCTGGCGGAGTTTGGATCCCTGCACTTGGAGTTCTTACACCTCACTGAGCTCTCTGGCAACCAGGTCTTCGCTGAAAAGGCAAGTCTTCTCCCTGCTCCCTCCCCAGACAGCCCCATGGAGAGCAGAATGATGGGCCACAGGAAAGTGGCTCCCAGATCAGCGGGAGGGTGCGTGGGGAACCCAGAGCCCCACTAACAGTTACTTGGGAAAGACCTGATTGAACCCAATCCCAGGTGGCAGGGAAGGCAAGTGCAGGGGAGTGGTCGGGATCCTAGGGAGGGCAAGGAAGAGACAAAGCTGCCTGGGGAAAGTTGTCAGCTGCACATGTCAGCTCGTGGTGACCATGCATAACGTGAGTCTACAGAAAGCGCAGCAGCTGAAATCTAGGCATCAACTTACACTGGCAGAAACGGGCCACCCGATGCAGAAGCCCCCTTTCCAGAGACATTTAACTTTTTCATGTGAGATCTGCCTGACCTTTCCTTCCAGATGCCCGTCTAGCTCATGCTGTCCACAGGCTGGCAAAGCGATTTCACTCTACAGCAGAGGCACGTGTCTGTTCCTTTTCACTGTTACCAGGCTGGCTAAGGCCATGGGGATGCTGAGAGAGAGCATCCAGGCTGCCGTCCATTCCGACAGCCGCCTGTCCCTCTGTGAGGCCCTCCAGAGGAGCAGTTTCTCAGTGCCTCAGCCTTGTCAGTCCCACTGTCTGGAAGTGTCTCCATGGGTCTAACCCTAAACCCAAAGAAGGGAAGTGTACTCACACCACCCTCAGATGACACTTAGGCTTCATTAGCAGTTGTCTCTCCCTGAGTCCTGCCCAAGGAGATGAAGCCCTGCCCTCCAAGAAGGACCCTTTGAAGGGCCCCACTCCCAAAGCCTTTCCCCCTAATGGTCAGCTCTTAGAACGCCAGGGGGCTAGGAGCTCCTAGATCTACTCTTCACCCAGTGGCTCCCAGTCTCTGTCCGCCAACCAGCCTCAGAGCATCCCCCGGCATGCCTGTGAGGAAACAGATCTCTGGGCTTTGCCCCAGGCCCAGGAATCTGCATTTTTAATAAAAGCACTTGTGTGCTTTTTGTTTTGTTTTGTTAAATATATCTTTATTGATTTCAGAAAGAGGGAGAGAAAGATAGAAACATCAATGATGAGAGAGAGTCATTGATCGGCTGCCTCCTGCATGCCCCCAACTGGGGATCAAGCCCGCAACCCGGGCAGTGCCCTGACCAGGAATCGAACTGCAATCTCCCGGATCCTAGGTCGATGTTCAACCGCTGAGCCACGCCTGGCTGGGCTCGTGCATGTTTTGACTCCAGCTTTAGGACCACTGCTTATTCAGTGTGGGAATCCAGCCACGTGTTCTCGAGAAAACACTCAAGAACATTTCAGCTCCTTGATCATTTCCTCTGCCTTGGGGCTCACTACCACCCTTAGAGAGCCCATCACGTCGTCAGACCTTGTATGGAAAGGACTCTGCCTCCCTGTGACACTCCACCTCAAAAGTTCATGCAATAAGTTTAATCCTTCTTCCCAATTAATTTTATTTGCCGATCATTCTTCCCAGCTCCACGTCATCTTCATTTTACAGAAGAGGAAACTAAGACTCAGAGGTTAAGTCACTTGTCCTGGATCATCCATCTGGAAAGTGATAGCGCCAGGGTTCAAATCCAGGACTTCTTGTCTCTGAGGCCCACGCTCTTTCAAGAGCAGATCAGTACAGCAGGCTTTAGGCTTTTTCTCCAGAGTCCACCGCCTCTCTGCTTCTCTCTCTCTCTCCATTTACATTCTCCAGCTATTTCCATCCCCCAGTCATGCCTCCCACAGAGGTGATTATTGGCAGTCAACAAATTGGCCCAAATTCTAGAAGCGCCTGCACCCTCTGGGGGAGCTCATTTAGCCTGCCTCACTGCTTACCACCAGGACAGTCGAGAATAAGTCAGGTACAAGCACAGCCCTGTCCCCATAATGGACTGCATTAACATAAGTGGATATGAAATCCGATGTGGCAAAGCAAATGCCATCCCCTGTAAGGAAAGGCCTGACAGCTAAAAGGCTGCTTCCCTTGCTCCTTGCCTTGTAGATAAATCTATGAGCATGATACAGTAAAGCCCCAGAGGGCCTTTCTCTCCCGGCAGGTGCCGTCCTGGGAGGATTTCATGGATTGCCAGAGTAAAGACCCTGAGGGATAAAGCCTTCCCACTTTTATAGCCCAAAGCCCCCTTGTGCTTGGTATCCCCAAAGGTTGCAAATCTAGCTTCCTTTTGCTCAGGTGGGGCAGCCTCTGCTACACGTTGCTGCATTGTCCCCACCCCAGTCCGTGCTGGACTCAGGAGCTGGTCCGTGTGGTCAGACAAACCTGACTCATGTTCTGGCCCTGCCATTTACGTACTGGGTAACTATGGGCCAGTCACTGAACCTCTCTAAGATTCAGGTGTCTTATCTGTTACACTGAGATAATAATACCACATAGGTTGTCCTAATTTTTGGAGATAATGTATATAACAGGTCTGGCTCAGAGGAACTGAGAAATGTTAACAGCTGCTGTTTTTTTTAAGACCCTGAGGTGCCTATGAGGGCCCAGGGGTACTGAGGAGCCCAGACCTCTCCTCTGGAATGGTTCCTACGGTGTCAGAAAAAAATAATGTGTTACCAGGTTGAACCATATGAAATTTCCAATATTTGACCATTTCTGACCTATTAAAAAGGCAGTTTTACCTAGTCTACAAAACAGCTACTATCCCTTATATGAATCTCCCCTCCTAAAAAGACCCACCTCCAAAAAAGCAACATGCAGTGAGGAAGGGGTGAGGTGAGAGTGGGGGTAAGGGGCCTGGCAGAGTGGTCAGTGCAGAGATAGTGGGTCAGGCCCCAATGCCCGCACATGGGCACAGTGCAGGTCAAGGCCGTCCCACCAGCTCTGGGTCGGAGCCTGCTGTCGGTCACGCAGCTCTCCCTTTCCGCCTCCTTGGAATTGTTTCCTCTGGATCTGAACCAGCTGCCCCGGTCCTCGGCGGGCTGGGAGTGGGCTGGCTTCGGCTAAAAAGTGAAGGCGCACCTGGTGTCCATCTCTTGGCAGGTCAGGCACATCCGGAAGGTCCTCAGGAATATCAGTAAGCCCTTCGGCCTCTACCCCAACTTCATCAGTCCAGTGAGTGGGAACTGGATGCAACGTGAGTACAGAGACACCCCACCCCTCCTGCAGCTGGTTCCCACCCAACTTTCCATGGGGCCCCTGGCAGGGCTCAGACCAGTGAGTCACTCACTCAGTGCTCCTGGATCCCACAGCCCCCCCAGGTAGCTTGGAGAGTTTTCACTATAGTTGTCATTGCTGTGGTGACAGACATGATGGTCCAGTAAGGCCCTGCCCTGTGTGTCCCCCTTGCACTCGCTGTCTCCAGCCTCCATCAGGGCTAAAGCTTCCATCTCTGGTGCCCACTGAAGGCTCCTCATCCCCCACCCTTTCAGGAATGTTCCTGTCCTAGCCCCTTCCATGTGGTTTCCCACCTCCAACTTTAGATTTAAAAAATAACTTAAGCAGAACCTAACTAATACAGCAGTATAAGTTCACTGCTGTATCTTATACCTGCCAGAATCGGTCCCAGAACTTCCTGCTGTTCTCTGTTCAGAGGCTTGTTTCTCAAGTAGACGGTTGTTGGTCACCTGGTCACCTATGGAGCCTCACTCACAGCCCCCAGCTTCACCCACTGAAACAGAATGGGTCCTGGGGGAATGCTCAGGTGGGAGAGTGTTGAGAATCTCCCAGACCCCTGGCATTGCACCCCTGCTGAGAAGCACTGCTCCACCCTGCCCTCCTGACCAAGGCCCTGGTCCTGTGGTCATAGCACAGATTGGTGGCAGCAGGTTCCATGGCCCTGCTCTCGGGGCTTCCCAGAGCCCCGCCTCACTGCCTCTGCCCAAACAAGGACCCCTCTCCTTCCCTCACCCCCTCTAGCCCAAGCTGTTAAATGGCATCAGCAAGGGCTTGGGGGGGGGGGCAAAGTATGACTGGGGGCCCGGGAGTTTGTTTTATCTCTTTGAGCCTTAGATTCCTCTCCTCCAAATTGGGTGCACTTGAGATATGTCCTTTGAGTATCAGGAAGGGGTGTGAAGTAATGGTCAAAAGCTGCAGGAAACAGATTTCAGTTCACCTGCCAGAGATGGGTTGTCCCGAAAGGGAAGAGGTCCCATCAGTAAAAGTATGAAAGCAGAGCCTGGCAGGGATGTGTGGAGACTGTAGGGGCCTTTTGCTTCCAACCTCAGCCTCCAAGATCTATCTGCAGGTCCAGGGGGCCCAGAAAGTTTGACCCAGGACTTTTCCCTGGTGATGGCCTCACTCTCAAGTGGCCTCATGCAAAAACCACTTCTAGAAATGTAAAGTATTTTTAACCGAACATGCTGCGAAATCCAAAAGTGTGGGAGAAAATGAAGGTTTGAATTACAGATTATGGCCACAGGAAGAGACAGTTCAGTAACTGTTACTGCTTTTAATTGCAAGGCCTGACTGGGCAAAGAGATAAACTACCCTGCTGCTGGCCTTAGCTGCTCCAGCACAATGCAGCAAAACCCATAAAAAGGAGAGGGGTGTGGCTTCCCAGCCTGAACAGCTACCTTGGCAAATTACAGGGGAGCCCCCACCGAGAAGCATAATTTTCTTTTCAGGCTGCGCCAGGGGTCACAGGGCTGGGCAAAGTCAGTCACGTGAAAAATTGTTTCATATTAATAAAATATGAATCCAGAGCCTGTTAAAGAGCAGAGGAGAGTTACAAAGCCCTGCTCGCCTGGGTGTCTGCTGTCGTCCTTCCATGGCTTTGGCGCCTGGGATTATCTCGGGTTTTCTTTTGTGTGTGTGTGATTGTGTATTTTTCCAGATGATAACATTCCCAACTTGCAGAAGCTAAGTGTGTTCACATTCTTTTCTCTCCTTGAATCCTGTTTAGCCCATTTACAACCACAGAAATTGCAGCTTAGAGAGGCGCAGGAGGAACTGGGGTGCTCTTGGCTGCTCCCCACTCTTGCTTGAAGCTGAGCTTCAGGGCAACAGGGGAGACCAAGAGCTCCTGCTGCTAGGACCTCACAGCCGGGAGAAGCTTCCAGGCTCCTGCTGGCACCAAGCGTGGATGCCAGCCCCTCAGCTTGGCCCCGAAGTGACTTGTCTTCGTTGTCCACTTCCTGAATCCCCCTCTTTCCTCGGTGGGAAGTGGCAGGTCTAGATTCTTCCAAATGGGACCATGAGCTGCCCATTAGCCCCAGCCTGGCAGCTTCCCCCAGTTCCTGCTACTTTTCTGCCGGCTGATTTCCCGGCTTGTAGGGTGGCTGCCCCCTGCTGCCCAGTGTGATGAGAGTGTTGACACGGTCAGGAAGCAGCAGAATCCATCTGTGCTCTAAAGCCCATTGACACCAACTCGAGCTCCCCTTTTAAAAGCATTTTACATCAGAAAACTAAAGGCCCACGGGGGAAATGACTTGCCCTGAGCTAAAGGCAGACCCGTTTTCTGATTCCCACTCCTGTACTTACATGGTGCTGGGGATGACACCACACACACACAGCAGCTAGAAGGCCGTGGGACCTCCAAGTGAGAATTGTTCACTTCAGTCACGGTCCCCCGAGAGACTATACACACACCCCAAGAGGGTGTCAGGTCTCAATCGCCTGTGGAACTCCTGGTGACCTGGCTCCCCTCTCCTGCACACACCTGCCAGGTAAAGCCCTCAACCACATCTCACACACACACTCTAAAATCATATGATGAAGCCCAAACTCTCTGGCTTGGCATTCGAGGCCCTTTCCAGCACGGCTCAAACCTACCTTCCTTTCATTTGTTCAGGGTGTCTGCTGCGTGCCATAAAGATACTGGACATAAAACGTGAGTCCTACACAGTCCCTCTCCACAGAGAGCCCCCAGCCTAATTGGGGAGGCAGACCCACAAACAGATTCCTACAACAGCATCAGGCACCCACCCAGCAACGGCAGGGCAGCCACCACCGAGCGCTTCCACCCGGGTCAGGTGTGGTGTATGCCTTGTCACACTCAGCCTCATGGTCACCCTGCGGGGAGGGACTGTGAGCAGGTTTATGAGACCACTGGGCGAAGCCTTTCTGAGGACAGGGAGCCATGCCAGGTGGAGAAGGCCACTCCAGGTAGAGGGTGGAGGGGTAGTCTCAGGTGAGAAATAATGTGGGAAGGCCGGGGGCTAGGAATGTCTGGGGTAGAGAGAAAACAGTGAGGGGAGGCAGGGCCAGCAGGTGAGTGTGGAGATGGCAGTGCCCCAAGCTGCGTACCTGTGAGCCAGGGCCTCCTTCTGTGGGAAATGGGGCTGACAGTGCTCACCTCGCAAGGTTCTTGGGAAGGTTGTTACGAATATACAGTGAAGCTCCTAGCTCACCGTAGACCCAATAAATGGTAGCTCTTGGTGTATTCTCTATTTCTCCCCACTCTCCCATTTTCCCTCTCTTTCTACCGCCTTTCTGCAGAGGAGCTGAAAATATCCTTCCCGTTCCCCACCTACCTTCGTCCACCCCCACCCCGAGCCCCTTCCTCTGTCTCTCTGCTTAAGTGAATCATAACAGGGAACTGGCGTTTTGTGCTTTGTTATAGCATTAAATGCCTTTATGTTTCCCTGTTGTTAATTTTTAAAGCATGTGAGTGTTTTCCGTGTCTTGCTTCTGTGGTTAAGTGGTCCTTGGTCACCTCGTCTTTCTCCTAGGACGGCCCCGTGTGGAGATGCCTCCTCCTTCAACCACAACCTGGAGTCCTGCTCTGTGGGGACTCCGGGCAGATGTCACCAGGCAGAGAGGAGGGTCCTCAAACCCGATTTGTCCTTCCCCCTGCTCCTTTGAACTTCGTTTATCCCAAGTTGCTAAATTTAAGCTGTTTTTCTAGAAGGGCTCTGTACTCTGGCTAAATTAAGCCTCTCTTTCTGCCTTTTATGAACCTGCCCAGCATTAATTACCATGTTTGTCACCAGGTAATACAAATCTCAACTCCCTGCCACCAGATTATCTTTTTTAAAGAAATGCAGCTCATTTACAGCTAATAACCGGAGGCCCTGCCGTCCTTGGCCTGCTAAAGAGACATGATTTATAGCACCTGGAAGAGCCCGGGCACCTTTGTGTGGGACCATTGCGCTGAGACAGCCTGGCTCCCCCGGTGCTGGCCATGTCTTCTCTCCGTCTCGTTCCGGGCGTGGCGGCTGCTGATTAAATGCTCGCTGGCACCGAGCACAGCACTGGCCGCCCAGGCCAGTGGGCAGGATGTGCCCTGCGCTGGGGCCTCACAGACAGAGATAATGCCTTGTCCTCTCTTCCCCTCACAGACCACGTCTCGGTCGGAGGACTTGGGGACAGTTTTTATGAATATCTGATCAAATCCTGGTTGATGTCGGCCAAGACAGATATGGAGGCTAAAGATATGTACTACAAAGCCTTGAAGGTAAGGCAGGCCCGGCTTCTTGGCGGGTGGGCATTTGCCACCAGCTCACACAGGCCTCTGAGCACGGGGGGGCCTCGCTCACCCCCCCAAGACAGCTCCCTCCCCAGTCGGCCACTCTGCACACCCCCTCTCAGGACTCTTCCCAGCACCTTGCGATGAGGGCCGGGTTAGCATCCGTGTCTCACAGATATAAAACCCAAGCTCAGGGAGGTGAAGTCATTTGTCTGAGGTCTCACAGGAAGCAGCAGGCAGTTTGATTCAGAAACCACGGTATCTATGCTTCAGTTGATGTGTCAGAGCCCAGAATGCAGCCAGTTGGGGCGCTAGGAGCCCCCACACGGGCGGCTGCCAAAGCATCAGCCATCTTCCTGCCCAGCCAGAGGTGACAATTAGTATATTCAAGCTGGGAGGGCCCTTTGTCGGTGGAGCATCCAGCTCTGTTCCTTCTCTTTCTGTAGATGGAAACCAAGGCCCAGAGGGGGAAGCACTTAGGCAAAGCCACACAGCACGGAACTGGCAGAGCTGAAGCTAGAGCAAGGTGTCCTGGCTCTGGATAGATGGACAGAAGGATGGGTGGATAGATGGGTGGGTGGAAGGATGGAAGGGTGGATGGGTAGGTGGAGATGGGTGGATGGATTGTAGGCAGTTGGTTGGATGGACGAAACTACGCCATGATCACATGAATCTAGCCAGCAATGATAATGCTTAAAGGAAACACATTGAAACAGGTCTGCAGGGCTATGGACTCTTTAATCTACGGCCTCAATAATGAGTTTTCCCTGCCCAGCTCCCAGGCACCAACACTGCAGTCATGAAGCAGCTCTTAGGACTCCAGTCCCAGCTCAGTCTGGCTCAGCCCATCCACCCCAAGCTTCTATGGCTGAGCTCAGCCCTCAGCCAGTGTCTCCTGTGGGATTAGCGTTCAGCTGGTGGCCAGATGTGCTGCCTGGAAAGGCCCTTGCTACCCTTTCCACCATTCACCACAGTTAACGAGCAGCCTAGTTCCCTGCCTTCAGGGCACCCTGTAGCTGAGGCCTCAAGGGAAGAAATGACCATGAATTATTTAAGCAAACTGGGGGCTTTACGGAAACACTTGATTGAACAGGAGACAACTGGCTTTGCTCTGTATTTGATCTCCCCAGTGAACAGCCTTCAGTGTCTCTGACCCTGGGTAAGGGCTGGACCTGTGGCAAATTTGGTACTTTGAAGAATGTTCTGGTGGTTGTCAACCTTGTTGGCATGTTAAAAGTCACACATTAAGAATCCCAATGGTCAGCCCTGGCTGGTGTGACTCAGTAGGTTGGGGCATCATCGCATACACTGAAGGGTTGCTGGTTCCATTCCCGGCCAGGGTGCATGCGAGAGGCAACCTGTGAGAGGCAACTGATAGATGTCTCTCTTTCACATCAATGTTTCTCTATCTGTCCCTTCCTCCCTCTCTAAAAATCAATAAAAAATGTATTTTTTTTAATCCCAATGGCCAGTGTGCACCCCACCAAGGTTACATCAGAACCTCTGGGGTGGGACCCAAGCAACAGCCTGGAAAGCTGCTGGGGTGGAGGGAGGGGCAGTTCCAGTATGCAGGTTAGGGTGTGGGGGCTTCAGACAGGCCAACTGGGCAACCCCTGAGGGTTATGGGAAAACGGGCAAGAAGGGCAGAGCTTCTGTCACTCTGGCCTTCTCCTGGCAGGTACCTTCAGTGCCTGGTTTTATTTAGCCCCCATTTTACAGATGAAACTGAGGGTCAGAAAGGCCCAAGATCACACAACAGCAAGTCAGAGCCAGGGTGCAAACACAGTCTGATTGCCTCCAGGTCCAGTGACTCTCTCACCATTGATATGTCTCTCTCTCTCCCCCTCCCTCCCTCTCTCTGAAATCAACAGATGTATTAAAGAAAAAAAAAAAAAAGATTTGCTGAAACAAATTTTTTTGTATGTAGATTTAAAAGTCTATGTAAGAGACCCTGGGCAGCTACCTTATGTTTAAGCCCCAGCAGGCACCAGGCCTCAGCTGGGCGAGGGCGGAACCTCCATAGGCACCATCGGGCCAGCTCCCGGCTGAAGTCAGTCGGCCTCCTTTGCCCGGGATGCAGGGCTCAGTGGAGCTGTGTCTGCTGCTGTCTCCAAAACATTCATTTTCCGTCCTTTCCCCTCCCTTCTCTGTGCCCTCCCACACCCCCTCTCCCGCATAATTCCTACCTTGCTCCCAGGCAATAGATACCTACTTGGTGAAAGTGTCTCCTGAGGGGCTGACCTACATTGCTGAGTGGCGCGGGGGGATTCTGGACCACAAGATGGGGCACCTGGCCTGTTTCTCCGGGGGCATGATCGCCCTCGGCGCCGAGGATGCCGAGGAGGACAAGAGGGCCCACTACCGAGAACTCGCAGCCCAGATCACTAAGACGTGCCACGAGTCGTACGACCGCTCAGGTAACCCAGCAAGGAGACTGACCAGCAGGACAGACTGAGGCTAGACACAAGGAAGAACTGGGAAGTCCAGCAGAGTGGCAGGAGTGAAGGGAACACGTGGTCTTAGGGAAGTGTCACCTTCTGCAGGTATACAGAATTTAACGAGGGACGTGCTGTGTATGCGCTGAGGCTGTAACCTAAGTTACAGGGAAAATAGGGATGATGTATTAAGCCATTGGTGTGTGCCAGGTGTTGTTCAGCACTTGACATATATCACGCTGAGCCTCACAACACAGATGAGGAAACAGGCTCAGAGATGACGCGGCCAAGGTCCCATGAGTGGGGCACAGAGCGGAGTCCTCCGGCCCCTGAGGCAGAAACATTGGCTTCCTGAGGCTAGTGAATTCCTTCCCCTAACCCCCGACCCTCAAACATACCTCTGCTTTTCCTCCCCAGAAGCCCCCCCCATTCAGTGAGTCTCGGCACCTCCTGGCACCACCATTTATCAACCTCTTTGATCCAAGCTTGAGGGCTTTTCACTGTCCACTCAGCACTCAGGCAGAACTGTCAAATGCTAGAGTCAGAAGTCATGTTAGAGAACATGAGCCCGACTCCTCATTTTACACATGGAGAACAGAGTCAGTCCAGAGCCAAAGTCACACTGTTGTGAGTAGCTAAGCCGGGGCTCGAACCCAGGTCTCCTGATGCTCAGGTCCACCTTGTATGCTGCCTCTGAACAGCGGCCCTCAGAACAATCCCCGGCCCCCAGGACCCCAGAAGGTGCCCGATACTCTGAATTTAATCCCAGTCTTATTTGGAGGAGAGGACCCAAGATTTACAGTAAAAATTCCTGGGTCGGGTGCCACTCCGCCACTCACCAGCTAGATGGCCTCCGTTTTCTCATCAGTTCAATGGGAACAATAATGCAGGTCTCCAGGATAGTAGAGGGTCCCACAGAAAGCACGTTGCCGGCCTCCTTCAGCCAATAGCACGGAGGCGTTTGTTAGTGGCCCACAGAAATGTGTCTGTGACCGCCACAGTGAATCCTGATCTCCCGAGCTGTTCAGAAAGCCAGCGGTTCACGATGGGTGCCTAAAACTGGTCTTCCGTTCCCTTCAGAGAGCTCTCTCTGTCAGCGCCATAAACAAATAGGAAATCTCAGGAACAATAAAAGCTTGCTATTTGTCTGGGACAATCAGCCCAGACCGTAAAAGACAGTCGGCTTAATAGAGCAGATCGTTCCAGCCAGCCCGGCTTGGCCACGGACGGCTGCAGGAGTCGCTTTCACCCTCGCCCATTAGCAGCTTGGCAAGACGACCGCTTTCTGATGTTAGGAGTGGCTGCACCATTTGGGAGATCAGAAGGGCCTGGGTCTGGCTTACGCCTCTTCTAGGAAGCCCTCCACAGAAGAGTAGGATGTCCTGTGACGCCTGTGTCCTGAGGAAAGGCAGCTCAAGGCCTCTCGGGTCCTGAACCCCAGTGAGCAGAGGAAGGGCTCACAACAGGACCAGAACTGGGCCCTCCGCCAACCTGCACAGGATGCGCAGGCACTAAAGGGAGGAGGGTCCTGCCCGGCTGGCGTGGCTCAGCGGTTGAGCTCGACCTATGAACCAGGAGGTCACAGTTTGATTCCCAGTCGGGACACACGCCCAGGTTGTGGGCTCGATCCCCAGCAGGGGGCGTGCAGGAGGCAGCCAGTCAATGACTGTCATCATTAATGTTTCTATCTCTCTTCCTCTCTCTAAAATCAATAAAATATATTTTAAAAAAGTAAAAAGAGAGGAACATCCAACCCACATACCCTAAATTTTAGGCTCAGAAGGGAAAGAGAGAGGGCACAGGCTGGGAAAGGGCATCAGACAGATCCAGGGTGTCATCCCAGCTCAGCCACAGCTTGCTCTGTGTTCCCTGGGACAGGTTACTCAGCCTCTCTGATCCTTAGTTTCCACACTCATGACAGGGATAACATCTCCCTCAGCAAAACCACATTTCTTTAAGGATTGAAACAATGTCTGTAAAGCACCTAGCACAGCCTTTGAAATCATAAATGGCAACTGCAGTGGTGGTGATGTAATTGTGGTCATCCACAAAACAGGAATGGCAGTAAATTGTCCACAAACAAAACAATAACAGCAGCAAAACCCAGACCTCACCAGCCTTCTTTATTTAGTCAGCATCCCCTGCCTGAGTATGTGCTCTGGGCAGGTCTTTCCCTCATCTCCATGTCAACAGTCTCCCAAACTGTCAACTCTGGAAGGCTGTTTCTGAGAAAAGCTAAAAGCAGTTTCCTAAGGTCTGTGGAGAAGCTTCATTGCATATTAGCATATTAAAGGATCTGATAAGTCCTGTGTGAGTGAGACTATTTTACTTTGCTTAACCCACTGTTCTCCAAATGTATTTAAACCTGGAACCCTGTCTTGGCTGAGCTCTGGCTAACATCTCACAGAGCTGATGTCTCAAAATACACAGTTAGGGAACACCACCCCAACCTTTGCCTCCCCAGACTGCTGGGTCGTTGGATTCTCAAGTTCTAAAACTGCAAAATTTTTGAGGCCTCCAGGGTCTTGCTTTGGCCAACCTGGGCCAACAGGGAAGCTGTATATCTGCCAGACTCAACCTTATCAGGCATTGCAGGCAGGGCCTACCCCACACCAGTCCATCATCAACCATCACTCCCAGATCTATCCTGGGGCAGCCAGGCCCTCTGTTTTCTGGGTCATTCCACAGATACCAAACTGGGGCCCGAGGCCTTCTGGTTTAACTCCGGCAAAGAAGCAATGGCCACGCAGCTGAGCGAGAGCTACTACATCCTGAGACCTGAGGTGGTGGAGAGCTACATGTACTTATGGCGGCAGACCCACAACCCCATCTACAGGGAGTGGGGCTGGGAAGTGGTGATGGTGAGTGGGCCAGGCTGGGGGAAAAGGGGTGGGGAGGCTTAAACGGGTAGCAGGTGACCCTGAGAAGTCACAGTCAGGGTCCAAACCCCCTGACTCAGCACTGAGAGGAAGGTCAAGTCAGGTTGGCATCTGGCTAAAGTTCAGAATTCAAAGGGTCAAAGTTGTGTTTGCAGAGCCAGGAGTCCCCAGCTCGGCAGAATCAAGCCAGGGGCTTGAGAAGAAAGTTTTGAGGCCCGTAGCCTTGGGGGCCTGCTTTCTGACCCTGAAGCCTGGACCAATGCTGCAGATTTCTTCTCTCAAAGAGGAATGGCTGCCAGGCCAGCAGCTCACTTCCCTCCTTTCTCCAAAGCCATCCCAGTCCCATGCAACCCCCATCCCTCTCTGGGCTCTGCTCCACCCACCCCTACCACCAGTCTCTCCTCTAGTAGCCCTCTTGTCCCCAACTACCTAGTGGGAAATTTCATGCCCACTTTGGGGCAGGTGTCAAAGGCAGGTGTGGAGACCCCAGAAGGTTCCTTGATGGATGCTGAGCCTTCTCTGTCCTTCCCCCCACCTTCCCCAACCCACTGCTCTCAGAGGCACTGACTGTCCTGGAGAGAGCCATACGCAGAGTGTTATCCTCAGTTGGGGCACAGGGGCCTGCTCAGGTTCATTGTAATGGCTCACTGGCCAGAGTCTCCTGCTTCCCTGAGACCTGGTCCTTGGCCACTGAAGGCTAAGTATTTTGTGCTCCTGGGCCCCATCTGCAAACGCTCAGTGGATAAAAAGTGCATTTCTATACAAAAACCAGACAGCCCACGGACCTCTAGCCCACGGACCACATCTCCATGGAGAATTCTGGAGTATGACAGTCCCAGATCCCAGCCCACAGACATCACCAGTTGCCTTCCTCTGTCCCCACTGTAGGCAAGTCTGCCATCAGTCTATTCCCTGAAAGGTAAAGAGAAGCTTCTTTTAGGCTCACACCAGGTGCAGAGCTCGGGGCGCAGTCCATTGGGACCGAGCTTTGGGCAGCAGGCCCTTCAAGCCTGGCAGCAGGGCTGAACCTTGAGAACAATTCGGCCTTCTGCCTCCACAAATGCCAGGGGTCCCCATTGAGGGGTCAGGGGCCTGACCATTGTCGAGCTTGGCCTGCTGCACAGGCATGAGTCTTGGGGGGCCTCTCCTCTCCTCACACCAGGGCTCACTTCCTTTTCTTCAGGCCTTGGAGAAATACTGTCGGACAAAAACCGGTTTCTCTGGGATCCAGAACGTGTACAGTAGCATTCCCAGCTACGACAACAAGCAGCAGACCTTCTTTCTAGCGGAGACACTAAAGTGAGTCGGGCTTGGTCAGCATTCTTTCCAGTGGACTACACGGCTTTTCTTAGGGATGGCGGAAGGGTCAGCAGTTTGTCCCTTCACCAGTGTCAGAGTCTTCAGTCACAGGAAGGGGCCCAAGAGGGATGGGGGTCTTGGGATCCAGAGTGTGACATCCCCAGGAATGAGCCTTGGGCCCAGCCAGTTTCTCTACTCAGAGAGTGAGGCCAGGTTGGACTCTACCCCACGAAGTATTAGCTGTGGTAAGTTCAGTTCTGTAGCCTGTCTCCTCAGATTACTGAAGTCCTATAAAACTGTGCCTTCTTCTATAAATAAAAATAACCATGATGATCTCGATACTGGTCACTGCTGGTGACTTACCTCTGCATGTAGCTGCACTGTTCCCTCACTTCCTTGCTGTTCCCCAGAGCAATGCCCTTGAGCCTTAACCCTTTAGGATGAACTTGAATGATCCTTTCCTTCTAGTAAAAACCCACATGGCTTGGGAAGCTGGGGTTCTGGAGCTACCACTTCCTGTTCATTTTAGTGCCCTAACATCTACTTTATAGAGTCTCCTGGAGGGCACGTAAGGGAGCATCCCAAGAGTTTAGACTGGTGCAGTACTCAGGCCACCCTGCAGAGAAAGGAGAATCTAGGCCATAAGGTTTCCTGGCGGGACTCACACACAGGGCCAGGTGGGGCAAGTACCTGAACACAGCTGTTAGGTGTGAGGGCTGGGGGCAGAGCCAGGATTAAACCAGGGCTGTTTTCCCCAAAGCTCAGTGCTCTTCTTGGCGTCCACAGCATCTTCCCTGGGTCCAACCCTCCAAGCGGATTTGGGGTCTTGGAGCACCCTGCACCCATAGCCACAGGCCTGTGACAGAGGCCCCTGAGGTTCATTCTCGGGGGAGGCCCTGTTCCCAGAGCACTGACAGGCTGTGTATTGCTTCCCTCCCTGCTGGGGGCACAGGTATCTCTATCTTCTGTTCTCTGAAGATGACATGCTCTCCCTAGAAGACTGGGTGTTCAACACGGAGGCCCACCCACTCCCCGTGAACCACTCGGACAGCGCTGGCAGGGTTGGGGACCAACTCTGACCCCATCTCCCTGCCACTCCTGAGGCCGCTGCAGGGACACCTTGCCTTTTCAGGTTTTGGGACTGTTCTCAAAAGGATTGGGAACGTAGGCCCCACTCCAGGCAGATGTGCTGGATAAGCAACTTATTTTCCTCTGTGAGGAGACAGGACTTGAAGACACAGCAATGTCGCACCAGGCCAGACATTCCTTTCTACAGAGAATTTCTATGAAACCCTCTCAGTTGCCATTTCAGGGCCAAAGGACTGGAGGTTTGCATATCGACCCCATGTATTTGGTTCACTTCCTTTCATTTTGGGGGTATTTTTATTTTTGCTTGATTTTCCCTTTTCTCTACAGTTGTGTTTTATCACAAATTATAAGTAGTTTTCAAAATCATGTGCTTTCAAAAACAATCACGTTGATCAATTAAACCTTAAAGTATTTGTCCACATACAAAAACCTTGACCTTATTTTCTGTACAGTGGTGCCTCGGAATCCGAACGTCTCTGCTTACGAACATTTTGGGTTACAAATGCTGTAAACCCGAAATTAAATGCTTCGGTTTTCGAACACGCCTTGGAAGTCGAACACGCCACACGGCTTCCGCTGAGGGCAAGCTCCTGAGGCCCAGCTGTCGGCTGTGGATCCCTTGGTTTTCGAACATTTTAGAACTCGAACGGTCTCCTGGAGTGGATCACATTCGAAAACCGAGGGACCACTGTATTTTAAATGCCTCTTGCCCAACATTCACTATATGTTCAGTTATGTGTCATTTATGTTATAACTTGAGGAGGGGCTCCCCTTTGATTTGGGCCTAAGTGTTACGAATCACTAGTGCTATTTTCATTATTGTAATGGAAAAATCTGGAAACTTACAATAAAAGAGTTTATTGAGTAAAATACGATTGGGTTCATTGCACATCAGTGACTCCTGGGAAAACCACTGCAGTGTTATCAGAATAATCATCCAGCAGTTGATCTGCAAGTGTGGGGAAACTTTTGTCTGCCAAGGGCCATTTGGATATTTCTATCATTCGAGGGCTATATAAAATTACCAACTTAAAAGTTAGCCTGCTATATTTGGTCACACATTTAATTTACTCTCCCCTAATGTGATGGCTGGAACTGCTACTCTTTGGTGAGGCCGTGGCAGGGCCAGACATTCCCCACCCCTGATTTAAGGTATAATTTAGCAAATGACTCCAACTCCTATTACCTTCCCTTAAATAGGACCTAATATATTCAGGAAGGGTGAGGCCAATCCTTTTGAAAGAGTTGGATATTTATACTTAGGTCAAGGCTTGGAAGAGGTCCAGAGAGAGGCAGCAACTTGCCTGAGGTCACGCAGCCGATTAAGGCAGAGGTGACCCAGCCACTGTGATTTGCTGGCCATCCCAGCCCTGTGTACATCTGCTCCATCACTCAGCAGATACTCAGTGAGTGCCTACAGGGGATCGGACACTGCGCTAGGTGCCAGAGACGCTGTAAGCGAGACAGGCATAAGTCCTGCCCTCAGGAAGCCTACAAGTCACCGAGGGAGAAACAGACAGTAAAGCAAACCAACAGGTAAGTAACGTGCCTGCAAGTTATAGGAAATGCTACAGAGGAGACAAAGGGCTGAAGTACTGATGGCAAGGACGTATCTTAGGGGTCAAGGAGAGCCTCTCTGACCAGATAACCTTCAAGCTGACACCTAGAAGATAAGAAGGAAGGGTGGGACAAGCACCCCACAAACCCACTCTCCCCCGTGACCACCCATCCCCTGCTTCCCTGAGGCCCCCTGAAACACTGAGGCTCCCCTGCTGAGCAGGAATTCAGGTCCCAGCAGTGTGGTGAGCGCTTTTCCTCCCCTCGCCCCCACCCCTCTGCAGCTTGTCTACACAGCGTACTTCACAAGGTAGTTTCGAGCCCTTCCTCCTGCTCAGCTGCTTCATTTTGGCTCTGTTATCAACTTGAGTAGCCCCCGGGTTGTTGGGGCCCGGGCCAGGTGACCTCATCTCTCTGGGTCATCTTTTCCATCAAGCAGAGGGAAGACCCCCCACCTCACAAGGTTGCTGTCAGAGTAAGAGGGATACTGCTGGTGCCCTGGGGGTGTGGGAAGTGTTCCCAGCATGTTTCCTAAGCAGTAGTCAGAGCTATAGGTGAACTGTCCCTGTAGCAGGAGCCCTGGCATTCGGTGGATAAGTCACTGCCCAAATCTAGCAAATCACTGCACCCCTGAAAGCATGGCCCTGGAGACTCACCCGTGCCCATTAAAAAAGAAAGGAAAACAGAAAAATGCATTACACAAACATTGTAGAGAAGTTAGGGAAGAAAGATAAGATAAAAGAGAAATCATTCACTGTCTGACCCTCCAGGATGAATACCGCTATATTTTCTTCAAGATCTTTTTCTATGAATGTACAGAGTATTTTTTTTGCAAATATGGTATCATACTATGCATCCTGTCTTAGTATAATCTGCTCTGCACTAAACTACAGATTATGAACATCTTTCCATGCCAACAAATGTGCATTTACCTCATCGCTGTGCCTGGCTGCATAGCATTCCCTCGTGCGCTGTATCACGCGCTTGGGTCTAAGCCCTATTGCTGGGCATTTGGGTTGGCGTCAGTTTGGGTTCTTAGCTCCAAATAGAAACTAACTCCGTCGGATTTAAGCAAAATAATAATAACAATAATGTATTGAAATGCCTCGGGTTGGCTCATGAAACAAGAGCGTGGACAGCCAGACCTCAAGAAGGACTAGGTAGAGGATCTGGCGAGGTACCCAGGCTGCAAGAACGGGGGGGGGGGGGGGGGGGGGGCGCCAGCCTCCCGAGGCACCACCACCAGGCTGGGTGGGCTGGGTGAATCCAAGTGTTTCCCCCAGCCAAGGCAGGGGGCGGGCATCCTGACTGGAGGAGAAAATGAGGTTTGCTACCAAAATAATAGACCTGCCTGCTGGCTAGGCAAAAACAGCAGGACTGTTCACGGGTTTTGCTTTGATGTTTCTCAGCATCATAAAGAGAATTATGAGAGCGTACTCGACCATTCCTCTTTCCCTCTGTCCAACTCCTTAGGGTCAGCTCCTGGAATATCTCCCTACTGCAGAGTCACTTCAAAGTTCTCCAAGGCCCCAGGCTCCCCCACTGGGCCCATGTCACTTGTCCTCTCCTCCCCCAGTATCTTGTCTTCTGCGGTATCGCGGGGAACAAGTTGTAAAAATGAATATTTTTAAATTCATCCCCCAGGAGGGCCCTCGCAGGTGAAGGGCCCTTTAGGCAATTTAACTCTGTTCCAGGGATAAAATAAGTAAGAGTTGAGGCAGGCTGAGAGGAGAGAGGACTTAAAGGCTGAGTCATACTCACTGAGGCAGAATCCAAGCTCCTGAACCTTGAGCAGACCCCTCCTCCAGAGCCCAAGTCAGCGTGATGCTGGGCTCATTTAAGCCTCATTTTTGCCCTTGATTTTGGATGGAACCACCTTTGCACCTGTTTTCGTCATAGACCAGCTTAATGCTTCGCTAGCACCTGGCTCCAGGCACTGAGGCCTGCAGAGCACCACACCCCTGGGAAGAGGGGGACACTGTCCCCCTTTTCCAGATTCCTCCCTTTAAGTGACTGTGTGTTTGTTTGGACTGGCGTCGTGCATCGCACTGTGTCTTTGGCAAGTTACAAAGTTCAAAAGACAAAATGCATTGGAAAGAGAAGCAGAAATAGAAAATCTGATTTAAAGGCAGCATCCCTGCCTGGCCTGACCTGGCTCAGCGGTTGAGCATCGGCCTAGGATCCAGGAGGCCACGGTTCGATTCCCAGTCAGGGCACATGCCCAGGTTGCCGGCTCGATCCCCAGTCGAGGGCGTGCAGGAGGCAGCCGATCGACGACTCTCTCATCACTGCTGTTTCCATCTCTCTCTCTTCCTCTTCCTTCCCCTCTCTGAAATCAATAAAGATATATTTTAAAATAAAATAAAGGCAGCATCCCTGCGATCCAAAATGTGATTCTCAGTTCTTTTCCCTTTGCTCTGGGGAGGCAACCCTTCATGGTCTGAGAAGGTGCTGGAGATGGGAAATGGGCCAGATCCCCCCAGCTCCCCTCCCCCTCTGGGGGTCTGTCCTTGAAAACAGGCTCATTGATCCTGTGACACAGAGATGCTCAGCCCTCAACGATCAATGCTTAATCACACACTACAGGGGGAGAGGGGTACTGATGCTTTTTATTTTATATCCAAAAATATCTGTTAGGTTTCCTATATTTGGGACAATATTTTGATCCCACTCAGCCTGTCTCTTAAATCAGAGCTTCTCAAACTTGAATGTGCACCTGAACCACCTGGGGATCTTGTTAAAATGCAGGTTCATATTCAGTGGCTCTGGTGTGGAGCCCAAGATCCCGCACTTCTAACAACCTCCCGGGAGATGCTGATGCTGCAGGTCCTAGGGCCACACTCTGAGTAATAAGGCCTCAGTTAATGGCCACTCCTTTGGTTTCTGCCTTGTATTTGCATCCCTGGAGTTGTAGCCTCTCCAGAGTACAGTAGAGGGACTTAGGTGTTGGGATGGCATCTATCAGTACCTTGGCTGCAGAGAACGCAGATGTCTATTACCTACGCCAGCAGCTCCCCCTCCTCCAGGGCAGTCAGGATAAGAAAGGAGCAGGCTTGCTGGCGGCTTGCATCAATACTGTCCGGTAGAACTCTCTGCGACGATGGGAATGTTCCCTATCTGTGCCATCTAGCAGGGAAGACACATGTGGATGTTGAGCACTTAAAATGTGGCAGGTGTGACTGAGGAACGAAATATTTAATTTTGTTTCATTTTAATTAAATATAAATAGCGACGTATGATTCCTAGTCGCCGTTTGGACAGTGCTGACTTAGAAAGCCTGTCCTCTGCTCACTAACTCCCTGACCCTCCACCAGCTGCATCATTACAAAAGTAATCTTGGCACAACACACACTGTGTGGGAACTCAAGGATTCCCTTGAATATACGTGGTTATTTTTATACTCATCCCAGCTTCCGACTGTTTTCTGCAAAAGCCTCTGGCTTTTATTTTGTTTTGTTTTTTTTTCTCCCTCACTGTTTACCTGCAGATAGCCGTGCATTCTGTCAGGTTGAAGAGGAGACGGGCAGAGTGGCAGGACAGAAGGGGACCAACACAGGTTGAAACCAAGTGGACCTGGGTTCAGCCCACCTGTGCCCTTTCCCTGGGCTGTGTGACCTTGGGCAAGGCCCTTAACCTCCCTGAGCATATGCTTCCCCATCTGTGGAAAGTAAGGGTGATTTCAAGGGTTAATTGAGCTCCCCAGTGTTGAAACTCAATACATACAGTGATGATTACTATTGTGTGAATGTCCTTTGTAAACCATAAAGCCTTGAGTAAATGTGAGGCAAAACACTGCTATCGAAATCCTTTTTTTAAAACAAAATGCTCTGAAACTTGGAGGAAACAGCATCAACCAGACTCAGGAGACAGACAAAATTCTCAGAGCAATAAATCTGAACATTTTATGTCTTTTGCATTGAGCAAGCATCTTGCCGTTAGCCCTGAATCTAGGAAATTGGGAGGAAGATTTGTTGACTGTCCAAGGGCTTCCCGGGACCAGGCTGGCCTTGGGGGATGCTCAGGCAGGCGTGGAGGATTGAAGGAAGATGCTGAGAGCTTGCCCAGGAATCTGGCAGAGAGGTGTCCCTGCTTTGGGGGATGTTTGAGGTCCAATTCATATTTCCTCTTCACAGGAGTCCTGATGAACCCTGAAGGCAAAGATCTACAGAAGAGGAAACCAAGGCTTGCTCAGGTGTAACAGCTGTTCTTGGCCCCTGGGCAGCTCTACGGAAGCCCAGAGTTGCCATCTCCCCAGAGCTGAGCCTTTTCCCAGAGGCTCGCTGACCTGAGCAGTCTTGTAGGCCCACCCCTCACCCTCACCCTTCTGAGCGTTGAAAGATAGAAACACCCCAATCCCAGCAGCACATTTCTCCAGCCCTGGGCCCAGAGACCAGTGGGGTGTCTGTGTCTTAAACAAAAACAAAGTGTAGTATATAAAAGTAATCTGGTAAAGAAAACTTCTCTCATTTATTTTCCAGGGGCCTTGGCTCATCAATCTTCCCCTCCTAACCTGCTTTGTGCTCTGTTAGCTTTGCTTCCTGACAGAATGGAATTTGCTTTTCTAATGGCATCTGCCGTATGCGGGGTGTCCCCAAACATTAATGGTAATGAGTTGGAAGTGGCACAGTTGGAAGCCTTTGGAAGCCAACACCAGATGTCAGGCCCTCAGTGGATGCTTCTGAGGATGTGGAGCCAGAGCACTGGGCAGGGGGCTGGGTCCAGGACCCACAATTCCTGGTCCCTGGGAATCATTCATCCAAAAGACACTGCCCACCATATGCCAGGTCCTGTGTGGAGCTTGGAAGACAGGGCCCTGCCTGCATGGTACTGTCATGGCTGGTTACCCATGAAAGACATAAGTGGTGGTAGTGACAAGCCCCTGCCCCCACGCAGTCCACTGGGTCATCCCCTGGGAGGTGAGCAAGAGATTTGGACTCAGACAAACCTAGGTGCCAAAACTCAGGCCCTTAATTTTTAAATGAGGCAAATAATCCTCACCCCACCGGGTCGCTTGAGAACAAAATGAGGTCAGGTAAAGCACCCACCACCAAGTCCAGGGCACAGTGGGGGTTCAATACCTGTTAAATCCCACTGACATCCCAAACCGGACAGTTGCACAAGCGCTGGGGTTAGCGGTGATCTCCAAGGATGGCACCGCTGCTTCCCTGGGCTCAGGTCCAGCGGCTTCAGTCGCTGCTGCCCTCTCCTGGGAAGTGCAGACAGAGCCTCCCCGGGCTCCTGGGGACGCTGACATAACGGAAAAGAGCTCCAGTGGAATCGAGGGTCCTGGGGCTTCACAGACAGGAAAACATTTCCTCAAACCCCACCCACCTCCATTCCCAAGGTCCTTCGCCAAGCATGCCAAATGTTGCTCTTGGGAAAATCACACCTGTGGCGATGCCAAGCCCAGCAGAGCAGAGGGCAGCCAGCGACTCACCGCCCAGCCCCGCAGCCGAGGTTGGCCCAAGGAGGGCTTCCTGACCCCTCCTCGCCGGAGGAAAGCCGGGCCCTGACGGGCGAGGGTCTCGGGCCTGCACCCCTACCTGCGTGCGCCAGGTACCTCTGTCTCTGATAAACCTGCAGAGGCGGCCTTCCAGCTGGACCACAAAGGAAACAGGCGTTAAATTTTGCCATTTTTCTCTTTCTAGCTGACTGAAGGCATTTTAGAAGCAAGCGGGGTGAGAGTGGAGAGGGGTGTGCCCATCTGCTGCTTTAGACGCGCAGGGCCGCCGGAGGTGGACGCCAGGCCTGGGGGCCCATGAGCCCACGCCCCTGGAAGCTCCGGGCGTGCGGACCCTCCCCCCTCCGTCCCGGCCCCGCCCTTCTCCGCGTCCCCAGCCTGGAGTTGCTTCCCGCCTCCGCCTGCAGAGGGGCCGCGGGGAAGTGGATGTGCGGGAAGGAGGCACGGAGACGGCAGCAAGGACAGGCCTGAGGATGGCGGGGGCAGCAGGGGCTGCGGCATCCGGTACCGACTCGCCCAGGACCTGCTGACGCCGCCGCGCGCCCCGACCGCGCCAGGCGCGGGAGGCGGCCCCGGGGGTCCCGGCCCCACAGCCCGGAGGCCGCGCCCGCCCCGCCTCCCGGCCCCGCCCCGCCCCGCCCCGCCGGTCCCCGTCCCAGCCGCCCAGCCGCCGCCATGGGCCGGTCCCGGCCGGGCGAGCGCGGGCCCCCCAGCCCCCGCCCCGCCGCGCCGCCCGCGCCCCCCGCGCCCCCGCCGCGCCGCGCTCGCGCCCTGGCGCTGCTCGGGGCCCTGCTCGCCGCCGCCGCCGCGGCCGCCGCCGCCCGGGCCTATGCCCGCCACGCCGAGGCCCAGGCGGCCGCGCGGCAGGTCCGGCCGGGGGCGGGGGCGGGGGCGGGGGCGCGGGCACCGAGACGGGGGGAGGGGGCAGCGCGCGTCCGGGCCCCCGGTGGGGAGGCGGGGGAGGCGGGTGCATCCGCTGGAGGGGCCGGTGCGGGAGCGTCGGGAGGGTTGAGCTGCTGGGGAGGTGGAGAGGCGGCCTGGAGGGGGCCGGGGCCGGGGCCGGGGGTGGGGGGCGGGGGCGGGGCCTGGGGAGGGGCCGGGGGGCTGAGGGGGGCGGCTTGGAAGCGGGGGAGGAGAGGGTAGCAGGGGTTGGGCAGACTGGGAAGGACAGACTGCAGGGCGCAGTCCTCAGGACAGTGGCCTGCGGACCAACCTAGAGTGAAGCTGGCACCCGGAGAATTTGGAAGGGGGGCTGGGGAGCGCGGAGACAGCAGGGAGGGGAGGGGAGAGGGGACAGTGGGTCTCTGAATAGGGTGAAGTGGGCATGGCGCCTGATAGGAGGGACTGGGAAAGGCGGGACCACAGTGGATGGGCAGGGACCGGAGAAGGGGGCCTGGGGCCGCGGGGCGGCGGCATCTAGACCGATGGCCCAGGTGTTGAGGGAACTCGGGAAGAGGGCATCCAGCTGGTGTTGAGCCGGCCCTCCCCCAGCAGGAGTCGGCGCTGAAGGCCCTGGGGACAGAGGGCCTCTTCCTCTTCTCCTCCTTGGACACTGACGGGGATTTGTGCCTCAGCCCTGAGGAGTTCAGGCCCATCGCGGAGAAGCTGACAGGTACCAGGAGAAGCTGGGGACTGGGGAGGAGGGAGGGTTGTGGGTCCTGGCAGCCCTGGGGGCCTCCTGGCTCTGATACTTTCTAGCTGCTGGTTGGAGCAAGCTGCTTTGCGTGTGCACACACAACACACACACACACACACACACATACACACACACACTCCAGTCTGTACTCCTCACATGTGAATTGTACTGGTTAACATTCCCTGACCGCTTCCTCAGGGCCAGACAGACATCACTGAAGCACTTCATGGGAGTTATCTCATAGGATGCCCTATGAGATCCCCATGTTTATAGTTTGGGAGACTGAGACATAGGAAGGGTCACCGATTTGCCTGAGCTAGAAAGGGCAGAGCCAGGATCATCTGGCTCCAGGTCCTGCCCCAGGATTAGTGTGTCCGCAAAGTGACTGATAAGCAGTAGATAGTCAGTAGGGTCTATTCCAAATATTTTACTAAACATTAAACTCTCTTAGGTGCTGTCAGATTCCTGTCCCATTCTCTCTACCCATTTTCGCCTCACTGTAATCAGTGGGTTTTTGGGGGGGTTTTTGTAAAGATGAAGGCCTGAAACATCTGATGAATTATAAAATACTTCTCTCACCCCCTCACCACCACTCCAACCTCTGTGTCCATTTCTTGTGACATTTCTTGAACTTAGGATCTTGGGCATCTACTTCTTACCCAAATTGCCCATTGTAAGTAGGTCAATTGATGGGAAAGGCAAGAAGAGAAGCGAGCTGCTCTCCGGCAAGTAAGCACCAAAGCCCAGTGATGAGCTTCCTGGGTCTCAGGATGGGTCGGGTAGGTCCATCACTTGCTGGCCCGGTGACCTGTGGTCACTGCCAGAGGAGGAGAGTCAGATAAAAAATGCTAATTTGCCGGAGCAGACATGGGTCAGTGTCTCTGTGGCAGTCAGGTCTGTGGTGAAAGCAGACAGGCAGGTAAACAGGTCAGCCCTGTGTGGGCTCGCTTTGACCTCTTAATTTGGACACACTTCTCCAAGCACCCACAGAGCCATCTCCTCGTCAATTTTATGGCCAGTGAGCAAGAATTCCTCTGTAATGACATGTTGGCCAAGCCTGCTGGGCTTGGGGGCCTTTTTAATTTTTTTACATAAATTTTTTTCTCCGTTGGGAGAATAACCCCTCCCTCCCTTACCTCCGGAGCCACTGCGAGTGCAAAATTAGACCAACTTTGGGGAAAACAAAATAAAAAACAAAACAAAACAAAAACCACCAAATCTAAGCAACAAAAAGAGGTAAACAGTATTTTTAGCTGGTACAGTTGAGTGTTTAATTTTCTGCTTTATGCCTTAAAAGTTTTACAAACTGTTTATAGTGAGCAAATGTTACTTATATAAGTCAGGAAATAAAACTTTATTAAAAAACCAAAGGGCCATAAAATGCTGGACATTATTATTAATAATTATCTCTGACAACAGTAAAATAAATAAGCAAGCAGACTACTAACCCTGTACATCCTACTGTTCCCTTCCTCTGAGGTTCCCAGATGGCAGGTTTGGGGAAGATTTGCTGCATTAACTTACAAATGCAGTTATAACAGTGATTCTTTCAGACTGGGATTTGCATCAGGAGCCCTGGGAGTGCTAATTAAAAGGGCAGTTTGCTGATTCTGGCCCCTTAGGATTCTGACTCCATAGGGCTGAGATGGGTTCTGGGCATCCGTGGTTTAAAAGGCATCCTGAGGGATTCTGATGATCCTGGTTAAGAACTGCTTCAAATGTACCCATGCAGTCTGTCAGTCAGTCAGCAAATGCCCAGCACCATCTCTGTACCACGGGCCCTGGAGAGCAGATGTGACAAGATCCACCACTGCTTTATTCCATTCTGTGTCGTGGGGCCCTGCCCTTCTATTTGTCACCCCTTTTGAATTAGGTGTCATTTCTCCCTTATGCCTTCATCATGACTCCCTCCACACTTGAAAGATTGCAGACTTGGCACATCTCTGAGCAGGAAGAGATCCGAGAAATCAGGGTCAACCACTGCCAGTCCAGCCCTCCTTATACAGATGGGGAAATTTGCCACCCAGCCCCGCCAGAGTACCTCAGGTGGTTGAGCATTGTCCTGGGCACTGAAAGGTTGCTGATTCAATTTCCTGGTCAGGGCCCATACCTGGGTTGCGGGTTTGATCCCCAGTCAGGGAGCATACATGTCTCTCTCTCTCTCTCCCTTCCTCTCTCTCAGCATATCCTTTGATGAGGATTTTTTAAAAAAAGAAAGCTGCCACCCAGAAAATCAGGGAAAAGTGAGTCTCCTCCCTCCCAAACCAGTGCTTTTCTGTGACACCAAAGATGGCCTGATTCTGCTTCTTGCTTCATCCGTTGCTCTGGGTCCTGGGACTGAGAGCCTCTCCTTGCAGTGTTTGTTTCTTCATGAGATCCCACGACAGCATGGATAGTCCCCATTTCTCATGTAGGAAAACTAGAGAGGCTGAGCGATTTGCTCCAAATGGTCCAGGAAGTGGAGTCAACCTCAACTTGGAGCTGGGCTGGAGCTGGGCTGGGCTTTCCTCTCCTAGCCCTGGAAAATAGTTTCTCTCTTTGGTGCTGGGGATCCCAGCCACTGGGAGAGGCAGCTGCCTGCCCACAAGCCACCTTTGATGGCCCAGCACCAAATTCATCAGGGACTCGGTTTGGAGAGCAGAGGGAAGGGCGGCAGTGAGAATGTCCTTCCTGCGGCCAGCCTCGCCTGGTGGAGAGAGCACAGGTTGAAGTCTGGAGACTAGGTTTGAACCCAGCTCCCCAGCTCCCTAGCTCCCTGACCCTGAAACCTCTGGTAATAGTGACACAGTTAAAGTTTACTATGGGTTTGCTCTCTACCAGACCTAGTGCTAACACTACGTGGATTATCTCACTTAATCCTCATAACAAGCCGCCGGCCAACCACCACACAGCTGGTGAGGTGTGGGGCTGGGATTTGAACCTAGGTCATCTGGTTCCTGAGCTTTTGAGGAAACGGAGGCTGTGAGATTTTAACTCCCCCAGAAGAGGGTCGTAGTTAACCATGAGTTTGTAATGAAATAGGCCTGGGTTTGAATCCTGACTCCCCCACTACCTAGCTGTGTGACCTTGGGGAAGTGACATCACCTCTCTGAGCCTCCAATTTTTCATTCCTAAAACGGGAGTCTGTAGTAATGTTATCTGCCTCACAGGACTACTCTGAGACTAAAATGTGATACATACTGGTTGTTACTTGGGCGACTGTTAACTGTTCCTCCGCCCCCAGCTCCAAGCCTGGCTCCCTTAGTCACTGGCCAGAGTGGATGCCTAAGGGCAGAGCCCCTCTCCAGTGATCTGTGTCTCATAGGGTCAACTCCTACGACCAGCTACGAGGAGGAGGAGCTGCCCCCGGACCCCAGCGAGGAGACACTCACCATAGAAGCCCGATTCCAGCCGCTGCTCCCAGAGTCCATGACCAAGAGCAAAGATGGGTTCCTAGGGGTGAGTTGGGGTAAGGCAGGGGGCTCCCCACAGGTAGGACCATAGACAGGAGGACCATCTGCGTGCACTCCCCGCCTGAGAATGGGGCTGTGTTTGTCTCGTCTTCTTCCTGTATCAGCTGCCCTCTGCGCAGCCAATGTTCCAGGCCTTGGGGTCCAAAAGCGGGTGCACTACCATCCCTGCTGTCCAGGAACACAGTCTGGGGGAGGCAGGAGGGATAGCATGAGCTTGGAACCCACGTGGGGGGTCTGGGATGGCTGCCTGGAGCAGTGACATCTGACAGCTTGCAGGGGGAGGAGGGCTTGGCCAGATGAAGCAGGGGAAGGAAGGGTGTGGTTGGAGGAAATAGCAAGTGCACTAGTGATGCAGTCGCCTCACTTCAAATTGTTACTTTCTACAAGTCGGCCGTCTCCCCGCAGCCTGTGTTCTCATTTGCCTGTGTTCTCATTTGTGCATCGCTGGGCCCCTAGCACAGTGCCCCGTACCTGACAGGGGTGCCCCACTCTGTGAGGTTCTGCCCCCAGCCGAGGGCCGGGGGGTGGGAGGACGCCTGACAAAGTCGTGGTGCTCGGTGCCCCAGAGCTTCGGCTCTCTCTGCCCCAGGTCTCCCGCCTGGCCCTGTCTGGCCTCCGCAACTGGACGACCGCAGCCTTGCCAAGTGCACAGTTTGCCGCCCGCCACTTCCGGCCCTTCCTTCCCCCTCGGGGCCAGGCAGAGCTGGGTGAGCCCTGGTGGATCATCCCCAGTGAGCTGAGCGTCTTCACTGGCTATCTGTCCAACAACCGCTTCTACCCCCCACCACCCAAGGGCAAGGAGGTAAGGGCAGCCCATGGGAGCCCTGGGCCCTGCGTCCCTCCCCTTCTTCACCTGGACAGCCATGCCAGGCCTACCCCACCTGCTGTCCACCTCCCTCTGGACCCACCTCCACCCTGAGCCCTAGGCCTGCAGGGCCCGGCAGCCAGCCTGGTCCCACTGCCCTTCCCCCAGGTCATCATCCACCGGCTCCTGAGCATGTTCCACCCACGGCCCTTTGTGAAGACCCGCTTTGCCCCTCAGGGGGCAGTCGCCTGCCTGACTGCCATCAGTGACTTCTACTACACTGTGATGTTCAGGTGGGTGGTCCTCCCAGCCCCATCCTTTCCTCCCACATGGGCCTGAGACTCCAGGGCAGCACAGAAGAGCACAGCAAGGGGAGAGCAGGCCTGGCTCCACCACTTAGCATCCTGCATTCTTGGGCTCTCTGAGCCTCGGTTTCTTCATGTGAAGATCAAGGGTGGTGACTTCCTTCTAGGAGGAAAAGGGCCAGAGCATCTTTAGCACAGGGCTGGTGGCTGTGATTGTCATCCATACAGAAGAGGGGTGTCTAGAGCTGTGATGGCAGGTCCCACACACTCTTGAGAGACTGAGAGAGCTCAGAGGAGGGCCAGACAAGGCTTCCGAAGGCAGCATGTGAATTGGGCCCTGAGGATGGGTGGTGCTTGGAGGCCTTGAACCTTCTCCCTGCCCCACGCTCTCCTTACCCCCTGCCGAGCCCTGTCCCCCCCCCCACATGGAGCCTGGTTCCCAGGCTTTGGGGCAGGTGTGAGAGGGTGGCTCCCGCTCAGCGGGGCCTGCTCCCAGCTGGGCTCCTTCCCCCAGGATCCACGCCGAGTTCCAGCTCAGTGAGCCGCCCGACTTCCCTTTCTGGTTCTCACCCGGCCAGTTCACCGGCCACATCACCCTCTCCAAAGACGCCACCCACGTCCGCGACTTCCGGCTCTTCGTGCCCAACCACAGGTGGGAGCTTTGGCCCAAGTCCCTGGCTCCAGGGTTGGAATCGGGTGACTAGAGGTCCCCCTCAGTCTCTGTCCTTGGGAGAGGCCTGGGCACCCTTTTGGGAGGGACCAAGGGCTAACCCAGGAAGAGGCAGCTTGCAGCAGATTGAGGAGGGTCATTCCATCATTTGACAAGCATGTCCCAGGTGCTGCATGGGCTGAGCCCACCTACCAACTGTGTGCCCAGGACCCAGCGCAGCAGCAACAGACCCTCCTTGAAGCTGGAGCCTCTTCACCCTCATAACGCTGATCCATAACCACAGCCTGCTTATGCCATCCTAGCGGGAGGCCAGCAGGTGGGCAGGGACTTGACTGGTTGGAGTCTAGAAAGGCTTCTCAGCCCAGCTGGCATGGCTTGGTGGTTGAGAATTGACCTGTGATCCAGGAGATCATGATTCGACTCCCGGTCAGGGTACATGCCCGGGTTGCAGGCTCAATCCCCAGTAGGGGGCATGCAGGACGTAGCCGATCAATGACTCTCTCATCATTGGTGATCTCTCCCTCTCCTTCTCCCTCTCCCTTCCTCTTTCTGACATCAATAAAGACATATTTTTTTAAAAAATAGAAAGGCTTCTCAGAGAAAGGGACATCTAGGCAGAGACTTGGGAGCTGAGGAGGGTTTAGCCAGGTAGAGGAACAGCACATGCAGAGGCCTGAGAGCAGGCCCTCTGCTGCCTGTAGTTGCTACCACTGGGCCTTAGGGGCTTCTGGGATGGCTCTGTGCCAGCCACCTGCCTGCCTGCCTGGCCAGCTTAGGGTCAACCTCTTGTTGGAGGATCAGAAGACCTGGAGACCCAGGTTTTGAGTCTTTCTTGACTCCTAAGTGGCCACTTAGTGACTGTACAGGGAGAAAACCTGGGGTGGGAGCAGGGAGGCCCAGAGTTAAGTCTCTCAGCTGTGATACCAGTGGACTGCATGTCTAGGGGCAAGGCCCTGGGCCTCGGTTTCTTCATTTTCTAGATAGGAGGCTGGCAGGGGTGAGGGGATGGTCGGGATGACCTAGGAAGAGAAAGTTGCCCCTAGGAACTGAGTGGCTTCCTCTCCTTTGACTCCTCCTTCCTCTGCTCAGTAGGCAAGCACCTGTGTTCCACAGGCTCAGCCCAGGTCACACCTGCCTCCACCCCAGGGCTGAAGGTGGGGGGTCCTGGACTGGATAAAACAGAAGGAGAGGGGTAAATGACCAGGACCAGGCCACAGGGACTCCTGACCCCCTCTGAGGGCACCCAGCTCACTCTGCCCATAGTGGTTGGTTGTCAGTCTTGGGGTGCCTCCATGTGGCAGATCTGCAGATGGCACCTGGTCAGGCCAGACTTCCTGCTGGAGGACTGTGCCAGATTGTCAGTCCGCTCCACTGTGTCCTGGGGGATGCACTGATTTCTGCCTAGAAGGGTCGAAAGCAATACAAAAGTCATGGGTGTGAAAGCCCTTTGTGAACATGAGGGTTGGGCCCCTGGAGGGGGTGTGGTTGCAGTGCCTTAGGAAGAGCAACCGGGGAGAGGAAAGGGCCCAGGCTCTTCAGTCCGAGTCGCAGCAGCACTGAGTTCTTGGGTTCAATTTGCCAAGCCTCAGTGTCCTCATCTGTAAAATGGGGACAGCTGTGTGCTTTCAGCAAGATACTGTCTGACATATGTTCATGGGCCTTGCTGATGGTGCTCTGCCCTGGCCACTCTCTCCCCGTGTCCAGGTCTCTGAATGTGGACATGGAGTGGCTGTATGGGGCCGGTGAGAATAGCAATATGGAGGTGGACATTGGCTACATACCCCAGGTGAGCGCACAGGTGGTCCCTACCCAGCTAGGAAGGCGGGGCTCAGCTGCAAGGCTCTGTCACCGGGCCTCTCAGCCTGGCTGCAGGGAGGGCCCAGTTGGCGAGGGGCCTCAGGGCAATCCAGGGTCAAGGATGGAGCTCCTGGCAGACTGAGGCCAACTGTCCCAAAGTAGGATTCTGGGAAGCCACCTGAATGCACACAGAACCCAGCATCTGCCGTGTCCCTCGGATAGCATCACGCAGTGGAAGGAGCCCTGGCTGGACACTGGCCCTGACCTGGACTCACTGCATAGCCTTGACCAGGCCCTTCCCTTCCCTGTGCCTCAGTTTCCCCACCTCTGCAATGAGTGGGGTCCCTTTGAGGGTCTCTCGGGCCCCTTGAGGATTCTTGCCCATCTCTGAGATATCCCTGACTGAGGTCACCCCTTGCTGACCTCTGGCCTAGATGGAGTTGGAGGCCACAGGCCCCTCAGTACCCTCTGTGATCCTGGACGAGAATGGCAACATGATTGACAGCCGCCTGCCCTCAGGGGAACCCCTTCAGTTTGTGTTTGAGGAGATCAAGTGGCAGCAGGAGCTAAGCTGGGAGGAGGCCGCCCGGCGCCTAGAGGTGGCCATGTACCCCTTCAAGAAGGTGAGAGTGGGCAGGGATGAGGGCAGGGCACACAGTTTATGGGGCTGGGGCTGGAGCTGTGGGAACAGCAGGTGGGCACAGGGCACTGGGCTGTGTGCAGTGCTTGCTACTTAGGCTTTCTCCCTGCAGGGCCCAGTGGTGCCAGGGGAGCCTCCCTTCACCATTTGGGACTTGGAGGAGGCATCCCCCATCTCAGCAACACCCCTTCACACGCACACACACTCACACACACACACATTATACTACACACACACACACACATATGCATATACATA
Organism: Miniopterus natalensis; assembly: GCF_054644295.1. NCBI lineage: Eukaryota > Metazoa > Chordata > Mammalia > Chiroptera > Miniopteridae > Miniopterus > Miniopterus natalensis. Next base: position 14,036,258 of record NC_142089.1, read on the forward strand.
CAAGGTACACACTCAGCCCCTGAATGGGACCCTGGCTGCACACAGTAGCTCCTCTCTGTCTTGACTTGGCCCAGGTCACCTACCTGCCATTCATCGAGGCCTTCGACCAAGCGAAGGCCAAGAACAAGCTGGTGCACTCGATCCTGCTGTGGGGGGCCCTGGATGACCAGTCCTGCTGAGGTGAGGAGCCCAAGGGGAGGATGGAGGGGGAGTGTCACACCTCATGGGGTATAAAGGATCTAAGACCAATGGGCCTCTCCTTTTGGAGCATGAGGGACTTGGGGCCTATACAGGGTAGGGGCGGGGGGAGGGCTTTGGAGGTTTCTGTGCTGAGCTCAGAGGAGGCTGCTGGATACAGTAGAAAGAGCCCAACTAGCCAGTTTCAGCTTAGAAACCTTGGCCAAGCGACTTCTCCCTGAGCCTCAGTTTTCTCAACAGCAAAAGAGGAATAACATACCTCCCAGAGTTGTGAGAAATGGCGTGAAAGTGCCTGTGCTCTGCTAAGTGTGGCACACAGTGAGATAAAAAATAAAACTGCCAGAGGCTGGGCATGCATTTGCTTATCCAGAGAATTCACCAAAGACCTGCTGCGTGCCAGGTTCTTCAGCTGTCACACAGCGGGTACAAAGATGAGTAATGCGATGAGCCTGGCCTCGTCAGTCAGTCAGCAATCCTGGGTGCCCCTTGCCACGCCATCAGCTAGGTGCTGGGGGTCTTGCAATGAGGAAGGCAGAAGTGGTGCTTGTCCTTGGGGAGTGCACAGTGCAGGGCAGAAGGCAGACGGTGAGTGAGTAAGTACAAGCATGGTGAGTGTTACACAGGCAAGGTCCAGAGGGGCATGAGGGTGTGTAACTGAGGTGTCGGGAGACTTCTTAGAGAAAGTGACGTTTAAGATGAGACTTTGAAGGATGAGTAGGAGTTTGTCAAGTGACAGGAGGAAGAGTATTTTAGGTATAAGAACAGTCTGTGCAAAGGCCCTGGGACACAGAGTTTCGTGGATTTGAGACTACAGGTCCCTGGGTAGGGCTCCACCCTAAATCTCAGCCCAGGATGCCAGTATGTTGATGTGAATTACAGCTACCATTTATTCTGCACCTACAGACTCTTGACTCTGTTATTTCACCTGGGTGCACAGGCCATTCTGTAGTCCACAAGGCTTATTGCTGGTTGAGCCAGTAAGACATGTGGGGATGCCTCACTCTTCGGGCCTTGCCTCTCCCTGCACAGGTTCAGGGCGGACTCTCCGGGAGACGGTCCTGGAAAGTTCGCCCATCCTTGCCCTCCTCAACGAGAGCTTCATTAGCACCTGGTCCCAGGTGAAGGAGCTGGAGGACCTGCAGGTGAGTAGGGGGTGGCTGGGAACACCCCTTAGGAGCCCCTAGAACAGTACTGGGGGCTGAGGCATCAGGAGTGTGCCCGACTGTCCCCATAGAACAATCAGGAGAACCCATCCCACAAGAAGCTGGCCGACCTGCACCTGGAGAAGTACAGCTTCCCCGTGGAGATGATGATCTGTCTGCCCAATGGCACTGTGGTAGGTTACCTCCATTCCCTACACCCAGTCCAGGCCTGGCACTGGGTAGAGGAAGCAGCCAGCCAGGGGCACAGACTCACAGGCCTCATCAGGCTTCCGGTCTGGCTCCACCACCTCCTGGCTGGTCTCTTAGCCAGCCTGAGCCTCAGTTATCACATCTATAAAATAGGAATCCTGATGCCCAGTGTCGTATCAGTGTCTGGATTCTGCTATGGGAAGGGGGACCCCAACAGCATTTTGGGGACTAGGAAGCAGTAGGTACAGTGTAGCAGCAGAGTGGAAAGAGGCATAAGGCTCACCTTGGACCTCTGCAGTCATCCCTGGGATGGAAGAAGGAGGGACGGGCCAGGCCTTGTGACAGGTAGAGAGGACCAGGGACACCCCCCAGGCCCAGCCAAACTTCAAGACTCGACTTCTCCCTAAGGTCCCCTTATGAGCACCAAGCACGTCCTCCAGTTGGATTCTCACAGGAGCTTTGGGAGCTAGATGATTACAAATGCCCACTTTATAGACAAGGAAACTGAGGCTCAAAAGGTCCAGAGACTTGGTGACACTTGCACAAGTAAGAAGTGTAGCTGAGTCCTGGCCAGGTGGCTCAGATGGTTGGAGCATCAGCCCCTGCACTGAAGGGTCACTGGTTTAATTCCCAGTCAGGGCACATACCTGGGTTTCAGGTTCATTCCACGGTCAGGATGCATATGGACGTGTACAGAAGGCAACCGATCAATGGTTCTCTGTCACATCGATGTTTCTCTCGCTCTTATAAACAAAAAAACATATCCTCAGGTGAGGATTTAAAGAAAGCTGTGTAGCTGACTTTGAAACCAGACCTGCCTGGGAGCCTCAGCATCTCCTGCTCTTCCTGACCAAACGGAGTGTGGAGTTCAGGGGTCACGGGAGCAAAGGAGTGGGGGTGGGGTGCGGCGAGAGAAAGGTGAATTGAAAGGCATTAGGTTTTCATCTAGTGGAGGAGGAGAGTGAGTTCTGTGGTCAGAGGGCCCTGTGTGAGCAGAGGCAGGAGGGAACCAGCCTGGCCCCAGGTTGGGTTCTTTTCTCTTTTTTTTAATATATTTTTATTGTTTTCAGAGAGAGGAAGGAAGAGGGAGAGAGAGCTAGAAACATCAATGATCAGAGTCATTGATCAGCTGCCTCCTGCATGCCCCTGCTGGGGATTGAGTCTGCAACCCTGGCACGTGCCCTGACCAGGAATCGAACTGTAATCTCCTGGATCCTAGATCGACACACAACCGCTGAGCCATGCCGGCTGGTCCAGGGCTGGGTTCTGACAAGGGTTCCTCTGTCTGCCATCCACTCAGTGAGGGCAGTTGAGGCCTGAGAGTGGCCACTTCTCCCGAGAAGCTGAGCAGACAGAGCAGAGGGGCTGCGAGCCTGGGTGGGCCCCGTGCCTCACCGAGCCTTTCTCTAAGGTCCACCACATCAATGCCAACTACTTCTTGGACATCACCTCCATGAAGCCTGAGGACATCGAGAACAACGCCTTCAGCTTCTCGTCCACCTTTGAAGACCCGTCCACAGCCACCTACATGCAGTTCCTGAAGGAGGGCCTGCGGCGCGGCCTGCCCCTCCTCCAGCCCTAGTGTGCCTGCCTCATCCGTGCCAGGAGGCTGAGAGGGGAGCTGGAAAGAAAGGCCTCCAGCAGCGATGAACAGGCCGTCGGCCTAGAGCCAGAGTGGTCCTCACACATTTCAAACGTCAGGCATTCCCCCCCCACCATGCCCAGGTTGCCTCTGAGGTGGGAGCTAGCCTATTGCATCTGTTATGGGGGGGTTGACAAGGAAGTGCCTGGGCTGACCGGTGGGTGAACCTCCAGCTCCAGCTGCCACCATCAGCCCTTTACTACCCACCCGGCTCCGGAAGCTGCTTCGGACCTCCCAAACAGAGCCTGGAGTCATTTCCCTAGGCATCACCCTCAGGCACATAGTCCAGGCCCTTGTGGGGTGAAGAACAGGGAGAAGTGGGTGCTCGGAAAACAGGGCCACCCCTTTCACCTTACCTTATCACCCCTTCCCAAAGGAACATCCAGAAGTCCTGGCATGGGGTGGGGATGGGGGTGCCAGAGAAGTGCTTTTGCTTTTGTCCGGAGCTGCCTTCCTGGCCACAGTCCTTGCTGCCCTGTGCCTGGTGTCCCTGCTTGGGTCAGTCTCAGCTGGAGACTTTGGAGGGCAGAACTCTCCTCCAGAGGGGAAACCACATAGTACCCCAGACTTTGGCTCCCAGAGCAGTCTCATCTATCCGACCTATTGATAGGACCCCCAAACCTGTTTTGGGACTTGCTGAAGGCCAGCTGTGTGGGAAGATTTACTGTGAAGTAGGCTGCTGCCCTTAGCAAGGGGGTCCACTGAGGGGTCCCTGAGGCCCAGACCCAAGGCACCCCCCTACCAACCCCAGCACAGGGTCACAGTAGACTACTGGAGCCAGAGCCCTGGTGTTGCCTCCTGCCCCTGACACCTCAGTTCCACAGCAGCGTAACCCAGCCAAAGAACAGGGCCTCCCCCAGAGGCGACTGTCAGGGCCCCCAGACCAGCTTGTCCACCATTGGGTGACTATTGACTCTCTTTGGCCACTCTTAGGACCTTGTTCACATCCCAAGCCACTGACCACGGCCAGTCTCTTTTTTATAGGTGCAGAAAAGTGTTTTTACGTGAACTTTCTCACAGTTTGTAGGTATTTTTGATAACCCCAGCTCTAAGGAGAAGGAAGGGGTAGGCTTCCCCCAGCAGCTGCCCCATGATGGCTGGATCTGAAATCCTGGATGGATCCAGCTTGATGTGTCTGTAGCTGCACCCATGGGAAGAAACATTCCTCTCTTCCTTCTCTTCTAGTTTTTTAAAAACAGCCCTCAGAGGGTCAATACATCCTTACTCTCCACTCAGGCCCATGAGGCCCCTAGGGCTTTTGTTAAGGCCAGGGCGCCAAGCCTGCTCCCTGCCCTCGCCCCGCAGGGCTCACTCTGAAACCTGGAAGAGGAAGGAAGGCGGACGGTTCATCAGACACCCCCCCAGGCCTTCATCGGCCAAGTTCCCTGGCCTGCCTCCCACTGGAGTAGCCACCCTGAGCCTTCTCTATCTGAGGCACTTTGTTAAGATTACGTCTTTTCTCATTTAATCCTCGCAACAGGCCTGTGAGGCAGCTATTAATCATTCCCATTTTGCAGATGAAGAAACTGTGCCTCAGGGAAATGACTTGCCCAGCGTCACCCAGTGGGAAAGTTGAGATTCAGCCTGAGTCTTGATTCTGGGGTGTTTTGTTTTGCATTGCACCCCTACCTGTCCCCTGCCTGTTTTCACTGAAGTGAAAAAGAAAGACTTTCAACCCAAAATGTCTCATTCCCTTCTGATCTCTAGACCAAATGAGGCATGAGCCAACAAGCTCAGCCAAGTTCTTTATGTCCTGGGAGGCCTGCTTCCATGCCCTTTACAGGGAGGGAGGGTCCCTAAACCTATCTCTGCTTCCAAGCATGGGTGCAGTAAGGTACTGACTGCTTGGGTTTTCAGCATCCTCATCAGATGCTTCTACCCAATTCCCATGTGCCTCAAAGCTCATGGTGGGGGAGGGCCCCCAGCTGCCCTCTTGTCACACCTCTGCCACTTCCCTCACCTGTCCCCATCATGTCCTGTAATAAAATTGGAGAGATAAGGGTGGTTTGAAGTGCCTTTGAGTGGGATGTTGTTCAGTTTTGTCCTTGATCTGACTTCCCTGTGGGACTGGCTTGCTAGATGGGCAAGGGAACGTGGCTGGAATGCCTTTGGGGACTATCTTCTCTGTCACAAGAGGGCTTGAGTGACTTTCTTAAAATAATTTTGTGAGGGACCTATATTTAGGATCTGATGCTGTGTTAATAAAGTCAAACCCGTTGTCTTAGAAGCACAGCTTGAGACAGGCATTAGGTAAATTTTTTTTTTTTTTTTTGAGGGAGTGGACTTCAGGAAAAACCTATAAAAAGTGAAGCAAAAGGGGAAAGGAAAAATGCTGAGCAGGGATAGCGTCAAAGCCTGGCCTTGGCCTGATCACAGGAAAGGAGCTCTGGAGCATAAACCACATCACAAAGTTGAACCAGCCTTTTGTAACCTGTATCAGTCAGTCATTGGCTAGTGGGGTGGAGTAGCTTCCCAGGATAGGGCCTCCACACTCCCTTCTGCAAGGACAGTTTTCCAGAAAAGGGAGCAGCTGGAGGATGGATTCACTGGCAGAGTAAAGGGGACCTGGGTGGGGCACCAAGACAGCATCTACCACGTCCAGGAAAGACAGCTAGGGTGGATTTGCAAGATCTGCATTACCCAGGACGGTGAAATCAATGATTAAACAGTTTGCTGTCCTGGAAAAAGGGCTGGACCTGGAAGTCAACATCATTTGAAATGTGGTGGTGCTTGGGGACAACCTCTGAGGTCTCTGGCCAAGACTGGCTAACAATTTGCAGAGTCCAGTGCAAAATGAAAATGCAGGGCCCCTTGTTTAAATATATATATATATGAATTTCAAGAGGACAACAGCAGAACATTAAAACAAGTACGGAGTCCTGACCTGAGGCCCTGTGTGACTGGCCTGTGCCCAGCAGCTGGAACTTGCAGGATTTGAGACCAAAAAGCTGCAACCTGGGTGCCAGGCCCAGCCGGTGCTGAGGTCAGCGGGATGCATGTGATCCAGGCCTGGATGCCGAGGAGACCAGGACTGGGTTGGGTGAGTGGGCCTGGAAAGAATGTGGGAATGTGGGTGGTTCTTTCCAGTGCCTCTGGAATCTACCCTACCCAAGTCACTGAAAATACTGTGTGTGTGTGTGTGTGTGTGTAACATATCGGCTAAAGCGGGAGAAAGCTACAAAGCGCTGGAGGGCAGGAGTCAGAGAGGCCCGTTCTTGCTGGAGAGAAGGTTGCAGAGGGTCGTGGCTGGTGAGTATGAGCTGTGAAGGGGGTCAGGGCGATAAGGAAGGCAAGCTCTGTGGCCGAAGGACCTGAAATGTCGGGGTGGGGACAGTAGACAGTTTTGGGGCCGAGCAGCGACTTAGTCAGACCTCCGATTCCAAAGGTCCTTCGGCACTGAGAGCAACAAAGAGACAGAGACCAGAGAGGGGTTTGCGACCAGTCAGCTCTCAGGCCTCTGGAAGCCCCGTCCATTTCCCCGCAGGGCTCGGACAGGAGGGGGTGTGGTCTCGGGGGATGGGCGTGGCCCCCCTCGGAGTGCTCACGTGAGACCGCTCCCCGCCCCGCCCAGGCAGAACCGGCGCTCGCGGGGCCGCTTTCTGACGGCGCGCGGGGCGCGGCTCCGTGCGCAGCCGCAGAGGATCGCTTCCGGAGGCGGGCCAGCGGAAGTGAGGGCGGTTGAGGCTGGGCGGCCCGCTGTAGTAGGAGGGGCCGTGAGGTGAGTGAGCCCAGGAGCCCGAGACTGAGGTGAGAGACTAGGTCCGAGTGCCGCCCGGGAGGAGGGAGCGCGGCCTAGTGCCTGGCGCTGTGCGGGGTTCGCGGCTCCTGTTGCCGCGCCAGTTCTCGCGGGAGCCGGTCGCTGTCGGCCTCCTTTGGCAAGGGGGGAAACTGAGTCCGCAAGGAGTAACTGCTCAGCCGAGTCACCCAGCTTCGGTGGCCGAGCTACACGGAGGCTTCTCGTTTCGGCCGCGGTCCTCGGCCGGCCGCGCCGCCTCTGCCACCTCCTCGCTCCTTTGGGGCCTGTCCCCGGGCCTGTGGGTCCAGGGACCGCCGGGCCGGCGGCGAGAACTTGGCCGACCTTGGCCCTGTCGGGTCGGGCTGTTGCGGGGGAGGGGAGGCGTGGCCCGGGCAAGGTCCCCGCAGCGGCTCCGGGCGCCGCTGTCCGCTTAGCGAAGTTCCGCTAAGCGCGGCGGTCTCCGTGGGGCGCCCGGGACCCAGCGGTGATGAGACCAGGCCCCGCGCTGCCCGTCTCCCGCGGGAGACCTTGTGTGAACGTGACAGCGGCCTCGAGAGGGGCTGTGCGAGCGCAGGGTGGTAAGAACCAACCAGCGCTGCCGGGGAACGGGGACGACGTTCTTCTAGCCAGTGACACTGTGAAGGGGGGGGAGGGCGTGAAGGCTCAGGCGGGGCTCGTTCGTTCCTTAATTGAAAAAATGTTTACGTGTGTACTGGGGCCCGGGCAGGACTGTGCTGTGCCTGGGGAAGTCCCTGCCCTTGGGACAAGTGGCGAACAATGGAGGAAATACAGGATGCTGTGGGCTGAACAGTAAAGGACCTGACTGTCAGGGAGGGGGAAGTGATGCTTGAGCGGAGCTTGGAAGAATTATTATTGAGAATGAGCTTTGGGTGGCACCAGCCGGGCTTTTACATCTCGTCTTCAAGAATGAATGCAGGGCTTGGTGATACCTATAGTTTGCCTTTCCCATGAACTTTTTAAACTACCAAGAGGTTCTAGTTCATCTTTAGAAGTTTTGCCTCTGGAACCCAAGGGCCCAGGTGGGCTCCCAGGGTTGTCTGAGCTCCTGCAACAGGTCTGGAACAGAACCTTTAAGGGTCTGGATTTGGAAGAGCCATTGGTGGGTGAGGGCAGCCTCTTGGGCTGGTTTTCTCCCCTGTGAAATATAAGAGAAGCCTTGGTTAGTCCCTGCTCTGCAGGGCCTGGTTTTGTGGAGCTTGTGTGGTAGTCCATTGAGTCCCCACTCTGAGGGTGGTTTCACAGGAAGGGAACGCTGGTGTTTCATAAGATGGCCTGATATGAAGGAATCACGCCTCCCGCCTCCCCAAGCTGCCTTGTCCTTCAAGTGCAGAAGCCAGTTGAAATGTCAGGAATGGAAGCCAATGTGGTAAGGGGCACTCCCAGGGTAATGGTGTGGTGGGGAAGGCTGGGCACTCCCAGGGCAATGGTATGGTGGGGAAGGCCGGGCACGGGCCTGCTGAAATGGAGACTCTCCAGGTAATCCTTCCTTTCCCTTGGAGGTCTGGAACTGGAGGGAGGCTATCCTTCCACTCACTCCCCCAGGCAGAACCAACTATGATCTGGGGGCAGTTAAAGAGTCCATGTGTTTCTGCCTTTCTGTGCAGAGGGAAGGGAGGGAAGCCTGGATGATCCCCAACCCAGCTAATTCCTCAGCCCTTTACTGGACCCTCCCAGCATTGACTGTGCCTTGGCAGCAGCAGGTATCCCTTAACTGGCTTGCCAAGGCGAAGGCTAACAATTGGAAAACCTGCCCTCAACTTATAACTAAGACTGGACTTACACCCCCAGGGTGCCCTGTCCCTGGGATTGAGGAATCCAGTCTCCCTGGTTAAGGGGAGTTGAGGACAGGGACAATGCTTGAACTCATCTCTGAGGTTGCGGCTGTCCCTCTTTCTGCTCTAGACCATCCCAATCTGGCAAAACAAACCACATGGGGCTGCTCGCAGTGTAGTGAGAAGAATTGGGACCAACCTGCCCCTGAAGCCATGTCCTCGAGCATCCTTTGAGGTGAGTGCACTGGAAAGTCAGGGAGAATAGAGGCTCAGAGAGTATGGAAGGATGATGCTGCTCTGTGCCCCAGACTCCTGGTCTTTTTTCTTTTTTTTTCCAATTTGTAAGTGCTTGTTAAGGGATCCTGGTCACTGTGCCTTCCTGATTGCACATAGACCTATGACCACAACAGCCAGGTTTCCAATTTGCACATAAATTCATAATTTTACATGTTTGATACCTCTGCTAAGTGACTCAGATTTCATCAGACTCTAGCAGCTCAGTTTCTCAGAGCGGGCCAAAGGCCCTTACTGAGCCACATCACCAGACTAGCCATGTCTGTGCTCTGAGGTGTTTGCCTACAACGCTGGCAGATCCCCACGTGGGACATTGGAGTGCTGTGTGTGACTCAGACTTGAACTCTGCTTTTCTTTACTAGCGCTAAGATTTGGCCACTTAGCCACCTATTTTTAGTTTCCCTGAGGCCCAGCCTCTTTCTGGGCAAGTCTGGCCATTCCTTTACTGGGCTACTTCAGTCTTACCTCTGTGTCTATGGGGCCTTTAGCACCCACTGGGCAGTAGAGCTTCTTGCGTAGCCAATGTCTCTGAGACCCCTTTCTGCAATGGAAAACCAAGTAGCATTTATTAGTCCCAGCTGCCTCCCTCTAAGAACTAATGGTTAAGTACAGCTTCAGGCTACATGCTTAAGGTGTGTGTGTCTGGGGAGCTGAGACACAAAAGAAACACTTCCAACTTTCTGCCTACACAGAGGAGGCAGAAATATATGCCCGAAAAGATATGGGCCCAGGTGGCTACAGAAATGAAGGAGATGGCCATAGTCAGTTTGGCTCAGTAATTCTGCCCAAGGGCACATATCTCGGTTGCAGGCTCAATCCCTGGCCTTGATCAGGGCGTGTGTGGGAGGCAACCAATAGATGTGTCTCTCTCTCACATCGATGTTTCTCTCTCTCCCTTCCACTCTCTGAAAAGCAATGGAAGAATTAAAAAAAAAAAAAAAAGGAGATGAATATTAGATGTTAGCCTGTGAAGTCTGTCCGGAGTCAGAAGTGGTGTCGGGGTTGGTATTGAGAATCAGGAATGGGGTTGGAAGGTTGTGTGCATTGGGGGGTAAAGGGAGAGCTGTCTCATGACCCAAATTATCCAGAATTGCCTAAAGGGCACGAGTGGGCTGTGGCCCTAACTGTCTCAAGCATCAGAAACGAGGGAAGCACAGCTAGGAGTATAGGGGACTCAGTAGAAGTTGCTCTGACACTTGGTTATAATCTCTCCAGTCCTTTGGCCAGATGTTGCTGGGCAGAGCTAATCAGGGGCACAGGTTCCCACATAGGAGTATGTGTGAATAGTACAGGCATACCTCAGAGATGTTGCAGGTTTAGTTCCAGACCACCACAAAAAAGCAAGTATCACAATAAAGCAGGTTGTAATCCTTTTTACTCATGGAGGGCCTTGCCTTCAATTTGTAAAAATACATCTGTGAAGCACAATAAAGCAAGGTATGCCTGTATCAGTAATACCAGCTAACATTTACCGAGCACATACTATATGCTAGGTGCTGTGCTGAGTACTTTGTTAACTCATTTTATTGCCAATAGCAGAGTGCTTTAACTAATCCAGGAAAGCTTCCCTAAATGGCCCACCTTAGCAGCAGCTCCTGGGTCAGTGAAAGATCACTTCACTCCTGTGAGACCCAGGTTCCCTATCTAAAAGCAAAAGCCATCAATTCCTGAGCCACCAACCAAACAATTGGTAGCAGGAACAACTGAATTTAACCCATGTATAGGTCGATTTTTGAGAAATTATCCCTGAATTTCTGTTGTAAATTACCTTGAATATTATTTAAGGAAATCTTGACTTATTTTTTAAATTTACCTATATAAAAATATTGAATTATGGGAAATAAAGAGAAAAGAACCTGGCCGGGGTGGCTCAGTTGGTTGGAGCATCGTCTGGTATACCAAAAAGGTTGTGGGTTCAGTCCCCTGTCGGGGTGCCTATGGGAGGCAACTCTCTCCCTCTCTTCCCCCCCTAAAATCAATCAACATATCCTTGGGTGAGGATTAAGGAAAAAAGAAGGAAAATTACCTATAATCACATAGTCATGACACAGTAACTATTGTTGTTCTGGTGTAGTTCTTTTTCTAGATGTATTTTTTTTGTATTCACACTCAACATGATTGAATCCTCCTAATTTTTCATTTAATTTTAACATAGTGTCAGCCTCTCTGTTCCCTGGTTGTTCATTTGGGTTGAAGGGCTATTTTAAGGAATCCTACTATATTCCTTTTGTATAATTAATCATGTCTTTTTATTCAAGTCTGAATATTCAGATTATCAAGTTGGTTTAAAACAATGTTGCTGTTAATAATGTAAATCCCAATTCACTACAGAGGTGTGGTAAAGAGCTAGCCAGAGGAAACTTCCTGTTGGTGTAACAGATTGATATCCTTGCACCTGTATTCTCACAACCAGAGGGCAAGACACTCCTAAGACAGTAACCATCTCTGTTAAAAGGTAACTCTGGTTGGTCCCACTGAAAACCCCTTTTTCTTTAAAAGGCCAGATAATAAACATTTAGGCTGTGGGCTGTAACAGTGTTACTACTTACTTTTGCAGTTATAGCTTAAAAACCACCACAGACAACACAAACAAATTGGTGGGCCCTTGCTGGTGTGACTCAGTTGGTTGAGTGTTGTCCCAAGCACCAAGAGGTCGCTGGTGGGATTCCCATCGGGGCACATACCCAGATTTCAGGCTTAATCCCCGGTAGGGGGCTTGCAGGAGGCAGCCAATCGATGTTTCTCTCTCATTGATGTTTCCTTCTCCCTTCTCATCTCTAAAATAGATAAAAGACATATTCATAAAAAAAACACACAAATTGGTGGGATTTTTTTTCAAATAAAACTTTATTAAAACAGGGCCCATCCCTCCTCTAGGCCACCCTGTTTTGCTTGAAAGATACAACAGTCTCATAACTGGGCTGTTCACCCTCCTATCTGTGTTCCACACAGCAGTAGAGTAATCTTTTAAAACCTAAAGTCTAGCCTGGCCAGCATGGCTCAGCGGTTGAGCATCGACCTAGGATCCAGGAGATGGCAGTAGGATCCAGGAGTTGGCAGTGGATGGCACATGCCCAGGTTGCAAGCCTGATCCCCCCAGTAGGTGGCATGCGGGAGGCAGCCGATCAGTGACTCGTCATTGATGTGTCTCTCTCTCCCTCTCCCTTCCTCTCTGAAATCAATAGACATATTTTTAAAAATTTAAAAATAATAAATAATAAAACCTAAAGTCTAATTCTTACTTAAAATCTTCCAGTAGCTTATTATTGGTCTTTGAGTCAAAGCTCCTAATTCACTTTCCAATCTCTTGCAACCCCCTCACCCCCATCCTCTGTTTGAGCCATGCTGAACTATTTGTAATCCCACAAACTCTCGCTTCTGGCCTCTTATTCAAGCTGTCTCCAACCTGGAACCCAACCTTCTCCTCTAGGAAGCCTTCCTGACACCCAGTACTGGATTAGATGCCCCTCCTCTGTATTTTGTGCAGTCTGGTTGTTTCATCATGATATGTTTGCTGATGAATTTTGCTTCCATATAGACCCTGCCCAACATCTCTGATCTGTGTCTGAGGGATGTGCCCCCAGTCCCTACTCTGGCTGACATCGCCTGGATTGCTGCAGATGAAGAGGAGACATATGCCCGGGTCAGGTAGCTGAGGCAGTAGCCGGTCTGCTGGGGAATGGGGCGCTTCTTCCCAGGTGAAGTGGCAGGCAGCAGGGGGAGTGCCTGTGAGAGGCTGAGCGCAATAGGAATGAGATCTCTGTCTCAGAATGGAAGCAAAGCCTGGCTGTTAATCTTGTAGGGATTTTAGAAGGGGTGAGTAGCCAGCTGACTCTAATATACCTGTCTTTCCCCGGTCCAGGAGTGATACACGCCCCCTGAGGCACACCTGGAAGCCCAGCCCTCTGATTGTCATGCAGCGAAATGCCTCAGTGCCCAACCTGCGTGGGTCCGAGGAGAGGCTCCTGGCCTTGAAGAAGCCAGCCCTGCCAGCCCTGAGCCGTACCACAGAGCTGCAGGATGAGCTGAGCCACCTGCGCAGCCAGATTGCTAAGATAGTGGCAGCTGATACAGGTAGGAGCCTCTGAGTCAGAGCCAGAATATAGTAGGCTGTTCCTTCCCCCTGGCTTTTGGACAGGATAGTGGTAAAGAAAATGATGATCCCTGGTTCAAGGGGACTTGGGCCCAGGACTCTGGGGCTGCTCTGAGGCTTGGCTAGCCTGAAGTACTTCTTGGATGGCTTGTCAGTTATTTTGAGCTGACTGGTTTGGTCAGGAACAAGAGCTTCACTTAACCTGTGACCCCAAGCAGGTTCTCTCCCTTGGCCACAAAACTAACACCCTCTGCCAAGTGTCTCTAAGAACATGTCTTCCATGAGCCCTCAGCAGTTTTTCCTTTTCAACCTAAGAAATAAACATTCCCTTTAAACACCTGTCTCCGCTCCTTGTCCTGTCTACCAGGGACCACCTCTCCGCCCCTCCACCTTTCTGTGTGCAGTTAAGGCAGAACACCGGGAAAGGCTGGGAGTCTGCCTTCACCAGTAGCACAAAATACCATCAGGTGGATCTCTCCAAGCTCGTTTATTTATCCTCATATTCCTCCCGTCCACATTTTGCTCCTAGTTGAGCTCAGTCAGTTCCCAAACCTTATCAGTTGGTAGAACACATGAAAATTATGCTCTTTGAAATCTTCATGTATTTAATTCCCTTGTATGACAGTTTTATAAAGGAACTGCATTTATTGGCTACTTTTTTGTCATCTAAGAGACAGGCTAAAGTAGTTTATGAAAAACTAGAGTGCTTCTTAGAAACTTAGTAATTGAGGAAGTTCATTAAAATTTGGGAAAGTAGGACCATCGCCATTGCTTTTGCTGCAGGATGCTTCTTCCAGTCAGACAGCATTCAAAGGAGGGTCGTCAAGAGCACGAGCTCAGTTAGAGAAAAGGACAGATTCTGGCCTTGTTTCCGTCTGCACAGGGCTGCTGTTCCAGAGCTCACTGCAGAATGAGAGCTTTTAGGAGCCAAGGCCTTTATGGGTGGGGTGGGAAGTGTTCTGCCCCCCTGGACTGCAGTGCTTCTGCATCTTCTTGAGGTCCTGAGGGAAGGAAGGGTAGTGGAAAAACCTTCCACTGGCTTAGATACCACCCTGGGCTTTCGGGATGTCATGGTGTCAGACCAGTGAGAGAATGTTGGTAGGCAGTGCTTGTGAGGAGAAGATATTACTGCTGTATTCTGGCCCCAATGTCCATCCATGCCTATTGTTTTCTCTTTCAGCTTCGGCTTCATTAACGCCAGATTTCTTATCTCCAGGAAGTTCAAATGTCTCTTCTCCCTTACCTTGTTTTGGATCCTCATTCCACTCTACAACTTCCTTTGTCATTAGTGACATCACCGAGGAGACCGAGGTAGAGGTCCCCGAGCTTCCATCAGTCCCCCTGCTTTGTTCTGCCAGCCCTGAATGTTGCAAACCAGAACACAAAGCTACCTGCAGCTCGTCTGAAGAAGATGACTGCGTCTCTCTGTCCAAGGCCAGCAGCTTTGCAGATATGATGGGGATCCTGAAGGACTTTCACCGGATGAAACAGAGCCAAGATCTGTAAGTATATGATAAGGAGCTCTGGTGGTCTAGTTACTATTTAAGTCACCTGTGGCCAGTGATCTACTAGAGGTACTTACATAGCAAGTCCTCAGTAATAGCCATGTGTTCACTTTATTCACAAACCTTGCTACCTGCTTGCTAATTACTGGGGCCCCAGTTTGAGGAAAGAACATTTTACATTTGGTTGGAGTGATCTAACTCAACCGTTAAGAGTGGTAGGGTCCGGCCGGGCATGGCTCAGCGGTTGAGCATCAACCTAGGATCCAGGCGATCTGGGTTTGATTCCCGGTCAGGGCTCATGCCCTGGTTGCGGGCTCGATGCCCAGTCTAGGGCATGCAGGAGGCAGCTGATCAGTGACTCTCTCATCATTGATGTTTCTCTCTCTCTCTCTCTTCCTCTCCTTTCCTCTCTCTGAAATCAATAAAGATATATTTAAAAAAAAAAAAAAAAGTGGTAGGAATTTTGCAGGCTGCTTCTAACCCTGCTTCTGTCCCCCAGGGGCTTTACCACTTCCATTCTCATTCTGCTAGTAAGTGTTCCCATGCCCACCCTTCAAAGTTGGGTAGCATGATAATTTTAGTAGCTCAGATTGGTA
The DNA here is from genome assembly GCF_054644295.1 of Miniopterus natalensis. NCBI lineage: Eukaryota > Metazoa > Chordata > Mammalia > Chiroptera > Miniopteridae > Miniopterus > Miniopterus natalensis. The sequence continues at coordinate 14,051,467 of NC_142089.1, forward strand.
GAGTTTTTTGGTGGAAGAATTTCATAAAGTTGGGAGTTTCTGCTTTGAAATTCAGTGGTCTGTTATGGAAACTAACCCTGCAATTTCAGAGATTTGAGAACAGGCTTTTTTGAGACTCATAGGAAGTTCCTAAACCTGGCTGCCCATTGGAATTTTTCATGTTTGTTCAAAATACACCTTACACGTACTAAATCCAAACCCGCAGAGTGGAGCTCTAGGTGTTTGGTGGGAGTAGGTCAGGGCACCTGTGTGGGACATACTAGAGGAGCTTGTTTGCAGGTTCCTGGGCGAGAGGCCAGGATGTGCAGCTGTATTGTTAGTGTAGATTTAAAGCTCTTGTGGGAGATGAGGGCTCTCTCCCGAGTTGAAGTTCCTGTTGAAGGGAAGGTTACTCACCTGTGCAAGGACCCCTTTCTGTGACCCATTTCTGTCTGAAAACCAGACAAGGCTGTGACTCCCTTATTGCTTCCTGGTAGGCCGTCCTTTAGTGAAGTCACTTTCACCTTCCTTTCTGGCCCTAGCCAAGTTAATCTTGGTCATTCCCCCAGGTCTTTGGTCTCCTGCATTCCCAAATTCAGCTGCTGTTTTGGGGCTACCCCAAGTCCTTCTCTTCTGGTCAGTGTTTCATAGACTCTCAAGCTTTCTTTTACTTGCCTCTTGCCCCGTATTAGATCTAAGGCCTTCCTCCCACTTGTGTCCTGGGATCTTTTGTCCGTTGTTAATAGGAGATGGGCCAATGACTAAGGATGTGAAAGTAGCCCCACCAGCAAAGGGGCAGAAATGTGACAGACTGAAGGCAATTACTCTTGTTTTTGCTTTCAAGGTGTAATAATCATTCTTGATCCTTACATCTAGCCTAATGACTAGTAAAACACCTTCATGAGGATGTATGGATATGAATGTAAGTTCACTAGGATTTCAAGCAACTATTTTCCAGATATCTAGGACATGCCTTTATGATGTATCAGGTCACTTGAACCTACACCAATCTGGAGTTGGTTTTGTTCCCACAGGTCCCTTATGATGTGAATATCTTACTATTAATTCTAGATGTCATTTTTAAAAAAATCTCACAGCCCCCTTGATGGGGAGACAGAATAGTAGGAAATCTTCCAAACACCTTTTCCCTGGAACTAATAAAGATCAGAATGGCCAAGAGTTATTAGTCACTTCCCCTGCTGATCTGGGGAAAAGTTACTAAGAAAAGATAGCACCAAAGGTGGGAGCAGAAGCTTAGCCACTACAGCCAATTCTAATGAGATAATCGTCCCTTAACTTTGCCCACATTTCATAGCCATCTCAGGAAATAGTAAAGCATTCTAGTTAAATGAGATCTACAACCAGCTAGCTTGGTTTTGAACTCTGGATTCACCACTTACTGGCTTAGTAATTTGGGGGAAATTGTATAACCTTTCTGTGCTTCAGTTTCCTTGTTTGTAAAAGAGAGTTGTAGTAGCACCTACCTTCCAAGATTGTTGTGAGGATTACATGAGATCAAATTCAAACACATGGAATACTGCCCGAGACAGAGTAAGTACTCAATAAATTATTAAATTATTAATAATTAAACTATTATTGTGTTTCTAGGAACCGGAGTTTATTGAAGGAGGAGGACCCTGCCGTCCTTATCTCTGAGGTCCTAAGAAGGAAGTTTGCTCTGAAGGAAGAAGATATCAGTAGGAAAGGAAACTGACAGCACTCAGCTCTGCACACTCAGTCTCATGCTCCTGGAATTCCTTCAGTAGCTGCCTTTCTCACTGCAGATGTTTCTGCCTCTCCGTTAGTTTTCTGCAACAGTCTTGCCGAAAGCTGGAGCTTGGACTGAAAGAAGAGCTGGATTATATGTTTCACATACTTCAAACCTTAGCAGAAGCTAAGGCCCAATTTGAGCTGAGGCACTTGTTACAGGTAAATGTATAGATCGGAATGTTTCAGTCTAAAGGCTGAGCTATAAGTTTCTGGTTTTTCCTTGCCCTTGTGTGAAAATTGGTCCTGAATGAGTTAATTCACTGCATAGACCCCATAACTGGTCTCACAGGACACTTTGTGCCCAGCTGTCACTCTCAGCAGCTTCCTTGCAGCAGAGCAGAGCTGAGGGAGCTATCAGTGTTTATGTACATGTTCACAGGGCAGGAAAAATCCTATGCTGCTCCATCACAAACCAACACCAATGCCCAGCAATCACCCTCTCCTGTGTCCAACACCTAGATGTAGAGGTCAGGCCTCTGGACCAGCTGACATTTGGGCTGCATCTAGGAGGCCTGGGCTGTTTTTTTCTTAAATTTATTTTGTAATACTGTACAACCACATCTACCCTCCAAGGCCCTGGGGCCTCATTGGTTCCACTGATTGAACTTTTGCTCTTCCATGGACTTTAGTTTAAGCCCAGTAGGAAAGAGAAATCAGGAGGGGAAAGAAAATACCATCTTTCTTCCAGGCCCTTGACTGCTTCTTTGCATTGGGCCAAGGTTTGTACCCACACCATGCATGACTCAGACACCCTCAGGTCCCTTTCTCTGCAGTATGTATCCTGTGTGTTTGGGTTGAAGCACTACCTGACATTAAAAGAAGGATTTGGCAAGATACTGCATTTGCTGTGTCCATCTCTGAGTTAAAATCACCTAGTATCCCCCATGGGTACAGTTTTATAGTATATGAGCTTTCATTAATAGGCTCCTGGCTTCCCCCCATTCCTTTTAACGTCCTGCCTTTATAAAAGAAAACATCCTGCCCTAGCCAGTTTGGTGCAATGATTAGAGTGTCGGCCCTCGGACTAAAGGGTCCCAGGTCTGATTCTGGCCAAGGGCACGTACCTCGGCTGCAGGCCCAATCCTGGGCCCCGGCCAGGGCATGTGCAGGAGGCAACGAATTGATGTGTCTCTCTCACATCAATGTTTCTCTCTCCCTCCCCCTTCCACTCTCTCTGAAAAGCAATGGAAAAAATATCCTCAGGTGAGGAGTTTAAAAAAAAGAAAGCTTCCCTGAAAAGCTCTTGTACCTTTTTGTAGAGATATGGCCCTAAGCTCTTAAAGCAGTTCTATCTTATAACTTGGAAGCTTGCCCCTAGGAGTCTCTTAGGTACCACACCTGTATCACGGAAAACTGCTACCTGGTGGATAAAGTCTTGGGTAGAACAAAGGTCAAATTAGACTCCTGCTCAGATCAGACCCGGGCAGTGACAGCATCTAATATTAAAATGTTGCTTTTTAAAAAATAAAACTGGTAATGTTTTAATTACCATCAGAGCCAGTTTTGTAAACAGTCATTTATTTGGACTCAGTTTTACAAAGGGAGTTCTCTCCCACTTTGTAGAAGAGTGATATAGTCACATCCAGATTGTTATATAGCTCAGGAATTTTAAGGGAGAGATGTTTAAACAGAGAAGTTCAAAATGCTGTAAAGTCGCCATAAAAATAATAAATAAAACTGCCATCATTCTACCTTCCTCTTCTCTATCTGGATCCCTGCCCCTGTTTCCACTCAAAATAGTGTCAGGAATTAGTGGTCCCAAGCTTAGGTTGAGTAAGTATGATTACAACCAGAGATTAAAAGTATACACTATAAAAAGCAATATCCCAGTTAGGCAAATGAAAGGGCAAAGAAGTGGCTCAGTGCAGCTGAGTAAGGCCCTTTAGTGGAGGGATGAATACCCCTCCCCTGTCTCCTCAGTGCTCACCAGATTCATACAGGGAATGCACCAGCCACCTTTTCTTCAGGGAAAGGCATGATGCCAACCATATTGTCTCAATAAATGTCACTACCTGCTTTATTTACACAAAGAAAATGTTCAACAACAATAACGGCTTCATCCCATACCTACCCCTTACCCAAACTACTCCCCACCAACCTCTCCCCAAGATATTTTCCTATACCTGGCATTTCAAAAAGTATTTTTAAAACCAAACCCTCAAAGACATTTAGATTTGGTGCCTGATAACTTGATTACCTTCAGAGTCCTGGGTAAAGAGCAAATCAGGCTGCAAATTTAACAGAGTGGGCCTATCCTGGCACTGAGCCCAAAGGCTGTTAGGAAACTGCCCTAAGCCCTGGTTCCGGTTGTTGGTTACCTCTCGGAGAGGAGCTCTAGAGTTGTGAGCAATGACCCGCTGGCCCTGAGAATCCTCAGTGAAAAGCTGACTCCAGGAGTCCCTGTCATTCTTTTCGCTGTCCCAGGAAACCACAGGAACAGGACAAGAACTTTGTTTCACTGCTTCTGTGTTCTCTCCACTCCAGGACTCCCTGTATGTTTGAAAGAGGTCAGGGGCATGCCTATTTTCTTTGGCAGACATCTTTTCCAATTTAGGTTTGTCCAAGGGCTGATGGCTCTTGCCCCCTAGTGGTTTACTGCGTCTCTCCATACTTTGACAGTTCTTTTTCTTAGATCCATGAAGCCATTCCTTTTTCCAGGAAGAATCCATCTCTCCCTCCTTTTGGTCCATCAAGCAAGAACTTTCCAAGTCCTGGGTGAAGGAACAAGCTAGTGACTCTTGACTCTCACCAGCACAGACTAAGGTCTCAGGCTGGAACAAAGACAGCACAGTCAAGAATGGGGTTTCCATTCTGTGGTGGCCAGAAGCCTGCACAGACTGAGGAGAAAGTCCAGCTTCCTGGATGTCTGTAGGGGTTGAAGTAGCTAAAGGGGGTGCCACACAATCATCCCCCAAGCCCTGGATCAGATGGTCTAGCTGGGTTGCATCTTTCTTAGAATCTCTGTTGGTCTGACCTTCTATATACGATGAAACGCTCCTTTGATCACCACCATTTGTCTTTCCTAGTAAAACAGACATGAACAAATATTATTCTGCAGGAAAACTCTGCGCTGAGCAGGATTTAGCTGGCGTTTTCAGAAATCAGTATCAGCTACTATCACTACTTTGTACAGGGGTCTTAGACTCTTCACATACCTTTGTGGCTGAGCTTCCTGCTTTCAATCTCTGTATTCTCGTCTGAATGATCTTTCTAAAACAGATCTTATATATGCCTCTACTCAAATATATAGATGTTTCCCATGACCTACCTAATAAAGTCAAATATGACATATAATCAGACCACAGTCTCCTTTTCCAGCTGAGTTTTCATATATGGGGTTTGAGCTACTGATTTCCTTTCCTTCTCCAAGAATTATACTGCAGAAACTATGTTTTGTGAAAGAGTTCTCAATTTTGCCTAAGAATTCTATAGACTAGAATATACCAGAATTTTTGAATTTGAAATGGAAAGTGTTTTTGGGGGAAAAAGTCTGTCCTTGTTAAAGCAAAAGAGTTTAAGTTTTTGTTTGGAGTATGGAGAGTGCATTTCGACCGTTTATGCAAAGCAATTCTGGGAACCGCACCAAGAGTTGGAGCTCTTTCACCTGGCAGGAACCTTGCTCTGCAAGCCCTAGCCTGCTCTGAATCAGCTGGTCCCCTGAAGTGGGACATGCAAGCAAAGAATCGTCAAAGGATGATGAGACACAAGCCAACTTTATGCCAACTTTTCTAAGAAAAAAACCATTGTTGAACCTTGACTAATTTGAGAAGCTTCATACAAAAATATTATCAATTAATCTTACACAAACTACTCATTGTGACCAATCCAAGACACACCTAACTAAAGGTGGGTTCCCCTATATACCCTCAATCCCAAGTAAACCCTTCTTCACTGCTCTGACAGGGAATACAAATATTTAATATTAGACTGAGCAAAACAGAACCAGAAAAGTTTGTTTGTAAAAGCATGTATACGGCCAGGCGTGGCTCAGCGGTTGAGCATCGACCTAGGATCCAGGCGATCGGGGTTTGATTCCCAGTCAGGGCACATGCCCGGGTTGCAGTGCTCAATCAATGGCTCTCTCATCACTGATGTTTCTATCTCTCTCTCCCCCTCTCCTTTCCTCTCTCTGAAATCAATAAAGATATATTTAAAAAATAAAAATTAAAAAAAAGCATGTATATATTGCTTTTCAAAAGGCAATTTCTTGTTTTATAACCTCTTCTAAGAGGTGAGCTATGCACTGGTGTCTCCACTTATAAATGTTCCAGCATGAAAAAATGAACACACTTCTTTTTGCTCCCTGGGTGTGCCCAGGCAGGTCACCATACCTGGCTGCAAGGTGAAGAAGGAAGCAATGCTGGTCTGCCGAACGCCTGCAGGTGGAGTTCTTTCAGTAAAAGAGATCTTAGCCTTTCTCTCTCCAGGAAAGAGTGTTAGCATTTTGGTGTGTGACTTGATTAAATGTGTCTGAAAATGGGGAGAAAAACAATAGAGACTATTAATATCAAAACATTTGCCAGCCAGGAGAAACTCAATAAACACCAGTGGCCCCATGCTGGACCCTTGGACTCCACTCAGATCCTATTTCCTAGGTAGTTTTTGCTGTATACCATCTTCCACCATTTCCTGCAATACCGGTGGTGTGTTTTTCTCAGGAATCACATTCCAACTATAACCCAATCTTTCTGCTTCCTCATTGAAATCAGGCCAACTAAACAAATAGGATTTGTTAAAAGGATTCCAGGGATGAATTTATAGTTAAGACAATGATTCTATCAGCAGCAGTTGATGAATTTCGATAGTTTTCAGAGTCCCATAGTGGTTAAGAGCATGGCTCCTGCGTCACACAGCTTGGGTTCAAATCAATCCCAATTCTGGCACTGCCATTTAGCTGTATGACCCTCTGCAAGCTGCTTAATCTCTCCGTGTCTCATTCTCATGTGAGAAATGGGGACACATGACATTACCTATCCCACTGGGCAGTTATGAGGATTTGGTGAGTTAATTCACGAAAAATTCTTACACAGTCCCTGCCACTCAATAATAGTTGCATTCAATAATAGAAGGAAAAGCAATGAAACAGCATCAGTCTTACCAAACTTTCATTTCAGGCCCCGTTATACCACACAGCATGAAATGGAAGATGGGCCAGAGAGGTTTTGGAAGTGTCAGCTTTTATAACCTCATCTTTATTTAGTGTGATTTGTTTTTATTTCTATTTGCTTGTTGTGGAATGCCTGAGAAGTAGGGAGAATAGAGTTGTATTCAATTCATTTTGGCTGTAAAAGTCAAGGAAGAAATGGGATTTGCCAATATTCATGCAGCAAGTTAGAAGTAGGCATGAAACCTGAACCCAAATTATTAATTCTAGCCCAAAGCTGACTTCATTTTATTTTTACATCTGGAAACTAAAAAACTTAAGTGGTTAAATGAAAAAAGAAATTCTGGATTTAAAATTCATACTTTGACTTGTGATATTGGTATAGAACTTTCCCTTTTACTGTACAAAACTAGAAAACTGGGTAAGTTAAATGAAACAACTGATTTTAGGCAGTGGATAACAGACAGTGCAGGACTGTGATCCCGGAAAAGGATTTTTGAGAAGGAAAACAAATGAGGTAAGCCCCATGCCCTAGCTTTCTTCTTGGAAGCACTTGCCAGACTGCAATGTATAGAGTACCAGGCAGAGCACCACAGTCTCAATGAATGGAGTAAATTGAGATTAGAAGTTGAGGAAACTGAGGTGGCTGGGATTTTCCAGCACAGAGAAAACATTCAGGAATCTACATAGAGATCCCTTCAGGCTGTTACTGAATACTAACCTACACTTTGTTAGATGATACCCAAGAGCCAGAGCTTCCCAGCACTTCGGCTCCGAGTTCCCGACGAGTCTCCCGGACGGAATCGTCAGAGCGCGTTTTCTCTCCGCCCCGCCCCACACCTCGAGGCCTGGGGTCCCAGTCTCTGCGAATCCCCCCCGTCTTCCTTCCGCCCCCACTTTCTCTCCACCCTCCCCAAACTCCACTCCCTCTCGCCTTTGAATTCCCGAAGCTCTTCCTTTCTCAGTCCCCGACTTTACCTTCATCACCTCCGGGTCCCCCCCAAACCGCCCCTAACCCCTCCCCAAACCCCTCACGCTCCCACCGTCCCACCTGCACTTTCCGCCTCTTCAGCGCCGCCGCGTCCAGCCACACGCCGCAGGCCTCCTCCTCCTCCTCGGGGCCTGTTCGCCTCATGGCCGCTGAGGGCACCAAGCGAACCCGACGCGGGGCTAGGGCCCGGCCGCCTCAGGGAACAGCCCCAGCAGCCTCGGCCGACGTTCGTATCTCGCGCCAACTCCGGGGGCGGAGCTACGTCACGGCCGCCCGGCGCACGTACCGCCCCCAGCGTCCGCTCGGGCCCGGACCAAGCTCCGCCCCTTTTCCTAAGCCCCGCCCGACGCTGAACGACGACCCATCCCGTCCTGCGTGAAGCGCTTTTCCCGTTGCCAAGGGCGACGTGTTCTCTCTGCTCTTTTCATTCAAGGGTTGTGTTCCGGGAAATAAGCGTTCGCCGCTCTGCACAGGAACCGTGCATTTTCTTTTTGCCGAGTTAGTTGTGCTTTCTTATTGTAAATATAACCACCCCGGGGCTCAGGGTTTTCCTCGTCTCCGAGAGGAAGGGTGGAGTGGAAGCTCCGATCCGACTCCAAATCCGAGGTCCACACCACCGCCCGAAATGGTGAACATACTCTCGAGTTTATTAATTGTGTAATTCAAAGAAAGAAAATCTAAGCTTAACTACGAAACCACATGGGAGAGGATTTCGAAAATGTTAAGATGAAAACTAAAAACTTGGAGTCAAGAAGTAGCTTTCGGTCCCACCTTCATGGCTTACTGTGTGATTTTGGATTTTAAAGATCAAGTGAAGTGATGTTTGTGAAAGTACTTTGTAAATTCTGAAAGCCTCTCAGAAATGCAAAAATGATGGCATCCCCCTGTCCTTCCATCCCTAACCACAGTCTTTACAGATGTTTTATATATATGTATGTATATATTTCTTAGAAATTTGGGGGGTTTTCTTATCTGTACTTCCTAACTTTCCTTCGCTGTACATATATTGCTTGTGTGCTCTGAAAAAAGCAATATTATTAAAAGTTAACATGTAGCAATACCATGAAAAGTCATAAAATCCTCCTTGACTGAAGGAAAGACCAAAAAATGAAATTTATCAAATTACAAAATGGGATATGTATATTTTTTAAACATTCTTTTAACTTCTAAAAATTACTTAAGAAAACTGCCCTCCACTTCCATGTCTCCCCCCTCCAAAAAAGTTCACACATATAGTGTATAAGGCCCCAATGTCACCTCAGGGAAAGATAAAACAAACAAAACCACACCATGAGAAGGCCCATGGGTCTCCCTGGAACAGGAGACAGAAAACAAAGAGGCAGCTGTTGTCACAGTAACTTTATTGCATCCAGGACATACCAGAGTCCAGGCCACCCCGAGCTCCAGTCCCACTGGACTCCTTCCATACCTCCCGGCCTTTGTACAGGTTTTCCCCTCTACCTGGAATGCCCCTCCTCTTCCCCAGCTGCAAACTCCTATTCACCCTTCCCAACTCAAGACCCCGAGGCCCCAGGCCATACTGATTACCCCCTCCTCAGTGCTTCCCCTGACAGTTCATTCCAATATTAAAGTCTCTGATTCTGCATTGAGCCACATGGGCCCACTCAGTGGCCTGCGTCTGAGCAGAAGCCCTGGGAACACTGAATGGATAACTGAATCGTGGACAAGGGAACCAGGAGAATGACTGAGAACAGAATGCATGGAACAGAGGCCAAAGCTAGGAGGGCTGGGCTCACTGTCCGGGACAGTGACAGAGGTATGGGGCACTCGATGGGATCCAACTGCACCTGGCACAATCTTTACCTTTGGGGACTCTGAAGCTCCAAAGCCCCAGGCGTGGGTTCAAACAATGGTAATATCCTGCACACATTTTGGCCCTGCCCTTTCCCTATCCACCAATGAAATCTGGGTACATGGGAGTTGCTGAGGCCTCCTCTGCCTCTCAGATCAAATCTAACTCTGGCCTAAATTCCACCGCCACCCCCTCCCAGACAATCTGGAAGCCTCAAACCAGAATCCTGGCCCCAGCTGACCCTCCTAGCCTCAACCCGAGTGAGAGGCAATCAGAGGGGGCAAACCAGGGTGGCTGCATCTTCATCTCTTTCTCTCTCTCAAGTCAGGGAGCTAGGGCAGGCCCAGGAGTTGACCCCAGCAGCTCCAAGTCAATCCCTAAATCCAAGCACTAGCCAACACCACCCTTGGCAGCTGAGGCGTACGCACAGAGTCACCGTAATCCAGACACAAACAACTTTACCAGGCCTTGTTCCTATGTGGAGCCAAGCCTGGACCCCTGGGCTCCCACTCTACCTCCCTCCCTACCAGCTGCCACCTCCCTTCACTGGGTCTTCTGATCCAGTTTGCGCCGTACCAGCTGGCTCAGGAGGAACGCGGTGAGGACACTGCTGCCCACGGTAAGCAGGAAGAGGCCGGAGAAGTTGTGGGGCCAGCGGGTATGCAGTGGCTCATATATGGCCCGCCGGGCCTCATAGTCCAGCGCCACAGCCTCCAGCTGAGCCAGTGTGCACAACACCAAGAAGACATGGAAGAGCTGGTGGCCCTGCCCAAAGAGGTGGCAGCTGCCAGGGAACCAGCGCTCAGGCATCAGGGCCGAGAAGAAAGCAGCAGCCAACAGGAAGAAGATGACCTGGCACTTGTGGTAGAGAAGAGCAAGGTCATCCGTGGCAGGGTTGGGGGACACCAGGATGCGGTGTGCCACCGGGCTGATGTCCAGCGCATAGGCGAGCGCCGAGGGCACCTCCTGGCACGTGCGGCCCAGCAGGCCGGGCTTCTGGATGTACTTGTTGTAGCACGAGCCGGTGCAGGAAAGCCAGGCGAGAAAGGCGGCCGTGGGCAGGAAAATGGTCTGCACCTGGGCGTGCCAGGCAGGCTCGATGGCATAGTAGAAGTGTGCCAGGGCACTGCCAAACTGGTACACGGCCACACCCACGTAGTCCAGAAAGAAGAAGCTGTAGTGCCAGAACTCGGACTTGGCCTGCAGGAGGTGAGCCAAGGCACTGAGGAAGAGGTAGGTGAAGGAGGCGAGGACGATGATGAAGAGGGGCAGCGCATGGGGGTCTCCCCAGAAGTCCACGGTGCCCACGAAGACGGCCAGCCGCAGCAGCAGCACCAGGGCCGCCAGCAGGTGGGTCCAGACGTTGACCGCCTCGTTGTGCTGCTGGAACAGCGTGCGGAAGTAGAAGCGCCACGTCTGGTGCAGCGGCCGGTAGCCCACGTAGATGTACGGCTTCCAGAAGAGGCGGGGCACCATGGCCCGGTCCACCGTGAACACAGGCTCTGGCTGCGCCGGCCGAGGCTCCTGGGGGACCTGCCACAAACTGGGCAGGAGGTGGCCAAGCTTCTGGGCCACCATGGTGGCCATGGCTGTGGGCTGGGGAGGGAGCTGGGGGACGGAGCAGAGCAAAGTCAGGGGCTGGTGGCCTTCCCCCCTCGCCCCCATGCCCTCCTCCCTGCCCCCTTATCCCCACACTGACTTTCAGAAGAAAGGAGTCGTCCCGGGGGAAAGCTTAGCTCTGACTCATGACTGTCCTGCTCCCTGATGTATCCCAAACGCCTAGAACACTGCCTGGCACATAACAGGTGCTCAATATTTGTTTGAGGAATGCATTAATTAATAAGGTTCAATACCTCAGCCATTTCTTTTCTAGTCCAAGGGCCACACAGCAGCCCCCATTGTTTTCTCCTGTGTTTACGCCGCCATCAGTGCTCACCTGGTGGTGACAATGACCTTGCTAACAGACCAGCTGCCTCTATCTTTAGCCCCTTCAGTCTCCCACTGACCCTTCATTACCTTACATGATCTAGCCCCTGCTACCTTTTCTAGCCTTACTGCTCAACCACAATGCATTCAAATCCAGCCACAGCCTCACCAACCCCCTGGGCCTGTTTCACATATCTATATCTTTGCATAAGCTGTTCCCTCCACCCAAAACATTTTCCTCATCTTGCCTATCTGGCAAACTTACATTCATCCCTCAAAACCCATTTCTTCTGTGATATTTTCCCTGGCCCCTTGAACCTTGAATGATGACCTCTCTAGTTGAGTTCCTACCATCAGATACATGTCCTTTGACCATACAACACTTCTCATGGGCATTAAAATTGTTACTGTGAGCTCATTGAGGGTAGGCAGTTTGTCTTACTATTTTGTGAACCCCTGATGCTTAGCAGGTGGCTGACACTCAATGTTTGCTGAGTCAAAAAACAGCAGCATCCTGATAATACTTCATACCCTTCAAGGCCCAACTAAAAAAGCCACTTTTTTGCTGAAAGTCCCCAGGAATAACTGATCCTTATAAAAAGAGCCCTTTCCCTCAGCCATATCCCCCACTCAGGAGTTCCCTCCTCCAGCCCTTCCACCCCAGCCATGGTTGCCAATTCCAAAAAAATCAAATATAACCCCTCACCCCAGCATTCAAGGCTTCATGACCTGCTCCCACCCTCATTTTCCACCTAACACAAATGTCACACCCTATACCAACTGCCTTTCCCTACATAAGCTGCCACCTCCAGGGGCCCTCCTTACTGCACCCACCCACTTTCCCCTGTGGGAAGCTTATAATGGGTTATACAATTTAGCATTTACAATTCATTCATCCATTCACTTAGCAAACTCTGAGCTCCTCTTCTGCCTCAGGTCCTGTGCTGGATCCAGGGAGGGCAGAGTGGAAAAGTGAGCACTGCCCTCAGGAACATCATGATATGGTAGAGGTTTTCCTTTTAGAAAGGAAAACAAATCATAGCGAATACTTATACAGCACTTGCAATGTGCCAGGCACTGTTTTAAGCATTGTGATTGACTCATTTACACTTCCTAATACGCTGTGAAGTTGACACTATCTTTATTCCCATTTTTTGGATAAGGAAACTGAGCCACAGAGAAGTGCCCTACTACCCACCTAGCTGGGAAGCAGCAGAGGTACAATGAAAATTCTGTTTCCAATCTTAACCATTACCCTAAACTGCCCTTTGCAAGATAAGGTAGCAAGTGCCATTAATCACTTTGTAATTATATGCTATAGTTTTTTATAGCATTTGCCTGGTACCAGCTGCTTTATTCAGGCTTATCAATTATTCACCGTGTCATTCATTAAATCAAATATCTACTGAAAAACTAGCACCTGCCAGACAACTCCCCTCCATCAAATAAATTCCCTCCAACAAGCTTACTGAACTCAGCATCCAGGTTTTCTGTCCATCATTCATCAGATTTTATTACAACTACCTTTGCATCAGATTTTATTACGGCTACTCTTGCGCTGCAAGTGGCAAGGAGACCTGGGCAGGAAAAGTATTCATGTTCTCTGCCACCAGCAGCACCAGGGTCACCCCAAAACCACTCAGTAATTCCCACACGGTCCAAGTAAATGTAAAGAGCTTGCTATGCAAAGGCATCATCAAGACAAGCCCCCAGGCCACACTCTCCTCACCCCCAGCTGGATCTGCGTCTGCAAGCGCCTCCCACATTACACTTCTGGCATCTCTCTGGTCTGTAGCCTTTCCTAGTTCGTGGGGAGGCAGGTGTGAAAGAAGTCATTACTCTACTGCATGAGGGATGCTCGGACAGGGGACTCCAGGACTCTTGCACTTCCTATTCCCCAGAGGGCCTGGCCCAGAGCAGGTTTAGGAAGCAGACCTTACTGAGGGACTAATTAATGGGACCACTTTCATCCAGAGCACAAGAACACCCCGGCCTGCCTTGGTGGTTGGGGAGCCAACATTGGACTTCTCCTCCCCAAGAAACCGAGCTTCAGCCTCAACAGTCTGGCCTCCACCCTTGTCTACAACTTTGTCTTCCCATCTCAGAACCTCAGGGAGCCAAAAAAGGCTTCTGAAAGCATCTCATGCAGCTCCTCTGAGGGAAGAAAAACCCAGTGACAGGAAGGCCTTTTCCAGAATTGCCCAGTCCGATGAGGTTTCAATCCCACCACAAAGACGAGCGAAGGCTAGTTCCTGGGTCTCTGTAATGCATTATGTCAGTCAAATGCTCCATATCCCACTCTTAGAACTTCCCAAGGCATCACAGCATACTAAAGGCTCTGAGAAGTCCTGCAGCAAAGAACCTTGCTTCACTTTGTTATTGAACCTACATTTGCCAAGCTTATGTAACCAAGAATTCCTTTCCCAGTAATAATTATATTATAAAGCCAGCTGATATGTAATAAGTGTTTACAGTGTGCTTACTCTTTACTACTTTGTTGCAATTAATTCTCATAACTAGCCTGTGAGGTAGATATTATTATGCCAACTTTGTTGTTGAGGATAGTGAAATTCAGAGAGGTGGGCTTCTTACCCAAGGTCACCCAGAGACAGAGAGAGAGAGGTGGAGCCAAGAGTGGACCCAGCTCTCTGCAGAGCACATTCTCTTAGCTGCTCTGCTGCTGCCCAGCCCCCTGTCACACCTATCTGCATCCCACAGAACTACTTTGCAAAATACTGGTCTAAAGCAGGCAACCAAATCCTTTCCTGTAAATTACTCTCTTAGGCTTCTAGCAACTGACTCACATCCAGGGACCTCAGTCTCCCCCAGTTAGCAGCTACCCACTGGCTCTGCATCAGTGAAACCCTGGCTCACAGCTACCTTCTCATTCACAGCCTTCCCCCTCTCCCCCAGGAACAGTGGGCCCTAAACACAGAACCCAGAGGCCACATACTGAGATGACAGAGGTCCTGCCATCCTGTTTCCTTTAGACCTCAGCTAGAGACCCCAGTCCATCTGAACAGGTCTATTTTCAGAATTAGTACCCATATCTTGACTCCATGACAAAGGGTCCTGGATTCAAGGGAAAGGAGCAGGGGCAGGGTTTCAGCGCGAGCTGGAAGGATGAGGGTGGGTATCCAGAGGACATCCTCAAGGCAATCTCTGAGTAGTCTGCCCACCAGGCTGCCAGGACCTGCCTATTCCAGGCAGCTTGCCCCAGCCCAGCACAGCTCCATGGCCCCTTTGCACAGCTTACCTAGGGGTTTCTCTAGAGCCTGAGGCTGATGACTTCTGCTGTGGGACTGGGCAAATTAGCCAGATACCACGCACTGGGTGGCACTTTCACAGGTAAGGGTCACTGAGGGCAGGGTTTCCAGGGACTGGAGGTATCTTGTGTGATGTCACCAGAGGGGTGGAGCTAAAAACAACCTCCACTCCTCTCCCCTCCCCCCATGACCGCTCCCACATTGGTCAAATCCAGGCTGAACTCTGCCCTCCTAGCCAGACCTCAGCTGCCAAAGGAAACTCATCATTAACCTCCGCATGAAACATGGGGGAAACCAGAGCCTGGCTGAAAAGCTAGGACTTACCCAAGAGCGCACAGCCAGAGAGGCAAAGTGGGGCTGAGATCAGGTGTCCAGGGCGTGGTTGTTGAATGTCAGGCAACCTTGACTGGCTTGTGTCCTCTATTCAGTGGGAAACAGAATAAAAGGGAGTTAGGAAGAAAAAAGAAAGCAGGTTCTATACAGGCTCATGAAGGAGATGGACTTTAGACTCAGGCAAACCAAGTTTGACTAGATTCCGTAACATACGAGCTCTGTGATCTGAGCCAAGTGATTCACCTTCTCTGATCCTCAGGCCCCTCATGGCATTACAATATTATCTACCTCACAGAGTGCCGGGAAGGTTAAATGTATTAGAACAAACTTTTAGCACAGTTTAGGGACTCAATAAACGACTGCTATTGTTATTATTAATAGTAGTAATTAATTATTAAAAATAGTAGTAGTATTGAAAATATCCCTAGCCTGACAGATTTGCTTGGGATCCTCTAAAAAAACTCAGGCCCAGCCCAGCATGACTCAGCAGTTGAGCATCGACCTAGGATCCAGGCGATCGGGGTTCAATTCCTGGTCAGGACACATGCCTGGGTTGTGGGCTCGATCCTCAGTCGGGTGTGCAGGAGGCAGCCGATCAATGACTCTCATCATTAATGTTTCTATCTCTCTCTCTCCCCCTCTCCCTTCCTCTCTCCGAAATCAATAAAGATATATATAAAATAAAAACAAAACAAAACAAAACAAAAAAAACCCTCAGTCCTCTTTTAGCTCTCAATAGCTAATTCCACTGGATTTGGGGCCTTCAGAAAGTTAACTGTGTCTCTTTAAATATTTACCTTTCTCTGAGGGTACATTTAGTGACCAGGGACATTTGGCTAGATATTGGACCTCTGGGGACACTGACCTTATTAAATAAATTGTTCTCAGCAAAGACCATTCAGAGTAACCCCTCTGGATTCACAGAGCTCTGAAGATTTACACTTGCCCACAGGCCCAAGAGAGGTGGCTGGGAAATGAAACCCCCAAGGGAAAGGTGGTAGCCCCATAGCCCCAGCAGCCCCAGCAGCCCCATCCCTGAACAAGCAGGGGAAGAGTAAAGGAGGTAAACTGTGCCAGCAGGTAATCCAAAAGGCATGTGGCCTGGCCAGGCATGTCTTGCAAGTTCGGGAGGTTTTCAGGTTTGCAGAGCCTCAGACCCGAAATCTCCGAAGCCATGGTGGGAGTTCCTGTCACACTGAGCAGCTCCTTCCCCCTCTCCTCTCCCATCTCCCCAGCCTTCCCAATTTACATTCCCCTTTTCCTAAGCTGAAGATCAACCTCCCCACCTCGTTCCTCAGCCAAGGCTTGCCACCCTCTGGTCCCTCCACCAGATACACACTGTCAGAGTCCACTAAGACCTCTGGGGGCAAAACAGAGGATTAGGTTGTGGGGCGGGGTAGCAAATGCACTCTGGAGCGGGAGAGCGCCAGGTTATAGCATCCCACAGATTTTACTCAGTGTCTGCTACATGCCAGATACAAGGATCGATACCAGCACGTGTTGAATGAAACAGACAGGCTCCCTGCCCTGACAAACAAACCGAACAAACCAAATGCCCGAGGGCCTAAGAAAATCCAGCTCATCGAGAAGCCACCAAGGTGGTGACTGAGAGAACTGCTGCCCCAAGGGACAGCATCCACCACTCACCTCTGGCACACTATTTCAAAAGAAGCCTGGCGCCCATTTTTATGTGAGGATGGGATTTCAAGACTGGAACTTACCAGCTGTGCAACTTACCTCTCTGAGCCTATTTTCCTCATTTATAATCAGAGAATAACAATTAACTACCTCAAGGGTTCTTGCAAAAGCAAAATAGTCACAGATGCTGGGTGTTGGCTCTGGCACAGCCTTGGTTCCACTGTTTTTGTTGGGTTCTATTCCTGGCTCAGCCATTCAATCCCTGTGACCTTGGGCAAGTCTGTTCCCCTCTTGGCTCTTTTTCTCCAAATATCCAGGAGAGTGAGTTCACCATGACTTCAAAGGGTCCTTCAGGCCCTGAGACATTCCAATATTTGTTTTAGGCCTACTATGTGCCAGGCCTGGAGCTTCCAAAGTGAACAAAGCAGTTAAAATACCACCCTCATATAATCAATAGTCTAGCCCATTAACAGTTAAGGGTAACACCTAAGGATATTAATATCCTGATGTCTTGGAGTTTAATACCCTAACTAAATAACACCTAGCTATTATAAATATTATTTGGTTATAATTCCACTTCTTCTTTTGTCTCCTCTGGTATGCAAAATACAGTTGACCCTTGAACAGCACGGGTTTGAACTGCGCAAGTCCATTTACACATGGATTTTTTTTTTCCAATAAATAAGTACGGTACTGTAAGTGTATTTGCCTTATGATTTCCCTAATAACATTTTCATTTCTCTAGCTTACGTTATTGTGAGAATACAGTATATAATACATATAACATACAAAATACGTGTTAATCAATTGATTATGTTATTGGTAGGCTTCCAGTCAACAGTAGGCTATTAGTAGTTAAATTTGGGGGGGAATCAAAAGTTTATAAGCAGCCTGGCCGGGCGTGGTTCAGTGGTTGAGCATCAACCTAGGATCCAGGAGCCCACAGTTCGATTCCCGGTCAGGGTACATGCCCGGGTTGTGGGCTCGATCCCCAATTGGGGCATGCAGGAGGCAGCCGATCAATGACAACTTTTTCATCATTGATGTTTCTCTCTCTCTCTCTCCCTTTTCCTTCCTCTCTCTGAAATCAGTAAAGATATATCAAAAAAAAAGTTTATAAGCAGATTTTTGACTGGGGGGGCAGTGCCCCGACCCCCTCCTTGTTCAAGGGTCAAATGCAATGTTGCTTTTCTAGGCTCTGATTGCTCAGCACACTCCCTTAGAGTCAACTTTATCTTGCCATGGAAAGCAAAGTGTAGCCTCATTAAATACAAATAATAGTAGGACCAGGCCTGTGTTCACAGTAGGATTGTCAGAGGTAAATCCTCTTGAGGGACACTGACAAGGATGACACGGTATGGCAGGGCCTGAAATGTTAATAAGATTAGGCACCAACATTAATAATTTACAGTCCCTTGCTGCTTACAAAGAACTATCATTAATAATTTACAGGGGCTTGCTGTTTACAATCCTTTCGATCTGCATCTAAACTGGTGTCACAACTCCAGAGGCAGGACGGCAGAGCACAGGGCATCCATCTAACTCTAAACCCAGTTCTCTCGTCCTTCATCCACTGTGGCCAACTCCCAGGCACTCAGTGGGTGGCCACACATTACACAGGCAAAGTTTTCATCCCTGGTTGGCAGCAACTGGGTCACCTCCCTGAATGCAAACCAGTTCCCCAACTCAGCCCAATGTGTTTAAAGAAAATGTCTTCCAAAACTGAACAGAAACCACTTTTGCTTTTTTGTAACTGTACTTAGGGCCTCCATTTGTACTGAAAAGTGTGATCTGAATGAAATAAATAACTCTTAAAGGAACTCTTCCGTGGAGCTCAGGCTCACAAATGCTCTGAGCACAGGGAAGAACCTGGAGGAAAGCAGGCCCAGAGAGGCTGGATAAGCTGGCTACAGTCACCCAGCATGGGAAACAGAAAAGAGCCTGAGTTTCACCACTAACCAGCCAGAAGCCCCCTGGGCATGAGAACTGAGGCAAGAGAGGGGCACGCTCTTACCAAAGGGCCCAGAGGTGGCACAAGCCCCACGACGGGAGGCTGGGTCCCTCCGGGACAGACTGCTGGGCCATCCACCCAGGTGCAACCAGGCTCTGAGAATCCACTGAACTCTCCAACTCCCCAGCCCCGGCCTGACCGGCCGCGCACTCCAGGCGGGCCTGCAGGGGCTGTCCCCGGGGAACCTCGGGGTCCTCAAAGCCGCAGGCTTGAGTCAAACGCTGTGGGCGGTGTGGCGCTCCATCTTCCGCTTCCCTTACTGCGGGGGGGGGGGGGACCCCGTGCTCTCCAGACACCAACGGAAGCTCCCCACCGCCCCGGGCCCAGGCTCCTTGGGAGCAAGAGCCCCTCTGGGCCCCCAGCGGTGCAGTTCCCACAGTTCCCGATTTCCCAGCAGGGACTCTCCTCACGGTACCCAGCTCCAGGCACTCA
Source organism: Miniopterus natalensis (assembly GCF_054644295.1). Classification (NCBI taxonomy): domain Eukaryota; kingdom Metazoa; phylum Chordata; class Mammalia; order Chiroptera; family Miniopteridae; genus Miniopterus; species Miniopterus natalensis. The sequence goes on from NC_142089.1 coordinate 14,070,730, forward strand.
CACCCCCTTTTGCCCCTAGAGTCTCCCTCGATTCCTCCTGGGACGAAGCGGGAGCTCCTCTCCCCGGGCCCCGCGCCCCGCGCCCCCCCTCCCCCGTCGCGCCTCCCTCCCGCTCCCTCCAGCTGCGCGGTGGCGCCGCCTCCAGCCGGTTTCCCCTGGCGTCCGGAGGAGCCCCAGCTCCGGCGACGCGGTCCTGCCTCCCCTCTCTCTCCCCACGGGCCCTCACTCTCACCCTCACCCTCACCCTCACTGTCCGGGGCTGCGCGCTGCACCCCGCGCCCCGCGGGAGCACCCCCGCCGCGCTCCGCCCGCTCCTGCAGCGCCCCGAGCCGGGTACCTGCGGCGGGCCCGCGGCGCTGGGCAGGCGGCCGAGCGCGTCTGGACCGCGGGCGCGCAGATAAAAGGGTGGCCCCACCCCGAGCCGGGGGAGGGCCGGGCAGATCCGGGGGACTCCGGTGCGGACTCCGCCCGCCGAGGAGGGGCCGGTCGCCAGCTTCTCCCCCCGCGTCCACTTGTTGCATGCGGAGGCGAGAAGGTCACGCACAGGATGGAGTCCGGGGAGTTTCTGTGGTCACTGTGCAGACAGGGAAACGGGGGCCAGAGAGCAGAAGTTGTTGTCCAAGTCCCGGGGCTCAGCTGCGGAGGCTCCAAACGAGCGGTTCCCACTTGCAGCGGACCCGAACCACCGGCTCTCCGGGCTGGGCCTTGCTGACTTTATCCTGAAGGAGCAAGTCGTGGCAGGAGCAGGACAAGTTTCCCAGCTAGAGGCCAGGCTAGGCCCCGAAGCCACTTAAACCCCCACACCACACCGCTCCCTAAGCTACTTCTGCTTGAGATAATGCCTAGCCTTCCCCATTTTCATCTCTGCCTGGGGGCTCCACCCCACCTCTGCACCCCCTTATACTCAAGTTCCTACCTAAAACCCTCTCCTTGGGCAGCGTCCCTTGATTTGCCCACCCCCAGGCACTTTGTTTGGACCTGTATTAAAACACCCACTCTCTACTCCCTAATGTAAGTGTACATCTCCCCCAGGAGTGGGAACACCAAAAGGTGAGGGGGTCCCTGCACATAGTAGGCTCTCAGTAAATGTCAGACTAACAATGGCAGGCATTGTCCACTCCTCAGGTGTGCAAAGACCTGGACCAAGCAGACTAGGGAGACACCCCACCCATCTTGGGAGCACACAGCCTGATGGATCTGTCCTTGCCCTACCTCTAACTCACCATGTGACCTTGGGCAAGTCTCCTTGTTCTCTATGGGCCTCAGTTTTATTACATGTAAAATGGAGCTAATACTGCCCTGGCTGGGTGGCTCAGTTGGTTGGAGCGTTGCTCCAAATTGTTTCAGGTTCCATTTCCAGTCAGGGCACATACCTGGGTTGTTCTCTGGTTGGGGCTCATACAGAAGGTGGCTGATCAATATTTCTCTCTCACGTCGATGTTTTCTCTCTCTCTCCCTTTCTTTCTCGCTGAAAATCAATAAAAAAACATATTCTTGAGGGAGGATTAAAAAAAAACCTGGAGCCCGGCTGGGTGTGGCTCAGCAGTTGAGCATCGACCTAGAATCCAGGAGAGCCAGGTTCGATTCCCGGTCAGGGCACATGCCTGGGTTGCGGGCTCCATCCCCAGTCAGGGGCATGCAGGAGGCAGCAGATCAATGATGACTCTCTAATCATTGATGCTTCTATCTCCCTCTCCCTCCCCTTTCCTCTCTCTAAAATCAATCAAGATATATTAAATGAATGAATGAATGAATGAATGAATAAATAAATAAATGACTTGCTACTGCTCTCCAAATTTTCAAAAACAAAACAAAAAAAACCCTGGAGATAATACCAACCTGACAGGATTGTTAAGAGGATTAAATAAAACAATGGATGTGAAGATTCTTTGTCAACTGCAATGTACTAGAGGATCGTATATTTCTTTACTATAACAAAGTGCATATAATCATAAAATGATAGGATGAAACAGGTCTCCACTTCAACAAATTTAGGCAAACCTATAGAAATTAATTAAATCTCCATTACCCATGGGGATAAGAAAAGTGTCATAGAAAATCTAATCATTTAGAAAAGGTAGGGTATAGGAATGAAAACAAGTAAGGACATTATGGAGATTATATTCTATAAGATGGAATATATTCTATAATAGTGAATAAAAATGTAGAACTTGGAAGGTCACTTGAATTCAGCTTCCATTTTTGGAACACCTGCTCTGTACTGGGCTTACTTTTAAAGCTACAATTTATTGCCCTAGCTGGCTTGGCTCAGTGGTTAGAACATCGGCCTGCAGACTGAAGGGTCCCGGGTTCAATCCCAGCCAAGGGCACATACCTCAGTTGCAGGCTCCAACCCCAGGGCCACTTGCGGGAGGCAGCCAATCGATGTGTCTCTTTCATGTCAATGTTTCTCTCTCTCCCTTCTACCCTCTCTGAAAATCAACAGAAAAAATATTCTCCAATGAGAGTTAAAAATAAAGTAAAATAAAGCTACAATTTATTAAGCTCTTCTTATGTGCACAGCCATGCCCTAAGCAGTTGCCATGACTACTTTCTTTGATCCAGACAACTCTATTAACCCATTTTACAAATTGGGAAACTGAGGCTCAGAAAGAGGACATGGGACTGATATTATCTTATTTAGCCTCATGCGTGCATCCCTGTGAGGGGAGTGTGATGACCCCCATTTTATGGAAAGAAAAACTGAGGCCGTGAGGGGAGACATGATGTACTTAGTCCAGGTCACATAGCTTCCAATGTATTCAGGCTTTGAGAAATGGACCTGGAGTTATGCGTGGAGAGAAAAGCCACTTAACCATGAAGCCTGGCTGTGGGTATTTAAGAGCTGAATGTTAAACATTATAAAGTAAAAACAGTGATCAGTTAGGGAGCACTTACCGTGTGCCAGGCCTCATGTAAAGCCCCTCGCATGCACTGTAGGCCCATGAGGGGTGCTGTCATTATCTCAGTTTGTAGATAAGGAAACCGGCTTGGGAAGATGTTACTTACCCAAGGCCACTCGCTTGGCTAGTGTTAGGCAAGAATGCAAGCCCAGTTCCTCTCTGCTGCGGAGTGCTGGTATCAGGGAGCGAAGCTGGGGGCCAGGGCCCTTTCTTTCGTGCTCTGCTCTGCTCTAATTCCTTTAGCACAGCCAAGAGCTCCTCTCTTCCTATCTTCCCCCTCCCCGGCTTAGGCCAGGGGACGTACAGTGACTCCCTGAGTGAGGTACAGTGACTCCCCTGCTCTAGGAGCCCAAAGCCCCATCATTGTGTCAACCCTGGAAGGGGAACCTGTTGGGTCACCTGTGCATTATCCAGCTGTCCTCCCCCGTGACAGGGTCAGGCTTTAGAGGAACGGGGCCTCCAGCGAGACTGGATTCTTGGACATGCCTACATCAGGTACTTTAAAGGAGTCAAAAGCCTTCACAAGTCAGACCATCAGGAAGGGCTTTAGTGGACCCAAAGTAAGCGTAAGGATGAACGTGGGTCCTGAACTCATTACTGTCTTTTCCCCCAAACACGGGCATCATTTATTGGGTGAGGCAAAGCACTGAAGCATGTAAGTGCATTCTGCCTGGGAACAGCCCTCACCCAGCGGTGTGTCGAAGCTGCTGGTAAAGCCCCAGCCTCCTGTCCAGGAGAAGATCATCGGGGAGAGGCGTTCTCTTTGCACCTCAGTCCCGAACCCAGGCTCCGCCGCCTAAGCAGCAGCCTGGGAGACGCACCCTCCTCCGCGCTTTGCCTCCTTCCGTCTCGCTGTCCCCACTCCCTCCCTTGGCTTCCTGGAGTCACCTTCCAAACAGGCTACATGCACCTAAGTCTCTGTCTCAGGCTCTGCTTTGGGGGAGACCAGACCAAGGCTTCTAGGAAAGCACCCCTACCCCCCAACAAGAGAGAGAGTCCGCCTTAAACCCCTGCCAAGCCTGGAAAACATGAACACTAGCTCGACAGTGGGTTAAGGGGGACCTTTCCTGCCCCTGGAGCCTCCTCCTGAGAGCCCTGGAGGGGTCCGAGCCACAGGGCGGGAAGCCGGGTGGGGCTCAAAGGGCAGAAATAGACACGCGGGCCTCGCCCTCTTTTCCTGCTCCAGCCTCAAAGTCGCCAACACATTCCCACCTCGTTACCTTTGCACTTGAAGTTGCTTCTGCCTGGGACTCACTTTGCACCAGAGGGACCAAGTACATCATTTCTGGGGCCCTGTACAAAATGAAAACACAGGCCTTCATTCAAAATTTAAACATTTCAAGATAGCGACAGCAAAACATTAAACCAAGCGTGGGACCTGGCGGAGCGCAGGGCCCTGTGTGACTGCACAGGTCTCGTGGCCTTGAAGCTGCATGACCGGCTGCTCCACTTCCTTCAGGTCTCTGTTTAAGTGTCACCTTATTAGGCTTTCCCTGACTACCTATATAAGCTGGCACCTAATGCCCACCGAGCAATGTGTAAAAGGCCTGTTCCCCTTGCCGCCTGAGTGAGGTATCCAACCTTTTGATCTCTGCTAACTTGCTAGGTGAAAACTGGAGTCTTGGTTTTCTTTTACTTCGCATTTCTCCTAGTATGAGCGAGGCTGAATGTCCACTGAGACACAGTTTTGAATGCTGCAGCGTGGAAGAGTGCGTCTGGGTTCATGCAGGACCCACAGCTCCCTGTGGAACAATCACAGGTGGCCGTGCATGATGCAGACACACAGGATCTTATCCCCAAGGGCACAGCCAGCATGGTGGGCTGGGTAAAAGCCACTGGAAGGTCTGTTTACCCTGAGAAGGGAGACCGTCCATCTCCCCTTATTAATGCCAAGTGGGCCACCCAAGATGAAGCAGCTGATATGCTTTTATGCAAGCCATTCGGGACTGGCTTTATGATGACCCAGATATTTACATGCTGACTATCCCTGTTACCCAGATCGTGGTAAGCGTTGAGAAACAAATATTTGGTGGCCAACACTAGTGGCCATCACACAGAGCATCTGGTTTGTGCCTGGCTCTCTGCTCAGTCCTAGGAAAAGGAAGATGAATTAGATGTTGTCCCTACCCTCAGCGTTTGTCATGGTCCTGCATGATCAGTGTAATCCTTTGGGGGAAGATTAATCACTTAAATAATCACTTAAAAATTTTAAAAATAGGTTTTATTGATTTTAGAGAGAGCAGAAGGGAGAGGGATAGAGATAGAAACATTGATGATGAGAGAGAAACATCTATTGGCTGCCTCCTGCAGGCCCACTATTGGGAAATGAGCCTGTAACCTGGGCATGTGCCCTGACTGGGGATCGAACTGCTGGCCTCTTGGTTCATGGGCTGACTCTCAACCACTGAGCCATACCAGCCAGGCAATAATCACTTGTTTAAAATTTTTATTTATTGATTTTTAGAGAGAGAGGAAGGGAGACAGAGGGGGGAGGGGACACCAACTTGTCATTCCACTTTTTTACGCATTCATTTTTTTGATTCTTGTATATGCCCTGACCGGTATCAAACCTACAACCTTGACGTATAGTGACGAAGCTCTAACCAACTGACCTACCTGGCCAAGGCTGATCCTAAAATTTATATAAAAATGCAAAGAATCCAAAATAGTCAAAACAATTCTGAAAATAGAGAACAAAATAGAAAACTTTCACTTCCTGGTTTCAAAAGATAATATCGAATAACATAACGAAAACACTGTGATACTGGCATAAGAAGAGACATAAATAATGGAACAGAACTGAGGGTCCAGAAATAAACCCTTACATTTATGATAAAGTAACTAAAAAAAGATAAGTCAGACTTATATTTATATTTGCAAATATCACATATCCGCTAAAAGACTTTTATCTAGGATATGTAAAGAACTGTTGCAACTCAATAACAAGATAAATAATTCAATTAAAAAGTGAGCAAAGGATTTGAATAGACTTTTCGGCAAACAGACTATATGGATGGCCAAGAAGCGCATGAATAGATGTTTAGCATCATTAGTCATTACAGGAACACAATCAAAACCACAATGAGTTTCAACTGCACAGCCACTACAATGTTTATAATTAAAAAGAAAAGAAATGTGTCAAGGAGGTGAGGAAATTGGAACCTTCATGCATTGCTAATGGGAGTGTAAAATTGGTGCAGCCACTTTGGAAAACAATTTGGCAGTTTCTCAGAGTTAGACACAGTTATCATATGACCCAGCAATTAGACTCCTAGGAATCTACCCAAGAGAATTGAAAACATACATCCGCACAAAGACTTAAACACAAATGTTCAGAGAAGCATTATTCATAATAGCCCCCCAAAGTGGAAACAACCCAAACGTCCATCAGTGATGAACAGGTGAATAAAATGTGGTATATCCATATAATAGACTATTGTTTGAAGGAATGAAGTCCTGATACATGCTACAACATGGATGAACCTCAGAAATGTTATGTTTAGTCACCTCTGAATGTTAAGCCAGATACGAAAAACACACACACACACATATTGCATGATTTCATTTATGTGAAGTGCCCAGAAAAGGCAAATCTATAAGACAGAAAATAGATTAGTGATTGCCAGGGGTAGAGGTGAAAATAGGTATGAGAGATCCCTGGGATGTTTGAATGTTCTAAAATTAGATTGTGGTGGTAATTACACAGCTCTGTAAACTTCCTAAAAGTCATTGAATTGTACACTAAAAAGAGATGAATCTTATAGTATGTGAATTAATGTCGCAATAAAACTGTTAAGAATAGCATTGCAATTAACATCTTTAAACAACAATTTAAAAAATTTTTATTTCCTCACTATACAGAAGAGGTCATTTTTCAGACTCGCTGCCTGACCTTACTTCCTAAGGCCTACCAGTTTGTTTCAGGCTTTGGGCTGAGAACATACTTAATTTCCCTGCTTGGAGCTGAGAGACCTCGATTTCTTTACCAACTGGCAAAGTCTAGCAGGCCCCTTTGAAAAGAGAAGCATTTTGCAGCTAAGGAAACTGAGGCCCAGATAAATAAAAAGCCTTGCCAAGGCCACGCAGGCGTTTGACAGTAGTTCCATTGATGCCCAGCACAGGCTGGCTTCATAACTCAGATACCACAGGACCCAGTCACTAAATGTGGCAACAGTGGCCCCGTGATTCTTTCTTGTCAGAGCCCCTTTAACTTCCCTGGAGACTTGCCCTTGCTTAATATGGTCCTGTAGCTTTTCCTTCTTGGTGCAAAGCACAGTCTCATCTTCTAGGTCTTAAAAAGTCTAGTTCTGGTTGTGATCAAAATTTTCATGTATTAGTCAGTCTAAAGCTTCTCCCCTCTGATAGCTCAGAGGAAGAGACAGGGGAGGAAATTCGTCTTTGTCTGCTGGGGTTGTAATCGGGCATTAGTGTCTCGGGGGGAGCAGGTAGCCAAATGCTGACTCTGTCCCCAGGCAGGCCCCCTTGGGGGTTCCCAAGAGAATGCCCCACCAGGGACTTCACCCTACATTCTCAGGCAGGGTGGTGGCACTTTCTAGCTGATCCCTTACGACCTCCAGCCATCAGCTTCTGCACCCTCCCCTTCACCTCTGTTGTTTTTTTCCATTGCTTTTCAGAGAGTGGGGGGGGAGAGAAACATCGATATGAGAGAGACACATCGATTAGTTGCCTCCTGCATGTGCCCTGATCAAGGCTGGGGATCAAGCCTGCAACTGAGGTATGTACCCTTGTCCAGAATCAAACTCAGGACCTTCAGTCTGCAGGCTGACGCTCTAACCACTGAGCAAAGCTGGCTCAGGCTCATCTCTCTGTTTTGATTGCCGTGTCCCAGGAGGAAGCCCCCTTGGGCAGGGTCTTCTTTAGAAGGCTCACAGCCACCTTCCTTCCTAAGGTTTTACTTCCCACCCACGGAAACAGTCACCATTTCCCACCATCAGGTAACAGCAGCCTGTTCTCAGAGCAACTGGTTTGTGAGCTGCTGGGCCCTCTACATATATTTGGTAGTGTCTCTGACTCTGACAACAAACTACAAGGTAGGCTTTTTCACCTGCCCCACCCCCTTCACAGATGAGTAAACCGGGCCCAGGCACAGCAAGCAGAACTGGTTGGTGTTAGAATCTAAGTTTGCTTGACCTCAAAGCCTTTTTCTTTCTTCCAAGTCAAGGATCCTCTTGGCCAGACTGAGATCGTTGCCATCATTAACAGCAAATATTTAATAAGTACCCGGTGAAGGTCAGGCCAGGCAATCTAGGCAGACTGGAGGCCCAGGGTTGGGCAAAAGCAGGAGCAGGAGGGTGAAGGGGTTCAGAACAGACCTACCTGCCTGGCAGGAGTAGCTCAGTGGTTGAGCATTGACCTATGATCCAGGAGATCTCGGTTCCAGTTCCCTGTCAGGGAACTTGCCAGGTTGTGGCTTGATCCCCAGCAGGGGGTGTGCAGGAGGCAGCCAATCAATGACTCTCGCCCATCATTGATGTTTCTATCTCTCTCTCCTTCTTCCTTCCAATCTCTGAAATCAATTTTAAAAAATTAAAAAAAAAAAAAAGAACAGGCCCCCCCCAAGATGTACTACTTGGGCATGACAATTATCTTGAGCTAAAGACCCTTGTGGGTTCAAGAGAAACTTTCACCTCTCCCTTAAGGAGTGTAAATTGGGGGCTTTGCTCATAATAAGAGTTATTGCCAGAAATAAATGTTATGACCTATCTGTATGGCAGGGCAAACATCTAATTACTGAACATCTGCTCTTATTATCCTGTGAATTACCCTCCTCCCCTCTGAAACTACAAGCCCCTATCCCATTCTTTGACTCCAGACTGTATATGCATAGTATATAAACTTCATGTTACCTTTTATGTTGGAACCTGTCACGTATGTGGGGTTCCTGTATGTACAAAATTAAATTTGTTTTTCTCCTGTTAATCTGTCTCATATCAATTTAATTATTAAACCAGCCGAAATAACATTTGTAGTAGGGTAAAGTTCTTACTCTCCAAAAAAGAGATAGGATTACTCAGCCGAGGTCTGTCCTGGGGCCTGGGCTCATGTGTCCAGAAAGTAGATTTTGGGAAAAAGTCAGCAGGTGATCTGCAGCCTGGGGTCCAAGGGATAGGAGGTGGAGGTGCCATTAATTAAGGCTAAAACAGTGGTTTCCAAGCTTTGCTGTAAATGGAACCACCCAGGGACCTTTAAAACTGATTCCTTGACCCCACCCCCAGATACTTATCCAATTGGTATGGGGAGCAACCTGGTCTTCAGGATTTTTAAATGTGTAGCAAAGTTTGCAGCAGGTCCAGGGTGTGGGGAGGAGGGGCAGGCAGCTCTTGAGGTCTGATGGGAGGCAGTGGCAATGACACAAGCTTCAGGGAGCCTGAGGTCCCAGAGCAGGGAGCTCCTCAGGGCCTAGGACACTGTGCTGGTCAAAAGTGGCACTTGGGAAAGATTCGCTGGAGGGGTATGGAAGGGTAGGAGGGAGGGAATGGAAGAGATGCAGACACCCAGGCAGTGCAGTGAGTTTGAGTCCCCTGTCTGTCACAGACTTTCTGTGTGACCTGGGACAAATTGCTTCCCCTCTCTGGGCCTGAGTTTCTGCATCTGGAAAAGGAGGGGATTGAACTTGATGATGAAAGAGCCTCTGGCTCCAGGGCCAGAGTTCACTCCAGGCCCCACAGACTGGACAAGCTCAGATGGAGCCCTTATCTGCAGATCTGTAAACAGACACTGTCCTCCAGGCTGGGCAGGGGGCAGGGGGCAGGGGCCCAGGTTCACGGGTTCACGGGGTTCACTCACCCCTGGCCCCTCCCCTTACCCCTGCCACGCTGTCAGCCTTCGAAACACAGTTCATGGAAATTTCCTCTTAGTCCCTCTAGCCCAGCCAGGGAACAGAGTCATTTTTCCCTCTTTAAGTGGAAATTTCCACTTCCCCTGACAGCCGGTGGGAGGAACAGTGCCTGGGAGCTGGTGACGGGGCCTGGCAGCCGTGGGGACAGACAGGCCTCGCAGGGTGCCTCACGGGCCCAGGCATCTCCCTTCCAAAGGCACTCACGGAGCACCTCGCCCACTGCGCGCCAGGGGCCCAGGACAGGACAGGGAGAGTCTCTGTCCTTGGGAAACCTCTCTCCTGATGTGGGGAAGAGGGTATCAATCCTGTGAATAAAATGAGGCAGGGCAAGGAGCAGGGCACGATGCTGGGGCGGGAAGGTGGCTGCTTAGAGAGGGTGGACGGGGGCCTTGCTTCGGATAGGGTGGCACGTGCATGCCCACGGAGGGCAAATATAAAAGCCCCGAACTGGCATGGGTGGCATTCCGAGGACGGCTGGGAGGGGAGAGGGGGGAAGGCCGGCGTTTCCTTCAGCCTCCCAGTTGCAAGGACTCCCCCTGATGCTTAGTGCTCGGGGCCACCGTCTGGGGGCAGTGGGAGGCAGGATCTGACTTACACTAGTTCATTAACTCACTTGACAACCCAGGCCTGCTATTTCTGCAGTATCAGGGGCAGGCTTCTTCTGGAAGGTTCGTTCCAGGCTCACGAGGCCAGGGCAAGTTCTCCTTGTGAACAAAGCCGGGCAGCACACGCTGTGCAGTTGCGTCACTCGGAGGCGCTCGCGGTGGACAGGAAATGGGCCCGCCCCTCCCCCCGCTTCCTGCTGACCCACATCTGCTGGACAGTGGTTGTGGCATTGGCTGTGATGTCTCCGTGGGTTCTGTCGGCACCCCGATCATGTCCTGTGGGCACACACAGGTCCTTTTCAGATGTCCACGTCACACCCCACGAGCTGGAAGTTGTTTCATGAAATGCCACCGGACTCCAAGCCCAGGAAGGAGGGTGCTTTGGCCATCGGGACTTCTTGTTGCCAAGGCGACCTCCTGACCATCAGAAGCTCAGAGCCTTCTCCCGGGAAGAGCAGCAGGACACAGCAGGGGCGCCTCCTGCTCCAGGGCCAGAGTGGGCACAGCTTCTCCGTGTCCTACACCCTCGCAGCTGGGAGAGTGGAGCTGTAGCCCCTTCTTGTCGGGATCTCCGTGGGGTCGTCTCTCAAGCCGTGGCCAGCTGAGTACAGATGCTGGCGTGGGGCAGGACATAACCCTCACTAGTGGGCCCCGAGGGTAGCACCACGCTGGAGCCCACGAGCATCCTGGCGGCGTGAACAGAGGCACGCAGGGAGGCCGCGCCTGCGCAGCAGCATGCGTGGGAGGCATCGAAGGCCTCTGAGCTGGCCCGGGTCACCCTCTCTGTTGGCCTTAGTGGAGCTTTGGTAGAGGACAGGGTATTCCCGGGGCAGTGCGGCGCTGTGGTGGATATGATGCCAGATCCTTCTCCATGTCAGCCGAGTTCAGTGGGGCACTTCAGGGTCAGGACGCTACTCTTGCTTCAAGCTCATCACCCACTTATCTGTCCTGCCCCACATTTACGATGACACTCTGGGGGCATCGTTCCCACTAAAGCCAGCTTTGCACAGGCCAGAGCCAACGTCCATGATGAGTGCAGCAGTTTCTTCCGTTTGGATGCAGCTGAGGTGGCAAAGGCACTGGGCAGTGGAGAGCCTGACTTCAGAAGGTCACTGGGTGGCTTAGAGAACACACAGGGGGGCCAGGCAGCAGAGGGGGCTGGCGGGGAGGCTCCCCTAAAGATCCCAGTGACGGTCGTGGCCCAGGCAGGGAAGAGGAAGGTGAGAGGAATGGTTGGCTGGTGGCCAGGCATCTGCCTGGCTTGTCCTTCCATTGTCAGGTCATTTAACCAGCCCCCTCCCTGTAGGACAGTGCATGGAACCCCACAGTTATTCCTTTCATGTGCTCATTCCATCAAGTAGGGAGTGCCCAGACCTACCCTGCTCATCAGCCATTGGTGGCTCCCCAGTGCCTACCAAATCAAATCCAGACTCCTTGTCCTGGCTGGCAAGGCCTTGCGTGACCTCCCAGCCTCATGCCTCCCTCCTCCCTCCTACTCCATCCATAGTCCAGTCACCCCCACATGCCTCACCTCTCTCAGCCTTCTGTGCGCTGCTCCCTTTGTCTGAAACACTCACCACAGCTTTGTTACCTGCTCAACTCCCTCTTCTCCTCTGGGACTCAGCTCAGGTGCTGACTCCTTCAGGAAGCCCTCCCAGACCGGTCCCCACCACCCTGGTCTGACTTGGCTGCCCTGTTCTGTTGGCTCCTCTGACACCCTACCAGCACCCACCACACTGTGATGCCTGTTAATTGCCTGTCCTTCCCTGGGCTGGGTGTGTTGTTCTGTGACTTGTCCCGTACTCCTTAGTGCAGAAAAAGCTTCTTGAAAAGTGGGATGAATGAGTGAAGGGTGTCAGGTCCTTGTTAGGTGCCTGGAATAGAGAGGTGATCGAGAGACATAGTCCCTGTCCGAAGCAAAGAAAGAGGAGAAATCAGGAAGGGGTCTAGCAAAGAATGACCAAAGGGGGTTCAGGAAAGGGGGGCCAAGAGGCTACTGAGGGGGTCAGTGAGCCCAGTGGTTTCTGGAATCTGAAAGCCCTGGGTTCACATTCCAGCACAGCCACTTATCAATTGTGTAAATGGGGTTAATAATAGTATCTCCCTGCAAAATGGGGATAATAATTCCTCATAGAGAGGAATGCAGGTAGGTCATAGAAAACACGAGAGAAATATGTTGACCATTATGATTTGCTAACAGTGGGTGGGTGAGGAGAACAGACATGCCACCTTCTACCCCCATCACATGTTTACATGGTACCTGCCTTTAGGTCTTTGTACCAGCTGTTCCCTCGGCCAGCAAAACACTGCCCCCGACCTTATCTGCAGAGAACTCCCCCCACCCCTCAACCTCGCCTCTTACATCACCATTTTCACTTTTTCTATTGCACTCACCATAAGCTTTTTGTCTGTCTCCTCAACCAGAATGTAAGCTCATGAGGACAGGGGCCTTATCTGCTGTGCGTATAGCCATGTCCCCATGGCCTGAAACTGTGCCTGGCATGCAGGGGGACTCAGTCTTTGTTCAATGAATGAATGAATGAATGAATGAATGAATGAATGGAGAGGCTTGTTTGGGGTAATCCCTTAGGGGACCTTCCTGCTCTTGGACATCTAGAGAGAAAGGAGAGGAAAGAGATTGATGAGAGGGGACGTAATACCTGAGATACAAGTCAGAAACTGGAACCAACAAGTGATCTTCCCACCAACAGCCAAACCCTCCTCCCTGACTGCCCAAGTGATCCTGCCAGTGGAACATCTCCAGGTGAGAGTCAAAGTCCATGTGGGGAAAACAGGAGGGAGGAGGTGAGCACTGGCATATCGAACCTGCCAAATTCAGGCCCGAGTGGAACCTGATCTTCTGGGGATTGGTGTTGAGACTACCACCTGCTGGTTCTGCCACTGACCAGCTAGGGGTCAGTGCCATAACCTCTCTGAACCTGTTTCCTCATCTGGAAAATGGGATAAGAATAGTATTGACTTCACAAGTGTGTTTTAAGGACTCATTAACATGGAAAATGTAAAATGCACATACAGTGCACAGTAAATAGTAAGCGCTCAGCCACTAGAGAGAGGCAGGAGGGAGCAAGAAAGTGCTGAGAGGCAACAACAGAGAGAGGCTAGTAACCCAGGGGCAGCCCAGTCTGACATGCCAGGAGTTTGGTTCTCCCAGGAAAGATACGAACTTTAAAGCACCCGCACTCTAGCATCCCCTTCCCAAATGGACTTTCGAGTTCTCCTGGTTCAACTCCCTCATTTTACAAATGTTCTGAGTCCCACAAAGGACAAAAATGTCTCTAATATGCCCAGAGAGTTGGCAGAAGAGTCAAGTGCAGAGAGAAGACCAGTGGGGAGGGAGATGCTGGGGGGGGGGGGGGGCAGTGTGGTGGATTGTGAGCTCCCTGTTCTCAGTCTGGAGAGAGTGTCTGCCTCCTTGCCCTCATCTGCAGTGAGGGGCAATGGCAGACTGAGAAGCCCCTGCATTTGGCAGGAAGAGCACTGGCCAAGGAGGGACAAGGAAGGACGTGGAGGGGCAGGGGGCTGACTTCTGCCCATCCCCCGAGAGCCAGGATCTGTGCTAGGAGCTTCATTCAACTCAGCACCAGCTCAATACTCCTCCAGCCCATGAGGGATTGTCCCCATTTCACAGATGAAGGTACGGATGCCCAAGGCCCCTGGAGAGCTAGCTAATAGAGCTGGAACTTGAACCCCATTCTGTGTGACTCTAAAAAGCTGTGCCCTGCTTCCACCTGGAAAGTAAAGGCCTGGATTTGGGACTACCACTAACTGGCTGTAATGTTAGGCAAGTCCTTTCTCTCTAGACTCAAATTCTTCCTTTAAACAAGCAGTGTAGACACCAGGGCCCTTCCAGCTGGAGCTGACATTCTTGGAATTCTAAACTAACCTCTCCCAGCATCCGAGGGCTGAGTCAGGAGGCAAGCCTGCCAGAAGGCCCTGCAGCCTCTCATCTGGCCTTCTCGCCCTAGGAGCCCTGCCCAGGGAGAGCCCCTCCACCTGCCCCAGCCCTGGCTGGCTGCGCAATGCCTCCTGCCCTGCCTTCCAGGGTGGTGCCCATCCCTCCACTTCCCAGCCCACGCCACTCTCTGGGGCAAATCTCAACTCAACAGTTTGAGAAAATGAAGCCAAACAATGTATCAAACCTTCCAATGAGGTGCCTGTTTCCCCAAAGCCTTTGATGCTTTGGGAAGCTCACAGGTCAAGATTTAGGCCAGTGCTTCTCAAACTATATTTAAAAAAAAAATTTTTTTTTAATCTACTAAGAATTATACTTTAGTAAAAATGAAAGAAATCTACTAGATCGTGGTAACGGTTACACAACATTGTGAAAGTACTTAATGCCACTAAATTGTACACTTAAAATGGTTAAAATGGCACATATTATGTTATGTATATTTTACGATAACTTTCTGATGAAAGATGTACATTTCTGATAGTGCCGATAGTGCTTTTGCAAACACGATGTTCCTAAAATCTGGCAGACTTCCTGGAGGAAGTGTGATAAGCATCAAGCCCACGAAGTAACACAGAACAAGAAGGGCATGCATCCTCTGTATGCCCAGACAGCAGTGTTATGACAGGAAGCAGAGTGGCCATGGTGGGCAGACGAAGCTGATTTTCCACATAAAGACTAAAACTACAAAGATGATTGTGCTGAGGTCTGAATGCGTTGAGCCCAACTGCAGGTCCAAGAGAGTGCTGGCTATTAAGAGATGCAAGCATTTTGAGCTGGGAAGAGAGAGGAAGAAAAAGGGCCATTGATCCAATTCTAAGTTTCATATTACGTGACAATAAAATCTTGATATGTCCGCTTAAAAAAAAAAGATGCAAAATACTAGCCTTTATTAGTATTCAACGGATTCTATAAGATTGTTATAAAAGTTTCTAAATGCTTACTTTCAGTTTCTGTACTGATCTCCTTGCAGACCAGTAACAGTCTGTGGACTGGCAGCCGTCCAAGGACTGCTGTTTGATTCAGGCTGCTGAGGTGGGCTCTGGCTTTGCACAGCCCCTTAGAAGACTTTCAGAAGGAGCAATTCTCCTGCTTCCCTGCTCCTCCAAGCAGGTACTTCTGGATGCCAGGCCAGTCAACCCCAAGCAGCCTCAGGCCGGACACTGGTCCAAATCATGGCTAGAGCTCTCCTTCCACCCTAGCCCATCTCCCGGGGCCTTCTTGATGCACAGTGTTAGTGTTCCCATCAATTGCCCTGATAAGCACAGGGAGTTGGGGAGTGGGTGAGCTGGGAGATGGTACAGGGTAGAGGTGTGCCTTCTTTGCTTCTAACCCCTACACCGAACGTGGCCCACGCATCACCTACAGGACGTCACCCTGGGCGTGCAGGATGAGCCTGTCTATGCCCCCACTTCGCAGCACAGGTCTGCCTGTATTTGCATTGAATGGTTGACATGGTAAATTTGAAAGCGGTGCCTGCTCCTCTGGGGGTAGGGCAGTGTTAACAGCCTTGGTTCAAGGGGATGACCAGATTTCAGGCCTTGGCTGGGTGCCCTGTGCAGTGCACACTCTGCACAACTCTGAGCAGCATCTCTGACGGTTGGAGCTCTGGGCCCAACTCCACCAGACCATGGGGGACTGAAGAGCAGAAATTAGGTCTGGGACATCGCATCTTGAGTACAGTAGTCTCTGCCTGGCTGAGCAACAGAACACACTGTTGGCTTTTTAAAAAAACCTATAGACACCTAGCTTCCAATTTTAGAAATTCTGCCTCTAAAGGTCTGAGGGTCCTGAGTCTCTGAATTTTGAAAAAGTGCCATGTGACTCTGGTATCCAGCTGGTGTCTGGCCCTTAAGAGGTGACAATGACTGTAACACAGAGGCACAGCACGTCTGTGGAAGAAGAGTTGAGGGCTGTCAGAGGGAGAGGAGTCATTTATTATACTATTTACTGTTTATTATACCTTTTGTACTGACTGGCCTTTGGACCTAAAAAGTTTGATTGATGGAGTGTCATCTATGTCAGTTACTGCAAACTCTAGGCCTGCAGCAGGGAGGCACCCGCAGTCCTTAAGGAACAGAAGTGCATGGCCCAGAGGAATGGAGAGCTGTAGAGCTTACGTGCTACCTCAAGGGGGCAGCAGCTGCCCAGAGCCTGCTGATTGTGTCGGGGTGGGAATGTGAGCCCAGTGTTGCCAGATCTTCCGGTTTTTCAAGATAAGCCTGAAATTAGATTTTCAAATGGAATTCATTATCAACTAATTCAAAAATTTAAAACAGCATGAGCCGAACACAACATGCCTGTGGACACACTCTGGCTGCAGGCCGCCAGTTTGTGCATTTGGATCTAGGAGGTTGCCAGTAAGGATTGGACACCTCTGAGGCAAGTCTGCGAAGTCAGGGCAGAGCCATCCTATGCTTCTAGAAAAATGGGTTGACTCCCCATGGAGTCCACAAAGAGTGAGGGCAAAGCAAGTGCCCAGAGGTGGACCGCAGGAATCACCCACTCATAATAATTTAGTTCAGTATTTATTTCTTAACCTCCCACCATGTGCCAGAGATCCAGTGGTGAATGTGACAGGCATAGCCCCTGTTCTGGGGAACCCTTTCTTCTAGCTAGGGAGATACTCTTGAAATAAATAATTGCATAATGATTGATTCATTTGTGATACATGAGGGGCTGCAGTATAGCATGGGGGTTAAAAGTTTGGGTTTGATGCAAAGACCCCGAATAGCCAAAGCGACCCAGGGGAAAAAAGAACAAACCTGGAAGTATCACACTCTCTGATTTCAAACTGTACTGCAAAACTACAGTAATTGAAACAGTATGGAATTGGCAGAAAAACAGACACACAGAGCAATAGGACAGAATGGAGAGCCCTGAAATAAACCCATACATGCATGGGCAACTAACTTATGACAAAGGAGCCAAGAACATACAATGGGGAAAGTCTCTTCAGTAAATGGTGTTGGGAGAATTGGAAAGCCACATGCGAAAGAAGAAAACTAGACTGCTATTTGACATCATACACAAAAATTAACTCAAAATGGATTAAAGACTTAAATATAAGCCCCAAAACAATAAAACACGTAGAAGAAAACATAGGCGCTAAGCTTCTGGACCTTGGTCTCAGTGGTGTTTGTGTGAACTTGACTCCAAAGGTGAGGGAAACAAAAGCAAAAGTAAACAAATGGGACTACATCAAACTAAGCAGCTTCTGCACAGCAACCGGCCAGTGTGGCTCAGCGGTTGAGCAGCGACCCATAAACCAGGTGGTGACAGTTCAATTCCCGCTCAGGGCACATGCCCGGGTTTCGGGCTCGAACCCCAGTGGGGGGCGTGCAAGAGGCAGCCGATCGATGATGTTTCTCTCATCGATGTTTCTGTCTCATCGATGTTTCTCTGTCCATCTCCCTCCCTCTCCCTCTAAAAATCAATAAAGTCAAATTGGGCAGAGAATCTGAATAGCTATTTTTCTAAGGAAGACATACAGAAGGCCAACAGGCACACGGAAAGATGCTCAACATCACTAATTATTAGGGAAAACAAGTCAAAACCACAATGAGAGACCGCCTCACACCCGTTAGAATGGCTGTTGTCGAAAAGACAAGGTAACAAGTGCTGGCGAGGGTGTGGAGAAAAGGGAGCTCTCCTGCACCACTGGCGGGAATGCAAATCAGTGCAGCCACTACGGAAAACAGTATGGAGTTTCCTTTAAGAATTAAGGGGAGATTGGGGGGAGAGCAAATTGGGTAAAAGGGGTTAAATATATGGTAACAGGAAACTAGACTTCTGGTGGTGAGCATGCAATAGAGTATACAGATACCAAATTGTGTTGTAGAGAGCTGTGAGAGCATGTAAGAGGGGTGCCTAGCTTAGCTGGGAGCCCCCCCAAGGTCATCCCCCACCTTAGGGATACTGGGGCTTCTTGCCAGTAAAGGGGATGGAAGGCCACAGGGTAGATGCCTGCACCCACAGAGGCTGTGTCCTCATGTCTACCATTCTACTGTGGCCATGGGTATTTGGCTAATCTCCCGCCTGTTTCTTCTTCCCTTGGACCCATTTCACAGCCCACTTGCCCCAGTTGGACTTGGTGCCCAAGGACAGGGAAGGTACCACTCTTGAGCACACTGGAAGAAGGCTGGGCCTTTCCAGCTATGGGCCAGAGCCCTTCTCTTTTGTAGCTCATCAAACTCTACAACTAAGTTTTAAAAATCTGGGTGCCTGCTCAAAACAAGTCAGGAAACCTTCCTTGTGTCCCTTAAGTACAGAATACCAGCTTCTGCTGGCAGAAGTCTCAGCCACAGGGACACTGTGGACCTTCTGTTTGACCTGGATAAAGAGGTAGGAGGCAGGTGGTAAGAGACTTAAATGGCAGCAGTTTCTGGGACCTTGGAGTTGAGCTCAGTGGGGAAATCCTGAGTGGCTGAGACATGACCCCTGACCCAGGAGTCTGCGATCTAACCAGGTAGAGAAGACCCAGAACCAGTCTTGGATTTGAAGATTGAAGAGGAAAGTCAGGGCACCTAATGCAACCCCCTGCCCAAAAGGAGGAGCTCTTCTGAGGAGCCAGCCCTTCACCTCTTGTTCCCAAGTAAATCATGCTTAATAGTGATCCAGACAACTGAATTCCAGTCAAGTGGCCAAACTGTTGCCTGGAAGGGTTTACAAGGGGTGCTAAATCCCCCTGGAAATCGGCTCTCCACTGGGAGAGTAACACCCACAGAGAGAAACACCTTCAGAGCCGGTGGGTGGGGCACAAAAATCTTTCTCCCCAGATAACAAGTGGTTACTCCCTCCACCAAACCACTGAAGCACGCCTGGTGAGCAGGAGCACGTGGTCGAGAGCAGTGTTCTCAGCCGTGTTGTACAGCTACCCTCCCCCTTCCCGCATAACGCGTGACGCGCTGAGACCCCCCCTTTCACCTCTCCATCGCTGGCGTGTAGCCCCATGTGGTCCACATTCTGGGTGCTTGTTCAATGTGGATTTAAGGGCCTTCTGCACAGCCCTCAAACTGCTCTTTCACCAAGGCCAGGAAATCACCACATTCAAGTACCAAAGCTTCAGAAAGAGGAAACAAACCTTATTTTCCAATCAAAACAAAGGGAATGGAGTGTGCTCCTGGGAGAGGCCCTGCTGGAAGAGATGCACAGGACAGGAGAGAGAACACCTGGGCCCAGGAAGGCACAGACACTCCCTGGAAACCCATGGGCACCACTGTTCCTCCTTCCCTCCAAATTATAGGCAAAGAATTTTGGAATGGAAGATAGTTAACTAACCTAGCTAAACATCATTTTACCCAGGAGAAAACTGAGGCCCAGGACTAAGTGCCTCTCCAAAGGTCAGAGGTGAAACAGAAAAGTGGGGCTTCTGACTTTGTGGGTAAATGCACCCCCTTCAGTCCGTGACACCATTGTCATGAGGTGGGAGCTCGGGACCACTTCCTGTACTAAGTCAGGGTCACCACGGATGGTTGTAACTAACAGGAGGATTGTCCCTCAAACCCAGCTTGACCCTTCTTGCTTTTTCCAGGGCTGTTCCCTTCTTTGGGAGTCGGACATGAAGAAAAGCTTACTGCCATCTGTCGGACACCTTGTACCATTACTCCAAATTTCTTTCAGGCCATCTTTATATTCCAGCTACTCAGAACTTGTTTTAAAGATTCCTGCAGGCACCACCTCACCCACGCAAACCTCTGACACCTACTAAGTGCCAGAGACTAAGATCTGAGGATGAACAATGCTGAGTTCCTGCACACAGGCCTCACCTTGACCTATGTTTAGGCATTGTCTGAACCTATCATTTTACTAAACTACGCTTGATCTTGTTCCTTCTGGCTCTATATGGCCGCAACTCTTTAAATTCTCCTTTCTGTTTTGAATTCCTACAATTGATCATCATGTTGGTCTAAGTAAATTTGTATCAATTCAAGGTACACAAAAACTGCACAATCATTTCTAACTCGAGTGTAAACTTAGCTCACTCACTGGCCTCTGGGCAAATAGTAGTTATTATTTATGGGTAGTACTAAATACATGCTAAATATTTCTAAGCATGCTCTTTCTACACATACAAACTCATTTAATCCTAACAGAGGAAGATTGAGAGAGGCTATTCTCCTTCTAAGTTTGGTAAAACTCTAATCAAGATAAAGCCAGAAAAAAAAAAAGATAAAGCCAGAGCTGCAGAGACACACACGGTGGCACGCAGACCCTACTGCATTAGCAGCTCTCCTCGCTATAGGTGCTGGCTCCCAAGAGCTTTTATACAGATGGCTGAGAAGCAAAGAATATGTAATTAAGCCTACTTCCCAAATACCCTAGGAAAGCTGCCAAAGGCTTTGCCTGAATTGAGAGGCAATGCTCTGACACCAGTGAACATTATACAGCCTCTGGATACGAGATGAAGCAACTGCATATCTTAACCACCCAAGTCAAATGCTGCTCCTGAATTTAAGGTTCCATTTAATCACTTCGCAGGAGTTGCTACAGGGGCACAGAAGTTTTATGGATATTTCAACTCTTGAGTCATAGCTTCCATAGCAGGAAAGCATTAGGATGCACCCCCATCCTCAACTGTAACACAAAGCAAACTGTCAAATACCTCTAACTAGGATCTTAAGGTTTCTTCTATTCTCTAGAAACACCATTTGTGCCTTGAAGATCTGCCATTTTAACAGGGACACAGGAACAAAAAAATGCTTGTTTGCAAATAAACATCTGAATGACTATCATAACAGCTGATCTGGGCCGAGGCACTACAACAAAGTGACGATTGTGGAAGAAGACAATGCAAACCACTCTGGTGGAACTGAGGGCAGGGAACTTGCAGCCATGTGCCTGCTGGGTATTTCCGCCAAGCCGAAGGCCCCACCCAGCACAAGGATAAGCTAGGAGGGTCTCCATCACTGGGCAGTTTGTTACCTGGATCGAAAAAAGTCACTGCCACCAACAGCACTGTGCAGTTTTATTAACCATTCAAGTACAGTAGCATCTGGTAAGATAGGGACAGAATTGGGATTTAAAAGTGAACAGATATTCAGCATCTAACAACTTAAAAGAAGCCACTACATACTCTTTTCACAAACATGTTTTCACAGAGCCAATACAGTACTAGCCATTGACCCAGCACACCAAGTGTACTGAAGTAGAAAAGATACAACAAGAAAAATAGCTACATTAGAAAGACCTCAACACTTTAGAAAAAGAGTAAAACACTCCGTTTCTCCCCTTTATCCCCTAAAACAACATCATACAGTCTGGATCTACCTATGGTCCTACATCAGCTTCTAGAATATTCGTCAGGAGGGCAAAAATAAAATGACACTGGCCAGTACAGTCTTTGGATATTTAGGAAGGGGAGGGGGAGAAAGTCAGTTCTCAAAACAAATTAGTCAGCTTCAGTCTCATCAGCAGGATCTTTGGATTCTTTGTTCTTCCGCACCTCTTCAATGTGCTTGTCCTGTAAAGAAATAGTATATACATCTGTCAAAGCAGCCTACCAAGTCACGCCTCCGAAAGAGGCCCAACACAGTGCCAGTATATTTATTATAGATGTAATAATATAAATACAGTAGTTCCCCATATCTGCAGCTCTGCTTTTCATAGTTTCAGTTAACTGCAGGCCACCACAGTATGAGAATATTAAATGGAAAACTCCAGAAAAAACATTTCATAAGTTTTAAATTATATGCTGTTCTGAATAGGATGATGAATCTCATGCTGTCCTTCTGTCCCGCTGGGATATAAATCATCCCTTTGTCCAGTGTATTCACACTGTATTACCTGCCTGTTAAGTCCTTTAGTAGCAGTCTCAGTTATCAGATCAACCGTCACAAAAATCACTGTATCTATGTTCACGTAACCCTTATTTTCTTAATAATGACACCAAAGTACAAAAGGAGTGATGCTGGCAATTTGGATGTGCTGAAGAGAAGTCGTGAACTTTATCACAGGCAAGTAGCCACAGGGAAAACACAGTGTATACATACAAGATTTGGTACTACCCATGGTTTCAGGCATCCACTGGGGGTCTTGGAACACATCCCACACAGATAGAGGACTACTGTATAATTACGTATTATGGGAATCATATAATTAGAGTTCTAAGACATAATCTTCAAACTTCCTGGATCATCAAAGGAATCTGACTGAACCTCCTACCACTCTTCCAAAGAAAGTGCAATTCTGCTGGAAATTGTTGAAAATCCATTCTTATTTTAAAATAAGAGACCTCTCATTTAACATGGCAAGCCCCCAAAGCGATGCCAAACACCTTTGACCAAGGATCAAGGCAATTAGTTGAAGCCAGTTCATTGGTACGTGAAACTTCAAGCTCTTAAGCCACCTCTTGCCAGGCTGGCACCTACCTTCTCTCGCAAACGCTCCAGTTTGGCAGCCATTTGTGCCTCCCGGTTCTCTTTGTTGGCTTCCATTTTGTGGGTCAGCTTCTCTTCTGCCATCTTACTGAAGTTGTTGTTTTCTTCAATAGCTTTCTGAAGCACCTCTTTCTCGTGCTCTCGTTTCTCAGCAAGCTGCTTCAAGACCTCAGCTTCATGGGACTAAAAATAAGTTTAACCGGTCAGGCTCTCAGAAATGTATTTAGCATAAGGCAAAATTACAGAAGAAATTATTAATTGGGAGGACTGAAAGAGGCAGAATATTAGAGCTCTTTAAAGAATACTGAAGTCAGGACCTCAGTTATCTGTATCAAAATATTACGAAAATCATTTGCTAGTGTTTGTATTTACTTTGGAAAGCTGTCCAGAGTCTTACCCAATTACTCCTTAAGGAAATCCTCGTAAGATTTACTGCTTAATGGTATCAAGGTGACATGAATGAGATGCACTTAAAAATGTAACTTTATTATAAAGAATTTTGTTATTTGACTTCAAAGGCTATCCGAAGAAAATTAGCTCATTATAAAAAATGTAACCACACTGATAAAAGAAAATGCATGAATGATAGAAAATGTAAGCCTCCAGGTTACTATTTAAATCAGAAGGATTTCTGTTTCAAAAAAAAGCTTATTAGCGTTTCTCTGTGGAAGCTTCATTAACTTCCAGACCACTGAGCTCGATTACCAGTGTGGCTCCCTCAACAGACTCAGAATAGCTTGTTACCAAACAGATTCTGCTGTGTTTGGAAGCACTGACTTGTAGGAAAACTACAAAGCATCTGCCAGTGGTTCTGTTAATTCTCTTCTGCAAAATCCCAGTCAGATAAGAGTTTCACTATATTTAGTCAGTTACTACGTAAAGCACAGGCTAATGGCTACAGGGCCACTGTTGATTTCTAGAAACTTCTCTGCCCAGCTTTCAGCTGCATCTCTTCCATGAATACAAACTACATAGAAGAGCAGGTAGGAGACAATGCACCACTGCAAACACTGTCACTCTTCCTGAGGAAATGTTTTGCAGTGTTGATAGTGGGCGAGTGCGTGTGTATACAACCATGGCACTGAAAAGTACATAACACATGCTACAGAAGCTTAAAAAAGGGGCCTATATGTGTATGTATGTGGGTAAATGCATCAGACTTAAACTGCACTAGCTGTGTTGGTGGGGGCAGGTTACTACTTTAAGACCTTTTTGTGACTTAGTTTCCCTAATTTTACAATTACACTCATTCACTCCAATCAGGGTTGTTGGTAAAGGGGACTAAATGAGAATTTATGTAAAGTTCTCAATTAATAGAATAATGTTGAATGGAAGAAAATGCACCAAGCCCTGGCAAGTTGCACAGTGGTTAGAGCATCGGCCCAAGGACTGAAGGGTCTCAGGTTTGATTCCGGTCAAGGGCATGTACCTCGGTTGCAGGCTCGATCCCTGGCCAGTCGGGCCGCATGTGGGAAGCAACCAATTGATGTGTCTCTCACACTGATGTTTTTCCCCCTCCCTCCCCCCTTCACTGTCTCTGAAAAGCAATGGAAAAAATATTCTCTGGTGAGGATTAAAAAACCCCCAGCAAAATGTTACTGGTTATTTCTAGGAAGTAGGATAATGAATACTCCTAATTTCTTATTTATAAACTTCTGTGGTTTCCAATGTTTCTACAACAAGCATATTAATACTTGTTAATTTTTCTGATTAGTTCTTTTTAAAGGTGCCTACGTTAAACAGAATAGATTACATAAGAGAAAAACTGCCATGATACCAGAATGCCAGCTGAGCAACAAATTCACGTTACTAGCAATTTAAATGTTTTATTCTCAAAAAAAACAAAAACAAAAATACTACACAGGCACACACAAAAAACAAAAGAAACCCCCAAAATTTAAAGAAATAAAGAAAATGAATCATACACCAACAAGTCCGTTTCAAAGAGAAAGCATGAGAAGCATGACCTTTGGTTTCAGACAGACCTAGGCTTGAATTCCGACTCCAATGTTCACTAGCTATATGACTTGGGGAAATGACTTAACATCCCGAAGACCATTTTCTAAGCTCGGTATCTAAGATGAAACCTACCCTTTCAGAGTCACTGTATTAAAAAGGAAAAATATAAGTAAAGAAGTTTGTGCATAATAGGAGCTCAATAAATGATGGTTGGTATTTTCTTCCAGCCACTGGCATTACGTAATTTTCACGCCTAGCGTCTAGCTATAATTCTGTTTTCCTCCTATGAAAATAAAACTGATTTGCCACATTAGAATAAAAAATACCCCATTTCTGTGAATTGTGATATTTACCTTGCGTCTTTCTTCTGCAGCTTCTAATTTCTTCTGAATTTCCTCCAGGGAAAGATCCTTCTTCTTTGGAGGGGAAAGGGGGAATTCTGGGACGGATTCTTTTGATCGAGGGCTGAGAATCAGCTCAAAAGCCTGGCCTGAGGCACGCTTCTCCAGTTCTTTCACCTGGATATCTGGATTTGATGGTATTTATAATGTACTCAGAAAAATAGGGTTTTCCTATTCTAATAAACTGTTCTATAATTTTCTAAAAACCAAAGCAATTTAATGAATAGAATTAGGGCTGATGAAGCTGTGTTTGCAAGCAAGAAATTATTATGTAAGTACCACCTCCCAGAAAAACAAAGTTCAAAAATTTTGGTTAATAAATACCATTCTGAGACATCATTATTTGACCATCATTTTCATGAACAAAAGAACAGACTGGTGCAAAACTCCACAAATTTGCTTCAAAGCAAGCCAAATCGTCTAATAATGAAACAATTAATTATAAGCTCTCAGTATTTCAAGTGATAACCATTTTCTTTAATTATTCTCCAATTTATAAAATACATTTTTTGATAAGACCAAAACACAGTTGTCAAATTAATGGCTTAAGACTTAAGCCATCTCCTATTCTAAAATCATAAGCCCATCACAATTTCAGTTTTTCTAAATAGTTTACCTACCAGAAGAAGCCATCGTGAACAGAAGACAAGAGCCTGGCAATATATTCTACACAATCCACTGGCAAGGAAAGCCCTGAAAATGATTTTCAAAAGCATGCAATCAATTTCTTTGCATTTCTATATGTCATTGATTCCTTGGGGACCTCAAATCATATCCACATAAATCAGCGTCAGAAAAATCACTACCGTGGAATTAAATAAAACATCATTAACTAGACATTATGAAAATCTCTAAAATACCAATCATTGGGAAATGTGAACTGAATAGAACGTTGGTCATAGTTCAACTCAACAGTAAGACCGGAGCCATCTTAACACTGCCTACAACTCATTGTGCAAATGAAATACCCACCCACCCACGCTTTGTCTGTGTCTGCCATGGTGGAAAACAAAACCCCCAAGCTAATATTAACCAATAATGTTGAACTCCTATTGTTCTTGGGATTTAAGCTCCTTGTCCAACAGTAGGCAAAATTAGTTTTACGCATCTCTAGGTTTTAGGTTATATTTGCTGCCGTAAGTCATGAAAAATTCTACATCCTATCTTGATTTTTTTAAGGTCGTGATTCTTGTAGGCCCCAGGCTAGCATCAAAAACGTAGGATTGCGGGTTCCCACCAGTTGGAAATTAAAATCAGAGGCAGAGAAATGGCCTAACACTAGCAGAGCATTAAACGCAGCACTGGACCCCAGGATGGGCGTGGCCCTGGTCAAGCAAGACAAGAAAAGCGGCCCCCGGCCCCCGGCCAATCAGAGCAGGCTCAGCGCCCCGGCCCCGGGCCCCGCCCCCTTCCTCCCCGCGCCTTTTCGAATCTCCCCGAACTCACAACACCCGGGAGCCCGCGCGCGTGGAAAGGGGAGGGATGGGCGGGACTAACGGTCCTATCGGATAACTCCGCCCATCCCAGGCTCACCCCCCGCGGACGCCCCCCCCAACTCCCGCCAAAAACACCTCGAGGCCACCCCCACCCCGCTGCAGCTAGAGAACAAGCCGTGGGACAGCCTCCACATCGGCTCATCACCTCCTCCCCGCGCCCCCACCCAACCTACCGCCATCCTAGCTGTCCGCGCCCCCCATCGCGAGGGCGGGAGCCTTGGTGGGGTGTTAGCCTCTCGGCCGCAGCGTCACAGTCACTGGGCAAGGACCACAGCGGGGAGCGGGCGCAGCCCTAGCGTGGCGCAGTCTGGCCCAAAGGCCGTTGCTCACAGCAGGCGCCTCCCTGCCCCTTCAGACAATGGGGACCCCAGCAGGGCCGCGTCTGCAGGGGGAGTGAGGGAGGCAAAGGGGGACCCACGCCCCCTATTGTCTCCTCGATAGCACCCCGGGGCTAAGGCCCGAGGCTTGCCCAGCTGGCCGCGCCCCTTCCCCACGACAGCCGCGCCCCCAGGGAGCGGGGACAAAGCCCAGGCTCCGCCCGAACCACATACAAAGCGGAGCGACCCCCACCCGTCAGCCCCTCTGGGCGGGCGGCCCCGCCTGCAGCCCTCCACCAGGGGGCCACTACGAAGGCCCAGCCCATCCCGCCCACCGCGTCCCTCTAGCTGTCTGCAGCCTCCTCCAGGAACCATCGACCCACCTGCTCGGTCCGAGCCGCCTGGCCGCACTGAGCACCAACAGTCCCGAGCGCGCACAAAAGCGCCAAACAGCGGCACGTGACCTCCCTGCAGGGCTCTGCATTGGCTGAGAGGGGCGGCACGTGCAGCCCCTTCCCCTCACAGCCCGTGGGCTCCGCCCCCGTGGACCCCGGAGCACCTCGGGAAATGTAGTCCGGGCTGGCGTGGCAGGAGGACAATGCGAGGGGTGGGGACGTTCGTGGGTCTCCCCAGGTATAAGCCAGGGGCGCAGGCTGTTGTCTAGCCGCGGAAAAAGGCGTTCCCCTGACCCCTGGCCTGGATCTGGACCAGCTCTCCCATCCCCAGGAAAGGGGCAAGCGGGGCGGGGTCCCTCCGCACCTCTCCGAGGGTGGCCGCCCGGACTCCGCCTCGGTTGAGCTACTTGCCCTGCATCGCCCAAAGGACAATACTCAGAGCAGTGCCCCACGGTGCCCCACCCCGTGCCGCTACCTAAGACTGATCCCTGGTGACAGGACAATGCCACTCTAGGCGCCGTGGAAAGGCCCCCTGCACCGGAGTCGTACCTTAACACCCGCGTGTCACCTGTATTGTGACATCATAATTTCTAACCCACTCGGCCTTTCCTCACTGCGTGCGTTCTCGCTACCATCCGAGGGGTCGCGGAACTGGTGACCAGAGAGCTGAGGGGGGAAGCGTGAGTGACCGTTAGACCAAAAGCTCCGGAATTGGATCTCCTTTGGTGTAACAGTCACTAGGCTGAGAAGCAGGCTCCATCTGTTCTGCCTAGCCTTTGGCCAGAAGAGAGGGAAGATCCAGCAACAGCAGTTACACAGATTGCAGTTAAGTGTTGCTTTTGTTCTTGGAGCACGTGCTCCCCAGAGCTTTGCTGGGCCCTTTTTAAAAAATCAAAACAAAGGGAGCCACAAGGTCACCATTCCTAGCTGCCTGGATAGATCACGCACAGCACAGGTGCAAAGGAAATCGGTCTGACCCCGGCTCTCAGATCAGAATGATTGGCCTCCCTCTTCCCACAAGAAGGCCAGAGGAAAAAGAATAAAATGAATGTGTTTCCCGCCACCCCAACCCCCCCACCCCCATTCCCCTGACCAGGGCTGTGTCTTCAGGTAGTGGTCATTCCACCAATGCATCTGCTCTGAGATCCTGACAGGGCAGAAGGACACCTTCATTCCATTAACCAATGGCCTCCTCTCCCCAGACCCAGAAGCAAATACGGCAACTCTGCTGAAACAACAGTCCTAGTTTAAAAAGACCCTCCATGTCCAGCTAGTCACTAAGGATGTGCTGGAGACAAATACAGTGAATAGGTGCCTGAGACAAGGAAAACTGGATCATACAGGCAGCAGACACTCCACACAAAGCAAACAATTAGCAATGTACTGTGGCCTGAAATATGCTTGTTACGGCATTTTCTCCAACAATTGCCCTTGTGTGGGGTCAGCCTTTTCCCCCACCCCCAATCTAAGCAGTTTTCCCTTAGCTTGTGAGCAGGACCAGAAATTATGCAGATTCTGAGCCCTGAAAGGCTTCTCCCTCTCAGACCAAACTTGCCTATGAAACAGCCAAGTGTTTCCATCTCTGTCAGTTTTCCAAGTGAAATTTCAGAAATTGTTAGAAAAGCTGGAGAGAGCTGGGGACCAGACCTCACTGAAAAGTGACAAATTGGCAGGCAAATAAACAGCAAAGAACCCAAGGCCAAGAGGTCTATTATCCCCTGAACCAGCCTTTATCTTGAAGTCTTTGTACTTGATCTGGAGGTTTCCAGAGGAAGGTCCCACCCATTTGGTGCATTAAAAAAAAATAAAAAAAAAATAAAAAAGCACACATAAGAAATTGCTATGCAAAAATCTCACACTTTCTGACTATTAATGTTGTGATGGGGGGGAGCGGAATCAATCCTTCAAAACACTGATTATTTTAAAGCATTTACAATGCTTCCCCCCACCTTTTCTTTCTCCCTAGAGCAGATGTCTATTTCCATGGAAACCATAGCTAGCAACGAAGATGTTAGAACTCATGTAGATTTTTAATCTTTTTTAATGATGCCACTTAGCTTCTGGGTTGGTTGTTAGATGCCTGGTCCTGCCAGGCTCTGTGACAAGGATTTCCTGAGGTCCTCACTGTTGCTTGGGGACTGAGGAGGCTGGGGGAAGGTTTCCCCAGCTTGTGTGGTGTGATGATCCCTGTTCTTTAGGGTGGGGTTGTCTTTCTGAGAGCCAGTTAGCTCTTATGGGTGTTCATGTACTAGCCCTGGAATAAGAAGGGCTTTCACCTTTAAGGAGAGAAAACAGTTTAGCCACTTCCCCGTGGAGAGGGTAAGGAGCTCCCTTCTCGGAAGCTTCCTAAAACTAACTTCAAAACCCACTCCCTCCTGAAGGGGCAGCAAGCAGTTAATGCTCACATCTTGGCACTGTCTATCTTTACCCCTGAGAATTATTTTTGCCTCTGCTCAGATGGTCGGATTGCTCTGGAGCTGGCTGTAACTGGATTAGCACAAAGTGAAGTCAAGATATGGCAGTCATCCAGCTTATTTGATCTGTGTAGACAGCTAAAGGAGAGCACTTCAGGCTTCAAAGTCCAGAAGGGATGTCTACACTGATCAAACGCGCAGGGGCAGTTGTCAGATCTCCTCTGTTCTTACAGAGCACCGGCAGCCTTTGTTCATTGTTGGTTCTGCGGCTGGAGGGGTTGTCTCCCACAGAGGCGCAGCAGAGTTCCACGGCTGCTGACAGGGCCTGTCCTTGGCAAAAGGGTGTCGTGGGAGAGGTTTTCTCCTTGTGCCCAGACTCTCTGTTCCCTTTGTCCCCTATTTCCTAGGCATTGTGCTCTAACACTCCCTTGCCTGTTCCAATGCTGCCTGTGAATCTGCTGTTTCACACGCTTGGCTCCCTCACTTGAGTAGCAAGTCCAAGAAGGCAGGGGTGTATCTTCGTCTTGATATCCCTAGTGTCCAGAGCCAAGCCCAGTCCAGGATGGTGGGGCCTGGATATTTGCAGTTGACTTTAGGCAGTAACAACTCTCACCCTCAGCTTCCTCTTCTGTAATGCGAGAGGGTTACAGTGAGATCATGTACACAAAAGTACTCGCTACAGTGCCTGGCACATCGTAAGTGCCTAACACGGGTTAACTATGATTGCTAAAGAAGTTTCTTGATTGTTATAGGTTATTGAATAAATGAATGAGTGAACAGTAGGCTTTCACCCTTTGGTGGGAATCACAGTCACTGGGTTAACTCTTCCCATGGGGTATTTTACAAATTTCAATTCAGTTAATATTTTGAATAGATAACACATTCATATAGTTTAGAAATAAAGTACAAAAAGTTCTCCCTTCCTTATCCCACTGCCAAATTTGATTCCTGCCCCCGCCCCAGCATAACATTGTTTCTTCCTGCTATCCTACAGTCTCTCCATACCTACACAGGCAAATGTGTAGATTTGCATTCCTCGCCCCTTCTATAATACAAAGGGTAGTCTACTATAACTGTTTTGCACTTAGGAGTTTTTTTACTCAACAATACACGTCAGTGATCTTTTCATACAGGGATCTGTTCACAGATAAAGCATTCCCTTGATCTGGGATCCACTGTATGAATGAATGTTCCGTAACCTAGTTAACCAGTGCCCTATCTATGACTCTTAAGTTGTTCCCAATTATTTCCTATTTCAAATGATGCTATAATGAATAACCTTGTATGTATAGCACTTTCCACGTGGGTGAATGTATCTGCAAGATATATTGCTAGAGTATATATAGAGTATATATATTGCAAGGTCAAAGGGCAAACACATTTGTAATTTGGATGGTGCCAGCTTGCCTTCCACAGGAGTTATACCAGTTCAACACGTGCAATGCGGTGGTTTAATTCACCACCTCAGTTCATTCAAAAATGATATGAAAGGCTTTGTCCCTAGAAATTTCAGGCATCAGGGAAAAGGAGGGGGCGGACTAGAAATCCCAAGAAGGATGTGGCTGTCAATTCTGTCTATATTAATACCTCCAAAAATACTTGAGAAGCAGCAGCTGATCTCAGAAGAGCGCTGGTGCCTGTGGTGTAGCAGTTGTCTCAGTCAGTACGGAGGGTTAGCAGTATCTGTAGGTGTCGCTTCGAGACTGGAAGCTTTTTGAAGGCAGGGTCTTTTTCACAGCTTTATCCCACGCCCCTCCTCATGATTCCTGACACAGCACCTGGCATATATCTTAACTCACTCTAAGACATATTTCCCCCCCGCGTTTTTGTATCTTTGAAATCAGTTGTGCCTCATAGTCAATAAATAACATGTCATAATTATTGATAGCATATCTTCTTAGTGGTACAAAAATAAATGGTATGTCTTCAAAACTCAGTGGCATTTTGAGTCAGTGGAATACGGCAAAGCGCACATATATTAAATGTGTGAGTGGAATGGGGTCAAGACGTCACTGCCCTTGCCAGTCTCCCACGCCACGTTCTAACCCTCACCCCCCTTATCGAAGTCCATGCCTTCTTCTAAGGATTCATTTTATAAGGATGACTCCCTTTTGCCTCTTGGGCTCCTATTTCTCTCCTGAAATCTAAAACCACACTATTGCCCAGCTGGGCGTGGCTCAGTGGTTGAGCATCAACCTAGGGTCCAGGAGATCAGGGTTCGATTCCCAGTCATGCCCGGGTTGCAGGCTCCATCCCCAGTGGGGGGCGTGCAGGAGGCAGCAGATCAATGACTCTCTCATCATTGATGTTTCCATCTCCCTCTCCCCCTCTCCCTTCCTCTCTGTGAAATCAATAAAGATATATTTTTTAAAAAATAAAATAAAACCACACTATTTCTAAAGCCTAAAAGACATCTTCTCATGGATGCCCCTATCCCAGATCAAATTTCATATGACTCAGGTTGAACCACCATCTAGGGTTCCCTGTTCAGCTAGTGGCTTTGCTGGACTCTTGCCCTCCAGGTTTAAAACTTCAGTCAGATTCAATACTTCCTCTTTCTCCCCCTTGCCCCCATGCCTCCAATTATGGAAACTTAGCATTTTCTAGTAGAATGGAACCTTTAAAATGATAATAGCTATAAGAAGAACAAAGCTGGACACTTCCTGATTTCAAAACTTAATACACTGCTACAGGAATAAAAAATAGTGTGGTACTGGCATAAAGACAGACATATAGACCAATGAATAAAATAAAGAACCAAGAAATAAACCCTTGCATATATGGTCCAATGATTTTGACAAGGATGCCAAGACATTCAATGGGGAAAGGACAGTCTTTTCAACAAATGATACTGGGGAAACTGGATATTCTCATGCAAAAGAATGAAGTTGGACTCTGATCTTACACTATATACAAAAATTAACTCCAAATGGATCAAAGATCTAGATGTAAGACCTAAAACTATAAAACTCTTAGA
The DNA here is from genome assembly GCF_054644295.1 of Miniopterus natalensis. Classification (NCBI taxonomy): domain Eukaryota; kingdom Metazoa; phylum Chordata; class Mammalia; order Chiroptera; family Miniopteridae; genus Miniopterus; species Miniopterus natalensis. The sequence goes on from NC_142089.1 coordinate 14,103,404, forward strand.
GGAAAACAGAGAAAAAGCTTTAAGACATTGGATTTGGCAATGATTTCTTGGATGTGACACCAAAGGCACAGGAAATAAAAGAAAAAAATAGACAAATTGGACTTCATGAAAACTTAAAATTTTGTGCAACAAAAGACAATATCAACAGAGTAAAAAGACAACCCACAGATCAGAGAAAATACTTGTAAATTATATATCTGTTAAGGGATTAATACCCAGAATATAGAGAGAACTCCTAAAACTAAAAAAGAAATTTCAATTGAAAAATGGGCAAAGGACTTGAATAGACATTTCCCCAAAGAAAACACACAAGTAGCCAATAAGCACATGAAAAGATGCTCAACACCACTAACATTAGGTAAATACAAATAAAACCCACAACGAGATAGCACCTCACATCCACTAGGATGACTGCTATAAAAAAACAAGTGTTGGAGAGGATGTGGAGAAATTGGAGCCCTTGTGCACTGTTGGCAGGAATGTACAGCTAATGTGGAAAACCATGTGGGGGGGTCTTCAAAAAATTAAGAATAGAATTACCATTTGATCCAGCGATTCCAAGTCTTAGACACCCAACATAACTGAAAGCAGGGTCTCCAAGAGACATTTGCACACCCACGCTCACAGCACTATTATTCACAATAGCTAAAGTGTAGAAGCCACTCAAAAGTCCATTGACAGATGTACAGATAAGCAAAATGTGGTATATGTACACACAATGGGGTATTACTCGGCCTTAAAAAGGAAGGAAATTCTGACACATGCTACATCATGAATAAACCTTGAGGATATTATGCTAAGTGAAATAAGCCAGTCACAAGAAGACAAATACTGTATGATTCCACTTATGTGAGATACTTAGTCAAAATCATAGAGGAGCCCTGGCTGGGTAGCTCAGTTGGTTAGAGCATTGTCCCAATACGACAAGATTGTGGTTCCATCCCTGGTCAGGGCACATAGAAGAAGCACCCAATGAATGCATAAATAAGGGGTACAACAAATCAATGTCTTTCTCTCTCTCTCTCAAATCAATCAATAAAAGTTTTCTTAAAAAAATCATAGAAATAGAAAGCACAGGGTGGTTGCCAGGAGCTGGGGGGAGTTATTGTTTAATGGGGATTGAGTTTGAGTTTTACAAGATGAAAAGGTTATGGAGAGGGATGGTGATGATTAAATACATTCTGAATGTGTTTAATACCACTGAACTGAATAGTTAAAAATGGTTTTAAGAAAGTAAAAATAAATTGTTAAGGTGGTAAATTTTATGTATATTTTATTACAATAGAAATAATTCGGGGGGGGAGATAATAGCTAGCATGCTCATACAGTGCCTACTATGCAGCGGGCACTGGTCTAAACACTCCACACGCAGAAACTCATTTAATCCCCCTAACAGTCCTCCGAGCCCCTTTAGCCTCGTTATAAGGATCAGGAAACAAGGGTGAGCAACCGTCCTCGTCTGCCCGGGGCCGAGGGGGTTTTCTGGGATGCAGGATTTTCAGTGCTAAAACTGGAAAAGTTCCAGGCCACCCCACATGAGTTGGTCACCCTAATGGAACCTGAGTCACAGAGAGACAGTATCTTCTGTAGACGAGTCAAGTAGGGCCCTGGCCCTAGCCGCAGGCTCTGAAGGCTGCGCTCCCTCCCCTCCTGCTCCAGAGGCAAGGATACTAACCCCTTCTAGACCACACTCCGGGCGCCCAGGACTCCGGACGTTTCTCCTGCCAAGGGGAACTTCCCTGCTGGTGAGTGCACGGCTGGCTGCCTGCAAGTGGTGTGGGCAGAACCTGGGCCAGGGGGCCGGGGTGGGCCCAGGACCAGGAGCGGGAAGAGACGGGAGCTGGCTCTGCCGCCTTCTGACCTGGAACTCCCAGGAATCCCAGAATCCTCAACTCAGGAGCTGGCTTTCCAGGTTATTACAGAGATTTATTTGTCAAGCAAGAAGGATAAACATGTATTTTTAAAAAATTAGTTTGTTAGCTTGATTTGTGACTCTTACATACTTAGATAGATCTAAGGCATGTGGGCTTCCCTTTCAGATGCCTACCTAGGGTCTGGCAAATGTCAGCAGAGGCCTGCAGAGAGATTAAATCACTTGTCTAACTAGGCTACCCAGAGGCACAGAGCTTTTGTAGTCTGGTTCCAAGTCTCTACTTTTAGCTATCACTCTAAACTGGTTTATCAGGCTAACCCTATTATTTTATGGGTTGGGGAGAAAGGCAGAGAACTTTAGACATCTGCCCAAGGTCACACAGCAAATTCGTATCACAGCAGAATTTGCATCTTGTGCCCGGAATGATGCTGCAGGTACAGTTCAGTTACTATTTGTGTGAGCTCAGGCATGTGACTTCCCCTTTTTGGGGCCCACATTTCATCATCTGTGAGTGGGATTAATGCCCCCACCTCAGGGTTTTTGTCAGGACTAAATGCAATGATATGTGGAAAGTGCCTAGCATTGTTTCTGATGCATACTAAACCCTCAATAGGTGACCGCTGCGGCATTAATCATCAAGCACAACTCTGATCACGCCACTTTTCAGCTTGAAACATTCCATGAATTAAATTTTGGGCGCGTCATACTGTTTGTTATATATGTAGTTGGGCAGACATGAGCTGAGCAAGGACAGTGGGCCAGGTACAGAAACTCACCAGGGCAGAAAGGGGCAAAACTGGGAAAACAAGAACTTCGTCCTCAGGGTAACCTATCCTTCCCCCCTCCCACCCGCATATTAGACCCCCTGAGCATTTCCTTCCTAGAGATAACATCTAGGCCTCAGTTGTATTTCAGCTCCAGGCCCAGAAAAGCAGCAAAACCAGACCAATGGGGCAAGGAGGCCTTGGCTGCTTTAGGGCCAGCTACATTGACTAATGATCACCCCCACCCCCGTGCCTGCACCGACCAATCATTGGAGACCACGACATGCTCCCTAGAGACCTCCCCTAAGATTTCCACCCACAAGAAAGAGATAAATGAGCTCAAGACAAAAGACCCCGGGCATGCTTCCCACCAGAGGAGCGTCCCCTGCTCCCAACCTGTCTCCAAGGCCCCTTCTCTCTGACTCCGCACTGAGCCGGAGCAGCCCAGCCTGGGCTCCCCTGTTGCTGCTTCTGTGCCCTTCCTTGTTTCACCATCCTGAGGATATTTCTGCTGTGTTGTCTCTTGACTGAAATCTTTCCTTGAAGAAGACAAGAACCGAGGCCTCGTTGTGGTCTCCCTGGTAACAATATGAGAAAAATAAAAATTCCTGAAACCTAAAAAAATTGATGAGTTCTTTGGATTATAGTCCAAGAGTCATTGGCAGGGTCTTTGAGACCCTCCATGAGATAACTGCAATCCACCTCAAGATCAGTTAAACCCTAAGACTCTTTGATTCTTGACGTATTTGAAGACCTGCCATCTCAAAAAGGATAATTCTAGGGAAGCACACTTAGGATGCATGGAAAACTCTGTGCTCACTGGACTTGGTTAACAACAGAATGGACCTCTTAAAGAATGGATGAGATTCTTGCTCTGAGAGGTGTCCAGACAAAGATTTGTTACTCAGCCACTGGGAATGTTGAAGAAGGGTTCCTGCATTTGGAGAAAGGTGGACTAAGTGACCTCCCTTCATGCTTTAAGGTTCTTTTTTAATAAGGTGGGTAAAGGCTTGTGATATTACACTAAATTAAACAAAGGCCATTCAACTGTGAACGATATGAGCTCAACTAGGAACAAAATATAGTGAAGGAATTGCCCCAAAATACGTGTCTGGAGGGTAAAATAACAATTGAGTTTAATTTTCTTCTTTGTACTATTCTGGATTTTCCAAATTCCTTAAAGTGAGCATATATTACTTTTATTAATGATAAAACAATTATATTTTTAAAATAGAAAAGAGTTTTGTCATTCTCACTGATGTGAGTCCTCCTATGTCTCACTGCTCTTAAGTCCTGCTAGGACCTCAGCCCCTGCTTTCCCCACGCCTCCAAGGTTCAGCTTTATGGGACTAATCCCAACGCCCTAAGGAGTCACTCGCCTGTATGTCCCAGTGTTTTGCTGACATGAGCTCTCAGGCTTGCGGCCCTTGGCCTCTGTCTTGTTGAAATTCTCTCCACCTTGCTTAATCTCTCTGGTCCTCACACACTACGCTGGCATTGTAACTATCCACACACGTTTGTCTCCCGCAGTGAGGAGTGAGCTCTCTGAGGGCAGGGTTCTGTATCTTTGCCTCGGTATCCCCACAGTGCCATGAATAGACACTCGGCAGATGTCGAATTGTTTGGCTGCTGTGTTTTGGCCACTAAATGACATTTAAGGCAGAGGGTCAAACAGCATCACTACAGGTATATTCTGGAGTCTAGTCTCCTAGAGTCCAGAAAGTGCTATCTCAGGGACATTTAAAACTAAACATTCAAAACTTTTAATTTTGAAATCATTTTGGATTTCCAGAGAATTGCAAAGCTAGTACACAGAGTTCCCACATACCCTCCAGCCAGCTAATGTTAACATCTTACAGATCCAAACCAAAACATTAACATTGAGTACAGTACTATTAACTAAACGGCCGGCTTTAATTGGGGATCCAGTTTGGGACACTACCTTGCATGTAGCATCAGGTCTCCTTAACCAGTGACATTTAATTTAAGGTGATTTCTTTCTATTGTTTCTTCTAATCAACCTTTTCCAAATAATTAAAACATGAGCAAGAAAAATGGTGTGGGAGTGATGAAGTTGGAGCCCTCGCCCTCTGCTGGGTTTTGGGGGGCCTCAAACAAGTTCCATTTGGGGCTAGGAGGATGATTTTCATTTGAGATCTAGCCCTTTTCTTGAGTGGACACTGGCAGGCCTAAAAACAAGGGGGCGTTATTAGTTACTTTCAATTCATTAAATTTCTGGGCCATTCCATAGCCCATTTTTCCATGGCCTGGCCACAGGACTATGTTCCCAGTACCCACAAAACTTCCAAGCATTTGACATTCAGAAGCAATCTTAGCAATTCAGTGAGAACAGAGGTTACAGCTGTCACAGGAAGCTGAAACCCAGGCTGCTGAAATCACACCCATTCTGAGGGGTGAAATTATACACAGAGCAGAATTCAAGCCGGGAAGGTGGGGGTGGCTGGGGTGTCAGGCAGAGAAGGGTGGGATGCTGTGTAAGAGAAAATACATGCGGGAAGAAAAGGTGTGTCACTGGAACTCGGGTTGATTTACAGACCTTTGGGAGCTTAGCCCTTGCATCAATTAGTAACATCAGCACGGCAGCCTCCTAACTGGTCTGCGTCCCCCCGCCTCGAATCCATTTCGGACATGGGCACCCGCCAACTCAAATCACTGGACAGCGCAGGCCCCATCTAAGCGGGAAGAGGGGGGTGTATTACTTTTCTGGGGCTGCCTTAATAAAGTGCCACAAACTGGATGGCTTAACCAAGAGAAATTTATTGTCTCATAGTTCTGGCATCAGAAGTTCAAAATCAAAGTGACAACAGGGTTGGTTCCTTCTGAGGGCTGTGAGGGAGAATCTGCCAGGCTTCTCTTCCAGCTTCTGGTGGCCTAGGTCGTTCCCTGGCTTGTAGAGGGCATTTTCTGGGTCCAAATTTCCCCCTTTTATAAGGACACCAGTCATATGGGATTAAGGCCCACCCTAATGGCCTCATCTTAACTTGGTCATCTGCAAAGACCCAATTTAGGAATAAGGTCACATTCACAGGTACAGGGGATCAGGACTTCAACATCTATTGAGGTGATACAATTAAATCCATAGATGAGGCTCCCCCTTAGCTTTGCCCGATGGCTGTCCTGGAACAATGTGTGGCTAGAGAAGCTGGAATTTAGGATTTCTTATGAACTCTCCTGATTTTTAAATATTGGCATCTAATTAAATATAACTAAACTTTTTGTAATACCATGACTGCCAAACAAGTCAACTTCTGCTCCATTGTCACCACAAAGTTCTCTTTAGAACATCTGATTCCATCCCTCTACTTTATCGATTCCTATGATATTAGAGGCCAAGTTCCTTAGCATGGCACACGAGGTCCTCCACAATTCTTTTTTTTTTTTTTTTTAACAGAATAATTTATGTTTTTAATTTTAATCAGAAGAAAACTGATTTGACCCATCTTGTAAGGACACTTGAAATATATTTTCTAATAAAAACAATCAACATTCTGCTTTTACTTTTATTAGCATTTATTTTATGCTGAATATATTCCCAGGCCATAAGTTTTATTTCTTCAGTTTTTTCTGGGGTATTGTTTTCTTCTGTACAACCTCCTCTTCTGGTTTAGGAAGAATCTGCTCTTTTTCAGTGAGGATCATCTCAGTGTGGCAGGGAGAGCTCGTGTATGGGTTAATCTGTCCATGAACTCTGTAAATTCTGCACCACATCTTGGGAGCTTTGTTCACCTGGATGTGCTTAATGACCAGAGAATCTGCATCTAAACCCTTAAGCTCAGCAATACTCTGCATTTTGAAACATGTGCAGCAAAAATTCAACACTCTTTTTGGGCCACTGATCCTGTATCCATCTCCACTGTTTGGCCTGGGCACACCTACAACGATGGAATGGCACACATTGCTTCTGTAAAGTGACATCCTTCAGATACTTGGTGGCTTTTTGGGTATGCATACCCTTGATGGACTGGGGCTAGGACTTTAGGAAAACCAGCCTAGAATCACAAGATCACAGGTCCTTTGAGGTAAGAGGTTTGATGGGTCACACAGTCACCCTTGAACCCCTTCCCTGAATTTTTAAAAACTGAAACAAACCCCAAAAGTACAAAGAAGAGCCCTGGCCAGTGTGGCTCAGTTGGTTGGAGGGACATACTGTACACCAAAAGGTGGCAGGTTCGATTCCAGGTCAGGGCACATACCCAGGTTGTGGGTTCTATCCCCAGTCGGGGCTCATGTAGGAGGCAGCCGATCGATGTTTCTCCCTCAGATAGATGTTTCTCTCTCACTCCTTCTCCCCTCTTCTCTCCCTGAAATCAATAAAAATATATATTTTAAAAATTCCCTAAGTAATACATACACGTACTGTCATTTTTTAAAAGAAAAAATTAGAATCTTACAAAGAAAGGTGAAGTTCTCTTTCATTTCCACTGGCTGTACCAACTCCCTTCCCCTCTCCCCAGAGAAAGCCACTCTTAGGAGTGTGGAGTGTATCTTTTCAGTCTTTTCATTTAAAAAAAAAATGCTTTTACATATATCTGAATATGGCACAGAGAATCCATCCACACTTCTGTTTTAAATGTTGCAAAACTTGTATTATGTTGTATGCATAATTCTGCAACTTTCTCTTTTTACTTAATAGGTTTTGAGCTCTATCCATGTCACTGCATCTACAGATGTAATTTGCTCCCTCTCAGAGCCGTGTAGTGGCCCGTTATGAATGTAAATGCTATTTTATTTACACTCGCCCTGCTGGCGGCCATGGGGCTGTTCTCAGTGGTTCGCTGTCAGGCGGGCCCTGCAATGGGCAGCCTCCTGGGCCGCAGGAGCAGGTATTTCTCCAGGGTAGAAGCTGAGGGGACTGTCAGGGGGCAGGGTCTGAGCATCTTCAGCTTTGCTAGGTAAGGACAAGTGGAGAGCCTCCGTTTCCCCACAACCTCCCCAGTGCTTGACGTGGTCTGATTTCATCCCTCGCATTTTTATTTATGTGAACCCTGGGGCCTGGGGCTGTCCTGCCTCCTCGCTGCCGCAGCGCAGGCTCAGGGCCAAGTCTAACCCCAGGTCAGCCGGTTCCCCACAGCACAGTCCTTGCACCACACTGTCCCTGTCAACCCTCCCTGGAAAATCAGTGGAAGACCCCTGTGTGCGTGGGGTGGGGGCGCGGAGGGGGGTGAGTGGAAAACCTCTCCAACGCGGTCCTTGTACAAGGAGTGGAAACGACTCCAGATCCTCCGGGAAAATGGCTCCCGGGCGCTGCAGGGATCTGCTCTCCCACCCGAGGCAGTTTCTACCTGCAGCTGTCGCAGCTGCACGCGCGGACCTGATTGGCTCTTCCCGGACCCCGAGCGGGGCGGGACCGGTGGCGCCCGGCTGCGGGTTTTCCGCGCAGCCCTGTCCTGGGAGGAGGGGCAGGCCGGCCCCCTGCAGTGGCGGCGGTGCGGAGCCCCCGGTGGCCAGGGGCACCTCCCGCCGCTTGCAGCACCTCGGAGGGGTCCCCGCAGCCAGGGGCAGCTCAGCTCTCACGAGGTCCTCCCCAGCTAGTGCACAGCGGCCCCCGCAGCTCGGAACCGCTGGGCGGGGGGGGGGGGGGGGGGGGGCCCGGGCAGCCAGCGCCCCGCGGCTGAGTAAGACATGGAAGCTGGGCCCGCTCCTCTCTTCCCCGTCTCCGATCGGGGTGTAAGCTCCGCAGCAGGGACCTCCACGGAGGGTGAAGCCAGCGCTGCCTGGGCCCCTCCAAGGTGCATAAGGGAATGAGGGCGAGGCCCCTGGCGCCAGCCCCTCTTCAGGGCCAGTCCTGGTGTGGGGTGTCGCTCCCCCAGGAGCTGGGCGCCAGGTTCCCCTTCTCCTCTTCAAGGCAGGGAGGGCCAGTGGGAGAATCTGGGGAAGAACAAAGCTGGCGAGGCCCAGCCTACCCTTCAGAGCCTGGCAGGCTGGCTCCCTTCCTCTCACGGTTGAGATTACTTGGAGGCCAGCATGTTGCTCTTAAACATTTTTTTCTTAGCTAGCACCTTTTGAGCCCTTAGTATGTGCCACACACTGTGCTAAGTGTATTATCTCATTTCCTCCCCGTGGCAGCTCTAAGCTATGACCGGTTCAGCGAGGCTAATCAAGTCCCCAAGGTCACATGTATATAGTGGCAAAAGTGGGTTAGGAAATTCTCCCATATGCTGTATTTTATTTTTTTCAAAATATTTTTAAATTAACTATTTGCTCACTTTTGCTAATCTCTCACAGGTACTTTTTTGGGGGAAAAAGACAATTGAGAACAAACACCGCAAACATCACTATACTGTTTTCCCTCAGTGGGAGGAACAGGGCACTGGTGTATTGCTGGTGCGAGTGTAAATAGGTAACGCTTCTGAAAAGCAGTTTAGCCATTTGAATCAAGAACTTGGAAACTGTCCATCCCCTCTAATGAAGAAATGGCCACCCTCTAAGGAGACAGCAGTAATGATTGGCATGCAAAATACACATTCCCTGAGACCCAGCAATTCCACTGGGAGGAATCTATTCTACGATGGATGCCCTAGTACATGGACAAAATGGTATATATGTAAGGACACTCATCGCTGCACTGCTCAAATAGCAAAAGATGGGAAACAACCTCAAAATGTATTAACAGGCCCGGCCAGGCATGGCTCAGTGGTGGAGCATCGACCTAGGATTCAGGAGACCGCGGTTCGATTCCCAGTCAGGAGCGTGCAGGAGGCAGCCGATCAATGACTCTCATCACTGATGTTTCTGTCTCTCTCTCTCCCTCTCCCTTCCTCTCTCTGAAATCAATAAAGATATAAAAAAATTTTTTTAATGTATTAACAGAATTGACTAATTATAGCAGATCCATTTAAAGAAATTCTATGTAAATATTTCTAGAAAATGAGGCAGTTCTGTTTTTTATATATGGCACAATCATCAAAAATATTAAATGAAAAGGGAAAAGTGCAAAAGTATGTACCTGATATGCTATTATTTCTATATGAAAAAGGAACGTATATATATGCATGTGTGTATATATACATATATATATATTTTTATTTTTTCTAAGAAAAATACACAGGAAACCAGGTAATAGTGTTGCCTTTGAAACCTTTAACCATAACAACTTGCTGCCTCCTGGATTAGTGTTGCCTTTATGGAAGAAAATCACAGCTAAAGGACCAAGTCAGAGAAAGAATTTATTTTTTTCATTTTATAACCTTTTGTACTAGGTGTTCATATTAGCAATTCAAAATTCAACTTAAAAAAAATAGATTCACTAAAATCCTACCTCTAGACCCAGTAATTCTCCTTTTTGGGAATCTAGCTTAAGGAAATTACAAAAATTTACACAAAAAGATATTCACTGAGGTGTTAGAGGGAAAAAAAGTAAGAAGCTTAAAAGTCCAACAATAGGGGAATAGCTAAGAAAATTATGGTAAGTACATATAATACCTATCATGAAATCATAAAAAGGATGTTTATAAAAATACCTTAGTAACATAGGAAAATGCTTATAACATTAAGTAAAAAAAAAGAAGCTGGATAGAAAATTATCTGTGCAGTGCGATCTGATCACAGTAACAATAGCAGGCATAGAAAATAACTGGAAGGGAGTGTACCAAGAGTCAACAGTCATGGCCACGGGGTGCAGAGATTTTGAGCGATCTTGTCCCCCCTGTATAACTTTCTACACTTTTTTTTTTTTTTTTGCAATCGGTATCCCTGTTTTGGATAACTTTAAAGACAGAAAACTTAAAAATAAATCCCCACAGTATTTAGAACAATTAAAGCTCTATAGACGTATTAACCCAGCCAGCAATTCTGCTTTTAGAAATAAGTCCTGTATAAATAGATGCACAAGTGCTCAGAGTATTATTAATACCAAAAGATTATAAACATTCAAGTGTCCATGAGAGGAAACCACTTATGTAAGTACAGAGCACCCATAAATATAGACTATTAAGCAAGAGTTATGGAGAATGGGGTAGGTATGTCAACATGAAAGCATCTACAGGGTGACATTATTGTGGTTGGAAAAGCAACCTGCAGAACAATGCAGATACTATGGTCGCATGTATGCTAAAGAAAGAGAAGCTGGAACTTGGTATTTGTGTTTGTGTGTAAATGTGTGGAGGGCAGTAAACTGTTAACAAAAGCTGTCTCTGATGAAGAGGAAAGACTAAAAGATGACTTTTGCTTGAAGATGGGTGGTATTCCCATCTTCTATAAAAATGTGTTCTCATATCATTTGTTTAACTAAAATAATAATAATAATATCAGGGGAGAGTATAAGCCTAGAGAAAGATCTGAAAAGATACACAACAAAATTACCAGTAGTTTCCAGCAGGGATGAGGGGTTGGGTCATTTTCTCCATTTACTTTATATTAAACCATACATTAAATCATAATTAAAACAACAACATTAAAAGCCTGGCTGGTGGGTAGGAGCCTCTGCTTTTTCCAGCTCTGCTTCCCTCCACACTAGGGCTCTGTTCTCTTAGGTAACGACCCTGCTGGAGCGCAAAGCCCCAGACAATACCAGCCTCATTTCTCTCCTTCCAAAGAGGAGGAAACCGAGATGCTGAGCCACCACTGGCTGCTCCGCTGGGAAAGTGGACTCAGGCGACCTGGATCCTGGGCCCCTCTCTCCCACCCTCGGTTTCCAGAGATAACCCCCTGCAGGGGAGAGCCGAGCACTGTTTCCTCCAGGCCAGTGAGGACAGGGCTTGAAGCCACAAATTAATGATATCAGTGTAGCATCAGATGGGAAAACAATAAACCCCATCCTTTGCTGAATTCCCTCTGGGCTCAGTTTCAAGTTCCTTTCCCAGACAATGGCTGGTCACGTCCCCACACAGCCTCTGCCGGGTTTTCCAGAGAGATGGCGAGAGCAGAGGGCCAAATTGGCCTCCAGTGGCCAACACTAAGAGTCACCTCTAATGACTTATCCCCTCCAAGGAGGGAGCTCGGGAACCCTCCCAGGGCCCCGGCACTCAGCGCTGGAAGATCTGTTTGCTCCAAAAGTGGAGCAGCAGGCAGCATGGTCGGTGGGAGGGCGCTGGCCTGGAAGCAGAAAACCCGGGGACTCAGCGGCTGCCATGGCTCCTTTTGTGACCCTGGCAACTCACCAGATCCTGGGTCTGGGCGTCGGGGGGCAGACGGGAGCTTCTGTATCTGGGGGAGAAAGGGCGGCGTCAAGCCCCCTCCCCCATCGTGGCTGCGTCAGAATCTTAGATGTCGGGGAAGCTGCTGTTCCCTCTTCCCTCGCAGCTGCTGCCTGTCTGTCTCCATGGCAACCAGGCCAAAAGACTAATTTGCCTGGGTCCAGGCTCTGGAGCTTACCTTGGAGCCGGGCTTTAACTGGTCTTTCTGGAAGCCAGTCCACCGCTGCTCCCAGGACCTCTGACAGCATCCCCTTAGCTGTTGCAAGGGAGGGACACTGGGCCAGCCAGAAAAAAACCCCACCACTTGTCCTTTATAGCCACATCCACTTGTAGAGGAAAGATAGTCTCACACCCAACGGCTTTGTAATCACTAATGATTTGTGTTTCAAAGACCTCTGTCCCTCTTACTAGTTGCTCTGGGCTGCTTATAGGGATCTGCAAGAACAGATGGCTTAGGGAACAGGTCACACTCAGGGAGGTCGCCAATCTTTTCCCCTTTCCATTCCCTCCGGCTCCTCACTGCTCTCTGCTGGCTTATGGCCACGTCCAGCTGGGGCCTGTCTGGTTCTAACAAGACTAAAACCTAAAAAAATCTTGATGATCACCTTTCTCAGAAGGTCATGGAGGATCAGACAGGCACCCAGAACTTTACAGATCTCTCCCTCGGACACAGTAAAATTTACCTAACTGCACTGGCTTCCCTCGGGGCCACTTTATTTATTTATTTACTTATCCTCACCCAAGGATATTTTTCCCATTGCTTTTTCAGAGAGAGTGGAGGGGGGAGAGAAACATCGATGTGAGAGAGACACATCCCCACCAGGGCCAGGGATGGAGCCTGCAACTGAGGTATGTGCCCTTGGTTGGAATTGAACCTGGGACCCTTCAGTCCATAGGGCGATGCTCTAACCACTGAGAAAACCAGCCAGGGCCTCAAGGCCATTTTAGATTGGACAGCTTTCTTTCTCTATTTGTGCTCTGACACCCTGGCTGTAGCTCCCTAGAGGACAGGGATGACATGCTGCCTCTTCCAGGATACAGAGTGCTGCCTTGTGCTCAGCAGGTGGCTCCATAAACACTTCAACAGTGCAGAAGTACCTTTATACATCGACGAAAAACTCTGACTGAAGTCAGGAGACCTGACTCTAGGCCTAGCCCTGCAACTAACTTGCAAGTCTGTTACCTTTTCTGGGCCTCAGTCTCCCCATCTGTGAAGTAAGTTGGCCTGTGATCTCTAAAGGTTCCTTCTCAGCTCCAGCTCTCTCTGTCCAAGGGAGAACTTTCATGCAGTGCTCCATAGGAGAAACTGCATTAAGATCAGGATAAAGAAGAAAAAAATAATGAAATGGCAACCTTGGACCCTAATGTCCCAACTGAGAAGGACTCAGAGAATAGAAAACACAGCCTATGTAGAACAAACGCCATCAAGCGATGGGTTCTGGAAAGCTAAGTACCTGCTCCACTCATGGCCCCTTCTGAGGAAGGTGTCCTAAAGAGTTCTCTCTGCATAAGGTTGCAGTGGGTTGTGATTAAAACCAATCCTGCTCAGACCTGGAATGGGATGGCCTGGTGTATGCTGGGCCCTATAGAAGCCAACTCCTACCATGGTGGCTTGGCAGAAATGCCTGCCTGATGGGGCAAGTTACACTGGTCAGCAGCAAACCAACACAACTGGACCTTCTTTCTCCCAAGAACCACCAACAGCCAACACTAGGTGCCCACGGAAAGGATGGGACCCTGGAGCCCAGACTGTAATCTGAATAGCGCTGCACTGTATCATCTCACATAATTCTTTTTTTTTTTTTTAATTATTATTTTTTAAATATATCTTTATTGATTTCAGAGAGAGGAAGGGAGAGGGAGAGAGAGAGATAGGAACATCAATGATGAGAGAGTCATTGGTCGAGGCCACAACCCTGGCATGAGCCCTGACTGGGAATCGAACCGCGATCTCCTGGATCCTAGGTCAATGCTCAACCGCTGAGCCACACCCGGTAGGGCTCACATAATTCTTATGACAATCCTACAAGGTAGAAATGTTATTATTCCTATTTTACAGATGAGGACATTGAGGCTCAGAAAGGCAAAGTAACTTGTTCCAGGTAACATGGCTACTAAACAGCAGAATCAGGGTTGGCTAGAGGCCGACTCACTTCAGAGCCTGTTTCCTTGCCCGTCTTGTGCTCGGCTCACAGCTGGAAAGCCCGTCACTTTGCAGGGCCAGTTCTGAATGGCTCCGGCTGAGAGGCAGAAGCCAGCCCTCACCCTCGCTCCTGTGTTCCTCTCTCGGGGCCCTTGCCCTTTGTTTCTCCCAGTTACTCTCAGTCTTCCCAACAGCAGAATGGGCGCTTACTCTGTCTCCCAGTCCCTCTCCTCACTCATGAGGTCTGCAATGCGGGTGGGTGGCAAGGATTTCTTATCACAAGTGCACAGTAGCTAACTGAAAAGGGAAAAGTCCTAATGATTAAAATAATGAGACAGTCGAGGAACACCTCAAGCTCCAGTCTGTCCTCAGGGGAGCCTCTCGTCCTAATCGGGACCAAGCCACTGACTTGCTCCCCAGGGGGCTGATTTCATGGCCTGTACAATGTTGGTGATAATGTGGGCCTTGTCCTGGGAAGGAGGAGAGCAGGTACATGGGAGGAGCTGGGCTTGGAAAGCAGAGGATTAGGGATGAAAAAGCAGGAGTTTCAGGCTGAATTTAGAGCCTGACATCATTCCTTTCGGGAGGCTAGGGTCTCTTTTAATTCACGTTTATGAAACTGCTTTTTGGAGTTTCCTAAATTCCTCATTTTGCTAATCTTCTACCTCTTATAAAAAAGGGTGAAAAAGTGGGGAGACTCCCGTCCAGAGTGTGCTGAGATTCAAGCCTTTGCAGGAAAAACTGGAGACTCAAGGGCTCGCAAAGCTCCCCTCCCCCCACCAAGGACAGACGAAGGGAAAAAACAGAAGGAGGGACTGGTGACAGCTTGGAAGGTGGCTTCGGCTAGCCCTGGGTTGAGGAGAATTTTCAATGGGAGCAAACAGGTCATGGGGCTGGATGCTCACCCTGAGCTAGGGAGGGGTCCCTCAATACCTTTCGTGGAGCCCCACACATGGACTGCTAAAGCAGACACTGTTGTCTGAGGCCCCGTGGGCTCCTCAAAGATAAAAATTATATTTAGCAGAAGAGAGAAATGCTTTCAGCTCCCAGCCTAGTTATGATTTGGGCGCTGCCGTGGGAGGAACAGCAATGAGCTCCTTATTTTAAGCAAGTGGTGGAGAGATGAAAATAGATGAAGCATGTTGAATCAACCCAGGTTTTTGCAACCAGGGAACTGAGTGGAAGACCACATCTTTACCAGGCAGGGGAAGAGGGAAATATGAGGAGTCTTTCTTAAACACGAAAACCCTGTTTTCAGAGAGAAGTGTTCATATTGCTGCAGAGTGACTTCCTTCTAAATCATCACTGGAGAAGGTTTAGACCTCATTTTGCTGCTGGACTCGGGAAAAGGAGACTCTAGCTCCTTCCCTTGGGCCTCTGGATCCAAGTAAGACCCTCCAGAAATAAGGGAACACTGGATTGGATGGACTCTCAAGATTATATAGAAAAGCTCTGACAACTGTTCCCATCCCCATAAAGTAGGTACTTTTATCTACCTGCTGCAAATGGGGAAACTAAAGCTCAGTCTGAGTCTAGTCTAGTCCAAGGCCACACAATTAAAAAAACCAGAGTCGAGATTTAAACTTAGCCTGTCTGACCCCAAAACCTGTTTTCTCCACTATGCCGCAGAGGTCTTAGCTCAATTGTTACTCCTGAGTGAGGCCTTCCCTGGTCGCCTGAAGTAAGCGTGCAATGCCTCATCTCGGGTCCTCCCTATGCCCCAACCCTGTTTTATTTCTCCCCTAGGCACTTTAAAGCATCTGATCGGCTGTATCTTTACTTGTTTATTGTTTGTTTTCTTTCCCTAAAACCTAGGCTCCATGAGGGCAAAGACTTCTATCCATATCCTTGATGCCTGGAACAGTGGCTGGAAAATGAAAGGGTATCCAGTGAATAATCTTTGGCCTGATTTTCTGTTGGAAAGCCAAGCATACATCCCACTTTTAATAAAAAGAACTCAACGATCCTTAGAAAACTTGAAGCTTCCAGACTTTGTGATGGAGTAAAAGGGAAGATAAACAGACAGCTGGCCTGCTTTTTGGAAGAAAGGTCATTTATAGAAGATGGCACCCGAGCTGCCAAAGTGGGTGAGATGCCGATACGAAGCGCTAGTTCACAAGTTAATTTAAGTGCTCGCAGGGATCTGTGAGTAAGAAAATAAAACAGGTAACTAGAGATGCTGGGGTGGGCAGCAGAGCACAGTCCCCAGGGAGGATCAGCAGAGCCAGTCCGTGGTGCGGCTCACACAAATTATGGTATAGTTATAGAGTAAAATACTACTTAATCATTTAAAATGGTGAATGCATAAACATTATTAAATGTTATATAAAAATTGCTTAATATGCGAAAATGCTTATAAGATACGGAATTTTATGTATGATCTAGTTTTAAAAGTGTCGAGAAATACTTGAAGGAAATATGCTAGAAGTTTCTAACTACTTTAGATGGTTTGTGCTTTTCTGTTTCATATTTTTCAAAATTTTTACAATAAGCATCTATCATGGACTGAATGTTTCTCCCCCAAATTTATATGTTGAAGCCCCAATTCCCAATGTGATGGTATTTGGAAGTGGGGCTTTTCGAGGTAATGAGGTCATGATGGGATTAGTGTCCTTATGAGAAAAGAGACCAGAATTTTTTTCTCTCTCTCTGCCCTATGAGGACACCGAGAGAAGGTAGCTGTCTTTAAGCCAGGAAGAGGGCCCTCACCAGGAACCAAATCAGCGGCACCTTCCTCTTGGACTCCCCAGCATGAGAACTGTGAGAAATAAATGCCTGTTGTTTAAGCCACCCGATTGATGGTATTTTATGACAGCCTCAGATAACTAGACAGCATCTCTTACTCAAAGAATGGGGATGGGGTGGGGGCAAGCAAAGAGAAATTAAAACGAATAATAGTGCCTCAAGGCTGAGACCCTAAAGTGAGGAGGGACTGGTCCCTGGGGAGTCAACTGGCCGGTTTACACCAGGGCCAGGGGTCCAGGGGCTGTGGGTCTCTTTCCCAGCCACCGAGAGCAGTTAAGAGGAAGTCTTACAGACTCTGCAGCTTTTGAACTGGGTGTTTTGAACTGGGTGGAGCAGGAAGGTGAAGGCATCCCCTGGGGTTCGTTTTATTTATGGAGGACAAGCAGGCTGGAAAGACTGAGTGGCAGAAGCTAGGGTGGGGGCTGTGGGGTGGAATTGGGCGGCTAGCTCACCCTTGCCCATTTCACCCTCACCTTCCTCACCCAGGAGGGAGGGGAAGGGGGGGAAGTGAGACAAAGAATGGGTGGAGCATCTGCTCAGGCCAACTGCTCAGGCTGCTCACGGGAGACAAACGAGGGCAGATCTGGGCCTGGAATCTGTCCTGCCTGGACCCGGGCCCACTCTGCCAAGAGACTGTGCCCTATCTGATAAGAGTATTGGCCTGGGAGTCAGCCACCAGAGTCTCAGTCCAACTGTGCCTCAAAGCAGGGCAGGCTGGCAAAGCCAATTTGATATGGGGGACATTTTGACATGGAAGACATCTTGATAGAACTGAGTCAAAATATAAAATTACTGCCCAGCCAGGCGTGGCTCAGCAGTTGAGCATCGACCTAGGATCCAGGCGATTGGGGTTCGATTCCCGGTCAGGGCACATGCCTGGGTTGTGGGCTCGGTCCCCAGTCGGGGGCGTGCAGGAGGCATCCGATCAATGACAACACTCTCATCATTGATGTTTCTATCTCTCTCTCTCCCTCTCCTTTCCTCTTTCTGAAGTCAATAAAGATACATTTAAAAAAAAAAAATATATATATATATATAATTACCGTTAAAAATTACCAAGTAGCTTATGAAAGGCATATCCAACCCTTACTTTTTTTTTTTTAATCCTCACTGAGGATATTTTTTCCATTGCTTTTCAGAGAGAGAGAAAGAGAGAGACATTGATTGATTGCCTCCTGCATGGGCCCCAACCAGGGCTGGGGATAGAGCCTGCAACTGAGGTATGTGACCTTGGCTAGAATTGAACCCGGGACCTTCAGTCTGCAGGCCGACACTGTAACCACTGAGCCAAACTGGCCAGGGCGAACCCTTACTTTTTCTCTGATGCTCACCTTACCCCTAACTTTTATTCCAACATTGACGCTGACTCTATTCTTGATTTCCACCGTGTCTCTCTGACAGTCTCCACTGCAGAGCATTCCTGATTTCCAGAGGTGAGAGCTGGCATTGGGTGGGGCTTGGAGTGGAAGTTAGGATGTCTGCTTTACATGTACCACTTGAAAGTAAAAAAACCCACAAAACTATAAATTTAATGATTTGGTTTTTAGGATAAATATCCTCATATGAGTAGCGCTGTGTCCACGTGTCATGGTTGAATGTCTACTTTAAAATCTTCTAAAGGTGTTGGAAGTGCTTTCTAAACAAAGCGAAAGATCTTAGGGGGCTCCCAAGTGAAAAGGTGAGAGGTCCCAGAAGGGAAAGAAAGAGGCAACTCCACCCAGGGATGAATACCCTAGGATCCTTGTGAGGATATGGGTCTGTCTGCCTGAATTCTGCCCTTTGGGGGCTGCTGGCCCTTCGGCCACCCCACATGGTCTGAACAATCAGTCAGAGGGTCATGCCTGCCACGGTGTAAGAGTTGAGCCATGGCTCAGGCCTGCACAGTTACAGTGCCTGTCATTTGTCCACAGCCACCCTAGAAGTGAGTACAGGATACAAGCAGAGTCAATCCCCTTCCACGGAGTCTAATAATATGGTCCCTGGGAGAGGACATCTCCAAGATCTTCCCTGGGGATTGTGGAGTGTGGGGCTGCTTGCCAACCATGCAGACAGCCAGCAACCCCACTTCAGACTTCCTGAGTGAATAGATTCTGTTTCTGCTTAAGTTGGATCCAGTCTGCTTTCCATCAGTGGCGACTAACAGGCCCAACACAGTGTTCCACTCTTTATTTTGGCACTTACAGAGATTCCCGAGATCACCTCAAGGGAAGCCTGCTTATTGACAAGCCCTGTCCACTTATCAGATCCCATAGTCAGATCTGCCACTTGGGAAAGAGATAGTCTGTGAAAGAAAACCTCACAGGCTTCAGAGGAAACCTACACCAGCTGCCTATCTATACCAATCGACCAAGTCCTTTATTCATAAATGTCTTTCAATCAAAAAGAGATGCATATCTAGGCACATACTAGTGAAGTGTCTGACCTCTGAGGATAAAGGTAGGCCTCCAAAGTTTCCAGAAATAAAGGAACAAAGGCATCAGATCTCTTAACAACAATGCTGTTTGTGGCAAGATAGTGAGGCCTTCAAAGTTCTGAGGGAAAAGACTGCATCTAGAATTCTCTCCCCGGCCAAAGTAGTATGCATTCCTGAGGTCCTACAAGGACTCCAAGTTTCTCTCTCAGGCAACCTTTCAAAAAAGTATGCATACTCTAGAAAAATAAAAAAGAATCCCAGAAAGAAAATGGGATATAGGAAACAGAGGGACTAACCCAGGAGACCTATGAAAGTGACATTCTATAAACTGCTTGAGTAAGAGTCTCCAAATTATTGAATCTAGATGGTGGATTATAGGTGTTCCTTGTATTATTATTTTTAGCTTTTTTCTATGTCTTAAGTTTTTCTTAATAAAAAGGTGGAAAAGATAGAAGTGCAAGGATTAGAACAAAAAAAGGGGCACGTATCTTTTATGGCAACAAGAAAAAAAGAGGCAGTAAAATAAAGGCTAAGATAAATTAAAACATCGGTTATTTAATGTTTTATTAATAACATGGGTGTTTCCTAATTTACTACATTTTACCATCGAGATATTTAAACTTAAGGGGTTTACTGCCGTCCCACCAGAAGGGTATTTGTGTTCCCGATGTTGCATATTTTTGCCAACACACGTGTTTTCAGACTTACACATTTTGGGTATGAAATCTGAGTTTTGTTCTTAGGAGCAGGGGTGAGCAATATGTGACTTGTCAGCCTGGCTTGACCGTCCAGGACAGTACCCAACACCTGGCCCGGCGGTGACACAGTCAGGCCTGGTGTTGGGTGAACTGAATTGGCCAGGGACACTTGTCCTTCAGGAAGTCCTTGTGTTAAGGGGGAACCAGGGTGCACAACAGAGGCCTGGAAAGGAGCTACATACCAGGAAAGGTGGAACTAACCAACCTGAGGAACAGAGCCAGCGGCCGGCGGGACGGGAGGGAGACGCTGGGGCGGCCTGGCGGGCGCGGGGCGGGTTCCTAGCGGAGGCAGCAGCGATGCTGCACCAGCGGGGAGGGACAGCCTGGCGAAGGGACGAGGTGACGGGGTGTTTATACAGCCTGCTCCAAAGTTCGAAGTCAGGAGAAAACCCTTAAGCATCGAGGGAGAGAAGATGGGTGTTTAGCAGAAAGAATTCCAATGAGAAAATAATAGGAAAAACAATGGGAACGTGCAAGTTCCTACGTTGATCCAGGGCTCAGCACCTCCTCTTACAAAGTCAGGGTACTGTTGGTGCCTTCTTCCTAAACGTGTTGGCAAAGTTCTGTGGAATAATATTTCTACGGCACCTGGCTTCATGCCTGGAATGAATTCAGTGAGTATTGGCTCCTTTTGGACCAGTCGTCTAAGATCACCCAGCTCGTAATCGGGTGTCTAGGATTTGAACCGTGACTCTGATTCCAGAGCCCAAGCTCCTGGCCACTGCGCCCTGCTGAATAACTACCATTTATTGAGCACGGTGCTCCGGACTCACAGCAGTTATCTCATTTCATTCTTATAACATCCCTGAGCTGGGTACTATTACCACTTTATGGAAGAGGAAATTGAGCATCTTTTAACTCGCTTGCTCAAGTTCACACAGTGTGTAGCCAGATCTGCGTGGCTCCAGTGCCCTCTCCCCAACACCGCACTGGGACTCAGGAGGCTTGGGTCCCACTCCCAGATTGGCCACTGATCAACCTTCATCACTGAGCCTCAGTTATTTTTTAAATAGCAGGGGTCTAGGTCAGAGAATGATCTCTATGGTTCCTTTAAGGGCCACTTCTCTGGGAAGGTGAGTCTGGTTACATCAGACAGCATTCCAGGTAGGAGGGGTATGTCTGAGTCAGGCAGGATCCATCCCCATCTGACTGCACAGCATCAACCAACAGAGGTCCAGAGGCGCCAAAGATGAGTCCAGGTCTCGAAAGTACTAGTCCTTGTCTGCTCCCACTCCCTAGGGGACAAGCAGGGATGCTGCTCCAGATACACTGGGTTGATGAGGAAACTCTAGGGTGATGAAAGAGTGCGAGAGGTGCCGGAGGAAACAAGGGCAGATCTGAATCATTCAGAAGAGAAGGCAAGAAGGCCAGTCTTCAAGTCTCCAGTGAGTATGGGGGCTGTGTGGCCTGGTGGAGAGAACATATAAGGTCAAGAGTCAGGGTATCTGGGACCTGGGTCCTAGTCCTGGCTCTGCCACTAACAAGCAGTATGATTTTTGTTTAACAAGATACTTCACCTCTCCAATCTTCAGCTTCTACAACTAAACAATTAGGGAAATCACTTTTAAAAAGCATCCCACCAATTTATACAAAGAAATATGTAATATTACAGCTAAAAACAGTAAGAAATGGCTCAGATAGTCTGGCAATGGGGAGCACTACTAAGCAGACCCCGAGGGGTGGGTATGGGTGCTGATGCAACAGAACATTAAGTGTCATCCGGAATGTTGAATAACTAACATTTATTGAGCACTAACTATGTGCCAGGCACTGGGCAGAAGTCTTGACATGGATAGTCTCATTTCATATCCTCGAGCATCTGCTGAGGTCGGTATTATAGCCATTTTTTCAGATGTTAGCTGAGGCCCTGAGAAGTTAAGTCACCCAACTAGTTAATAAATGATGACATCAGGACTCAAATCCAGAGATCCACCTGACTCTGAAGGTGATGCCCTAACCTTTACACCCTCCTGCCTCAGACGGTTGGATGTGAGGACCACACGCGAATAGAGAAATGCATATACGAAACAGTGTTAAGTGGGTAAAAACCCTCAAGAGTGGTTATGTTGATAGAATGTTGGCACTAACCTTACACTTGGACATTTAAAAATAATAGGTAATTTAGGATGCTGGGAACTTACTTGGGGCTGCTAAAGTTTAATCTGCTCGATTTTTGGTGGCAGAGATGATGAAACATAATACCTAAGTGAGGAGGTGAGTACAGATGATGGGCCTTTCTAGTTCTCATACTTACTTTTCTGGGTGAGCAGAGAAGGAAAGTATAGTTACACTTCCATCACTGAGAAGAACCAGTTACAATGTCCTGAGCATGCTATGCCCTATTTACTTGCCCTGCTATTTATTTCAGTGGCGTTACATGTTATTTCCTCTGACTGAAATTCCTTTCTTCTCCCTTGTCCATCTGGAAAATTCCATTTGTCTTCAATACCATGGTAACCATGTTCTTGTAGGGTACCTCCCACAATGAATAGGCCTGACCTGTGTATTAATAGGATATTGTGGAAATGATAGAATATGACTTCCCAAGTTGGGTCATAAAAGAGGTTGCAGCTTCCATTTTACTCTCTTGGATCACTTGCTTTTGGATCACTTTGTGTGTGTTTTTGTTTTTTTTAAATATATCTTTATTAATTTCAGAGAGAGGAAGGGAGAGGGAGAGTTGAAACATCAATGATGAGAAAGTCATCATCAATTGGCTGCCTCCTGCACGCCCCCAACTGGGGATCAAGCCCACAACCCGGGCATGTGCCCTGACTGGGAATCGAACCGTGATCTCCTGGATCCTAGGTCGATGCTCAACCGCTGAGCCACACCCAGCCAGGCTGGCTGCCAAGTCTTGAGCAGCAGCCCCATGGAGAGCTCTGCATGTTGAGAAACTGAGGCCTCCTGCCAACAGCCATGTGAATGAGCCGTCTGGGAAGTGGATCCTCCAGTCCTAATCAAGCTTTCAAATGACAGTAATCACAGATGACAAATGACGTCTTGACTGCAAGCTCATGAGGGGCCTTAAGCCAAATCGTGCAATTGAGCTACTCTTGGATTCCTGAGCCACAGAAAGTGTGAGATGTTTGTTGCTCTAAGCTGCTAAATTTTGGGATAATTTATTATGCAGCAATAGATAACTAATACAAACACCAAGCTCAAGTATGTGATACCCCGTGAAGCCTTTTTACTCTGAAGTTGAACCCCGCCTGTGCCACTCTGAGCCTCATGCCTGACCACACAACACCTGCTGACTTGCCTTTCTTGCTCTCTAGATTCAGCCCCATGAGGACTGTGCCAGCCATAGCACACAGTACTTCAATAAGTGCTTGTAGAACAAATGAACACACATGAGAACAACCATCGCAGTAGGTTCTCGTGGGCTTTCTAGCCAGGCTTCTTCTCTGCACAAAACTCCAAGGCCTGATTGCTGGGAATCATGGATGTCACAGTGAGTGGGTCCTGAGTTTTTCTTTGTAATCCAATAAAACTCTGGTGCCATGGATGTACGTAAAACATCAGGCTGGAAGTCAGAAGACCTGACTTTTGATTCAAGTTTGCCAGCTACTTGTTGAAGTTCTCTGAGCTCTGGTTTCCTCATGGACCAAATTATCTAAGAGGTCTTCCAAGTCTAAAATGTAATGATCCTATCATTTTCAGCCAGCAAATACTCTTGTTTCATAAAAGAGAAAATAGGCTAATAGTTTTAAATCAGCAAAGGTTCTCATATTTGGCTGCACTGTAAGGAATACCTCTGGAGCTTCTCTCTCTCACACACACATACACATCCCTTGGCTCTACCCTATACCTTGAATCAGAATTTCTGGATCTCTGGAGACATGGCCAGGACATGTTTTTTGGTTTTTGGTGGGTTTTTCTTTTAGAGAGAGGGGTGGAGAAAAGAGGGAGGGAGGGAAGGAGGGAGGGAGGGAGGGAGGGAGGGAGGGAGGGAGGGAGGGAGGGAGGGAGGGAGGGAGGGAGGGAGGGAGGGAGGGAAAGAGAGAAACATTGATTTATTGTTCCACTTATTTATGAATTCATTGGTTGATTCTTGTATGTGCCCTGACTGGGGATCGAACCTGAAACCTTGGCGTATCAGGACGATGCTCTGAGTTACCTGGCCAGGGTAGGACATGTGTATTTTTACTTAGTTTCAAAGTGATTCTGATATGCATCTAGAGCTGAGAATCACTAATTTATAATATGTGGGTTAAAGATTTTAAAAAAGAATTCTGCCAGTGGATTTGCTCCATGGTTTATACAATACAGAACTAATGGATTGTTTGCCTGAACTGTTAACGTTATGTGAGGTAGGTAGGTGGGTGGGTGGATGGATGGATAGATGGATGGATGGAGCCAGCCCATCTCTCCTGGCAGAAAAGCAATTCAGGGTGTACTGTCAGGTCTCAATCATGTCTTCAATAAAAATGGCTCTTTGTATGACCCAACTGCGTAGAGCATTTACTGGAGATCAAACTGTGGGTTGCTGCCCTCGCCAGTTTGGCTCAGTGGTTAGGGTCAGCCCGCAGACTGCAGGGTCCCGGGCTCAGTTCCGGCCAAGGGCACGTACCTCGGTTGCAGGATCGATCCCCGGCCCCAGTCGGGGTGCAAGTGGGAGGCAACCAATCAGTCTCTCTCTCTCTTTCTCTTTCTCTTTCTCTCTCTCCCTTCCACTCTGAAAAACAGTGGAAAAAACATCCTCGAGTGAGGATTTAAAAAAAATTTTAAATTGTGGGTTATTTTAGCTTAAAGAGGGTAAAGAGCCATTTTCTTTTTGTGAGATAGGAATGAACAGTTTAACTTCAAATCCTGGCCCCAGCACCAATCTTTCTGAGGCTCACTTTCCTGATCTGTTGAAAGGGGATAACACATTATCTCACAGGCATGTTGTTAGGATTAAATGTATTTAATGTATGTAAAGCACTTAGCACAGTACTTGGCACAGAATACATGCTCGTTTAGTAGCACGCTATAGCAAAAATAAAATATGGCACATTTACTATTAATAGCAACATATATTTGCCCAGTGCTTTATAAGTTACGAAGCACTCTTACATCTCACATGGAACCCCTCCAAACACTGAGGGGGCAAGGCAGAGATTAGTGACCCCATTTTACAGAAAAAGAAATAGGCTCAGAGGGTTCACTGGTTCCAGATCAAATGGCAAAAAAGTGTCAGTGTCTAGATTCAGCCCTGGGTGTGATTCCATGAAGATGAATAATTACATATGCACACTTGGCAGGAATCTAGGGACCACCTGGCTCAGCAGGCTGAGGAGGACTGTATTTCTGAGCAGCTTCTTTTTTTAGATGAAAGCGAGATGGGAAAATAAGCTGGCAAACTGCTTTCCCTCGTTTTCAACGCTGGCGTGATTTGTGCTCAGTTCTGCCTCCCTTCTAGCTCTCAACTGTTACACGTCCATGTATCTCATTTGCTCCAGCTGCCCTTGGCCACACTGTTGGTGGCTCTGCCCTGGGTCCCACAGCTGAGATCTTAGAAAACCAAAAGAAAGGGAAGCAGGAGCAGCTGGAGACATCAGAGGGCTGGGCGAACACCAGCTGTTCCCAAGTCGGGCTGGCGAACAAGAAACCCGCTGACGGGGGGCATGGGTGGGGGTCGGCGGGACAGCGATCCCTGTTCCCCTCGCCAGTCAGCAAGAGGATGCTTCTCCCTGTCCAACAGACAGACCCTTCTCCTGGAATAATGGGATAAAGTACAATACTAAATATGGCACAGGATATATTTCTCTTGGGGAGCAGGAGGCCAAGGGATCAAATGTTAGCTGAATTTAATCAAAAAGGATTTCACAGAAGAGGTGGAACTAGACACGGGCCTAAGGATTAGCAGTATTTGGATATACAGATAGGAGGGTGGGAAGGCCCTGCAAGCAAGAAAAGATCACGAGAAAGGGCATGCGCGTCTGTGTGGGGAATGGATGGGCATATTAAGGGCACTGTGGAAAAAGCAGAGTGCAAGGGAGGAAGCAGGGGACAGAAGTGGGCACCACCAGACAGAATGAGGGGGTGAGATGCCACTGCACAGGAAAAGGGGAGTCCTGTAGATTCCTGACAAGGCAGTGACAGGGACATAAAATGCCAGAACTGAAGGGGCCTTAGAGACCAGCCAATGCAACAACCACCACCCTACGTGCCAGTTTAGTTCGGGAAGCTGAAGTCATGAGAGGAAAGGCGTACGCACAAGGTCATAGGTCGAGAGGCTGTGAGAGTTGAGACAAGAACCCAGGGCTCCAATCCGTTTGGTCTTCTTTCCATTAGACCATCTTGCCAGGCTGGCATTTTGCTATAAAAGTGATGTTTCAGGCAGATCTGGCAGCAGAATGTAGAGCAAAGGGGAAATTAGAGTTGAGGAGACTGTAAAAATGACGACAGGGGTGAGTTGATGGGAGGGACTAGACTTAAACGACATGGAAAGGCGAGCTGGAAGTGAGAACCACCAAGCGGGAAGAAACAAGAGAAATTGGCAGGAAATCAGATACGGCAGTGAGGGAGAGAGCTGTGCAGATGTATCTGCAGGCCATTCTCAGGCCTGGGGAAGGCTCTCCCGAGGTCCTGGGGTACTTTGCCCCGATCCCCGCCTCAGACAAGAGTGAACACAGCTAGCCCCTACTACAAATTCCCTATCCCCACGTCTTCTTCGCTTTGGCCAACCTCTACACAGACCTTCTCCTCTGAGCCTCCCATTCTACATTTTAGGGCCTTCCGTTTCCATCTGGTGCACAGACACGTGTGTTTGGATGATCAGGTGTGAAATTAAAACCCAAACCAGAACCTAAGTGTGTAGACTTTTCCTGGCGGCGAAGAGAGCCTGCAAGGCTAGAGCTGTGGTGCGGGGTTGGATGTCTGATGTGAGGAGCAGAGAAGTGAGAGCAAAGAGAGTGAAAAACTCTCTCATCCAGCTCCGCCCTCACACGGCGGTAGCAGCTGAGTGGGTCAGTGGGCTTTGTGCGAAGGAGTAACTGAAACAGGAGCTAGAATAAGGACTGAGACCAAGGCCATCTGGGGCCACTGAGGACAAGGGCTAATCCCTCACCTTATAGGCACCTAAGGAGGACCAGAGAAAACACTACTAGTAAAAACAGTTAATGTTTACTAGCCCCTTAGTATAGCCCCTGTGCTAAGTGCTTTCCATGCATTATTTCATTTATTACAGTTCTAAGATTGAATACTATTAGAATTTCCATTTTACGAATGAGAAAATTGAAGTTCATGTAAGTGAATAAATTAGCAGAAAGTCACAGGGATAACAGCGTAGGAGTTGTCTGATTTCAAAGACCACGTTTTTAATCCCTGAACTGCTTTCCTCATCTATCAAATCAACAGACCCACAGTCCGCAGTGAAGCTCAGCTCTCTCCCACCCACATCTCAATACTCCCAAGGATATCGCTGAATCTCAATACAAGTCACATGGAAATTGCTGGAGAATGTGGCATTCTTGACTCGATCTATCATGAAATTATATTCCTCATACCCTGACAGACAGGGGGAGGTGCAAAACCAAGTATGTGTATTAGGCAGTATGGCCCAGTGACTAAGAGCTTGGACTTTGATGCCTAAATCCCAGCTTTGCCAAATTCTTGCTGTGAGAGCTTGATCAAATCACTTCTCTAAGGCTCTGTTTCCTCCTACACAAAATGAGGCTAATATCACCTGACCCCATGGGGTTACTGTAAAAAATTGAATGAGATAAGGCATGTAAAGCACTGAGCACAGTCCCTGACACGCAATCGGGGCGACATCAGTGCTGGTTTTTACCGCGATTATCATTACTGTCGTCATCATCGTCATCGTCATCATTTGCCACACAGCTATGGGCAGGGAAACTTGGCCTTTGCATCTGGCTGTGATGGGACAAAAAGTAAGCTTCCTAATAAGGACTGGATCCCAAGTACAGACTATGGCCTCTCCTGTCCCTCTGTCACTTTGCAGGCCCAGGGGTAAGTGGTGTCCCAGAAGAAAAAGGGGGCAGATGAAGGTCCCCACATGGCCAACACATGAAATTAGAGTCCATCAATTGAGGAAGGGCAAGGGGGCAGCTGTGTCAGGACACACACCAGAAAAGGGGTTGGGGTCTGTGTTGGGGGCATAGTGAAAACCCATCCAGCCTGAGCCTGATGTTTCCAGGAAGTGGGAGGGATGAGGAATCTCATTCCATCCAGTACTGACTCCTCCCTTCCTGACTGACAGCACCATTCCCCCCACTCAGAAACTTCACAATATACCACTAGGAGGCGCCCGTGAGTACAGTGCTATAATGGGATGGAAACAAGATGCAAAAGAAACCCAAGACAGATTTGCTCCTGGAAAAGATGCACTAGAATGAGGTTTATCAGCACATGACAATTAACATGCAGGGTTATCTTGCTTATCTAAAGGCCATTTATCTGGTATCCTTGAGTCCCTGGAAGCTAACCAAAAGCCAAGGCAAAGGACCAAAAGCCTTTCTGAGCAGTCAAAGAATTCTATGCACTAAAGGCAGTGCTTTTTAGTTGCAGGAGGGTCTCTAAAGCCCTCTCTCAGTAACTACCTAGCCTTACTTCAGACAGTTGAAATAATATAGCTGATCAGAAGTAATAAATCTAAAGTGAACAGGGAGAGCTGTTAGGGGCTGGCACATCAAAGTCAATGAAGATTAATGGCTGCTGCCTGATCACAGGGAGACAACCCAGACTATGAAATGCAATCAGACTAAGAGGACAGCTGCTGGGAGTCATGTAGTGTAGATGCAAAGAGCTCGCCATATCTTCATAGGCCAGAGGGTGGCAGTGCTCTGTCATTAGGCCTGGTCACAGAAATTTTGGCTCTCTTGGGATGCTATGGGATGTTAGGTATGGCCAGATGACTTGCCTGGGCCAATGACACGTGGATGGAAATAATGAGTGTCACTTCTGGGAAGAAAGCTTCACCATCTCTCTTCCAATACCAGACCGTGGCAACTCCGCCAGCCTGAGTCCCCAAGTGAGGATAAAAATGACACAGAGCAGAGCCTCCAGCTGACCCACAGAGGAGAAGTAGCATGGGCAAGAAATAAACTTTTGCTGCGTTTGGGGGTTGCTTGCTACTACCATATGACCTAGTTTATCCTGACTGAAACATCCTCAAAAGTTAAATGAAGTCAGTTCACATTAAGCAGTGTGTGCATTATTTTTTTGGTAAATTGCCATTCAAAACAGTCAATGTTATGTTTTGCGGCTTAAAGGATAATTTTTTGATTATAGGGAAAATTCACCTGTTCTAATGTTGCTGGATAAATATGTCATTGCTAGAATATAAAATGAATAGAGGAGAGATAGATCCAGTTTCCAAACAACTTCTTTCTCTAGGGAGGCCCCAGTCGTTACAAAATATACCTGTATCATGTATGGGTCTAAGGTAGAGAGAAGGTGGGTCTCATGTGCTAAAGCTGCCAGAACCTTGGCATCTGCAGAACCAGTTCAGGCACACGGGGTGGCATCTACTGCTTCTGTGAGTGCTGAGGGGCTCTCGGTCCCCAGCAGGGGTCGGAAGGTCCTATTATACATCTGTCTGCACTCCCATGGAAGGGAATCCACCATGTTGTTCAGTAAGCCAACAACTTCAGAATACAGTCTTTTTAAGCATATAAGGAACATTTACAAAATTGACCTCCTACTGGGCTAACAAGCAAGTTTCAGAATTAAAATCATATGGGTTATTTTCTCTGACCAAAAGCAATTAAGCTAGAAAACAACAGCTATAGGATAAATGGAAAAATCTTGTCTATTTGGAAAGTAGGAGGCATACTTTTAAATAATCCATACGCACATACATCCTCTCACTTAATTCTCCTATCATAATGCAGATCCCCATCTTAGAAATGCAGGAACCAAGACTGGAAAGAGAACATAATTTGCTCAAATTTAACCAGCCAGTCATGGTGAAACCAGGACTCAAAATCAGCCTATAGAACTCTAGAGCCCAGGGCTTTAATGAGATTCTCTTTACGCTACGTCTCATTGGAATTCATAGATCCTCCCAAGGTTCACAGCCTCCATGCATCTGATGTTTCACCTCTTAGAACAACTGCTGAGAGGTGGGAGACCCGGTCCCAGCCTGTGATGGTGGCACTGACCTTGGACCTACTGAGTAGAGATGCTTTTGCCTTTTGTTCTGGCCTCCTCTGGGGTCCCCTCTTGAACTGAGGTAAGAAGTCTAGAATAGCAGAGAGGGGTGCTTCAGGTTGGTCTTCCCACAGAGCTTGGAACTAGATTACCCTGGAAGACCTCCTTCCCTTTTAAAGTTTTTTTCCTTGTGGGCAAAAGTGGTAAGCGAACAGAGAAAGACAGAAGGGAAAGTGACTTCCAGATGGCTCTCCATCTTGCTCTCATGCAGATTAAGTAAAGAATATTCCAACATATCATTAGGCAAACATGAGTATTAATATAATTCATATTTTAAGTGGAACAGAATACAAATTCAACGTATATCCTGACTTAAATTTGGGGCTAGGGCTTCAGAGTCAAAAAACAGACAACTTACAGCACCCTGATTCTGAGCAAGCTGGAGGCTCAAAATACCTGAGGTAAGAGGCAGGGCTGAAGTGTTCCTAACGTGTCCTGGAGTAGTCTCCTGAACCCGAGCTGACCAAACCAGCTCCCTTTTGTGGCAAGGGCCTGTTCAAATGCTACTTAACACTGTTATTCTACCGTCTCCAACTCAACCTACTTGTGTCAAGATACATGTTTAGCAAAACTCCAAAATATCCAGAGCTTCTGGGCTTAGCTTCTGTCCCTATGCTCTGAGGACAATGCTGTCTGACCTCCTCATGGGCTCACAAGGATAACTTAGTCCTGAGTGCCCAGTACTGTTTCATGCATAAAGAAGGCTTAAAAGAAACAGAAAATCTGACAGTGGTCCATATCCTAGAAAGTTACCTAATTTGCTGAGAACTCACCAAGTAGCCCCGGAGAGGAGGAAGGCTGAGAGGTATGAAGAGAGAGAGCCAGGTTGGGCTAAAGGTCCTGAAGGCAGGAATTTTCACTCCACCCTTCGGCTTCATTTCTTCCACTGCAGGAGCCACACTGGCCCAAGGTGGGGGAGTAGGCTTAGGGCTTGGGTGTTCCCCAGCCCCACCCCACTGCTCCTTCCCTACACCATCAGGGCTCAGGGCCCAGAAAGTCAATGTGCTGATCAGTAAGTGATCCAAGTCCTACCATGAATTTAAGATCAACAAGTCCAAGATCAAATTACCCAGTTACCCATTCAGCAGTGTGATCATATCCTTTTGATCTGTGAAGGGCCATGTCGACCACTTCCTGACAGGAGGTTATGGGCAGACCCCAAATTAGAATTCAGCTCAGCTTCTCTCCCATTTGTGACCTTTTACAAATGGCCAGTTGTGTCTAAAGGCTAGATAGATGGTGTGGGGCCCCTGGGGTGAGCGATGGTCCAATGCCTTCAATGAGGTTGTTCCATTGGTCATAGTTCTCTTTCAGGTCTGAAAACAAAACAAAACAGGACGGTTAGGTAAATCACTGTAAGGTTAGATCAAAGAGTACCTACCATAGACTTAGTGGGGCATCCTAGAGAGAAGAGTACCTGGGACACTAAAAGGACTGGTTGTGATGGTGACAGCAGTAATGGTAACTATTATTCATTCAGTCCCTTTATAAAGATGCTTCATAAAAGACTTGCTTACTCCACAATAACTCAATAATGATAATAGTAACAAAAAGTAACATTTATTGACGAATAATTCATTGTAGGAACTGTGCTGAACATGCACTGTTTGATTTAATTTTCACAATATCCCTATGAGTTGAGTATGGTTATTAGCCTTACTTTATAGTTGAGGACACTGGGGCTCGATGAAGCTATCTGATTTGTCCAGTGTCATTACAGCTGGTAAATGACAAGAGACAGAATTCACACCTTGGTCAGAAGGGTGAGAAAATGGAAAGCCTACTTCCAGGCTCAGGGATGGTGCTGAGCAAGAAAAGGTCCTTCACAAGCCAGCCAGCGAATGCAACCCCAGGCACCTCAGTGAAGTGCAGGAGTAGGGCGGCAACATCATGAAACAGTGTTAACTCTGGGTATGATTCAAGAGAAGGTCCTGGGGTCATGGGAAGATGGTACATGGTAAGAAGAGTCAAAAAGGGCTCACGGCTCAGGCTGAGGGAGTAGGGCACAGCTGAGCTGGCAAATGATGACCTTGTTCAAAACAAACAAAACCTGGGACAGAAGGCAGGGACCATTCTCCTTCATCTTTGGATCGCGGTGCCCTGCAAAGAACCTGGGGTGGAATAGGTCCTCAACAAGTGAGTGCTACTTATTCATTAATTCAAAAAATACTGGGCACACCCATGATGTGTCACAGTCCATTCTTGGCTCCAAAAAATCCATCCACAAACAAATAGGAATCCTCATCCCCATAGAGCTCACAATCTAGTAGGCAGAAATAACAATAAACATAATAAATTACATAGGATATGAAAAGGAGGTAAGTGCTATGCGGGGGAAAAAGAGCCAGATAAGAGAAGCAGCGGTGGTGGCCAAGGGATGGGGGTGAGGGGAGGTAGGGAAGGTACAATGTTTTAAAAAGGCTGGTCAGGGTGGGCCTCACTGGGAAGGTGAGACCTGAGCAAAGACTTGAAGGAGGTGGGAGTGAGCCATGGGATTATACAGGAAGAATGTTCGAGGTGGTGGCAAGAACACTACAAAGGCTTGAAGCCAGACTGTGCCTGGAGTGTTGGAGGCTTGTGCGGCGAGAGTGAAGCAGGCCAGGGGAGAGGAGCAGGAGCGGTCAGGAGAGGCTGACTGGAGGACCAGTCATCTGTCCTAGCAGGATAATGGACGCTGGCTTTGACTCTCGGAGAAAGGGGGAGTCACTGGAGGATTCTGAGCAGAGGAGTGACAAGATCTGACTTACTTTCTAACAGGATCCCTCTGGCTGTACTATTAAGACTGTGTGGAGCAGCACAGGTGGCAGGAGACCAGTTAGGAAGCTAATACAGTAATTTTAATTTAGGTGAGAGATGACTTGCACAGGATGGTAGTTGTGGGGTGTCAGCAAGTGATCAGATTCCACACATATTTTGAAGGTAGAGCCGATAGGACTTTCTGAGAGACTGGATGGGAGGTGAAAGAGAAGAGACTTGAATGAGGACTTTGGCTTGAGTAACTAGAAGGATGGAGTGACTATTAGTTGAGAAGGGAAAGACCGCAATGGAAACTTTTGTTTGTCATGTTTATTAGATGTTGAGTAGTGGGTTATATAAGTCTGATGTTCATGGGAGAGATCAAACTGGAGATATAAACTGGGACTTGCCAGCCTAGAGATGGCTCTAAAGCCATGAGACTAGATGACATTAGGACATACAGATAGAGAAGAGGTCCAAGCACTGAGCCCTGAAAGCTGCGAAGCAGACAGAGGAGGAGCTGACACAGAGACAGGCGGAAATCAGTGTGGTGTCCTGGCAGGATGGCATCATCGGCTCTGTCAGAAGCTGCTGAGGGTTCCACTGGGATGAGGAATGAGAACTGGCCACTGGCTTTAGCACCGTGAAAGTCACTAGCAACCCCGACAAAAGCAGTTTTCATGAAGAGTTGGGATGCAAAAGCCTGACTGGAATGGGTTTAACAGATATGAACCCCGATCAGTGTGGCTCATGTGGCTCTGTTGGTTGAGTGTCATCGCATGCACCGAGGGTGCCGGTTCAATTCCTAGTCAGGGCACATGCCTTGGTAGGGGGTGCGCAGGAGGCAGCCAATCGATGTTTCCCCCTTTCTTTCTCTCCCCCCCAAAAATCAATAAAAACTCATTTTTAAAAAGAAAGCAATAATGGGAAGAGAAGAATCAGAAAACGTACAGACAGACATTCTTTGGAGTTGTTTTGCTGTTAGGAGAAACGGAAACAGCGTGGTAACTGATGGGGTCAAGAGAGAGTTGTTTTTTAAAGATATCTTTATTGATTTCAGGAAGAGGAAGTGAGAGGGAGAGAGAGAGATAGAAACATCAATGATGAGAGAGTCGTCTCGTCATTGTTGGGCTGCCTCCTGCAGGCCCCCGACTGGGGATCGAGCCCACAACCCGGGCATGTGCCCTGACTGGGAATCGAACCACAATCTCCTGGATCCTAGGTCGATGCTTAGCCACTGAACCATGCCCAGCTAGGCAAGAGAAAGATTTTTTAAGAGAAATTTCAGCCCAGCCAGCCATGGCTTGGCGGTTGAGCGTCGACCTGGGATCTAGGTGATCGGGGTTCGATTCCCGGTCGGGGCGCATGCCCAGGTTGCGGGCTCAATTCCTGGTCAGGTGTGTGCAGGAGGCAGCCGATCAATGACGACTCTCTCATCATTGATGTTTCTATCTCTCTCTTTCCCTCTCCTTTCCTCTCTCTGAAATCAATAAAGATACATTAAAAAAAAAAAAAGAGAAATTTCAGCCTGAAATGAACGAGTAGAGAGGGGAAAATTGATAATCTGAGGTAAAGAGAAAAGAATTGCTGGCACAACCACCTCGAGCAGGCCAAAAGGGATGAAGTCTAGTGTGCAGGTGGAGGGGCTGCCTTAGTTAGGGAACTGAGCAGGAAACGTTAGTCACCAGACAGAAGGCGGAGTGTATGCACGCAGGTGGGTCGATGGGGTATTGGGTGGATGGGGGGCAAAGTGAATCCGCAGAGGGACAAGAAAGGGGAGGAGGTGTTGGAGGTTTGAAGAGAAAGGAGAATGAATAGGTGGAGGCAGGAGCTGTGTGTAGTTATCACAAAAGAAGCACCAATCTTCTCAGTGGAAGACAATACCCTGGTGTCAGTCGAATATGTGCTCTCGGGTATTTTTCAGCAGTGGTAAGAGGTTCAGATCAACCACCGACCACCTATTTTAGTTCCCCATTGACAAGGTACTGTGGCCACCAAAAAGCTTTTCTCTCTTTGCAAAGCTAATCAACCCAAGCAGAGAGCCTGTGCCTTTTTTCAGACTCTGTCTTATCTCTCATCGCTTAGATACTTCAAGACCCTACTATCTGGGCTCTCTGCCTCTCACCCTGCCCTGTCTCACCCATCCTCCAGATGCTGCCAGACTGCAAATACAAGTCTAATCATGATATCCCCCTGCTTAGAACCCAAGGACTCTCTCAGCTTATGGGTGAAAATCCAAACTTATTTCAGCAAATACATGGGCTTCTAGATCTGGTTTCTGCTCATTTCTCTACCTTCAGCTTCCAACAATTCACCATCCTGAGATACACTAAACACAGTTTCTCAAAACTGACCAGGCCCACACAAGCCCTGGCGCCTCCTATCTAGAAGACCCCTGCCCCTTCCCTGCCTGTTGAACCCTAATCATCAGTATAGACCACTGTGCATGGAAATCTAAGAGACCCCACGACCGCCCCACAAGCCCCAGTTCTGTGCTTACCAAGGTGCTTCTGCAGGAAGGCCAACATGGCCCGCACCACAATCTCCTGGCCTTCGTAGGGGTCCAAGCTCCCACGGGTCTGAGTGGAGAAGAGCTTACCAAGCCAATTCCCAGACACAAAGGCAAAGTCAGTCTGACTCCGGTGAACAGAACCACTAGAGGAAAAGAAAAACAAGAAAGTGGTAGGGGTCTGAGGCGAGGGCACACAAATATTTGTGAAGCACCTACTATGTGCTAGGTACTTTATGTGCATTGTTTCATTTTCACAATAATGGAAGTCTGTGCCCTTATAAGGGAAGCATCTTTGACAGAATCAGGAGAGAATGATCTGCCCAAGGTCACACAGCTAGTAAGGGACAGAGTTAGGATTTGAACACAGGTGTGCTTGGCTTCAGAGCTGCCTCAGCTCCTGGACCACAATGCCTGACAGCGCAGGGAAAAGGCTGAGTTAGCTGGAGTGGGGAGAGGGGCAAGGGGCAATGCCTGCAGCACCTGCCATCCCTGTTGTTATAAACCATAGCACCACGGCTTTTACCTGGTGACTTCTGAACAGTCACAAAACCTATCAGCTCGTCTTCAGAACTGACTAGAAAGTAAACAGGAAGAAGGAATTTAAGGGAGGGTGAGTGCTTGTAAAAGAGGGTTTTGGGATTAGAATTTAAGTCCTCTGATATCAAATACATTTAATACAAAGGTGAACTTCTCACTAGGCTCATTTTGGGCTAAATTACTTATGACTAAAATTACTAGTCAGGTCAATGAGGGAAGGAAAATCTAAATGCTAAACTTTTCTATCGCGCAAAAAAAGCCCCGACTTTAAAAAAATGTATTTTTTAAGGCACATGAAAAGGCATAAAGAATAATATAATGGATAGTTGAGTATCCAGCACTCAGTAAGAATGAATACACTACCAGTGTTAAATCGCAGTGTTCCCATTCCTACTGCTCTTACCTCCATTTCCTCCAGGGGTCACAAGGATCCTGAATCTGGCCTGGGGAAACTTCCAGCCAGTCTTCTGTTGCCAAGAAATCAAGATGAAAGGGAGGGGCTGGCCCCGTGGAGGAGAGCCAGGGGCCAAGATAAGCAAGGGAAGAAGCTGCTGATACTGGGCGGATTCCTAGCCTCCCAGGCCTGTGGGTTTGGCATCTCAACTACCTGAGTGATTCCAAAGGTCTGTGGCGTGCAGTTACCTGTTTTGTGAAACGGGGCCTGGAGCCCTTGAAGCATGTGTGTTGTTAGGCTCAAGCGCAGGACAGGAGCAAGTCAGAGACCTGTCAGAGAGCCTTCAGCCTGCACCTGGAGCCCCAGGCCACTTCCAATGCGTGGTATGTTTCTTAAAATTACTCAAAAAGTTTCTGTGAAAGAATGGCTTCTGAAAGAAAACTACTTGATAGTGCTGGTGATGGAAGTGAAGCAAATGTGGTTTCTCTTAGCTGGAATATAGATGGCTCCCAGAAGCTGTCTGAATTTAGACAGTCATAAAGGTCTCTAAAAATCTACCTTCTGAATGTCACCTACCATATCCACATTCTTCAAAAGACCCAATAAAATCCCTAAATGAGGCAAGAGATCTCTGGAGCCCACCCAGACCTGCACTTCTTCCTCCACAACACACAATCCCACGGTACACTTTTCCCAGAAAGGAGCAGAGAAACCCTGTCACAGAGTCATATAGGCTAGTGAAGAAATCATGGTAGGTGGAACTAAGTGAAGAACAGATATGAAATTCTAAAAAAAATAAGATTTTGAAATTCAGGAAGTATCCAGGTGTCCCATTAATAGGCAGAGCGTCTGGATAATCTCAAAGTAATTGAAGGAGCCATAGCTGGCTAGAAAATGGAGAGGACACTAGGGTCGTGACCTTGGGGTTACTCACAGGACAGTTATGATCCTGGACTGCTCATGCTGGGCACACATCTTCCTCATCAAGTTGATGCTCTCCACTGTCTGGAATTTCTCAGTATTGATGAAGAATACTGGGCCTCGGGCCCTTGGGTAAAAGTCACGTTCCAGAGGAAACATCCAGGCATCCAGAGCCACAGCACACCTGAAACAGGGCCAGACATTTGGAACTGCCGCGCAGAAACAGTAAGGGCAGCGGGGAAAGGGGTAGAGATCCTCCTTCAGTGGGGTGAAGGTTCAGAAAGCCAAGGAGGTACCAGAGTCCACACCCTTCTGTTAGGATCTTGGATAGAGACTACTTTCACCTGGCACCAGAGATCCTTCTAGATTTTAAACTCACTGAGAGCAAGGACCAGACCTTCCTTCCTCTGGATATATTCTCAGGCAGCTGACTTCAGTTACATGGAACGACACTTCATTCATTTAATCATTCATTCAACATTCATTGAGTACTGATGATGTGCGAAGCCCTGTGCCCTAGATACAGGGATAAATGGCACAGTTCTTGCTCTCAAGGAGCTTCCCAGTTGAGGAAGGGAGGCAGAACAGAAAAGGTAACAAAATACAGCTTAGCACCCTGATTGCAAAAGGTGAGCCCAGAGAGTACACGGCAGGGGAGGCCAGGGAAAGCCTCCTTGGTGCCACAACTCAAAGATCTAGCCAGTCTGTCAAGTAGTAATCAAGCAGTAACCAAGGGCAAAACTAAGGCCCTAGGATAGGACACCCTCACCTCCACCCCCAATGCTTCTCCAGGCTTCTCCATCTAGGTTAAGGATGAACTTCATTCAGATGGTAGATCCACAAATGAAAAACCTTGATTCCTCTCCTTCCTTCCTCTCATACATCACACAGTTCTGAAAATTCTAAAACACATTCAGACTCCATTCACTTCTCTCCATCCCACTACCTCCATCCTAATGCAAACCCATCATCTCACCTAGACTCTGAAATAGCCTCCCTCTAACTAGCCTCCTGGCTTTCAGTCTTGTCCTGCTACAATCCACTCTTCACGCCGTAGCCAGCAGGATCTTTATTAAATGTAAACAAGATTTTTTTCTCTGCTTAAAATTCTTCATTGGTTTCCCATGAAATTTAGAATAAAATCCAACTTCCTCACTCTGGCCAAAGGCCCTGTGATCCATCTAACCCGTTTATCTCTCTGATCGTGTCCTTAATCTCTTCCCCTTCAGTCACTATGCTCCTCCCACACTGACACAGCAAGCTTCCTTCCACCTCAGGGCCTTTGCATTCCCTGTCCCCTCTGCCCAGAATGATCTTCCCTTAGACCTTTATATGGCTGGTTTAGTCTTGGCTTATCTCACTTTCTCAAAAAAGCCTCCAGATACTCTAGCATGTCAGCCTATTTTATTTTCTTCATTGCACTTTTTGCTGGGGATTCGGTTACCTGTTAGCTTGTTTACTAGTATGTTTCCTTCCACAAATTCCATGAAATCAGAGACTTTATTTTCTTGTTCACCACAGAATCCCCACCCCCAAAATAGTGCCTAGCACATAATACTTGTATAACAAATATTTGGTGAATGGATGAATGGTGTGTGGACCTTAAGCAGCATCACCGGGAAACTCACCGAAATTGGGTCTCCTTTGCCAAAGCCAGAATAGCTGTGGCCCCTCCAAATGAATGTCCCATTACAGCCACGCAGCTCATGTCGATGCTGCCCTGAGGAAAGCAGAGAGCTTAGCCAAGTCAGAAACTGAGAG
The DNA here is from genome assembly GCF_054644295.1 of Miniopterus natalensis. Lineage (NCBI taxonomy): Eukaryota > Metazoa > Chordata > Mammalia > Chiroptera > Miniopteridae > Miniopterus > Miniopterus natalensis. The sequence goes on from NC_142089.1 coordinate 14,142,277, forward strand.
TTCTTTTAGGAATCCTTCAGGGGCACGAGGGAGAAACAGCGAGACAATGATGCAGAAGCACAATTCAGCAGGTGAGCCTCCCCACCCCTGCCCCCACATTAAAGAACCTGCCCCTGCTGGAGAGCAGCAATCCCTGGATTGAACAGCCTTCTACAGGCAGGAATTCTAAAAACCATGTTTTTCATCTTTATTTTTGGCATCTTACCACCTACAATACTTGGACTACAGTAGACATTCAAATATCTATGAGTAAGTGAATAGATAAAAGTTATGGGATTTCAATCTGACCTATCAGTCTAAGGGCACATTAAGAATAAGAACTCTCTGCATCCTCTAGATCTGTCTTAAAACTGGTCCAGTGGGATGACACATGCACCAAGTCAAGGACAGAGTGGGGAGCTCCGGCTCCCCGTCCACTTTGAAATGAAGCAAGGCCTGCTTGCAGAGAAACAACTCAGGTTCTGCTTCCTCCGGATCTGCCCTGACTTTTATCCAACAGAGTGAGTTGCTTGCTCAAGCAGGCCCTGCTCGAATCTGTTTCTAGCTGTTTCTAGAAGCCTTCAGGGCATAGTTATATAAAGAACCACTGCAGCTGTCAGCTAAGGGGCTTGGGAAATCTCTGTAGGCTCTGCTGCCCAGTCTCAGCCCTGACCCCTTGGTCTCCCCAATTCCAAGGCTTTGTATTTAAATTCTCCTTTGCTCAGCACCTCCAGATCAGCAACTTGGCTGGTGACTGCTCAGGTATTCGTATTGCTTAATATAACTCTAAAATCAGGAATATATAGAGAAGTCTCCTCCCACATTCCCTTTCCACATAGTTGCCATTCCCTGCACCCAAACAGGTAAGTTTCTCAGGTATCTTCGCAGAACTTACTGATACATATATGGGTAAGCATGAATATATACTTCCTCCCTTTTACACAAAGGATATTGTATCTTACCTTTTTGCATAATAATGTTAGTACATAAAGAGCTTCCTTATCTTTTTTGTACAGCTACATTTGATTTCACCATGGTACAGAGAGCTAGTGATCACCAAATCTTCCTGGACGCGTCGCTAGACTCTGTTTCCCAGCAGTTATATGTGGCCTTGTGACTCAGTTCTAGCCAACAGAATGTGAGTGAAAGTGAAATCTCTACTTCCAGGCCTGGTCCATACAAACTCTTTCGTACAAACTTCCAAGTCCTTTCCCTGGCTTAATGTACACAGTGAAGCTGGGTTTCATAAGTGGAAGAGGGTAGAGCTATAAGACAAAAGGAACCTAGATCCCTGGGCACCCATTTTTGGACTTTATGAGGGAGAGAAATAAATTTCTATTGTGTTAAGCCATCCCTGGGCACCCATTTTTGGACTTTATGTGGGAGAGAAATAAATTTCTATTGTGTTAAGCCACTGACATTTGGGGTTTATGTGTTACAGCAATGAGCATTACCCAAATGAATATACCCATTGTTCCATAACCTATTAAACCAGTTCCCTTATTAGTGAACATTTAGGATACTATCACTCTTCTGCCATTACAAACAACACTGGAATGAATAACATTGTACATATATCATGTTGCATGTGTGCAGGTATCTGCAGAATAAATTTCCAGAACTGGAATTGCTAGGTCAACAAAGATGTGCATTTGTACCGTTATAATAGCTATTGCCCAACTGCCCCGCATGGGGCAAGCTGTACTCTCACAGGCAATGCAGGGAGTATCTACTTCCCCACAGCTTTGCCAACAGAATGAATAAACAAGTCTCAGACCTTACTCAATCCAATAGGCGAAAATTTACGTAGCCTTTTTTATTCTGTATTTCTCCTAAAGGCTACCTCTTAACTAATCCAACTATACCGTGGCCTGCCATTGCCCAGTGCCTGTCTCAGGCTCACAGGCATGCAGGCCCAGGCTTCAGCACCTGGAGCCCCGCTTACCTGGTGGGGGTTGACAAAGCACACCAGACCCCAGGTTCTGCCTTACCTACTGGCCATCTAGGCAGGTGCCTCTCGCTGGAAGACTACCAGAGCCTTTAAAAGATATTTTCTAAAGAGGCTTTGGGGCACACAGCACAGTCTTTGAGGGTCCAAAAGTCCCAATTTAAATTTTTTTTTAAAAATATATCTTTATTGCCCGGCCAGGCGTGGCTCAGCGGTTGAGCGTCGACCTGGGATCCAGGCGATCGGGGTTCGATTCCCAGTCAGGGCACATGCCCGGGTTGCGGGCTCGATCAATGACTCTCTCATCATTGGTGTTTCTATCTCTCCCTCTCCCTCTCCTTTCCTCTCTCTGAAATCAATAAAGATATATTTTTTAAAAATAAATAAAAATGAAAAATAAATATATCTTTATTGATTTCAGAGAAAGGAAAGGAGATGGAGAGAGATAGAAACATTAATGATGAGAATCATTGATTGGCTGCAGCCCGCAACCCGGGCATGTGCCCTGACTGGTAATCGAACCCCGATCGCCTGGATCGTAGGTTGATGCTCAACCGCTCAGCCACGCCCGGCCGGGCCCAATTTAAATTTTAACTCTACCACTTACTTAGCTGTATAACGTTGGAAGAGAAACTCTTTGATTTCTGGTTTCTTTCTATGTGAAGAGATAACAGTGCTTACTGCATATATTTGTGTGAGCTGCTCTCACATAGTAAGTACTCATAAAGCAGTAATTCTTATTTTATATATATTTGCTAAGTGTAGAAAAACGCCACAGAACAGCTTGTAGTAAATAACACTAGTTTTTCATATATGTGTGTCTATGTGTGTTCATTTTAAAAGAACTGGAATTTTAAAAGGACAAACATTACCATGTCAAAAAAAAGTATTTGTTTATTTTTTCTTTATGCTTTTGTGTGATTTCTTAGTTCTCTAAAGACCCTGAACTACTTTTGAAATCAGGGGGGAAAAGACTGGGTTGGGGAGGAAAATGTACCTAATAGGCACCAAGCTGCCAGGGCAGCTTCTATCCTCTTGGGGATTTTTGTGGTTCCCTCAAAGAAAGGAATTAGTCTGCCTGGAACATAGGTGGTTTTGCTGCCGGACAGCCCTTCCTCTGGGGAAGGGACCATCTCTCCCTCATCACTGTGGTCCTGTGGGGCTGTGAGAAGTGGGTGTGTAACCTAGGCAGGCGAATCAGATCACCCTATCTCTCTGGCACAGTGATTGGCCCAGAGGGGCATGCGACCCAAGCAGGGCCATAGCCTTCCCCAGATTAGTGGAAGCTAACAGTCTCTTTTCCTTTTAAATCTGGACTTGAGCTGACATGCAGGGTTGGGCAACCAGCAACTATCTTTCTTGCCTAATGGAGAGATTCTGGTGAGAATGAAGCCTTCATACACGGGATGGAACTGAGACAGAAGGAAGAGGAGTGCCAGAGCTTGATGGCAACATTTAAGACACTGGATCTAACTACACTGGCTCAAAGAGAGCCTGCCTTTGGTCTTCCTACTTCCTTGAGCCAATACAGTCTCTTTTGGTTTAAGCTAGTAAGTTAGGTAGGTTCCTGTTCTGTATAACCAAGAAAGTCCTGATGAACACATGAGCTCAGGTCATACTAGTTACTCTCATACCTTCAAGGTCTTCAGGTCCAACCCATCAGGCAAGATGTTGAGGACAGTCTTCCCTGCAGTGGCCTCTTGCAGGATCCTCAACACCCGTATGCACTCGTTTACCCGCTGATGCACCTGCAAGAGACAGGCCCAGTGGGAGCTGGAACACCGCACAAACCATCCGGCGAGAAACTCACTCCCCTACAGAGCCCAGGAGGAATGCAGGGTAGTCTGCTTGCCCACATCTCAGCAAGCACTGTGGGCCCCACATGCCGAGAAGGGCTCACTCAGCTCCTCAGCAGCTCATGTAAGCGTCACCTAGCGGTACAATGGAGTCGGACCTGCTGTTCACACTCTACCTACCTACCCAGGGGGTTGTCAGGAGAACCAAATAAGACAACGTATATGAAAGTGTTTTGAAAACAAAAGGAAACAAGGGTGCTCTTATTATTGGCCCAGTACTGGATTCTTCTTGCTCATTTATTGCCCACATCTACTGTTTTCCTCTGCTTAGCACTTACGAGCTCCACTTCTGTTAACCCTGCCTTGGAAGATTGCCCCCTCACCCTGCAAAAAAAAAAATCTAACAATGTATTTCTGATGGGAACTTCCCACTTTGGTACTTCTCCCCAGCCCAGGAGTCTCTCTCCAGGATTTTTCACTGCAGCTTGGGGCAGGGGTGGGGGGACTGGGGGAGCAACCTCAAAACAGTCCCATTCTCTCAGATGGTGAGGTCAAACATATGCAAGCTCAGAGCTGTCAAGAACTGTGGTTCTAACTTCATAAAGTAGGCCAGTTTGCAAATGAGACCAACTGGCAGAGGACACAGGGATGAGAGTGAAATACAAGTCTTAAAAAAAAAAAGAAAAAGAGAAACAAGTCCTGCTGACATTTGCGTCTGGTTCCAGTGGTCTTGCCCTTCCTACAGGTCTGCTTACATAAGCTGATCGATTATTTTTGTCCAGCAAGCTTAAATTGGGTTTCTGTCACTTGCAATTATATGGAGTCTTGATTAATACCCTACTTCTCCCTACTGATGTGGCAAGCTCAGACTCACCAAGACACAGACTTCAAGAGAGAAGATAAGTCTTCTTAGTGAATGCAGTATGGGGAGAACCGGCTTATTAATTCTTTTTCCCCAACTGGCACAAGCCTACCTGGCAATTCCGAACATGAAATTCCTTCTCCCCTTCCTTAACTGGGCGGTAGGGAATCCATTCCTCCTCCAGCGACTCATGAGAGGGCTGGTTCTCTTCTGGGGCCTGCTTGCAGAAACAGGTGGTCGCAGCTGACCCATCTCTGAAATACACATGCCACCAGAGAGAAACTAGAAGATACTCTTGAGCTTATTTCTCCCCTTTACCAAATCTTCCTTTTCAGTCAAGACATTCTGGATCATCCTTTGTCCAATAGGGACAAAAATCTGGGGACATGCATAGGAGAGTAGAAAAAAACATGGATTTTGGAAACTGACCAGGCGTGAACCCAAACTCAGCTGTGTCACTTTCAGCAAGTTACTTAACATCCTTGAACCTTGGCTTCCTCACATTTAAAATGGATATGAGCCCAGCCGGGCGTAGCTCAGCAGTTGAGCGTCGACCTAGGATCCAGGAGATAGTGGTTCGATTCCCAGTCGGGGCACATGCCCGGGTTGCGGGCTCAATCCCCGGTTGGAGGCATGCGGGAGGCAGCTGGTTGATGACGACTCTCTCATCACTGATGTTTCTGTCTGTCTGTCTGTCTCTCTCTCTCCCCCTTCCTCTCTCTGAAATCAATGAAGACACATTTTAAAAAATTAATTAATTAAAATAAAAAAGGATATGATACTTGCCTGGTGGTTGTGAGGATTAGGGACTAGCCTATATCCTAGCCCACTGCAGACACCCAATCCACGATAGATCACTGTGACTGTCATCCTCACCTGTGCTCTACCACAGCCACCACAAAGCCACGGGAGGCCAGCTCCATGCAGAAGGCTGAATATAGTGTCCTGGAAATTCAGGAAGGAACGGAGAAAAGTGATCAGAAAAATGGCCCACCCTTAGCCCCCATTCTAACCATTCTCTGCTAGTGACCATCTCAAAAGACTGAATGAAGTAAGTTTGTAGCTGCCCTTCTCAAGGTGCTTTCTCCAGCCAGAACATCCCTGCTCTCACCAAGGCTCCACGTGTCCTCCTCTAGGAAGTACGGGCAAATCAACCTACGGTGTTTTCCAACCCTGTACGCTGACTCTCATCTCCACATACACACACACCACCCCCAACCCCACAACACAGTTTGGCTACTTCAACAATTGCATTTTTACTGTTATATTGTATGTCTCCCAAATTAGTGGGTGAGCACCTTGAGGACAGGGACTCCGGCTATTTCTTTAATATGCAAATATGCACCTGTGATTTAGCACGTGAAGTTTTTGTCTCTCCTCCAACTTTACAGAAAAAAAAGGAATATGGCCTGGCTGGTGTGGCTCAGAGGTTGAGCATCAACCAATGAACCAGGAGATCGGGAGATCAGGGCTGAATTCCCGATCAGGGCACATGCCCAGGTTGTGGGTTCGATCCGCAGCAGGGGGCGCGCAGCAGGCAGCCGATCACTGAGTCTCTCTCATCATTGATGTTTCTATCTCTCTCTCCCTCTCCCTTCCTCTCTCTGAAATCAATAAAAACATATTGGGGGGAAAAAAGAGGAATATGGCAGACACTGCTAACTGCCCACTCCAAACGCCTTTTCCCCTCCCTCCTAAATAAAAGAATCTGATTTTCAGCTAAAGACACTGTCATCACATCAAAACAAGACATTTCCCAGCCTCCTCTGCAGCCAGGTTTGCCTGTGTGATTAAGCTCTAGCCCAGCAACAGAAGCACACTACTACCTTCAGTAACATAAAATTTTCTAGTAGATATATTTTTAAAAGTGAAAAGAAACAGGTGGAATTAATTTTAATAATATATTTAACCCAATGTAGCCAAACATGATCACTTCAAAAACAATCAAAATTTTTAAAAATAATGTAGTATTTCATCACTTTTTTTCCAATATGAGTCTTTGAAATCCAGTGTGTATTTCTTCTTTCTTTTTTTTTTTAATCCTTACCTGAGGATACTTTTTCCATTGCTTTTCAGAGAGTGTGGAAGGGAGGGAGAGAGGAAGGGAGGGAGGAAGGTGAGGAGAGAGAGAGAAACATCGATGTGAGAGAGACACATCAATTGGTTGCCTCTCGCACGTGCCCTGATCGGGGCCGGGGTTCAAGCCTGCAACAGAAGTACGTGCCCTTGGCCAGAATTGAACCTGGGAACCTACAGTTTGAGGGCTGATGCTCTAACCACTGAGCCAAACCAGCTAGGGCTCCAGTGTGTATGTCATATTTACAGCATATCTCAGTGTGGACCAGCCAAATCTCAAATGTTCAATAGCCACATGTAGGCTAGAAGCTACTATAATGGACAGAGCAGCTCTAGCAATGGGATGTAAGCAGTTGTGTTATAGAGAACTTTCAGGAAATCTCCTTAAAAAGGAAAGTGGTCCCTTCCTATTGCCTGGAAAGTGCACATAATGGCTACAGCTAAAACAGCCACCCCAGTCACGAGATATCCTTAGAAATGGAAGCCACCATGATGGCAGAGCAAGATTACAAAGGAAGTCTGCTTTTATAACTTCGCAGAAATACCGTATCAGCTCTGTCTACTTCTAGCTTTCTTTTATCTGTGAAAGAAATCAGTGTTGCTTAGGTGACTATTATTTGGGGGTTTTCTATTAAATACAAGTTCTCCAAATCCTAACTAATTCAGGGAGGTCAGTTTCTTTCTTTTTTTTTTTTTTTAATATATCTTTATTGCCCGGCCGGGCGTGGCTCTGCGATTGAGCGTCGACCTAGGATCCAGGCGATCCGGGTTCGATTCCCAGTCAGAGCACATGCCCGGGTTGCGGGCTCGATCAATGAGTCTCTCATCATTGATGTTTCAATCTCTCCCTCTCCCTTCCTTTCTCTGAAATTGATAAAGATATATATATAAATATTTTAAATATATCTTTATTGATTTCAGAGAGAGGAAAGGAGAAGGAGAGATAGAAACATCAGTGATGAGTCATGGATCGGCTGCCTCCTGCACACTCCCGACTGGGGATGGAGCCCGCTACCCGGGCATGTCCCCTGACTGGGAATCGAACCTCGATCTCCTGGATCCTAGGCTGATGCTCAACCGCTGAGCCACACCTGGCCGCGCAGGTCAGTTTCTTAAGTTTCTTTTTCTCCTGGGAGACATGAACTGGACATAAGAGCCAGAGAGATTTCGATTCCTTTCTAGTTCACACTGTGTAACCTTGGGCAAATAAGCCTTTCAGAGCCTGCCTGCTCCTCTATAAAATATGCAGCCCCTCTACCTCCCCCAAAGGACTGTGTGGAAACCAAAGGAGATAATGACGCATTGCAAACGGTTAGGTGGTGTTTAAATGCACACACCCTTCCCTGGGGTGGGAAGCCATAAGTCTATGATCCATGGGAAGGAATTCAGAGCCTGAATTAACCTCAGAAACCGTGAAAGGAAACCACATCCCTTTTACTCCACTTTTCTTGGAATTTTGCTCTGGTTAATGAATAGTATTTATAACTGGCTCACCCAGGTCTATTGAGGTGTGAAGTTGCAATACAGGTGCTTACACCAAAAATACCACTCTCCAAAGTCATGTGCTCACCTGCGGTCTATATAAAATGCCTGTGAACTTAGGAGAGAAGGTTTCAGCTTCTTTTCTCCACTAGGCTGTCCTTCCAAGGGCAGGCACTCTTATCTTACACGCTACTAAGCACCCAACCCCAGCATAGGGCCTGGCACATAGCAGACACTAAATTTATTGAGTAAGAAAGCAAAGTTGAAAACCATCTACTCGTGTTTCTACCCTCATCTCGGGTCAACTCTCCGCTTCCTGCCATGGCTACAGTTACATGAGTCCATGTTCAGGCTCCTCTAGTGGCTGGAGTTCCTTGTTCTGTTTACCTCTGTATGTCTCACCTTCCTCTCATGCCAAGAGGCTGGCACAGAGCAGGTGCTCAACAGATATTTTCTGAATGAATGAGAACCCAAAAAAACATAGCCCTTGTATTTATTCAATAAATATTTATTGGGAAACAACTACTATCCAGGTACTGCTCTAGGCCCTGGGAGAGAGAAGACAGACATGTCTCTGTCTTAATGGAGTTTATGAACTAGTAGGAAAGACTGGCACTAAAGAATAATCATAGACAGTTAATCTGTTACAATTATGGTGAGTACTGAGATGTATATGTTTTCTTATAAAAGCACACTACTGGAAAACTTAAACTAACACAATGCAGGAGTCAGGATGGATGGCCCTAACTAAGTGACATACAAACTAAGACCTTGAAGGTAATCTGGAATTAGCTAGGCAAAAGAGGGGGAAGGCGAAGAAAGAAGAAAGAAAGCGTATATTCCAGGCAAAGGGAACAGCCACAAAGCACGGCACAGAGGAAAACCCTGAGGCAGAAAATAGCACAGCGAAAGAAGGTCAGTTTGTCTGGAGAGCTGGAGTGGGGCAAGGAGCAAGAAATGAGGCTGGAAACTGTCTAGGACCTGCCTCCAGGTAAGGCCATGAAAAGAGCTGAATTAAGTTCAAAGGGCTATTAAAAACATTTAAGTAGAAAAGTTCCCTCATTCATTCAATAAATATTTACTGAGCACCTACTATATGCCAGCCACTGTTCTAGATGCTGGAATAAGATCATATTTGGTATTAAAATAGACCCCCCCAGCTATACAGTATACAGTGGTTTGGGGGTTAGGGAGGCAAAAATAGACGGCTTTGAGATGCACAAGATTCTGGGACATAAACTAGACTTACACGTTCATGAATGAACACAGAAAACATTCACAAGTTTAAGTAGAAACATACGTACTACAGTTATTAAGCTAAATAACACACCAAGGTGTAGAAATCAGAATTTATGGAAAGAATTCTGACTTGACACTTACAAAACTTAGGCCAGAGTCTCTGAAGTCTGGTAAAAGAGATCTTACAGTTCACCAGCCCATGTTCCTCCAGGTGGAAACGAAAACTGAGTGTGTGTGCCCCTACTAGGTCAGTCTCACCGAATCCTCACAAACTGCCCTGTGGGAGCAGCATCCCCATCCGACAGGCGCCGAGCCTAGGCGCGGAGTTCAACTGCCCAGGCTCACACAGCACAGGCGCCATGGTCGGGGCCTGCGGGGAGGCTGCGAGCTCCTCGGGGGCAGGAAGTGAGTCTGTCACTCGCTGCTGTGTCCGCACAGTCATCACACACGTGGGATACATGACTCTGGCTATAAAGCTCAAGCTCCTTCTAATACGCCTGTGCTGCTATGTAGGAAGAAAGCCAAAAGTGTTGACTTGTATAAATGCTGGAACCTGAGAAGCGAAGGATGTGAGGGCTGCTGAGAGGCTCCCGGGTGTGAGGAGCTTGGGAAAGGCCTTCAGGAGAAGGTGGACCCAGTGCTATGGAATGAGGCAGCAGGCAGGTACGGCAGCCGGTGGAAATGTCTCCTTGCCCTTTGAGAGTAAGACTCAGCAGCTGTCACCAGGCAAGGAATATGACAAGGTCGAAGAGAAAAAAGCTCTTACCTGAAGGCTCCCAGGCCATGGGAGAAGATGATTAAGGGGTATCCAGAGTCCTTTGTCTTAAAGGGGCCATTCCAGCTGACAGGCAGGCGATAAGACCCTAACAGAAACAAGGGCTATAGAATCTCTGGCTGCCCCAAAACTGTAATCCCAAGGGCAGCCTGGGCACAGGCATGTGTGGGAACACACGTCCCTCCTTTTTGGAGGACCACCATCTACCACTGAGCAGCCCAGGACAACCAATCATCTTTTCTTTCCCCCTTTTTTCCCTAAAAAGCATGAACACAGTAGAAAATGGGACGATACATCCAAATGGGAAGTACTGAACAAGCAAGGGGTAAATCCCTGAGATGCCAGGGCAGTGGGTATTGTTCTTAAAGGTGGCGTCTTTGGAGGGAGTGGATGATTCAATGTGACCCTACCCAGAAGAGGAGAGAGCTGGAAGGAAAACCGCAGGAGACAGTATGCTTTCTGGCAGTTAAGAATGTTTCCTTGATCTACACAGCTCGCACGGAGTGGGAATTACACACCAAATAAATGAGGGCTAGCCACCATTGATGGAATGCATTCTGTCCCAAACACTGCACTAGAGGCTTTGCATACATCCCAAACTAGAAACCTGCAAAGGCAGGTATTCAGGCAGGTTCCATAACTTGCCCAAGCCCTACAGCTAGTAAATTATGAAGTCTGGATACAAATCCAGGACAACCTAACTCTATGATAAAAGTTCTTACCATATAATTCTCTCCCAACTCTCCACACTGTGCTAGCTAATGGATGCCCCACTACAAAAGAGCGAGGCAATGCAAGCTGCAAGGTACGTGTCTACCTGGGGACCTCCTAGGAACATAACCAAGAAGTTGTGGAAACCTCTAGGGGTGAGGCCAGCTCTTACCCACAGCCAGGTTGAAGAGCAACCCCCCCCAGCGCTTATTAAACTGCAGGTAATCGGCCAGGCCCATGCAGTACTCGTAGCGGGGAATCCACAGGGGCTGCTCCGTGGTCTCCTCTGCCTCCTGGCAGGGGTAGAAGAGTCGAAAGAAGCTCCCCTGTAAGAAAGAAGAGAGCAGCTCCTCACAGCAAGAGGCCCCAGCACTGCTAGGTTTCCCAAAAGACACGCTCAGCAGGTGTTTGGGGCACCAAAATGGGAAAATTTTAGCTTCAATTCATATACTTGAATTTTGCATTCAGAAAATCCAGAAAGAAGCAATTTTATTTTTAGAATACACATAGGGCTTACGTTATTTCAAATAGCCAACTGTATTTTGTATTACATCTGGGGGGCACCAAAATATTTTCAGTACTTGGGACACTGAAAGATTTAAACCTGGCAGAGCTCAGGCCTGGAGGAACCCCAGGAGTGAGAGGTTAGCGCTCATGCTGAATGGGGTGGCATCGATGGGTCACCTCCAGACTGGCTCCTGGGAAGCAGCAGCACACTCCTTTTACACAGGAGTAGGTAAGAGAGGGGAGTCCAAGGGCCAGCAGAGAAGAACCGAGGAAGTGATGGAGGAAAAGTGTGGAACCAAAGCAGGAGGGAAAAACAAGTGAAGGCAGGAGAGGAAAAAGAAACTGTCTTCCCATCCAGGTTGGGAGTCACATGCCAATAGCACATGGTCCACTGCTCTTCCTCTTGGACACTCACATTATTGTGAGATCAAAAACCTTTCCAGGATCATGCATCTGCTCTCAAGATGGAAGAAAGGATCTGAAAGCTGCCTTTGAAGCCAGAGCCCCTTTCTTCTAGCTGGAAAAAGAACCCACCATCTCTATTGAGAGGTTCCTAATTGGAAGGAGGAAGGGAAAGGTCAGGGAAGAGGGATCCAGGAGCTCTATAGCCAAATCCAGACCAGCTCTAACTCAGTTTCCCCCACCTGGAATTACACCACCAGACTGGCTATCCATAAGTCCCAGTGCACTTATCCACAAGTGCAGGCAGAAGCAGTGCAGATGTGCAGGGATGGAGGTGTAGACACTTACCTGGGGACTCCAGCCCTCCATCACATCCCCGCAGCCCACGGGGTGGGGCCCTGTGACAGGTGGAAAGCCCACGGACTGGTTGACCCCCATCTCATCACCAGTTGAATCGGACAATGACTTGGGCAGTGCTGATCTTGATAGCTGGAGGGGAGAACGCAGAACAGCCACTTGCTGGTTCCCTCTTAGCTTCCTGTTGCACGTGTTATCTGCCACCCCGCCCGCCCCTCCTTATCACCCCAGCCTCCCTGCCAGTGTGACTCATTCAACCTTCCACATCATCTGCTTTGCTACACTGCCTGTGCCAAGGTTTAGGGGTGATTTTTTTGTTGTTGGGGGGAGGAGGGGAGAAGACTTCTGTGAAGAGCCGAGATCGCTTCCATGCTCCTCAAAACCCACTAATAAGTGTTTACTTTGGGCCCAGCACAGCAGTAACTGCTGCAGAAAATATAGCAGACCTTGTCCTCATGAGGCAAAGAATAATAACTCCTTAGATCTATTATTCACTGTGTCAGCACTGAACTAAGATCTTTACATATACTATATCATTTCATTTGCTCAACAAATTTCTGAAGAAGGTACTTAATTATTAAGACCCTGTTTTAGAGACGAGGAAACTAAGGTAGAGAGAGGCTGAATAACTGTCCCAAGTCACACTGCTTACAGGTGGTAAAACCCAGGGCTGCCTAATCCAGACCTGAGCTCTTAACCCTTACTGATCCTGTTCATGTTACACAGTTGATCCTTGAACATGGATTTAAACTGCATGGGTCCACTTACACATGGATATTTTTCAATAAATGGACAGTCGGCCCTCCATTTCTCTTGAGCTTCGTATCCTCAGATTCAACCAACCACAGATCAAAAACAGCATTTTCTATCTGTGCTTGGGAATCCTCAGATGCAGAGGGCCAACTGTACGCATTGTTTTATGCCATTTTATATGAGAAACTTGAGCATCTGTGGATCTTGGTGTCCATGGGGGAAGGGAGGGCGGCCCTGGAACCAATCCCCTGCAGATACTGAGGCACAACTGTAGCTGAGTTTTTGGGAGTCAAAAGTTAAGCATGGATTTTCGACTGCGTGAGAGGTTGGTACCCCTAACCCTCCACATTGCTCAAAGGCCAACTGTATAATTACAAAATCAATGACCTAAACTATTGACTATAGAAGTGGCACTTATGCTGGGCCTTGAAATATGAGGAAGACATAGAGGCAAGGAAGAAAAAGGGAAGCATTTCTAGACAGGACATAATATAAGAGCAGAACAGGGCAGAGATAGGAAAGAGTATGACAGAGTAGCAGCTCCAACAGGAGCCTTCAACGTGGAAGCTGTGCATGCTTCTGACTAGAAAACATTCCTGTCACTTGGCTGCTTCCTACACGGGGCCAATGCCATTGCTCCCTACCCCTCTTCATTCTCACCAGCACCAGCACCACCATCAGTACACTTACTCTGTGCCAGGAACTACACTGAGTGCTTTACATGAATTATTTAACTGAATCCTTTCAACAATCCTGAGATATTTACTGTTCTCTTACAGAAGAGGAAAATGATGCGTGAGAAAGTCAGGTAATTTACCCAAGAACATACAGCTAGCAGAGCCAGAGTGTGATCGTGGGCAACACGGCTGTAACTGTGGAGAGCATCGTCGAACTCCTCAGTAGCCATTCTGTCTTGCCCTCTTACACAGCAGCTTTGTGATCTGGTTGTGGCTGACCCATCCCTAACCTCAGAGCTGGGCCTTAATTGACCTGAGCCAATCAGTCCTTGGTATCCCTTGGTCAGTACTCCGATGAAGAGTGGATACGTGGCATAGGTTGGTGCAGTCAGAGGAGAGCCCAGGGCACTGTCTTGATGGTGGAGGGTGGAAAAGCTCTTGTTTTGAACTAGAGTGAAAATGCAGAAATGAAGCCCTGAGCTTCACTGTTGCAGCCACTTTGCTACCTTGAGGATGAAGCTACCTGCAGAGGACGGCAGAGCTAACAGAATCAGAGAAATAGAGTCATGTTTGTGAAGATATTAAGAATCTGGATTAGACTATATCTGAAACCTGCTCCAATCCTAGACTTTCTAGTAATATAAGTCAATAAATCCCCTTTTTTCTTTAAACCGAGTTTAGATTTCTATTGCCTGAACCAAAAGCATCTAAACTGATACACGGAGACCTAAGCCCACATTTTTAATCATTACATTAGTCTGCTTTCTCTAAGACACTCTGAGATGGATCAGAGAATTCAAGTCAAAGCATGTGTGGGCGGGAGAGTCCTTAGGGATCGTTTCTGTTAGTCCTCCCCGCAATCATCTATGCCCGCCCCTCACCTCCCCACCGGCCCAGTACATACATGTGCTTTCTCCATGAAGAAACCAAGGTCCTACATGATTAAGTGAACACTTGAAGGTCACAAGCAGAACTATTATTACACATAGATCTGATTGCCAGCTGTCTCGTCTAGTGGAAAACCCCAAACAACCAATAATCCTAATGTCATTCTACTTAACTTTGGGAGATAATAAACGATTTTCTTTCTACTCGACTTCTTTTGTTTCTCTGAAACAAATTTAAAAGTAAACCCAATTTTCCCGAGCCGGTTTGGCTCAGTGGTTAGAGCGCTTGCCTGAGGACTGAAGGGTCCCCGGTTCAATTCCAGCCAAAGGCATGTACCTCGGACGCAGGCTCCATCCCCGGCCCTGGTCGGGGTGCATGTGGGAGGCAACCAATCGATGTGTTTCTCTCTCCCCCACTCTCTGAAAAGCAATGGAAAAAATATCCTCGGGATAAAAATAAATAAATAAGCAAATAAAACAAAAGTAAATCCCATTCTTTTTAAGAAGCTCAGCTAAGCTCCTGATGCAGTCAGTGGACTGTTTAGCCAGTGAAACTGAATACATGCCGCTTAGTCCAGACCCTGCCCTTTCCCCTTGTTGTTAACCATACAAAAGAAAGACCTACACAGGGCACAAGGCATGTGTCACCCACATGACAGTGAAGAACTGGAAAGTTCTAACTGCCATAAAAGAGGGTCAGGTAAAATACTGCAGGAGTTCTAAGAAAGAGAGCTCCTTTAGCTCGGGAGCGGAGGGGAAGGTGGAAAAAGTTGACTTTCAAGTAGAAGAGAGTGTGAGCAAAGGCAAAGGTAAGAAAGCACACGTGAGAAACAATGAGTAGTCAGTAATGGATGCCAGGGGAGCAGCGGGAGGTGTGATCAGATTTGGAGGGTAGCAGTCTCTCCAGCACTAGATTAAGGAGTTGGAATCAGCTCCGCAAATGAGGTTGTAGATATAGAGAGATGAAAAACCCAAGCCTGAGCCCTAGCTCCTTTGCTGCCTAGCTTTCTTACCTTGGGCAAGTTATCGATCTCTCTAAGCCTGAGTCCCCGTCTGTACAATGAGAATACTATCCATCTTTATAGGGTTGCTACGGAGATAAATGAAATAATGCATTTGAAGCACCTAGCGTAGTACCTGGCTCTCAGGAAATATCCAGGAAATATCTGTTGATTGAGTGAAAAGTAGAAATAAGATTTGGCAACTGAGTGGATATGAGGAGTGAAGGGAGAGGGAAGAGCCAACGATGAGCCGGGTTTCCAGAATTGGCTAGAATGATAGCAGCTTCTTATGGGAAGAGATGTTGGTCTTACCCCAGAGAACAGTGCTTGGCATTGGAATCAGGATGAGTAGACTTACAAACAGCTAAACAGAAGGAGAAGAACCCTCTAGAAGTCCTGGAAAGTTCCTAGGAAGGTTATCAACTAAATTAAGTTTGGAAATAAATAAAAACGAAAGAAGCTAATTGGCCACAGTGAAGCTAACATGAAAATGAATCTGCACTCGCTGGGCTCACATCGACTAATGCCCAAGTAGAAGGGGGAGATGGAAAAATCCAATCTGACATGCAAATTTTGCCTAAAAAACATCCACACAGAGCATCCAGAGTCATTTCTAGTAAATGCTATGGAATTTTCCAAGGAAATCAGCCCAGGTAGCTCTACCTTCTTTTGCTCACCTTACCTAAACAATTCATGGTGGTGCCTAGAAGACCCTCCACCTTATCAAACCAGCCCCATTCATCAAGATCCCATGAAATCCCTGGTCTTCTCTAAAGCTTCCCCAAGTCCTTCTAACCTTTCCTCCTCTCAACTCTAGGCATTGTCTGCATCCCAACCCCCCCCCCCCCGCCCCCGTAACCAATCACAGGCTGCCTTATGGCAGTTCTTAGATTAGTACCTATTCTAGCAGTTTTCAGTCAGTGACTTGCCTACACGTGGTCCAGGTAGAATCCAGATCAGAGGTTCCTGAACCTATCATTGCAATCATCTGGGAAACTTTCCAAAAATATAGATTTTTAGGGACCCCATTCCCAGGTAATTTTTAAAAGCTTCCCAAGTGTTTCTGATCAGCAAGGTTTTAGAACCTCTAGTTCAGGTGATATACAGGATTTTTCTTTAATTCAGACATTTACTGAGTGTTCCATTTTACCATTTCCACTTGGTGTCCCAGTTCATTTTCATATTAATGAAATGACTTATTTCACTTGACTTAATCCCATGGCCACCAGAAGCATATTCCTGCCACTCACTAGGCTTAATGCAGTACACAGCAATAATGTCTTAATAATCAATTTATCCAATAAATGCTATTTAATTTTTTACACACTTATGCCTTATCTGTTCAGATATACTACAGAAGTAAAGACTGTGTTTTGTACTTCTTTGTGGGCCAAACCACCTATCTTCATGCTTTCTCCACATAGTAGGGACCCAATAAATGTTCCTTTCTTTGGCCTGATTTAAATCCTCTCAATTCTCTAATCTCTGTCTTTTTATCTAAAAATATGGCTATATGTTATAGTGAGAAAAGAAAAGCTTTGGTGAAATCTGAATTCCACCTCTGCCACTGAATTGGCTGTGTAATCCTGAGCAAGTTCCTTAAATTCTAAGCCTCTGATAATTTATCCACATGACAGAAATAATAACAATCACTCATAAAGTTGTAGATGAGTATTAAATAATATATGTAAAGCACCTAACATATAGAAGGCACTATAACCATAGATGGTAGCTCTAACTATAATTATAACCAACATGACCTCTTTGAGCCTAAGTTCCTTATATGTAAAATGGGGGCATAGTAAAATTTAAATAAGAAAATTGATATTGCCTAGGGCCTGGTACATTTTAAGTGCTCATAAAATGTTAGGAATTAACAATGCTATGTCTCTCTTTTATCATTCCAGGCCATGATCTCTTTGATTTTTTTCTGGATTAATCTCTTTAGCAAAATGGATTCTTTCCTCCCAGCCTTTTCCAGCCTGAGACATACCTACCAAAATGGCAATCTACTGAGCAGGCCCAGAAGAGCCTGGAGGGGGCAGATAGGGCTCAGGCTGCAGCTGTCCCTCTCCTGCTGAGGTTCTGTTTCCAGGGAGCAGAAACCCCCCTCTACCAGCTGTGTGGCCTTCTCATCACTGGCTATTTCAGGACAGAGTCCAAGATAAGCACTTCTTTGGAGCTGCTTTTCAGGGAAAGCTCTCTGGAGACTCAAAGCTCATTAGCCTGACCTTTGGTCTCTGGAGGAAGTGAGGAAATATCATCCCGCTCTTAGAGAATGGAGACACCAAGCACTCAGGGGACAGGCTTGAGCAACAAGGGGGCAGAGCTAAAAAAGGAGCCAAGGTAAGATGGTTCCAGAGCATTAATAATTCTAATAAAAATAATCTCTCCCGCTTGTGGAGGCTTTACAGTTTACACAGCACTGTCACACATATGATTAGCTTATTGGCAGCACAACACAGCCTCGTCCTGAGAGTGACCGAGCAACTGCCACCTCCAATTTGTAGATGAAGAAAGTGAGTCTCAGAGAAGTAAGGGTCTGCCCCAGTTCACACAGCCAGCGAGCCGCAGAGTTGGACTAGAAGCCGGGTCTGCTGACTTCCAGCCCTGCCTGGGCTTGTCCCCGGCTGAGAAGTAATGGCGAGCCTTCTTCCACTGGCATGAAAAAAGCAAAGTGAAGGTAATAGTGAAGCACATAGAAGGTGTGGAGCATTTAGCCAGGTTCCAGGGAGCTGAAGCCGTGGGCTCAGGGTGGGGGTGCGGGGCTGGGTCCTAGGACGAGAGAGCTGGGCGCCGGGAGCGAAGGCTGGAGCGCTAAGAGTGTGGGTGGCTACTGGAGGCGTCTCAATAGAAACCAGAAAGGACGACAGAGGGACGTGAAGTTCCTGGGACGAGACGAGGCGCCCCAACCGGGCGGGGATATGAAAAAGTCTGCAGACCTCGCAGTTCAGAACCGGAGCTTCCCCCTACCAAACTTACCCAGTCAAGTTGACCTCTCAGAAGCAGCCCAAACAGTCACCTTGACGGAAATGAGAAACTGCCCAGGAGCCCAGGGCCCTTTGGTAGTTGTAGTTTCTAGAACTCAACATTGGTGCCTAAAAGCATTTCCTGCCTTTCTGTCCCGAACTACAACTCCCGTGGTGCACCGTGCAAGAGCGTGCATTCCCTAGGACTACAATTCCCATAGTTCTACGCGGCCCTTTGTCGTTGGGTGAAACCGCCCCAGGTCCTCGAGGTGGTGCAATTACTCCCCCTGGTGGTCAAGGAGCCGCCTCCACGAACCTGAGAAACGGAGGGTCAGCGACCGGACCTGGGTGCTGCCTCCTTCCCAGGGCTGGGTCCGACCAGCCCGTACTAGGGAGTAAGGGGCCAGGACGCTCCTACTTATCCCGAGCCACCCCGGAGACCGGGTCCCCTACACTGAACCTTCCTAGTGGGTTACGATCCCTAGAAGAGGTCTCGGCACACGGAGCAACTAGAGTATGAGGGATGGAATGGAGAGAGACCCCCGAGAACCGGCAGGACCGCATCCTCCATAGTCCTGTAAGCTTTCATAAGGAACTTGGGGTGGGGGACACCTGTAATAGCTTCAACAATAAAAATGAAATTAAAAAAAAGAAATTGGGGTCATTCAGGAAGCTCAAAAACTTTCAATGGCTTCCTACTACCTACTGAATGAGGTCCCAACTTCTTAACCTGGCGTTCAAGGCCTTCACCAACCTGCCGCATCCCCCCGCCCCCTTCTCCAAAAGTGCTGCTTATGCTCATCTCTGACAGGAACCCCTTCTCTTCTGCCCTGCTCTGCCCCCAGCTACATTCACCTCCTCGCCATTCTCAAGACGTATCCGGTTCTCATTGTTACTTCCACACCCATGCTCTTCCCTCCACTAGGAGCAATGCCCTGCCTGGTGTCCTGTCTAATCCTGCTCTTCCTCTAGGTCCCCCCTTTCTCTCCAGGACGCTTCCCTGACCCCTCCAGTCCCGAAGGACCTCTGCCCCCTCTCAGTTGCTGGGGATATTTGTACGCACCTCTCGTTTGGGGGCTCGCTTCACACTGCCTAGTGCCATTTCCTAGGTGGGAGTCATAACTCTGCAATAAATTGTGAGCAACTTGAGGTCAGGAGCTGAGTCCTGCAGGTGCTCCAACCATCCACCCCGCGCACCCTCAAATCGCGTGTTCAGAGTCTGTGCTTTGGGCTTCTTTAGGCTCATCTCTCCTCCTGATTCACTGGCACCATCGCCATCCTTCCAGGAGCCAAGATAAAGTCCTCAGGAGAGAGTGATGGCAGCACTGCACTGTGGTAATTAAGCCCCGGATTACATTAAGGCTGTGGTTGGTGGCAGTGATGGCAGACCATAAAAAGCTTAGTGCAAAGCAGAGTGGCTCCCTTTGACTAATTAATTGGTGTTCTGTGGCTGGCCCAGAACACCCACGACTAACCAGAACCCGAAGCCTGAGAGGGGCAGCTGGAGGTCTCGTCTCTCTGTCTCCTGCTCTAGGCCAGGCCACACTGGGAACGTCTGTGGGCTGAGTTTTAAACTTCAAGGGAACAGGGATGCCACGGCTTCCTTCACCTCCCTTGTCACTGTTAGGAAGATCTGCCTTGGGCCCAAACTATTTTCTGTTGCAAAATAAAATACTTGAGTCTAATTGCATTTCCTTCCAATCTAGTCTGTTCTGGGATTAATACCCAAATGCTTTGAGTTGTCAGCAAGCAGTTGATTTTCCAGCCTTTCCATCATAGATCTCATCCTCCAGTGGCCCAAGGTTCCCTTCTGGTTGGCTACAATCCCACTCGGGCCTTCACCTTGTTGCTAAATTACTTTAAGTTGGTATTTGAGTGACTAGCTTTGGATTTCCTGTTCTCCCCCGGATAATGGAGAAAATAAAATGGAATAAGCATTGCTATTCACTTAAAATGGAGGCGGAAGGTCATTAAGAAGGTGGGGCCTATTCATATATCAGTCTCAGTTCTTGGAATTTTTGTTAAATTGCTGACCTTTTGCTAAACTCAGCTCAAGGCTGAGACAAACATCTGGATCAACGATTGCTACAGGGACATAGATGGACCTTGCTCCCTCCTCTTCACGGTGACCAGACCATCTGCATTCGTCACCTTGAAAGGAACCAGTCCATTTCAACAGCCTGCATCCTGCATTCACATAATGGACTCGACCAATTCCAACTGACCTGGTCAGCATCCTTCATTTACATGGAGGCCCCCAATGAGAGCAGCGCCGACGGTTTTGCCCTTTATAAGCCCTGCTATCTCTGTTCCCTTTGGAGCACAATTCAGGTTGCCACCTGGATCTGGGCCCCGATTACCATTCCTCCTATGCTCAAATAAATACTTTTATTCTTTATTACAACTTAAACCTTATTTTTTGTTAACACCCTCTACCTGCTGAAGTTGGTGGACGCTTTTTTTGGTCAAAGCATAAAAGTGTGTAAAGTGCATTAATATTGAGTGTACAGCTTAACCCCATTTTTAAAAAATACATCTTTATTGATTTCAGAGAGAGGAAGGGAGAGGGAGAGAGAGAAACATCAGTGGTGAGTCATTGATCGGCTGCCTCCTGCTCGCCCCCCGCTGGGGATCGAGCCGCAACCCGGGCATGTGCCCTGACCGGGAATCGAACTGCGATCTCCTGGATCCTAGGTCAATGCTCAGCCGCTGAGCCACACCCGGCCAGGCCTTACCCCCGTTTTTAAAATTTGATGTCATCACCTAGCTCAAAATGTAGAACATTTCCAGAGCCCTGAGCAGTTGCCTCATGTCCCTCCTCAGTTTAAACCACTCATCCCTATTCCCCAGAGGGAACTATTTTTCTTTCTTCCTATTATCATCAACTAGTTTGGGGGAAACAACGTTTTGTAACCTTCGACAATAACATTTTGTGCTCAGTGATCCACCCATGTAGGATCCCTGGGTCAATGCCCTTCCTTCCAAGACCACCGGAAACACGCCTGTAATTGAATGAGTTGGATACTCACTGAGGGGGGCAGAATGCACATGCTGGGAAACCGGGGGGGCCTCTCAGAAAGAGGGTGCAGAAAGGACTTGGAGGACTGGGGCTTTTGTTAGGTGATTTGGGGCGGGTTTCAGGAAGCGGGGCTTTGCTCTGGATTGGATGCTGTCAGGAAGTGAGGGTGACTCTAGGACTGGAGATTTTAGTGACTCCATCGGGGAGGAGGGAGGATGACCGAGGCTACGGGGTCATTCGGAAGGAGCCCCAGTCTCTTAATGAGGACAAAGACACAGCTGGACCCTTCCGTTCATGTGTCGTCTGCTGTGTTCAGACATGAGTCTGGAGTGTCCTGTGTGTATATCTCCACCCGTCAGGGTCACCGAGTGGCCTTGTCTGCTGTGCTGAATGTGCTGTGAAATTGGGTTCAGCCAGGGACACCGAAGCCCGGCTGTGAGTGCCAGGCCAGCTCCCAGCTGTTTGGGGACCGCTTTTCTCTCTTTTACATCCTAACGTGTGGATGTCGCCTCTGGGCTGGGTGCTGGGTGTATACAAATGATTTGCTTCATACCCTTAGGAACTTGATGGTTGGTGGGGAAAGTGAACAAGAAAGAAAGAAACTACAGCCCTGGCCGGTTTCTCAGTGGTTAGGGCATCAGCCCTGGGACTGCAGGGTCTTGGATTCAATTCCAGCCAAGGGCACTTACCTCGGTTGCAGGCTCCACCCCTGGCAACCAATCGATATGTCTCTCTCACACTGATGTTTCTATCTCTCTCCCCCTTCCTCTCTCTCTGAAAAAGTAATGGGAGGAATATCCTCCAGATGATTAAATAAACAAACAAATAAAACAATAGAAATTTATTTATTTTTTAAAGAAAAAACAAATACATACCATTGGAAAGCACTATAGTTAAGGATCTGGGCTCTGGAGTCAGGCTATGAACTTTAAATCCCAGATCTACCACTTACTAACTGAAATCTTGGGCAAGGACTATTCTCTAAGCCTCAGTTTCCTCATCTGTAAATGGGGATAACAACAGTATCTACATTATAGAATTGGTGCAAGGACTAAATGAGCTAACCCATGGATCACTGATTACTTAAAGGGCTTGGATTTGACAAGAGGCAGGCGCGGATCCAGGTTTTGTGGGGCTTGAAGCTTATACAATTTGGGGGAACCCTCTTTAAGAAAAAGAATTTTTAAAAAAGAAAAAGAATTTTACAATATCTTACTGATAGGGGCACTTATAATTTCCAAAGATTTTGGCGACTCTGCCAGGACCCTCCTCTGAGCCCTAAGGTAAGTGCCATCGGGTAGTGCCAAAGGACTCTGGGCGGTTGCCTGGACTTGGGAGACTTTGTGCAAGCTCCTGTGCAAAGACTCCCTAGCAGCTGCCAAAGTTCTTTAACTCGGGGACTTTCCTTAAGCACTTATGAACTTCCCCAGTCGCCTTTGCTGTTGGTTGAATGGGCACTCTGTGCGCCTGTTCTGATCTGATCTCTAAGTCCTGGGCATTGTAAGCCAGGAGTGGCATATTTAAGGTAACTTCTGTTTCTATTGTTTGTGGGTGTTGTATAATTCCGAAAGATGGGAAATGCACTGGCAACCCCACCTGGCAACCCCCTGGGGCCCATTTTGGCTAACTGGTCAACTTATGCTTATGACTCTATGACTAAGAGTAAGATTTAGTATAGTATAAGGTTGATAGATATCGACTAATTTACTTAATCAGAGGAGGAAATGATAGGGGTACTTATAATTTCCAAAGATTGAGCACCTGAATTGATCTGAAATATAATCATATTACTTATAAATTGTAGAACACATATACTCATGTGAACAGGGGTTTAAAGTTCCTTTTTCCTTAAGTTTCTTTCTCCTAGGCCTTTGCTCCCATATACTCCCCTGGATCCTGGACAAAGCAATTAAGGAAGTGACACTGCTGTGGACAATGTATGATTGAACAGGCATGGTCAGGCTGACCCAACCAAGAGTCAAGATATCATATTATTGAGACATTGCCAGATGACCAAGAACAATAGCTGATGCCTGCGGACCTCGGGGGCTGCACAATAGCTGCATTTGGTTCCCAGCCTCAGTTTACCCCATTTCCCTATATAACCCTATCCCTCAGGCCACTCCTTAAGACAGGTTTTGGATGCTCATATGCTCCCTGTCTTCTTGGTTGGCCGGCCTTCTCAATAAACACCTTATATGATTCAACGCTGCCTCTGTTGAATGGACACAGCAACAGGCAGCCCGAACCCCACCGGGGTTTCCCAGTAACATTACTTTTTCAGAATTTGCAAAACATATGACTGTGTGAACGAACACATTGCAAGTTCCCCCCTCCCAGGGCCTCAGAAGGGACTCTAAAGCTTAATTTAATTAGCTTCTTGGTAACTCTAACCCTGAGAAGGAGCAAAATTACGAAAGAGCTTTATTTGTTTCAAACCACTGCTTTCAAACTCTCAAAAAATATCCTAGCTGTGGCTCAAACCAACTCGAGCTCTCTTTAACTCTTTCTTGCATTATAGCCTGAAAGTAAGCAGTGAGCTAGTGATGAAGGAATTGACTCGGGTTCTGCTCTGAATGGAGCTGCCCCGTCTGGCGGTGGGGTGGGGCAAAGGTGGAATGTCATGGTAATGAGAAGGTATCTTCAGACCAAAAGACAAAGCAGGCAACTCCAGAGACTATAACAGAACTTATTATAGGGTAATTTACTTACAGGAAGATTAGGCAGGAGCAGAGTGAGTTACTCTCCACTGTTTTTATAATGTAACTCAGGTACTAACGCCTGACAAGACAAAGGGACAAAGAACTCAGTAGTGCCGAGGGGGGGCCATACTATCACCAATTTGATATTCATCTCGGTTGTCATCCATCTGGCCATTACTAACAAAAGTTTTTATGATAACATTCTAGGGAACAGATATAATCATTAACTAGAAGGCTTTGATATGCTTACTAAGGACAGTGAGGTTGGCCAAAGGTCACAGCAGCAAAGGACACAAAGACTTTTGCTCACTTCCACAAGCATACCTGCTCCTACTGTCTTCAGTATTGGGACCCAGCTGGAGTCCGGATGAATCCTTTTTAGCATCCTGTTAATAGGTAGAGTATATGCTTAATAAAGGTCAAGAACAGTAACTGTGCTTCTCTAGTATTGTTACTATAATAATTCTTCCATTCAGCCCGGCCGGGCGTGGCTCAGCAGTTGAGCATCGACCTAGGATCCAGGAGATGGGGTTCGATTCCCAGTCAGGGCACATGCCCGGGTTGCGGGCTGCAGCCGATCAATGACTCTCTCATCATTGATGTTTCTCTCTCTCTCCCCCTCCTTTCCTCTCTCTGAAATCAATAAAGATATGTTTTTAAAAAAAATAAATAATAATTCTTCCATTCAAAAAATATTTATTGAGTGCCAGTATGTCCCCGGCACTGTGTTCACTACTGGAGATGAAGCAGGAATGAAGAGAGACATTCCCTAACACACTGCCCTTTAATTCTAGTGAGGAGAGACAGATAAATATATAACCAGGATAGGTGCATGCTACATTAAATGCTCTACAGAAGACAGGGTGCTTTGCTGAAGAATGAAAGAAGTGAGCTACTCTCAACCGTATGGGCGGGAAAGGATTCTCTGAAGAGCTGGCATTGGCGCTAAGCGCAACCACACCTACTGTTGGGGGCAGAAATATTAGTCACGCTCTGTTAATCATGATTTTAGCTATAGTTATAAGAAATATTAATCATGTTCTGTTAACTGTGATTGTTCTGTTCTAATTAGGAAAAGCACCTTCTAACCTGGCTGGTAGTTATACGACCCGGGACATGTGAGTTGACCATGGACTGTGAGCCATTCTCCTTAACTGCCTATCATCATGGAAAGATTACCAGCCTTGTTGCAGAACAAAGGAGACCGTAGGTACCCCGCTCATTTGCAACCCCCGGCCCCCCACCCCCTGCACCTAGAGGCGCCCCACCCTTTTGCAACCTCCAGCCAGCCCACCTTTGCATTTCCGTGACCTGTAAACCATTATTCCCATGCTTATTCCTTTTGCCCACTTCCCCATGTAATCCATCCTTATACCCAACACAAGGAACTAGCCTGTGGGGGGCAGGTTAGAGCAGATTTGAGGTGGACAAATCCCATTGCTCTCCCATTTTACTGGCAACAATGGAATAAAACGCGCATGTATGATTCAACCTTGTCTCTGCTTAATTGGCTGAAGTAGCGACAGGCAGCCCGGGCCCTGCGTCGGTTTCACTACCATTCCCTGGTTATCTGCTGTGTGTCAGATAGGTTGTTAGGAACTTTCAAATCCTTTACCTCCTTTAATCCTGGGAAGTATGTCATATTCTTTGTATTTTTCAGACAACAAAACAGAGGCTCAAAGAGTTCATAGCAGACAGTGCTGAGACCTGCCTCGTGTTCTCTCACCCCTCCTCTGAGCTCCTCTGCCAGTGTGGTGGTTGCCAGTACATTATAAGCCCCACCACTCAAGGTCCTGCTTCCTTGCCTGACGATAGACATCTATGAACCAGGAAGGGTGTGACCCACCCCGAGGGCAACCTCCAACCATCAGTAGCACACACCTCCCCATCCTCAGGTAGGATGATTTTGAGGTGCATTTTACGCTGTCAGGGTCCCCAGAGGAACTGAACCCAGCTGTTCACGGCAGCAAGCTGCACTTTTACTGCACCTGATATCAGCTTTTCTCTCCTCCCTGTCTCACCTCCTCCATGCCCTCACTTCTGCCTCTTGAAATCATCTCCCAAATAGACTACCAACACCCAAGCCTCAGGGTCTGCGTTTGGAGGAACTCAAAATAAGATAGGGCTTAAGTGATTTGCCCAAGGCCACCAAGCCAAGTGGCAGAACCGGAATTTGCACACAGATCCATATGGATTGCCTTTGGCTGTAACCCCTACACCTGGTGACAAGGGGCCTGAAGATGCGACCAAGCCCTCTATCCTGGCTCAAGCCCTTTCCTGTTCTGACCTTAGCTGATCTTTCCTGTCTCATCTCCCTTCCCCTTATTCCCAGCCACCCCCTGCACCAGGCATAGCAAACTGCTTGGGGACACAACGTTCTCAAACCTAGCATGCCCTGCCACCCTCTGTGCCTTTGCAAGTGTTGTCTCCTCTGGTGACACAGTGTTGAAGCCACTGTTGTCCATCCAGTGTCCACCTTCACTCCCTCCCTGCTACCTTCCACCTGATGAACTCCAGCCGCCAGTGTCCAGCCCTGGTAAGAATCGTGTTTGTGCCCAGCCGGGCGTGGCTCAGCGGTTGAGCATCCACCTAGGATCCAGGAGATCGAGGTTCGATTCCTGGTCAGGGCACATACACCGGTTGTGGGCTCGATCGATGACTCATCATTGATGTTTCCATCTCTCTCTCCCTCTCCCTTCCTCTCTCTGAAATCAATAAAGATTTAAAAAAAAAAAAAAAAAAAAGAATCATGTTTGTGCCAGGTGCTTGGCATACCTGATATCATTCAGGTGTCACAATGATTTTGAGACATCAGTAGTGTCATTCCTAGTTTGCAGGTCAGGAAACCAAGGTTCACAGAGGCCACGTGACTTATGCAAGTTAATGACTGGAAAAGCCAGGATCAAAACCCAGATACCGTGATGCCAGGCTGGGGGACAAGGATAGGAACTGGGGTCTCTGAGTCTGCTCCAACATCCCCCCCCCCTGTGAGGCCTAACTTTACAACTGAGGGGACACCTCGCAAGGCAGTTGCCAGAGCCCTACTGGGAGGAATAGGGATTGTGGAGCCCATAGGAAGGAGGCCAGGCTGAGGGAGCTTCCTGCCTGCGCCCACTTAGGAGGGGAAAACTGGTGAGGGCACTGCTCTTTCAACTTTCGGGCCCCTTCCATCTCTTTGGGGGTTTACTTCGCCTTGGCAATGGCCTGCTTCCCAGAATCTCTCATCAAAAATGATCCTTGGAGGCTAAGCCAGGTCAGGGAGGCCCAGAGGCCAAGGAAGGCCTGAATTCCATTCTTACCCTCCTTTCCCTGGCTCCCAGCCTTGTTATCATCGATCCCATCGAATGCCGGGAAAAGGCTGCCCGGCCTGCAGAACATGCGCTGGCCCGGCAGGTACCAAGTTCTTAATAGGTCTGGGAAAATGAGGATGGGGTGAGCGTAGAACTTCACTGACAATACCGCATCAGCCCCAGCTTCAAATCCCCCTAGGACTGCTTGCAGCCTCCGTGACAAAGGTCGCAGTCCTTACCAGAAGCTCAGGGCCCATCAAGATCTGGATCAGCTTCCATCAGCCAGTAAGACTGGCTCCTTCTCATCCAAAGTGACAGGCGGGTCCCTAGATGTGCAGCACTCAGCGGTGCACTGGTCTGTGCTGCTTCCGTTTGTTTGTGCTGCATCTTTCCCGTCTGCTTCCTGTCCAGTCTTTCAAACCCAGCAGAGGTGGCAACTTCTCTGAGAAATCCTTCCTGGCTGAATCCCTAACACTCGACATTTCCACAACAGCACACGCAGCAGCGCAGAATGACCTGTGTGCAGGTCCGCCTCCCCTCTCAGCCATGGGCTCCTTGACGACACGGATGCCATCTGATCCGTCTCTGTGGGTCTAGCACAGCACCTGGCACAGTGGGTGCTGGTTAAAAGAATGAGCGAATGTGGAAGAGCAGGGGTTGTGAACACAAATGACTTCAGGGTCCAAGGAAGTCAGATAAATCCACATAATACAATAAGGGGGCAGGAGGGACAGTGGGTGATTTGCATAAAGGAGTTCAGATTTGATGAAAGAAAATGGGTGGGTGGGACTCAGCCTCTGTTCAACACAATAATAATAACAGTTATTATAAACTTACTCTCTGCCAGGAGATATGACGCAGTGACTCGAAATGAGCTGCTGGGTTTGAGTCCCAGCTCTCCTGCCTCTTAGCTGTGGGACTTTGGTCATGTGACTTAACCTCACTGAGCCTCAGTTTCTTCACTTGCAAAATGGAAATAATAATAAAAATAATACCATAATAATAAAAATAATGATGCTCAATGGTTGAGCATCAACCTATGAACCAGGAGGTCAGGGTTCAATTCCCAGTCAGGGCACATGCCCCCGGGTTTCGGGCTCGATCCCCAGCAGGGGTCCTGCAGGAGGCAGCTGATCAATGACTCTCTCTCATCATTGATGTTTCTACCTCTCTCTCCCTTCCTCTCTTTGAAGTCAATAAACATATATTTTAAATATATATATAGAGAGAGATTTTATCATTATTTAGGTATGATGAGGCCAACAGAACAGGAGACAGCTGCCATTGAAAAGACAGTTTGGCCCTGGCTGGTGTGGCACAGCTCGCACATGGAAGGGTCATGGGTTTGATTCCTTTTTTAAAAAATATATCTTTATTGATTTCAGAGAGAGGAAGGGAGAGGGAAAGAGAGAGAAATATCAATGATGAGAGAGTCATTGATCGGCTGCCTCCTGCACGCCCCCGACTGGCAATCAAGCCCGCAACCCAAATCGAACAGAGATCTCTGGATCCTAGGTGGATGTTCAACCACTGAGCCACGCTCGGCCAGGCATGGGTTTGATTCCTGGTCAAGGGCATATACCAGGGTTGCAGGTTTGATCCTTGGCCCCAGGTGGGGCACATGCAGGAGGTAACCAATCAATGTGTCTCTCTCTCCCCTCCCTCCTTCCCTCCCTCCCTCCCACTCTCTCTGAAAATCAGTGGAAAAAATATCCTCAGGTGAGGATTAACAAAACAAAACAAAAAATAGAGCCCTTAGAGCCCTGGCTGGGTAGCTCAGTTGGTTAGAGCATCCTCCCAATACACCAAGGTTTTGGGTTCGATCCCTAGTGAGGGCACATACGAGAAGCAACGAGTGAATGCATAAATAAGCGGAGCAACAAATCAATATTTCTCTCTCTCATCAATTAAAAAAAAAAAAAGAGCACCTAGCACTTCTAGTGGTTGTGAGGATTAAATGAGGGCCCAGGCTCCCAAGGTGGGGCTGGACTTCAAGAGAAATGGGGCTGAGCCCCTGCACCTCCTCCTGGGAGCCGACCTCCAGGCGTGATCCCTCTCCCCAGCTCCCACCTCTCTGCTGGGTGGCTCCTCAAAGAGCCAATAGAAAGCTGTGTTTACTCTGCCAAGTGGCATCCCTAAGGGAGGGAGGAGAGGAGAAATAAATCTTCCTGCCTCTGCGTTGGAAAGCAGGCCCATAATTATCTGCCTGCTAGGTAAACATTTGCTGAGCTGGCCCCATTGATTAACCCCTTGGCCCCCAGGGCTGAGGTGAAGTTGTCTGGGTGTGGGTTGCTCTGGGAGGGTCCAGGAACTTAGAGGAGGCTGGCATGGCTTCTGGAGCCTTCAGAGGAGATCGAATTCAGGTTGAAACGCTCAGGAGGATGGGACAAAATGACTTCAAGACCAGGGTTTGAAATTTACTCTACTTGGCCTGTCCAGCCTGCTGTCCGCCAGACCCCTGTCCCAGCAATGCAGGCCCCAAAGGAGCGGCCAGGGCTGAGAGCCTGTTCTGCAGTTTCAGGCAGGGACGCCGTCCTATGTGTGAGGGGCTGGACCAGAATTGCCTGCTCTCCTCAGTCCCCTCTGGCTTTCTCCAGACAACAGAAACCCACCCCACAGGAAGCAGAGACCCGCTTCCCATGGGAGGGGAGCCCAGACCCTGGGCCGGGTCTAGGGTGCCTGGTAAGAAGGTTGCCTTGGGCTGACTGTAATTATTCACACGTGTGCCTACCTGTCCAGCGTGCCAAGCACTTTCCCACGTTTTATCTCCTTCAAGCAGCTCCTCAAAAAACCTGTGAAGCAGGAATCAGCCCCCCGTGGTGCGGTGGTTCAAATCCAGGCTCTGTTACTCACTGCTGTGTAGCTTTGGGGCCATCACTTCACCTCTCTGAGCCTCACTCACCTCACCTGTAAAATGGGGAGAATAGCCGCCCCTCCCCTGCCCCACCCTTGCAGTTCTGCTGCGAGGCTTGAATGAAATCATGGATCTAAAGAGCGCCAAGAGCGCCTGGTGCAGGGTCAGCAAATTTGTCAGCCCTGCCTTTGAATTCTCATTTTACAGAGGAGGAAAATGAGGCTCAGTGAGTTACCAAGTTATACTCATCTGAATGTTTTTAAAAATCCTCATACAAACGCATAGTGAGCGTGAGTTAAAGTTGTATTTCACTCACTCAGGAAGAAACGATCAGGGCCACAGCTGGCTCAGAGGGCTGGCGGACACTGTCAAAGAAGCAGGGGAAATGCTGGGAGATGGCCAGTCAGGTTCCAGCCGCCAGTGCCCTGCAGTGCGTGACCTATGCCCTTTGGGTTATAACCTAGAATCTCGACTGGTCAGAAATCATTTGTATCACTATTGGATATCTGTTTTCTACAAATTAGCATCTTAGTTCTCAGACCTATAAAATGTCTGGGCCTGAATACATAGGGAGCCACATGACCCCTGGGGACTTGTTTGATGATGTCCCCAGTGGACAGATGAAGGTCACAGTTTCCTCACTGCCTCACTTCTAAGTTTTGTAAACTTTTTCTTAACAAGGTCAAGTGTTAAAAAGATGAGAAAGGGAAGGACTGACCTTCCGAACTATGTCAGGATTACTTCTGAGCAAGAATTCCAGGTCTTTTTGCTCTAGAAAACCTAGTCCTGCTACCATGTTAGGCTGATGGTGAGAAATTAAAGGCCCAGAAAAAGGGTGTGGCTTGTCCAGGGTCACATACCATACCTAGGGGAGGAGCAGAAGCCGGAACTGACACCCCCATCCTGGGTCCCCTGGGCTACATCCCTGCCCTCACCCAGGTGGGGTCCAGGTGGGGATTATCTACTGTGGGCAGGAATTGCTCTGAATCCTGGTGGTGCCTAGGGGGCCAGGCTCACTTTCGCTGGAGCCAGAGTGATACAGTGGGGTCCTGTGGGGTTTCACCACAGTTTGGGCTTATCTGTGCTCAAGCAAGTGATAGCTGAGACCCCGGAGGCTCCTGCAGCCTCCAGCCCCCTGCGCTGGTTAATTTTGCAGTGAGACACCCAGGTAGCTCAGGCTGGAGGTACAAGCAGCAGCAAAGACACAGCAGATGGGTTTCCATGGTGATTGCCTCCCAGAGCCCTAAGTGTCTTCTTTCTTCTTGAACAGAGATGGAGGGGCAGCAGGAAGAACATGGGTGCAGAAAGGGAAATCCTGGTCCCGATCTACCCCTGATGGAAGCTTGGTGTCCCTTGGGCAAGTCATCTCACCTCCCTCTGGGTCTGAGCTACCTTTGGTTCGGTGCCTGCTCTGTGCCAGGCATTGTCTCCTTTAATCCTGTTCCCCAACAAGCCTCTGAGGAAGACGCCGTTATCAGCATCTTACAGATGGGGAAACAGGAGCACAGAGAGAGGGAGTAACTTGCACAGGAACACACAGCTCATTAAGAGCGCCTGAGCTGTGCTCTTAACCATAGCACTACATAGTGCTCCAGGGCCCTTTCTCCTAGAAGACTAGATACATTCCTTCTGGAGATTTCATGCCCATCCCAGAAAACGAAGGGTGGAAAAGGGAAGCAGAATCTGAGTGCAAAGAGGGAACACTTCAGATCAAACACAGTGAAGTCAGCCTCCGTTTTCTGCCTGGGCATCTTGGCCAACGTGATACCTGGCACCTCAGGCAGGATGCAACTCCAAGCTCAGGCAGCCCTCAGGCATCCCCTCCCACCCACCCCCGCCCCCAGGCAGGGTGACACCAGCACAGCCAGGAAACAAGCCGGCTGTCTCAGAGCTCCGGGACGCCATCCAGAGCACCTCCTTATCTGCAAACCCACACGAAGGCCTGCTTCAGCCCTGCCCTGCAGGAAACAAGTCTGCCTCTTCCCAGAAGCCTCACCTTGTTGAACCAGAGCCAGGCTGCCTCCTCCTCACCGCTCTCCTCTTCTCTCGGGCCCTGTCCCATTCTTGTCACCCCTTCTATCCCATTGACCAGAGCTCAGGTATAGGACAAGCACTCCTGGTGGCTTTGATGGAGGCCCACAGCCCTGCTAATACATCTTAGCAGAGCCCAGAGAATGTATTTTTAGGATGGGCCCAGCTCAGTCCTTCCCGCCAGGATGCCCTGCCTCTCTTGGTTCATCCAAGCCCCGAGGCAAGCATGCGAGGGCTGTTCAGACAAGCCCAGGCCCCAGCTGGCCCGAGAGCCTCCCTGCAGGGAGGAAGGTAGGAGAAGGCTCGTGTGGATTCTCCAGTGTGGGCGTGGGCCTGAGCTGGGGGGAGGCAGGGCCGAGGGTAGGGGAGCTAGAGCAGGTGTCCCCGCCTTCTCCCACCAGCTGGCCTTGGCCTCCTAGCCCTCCCAACTTTGTCCATCCATCCATCCATCCATCCATCCATCCACTCATCCAACAAGCTTTGGCTGGCTGTTTATTATGCTGGCGCGGGGGATGAGAAGGATGCGTTCCCAGACTCAGAACCGGATTCCTGACTGTTGATGTAAGAAACATCCAAACCTGTAGAGAATCTTTGAGTTTGTTTGAGCCAAACTGACAGCCACTGCCGGGAAGCAAAATCCAACAAATTGAGAAAATGCTCCAGAGAATGGCAGCTTTGCATCTTATTTTGTACATTAAAATCAAAGGGGGAGACATCAGGAGGTTACATGGAATCCATTGGTGGTAGATTAAAGGGACACGAGAAAGCAAAGCGGGGAAATCTCTGGGATTGGATAAAGAGGAAAAGAAAGACGTAACTTCTTGTACACTGACGGGTACAGGAACATTGGTGGGTACAGGATAGTTAATAATGAACATTGACGGCACATGGATTTGGTATGTGGGGAACAAGATGGCAATTAGGGCTCCGCGGTCTCTGCTCTAGTGCAGCGGTTGAGCCCTGAGGGGTCTGGAACAGGAGATTACTCTGACATTTCAAAGATCTGTTGTCCTAGATGCAAAAGGGCCATAGACAGGCTCACTTAAGGTAAAGATTGACCTTTGTCAAGGAAGCTACAGGCCCAGGATGTGACTACCTGCCATGACCTGCTTTTAGTTAGGAATTTTCATGTTCAGACCATCCTATGTGGCTGCTTTCATCTCTGAGTTTGGAAGGCCGCCACGCAGGCCTCCCCTTGTCAGGTTTAACAGGCGCTGCTTTTCAGTCCTCATGACCTTCTCCCCCAAATCACCCCTTACCCCCAAGTCTTCCCCATCTCCGTTAGTGGCATCTCCACCCTGCCTGTGGCTCAGGCCAAACCTCACATCCCACCCATCATCAAATCTGTCGTTTTGCCCTGGCTCAAAATATATCCAGAATCCAACCACAACTCACCCCTTTCACTCCTGCCACTCTTGTCCACGCCACCATCATGGCTTACCTGTGTGGCCTGACAGGGAGGGCTCCTGCCTGTCTCAGCCCTCCTCTCCTAACCCTAACCCCCCCCCCCCCACCTAAGCTCTTTCTGGAGTCAGACTG
Organism: Miniopterus natalensis; assembly: GCF_054644295.1. Taxonomy (NCBI): domain Eukaryota; kingdom Metazoa; phylum Chordata; class Mammalia; order Chiroptera; family Miniopteridae; genus Miniopterus; species Miniopterus natalensis. Next base: position 14,176,133 of record NC_142089.1, read on the forward strand.
GTGCTTTAAAAACAAGGTCAGATCACACCTCCCACATAGCAGGCACCCCCTCCCCCTAGAACCTGTGACCTGGCCACTCCCCCTGGAATGACCTTCCCCTAAAAATACACCCACTCACTCCCTCACCTCTCCAGGATGGTACTCAAATGTCAGCCTCTCAGGGAGGCCAGCCTTGTTTGGCCCATTTCACATTGCAGTCCCTCCCGTTCTCCATCGCATTTATTGCCAAATAATACAAGATGTGTTCCTTATTTGTTTTGTTTATTGCCGATTTCCCCTCCCTGGAACATGAGCTCCTGGAGGGCAAGATTTTAGAAACTGCCTGGCCCCATCACGTGCTGTGGAATGAGTGAATGAATGATTTGTGGGGGTAACGCCCGTAAAAAAGTTGTCCCTGCCTCCATTCCTGCCATTTCCTGTCTGTTCCCACACGGGCAGCCACAGTGATTGTCCTGGAAAGCACGTTGCTAGAACAATTGCTACAACAATTTAGGTCTCAGGGAAGGTGTCACTGTCTCAGGGCCTTCCCTGGCCCCCTTCTTCTGTAATTGCCTGGTTACTGGTCTCTCTGTCCCCGGGACAGTGAACTGGGGCCATGTCTGTCTCATGCAGGAGGTAGAATGGTGCAGTGGCTAAGAGAATGGACTGCCTAGCTCCAGATTCCAGCTAAGGTGTGGGACTTTAGGCAAGTTACTTAAAGCTCCTTGGGCCTCCATCTCCTCATCTGTAAAATGGGGATAATAATAGTATCTCCTTCGGAGCCCCATAGAAGAGGGTAGAATGAGCAAACACAGTAAATGTAACGTGAATGTCAGTTATTACTGTTCTTCAGGGTTGTATCCCAGTGTCCGGCACAAAGTCTGGCCCACATTTAGTACTGAGTGGCATTGGCTGGCTGGCTGGCTGGCTGGCTGAATGAATGAATCTGAGTACAGAGGGATGGAGAAATGGCATGAGAACCTAGATAGAGGAGAACCCTCACCCAGCCAGAGGAGAGTCAGGGAGACTCCCTGCAGGGAGCCTTCAGCTGATTCCAGCAGGGCCAGGAGCCAGCCAGCAAGTGGAGGGAGGCCGTGCGGGCAGGGGCAGTAAACGGTGTGTGCAAAGGCCCCTCATGACAGAGAGGACAGCAGGTGCGCAGGGAATGTCCACCCATCACTCAGTGACTGACCCTGCTGTGCCAAGAGGCCAGATTCCCCTTTGTTGGCCATTTTGAAGACATTCTTGGGTGTAATGACAAGAAAAAATCTGAGATGTTCTAAATTAAAATTACAGTGGCTGGGGAGTTAAGGAAACAGAACAGTTAGCCTGGTCATAGTTGTGGACCAGCTCTGACGAAACTGCTCACATTCCTGTATATATGTTGGAATTCAGAATCAATTTCCATGTGGCTATTTCCATGATTATCAAACCCCAGGAGCCCTTGCTTCTTATTTACACACAAGCCTCCCAATCTGTTGCCCACAGCTAATCCACAGGAGTGGACACCTCTTCCGCGGGGACTCTGCTGCACCTATGCCAGAACTGGCCCCGCTTCACCTTCTCCGGCACCCTCTGTCTGTGGCTAATGTAACCCTTTCAGAAGGCTCACATCTACCTCCACCCCCTACTTGATGTATAAAAAAGGGCTTGCAAAACTCCGGGATGACGAACATGCTGTCTAATCTACCGAGCCACGCTGCTGGTGGTTTAAACTCCATGCCTTGAAGGGCTGATGTGAGAATTCTGAGACAGAGGCTGTGATAGCTTGTGGCAAACTGAGGTGTGGTCCCTGCAGGTTATTATTAGCAATCAAGGAAACTGGTTTGGAAGGGGTTAAGTGGAGACCCTGCCTCCCAGCCAAGAACAAATCAGGGCTGGCAGGGGAGGAGCCAGGCTGCCACTAGGAGAGAGATCTAGACTAGCCAGATGTTGCCTGGAGAGAGGGAAAGGAGAAGACGCATCTGAAGGGATTGGGGGCCATGGGGCGGGGTCTTGGGGCAGGGTCCCTGGCCTCTGCACCGTGATAGCTCCAAGCCAGAGGGTGTAGGGCCAACTTCTAGGGATTGGAGGAGGAGGGGCCAAGTTGCCTGTGTCAGAGACAGTGACAGGGTGGGAGAGAACCAGGACCAGGAACCCTCCTCACCCCCCAGGCAGGCGCACCAGCTGCACCCAGGCCTTGACCTCAGCTGACCCTGATAGCCCACATGTGGTGCAGGGTCTAATTTTAGCTCAGCCACAGGGCCCAAAGCCCAGGAGTGCTTGTCAGCGGGCACAGGGGTGGCCAAGGGGTGGCCAGGGCTGCTCTGGGGCTGTTCAGGCAGGGGGAGGATTGGGGAGACCACCCCTGCTCCTTCCAGCCCTGCACCTTGGCCAAGCCGCCTCTTGTGGGAGCCCCAACAGGTCCCCCATGGCCTGGCAGACCGTCCTTTCCATTGAGGGCCAGGTCAGGGGGTTTAGCCAGGAGGGTAGAAGGACACAGCCTAGCAGTCTGGACAGCGGTTGCATCAGGCTGAATAGTGCCTGGGGGCAGCGGGGTATCCTGCTGGGAGGGCAAAGGCTGGCTTGGTTGTCTAAAGGCCAATGAAGCAGAGTCCTGACCACAGGAACGCAAGGCCAGAAAGTTGGGTCCTACCTGGCCTCCCTGTGCCTGGTTGACCCTACACAGGCAGCCTGCTCTTGATGAGCCTCAGTCTTCCCATCTGTACAATGAGGGCGCTGAACTAGGTTGATCCCAGCTCCAGCGGCCCACCCTCAGGCCCCTGCTCCTCCTGCTTTCCCCAGCCCTGGCTGTGGGTGGCCACATGCAGTCGTGGAGAAGGAAGTCCCTCTGGCTGGTACTGCTGGCCTCTTGGCTCCTCAGCCTCCTGGGAATCTTTCCCCTTCTCCGCCTGGCAGTGCCCACCAGACCTCGGGCAGGGGCCCGCCAAAGCTGGCCCCGCTGGCTGGATGCAGAGCTCCTGCAGAGTTTCTCCCAACCTGGGGAGCTCTCAGAAGATGCCCTTCAACGTCCTCAAGCCCCCAGTGGTGGCAGCTGCGACTGGGGAGCTTGCTTTGATGCCTCGAAGTGCAGGGGTGGTGGCTTCAAGGTGTTTGTGTACCCAGTGGCTGGACCCATCTCTAAGACTCAGCACAAGATCTTGGCTTCCATTGAGGGATCCCGCTACCATACAGTCAGCCCCACCGAGGCCTGCCTCCACCTCCTCAGCCTGGATGCCCTGGCTGGAAAGTGCAGCCTGGTGCCCCCAAAATGGAATGGGGGCAAGAACCATCTGGTCCTCCGGCTCCACCCAGCCTCCTGCTCCTGGACCTTCCAGCTGGGACAGGCGATGGTGGCCGAGGCCAGCCCCGCAGTGGACACCTTCCGGCCTGGCTTTGACGTGGCCCTCCCGCTTCTCCCTGAAGCCCACCCGTTTCGAGGTGGGGTTCCTGGCCAGCTGCGGCAGCACAGCCCCCAGCCTGGGGTGGCCCTGCTAGCCCTGGCAGAGGAGAGGGGCGGGTGGCGCACGGCAGCTACCAACTCCTCAGCCTGCCTCTGGGATGGGCACTGTGAGCAAGACCATGGACCGGAGCAGTAAGTGGACCTTTCCCCTCGGGGGCTGGATGGGAGGGGTCTGTAATGGGAGCGAGCTGGAGGCCAGGGTAGAGGGCAGGATTGAGGTGGGACCACCAGCTACAGCAGGAGGGAGTCAAGTTAGACAGCAGAGAACACCACCATCAAGATGGTGATTTGCTGCAAGAGGTGTCCAAGGCAGGTTTTGGAGCTCTCCCTGGGGATCTTTAAAAACATAAGACATGACTCACTCTTACTCTTTTTCTCTTATTTCAATTTAATATTTTATTTAACATACACTTCTATAGTGCATGCTCTGTGCTAAGCACTTTCACAAATAATGATTATAATAAGATAATACTAATTGCTATCATTAAGTTTGTGTACCTGCCACTGAAGCTCAGAGAGGTTAAGTAATTTGTTTGAGGCCACCCAGCCAGAAAGAGCACAGCTAGTATTTTAATTCAGAATTACCTGTCTCCAAAGCCTTCAGTATTAGAATTCTGAGTTTTAAGGAAGGGTTTATGATCAACACTGTCAAATTCCTCAGAGCCATGGAGATTAGTCGCAGATAGAAGCTGCTCTTATGTCTAATTTTGGGGATTAACGTCTCAAGAAAACAGCCTTTGGTTACAGCAAATATGAATTAGGTTAGACTTACAAAGGAACTTCCTGCCAGTGAGAGTCCTGAATACATATAAGGGGCAGCAGGGCCCATGGGACATGGAGACCTTGCTTAGAAACTTCTTTCTACCTGGGCTAGTTGGGGTGACATACCTTAGGCGATAGAGCAATTAACCCCTAAGCATCCCCACCCCTCTGCACCCCCAGGAGGCCAGAGTACCCAAAGGCTGGCTGAGCAGGCAAGAATGAAAATCCTTTTGAGGTTTCCAGAGCCCCTGAAGCAGAGGGGTCCCTCTCTATCTCCCAGGACAGACCTGAGTTGGAGTCTGTCACCCTGGTTTCCTTCCCTTACTCCCTCTCCCAGGCACCTCCCTGTTCTCTGCTGGAATGACACGGGCTGTTCTGAGCTCTACTTCCCTCCCAAGAATTCTTCATGTGGCCACGCTCCATTTTTACCTCTGCTTGGGGCTTCTGGGGCTTCTCTCAGCCAAAGGGCACTTGTGGGAATGAATTCCTCTCCCTCCTCTCGGGAGCCCCTCAGCCAAGGGTAAGAACAGAATTTCCCCCATCAGTTCCCACAGCCTTTCTGCCAGGACTCACCCCTAGCTGGCATCCTCGGCAATTATCTGAAAAGTCAGGATCCCCCGGGTACCTCAAGCTCAGAGCTCACCTTTGGTGACAATATTCTCTACTCACCATGCCCCGCGTCACTTTCTGATTTGGCACTTAGCTATTCTTGCTTACAGAAAGTTCCTTCAGCTGAACTAAGTGCAGTTGGTTATTGGTGAATCTGAAAGCTATTGCAGCCTGAACTTCTTTGAGAAACTGAGTTAGGGAGCTGCACACAGTAGGTAGGTGCTCACTAAATGTTTACTGATTGATCCAAAATTGGCCAGAACTGGCCAAGGTTTCCTAATCAGTGTGGCCACCCTCTAAATAGCCTTTTTGATAAGTTTATTTCCAAGGTATGATACCTAGCAGGCTCTAATATTGTCCTCTGAACATCAAGAAGTTCTATCTTTGGCTTCAGCCCATTGTAAGCAGCAGGAGCTCTAATCTCTGAGGTAGTTCGAGCCTCAGTTTCCCTGAAGTGCCAGGAGCTGCCTGAGTGAGCCCGACAGTCTAGGGACAGTGTAACAGAAGGAGGCCTACAGCCACAGGGCCAGACCCTGGAAGGCGGCCTGGATAAACAACTGCTGGCCAGAGAAAGAGGCGATTCACTGTCCCTGCCACTGTCCCACATTCGCTCAGCTGGCAAGAGCGGGGGAGAAGCAAGTGTTTGGGGAAAGCTTGCTCTGGGCCAGGGGCCTTGCCAGCCACCTTACATAAGCCATGCCCAGTCCTCTGATGCACCCTTCAAGGGAGGTATTAGCATTCTCATTTCTGGGAACAGGAAACTGAGGCTCGGAGAGGTGGAGGGAGCCAGCCAAGGGCCCTTGGTGACAAGCCCTTGATTCGCCACAGCCTCCCTCCTGTTTCTGATCAGGCGCTTGGCGTTGGGACTAAACCCTGCACTTCTGGCTCCAAAGCCCATGTTTTTCCACCTTTGTTGAACAACCTCCACCCCTTGAAATTGTTATTTATTTTTATGAATAGGGAATTCATTCACATGGTACAAAATTCCAAAAGCACAAAAGGGTATACAGTAAAAACTCCCTCCCACCCAGCTTTCCTTCCGGGAACGAAACTCCGCTGCTATTTCCCTTGTGTCTTTTCTGAGGTACTCTGTGTACAAGCAACCGGTACACACACTTTCCCCGCTTTTTGTTTGTTTATTTACATAAGTTCAGTGCAGGTTTTAAAGTCCCTGGTCCATCTCCACTGGGCACAGGGGCTACAGTGCCTAAGGCCCATGATACTTTTAGGAGGCTGTGAAAATGTGTGTGTTTTTTTAAATCAGGAGAAAAAAATGAACTTTTAGGTAGAAGAAAATATTTTCATATATAATATTAATATGTTCATTTTTATATCAACACTGTTATCAAATACAATTTTTATAAATTTTTATGGCAGAGGGGCCACAAAGGCTAAAGTGCTTAGGGCAGATGAAAGTAGGCAGAGCCACACTGACTCCAGCCTTGGGCACTGAGGCCCGGAGTCCATGGCAAGCACCTTTCATGGTCACAGAACCCTAAGACTTCATTGGCAGTTACCATGATGATCCTTCTATAACACCCCCACACTGCCGCTCATCCAGTCTCTGCTTATTTACCTCTACTGATGGGGAACTCACCACCTCCCAAGGCCACCCACTGGCTACTCGCAACCAGCTCCATTACCAGAATTTGTGCTGAAACTGACTTTTTAGACATTGGGTCCATTGGTCCTGGGTCTAGCCTCTATGGCACACTGAAAATTCATGAATTTAGCACCCACTGAGTGCCACTCTGCCAAGTGCTCTGCTAGGCCCTGGAGATACTGAGATGAGGGAGGCACAGCCCTGTCCTCATGTAGCTCAGTCTCGTAGGAGAGACAGATAGATCACTGGTTAGGACACACCTTGTTAAGTGGAGAGATGCTATGCAAGCTGCCTGCCTGGCTCCTGTACTTCAGAACTACGTGACCTCTGCGGGCCTCAGTTTCATCTGTAAATTGGGATACTAGCATCACATACCTTCTATCTCGTAGAGTTGCTGTGAGAATGAACTGAGGTAATGAATATAAAACACAAAGTATGTGCTCAACAAAAGTTAGTTTAGCTTATTATTACTCCAGTGCATACAGGGGCTGTGGAAGCAGAGAGGAGGGAGCCATTTCTAGAGAGATCAGGAAGGCTTCCTAGAGGAGGTGATGTTAAGATCAAGTAGGATTCCTTGGGCTGCAAGGCAGGGGAGGGGTGCTCTAGGCTGAGGTAGGACTTGCAAAGAGAGGGACCAGCGGAGGCTGAAGAGGGCTGAGAGGTGTACTTCATTCAGCAGGCTCTTCGTTTCTGGGTTCTCTGAAGCCTAACCTCAGATTTCAGTCCCTTGGTGCTGCCCATTTTAGTGAGGTGCAGGCTGTTTTGTTGTTTAACTTGTAGCTTCTTCCAGGCAAAGCCTAGTGGACACCCGAGCACTGAAGAAAGAAGGCAGGGAGATGCCTAACAGCAGCTCTGGGTGGTTCAAACAACCAGGATCCGGGATAAGCACATCTTGATTCTAGTTCCAGCTCTGCCCAGCCCTTGCTGAGACCCTGAGCTCCTCTGAGTCTGAGACTCAGTATCCCCGTCTGTTCAGTGAGGGTTGGTCCAGAGACTGACTAAGGACTCCCAGGACTGCTTGAAGGGTCAGACTCAGGACCAGATAGGCTGTAGCTGAGGAGGATCCTGGGACCCTCTAGGCCCTCCCTATTCATCAGTCCTGCTCTGAGCAGGCCTGTGAGTCCAGGATCCTGCCTGCCCGCCGCCCCTCCCCACCCCACCCCCAGCAGCTAGGTGATGGGCACTACTCCTCTGGGTGGGCAGTCCCAGGGAAGTGACTCTGAGAGGGCAGTGACTGCCCCTCGGCCCCCACCCCACAGGCACACACAGCTTGAGTGTGGCCCTGGAGCTGTGGGGAGGAGGTGGGAGGAACAGAGGAGGCCTGTCATCTGGGTGAGGGGGCCTCTGGGCAGCAGCTTCCTGTGTGGTTCCAGGCTAGGGGCCCAGCCCACCTCATGACAGAAGAGCCTTTCATGGGCCTGGGCTCTCAGAATGGAGGGGGGTGGGCAGGGCATGGAGGCCACTCAGGTGAGGACTGCCTGAGAGCCTGCGTGTGGCAGAGCGGTGGGAGGGCAAACACATGCATGTCCAAGTCAGACCGGGCCTTGGGAAGCCAGGTCCTGCCCCCTCTCAAATTGCAAATGAGGAAACCTCCGCCCAAAGAAGAGCAGAAAAGTGTCTAAGAACAGCAAGGGCAGAGGTGGAGCTAGAACCCAGGGCTCCTGCTCCAGTCTAGGCGTGGGTGAGGGGCGAGTGTGAGGCGGGCGCTCGTGTATCTGTGTGTAGCTGTGCTTGCACAAATGAGAACACAATGGTGTATTTGTACATTGTGAAGTGTTGGTGTGGGGGCTGGGGTGTCATAGAGGGAGCCAGTGGGGGGAAGGACAGCTGTCTCAGGCCTCGGGTGTGCTGGACCCCTCCTGTGCCTCCTTAGGACCCACCCTGGGGCAACGCTGCCCAATGCCACCTTCTGCCTCATCCCCGGCCGCCGTCCTGATGCCTTGCGCTTCCTCCAAGCCCTGCAGGTACAGCCCCAACTTGCACAACTTGCGCATCCCTCATCCCCCTAGCCCACACTCCTAGCTGCCAGGGTTCTCTGGGCCCCTTCCAAGGGGAAGGAGAGGTAAGCTGCTCTTACTCCTTTACTCTGGGACTCAGGTGTGCCTGTGGCCACGTTTATCTCACCCTCTGCAGAACACCCACACTCCCAACCCCACTTTCCTCTCCTCTTGCTCCTTGCCCCCAATAGCAGCAGCTGCTGACTTGGAACTGGGAGGTGGGTGAGTGTGTGCAAGGTGGGACTGAGCTCCCCAGTGACACCCCTGCCCCCCAGGCTGGCTGCATCCCTGTGCTTCTCAGCCCTCGCTGGGAGCTGCCCTTCTCCGAGGTTATCGATTGGACCAAGGCGGCCATTGTAGCTGACAAGAGGCTCCCACTTCAGGTAGCTGAGGGCCCTGCCCATGGGGTGGGGACTGGACCCAGGACACGGGAGGGACCCCAGGATCCCAGCCTAGCCTCAGTCCTCATTCCTATCCCCCCATCTATGTAGTATATTGATGATTTTGTCCCCGAGCCCCATGCCTCTGGGACTCCATAGGATCAGAAGAAAGCCGACTCCTGAGCCTCTTTCAACCTCAGTTTCCCCATCTGTACAATGGGATGTTAGACCAGATGATCTCCATGGGGTTCCCCTTAAATACCCAGTTTAAGGGAAGACCACACATATGCATACACACACACACTTCAAAACTGGAGTGCCCCCATACAGCTTTGGGTGGCAAAGAAAAAGACACAGTGACTTCTATCTGATGAAACTAATTTTGCCTGGCTCTGAAAAACATATGTGTGAGCCTTGAATCCTCTGAGAAGTGAGAAAGGTATAGGGGATTAATAACAACAGGTACCATTCATTGAGCCTCTACAATGTGCTGAGCACTTAGTATGTACTAATTTAATCCTTACAGCCACCCTATGAGGCAGGTACAATTATCCCTGTTTTATAGATAAGGAAATAGACTTGGAGAAGTTAAGTAGCTTGTCCACAGTCACACAATTACTAAATGGCATTTAAACTCAGCTCTCTGTGACCCTTGAACTCTTGAGGCTATGCTGCCCGGGACTTGGCCAAGGGTGGCTGCTGCTAACTCTGGAGAACCATGGAGAGAGGGCTTCTGGTTCCCAGACCTCCAACCCCAGGTTGTCCCCACCCCAGGGTCAGTCAAGGCCTGACAAGGCCCCATGCCTTCTCCTTTTCTCCCTCTGTGGCCCAGGTCCTGGCTGCCCTCCAGGAGATGCCCCCCACACGGGTCCTTGCCCTGCGTCAGCAGACCCAGTTTCTGTGGGACGCCTACTTCTCCTCAGTGGAGAAGGTCATTCATACCACTCTAGAGGTAAGGAGGACTCGCCTGGTAGGGGCCCTGGTGCTTGACTCCTGCCTTGCCCTTTTCTAGACACCTCCTCTGCCTTGTCTAGGCTTCCCCCTTAAAGATGCTTCTGGGATGAATCTGAGACTGGAGCTCTTGGATAAGTTCCCCAATGTTGGCCTCAGTTTCCCCATCTGTAGAGAGACAGCTGTGGCAAAGAGATTCCAAAGTTTGTACCAACTCCAGTTGATGGTACTGGCTGCCCGGGTGCTGTGCTGGGAGGGGTTCTGGGTCTGGAAAGAATGTCATGAGCTGTTAGTGATGTCTGTCATGGGTAAGGAAGGAAAGGAAGGCAGCAAGCTCGCCAACATCTGCCAGCTCTGGACACCATCACTGAGTACGCCTTACTCCGGACTTCTGCATCTGAACCCCTCTCTCCCCAGGGTGATGCAGCTGCCACCCCTCAGACCCTGCCCGCTGCCACCCAGAGCCCCCTCTCATTTTGCAGATTATTCAGGACCGGATCGTTGGAGTGTCTGCTCACCCCTCGTTGTTGTGGAACAGCCCCCCAGGGGCGCTCCTGGCCCTGCCCACGTTTTCCACAAATCCCTTGGACTTCCCCTTCTATTATCTACAGCACGGTATGTCCTGGGGATGAGACAACCTGAAGTCCCCTCATCAACTCTCCCCAAGTTCCTTTCAGTCTCAACCATAGAGCCTCACCAAGGCCCTCCCCAAGTCCCCAACATCTCTCCTGGCTCCCAGGGTCCCCAACCCAGGTCACTCTCCCGGGGATTCTGTCCCCTCCCATCCTAATAGCCTGTGTCTCATTCCCCCAGGCTCTCGCTCTGCAGGCAGGTTCAGCGCCCTGATCTGGGTGGGGGCCCGAGGCCAGCCCCCCCTGAAGCTCATCCAGGCGGTAGCAGGTTCCCAGCACTGTGTCCAGGTCTGCTTCCTTGCCAGCTGGGGTTCTGGGATCCAGGGTGGGGGCAAAGGACAGGGCAGGGCTCTTGAAGATACCTACACCCCAAAGATGACCATCCATTTTGGGGGAGGGGAGGCAGGGGGAGGACTTTCAAGGGCTCTTGCTGCCTTCTTTAAGTCCTAAGTTTCTTGTACTTTCCCCTCACCCCTTTCTGCCTCCCCATGGAAATTGATGACTCCATCTAAAAAGGAGGGCCTCCTGGGGAGGCTGGAGAAATAAACATACCTGTGTTCACTCATTTACTTACCCAGCAGTCACTTTCTGAGCACCAGGTCCTGGGTTTGATGCTGAGAATGCCGAGAAAAGGCAGGAGAGGGTTCTGCCCTGGATTCAGATTTACTTAGCATTTCCTGGGACACATACTGTCAAATGTCACTTCCAGAGAAGCCAGGTAGACTCTTGAGAGTACTTGCAGAGGGGGATGCAGTGAGCTCAGCCAGGGCACAGATGGAATGGCAACACACAGGACATCGAGCTGGGCTGGGAATGATAATGGAGCAGGAGGAGGAGAGTGAAAATCTTTGAGAGAAGATGGGGATGAGATGTGGGGTCAGGGCCCAGGCTAGGGGTCCACCACTGGAACTCTCTTGAGTTCTAACTACCTTCAAGTCACCTTCCTGCCCTGCAGAAGCCCAGAGGCAAGAACAGGGCAGTAATGAAAGGATCTTGGCTCCAACTAAGCTCTTCTCCCAAACTCACATATACAGCTGCTCACTCATATTTCTTCCACCCTGAGAAAGATGGCTCCTGGGATCTTTCTGCCCCAGACTTCAGTAACACCCCCTCTCCTCCTAGATTTTGGTTCTCTGGAGCAATGACAAGCCACCCCCACCCAGGTGGCCTGAGACAGCAGTGCCCTTGATAGTCATCGAGGGGCACAGAAAGGTAAGGGATGGGGAGGGGTGTGGAAGGGGTGGGCTCAGCCCTGGAAAGCTGGGAACTGGGGAGGGCATTTACTTGGGCCTGAGCCAAAGCTAGACTTCATGTTGGGCCTGAAGATATCAGACAGGAGGTTTCGGCTATAGGCCTAATAGATTCTCTTCCATCCCTGGCCCTTGTTAATTGTGCTTCCAGAGAACTGGGGTTTCATGAGTTGGGAGTACCTTGAATGTTTCAGATAAGGGATAGAGGAGAAATCTAGGATCCTGAGGAAACATGGACAGATGGCAGCAAATGGGCCAGAGGTTCTGCGAACCCAGGATGGTATGAGCCACCTGCTTGCTATGTGGTTCTGGGCAAGTCCCCTCATCTCTGGATCTGATTCTTTCAAAGAAGGATGTTTGATAACCCCTTCCAGGGTTGAGGTGAGCATCCAATGAGGCAAGGAAGGAATCCTAAGATGTCAAAACTGAAAGGGCCCCTAGACGCCAACTGCCCCATTTTATCAAAGGGGAAGTTGAATTCCAGAGAGGTAAAAGGAGCTCCTCAGATCCAAGTTCTGGGCAGGCTTGCTGTTTTCACTGCCCTTCCCTACACCATGCCTGCAGGACTCCTGCTTAGAAGATACTCAGATATTCACTGTGGGAGCCTGGGGAGGTTCCCATGCTTAGTTGCCCTCACCTCCCTCCCTCTGCAGGTCAGCGACCGCTTCTTCCCATACAGTGCCATCAACACCGATGCCATCCTCAGCCTTGATGCCCACAGCAGCCTTTCCACAAGTGAGGTGAGGACTGGGCCCAAGAGGAGCCCAGAGTGGGTGGGGACTGAGCCAGAAGGCCCTGGAAGTCCCTTGGATTCCCTGAGCTGGGAGGGCCAGATGTCAAGAGGTCCAGTCTTTTGCCTTTGAAGCCATCCCAGCAAGTCCCTCAGCCTTCTCCTTAGAAATCTAATAGCAGCTTTCCAGACTCTTTCAAAAATATTCTTTTCAGCTCCCAGCTGGAAAAGTTCCCCTAAGCATTGCCCCCTCAGCCAGGCTGGCTTTGCCTCCATACCTCTGATGTTCCTTCCTCACACCTCACGTATCTCCGCAGGTGGACTTTGCTTTTGTGGTGTGGCAGAGCTTCCCGGAGCGGATGGTGGGCTTTCTGACCTGGAGCCACTTCTGGGATGAGGCCCAGGGTGGCTGGGGCTACACTACTGAGAGGGTCAACGAGTTCTCCATGGTTCTCACCTCAGCCGCCTTCTACCATAGGTACAGGTGGTAGCCCTGGCACCAGGATTAGATGGCCAGAGACCCCCTCTTTAAACCAGGAGCAGGGTGGCATGGGAGTGAACACAGCAGTCAGCCTAGAGCCCAGAGATCCAGGTTCAAGGCCCAGATCTGCCATGTCCCAGCTATGTGATGGGCAAGTCTCCTCACATCTCTTGAGGGCCAGCTTCCTCATCTGTAAAATGTATTCACCTCACAGGGCTGGTGTGATAATCAAATGATAAAAGAAATTTTAATAAATCAAAAAAATAAATGTGTGTGTGAACTGGGGACTGCACAAGCACCCCAGTCTTGGGGCAGGGACTGAATTCTGGAGGGCCTCTTTAGAGGGGTCCCTTAAACATGTTTAAACCAAATATGGAAGCTCTTGCAGGGAATCCTCAGTAGAATGAAGAATACCCCTAAAGTCTGCTGGGGCCCCGGTTGTGTGGCAGGAGGGCTCTGTGAAGCAAGGCTCTCCTGGAGCGGCATCAGCAATGGAGAGCGGTCAGGAGCGCTCTGAAGTGGCCAGGGCTCAGGGAGAGGAGCAGGGTTTTTGCAAAGGCTTGGAGAGCGGGGGTCAAAGGGAGGGTGAGGTCAGGACTGGGAAGATGGGGCCTGGGATGGGGGGGTGAGCTCGGCTGCAGCCTCCCCATCTTCCCCCCTCGCCCAGGTATTACCACACCCTCTTCACCCACTCCCTGCCCAAGGCTCTGAGGAGCCTGGCAGATGACGCACCCACCTGTGTGGACGTCCTAATGAACTTCCTGGTAGCAGAAGTCACCAAGCTGCCCCCCATCAAGGTGCCCTACGGGAAGCGGCACCAGGAAGCCAGATCACCACAGGTGAGCATGGCGGGGACTGGTGGGCACTGGGAGGGGGAGGGACGGAGGGTTCCCGCTCGGGCCAACCTGAATTCTTTCTGCTGCAGGGGGCGGGAGAGAGGCTGGGTTCGGGAGGACAGAACACTCGGACGGGTTTCTCCCCCCCCCCCCCCCCCCCGTCTTAGGTGCCCGGGGGGCTCGGGCCCGCCGACCCAGACTGCATCGACCGCGCGGCGGCAGGGTTCGGCCACATGCCCCTGGTGTCCTCGTGCCTCCGTCTGGACCCAGTGCTCTTCAAGGACCCGGTGTCCATGCTGCGCAAGAAGTACCGCAGCCTGGAGAAACCCTAAAACGACCCACGGAGACCCCCTTCCTTACTGCCCGGGGCGCTGCACCTACTGCGAGCGGGAGGCTCGGCTCACGTGTTCCCTCCCTAGAGACACCTAGGGAGCCAATCCTGGTGCCCGGCTGGCCAACGCGTCGGATCCCGATTGGCCAATCATAGCCGTGGCGCCCGGAGGGGGCGGGACCTCGCCCCGCCCTCCAGCCCCCCGCCGGGGTGCTCCCGGGTGCGCTGCGCTGCCGGGTCTCCGTACGTCTGCCTCAGCCGACGCCTCTGCCGACCTGGCTTCTACTTGTCTTTCAAATCCTCGCCTCCCGCGGGGACTTGCCTGACCCCCCTCCCTCTCCGGGTCGGTTTGGTCTTCTCTGCGCTTTCGCAGCCCGGCGTTTCCCGCAGTCCCGGCGCTGCTCATGCCGCCTCATCGCGTCACCGTCAGGCCCCAGCCTGGCCTGGGAACCCCGGGAGGGCAGGGTCGTGTCCTCCTCTCTGGCCTTGCAGGTGCGCTACGAATATTTGACGAACAGAGAAATGGAAGACACATCAACTGCGTGCCTGGCCCTTTGAGGACGGTAGCGGGAGTGTGGACAGGATGTGCCGAGTGGGAAAACGGGACTCCGTCCCCGTCTCCGGGGTTCCCTGTCCGGCGGGAAGGCAGCTACCCGCAGACGCCTGGGTTGCCAGGCGCAGTCCTCGCGTCCCAGCGATGGAGCAAAGAGGCACCGGGAAGCCAGTTTCCGGGCTTCTTTCCCGACTGGGCGGAGCAGAATGGGGAGGGGAGGGCAGGGATGAGAAGGCGGGCGGTGGGCCCCAGGGGTCCGGGACCCTCGGCTCCGTTCGGCTCGGCTCGGCCCGGCCCGGCCCGGCCCGGCCCGGTCGCAGCCCTGCGTTACCAGCCTCGACCACTAGAGGTCAGCGCCGCCCCGCGCTCTCTCCTCCGGGAAAGGGAGTGTAGTTCTCAGCACCTCCGGGCTGGAGAGCAAGGGCAGGGCTTGGTAATGCGCAGCCTGAAGTATGGAAACTTGGGGAGTAGGGGAATAGCTGAAACCATAGCCTCACCCTTTAGCCTACACACTGAGCACTAAGCAGGGCCATTTCCAGGTGGGCTGGGTGGGAGCAGAAGCTGGATTGCCTGTAGGTGAGAGTGCAGTGCGAGAGGGGACTCTGGGTTCTCCCGGGTTCATCCACCTGGAGCTGAAATTATCACTTCCGAAATAAAGGGCGGTCCTTGCCCCCTCAAGCTCAGGCTATAAATACCCCTACAGCAGCTGTGTGCCGGCAGGAACCTGGGAGGGGGGCGGCTCTAGAAGGGTGGGGGTAGTGGGTCCAGCCCAGGTCCAGGGTGTCAGGTGTTTTTCTGCTTTGATGGCCTCCCCGCTTTGGAAACTCCCGTGACTAGCTCGTTGGCCAGAACATGCTGTCCCCCAAGGCCTCTCCAAGGCTTCCCATCCCCATTCTCCAGCTTGACCTCTGGCCCCTGGATGACTCAGGTCCTCCCTGGGGCCAGTCACAGCTGGGGGTGCTGAGAAGCCCTTGGGAGGCATGGGGCTGCTAGATTCTTGAGGTGGAGGGGGAACTGGGAGTTAAAGTCTACGAGAGGCAGCCTGGCCCAGGATCAAGAACAGTTGAGAGTGGGTGAGAAAGCACACAGCTGCAGCCCAGGCAGCCTTCAGGGCAGAGGGCTCTGAGTGCCAGGCCTAGCCAGGGGAAAGAGGCACCTCTCCCTTCCCCAGTCACAGCTGTGGCACCCAGAACACTGAACGGCCTTGGCATAGCCTTGCCCATAGGGAGGGCACTCCAAGGCTCAAGGACTCACACTGTAACAACATGCAGCCCAGAGCGGGTCCCCAGCCCCTGCTGTAGGGGGAGGCCCAGGGGAAAGAGGCAGAAACCCCAGACCTGCCTCACACTTGCTGTGTGACTTAAGGCAAATGACTCAACCTGTTTGAGTTTTCTCATCTGTAAAAATGGAGCATTGCAGTGACTGTCTGGAGAGGGGTGTAAGAACTTGCCATGCAGCAAAGCTCAGGATCCAGGTTCCTGGGGCCTGCCATGGCTGAGGAGGAAGGGATTGTTGATTCCCCAGAGATTGGGAGATTGGGGTGGACCACGGCCATCTTTCCAGAATAAATATGAAAGTAACCAGTCTTCACTGACCAGGTGCTTCGCAGACTCTGGCTCCAGTCTTCACAATAACCCTGTGAGTTGGGTGTTACTCTCAGATGAAAATCAGAGGCACAGCCAGGCTGACTTGCGTAAGGGCACTTGCTTGTTATGGCAGAAGGACACCAGACCAGGGCTACCTGATGTTGGGCATGCTGCCTCCTCTGTGAGACTAGGGACCGGTCTCCCCCTTCATCTTATAAACACAAGCCACCCCCTAGCTCAGGAACCTTCACACACTCCAGGAAGCCAATGTTTCCTGTCCCAATTGTATATAGGCCCTCTCCTCCATCCCCAAGTTCAGAGCCGGTCAGGCCATGGGGCAACAGAGCTGACCCAGTCAGATCTGATTTCAGGTTGAGTTCCCCAGGACACTATCAGGCTGAGAATTGACTCAGGAACTGTGTGGCGGTTAGGGTAGGACCCAGGATGACATTCCTGCTCCCCTTCTGCTCCCAACTGTGGCCTGGGTATCTGTTGGCACAGCTTCCTGAGCTCAGGGAATAAGAGGAAACCAGCCAGGTCCTTACTTAGTAGTAAGTCTCCTCCCTCCAGGAAAGGGAAACATTTGGCTGAGAGCTGATGTGACTACCACAGAGATGGGCCTCAGGTGCCCCCAGCTCCCCATCTCAGGGGGACACGTAGGAGAGTGCAGGGTCCTTATGTTACCAGTGTGTTGGCAGTGAAATTGTACCTCAGTTCTTGAGTTTGGCAAAGATTTAAGAGCTAAGAACTCAAATTATAAGAGAAAGTTTATTTAGAAAGTTACAGAAGGGCCCTTGGGGTTTAGGAGAGAAAAGCAGAGGTAATGTGCCTGGGGGGAAGAAGAGGGGGAAGGGACAGGCGCAGGTATGCTCCCTAGAGGGAGAGCACCGGGCTGGGTCCTTAAGGATTTTAAAGGCTGGGAGTTTAGAGGAGGATCTCAATAAAATATTCATCAGCTTTACGCTGATACACCAAAATGAGATTCCCCTGACTTCATCCCTCCTTGGGTGTGGTTGGCACAAATGGCATTAATTGGATATCTGTTATCTCCTGAGTTGGGTGATTTTATTTACCCTCTGGTTGGGGAGAAGTGTAAACCATTTACTCTTAAGTGTCCTTGGTTAGGGAAGATCAGATTTTGTTATTTACTAGATGGCTCGTTGTAAACTGCTTGGCTGGTTAACCACCTGTCTCAGTTTCTCTAGTCCACTTGTCTGGCTTACTAGCCCCCATGGCCTCCTTAAATCAGATCATGTTAGAGGCAAAGGGAGGGGGCTCTGTTCCCAGGCTTCTTTACAGATTCATAAGGCAAAGAAAATGGGAAGTGAGGGAGGTAGGCAGGGGACACTAGGGCCAGGCTCCCCTCCGGCATCCCTCACTGTGCCTCACTGCCTTTCCCTGAGGTTGGTGCTAAGATAGCACTGGCTGAACATTAGGCCCAAACCCAGCCCTGCCGGGAACTGACCCAGGAGCGGGAGGAGTGGGATCAAACTAGCTTTACACCTGCCAAGTCCCCATCCTGGGACTGGCTATAGTCAGATGGGGGAGGCAGGGGAAGAGCCCCATTCCTGGAGTGGGCAAGGCTCCTCCACACTGCTCATGGAGCTAAGGTCAGGAAAGGGATCTGGCTTATAACACAGCCAGGGTAAAGCAGTTCTGGCTGGGTCTGGGGGACACTGGGCCCTGCTGTCTGCAGGTCCTGTCCATGCCCCAGTTGGCATCTGGCCAGGCAGTCAGTCCGAGGGGCCCTGGCATGCCTGACAGTCCTTCATGTCCTCAGAGTAGTCCTCAATCTGGATGGTCATGGTGTGGAAGTGGAACCTCCCCTGTAGGCGGGCACTGGCTGCCTTCAGCACAGCCTGGGCATCTGTGTTCTGAGCTGGGGGCCAAGAAGACACATCAGGGGAGGCACCAGAAAAATGTTTACTCTTGGGCCCTCAGAAACAATCAGAAGCCCAACTCTCATGCTCTACCCACAGCAGATCAGGAGAGGTGATCTTAAACATCAAGAAAGCCCAGATTCCACTCCTGCACCAGGCAACCCCCCAGCTCCCACACCTGGCACAATCCTGGAAGAACAGGAAAAGCACTGGCTTTAAGGCTTTCCTTTGCCACTTAGTTGTAAAAGTCTGGGTGACTCACCCCACCACTCCCCTAGCCTCAATTTCATCTATAAATGGGCTTGGGATGATCAAATGAAATAATGTATGCAAAGCACTCAGCACGGGGCCAGGTTCAAAGCCTGGGCACTGCAAGCATCTGGAGTCGCCTGGACCTGTTAGGGATGCCCCAGGCCTCTCTGGCTGCCTCCCTCACCTCACCCTGAGCGTCCCCACCACTCACCGATGGCGATGTGGACAGACAGCACCGGCTGGGCCACAGTCAGCGCCCAGATATGCAGGCTATGCAAGGCTTCCACCCCCTCCACTGACAGCAGCAGATCCTGAACAGCCGTGAAGTCCACACCTTTGGGGGTCGCTGGCGACAGCAGGGATGGGGCTGAGTGGAACTGCTCCCCTCCACCCACGCTGGTTCCTGCTCCTCCAATGGCATCTCAGAAGAGCTCCTTGGCCAGCTGTTGCCCCCTCTTCCTAAATGATCTCCGTCCTATCACCCTGTTGTATTTTCCTCTTAACACTGTCTGAAATTGTTTGTTTCTGGTCTGTCTCACCCTCTAAAACGGAAACTCCATGAGACGACAGTCTATTTCGTTTACTACCCTATCCTCACCGGTACCTAGAACAGTGCCTCACCCATAGTAGGTACTCAATAAAAAGGGGTTGGTTTTTCTTTTTTAGTGGAAAGAAGGGAACCTGGAGATTGTCACACCCACGTCGGGCATCATCATCATCACTTTGATCTGGGTCAGTCATATTCTTGGAGAAAAGGCTCTGACCTGCAGCTGGACACTCCTGCTGACCCCAAACCAGGATCCAGATTGACCCTCCCCACACAGACCCATGACCCAAGACCTGGAGCACAAGAAAGCCAGATGAATAGTGTGGTAGCTCAGGGCAGACCATCTGCCACTACCTAGCACCCGTTGAAGCCCAGCCACATCCTCCTGAGGCAGGGACCTCGGAAAAGAAGGCCTGAACTGGTTCACAGATTCAGCAACCTTGTCCAACACTGACTGCCTTTTCCGAGCCTCAGTCTGTCCCCCTGTGCAATGGGAAGCATGATCCTCACCCCTCTCTACCTGAGGAAAGGCAAATTGAGATTGAGGAAGTGTATGGGGAAGGGCTAGAGTGTCAGGTGCTACAGACCCAACCCAGAAAACACCTGACTAGGCAAGGAGCACGCATCTCAGCAGGGACGAGGCACCCTTGAGCCTACGGGGAAGGGAAGGCATAGTCCAGAGGACATTTCCAGGAATGGCCACACCTGAGGGCCCAGCTCTATGCCAAGACTGGCCTAGGGCCCCAGGCTATGCCAGGCTCCAGACCCTGGCTCCCCACCAATGTGCCAAGATCCAACCCCCACCCTGGAACTTCCACTAGAACCCGAAAACCAAGAGCAAAAAGGAAGCCCGAAGCCTGGTTACCTTCCATTAGCACCAGGATCACGTCTCTCAGGATGGTCAAGGTTGTTCCCAAGACCAGGATGGAGAAGAGGAAGGTGCAGGTGGGGTCTATGTACTTGTACTCTGGCTGCAGAAAAGAGAGAAGGCAGAGCTAAGGTTCAGCACCAACACCTCAGCTTCCCTTCTCCCTTCCCTGCCAGCACTGTGTAGGGAAGAGGGGCTCTCTCTGCGGGTGGGCATGAGCCTTACCAGGCCTTGCCTTCCAGAAGGACAGGCCCGACAGACCACAGTTCAGGATAAGGCATAGTCCCTTCCCACCCCTCCTTGCCAAGGGGCTGAGACATGGACGGATCTAAGCGGAATCTTAGACACCATCTAGTCCATCACCCCCATTTTACAGGTAGGGAAATTGAGGCTCTGTTAGAGCAAGGGACCCACTCTACATCATAGCTAGCAAGGGCTGGAGCCAAGGCCTGGCTCTTTCCAATATA
Source organism: Miniopterus natalensis (assembly GCF_054644295.1). Lineage (NCBI taxonomy): Eukaryota > Metazoa > Chordata > Mammalia > Chiroptera > Miniopteridae > Miniopterus > Miniopterus natalensis. Next base: position 14,196,269 of record NC_142089.1, read on the forward strand.
CCCACTGCCTCTATGTGACAAGCAATGCCCAGGCTTCAGCAGCACACAGTGCTGGGTTTGAATCTGGCTTCATAACTTACCAGTGGTGTGACGCCACGCAAGTCATGGAACCTTTCTGAGCTGCAGAAAACACCACTACCTACCCTTTAGGGTTGTGAGGATCAGAAGTTGAATAAATGTTCCTTCCCTTTCCCCACCCTTTTGCCAAGACCTGGGAGTGGAGCTAGAATCTGGGAAGGGTCCTGTGCAGAGAGCAGCACCAAGATGATCTATACCCTCCCCCTCCCCAGGCCCCACCCCCTTCCCATTGTCCCCAGCTCTGACCTTGAAGTATAAAATATAGGCCGCCACCAGGATGCCCAAGCTCTGCAGCAAGTCCCCTATCACATGGATAAAGGCAGCTCGGACACTGGGGTTCTCCTGCTGCTGGCTGGTGTCATGGCTGTGCCCGTGGCCAGACTGGTGAAGAGTCAACCCCATTCTACGGGAATGGAGACAAAGCCAAAGGGCTCACTGAGGTAGCAGATACAGGCTTCAAATCAGCCAGGTAGAGGCCACCCGTTAGGGCTGGCCTCCCTGGGGGGCAAAATCCCAAACCCCCAGACTGCGCTATCCCTTTGGCTATATGAGGAGCCTGACCCAGACCCACGAGGCCTTGGTTTAGAGTGCTATAGGAGAAAGGACTCAACCCCAATGCCAGGCTGAATCTGGGCACAAAGATGCCACAGTGCCAAATCTCAGAGCAGGAGGACACCATGGAGGTCATCAGTTGCCCCCACCGTGTCACACATGGGGAAGCTGAGTCTTAGGGAAGTGGCTTGCCCTAGGCCACTAAACGAGGGAGAGAACCCAAATAAGACAGATACTCTCTACAGCCTGCCTCTCACTGAGACCAATTTCAGTCATATCAGCTTGAAAAAGAACTTGGATTCTTCCCCTAGGGACACCTGCTCCTGCAAGAACTAGACTAACCCCTCCCCACTTCAGGTATGAAGCCTCCCAGGCTATTCAGCAACATGTATGGGTTGGGGGCATGGAGTTGACACTGCCCCAGATTTACAGTTCCTGACGAACTTGGCCCAGGCCTAAGGCAGAACCCAGGCGTTCCAGGTGCCTGAGCTCAGACGTTAGGGAAATTCTGTGCCTATAGCCTGTGCTGGAGTTCGGCTGCCCTGTTTCCACCAGAAGGCACATAGGTATGCACGTGAGAAATGAGAGGAGCGAGGACTCACTCACATGATGTTCACAGCCACAGCACAGCCCGCCGTTATCAGCATGGTCGTCCCCTCAATCTCATAGTCCCCAGAGATCAGCCGCTCCGCCGCCAGGTACACCAGTACCCCAGTCACGACCCAGATGGACAGCACAGAGAGCAGGGCTCCCAGGATCTCTGAGGAGGAACCGACCCCAACACCAATCTTAGCATGGAGCCCTAAGGCTGAGGAGACCTCCTCCCTCTGGGTGTCCCCACCCTCACCCCAAGTCAGGGCCTGGGTCTGAAAGTATGGCTGCACCTTACCCCACCACTCAAACACCTGACCATGTCAGAGCTAGAAGGAACTTAAGTCATTTGGGTCAAGCCTTTTTGTTTTACATGTAATGAAGATGACTTTTTAAAATATATACCTATTGCTCAGCTGGCAAACTGAGGCTCCTGAGGAGGAGAAGGCTGGGCCATCTCCCACCAAGAGAAAAATGACAATGCAGCCCAGAGATGAACTAAAGAGGGTTTAAAGTCTGTATCTTCCAGAAGGCTTTGCTGACCTTTCCCACCCCCCGGAGTTGATCCATGGAGTCATGTGCAGTTAATGTTAGTCATTTGTTCTTGAAGCTTGCCCACTGCATTTCATAGGAAGGTAAACTGTCCTTCCCCCCAGACTGGGAGCTCCCAGAGGACAGAAGCCAAGTTTGACATTACCTTCCCCCAGGAAAGTTGCCCTCCTGGCCTCACTTGGGGGATCCACCCATTACAGCCACCTAAGAACCCATGTCTTGAATCTTCCGGTCCTACCCCCATCCAGACCAGGGCCCTCACCAGCTCTCTGCCAGCCGAAGTTCATGGTCTTGGTGGCTGGCCGGGAGGACATCCAGAGAGAGAAGAGGCTGATGAGCATGCTGGCAAAGTCAGTGAGTAGATGGGCTGCATCGGTCATGATCGCCAAGCTGTGCGCTAGGTACCCACCTGTAGGGACAGGGATGACAATGGAGAGTCTTCATCAGCTCCCCAAGGAGCCAACTTCCCAGACTATGTGTGGAGCAGGGAAATCATGGGCCCTGGAGAAAGACACTGGGCCAGGACCTCTTCACCCATTCACTCTGTAACCACAGTCAAGTACTTTCTCTGAGCCTCAACTCCTACCATCTGTGAAACGGGACTAACAACATCTACTTAGACTCTAAGTCTTAGAGGGTGAATGTGAAAATCAAGTTCAAATAGGGCCTGGAAAGCGCAGTAAGCATTCAGTAAATGCTCTTTCCTTCCAGGGATTCAGACCTTCCCTTACCTACTAGTTGTGTATGATCTTGGGCAAATTACATGACCTAAGTGTACCTCAGTTTCAAAATCTGTAAAATCAGGAGAACTAACAGCACTCATATGACAGCACAAGGTGTTTTGAGGATTGCATGAGATAGGTGTATGTAATACTTAACAGACAAAAAAAGAGTTAACAAAGTATAGGGAATATAGTCAATAATAACATAATAGCCCAGCTAGTGTGGCTTAGTGGTTGAGGGTCAACCTATAAACCAGGTGCTCATGGTTCAATTCAGGTCCTGGCACATGCCTTGGTTGCTGGCTCTATCCCCAGTAAAGGGAATGCAGGAGGTAGCTGATCAATGACTCTCATCATTGATGTTTCTATCTCTCTCCCTCCCTCTCTCTGATATCAATAATAACAAATAAATAATAATAATATCATAATAACTATGTATAGTGTCAGATGGGTACTAGACTTACCAGGGTGATCACTTTGTAAGATATATAAATGTCTAACCTGAAACTAATATAATATTGTATGTCAATGGTAATTGAAAAATGAAATTTTCAAATAAAAAAACTTAAAAAGAATTACTATGACGCTTGAACAACAAGGGTTTGAACTGCATGGGTCCACTCATACGTGAATTTTTTTCAATAAATACAATTAGCCCTTCATATCTGTGGATTTCTCATCTGCTAACTCAGTCATCCCCATGGAAAACAGTACTTTCACATCTCCAAACACGGTTTTTCGTCCGTAGTTGGTTGAATCCATCAATGAGACAGGGGAGACTTATAGCTAAGTTTTTAGGGAATCAAAAGTTACTAGTGGAATTTCAACTGTATAGGTCAGCACCCCTAACTCCCCACTCCCACCCCACTGTTCAAATGCCAACTGTATTAATATTGCTGGAACATTCAGGAGAAAAGCCTTTTGGATCATCCAGGCTATCCATGTGCCAATATCATTTACTTAGCACAAAAGTCCTTACCAATGACTTCCCCAATCATGAACACCAGGCAGATGAAAGAAGCCATATAAAGCTGGCGACGGGCCCGCTCCTTCTTGGGGTCACAGTGACTGCCAGGACCCTTCTGGGAGTGACAGTAGTGATTGCTCTCCACAGCCAGCTCAATGGATGGCAAGGCCGAGTCAGGTGAGGACATAGAAATCCAGCCAGCCCCATCCTGCCGCAGAGATCCCATGTAAGACCTGGCCAGAGAGGAAGGGAAAGAGTAGACTCATCAACAATAAAGTTAAAAAAAAAAAAAAGTAGACTCAGCTCTGAGATGGGGACAAGGAGGGCTGACTCCAGTCCTGTCTGTTCCAGGGGCCTTGGCATTCCCATGTGTACAACTAGGGGACTAGCTAAGGAAGGACACTCCAAGCTCGACAGTCCCCAAGGAGTGACCAGAAGCCCATGTTCGCAGGTGGGTGCTGGGGAGTGACCAGTCTCCTGGAGTCTCGGGGCCCTGGTCTCGGATGTTCACTTCTCCTTTATCCCTCCCAGGGCCTGGAGGAGGGGAAGACCTTGGGAACCGGCCAAGGGGCGGAACCGGCCCAGCCGAGCGCGGAGGACAGACGGAGCTCAAGCCCTGGCAGATCGGTGAACCCCCATCTCGCGCACCAGGGGACACGGGGCCTCCCTGGGCAACGCTGCCCGGGGGCAAAGTACCCGGCCGTGGGCGGGGCTCTAGGCATCGCGCTCCGGGGCAGCCGGCAGCGGGCAGGATCTGGGCTCAGCAGCTAAGGTGGGCTGGCCCCCGAGCCGGGCCGGACCTCCCCTCTCTCGCACCTCCCCCCTCCCCCCGTGTGGTCCCAGCTCCAGCCGCCGCCCAAACCAACCTAGGACAGCAAACGAGGAGGTGCGCCCGGAGGCGCTCAAATTCCCACCCTCCCCACGCTCTCGCCTTACCGGGCTCCGGGCCTGGCGTTCAGCAGATGCTGCTTATCCGTGGCCTTCATGCGGCCGGCACGGCCCGCGCTGGGTCTGGAAGCCGCGCGCGGACTCCCCGCGGCGAGACCTGGAAGCCGCGCGCCCGCCGCCTCGCGGGCGCACTCACCTGCGCGGGCTGTGCGTCCGCCCGCGCCCCCCTGCGCCCCCCCTGCGCCCCCCTTGCGCACCCCTGCGCCCCCCCGCGCCTCTCGCGGCCGCGCCGCCGCTTCAGCCCGGGCAGTGCTGCGGCCGCGTGGGGACCGTCCTGCCGCCGCCGCGCCGCTCAGCTCCTGGTCCGCGCGCCGAGCGCTTTATTCGGCCCTCGCCACCCCGTGTGAAGCGGCCTGCGGCGCGTCGTGTGCAAAAGCCCCCGGGGAAGGGGGATGGGGTGGCCGGCTGCAAAGGATGCCCAGGAGCTGCCCCGAGCACCCATCCCCGCGTCCCTGGGGCCCGGGGAGCCCACCTGGCTTGCGACAGAAGCCTAACCGCCTCTACAGAGTTAGGACTGGGCGACGGCTGAGCGCGCTCTCCCCGCGGGGGGCCGGCAGCGTCCCGCGGAGAAATTCTCGGATCTCAGTTGCTGGAATTCGCTCTGGATCTCGGGAGAGCGGGAATGTGGCTCCCGAGGCCAGGGCTGTGTCTCACCTGGGGCTGGAGACTCGGGAACGCTCGTTTGAAATAGGTTTCCGCCTCCGGCTGCAGCCGCCTGCGGTCGGCCGGCCGCGTCCCGCTCAGGCTGGCGGAGGGGCCCTGGAGGGGGGTCTGCGCCCCCGCAGCTTGGGCAGTGGCCCTCTTTAGGACTGGTTGGGGCCCCCGACCCATCCCCGCCAGTGAGGCAGCTCGGGTGCCTTGCCTGCGCGCTCGGGTTAGAGTCTGGAGCGCCCGGCTTGTCTCCATCCCCTACCTAGGGCAGTGCCGCGCTTTGGCATCAACCTCCATGTGGGCAGAGCTGACACCACCACCACCACCGTCCCCTCTCCGCCGCCCTCCAGCAGCTCACAGGAGCCCCAGGAAGGGGCCGTGCATGGGGTTCCGCCTCCTGCTTTCTGGCCTCAAATTCCTTCAGTCTTCTATGGACTTTACTTTTTTATTTTTAAAATATATATTTTTTTATTTTTGGGGGGAGGGGGAGAGAAACATGGACGTGAAGAGTGTATCAGCTGCCTCCTGCACGCCCCCTAGGGGTTGAGGGGAACCCAGCGGGGTGGGGGGTGGGGGGAACTGGGCATGTACCCTGACCCAGACAGGGAATCAAACCAGCGACCTTGTGGTGCATGAGCCGACTCCCAACCAACTGAGTCCCACTGACCAGGGCTATGGGAGGATACTTTAGAAAGCAAAACTATAAAAAAACCTTAAATGTGTGATTATCAAAAAAGACAGGATAGTGGCTACCGCTAAGTGAAAGAAGTTACACTGGGGAGGGAGTACATGGAGCGCCTCCGGGGGCTGGCAGTGTTTTTTTCTTGACCTGCATGGTAGCAACACAGGATTTCATTTTACAATAGACTATTAAACTCCATAACTAGCTTTGTACAGTTGTGTGTCTGTAATATATTACACGATTTTTAAAGAAATTTTTAAAAAATGCTTCAGAATTGAGAAAGCACTAGAAATGAAAGCAAAAATCTGATTCCCTGAAATTCAAAGTTAGGGACGGAGTTAGCCTTGGAGAAACTCCCAGAAGTGAAAGTGGGCCAAGGTGTGAGGGTTTAAAGCACTTTCATAAGTGAGTTCCATAGAACATTAGTTCTGGAGGATGTCACATAAATGAATAAATTGGGAAATGCTGGGTTAAATATTCAATCCACCAAAAAACATTAAGAGCCTTAAACATCAGGCAGTATTCCAAACACCATAAACTTGATAGGCCAGTCATTGTCTAAAGCCAAATAGCTTTCATATATATGGGCTCAAGTAGCTTTCTTTATGGCAGCACTACTGAGAGCCCTTAGCTTGCTGTGTTCTGAATGTCAAAAAGGTGGGACGGACTCTGCAGTGTTCCTCAAATTTATAAGTCCAAGGCGTCTCAGACCCAATGAATGAACCATCTCCGATTCACTCAGCTTCATCTCTCTCCCACCCCTTGGCCCCTTGTTCGTGGAAAGCCTTGGTGCTATTTTGGCCTTGGTCATCGCCCCATCCCCTAGAACTGGTGGCTGTCTTCACCTTCCCTGGAGTAAATTTGGGTGCCAGCAGAGAATCCACTGTGCATCCTGCACCGATGCCCAACCCACTGGACCACAGAGGCTCTACTCCTCCCACTACCCACACAGTCAGCGGATGGTGTGCCATCTACCTTAGCATCCCCAGCAGCTGCCCAAGGGGGCCAAGTGATGCAACCTGGACGTGTAAGGGGAGTAACACTCCGAGAGACAAACTTCGGTTCTGAGACAGATGAAATAAGCCAACAGGTAAAAATCTCTCCTTCCCCCCGATGAACTGCTTTGAATCAGTTGTGTTCTTTATGACCTGCTAGAAACATCTCATGTGTCTGAGCAAACAGCCGGGTCTCTGTGATACTTTCTGTTTGCTTTTCTCCTACCCTGCCTTGCTCCCACTTTCCCTCACCTTCGCTGCCCTGGGCTTGTATCTAGACTAAAACATTTAAGCTTTGCCTCAGGTTCTGCTTTCCAGAGAACCAGAGAATGGGGCATTAAACCTGTTTCTTGAGGATCATCGCAGGGCCAGCTTTCCAGGGAGCTCTCACTGGGAAATGCTGATGTAAAGAGCTCTTCTTTGGTGGACAGAAGCCCAGCCTTGTCATTATGTATCCCTCCTGCCACACACTTACTATTAGGCCTCTGTCCATCTGAAGTTTTTAGGGAAAAAAAGGCTGAATGAACCCAACTCCTTTAGTAATAACAGGAAGAGAGCTCTGTGCATTTATTAAAACAACATGTAACAAACTCAGTCACCATCCCCTCTGTCAGGGATAGGCACTGAAATACAGAATATTATCCCTTCCAGGTTTGCGAGCGCTACCAGCCCTCCCAGCCAGGAAAGGACAGGGGCAGCTGTAACAACCTGGCTTCCTTCCCTTCTATCTAACAGTCGCCAGTCACACAATGACCGGGCATTATCATACAAAAGTTCCTTTACAAAAAGCACCAAATTGGCATACATATACAAGTTTATACAAAAATCACATTTTAAAAATGTACAAAACATTCCATTTTGCACCAATGTAGAAAAGTGTCCTGTGTGGTTGTTTCAAGCACATTTCCAGCTCTGCTTCAGTGACTGCTGGACACAGCGGTGGGGGTCCTACTCCTAGTCCCTGCTCTTGAGCAGAGAGAAGACACACCTCCCCATTGCCCCCTCAGGGGCCCCGACCCCTCCCACACTGGGCCTGTCACCAAGGCAGCTGGGCCCATCCCCACCCTCCCCAGTCTCTCTGCATCTAGAGGGTCTCTTCCTCCTCCAGCTCCTTACTGGTGTCCTGAAAGAAAAATACAAAGGAACTCAAAGTGAGACAGGGATTCGGGGGATCCAGGGCTTACCAAGCTGTAAGCTTACCAAATGATCAAGCTCCAATTCCTGCCTGGCCTCTTTCTTTTTAAACCAAAATAGAATTTAGTTGCCAAAACAAAATTGGATTGTACATCCAACGCAAAACTCCAGCCCTGGCCAGTGTGGTTCAGTGGTTAGAGCAGCAACCCATGTACCGAAGGGTCCAGGGTTTGACTCCTGGTTAAGGGCACATACCTGGGTTGCCTCTCTCTCTCTCTCTCTCCTCCTCCCTCCGAATAGCAATGGAAAAATGTCCTCAGGTGAGGATTAGCAAAACAAAACAAGACAAAAACTCCAAAAGACTACTCTGTATGTTTCAACGGGATTGGAATTTAGTTCCAATAATAACTCGGCTTTTAACACAATAACACTAGCAAACATATGCTAATTAGCAAACACGTCCTTCCTACATGCCAGACACCGTGTCAAAAGATTCTCTGATGTACTCCCCATTATAATATTTTGAGGTCAGTACTATCATTCTCCATGCATAGGTGAGTAACCCAAGACTCAGAAAAGTTATGAACTGCTCTAGATCACACCGCCAGTCTGGGATAAAGCCGCGCTTCAGAACTCTTAACTCTAGTCTGGCAGGTTGGCAAACTGAGGCCTACTGGGGCCAGCAGATGACTTGAAGAAGAAGAGCGGGAAGGCTGACGGTGGGGGTCCGGGCAAGCTGGCAGGTGCATGTCCCGCGCAAAGGGGGCAGCCACTGCCCAGTGCCAACTCTCTGGGACGAGAGAGAAGGGCAAGCCCAAGACTGTTAGCTCTTTCCAAATTTTTACAAGAAGGTGGAAATCCAGATTCTCAGTTGAAATCTCCTTTTTAAGAATCCTTTAATCCCTGGCTGGCTCGGCTCAGTTGCTTGGAGCCTCATCTCGTACACCTTTCGGTGGCCGGTTAGATTTCTGGGCAGGGCACGTACCCAGGTTGCAGGTTTGATCCCCGGTTGGGGTGTGTGCTGGAGGCAACCAGTCGATGCTTCTTTCTCACATCCATGTTTCTCTCTCTCTCCCTCAAATAAATAAAATAAAAAATCCTTTTAGAAACCTCCTAATTTTTAAAATGTTGGCAACTGACTTAAAAAAAATTAAACATTGTGCTGGCCAAACAAAACACCTCAGTGGACCCAGCCTGGCTCATGAGTGCTCTTTCACGCCTGTTACGCTGCATTGCTTTCCATATAGATATTGGTCATTTAGATACAAAAATAGGAGCTTTTTATTATGAATAGTTTGGAGGGGGTTTCCTCTCAGGGTAAAGGGAGCAGGACCTGATCCTTAAAACATTTACACATATTGGGAACATCATCATATATTGGCATCATCCCCAATGTCCAGCACAGCACTTTGCACACAGTCAGCATCTCCTGTTGTTGAATGAATGAATCAATGAATCAATGAATGAATGAAAGCAGATGGATTTCTTACCTTCTTCCTTCCCCTCTGTGGACTCTTCCTCTTCCTGATCATCTTCTTCAGTGAATTCTTCCTCTTCCTCATCTGTGTGTTACAAAGAACAATAGCGTTCGGACAGGCTGGTTTCTCAGAGGAGCTGCTCAGAGCGGTGCCAGGCTGGCGACAACGCTGATCCCAGTCCCCTCCAGGGCCCAGCCGGGGTGAGCCAGCCTTGCAGTGGCATCAGTGGCCCAGAAGGCGAGGGGCTTGCCAAACCCACGCTGCACGGAGGAGGCTTCCTCCCTTCTCTCCCCTCCCCTTCCATCCTGCACCCTCCAAGGGAGGGAGGTTGAAGAGGCTCCTTTGTTCCAGTGGCCGCAGCGGCTTCTATGACCTGACCTGCCTGTGACCGAAGGGGACTTTGGTAGGCTCACTGTACTGCGGCATTCCTCTCAGTTAGACAGATAAACATCGCCTGTGGAGGTGGGACAAGAGCGCCTTGATTCTCAGCGATCAGAGTCCCGGTCCTGAAGGGATTTGCCCAGCCTTTGAAATCTGCTTGCCTAGCACTCCCCGTGCACTCCCCTCGTTCCTTAGCCTACCGAGGGGTGGGTGGGGGTGAGGAACACTCTGGGCCACCTGCTCCTTGGTTCTCTGAAGCTGAGCCCCCAGGCTGACTGAGCTGCAGCCTGTGTCCTCACTCTCCCTTCCTGGGGTGTCACCTTCAAGCTCTGCTAACAGGGACGTGCCTGTTGTCCACCTCATCTCCAAAGCTGCTTCCTTAATCCTTTGGGGCCCTGAGGGGGTCACCACAGAGTCAGAGCATTTGTCCAGAGCGTCTGCGAAGAGGCTCGAAAGAGTGAATGCCTACAAAACGACAGCCAAAATTCCAGCCACCTACCTGGGATCTAGACACGACCCAGGGACTTTGGCTGCTATTCTTTAATCATCACATTCACTACTAGCGGCAGCATTTGCTGCAGACTTACTACGTGCCAAGTGTTGTGCTAAGCGCCAGACATGCACTGTCTCATGTAATCCTCAAGAGGGCCTTGTGAGCCAGGTGGCCCTTGGTGCCATCCACGTGGGCTACTTACTAGCTGTGTGGCCTCCAGGAGACCTCTCACCCTCCCATGGCTTTATTTCCTCAACTACGAAATGGAGCTGACAACAGAAACTACCTCATGAAGTTGTTGTATTAAGTGATAGAATTTATGTGAAGGGCTTAGTGCCTGGGACATAGAAAGTGCTCAATAAATGGTATCTGTTGGTGTGGTTCTCTCCCCATTTTACTCTGAGGAAACTGAGGCTCAGGGAGGTAATGGAAGGCAGTGCCGGTCTTCACAACGCCATGCTGTTCACTCAGCGTGACCCACTCTGGAATATCTTAGCTTCGGGAGGCTAACAGCGGAACAGGTGATCTACAGCGATGGCCAGACCCACGTCTGCCAGCATCTCAGCTCTGGGATGCATTTTTGTCCTCACTGACAACTGGGGTGCACCCGGTGCTGAGAACAGATGTAACACCAGATTCTGCAAGCTGGCAGGAGAGCCGAGCTTTCTCATGCCAGCCCGTGCACAGTTCTTGCCCATTCCTGCACTCCTCTCTCTGTCCTGGTCACTGAAGCACCGCCTATCAGAACAACGCAACATTCAGCAGAATTGGATTCACTCTCTGTTGCTAAATAGCTACCTTTCAACTGTGACCTTGAGCAAATTATTAACATCAGGTTTCCTCATTTCCCCTTATTATTTTCCCCTTGTTACTATTCTAGTTACATTGTTGCAATTATTATATGTCCTTTATGGAAGAGTAATTAATTCTAAACAGAAATGAGGACATGGTATAGCTCAATTAGGGTACTGAGCATCATAGATGATAGCATGAAAACGCTGAAGCTAAGACTAGCTTTAGGCACTAACTAGTACATGTCTAGTACTCTACAGACTCTTCTGTATCAATGTCTTAGTTGTTGCAACAGCACCATGATATAGTCAGGCCCACTTTTAACCTAATTTTTAAGGTTAGAGAAATTAAGCTCAGAGAGGTAGAAGGTTCTCCAGAGGTCACACAGATAACAAATGGCAGCTCCAGATTCAAACTTAGGTCTGCCTGCCTCCAGCCGCCATGCTCCTCCTACAACCCCAAGACACCCCAAAAGTGATAATTTATTGAGCAACGATTATGCACTAAGCACTGTGCTCAGCTCCAGGCTCATCCAGAAGTTGGTTGCTATGTGGGCGTCTTCGCTAGTGTATCTGCCTCCACATGGGGTCGGTGGGAGGGAAGCTGATTTCCAAGGGTCAAGCAGGGAAATAGACAAGTGGCACCATCACTTCCTTTACCTGTCCCAAAATCGATGGCCCTCAGGGTGTCTGCTATGTGCTCCAAATCCAAAGTAAAGTAGTCCATGTTTTCAAAGCCCTGCTCTGTCTTCCTCAGCTGGCAACCCTTGGAAACTTCCACAATGCTGTGGGAGAGAGAGAGAGAGAGAGGTGAGATCTCTAAGGCTTAGTGCAGGGAGGGGGTGTTTTAGCTCCAGTTCATACCAGTGCACATGCTGTGCCCACACCCAGGCCTTGCACCTAGAGGCTCCCCCCTGGAGGGGTGGAATATTTCCTCTCCAGTCTCAAGCACATACCGGTCCAAGAAAGCAGGGGATCACGCAAAGGCCAGGAAAGCCAGCCTGGGATGAAACCCTCCCAGCAGCCCACTGGACAGAAGTCAGAGGCCCTGATGGGAGCTAGGGCCTTGGATCACAGTCCTAGGGAGACACTGACCTTTTAATGAGTTTCTTGGCACTCTGTGTGGGGAGAGAGAGCAAAGGATTAGGATTACATTAGGGGTAGCCCCAGGAAATCAGCAAAGCCAGTGACTGGGTGCTGCAGGTGGGCACTTGGTGCCATTCCCTAGCCCAGCCTTGATCTGCTCTCCACCCTGCACTGAGTAGAACTTGGATCTTTTCCTTCTGTTGATGATCTGCACAAGTCGTGGTGATCACTTTTAGGCCCCTCCCATTGTCCTGGCAGGAAGCTTGGATTTTAGGGATATCAGTCTAAACACCTTAAGCCCTGAACTCTCCAAGATGAGAATCTTATCCTACTCACTTTTTTATATCCAATGTCTAGCACAAAGCCTGGCCTACAGTAGGTGTTTAGGAAATTTTTATGGAACTAAACTGTGGAATCTTATAGCTGATCCTTTTCTGACTCCCCAATGAGCTCTTCTAGAGCAGCACTGCTCTCTTACATCTCTGTGTCTCCACCTCAGTGGCTGACCTGCAATAGGTGCTCAATTAATAGGTTTAAGTAGGGATTGTTTCATGCCCATTTTACAGATGAGGAAACTGAGCCTAGGGGAGGTTTGAATGACTTGGCCAGGGGCATATGGGTGGTCAGTGAAGGAGCATAACTTGAATTTTAGAGCTGTAGAGTTAAAGTGACTCTGCCCACACCCTCCTAGTCCTGCTCACCAAGAGGAAGATGGCTCCACCAGGCTCGTCCAGGGACTGGATGGCTGTCTCCACCAGCTTAGTGGACTTGTCCAGTTGCTCCCGGTACTGCTGGATGAGGGCCTCAATGAAGCTGAGCTTCTCCTCCTGCTCCTGCGTGACCCGCTGTAGCAACTCACTCTTCTTCTCATCCAGGATGGCATATAGCACGTCAAACTTCTGGCTCAGCTCTTCCTTCACCTGGTGACTGTTCTCCTGGGGACAGGAATCTTGGAGTCACATCCTGCGGGGTCCTCCCTCTCCCTAACACCTCCTTCCTGGGATGGGCGTGCTAGGAACAAAGACTGGAAAGCTGGAAGAGATCTTACTACACCCTCATTTTACACCAGATGAAATGAAGGCTTAGCCAGAAGAAAGTTCTTGCCATAGTTTCATAGCTACCCAGTACAGGTTTAGGAGTCTGGGGTCATGGAGAAAGCAACCCCCTTCCTCAAAAATAGAGACTCTAGGGTCAAATGAAATGATATATATTCTAGCCCTCTTGTGTGTCCCCAAGTCACACTTGTCCCCCCATTTTAGGACCAAGACTGGATTCAAGAAGCTCTGCATCATTTAGTCCTGGAAGAGGTGGAGAAGCAGCTCCTCCCCTAGTGACCTCCTCATTGAGGCTCCCTTCTCATCAACACAGATGCTATATCTTAGTTTCTTATCTGTAAAATGGGTATCATAATGGCATCTCATCAGACTGGGGCTCTAGCATCATCTGTCAGTCTGGGAGCCCATCACAGGCGCTAACAATGTCCCTCTTCTTCCTTTGAACCTACCAATCATACGCTCTTTGTCCACCAGCCATACGGTGATCCCTTCCCCCATTTCACCTCAGGGCCCCATCCCAAGTGAGGAGAGAAAATCATGAATGCTTTCGCAGAAATGAGTTTCCTTCTGCCCCTACAGTCTGGCTACTCAAAGTGTGGTCCACGGACCAGCAACTTGGGCAAACCCTGAGTGCTTGTTAGAACTGCAGAGTCCGGTGCCTCGTTCCAGACCCACTGGATCAGAACTTGAATTTTAATAAGACCCCAGGGTGATTTGTAGGCACTCTGAGGTTTGAAGTCTTGGTCTACAGCACACCGGAGAATAATGGTCTAAAAACATCAGTGTTAAAAAAAAAGAATACTGGGTATTATTGGTGGGACGGGGGTCTGTGTTGTTTGCCACCCCATCCCCAGAGCCTTTGGCAGTGTCTGACACACAGCCGTGCTCAAGAAGCATTTGTTGAATGAGTGGATTAATGGATTAGTCAGTCCCTCCTCACTCTCTCTGCTTGAACACCCCAGACTCCAGGCCTCAACCTTCAGTTACAAGGGTGAGCCTTCACCCCACAGACCAGGCTACACTGGAGGCTTCAAATCCCCAGGCAGAGCTACTCTGTCCCCTCACCTTGGTCATTCGACTAGAGTCCTCCAGCTGAGCGATGATGGTCTGCACACGGTCGTTCCCCGCCACCAGCATGGAGATACAGTTACTCAGTTCAGTCTAGATGGGAGGAGGGGATGGGGGATCAGGAGAGGAGAGACAGAAATAGTCTCAGGGCCTGCCCTCCTGGGAGTTGGCAGCAAAGTGGCACCCTTACTCCCCTCTCTGCTAGAAAGAGCCTCCGGCAGCTGTCTGGCCCCTCTTTCTGAGGTACAGCTGAGGTCCAGAGCAGAGAATATCAGAGAGATACTGTTTCCTTTATTCTACAGAGGAAGCACAGAGAGGAGAAGCGAGCTGCCCAAAACACACAGCAAGGTGCTGGTAGAGGAGGAGCTTGTTTCTAAGAAAGAAGGGCTGAAGAAAAGAAATATAGTGGGAGTTCTACAAGACAGAGGTCAAGCCCTGGCCAGGCAGTTCAGTTGGTTAGAGTGTCATCCGGATATGCCAAGGTTGCAGGTTTGATCCCTCATCAGGGCACATACAAGAATCAACCAATGAATTCAGAAATAAGTGGATAAGTGAACACAGATTTCTCTCTCTCTCTCTCTCTCTCTCTCTCTCTTTCTCTCTCCCCCTTCCTCTCTCTATCTCAAATCAATAGAGAGCATGGTCGGGCGTCGCTCAGTGGTTGAGCATCAACCTAGGATCCAGGAGATCGGGGTTTGATTCCCAGTCAGGGCACATGCCTGGCTGCAGGCTTGACCAATGACCCTCTCATCATTGATGTTTCTGTTTCTCTCTCTCCCTCTCCTTTCCTCTCTCTGAAATCAATAAAGATATATTTTTTTAAAAAATCAATAGAGAGAGTGAGAAAGAAAAAGTGGGAGGTAGGAAAGAAAGAGTATGGAAAGAGGGGCCACAGCTTACTGCACAGACAGGACAGTGGGTCTCCCACAGGCCCAGGGACTCAGGGAGAGGGCTCTCAGCTGCCTACTGCTGCAGGGGAATTTGAAGACTGAGAGAGGTGACTGGGGCCCAAAGCACACTGGGATGTAGAAGTCATGGCCTGAGAGATTCCCTGGTGGCCTGGCCCTGGGGCCTGGTCTCTCCCCTGTGGCCACACCCAGGTGCTCTCAAGTGACTCTAAGTATAACCCATGAGCTCAGCCACCTCCCCCAGGAAGGCAAGGCCTGCTGTCCCTATAGCCTGGTAAGTCCCTCCAGAGAGACCATTACTGAAAGGCCGGCTCAGCAGATCTGCAAGGATGAAATCTGCATCCTGAATCACTAGGCCATGCTCAACAGGCCCAGGCTGGGGGTGGAAGTGGCTCAGGTCAATACCTTTTGTCCCTGGAAGACACTCTGTAGCGGGGCCACCTCGCAGGCCTTGTGGGCCCCAAACACCTTGCACATGGAGCACGTGGGCGTCTCACACGTGAGGCAGTAGATGTTGATCTTCTCGTCTTCATGCTCCTTGCACATGGGGTGGCTGCCATTCTGCAGGGGCCTACTGAAGTGGAAAAGAGTCACAAGTGACACGGTGGGGGTCTGGCGTCCTTGTCTCCTCCCCAAGCTCCAATCATAGCTCTAACTCAGATCTATGACCCAAGTTCTCAGTGGTTGGACATCCTTAATACTTTTCTTTTATCCTCTGGGAAACCAAGACCAGGGAAGCCAATGACACCAAGGCTGTCTCCACACACTAGGACTCAAACTCCGGTGATGGAGCTGGCCTAGACATGGGAAGGGTGGTAGAACCCCAGAGTCAGAGCTGGAGACGTTTTCAAGAAGAGAAAACTGGACCCTGGAAAGGTGAACTGACTTGCCCAAGGTCACCCAGCAAGTCAGGGCAGGGAAGGCTAAAGTTCATTTGCTCTAATTATAGTCACCATAGCTCTCGGTTTCTGCAGGCTGGGCTCTCAGTGAAGCAATTTATACTCATGGCCTCATTGGATACTATATTTAATCCACCAGACTGTAACCTCCACCAAAGCAGGGAAACTTGCCTGTTCTCTCGCTCCTGAATCTGCAGTGTACAGTGCCTTGCACAGAGAAGGTGGTAAGTAAGCATCGCCGGGAAGGGTGATGCCTGAGGCTCAGAGAAGGAAGCAGGGTGTGTGTCCCGGGTCCCACAGCCAGTACATGGGCAGCTCAGGGCTGTCCAGCAGCCCAGCACAAGCCTGGCTTCTAGTCCAGAGGTTGTTTCCAGGGTCCAGTCTCTTCCTTCTCTTTCTTTCCAAACACTCATTCTAAGAATGTCTTTCTCCCTTCGTGTCTCTCTCTGTCATGTTATTTGTGCCTCTCTCAGGAAATCAGTCACCTCCTACCCTAGATTCATTTTAGGGGGTTCTAGGTCTTACCTCCCCAGCTAGACTATGCACTCATTTAGAGTCAACACCATGTCTACACTGCCTCTGATTTCCCAGCCCCTAACAGAGTTGTCTGTAGTGAATGTGTAGTGCCTGGCACAGGGCAGACCCTCACTAAGCGCAGCTATTATTGTCATCCAGCTGTGCAGAAAGGCCTCAAAGGGTTCAAACACAACATGGTCTTCATAGGCCCACGTTGGGTTGGCTAATATTTTGGTGCAATGTTGATTTTATTATGATTATAATGACCAAAAACATATTGGCATTTTTGTAGTGTTGAGTCCTAGCAACGTGAGAGACAATAGCAGTCAGAAGTGTTCATCATGGAGTCAGTCAGACAGGCTCCCTTTCAGCTTCACCACTTGCAAGCTGAGTGGCCTTGGACAAACTCCCGACCCTCTGAGCCTCCTTACTGTAAAATGAGGGTAAGAATGTCCTACAGGATCACTGTGAGAATTAAATAGGGATAATGCATGGGAAATACTTAGTACAGTGCCTACACACAGTAGGTGCTCAAAAAATATTTGATATTTTTAACATTTCCCATCAAAATCCTATACAATCACAAAAACAAATCTCAATGTCTCCTCTGCAAGCAGGGGAAATGAAGGCCCAACAACCTACCCAGGATCCTATAATGCATTAGTAATAGAATCAGACTAGCAAACACGGTTCCCAGGCCTGGGATTTTTCTCACTAGGACTGGTCTGTCGTCTCTCCTTGGATAGGACACTACCTGCAGGCAGGCACTTGGTGACAGTTTTGGACCATAAGGGCTGAGAGGTCAGCAGCCTGGAAGCCTTGTCAGGATGTCCTGATTTGTAAAGATCTTCCTGGTAGCTGTTTCTCTCCAGGCTGAGGCCTAACACTGCACAACGTCTACCACTCACAAATTCTGCCTGAGACAGAGCTGCTGTTCTAAGTGGAAGAGCCCACTCCCAGCTCTTCCACTGCCCAGCTGGGCAACCTTGGGCAACTGACTTCACCCCTTTGAGCCCCAGCTTTCTCACCTGTGAGGTGGGGGTGATAAGTCACGCCTGACCCATAGGGTTGCTGTGAAGCATGGGTGGGGGGGACATTCCCAGTGCCTGGTACTGTGCCTCCGGGCATGTCAGACCTTAGCCAATGCTATCACTATAGAGCAGCGATTTCAACCTTTTTCATCTCATGGCACATAAACTAATTACCAAAATTCTGCAGCACCCCCAAAAATATATTAATTTTTTGCTGATCTGACCACTCACACCAGATGTTATTGCTGTGTTGGCTGTTGTAATTTCTTTGACATTCTAAGAGAAAAGAGGTCAGTGCCCCTGATTCAATAGACAGCTATTACATGTCTTAAAAATTCTTGCGGTACTGCCCTGGCCGGTGTGGCTCAGTTGGTTGGGCATCGTCTCCTGCCCCAAGGGGTCACCCACTCCATCCCTGGTCAGGACACATTTGGGAGGCAACCGATCGATGTTTCTCTCTCTCTCCCTTTCCCTTCCTCTCTCTGTAAAATCAATACAAACATTTTTTTAAAAAATTCTTGCGACACACTCGTGCGCTGCAGCAAACCGGTTGAAAATCGCTGCTACAGAGAAACTGGCTATGTTCTCCCTGGCGCTTTCTCTGCTTATCAGGACCACTTCGCTGGCCCCAGTGCCTCCCTCTGTCCCTCTCACATCTCATCTTTCCTCTGGCTCCTATCACATCAGGAGGGCAGCCTGGGCCCCTTGCCATTCGCTGAGTGACACGGAGAACCAGGGTTGGGGGCTCCAGGGAGCCTCTGCCCCTGAGGGAGAGGGGCCGGGCGCTCGGGGCTGGCTGGGGTGGCTGGTCCCGAGCTGACCTTGAGCACTCCTGCTTGTAGATGTCAATGATGTTCTCCACCAGCAGGTTCCTCTGCAGGCCGTACACTCCGTGACGATCCATGATCACCTCGTGGCGGCAGGATGGGCAGCGGAAACGGCCTCCAGACATGGACATCGAGCCGCCCCGGTTGGTCCAGTAGGGGTTTGCGGCCTGTGGGTGGCAAGGCAGAGGTGAGGCCTGGGCCCCCTCCTCAGCCCTCGCCCTTTCTAGTCTCCCATTATCCTCCCCCTGCTCACCCCAACCATCCTTGTCAAACCACAGGACCTGGAGCCCCCCGGCCTGAGACGGGAGGCAGCCCACTTACACGGGGGAGCATCTGAGAAGCACTAAGCAATCAACAGGTTTGGGAGCCAGCAGACCTGGATGCATGTCACAGTTTTTCTCTGAATGACTCTGGGCAAGCCACTTTAGCCCTCCAAGCCTCAGTTTTCCCATTCATCAAATGGGCATTATAATTAGAGCCAGAGGTTACGGCCACAACTTTAAAGATAAAATAGCAAGAGGACGTTTTGTGAAGTGCTTCTGGGGAACCTGAGTCCTGCCTCCCAGCCAGGACATCCACTCTCATTCCTTCCTTAGGGAGATGAAGCCCCTCCTGCCCTATATTAGGGGAAACGGCCTCCAAAGGGCAGATGCCTCTGCTGCTCAGTGCCTCCCCCCCCCCCCCAAGCTCTGGGCCCCTGCCACCAGGGAGCTGGCTCCAGCCCCAGGGGTCTGGTTTCTCTCTCCTCTCCCCCTGCCTCCCCCACTTATCGCTTGAGGCATTTGACTCCTGATTGAAGAGTCACCTGCGGTGCTCAGGGCAGAGGCGGCGGCAGAGCTGCGGGCAGGGTGGGGGGAAACATGCGTCATGGAAAAGGAACCGGGCAGCCAGAGCCGCAGCCCCAGCCCCCCTGGCCCAGTCCAGAGGCCTTTGCTGGGGTTCACTGCAGGGGAAAGAACCGGCCCGGCCCAGGTTTAGAAGGGCCTGGGGCTAAGAGAGAAGAGCTTTCATCACAGGAAAGCTGAGGAGCCGCCCGAGCCCCGGGACTAGGCCATGCCCGGCACTGACCTGGAAGATGTCGTTGGCGCACTTCCGGCAGAGGTTGTGCTGGCAGGGCAAGATGACCACCGGCTTGGTAAACATCTCCAGGCAAATGGGACAGATCAGCTGCTTCTCCAGGTTCTCTAGAGGGTTCCCATCCTGGATCAGGCTCGATTTATAATCCATACTGTCAGGCGGTGTGGGGCCCACCTGGCTGCCTCCTTTGCTTGCCTCGCTCGCTCTAAGCAGACCTGGGGCCTTGCCTTTGTAACAAAACACCCGCCTGGAGCCTCTTGGCCTTCTCCTGGTGCCTGAATTCTGCCTTGGTCTGAGGCCCCTCTGATATTTATAGCTGAACCCTGGTCACATGAGCCCCAGGAGGGGACCAGCTGAGCATTCCGGTGCCAGCGCGGCTGGCGGGGCTTGAGTTTCCTGCGGGCCTACAAGAGCTGCCTCTCAAATCACATGTAGGGATGAGCAATCACTGTTCCCCTGGGGTGGGGGTCGTAAACAAGAACAGCTTGTTCGTGGGCAGACTTGGGGGAGGGCTGGGGACCCAGAGTTTCCTCCAAAAATTAGTCTCCTCCCACACCAGGCTGGTGAGCCAGGGATGGGACCCAGAGAATGGGCCACTGGGATTTTTGGGGTTAATAGCCAGTGACCCCTCACTGACCATAAGCAGGTCCCATCCCTCCTCTGGAGTCCTGGGCAGCTCCCAAGATTTGAGAGCAGGGCAGCCCCTCTCTCTGAACCCATCCAGACCTGAGCACCCACACCCATACTCCACCCCAGCTAGCCTGTCCCCCCATTCCTTAACCACTAATGTCACTTTAATGCTGAAAGGGGTCCCTTAAAATGTAGTCCGGTCCCCTCATTTTATAGATTTTGACTCTGGGGTCAAATAAGGGTCTTTTTCAAAGTCAAAGAAAGTAAGTGGCAAAGCCAGGAATCATATTTATTTATCAGATATTTTTCTAAGTACTGACTATCTGTCAGGCACCAAGTGACACACAGATGAGTAATCCTTTTCCCTGCCCTGAGATGCTCACAGCCTAGGCGGGGAAATGGGCAGAAATAATAAGCTCTACCTGGTCACACTTAGACGTTATCCACATGCCCTCCTCTGCTCTCTGCACTAATTTAAATTTTTCTCCATGTGCTTCTGGACATCTCCCATGTTGGCAGGTAGAAGTCACTAGAGCAGCTCTAAAGGCTGTTTTTAAGGTAGAATCTCATGCAAAGGGACATTAGGGTATAAGGTGCTGGGGTGAGAGTGGGAGCAGTAACATTAGGCCTCAGGATGTGCCTAAGTGGGTATGGGACATACACGAGTGTCCAGGATCTCATGAAAGAGATAGCAGAAGAGTAGGCTTGGCCTCCTCAGTCTGGAAAAGAGTTGATGGTTGGAGCCCAGAGACAAGAGCTAGTGAGTAGTGAGGGCAGAGGAGCCAACTTGGGAAGGGGAGGAAGTAAGGAGGAGGAGAGGGGGACCAGTCAGAGAAAGAGGAGGGGCCTGGAAGACAAAGGGCTGGGGGAATTCAAGGAGAGGGCGGTCCCCCAAAATGTTAATGGCTAGTTTTGCTGAGTACTTACTATGTGGCAGACACTGTGCTAAGAACTTTATATGTATCATTTCATTTCATGATCTCAACAACAATAAAACTTTTATATCCCTGAAAAGTGTTCCTGGACCCAATTCCAACATGGGGGGAACCAACAAGCAATTCTCAGACATCAGCAGGATGCCCAAGAATTCAACACAATTCTGATGTGATCTACCCAGAGATAGCATCAGATTCCACAGGTAAAGGGCTCAGCCCCACAAGACCACCCTCTACTTCAGATACAAGCCACGAGCCTAGGCTCTCACCTGTGCTTCTGACCAACTGGAGGTTCCCACCCCACCTCTCCACGAGTTCAATTAATTTGCTAGAGAGGCTCACAAAAATCAGAGGAAGATTTTACTTACTGGATCAAGGGTTTATTATAAAAGGATAAAATTCAGGAGCAGCCAGATGGAAGAGAGGCATGAGGCAAGGTATGTGGAGCTTCCATGCCCTCTCCAGGGGCACCGTTCTCCCAGGAGCTTCACGTGTTCATAAACCCAGAAGCTCTCCAAACCTCATCCTTTGGGTTTTTATGGAAGCTTTATTTCATAAGCATGATTGATTTTATCATTAACTATTGGTGATTGATTCAACCTCCAGCTCCTCTCCCCTGCAATGAGTGGTAGATAGATGGCACTTAAAGTTCCAACCCTCTAATCACCTGTTGGATTCTCCAGGCAACCAGCCCCAATCATTTGGTGCTTCCAAATCACCTCATTCACACAACAAAAGACACCTCCATCACTCCCAGCACTTAGGAAATTCTAAGCGTTTAGGGAGCTGTGAGCCAGAAACAGGGCAGAGGCCAAATATGTATTTCTTGTTATATATCACAATCCTCATTCCACATATGAGGAAACTCAGGCACAGAATGGTAAAATAACTTGTATGAGGTCACACAGCTTGCAAAGTGACTCTAGGACATGAATCCAGGTTTGCTTGACTCAGGAGCCCGAGTTTCTTAGGTCTCTATTGAACTGTACAGGTCAGCAGTGTCAGGCCAGCGGGGGCTGGAGGACGAGGGTTGAAAGGAGGCCATTCCTTCTTCCTGGCTCACATGACCTCAGTTTTGTTCAATCTTGCAATCAAGACAGGACAAGTCTGAGAAAGAAATCAGCTCCCTGAGAAGAACAAAGAGGGCCTAGGGAAAGCACTGGGGTCACTGTGCTGCCCAGGTTACCCACCCTGCAACTGCCCACTTCTTTACTATTTAAGATGTAACAACAAATGTCATCATAGTGTAATTATTCTGTTACTTGCAGCAGAGAGCACTCTATATACATTCCTGATTCCAACTACTGTCTGCTAATGATCCTCAAATCTCAAATTCTAGTTCATACTGTTCTCTCCCTTAAACTGAAGATTTGTTGGCGATCTCTACTGGGGTGCTCCACTAGCACCTCAAACTCATCATATCCCAAACAGAACAGACCAACCCCCACGACACCGAGCTTCTCCTTCCCTTCTCCTTGTTTCATGTCTCAGGAACAGCTCTACCATCCACCCATTTGCACAGATCAGGCGGCTGACAGTCATCCGTGGGCTCCCCCTTCCTCTACGGCACACCCAGTCAATCCCAGCATCAAGCATGGGCCCATCGTTACATCTCATTTGTCATCCTCCCATCTGTGAGTCTGACTCTCCCTCTGCACGTTGAAGACTTCAAGGGCAGAGACTGGCTCTGTCCATCTCTTTACCTCCAGTGCCTGTACATAGCAGGCACTTAAAAAATGTTTCTTTTCTTTTTCTTTTTTTAATATATCTTTATTGATTTCAAAGAAGAAGGGAGAGGAAGAGAGAGATCAATGATGAGAGAGTCATCGATCGGCTGCCTCCTGCACGCCTCCTACTGGGGATCGAGCCTGCACCCCGGGCATGTGCCCTGACTGGGAATTGAACCGAGATCTCTTGGATCCTAGATCGATGCTCAACTGCTGAGCCACGCCTGGCCGGGCAAAAATGTTTCTTAAATTAGTGAACAAGTGAGTGTGTGAATTAAACAAGAGAGCAGCAGGGTCACTGTGAGATTTGAGGGAGATCAAGGCACTTGACCAAGTTTTCCCCCCTGTTTTTTGTTTGTTTGTTGTCTGAGATGGTGCAGCCAGTGGAGAGAAAGCACTGGAAGATTGGGGAGGGGGCGATGGAGTAAATCCTGAAGCTTTGGGAATGGGAGGGACAATGTGACTGTTGAGATGGGAGGATAAGAGACAGGAAAAGATGGAGGTGAGGATCAGAGGTGTTGGGAAGCTGAGAGAAAGGTGCTCATGTTGATGACCTCAGTCAAGAGAGTTGAGGTCAACTTTTGAGGCAGAGACAGGAAGAAGGGTAGCATGAGTGGGTGGTGGAGAAAGTTTGGACCAGACAGTGTGAAACACAGGAGGAAGTGCCCTAGAGAGGGGTGAAAGGACTGTCTGGGAGCAGAAGAGCCTCGCTGATGTTTCCTAACACGTATTTGCCATTTGGGAGGAGCCATTCACATGACTCTGTTGACTTTCTCCAGCCACACTTGGCAGTCTAGGTGCAAAAGCCAAGCAAATGGACAGTGGGATCGACTCCAGCCTGGGATTTGGCAAGACCAGCACCGTTGAAAGTCAAGGGGTGGGGAAGGGAAATTCCCACAGGGGCCATGCTGGGCATCAAAACACGTCCTGTCATTTAATCTTCACAACAGTCCTGCAAGAGAGGTATTATGATCGTTTTTCCCAGGGGGAAACGAGATTCAGAGAGTTAACAGCTTGGCCAAAGTCACAAGTGGCAGAGCTGAGCTGGGGTTCACATATAAGGCAGCCTGACTCCTAAATCTGTGCTCCTCACACTGAAACATTTACTGAGTGCTTATTGCGTGCCAGGCACTGTGCTAAGCCCTTTCCATTCATCCTCTTGTTCTGTCCTCAAAATAACTCAGTGAGACAGGGGTCATGATTTTCCCTGTTTTATAGCTGAGCTACAGAGGCTCAGAGAGGTTAAGTCACTTAGCCAAAGTCCCCCAGCCAGTGAGTGGCAGCACCAGCATCAGAAGCAGGAAGTTATAAACCAGTATCATTACCAGTTATTAGAACATTCTATCAAACTATGGACTGACAGATTAAGAGACAAATTCAGAATATCAGTGGTGTATCTGAGCCCAAAGCTTCTAACTACTACATTTTACTGCTTCCCTCTCTGCAAGTCTCATTTATTCACTTCACTGTTTCATGTAACCAAATCCAGCTTTCATCCTTAATGTTTCCTCAACCTTATTTCACCTATAATTCCTTCCATACACTTCTTTTTTCTGGAATATTTTAAAGCCAGTCTTAGTCATCAAGTCATTTCACCCATAAATACTTCAGTAAGCACTACTAACTGATAAGGGTTGCTTTTCATAATCACCATGCCATTATCATACCTAGCAAAACTAACAATGCTTACTCCCCCCTCCCAAGAGTTTATTTGAGCAAACTGACAACATATGCCAGGGAGCAAGACCTCAAATGCTCTGGAACATAAAAGTTTTGCAGTTTCTTTTTGTCTTTAAATTTCTATTTTGTTGATTTTGAGAGAGAGAGACAGAGAGAAACACTGATTTGCTATTGCATTTATTCTTGAATGTGCCCTGGCTGGGAATGAAACCCTCAACCTTGGCATGTCGGGACAATGCTCTAACCAACTGAGCTACCTGGCCAGGACACAATAATTTCTTAATATTATCTAAATCCCAGACCATTTTCAGAGGTTGCTGATTGTCTCACATGTCTTTTTACAGTTAGTTTATCCAAATCCAACCCCAACAAGGTCTGACACAGGGCATGCTGTTGATTTTGTCTCATCAATCTCTTTTAATCTATAACAGTCGCCTTCCCTCCCATCCTTCTGTGCCATCGATTTGTCAGAAAATGATTCGGGGTATTGTGACTCTCATTTTGACATATCAGGAACTGAAGTTCAGAGAGGCTAAGTGACTTGTGGAACATTACACAACTAAGAGACAGACTTCCCACTCGGTACTGCTCCCAGAGTCTGTGTTACTAATAATGGAAGGAGCTTTAGTGCCCAAAAGGGTCCCAGCTGAGTAAGGGGGCAGGGAAATTATCAGGGAAAATGCTCTGGGACTGGCAAAGAAAAGAGAGAGTTGGAAGGTAATAGTAATTACAGTACAACACTATTTTTGATTGATTTAATGCTCGCAAGTGTCTGGGCAGCCTGGCGCTATTTCAGTCAGTCGTCACAACAAAGATGAGTAGATAATATTTATCTCCATTTTACAGATAAGGAAACTGAGGCACAGATTAGCATATGGAGTTGCCCCAAGCCGCACAGCTAGTGTCAGCAGAGCTGAAATAGGCAGATTTAACCCCAAAGTCTGTGCTCTTTTTGATTGTCACTAGAGAGGGGACTTTTTAGAAACCTGAGATCTCGAGGCCTCTTGGTTAGGGGAAGAATGGTGGCCTGGGGCCCAGACACCTGGGCTCCATCTTCAGCTCTGCCAGAAACCAGCAATGTGATGCCCAGCAAGCCACACCCACCTTCAGTTTCTTCATCTGCCCAATGGAGCAACCGAAAGAGATGATCCTTAAGGGTCCTTCCCCCTCCCCAGTGGCAGGGTTGTTGGAGGAGCTCTTCTCCATGGATGACACAGGCCTGGGGGGAGTGACGCTGGAGAGGAAACCACCCTCCATCTCCCCTTTCATTTCTGCATAGCTTGGGCTTGCTTAAATGTTTCCTTGGTACATCACGGAGCAGAGCCTTTCCACGTGTGTGCTGTTCTCTCTCCAGCCCCCGTGACCTCCCTTGGAGGGTGGGGTTTACCCTGCCTCTTTCTCTGGATTTCCCCATGAGCCTCTGTGGTGCCTCAGAAAGGGGGGGGGGGTATTTTCTAATAGTTTGAGATCCCTGTCACATGCTTCAAAGTCATCCTCAGAGAAGAATCATCCCAAATCATGGGATCAAACCAATAGGTCATTTGATTTAGAAGTTAAAGCCAGAGCAGTTGGCAGAGGCAGGTCTATGGGGTCTGGAGCATGATGCAGTGCCCTGGATGCCAGGACAAAGTCCCCTGGGCCTGGCCCATGTGCCATAGAAGGGGAACATAGAGTCCTGGGACTCACTGCTCAGGACTGGAAGTCCCACAGGCCTCTTCCCTCTGCCCCCAGGTCCAGATAATTATTGTGGGTAGCTACAAGGACACTGGGGAATGGGTGGCCTTAGAGAAAGGGACTGTCCCAGGGAGCATAGTGTGTCAATAGGGTTTGGAGGGGGCTCTACAGCGATGATTCTGAAATAAAGTATTGAAAGTGCTTTATAGACTGAGATGTAATAAACCATTACTAGAAGGCCCTGAGAGTGCAAGGCAACAACAACGAGGCTGTCAGGCACTAATGAGTCCAATTTCAAGTTTAGGCTCCTCTACATATCAGTTCTGTTTCCTTGGAAAGGTTACCTAAGCTCTGTGTGTCTGTTTCCTCATCTGTAAAATGAGAGTTGGTTAGAGTAATGATATCTCTGGGCCTTTCTAGCCCTGAGAGTCTCAGGTTTTGAGTGACTGTCCCCAACATTCTATCCCTTGCAGAAAAAGATGGTAGAGGTGGGAGTCCACTTGCCCAGGCACATGGCACATATCTGGCACATGACAGACACTTGGCAAACATTGTTGTTAGTATTTTCATAGTCAGGGGAATAATACTGGCTGGCATTTACCAGTTACTACGGATAACCCCATGATCTGTGTATTAGCTATTGCTGCATAAGAGATTTTCCCAAAACTTAGCAGCTTAAAACAATCATCTCGCCCCATTTCTGTGGGTGGTTCGTTTCAGTGTTTCTAAGGAGGTTGTAGCGAAGATGTTGCCTGGGGCTGCAGACAGTTCATCTCAAGGCTTCACTTCCGAGATGGCTCACTCACATGGTGGGCAAGTTGGTGGGAGGCCTCAGTTCCTCAGCACACGTACCTCTCCATAGGGCTGCTTGAGCATCCTCATAGCATGGTGGCTGGAGAGTGATCCAAAAGAGCAAGACAGAAGTGGCAATGTCTTTTATGACCTGGCCTCAGACATCACACACTATCACTTCTATTGTATTCTATTGGTCACACAGACCAACCCTGATACAGTGTGGGAGGGCAGCACACAAGGAT
This sequence comes from Miniopterus natalensis, assembly GCF_054644295.1. Lineage (NCBI taxonomy): Eukaryota > Metazoa > Chordata > Mammalia > Chiroptera > Miniopteridae > Miniopterus > Miniopterus natalensis. Next base: position 14,223,434 of record NC_142089.1, read on the forward strand.
ATGAATGACAGGAGGCAAGAATTACTGACATCCACCCAGCCGGCGTGGCTCAGCGGTTTAGCATCGACCTAGGATCCAGGAGATCTCGGTTCGATTCCTGGTCAGGGCACATGCCCTGGTTTCGGGCTTGATCCCCAGCAGGGGGTGTGCAGGATCAATGACTCTCTGTCTTCATTGATGTTTCAACTCGCTCTCCCTCTCCCTTCCTCTCTCTGAAATCAATAAAATATATATATTTTTAAAAAGAATTACTGAAGTCCATCTTGGAGGCCAGCTATCACAATCTGTTCTGTTTTATAACTATTGATTTATTTATTAACTTATGAGGTTGATACTTTTCTCATCCTTATTTTACAGATCGAGTCACAGGGTAATTAGTTAATTTCGCTGGTTACATTTCTAGGAAATGGCCTGGGCCGTTGTTATGAATTGAATTGTGTCTCCCCAAAATGAATGTTGAAGCTCTAACCCCAATGTGATGGTATTTGGAGATGGGGCCTTTGGAGGTAATTAGGTGATAAGGTCATGACTTGGAGCCCTCATCTGATGGGACTAGTGACCTTAGAGACACAAGAGAGCCTGCTTTCTCTCTGTTTGTGCACGCTTGCCTCAGAAAAACCATGTGAGCGCACACGACGTGGCAGCCATGTGCAAGCCAAGAGAAAAAGGCTTAGAATGAAACCTGCCAGCACCTTGGTCTTGGACTTCCAGCCTCCAAAACTGTGAGAAATACATTTCTGTTGTTTAAGCCTCAAGCCTGTAGTATTTTGTTATGGCAGCCTGAGCAGACTAAGACAGGCCTTGAACTCAGAGAGTCGTGCTGCTTAGCTCTCCCTCTTAAAATTTTCTTCTCTCTACAGCCCTATTAACATTGGCTCTGACTCACCTGTCCGGCCCCTGGGCTGTGGGGAGAGATTCTTAACAATGTGGAGCCAGTCAGCACTGGGAAGACTTGGAAAAGGAACTGGAGGAAGCTTCACGGCAAACTCAAGGTCCCAGGGCTCAGTACTGACCCAGATGTTCTGGTGCTTGTACTCTAGAGAGGCAGTCTTGGGGGCCAGCTACCCAACCCACCTGGCCTGCTGCTCCCCGCCCCCACCAGCCTGAACCTGGGTTTGCCGCACACACACACCCTGGATGATCCAGATCATAAGCAGTAAGCAGGAGGAAAACAAACTATATTTAAACTGGCAGTTGCTCCATAAACAAAGCTAAAAGACAAGTGACCCTTGGGAGAAAACAGTAGAAACACTGGTAAAGACGAAGTGTCATCCTCCACAATACACTAAAGTTTTAAAAGCAAGCAAAAGATCCAGAAAAGGTGATTCAAAAAAGAATAAATGGCAATGTCTCCTCCTCCCAAAACAAACAAAACAAGGTTCTTGTCCTCACTAATGTTAAAAATGTCATTAAAACCACAACAAGCCCTATCCAGTTTGACTCAGTGGTTGGAGCGTTGGTCCCCAGACTGAAGGGTCCTGGGTTTGATTCCGATCAAGGACATGTACCTTGGCTGCAAGGTCAATTCCTGGCCCAGGTCAGCATGGGAGCAGGAGGCAGCCAATTGATGTCACTCTCACACCGATGTTTCTCTCTTTCTCTCACTCTCTCTCCCTTCCACATCCTCTGGAAAGCAATGGAAAAAATATCCTCAGGTGAGGATTAAAAAAAACAAAAACAGAAAAACACACAAGATCTGATTTTTCTCCTATCAGATTGACAAAAATACTAGATAGTAATAATAGCCAAGGCTGGTGAAGGTATAGGGCAATGGACACTGCTGCTACACTTGAGTGTAGACTATATGATTCTGTCTTTATGAAGCTCACAAGGAGCCCACACTAATCTAAGCTGTTAGAGGTCAGGACAGTGTTAACCTCAGCAGGGGCTGGAAGGGGCTCCAGGCTTGCTGGCAACCGTCTGTTCCTGACCTGGGTGTGGGTTTGGCTGGCACGCTCCTGTGTGAAAATGCCTTGAACTATTATGAATCTTGCACTGTTCTGAGTGTATATTACACTTGAAGAAAAAGTTTACTAAAAAATAAAACAAAACCCCCAATAAGCATTCCGACTGTCTACAGAAGAAATAAATATTATGTAAATATTTCTCCAATAAAAAAAATGACATTGAGCTTTCTATGTGGAATACCAAGAAGAAAAGATGTCAGCGATATATTGTTAGGCATGAACAGAAAAATACATGCCACTTATATGTAATCTGATTCTTTTCTATTTAAAAAATTATATATGTATGTGTGTATGTAAGCAAACTTATATATTAAATTTATATATTATATATTATATATAAATTTTATATATATATATATGTTTATATATTATATATATAAATTTTGTACAGGCATAGAAAATGGCTGGGAAAAAATCCCCACTGTTAAAAGTCACTGTTCTTGGGGTTCCTTATTGGGCCCTCTAACGAAGCCCAGTAGGAAATTTAAGCTACAGCTGAGTGAGCTGGGCCTTCGCCTTTGTCAGATCCTAGCCCTGGTCAGCAGGCCAGAGGGGACTTAGGATCAGGATTTCTGGAAACACTGTGAGAGGTGAGCGGCCCCAGGACCCCTGAACAGCCAGGTCAAGGCCTGGAGGAGTGCATTTAAAGGCCCCTGCAGAGCAGGGGGAGGACAGAAGCAGCCCTGTCCTCACTGCCCCAGTGGTGGGGGGGAAGGGGAGAAGAGGGGACGCAGCCCTACCCAGGGACCCAATTTAGTTATCAGAGCCCTATGAGGTAGTTATGACTGTCTCCATTTCTAGATCGAGATGCCAAGGTTAAGTACGTTGCCCAAGGTCACACAGGTGGTAAATGGAACAGCCAGACCTTGAACCCAAATCTGTCTGAAGCTCGAGTTAGGAGCTCTGCACTGGGCTGGGGAGGGAGTGGGTGAAGATAACAGCGAGCCACAGGCTGCCCCAGGCAGACTCAGAAATCCAGTCCACAGGCCTTTGCAAGGCTCAGAGTCTCAGGAGCCCCCAACCTACCAGGAATCACAAAAGCAGGTTCTACCCAGTGCCTTCAGCCAGGCCACCCTTCTGGGGTCAGGTCTCTACTGCTAAATCTGGCTCCTGGGGCCACTCTGTTAACTCAGCACTGACACCTAGGGTTCCAGCTGCTGGCAGCCTAGAGGCGGCACCATCCAAAATAGATCCCAGGAGTGAGAGCCTGGTCAGTCCACTGTGCCACCCAACCCCCTAACCCCCACCTCCTCCTCCACCCCCTCACTTTCCCAGCTGCCTCCCCTGCCCTCTCCTCGCTGCCCCCCCAGCCCTTGGGTTCTGAGTCACTCTGGACATGAAGCCTGGCTATTGGAAAGAAAGAAAGGGTGGGGCAGCGGGCAGTGGTGGCTGAAACAGCCTGGGTCTTGGATTCAAGTCCCTGAAGTTTGAGCCAGATGTGACTTGTGACTTGGCTGACTGTCTTAAGCAGCTTAGAATAAGCTAATTCACTGATTGCCGGGGGTGGCAGGTCAGGGGCAGCAGTGGTCGGGAACCTACTGTGTGCCAGTTTTAATTAGTCCTTAAAACTGTGAAAGGTGAGTATTAGTGTCTCCATTTTATAGATAAAGAAGCTGAAGCCCAGAAGGGGAAGTAACTTGCCCAAGGTCACCCACAGCTAGGACTCTGAAACAAAGGAAGGCCTAGATTTTGAACCTGGCCCTGTTATAAGCTGTGTGGTCTTAAGAAAGTTACTTTACCTCTCTGAGCCTCAGTTTCCTCATCTGTAAGAATGATATTAAATTAACACCAACTTATAAAATTATTGTGAGAATTTAAAAAGGTAGTGTTGCCCTGGCCCATGTGGCTCCATTGGTTGAGCGTTGTCCCATATACCAAGAGGTCGCTGGTCAGGGCACATGCCTGGTTTTCGGTTCATTCCCCAGTAGGGGGTGGGCAGGAGGCAGCTGATCAATGTTGCACTCTCACATGGATATTTCTCTCTCCCTTTCTCCGTCTCTAAAATCAATAAAAAACATATTTAAAAAATAAAATAATAAAAGTGTGATGTTAAAATTCTTAGCATGATATTTGGTACAGAGAAGGTCCTCGGTTAATGTTATTACGATTAATTCAATGATCTAACCAATGAGAGGTTTCACTCCCTAAGAGTAGTGGGGCTAGGGAATTTTTAACCTTCTCAGATCAGCCTAAGAGGTATTCCTGAGAGAAGCAGCATTTCTGTCCCATTTTAGCCTGAGACCATGAGTTCACTGGGTGTGTGTGTGGTTGTGGTGGGGGCAGGTGCACGGGGTGGGGTGGTATTTGGGAGAAGATGGAACAACTGGGGTAGGGACAGTTGTCTCAGTCTGGTGTGGGGGGTGGTCAGGTCAGGTCTAAACATGGGCAGTCTTCCAGACCTCGTTCTCAGAGGATGTCCCAACAGCCTGCTGGGCACCTTGGATGATAAACAGGTTGTCACCCTCCAAGCCCCAAGTGAACCTGATAAATCCTGGCAAAGCTGAGGAGAAGAGAGAGGGCTCATCTATAAATACTCCATGACTCAGGCTCAGTGTTTATGGCTCTGTTGCTCTGGGGAGGTGTTCCAGCTCAGGGAGGAAGGTCTGAGGTCTCAGGCCTCCTGGTTCGCTCTTCTGGGACAAGCCTGGGGCCTGGGGCAGGCCCACCACGTAATGTCCAGTCCATTACAGGATTCCGAGAAAATGACTCCCCTCTCTGGGCTTCTTGTCATACAGGAAATGAACCACGTTGCTAATGGGCTGCGAAGCAGGATGTCCTGGTGGTTGGGCACACGCAGGTGTTTGGTACTGGAAAAATAGTGGGCTCAAGTCTCAATTTAATTTCTTAGCTAGCTATGTGGCTTTAAGCCAATCACTTCACTTTTCTGAATCTCAGTTTCCTGAACTATAAAATGGGGCAACAATGGAAGTACCGTCGTAGGAATGTCACCAAGAGAGCGCACATAAGGCACTTCCAGAGCAACCAGCGCGGAGCAGAGCCTCACTTAATGCCAGGTATTATTCCCAATGAAGCTGTTTAAAATGCTCTGAGGCTCTTTCGCTAAGGGCGGGCGGCAGCTGCTGTGTGGGATGCAGATAACTGCTGCTGGCCCAGGGAAAGTCCCCGTGCCTCTCCCCGTTTGTCGTGTTGCTGCCCAATGGCTCCCAGACCAACCGGCTGAGGGGAGGGTGGGAAGGATGGGGAGGTGTCCACCAGTGTGGCAGCAAGTACGTCCCCCAGGCCAAGCCCCTCACCTTGGCGCGCACCATCCCCCTGGGCCCTCCTACCAATTTCCTTTTGGTACAAAAGGAAAGGCCGGCTCTGTGGCAGCCAGACTGCGGCTCGAGGGAGGGATGAGATAGAGTCGGAATGCGGGGCGGCTGAGGGCTGCAGCCGCAGCGACTCCCCCCAAACGACCTGCTGGCGAACTCATCAGCCCAGGGGGGACAGAGTTGAAGGGTGGAACGCTCAATGACAGACATACTCGGTCCTCAGGATGGAGTCGTGCCCGACGGGGCACTGGCGGCCACCTTAGGAACTGGGGAGACCAAATTCTGAGCCTCCTCTGCACCCACGCGTTGCTGCACACACCGCAAAGCTGAAGGAGCCCAGACATTGGTTTTGGTTCAACTTCAAGAGAAAGCCTTGTTTGCAGTCCCGAAAAATGACAAGCTGGCAGCCACACCATTGTTGAACTATGTGACAATGCACCGGGATACAGACCCCTGACATCTGCTCTCCCTCGGCTTCTGAGCAGGTTCCATTTTAAGCACAATTGAATTCCTGCACGGCCAGGGAAAGAAGCCCTCTGTGGGCACAGCAGGAACCTGGGAGAAATGTTTTTCTCTCTTTCCCAGCCCCTAAGTTGCCACCTGCTTTCTACTGTTTGAATAGCAGAGCAGATAAGAACTAGAGAGTGGTGTAAACATATGTGATAATGTTTAATTTGCTTTTGTTTCCACTCACATGTTTTTTGTACATTAAAGAAAGTAGACTTCTTTCTATTTGTATTTTTTGAAATTTCATATTAAACTTATAAAATTCTTTTAAAAAATATTTTAAAAAATACTTTTAAAAGGGGATACTTGGGGATTTGGTTCCCTCCAGAAAGATATGTAGGGAGCCAGTGGTTACCCCAGACCTTTACCGACTCTTTGCTTCCAAAATATGAAGAGCCACGGTATGAAGGAAACAAGAGTTCCCAAGATTGGTAGGGCGAGGGTAAAACACTGTCATTCATCAAATGCCTACTGTGTGCTAGCTACTGTCACATCATCTCACTGACTCCCCAGCCACCAGCAAGGTATAACTCCCCTTTGTAGACCAGCAAACAAAGACCCAACGAAGTTAACTGAATGACAGAGCTGAGATTTGAATCCAGATCTGTGTGTCTCCAAAGAGCTTGTTGTGTGTGGCCCGCTGGCTGCTCCCCTGGTCTAGGAAGGTAACCAAAGGTGAGACAGAGGTGAGAGAAAGAAGGGAGAATCAAGGAGCTTGGCAACAGTCTGGGAGAGTGTAGAGAGATAGCAGGACAATTGGAACTAGGGAGCTGGTTGGGGAAGATACATGACTTGGAGGTGACTACTCTGTGGAGTCAGCCAGCAGACAGATGGGAAAGTGCAGCTGAATTTAGAAGATCAGCCTGAGATGGAAGGAAGAGTCCTTTGCTCAAGACTGTCTGACATGACTTCTGAAGACCCTCTTCTGCCTGACTTTAAATGCCTCTTTGCAGTACCCACCTCAAGACCTTTGCACACACTGTACGCTCTGCCTGGAGTAGTCTTCCCCTTCTCAACTGAGATGTTCCTTTTTCAAAGACACCTTGCAAACCGCTCCGTTTAAATAGGAACCCATCCCATTACTACTGGACTCAAAACCGATCTGATTCCTTCTTAATATATATCACAACCTATTATTGCTTTACTCAATTTCCTTGTCTGTTATCTGTCCCACCTCCCCCTCCCACTCCCACCCAAGAAAGTATCTCATCCATGAATGGAGGAATTAGATGGACCTGTTCACTGCTATATCTATAGTTCCTAGTATGTACTAGGAGCCTAGCAAATATTTGTGAAATGAATGAGTGATCCAGCCCCACCTATTTCCTAATATCCCCCCTTTCTTCTAATTCTCTGATCCATTAAGACTGATGTTTCCCTATTTCTCCATAACACTCTCCTCATTCCCCCTCCTATGTATCTTTACTTGGAATGCCCTGTCTCCTCTGCCCATTCAAATCCTGCCCAAGGCTTAGCTTCCATCGGATCTAATATGGGAAGCCCACTCACCCCTAGATCATGTGCCTTGTGATCAACCGACACAACTCTGCATGATAGCCCTGCTCCAAGCACCACTACTCATAGGTGACCTTGAGCAAGTCACTTCAGCTCTCTGGGTCCCATTTCACCTAGTTAATTCTCTCCTTGGGATGGCATCTAGGGAAATAATTCAAAAGCAGAGAAAAGCCATAAGTGATCAAAGATATACCCTGAGGTATTATTAAAAAATAGAAAAAAATTAAAACCACAAAAATGTTAAATGTTAATAATAATAAAAGGTACTGTTTAATGAGTGTGTGAACAGGCCAGGCAGTGAGCAAGGCATTAAGAGCTGTGGTTAAGTGCACAGGCTCCAGAGCCTCAGCTTTAGAACTTACTCTCTGTGATCTCAAGCCAATGACTTAACCTCAATGAGCCTCAGTTTCCTCATCTGTAAAATAGCGGTGATAAAGCTTCCTACCTCATAGGGCTTTTGTTGTTGTTATAAGCAAACCTTTTATTGACTTTAACCCAAATACAAAAAAATACACAAATAAGTGTACAGTTCAGTTTGATGAGTCTTCACAAAATAACTATGGTCATGTAATCAGCAAGCAAGGCAGTTCTGAGACTATAGGAGACAACACCTAGAAAGTACTGCTTGGAGCGCTGGTAATGGATGGCTGATGATACTTGTTCCTGTTTCATGGGCATCGTGCTAAGCACTTTACATGCATTATTTTTATTCATTCCTCACAGTAACCCTATGAGGTAGGCACTAATATTACTTTCATTTCAAATAAAGAAACTTAGATTCAGAGAAGTTAAATATAATGGCCAACATCAAAATTAGTAAATGACAGAGGTGAGAGAGGAACCCAAGTCTTTGGCCAAAACTCTCCTCTCAAGCCCTTTGATATACTGATTCCTCAAGATGTCTATTGCAGCATCAACTAATAAGTTAAAGAACTGGGTACTCAATGAATAACTTGGAGAGCTATCATCTTCTGAATTTTTGAGTCAATTAAAAAGTATTTATTGAGTACCTACTATGTGTCAGGCACTGTTGTAGGCACTGGTGGGAGAAGACAGACACAGGCATAAAGAAAGATGATTTCTGATGGTAATAAATGCTATTTTATCAAGAAAATAAAGCCTGGAGAGAAGCTTGCAATCAGGGGGACTGCTTTAGATATGACATTCAAGAGAGCCCCCCTAGGAGGGGACCTGAACGATGCGGAGGAGCCCGTTGTGTGGCAGCCAGTGGGAAGGCCAAGCATACTCTTGGCATGTTTAAGGAACAGATGGAATATTACGCATTCTAAAATATCGTTCTGAAAACTAAAACCTGGAAAAAAGTGAAATGAAAAAGGGCAAGATACACCAGGATGAGAGCTGCTCCGGTGCCCAGGCCTACCTTGTCCCGACCTTTACTAGAGAGACACAATTCTCAGAAGAGTAAAAGAGCTATTTTATTGAAGAGGAGGGATTGTGGGCAGTTTTTCAATTTTTTTCTGGCAAAAAAAATCTGCTGTTATCACATTATTGTTTCTGTCATTTTTTAAAAGCCAGAGGAAGAGGAGGAGGGTTCCAAGCATGTTGGAGCCTCAGGCAGACCAAATAATGCAGCTCTCTGGTTATACACGTGAGGCGGGTGTATCATCTCAGTGAACACGCTGTGCAAGCCCAAGCAAGTCACCCTTCCACTCTGGGCCAAATACTGAACATGCACGATATCGCAGTGCCTGGTATACCTGACAAAAGCAGGGTCCCTCTGCAAATGAAGGCAATGGCAAAGTAAAGCCTGTCTACTATTCACAGGTAAGAATTACTATGTAAGAATTACTCTTCTTAAAATAGCACAAAAAGAAACACTGAATCATTAATAAAGCTAAGGAGAATGAGATGACAAACCACAGAGTGGGAGAAAATATTTGCCAAAGACACACTTGATAGAGAACTGCTGTCCAACACATACAAAGAACTCTTAAAACTCCACAAGGAAATTAACAACCCAATTAAAACATGGGCAAAAGATCAGCTCACCCAAGGTACAAATGAAAAAGAAGCATATGAAAAGATGCTCAGCACCCTATGTTGTAAGGGAATTGCAAATTAAAACAATCAGATACCACCACACACCCATCAGAATGCCCCAAATTCGAAACACTGACAACCGAATGCAGGCAAGGATGTGAGCAGCAGGCCCGCCCACTCATCACCGGTGGGAATGCAGAGGGGTCCGGCCACTTTGGAAGACAGTTTGGCAATTTCTTACAAAGCTATGCATACTCTTACCACACAACACAGCAATCGTGCTCGTCGGTATTTACCCAAATGAGCTGAAAACTTACATCTACACAAAAACCTGCTCGTGAATGTTTATAGCAGCTTTACTCATAATTGCCAAAACTTGGAAGCAACCAAAATGCCCTTCAGTAGGTGAATGGGTAAGTAAACTATGGAACAAACATTAGTCAGCACTAAAAAAGAAATACAAATAAAATCTATCAAGCTACATAAAGACGAGGACATTTGTTTATTTTAAATATGTTTTTATTGACTTTTAGAGAGAGAGGGAGAGGGATAGACAGATAGATTGATGAGAGAGAAACATCGTCAATTGGCTGCCTCCTGCAGGCCCCCTACTGCGGATCAAGCCCACAACCCGGGCATGTGCCCTGACCGGGAACTGAACAGGTGACCACTTGGTTCTGGGTGGACACTCAACCACTGAGCCACACTGGTTGGGCAAGGAGGAAATTTAAAGGGATATTACTAACTGAAAAATAATCAATCTGGCCCCGGCAGAGTAGCTCAGTTGGTTAGAGAGTCATACCCATACGCCAAGATTGTGGGTTCTATCTCCAGCCAGGGTGCATACAGGAAGCAACCAATGCAAGTGGTAACGTAAGAAACATTCAAACCTGTGAAGAATTTTTGGGAGTTTATTTGAGCCAAACTGTCAACACCGTGCCAGGAAGCAGAATCTCAGTGGACCGGGAAAATGCTCTGAAGAATGGCAGTTTTGCACTTTGTTTTTTGTTGTTTTTTTAAGAGGAAAATAACATTTTTATTTATTATTTATTTATTTATTTATTTATTTATTTATTTATTTATTTATTTATTATTTAGTTATTTATCTTTAGTGTTGAAAGTATTACAGATGTCCCCCTTTTTCCCCATTGACCCCTTGTACCCTGTACCCACCCCCCACCCCAGGCCTTTACCACACTAGCATCTGTGTTCTATACATTGCAATCAAAAGAGGAGTGGCGCCCAGCCGGGCGTGGCTCAGCGGCTGAGCATCGACCTGGGATCCAGGAGATTGAGGTTCGATTCCCGTCAGGGCACATGCCCTGGCTGCGGGCAGCCGATCAATGACTCTCTCATCATTGATGTTTCTATCTCTCTCTCTCCCTCTCCCTTACTCTCTCTGAAATCCATAAAGATATATTAAAAAAAAGAAAAAAGAGGAGTGGGTTACCTGAAATCCATTGGTGACAGATTAGGGAGGCAGGAGAAAGCAAAGGGTGGGGTAGGGAGGACGGGACACAACCTCTGGGACTGGATAAAAAGTAAAATGATGGACACACACTTCTTTTACTTTGGTCGGTGCAGGACGGTTAACAGTCAACAATTAACTCAACAATAAAGGGATTTGTGGTCTCCACAGATCGGTGCCTGTGCTTTGATGGGTCTGGAAAAAGGAAAATTACTTTGACACTGTAAGGATGTTATTGTAGATGCCAAAAGACAATAGACAGGCTCAGTTAAGGTAAACATTGACCTTTGTCAGGGAAGATACCAGCCTAGGACATGACTACCCACCATAAACTGCTTTTTAGTTAAAAAGTTTCATCCTTTGTGGCTTAGGTCTCTGAGTTTGCAAGGCTGTCACGCAGGCCTGCCCTGAGCTGTCAGGTTAGCATGAGGCCCCTTTTCACCCACAAATGCATAAATAAGTGGAACTATAAGTTGGTGTTTCTCTCTCTTCCTCTCTATCTAAAATCAATAAAAAGAAAAAGAATCAATCGAAAAGCCTACATAATATATGATTCTAACCCTATGACATTCTGAAAAAGGCAAAAATACAGAGATGGTAGAAAGTTCAGTGGTTGCCAGGGGTTTGGGGAGAGGGAGAGATTAACAGGTGAAGCATAGGGAATTTTTAGGGCAGTGAAAATATTTTGTATGATACTTTACTGGTAGCTGCATGTCACTATACACTTGTCAAAACCCATGCACACACAGAGTGCACCATCATGTAAATTTTCGCCTTTGGGTGATAATGACCTGTCAATGCTGGTTTGTTGATTGTAACAAACGTACCACTCTGGTGCTGATGTTGATGGTGGGGGAAGCTGTGGGGGTTGGGAGGGGACCGGGGTATATTGGGACTCTCTGTACTTTCTGCTCAATTTTGCTGTGAACCTAAAATGCTCTAAAAAATAAAGGTGGTTTATTCTTTAAAATCAATATATGAAAACAAAGCAGCATTGTCTGGTATAATTGTTAGCTCGGGTGGGGAGTGGAAAATTCCTGGAAGATCTTTGTTCCTTGAGGTCTGCCACCACTGACACGGGAAGGAACAAGAAACCTCTCCTGTGTCAGAAGAAGAGGTTGGGCCACCAGCACCTGCTCTTTACTGGACATGTACTGCATGCGAGGTGTGCTTTACATGCAGGCTGAAAAAAACCTTCTTTTTTTTAAAAAAAATTTTCTTTCTTTCTTTCTTCTTTCTTTCTTTCTTTCTTTCTTTCTTTCTTTCTTTCTTTCTTTCTTTCTTTCTTTAAGAATAGTTTATTGATTTTTTTTTTTTTTTTTTTTTTTTTTTTAAGAGAGAGAGGGGAAGGGAGAGGGAGAGAAAGAGAAACATGGATAGGTTGCTTCCTGCACACCCCCTACCAGGGATGGAGCTGAAACCCCAGCATGTGCCCTTGACCAGGAATGGAACCAGCCACCTCCTGGTGCATGGGATGATGCCCAACCAACTGAGCCACACCAGGCAGGGCACAATTATTATTATGAACAGCTGGGGGAACGGAGGCAGAGGGATATAGACTTTCCCCAGACATCTGTCTATCTGAGCCCAGAGGCTGAGCTCTAAGCCACTGGGCAGGTTGGGGGCCTCCTTCTACCTTCAGCATTCCACCATTCCATGAATTTTTTTGTTTCTTCTGGGGGCCAAGTTGGGGAGCCCTGCTGATTTGGGTATTGGATCCCTGGAAGGACAGTGCTGTGCCCTTATGGGACTGAGAATTTGACTGCCTGGAGCTTGACTTCATGCAGGAATTTTGCACCTTCCCAGACCCTAGACTGCAGGTGGAGGGTGTCTGGCAGGAGAAGAGGGCCAGGCGCTGCCTGCTAGGCTGGGAAGGGCTGCTCCCAGAGAGGGAGGGCTCCTCCTCCAGCCCTCAGCCACCTTTTCCCTGGCCCCACCCTCTCCACCTCCTCTTCAGAATGGTAAATCCAAGAACTGGTGGGACCAGTGGGGTATTAATAACTGGACTCTGACGTTTGTGCTGAGGAATAGAGTGAAGAGATAAAATGGAGTCACTATAGTCTAGCTACTAAATTATAAAATCAAGTAGGTTGAGGCATGAAGAAACTATTCCATTCTTGTTTTAACTACCCTGGGAATTGAAGTTTTTCAACTGTTCAGTCCTGTATCAATGCCTGGATATAGATTAAATCTCCAGATAATCCTCTGATTCCCCCCTTGAAGGACTAGGGTATCCAGACCACCGACACCCATTATCTAGACTGTCATCTAGAGGATCACCATCTCCAACCAATCTAGAGGCTAAGCCTGCAGAGCTGATCTCATGAATGTACGTTTCACTATACTAACCCTCAGCTTTTTTCTTCTTTGGAACACTCTGGGTATTGCCTAGTTGTGCCTCCAGTTGGCAAACCCTAAGAATCTTTGAATAAATCTTTACTATTTATTTCTAGCCAAAGCCTCCTGCCTCTTTCTGAGTTCCGTCAACAGTGCTAATTAGAAAGGCATTCCCTCCTGGCAGCCAGGACGTCTGAATGCCTTTTCAGCCCCTCACTTCAAGCCTCTCATGTCCCTGGAGAGGACGGTGGCAGGATAATCATAATCAATGCTACCCTGTTTTGAGTTCTGTAGGGTGCCAGGCCACAGTGCCAAATGCATTGCTCACATTGTTGCATTCAGTCCTTTCAGGTACTTCTAGTATCTCCGCTTTATGTATGGGGAAATTGAGGCTTGTGAGAAGTCAAGTAACTTGCCCCAGGTCACACAGCAGGTGAACGGCTGGGCAGGAACTGAAATCCTATCTGCCAGCAGCACTGAGCCCTCCTTTGGGGGTAAGAGCCAAAAATAGGCAACCTGCTCAGGCCACAGTAAACACTGCGGCCCAATTCCTTTAACTTCCAGGAACAGAGTTGACTGGGATGGGCAGGGGATGGGGAGGAACTTCCAGGAAGCCACCTTTCCCATGGACAGCAGGACCCCGCCTATTGGCCCAGGCCTCATGACAGCCCCGGGGGGCAAAAAACGGGGCCAGCCTGGGAGAGGAGCCCTCCCCGGGCTTCTGGAGTGGGGAATCAGGTGACAGGAACATCTGCTCCTGCCCAGGGAAGACGCTGTCCTCCTTGGAGCTGGCCTTGACCCCTCTGCTCACTTCTTCTCTTCTGGTTCTGGTCCTCCACCCTCACTCACTTCTTCACTCCTTTAAGGTGCTTGACTATTTGGGGCCTCCCAGGAAACAGGGTCAATCACAGGGAGAGGAGCTTATGATCAGGGGCTTACGATCACAAAGGCCTTGAATTTAGGCTTCTGACATTAGCGTTTGAGGGGCAGTGTTCCTAGTGGTTAGACCTGCAGCCTCTTGAGCTAGGCTCTGCTGAGCCTCTCAGGTCACTTAGGGCTGTGTAGCTTTGGTGAGGTTCCTTAACATCTCTGTGCCTCAGTTTCCCCATCATAGACAGAATGGAAAGAAGACATTCATCAAAGAAACTAAAAAATCATCTCCTATCATCCCACCATTCAACACAACCACCCATACCATTTTACTCCATTTCTTTCTGATTTTTTTCCTGTCCACCTTTTTTACATTGTAATCATAGTGTATGCTTAAAAGGTGTACAACTTTGAGACTTTTTTCCATTTAACATTTTATCCTAAGCATTTTCTATAATTATTCTATAGGGTTTTTAAATGTATATCTTTATTGATTTCAGAGAGAGAGATAGGAACATCAATGATGAGTCATTGATCGGCTGCCTCCTGCACACCCCCAACTGGTGATAGAGCCCTCAACCCGGGCATGGAATGGAATCGGGATCTCCTGGATCCTAGGTGGTTGCTCAACCGCTGAGCCATGCCTGGCGGGGCTGTTCAGTGTTTTTATTCAGGGTCTACTATGCACCCAGCATTGTTCTGGGCTCTGGGTATATGACAGCCAGCAGAACAGACAAACTCCTTCAAACTCCTCTCCAGAAGCTTACAATTTACATTCAGTATTATTTTGTATTAGTTTCAGGTGTACAGCACAGTGTTTAGACAATCATATACTTTACAGAGTGGCCCCCTGATGTTTTAAGTACCCACCTGGCACTGTACATAGTTATTACACTATTATTGACTATGTTCCCTGTAAGAACTCATTCTTTTATGTTGAGGTCTCATTTACATACAGTAGAGAGCACAAACATGAAGTGTGTTTAGCGGATTTTTACAAATACATTCAACCCTGTAACTGCTTCCCAGATGGAGATACAGAACATTTCCATCACCCCAGAAGATTCCTTCACCTTCTCCCTCAATAACCACCCTTCTTCCCCCCAGCTGATCTCTGGCTTCTGTCAACATAGATTACTTTCACTTGTGTAAGAATCCCATCTGCTCTTTTGAGAATGCGTTTTTTAATTGCTACAGAATATTCTGTCCTATGGATGTATCGTTGGACACATATTTTGCTTTTAGTTTCTCTTGTTATCAATGGTGCTACAGCGAATGCCACATTCCTAATTATCTCCTTAGGCTAGACTCTCAGAAGTGAGACTGATGATTGAATCTTGGTAAATATTGACAGATTGCTTTCCTAAAAGGTTGTACAGCTCCACCAACAGGGAGGAACAAGCTGCGGGGACACAGCATAATTCGAGTCCAGCTCAGTCACCTGTATTCTTAGGCTGTTTTGGCTAGAATCCTCAGCGTACGATACTGTGGTGCAGCAGCGTGGCTCCATCGGAAATGTGACCGGCATGAGGACTCATGACAGGACCTCTCTTGGTCCTGAGTTTGAGACTCAGCTTTACAAGGTTAGAACTGTGCACAGCTGGTGAGAAGGAAGCACTGAGATGTGGAGAGAGGGCACTTATATTGAGCCCCACAGACTCCCACAGCTCTGGGTCCTTAAGGAAAATGAAGTTTGGTCCAGCATTCTTTGCCGATTTGTTCTTTCCACCCTAAACTTTCAAACCCCAGGCCCTGTGCAATCTCCCACATGCCCTTAAATCTTCTAGTTCTCCCCATCTGCCTGATCACAGCCTAGTCCAGATCACCATCCTCTCTCACCTAGACCTTCACAACTCACCTCCTCACATCCCTCTTGCCTACATTTGGTCCAATCTCCACCTGGCAGCTAAAAGTGATCTTTTAAACTGGAAACCTGATCATGTTGAAAATCTCTACTTAAAAACCCTTTGGTGATAAAAGAGTTTGGTGATGGAATGGATAAACAAAAATCAATGGATAAGTGGATACACAAAATGTGCTATTCAATGTGGGACAAAAGTAGGTTTACAGTTGTTTGTATGGAAAATAACACAGTAATAAATAATAATACCAGAATAAACTGTGTTTTGAATACTTACAACTGTAGACCCAACCTGTATATACACAATGGAAGATTAGTCAACCTTAAAAATAAATTCTAACACTTGCTAAAACATGAATGAACCTTGAAGAAACTGTACTAAATGAAAAAAGTCAGACACAAAAGGTCAAATATTGTGTCTGCTTATATGAGTTACCTACAACAGTCAAATATATAGAGACAGACAATAGAAATTGCCAGTGGGTAAGGGGAAGAGGGAATGAGGAGTTCTTGTTTAATGGATACACAGAGTTTCATTTCGGAAAGATGAAAGTTTTAGAGATGGATAGTGGTGATGGTTGCTACTGAACTCTGCACACATTTTTTATTAAACCAATAAATTTTATGTAACGTATATTTTGCCACAATTTTTTAAAAAACCCTCAACAACCCAATACTTTTATTTCAAAACCCATTAACATGGTCAACAAGACCTTACTAGATCTGCCCCTGCCTCATGTTGGGGTTTTAAGGCTGATCATCACACCTTTTCGCAAATCAGTTGGGATATCGACCTGTTAAGAAATAGAAATGGAAGATAGATGGAGAGAGAAAGGTATGGGTTTTATTATTGATAACATTGGGCTGGAGACAAGGCTTGCACCTATAGCCACAATGGAGCTTCTCAATACCTTCCTCCATCTGTTGCCTTTCCCCAAATCCTGACTTGAACTTCCAGCTCAGGCTTTGGTAAAGCAGCTGGGAATATATATTCCCTCCGCCTAGGGTGCTCTTCACTCCTCAGCTCTCTTGGCTATTTGCTATTCATCAGTCATTTCTTAGTGTTGGCGGCAGATATGTTGCTCATGCTCTGTTGACTGTGATTGTGAAAGGGAGGAGGGCACCTAATAGGAATAGGGCCATAGTTGTTTAATGATTACTCACCTTACTAACTATAGATAAGAAGTTTCCCTACAGACCCTGGGAAACTAAAGGATGAACTACAAGAAGAAAAACAGAACTGTAATAAGATAAGAGACACCTAGGGGGCTGGATGGGTCCATTGCTCAGAAAAGAAAATGTATTTTGAGAACAGACAAAAGACAAGATGTGCTTTGATTTGGTTGCTGTGCCTGGAGCCTGACCTCCCTCTGGGAGTTTGCCTCACAAATGCTGACCATTCTCAGGTTCCAGGAACTGGCTGAGCTGGGTTTTAACACCATTGAAAATTAACTACCTTGTTATTGGACTTCAAGATCCTGGAAGGAGACACCCAGACCACAGACCCTACAGCCATCCTCCCACCACCCCCTACCCCCTTGCAGGCAGCCTTTCTTCCTTACCCCTATATAATCAACCAGCTAGTAGAAGGAAGGCAGAGCAGATTTTATATGGACAAATCTTACTGCTCTCTCGCCCATATTGCCGGCATTACTGAAATAAATGCTCATATACGATTCAACCCTGTCTCTGCTTAATTGGCTCAAGTGGTGACAGGCAGCCCAGACCCATTGTGTCATGTTTCATTAGTATAAATGTCACATGCTCAGAAAGGCCTTCCATGATCCAAACGACCCATCCTACCTCCACTCCCTGCCTACTAACTGGTCTTGTGGCTCCTAAAGCTACTTCTTCCTAACACTTTCCACAACTTTATATAAGTGTCTCTTTCCTTGAGAAGGTAAGCTCCGTGAGAGCAGGCCCTCTGTGTGTTTTGCTCACTGTCCTGTGCATTGTAGGATGTTTAGCAATATCCTTGGTCTCTACCTTCTGGATGCTTGTAGCACCTCCTAGTTGTGATAACCAAAAGTGTCTCCAGACATTGACAGATGTCCCTTGAAAAGCAAAACTGCCCCATTTGAGAACCACTGACTTAACTGTGTGTTTAAGTGTCTAAAAGGGTATGATGTAGACTCCTCTAAAAGAATAGAGGAGATAAAAAATATAAGGAGATACCCTTCCCTAAAAAAAAACCAAAAGAACAAAAAAAAACCCACGAAAATCATCAGAGGGATGGTCAGCTCTGGGCAGAACTGTGAACTTTGACCTTACCTGTCCACCTTCCCTTTCTTAACTGGTTTCTTTTCTTTCATGACTCCTATTATTACTTAGAAAAAAATTAAGTTATCCAGAAAAAATTAATATTTGCATTCATGCTAAAGTGAGACAAGCAGTATACAAGTTACTAGAGAATGAAACATAAGCATTATGTGAACACTTCACTATATGTAAACCATATCTCAAAAAAGTTAATTAAAGAACACAGGCATTGTAATCAGTCCTGGGTTCAAGTTCCAATTCAGCTATTTCCTAGCTATGTAATTTTGGACAAGTCCTCTCACCTCTTAGAACCTCTGCTTTCTCAGTTGTAAAAGGGGAGTAATAAGAGTGCATACCTCACAGGATAACTGCAGAGTAAATGAGATCATGCACAGACAGCACTTTGCACTGTGTTTGACACAGTAGGTAATATGAATATTACTTCCTTTTATTTATATTACCTATTTACATTTATCTGCTGTTCATAGGTGAAATTGCTCTCTGATGATCTGCTTCCTGTGGATCCATTCTAATTAGAGGCATCTCCACTTGCCTTTTCCCATGTGACCCTTTGATCAGGTAGAAAAAGTAATGTCCAGAAACACCAATCTATGGGACTTAGAACATGGAAGCTTGGCTCCACCACTGACTTATTAGGAAATTAAATTACTGAGTCCCTCTGAGTCTGTTTCCTCAGCTGTAAAATGGTATGGTAATACTATTTACTTTGTAAGGTTCTTGAGAGATTTACAAATGATGTTACTCTTCTAGACAGGTCTGGGAATTCAGATCCGAGTAGGCTGAGGCAGCAGCTGCACTAATAGAACCTGCCACCAGGGAGCAGGATCGCTACATCCAAGTTCCCACCTAGTCAAGATATTTTTTGAGCGTTGGTTGTCCAACTTTTTATTTTGAAAAAATTCAAATGTACAAAAAAGTTGACTAGTATAACAAACCCCATGTTACCAGAACTAGGTTTCAACAACTACCAACATTCAACTGTCAACGTAAGAAACATTCAAACCTGTGAAGAATTTTTGTGAGTTTATTTGAGCCTGTTGACAAATTGCCCGGAAGCAAAATCTAGATTTTGCTCCAGAGAATGGTAGTTCTGCACTTTATTTTATACATTATAATGAAAAGAGATGATGCAAGCAAAGCAGGGGGAGAAGGGGGTTAGCCTCAGGGGCTGGAGAAAAGAAAAAATGAGAGACACACTTTTTACATAGGTGAGTACAGGATTGTTAACAGTCAACGATTAACCTGCTAAAACAATGAGAGGACTTATGGTCTCCACCTTGGTGCACTGGTTGCAACCAGTGGGGTCCGGACAAATGGGAATCACCCTGACATTCCAAAGGAATGTTATCATAGATGCAAAAAGAGAATAGACAAGCTTAGTTAAGGTAAAGATTGGCCTTTGTCAGGGAAGATACCAGCTTAGGACAGACTACCCACAAACTGCTTTTAGTTAAAAAAGTTTTAATTTCAGACCATCCTTTGTGGTTACTTTAGGTCTCTGAGTTTGCAAGGCTGCCATGCAGGCCTTCCTTGAGCTGTCAGGTTTGCACGTGGCGCCTTTTTGTCCACAGTACCAATCTTCCTCCCTCTTTTTGTTTGCTATGCTGCCTGTGGAGTATTTTAAAGCATATCCTGGACCTCATTTTTATGTTATCCATAATACATCACTGTGCAGTTTCATTTAAAAAAAAGGGGCGGGGGTGTATTTCTATAAGCACAGTGTCATTATCACACCTAACAAAGAACTATAATTCCTTAATCTATCAGTTCATATTAAAAATGCTGATTGTATAAAAAATGTCTTTTGACAGTTGGTTCACTTGAATCAGGATCCAAATGTTTTTGCGTTTGGTAAAGTCTTGACTTTTATGCTTTAACATTCTACCTTCCCTTTTTATTTTCACACCATGAATTTGTTGCTGGAACCAGGTCACTTGTCTTATAGAATTCCCACATTTTGAGTTACTCAAAATTGTGGTGATAGCCTGTCCCCCATATTTCTAGTAACTTAGTAATTAGATCTTGGCTTGATTGGGCTTAGATTCTTTTTTTTCTTCAGACAAGAATATTTCATGGAGAGCACCTGATGATTTTAAGGCTGGTTAGTGGGTTTGGGCTGTGTCAGCCTAAGCTCTCCATTACAAAGTTACCCAACAATTTTTCACCCAGTTGTTTTAGCATCACTTCAAGATCATTGCCTACACTCAGTATTCCATTAGGGCTTGTTTGTAAAATCATGCTTTTCTAATGCTATCTCTTCTGTGTTTATTGGTTGGAATCTTTTATAAAAATAACTTTTCCTGTGACCGATGTGCGATAGGCAGTTAGACAGACATCGTCCAGCAAAGACATTGGGCCAGGTATCAGTCACCAGGATGGAAAGCCCTGGATGCCTAGCAAAGGACAATTATAGGGTGGGACCTCACCCCAAAGGTGGCCTTTCCTCCCTTAGCATATCACTGTTCATGTGGTTTGGACCCCTGATCTTTCCTCCCTAAAGATAACATCTAGGCCTCAGTTGTATTTCAGCCTCAGGCCCAGAAAAGCAGCAAAGCCAAGCACAGCTGATCTCAGGGCAGCTGCATTGGATAATAACCCCCACCCTGGTGCCAACCAATCAGTGGACACGGAAACCCTGAAAGGACATACCTGGAAAACTACTCAATATTATAATGAGATCTTCCCCTGGGACTTCGAGTAAGATCTCCAGGCTTAAAACCCTTAGGAGGAGGACCCAGTGGGCTCTTCCTCCTGGGAGCATGCCAGCCAGCGCTGCTTTTCCCTCTCCCTTCCTTTCCCCCGCCCCCACCCCAGGCATGTTAGCATTCTCCAAGGGCCCTTCTTTTGCCTCTTATAACTTGTTTCCTGAGCCCAGTTCTTCTAGGAATTACTTCTTCCACCTCTGTAATTTTACCAAATAAATATTCTCTTGCAGTTTGGGTCTTGGATCTGAATTCTTTCCTAGCCAGAACCCAAGTACCAAGGTTGCTGAACCCAGGTCAGGTCTGATCCCCACCGGGCTAACACCCAGTGCCATTCCCACTGCCTACAACAGATGTTAACTAGACTTACTGCGATCATTTCACAATATATACATATTTCAAATCATTATGTGTACACCTGAAACTAATATGTTATATGTCAATTATACCTCAATTTTAAAAATATAACTTTATCTACTGTTTAGTTACCTAGAATGTAATCCAGTAAGGAAAGACCAGGAAAATGTTATATATTTCCCTTTATTTATCAACGTTCAGAGTAATTAGTTGATTCCCTATAAAACTCCAATAACAACAAATGTGTTTTCCTAAAATCATTAATGGATTTTTATATTTTTATGTTATAATCTATTAAAGTCATTTTTCTTTTAATGCTCAAATTGTTTCATTAATTTGAGCCAGTGAGGTCCCTTGTATTGGTTCCCCAGTCATTGCTATGTGACCCTAATAGCCTGATAGTTTCCTGGCTTCCAGGCACAAGATGCTCAAGCTCACCTTTCCTGCTCCAGATCTGAGTAGCCTTGATTTTCTTTAATTTTTCATTTTTTTAAATTGGAAAATGGTATTTAGAGACCAAATCTATGCACTATGGGTGTTCATCACTATTAGGCTGGTCATTGCTTCAAGGCAGAATTGAAAAATACATTTTAAAAACCCAAGTACCATACTTCATTCCACTACCTAATTCAGATCTAAGATAATTCTAAATGTCTTTAAAACTTGTAACTCTTTCTGATACATTGAAAATCTTGATTCCTAATGCCATTAACATAATGATTTATTTGCTTTATCCTAAAATATACCTATCAGTTTCAAAATAGCGACATCAATATTACCACTTAAAAAGAGACTAACAAATGCAATTTAATATTTCTATGCAGTTCTAGCTATCCTTAGTCTATATCCCATTAGGGAGATACAGTCAAAATACTTATAAAGCCACTTAAAATTATTTTCTCTGTGTAGTTATGCCACAAATCTGACATATAAATTGTTCATGTGTTTCCTTTTTTTTTTTTTTAAATATATCTTTATTGATTCCAGAGAGAGGAAGGGAGAGGGAGAGACAGAAACATCAATGATGAGAGATCGGCTGCCTCCTGAACACCCCTCACTGGGGATCAAACCCGAAACCTGGGCATGTGCCCTGACTGGGAATCAAACCATGATCTCCCGGATCATAGGTTAATGCTCAATCGCTGAGCCACGTCCGGCCAGGCATTTGTTTCCTTTTTAAAAAAATTTTTATGGAGTATTTTATTCTTTTTATTGACCTTTGTCTTACAAATATGCTAAATATTTATAGGGTTCCAAAATAGTAACTATATAATAAGGTAGATTCACAGAAGTTTCATTCTCATCCCCACCCCCTCCAATACACATAGTAAACCATTTTCAGAAGATTGAGACTATGGTTGATGAAAAAACACCTGTGGTACCTATATACAACGGAATATTACTCGGCCATAAAGAATGAAATTTGGTGCAATCTCCTTCCCAGGAGAGTACCCACACCTTTTCCTTCCCCTCTCCCTCTTTTTTTTGCTAATCCTCACCTGAGGATACTTTTTCCATTAACTTTTTAGAGAGAGTAGGAAGCCAGGGGAGACAGAGAGAGAGAAACATCGATGTGAGAGAGACACAAGATGGGTCACCTCCCACACATGTCTGGACTGGGGCTGGGGATCAAACCTGGAACCCAGGTACTGCAACCCAGGTATGTGCCCTTGACGGGGAATCAAACCTGAGACCTTTCAGTGCGAGGGCCGACCCTCTAACCATTGAGTCACACTGGCCAGGGCCCCTTCCTCCCCTTCTTCCCCCACAGGCGTGCATCTCCTAAACTCTACGGGACCCCATGAGGCTTGCAACCAGGGGAGCAATGGGTAGCTTGTCCAAGTCTAACCCCCTGAACCTGTCTCCAAGGCCCCCTTTTCTGTGACTTCCCAGTGAGCCAAAGCAGCCCCATCTAGACCCTCCTGCTGCTTTTTTCATTCTAAGCCCTTCCTTGTTTCACCGACCCCACCTTTAATAAATGTACTCTCAAAATAAAAATTAAAAAAAGAACTACATCTCACCATCTGCCACAGCACGGATAGCCATAGAGGGTACTATGCTAAGTGAAATCAGTCAGTCAGAGAAAACAAACCTCATATGATTTCACTTATATGTGGAATCTAAAGAACAGTATAAACAAACAAACAAAACAGAAACAGACTTATAGAGACCAGACTGATAATTGCCAGAGGGAATGGGGTTTGGAGGACTGGGTGAAAAAGGTTGAAGGGATTCTACAGATCCGTAGTCGGCATTTACAAGAGTCATGGGGATATAAAGTACAGCATAGGAAATATAGTCAATAATATTATAATAAATATGTATGATGCCTGTTGGGTACTGGGAATATCGGGGGAACACTTTATAAAGTATATGATTGTCTAATCACTATGCTTTACACCTGAAACTAATATAAAATAATCGTGAATATAAACCGTAATTGAAAAAAAAAGTTTTTAAGATTGGGGTTTATTCTTCCATTGTTTAACTTTTAAATATAAGCAATTAATGTAATTTACGTCCCCTGATTATGTACACAGAAGATACCATCTTATAAACACTATTATGCACCTTGCTTATTATACTTTATATGGACATCACTTCAAATTAGTGTTTACTAGTGTATAAGAAACCTTCCGCATATCTTTTTATTTTTCACTAAGAAAAATTAAACCTTATTTATTTTTTTAACCAGACCACTAGGAAAATATATCACAACCCCAAAACAGCAAACGGACAGGCTATATTATCAACAAGCTGGTAAAAAGACAAGGTCCTCACCAAAATGGTAAGGTGCCAGGGCTGGGGTAGGCACACTGCATGTTGCAAGAACTGCGTACCTTTTTACGGCTGCATAGCACTCTATCCTATGTACTATAATTTATTCAGCCAGTTCTTGACATGTGAGCAGTTTCCAATTTTTTGCTATAATAATGCCGTGATGAATAGACTTGTGCATACAGCTTTTTGTATTTTTGCCAATATATCACTTGGCTAGATTCCTAGAAGTTAAGGATCTAACCTGGAATTACTGGGTGAAAGAGTGAAAACATGTAACGTGGCTATATATTGCCAAATTTCCTTAATTAATCATTTTGCCTTCCCACTAGTATATGGTATTTTGGTACCTATCAGAGAAGGCTGCAGAGATGAATCACAGGCAAGGTTCCTGTCAAGAGTCCCAGGAACTCTAATTCCAGAAGACCTATGAACAAACACATAATGATATAATGTAATAAGTAGGGGCAGATTTACCCTGAAGCAAGTGAAATTTAAACTTCAGAGTCCTTCACTTAGAAACACTTTCCAAGACCCCAGCAATGGGCTTACAGGGCCATTTTTCCTAAAGAGGATATCCCAAATTGTTTAAGTTGCAGGCTCCACAAGTCCTGAATCCACCTCACAGACTCTAGATTCAGCCTGTTTTTGAGGGTTACGGGGCTGGATTTCCAGTCTCAGTTCTGCAGCCTGCTTGAAAGGGGGGGGGGGGGGGCTCCTGTACTTAATGACTGAGGCGTACAAAAGGAAAAGCCTCCTCTGGCCCAAAGAGATACCCACCCCCTGATTCTGATCAATTTACCCAAACAGGTAGAGCCTTCCATATTTTCCCCCTACTTTCAAGAGCAGAAACCAAGCCTTGGCTGACCTCAGTAGTCCCAGTAGAAAGGTGCAGACTGGTGCATGGCACTAAAGACAGAAGTCAGGAACAGATTACAGATTGGTTGGGTGTGTGTCTTGGTGGTGGAGGAGATGTTACACCACGGGAGTGGGTACTCAAACCAGGCACCCCCAGACACCTTTAGGTCAACAAGTCAGAGGTCTGTTTCCTCACTTTTGTAAAAATATAGTAATAAAACCTGCCCTTGTGGGGTTTGGTTAGGATTAGGCAAGATAATTTAAAGACCTAATCCAGTTCCATTCTCTAGAGAGGTCAATAAATGGAGGACAGAAAATAAAATGGGTAATTGGCCGATCCCTGAAGGTAGTGACGGATTCCTTGCACATTGTGCCTTAGACAGCAATGGGAGCAGGAACCACCACCTTACTGACAAACAGCAGGT
Source organism: Miniopterus natalensis (assembly GCF_054644295.1). Taxonomy (NCBI): domain Eukaryota; kingdom Metazoa; phylum Chordata; class Mammalia; order Chiroptera; family Miniopteridae; genus Miniopterus; species Miniopterus natalensis. The sequence continues at coordinate 14,248,632 of NC_142089.1, forward strand.
GCATAATAAGTGAAGAAGGGATGGACGTTTCTGGCGGATGCTTACTGATCTATGTAACCAACAGAATGACAGATTGGTTCTGGTCTCTGAGTAACTGACAACCCGGGGCTGTCTCCGGCGAATGCGCGCTGAGGCCTGACTGACGGCTGTCAGGTGGCACAATGACTGGGCTGTGGGGCCCGGGAGAGCGGCTGTTCTCGCTGTCAGTCCCGGACCCGCCGGCTCGGACCGCAGCCTCTCTCCCCGCGCCGGCTGGATCCCGACTCTCCACGAGCCCGCGGGTGAGGCTCCCGAGCGGGACATGCGCGGGCAGCAGCGGGCAGGTGCGGGCGCCACCGTCCCTTCCTCCTCGCGCCCGGTAGGGCGCCCCCGACTCACGGCGGCCGAGGTCCAGGAACAATGAGGCTCTGGCTTCTTTAAGGGAGATACCACCGCGCCGGCGGGGCAGGGGACGGCGCCTTCCCAGATGATCGCACCCAGCCCCGCGCCGCTGCCGCCTCGGCAACTGCACCTCCCGCAAACATGGCTCAGTGACTCTGACAAAAGGTGCAGCCTCCCTCCCGGCGGGGCGGACGCCAGGCCTCCCAGCTCGGACCGCGCCTCCCCGGGAGCCCGCCAAGGCGCTCCACGTCCAGCACGCACCCCGGGCCCGCTCGGAGGAAGATGCACCAGGCGTCCCACCCCAGCGACTCCCGCACACCTGTCCGCAGCTGGGTAGGTCGGCGGGGGAGCGGAGGGGGGAGGGGCGGCCGCGCCGAGCGCGCGCATCCCCGGGCCCGGACCCGCTGCCGACGACCAGCCTCCGGGCCCGGGCCGTGCGCGCCCGCTGCGGCTGGAGCACCACAGAGTCCCGAGCGTGGAGCGGTCGCCCCGCTCCCGGGCCTGGCCTCCCCTGCGTGGACGGACAGGAGTGGTGCGTGCCGAAGCGCGCGCACCGGCCGCGACTCCGGACTCCTGGAAACCAGCGGAGCGGAGAGGCGGCCGGTGGAGCGCCGGGCGCGCGCCCAATGGGGACGGCTCTGGGCGTCCCGGCTCCGCTACGGAAAGCCGGAGGGGGGCGGGGCCCGAGGCGGAGGGTGTGTGTCCGCGCAGCACGGGGGCGCGCGCCGGCCTCTGACTGGAGGCCGCGGCGGCGGAGGCGCGAGCTGCCCGATAATGGCGGCCTGCAGAGCCCGTGAGAGGGAGAAGCGGCGGCGGCTACCCTGAGGTAAAACGGCTCTTCAGCCTGGCAGAGAGGCCCTGCTGCAGAGCCGAGGGCCCTGCATGTGCCTCCCTCTCCAGGGGGCCTGTCGCAGACCTGTCAGTGGAGTCATCCCGGGGAAGGCCTGGCACTCCCCAGGCCTCCGGCCCGCACACCTCGGCCACCGGCCTCCTGTTATGCCCGTGGCCTCCTGGCAGGGGCTGCCAGCCCCGAGGGCTTCAAGGGCCTGGGGAGGATTCCCTCGGGGTTTCGTCCGGGAGCAGCTGAGGAGGGGGTGGGGTGATACTTGGCCAATGAGCTGGGCCCGGAACTGCCGCGTCTGGCTGCACCTCTGCCCTGCACTGGCCGTGCCCGGGCACCAGCAGGTGTATGGCCTGGCCGGCCCGCGTCCGAGCGCGGAGGGAATGAGTCCAGCGGGCGTGCGGGCCCGGGATGCCGACCTCGGTCACGGAGGTTGGCACAGGATGCATCACCTTGCTGTGTTTTGATCCAGATCGCTGGGATTTCATAAACGCCCGCCCTCCCCCTCCAGGTGCTCGTTCGTCTGGGTCTATGGGACAGCTTCAAACACACAGGCACTTTGAGAGGGACGATAATTGGCAATCCGCGGAGAGCAGAAAAGAAAGTCTGTGTAGTTAGGGCAGAGGATTCTGGGCCAGGAAATCAGACACTAGGAAATACATGAGGAATTGGAAGGGTGGGTGTCCAATCAGAGGACATGGGACTAAGAAGCAATCTCAGAAGCTTTCGTTTTCTTTATTAGGTCGAGATACTTGTGGACTTAAAGTAGCTGTTCCCAATTTTTCAGGCTCAAGGGTCAGTAGCTTTTTGTTCCCTCAAACAAAGAGAGCCCCTTGATATGTAGGACAGTTTTTGTTGGTAAAAATGACCTAGATCTAAATAACTCTTGTTCAACAACAGAAAGGTAACCGTATTCTAAGTAGCTTCCTTTATTTTTAAAGGAACTTTTTTTCTCCACAAATTTTATTTTCATTTAGTTTGCAAGAAATAAGGAAGTAACATAAAATTAAAATAGGAACACATACATTTTGACTTAAACATTTTCAGTTTTATATGTGCTCCTGTTCGCTTTCAGTCCCTGAGCATAAGCCAGGTGTTTGTATTTCTAACTATGAGGGGTTTTAGCTTTTTGGTTTTGCTGTTTTATGACCTTTTATGTGTGTGTCAGCTTTAAAGAGAAGCTGGAATTTGTTTTTTCATGATCAGTAAGTGAGAATGCTGAATTTTTTTGTTTATTTTTAACAGTGACTATTGAAGCAGTTTGTGTAAGAGGCTATATAGTATAGTGGTTAAAATAGCAGATGTCAGAGCCAGGTCGCCTGGTTTCAAATCTCGGGTCCACCAGTTACAAGCTGACCTTGGGCATATTGCTTAAACTCTCCATGCTTTAGTTTTCTCATCTGTAAAATGACCATAATATTACCCACTTCGTAACATTATTATGAGGATTAAGTGGATTAATACATATATCTTTCAAAGAGCTGATATTCAGAATACAGAGTGGGGCAAAAGTAGGTTTACAGTTCTTTGTATGGAATATAATACAATAATTAATAAATAATAATACAAGAATAAACTTTGTTTCAAGTACTCACAACTGTAAACCTACTTTTGCTCCACCATGTATTAAAAAGTGCTTGGAACAGTTCCTGATACATGGTAAGTACTACATAAATGTTAGCCGCTTTACTGTTGTTATTAAAACATTTAGATTTGCCCAAGGTATAGCAAATATCTTTCAAGCATTGCAAACAGTGAGAGAAATGATAAATCATACATAAGAAATATAAGCCAGTAGACATGCTTAATTTTAATAGAGTACTTTGTTGATTTTTCCAGAAACCTTGACCTTGAAGATGGTGAGTAGCCAGCCAAAGTACGATCTAATACGGGAGGTAGGCCGAGGTAGTTACGGTGTTGTGTATGAAGCAGTCATCAGAAAGACCTCTGCACGGGTGGCAGTGAAGAAAATTCGATGCCATGCTCCTGAGAATGTTGAACTAGCCCTGCGCGAGTTCTGGGCCCTAAGCAGTATCAAGAGCCAACATCCAAATGTGATTCACTTGGAGGAATGCATCCTACAAAAAGATGGAATGGTGCAAAAGATGTCCCATGGCTCTAATTCTTCTCTTTATTTACAGGTATGTGTAGTTGAATGGGAAGTAGAAATGATTTGCATGTAGCTTTGGTGAGCAGTAAGAGGAATGAAAGAGTCAGATGAACTACTTTTGAATGCAGGTGTTTATATAATTAGGAGTAGATAGGGGTTTGCCAAGAATTGAGTAGATGTTTGCTTTAAAACAAGGTTTTATTTAAGCCTGTGATGCAAATACCTAAAAATAACATAAACCACCTGTTATGCCATGATACTTGCCAATCTGCATAGAAATGGGGCAACATAGGAGCTAGACAAGTGATCAAGACTAGAGCCTAATAAGTTTACTTATTTGAAATCAAATTTTTTTTTAACTGAAGACAGAAGAAAAGGAAAAACTCCACAACCAATAGCAGCACCATAGGTAATTGGACACTGGTTTGAACATAAGCCTCTGCTGTTTTAGAGGGTTGTATGGTTTCTTAACCATTTAATTCCACTTAATTTTCTTGAAGTATGTGGCTTAGCACCTGAATGTTAGTAACAGTGCTAAAGCTAACATTTAGGTTCCTGCTTAGTTCCATGCTGTGTGCTAAGCGCTTTAAAGACAGTTGTTCAGAACAATACTATGAGGAAAGTACTATTATTATCTATATTAGAAACGAAGAAACTGAGGCTTAGCATACATAATGAATCTATCCAAAGTCACATAGCTGGCAGGTAGCAGAATTGGGACCTAAATGTAGGACTATCTGACAGCAAAAAACTTGTGCTCTCTTAACCTCCAAATTACTCTCTTGCCTCCACTTACTCTTGTAGACCTGGGAAAAGCATTAACATAGGAAAACAGAAAAGGTTAGGTTTTTTTAGGTTGGCTTCTGCCCTAGAGCAAAATCTCTAGTAGCTCTATACTCCGTAAAAAGAAAAGATTCTTAAGACACAGCTAGTTAAAGGCCAGAGCAAAATTTCTTAAGTCCAGTCGTTCTTGGGAAAGGAAACAATTTCCCATGAGTGTCTAAATTCAGAATTTACCGTCAGGCTACGAAAATCTGTTTTTAAAACAACAAAGGCTTACGGACTAGAAACAATAAAAAAAAAACAAAACACCAATACCTGTATGTATAATTAGGCATTTGCAAGTTTCATTGTATGGTGAACAAATATCAGTCTTGAGAATTTAATTTACGTTGCAGTTTAACATGCTATGCCCTGAAGTTTTCTCTCCTAAGACTAAATATAAAACACAACTATTTTGCCTTTATTTGTTTATTTTTCTAAAAGTACTTATTTTGTAAGTTGCACTCAAAACATCAGAAACATTCTTACCACTACATTTGCTCTTAAAAGTGTATAGAACCTTACTGAACTTTGCATCGAATTTTGGAGACAAGATGCATAATCTTTTTCCAAAAGACATTTGAACATATGACTTAATATGGTATGGTATCCTTAAGTCCAGATCAAGCAAGCTGTATAGTAACTAGGCATTAGCTGGTCTTTCAAGGCTTTAAGATGTAAGTACTTCCAGACTTGATTCAGTGATTTTTTTAATTGATCTTAGATAGAGGAAGGGAGGGGGAGAGAGAAAGAAATAAGGATCCGTTGCCTCCTGCAAGCACCCTGACCGAGGATCAAACCCGCAACCTGGGTATGTGCCCTGACGGGAAATTGAACCCACCACCTTTTGGTGTACAGGATGATGCTCCAACCAACTGAGCCACACTGGCCAGAGGCAGTGATTTTTTTTTAATCTAAAGCTCCTTTTTGTTTAGTAATCTCTTTCCTCTTAAAGCTTAATAGACCTGTGTTTGATGTGTGGCACTTTTTGTTAGGTGTACAACCTTGAATAAATAACTTAACTTTTCCCAGCACCTGTATCTTTCTATGTAAAATAGGAATAATAATTTCTACCTTCCATGAGAGTTGCCAAAATTAGAGGTGATGCAGATACAATAGGAAGTACTCAGTGCTAGGTAGCTCTATTAAAATTGTCTTTTCTATAGATTTGTTTAGTTAACCAGATATTCATCAACACATTTAGCTTCTTTAAATTTACATCTAATAAAGACAACCAGTATTTATATCTGGTAAGGACAATTAAATCTAGAGTGTGACCACGGAGTCCCTATGCATATAGTCTTTTCAATTCTCTATACAAATTTTTTGTTTTCCTCCATGTTTTTCCAGATAGCTTCTTTGTTGTCTGTTGGAATCATTAAATCAGTTCCTGATAGCTAAACACTTCACCTAGAAGAAAATGTAAAACAAGTAATTAACAGAGGACACATCTCATACATAGGAACTTAGTGGCCACTTTGCATACCTGTGTAAGTGTCATGAGTGAGAAGTACAGGATGATACAGTAGCATATAATAGGGAACCTGACATCCTGGGGTTCAGGAATTACTAACTGTTTTAACTAAAACTTGTAGGGTGAAGAGGAATTAGCCAGGTGAGTAAGAAAACTACCCAGGCAGAAAGAACCGTACATACAAATGTATTGAAGCAAAAAGTATGACACGTTCTAAGAACTGAAAGAAGACAGATAGTAAGACTGTATTGTTTAGGATGAGTTGTTTTAGATGAGGTTAGAAAGCTCAGCAGGGGTCAGAGGACACAGAGGCCCCTGTTAAAGAGCTTAGACTACTATCCTAAGAGAACAGGAAAGCTATTGAAGGACTTTAGGCAAGAGAACCAGGGGCTAACATCCTCTACACAGGAAATAAGCAAATTGGGCTCTATTGCTGTAGTTCTCAACCAGAGGACTACAAACTATAGCCCTAGGCCAGCTTTTGTATGGCTTAAACCCTAAAGGTAGTATTTACATTTTGAAGAGTTTTAAAAAAATAAAAGGAAAAGAAGAGACCCCTTATGTGGTTAGTCAAACCTAAAATATGTATTTACTGTCTGGCCTTACTCTAAACCATTCCTTGAATGCTGGGACTCTGCACTGCTCAAACTATTTAGGAAGTTTGCTTTTGAAAGTAAAGGCAGAAAAGAGAGTAAATGAAGTAAGAGTGATGGTGCTGGCCTTTAATCTCAGCATATTTAGTGACAGTGCACCTGGGGTAAATAACTGTGATCTGTACCTTTCTATTCTTTCATTTTCTGTCTTCACTAGCAAACATTTGCAACAAGGAAAATGCATGCACAGAAGACATCTGCAGACTGTTGCAATTACTGTTGTTTGCCATGGGGGGAGAGAGCATGGAGAGGTGTTCTGCCCACCAAAATGACAGGAGGAAGTACCAGTAGATTTTAATGTAAAATTAGCAGTTCACTTACTCTTCAACAACTCTTTGGCTTCCCTACTGAGTTTCTATTAAACCCATGGGTCTGGAGAGGACACATAGGACAAATGCTTTCAAAGCACTCTATGTCTGTATTTTAGAATGGTAGTTCATATTCAGTGAAGTAATTAATATTCTTGAATTTCAGGTAATAGAGTTATAATTAGATAATAACAAATAAAACAATGATTCCAGATTTCAGCTTGTATCAAAGAAATATACAAACTCAGATTTGAATTTTTATATCAAAATGCAAATATGATTTTTATAAATTGGATTTTTAGAAGCCATCCAGTGATAGAGATAGCCAGCATATTTGCATTCTGGCTGTAAAAGTGTATGAAGTAATGGTATCAGTCTTTTTTCATCAGTGACTACAGGAGCACTTTATTTCTGTAAAAACTAGTTGTTCCTTGATCATTTTTCTCTCAACTTCTCAGATGATGTTGATAGTTGTGCATGTGCAATGAGTAAGAAGAATATTTCAGGCAGTTTCATTTAATAGAATTTCCTAATTGACATTTATATCCCAGCTGGCAATCTCCCAGGGCCTAAGAGATGAAATTTCAATTTTTTCATGGAACTATTAGCTAAGTGGGTAGAGTTCAACTCCATTGACACATGCAGAAAATGTACGGCTAGCTGGGCACTTTTCAAAATAAAGCTATTTTTAAATAAGTTTATACCTCTTGACTTGGAGATTTGGTGTGTGTTCATTAGGGACAAAGTGACAGTTTGAAGTACTGAAGTTTAAAATAAAATTCACATATGAAAACACTGACCAAATAAAATATTTACAGAATACCCATGTAAAATTAGAGACTAACTTAACCAGTTATTTTTTTTTCTATAGCTGAATGGTATAAACTGTGCAGATGATCATAATCTGTTTTCTTTTCCTTATAGCTTGTAGAGACTTCGTTAAAAGGAGAAATTGCCTTTGATCCCAGAAGCGCCTATTACTTGTGGTTTGTGATGGATTTTTGTGACGGAGGAGATATGAATGAATATCTGTTGTCCAGGAAACCCAATCGTAAAACTAACACCAGCTTCATGCTTCAGCTGAGCAGTGCCCTGGCTTTCTTGCATAAAAACCAGATCATCCACCGAGATCTTAAACCTGATAACATCTTGATTTCTCAAAGCAGGTTGGATACCAGTGACTTGGAACCCACACTGAAAGTGGCTGATTTTGGTCTAAGTAAAGTGTGTTCAGCCTCTGGGCAGAACCCAGAAGAACCTGTCAGTGTAAACAAGTGTTTCCTTTCCACAGCCTGTGGAACAGATTTCTACATGGCTCCTGAAGTGTGGGAGGGACATTATACAGCAAAAGCTGACATCTTTGCTCTGGGGATTATCATCTGGGCAATGCTGGAAAGGATCACATTTATAGACACAGAGACAAAGAAAGAACTCTTGGGGAGTTATGTGAAACAAGGAACTGAGATTGTGCCTGTTGGGGAGGCGCTTCTGGAAAATCCCAAAATGGAACTTCTTATTCCTGTGAAGAAAAAGTCTATGAATGGGCGAATGAAACAACTGATTAAGGAAATGTTGGCTGCAAACCCTCAGGATCGTCCAGATGCTTTTGAACTAGAACTCAGATTAGTACAAATTGCATTTAAAGATAGCAGCTGGGAAACGTGACACCTATTACTTGCAAATATCTTGGATGATATGCTGCTTCTGTTTTAACAGTGATGCAACATAATGTGGCTGAAAAAGAATATAAAAAGCTGAACTCCACCTTCTAAGGGTTTAGAATTTATTGTGGGGTGTTTTTTTCCTCATTTTTCTTAAGTCCAAGCTGGCCATTTTGTTTGTATGTTTTAAATGTATTACCAATGTGGGTGTAAATTTTTTTTTAAATAATCATTGGTAGAAGTTTGGCAGGAAAATTCTCTAAGAGCCAAGAAGAAAAGAGAGTCCAGTTTTCTGGAAATATGTCTCTAAGCATTTTAGACATTCCTTGTCAGTATTAGGAATTTCCATGGAAGAAGAGGTTTGCGTGCTGGTAATGCAACCTTTGAAGCTTTGTAAAGGAAGCATATATGTATATATTTATGTATATGTAAGTATGTGAATGTGTGCATTTTGCATTCCATATGAAGAAAATGCCACCTCTGTTTAAATTATTTAATGTAGGTTTGGGTTTTTGAGATTTGCTGGTGAAATCAGTGATGAAAAATAAAAAGTATCTTCCTTCATCTTCTTACCCTGTCCCTCCCTCTAATGAAGTCATATTAAGTTTTTTATTTTTATAATTATACATTTTTTTAAGGCATCATTTTGGAGGGCCTAAAATAATCTGATTAAACATAAGTGAAATTAAGTTATCCAGAGTTGCCGAAGTTTGAGCTCTCCAGTGCCCTATAGCTGCAGCAGTAGAATTAGCTAGGCAGTCTTATGTAGCAGGTTGGCAAGGATATTGATGATTCAGTCATACCTTCTTTAGGTAACCAAGCATTCAATTAACCAATTAAACCACTACATGAGGACATGTCTGCACTTGAGCATCTGCAATCTGAACACAGGATTCTTCTGTTTCTGAAATCATTGCTATATGTATGTACTATAGTACTTGATATATTAATTTTTTATTTTAAGAATTTGTCTAAGCCTCAGCATAAAATTGAAGAAACCAAATGAGCTCTATTCTCACATTACCTGCCCTGATAGGGGTTGTTTCTTGTTTCATCACTGGAATTCCTTTCATTTTGGTACTAATGCTGTTTTCTTTTGTCTAATTTGACACAGTAATAGTAATGATATAGTTGTATTAACTGTGGATCACCTTTTTCTAACGGAGATACCTATATAGTTTGGCAAATGGATAATGTATCCACTATATCTTTCAGGTAGAAAAGTTATAGATTTTATACAATCACTTGATATGGTCTGTGTCAAAACCAGTAGACCATTATTCCTCTTGAAGTCAGTTTGATTTTAACTCTACATGGTTGTCTCCAGTTTGTTTTTCTGTAAATGCAGATAGTTAATATCTAAGGAAAGGTTTTCCTAAAACAGAACATTATTAGCCTTTAAGGTTAGAGAGACCTTAAGACCATTGTATCTACGTTGATCTTTATAAAGCACTAGAATCTTTGGTCAAAATTATTTTTAAAACTTAAAATACTGAAATCATTGGTAGTTTGCATAGTCTCTTCAGATGTTCCTTTTGAACTTCCACAACTTTTGGAATATCGCTATCACAATTTTTTCTTATTTAAAATGTGTTCAGGGGACTATAGAAGGTAAAAAAGCACAAAGAAATTAGAGTATATAAAATTCTGAACTACGTGTTACTTGATCTGGAAGTTTAAAACTTGGACTAAAAGGTTTTATTGAAATAAAGCCTTTTAAAATGAAAACAAAAAATCATATTTTAACATCACTTGCAAGATAATAAGAACAGTACACTGGCACCTCATAATTGACCCTCTGGATTAGTATAACATGGATCTGGCCAAGGGGATTGAATCACTGGAAGTAAAAAGCATCATTATAATGTCTGTCAATAACATGACAGATTCATGGTGATTCATTCAAGTGATGGTAGGCCAGACTTCATTTGCTCTTCAAATATCTATGTGCTTGGAGCCATCATTTCCTAAGTACATAGTTTTGGGTCCTGCTTCATGTGAAAGTTAATTATAATTTATTTTGAAAGATTTTTCCTGTGAGGTAAAATTCTTTCTTTCATTGGTAAGGGTGTGAAGTGATTGGGAAGTTTCTTCTGGAATTTTCTCAAGTCCTTTTATTCTAAAATAGCCTATGATACCAAGCAAAATGACAGTAAATTCTTTGTCTTTATTTGTTCTTTCAATCAGATATTTATTAAGTACCTATTGTATGCTCAGCACTAAAGGACAGTTGATAAAATGACAATTTTAAAATGCTATATAGCCACAGGTCTTTTCCAGCCAGGAGTAAGAAATACAAGATGATTAGCGATACTTGAAAATTCCTAGATATTTGCTAGAGGAAAAATGAAAGCAAGAATTTGTACACAGTGCCTTGCCCATAATAGGTACTCAATAAACAATTATTCTTCATAGAGTCTCTTGCCATGGTTTATAGTGTTTTATGAAATTTGTCTTAATTGAAAAAAGACCAAATATTTCAAATAAGCTTATAGGCAGCTGTGGCCAGTTAAAATATGGAGTTGTACAGTTAGTTCCTAGAATGTTATTTTGCACTAGTTGTCTCTTAGAAAGATGGGGTTCCTGTAGATTTTTTGGTGCTAAGGGATACTTTGTCATTATGATGAAGTAAGTGTTAAGTGTCAGATAAATAGCACACTGAATAGTTTTTTCTGCTGGTCTGTTTTTTCCTCTTTGTTGTTTTTAACTGTAAAATGTTTATCAGACTATTGTAGCAGCTACAGAATAATTCACCAGCATGACAGAATGGTCAAAAAATAAGTCATCAGCACTTCAAAAATGAAAGCAACTTTTGAAATTTTCTTTTTAAATTGTCAAATATATTTTATGAAGAATTTATAAAAGGGGGGAAATGATTGTAATTTATTGTTCATGACTGTTTTTTTTGTTGTTTTTTTTTTAAATAAAGTGAGTTTCAACAAAAAACCGTGAAAATTCTACATTACTGGTTTGGTGGCTCTCTGAGTAGTTCCATAGTGCTTTACTTCATGAATGTAACAGAGGGTATAAAATTTGAAACAATGTTATTTCCAGCCTTATCTGTTAATTAAACTTTCTATAATAGAAGCTATTGCTGAGAAAAGTATGACTGAATTATAAGAGTTCCTTTCAGCATTTTAAGTGCTCTTGGTTGTCCAGTGGAACAGCAAAGGAAAAACAGGAGACAGAAAACATTAACTTTACCTGCGATGTAGTGATGGGTAGGAAAGCAGGCATCAGGAACTGGCTGCTTCTGACTGCCACCCTTCCCTTGTGTAGCCTTTGTAAACAAACAAATTTTGCTTTGTATTTAAAGATTAATTTTTAAATTGAATCTTAAACTATAAGTATTTGTATTTACTAGCCTTTTTGTAACCCTTTGCAGTTTACTAAGTGACTTCACATGGTTTTTGCATATCTTTTCGATAGGTTTTACTTAAAATAAGTGCTGATTCGATGAGGAATGTTTTAGTAATAACACTAGTTAGCGGGGTAATGGTTTTACCCTAATGCAGAGTTTTAGTACCTAATCTCTGACCCCAGTTGAAGTTTCCTCTAACAACAAAGCTTTATCTTTCGCTCTAAAGTAATGACCCTTGGTTATTTCAGTCTTTTCTTTAAATTCAAATACTGCTGCTGTCTGTCGACCAATCATAGGTGTCTGCTCAAGTGCAATGTAATGACAGACAGTTGGTTTGTGGTTAGAGATAACTCCTGCTTGAGGGAGCCTACCGGCCACGCCTCTTGAGGGCAAAGTGCGTCTTTTAAAGCCAGTACTCGCCCTTTTGCAAAGATTTTTCATTGGTTAGAAGCGAATTTTTTTTTTTCCCCCCTTTGGTGTGTGTGTTTTTAAAATATGCCTGGGCTTTTGTTTGACTTCACAATTTCATTTCCTGTTCAGCCCTAGTATTTCAAGTTTAGCTTGTCCTGAACAGAGTTAGGCAACTTGCTATTGCCAAAGGCATCATGGTTTAGTAGCAGAAGCACATGCTTTGATGTAGCCAATCTTATATTGAATATTCGCTTTTGCAGATACCTACGTAATTAATGTGTGATATTGGACAAGGCACTTCATTCTGAGCCTTGGTTCCCCTATCTGTAAAGTGGAGATGATATTTACATTTTAGGGTTTTTGTAAGGGTCGGAGATAATACATATGTCAACGTGAGAAACATCAAATCTGTAGAGAATTTTTATGAGTTTATTTAAGCCAAACTGGACATATGCTGGGGAGCAAGATCTTCAATGCTCGAAGAGTAAGTTTTGCAGCTTCTTTTATGCATTTGAAATTAAGAAAGGGGTGTAAGGATGATTGGAGAAAACAGGATTGGGATTGGATTGTAGAACAGTTAACAAGATTATGTGCTCTCTTGAGGATTAATTAACCCCCTTTGAGAGGTGTTACTTCTGGTATTTCAAAGGTTCCTTAACCTAGATGCACAAGAACAATGGGCAGAGCTGGCTTAAAACCTTTCACTGAAAAAGTTATGTGTCTGGGACATGGCCATGACCTGCCCAGTTAGGAATTTATGATCAGATCACCCTGTGAGATTATTTTCCCATAGAATCCCTTTTATCCATGCACACACATGAAGTGCCTGACCTAGTATCTGGCCCATCAAGTTCTCAAATGATAGCCACTGCTCTTATTGTGCTCTGGTTCTGACAATATATTGAGTGAAGAAATGGATCCCCAATGAGTCAGTCTTCAGTTGTAGCTTCGATTCTTCTTGCCTTCGGAGAATCTGATGAAGGCATTACATACCCTCCTCAGGAAAATGTTTGCCTATAATTTCAGGGGATTTATGGAAGTCCACAAGGACCCCAAGTTAAGGCTCCACTGAGTACCTCTGTCCTAAAGCTCCTAAGTCAAAAGCAGGCCATACATAGGGAGACGTCTAGGGTACTTGTTCTGTTTCTTGATCTGGGGGCTGGTTAGACAGGTACATTTATATTGTAAAAATCCATCAAGCTGCACTTACAATTTATATACTTTCCTCTAGGCATGTATACTTCAGTAAAATTTTATTTTTAAAAAACATGAGCATTAGAACTGACACTACCTTTCAGTTATTAGCTGTATGACTTTCATGAGTTTCCTAACCTCTCAAGTCCATAGTTTCCCACGTGTATAAAATAGAAATAATACCTGACTCAGAGCATTGCGAAGATGAAATGGGATGATGCATGTATACATGCATGGCACACTTAACAAATGATTCTTCCCATTCTCTTTGGAGGACTCATAGGGAACGACTCTGAGCTGCCTTTACTGCTAACTTACACTCCCGATAGATAGCAGGTCTGCTTGTTTTTTAATTTAATTTAGCTCCTATTTTTCCACAATTATTTGAAAAATATCTTATATTCCTTTACCATAATGTCCTGCCTAGCTCTGTGCCCTATAGCCCTACACAGATATAGTTCTTAACTAACAGTCTTCTTAGTCCAGTTTTCTTTCTTCTTTTTATATCCTGATAACATGATTGATAATAATTCAGAATGTCTGCTCTCTTTCTGACATAGACTACCATGCCTAGAAATTTGGAGAGTACTAATAAGTACCAAACACTGGGCTGACATAGCATTTCTCCTAACTGCAGGCAGAAGGCAGGGAGAGTGTTAGCTGCCTGGTGAGGTTTGAGAGATGGCAGCGGAAGCATAGCTGCAAGCGGGGAGGGGGGAGAGCATGCAACAGTGGCTAAAACTCTGATAAGAATAGAGCTAGATTGCAGTGGTGCTCAATTCTGGATGCACATTAGAATTTTAACCTGGGAGGTTAAAAAAACAAAACCAAACTAATGACTTCTGCTTCTGGCCACTGTGGAGTAAGAGGGCCTAATTTCTCTTTCTACCTTAAACAACTAAAACAGCAGACGTTGGACATCTAGCAGTGCAGGACAGTGATCCCTGGGAGAAGGGAAGCAAATGAAGTAAGCCCTATGGTTGCCCCAGCTTACTTCCTGGAGAGAATTTTTAGGCTGCCCACAGAGAAGGGGTGCCTAAATGGAACCAGCAATCTCTGAGTTAGAGGCAGAATTTAGAGATCAAGGAGGCCAAGCCTACTACAGCTCATGGGGCAGACTATCAGAAAGAGAGAGGGGGTGGAGTGGGGGAGAGAGAGAGAGAGGGAGAGAGAGAGCTAAACAAAGAAAGAGCTCCAGACATTTCGGAGAGTTTTGTTCCAGACATCAGCTGAACACTGACCAGTACATGCTCGTGAGGAAAACTATCTGATTGCAGGAAAGACTGTCTCAGGGGATCAGGCAGAACAACCCTCAGAGCTTACACAGGGCTAGGAATAACTGATATTATTATAGAAATGTAATATCAATTCCAGAATGGAAAGATAAATATATCAGAACTCACCAAACTATATATTTAAATCTATGCATTTTACTTTACATCAATTATACTTCAATAAAGCCATTTAAAAAAAATTTTAAGATGCCCTGGATCCATCTCATAATAATTAAATGAGAATTTCAATAGGTAGGGCCCTCACATTAATATTTTTTGAGTATTAGTGATTCTAAGGTGAAAACAGGAATCGAAAAAGCATTGATCAGACTGTGGGATAGGTAGAAAATGTCATAGTGTAGTATCTTTTAGATTTGCTTACCTCCTACCAACCAGCAGCACAGGCCCCATTTCAGCACCCCGCCCCAAACTCGAGGCCCTACCTTTACCCTCAGACTCCTACCTCACGTTAGAACTTAGCTGTGTTTCTGAGAAACAGAAAGAAGAAGCAACATGTGAAATCACTACCAGGTATTTTACTCCAGGGCAGGGCTCCTTAAGCCAGAATTCAACAAAGGAAATCAGAGTTGTCAGTGGACAACTAGAATTAATAAGCAAAATTTTACATGTCTATGCATTTTTCCGTGGAGACAGTTCATAACTTTTCTCACATTCTTGGAAAGGTCCAAAAGATCTTTAAACCACTGTTTTCACTATTTTAAGAACCACTATTATAGTCACATAAAGAACCATTGCATGAAAACTCTGAGTGCAGGGTAAATGGAACAGATGTTGAAAGGCCAAGCATGAACACCAAAGGGACTGGGAAGCCAAATCACAGAGTAGCCCAAGGCAGGCTGGAGGTGACTGGGCATCAGCTGGCAAGTGCCCCTTCTTGTCTAGGTCTTCATGTCGGAGCACAGCCACCTGTGTCTGCAGGGACTCCGGTCCTTCTCCAGCTGCTCACACACTAAGCAGTCTGCTCCAGAGGTTTGACTATGAAAAGACCCAAAATGAAGTGAAACAAGAGAGAAAAGTAAATGCCCAACTTGCCTTTAACCCGCAGTAAAATAAACCCTGGTGCTCAGAAGGGAGAAGAGGTGAACATTTCTCATATCAGCTCTGGCCTTGGGAAGGGGCAAAATAAAATTCATGACTTACAAGCCAGCTCACTCATAAAATCTGGAGTCAAATCGCATCACTTATGCAATCCTAAAATCTTCAAGCAGAGAATTTAAAGCAGTATGGGTCGGTAGTATTGTCTATGAAGGAAGTCAACCTCAACGCAGGCCTCAAATAATTTCCACACATTTCTAAGCAATATGAGCAGCTCATGGTAAAAAATAACCAAACATACAAGGTAATAATGCCTCATGGGGCAGAACAAGTAGAACTGAGAAACAGTAGAAACAGACCTTCAAAGACACAGGAATTACCAAACACACAATATAAAATAACCTTGTTTAATATGTTTAAAGACATGAAAGAGAAGCTTGATACTATGTGGGAACTAGTAAATTTGAAAAAGAACCCAATACAATTTCTGAAAATAAAAAGATATGCTCATTGAATTGAAAACTCAGTAGACAAACTGGTCATTAGGTTAGAATTGTTGAGGTAGCCATTAGAAGGCAGAGCTTATAATTTCCAGATGAATAGGACAAGGGGAGAAATCAATTAAAAAAATGTTTAAAAGGGCGTGGCAGGAAGTATAATAAACATAAACATAAGATGACAGAGATAAATAAAAACATACTCATCTCAATAAATTAGCTAACACTCTCCAATTCAAAGATAAAGGATGTCAGACCAAATAAAAGAGTAAAATCGAGTGATATTTTGTTCATAAAAGACAGATGTAAAACGTAAGAACAAAGTTTGAAATAAGAAACACTGGGGGGGGGGGGTGAAATCGCTATGTTAAGGCAAAAAGAAGCACCATTAGAGATAAAGAGGCTCACTATATCATGATAAGGGCAATTCTCCAGCGAGAGAAGTGTCTAAATTGTTGTGCATCAAAGAGCGTCGCTTGGAAATGCTAGAGCGATCTGGACAAGCCTGCCGCCCCGTCGTGGGATGTTTTAACACACCTCTCCTAGTAACTGACAGATCAAATAAGCAAACAAAAATTCAGCAAGGACATGGGGGATTTGAACCTTACAATCTGAGTTCTATGTGTTCCAGCCATCTCTATGTCTATCCCCATAGCAATACTTCACTGACTTAATTACTGTGGAATTAAATGAATGAACCTTGGCACATAGCAAGTGCTTTATAGATGTCAGGGACAGCAGCAGCAGCCGCAGAACTAACCATGTGATTTTGGTGGAGCCACATCACCTCTGTGAGCCCCAGTTACCTTTTCTAAAAAGTGGCCATAATAGCGCTGGCCGGTGTGGCTCAGTTGGTTGGGTGTCACCCGGTGCACCTAAGGGTTACCAGTTCCATTCCTGGTCAGGGCACACACACACACAAAAAGTGACCATAATAATGAAGTATTTTTCCAAGTTGCCTTGCAAACCAAATGAAAAAATGTATGTGAAGATATTTCATAAACTACAGAAAAAAAGATATAAATGAAAGGAATTGCTGCTCTTACGGGTTAACTGGTATTACCAAGCACCAAGTGTCAAGATAAATAACTGTCACCAGGTGGGAGAGCAGAGCTAAGGCGCAGATCCTTGGGCTGCTGGAGCTGGGAGAAGGGAGCCGGGGGATAAAGGCACGTCGGGAAGGCTCCTTGAAGGGTAAAGCCTGCCCTCTGGTGGATGGGCCTGGACACCTTGTTCAAACAGTCGCTCTGGCGTTTTCTGGGCGTCCTTGGGTAAAACACTCCCCAGTCTGAGTCTCTACCTCCCCTCACTTCCACAGACTTGCTTCCTGTAGACATGATAGGATAGAGAGGGGTAATCTGGGGAACAAAATGATCGCGGTGGCCTGTGCCTCACGGTGCCAAGTTCACCTAATCTCACAGTCCTGTTAGGGGCAGATCCCACAATGTGTCGCTAAACAAGAGTCTCAATGGAGCAAGGTTTTCCCCCAAGGGACCTGGCCTCCAATGCCATCAGGACCTCAGGTCTGTGACTGGCTTAGATCTGGAAATTAGCCCAAAAGACTGAGATGCTCCATTGTGACAATAATTCGAGTTAGGCTTCCGACCATAAGACATGGAGGTTTTTCTGTAATATACCTCAATAATATTTCATAAACTGCTAATCTGTTTCATTCTTAGAGACACTCTTGATCAAAGATCCCTGCGAGTCAAAACATTCTGGTTATCATTTCATCCTACTGCACCTCCCCCCGCCTGGACTCTGGCAGGTCAGCTCTGGCCTCTGCTCCTCTAAGACTCCAACAGCCCCAGTGACATCAGGGAGCCCATCTCAGCGATGCCTTTTCCAATGTGCCCTTCCTGCAGAGGACATCCACCATAAGATTTTTCAAAGATACCGATGCTGCTTTCACTAATGCTTATATCAACACCTAGGTGAAGAACTGCCCTCTGAGCCCTCTTGGGGAATGTACTCAGTGGACTTAGGGAGTATATGCAATTTCATGTGATAAACCTTCTCCAGTATTCCTGTGTTCTCAGGCATTAGACAGATTAACCAAGGAAATGCTGGCATCTCAACCTCACTGACAGTACACAGGTCATTTTGAGTACTAGTTTTAGTCAACCCAATGAGCAAACTATTAGAGCCACTTTCAATGGCAAGAGGTAACACATTAAATCTAGAATCTCTAGTAAGGGTGCTCACATTAATAAAATCACTATGATCCAGTGTTATCTTCTTTTCTCCTTGACTTCACCCCAGATTTACTAAATTAGGTTCTCGGAGGGTAGAGTCCTGACATCTGTCTTGTTAACAAGCTCCCCAGGTAAATGTTATGTACCCAACTGGAATCCATCCAAGGAGTAGCATTTGGGAACCACCGGTCTAATCAGTGACTTGCTGCAGACCAACAGTGAGTTCCTAGCAAAGCCAGTACCAGAACTTTGGTCTTCTGACTCCTCATGGGAAATTCTACTGCTCTTCCAGGTCAGCTTTACAATAAACCTGAAGGTATCTGGTCAGCATACCTGAGAAATCAGTGTGAAGATGGATTAAAATGGTGAGCAAACCAAAGATGCACATGTTCAATGCCATAGGCACTGTGATGAAGGTAACCCTAGATTTGGTGTGTTTCCTTCTGATGTAGTTTGGTATAAATGACTGAAAAATCAACCCAACAGGGTTAAGTCAAAAGGAAATGTATTTACTCAAGAGTAAGGACCACATATAGGTTTGCTTCAGACATGACTAGAGGTAGAGGCTCCAGTCATCAAGGTTGGTTTACACTCTCACTCTCTGTTGACTCAGTCCTAGAGCACGCTGTCCTCTCAGTGCTCTGTCTTCCCAGGTTCTTGCACAGCAAGGACGAGAGAGAAGCTTTTTCTCAGATGTCCAGCAAGTCTCATTGGCTATAACTTGAGTTACATGTCCGTTTTTAAATGAAGTAGTAAGACCAGAGAAATGTGATAGGCTTTTGACCCAAGCCTAGGTCATGATGAGGAAGCTGACGATGACTGTGAAGAAGGTGACAGTTATAGTCCAGGGGTAGGATTAGGGTGTTGGTTATTCTGCCATGATGATGTCAGAATGGCACTTATAATACCACCATGGCCCAGGCCTCAAACTCCACCTTCTGTGGGAATTGCCCTCCTCGCGTATAAGTGTAGTTCCCCACAGTCAGGTAGGTTCAACGTGACATAGCACCTCCATGGCCATAGCTCAGTGCCACCCTTAGAATTTGCTAGAAGGACCCCTGCCCTTTAAAGGGCCCCTAATATAAAAAACACCCCAAAAGTCATTTATTGAAGACTACATGGGCATCTGTGACTCGGGACCCAGTGCTCAAAGCTGCACTGTA
The DNA here is from genome assembly GCF_054644295.1 of Miniopterus natalensis. NCBI lineage: Eukaryota > Metazoa > Chordata > Mammalia > Chiroptera > Miniopteridae > Miniopterus > Miniopterus natalensis. Next base: position 14,268,033 of record NC_142089.1, read on the forward strand.
TAAGCCATACCCCTCAACGTCTGCTCTCAGACCTAACACAGTTCAGCCCTAGCCAAACGAATGCTTCTCCCCACCTCTTGCCCTGTGTCCTCGAAATAAAAGACTGTATCCAAATGCCACCGTGGTTTGCGCTGCTGCTGACATTGCAGACATCCGCTGCGTGGAGTGCGGGGACGGCTCAGTGGTGAAAGCACTTAGGTAAGAGAAACGACAAATTAATTAACTTGTCAAATCCTTCCTCTCAGAGAGCATGAATGCTGTAGGTTCATGCACAAAACACTATTGCTAATATTTTAAACAAAAATAAAATTAAAAAACAAACAACAAAAACAACAATAAAAACAACACTATTGCTTCCCAGCAAGTGCCAAGCATCCACTTTCTTGCTTTACTTTGTGTTCCAATGTGTAGCATGGTATTTACAGTAGTAGTAGCAGATGATGGCTGAGGAATGTTCTGCAGTATTAAACAATATATTTTATTTTAAAATTTATAAATTAAGCCCGGCTGGTGTTGCTCAGTGGTTGAGCATCAACCTGTGAACCAAGAGGTGATGATTCTTCGAATCCCAGTCAGGGCACACGCCCGGGTTGCGGGCTCGATCTCCAGTAGGGGGCGCGCAGGAGGCAGCAGATCAGTGACTCTCCCTCTCCCTTCCTCTCTCTGAAATCAATAATAATAATAATAAAAAGCATATAAATTTGTAAATTAAGGCTAGGCATAATATGCAAGAAGCATGGTGCCAATTGCTTTAGGAGATGGTGAAAACTGTGACATGAGAAGTAGAGATTTACATGATACCATTAAAATATATTGTAATATTTTCTGTATTAATGATAACTTATCATATACACCCCACTTAAACGTTTGAACATGTTATGTAACATAAGTAGTTCATCCTTAAATGTAAATATTGCGTTAAGAATTTTATTTTCAATTCCAGTTGTTGCTACCTCAACAGAGCAGTTTCACCAAATTGAAATTTTAAAAAACTAAAAAAAAGAAAAAAAAATGGACTGAAGAGAGATTGTCTAATTAGGCATTTCCATTAGTAGAATACAAATTATGTGAAACCTTTAATTATAGCAACACAATTAGTAATTTTGCTGAAATCAAGGCAGGAAAAATAGATTTGATGGAATAAAGGTGTAATAACTTATGAATTGTTCCCACCTTTATTTATTTTCTTACTCGTTCAGTATTGCTGGCCCTTTAACAAAACACCCATACATGCTTACAATAATTCGATTGGGTCATCTTTGACATTTTGATAGCTTTCTCTGTGCAAAAGATCTAACCAATTCTCAGCGCGTCATCAGGAAGGTGCATTTGTCAGGAGAGGGGGCCAGTTCCCCCCCCCCCCCCGCATTCCATGAGAAATCCCTGTTTCTTTCCCAGCTGTTTCCCTATTTTACTAAGTCTAGACTGGATGTTTTTTGTTCCTTGTACTGAATCTAGAGGCATGCTGATCATGGAGATGTTGGTGAAGGTGTGGTGACAGAAGTGTAGGTGACGAGGGCTGGAGCCAGGACGGCCATGGGGGCTGCCCTCATTCCGACCCTTGCTTCCATCCTGCTCACGGAGCCAACCGAGCAAGCGATGCAGGAAGGCCAGCAGGTAGCAAGAGTGGCCTTGCCCCAGACAGGTACAATCGAGGTGGCAGGCGATTCAGGGGCTAAGAGCTGGGCTCTGGAGTCCCAGCTCTCCATCTACAAGCTGTGTGTCCTCAGGTGAGTCGCTTCACCTCTCTCTGCCTGTTTCCTCACCCACCTCACATAGGGTTTTGCCAGAAGCGAGTGAGATACTGAGAGGAAAGCACTTAGCACAGTGCCTAGCACTTAGTAAACAGTAGATACGGTTGGTTTTGTTACTGGAACACTAGGTTGTAAGCTCTGCAAGAACAGAAATCCTATTTTATTCAGACTGTTCATTAGGTGCTCAGGGGGGAAAATGGTTAGTGACATCTTCCTCTCACCCACCCCGCTGTCCCCTCCCCTCTCTGGCCACCCCTGCCCCTCCCTGAAGTGACTACTGGACAGTGGGTGCTGGGCACCTGGCTCTGCCCAGAGGCCGCCCCCTCAGAGGCAGAGCTGGAGCCAGGCTATTGTTGTGGCTGAAATTCTTTCCGAAACGGAAAGCCCTGAATGAGAGGATGGCCGTTCTAATCTCTCTGGGGACTCACACATGGCCAGTGGAGGGGGCTCCTCCTGTCTTGCCGGGGCAGTCCCGAAGCCCAGGGCCGAGCCCCTCCCTCTCTCACCCTGGGCTCCTCCTTGAGGCCCCTTCTCTCATTCTGAGCCTGCCTTTTCTCAGGGTCCCTATCACAAACCCCTCCCTTCTCTGCACCCCATCTTCTCTCTGTCCTTCTGAGGCCCCCACCCCCACCCCAGCAGCCCCTTCCCTAGCCTCTTGTCCCCACTGACACACTGGCTCCTGCTGTCCTCTTGGCCTATTGCTCTCACTATCCCTCCAACCTCCCAAACCTCCACCTCCCATCCCACCCCCATGAGAAACCCCTTCCAAGCCCAGATACCCTCTCCTCTCTGAAAGCTTCCTTGGACAGAACAAATACCCCCCCCCCCCCCACGTCCCCTGCTTTGTTCATCTCTGTCACAGCAGCACTGCTCTCACTTGAGTGGTGATCAGTCCTTCACGCCTCTGCCCCACCCCCACCCCCACCCCCACCCCCAAGCAGACTGAGCTCCCTGGGAGCAAAATCCATGTCTGACCCATCTACTGACCCCACGGCACAGAGCAGTGTTCAAAATGATTTCTTGACAGCAGCTGAGATTGAGACTGTGGGAATAGAAAAAAAAAATTTTTTAAGATTTAGGCCAGAGTTGCCAGGAAGGTGTTGGACGGCAAGAGCGAAGAGGCAGATTCATGTAACATTTTGAGCACCTTGAGGCACCAGGTGCTTTCTCTTTTCCGCCACCACTTCTTTGGGCCACACAAGAACTCCGTCATATCATTTCCATGTTACACAAAAGGAAATTCAGAGATGTTAAGTTCTTGCTCAAGGCCACACAGCCAGTGAGTGCTAGGCCACGATTAGGCTCAAAGGCAGGCAGAGGTGTGGATGGCTATGGCAAGGGCAGCTGGCTGGAGAGAGAGTCGACAGTTTCTCCTCTGTGACAATGTGGGTCTGGCGTCTGAGGCTGGATCTGAAGGGCCTCCCTGGCCCATCTCATTCCCGACACTGACCAGAGCTGCTTCTCCATTTCCCACCACCCTCTCCTAGAAGGAGCCAGCTCTGACTCAGGCCCATTCCCATCGAGCCTCAGGGATCCTTAGGGTGATTCGGGAATGAGCTTGGAAATAGGAAGGAAACATCTCTCAGATTTGGCCTCCCCCCAAGGTCCTGGCTCTAGGGCCGGAAGGAGCCACTTTAAGAATCTCCCTGGGGACCCATGACCAGAAACACAGATGAGCCGGTTCACAGCGAGTATGGCCAAGAGACAGGCAGGGCCGGCAGCTCAGCTCCACTCATTATGCCCCCATCTCCCGCTGACCCTCTCAGGGCTCTCTCACCAGGGAGCCAACCCTCCGGACCCCGCTCTACCAGTGTGGTAGAGGGTCTGTGCCCACTGCCATCCCAGACAGGGTACTGTCACCCCTCAGAGAGCAAGGCTCCTGGACCACCCTCCCACTCAGGCTCCTGAGGGCAGAGCTGGGTCTCTGCCTCTGATTGGAGGCTCTGAGGGTTGAGTCAGGGTCTCCCAGACCCCCCTGAAAGAGTACTCGGGCTGAGAGGCAGAGAGGCGGGGCTACTTCTAGTCACCTCGTCAGACCTGGGCTGCCCCAGGGTGGCACCTGTGTTCCCCTTGCTGTAGACCAGCATCTGTCTTGGGTCCCTAGAAAAGAGAAGAGAAAGGGGCCCTCCTGCCCTTCCACCCAACCCGGATGCTCCTTTAAGACCAAAGGGATGGGGGTTGTATCAGGAGTCAGACACAACAGCTCCCTCCCCCCTCCTTCACAGGCCAGGTTTCCTGCCATTGACAGCATCCCAGCTGGGCCCTGCCCAGGCTCCACGCTTAACCCCTTCGTGACCAGATCTCAGGGCTACTGTCCTGCACCCCCAACCTTCATCCATAAAATTGGAATAAAAGTACCCATTTCATTTGGTTGTTTTGAGAATTAAATGTGTTAATCATTTGTGTGAGGTATTCAGAACAGTGCCAAGCATCTGCTAATCTCTCAATAAAAGTGAGCTATTACTCCTAATCGTGTGAGCTTGGATCAGCCGTTTCACTTCTCTGAGGCTCAGTCTCTTCTGCTGTCAAATGGAAAAAACAATAAAACCTACCCCCCCCCCCCAAGACTGTCCCGGGATGAATTGTGATAAAGTACATGAAAGCATTTTGTAAAGTGTTGTAACAACACAATATGAAGCTATCATGGATAAAATAATAATCCCAATTAGGTAATAATAATAGTAATCCCAATTAGGTAATAAAAGTCTCTTACCAGGAGATGGGCCTTCTGGTTTTCAGACTCATTACCTTACTTGACAGGCAGAGGGTGCATTGGAAAGAGTGGATTTGGGGGTTGGGCTTGGGCAAGTCTCTCCCCTCTCTGATCCAGTTTCCCTACCCTTCTGGATGCCCTGTCTAGGGCCCTTGGGAGGGACAAAGGAGATCAGAGAGCATAGGTGTGAATGTGCTTTGCAAATCTTAAAAAGTGCTAGAAGGGAGGAAAAGGGATTTGTGGAAAGTGGCCAGCTAGAGGGGCGCAGGGACCCCTTGGCAGGAAAATTGGCCTTTGAGCTCTGGGCACTGCAGAGTTTACCCGCTAGGGAGAGGGGAAAAGCCCTCCTGATACCAGCACTGTAAGGACAGGGCTCCTCTTGAGACATGAGGTGCCATATATGGTGATGGAAGATGATTTGACTTTGGGTGGTGGGCACACAGTGCAATATACAGATCTTGTGACATAGAAACCGACACCTGAAACCTCTACGATCATATTAACCATTGTCACCCCAATAAATTTAATTTACAAAAAAGAAAGAGAAAGAAACGATGCCAGCTCTAGAAGTCCCCAAGTTGGGGCAGAGGAGGCAGGAGGCCAAAGGACCCAGGCTGGGCGCCAGAATCATCCCTTCATCACCCTCTTCCCAGCCAATCCCTTTGCTGTCAGAGGACTTTGGGCAGAGGCACCTCCAATGGGCTCCCAGCTGACCTTTGCGCCAAGACTTGCTGGGACAGGCTCACCCTGAACATTTGCAGCACCACTGTCCCCACCCGTAGGCTGCAGATTCCTGGCCTCACCCACATGGAGAGCAGGCTTAACATCGTCCACACACCCAGACCAGGACAGGTCTAAGCCTGCTACAGAGGGAAAAAGGCACAGTTATTAGAACCCTGCTCTGTCTTACCATCCCAACCAAGAGGATTTGCCAAGGCCGAGCAGAGGGGGCTGACCTTGTGTGAATAGCATGTCCCCACCCCAAGCCTCTGAAGGAAGGCTGGGAATCAGGAGAACTTGTTTGGGGTCCTGGCTGTGCCCCAAGCTCACTGTGCCTCCGTGCAAATCACTTACAGGGCCTTTGTGACCATCTATGAAATAAAGAACCTGAACTTTGTCCATAGGTCCTCTCCAACACTGAGACTGTGACCAGGAAGGAGTTAACAGAGGCCAGGCTCTAGGTCAGGAAGGCGAGGGTTAATCTGGGGGGGTGGAGGCTCTCTCAGCTTTTCCTGTGGAGAGTGAGGTTTGGCTGCCACCAAAGTTACTTCTAGTCCCTACTGTCCCTCCTGCCTTCAGTCTGGCCCTGCCCACGGAGCCCTGCATTCGGCCTCCCCACACAGAGGTGAGTGCATCCGGAGCCCAGCGCTGGGGTGGGAGGGTACCCAGGGACCCAAAGCCAGGGAGGCTGGCTCCAAGCCAACAGCACAGTCCCCCAGCCCTCATTTAGAGCAGGAGCCTTGGGCAAAGTTCGGACCACTAACCTCAGGACTGGGAGAAAGGGGGCAAAGGGATGTCTGCCAGGCATCTAGGGTGAGACATCTGTGGCTGAGCATCAAGGCCAACCCAGAAAGCAGGGAAGAGGCAGTGGACAGCAGACTATTTTGGTCCCTGTGTTTAGGGACTTTTTATAGCCTCTGCACTTGGGGCTAGGAAGAGGAGGAGGGGATGAGGGGAAGTGAGGGTATCCATGAGGTCAGATAAGCACAGTGCCCTCCTGGGACCTTGGAATCTGACCCATTCATTGCCTGGTATAGTCTGTGGGACGGAGGAAGGAGGGCACTGTCGGGCTCTCCTTGCTTCCTGGGTGTGTGTGTGTGTGTGAGCATGTGAGTGTGTGTGTGTGTAAAGCTAAGCAGGTTGCTCTGGGGTTGGTGGGGTTAGCAGGGTCTCTGCCCCACCGCCCATCTCTGGGGCTCCTCTTCCCCCATCCCTGACAAGTTCTGTTCCTTTGTTGTCTCCAGACTTGAGGTCCCCTGGGCCGCCAGAACTGATGTGTCCCTCCCAGCTGAATGGAGCATGGAGGGAGTAAGGGGGCAGGGATGGGATGGGGTGTGCTGAACGGTGTGGGTGGCCCGTTCTGTTACTGCCAAGGAAACTGTCAGCTCTTGATTTACAGCCCCTCCTGGCCCCTTTCCCCTGCAGAAGGGAGTTGGAGGAGAAGGGTCACGGGGTCTTGGGGATGAGAAGAGGGCAGGGACCCTGAGGGCAGATTTCTGGGAGCTCAGGTTTGGGGAAGAATTAGTAGAAGGAACATTTTTAGTGAGGCAAGGGGCCCATCTCCAACGGAAATTGCTTGGTTTTATATCAGCGGGAATACAAGAAAGAAAAAAGAGAGATGTTCTGATAGGCAAGTGAGAGATCCAATCTGAACCAGTTCTGGACTGCAAGGCAAGAGACCTAGGTTCCAGTCCGGGGGCCCCTAACTCTCAATAAGCCTTGAGCAAGCCCCGCCTCTCTGGGCCAGGGTCACCCACTATGAAATGGAAATGCAGTAGTAGATAAGGTGATGTTTACAGTTGGGCATTCTGAAATTCCCTTGGCAGGGGCAGAGAGTGGGTAGCAGGTAGCTGGCTGATGTGACCTGGTGACCACGGCCCTCTTTCTCAATGGCCCCGCTGGGCCTGGGCAGGGCCGTTGGCTGCAATTACTGGAGGCTCCTACCCTGTGGTTATATCCCTGACCTCGGTACTTGGGGGTGGGAAGGGTGGGCCCTGCTGGAGCCAGCCTGTGGCTGGGAAGCCTCCTTGTCTTGGACTCCAAGTTGCTGGGTTGGGAAGAGGTATTTTTTCCGGTTGAGGCCACTTTCGGGAATTGGGCTGGGGACCAGCCTCATTTCCTCTTCCAAGTGTCCTGCTTGTTGATGCTTGCTTAGCATGGTCCTGTAGCCAGAGTGTGGCAACCCTCAAAGGGGCATATGTTTCTGAGTGGCCAGGGACTCCCTGCCCAATGTCTTTGAGGAATGGGGTAAGGGAGGGCCTGAGCTTCTGCCCCTGGGCAGGCACAAGCTGACCCGGATGGGGGAGGGGTGGCTGGCTGATCCTATTCCCAGGAATGCCTGCCTGCTGGAGAAGAGCAGGGATATCTACTCCCCCCCCTGACCAATCCTCTTTCTCTTCAGGCCCCAGGGAGCCCCAGCCAATTGCTCTCAGCAACTAAACTAGCTGCCTAACTCAGGTGTCTTATGGGGCACTGTCCTGCCCAATTCTGCTAAGATGCTCCTGGCCTCCCCCTCCACCCCATCCAGGGGACGGACCCCCAGCGCGGTGGAGAGGCTGGAAGCCGACAAAGCCAAGTATGTCAAGACGCACCAGGTGATAGCGCGACGCCAGGAGCCCGCCCTGCGCGGGGGTCCAGGGCCGCTCACGCCGCACTCGTGCAATGAGCTGGGGGCCCCTGCGTCACCCAGGACGCCCAGGCCCGCCCGCCGGGGTAGCGGCAGGCGGCTGCCAAGGCCCGACTCCCTCATCTTCTACCGCCAGAAGCGGGACTGCAAGGCTTCGGTGAACAAAGAGAACGCCAAGGGCCAGGGGCTGGTGCGGCGCCTCTTCCTGGGCACCCCGCGAGACGCCTCCTCCAGCAGCCCGGTCCCAACGGAGCGACCTACGGCTCCCGGTGGTTGGACCGCGCCCCAAGATGCCCCGGAGGCGGCGGGAAAGCGGGCGCTGTGCCCCACGTGCTCGCTGCCCCTGTCGGAAAAGGAGCGCTTCTTCAACTACTGCGGCCTGGAACGCGCGCTGGTCGAGGTGCTGGGCGCAGAGCGCTTCTCTCCGCAGAGCTGGGGCGCCGACGCCAGCCCCCAGCCCGGAACGCCGCCGCCGCCCGGCTCCGGGGACGCCAGCGACTGGACATCCAGCGATGGCTGCGCGGATCCCTCGGATCACGCGGACGGCGGCGGCGGCGGCTCGGAGGCCGCGGGCTCGGCGCGCGACGGGCGCCCCCCGGTGTCGGTGTCGGTGGTGGAGCGCAACGCACGGGTCATCCAGTGGTTGTACCGCTGCCAGCGCGCCCGCGGCCCGCCGCGCGAGTCGGAGGTGTGACCGCGGCCGCTCGGGAGCCGGCTCCCGGGGAGTCTGGGGCCCGGGGAGGGCCACGGGGAGAGCGCGGGGCTGGACCCACGCCCTGCCTCTCACGCGCAGGTTGCCTTTTTGCAGGCCGGCTCCCCTCTGGCTCTTGGCTTCCCCAAGCAACCGTCGGGACAAAATGATTACACAGGCCCGTCCCAGTGCACAGAGCGGAGGTGCAGGAGGCCTCCTCCTGGCCCCTGTGGAGTCCGGGTCTGGGGAGTGAAGGCTGGGCTGAGAATTCAGAGAACCTGCTGAATAAAGTCAAAACGTTAAGCGAGTCGTGAGGTTGATGTAGAGGAAGGGGGTGGGGTGGATTTGCGAGTGTGTTTTGCGTGGATTTTGGAGTGTGGGTTCCAGGCTGATTGCGTGGCCCTCCCGGGGCGAGCACTTAATCTCTCTGGACGGCAGGTGCACCCCTCTGTGATAAAAATGTTTTTTTAATGGTCGTAAAGCTCATGGCAATGTGCCCGGCACACAGAAGTGCTCAATGAATGATAGATGCTATAATCACTACCCAACTGGTACTTACACTAAGATCCCATAGAGCCGGGAACCACGAAGAGCATGTTTAGGGGGTTCTTTCTAGAGCAGAGGGCAATGGGGGGGAGCTGCTTTAGAAACCTGGGGTGCACCGGAGCCTGAAAGGTCCCCATTCCTGGAGTTTTGTTGCCCCGTTTGGTTACTAGAATTGAGGACAACAAAGGAAGGGACCCTTCAAACCAGGATTTTGCCAACCGGCAGCCTCACCTCCTGCCGCTGTCTTCTTTCCCTCAAAGACACAGGAGGTCACCTGCCTTCCTCCCACGTCTGTATCTCTAAGTCTACGCTCACGGTCCTCCCTTTGCCTGGGCTACCTCTCCCTTCCTCTCTACTCATCCTTCTGAGATTATATATGTTCACTCTCCCTTAGGAACTCCTGAATTTTCCAGTCGGCCTCATCTCTGAGCTGTCAAGTACAGACCTGTATTTTGAGCCTCGATTGTGTGGGAGCCGCTCATAGTCTGAGTTCTCTTGTTAGTCTATGGCTCCTCCTACAGGAACAGCGCACGTAATAGGGCCCCAGGCAACGTCTGCCAAATTAAACAGCGCACACAATAGGGCCACAGGCAACGTCTGCCAAACTGAGGGAGGCTGGACAGAGCGAGTCTGTCCTCAGGGGTTCCCCAGCTTCCTGGAAAGTTGTGCCCTAAATCTAACACCATCTATCCTGATACCCCGGGTGTCCCTGGGCATTTTCTCCCGTGAGTTTGTGGGATAAGGAGGGAAGGATTTCTCCCCCTGCACCCCCACCCTGAGGTCGTCCACCTAAAAGCAGCTTTCGGGGCTGCCCAGACAAAAGCACGCGGTCGCACGGGCTGTCGGGCCAGGGCTTTAATGGAGGAGAGGAGAGGAGTGGGCGCCCGGTCCGGCCGTCGGCTAGTCACCTTTGGGCGCAGCCTTCATCCTCATCTCGGCCAGTTTGTGGGTAAGGAAGCCCCACTTGAAGTCGGCCGCCGCATCGGCCTCCCGCGGCTCGGGGCGCTCGGCGGCCTCCTCCGTGGCCTCCTCCCCGGCCTCGGGGTCCCGCTCCGGGGCGGGTTCGGCGCCGCGCAGCATGGACGCCGCGGCCGCCTGCTGCTGCTGCCACCTGCTGGCGAACGCGTCCCAGAATCCGAGCCCGCGCGGCTCCGCCGCCGCCGCCGCCGCCGCCGCCGCCTCCGCCTCCGGCTCGGCCTCCGCCTCCGCCTCCGCCTCCGCCGCCTGCGAGGCTGCCTGCGCCGCCAGCGGGCTGCGGGAGACAGCTGGGGTCAGAGACCCGCGGCGCGGTCCGGGAGGCCCCGTGCAGAGGAGGCGGGCCAAGGGACCGGCGATGCGTCCGGGGGAGCCCCGGCTGCTTCAGGGACCTGGAGGGGCCCAGGAGGCTGGGGCGGGTCAGGACCCGGAGGCCGGGGGCGCTCAGGCGCACCAGGGAAACGGGCGGAGGTGGGACGGGGCCTGGGGACTAGGGAGCGACTCCCGGCGAGGCCCGAGGACCGAAGCCGAAGGCGCGGCCTGGGAAGACGGGGCGGGACCCAACGATTCCGGGGAGCCGAGTGGGACCGGGAAGGGGCGATCCCGGGAGAGGGGCGGGCTCAGACTCTGGGAGCGACGGTCAGGAAAGCCGGGGGTGGACCCTGGGGAGAGGGGCGCGGCGGGACTGTGGTCAGGTTCTGGGATGGAGGTGAAGGACCAGGAACACGAGGGAACACGCGGGAAGGGCGGGTGGGACGACCGCCGGGGAAGGCTCAGGGGGGCGGGAGCAGGGAAATGTGCAGGGAAGGGCAATCTCGGAGCGCTGGTGCGGCTTGAGGGGGGCCCTACAAGAGCTGAGAGGGAGAGGAGATGAGAGCGGAGAGGAGAGATGGGCGGGTCAGGGCCCTAGAGGACAGAGGATACCGGAGTGGCCAAGAGAGGGAGCGACCTGACTGGGCTGGGGGAAGGGGCAGAGATGGAGGGTGTGCCCGGGATAGGGCGAGGAGGAAGACGCAGGCCCCGGACCCTCCCCCCTAACCCTCCATCATCCGAGACCTGCTAAGGCTGGTTCCTAAACTAGTGTGTCTGGGATCAGGGAGCTTGCTGAAACTCGAGATCCCAGCCACAGCCCACACCTGCAGAATCAGAATCTTTAAAGGAGAGTCTGGGAGTTTGTGTTTGTCACAACCACCCTAGGAGGATGAGAGTTTAGACTAGTATTTGGGACTAATATGTATTTGGGACTAGTATTTAGACTAATATGAATCACCCTCTGTTCCAAACACCTAAAGGTACTCTGCTCAGTTCCCTGATTCTAGGGAGATGACCCCTCGCACATGGGTGGAGAGAGAGCCCATAATACCTTCTACCACCTCAATCCCAACATCTGGTAAATTCCTTCCGGAGATCTAATCTCCCAGATATGCTGATTTGGCCTCTTTCTTGCTAAGAGAGACAGAAAGAGCAGGGGCTGGCCCTCCCCCAAACCTCCATGGTTAGAAAGACAGACCATATGGAAAGGGGACCCCAGGCCCATCCCAGAACCCACCACCACACACACACACATACTGGTCAGCACAGGGCTCGGGTGGCAGCAGCTTGTCTTCATCTTCTTTGTTAAACAGAGATGACATTGTCAGCCAACCTTTCACCCCAACGCCCTGAACCTGGGAGTGAGGGGCTGGGAGTCAGTGAGGGGATACAGCACCCCCTCCCAGGACTCCACGGCAGCCTCTGCCAGGCTCCCCAGGGCTGGGTTGTTAGAAGGGAGAACTCACCCGGCGGGCCAGCTGTGACATGGGATTGAAGGTCTCTGGGGTCGATTCCGCTGTCTCAGACTCCACTAAAGCTGGGTTCTCCGTCTGGGTCACAAGCCCCCACCCAGCATTAGAGAGGCCCCAAAGGAATAGAAACTCCCTCCCCCACTGCTAGCCTGGTACACATAGACCAGGCACCCCAAACTCCACAGAACTAAACACACACCTAGTCTCCTCTCACACCCTCCACAAATACATAAAGGTATTTCTCTAACCAGGGGTGGGGAACGTTTGGCCCTCGGGCCATATATAGCCCGAGAAATCATTTGGTCTGGCCCTGCCAAGGCCTCACCAAAGAGCAGCAGTTCCAGCCATCACATTAAGGGTGAGTTAAATGTTTGACCAAATATAGCAGGCTAATTTTTAAGTTGATAATTTTGTATGGCCCGAGAATGTTATAAATATCCAAATGGCCCTTGGCAGAAAAATGTTCCTCACCCCTGAAAGCTACCAGTCACATACATTACCTGTATTGAAAAATTCCTTCAGAAGCCCTTGAGCACATGTACATGCCCACCTACAGACATGTCCATACACACCCAAAAGCATGTGGACATGGGCATGCACACTGATGCAGACACACCTGTGCATAAGCATGCCTCCACATGGCTACAGCTCTTCACCTGTACATGGCTGTAAGTGCTGTGAGGCATTTATACAAGGACACGTACACAATTATACCATTCACATCTATACAACTGCACAGAGGCCCACCCACAGCACACAAAACCTTTCCACCCATCCACAGACACCAGGACACAGATGTACACACAAACACATACAACATACAAACAGAACACCTGCCAAACACTTCTGCCCAAATGTACATACCTGAAAATACCTACGCCCAGTTCACACCTGCACATACACCTTCACTGGGGATTCTCCCTGGCCACCAATCCTAATACTGACCCACAAATACTTCTATACATGTCCAGCCCTGGACACTAACCTGTCTAGACTAATTCACACACATACATACCACAGAACATGTTCCTGCCCCTGCCACATCTATATATGCAATTGCCACTTTTCACAGATGTAAAACTCTAGATATAAGACTGTTTCAGAGCCTTTTCAGTTTTTGTTTGTTTTTTAATGTATCTTTATTGACTTCAGAGGGAGGGAGGGAGAGGGAGAGGGAAAGAGATAGAAACATCAATGATTGGCTGCCTCCTGCATGGCCCCAACTGGGGATGGAGCGCAAAACCCAGGAATGTGCCTGATGGGGAATTGAACCACGATCTCTTGGATCCTAGGTTGATGCTCAACCACTGAGCCAAGCCAGACTGGGCTCAATTTTTTTTTTTTTTTAACATCAGGACAAACACGGTCCAAGTGCGGCTCTGATCTGATGCTGTCAGTGACCCTCAGAATACAATGTCACTTTCCCTGTCTCTGGTACCAGGGGACTCACTTCTCAAGGCAAGCCATCCCACTTCTGCTCAGCTACCAGAAAGTTGTGTCAAGCTTAGCATACCTTGTGTGCCACTGCCAATTGGATCTAGAAGGATCTCTTCCCTGTAGCAGCCCTTGAGATCCCTAGAGACAGTGACCATTCCTCCAGTGTCCCTCAAGTCTTTTCTTCTTGAACATCCTGGCTTTCTGACACTGCACTATGCCATTTGTCATCCTTAAATGTGCTGATTACTTCTATGCAAATGTGCTCCCCCCCCCCCCCAGACTGCCCCTTGCTCTTCTTTGTACCTTTCACTCCTTTTTCCCCTCTGCCCCTGCCCTACCCAGCAAACATGGATGGTACCCACCTCCTCTGCTAGAGCCTCTTCAGATTCCCCACTCAGGGTCTGTAGCACTTTGGATTTGTAGGTTTTCCAGAAGGCCTGGTTCATAGCTGCAGGGGAAACAGGCCTGACACCCAGGCACAGGAAGGCAGTAGCTCAGTGGGCACCCAGTGGGTCTGGCTTTAGGAACTCGGTGAGACAGAGAGCCTGTCCCAGGGATCTGGTGACTTCATTAAAGATGCACCAGCCTCCTCAGCTGGCACAGTGCCCAGCAAGCGAACCTATCCAAAGGAGTCTAGGGTGGGGGTAGGACAGAGCAGGTTTCTGTCACCCCAGCTTATTATTATTATTGGCCAAGAATAATAAAGACATCTCTCTCACAGAGGCCTTCTTCCTGGGCCTAGAAGTACCTCAACTTGATCTCTTGGAATGGCTCCAGAAAAATCCTCTTCCTTTCACAAAGTCCATTCCCAAAGTCCTTGGACCCAGGACCCACACTGGTGCCCGTGTGACTATAGCCATACCAGCTGTGCCCTCAGCAGGGCCCTGCCCTATGTCCCCACTTAGCCTCTGTGAATTGGAGTGGGAAGGTTCCAAGGCCCCAGTCAGTGTGCTGGGCTTACATTTCACTTTGTCTGGGCTGGAAACTGATTCTTTTCCCCAGGGATGCACGTGCCGGTCTCCCTGTTTCCTGGCAACAGGTTCCAAAGAGTTGGAGCCCCTGAATTATTGCTGAGCTCCTCTGGTCAGCCTGGAAGGCACCAGGCCCAGGTGAATGGGAAAAGGCTTCTCTGGCCCTCCCCCCGCTCTGGGCACACACCTAGGCTGTATCTCTTCGTTTGCTGCCAGCCCACGGGTGGGAGTCCAGAGCTCAGAGAAAGGGGGCAACGATGGGAGGACCCCTACCAGCACCTTCTTTTCTTGTGGGAGGAGCTGATCCCTCAAGTCTGACAGAATGCCTGAGCACTGTGATCTCTGGGGAGCAACCCCCCTTCCAAACTCCCTTACGGATTTGTCTGGGGGTGGGTGGGGATGGACACCCGAGGGAATAACTGGGGAGCGGCGAGAAGGGGGTAGGATTTGTCAGGGAATGGAGGTATCTCAGGAAGCCCAATGGGGACCGGAATCCCAAACTTATTCACTCATTCATTTATTAATTTATTCACACCGCAGACCTTTCTCAGTGCCTCCCGGGAGACACTTAAAGCATGTCCCTCCTCCACCGCGGAGTCTAAGATCTGGGAACTAGGAAGGAGGGACAGGGCCGGAGGATGACGCGGAGATGGGTGGGGCGGGGCGGGGCAGGCAGGGCGGCGGGACGCCCAGGAACCCCCAGGGGCGCGCACCACCCTCCGCTCCCCAGCGACGACCCGCAACGCCTCCTCCGCCCACGGGTGGGGACGCTTCGTTGGGCGCCGCCCGGGACACCATCAGCGACGTCCTCAGCCGCCTGAGGTCGCTCAAGTAGCGGCCCGCGCAAGTGACGTCATCAGCGGCAGTCCACCGATCCTGCCCCGCCCCCTGCCGTCACGTGACGTCATTGGAGAGTCCGGAAGCGCGCGCACGTGAGCTTCGCATTCGGCGCGGAGCCCTCAGGTTCCGCGGACACCGGCCATGGGTCGCTCCCGCCGGACCGGCGCGCACCGGGCGCACTCCCTGGCCCGCCAGATGAAGGCGAAGCGGCGGCGGCCAGACCTGGATGAGATTCACCGCGAGCTGCGGCCCCAGGTTCCCTCACGGCTCCGGCCAGACCCGGACGCCCAACCCGACCCCGACCTGCCAGGGGGCGGCCTGCATCGCTGTCTGGCCTGCTCGTAAGTCCCAGCCGGCCCGGCCTTGGGAGGAATAGGGCCCGTGCGTGGGCCGGGGCTGTGACGTCCGGGCCCCTGGGGCCCGCGGTGCCTCCTCTCGGGACCCGGTGGTCTGCGGGCCTCCCATCCCTTCAGACCCGAAGCTTGGCGTCAGGGAATGAGCTATGGTCAGGGATGCGGACGTACCTGAGATACTTCAGTTTACCCCCTCACTCTCCCGTTACCCCTCATCCCTATAGGAGGTACTTCATCGATTCCGCCAACCTGAAGACCCACTTCCGATCCAAAGACCACAAGAAAAGGTATGAAGGAATGAGGACTGATGAATGGGTGCCTGGTTTACCGAGCTCTCATCTGGGCAGCTCCCATCTCCTTTTTTTTCCTCCCAGGCTAAAGCAGCTGAGCGTGGAGCCCTACACTCAGGAAGAGGCTGAGAGGGCAGCGGGTATGGGCTCCTATGTGCCTCCACAGCGGCTGGCAGTGCCCACAGAAGTGTCCACTGAGGTCCCTGAGATGGACACGTCTACCTGACATGGCTTGAGGTTGCATGGCACAGGAGCTGCCCCTGGACACTGATGCAGAGCTAGGCTGGGAGAGACTGCCAGTCTTTTTTGGCCATGGGTTTGTCAAGTGGATGGCCTCTTCTGGATGCCCTCCCCCTCAAATAAAAGAACTGGATAGAGAGTGCTTGCTTCTGACTCCTAACGTCCAGGCCTCCCCCACACTCTTGCCCTGTAAGGATTTCTCTACTACTTTTGTGTGCAGGACAAGACTGTCTATTCCCTACTTGGCCCAGCTTTGAAACCTGCATCCTGGCCTGGAGATCCCAGGCAGAGCCCAGGTGCAGTGGGGAGGGGTGGGGAGTAGGATCAGGTTGATAGCGCTCTGCTTCCAATGAGGGCAGAAAAGAAGTGGGATCCCAAGATTGCAGTCCCTGCTGAGTTACCTACCCCCCAGGGCCCAGGTGATAGGCTGCCCACTTCGTCATGGGGCCTGTGGTGGTCGCCGTTGCCCCACCATCTTCCAGACAGCATAGCAGGAACCACCCAGTCCAAGGACAGCCAGCAGTGTAGCCACAACCCCAACCAGTGGACTCCGGGGCTCTGCCTTCAGCTCCCCAGCTAACTGCATCTGGGGATGTACAGAGGGTTCACATGAAGGGTCAGTTGAGACTTCTAGGAAGGGAACGGGCTGAGAAGGCACAGCTGGATGAAGGAGAAATGGCTGCCATTGCTGCCCCAGGGAGATTCCACCCCAATCCCTCTCGCTTCAGTGCCCATCTGGGCCCTGGCTGCTCAGGTGGCAGGGAACGTGACAACATTCCCTGGCCGTTGGGGCAGACAACCCAGCCATGAGAGGAAGAGGAAGGGGTCAGTACCAGGAACTGTGAGTTAGGGGTACTTACCTGTAACACCCGGAAGTAGCCAGGGGTCAGGCATCGCAGTCGCATGGTGAGTGCCACTAGTCTCCCTGGCAGCCTGTGAGGTGGAAGCAGGAATGAGAACTAGTGGTATTCATGGTATGAAGAAGTGGGAATATCAGGGCAGAGAGGTTCCTGACCTCTCATATGCATGAGAGCCATGCCTTCAGAAGATGCTCACCAGAGTCTGCCCTCCCAGCTCTGGCAAGGGGCGGGGCAGCTGGACCTTTAAATCTGGTCCCTTCCCCCGCCTGCCTGCCCTGCCAGCCTTAGGAGCAGCTGTCAGAAGAGATCAGCATCAGGCCTGAGCAGCACCTCCCCCACCCACCAGGGAGGGGAGGCCAGGCTGGGTAGGCAGGAGAGGCCTTGTCTGACTGCGCTCAGGAGTATTAGGCCTGGACCAGGTAGTGAGAGGGCCTCTGCAGCCCTGGGCCTGGCGTTGGCCCCATCCCTACCTCAGATGATTGGATGTCACCAATCAGCTCTCAGCAAAGGTGGCCCTCCACAACAGTGGCACTCCTTTTTCAGTTGGTTTGGGTTAGATCAACCACCCCTACCTTTGGAGAATGCACATATCACCCCTTTCCCTAAGATGGAGTTCCTACAGGGATTTTCCTACCCTCAGCTTGAAAACGATAAAAGATTTGCATATACTGATTAAGAAAATTACTACTTTTTAGCACATCGTAGCAATATCCTAAGAATTTTATGTGCATTATGTTATTTCATTTGGCATTGATTATCTCATAAAATGGGGGAAAAAGGTTTATTTGCAGAATAGTATGTAGAATATCTACATATATAGAGAATAAAAGAACACCCAGAAAACTTAACAGTGGCCCCCACTGGGTAATGGGCTAAGGACATGCTGGGAAAAAGGTCCTTTTACTTAGTGACCTACTGCTGTGTAATGATCTTTGAAATTTTTACAGCAAATATGTAGAAAGAACTTACGTTAAACTCATAAAACTACCTTCAAAATAGAAGCTGCCATTTATTGTGCCCCTAACTGCCAAGCCCTGCCAGGTGCTAGGGGCACAGAGTATAGATACTGTTGTGGTTGTTAGGCCCCCATTCCTTCTAAGAGAGTATGTGGGGTGGTACAAGTGGTGAGTTATTGTCTGTCTCTCCCCTACAGGATTGTGAGTTCAGGGAGGGCAGAGGGCGGCTGGCTTCTCACTTCTGCCTTGTGCCAGTTCAGGGTAGGTGTTTGATGGTATCAGGATGGTGGAGACCATACTGTTTATTGGGCTTTCCCAGGCTGCCCTAGGGAGACTGTTATAGGAAGGAAGAGGAGGGGGAAAAAACATTAAAGGAGGGCTCAGCATGGAGGAGGGTTGGAGGGGACACATAGTGCAGGATGTGAGAATGTGAAGTTAAGGACAAAACCAGAGAGGGGAGGGCCATGTTGCAAATCTGGAGCCTACTGGTTCACAAATGAGGGAGCTAGTCTTGCGGGGACCTTGTGAGCTGGGCATAGAGGGCTGTTATTAAACCCATTTTCAGAAGTTGGAAACTGATACACTGAGGCAAGAAGGGAATCCCCTTTGAAGGAAGCAACTGATCTGCACTCGTGTTTGATGCCACGTGTGAAGGTGGCATGGAATCAGCAGAGCTGGCCAAGTTCCAGAGAACTCAATTTGTATATGAAATTATTAAATAATGACAACTGACACACACACTACATGGGCATCTATGGGCTGAATTCAGACTTTAGGTCTTGGTTACAGGCAAAATAGTGAAAGACTTTGAAGGCTGGGTTTTAGGGCATTGGTAGAAATTTCAAATTAGGTGATACAGTCAGGGTAGTCTCTAGGAAGCCCTCATAAAGTTAAAGCAATAACTCAGCTCTACTTCATGTTATAGATTTCAAAATATGTAAAGGACCTCACTGTGCTAAGGTCTAGGTGTCCCCCCTTTTGGAGAAGAAGAAACAAGTTCAGAGAGGGGTAGAGTTTGGGGTCAGTCACACATCAAGTGGAATTGATTCTGATTCCAAAGTCTTGGGAGTCCCCTGGCCTAGGCTGCTGATAATGATAACTGCAAACATTTAGTACATTTCAGATGTTGTTCTAAGAGGAAGGCTCTTAACCTGGGCTTCAGAATTCAGGGGGCCCATAAACTTGGATGGAAATATATATATATATGTTTATTTTCACTGACATCTAATCAAAATTTGGCATTTCCTTCCATATGAGTTAAAGTGTTAGCAGTATCTGTGGCTTTGTCACCAATAGAAATCACAGCCCTAGCCAGTCTGGCTCAGTGATTAGAATGTCGGCCCTGGGACTGAAGGGCCCCAGGTTTGATTCTGGCCAAGGGCACATACCTGGGTTGCAGGCTTGATCTTCCCCTGGTCAGGGCATGTGCAGGAGGCAGCCAATCGATGGTTTTCTATCTCTCCCACTCTCTGAAAATCTATGGAAAAAATATCCTCAAGTGAGGATTTAGAAAAAAAAAAAAGAAATCATATATATTTATATAGAATTGTAGTTATTGCAAGTATCTCAAAATATGCTCATAACTATTTCAAAATTGTGAGAGTTGCCCTGGCTTGTGTGGCTCATCTGGTTTGGCGTCATCCCATGCACCAAAAGGTTGCCAATTGATTCCTGGTCAGGATACGTGCCTGGGGCACATCCAGGAGGCAGCCCATCAATGTTTTGCTCTCACATCAATGTTTTTCTCTCTCCCTCTCTTTCTAAAAAATCAATAAAAATATTTTTTTAAAATCGTGAGTTATTAAATCACAGTGTTTCAGACACTCCTGCAACATAGCTGCCATAGATTGGGCACCTCTGTGCCCAGTAGAGGGTCAGTGAACCAAATGGTGAATCCTCCTGTTCTTATACCAGTATCCCAGGCTTCTCCACGATTCCCTTGCATTCTCTATCTTTAGTTGTTAGCTGATCAATTTGAGGTGAGTCAAAGACCACTCCTCAGTTTAATGTTCTTATTCAAGCAGAGCAACAACACACTGATGTTAGGAAAGGAAATATAACTTTAACCTGCCAGTCTTGTTATTTAATACTAATAAACATATTACTGTATCATAAATTTGTGTTTCTGACATTTATATACTAACTGCCCTCCATGTAATCTTAAGCTTTTTGTTTTATGCTTTTAAAAGCATTATTCTGGGTAAGGATCCAGAGATTTCAACAGATTGCCAAAAGGGTGCATGGTACAAAAAAAATAGGGGCCAAAAACCCCTGCTCTAAAGGCTTTAGAGCTATTAACCCAGGTATCCTGCACAGCAGTCCATTTTACAGACAGAGAAAACTGATAAAACTGATGCATTGTGAGTAGGTTAGCCCTGTTCCCACAGCTAACAAGCTGTAGAGCTGGGGATTTGCACCCAGGGCGCTGGTTCCCTAAACTCTGGGCTTTGCTGCTTCACTCGATCACTTTTCAGCCCCTTTTTGAGGAGCCTAAAGGTCAAGGTGCCACCTGGGGCGGGACCCCAGGCCAGCTCTGAGGTCATATGGGTCACACACCGGTGGCACCGCCCCAGTGAAGCCGCGGGCAGCCGTGGGACGCCTGAAGGGCAGGCGGGAGTCAGACGGGCTGTGGGCCAATGGCAGCCTCGGCGCCTCACCTGGCCGACCACGTGGGCCCAGGTATGCTGGTGGCCCCGCCCCGGGCCCCGCCCACGCGGCCCCTCCCCACCCCTCGGCCCTGGGAGCGGAAATTCCTGCGCCCGCGGGACGGAGCGGGCCGCGATCGCTGCGCGCGGACCGGACTCGGCCATGGAGCCCGTGGAGACCTGGACCCCCGGGAAGGTGGCAGCCTGGCTGAGAGGTGGGTGGGGCCGGGGCAGAGTGGGGCTTGCGGGGCACTGGGACGGGGAGAGAGAAAGGAAAAAGGGCCTGCTGAGCCTGTCAGTTGGTGAGTCTGTCAACAAGTATTTTTAGGCGTCTGCCCTGTATATGGCACTGTGCTAAGGAGGTGAGGCCGGGAGGCCCGAGGAACCAGAAGGGGTCTCCCATCGCCCATCATCCCAAGAGGCTGCCAGGGTGGCGATGGGGAGGCAGTGGGTGTAATGAAAACAAGGGGAGGGCCCCAGCGCAGCCCACGCCCACTGTATCTCCTTAATCTTCCCTCCGCCCCAGGGCGTAAAGGGCTGTTATTAAACCCATTTTTCAGAAGCGGAAACTGACGCACTGAGCCAGGAAGTGCTTTGCTCAGGCTTTGGAATAGAGCCGGCTCTATTTCCCTTCTCTCCACCCTGAGGCTCCCGGTATGTGAAGCAGGAGCCCCAACCAGATGAAAGGGTTGGCACAGCTCCTCTGCCCCCACCCCCGGGGTCTCCAAAGGAGATGTCCCCCAGGCTCAGTGAGCCCAAATGGATGGGAAAGAGCCCAGACTGCCCACAGACTCAGAGAAGAAACCTCTGACATGCAGGTGGGAAGGGGAGGGGGGTCAGGACGTTTGTCCTAGGGGGGGAGGGGAAGTGGAGGGGCAGCATGAGTACAGTAGGGTCAGACTCAGGGTGCCCAGCCCCCATAAAAGCAGGGATTCAGGATTGAATTCAGACTCCCAGACTGGGCTTCAGGCCCAGCCCCTCCACTCACCAGTTCTGTGACCAGTTTCCCTCTCCATAAAATGAGAATGGCAACTCAGGCATCATGAATTGTGCAAAAGGAGACAATCGTGACAAGTGCCTAGGATGTGTATGTAATTCAGTGTAGGTCAGTTGGGAGGCAGCACAGCACATGGGTTGTACATGGGAAAGAAGTTCTCAAGGACCCATAGCCATGGAGTAACAGGTTTATGAACTCCTGTCCGGTGCTCTTAATGTCACACAGGGAAGAAGGGAGAGAGCTGATCACACACAGGTTCTCCAGGGAAAGGACCTGGCTTGCTTGGAATGGGAGGAATTCCTTCAAAGGGCAAGCAAACTGTTAGCCTTTAAGGTTATGTTTTCCCATCTCTAAAATGGGAATAACAGTAGTCTCTACCTTCTAGATTCGGTGAGGATCAAATATCTGAATATTTTTTATTAATTAATTTTTAACCCTTGACTGAAGAACAGTCCTCTCTTCTATTGGGGAAGGTTGTTCTCTTCACCCCAGCGTGCAGCTTCAGGAGGGATGCACATGGAGTGTTGAGGGAGGAAGGGGGCACCCACCTAGCCAGCCAGATCAGCCGAATCAACCCTGTCAATCAATGGGTGACAGATGTCACAGCCAGATTGCCCTCACATCCTGAATATGTTTAAAGCCCTTAAAATTTTACCCAGCTCCTAGTAAGCATTCAGTAGCTATCTATTTTTGAGGGCCTACCTTGTACCAGGCGAGGGCTGGAATTAGAGATGAACGGTCACTTAAGGCCCTGTCCTTGAAGAGCTCTTGATAAAGTGGGAGAGGCTGATACTCAGTTGCAGGTGTTTCTGGAGGCACAGGGGGTAGTGGGAGCAGAAGAGGCCCCCGGCCCAGCCTGGGGAGTCTTGGAATGCTTCCTGGAGGGAGTTAGATGAAAAAGGGAGTGAAGGAGCTGGAAGAGCAGTCCAGTCAGAAGGAGTAGCACCTGCAAGGACCCCGAGACAGAAGAATGTTCCAGGAGCTGCAAGGAGTTAGTGCTCTGGATCTGAAGTGTTGAGTGTTAGGGGCTGTGTCAAGTGGTGAGACTGGAGAGGCACTGGGGAGCCTGATCCTACTGGGCCTTGTAGACCATGGTAAAAAGTCTGGCGATAATAGTGGCTGTCACTGATGGTCTACCACAAACCAGGAAATGGACCAAGTGTTTGACCAAGTGTGTATCATGTCATTTACATATGATTAGAAGGTAGGTGCTTTTATTGTCACCATTTACAGGTGAGGAAACTGAGGTACAGAGCAATTAACTTGCTCTCTCCAGTGCTGGCACTCAGGCCTCCCTGACTCACAAGCTCCATCCATGTTCTTACTCCCTGTTCAGTAGACAAGCGAGCTTCAGAACACCTGGAGGATTTGTTAAAACGAGAAGTGCTGGGCCCTGCCCCTGAGTTATTTAGCAGGCATGGGGTGGGGCCAAAAATTTGTATTTCTAATTAGCTCTCCAGTGAGGCTGCTGGTGGTCTGAGAACCACCCTTTGAGAACCACTGCCCTAAACTATCCTCAACTGAGTAGCCTCATCTGTGAAATGGGCAGAACACAGCCTAGGTCTTAGGATTGTTATTAGGAACAGATGGGAGGGAAAAGAGCTTTATGGGAGTGAAGAAGTGGCCAGAAAGGCCATGACACCCCCTTGGCTCCCCCATGCTGACCCTTGCTGTTCCTCCAGGCCTCGATGATTCCCTGCAAGACTACCGCTTTGAGGATTGGGAGCTGCCTGGCAAGTACCTGCTCCAGCTCTGCCCCCGTAGT
Source organism: Miniopterus natalensis (assembly GCF_054644295.1). Taxonomy (NCBI): domain Eukaryota; kingdom Metazoa; phylum Chordata; class Mammalia; order Chiroptera; family Miniopteridae; genus Miniopterus; species Miniopterus natalensis. The sequence continues at coordinate 14,291,196 of NC_142089.1, forward strand.
CTTGAGGCCCTGACCGTGTGGCCTCTGGGCCACCAGGAGCTTATCCTGGAAGGGGTGGAACAGCTCCGGGCCCTGGTGAGTGAATGGTGGCCACATTGGCAGCAGCTTCCACCCACCTGGGGGTGTCTGATGGACTGGCCACTGCCAGGGAGGTAACCTGCTCCCTCTCTGGCACAGAGCTCTGGGCTACAGACAGAGAACCTACAGAGCCTGACAGAGGGGCTGCTGGAGGGGACCCATGTCTTCCAGAGCTTAGTCCAAGACCACCTGGGAGGCTGTGCCGAGCCCCCTGCTGATGTCCTCAGTGCTGCTGTGGAGCTGGTGCGTGAGGCCCGTACCCTCCTCTTCTGGCTCAACAGGTACCTCAGGCTCCTCCTAGGGTACGGAGTTGGGGTGACTGGTGAGGGGACCCTTCTCATCCTTGGCATCCTCAGGGCCTAGGAAAGAAAAACAGAGCTTGGCTCTTGCTCAGATATGCTGGAGCAGGGCAAAGAGGTTAGTTGGTCTGTGCAGGGGTACTGGGACACCTGGGTTCCCACCGCACCCCCACCCCCAGCTTGTAATCACAGCAGTTATCAACAACACTGCATAGAGAGCTTCTCCTCCCCTTCCACTGGTTGCTGCTTGTCCCACAGGTCCCTGCATGAGTGTCACCTCCTCAGGGAAGCCTTCCCTGTTTCATACTCTCAGAGCTCCCTACACTTCACAGCAGTTGAAGTTAAACTATTGATGGAATTTTGTGTTTAATTTCTGTCTCCCCAGTGCCTAAACAGAACCTGGCAGTATTAGGTGCTTGACTAACAAGTCCTGTGCTAAGCTGCTTAACGGTATCAACCACCTCCTTTACCCCAAACCAAAACCCATCAGACTAGATATTATTCCCATGCCTCAGATCAGTAGTCGGCTCTAAGTGGTTCTGTGACTTGACTGTTAAGCACAGTCTGCTAACCACTGTTCCATCCTTTTCCCTGCCAGGTACCTCTTCACCCACTTAAACGACTTCTCGACCTGCCAGGAGATTGGGGAGTTGTGCGGGAAGCTGAGCCAGGCCTTGCAGGAGGTAGGAAAACCAGGAGCCAGGCTTGGCCCGGGCTGTAGAGACCAAGTCAGGTGAAAGCTTTTTATAACCTGTGAATCAGCACAAGATCGGGTGTGAGGGCAGGAAGAGGCGAGAGAAGGAAGAGAGGTGCCCAGCCACTGGGTAGGGGACGATGTGGGGAAGGGGTCTCCTACCTGGCAGGGGCACCCCAGAAGTTTGACTCTGAGGAGGGAGAAGGGAGAGGGTATGTGTGGTGACTTCTGGGGGCCTGGTGTCAGGGGGAAGACCTTGAGGCTGAAGCTCTAAGGCCGTATAGTTCTGGGAAGGGGGCCAGGGTGTAGGAGGCAGGGAGGGACTGCAGGGAACCCACCCAGCCCTTCGGAGAAGGCAGTGCTCCTACTCAGGGAAGGCCCCTGCTCTCACTGCTTCCAGGACTGTCCAGCAGCTGAGCGGGAGAGCCAAGTCCTGAGGATTGTAAGTGTGTGTGTGGGGGGGGGGGTAAGTGGGGATGGGGCATGGTGGTTGGGGCTCAGGCTGGACATTGTGCTCCCCATTCCTCAGTGCAGCCATGTGGCCGGGATCTGCCACAACATCCTGCACTGCAGCCCCCAGGAGCTGCTGGAGCAGAGGGCCGTGCTAGAGCGTGTGCAGCTGGATGATCCTTTGGTGAGCTCTGACCTCTTACCTCACACTTATAAAAAAAAAAAAAAAGTCTTATTGATTGATTTTTTTAGAGAGAGAGAGAGAGAAACATCAAGTTGTTGTTCTACTTATTTATATGTTTATTGGTTGCTTCTTGCATGTGCCCTGACTGGGGATTGAACCTGCAGCCTTGGCGTATTGGGGCAATGCTCCAACCAACTGAGCCAACTGGCCAGGGCTAACTTCTCACCTCTTGGCAGCTTGGCCTGGGCCAGAATCCTATACTGTTACACCTAGAAGGCCTTTTTTGTACACATGTTAAAGGCCCGGAGGACTTTCCTGGGGTCTCACTGTTATTCAGTACCTTCCTCAATCCTCAGGTGACACATTCCAGCCCTGAAATACAGACCGGGAAAACTAGAACCCCAGCACTGCCCCTGCCCTGCCCATCCCTGCTCATCCCTTTAGGAGAGTTGCTGAGAATCTCATACCTCAGAAGTCAGCAACCCCAACTTCCCTCTGACCCTTATTGGAGGAGTCGGCAGAGGCCCACAAAAGAGTGACAAGCCCAAAGTCACACAGCAAGTTGGACAGTGCCAGCTTGGGGCCAGCTCTTTCTCCAGTTCTGCCCACCCAAGAATTTTGTTGCCCAGCGGGGGTCCTGCCCACTGGCCCTGCTGCCCCCAAACCCTCAGTGACTGCAGCCTCTGCCTTCACAGGGCCTGGAAATCCACACCACCAGCAACTGCCTGCATTTCGTGTCCCGAGTGGGCACCCAGGTGATAGCCCCATACCTTTTTCAGCCGTCTGCCCCTAAGACCCTTTTACCTGCCTGCCAAGCAGCTTCACGCCCCAGGAGGGTGCACCCTCTGAGCCCCACCTCCCATACCAGGTCCCCTCCAACTTTCAGCTGCAGATCCTGCCTGGAGATGAGATTGTGCAGGTCAACGAGCAGGTGGTGGTGAGCGAGGGGGGAGACGGTGGGAGTGAAGGGGTTACTGAGGAGGACCCGGGCGGTGGGTGGAGGAGGGACTCTCCGTGAGACCAGGGTTGTGGGAGTTGCCTTAGTGAGGTGAGCCAGCTCACACAGGCCAGAGCAGCCTCAGCAGAGCCAAGGCAAAGGTGCTCACGGAGGCTTCCCGAAGGAGGATATGAGGCAGAGCAGGAGGCTGAGAGAGCTCTCCAACGGAGAGGGCTGTTGGGTTGCTGCAGAGCCTCCTGCCCAGCTTGATCTGGCCCAGTGTCCCTGTCCTGTCCCCCAGGTGGGCTGGCCCCATAAGAATGTGGTGAGGGAGCTGTTTCGGGAGCCAAACAGGGTCAGCTTAGTGCTGAAGAAGGTTCCGGTACCGGAGACACCCCCACCCGAGACACCCCCACAGGTACCTGCCGCCCGACCCTGCCCTCAGCCTGCTTTCAGATTCCTGTCACCAGTTGTATCACCTGTTTCTGGTTGTTCCCCAGACCCCTCCTCAGGCCCTGGGCTCCCCACAGCTGAGGGTCCCATCGCTGGCTCTGGCCCCACTGTCTCCCAGGTAACAGGCTCTGCCCTGGGTATGTCATGGTTGGGGAGCCATAGGCTCATCTCATCCCCCCTTGCTCTCCTCTCCCCAGGGCCCCATCTGAAGACATCTTTGCCTTCAACCTGACTTCAAACCCAAGTCCTGGGTCCAGCCCTGCCTCAACAGGTTGTTTCAAAGTCCCACAGGTGGTAATACCACAGGAAAGACATGTGGGGTGCCTGGCTCTGACCCCTGGACTCTGATACCCCCACCCTACTGCTGGGCCTGAGGCTGGGTTCATGGACCCCCACTTCTCTTCTTCCCTGACAGACTCTGCCTCCCTTGACCCTGAGCCCCTGCCTGTCACCCCTGCACCCCCAGCCACACTCCCAGCAGGGGTAGCAGAGACCAGTGGACCCCCAGGAGACAAGGTAAGCTGAGGGGCTCAGCAAGGAGGGGTGTGGTTCTGGACCCAGACCCTTCTCTAATCCGCTCCGGTCCTTTCAGAGTCCTGCCCCTGGTCGGAAGAAATCAAAAGGTATGAGATGCACCCGACCGTGTGGGGGCCCCTGACACGAGGAGCTCTTAGAAGTCTTTCCGGTGCTGGCAAAACCACCCCCCATACACACACGCTTCACACACAGCCTCTTCTGCAACGAGCTCTGTTTCTTGGGTCAGACAGACCTGTGCTCCCAGCCTGGGCCTCTCGTAAGCTCTGGGACTTTAAGCTAACAGCCTGCCCTCCGTCCTTTCATTTCCTCACCTCTAAACTGGGGAGAGTCCTTCCTCAGAGCTGACAGGTACAACATTCCAAGCATAGAGTATGGGTTCAGAAATATCAGCTGCGGGTGCTCTCATAGTGGGCAGGGGAGCAGATTTGGGGGTCCAGGGTGCCTTGCCAGCCCCGCACTGACTGGCCGTGCTGTGCCGCTGCAGGCGTGGCCACGCGGCTGAGCCGCCGGCGGGTGTCATGCCGGGAGCTGGGCCGGCCAGACTGTGACGGCTGGCTCCTGCTGCGCAAGGTGCCCGGTGGCTTCATGAGCGCTCGCTGGCGCCGCTGCTGGTTTGTGCTCAAGAGACACACGCTCTACTGGTACCGCCAGCCCCAGGTGAGACCCTGCACACACACATAAGCAAATGAGTCACCTCAGGGCCACAGTTCTTGTTCCTACTCCACCATCTACTCCCATCTATGGTCACAGGCGGCCACAAACCCTCATGAGTCCCAGTGTTCCTGTTTCTTAAATGGGGACACTCTTCAAAGAGAAATGAGCTATGTGTGCAAAAGCACCTTTCCTTCCTCTTCCATTATTCTGTCCATCCTAGCGATAGGCCGTTTGTTCGATTGTTTGTTCATTCAGCAAACATTCAGGCGCCTACTGTGTACTCAGTTCCGGGCTGGCACTGAGGGCACAGGGAAGACTTGGACAGTTCTTGCCCCGGGCTGGTGGGGGAGATGGTGAAAACTCACTCAAGGACAGTACAGGGAGCACATGCTCTGACGAAGGAGAAGCCCAGGGGGTGGGTGGGAGCCCACGGAGGTGGCCAGTCCAGCCCGAGGAGTGGCAAAGGCTTCCTGAGAAATCAGTGCCTGAGGTTAGTCAGAGGGGAAGGAGAAAGCAAGCCAGAAGGGAGAAGAGCCTCTGCGGAGCCCAGTGGTTAAGCAGCTTCGTCTATGCTTCTTGACCGAACAAGTGCAGGAGCAGGCTCCTCTTTTGTGGCTGTTTCTCTGGATCTCTTTGGCTCCCCTTTCCTGGCTCAAAGGCACCCCTTGGTCATACCCCCTGCCCCCACCTCAGATTTCTGCCCTGAGCTCCTGACACTGAGAGGTTTGTGGTTAGAGAGCCCAGGAGATGCCCTCTGTGGGCAGTGGCCTCAGGATCCTGTCTGGACCTTGAGAGTACTGGGGCTTCCTGCTGACCCTCACTGTGATACCCCCAGGATGAAAAGGCTGAGGGCCTCATCAATGTCTCCAACTACAGTCTGGAAAGTGGTCATGATCAGAAGAAAAAATAGTTAAGTCCTGGGTGTGATGGGCTGGGTGGAGGGGAGGTGGGGTGGAGAGAAAGGAAGATATAAAGTGGCAGTAGGAGTGGGGTAGGGGCAGCAGGGGGCTGGGACTCCCAGGCAGCCCGTCTGGGTTCTAGATGGGCATGCCCAGGCTGAGTGAGGTCCCTCTGCTCCCTGGCAGTGTGTTCCAGCTCACCCATGAAGTGTACAAACCCTTCATCTTTGCTGCTGATACCCTAACAGATCTGAGCATGTGAGTGTCACCTTCCCCACCCCCAAACTCCCTCACGAGTGCCTGGGAGCCTGGATTAAAATCTCAGCTCCCTGCTAGTGGTTGATCAAGGCACTCACTTTTCTTCTCATCATCTATGAAATGGGCTGATAAGAGTTCCTACCTCTCAGAGTTGCTCTGAGGATTAAATTAGAAGATCATGTTGGGGAAAGGCCCTTGGCATACAGGAAATGGAAATTCCCTGACACCCATTTGCCCCTCCACAGGTGGGTGCGCCATCTCATTACCTGCATTTCCAAGTACCAGACTCCAGGCCAGGCTTCCCTACCCCGAGAGGAAGGTGGGTGTCTCACTGTGCCTCACTGAGCCTCTGCCTTTCCTGGGATGGGGGCTGAGAACTCAAATGCCCTAACCCACTTCCTGGCCTCCCCAAACCCTGTGAAGCTTAGTGGGTTCCCCAACTGCTCTTGTCTACCCCAGACTGCTACAGTGAGACGGAAGCAGAAGACCCTGATGATGAGGCTGGGTCCCGCTCTGCCTCGGTGAGTAGGGAACTGCTGGGGAGTGAATAGCAGGGCATAGAGCTCAGACTGATAGCTTCCTCTCCTTCCACCGTGCCCATAGCCCAGCCCTGCCCCAGCTGGGAGTCCACTCCATGGAGACACATCACCTACAGCCACCCCCACACAGGGCAGCCCACGGACTTCCTTTGGCCTTCCAACAGGTGCTGTGCTGGGGGTGAGCGCTGAGATGGAGGGCTGGGGCTGGGACGACCACACCCTCATCCTGCTCTCCCCTCCCACAGACAACAGTGAAGGGACATTAGAAGGAATGGTACAGGGGCTGAGGCAGGGTGGCCTGTCCCTCCTGGGCCAGCCACAGCCCTTCACTCACGAACAATGGCGGAGCTCTTTCCTGCGGCGCAACCGAGACCCGCAGCTCAATGAGCGAGTGCACCGTGTGCGGGCACTGCAGAGCACACTCAAGGTCAGCTGGGGCCACTGGACATGGCAGGGGGCTGGGTTTGGCTCTGGTTCCTGGCCCACACTCTGGGCTCAGCTTTGGGCTGGGCCGAGTTCTAGGTTCCTGATTTGAGGACCCAGGCTAGATTGGGCCAGGTGCTGGATTCTAGGCACTGGACTCCAAAGTTAGCTCTGGGCTCAGGCTCTGCCACCCTCCCCAGGTGATCATGGCACCTTAGTCCCTACTGTCCTCACAGGCAAAGCTGCAGGAGCTACAGGCCCTGGAAGAAGTGCTGGGTGACCCCGAGCTTACTAGAGAGAAGTTCCTGCGGTGGAAAGAGCAGAACCAGGAGCTCTACTCAGAGGGCCTGGGGGCCTGGGGAGTGGTGCAGGCTGAGGGCAGCTCCCAAGTCCTGACTTCTGACTCCAGAGAACATTCTGACCACCCTCTGCCCTCTGAACCTGAGGAGCACTCCCATCTCTGCCCTCTGACCCCAGAGAGCAGCCTCCAACATCCTGACCTCTGACCCTGGCCAGCACCTAGTTCCTGACCTCTGGCCCTGAGGACCACCTTCATCCCCAGCCTCTGACATGTCTAGGACAGAGCATCGTTGGTTCTGTTCAAAACTGGAAGTAGAAGTGGTTCATGGTTTCACCTCAGCCTGATAACCCTCTGTCTGACTGTCCACCATTTCTGCTCCCTTCTCCCCTGGGGAGGGGTAAAGTAACGTGAGCTCTGTTTCACCCTCTCCCACCTTGGCAACAAAGGAGTGGGAGGCTGAGCTGAAAGAAACTCTCTCCCATCCATCCATCCTCTGACCTGTGGAGGCACAAACCTGCCCCCCTTGGTCCTTTGGCACTTCTCCCCTCCCCAAACCAGTCTGTGCAGGCGTTCTTCACTTTACCAAATAAAGTCAATTTCTCTATCATGAATCTACATGTGCCTTTGACTTCCATATTAGAATCAGGAATCTGTTCCATAGGGGACAGAAGGAAAAACTGTCAGGGGTAGGCGCTCTTGGTAGCTAGCCCACTGGCCTGGGCTCTGCATGCAGCTCCTGTGTACTAGGATGGGGATTGCTAATCCAGGGCTCGAGAGGGCTTCTACTCATGTCCATCTGTTGCCAACCCTTTGGAGACCAGAGGGTGCTTTCCTGCCCCATATGAGGGGGACAGTGAGAAATAGAGACCAGCCTTTCACTCTCTAGATAGGGAACATACCTTGCATGGAAGGGCAGGGTGGGCCCCTGGAGACCGGAGTGGTAGGATAGCGTAGCCAGTGGGGTGGGGTGCAGGCTATGGTTTGCTAGGAGGAAGGCCCTGAGGTGAAACATTTTCTCTTCTTAACTCAATGTCACCTCCAGCTCCTAGATCCAGAGCAGGGACACACCCATCTCCATCCAGGTTGTAGAGGAGACCTGACCTGCTCCCATCAGCCTCTGACCTCTGACTCAATCCAAGGTCTTTAGTGTCCCTGGCTTCCTCTGTGGGGTACTGAGGGGGTTCAGTGGGAGGAGCTTCTCTCGAGATTGGAATTCCTTGGTGGAATGCAAATAGCTGGAGGTCACAGAGGCTTCTATGATATCACCACGAGGGGGAGCAAGACCGCTTGGAATAAAGTTTCTTCGAAGAGTAGGAGGAGACTGAGCAACTATGACCGATAACTGGTGGCAGCAAAGGGCCAAGACGGCCACTACCAAGATCAGATCTTTGAATGTCATGGTAGGTGGCCCCTGTCTGGCTCCATCATTTAATCTGGGCATCCCAGAGTCAGGTGGGGCACAGGAGGACTGTACTGGATCCAGAGGGGTGGGGACCGCACTGATGGGCCCATTCCTCACCCTTGCAGAAGAGGTTCGTTCAGGAGCCCCAAGTCCGGCCAGAGGAGCAAGTGCTTATCAACTGCCGAGACATCACTAGCAGAAAGGTAAGGCCAAGGCTGGAGCTACAGCTAACCTCACTCCCACAGTGACCCTTTTGCAGCTGTGCCCATGGGGCAACAGGCCTTGTAATACCTCTGTCCCTTTTGCCTTCTAAATATCCTTCCAGAGGACAGTCCCCAGCAGTAATCCCTACAGTCACACCCCCATGATATGTTAGTAACCTCCTGTCAGTGCCCCCCACAGAAACCCCTATATAATGACAGTCACACACCAGCAGAGACCCTAAAAGAGTCTCCCTTCTAATGACCCCCGTAAAGATCCCCCAGCAATGAGCCATTTAGGTAATGACCTCTACACTGATACCCCATTCCATGATTCCCTCTTAGGCCCCTTCCCCCCAGAGTGGCCTTCCTCAGGGACCCCCTTCACTGAGAGCAAACACCCAGGCAGAGGCCTCCTGCAGTGATACCTGCCTGAAGAAAGGTCCTCCGCCCTCTCCCAGGATGCCTTGGAAATACAGGAGTTCATCATTGAAATGTTTGTCAAGAAGCTTCTCCGACACCCGGCCTTTCAGCTGCTGCTGACCCTACTGCTGGTGGTCAACGCCATCACCATCGCACTCCGCACCAACTCCTTCCTTGGCCAGGTGGGACTCTAGCCTGAGCTCTGCACCCATTGATCTAATGGGGTCCTGGGTAAGACACTTCCCTCTCTGGGCCTCAGGCTCTTCATCTGTCCATGATGATTGGATCGGCTGTTCTTCAAGGGCCTGTCAGCTCTGACCCTCCAGGGGTCTAGAAATAAAGGAAGATATTGTGACGGAGGGCGCCCAGCTTGGAGGAATACTTTGCATTTGTACAGGAAGAGCAGAAGAAGTGGTGTGAGCAAGGCAGGCAAATGGATAACTTATAGGGAAGGGTATCCTGTTTTATTTATTTTAAATTTTTTTATTGATTTTGAGAGAGAGAGGAAAGGAAAGGAAGAGAGAGAAACATCAATGTGAGAGCGAAACATCGATCAGCTGCATCCTGCACATCCCCTACCGGGCATGTGCCCTGACTGGGAATTGAACCAGCAACCTTTCGGTGCACGGGACAATGTTCAACCAACTTAGCCACACAGGCCAGGGCATGGGCATCCCATTTTAATCAGTAGTCACTAAGAGAGCATCAGTCTGTGCCAGGCACTGCACTCAGTGTCAGGATTCCAGGTATGAACACAGCAGACCCAGTTCTGTCTCAGACAGACACAAACATGTCATTATAAATGCCTGAGTGTCCAGAGCACATGGGAGCTCAGAGATGGCATCAAACCTGATGGGTCAAGGAAGGCTTCCTGGAGAAAGGGACACTTAAGCTGAGAATAAAGAATGAATAGAGCCCGGCCAGCATGGCTCAGTGGTTGAGCATCTACCTATGATCCAGGAGATCGCTATTCAATGCCCTGGTTGTGGGCTCGATCCCCAGTAGGGGACATGCAGGAGGCAGCCGATCAATGACTCTCTCATCACTGATGTTTCCATCCCTCTCCCTTTCTCTCTCTGAAATCAATAAAGATATATATTTTTTAAAAAAGAATGAGAAGGTGACCAGGCAGAGAGAGGTGAGGAAGAGTGTTTGGGACAGAAGAAATTGCGTGTGTGTTCTATGTGTCCAACCTGAAGTCCACTGTGACGTTGGCCTTATCCTTGATATGTTTTCTTACAAAACATATACTAATTACATGGATTGTGCTATTTAAAAGTCAATATTTTTTAAATGTCCAATGTGGTGGCTGATGAGTTCAGAAAGGTGGTCAGCGGCAAGGTCTTCATTTTGTGTCAAGGAGGGTAGCCTTTATCCTATGTCATTTGGAAAGCCAGGGAAGGATTTAAGGCATGGAAGTGACATAGCCAGGCATGTGTTTAGAAAACTTACACTGGCTGCCACACTGTGGGCCATGGAAGGAAGAGTATCAGGAATGGGAAAAGGTGGCCCTAGCTGGTTTGGCTCAGTGGTTAGAGCATCAGCCCACAGACTGAAGGGTCCCGGGTTCAATTCCAGCCAAGGGCACATACCTCCTCGGTTGCAGGCTCAATCCCTGGCCCTTGTTGGGGCATGTGCAGGAGGCAACCAACCGATGTGTCTCTCTCACATCAATGTTTCTCTCTCTCTCTTTCTTCCACTCTCTCTAAAAAGCAATGGGAAAATATCCTCAGGTGAGGATTTAAAAAAAAAAGAATGGAAAAAGGTGCAGCAGGCAGGGCCATGTTGGGGACATTCAGGTGAAATATGACAGGGCTTGGCCAGGCCACTTGCAGTGAGTAAAAAGAGGCTACATGCATCAGAAGTTCCCTAGGAGTCAGATCCACGGGCCTTTCAGATTGATTTTCTTTATAGCAAACGCTTAGCAAGTACTGACATGTGCTGTCTTGTTTAACATCTGTCATCGTCTCACACACAGAAAGGGAGAGCACAGGACAATGCCCAACCAACTGAGCCACACTGGCCAAGACTGCTAACTGTCTGACCTTGGGTACCTCTCGTTTCCCATCTCTAAGATGAGAATACAACCTACTTTGTAGGATGGTGGTGACAGTAAAGCAAAAATGATGCTGGCATGGTCTTAGCACAGCGCCTGGCATGGACATGCAAAGTGTGCTCTAAAGGAGCTACAAAGATGCTGAGGATGAAGAGCAGCAGGAATATGGGCCTTCCCCCCCCCACGACATCCCTGGCCCTGCCCAGTCCCCCACTACACTGACCTCTCTGCCCCTCTCTTTGTCTTCCATGTAGAAATATTATGAGATCTTCTCTATCACAGATGACATTGTGTTGACCATCCTTATCTGTGAGGTTCTCCTTGGCTGGTTAAATGGCTTCTGGATTTTCTGGAAGGTGAGATCCTGCCCCCCACACCCCGCCATCGCCCCTACCCCTCCTAAGGAACTGCACCCCACCCAGTCCCCATCCCTGGGCTCCTGGCCCTGCAGACTGAGGTGTGTGTGGGTGTGGGTGGGTGTAGGTGTGTGTAGGTGTGTGGAGAGAGAGAGGAAGAGAGACTGCTTCCGAGATGTCTGATACAGTAACTTGTACTAGAAGTGCAGCCTCCCTGGGTTCTAGTCCCTGCTCCAGCCTTTCCCTATTCTGTGATCCTGGGAAAACCTTATACAGGAATGTCCTGGGGTGTCCTTATATAGGAAATGAGATTGAGAGCATTCACCTTAATTTACAGGATTCAAGAGCAGTAGTCAACAAACTTTTTCTATGAAGGGTCAGATAAATATTTTAAGCTTTGTAGGCCCTCCAGTCTCTGTTGCAAACACTCACCTCTGCTGTGGGAGCACAAAGAAGCCATGGACCCCAGACAGATGAGTAAACATGGCTGTGCTCCAAATAACCTCATTCATATAATTTGCATGTGTCACCAAGTATTATTCTTTTGATTTTTTTCCCCCCAACCATTAAAAAATAATAATAAAAACCATTCTTAGCCTGAGGGTTTTACAACAAAAGAGCTGCTGGACAGATTTGGCCCCACCTAGAGTTTGCTGACGGCTGTTCTGGAGAGTATTGAGGTGTTTCTGTGGGAATGGGTCTGAAAGTTAAATGAGGCAAAGACTCAAACTCTCTGTTTGAATAGGCTTCCTGGAATCAAGAGATTTCTGGAGTCAAAGGATTTATTTTGCCTTTGGGCATGTTTGAGAAGAGGCTTTAAAAAAAAAAAAAAAATCCCAAAAAAAAGGCCTCTCACCTAGCCGGCATGGCTCAGTGGTTGAGCATCGACCTATGATCCAGGAGATCGCGGTTCGATTCCCAGTCAGGGCACATGCCCAGGTTGCGGGCTCGATCCCCAGTAGGGGTGTGCAGGAGGCAGCCGATCAATGACTCTCTCATCACTGATGTTTCTATATCTCTCTCCCCCTGCCTTCCTCTCTTTGAAGTCAATAAAAAAATATTTTTAAAAAATGTTTAAAAAAATACCTCTCATAGAAAGGAAGTACCATTTAAATATAGTTACTAGGCCCTGGACAGTATGGCTCATTGGTTGGAGCCTCGGCCCAAGTACTGTAGGGTGTCGGGTTTGATTCCCGGTCAAGGGCACGTACCTGGGTTGCCAGTTCCTTCCCTAGCCCCGATCAGGTGTTTGCTAGAGGCAGGGAATTGATGTCTCTCACATCGATGTTTCTCTCTCCCCCTCTGTCCCTTCTACTCTCTCTAAAAATCAATGGAAAAAATATCCTCTGGTGAGGATTAAAAATAATAATAATAAAATAGGTATAGTTATTAGAACGACCAATTCGAATTATAAACTTTCCATGGATTAGAGGTTTCACTTCATAGAACACAGAATGTAGAACCCAGAACAGAAATTCTGAAGTCTGAAAGTCTTAAAGACTGCTTTGGGTAAACAAGACTTGCAAGGATGCTTTTTCTTTTTTAAATAGGAAAGATATATATATTTTTTCTTTTTATGTCTTTATTGATTTCAGAGAGAGGAAGGGAAAGGGAGAGAGAAAGATAGAAACATCAATGATGAGAGAGTCATTGATCAGCTGCTTCCTGCACACCCCAGACTGGGGATGGAGCCCTAGACCCTGGCATGTGCCCTGACCGGGAATCGAACAGGGATCTCCTGGATCCTAGGTGGATGCTCAACCGCTGAGCCACACCAGCCGGGTAGCAAGGATGCTTATTAAGAAGAAAAAGAATAGGATGGTTCGTATTTACATGCCTCAGGTACTTTGCTTTTGAGAACGTTTCCCTGCACTTCTTTAACAGAACTAGCTCTAGGGTGTAGGCAAACATCAATTCACTAAGAGGGAACATTCCTCCTTCATCTTCCTGAGATTTCTTTCAGCAGCACTTAGGACCTGCACTTTCAAGGCTAAGCCCCAGGGTTTCTTGGCACAGGAGGTCTGAAGCAAGCATGAGGATCTTGTGTTTCTCCAAGTCATTCTGCTTGTCCCCTAAGCCAGGGTTTCTCAACCTCAGCACAACAGTGTTGATGTTTTGGCCTGGATAATTCTTTGTTGTGGGGTCTACCTATGTATTTTGTAGGATGTTTAGCAGCATCCCTGGCATCTACTCACTAGATACCATTAGCACTATCCTAGTTGTGACAACCAAGAATGTCCCCAGACATTGCCAAATGTCCTCTGGAGGGCAAAATCACCCCTGGCTGAGATAATGTTCCAAACCCTAACCTTTCATCTGGGGCCAGGCTACCAATGCCAAAAGCCAGAGCTTGTTAGAAGCTGTCTTCCCCACCCCCATCTCTTCCCCTGGGTCCTCATACACAAAGCCTGCTCTCTGTTGCATGGGTGTGGTGCAGTGGGTGGTGAGAAGACAGAAAGGGAAAAATACAGGGAAGGGAGGAGAGTCTGGAAATTAACATCTTAAATATTACCCAGCCACATAGGGATTCCCACTTTTGTCCCCAGCTCTCCTTTTTTTTTTTCTTAACCACCCCTTTGTGACTCCTTTTTCTTCCTCACCTCCACAACCTATTAATCACTATTTCGCCATCTAAATATTTCTCAAGTTTCTTATCACCCGCATCTCTGCTATCCCTGTTTTAGCTCTTGCTTTGTCGTCCCTCACCAGGATGTTGCTATGGCTTTCTGTGTCCCCCTCATGCCATCCGAGAGATCTTCCCAAGGCACAAGCCTAAGTATCCCTGCTTATTTTTGCAGACTTGTCACTCCTGGCCTCACCTTTGTTGTTCCAGCTGCACCAAACTGATTGTAGCTGTATTCCCCAAAACACACACACACACAGCCGTTTCTCACCTCCATGTCCTTGTCCATGCTCACCCCTGTCTATGAAACCTCTCTGATTCTTACTCACTTGCTTTACTCCTACTTACAGCTTAAGATTCATTCAAATGTTCTCCCAGGAAGTCTCCCTGTCTCCCCCAGACTAGGGTAGGTGTCCCTCTGTGCCTAATACTATGTGCTTAGCTCTCTCACCTGGAGTTAAAATTTACTGCTTGTCCACCTCCCTCAAAAAAAATTATCTGTGAGCCCAATAGGGCAGAAATCCTGTATCTTCAGAATCTGGTTCAGGGTCTAATATATTGTATGAGTTTAATACTGGATGGACAGGGGGATGGATCTGTAGACAGGCAGACTTGTATCTCCTTGTGTATGTGTAGGTGCAGACGCTCTGAATGTGGGACACCAGGAAAGCTTGTGTTTGTTGGACTACCCAAGAAATTTAAGAACATTTTTTTCCTTTAAAAACAGGTCTTTAAAAAAAATGTAATACAGATACATAATAGTGAAAACTATATTTAAAAGTACACACAGGATTCTTGCTTTTACACCTCTCCTTTCACCCCTTTCTCTCCCCCCCCCCCCCAGCCTTTGTATATTTCTAATCTCCTGTTCATCCCATCACTGTTTGTTTTTCGGTCATAAGCAAAGCAGTAACATACTGCAAACATTGTTCTGCACTTTGCTTTTGTCACTTAATGGATCCTGGCAAGGTTTCAATATCAGTACATGGAGATCTTTCTAATTTTGCTTATTTATGGCTGCACAGTACTTCATTGAATGAATGCATAATAGTTTATTCAACCAGGGTCCAACTGCTAGACACTTCGGTTGTTTTCAACCTTATACAAATGTCGTTTGTACCTGTACCAGAGTTTCTGTGGGTCAGGTGTCTAGAAGTGGGACCAATGTCAAAAGGTAAATGCATCTACTGTTTGTTAGATAGAGCAAATTCCCCTTGTTAGCAGTAGTGCTTAAATTTTTCACCCATGTGAGCTTCCTCCCCCCCCCATTCCTAGATAAATTTGTGCCTTATTGGACAAAGGGCTTATAAAAAATTCCTGCCTCTCTTGTCAGTGAGAGCTAGTTCACCTCTGAACTGGCTACTGAAGCAGTGGTCCTTGATGTTTTTATTAGTATTTATTTATTTATTTGTTTGGTAATCCTTACCCAAAGATATTTTTTCCATTGATTTTTAGAGAAAGTGGGAGGGAGGGAGGGAGGGAAGGGGGGAGAGAGAGACACATACACACATTGATTGGCTGCCTCCTTCACACACCGGGACCAGGCCGAGGAAGGAACCTGCAACCTGGAATGAAACTGTAACCCAGGTATGTTCCCTTGACCTGGAATCTAACTTGTGACCCTTTGGTGCATGGGCCAATGCTCTACCTACCACTGGGCCACACGGGCCAGGGCTATTAGTATTTATTTTCATTTTATTATTAATTGGAGTGTGTTTTACACAAAGCCTGGAGCATCTAAACACTCTCCTGTCACTGAACTGTAGGGCTAGGCCATTTTCAGCAGTCTATTAACCAAGGTGAGTGCTCAGCTCAGGAACTAGCTATATGTATATGAGTCTCCACTGTGTGTCTCTGAGACTGCACTTGGCTGTTGACACACGTATAAGTCAACATGTATGAGTGCATGCTGTTGGGTGGGATGTTTTATGAGCAACAGAATAACAGCTGTGGATGGCAGATGACTGGTCCTGCTGTGAGATGAACATTGAGCCCCTCATCCTTGGGGTGGGGGAAGGCAGACCCAGGATGTCCCTATGGGCTGGGCCTGACAGACCCCATTGGGGATGGCCCCCCCCACCCCCCAGGATGGCTGGAACATCTTCAACTTCCTTATCATGTTTATCTTGTTCCTGGGGTTCTTCATTAATGAACTCAAAGCCATCTCTATCACCTATACACTCAGGTGAGCTGGGAACTTTGGAGAAAAGAGGGGGACCTGCCTGGACCCTGGGAAAGAGATGGGGTGGTATTACCAGCTGGGGGTTAGTTCTGTCTGTCTGGGCAAGTTGGGTGGCAGTGAGGATAAGGGGCCTGGGAAGGGCTGAGGGGCATCCCTGAGAGGCTCTGCCACAGGGTCCTTCGTCTCGTGCATTTGTGCATGGCGGTGGAGCCCCTGGCCCGGATCATCCGCGTCATCCTGCAGTCGGTGCCTGGCATGGCCAATATCCTAGCCCTCATCCTCTTCTTCATGCTGGTCAGTGCCTCTCCCTCCCCACCCCCACCCCAGCCACTCCCCTTTCCTAACAGGCCACGGGGCACTGGGGACACAGGGGTGTCTGGAGAAGAGGAGAGGCTATGGGCCCAAATCCCTGTCATCCCCTTGGCAGTGCTCATTTGCATGTGCCATCTCCAGGAGTCTTGGGTGAAGTTAGGGCTGGGCTTCTGTCTCTTCGGCAGGTGTTCTCCGTGTTTGGGGTCACTCTCTTTGGTGCATTCGTGCCCAGGCATTTCCAGAACATGCAGGTTGCCCTGTATACCCTCTTCATCTGCATCACCCAGGATGGATGGGTGGACATCTACAGCGACTTTCAGTGAGTCCCCGTGGGGCTTCTGGTCCCCCAGCCCATCCAGGCAAGGCAGGGGCCGGGATCCCGTGAGGGAAAAGGGCTCTGGTGGGAGTGCAGCTCCGGGGCCGCGGATGAGGTTCGCCCAGCAAGAAGGGGGTGTCAGGGCTTTACACTGGAAGAAAGAAGACCTCTGGGGCTGGGGCCTCTGGGTTTGTGGACTACTTGAAACCTTTTCCTCTTGAAATTCCACCCATTCAAAATCCCACTAGAGACCTATTCATGCATAGTTCTCCCATCGTGCTAAACAGCTTAGTAGCTAGGCCTTGGGCACAGGAGCTGTCTGGTTGCACTAAGGCTTCAGGGCAGCCTCCCAGCCCACACTGGAGCCCACCAAACTGCCTGGACTCCTGAGTACTTAGAAGTACTCGTTTCATTTATCCTTAGACCTGCTGCCCAAGGTCATGCTTGGCCATGTTCTTTACCCCGTTCCCATGAAGTCTAAACCCTATTTGTTTCCAGTCCACTTCAGGGTGTTGGGACCACTGACTCATTTCTTTTTATTGCCTTCATGTGAGAGCAGAAGCCCAATTGGTAAAGGGCTTCTGCTGTAATTGTCCATTATGATTTCGGTAGTAGAGAAACCATAGAGTGTGCAATAAAGGTGGACTGGGCTTTTGAGTCTTTGCTCCACCACACTAGCCATGCAACCTTGGACAAATTACTTCATCTCTTTTCTGAGCCTCAGTTTCCTCATCTGTCAATTGGGGATTATAATACAATATTAACTATGTCATGAATTGCTGTGAGGATCAATAGAGAAAATCTATGTAAATCTCTTAGCATAGAACCTGGCATAGTATACACATATGCAGAGAGAGAGAGAGAGAGGGAGAACACTATTATTTGGGAAAATATTTTATGGGAGATTTACAACAGGTATTAACAGTAGGTAGGATTTTTCACGTACATTTTCCTTGTGATCCTTCTATAATAAGCTTGACTTACTGTTTTTAAAGAATGTATTGATTGCAGAGGGAGGAAGGGAGAGGGAGAGAGCTAGAAACATCAATGATGAGTCATTGATCGGCTGCCTCTTGCAAGCCCCCTACTGGGGATCTAGCCCTCCTCCTGGGCATGTGCCCTGACTGGGAATTGAACCTCCATCTCCTGGATCATAGGTCAATGCTCAACCACTGAGCCATGCTGGCCAGGCTACTTTTTATAATAAGAAAGGGTATAGCCCGGCCGGGCGTGGCTCAGCGGTTGAGCGTTGACCTGGGATCCAGACGATCAGGGTTCGATTCCCGGTCAGGGCACATGCCCGGGTTGCGGGCTTGATCAATGACTCTCTCATCATTGGTGTTTCTATCTCTCTCTCTCTCCCTCTCCTTTCCTCTCTCTGAAATCAACAAAGATATATTAACAAAAAAAGAAAAAGAAAAAAAAGAAAGAGTATAGCCAATAGACTAAACTTGGTAATGCTGATATGCAAAACTTGGTAATGCTGATATGCAAATCCCCACCTTGCAGGGCTGGGTTACGGACCCCACTGTCTGGCAATACAGCAGGTGCTCAGTAAAGAGCAGCTGCTCTGACAATTAGAAGTAGGCATTAGATCTGCACAGTAGCAGTGAAGCAGCAGAAGTCCTAGTAGGCCTTGAGATAATTTCCCCATTTCATAGATGAGGAAACTGAGCTCAGAGGGCCAGGGCAGTGACAGGGCCCCTGCCTGCCATCTCCAGGATGGAAACCAGGGACTACGTCATGGAGGTTGCCGGTGCCCTCTATTTTGCCACCTTCATCACCATTGGTGCCTTCATTGGCATCAACCTGTTGGTCGTCGTGGTGACCACAAACCTGGAGCAAATAATGAGAACAGGAGAGCAAGGGCAACGGAATCAAATAAGATTCATCGAGGTGAGTGAGATGGGGAGGGCACAGGGAGGAGAGGGAGCGTGCGCGTAAGTGCTGACTTGAGCATATTGGGTATGCGTGTGTGCTGGCACACTCAGGTGCCCGGAGAAAGCCCAGCCTGAGACCCAGAGGCAGCATTCCCACCTTGAGTGCCAACTTACCACCTGGGCTTCTGGGGGGGTGTAGATTTCCTAGATGTCTTATTTCTATGACAACTCAGACTGAGCAGCCTGGGTGACCTTAGGGCATTTAACCAATCTAAGCCTCGATTTCTTCTGTAAAATGGGAATAATAATAGTATTTACCTCACAGGGCTATTATGAGACCTACATGGGTAAATGAACAGTACTTGCCACATACTAAGTACTCACTAAATGTTAGCTACAGTATTATTTATTCAAGGGTAGAACTTCCAAAAGATTGGGGAAGTAAAGGGTGTAGTACTTTGCAAAGTGTTGAGGGCTCTGGGCTGTGACTTGAGAGTAGATGGGCTTTAGAAGTTTACTGGGTAGGGATTTAGCAGGAGTGAGGTGGGGGGTAAGTTTTAAAAACGGGTAAGAATTGCCAAAGAGGTGGGGGAAGGGCTTGTATATTTGAACTTGAGCTCCCCCAGGGTAGGGAGGCTAAGATTGGTTGGAGCTGAAATGAGGGACATTGAAATCTTGGTGTCCTAGGAGAGTCATCCTCCCTGCGGCCAAGTGGGAAGGGGCTGGGGGAGGGGGTGCCGGCTGAGCTATCTGTCCCCTCTCAATTTTCTCTTCCCCAGAGGGTCAACGAGGAGGAGTATGGAAATAAGGACCTGCCACTGGTGCACTGTAATGTGGCCCGTTTGGAGATGTCTGGTCTTCCCCAGGAGCCCCTTGTGGGGGGTCCCATGTCGAACCTCACTGAAAACGCATGCGACAACTTTTGCTTGGTGCTGGAGGCAATACAGGAGAACTTGATGCAGTACAAAGAGATCCGAGATGAGCTCAACATGTAGGGCGGGTACTGGGGATACCCCCCGAGTCCTGGGAGTTAGGGCTGAGCGCAGCCTCAGATTCTTCTGGCCTTGTGTCCTCACCATTTTATAATGCAGACCCTGAGGCCCAGAGAGGTTAAGAGATTTGCCAGTGGTCCCCCAGCATTTTGGAGGAGCTGGAATCCAGACTTCCCGGTTCCTCCCGTCCCACACAAGCGAACGCGCAGCTTGGCCTGGGTCTCCGTCAGAGTGAAGAGGGCGGATGGGGGGCGGGGAACACCAGGGAAAAGGTGGAAGGATTGCCCCCCTTTTCCCTGGAACACACTCACCCCTCTGCCCCCAGGATAGTGGAGGAGGTACACTCCATCCGCTTCAACCAGGAGCAGCAGGAGGAGCTGTTGCAAAGGCACAAGTCCAAGACCCAGTCGATGGAGAGCAAGCCGTCCGTGGACATCCATGAGATTACTAGCCAGCAAGACTTGATCACTGCGCTCGTCAACAGGGAAAAGGTGCAGCTTCCGTCTCCTACCCGATCTGTGCCCACGGTGGCGTCCTACCCAGCCCAGCCCTGCCTAGTCTCTGCCAAATTACTCAAGGTTTCTGTCTATTCCAAGGTCCGCCCCCTAAACTCCTACACCCCAGCAGTCACTGCCAACCTGCCAGTCGGGGTGGGTTCCACCTTTCCTTCTCCAAGATGCCCTGCCCCTTCCCGTCACATACCCCCATTGAGCCCCTTCAGATTCTAGTTCCCTCAAACCTGCTCTTTCCTAGAGAGGCTTGGGCCAGCTCAGTTCCTGCTTAATGGCAGATACTTTGGCCCACTGATGGCAGAGGACCCCTGGGTCCTGTTGAGGGTGCATAAGAACAGCCTCCTCCTGAGGGGGAAGCTTCTAGGGAGAGAAAGGCACACACCCACGTTAGTTTCTGCTTCCCACACCATCTCTGGGCTCCCAAGCTCAGAGAGGATACTAGGCAGGCTAGAGGTAGACATATGAAGGACTTCCCTGGGAGGCCTTGATGGGGCACCCTTGAAGCTGGAGAAGTGGAGTAAGGAACATATGCCATGTCAGGGCAGGGTGTTGACAAGACCTCTTGGTTTGCAGGTTCAGGAATCTAACACAAATGTACTTAAAAAGTACAAGAGCAAGAGCAGCCGCTGAGAGGGCAGGAGGGAAGCCAAGGGGCCTATGCGCACACACCCAGCCGCTGCATCTTCCTGCATCCCAAGCATGACTTGGCTAAGCCTGGCCTGAGCCCATTCTCTCCCTTACCTGGAGTGATGCCTCGGGCTATGGAGGTGGTGTCATCTCTAGGGCCTGTGCCTGTGAGCCCCAGGACCAGAGGAGCCAGGATGGAGAAGGACGCTGGATGGGAGGGGGAGCCCTACAGCAAGGGAGTGCTGGCCAAGACAGTTGGGATTTGGCCTAAGGAGGGCCCCCCCCCAGTCCCCCATTCTAGGCCAGAGCTAGATGGGGCCTAAGTGGGCCCAAGAACTAAGAGGAGAAAGGTGAGGCCAGTACGGCCAGGCATCTGTGTATTGACAATAAAATTTTGTGTTGGGATCAATGTGTCTGACTGGTGGATCTCCAACCCCTTGGGGCAAGACAGATTTTGCCTCTCAAAGGCCTATTTGTCTCATGGGAGAGTCACTGACTACCCTCTAGAGCTTCCAGTCTAATGGGAGAGAGAATTTGTACCCTAAATAATTCTGACTTAATGGTAGAGATATAATCCCTGCCCTTAGAGTCCTAAAATTTGGAGGTTGGGACCTCCTGCCTGATGCAGAAGACAGCCAGCCCTACCCTCTCTGTCTTAGGATGGAAGATACTGGTCCTCATTCTGGGGAGCCCTAGTCTAATGGGGTCGCCACTGACCAAGTCCTGCAGGTACAGGAAGCTCCATCTTGGGGCAATGGAGAATGACTGGGCCAAGAGTGAGTCCTGGCAGACTTGCTAGAGGAGAGGAGCACTGAAGCTTATTGGAAGACAGCAGGGCGAGTTTGCGGATCAGGTCAATGAAGCCTGGTGGGGAACTTGTGCATCTGCAAGGCCTGTTTGGGACCTCCACACCAAACACCATTGAGAGCCACAGCAGGTTTTAGAGCTAGGCAACACAGAGAGTCTGAGAAAGCTGTGGCAGTCATGGGCGATAGGAAGAAATGTGTTGGAGGACAAGATTCTGGTCCTCAGGCAAGTCACTGGTCCTCATTTTCCCAATCTGTGCAATGTGGAGAGAATGAGATTGGTCTCTAGCTCTAAAATCAAATGGCCAACTCTCAGCCCAGGAGTTGGGAGACAGGTGAGATAAGCCACGTCTCTGAGACTCAGGTGCCTGGTGTTGCGTGGAGGGGAAGGCTGGAAGGCCCAGAGTTCTGCCCAGCTATTCAGCAAAGACTGGCAATTAGGGACCTTGGGAATACTCAACATTTTAAATGGGAATCCCTAGAGGCCCACTGATTGAAGCTGACGGGAAACTCCACCCTCCATCCCCTTCCTATCAGCATTGGTTTCACCCCAGAGAAGCCGCCTGGGGTCTGCTGGAGAAAAGTCTGGGCACCTGAGGACAGGGTGATATACTCAGCAGGCAGGTGAAAGGTGGCATCAGTGCCAGCAGTGCCCCACTATCTTGGAGCCATTGTCATTCCCCTGTTTGGACCAGGACTTTTCCCAGTGCCCTCCAGGATCATCAACCAGCAGAGCTATGGGCAGCAGGCAGCTTTTGCTGCTACCGCTATTTATTGGGGATGGAGCCCTCAATCTACCTTGTGAGTATCCACATACACCCTTTCCATCTATCTTTCCCTGGGGACACTCACACCCCTCTCCTGGCTGGCCAGAGAGGGGAAGAAGGTGGTGGAAAATTAGATAGTATTCCCAGAAAGATCCTATAATGTGAGCACAGCCATCCTTTTTCTCTCCCTCTCCCTTTCTCTCTCTCTAGAATCAATGAAAAACATATCCTTGGGTGAGGAGTACAAAAATAAAATAAATCCTGAAGGAAAAGGGCAAAATATTGACTATACTATGCTTACGTATCTCAAGAAGAAAATAGAATGAAACAGAAGTGAACAAGGAAGCTATTGAACTTAAGCTATACTTAGTTGACCAGTTAAAAAACCCTCTGTTCTGTGTAACAATAGATGCTTTTAAAATAAACCACCAGACAACACTTAATGAAAGTGAAAGCAGTAGCTCTTATTAGAACTAAGATGCAATTAGTTTATTTTCTCATTTTCTTTGCTTAAGTTGGGGTGGGGCATATCTGGCCAACTTTGGTCTTTTTTAGTCATTGCAAGTGACAGTTCCATTGACATATTTATTGAAAAATGAAGCCCGGCCGGGCATGGCTCAACAGTTGAGCGTCAACCTAGGATCCAGGAGATTGTGGTTCAATTCCCAGTCAGGTCAGATGCCCGGTTTGGGGCTCGATGCCCAGCAGGGGGCGCGCAGGAGGCAGCCAATCAATGATGACTCATCATAGACTTTTCTACCGCTCTCCCTCTCCCTTCCTCTCTTTGAAATCAATAAAGACATATTTTTAAAAAATAATAAAATAAAATAATAAGGTAACTGAAGATTTAAGAACATCTCATATCTAAAATATGATCGTGAATATTCTCTGAAATTAACACCAAAAGTCTTTGTTAAAATATAAATGAGAAGTCATTCACATTTTAAAATTGGTACTGTAAGTTCCTTTTAAAATATATGTTTGCTATTTGTAAATTATTTTTCTTTTTTTTAATTTTATTTTTCAATTACAGTTGACATTCAATATTATTTTATTGCCATTTGTAAATTTAAATCTCAGCAATTCACTGTGTTTCCAGTCAGGTTCCTCTTCCATTCTCTGCATCAACTCTTCAAATCCTCCCGATTCTTCGAAGCCCTCTACACGTCCCTGTTCCCTCCCTCCTTACAGATGCTTTTCACAAGAGAAATAGTAGCCGTCTAGTGGATGTTTCTATCACCTACCAGTCTACTTCCTACCCATCAATCCACAAATTTATTAATTTAGACACCTATCCTTACCATTAATATTTTAACAATTTCTAAGTTCAGAGGATACTCCCTAAATTCATCCATCATATCACACCCAGATTCATTATCCATGAAATCTATTTTATGCCTTCTATATTCTTTTTTTTATGTCTTTATTGATTTTTATTTTATTTTATTGATTTTTTAGAGAGGAAAGGAGAGGGGGATCGAGTAGCATCAATGTGAAAGAGAAACATGGTTGGCTGCCTCCAGCACAGGCCCCCAGTGGGGACCAGCCTGCAACCTGGGCATCCGTGCACTGACGGGAATCAAACCTGTCACCTATCGGTGCACCAGCGGATGCTCAATCAACTGAGCCACACCGGCCAGGACCCTTCTTTATTCTTAAAATATGAGGGTGGAGATAGAATCCTGGGGCACACCCCAGAGTCCTTCCTCCAGACGAATTTGATCCAGTATTAAAGCTCTTTAGTCTGGCTCTTCAAAGTTAAGAATCAGATAAATTCTTCTCACAAAATCATACAACTGTTTAATGCCTCTTCCTCCCAAGTCAGGTTTCCAGATACCCTGGAATTTCCTTTGGCTGATGGCTTTGTTCCTCCTTTAAACAATTTCCAAGTATGATTCTTAAATATATATCGATGTAAATGAACTTAATTCCTTTTTCTGGGAACTGAATTTGGGTAGGAAGGCGAGACTGATCCTTCAACCTGAGTCCTGGCGACAAATTGCCAGCTGACTCCAAGCCCGCCCAAGCCCTGACCCCAGGCACAGACTGAGCCCTAACCCCGACGCGGCAGTAACCCACACCCGAACTACAGCTTCAACTGGGAGCGCAGATTAGGGGTGCGGAATGGGAGGAGGGTGGGGCAGGTTGGATGGGATTTCCCCGAAAGATTTGCTCTGGCGGCCCGCTTCCCGACCTGCACACTCCCAGCAACTCGCTCCAGGCCTCGGTGAGCCCGACTCCGCCCAGAGGCGAGACCCGGGCAAGCTCCCGAGCGGAAGGCTCGCGGGGAGGCGGGGTCATGCGCAGAGAGAGCCTTCTGCTCTCGGAGCCCAGCGCAGCATGCCGGGGCGGGACACGGGCGCGGCCCGACTCCTGATTGGTCGCCAGCGGGCAGAAAGGGGTGGGGCCGGGCGGCGCGCTCTGAGGCGCGCGGCCAGGCGGGCGTGTAACGGCCGTTGGGAGAGCTGAGCGACGGGATCGCTGCCTGTGGCCGACGTGGTGGGCGCAGTTGGTGTCCCTGAGTGAGGCATTTCGTCGCCCGCTTTCTGGCACACGTAAGTCCTCCTCTCCTCGGGGACCTCCGTCGGACTGACAAACCCTACCTCACCTTGGGAAACCTTGGAGGAGCCTCAGACACGCACGACCTACCTACCTCTAGGGGTTGCGGGGTTGGGGGGGGCGGGGAGACGGCGTGGGAGAGCGAAAGCGCATGCGCATAGCAACTAAGCCGTCCCCCTTAGCCTCTCACTGCTTGGGCTTCTTAATATAATGCTCCACACACGCCCCTTCGGTGTTTATCGCCATGGTTTCTACTCCGTCCTTCACGCCACAGCAGCTGCTGTACCTGTGTAAAGGACAGGCCCTGTCCTGTGCCATTTGGACGGCGGGAGGCAGTGTCCTTTCATACAGCGCACAGTCCCGAGAGAAAGTAGATGCTAAGCGGGTAATTACTCGGTTAGCACCGAGTAGAGTAAGGAAAAGCACAGAATCGAAGGCGTGGATGTAGTGTGAGAGGACAGGGAGCTCTCCCTGAGGAAGTGAAGTTTGAGCTGAGATTTGAAGAAAGAATAGAAAAATCAAAGTTAGGGGACCGACAGCACTTGGGGATATTTGACAACGTCTGGAGATTTTTTGATTATCACAACTCAGGGATTGCTCCTGGCATCCAGTGGGTAGAAGTCAAGGTTGCTGCTAAGCATCCTACATTGTACAGCACTGCCTCCACAACAAGGACTTATCCCACCTAAAATGTCAGTAATACTGAGATTGAGGAACCCTGCTCTAGGCAGGGAGGAGCTGGTGCTTTTAGTGTGTGTTAAAACTTACTTGTTCAATAGAGGGTATTTAATACTTGCTTCATCATATTAAACTGGGAAGGTCAGAGCCCTGTTTGTCTTTTACACTAATATATTTTCAACACATGGCATATAGCTAGGCAAATAGTAGTCAGTAAATTTTGGTTAATGAATTGAATACTGTGTGCTAGGTAGAGAGGAGTGGTGATACTAGATAAGTAAGATAACCATGCCTCATTAGTTGTCCTTAGGCCTTGTCTATTTTATAATGTTTCAGAACTTGTTCTTGTCAAGGCAATTTCTTGGCAAGTTTTGGCTTCCCTTTAGATCTGATTTAATGAATAATCAAGTCCATGAAAACAGTGTGATGGTGTGAGATTCTTAATGTGTCTGTGTCAGCTGTCTGTATATCCCTACAAATCTCCTTCTGTCTTGTGGTTCTCTCAACAGCTGCCAAGTGTGACGTTCCACACTAAGATTAAAATTCTTCAAGGGGAAAAATACTTATAACAGTCAAAATTTAATTTTTGGGTAGCAACTTGGGAAATAGAGCCTGGGTGGTAACCAAGGCCAAAGTAAGTTACATGAGCTATCCCTGCTCCTATCTGCTCTGGAGCTTGCAGATCTGGCTGTGTCTGAGGCAGAAACTTCAATTTATAGTGCCTTAGAACTTACTTTATTTCTCTTTGTGACACACAGAAAGAATGCTGATTAGACTCCTGTAACATTAGAGCAGAGTCCTGGCTGTGAAGCCTCTTCCTAGCTATATAACCTTCACCTCTCAGTTTTTATTTCTTCATCCAGAAAATGAGGATAATAATTCTAACTACCTCATAGCTTTGATGAGCATTAAACATAAGACATAATTCCTACAGAGTGTTTAGCTCAGTGCTTGATTAAGTACTGAACACATGCAAACTTATTGAATGAATGAATATTTCTGTAGTTTAAAAGGCGTTGAAGGTAGAAGCCATCAATGCTGGTCACTTTTTTTCTGTCTGCCTCCATTCACTCCTACCTTTTTTTTTTAATCCTCACCCGAAGATATTTTTTCCCATTGCTTTTCAGAGAGAGTGAGGGAGAGAGAAACATCAATGTGAGAGAGACACATGGATTGGTTGCCTCTGGGACCAGGGCTGGAGTTGGAACCTGCAACTGAGGTACATGCCCCTGGCTAGAATCAAACCGGGGACCATTCATCAGTTGGTGGACATTTCTACTTTTTGGCTATTATAAATAATGCAGCTATGAGTACTCATGTATAAGATTTTATGTGGGCCTCTGTTTTTATTTCTTTTGAATATATTATATATCTAGGAGTGGAACTGCTGAGTCATAAGGTAACTCTTTGTTTAACTGAAAGTTCTTTTGTCATTCTATTTCAATTTATCTAAATTTGGAAAGGTCTCAGAATCCAGTGGGCCTGTCATTTTGTTCTACTTTAAAGAAGGGGGTGAAGAAAAGGATTTTAATATTGACTGGTATTACTAGAGGTAGGTAATCTAAACTTTTTGTGTCACCATTAACACATTGAATGATACTAGCCATAAATTGAAGCTTTTATTACTGAGCAAAACTTCTCTTACCCAGTATGTGAAGACCTGGGATTTCTGTTGTAAATGCAGTGAATTAGTGAGGGTTTGGGTAGTTGTTACTAAGAGAAAACTGTAGAGGTCAGTAAAGTACATTAGAGAAATAGTACTATATAGCTTTTTTTTCCCTCCAAAGTTTTAATTTTACCTCTAAGAATTGTTCTTTCAGCAGTTTGTCCCAAACACTTTGCTGACTCTTATGAATTCAAAGTTTCCACATTTATATTTTATCTTTCAGGGACCGTACTGTGCCACTTTTTATTGACATGTATAATTAAAATAACATTAATAAAGCCCTTAATATGTGTCAGGGACTGTTGTAAGTTAATTCTAAATGAATTAGCATGAATTAGGTCCTGTCTTTATCTTCATTTTTATATGAAGGAACTGAAGAACAGAGAGAAATTTAACCTAGTTATACAGCAGATAAATTGCTAAGTCAGGCTTCACACCTAAGCTGTCTGATCAAGAGTCCATACTGTGAGCCCTGGCTGGTGTAGCTCAGTTGGTTGAGTGTCATCCCATGCACCAAAAGGTCGCTGGTTTGATTCCCAGTTGGTCGGGCACATGTCCAGCCTTTGGGCTCGATTCCCGGTAGGGGGTGGACAGAAGGCAATTGATCTATGTTTCTCTCACATCTGTGTTTCTCTCTTTCTCCCTCTTCCTTTTTCCCTCTCTCTTCCTCTCTCAAAAAGCCAATAAAGTAAATAAATAAAATAGTCTTAAAAAAATCCATATTGTGACCCACTCCTCTGTACTGCCTCTCAAGTATTATGCAAATATAAGATATTATTATTTGCTATTATTAGTTACAGTTAATTAAAGCTTTTGCTTACACAGATTGTAATCAGACTTATGCTGAATTCTCAGAACCTACATTAGAGTAAATATAAATGTTTTAAGGAGTGGAGCAATGAGAAGAAAACCTCATGTTCCCAGCTAAGGAGTGGGATTCTGCTAATGACCAAGAATTCTATCTTTGTGCGTCATGTGACTAACTCTCATTACTGGAAGAATCAGGGAATTTGTTTATGTTAATCATAATTGAAGCCATAATACTTAATTATTGGTTTGGTTATTTAGTTCTTTTTCCACCCCACCCGCCCATCCTGCTCCCATGGCTAAGAAGATCCATGGCAAAGTTTATTAAAAGTATTATTACTTATAATTTTTGCAACAATTGGAGGGGGTTCTAGGACAATGTAGAATCAGTGTTGGTTCTAGGTTTTTCTCTCCTTGCTTTAGAAAGAAAAGTGGGGTGTGGAGTATTGGGAGTTGTTTTGCCTTAAAAAATATCCTTAGGAATAAACATGTGGAAGAATCCTTGAACCCTCTGTGTGATTTTGATCATTTCAGTTGAATGGGAGTAAGTTACAGGGAATTAAAAGACAGTGGAGAGATCTGACTGGTTGCTCCTTCATTCTACAGTTGGCTCAAATAAACCGTGTCAATGGCCATGCAGGAAAAATATCCAAGTGAGAGAAATTCTCATGCCACTTCACCAGGTGAGTAGTCAAAAGTTTTCTGGGTAAATTCTGACCTTTGTTCTGTTATTTCATAACAGAAATTTCCTTTAAAGGGCATACTGAACATGCAAGCATTCACTGAGATGCTGGTATTAAAGGAGTAAAAATAACATGGGGCTATATTGAATAGAAAAAAAGGTCTCTCCAAGAGAACAACTATTTATCTCTGGTCCTATATGGCTTCCAACACGACCATGTGATTGATTGAGAGGGGAGGACACAAAGGATTGGAACAGAATGACTTTGGAACATAGTTCTATTTGAAATCAGAAAAACATGGCATAAATTACTGTGTTCTATGTTGTCTTTGTAGTCCTGTGGGTGGGTCAGTCATCTGCTAGCCCACAGATTGGAATTCTTGAATGCCAACAGTCTCAGTTGTATTGTCACTACTAGAGACTCAGGAATTTATCTCTAGAATGGATTGACAAGATTTTAAAAGCTCAGTAGACTCACTAAAAGGATATATTAAGTATATGTATTAAACATATATAAATGCATATACACAATACACATTGGATAGCTGTGGTACATTTAAATAGGAAGTAGCATTTTAGAAATAACTTTAAATTCTCTCGTATTTATGAAGAAAAGGATACAGGGTATCCTTTTTAACTCTGTGTTTTATTTAACTTTAAACTCCCACAGTGCCTTAAAGCAGACATTTTGTAGATACAGTGGTACGTCGGTTTTCAAACATCTCTGTTGACGAACATTTCGATTTATGAACACCATAAACCTGGAAGTAAATGCTGCGGTTTTCGAATACGCCTCGGAAGTCGAACACGCCACACAGCTTCCACTGGGGGCAAGATCCTGAGGCTCAGCTGTCAGCTGTGGATCCCTCAGTTTTTGAACGTTTCAGAACTCTTGCAGTCTCCCGGAGTGGATTACATTAGAAAACCGAGGGATCACTGTATTTCTATTCTAGGTGCACTGCCTTGCATGTAGTAGGCACTTTGAAAAGCATTTGCTGAATCAATTTAAGTTTTATTCAGCAAATATATGAATACCTGTTATGTGACATGCACTTTCTTAGGGCTGGATTGTAGAATTTCGTATGATAATTGTGTGTGTAATGCAAGTTTTTGGAATTCCTAACAAAGCTCAACTACTTTTTTTATGGCTTTGTTTTCAGTAGTCTTTCATTTGATTAATAATGATTTAATGCTACTGATAGGACATGAGACAAAACATAAGAAGATTTCAGCTTTCAAACTTGAATTTTAAAATAAGCATAAGCCTCTATAACTACACCAAAACATACTTTTATTTTAGCAGATATATACTTTTAGAATTGATGTATGGAGTGGGTGCATGGAAAAAGTGGTAGTAGTGAAGGATGGAAGATTAGTAGTAGTAACAGAGTGGTTTCCAGTAGGAGGCCAGGAACATGGTAATACAGGTCCTCAATCAGTTCTATTTTAAAAGACCTGGTAAATTGTACACTAACTAGAGAGAGAACACTATATAGACTCACCAAGAGCTCAAATTTCTTTGTTTCTGGCTAGAATTACAATAATATAGTATAGTTAACACTGGCTAATCTTATGCTGATCAGAAGCTCTGATTATTGGCTATGTCTTTTATTAAAGATTATTATAGCTCTAGCCATTGTGACTTGGTTGGTTGGAACATCGTCCCATACACCAAAAAGTGGAGGGTTTGATTCCAGGTTAGGGCACATGCGCAGGCTGTGTGTTTGATTCCCAGTTGGGGCGCGTATGGGAGGTAACCAATTGATGTTTCTTTCTCACATCCATGTTTTTGTCTCCCTTACTCTCTCTAAAAAAATCAGTAAAAGACTTTTAACAGATTACTGTGTGCGTATAGATTCTTTCAAATCAGACAGTCCACTCCATTGTGACCCAAAGGATAAAAGGAGTCTTTGGGTAAAATCAGGTTTCCTTCCGTAGAAAACAGAAGTAAGGGTAGCAAAAAGGGAGCAAAAGTAGAGGGAATTAGCTTGGAAGAAGGGAATAAGATAATTTGTATTCAAATATTATTGGCTTCCTACTAGATCAGAGAGTCTGTAGAACCATATTTTCTGATTTCAACTTAAACTCTGATACTTTAAATGAATAAGTAGCTGCCATTACCTTTTTGTTTGTTTGTTTGCTTACATGGTTCATCAGATACAACTTAGAAGAAGTAGTGGTTTTAAAAAAAATAATCTGAGCCCTGGCCAGGTAGTTCAGCTGGTTAGAGTGCCATCCTGATATACCAAGGTTGCGGTTCCATCCTCTGTTAGGACACATATAAGAATCAACCAATGAATGCATAACTCAGTGGGACAACAAATCTGTGTTTCTTTCTGTCTCTCAAGTCATTAAATTTTTTTTAAAAAAATAAATAATTTGAATTTAAGTCTTTGCTAGTACATTAGTAAATCAAGTATTTATTGAACACTTCCTACCTACCAGCCCTTGAACAGCAAAATAATAAAGTCAGATAAGTTTTATCAGTCTTGTATCTTACCCACTCAGAAATTTTAGTGGGTTTTGTTTTTTGGGGTTTTTTCTTTTGTTTTTGTTTGTTTTTTGCATTGCTCTCAAAAGCTCTTCAGATTGACTTTTAAAAAAAATAATATCTTTATTGATTTCAGAGAGAGGAAGGGAGAGAGAGAGAGAGAGAAACATCAATGATGAGACATTATTGATCGGGCTGCCTCCTGCACGCTGCTACTAGGGATCGAGCCCGCAACCTGGGCATGTGCTCTGACCAGAAATCGAACCGAGACCTGGATCCTAGGTGAATGCTGAACTGCTGAGCCACGCCTGACCGGACAGATTGACTTTTAAGACTTACTTTGATCGGATTCACCCTGCGGTTGAATGAGGGTACTGTGGTTTAGTTAAGCAGTGGTTTTCCTTTTACCCTAGGGAGCATTTGGAAATATACGGGGTATTTTCAAGTTTCACAGCGTTGGTAGGATGGGGTGAGAGCTGCTCCTGGCATTTAGTGGATGGAGACCAGGGATACTAAACCATCCTGCAATGTATGAATTATCTTGCCCAGGATGCTAAAGCACCTGTTGAGAAACCTTGTAAGAGGAAAGAATGTGGGTATTGGGATTAGAACAACCTGGGTTCAAATCTCAGCTCTATCCTCTGTAAAATAGGGGTGTTAATATGATAATACTTTTCGGTAAGTAGGTAGATGAGATCATGTTTGTAAAGTGCTGTGCTTCTAGTTTTCAGAAAATGGTAGCTGCTGTTAAATATTATTGTTTTTGTCTTAGTACTCCTAGATTCTTGGTAGGTCTTGGTTCTGTCTTTGAACATTCTCACCTCTCATGCTATTTCCATTTAAAATTAACAAACTCAGCCTGGCCGGGCATGGCTCAGCGGTTGAGCATCAACCTAGGATCCAGGAGAGTCAGGTTCGATTCCCGTTCAGGGCACATGCGCGGGTTGCAGGCTCCATCCCCAGTTGGGGGCGTGCAGGAGGCAGCCGATCAATGACGACTCTCTCATCATTGATGTTTCTCTTTCTCTCCCTCCCTCTCTCTGAAGTCAATAAAGATATATTTAAAAATAAATAAATAACAAACTCAGAGTTGCTGAAATAGACGCAGGAGAGAGAAAGGGATGGGGTGCTGCTGTTCATAAGTTTAAGTGATTTTTTAAAAAATGTATCTTTATTGATTTCAGAAAGAGAAAGGGAGAGGGAAAGAGAGAGATAGAAACATCAATAATGAGAGAGTCGTTATTGATCCACTGCCTCCTGCACGCCTCCAGCTGGGGATGGAGCCCACAACCCAGCCCGGGGATGTGCCTGGATGGGAGGTTGAACCGCGATCTCCTGAATCCTAGGTCGATGCTCAACCGCTGAGCCATGCCTGGCCAGGCGAAGTGATTTTTTTAAAAACTGTCTTGTGGGGTTATATCAGCTAGTTTAAAGTTAGAAATGCCACTTGTTTCAGGTTCCAATGTGATTCAGAAAAGCAGTTCTCTGGGTTGTGAATGGCAGACTCCAGTTATCTCGGAGGCTTTTCGGAGCCGCTTCAGCCGCTGTTCAAGTGTTGCTGACAGTGGGGACACAGCCATTGGCACATCATGCTCAGACATGGTGGAGGGTAAGTTTGGATTAATGATTTGATTACCGATATGTATTGATATTTTCTGATTGTGTTCCAGGTATATTGTCATTTCCAGAATATTCATAAGTCAGTCCACTCAGGAAGGAGTGTGCTTGATTCTTCTTACTTCATGCTTCTCACAGCTGGTCCCTTCCTCTCAATTTCTACTTTGTCCTATTCCAAACAACTTCTAATCTTTTCTCAGATCTTTCCCTCTACTGCCATATTAATCTTTCTAAAAGCCTGATTTCATAGTTTCCCTTTTCAGCAATCCTCAATTGTTTCCATTATTTGCAGGATAAAATTCATAAGCCTCAGTTCTGTGATCTGGCCCTGTCCTACCTATTTAAACATAATTCTTACTGTCACCAGGTCTCTTATCTTACTATGCTATAAAAGTGAAGAACATTTTTTGTTTTTATTACCTGAGTCTCTTTAATCTGGGCCCATTTGTGTTGTCCCCACTTCCTCTTGCCCCTCCCAGCTCTGGTGGTGTTATTTAATGAGGTGTCTGACAAGACTTTTCCCATCCCTCCACCCATTACTGATATTCCTCTTTACTACCTTATATGTTTATTGTTTCTGCTCCTTGTTTTTGCACTTAAAATAATAACTGCCCCCAGTACTTTACAAGAGTATTTTGTTTTTTATTTAGGTGGTAAGTTCCTAAAGGGCAAAGGACCTAATGATAATAATTACTATTTAGTAAATACTTTGTGGTGGATACTGTACTAAATTTTTTTTTTAAATATATCTTTTATTGATTTCGAAGAGAGAGGTAGAAACATCAGTGGTGAGAGAGAGTCATTGATTGGCTGCCTCCTGCACCCCCCCACTGGGGATCGAGCCTGCAACCCAGGCATGTGCCCTGACCGGGAACCGAACCATGATCTCCTGGATCCTAGGTTGATGCTCAGCCGATGAGCTACACCTGGCTGGGCTGTACTAAATTTTTAAAATATTTTTTCATTAATGCCTTTAAGAACTCTATGAAATATTTTATTTCGTTTTACAGATGAGAAACTGAATTTCAAAGTGTTTTAAATTAGTTGACTAAAGTCACAAAGCTGGTCACTTTGGTACTTTAACAGATGTGATACCCGCTATAATTAAAAGATAATAAAAAGTGTTGGTGATCAAAAAGATGATAAGTGTTGGTGAGAACGTAGAGAAATTGGGACCTTTATACATTGCTAGTGGGAATGTAAAATGTTACAGCAGCTTTGGAAAGCAATTTGGCAGTTTCTCAAAAGGTTAAACATGGAGTTAGTTACCTTGTGACTCAATAGTTCTACTCCTAGGTATATACCCAAGAGAAATGAAAACATACGTCCACACAAGAACTTGTACGCAAATGTTTATAGTAACATTATTTATAGTAGCCAAAAATGTCTATTAACTGGCGAATGGATAATAAAATGTAATATATCCATACAATAGAAAATTATTTGGCAATAAAAAGAAATGAAGTACTGACACGTGCTACAAAATGGATGAACTTTGAAAATATTTATGCTGAGTGAAAAAAGCCAGACACACATACTTACCTGGCAGGGGAGAGACCATGATCAGGATGGTGGTTTTCCCTGGGCGAAGCTTATTGCATTCCAGATGCGCTGACCCCTGCGATTTCCCCGAATGTGGGGAATTGGACTACATAATTTGTGGTACTGGGGGTCTATGTTTATGCTGTCCCTAAAAAAAAAAGAAAAAAGCCAGACACAAAAGACCACTTATTGTATGATTCTATTTACATGAAATGACCAGAATAGGCCAATCAATATAGAGATAGGAAGTAGATCAGTAGTTGCTTCAGGGTAGGGAAGTTAGGGGAAATGAAGCATGACTGTTAAAGGGTAAGCGTTTTCTTTTTGGGGTGATAAAAATATCCTAAAATCGATTGTAGGGACGGTTACACAACTCAGTGAATATGTATTAAAGACCCCTGAATTGAACACTTCCAAGTTGGAGAATTGTATAGTATGTGAATTATATCTCAGTAAAGCTGTTTGTTTTGTGTGTTTTTTAATAGAAATGTCTGGAAAAAATAAAAGAGTAATGAAAAGGAAAAACCCCAAACACATCTACTACTAATACTGACTTCAGATACCTGGCATTTAATTTTAATTTTTTGATAGCTGTATGTATATTGGCCCAATACTCAGTAAATATACAGTAGAGTTAAATCATAGATTTTGAGGTAGACAGGACTTTAAAAATGAAATCCAGTTCTTTTTTGCTGGTGAATAGCAACAGTTCCCTGAGGGATTAAGTAATTAACTTGCCTGATGTCACACACCTGGTTATCAGATTTGGGTCTCCCAACTGTAGTATTTTTTCCATCACTTGTATAATTAAAAGTGTTACTGTCAGTTTAGTTATGACTTGTTAAAGTTTTATTTACCTGTGCAGTTATGGGATCTTTTTTCATTTTAATAAGTCTTTTTAAAAATCAAACAGTAGTCTAGATTCCCCCCCCAATTGAATTGACTAGCTGTATTTATTCAGTCAAATTGTAACACAGATTGTATGTGTGATGGTGTGCTTTTTATTCCTTTGGGAAGCTATACATATTTTCTTTGTAGTGCATTCTTTTTAAATTGTAACCTTGATGTAGTGGCCAAAGCCATTGGTCTAGAAGTTTTTTAAAGAATCCAAGATGTCTTCTGCCATGTTTGTTATGTACCATGGTCCTTATCTTAATCTTAATTCTTGCTCATTTTGTTCATGAACCTGGCTTGGTTTATTTGGAGTGCAGTTGACAAGAACCCTTATGACTGCTATGAAATATAGTTCATTGTTGCATCTGTAAATTGAACAGGCTTGGTTTTGATTCCATTCTCCACTAAGGTGTTTTACCTTGAACATTCACAAGCGACAGGATAGAGGTGGATATTGGAGAGCTCAGAAAGCTTTCAGCTCTTTGCTAAAGATTGAAATAGTCACTGGCTTAGTTCAGACAAAGTGATCAAGGTTTAGCAATAGCTAAATCTACCCCTTACCAAGAAAGGAGGGTTGCTAAAAAGAATGAGTTGTGGGTTGGTTGGTTGTTTTTTTTTTGGGGGGGGGGGATGTGGTTGAGGAAAAGAGAGATTTAGAAATATATCCTTAAAGTGACAAAATCCCAATGATTTTGGGAACTGTAGACTTCTCTAAATAAAAATAACATACCCCATACACTAAGTTTTGAAAGCCTTTGAAAATTGTGCAAGATAGTGACCCCTTTGAAAATAAGTGTTGCTATTTTGTTTCAAAATGTTCTGAACCACAAACCAGACTTAAGGTGTAACTTGACTTTTACAGCAGTTTGTCAGAATTGGGCAATTTCCTTAATATAAATAAACAAACCCAATAGACAAGTGACAAATGCTGACAAAGGTTTCACTTTCTTCTATCATCCATAGGTGGTCTACACTCACTAGAAAATTTTTAAAAACTATATTCTCCTGGGTCAGTTGGTACCTTTTTGGCTTTGGTTTTAGCATTACTGCTTTGGGTGTTATGGGCTCAAAACTGAATGTGGTGAGTCTTGAGAGAGAGTGGTGCTGTGTATGGAGAATGGAAGGAGTGTTACTAACTTCAATATAGTAGCAGCCCCTCGTATGCCACAATCTCACTGTCTTTTGTTCCAAAATTATATTTTGGGAGCAGGGACTATTGGAGAGAGTGGATACTGGTGCTTTTATGGAGGATTTTAAGTAGAGAGCTTATTAGTCTTGGAAGTCTTCATCATCACCAGTCTACCTGTTGACTAGTCCTATATTTAAGTTGTGGGACATCAAAAACATCTGTTGACTCTGAAATATCTTTCTTTCTTGGTCCTGAGAGGCAGATGCGTATTACCAGAAATTACTGGTTTTTTGTTTTGTTTGCTTGTTTTTAGTATGGCTTTTTATATATCCCCCAAATCATCTGAGTATAGGGAATTAGATACTCCGCATACATTATAAGGGATAATTTGGTTTGCCTGAGTTTTTAAAGAGCTGCTTACAAACTCATAGGAGAAGATGGTAGCTCATCTATACTCTATAATTCTAGGAAGGGGTTATAGTATTTGTTCTCATTACCTGAGTGTGTTCTTTGTTGGTTGATGGAAAGAAAAAACAGAAACAGATTGGTAATCCATTCTTTTTATGGTAGGTGTGCTTGGTTTGGAAAAGAATATTGGACATAATTAAAAAGGGAAGACATTTATATTCCTTGTTCCTTTACTCAATTTTCTGCCTGTTGAAGATAACAGGTATGTTTTCTTGTTTGCTTGCAGCTCACTACCCTGGCATGTTAGTTCTATAACCTTGTCTTCTTCAGAGTACCACTTGAAAGTTGGAAATACGTAGAAATGTGAACCTTCCGCGGCAGGGTTAGTAAGAGAGTTGTCTCCCAAGATTAGGTAGGAGCTAAAAGAAATGTAAGTCCAGTCTGAAGGAAAAGGGGAAAAATTCCCAGTTGGATACAAACAAAGGGGTAACTGAAAGGCAAAATATAAAATAGAAGATTTCAGTGTGTACCCACTTGAGAGTGCTCACTGTGCTAGAGTGAAACCTGAGAGTTACTAAGAATAACTTCACATATCCAGGCAGTCGCTTCTGGTGTGTGGGAGAGAGAACAGAGTCCTGATTCAGATGCTGTACTCCCTGCCTTGGATATAGAGCAGCACTATCCGGTTTGCCTTATTCTTCAGATAGTTTAGACTCATTTCTCACCTTCACTGGGGAGCTTTCGGAGGTCACAGAGGATTCTTGCAGACCTTGGAAAGGATATTTTTTTAGATTGGATTATAGCTTAGAGGTACCCAGCTTCCAGAAGAGTAGGACCTAGTCCATTTCCCTTAAGTAAGTGATTTTTTTTTTTTTTAAGTTCAGTTTTCAGCTTTGTTTGTTGACTGGCAAGATGTTTTATTAAAATACAAGGGATAGAGTGTAAGTTGAAAGTAAAGCCAGTGTTGCTTTTTGTTGTGAAAGGCATTTGAGACCCTAGAACACACATCTCCCAATTAGACTGTCGTGTCTTTCTGCCTGCTGTTTGTGATATTTATGCCCTTTTTCCCTGGTCTAGGATAGGCAGAGAACATCTGACATAGCACCTCAACTCAAGAAAGCTTGCTATTTCAATTTTGACTTACGGAAGACTATTCTCTCCACAGATTTTTGCAGCTCAAGTAGTGGTCCTTCTTTCCAGCCCATCAAAAGCCACGTAACCATTCCAACAGCCCATGTGATGCCTTCTACTTTGGGGACCTCTCCTGCCAAGCCAAATTCTACACCTGCTGGACCCTCTTCCTCCAAAATCTCTTTGTCAGGGTTGACTGAAAGTGTGGGGATGACAAGAAATGGAGACCTTGGTGCAATGAAACGTTCTCCAGGCCTATCTAGGGATTTCATGTATCATTGTGGTGCTGCTGGAGAAAATGGAATTGAGCAGCCTTGGTTTCCAGCAGTGGGCCATGAAAGAGAAGAAGAGATGAGGAAGTTTGATATTCCCAGTGTGGAATCTACCCTCAATCAGTCAGCAATGGTGGAGACACTTTATTCAGATCCTCGCTATAGAGTCCACTTCCACAACCTAAGAACTGACCCAAACAAGGAGTTATACAAAGGGTTGCCGGAGACCAAGAAGGCACCAGGCAGTGGGATGGTATGTGAGCGGAATGGACTACACCCTAGCAGCAATGGGTTGCTCCCTTTGGGAATCCAGCCTGCTCCTGGACTCTCCAAGCCTCTACCCTCTCAGGTGTGGCAGCCAAATTCTGACCCTTGGAATCCCCGTGAGCGATCTTGTGAGCTCAGCACTTGTCGGCAACATCTGGAGTTGATTCGTTTACAGATGGAGCAAATGCAGGTAGAGACCCTTCTTTCCTTGGATTTCACAGGTTCTTTGCAGATCTTTGAACTGTATAGGTTTTATCCTGTAAGTTTTGACTCTAAAGAAAACATTTGTAAAAAGAGGGAAGATGTTTATAGAAAGGAAATGGAGGCTTGTGAATCCCCTTGAATCTATTGATGGTCTAATCAAACACCAGATAGGTTCTCCAAAGTAGAGGGTTAGAAAGGAAGACCCTCAAAAGTCACTAGGCTAGGTACTTTTACATCCAGAATCTTATTTAATCCTTATAGCACCCCGATGAGGTATATGTAGAAATTTACCAGGTTCTTAGAATAAGTAATCTGTCCAGGGTCACAAAGCTGGTTAAGTGGCAGAGCTAGGTTTAAAAACTGTCCTTGAAATCCTGTGCTTTTTCCACTATACCAGTTTTGTGTTTTTAAAAAAAGTTATTGTGCTGCTTAAGGCCGGGAAGGAAAGAAGCTGGACATACTCTGTTTTCCTGGTTGTTGAGGACATCTTCGCTCTTGGTTTACCTCTGTTGCCAGATAATGAAAGATAACTGACCTTTTCTTAGAAACTAGAGCCTTTCTGAGCTGTGTTCAGTTGGCAGAAGTCTCCCTGGCAGGTTCTTTCCAGTCATGCATCAGAGTTAAAATTATTTCATAAACACTGGGCCTTCTTAGTCTGAGCCAAGTGAGCCTTGACTGCAGACCCAGCCTGGTGCTGCTCAGGTATTTTCAGGTGCCTTTGGATCAAGATCAAGCTCCTTTGGATCTGCTTGTCTTTCAGCTTCAGAATGGAGCCACCTGCCACCATCCTGCTGCTTTTGCTCCTTCACTGCCCATGTTAGAACCAGCACAGTGGCTCAGCATCTTAAACAGTAATGAACACCTTCTGAAGGAAAAGGAGCTCCTCATTGACAAGTAAGAGAGCAGAGGGTACCATAGGGCCAGCTTCTGTTTTCCCAGCCCCCACCGAGGACAGATAATGAAGTCTCTGTGTAGGCTTACTCCTTGCCTCATGGTAGAGCTAGGTTGATAAGCAGCCTAGTCCTATAACTGATTAATGTGATAAACCAGTTGTGTATCTGCAGGGGCTGTGGGAAGTGCCTAAAGGGGGCAGCCAGTCCTTTGCAGCTAATCTTTCCCCATTTCCCCTCAGCTTTCTCATTTGTTCCTCCAGCAAAACAGTACTGTCCATTATCCAAGGTGCTTGCTTATATAGTATGGATTGTACCCATCTAGGAAAGTGGGGGCTTATGTTTGCAAGTAGGTTAGTATCAGAACCCTGGACCCCATTCTACTGGCTTTTGCAGGCAGAGGAAACACATCTCTCAGCTGGAGCAGAAAGTGCGAGAGAGTGAACTACAAGTCCACAGTGCACTTTTGGGCCGCCCTGCCCCCTTTGGGGATGTCTGCTTGCTGAGGCTACAGGTAAGCATTGGCAGCTGGTTTGGCATTGCACTTGTCATAATTCAGTATCTTTGTTATGCTTGGCACTGTTAGGTATCTAGGAGATAGAAAAGAAACCCAGTGATGTAAGGTGTCCCTGCCCTCAAAGAGTAAGCGTACTAATTATAAAGCACCCTTTGTCCTTACCATGTGGGGGCAGAAAAGGCTTGAGGGTAGACTCAGGTGGAAGTCCAGATACTTTGGTGTCAGGACATACTTGGGAGAAAGGAAAGGCAGAGCAAGGTACATTGTAAGGTCCTTGTGTTGGGTAATGTTCTGAGAAGTCTACCAACCTTGGCCAAATGGAAGAAGAGGCAGATGTAATAGGGTATTTAGAGCCATTTTAATTTTTATATTTTATGTCTAGGAGCAACTGAGGGAACTCATATTCTCACTGAGGTCAGTGACTCTAGAAGAAGCCTGCTTTGTTGACCAAGCTTTTCTGCAATTTGGCTTTTGAGTAATGGGTATAGACAGATTATAGTACTGGTTTTGCCATCTAGTGGGCCTGTTAAGACTGTTCTATCTTACAGAATCAGATTGTTAGAGCAAGAAGGACCCTTAGATAAAATCTAGTTCAGTTCCCTAATTTACTAATGAAAAAAATTGAGGCCCAAGAAAGAGGAAGAACTTCCCTAAGATCCTGTAGAGAAAGAGTGAAGAAGAACCAGGCCTTCAGCTCTTGAGCCCAGGTCCTCTGATGTCTTGTCTTGTGTTCCTTCCTTTATATTATAACTCCTCAGGTATTGCTTTAAGGCAGTGGTTCTGAAATGTGAGTGTGCATCAGAATCACCTGGAGGGCTTTTGTGTTTGTTTGTTTTTGTTGTTGTTCTTGATCTTTAAAGAGAGAGGAAAGGAAAGGGAAAAAAAGAAACATTGATGTGAGCACGATACATAGATTGGCTGCCTCCTGTATGCTTCCTATCAAGGACCGAGTCCACAACTTGGGCATGTGCCCTAACTGGGAATCCAACCGGCAACCTTTTGGTACACGGGACAATGCTCAACCAACTGAGCCACACCAGCCAGGGACCTGGAGGGCTTTTTATTTATTTATTTATTTATTTATTTATTTATTTATTTATTTATTTATTTATTTATTTTATTAATTATTATTTTTTTAAAGATATCTTTATTGATTTCAGAGAGGAAAGGAGGGAGAGAGAGAGAGATAGAAACATCAGTGATGAGAGAGTCATTGATCAGCTGCCTAGCCCGCAACCCGGGCATGTGCCCTGACCAGGAATCAAACCCCGATCTCCTGGATCGCAGGTCAACGCTCAACCGCTGAGCCACGCCCGGCTGGGCCTGGAGGGCTTTTTAAATCAGATTGTTGAGACCCAACCCCAGAGTTTCTGATTCAGTGGGGCTGGGAATTGGGCTCAAGAATTTGTTAGTCCTAGGAACATATTTTGAGAAACACTGCTTGAAATTTTCAGAGAGGATATTTGACCACAAAGTCTGGTGGGATAAGTAAGGTACATGGGACTGTAAGAGTAAGGAATAGATATATTGAGACTCTTTCTGCAGGAATTACAACGAGAGAACACTTTCTTACGTGCACAATTTGCACAGAAGACAGAAGCCTTGAACAAAGAAAAGATTGAGCTTGAAAGGAAACTTGCTGCTTCAGAAGTTGAAGTCCAGCTCATCAGAGAGTCACTCAAAGTGGCACTGCAGAAGCATTCAGAGGAGGGGAAGAAACAGGAAGAAAGGGTGAGCTAAGGAGCTAATCGCTCTCTAATTCACAAAGGAGTTGACAGCCCTCTTGCTAAACTCTAAGCTTTTCTGGCCCCCATTCTTGGAACCAGGAGGAGCTAGTTGGGTCAGACCCTACATTGACTTCTCATGCAGGACTGGTCTCCTAGAAATGGAGTTCCATCTTTCTGTTTCATCTCCACAAAACTACCACAGTATAAAACCCTCACTGCCCCAGGTTGTGGTGGGCCACCAGCTGGCCTGGGTAGAAAACCAGCCTGAGCAGTCATACCAGATGGTGCTGTTGCAAGATGTTTAAATACCTGTGGTAGATGTACACAATTCCGCCTGGTTTCTCCTCTACCTAAAAAGGAGAGAAGAATTCCACGTGTGAAGCCAGCTTGAGAGTTTTTTAAGTGCTCTTAGAATTGCCTTTGGGTGAGCTTGGTAATCATAGAAGGAGCTAACTTAAAATCTTTTGGTTCTGTTCACAGCTTGCTCTAATGCAGATGTTCTTTGGGGGCCAGTTTAGTAATGTTTAATTCTGGACCACTTGCATCAAAATCAATAGAGCAGTGCTTCTTAAACTTTAAACTTTAATGTGTTTAAGAGTCACTTGGAGTTAGAGTAGGTTTAGAGTTGAGTCACGTATAGGGTTAGTTTTAGGGCGAAGTATAGGTTTGGGTTTCAAGTAAGGCTTAGGGTTGAGATTAGGTATAGAGTTAGGGTTAGTTTGGGCTAGGTTTAGGGTTATGATTGAGGTTAGGTATAGGGTTAAGTTACTGTTAAGATTAGGGTAAGATTTAGGATGAAGGTTAGGTGTAGAGTTGAGGTTAGGTACAGGGATAGGGTTAGGGTTAAGGTTGGGTTTCAGTTTGAGTTTAGATGGAAGTTAGTGTTAGGATTAGGTTTAGGATTGAGGTTAGTTATATTGGTAGGGTTAGTGTTAGAGTTAGCTTAAGAATAAGGTTAAAATATAAGGTTAGGGTTATAGAGAGGGTTAAATATAATATCGGTAGGGTTAAAGTTAGGTGCGAAAGTGAGTATTGGGTTAGGGTTGAGGTTAGGTATAGCATTAGGTTTTGAGTTAGAATTACGGTTGAGTTTGGTATAGGGTTAAGGGTATAGGGTTATAGTTACAGTATTAGGGTTAAGGTTAAGTATAGGAATAGGGTCAGGGTTAGGGTTGAGGATAGTATAGGGTTATGTTTCTGGTTAAAGTTAGTGGTAGAGAGTTGAGTTAGGTCTATGATTAGTGTTAGGGTTAGTGTTGAGGATAGGTATAGGTTTGGATTAGGATTTTGGTTAGGGTTAAGATTAGGTATATTAGTATTAGGGTTAGGGTGAAGTTTAGGTATGGCGTTACTGTTAGGATTAGGTTTAAGGTCAGGGTTAGGGTTAGTGTGAGGTTAGGCATGTTAGATTTTGTGTTTTAGGGTTAGGGTTGAGGTTAGGTATAGTGTTAGGGTTGGGGTTAGAGTTAGGGATAGGGTTAAGTTTTGGTGGGTTAGTTTTAGGGTTAGTTTGGTGGGTGAGTTCTGGTGGGTTAGTTTTAGGATGAGTTTAGGCATAAGGTTAGAATTTCACTTAGTGGTAGAAGTTAGATTAGTGTTTGTGTCAGGGTTTAGTATTAGGTTTATCAAGAGGGTTAGGTATAATTTAGTGTTAGAGTTAGGATTAGGTTGAGCTTAGGTATGTGACTAGGGTTAGATTTAAGATTAAGATTAGATTTAGAGTTTTGGTTAGGAAAAATAAAAAAGAATTTCTTGGAGATCTTGTTAAAAATACACATCCAGTTTCAGTAGTTCTGGGAGGGGAGAGGGCCTGAGAGCCTGCATTTCTAGCAAACTCCCAGGTGATGTTGATGCCACTAGTACAGCAAGGATTTAGAGGCTTTTTAAAAAAGAAATTTGAATCTAAATAATACATGTATCTAAGGTAAATAAATACCAATATGTTGATAATAAAAGTTAGTAATTCTGTGCCCAGCCCACTTCACAAAGGTATTCATCCTCAGCTCTTCTCTTTCTCCTGCTATATACCTCTGTATTTCTGAATAGTGTTCTTTTCTTGTTTTTCACTGTTTTTGTTTCATGGATGCAGTTATCTTATTTCTCTGACTATATTGATTATACCTTTTGGGATATCTGCATCTGCTTATAGTGTTGTTTCTTATTTCCTTTGGGTGCTTTTTATTTTGTTTTGGTGTCTTTTATGTTAGAGTCTTGGTGATCCTTGAATAAATGGATACTCATATTTAAGAAGGAAGTATTTAAAAGCTGGATGGAAGCTCTGGGTTCATGGTAGTTGCCTGGTGGACTTTACTGTAGTATGATCAGACTTAAAACTGTCACCTCACTTGGGAACCCTCAAATATCAGTATCTGAAGGTCTTATCTTTCTCTAGAAAAAGAATCTTCAGCTCTTTCCATGGTGGGACGGCTGTGAGCGGGAATGCTTTTAGCCTTTAGGTTCTTTACACTGAGAATAAGATTAGGTTTAGAATCCCACAGTTCTGTACATTGATTTTTACGTGTACTTATTTTCAACCCAGAGCTTCACTCTTACTCTGCTGTGACTGATATCCCTGAGTTTGGAATCTCTCGTTTGATTTCTCCAGAGACTTAAATCTCCAGTCTCCTGTTGGGGAAACCTAGGGTGAGGATGGTATCCAGTTAACCTGTACATAGACTTACAATAAATCCCCCTATTTTTCAGGTCTTTGGCTGATAACCTGCCTCAAGAGTACCTGGTGCCTTCAGTACAGAGGCTCTTGAGGGTTGTGAAGGGCACATTGTTTTTCAAAGTTTAACTTCCACTGCAGCTTATAACTCCTTTGCTCCAAGTCATTTATCCCTCTATCCACTTTCCTCTTCTGAAAACACATTGAAGTCTCTCATATACTTTGTCTCCTCCTCTGTTGACTTTTTAAAATATATATTTTTTATTGATTTTTGAGAGAGAGAGGAAGGGAGAGGGAGAGACATTGACTGAGAGAGAAACACATGAGAGAAAAACATTGCTCCCAC
This sequence comes from Miniopterus natalensis, assembly GCF_054644295.1. NCBI lineage: Eukaryota > Metazoa > Chordata > Mammalia > Chiroptera > Miniopteridae > Miniopterus > Miniopterus natalensis. The sequence goes on from NC_142089.1 coordinate 14,335,851, forward strand.
ACTTGCTCTGCTGCCTCCTGCACACCCTCTACTGGGAATCAAGCCACAATCCACCCCTGTGCTCTGACTGGGAATCAAAAGGCGACCTTTTGGTGCATGGGACGATGCTCAACCAGCTGAGCCACTCTCACCAGGGCCTCTGTTGGCTTTTTAAAGTTAATACTTTATTTTCTTCCTGTCATTTTAGAAATGTTTTGGAAAGAAGAAAAGATAAACATCTGTGTTCAGTCCATCATTCTTTTAATTCAGAGTTGGTTATCAGCATTTTTAAAAGCTTCCCAGGTTATTCTGATACATATTAAAATGTGAGAATCACTGGTTCTGAGCTTAAAGAGTATAGATTGTACCTCGGTAAAGCTTTTTGCTGATCTTCAGGGATCTCTCTTAGTACTATCTTATCTTTGGATTAAATTAGGCCTGTGCCGCCTCTTTGGCATCAGTAGATCTGCCTTACTTTTCTCTGCTTTCTTTTCCTTTTTCATAAGTCAAAGAAAAAGCCATAATAGTGGAGAAAAAAGTCTCCATGTAACAAATCTTGATTGAGTGCCTGCTTTATGCCAACCATTGTGCTATGTGTTGGGGATATAATGAGAAAAATGGACACAGCCCTACCTGTCAAGGAGTTTACAGTCTCATTAACCCAGATGACTGCTTAGCTTTATATCATGTATGGTGTTTAGGAAAGAATGCATTGACTATTAACCAGAACAGACCAGACTAGTTGTATGTCTATAAGGAAATTGTATATACTTCTGCAGTTCAGTTCTGATGCAGACCACCCAGAGTTAGCATCAGACTCCACAGGTTTAAGGGCAGAGTCCCCAAAAAGATTGCACTGAATTTCACTTGATCTTAGCCAAAAGGTCGAGAATCGATGAGACTGCGCTTATTTCAGATGCCAACTGCAAGTTCTGGGTTCCCCACGCCACTCATTCTTCTTACCAACTGTCTATAAATCCAGGGGTTCCTATGAACCTTTCAGGTTCAGTAATTCACCAGAACAACTCAGAACTCAAGAAAGTGGTATATTTAGGATTACAGTTTTACCATAAAGAATACAAATCAGGACCAGCCAAATAACACACACAGGGCAAGGTCTGGGAAGGTCCTGAAAGCAGGGTTTCTGTGCATTCTCCCCATGAAATCTCAGGGCATGTCCCCCTACTAGCACATCCTTGTGTTCATCAACCAGGAAGCTCCACTGAGCCTCAGTGTCCAGAGTTTTTATTGGGGTTTTGTTATGTAGGCACTATTGAACTCAATCTCCTACTCTCTTGCCTTCCTCACAGGAAGTTGGACTCAACTCCATTGGTCTTTCTGATGACCAGCCCCCATTCTGAGTTATCTCATTAGCACTGGCCCACTATGAATAACAAAGGCACTCCTATTATTTGGGGAATTCTAAGAGTAGAAGTTACCTCCCGGGAACCTGGGACAAAGACCAGACAGATTTTTCATTATGCATGAGTGCTTGGACATTTTTGAAAACTGTCCAGGGCACCCTTCTTCCTTGATTGGGAAGTTCAGGTGTGTTAACTCTGCAGTTTATGCCCTAATCTCAAAAGGCAAAATTTGATCAGCTTCCTGCCTTCATTGCAGTAGAAAAACATTTACAGCCCCAGGGACAGAGACAATGGTAAGTTCAAAAAAAGTTTATGTTCAGGGTTCTAGAGGCGTCAATGGAGACAGATTCTTGACATTTCTTTCCCCAGGTCAAGGGTCGTGATAAACATATCAATAATTTGAAAAAGAAATGTCAGAAGGAATCAGAGCAGAACCGGGAGAAGCAGCAACGTATTGAGACCTTGGAACGCTACCTGGCTGACCTGCCCACCCTGGAAGACCATCAGAAGCAGAGTCAGCAGGTAGCAGCAATGTCTGGGCATACCTGGGGCAAGCACAGAGTGGCCAGGCCAGGGGGACTTTCTCAGTCTCTGCGGTATACAGTTACCCTGTGGTTTCCTGAAAGGAAAATCCCAAGTCATGTCAAGACTCGCAACTGGACTATAAATGTTTTAAGATAACCAGACAGTTTTTGGTTTGTTAATCTAAGCATGGGATTCTGTCTCTCAGCTTAAGGATTCTGAGTTGAAGAGCACAGAGCTGCAGGAGAGAGTGACTGAGCTGGAGGGTTTGCTGGAGGAGACCCAGGCAGCCTGCAGAGAGAAGGAGGTTCAACTGGAAAGTCTGAGACAGAGAGAAGCAGAATTTTCCACTGGACACAGGTAAATACTCCTGTTGGGCTGAGGAAAGAAGCGGAGAACTAGGTTCTGGTTTTGGCTACTCCCCTCACTACGTGTGTGACTGTTCAAATCACTTTACTTCTCCAAGACTCGTTTTATTTGGATTGTGAGTTATAGAAAAGCTGCCTCTAGGCAAGGAATATGTCTTTGAGATGGAGTGTGAGGGATGTAATGGTGCAGTGGGAGCTTGTCATTGTATCCAACTCAGTGCCTGCCATAATAATACCGGATAGTAATCCTTGAGTATGTGTTAAATGAACAAAAGCACTTTGTAAACTGGGAAATAAGTTGTTTGTATATTTGCATAAGTCGATCCTGGTGCTGAGAACTGGGAGTTATCCACATTTTGAACCTTGTAAGCTACAGGCTACCAGCACCATCTATTTCTCCTCAGCCCTAGGGATTGCTCTCAATTTCCACAACAGGTTGTGAGAGCAAAACAAGATGCCATAATGTACTCTCAGGGTGTGTTGGGAGCCTCCTATATATTAATAGTTTCTGAAAATGTGATGGCTGTGTTTCAGCAGCTTCTTGGACCAAATCCAGTTTCTAATGGGATGGATTGGATTTCTCATCCCATATTCAACCACAGTGACCCTGTTGTTTATCTTAGCAGAAGAGCCATGACGAAAGTGATTTGGGGAATCCATTGGAGGAGACCATTGTTTAAGTCAGAAGTGAGGTTAGGGGATAAAGTTGACTATGCCCCAAACTGTGTGTGCCAAGAAAAAAGATATTTTTTGTATTTTCCAAAATTCTACAGTATACATGCATAACTTTTATACATGTGATAAATGTTTATTTTTAGATACCAAAACAAAGAATAAAAGCTTTGGGCAGGTGGCCATTGTATAGATGTTGGCCTCTAGGGAAGGGAACTCATATAGACTGAATAGCTTCTGCTGTGGCGCACCTTCCATTACAACAGACCTAACATTGTTATCCTCCGCCATGACTCAGAAGGGCCTAAGGGTTTTGCCCCAAAACATGCAGTAAATAACAGATTAGGAGTCAGAGCCACATCTCTCTGACTTCAGACTTCTTGAAGAAGCCACTCTCTTTCAGCCTGCAAGATAAGCAGTATATGGAGGCCAGTGGAGAAGGTCCAGCCCAACAGGAAGAAGGTCCAAAAATGGAAATGGAATCCTGGCAGAAGGAATGTGATTCCCTCCGAAAGGTGACTGAGGGTATCCTCGCTGTAACAGATGGTAGGCTGAGAGGAAAGAGAAATTTGTGTATTGGGAAGGAACCATGAATTTCTGGCTTTTCCCTCTTTTCTGAGAAGTTACTCCTGCATAACAAGTTTGCATTTTAGATATTCATTCTGTGACAGGCAAGAAAGTGAGGGGAGGACATGCCTCTGAACATTCAAACTAGATACTCCGAAATGGTGTACTGAGCTTGGTGCACTTCATTCATGGTTCAGGCCCTGTACAGAACCTCTGGCACTGGTCAGAGATCTAACCACTGAGGTGGCCCTAATTCAGCAGAGGAGGAGGAGCCCAGGGCCTGCTGGTGAGACTGATCACAAATCAGCAAAAAAGAATACCTGAGGTCTCAAAGGACAGGAAGCTGGGCCTATTCAGGTTCTCTCCTTGAACAGTCACTGTGACAAAAGCTATAAGTAACAACTATCACAACCCTGAATGGGGCAGGCTTTATGAAACTGAATTTTAGTCATGTCCTTTACCAAAGAAACAGAATGTATGCTGGCTCTATATAAAGTTAATTCCACTGGCTTCCAGTCATCCCCCCCCCCCCCCCCCAGTAGTGGTCATAAGTCCACTCTACATTTTTTGAGTGTGACTAGAGCACAGGAGTGTGAAGCTAGTTAGCCAGGATAGGGAAGTTGGGTTATATTTCTGTAGGTAGAGCTAACTTGTCTTCACCCTGGTCTCACTGTTGACTGACTGGCTGTAGCCAGCAGGGCTAATAGCCAGACCATAGGTCCTAGTGTAGCTTCTTGCCCTCTTGCCTTCTACCTCAGCATCAGCCTGCGCTTATAGCCTTCCTTGATAACTTTGCCTTTCAGATTGTGGAGAAGCAACAGCAGAAGATGGGTCAGTTGCGTTCACAAGTACAGGTGAGCAGGAATCCTTGGGACATGGTGGGCAGGACTTGATGGAATCTCTAGAATTCAGCCAACACACTGTTCTGTTCTCTGCCATGCAATTTGTTCAGTGTTAGGAATACAATAAGAATGACACCCAGTCAGTGCTTTTAGCCTACAATCTTGTTGGGAAAGGGTTTCAGCACAGTACTGTGAGAGCAATGTTCCTGTTACCCTAGGGGAGTATAGAAGAGTTGGTGGGAAAGGAGGTGGTCAGGGGATTCTGGAGGTCATGACCCTTGAGGGAGGAGGAGGAATTAGGCAGGCAAAGAAGTGGAGCTGGAGAGGATGGTATTGGAACACCAGATAAAAGGAACAGCACATGGAGGCATGAAACAGCAGGGTTTTGCACATGGAGCTGCAAGCAGTTTGATGTTGAAGTAAGATGGTGAATGGAGAACTGGGCTATGGGAGTGCTTTGTCTCTCCAGCTAAGTTAGCTTTTATTTATTTATTTTAATATGCTTTCATTGATTTTAGAGAGAGAGGAAGGGAGAGGGAAAGAGAGAGAAATATTGATCGGCTGCCTCCTACACACCCCCTACTGGGGATCTTGCCCACACCCGAGCATGTGCCCTGACCAGGAATCGAACCGGTGACCTCTTGGTTCATGGATTGATGCTCAACTACTGAGCCACACCAGCTGGGCAGCTTTTATTCTTTAGTTAGGTGATGGGAATCTACTATAGCATTTAACTGGGGTGTGATGTGGTCAGTTTAGAAAAAAGATTTGCACTTGGAGAGAGGCAGGCTGGAGGCCAGTGGACTGTTGTGAAAGTCCTAGTGAGAGATGATGAAGGAACCTGGCATAAGGCAGCATAGCAAGGAGGAGATGGGACAGATTTCAGTGAATTTTAGGAGGTAAAATTGAGAGGAATCAGTGACTAACAGAATATAGGATTAAAGAATAAGGAAAAATTAAAGAGGACTCCTGGTTTCTATTTTGGGCCAGAATGGGTGTGTCCTTAATTGGGTTCCCTAAGAAATCCTAGGTAAAGCAGGTCCACGCAGGTTCTCTCTGGGCTCTAAAAGAGGTTTCACACCACAATGGATAAAATGCGCTTACTTTGAGGGACAACAAAGGCTGCAGTCCTACCTTTGCCATTATGTCGGTCAGGCAGTGTCTGTTTAGTTCACCTATTTCATATTTCAGTCCCTGTTAAAATATAGTCAAGCCTAGTGAGCAGTTATACCTTTTAAAGTCCTAGGTTTTTAGTAGAGTTTTAATGACTGTTTTCTAGAACCCGTAGGTTCCACAAAGGTTGAAAAAGCTCAACTGTTAAATGGTACATTTAGCCATGATGAGACTTCTCAGGCAAATTGTTAGGTGAATTTGCTGGAATTAGGTGGATTCAGGATGGTCACATTGGGTATTTCATGGCGATGTGATGTTCTCCTAGGCAATTACATTTTTTTATTAATACAAATGGTAAAATTCAGATTTTTAAAAATATTTTATTCAAATCAGTTACACAATTGGGGGGAAATTGAAGTGAACAGAATAAGAAGCAGAAGATAACAAATATAAACGCCTCCCTCCCCCTGGCTACTCCTACACACACACACACACACACACTCACTCACTCACTCACTCACTAACTAGATTTGGTGCCTGTGGGAGTGTTCTACCTCTTCTCATCTCTGTTAAAAGCATTTAAAACAATATTGTGAGGGGCTTGGGCTGTGAGCTCCTTAAAGACTGGTATTCTTTTCAGTAGCCTCAGTGCTTGTCACAGTAAGTGCTCAATAAATATTGAACTCAGTGGATGTTCCCTGCCCTCAAGAAAGTAATGGTCTAGTGGAGGGAGGAATCATGTGCACAACCATCAAAAGCACTCATGAGCTCTGATGGAGGTACCCATAGCCAAGTGAGGTTAGTACTAATTGAATCTGACTTTCAGATTGAGGAAAGTGTGGGTGGCCTTGGAGGTTTCCTGGGTGACAGGCAGAGCAGAAGATAAGTCTAGGTACAGGGGAAGAGGAGTGAGAACAGTATTGGAACTGGAGCCTCTGGGGATGAAGGTCATTTGGTGGGGCTGGAGTGGAGGTTGTGTGGAGGGTAAAAAGAGATATGGCTGTAAAAGTAGGTAAGTGCCAGGCTGGCGTAGAATGCCCTGCTGAGGAACTAGCCTCTTATTTATACACGGTCACTGGCTATAGGAGGGTTTCATTCAGGGCTGTTCTAAAACAATCTCTTAGCAGCAGTGTGTGGGCAGGGCAGGGCTTTACTATATGGTCCAGGCCAGAGGTGATATGATCTGAACCGGACTTGTTACACCTCATGTGTTCTCCTACCACTCCTTGCCGTGGAATTTAGAGTCTAGAACAGCAAGTGGCTCAAGAAGAAGGAACAAGCCAAGCGCTGAAAGAGGAGGCCCAGCAGAGGGAGACAGCCTTGCAACAGCTTCGCACGGCTGTGAAGGAGGTGAGCAGCATCAGCTAGGCCTCATGGTACTCTCTCTGTGTACCCTCCCCATCCCTACTCCAACATGAGCCCCATGTTTGAAAGGTACCTGCTGAGGGTTTTTTGGCAGAGGAAAAAGAAGGGACATTGCATCATCCTTTATAGTAAAGGTCCTAAGCCTGTCTTAAGAGTAGCCATAATTACGCAGGAATGCATTTTGCATGTGGAAAGTCATTCTCTCCCCCTTTGTCGTCTTGCAGCCACAGATTTGTGGGATTGGGAAGGGGTGGGTTCAAGACTAAGGGTTTGGTGGTCCTCATGGAGTAAACAGAGCTGTCATCGGGGGCACCAAGTTCACTGGCCAAGCGCCTAGGAAGGAGTCTCCCAGAGCAAGGATTGTCACATGGCCCAGTGTTGGTATAGGGCTGGGACTGGAAGAGGAACTCTATTCAGTGTCTTTAAAATAGAACAAAGGTAGGGAGGGAAGGAGAGTGGTTTAAGCTGTTCAGGGTGAGAGGAGGAAAGAGACACAGGTATACATGAAAACTGGTCTATATAGTGAAGCCCGACTCCACTGAGGTGAAGGTTCAAAAAGGAAGGATACATTCCAGCACTGTCTCTTCCAGGTCCCCAGCTTCCCCAGCTCCCCACTCCAGTGGCCACTAGCTGTCATGTTGTCTTTATTGCTCCCTTTATTCCTCTGACACACTCCGATCAGACTGGCTGGTGGCCACTTTTGTCAGGGTGGCAGGGAGAGATTGAAACCAGTGTCTCCTCAGATTTCACAGTTCACGTTAAGCCTTCTCTAATAGCCTGGCTAACAGAGTTGGCTGAGGGACTGGCTTCAGATAGAGTTCCGAGGGGTGGGAGGATCTTCTCCGATTCCTGAACAGAAACCTGGAGGCTGATGACTCAGAGCCTGCTGGGGAGTGGTTTCCTCTCCAGTTTGGGAGCCCTGTGGGCCCTACCTACCTACAGGAGGAACTAGGCCTGGTATTGGGAAGGGTGTGGGAATGCTCAGTCGGTAGGGATGGGGAGGGGGAGCATCCTCTGACTCACAGCCTCCCCTTCACACACACATATATACATATATCCACACATATCTACATATATGTCACTGCCCTCTGAGAGTTTGTGTTTTGCAAAGTAGATGTTCAGTAAATCTATTTTTGAAACAGGCATCTTTTTGGGTTCCCTGGGTACAGGATAAGCAAAAAGGCAGATGTACTGCCTTTCCTGGGCCTGGGTTAATGTTCTTGCCCATATGTCCGCTCAGCTTTCAGCGCAAAACCAGGACCTGATTGAAAAGAATCTGACGCTCCAGGAACACCTGCGCCAAGCTCAACCAGGGTCCCCATCTTCACCAGACACGGCCCAGCTGGCATTTGAGCTGCACCAGGAGTTGGCCAGTTGTCTTCAAGATCTGCAGGCTGTCTGTAGCGTTGTGACCCAGAGCGCCCAGGGCCATGATCCCAATCTCTCCTTGCTCCTAGGCATTCACTGTGAGTTCTCAAGCCAGCCCGGGGCTCAGGAGAGAGTGGCTTTCATTCTCTCATCCAGTTTTCCCATCCTGTGGTAATGTGGGAGCAGGGCTACCAAGGCCTGGTCACTGCCCTCTGAGAGTTTGTGTTTTGCAAAGTAGATGTTCAGTAAATCTATTTTTGAAACAGGCATCTTTTTGGGTTCCCTAGGTACAGGATAAGCAAAAAGTGGCCCTTAGGCAGCAAGCTTTCAGCCCACTGTCCCCAGCTGCTTTTTTAAAAGTGCTGTGTCTCAAGACCATGGGCCTCAAGGTACTGCCCCCTCCACCTGAAAGTGTCCCTTGACTAACATTCTCTCAAAATGCTCTCCTCCCCAGCTGCACAGCACCCAGGGACTCCACTAGATTTACAGAAGCCAGATGTAATCAGGAGGAAACTAGAAGAGGTTCAACAGCTGCGCCATGACATCGAGGATTTAAGGACCACCATGTCAGATAGATACGCCCAGGACATGGGAGAAAACTGTGTCACACAATGAGGAATGCTGGGCATGGGACAGGTTGATCTGGTCTGCTGAGAGCCCAGACCAGCAGGTCCTTCCCTGACAATCTCTTGTCTCCTCTTTGCTGCTGTTCCCAGAGAAGGTGTGGAAGGGAGGTAAGAGCCTACATCTGGGGCAGGGGCTAACTAGGGAACTGTGCCTGCCTTGTCCCACATTGGCTTTGCCTTGTTGGATTGCATGTGTCCTGTCATCCTGATTCACTCTTTGAGGGTGAGTTACTAATTAACTTTTGCAGGTTACTTGCTAAGTCTTCACAGACTGTTCCCAGCCCCAGGCTGATGTCAAAGGCAAGCAGGTTGCTCACCTCCCTTCTCCATCCTTTGAGGTGGATCCTCGTTCATTCCCACTCCATACCTTGGTCCTGCTGATGCCCGGAGTTCAGTAGAGGGGACTGGAAAGCCTGAGTACCACTAACAATGGCCATTGAGAATTCTCAGGCCCCATGTGCCAGCCTTCCTGGGAGCTGAGCTTTCTGGATTTACTTAGGCCCAGTTCCACTGCTTCTTCCTCAGGGCTCTTGTTCTTACAGACACCTCAGGGTGATCTATTCATTAGCACAGTACCCGCGATAATTGGAGGCTTAGGGATTATAGCCAGGACTCCTTCATCTGTGCCATTTTATAGGAGACCCGACTCTCCAGCTGCCCGATGGCCTTGGCTCACTTCTTTGTTCTCAGGCTGTCCAGGTAGCCCCCTTCTTGGACTTTGAGTGCAAACTCTTCCCTTCTTCCTTGTGGTTCTGGGTTTAGGCAGGATTTCCCCCCAGAATACCACAGGTCAGTTGTCAAGCTGCTCACCCCTTTACCCTGGGGCTGGGGCCGGGGCCAATGCCCAGCTCTGATTTGTGCCTCTCACTTGTTGGGGGCGGGTGGTGGGAGGGATGTTCTCTTTCCTGCTCTGGGCTCCTTGAGAGTTGAGTACCCAGTACAGGTTAGCTTTAAGTTACAGCTTTCAGTGTTTTCTGGGTTTTTTGTTTGTTTCTCTGGGGCCTTTGAACCCTCTGCTTTGTTGTCTCTTGCCTCCTACTTTAGGGAGCATCTCACAGTTGTTTGTATCTATGCCCGGCTGGCCCCAGGCCACCTAGAGAGCTGGAGCCAGGCCAAGCCAAGGCTATGTCTAGGTATGGGGAGCACTGAGCAGTTTAGGAGTCTACAATCAACCACCGTGAAATTCTTGCTATGCTTTGGGCTGTCAGGGCAACATCCTAGACCTCACTCCCGGGCCTGAATGAGACTCCTTAAGTGTTTTTACAAGTTGTGTTTTATTTATGCAGTGACTTATCCCTTCCATTCAGAGCAGCCCCACCCAGCCATCCCCTCAGCTGCTGGGCTCCTGCTTCCTCTCCTGAAAGCAGAACCGCCTGGTTGGTCTCCACCCTGTGTTGGGAGCCCAGCCACCATGCTCACGGGTATTTTCCTTATAAAGTTTATAAGCAGTTATTTATATGAATTCTTGTTATGTCAACTGGTTTGTATTGCCTATTTTGATTACAAAATAAAAATTTAAGGTTCCTCAGTATTCCATTGTCTTCCATCGCCACCATCCCCTACTCCACCCCTTATTTTGGCTTGTTGAAGCCAAAGCCTGGGAGTTCAGCCAAGGTCCCCAGACAGCAGCAAGGAGGGAACTTTGGCAGGTCCAGCCTCCTGTCTGTATCTCTATTCTCCTCTGTTGTTTTATGGGGAAAATTAGATTTCTTCCCACACAACTTTCTATTGAGCCAAGCTGCCCTGAGTCATAGAGCAAAATCACCATTGGAAAGTGTTTCAGTCCTCAGAAGTCAGCTATCTCTGGGTTGCTGTGAGGAAGTGGCTTCCCCAGAGCAAGACAGGGCGCTGTTTGCTTTGGGGAGCTAGGGTTGTCTTCCTGGGGCGCTCTCCAAGCCCTGGACCTGGGGGCACTTCTGAGGGGTGATTTACCCAACTCTAAACAGATTGCAGTCTCCAAAGTTGGGTTGGTTACTGGAGTCTTGCTCCCTCTGAACCCCGTGAATTTTCACTGAGAGTAGGAGTGGTTTCAGAGTGCCATCTGCAGCTGGAGTTGAGGTTGAGCTGGGCCACCTGAAGACGAGCTGTGGATGTTTAGCAAGGAGTCCTGACACCAACCTCTGCCTCCACCCTTTCCAGAGCTAGCAGCCTCTTACCTTGGCCTCCATCTGGCTCCTTGAGGGTGTGGCCCTGTCTCCTGCCACCACCCTTCCTCGTCTAAACCTGCGTGAGAGGAACTTAGGGGAAAATCTCTAAGTACTGGCTGTCCCTGCCTTGGTGTGCCTCCTATCCCGACGGGCTAGCCTTATGTGGGTGTCCGCTGGGAGACTGGGGCAGGGTCCCTTGGAGCCAGGTTCCCTATCCTGGGAACTTTAGGTTTGAAAACAGCCTTCGAAATTCAGATTCAAAGCCCGGAGCTGAGCTGCGCTGTGCTGGCGTGGCACCGGGGGTGGGTAGTTTGAGTGCAGCAAACGCAGGCGAGGCTGTGGAGGCGGCCTTTGCCAAACCCTCGCCCCTGCTCTCCCGGCCTTTCCAGCCATCGGTCCTCCCCAGCCTCACACTGCGAGCCCAGATGAGAGAAGGGCCAAAGCGGGTGGCCCTGCGTGAGACTGGGGTCCCCTGCACGCCCGGCGCAGAGGGGGAGGGTAGGGGACCAGCAGAGAGCGGGGCGGGGTAGCTCAGGCCCGGCCCCGGCCCCGCCCCTGCCCGCGCCGCCCATTGGTCCCGAGAGCGGTGACTCGCGGGCTGAGCAGGAAGGAAACCGCTCCCGAGTGGCGGCGTTGTCTCCAGGCCGTGCAGCTGCAGCTACCGCCGCTCGTCCGCCAGTCCGTCCACCCACAGCATGAGCGGCCTGCGTGTCTACAGCACGTCGGTCACCGGGTCACGCGAAGTGAGTGCTCTCCCGGGGCCCACTTTGGGGGAGAGCGTGGGCGCCCGGATCAGCCCCTAGGCGAGGGCGGGGCGGGGGCTGCGAGGCTCCCTGCACGGCCTCCTGGGTCGGGTCCCACGCGGGCCTCACGGGCCCCATCCTGAAAGCCTTCTTCGGGCGTCCTGGTGCCTCAGCAGCCCCAGCAATAGCTGCTCTCGCCCATCCTCCGTCACTGGGACGCCCATTTTCTGCACCCCCGCTACCACGGCGACCCAGACCGCATCTTTATCTTGCCCTTCCTCTTCCACCGGGTGTGTACCTGGGGTGGGGTGGCCCCTTCCCATCCTCCACCCAGGCCTGCCCTGCCTTCCCATATCCGAGCTCCTGGCTCTACCCACCCCGAACTTTATCCCACTTCCCTTCATTCTGACTTCCCTTTCCATGGTTGGTGGTCCCTCTGTCACCCTACACCAACGCAAGCCTTACTCATCCTCAAAAGTCCCAGTGGCCAGAACCCTCCCTCAGGGTGTGGAGGACAGAGGGACAAAAGCTCCTGGTCACAGTCCCTCTCCGCTCAGGGTACCTCCCACCCGCTGCAAGTCCTCCAGCCTACTCACTAACCCCTGCCTTCCCTCTGCCCCCAGATCAAATCCCAGCAGAGCGAGGTAACCCGCATCCTAGATGGGAAGCGCATCCAGTACCAACTAGTGGACATCTCCCAGGACAACGCCCTGCGGGATGAGATGCGAGCCTTGGCAGGCAACCCCAAGGCCACCCCACCCCAGATTGTCAACGGGGACCAGTACTGTGGGGTATGGGACTGGGGTTTGGGGGTGGGGGAGTGTTGTAGATGGACTCAGGCCAGTCATACCTGAGACAAAGCACCAGCACTCAGGTGACCACCTCTCTCATCCCCTCCCCCAGGACTATGAGCTCTTTGTGGAGGCTGTGGAACAAAACACGCTGCAGGAGTTCCTGAAACTGGCCTGAGCCAAGCCCAAGCTGGCCAACTGCACTCCCTCATCACATTCCCCCAACCCCCAGCCATTGTGGGCCATGAAGGACCTTGTGACCAACTAGCTGTTATTCCTAACCTTCTGACCTTGGAGCCCCATCCCCCAACCCAAGCCTCTCCTCCTCCCTCTAACTGTAGCCCCCTCTCTTCATTCAGAGGCAACATTCCTTACCCAGTAGTCTCAGAAATTGTCTTAAGAAACAGCCCAAGTGCTAGCTGTCTCAGCCTGGCCCTGGGACAGCCACCCTGCCTGGCACTGGCTGATGGGCACCTTTGTTGGTTCCATTAGCCAGGGCTCTGCCAAAGGCCCCGCAATCCTCAACCTGGGAGCACCCTAGAGACAATTAAATGTTCCATTCCATTGGTGCCTTGTCTGTTTGGTGTGGCCTAGACACCCTGAGATCCTGCTCTGAGCAAGTAGGGTAGGTATAAGTATGCTGGTGCTATGCTCCTGTGGGCAGGGCAGGTCAGTTGAGCTGTCCCCCTTGTGGCACTTGTGTGTGACAGTGCGTTTGGATATATGTCCAGCACACACTTAACTGTGTGGACCAGTGGTTTCTGGAAACTGGGTGGGTTCCCTTCCAGTTCACATGTATGTGATGGTTTCCATGACACATCTGTCCCTTGGTGTGTACTGCGCATTTGCATGCCTGTCAGTAATGTGGCGGGGCCATGTGGCCGCCTGCCTGTGTTCCAGCAGATTGGCTAAGTGTGGGTGTGTCATGGGAATGGGTACACAGCTGCAGTTCTGCCAATTTGGGGGCAGTGGCTTTGTGCACAGTGTTGAGGAAGTGTCCCCATGTACTTGTGGTTCCGTGCATATCTGTGCACAGGTATCTACTGGCTGCACATGAGGCTCTGCTGCCCCAGCTGAGCCTGTGCTGGGGGCGGCCTTCCCTTCGCTGGATTGGCTTAACCCTTCTGTGGAGAAAGAGGAACCTAGAGGACAAAGACCCAGTGGCCAGGCCTGCCAGCTAGGGCTCGAGTTACGGGCTGGTAGGCACCGCCCCCTCCCCCAGCCCAGCTGGGCCCCAGCCTTCAGCTGGGCTGCCCCACAGTGGAGCCTCACAAAACAGCCAGTGTTGGGGGCGGGCACTTTATTCGGATTGGGGGCTGGGTTGGGGGCAAGGGGCAGGCAGCAGAGCCTGGCATGCCCTCAGTAGCAGAGCTGCCTTGGGTACCAGTCCCGCAGCCTGCAGTGTGAGCGTGTCCTCACGGTAGACTGTGGACGGGAACGTACTGAGGATCTCGAAGGTGTTTGCTTCCACGCCTCTGGGGACCAGGTAGAACAGATCAGGTCTGGTCTTAGGATCAGAGACCCGCTATAGCCACCAGCCTGGCCCCGCACCCACCTGGCTTGTGCGAGGAGGGCACGCACATCACCAATAGTGTCCTCAGGCCGCATCAGCAGCAGAAAGGACTGCTCACCCGTCTCAGACTTGATGCGCAGCATGGCGTGCTGGGGTGCAGGCGACTCAGGAGACTCTTGGCTCCTGCGGGCCCAGAAGCCGTAAGTGCCCCCACAGCCCAACCCCCAAGTTTTCACCTGTCAGCTCTGCCCTCACCTCTCACGCTCAGCAGCCAAGGCAGGTGTCTCTACTGTGATCTCCTGGATCGGGACAGGCCATGGGCAACAGTTCTGGAAGGCATGATGGAGAGTGGACAGAGCCCCAAACCCTGCTAGCCACACCCCACCCCCACCCTTAGAGGGAACTTGCTCATGACCAGGAATTGATTAAACCAATGAGCCTAAGGGAGAGGTGGGGGTGTTCTGTGTAAAGGAGGGCGCAAGGAGAGGAAATGGAAGGGAAGCTTTGGGAGACTGCCCCATCATTCCCCCCAAGAAGACTTTAGATCCCAAAGTCTAGTGGGGGAGACAGAACCCCACACTGATGATGTCCAGGCTGGATGCTTAGCCCACTGTGGGTCAGGAAATGGAGATAAGGGATGGATTCAGGAGAAATTCTAGGGATCAACAGATCAGGTAGAACTTGGCAATGTGGGACAGGGGGTAGAGGGACCTGGGAAACAGGTTCGGCCCCCAGAGCAAACCACTGCTCTGGTAGGCTGGGCCAGGGTTGATGGTAAAGCCCCCAAGAAGACTGGGGGAGCTGCCTTGGCCCATGTGGCTCAGCTGGTTGGGGCGCATGTGGGAGGCAACTGATCAATATCTCACATCCATGTTTCTCTCCCTCTAAAATCAATTTAAAAAAAACCCAAAATCTTACATTTAAAAAAAGACTGGGAGAGCTAGGGCTGGCCTCACCTGCAGGGTGTCCCGGATGGGGCCCCGGATGTCAATCACCTCCCCTTGACGGATCACACATTTGGGGAGCCTGTTCAGAAACTTCTCAGGGGTCATCCTAGAACCTGTGGGGATGTGGGGAGGGCATTGGGAGCTTTGTGGAGGGGAGGGACTGTGAGTGATGGTGGAGGCGGCCACCTGGACCTTGTCCTCACAGAACCCCCACCACCTGGCTCAGCCTCAGGGCCAAGCTCACCTGGGTGCTCCATGGTGACTGAGGGCCTTGGAATCCGATGCAGGCCCGTCACTCGGCCCTCACCTGGGAATGGGCCCAGCCCATTCTCTGGGTAAACCTGATTGCGCAGGTCACTCACCTGACAAGAAGGAAGGGAGACAGCAGCGGGACCAGTTCTTCAGCCCTGGTCCCACCCCCACCTGCGCTAGCCCAGGCCCCAGGAATAGGCCCGAGGGGTGGTCTGATGCAACCCCCACTTTACAAATGAGGAAACTGAGGTCCTGGGACAGAGCAAGAGAGCTGCAGTTCATGCTCTTGCATACCTGGGCCCCTGCAAGCCCTCACCGGAGCCAGAATACTGGCATCCTCCTCAGAAAGGCCTTCAGGAGCCCACAGGGAGGGGAGGGATGAGGGCGTTAGGAGAGGGCAAAGCCCCTGCTACGTATAGTCCGCAGTGCAGACCCCACCATTGCACATATCACCTCTCTTGGGCACACCTCCTGGGCCCCTGTCCTGGCATGGACCCCCAATCATGACTCACTATTTTCCAAGCCATGATGGCACACACTCCCTCACATGCCCTCATTGTGGAACTAACTAACACACCACCCTCTGGGACACTGCCTCATGTGCTCCCATCTCAGTACCTTTCATCATACACACCAGCAGGGGGCCAGCTCCATATCATGTCCTTTAGTCCCAATATTTGCACTACCTTCCATCCAAACCAGATGGCTCCAGCAGCCCAGCCACTTTTGCATAGACTCCTCAGGGACCCCCAGGCAGTCAAGTCCCAAACGCAGGAGGAGGGGCAGTGGTTGAGGGCTGTGCCTTTAGAGTGCCAGCAGGGGGTGCTGCCTGCTGCTTAGCTACAGCTATCTTGGCTACTATGTCAACTGGCCATGGCAGCCTCCCCACTCCCTTCTCAGCTCAGCTACAGGCTCACCTTCCTCCTGAAGGTCATCAAATTGGGGTCCCCTGAAGTAGGGCATTTGCTTCGAGCCTCAGACTGGGCGATGCCTAAGGAAGCTGTTTATCCCCACCACCTCCCAAAATCCCCACACAGGGAGTAGCTGACTGGTTTGAGGAGCAGCTTATCACCTTAAAGGGGACCCCATCAGGGTACAGGCGCTGGAGCTCTGAGGGGAAGAAGCCATCCAATATGTCTCGGAGGCAGCTCTGCAGGGGGGAGAGGAAGGGTAAGGACTGGCTAGACCTGTGTGGTGGCCCCCACCCTACTTCCTGCCTGGATGGCAGGCCCCTGGCCTTGGGCTTACCCAATGGATCACACTCTAGCCCAGGACTTGGCAGGAATGGGGGTGGGGGCTCTGCAAGTTCTGCATGGGCCTGAGTGCCAGTAGGGGTTAGACTGGGCTCCAACATCTCCAACTAATGATGAACAGAGTAGGGAGCACCAGAGGCCTTCCCATCCCCCAACTCCTACCTGTGTGGAGGGATCATGGAATGGTCTGAAGGGCCCATCAAACATCATAATGCCATTCCGGTACAGCTTCAGTGGGATGGGCTCAAGGACATGGAGCTGTGCTCCGCCGGGCACTGGCATCACCTGGGTGTCACTGTCTACCACCAGCTCACTGAGATCCTTCAGGCTGGCCAGCAGCCTGTCAAAGTCCACCTCAGGGGGCACCAATGAATCCCCTGGTAAAGAGGATAGACACCCATGAGTCTCTCTTCTTGGCTGTCATGTGTCCTAGCAGCCCTGGCTTCCATGTCCTCTCCCATGATGGGCAGTGGCTTTAGCATCTCCTTAAGTAACCACCTGCAGAGGAGGAAGGACAACTAACACTAGATAATAATAATAGCTATCTTTTGTTGAACATTAGGGATTTAAAAAAAAAAAAAATATTGATTTCAGAGAAAGGAAAGGAGAGAGAGAGAGAAACATCAATGAGGAGAGAGTCATTGATCAAGCCTGCAACCCAGGCATGTGCCCTGACTGGGAATTGAACCCTGATCCCTTGGATCCCAGGTTGACGCTCAACCGCTGAGCCACGCCCAGCCAGGCTGAACATTAGGGATTTAATATCTACTATTCCATTCTCTCTTCACTCCAACCCTATGCTGTAGGGCTATAAGCCCCATTTTTCAGATGAGAAAACTGAGGGTTAGAGAGTATTAACGACATGCCTAGGGATGCACAAAGTGGCAAGAGTAGGATCTGACCTGTCTGCGTCAGGCACTGGGTTAGCAGCGGGATTCTAAGAAGCCAGCTGGGAACAAGCACTCTGTCCATGCTAGTTATTGTTACCAACTCTACCTTGCAAAAAATGGACCTCAGGCCAACCCAGAGGCTATGAGGCAGGGGTTATTGATCTCCATTTTACACATGAGGAAACAGGCCCACAGAGATGAAAAATGGCTTGCTCCAGGCCCCCTAGCAAATTAGAGGAGGGGCTGGTTCTAGAGCCTGTTTCTCCCACCCATCTGCACTATCAGGAGAAAGAGGTCGGAGTAAGGACAGATGGCTATTAAGGAGGATGTTGGGACAGCTGCTGGACAGATGTGGGGCAGATCTTGGGTTGTGCAACTATTTCTGGGTCACAGGCCCCTTTGAGAATCTGACAGAAGCTCTGGCCTCCTATTCTGAAAAAATGTGTTGTATATACAGTTATGCATAAGCTTCAGGGGGTGGAGATGGGGTGGTGGGGCTGCCATGACAGATGCCAGAGCAGAAAGGGCAGAAGGCAGGTAGGAGGCTGGTGGGGGATAGGCCAGGGACCTGTTCTCAGTCCTTGAAGGGGCCTGGCTCTCAAGTCAGTCATCTACTGGGGTGTAATCCGCACCAAACAGTGACTTTCTGGGCCTTCTTAGAAGCTGTTTTTCACCAGGACAGCCACTGTGCCGCAGGATGTGGGTCAGGGCTCTGGGGACCTAATTTCTTTCCCCACAGTGGTACAGTGGCTATACCGGGGAAGTACAGATGTGGGTGGCCATTTCCTGTTGCCTTTGCGCTGCTGAAACAGTAGGCTCCAGCTGTCCTTCCCCTCTCCCTTACGTTTCCTACTGTTGTAAGCACTGCACCTGCCCCCATCTCCCAGAGTCCCTGAGGTTCCCAAGAAAAATTCATAGAACACAGCATCCCTGGTATGAGTCAGAACCATGGCAAGACACTATTTTCCTGTAACGAGTTTCAGAACACTGGTAAACCTAAAGATAACAGTAGAAGAGCTCATCTTCAACATCTGCCCTGGTCCCTATATTCTTATAGATGGGGAAAGTGAGGCCTAGAAAGGCCAAGCAGACCTCACCAAGCAGAGCCAGGAGGACTACCAGATATGCTCGCTGCCTGCTAATCTAGCTGCATCCTGGGGCCAGAGCTTTTTCTGGGAGCTGATGGGACTTGGGGTGGTTGGCAGGGCAAGGGGCAGGCAGAAGGGCATGGGAGGATGCCAAGAAGAAATGAGAGGGAAAGTTTGCTGACAAAATCAGCCCGAAGGCTCTTGGTAAGTGGGCTAGTGAGTGGAGAGATGAAAGCAGGTGGTCCCGGCAGGTATCGGATGAAGCACAGCAGAGGTGAGGCAAAGAGCCCATGAGAAGGAACCTCAGCTTTGGGCAAAGCAGGGCTAAGAGAATAAGGCAGAAAGCCAGTCCTGACCCGCACACAGCAGGCAGTGCTCAACAGAAGCCTGACCCAGTGCAGCCAGGTCACCAGGGGGCAAGGCAGGTCAGAGGCAAGTGAGGCATTCCCTCTGTGAGCTGCAGCTTTCCTTTGCATGGAATGGGTAGATAATGGGAACCATCGTCCTGTCCACAAAATCCGAAGTCTACCAACTATAGCAATGACTCAATGAGTGTTTACTTCACTCAAGCACCAGAGGCAGGTACTGCCACTCCCATTCTACAGATGAGGAAATCCGGCCTTGTAAGGCAACAGGCCCAGGGTCCAGGTGACTCTAAGTGACCATGCACACTGCCTCTCAGTGTTGGTTCTTTGGACACTGCTCACTGGGGTGCCTTTCCAAGGAGAGGTGCAATGTAGCAAGATCATCTTTGAGGCCTCATTCAACTTTGAGGACCCATGATTTTATTAAAAAGGGTAGTAGGTAGGCATGGAATCAAGTCCAAACTCCTTAGCCCAACTCTGGAAACCCTCAGAGCCTGGGATCCCCAGACTGTCCTTAATGTGGTCCCCCCACATGCTCTGGAGCCACAGTGCCAGTGCTACTGCTTCCAAGCTGTGTGACCCTGGGCAAGTGGGCCAACCTCTCTGTGCCTCAGTTTCCTTTTCTATAAAATAACAGTTTCCACTTCACAGGGTTGTTTGAGGAAGTGCCTGGTAGGTAACTTGCTGTCACTAACCCCCATCCTCTTGCTCATTGCTGGGCTCAGGGTGCTCTTTCACCACCTACTCTGAGAGGTCTTGCTGGAATCCCCAACCCCTGAGGCTGGGCTCCTGTTCCTCCTGGGTTCCTGGAGCCCATGAGCCACTCCCTTAGCCCGTCACAGGCTACTGTCATTTTGTTTGTTTGACTTTCCAACCACACCAAACACCACTTTTGTTTTTAATCTTCACCCAAGAATATCCTTTTACTGATTTGAGAGAGGAAGGGAGAAAGAGAAACACCAAAGTGAGAGTGAAATATCAATCACTTGCCTCTCGCACGCGCCCCAACGGGGTATTCAACCTGCAACCTGGGTATGTGCCCTGACCAGGAATCAAACCCGTGACCTTTTGGTGTATAGGAGGACACTCCAACCAACTGAGCCACACTGGCCAGGGCCCAAACACTTTTTGAACCCAGGCCAAAGCATCCAGCCCCTCGGCCTGGCTGAGAGAAGCTGCTCAAGAAGCATATATTGGATCCATCCCTTCATCCTGCCATCCAGCAATTATGTCTGGAGCACCCATGCTCTGGTAGGCCCCAAGAACTATGGCAATGCCCATACCCAGAGTCCTGCCCTCCTTGGGCTCATACTTGAGTGAAGGAGACAGGGTGACAAACAGTGACAATGGCATGTAGTAAGTGCCATTGTGGGGACTGTGGAGCCCAGAGGAGGGCCACACCCTGTCACTGTCAGCAGGTGAGTGGCGGGCCTGCATTGGACTGATTCTCCACACCTTCACTGGGACAACCATCAGCTGCCATGAAATGCCAAGGCAGTGCCCAAGGCACCCCAACATGCCCCGTCCCCACCACCTCAGGCAAAGGCTGTAGAACAGGAAATGGACCCACTATTTCCACAAAGCTGCAAGTCACACCCTGCTCTGGGGATTTTACCTACATTCCCTCTGCTCTGCCAGGGCCACCACCAAATCCCTGGCCCCTGCTGTTGAGTATTGCTGTCTGCTTGTCCCAACATGCTCTGACCACCAAGGCCTGGGCACCTGGGCACCACTCACCAATCACATGTATGTGCACATGCCCTGACCTATGGGCAAAGCACTGTGCTGGGCACTCCGGGGCATCGCAAGGCTAAGCACAATTGGCTCACGGTCATTGTTCATCTACCAAGCGTCAGCCTTCAGGAACACTCCACATGCACTGTATTTGATACTCTCAGTGGCCTAGGGGTCAAGCATCCCAGATGAGGACTCGCATGCACAGCCCCTTCCCATGTGCCAAGGGGCAGCTGCAGGCGGCCCAGTGCCTGACACAGAGCAGGCACGCCATGAGCTTCAGAGGGGAGAAAGGGGGCAAGGCACTTCAAGGGACACAGCACTGGCCTGGGTGGAAAGTGGGGGTGGGGAGGAGCCCAGCCTGCCTGGGGTCTAGGTAAGGCCACTTCCAAGGGCCCAAGGGCAGCCTAAGGACAAGCAAAGATACTGCAGCCCATGGAGTCTGGCTTCCTGAGCAGGGGAAGGAGAGATTCCCACTCAAACATAGAAGCCTGGGTTTTGGGAGGAAGGGTGGTAGGGGGAGGTGGTGGCTGGCAGGGGAGGGGGAGATGTAAGAGGACAGGACCTTGATGAGGGGTGGGGGAAATGAGGAGCTCAGTGGGAACAGGGGTCAGGGGTAGAGTTCACTGGAGCTCTCCAGCCCTGAGGCTCAACATCTGCTGTGCCCAGAGCAGGACTGTCCCTTTCATGTCTCAGAACACCCTGAAACACCTGGCACGCATCCCATTTGAGGCTCAATATACTGGTGGGAAGGGTGAATCACCCAGCCTGAGGCCAAGCCCTCCCAAGGCTTCCCCCCTGCTGAGCTCTCTTTCCCTAAGGCAAGAGTCCAGAGGGGGGCAGGGGAGGGGTTAGTGAGGAGCTCAGAGGGGGGTAAGGAAGGGGGTAGAAAGACCTGAGTTCACTGGAGTTCTCAGCCCTGAGACTCAACACCTGCTGTGCCCGAGTAGGACTGTCCCTTTCATGTCTCCAAATACCCTGAAGCACCTGGCACGAATCCCATTTGAGGCTCAATATACTGGTGGGGAGGGTGAATCTTCCAGCCTGAGGCCAAGCCCCCCCAAGGCTTCCCCCTGCTGTGCCCTCTTCTCTAAGGCAAGACGCCAGGCTCTAGAAAGTTGAATGAGCCCCAGTTCAGATGCCCTGGCTCACCATTTACTGGCCAGCTGCCCCGAGGCCTGTGGGGCATGGTGTCCATCCTACTGGAGGGAGAACCAGAGCATCAGGGCCAGCAAGAGGCCAGCTTTGTGGATCCGAGGGGCCCTTGGGGCAGGAGCAGGCTGGCATCTAGGGACAAGGCAGTAAGGGGAGGAAGGGGAGCAGCCAGGAGAGAGGGGAGTCCCAGGAGAAAAAGCCGCTACAATGAAAAACATGGTGCTCACCTGGCAAAAGAGCTGAATGGAGGTAACCACCTCCGTTCTTTGAAGAGAAATGGATCCAGCTTTCAGAAACAGCCAGTTAGTTCTATGGTCCCAAATCTATGGGGTGCATCCCTCTGCATATTAGCAGTCGAATTAAAAATAAAAAGTGGTGTCCTGGCTGGGTAGCTCAGTTGGTTAGAGCATCATCTCAATACACCAAGGTTGTGGGTTCAATTCTCGGTCAGGCCACATACAAGAATCAACCAATGGCCTGGCGGGTGTGGCTCGGTGGTTGAGCATCGACCCAGGAACCAAGAGGTCACGGTTTGATTCCCAGTCAGGTCACATGCCCAGGTTGCCAGCTCAATCCCCAGTAGGGGGCGTGCAGGAGGCAGCCCATCAGTGATGTTTCTCTCTCATCCATGCTTCTATCTCTCTATCCCTCTCCCTTCCTCTCCCTCTAAAAATCAATAAAAACGTATTTTTTAAACAAATCAACCAATGAATGTATAAATAAGTGGAGCAACAAATTGATGTTCCTCTCCCACCCCCCCCCAAAATCAATTTTTCTTTTAAAAAGTGGTGAGTCCCATAGAAGCAGGTAGATTTCAATGGTCTGGCTATAAATGAACCCGGAAAGGGAGCCCAAAGAGGGGGCCGAGCCTGGAATTGAGGGCCAGCTTCCAAAGCAGAGGGATTGCTTTTAAAGGCAACAGCTTTTGGATGGATGATATTTTGCAAACTATGACGCCTGAGAAAAATGAGGTCTTATTATATCTTATATCTCTGTGTCTTTGAAAGAAGAGCAAGCAGAGTCTGAGGCAAGACCAAGGAAGAAAGTGGCAGAAGGTTAGGTGGTCAGTGATGGAGGCAGAGGCCTTCCTGGCTGCCCTGTGTCAGTGGCAAGGTGTGGGATGTCTCAGGGACCCTCGTGCTTGGTGGCAGAGGCATAAATGGCTTCTGGACAGCTTCTGGCCTAAAGAAAGCTCTTGGAGCCCTGGCCGGTTTGGCTCAGTGGATCGAGTGTGGGCCTGAGGACTGAAGGGTCCCGGGTTCTATTCTGGCCAAGGGCACATACCTTGGTTGCAGGTTCAATCCCCAGCCCTGGTCAGGGGAGTGTGCAGGAGGCAACCCATCAACGTGTCTCTCTTACATTGATGTTTCTCTCTCTCTCCCCCCCCTCCCTCCCCCCTGCACTCTCTAAAAAAGCAATGGAAAAAATGTCCTCAGGTGAGGATTTAAAAAAAAAAAAAGTCTTGGAAAATTCCCTTTGTAGGGGGCTGAGGGTGAACCTCCTACTCTACCTGGCTTCCAGAACTTCTTGGATGTCATCCAGTTCCTCTTTTTATCCTCTGAGCCTGTAATGTCCTCCAAGTCCTCCTGGTCCATGGGCTCGCCCACCCACTGCAGACCATAGTCACCGAGGAACCGCTGGAGGGGGAGAAGCCAGGGGCACTGTCAGCTCAATCCCTTCCCAGGAAAGAGGTGGCATCTGCCCAAGTCCCTAGCCTCAGGCCTCAGCTCCCAGAGCTGACTGGGCAGAGGGGATGGGCTTGGGGGTCTTGGCCACTTTCTGGCTGTAAACTTAGGAGGCCACTTCATCTCCTAGAGCCTCAGGCTCCTCCTTATACAGTGGCAATGACAGCACCTGCCCCATAAGTTTGTGAGGACTCAGCAAAATCATGTCAAGTACCTAACACAGTGCGTGGCACAAGAGCTCAATGAAGACAGCCGTTATGGTGGTGGGGAACCTTGTGGGTATGGCCTGAATGGGAGGAGGGGCAGGGACTGAGGGAATGTGGCCACCCACACACAGCCTCCCCAGGGCGGGTCGCAACATCTCTGCCACAGGAAAACTTCTGAATTGTCTACACTTCCTGTTGCTAGTTCCTCATCTCCCTCTCTCTCCTCCACCCACTGCTTGTGTGCAGCCACCAACAACCTGCCCGGTGCCAAACCCAGGGGGCACACCTCTGTCTTCGTCTCTCGTAACACATGTTGTTTCTTTTCAGTTTCACTTTGCCAACCGTCTACACTTAGGTGTCTAACAAGTGCATCTCCAAATGCACCTGACCCAACCGGTAACCACTCCCTGCCACCACCTCCCAAACCTCTCCCCCTCCAGGTCCTCTGCATTCAGTCAACAGCACCCCCTCCACCTAGACCTCATCTGTGACCCGGTCCTCTCTCTGCCTCCCCAAGATCTTCAAGGCCTGTGGGCTCCAGCTCCAAAGCAGGCTCAGAACCCATCCACTCCACTCCATCTCCTCTGCTGCCACCCTCGTTCAAGCCTCGCCCATCTCCCTCTTGGACAATTCAAACTGATCTGCCTTCCCCCACCCACTCCTCTAACTGAACCCTTCCCGTGGTTTCCCATTCCTGCCGAAGAGAATCCAGCCCCACACCGTGGTGAGCCCCCGTGATGTGATCCTGCAGCTCCGTCTGCCTCTCCCTCTTGCTCCCACACCCACCCACCACAAGCCAAGTTTCTATGGGGGAGGGGGAGTTTTTTGTCTCTTCAGCCTAGATTCTCTTTCCCTGGTCCCCTCACATCCTCTGGATCTCTTGCCCAATGTCACCCCGCAGAGTGGACCAAACCCCACTTAATCTCTATTGTGTTACACACTGAAATCTTTCATCATATGGCTGTACTTGTGTATCTTTCTGTGTATTTGTTTATGTTTCTGTCCCTTCCAGACTTTCAGCCTCATGAGGGCGGGACATCTACATCCCTGGGAAATAGGAGATACTTTGTATGAGTTTGTTAAATTAATGAAGCAATAAATGTGTGAATGCTGTGAACATAGGGGCTGCAATATCCTCTGCCCTGAGCCTCTGGGGTGCAGCCCTCACCCGCTGTGGCAGCTGCTCAGAGAAGCCCCGCAGGCTGCCAGCATTCCCAGCACGCTGCTCAGGGAGCAGCTGGGTTTCCCCACAACCCCAGGTATGAACAGGCCTGGGGGGGAAGGGCCCTCAGCTGTGGCCACGCTTGTGGGTTTGCTGTTGAGTTCTTAAATTAGGTTGGGGCTTTGGAAACCAACCCTGCATGGAGAGGGAGAGGTTAGAACCTAGGAAGAGCTGGTGGGGCCAGTGAGGGAGTGGGGGACACTGACAAAGCATATTCCCTAGGACCCTCCCTTAAATGTAGGGTCCCTCCTATTTGGGCCTTGCTGTATGACTAGGGGGAAGGAAAGTGACACAGGGTGACTGAGATGCCACATTCAGAGGCAGGGGATTGCTGTCACCAATTTGGTAAACATACATGGCCAGGTACCATGGTGTACAGCAATGAACAGAAGGAAGGTGGTCCCTCCCCTCCTCATGGAGTTCATGGTCCCCCAGGGGGAAGAGAAATGAGGCACTAAGGAAGCGCAGGACAGAGCCTGCCCTGGTCAGAGTCGGAGAGAGGCCCCTAGGGAAGGGCCCCCACCTTGATTTGAGACCAAGGATGAGTGAAAAGTCATTAGGGGAAGGTGAGAAAAAACATTTCAAGCAGAAGGATCAGCATGGGCCAAGGTCCTGAGGTGAGAAACTGCTCAATGTGGTCAAAGAACCAGAGGCAGGGCCCATGGTGAGGGAAGAGTGGTTCAAGGTGAGACTGAAATGGAAGCTCAGGCCAGAAGGAGGAGTGTGCCCCACCTTGGAAACCTTTCTGGCTCTTTAAACTCCAGGTCAGTCCTGAGCAGGGAAACCAGAGCAGGGCCCAGTGCGGGATATGTGGCGAGGGGGCCAGAGAGGTGGGCTCTGACTCAGTTCCCGAGGGGCAGACAGCCCTGGCCACCGCCTCTCTCACCTCCATCTCGTTGACCTGCTGCTGCAGCTGCCGGCACATCGTCTCCAGCTCCTCTTGCCGCTGCAGGGACATCTGGCCTTCAGGAGAGATGGGAGGGGTTCCACTGCCCCAGCACAAAGGCTGCCAGGCTACCTAGACCAGAGCTCTGCCCTGACGGTCATCTGAAGCTGCCCCTTGAGAACTCAAGGGATCCCCTGAGGACCACCTTGAGCCTCTCTCCCTGACCCTGACCAGGGAGATCCTCCTGACTCTGAAGTCCCCACCCTCCTGAAGTGAGGCTCCTGGGGAGGCTGCATTTCCTCCAAGCTTTTGATGGAGCGTCCTGTGCTCAGGGCTAGGCTGTCTGCATTCAAGGGACTCAGTCCCACGTAGGAGGGCACCATCCTGAATGTGTCCCTGCCCCTCTGGGTTCAGCTGTCCTGACCCCACCACAGGATTCAGCTTGATGTCTTGGAGCCCCGATGCCCAGGGGTCACCAGCCCAAGGGAAACACAACAGGAGGGCCGAGCAGCCCACTGGGAGAGGTTCTTACCCTTGTGCTCCTGGAGGGTCTCCACCAATTCCTCCAGGGCCCGTATTTTCTGATCCTGCAGCAAGAAGATGTGGGGAGGTGGGGCAGATAGGCAGACAAGACATGGGAGGGGGGTAGACAGGCAGACAAGACGTGGGAGGGGGGGGCAGACAGGCCTAGTGGCTCCAAGAGCCCAAGGGAGCCCCTTCCAGAAGGGGAGATCCAGAATGTTTGCCTCTGTAGGGGCACTAGGGAGCTTAAAGCCCCTGTCCTTGCCCCTCTTTGGCACAGCCACCACTCCTGTATCTCAGAGAACCTTTGAGGTACCACTGAGGTGGGGGAAAGGAGTGGAGATCCCCTGAGTGCTACAGAACTCAGCAGCCACTGCTGCCATCCAGTCTGAGGTCTGTGGGCCTTGCTTATATGTGAACACCCCTATCCTCTCTACTGAGGTCACAGGGACCCATCGGTCCCAGGCCACACCTGGCCCTCCAACTGGACAGTTCAGTGTGGGAGATGGTTCTAGAAACCACCCACCCTGGCCTACTGCAGCAGTAGCCTCACTGGTCACATCAGCCTAGACCCCCTCCACCCTTCAGACCGGACCCTGGCCCTCCCCGCTCTGGGGTCCCACCTTAGACAGCATCTCATCAGTCTGGGCCTTCACCTGCTGCTCCAGATCCTGCACCTTCCTTGTGATGGTTGCCATCAGCTCGGAGTCGTGGAATACAGGGACTGCCAACCAGACAAAGTCTGAGAGCCTATATCTAGAGCTGAGGCTGAGGTACGGGGGTCCAGGGAAAGGGGAGAGGGATCCCCAGGAGTGGAAATAGAGTAGTAACAACAGCTGTCACCTAGAGAATAGGGGCCATGCTAAACTTTCACATACCAA
The DNA here is from genome assembly GCF_054644295.1 of Miniopterus natalensis. Classification (NCBI taxonomy): domain Eukaryota; kingdom Metazoa; phylum Chordata; class Mammalia; order Chiroptera; family Miniopteridae; genus Miniopterus; species Miniopterus natalensis. The sequence continues at coordinate 14,362,917 of NC_142089.1, forward strand.
CTCATGCAGCCCTTACAACATGCCTCTGAGGAAATGAACTGCTTTAGAAAACTGAGGCACAGAGAGATTCAGTAATTAGTCCAAGGTGTAACATATGGGTCACATTGCCTTGAAGCACTTTTAAAAAAATTCTCCCTCGATCGAATCAAACCTCTAAACCTCCCCCCAGTTTATAGAAAAGACAGAGGACAAGCAAGTTAAACAGCAGACAAACCCAGTGCAGGACATTCCGTAAGACAGGGGCCCGGACTCTTCAAAAAGTCAGTGCCATTTTTAAAAAAGGCAGGGACTCTGTCTTATAAAGGTATTTCAGTCAAAAGCAGCACATGAAACTTGACCTAGATCAAGAAAATAAATAAATAGCGGTGAGCCATGGCCAGGTAGCTCAGTTGGTTAGAGTGCTGTCCCGATACGCCAAGGTTGTGGGTTCAATCCCTGGTCAGGGCACATACAAGGAGCAACTGATGAATGCATAAGTAAGTGGAACAACAAATCGATGTTGCTTTCTCTCTCTCCCTTCCTCTCTTGAAAAGTCAATAAAAGACATTTTTAAAAATAGCTGGGAAATATTTTGGAACTGGGGAAATGTAAGCACAGAAGCGATGCTGGAGACTAGGGCTGAATCACATGCTCTCAGGTGTGATCAGTGTTGTGGCTGCATCTCCTTACTCTTCGGAGATGCGCACTGAAGAATTTAGAGGCAAAATGTCAGGATATGTGTGACTGATTTCTAAATGGTTCATCGAAAAAATACATTTGCATTCATATATGTATATATGGGGGAGAAAAGCCAATGTGGCAAAATGCCACTAATTGTTTCTAGGCAAAGGGCATATGGGTGTTCACTGTACTATTAGTTCAGCTTTTCTATATGATGGACATTTTTCAAGTTAAAATGTGTGAGAAAAGAAGGGAGACATGGGACGAGGCAGGCGCTCTTCCTGCCTGGATGCTGTCTACAGAGGCGTGAAGCAGGAACTGCAGCGGCCACCTGCAACCACGCAGGGCTGACATGCCAAGGACGGCTCAGTGGAAAGATGGAGAAGCCTGAACTTGAGTGTGACTTGAGTTGTTGGAGTAACAACCCTCGAGCTGCCTCCTTAGGCCTCTTGGTATGTGGGACAGTAAGTGCTCCTTAGTGTCCATGCCAGCTGAACAAAGGTTTTCTTTGACTTGTAGTTAAAAGCTTCACTGATACAGACACTTGGGAACTGTCAGCAGAGATGCCAGCATGTGTATGAGCCCAGGGCGGGGAGAGGGGGGAACCCAGGCCAGTCACCCTGAAAAGCCAGGAGGGCGGGAAGGAGCCAGCTGAGTCAAAACTGGGAGGCAGGAAGACACCTGGAGAGTGGTCACGCTGCCAAGAGCCTGGGTGTTCCGAGGAGGGATCGGTAAACCACGTGAGATGCTGCTGAGCAGAGACGGGGGAGAGGACAGGTGAGCCCCTGGGGGACAGACACTGGCTGTGAGTGGGTGAGGCGTAAACGGCAGGGGCGGTTCAGAGAGATGTGAGCGGCTCTTTAAGCGGAGGGGTGATTACTACTGAAAGTGCCCCAGCTGGGCGGAGGGGAGTCTGACTGTGATTGAAAGGCCGCGGGGCAGACTCTTCCTGCCTCCTTTTCCACCTCAATTCCCCTCCCTCCCATTTAAGTGGGTGGGTGATTGGTGGAGGATCCCATTGAACCCTCACCCCAACATGCTGACCTAGGTGTCCCCATTCCCACTTCACAGAGGGGGAAAGGGAGATGGAGAGGCAGGAAGTGGCTTATCTGAAACACACAGCTGGCGGAGCACCCTGACCTCATCCCCAGGTCCTCCAGACACCCAGCTCAGACCCTGCCCCTGCCCGGTGATCCATCCAGCTCATCCTGCCTGCCCAAGTCTCCCCTTTGCCCAGGCGTGGTCAATCCTACCTCTTCTGGAAAGTTGCCCTGAGGACTTTCCTGTAGGTGCCTAAAGTGGGCCCCATCCCATTTTAGGCACCTACATGATCGCAGTGTCACCACAGCCTTTTGAGGTGTGGGGGTCCAGGGGAGGGGGAGGAGGGCTATCTAGGGGACTTTGGGCCTTGCCCAGAGCCCTGCAAAGCAGGAAGCAGATAGCTGAGGGCAACCCTCACCCTTAGGCCCTTCATCCTCTGACCCTGTATCCTGGACCCACTGACATCACACTTGATGGTGACTCCAGCCAGGTTCACTCCAGAGGAACTAGCCACTGCCTGGCCCGAGGCCTGGTCACACCTCCTGAGCTAAGGGTGCCCACATAGCTTTATGCCAAACTAGGCCCTGGACAGGTCTGGGGATGCAGGCACATGGTCATGGTCACCCAGAAATGGGAGCAGCTGTCTCAGACCCAGCAGGTAGGGAAGTAGGTGCCATGCCCCTCTGGGCCTCTCTTCTTCTCTGGGGCCCGCTCCTGCTGCTGGGAACCCAGATACCTTTAGGTGTCTGCTCTCACCTTGCCTATTCACAGGGGCACCTATGCCACCATAGCAGGAAGGGAAAGAGGTCCTTTCTTCTGAGCCATGTCCATCATTCAGCATGTCCACCGCATCTTCTGCAGACAGGGGTGCCCAGGTAACTGCTGGGGCTAAGGCCCAGAGTAAACTGGGGCCCTGGCCAAGATGAAGCAGCTTGTATTCTGTCCCCCCAAGCATCTGATAGAAAACTTGGGATGTTGATGAACAAGGATCCAACCAGATTAGGTCTCTCCTTAGAGTTCTCCCAGTCTGGCTCCTGGGAGGACTGAATGACCAATGGCAGCAACATGGTGGGGGCAAGAGTGGGGTTGGGATGCAAAGATCTGAGCCTGCAGGAATCAGAGTAGTGACATGAGGACAGGGCTTCAGGGAGAAAAGGCTATTATGGGCTGGAGAAGGCTGCTCAGGGAAGGAGAATTGGGATTTGGCCCCCTCATGGATTCTCAGCACTCACCAGCCAACCCCACAGTGGTGGAGGGCTTCAAATGTTAGTGATGACATCTCTGTTAAGGGTGTGGGGCCTCCAACTGAGAGCTGCAAGAGGAAGCCCTGTCCTCAGGGAGGGGTGGGAGCTGCAGGTAAAACTGGGGTTGGGCCTGCTGCTCTGGCCGACAGAAGTATTCATCGTGCTTTCTCTCCATCTGCCCAACCACAAGGAGACACGGCAGATGGGAGGTGAGGAAGACATGAGGGCAGAGCCTTCACTTACCATCTCCGTAGAGTTTTATCCCTCGCCTCCTGGGAATCCGGGCAGGAAGGAGAAGGAAGATAGATACATTAGGACCCCCTGGAGTGTCATCAGGGAAGAGGCCCTGGGCACTAAGCCTCCAGGCAAGCCTTAAGGAGATGGAGGTTGAGCTCTGCCTCCTGAGGACATCCACCCCCAAATCCCATCCTGGCACTGGGATGAACCAAGGGACAGGCTTCAGGGCATCCAACTCCTCCCAAAGCAGGACAGGGAAGAGCTGGAGGGCAGAGTGTTAGGTGAAAGACAAGAGTCCCCAACTCAAGGACCCAGCCCCAGCTCTGCTTTGAAATGGCTGCGGGATCCCAGGCCTGTCACTCAACCTTTCTGGATCCCCTTGGCCTTCAAATGACTGAAGTGATATTTAGAAGAGTAAGGAGAGAGGTAAAAAAAAAAATTATTTGGAAAGATGAAAGTGCTAGATAGATGTAAAGGATTCCTTTCACTGAGAGCCCAGCATGTGGCAGGGCCCAGAACAGGGGCGCTGCCAGTGTTTGCACAATGAATGTGGCTGAATAAATAGATGGATGCTAAGCCCCTCCCACAGAGGTCAAAGCTCACTAGAGGGCACAACCCGTGTGTGCTCAACACAACTTGGAGCCTCCCAGAAGGTAGGAGAAAAAAGGTGGGGCTCAGCCGGTGTGGCTTAGAGGTTGAGCATCAAGCTAGGAACCAGGATATCACGGTTCGATTCCCGGTCAGGGCACATGCCCGGGTTGCAGGCTCGATCCCCAGTTGGGGGCGTGCAGGAGGCAGCTCATCAATGCCTCTCTCTCATCACTGATGTTTCTATCTCTCTCCCTCTCCCTTCCTCTCTCTGAAATCAATAAAAACATATTAAAAAAAGAAAGGCCAGGTGGTAATGGGAAGCTCCATGACTCCTTACTGTTCTCCCCAAGACATGAGGGACCATTCTTCCAGGGCACAGCAAGGGGGCAGGGGCACAGACACAAAGGGCCCAGAGGCCAGCCTCCTACCCTGAACGCACAGGCTCCGACGGCAGGGGCACTTTCCGGGTCTTGCCAAGGGAGGCCAAAGGTGAGCTCATAGTTCCTCTAGATTCTAGCTGTCAGGAACTCCCTGAGTAGAAAGAAAAGTCAGCCCTTGGAGCCACTTCCTCGGGATCAGGAAGTGGCCTGAAACATTCTCTTCCCTGGTCACTTTCCCAAAAGGGAGCACTGTCCAGGGAGCATCACCCTCACTTCTTCCCACTGCTGAGGTTTCTGGAGGAAGTTGGGCCTCAGGATCCCTGTGATTAATATCTGCCTGCTCCTCTGGACATCCCACTCTCTGCTCTGAACCCAGAGGCCTCCATCCTGGTTGTGCTTGGGAACAGGGGGTCAAGTGGGCTGCAGAGATGTGCCAGAAGCCTTGGACGCCCCAAATTTAGAGCCCAGGCATGAGACTACTGAAGGGGCCTGGGATTTTTGTCCATCCATCAAGGAGCTGTTCAATACAAAGCCCAAGTATCCCCTCCCTTGTTACCAGAGCCCAGGTGCCACCCCAACATCTCAGAGCCAGAGAGGGGCAACCCAAAGGCAGGATTCAACCAAGACACAGTCCGTGTGGCCGGAAGGTCAAGGATCCAGGCTCTAGACAGGTTCTGCAATCCACCAGAGTAACCCCACTGGGGGGGATGATAATAGTACCAGGCAGGGTTACCGTGGGATTCAGAGTTAACACACATAAAGCACACAGCTCAGTGCCATGATGTGAAGTATGGCTCTATGGCTTTTGTTGGTTTCCTTTCCTTCCCTCTTCCTTCTGGAAAAATGAATGCACATCAGGGACATAATGAAAGGACACTACTATATTCAGTGAATTAAGTAGTATATTATGTGGCTAGTATCTAGAAATTCAAGAACCAAAGGATCTCCATCAAGGTCTGAATTGAGTCTCTTGTTCCACTTTGGAAATGTATGGCACAGGCCTCTACCCTGCCCCTGAAGCTGCCTAGCAAGGGGACTTGTGCTGCCTGGGGGCAGCCTCCTCTGTCTTCCTTCTAGAGTTTGGAACTCACGCCCAGCCCCTTCCTCAGAAGAGCCCTCCAAAGACCAGGCCCTGAGTTTCCTCATACTCACCATCCAGCCTCCCAAATCTTTCCCTATCCTGCCCCAGCCCCTGCTGTCTTCTCCAGACATTCCCATGGTTTTGTGGCCAAGTGTGACAGCCCCTTGTGGTTCCTTTACCAATTTCCAAATGGTGTCAAAAGGATCTTTTTTTCTTTTTTTAAAATATATCTTTATTGATCTCAAAGAGAGGAAGGGAGAGGGAGAGAGAGAGATATTGATCAGCTAGCCTGCAACCCAGGCATGTGCCCTGACTAGGAATCGAACCCTGATCACCTGGATCCTAGGTCTATGCTCAACTGCTGAGCCACGCCCGGCAGGGCAAAAGGATCTTCTTAAACACAAAGCTGGCATGTCATTTCCATGCTAAAAGTTCCCAATGGCTCTTTCTCACCCATAGAAAAAAATTCCAAATTCCTTAACTTGGAGGGCAGGTCCCTGCCTGTTTCTCGTCACCTCTCTCCTCCTCTCCTCTTTCTACTCCTAAGCCTCTCTGAACTGCCAGCCCAGCCTCCAATGCACCAGGCCTTTGTGCACAGGGCTCCCGGCCTGGAACCCCCTGCTGGAATGGTCTACCCACTCCTAACCGCACCCTTCCCTTGACTGGGCTAATTCCTTTTAATTTTTTCAGTTTGTTTTTGTTTGTTCTTTAGTTATATTTTAACTTTTTACTTTAAAGTTATCATAGATTCACAGGAAATTAGGAAAATAGTAGAGAGGTTTTGTGTATCCTTCACCTAGTTCCCCCATTTTACAAAACTGTATGTGTGTATCTTTCTATGCCATGTCGTTCCATGTGTAAGTTCATGTAACCACCAATGCAGTCAAGATACAGAATTGTTGCCCAGCCGGTCGCGGCTCAGTGGTTGAGCGTTGACCTAGGATCCAGGAGATCACAGTTCGATTCCCAGTCAGGGCACATGCCCAGGTTGCAGGCTTGATCCCCAGTCAGAGGCATGCAGCTGGAAGCCACTCAATGACTCTCTCATCATTGATATTTCTCTCTTTCCCTCTCCCTTCCTCTCTCTGAAATCAATAAAGACATATTTAAAAAAAAAAAAAAGATACAGAACTGTTGCTCTGGCTGGTGTGGCTCAGTTGGTTGGGCATCGTCCCATGCACCGAAAGGTTACAGGTTCGATTCCCTGCCAGGGCGCATGCACAGCTTGCAGGCTCAATCCCCCAGTGGAGGGTGTGCAGGAGGCAGATGCTTCGCTCTCACATCGATATTTCTCTCTCCCTTCCTCTCTCTTTCTCAAAAAAAGAGGTACAGAACTGTTCTGTCACCATGAAGATCTCCCTCATGCTACTCCTCTATAGTCATACACTCCCTCTCTCCACCATCCCTAACCCCTGGAAACCACTACTCTGTTTTCCATCTCCATAATGTTCTTACTTCAAGGTTATATAAATGGAATCATACAGTATGTGAACTTAAAAAAAAAAATTATTGAGATATAGTTCATATAACGCTTTTAAAGTATTCAATGGTTTTTAATCAATATCACAGCGTTGTGAAGTCATCACCACAATAAATTTTAAAACATTTTCATTACTCTAAAAAGTCCCAGGCACTGTGCCTTTAGTTGCTAGAACAGCCCTGCATAATCTCTCACCAGACCTGATTATCCCTTCCTTCTCCATCATCACCATAAAGACCCCTCAAAAGAAACTGGTCAAAAAGACAGAAATTAAGCCTCAGTGAGGATGTAGGGAAACTGGACTGTAATTTGTTGGATTGTAAAATGGTGCAGCTGCTGTGGGAAACAGTATGACAGTTCAATAAAAGATGACATACACTTACCTTATGGCCTACCAATCTCACTTGTAGACATATGCCCAAGAGAAATTAAAACTTATGTCCACACAAAAACTTGTATACATGTTCACAGCAACATTATTCATAGCAGCTAAAAAGTGGAAAGAACCTAAATGTCCATCCACCAATGAATGAATAAACAAATTGGTATATCCTTATAATGGAATATTATTTGGCAGTAAAAAAAAAAAAGGAATGAAATACATGCTACAATGTGAATGAACCTTGAAAGCACGCTGAGGGAAAGAAGTCAGCCACAAAAGAGTACATATTGCCATGATTCCATTTATATGAAATGTCCAGAATGTGCATTTCATATAGTGACCAAGTAGTTTAGTAGTTGCCTAGGGCTGGGGGCAGTTGTGAAGTAAATGGGAGATAACTGCTAAAGGGTAGAGTGTCCTTTTTGGCTGATGAAAAGTTCTAAAATTTATTGTGGTGATGGTTGTACAACCCTATAAATATACTAAAAACTATTGAAATTTACATTTTTAAAGGTGTGAATTAATTATATCTCAATAAAGCAATCATGGGGGGGAGGGGGAAGAACCTGGTCCCCAAACAAAATCCATCTTTCCCTCAAAATAAGTTCTTCCTCCTTCCCCCCTCTTAACAGAACCCCATTATCCAACCACAACATTTTTCTCTCCTTCTTTCCCTCTTAATCTCGTGCCATCAGGTACCAAATCCTGCAGGCAGAACTCTGTAATGTCTCTCACACATAGCTCCTCCTCTCTATGCCCACTGTTGGCCATCCTAGTGGGGCTTTCACTGTTCTTTGGGGCTGTCACAATGACCCACAATTGACTTCCCTTCTTCCAGTCTCACTCTAGGCCAATCCAACACTGTCTCCAGATCAATTTTCCCATGGATTATAGGAGACCCCTGAGAGCGACGACTGTATCTTCCCTGGGGTCCCTGAGGATAGAGCCATGTCACTTTGGGGGGCTTCCAGGGGCAAACTGTGTCTTGCCCCTCAGGCCTGGGGCGCCTAAAGGTTGCACTGTCTCCCCCTTAAAGGCCTGGGCTTTGAGGGAAAGCTGTGCCCTGCGCCTCCACATCTTTGGGACCCACGTCAGGACTACGCTTGAGTGACATCTTTCGTCACACCTACTCGACCCGCTGGCTCCCCCCGCGCCCGGGTGCTCTCCAGTGCCTACGGGGCGCGGCAAGGTGCACGCCAGCACTCCCTAGGCCCAACGCTGGGAGCGCTCTCGGGGAGACGTTTTTCACCACCTAACGCCGCCCCGGGAGCCGCGTCGCCGCCTCCCGCCTCCACGCGTAGCCCTGGTAGGCAGGGGCCCGAATCCCACCCCAGAACTCGGACGGCCTGCTGGGGAAGCCGGGCTGCTGGGGGAGCTGGGCCCTCAGGATTCTCGGGCAAGGCCTCAGCATGCGTGCGGTACTCGGCGGGCAAAAGGGCCTCGGGTCGGTACTCACCACGCAGGGCTGGGGAGCCGTCCCGCGGCGCCGCCATCTTGTTGTCGCGCGGTTTCCCAGGCGACCAGGACCCGCTTCTCATTGGCTAATTGTAGGGGGTGTCTGCGCAACCAGCAGGCTGCGGAGGCGGGTACAGTCTTCTGTGCTCGAATGCTATTGGCCCCCAGGATCTAAACTCTTCGCGGGATACTGTAATTCCCAGAATCCACCGCTCCGAGCCGACTCAGGGTCTGGGGAAATGCAAGGAACGTTAGTACCACCCGGAGGCGCAGAAAGCGGGCGAAGTGGGATTAGATTCGTGAAGCTGCTGGAAGCCTCTGGACCTGAGGGTGTGAATCCGATAATGCCATTGATTTGCTAAGTTGATTTTAGGGGAAATTATCCCTCTGAGCCTGTTTCCCCATCTAATCACTGCAGTATTTGGTAGGGGCTATTTTGAGTATGAATTTAATTGATGCAGGTACTTAATAAATGTTTTTTAACTCTGGATTTCTCTGAACACTTCTTGACCAGATGGCTCTCGGAAGGGACGCTTAGATTGTAGTTCCTTTGTGTAAAAGTTCGGGTGAGACACTTCCCTTCCCTGAGCCTCTTCTGTAAAATTAAGGTGTTAGGTTAGAGCAGCTAGGCAGTTTAGTTAAGAGCATGCGGCATGGATTTTGGCCTCAGGAGTCCTGGCTCCTCACTTGTGTGTCCTTGGGCAAGTTATTCAGCTTAGTTTCTTCATCTATAAAATGGGGATAATACCCACCCTACAGGGTTTCTGTGAGGATTAAATGAGATAATGCATACAAGGCACCTGGCCCAACACCCATGCAAAGTAAGTTTTAAGAAACATTTTCTGCTTTTTAAACCGCCATTATCTTTATCCCTCAACCTTCCACTGTGATGGTCCAGGATTCTATGACTTCCGATCTCGGCCAACCGCTTCTTTACGCCTGGGCTCAACCACCAAAGCCCTTTCCTGTGTGTCTCGGACTGCACTTTTTAATATAGTCCATTTGACTTTCTAATCTGCATTCGGGGAAGGCAGGCTCTTTGAGGCATTCTTTACACACCAATTGGAGGCTGAAGGGAGCTATCAATTAATGAGTGCCTTCCAAGCTCCCAGTGCCAACATGAGGTTTACAGATCAGAAAACTGAAGCTCAGAGAAGTGAAATGACTTGCTTAAGACTATGCAGGTAGAAAGCAGTAGAAGTAGATTAAAACCCAGAACTGTCTGTCTCTAGAGTCTGGGCTCGTTCTGGAAGTTCCCACTTTAGTAAAACAGGCAGGCAAAGATAAGCCAAGTGTAAAGTTGGTACATGCCCACTGCCAAAGAAGGAGTTAAGGTAGAAAGTTGCAGGTGGGAGAAAGTTTGAGGTCACCCTGGGGCCAAGTGTTTTGGGGGGTTGGATTCATGTTCAGGGGATTAGCAACCTTATGCTGTCACTTTCCAATAGCATGGAAGGCAGGGGGCTCTGGCCTCATGAGACCTTTGTTCTGTCCACTGCCTCCTGCCTCAGCAAGACTGGGAAGCATGAATCGGATTTACCCAGGCATCAGGATTTACCATGTACCTTCCTCCTACCCAGGATCCTGCTGATATCCTGCAGCAGGCACTCAGCAAACACCTAGTTTGTGTGAGGGAGATGGGAACCTTCTAATATGGTGGGCCAGTTTATTATTTTTTAAATAACATTTATTGGGGGAATTCAGAGCCTTATTATAAAAAGTATACATTTTCATTGTAGAAACTTGGAAAATAATAATAGCTGTCATTTATTGAGACTATATTATGGGTCAGCATAACTTAACAAGTCTGTGAAGCTGGGCTCTGTCACTTACTAGCTGGCTGCTCCTGCTGAAGCTACTTTACTTATCTGAGCTTCAGTTTCTGTATCTGTAAATAGAGATTCTAATAAAAACCTACCTCACAGGGTTATTGTGTAAATTAAATTTCTCATAACCTTACCACATTATTATTTTTAAATAGGTGTTTCCCAAAAACAAAATTATGAAAACAAGAGTCAAGCTCATCTAATATTTATTTTTCTAACCTATATTTCTCTATTCCCCATTTTAAAGGGTTCTGAAAAGTCTTTCCTAGGTCTCTGGGCTCACATAAGATTTGAGTTTTGGGAAGACATTGGAGGCCAATCTGTCCAGTTTCCAAGTTCACCCAGGATTCCCTCAATATCTGGGATGGTGGCCACTGGCCTCTTATTCCATCCTACGGTGTATGTCCTCTGCCTGACAGTGGTGGGAAGATCCTGGACTGGGAGGAGGGAGGTCCTAAACAAGGGTCTTTCCAGGCCTGTTTTCCCACCTGTAGGATGAGGAAGGAGACCCCAGCCCTGGAGTTAGATGGCTCTGGAAGTCCCTATTCTTGAAAATAGACATAGTACATTTGGCTTTTAGGTCCTTTCCTGAAAGATCCTTATCAGTCATGACCCCTTTGGAATTAAAGAGTTTATTGGGACCTAGCAGCTCAGGAGGGAAAAGTAAATAAAGGACAGAGAGGTCCTCTAAATCTGTGCATTTCCTCAGAATAAACAACTAGCTCTCTCTGCCACTTTCCTCCTCTTCTCCACTCACAGCACTGCCCCCTTGGATCAAACCCTCATTTAGCATAACATTTTTGGGCCTTCATCTTATGAATTCTGCCCTCTACCCTTCTCAGTGTTCCAGAAACTATTCTGCTAAGTTCAGGCCTCTTCTGATGGGAACATCCTCCTTTGCCTTTTCCCCTTGGGAAAATCCCCCTGGATCCTTCAAGAACTAGCTCAAATGTCCCCTCCTCCATGAATAGTCCTATTCCCCCGAAGCAGAATTACACTGTACATTCTAATAGTCCTGCTGCCATTATAGCATTTCTTATTCAGTTTTATGATTATTTCAGAATGTGTCTCCCCCTTGGACTATGAGCTCCTCAGAGAAGGGACTCTCACTCATTCATCTTGCCTGACACAGTAGTTATCAATAAATTGCCTGAAATGGATGGATGAGCAGAGGGATGGGTGAAGATCTACCTTGGAGAGCTCTATGGTGCCATTGGCTCACAGCCCTCTTTCGGTGAGGATAATAAATGTAGGAAGATCACCCTGTAATATATGCTGCATCCCCCTTCCCCTCCCTTCATGCTGGCTGTATTCCATTCCATCATTGAGCTCAAGTACATATTGAGCACCTCCCCAATGTGGGACTGTGATGGCCCTGGGGACAGTCATCAAAGAACACTGTAAAACTGGGACAGGGAGTGGGCTGAGGTGTTTTGCATGCTTGGGTCCCTCTTGTTCTGCAGGTCTCAACACAAACATTTACTCTGAGTAGTCTTCCCCAGACATTTACCTAGAATATGTTCTCTCATTTCTTTTTTCTCAGGTTACCCTCTGGACATCTTCATAGCATTTATTGAAATCCAAATTACCATTTTTTATTTGTCTTCCCCCATTCGAATGTCAGCTCCATAAGCACAGGGACTCTGCCTTTTTGTTCACTTCTATATACCCAGTGCCTAGATCAGTACCTGACATGTGATAAGCACTTAAATATATCATGTGCACTGGCCGGTGTGGCTCAGTTGTTGGAGCGTCATTCCATGCACCGGAAGGTTGCTGGTTTGATTCCCAGTCAGGGCATATGCCCAGGTGTGGGCTCCATCCCTGGTGCAGGAGGTAGCTGATGAATGTTTCCCTCTCACACTGATATTTCTCTCTCTCCCCCACTCCTTTCCTCTCTCTAAAAATATCAATAAAAATTTAAAAATATATATTATGCTATAATGATCTTTTCTTTTAATATATTTTTATTGATTTCAGAGAGAGGAAGGGAGAGGGAGAGACAGAAACATCAATGATGAGAGAGTCATTGATCGGCTGCCTGCTCCCTACTGGGGATGGAGCCCGCAACCTGGGCATGTGCCCTGACCAGGAACGGAACCATGATCTCCTGGATCATAGGCCGATGCTCCACTGCTGAGCCATGGCAGCCAGGCATGAAATTTTCTTATGATCTAGCTTCCGCTTCACTAATTCATTTGTGTCCAATCTGATGTTAAATCTATTCACTGAGTTCTTAATTTCTATTATTGTATTTTTAAGTTCTAGAAATTCCATTTGGTTCTTTTCTATAATTTCCAGTTCTCAATCTTGTCTTATATGTCTTTGAACATACTAAGCTGTTATTTGAAAGTTTAGTTGATAATTCCATTATCTGGATCTTCCATGTAATTGAAGTTTTTATTATAACTTCTGTGAGGGCTGGGCTGTTGTTTCCTATTCAGTCTCACTCCTCAGATGTAATCTTTCATGGTCCCAACCCAAAGTCTAGTGGGGGGTGAGGGAGTTTACCAGGGCTCCCCTTTCTTAGTGGGTCTTGAACTACAGTTTTTCTCTCCCTAGCCCCATAAATCTGTAGAAAGCTCTGCTCAGTCTTTCAGCTGTCTTTTCTGGAAGCGGCAAATACTTTTAGGGAAAGAGCAGCCCCAGATGGAGGGTTCACCTTCCTCTCCACCCCCCACCCCCTGCTTTTTTTAAATCCTCATCCAAGGATATGTTTTGGGGTTTTTTTTAATTGATTTTTTTAGAGAGAGGAAGGGAAAGTGAGAGAGAGAGAAACATTGATGTGAGAAACATCGACCAGTTGCCTCCTGTGTGTGCCCCACCTGGGAATCAAACTCACAACCTGGGTATGTGCCCTGGCTGGGAATCAAACCCACAACCCTTTGGTGCACAGGACGATGCTCCAACCAACTGAGCCACACCAGCCAGGGCTCCCTCTTCCCCTGAATTCTATGCTGCATTAGTAACTGCAATACTTAGCCTGCGGTTTCCTCATAGTGCGCCTGGTACATCTTTACTAACTGTGTGAATACAGGCATGCAAGGCTTGGAGGTGGCGGTGGTCACCTTACAGTCACACGTTCAGCTGTCCCTAGTACCTACGCTGTGTGACGTTCTGTGCTATGCCGGGTTAAAGAGGTGGCAAGACGTAGTAACCCCTCACAGGACCAGCCCAGATTCTAAGTAGAAACTATCTTTAGAGCAGAGACCCATAGAAGGGACTCTTGGAATGCTGAGGGACTCTCGCTCCTGAAGGAACGTCCTGGGGGAGTGAAGTTTCCCAGGGGATGGGGCTTCTGAGCTAAGTCTTAAAGAACAAATAAGAGTTTTCCAGATTAAAAAAAAAAAAAAAAAAAAAAAACTGGAGAAGGGCTTTCCTTGCAGAGAACATGGGGTATAAAAGAGCCTGGAGCCCTGGCCAGTGTGGCTCAGTTGGTTGGGCGTCATTCTGTGCCCCGTAAGGTTGCCAGTTCAATTCCCGATCAGGGCACATTCCTAGGTTGTGGGCTCGATCCCTGGTAGGAGGCATGTGGGAGGCAGTCAGTCCATGTTTTGCTCTCACATCAATGCTTCTCTCTTCCCTCTCCCTTCCTATCTCTCTAAAAATCAATAAAAAGCCTGGCTGGTGTGGCTCAGCAGTTGAGCATCAACCTATGATCCAGGAGATCTTGGTTCCAGTCCCGGTCAGGGGGCGTGCAGTAGGCAGCTGATCAATGACTCATTGATGTATCTCTCTCTGTCTTCCTCTCTCAGAAATCAATAAAGATATATTTTGTAAAAATCAATAAAAAATCTGCCCAGCTGGGCGTGGCTCAGCAGTTGACCATTGACCTAGGATCCAGGAGATGGCGGTTTGATTTCCAGTCAGGGCACATGCCGGGGTTGCAGGCTCGATCTCCAGCCGGGGGCTTGCAGGAGGCAGCCCATCAATGACCCTCTCATCACTGTTGCTTCTCTCTCTCTCCCTCTCCCTTCCTCTCCCTCTGAAATCAATAAAGATATATATATATTTTTAAATCAATTTTAAAAATCTTTAAAAAAAATAAAATAAAACCAGTAAAACATATCCTTGGGTGACGATTAAACTTAAAAAAAAAAAAAAGAGCCTGGAGCAGTGAGGTGATGTAAGTTGGGTGTAGCTGAAGGCTAAGTGTGGGGGAGGGATGTTATATAACCCAAAACACCAGACTAGGAGGAAGGCAGGAGCCTTGAATGTCACACTAAAGAGGTTGGCCTTGATCCCTGGGGACAGTTGTAAGGGCTGTGGTCCAAGATTTCCCATTTTGCTAGTTAAGGTTTGGAAGTCAAGTTTGGAGAAGGTGTACAGTAGGACACAAGTTGAGAGATACACTAGGTTCTATCTCCAGCTCTGCCATTAATCTGCCCTTCTTGGGCCCTCAGTTTTCCAATCTGTAAAATGAGGGTTTTTCTGGGCTCTTTAAGCTTTATGACGAGGGTTCTGTCTATCCAGATGTTGTCAAGACAGAATAAAACTGCTCAGAGGGCAGGAGAGGTAATGGTGTGAAGCCCCACTTCTCTTAAGTACTGAGAGACTCTAGACATCCATGCCCCAAATTCTGATGACCCTTAAAAACCCTTCCAGCACCTATGAGGCTCCACCACCACTAGCAGCTCAGGCTCACACCGTAGCAGAGGCTCAGGATGTGAAAATGAAATTTCTAGGGTAAGGAACGTTTTACAAGTATGAGCCTGGCATTTAGGTATCTTCACATGCATTCCCAGCATGGAACAAAGTACAACAGGGCTGGCCCCAGGGCTTAGCCTGTCCAGCTGCCTCTTCATAAGAGGAAAGGAGATTGCCCGGTGTGACGGAGCCAATTTTCAGCAGGGGAACCTTGAACTTCAACATGGGCCTCCTAGCTCCTGGGCCAGTGCCCTTCCAGCACATGCTGCCTCCCCAACTCTCACGAACCCCCAGAATCACCCACAGGTGTACCAAAGGCAGCTAACGCTTGAGTCAGGGTTAGGAGAGACTTCTGGGTAAGGAGCTGATGGGGGTGGGCAGTGGTCAGTAGTTGAGAGCCCCTCCCATTTCCCTCCCCACAACCCTGAGGACCCTCAAGACCCCTGCCCCCTCCCTCTGCACTTCTTGACTTCGTCTCACCAGTGTACTCTCAGTTCTTTTTAGCCAGGGCTGGAGACCCCTAAGGTCCTACTCAGGCTTTTCCGAGGCTTGCAACAGGAGGCCCAAAACTATAGAAGGGAAGTGAGAGGGGGTTTTCTTTTACTATCCAGTATGCAAATGAGACATAAAACAGACTAAGAAATGGAGAGCAGGCGAGGCTGGAGCTGGGCTACAGAGCCAACACTGGGTCCTCCAGGAGGAAGAAGGGAAGGGAACCAAGTCTCCTGGGGCAGCCCCAGAGGTTACATACATGACTGTGGCTTCAGACAGACCTGGATTCAAGTTCAAATGAGACTAGCTCCACCATTTATCACCCTGGATAAGTCAATTAATATCTAAGCCTCAGTTTCTTCATCAGGAAAATGGGGGTAGTTATAAAATCTACTACAGAGCCCCACTGGGACAATAAAGTGAGAGAATATACAAACAAAAGAGAATGGGTCCTGGCCGATCTGGCTCAGTTGGTTGGGCCTCGTCCTTTGCAACAAAGGTTACTGGTTCAATTCCTGGTGATCGTACATGCCCGGGTTTCAAGTTCTATCCCAGGTGGGGGGCATGCAGGAGGCAGCCAATTGATGTTTTTCTCTCTCTCTCCCCCTCTCTCTACCTATCTCTCTAAAAAAAAGAAAAATCAATAAAAAATATATATGTATTTCTTAAAGTGGAGAATGGAGCACAGCCCAAGCAGCTTTGTGATTCATCTTATTACCCACCCCTCGCTGGGACTTACATTCCCTACCCCAAACCTCCTCCACTGCAGTTTAGTCCCCCACTTGTCCCTCCATTAGCCTCCCTTCCATCCATTCTAGATCAACACAAACAATCCTTCTGCTATTTTCTTTACCCAGATCACAAAATGCTAGGTCTTAAAAAACTTCAGAAATAATTCACTGTAGTCTTCCTAGTTGAAATGAGAAATACAAGGCCCAAAGTCAATGGGTCTACCTAGAAACTAGGTTCCCAGATTGCTAATGCAGTGCTCCTTTGTTTTCACAGAAATCTACTATTTCACCCCCAACCCCAAATATTAATGTTCTGAACCTGTGGAGCCATATACAACCTTACCTTGAAATCTAAATCTATCCCAACCTTTTCTCTTTCAGCTCCTGTACCCTGCCCCTATCTTCTTTTTAAAAAAATTTTAAAAAATCATATACTATTTACTATGTGTTCACACACTTAAATGGGTTATATTGCACTTAATCCTCCGGCTGCTCTTTTGTTAAAGTCTCAGAGAAACAGTTTCTGGCCCAGGGTTGTAGAGTTGATAGGTGATTAAACCAAGATTCAATCCCCAGCAGGCATGACTATAAGCCCAGGGCCCTACTTACTGCCCCACAGCTGCCCCTGGGTTTGCCCACCTCCTATCCCTTGGGATTTGGCTGGGTCCCAACCCAGAATGCATCATCAGCCAGGGCCCTAGAACCAAGGACCTGAAATCTGTCAAAAGGAAGCAACACCCCACCCCATAGGCCCTCCCCCATAGGTCCTCCTTCCTTTCCCTTTCTCCCGCCTCCCTGGTTCAAAAGCAACCAAGCCAAAAGGAGCCCGCAGACAGCTCTGTGCTCATCTCCAAAAGCTGCTACCCAGATCCTCCCAAGATGAAGGGCTTCTTCTTCCTCCTATTCACCATCAGCCTCCTGGTTATGATTCAGGTAAGAACAGCCCCTCAGAGGCCCTGGCACCATCGCCCAGGAGTCCCCAGACCTGCCTGCATGGGAGGAAGGGAATGCAGACTCCTAGAAACCCAGTCTTCTCCCATGGGGACAAAGGCAGAAAGGCTCCAGCAGGTGGACCAGAGCCTGAGGGGGGATCTGGCTCCCAGCCTTCCAGCCCTTCTGGCTGGGTTCAGACAGCTTGAGGGCTGCCCCTGAACAAAAGCCTATACTCCAGACTGGGGAGCACTTTCAGGGTGCTGGGAACACTGAGGCACCCAAGGGGTGCTGCGGAATAATAGTGAATTTAGAGGCCTGGGAAGACAGCCCTGAGCGAGGATGGCATCAACCCACAAGGAACCCAGGGAAATGGTCTTATTAAGAGGGGGCCAGGAAGTGTTCAGGTGGAATCTGATCCTGTTCTGGAGGATTCTACCCAGGGAGAGAATGTAGAGAAGGTAGAAATTGCCCACTCCAGAAATAGGTGAAGTCTCAAAACCAACTGCTATTCCAGGGGCCAGCTTCAGCAGCACCCCATGCCCAGAGGGCTACAGTCAGCATAAGGACAGGAGCCATCAAGTTCTTGATAAAGAGCAGCTTGATCAAGCATCAAGAACAGCTTGAGCACCATCAAAAACAGCTTAATCTCCATCAAGAGCAGCTTTAGTTGCAGCTTGACCAAGCATTGAGAACAGTTTGATCACCATCTGGCATGTCCTCAGGAAGGAAATTGTACCCTCCCCACCTATCCATCCACCCACTCACACTTTGCCAGCTGCCTTCTCACCAGCCTTGTCTCCTGTGACACCCCCCCCCCACTGTCATTGCTCTTCTTCCCATTCAGAATATGAGGAAACTGAGGCTCAGATAGGCTAAGTCCCTGGTCCAACTGGTAAGGTCACGGACTGGGGCCGCAGGCTCCCCTATCTTCCACACCCTGGAGGAGCTGGTGGCCTGGCGGTGACAGGAAGGTTCAATAGGAGGTGGGCTAGGGACCGCCTTTGACCCTGCCTGGGTCAAGGCAGGAAGCAGCCAGTCATCTCCATGGGCACTGGTGGCAGAAGTCATGATCATGGCATAGAGAAGCGGGGACTATTGTACCGGGTAGGGGATCTGTGTCTCTAAACAAACATGAGATTCAAAAGCCTCCTGAGCTTGCCCCACTTCTCTTGCAGATACAAAGTGGCATCTTGGAAAACGTTACCACATCTGCCGCGGCCCCCTACCCCACCGAGAAAACCATTCAAACCCCCCAAGTGGCGAAAACCACCAAAACCACCAAAAACGCCCAAACCGCCGAAACTCCCCAAACCGCCGAAACTGCCCTAAGCACCAAAACCATGCAAACCATCAAAACCATGCAAACCGCCAAAACCATGCAAACCGCCAAAACCATGCAAACCGCCAAAACCACCAAAACTGCCCAAACCTCCAACACTGCCAAGACCGCCGGAACCACCACCTCCCGCGCCGTCGTCGCCATCTTCACTAAGAAAGCCAAGGGCACAGCCCCAGCACTCAGCAGCCTGGGCAGTGGCAGTGTCCTTATTTTCTTGACCACCTCCCTTATCCAGCTCTTCCACCTCAGCTGAGGTGACATGCCTCAGCCCTAGCCCTGTGTCCTCTGAGATAACTGCCACCATCGCTAACAAGAGAAGCTCCCCATCCCCAATCCTTGGGAGGGGTTGACACCGGAGATCACCAGTTGTGGGAATTGATCGGAAGTGCCTTGGGAGCCATGGCCAACACAGGGAGGTACTGATAAGGAGCTGTTAGCATCACCCAGCTGGGGGTCAATAAAGTTGTCCTGTACTTGGAGCAGGGTCCTATGTGTGGTCACTGGACATCGCAGAGCCCCAAACGCCAGGTTTGCAACAGCACCAAGGAGCCTCCCATGCCCCATCAGCAGGAGGTGGTGCCAGGGAGCTCCCACTCCAGCTTCCCTGATCCAAAGTCCAAATGCTGAGGCTCCTCCCCTTAGGATCACCTAGCAGGGACCTGCCATTTCGCCATCAGAATCCTGCACTGGGCCTGTGAGGTCCCTGAGGGTGGGGCCAAGGGGCTTGGTTCCTGTGTGTGCCCCCCAGCCCAGTGCCAGACCTGGCTCAGAGCAGGCTCTCAGGCACATCATTGGGGTGACTGCATAAAAGACCACCCTCACCAGTTAATCTGGTCTCAGGGCTCCCTCTGGTGGCAGAGGGAGGCCTTACACTTGAGCCCCAAAACAGGAGCTAGAAGAGAAGGCAGGTGAATGAACCCACTCCCAAATACCAAGCGCACAGAGGGGAGGACACCAGGGGGGATATTAGAAAACAGCTTATATTACAACAACAACAGCAAAACACCTATAAAAACGTTTCATCCCAGAGAAAGCCTCCAGGGCTAGGAGGGTGGGGTGTCAAAGCACATGAACAGTCCAGGTCTGGGAAGCCCTGTCCTCGGCCAGCTCCCACAGCACTGCATGGTCCCGGTCGTATCCCCGGCCACCTGGGGAAGGAGAAAGAGATGGGAAGACAGATGGTCAGAGCAAGCTGGGGACTCCACTACCCTCAGCCCCCCCCGGTGCTTTCTCCCACACACATCCCCACCTTACCCTTCACATCTAGGATCCGGCCTTCAAACATCTGGCTGCAGATGTGGCCCGAGTTGTCGATGCTCCATGTCTGACGGGGCAGGCGGCTCTCAGCCCACAGCACCACCTTGGAGCCTGTGCTGGGGGGGCCAATCACCTGCAGGCTCATGGTGGGGGCCACCTGAGGCCCCAGGAGGTTTTCAGGCACCATTCCTCTCCACAGGGACCCCACCAAAGGAAGACACCCTTGACACACCCAGCTTTAATCCTGATGGACTGTGACCGTGGGCAAATCTCTTAATCCTCTTGGGCTTTGGCGTCCTTAGGGATGGAAATCCCCGAGTGCTGGTTGTTACGAGGGCTCAATGTGAGAAATCATAAAAGGGCTGGGAAAATATTAGTTCCTCCAGGAAACCTTCCATGACTGACTCCCAAAACACAGGCTTCAGCATCAGACAAGCCTAGCACACCTACTGGCTGTGTGACTTTCAGCCACTTACTTACCTGTGCTCTGCTTTCCTAACCTGTAACATGGATAGTAAAATACAATCTGCCCATAGTGCCATCTAAGGATTATATGAGGTATGCATGTGAAGGGCTTAACATGGCACCTGGTACATAGCCAGTTTTCCCTTTCATTCTAATTAAAAGACAAACCCCCTTTAATAGCCTACAAAGACCTATACTCCCATAACCTTTCTGATATAATCTCCTGTTACTTAGTTCTTCACTCACTTCACACCAGCCATTCAGGTGGATTTGCTAGTCCTGGAAAATGCCAGGCATGTTCCGACCTCAGGGCCTTTGCACTTGCAGTTCCCACTACCTAGAACACTCTTTCCTCAGGTACCTGCATGGCTGCCTCCTTCAACCGTCACATTCTCAGAAAGGGCTCCCTTGTCAGTCTCAGGACTTCCTATTCCTTTTATTCATTTACTTTTTTCTTTATTGCAGCGATTTTCAACCAGAGTGCCCAAGAATTTTTAAAACATGCACTACCTGACTATTTAGTCAGGGGCACCGACCTCTTTTCCCTTAGATTGTCAAATTAAAAGTGACAACAGCCAACACAATAGCTGTCTGGTGTGAATGCCCTGTCTTGAACCATAATTATATAGGTCATATAATAGAGTTGCATCTTATTGGTCATGTCGCATAATGAGGTTGTGTCTGATTGGTTAATTTTTGGTACCAGAAACACTTATATATGAATATAGGCACCCAATTTTTTAAAAAGTTACTTCGGCCCAGCTGGTGTGGCTCAGTGGTTGAGCATCAACCCATGAACCAGGAGATCACAGTTCAATTCCCGGTCAGGGCACATGCCTGGGTTGCAGGCTTGATCCCCAGTAGGGGGCGTGCAGGAGGCAGCCAACTGATGATTCTCATCATTGATGTTTCTTTCTCTCCCTTCCTCTCTCTGAAATCAATTTTTTAAAAGGTCACTTTGGAGCAAAAAGGGTAGGTAATTACTATTATTTTTTTGTGTAAATCAATCAAAATTATACCTATCAGATCAGCAAAAAGTATATTTTTTGGTGTGCTGCAGAGTTTTAGTAGTTTATGTGTGCCATGAGATGGAAAAGATTGAAAATCGCTGCTCTATTGCACTTTCCATCATCTAAGGTGCTGATAATTTACTCATTTCAGTCGTTTCTGCCACTCCCCACTAGGATGTAATCTTCAGGAGGGCAAGAGCTGTTTCTGTCTTCTCACTACTTTATTACCAGCACCTAGAACAGGACCTGGCACATAGTAGGTGCTCAGGAAGTGTTGTGGAATGAATCTATCATTATGATTAGGATCCAAGTTCTGTCACAAGATATCAGAGCTGGGAAGCCCCTTAGAAGCATCTGGTTCAATGCTCTTGTTTTGCAGATGAGGGACTAAGGCCCAGAGAAGAGCCTGAATTGCCCAGGGGTACACAGCCTGCATTCACCTCTTCCCCAGGGTCTTGGTGTCTGTGTGTGTGTCTCTCTGGCCCAAGGGTGGATTACTGACTGGGCTGGGACTCCCCAAGGTGAGTCTGTGTATGCCTGGGGCCCTGGTGTCCCTGTCCCAGCCACTAAACCAGTACCTGGTTCTTCAGCAGCCCATCTTCATAGTACCAGATGCAGCTACCTCCAGCTCCAGGTTCAGAGACCACCACACGGCCTGCCTTCATGTCTTCCACATGGTCTGGCACTGCCAGGAATCCCCTCAGTGCCACATTCCAGAGGCGGAAATAAGCCCGGCGCTGGTGATTGGATGGAGCTGAGAGTCAGGGCTCCCAGGGCAGAGGTGCTCCCACCTGGGCCCCCAACACCCATAACTCTGGACCCTCCAGTATCCCGAGCCCCCAAGCCCTCCTTCCTGCCCCTAAACCTTCCTTGGCCCTCCTTTAAATCACCCCTTATTTCCCGCACAAATACCAAAGGCAGGTCCATAGCACACATCCACACCCATACAGTTCCATGTCCATAGATACCCACAGACATGTGCAGAGGAACATGCTGGCAGATACACCCAAGGTCCACATGGTTCCACAGAAGTTTGCAGCAGACACAAACACACAGATGCTCACAGCCATGCGAACTCACACATCCTAACTGATGCACCCGTCCCGCAGGCTGCTCTGCACCAGGCACTTATGTTTGCTAGAAGGATGGATACAGGTAGGACTACAGATGCGCACACACCCACCCAGCTAAAGAGGGACCACGGCAGGGCAGACCCTGCGCTGTCAGACATCAGATCCTCGGATGCTGGCCATGGCAGTAACAACAAGAATCACAGCTGACATTCGTTGAGTGCTTCCCCACTCAAGCACTGTTCTAAGGACTTTACATACATTATTTATCTTCAGTCCTCAAACCAACTCCATCATATGTATTACCCCCATTTTAAAGATGAGGAAGCTGAGGTCCATGGAGGTGCAGTACTTGCCCAAGGTTGCAGAGCAAATCCTTGTCCACTTCTCTGAGCCTTTCTTTCCCCATCTGTAAAATGTGGGAGTTGGAGATAATCTCCAAGATTTTTTCTAGCACTGATGTTCTAAGGGTCTGTGAATGCAGGGACCACACGATATCCTCACACAAAGACACACACGCTCTCAACAGCGTCCCAGGCGCATGTAGTCATAAACACACTCTCACAGACGTGTACACACACACACCACAGGCCACCGACACAGACACATGGACATGAATGACTTCACAGACACAGAAATGCCCTCAGATGGCACCTGCACACCGCACAGACCTCAGGGCCATGCCTCCACATTAATGCACAGACACATGGCCGGACATGTGGACAGAGCGATGCCCAAAGTGAGGTGTGCTCACTACTGCTGGCTAGTATGTGAGATGATTTTCTGTCCTACATGCATAAATTTACTGTTAAAAATTTAATGGCAATTATTATATTGTCTATTAAGGAAAAATCATATATCCACATCGATCTCATGATTTTCTGAATATTATTCCTTAGAATATGGACAGAGTAGGAAAAAATGGTGAGTTGATTTAGAGGAAAATACTAAAAATAATAAGTATGAATGACAATGTGGCAAAAATTGTGACAAAAGCACACAGACGCTGAGCTTAGGAAGCGTGGGAAACACACAGATAGGCACACACCAGACAGGCCGCCGTGGACACACAGCCTGACGAGCTACCCACCTGCTTGATGGGGTAGAGGGAGCCCACCCTCTGCGTCCCACTGTAGGTCAGCCAGTTGGTGATCTCGCAGCTGCCCACCAGCCACTGGCGGCCCCGGAAGTCACTGTGTTCGCACAGCACCCAGCTGGGTCCAGCCAGTGCCAGAGGCAGAGAGGAAGCCAGCCCGACAGGCAGACAGGGACAGACAGACAGGTGGGGGAGAAGACGCGAAGGTCAGAACTTTCTCCCCCTCTTTCTCTCCCCTGCTGGGACTCCTCTGCCTGGAGTTAGGGGGCCCAGGGGGGAGAGAGGCTGGGAAGTGGATTTGGGGTTTGCGAGGGTCCTGAAGAGCCCCTTCCTCCCTGGGTTGGGGTCCAGGCCCTGAGAATCAATGCCCCTCCTCGGCCCACTTCTCCCTCCGTCCTGGCTCGGAGGGGAGAGGAATAGAAGTAGTAAAGGGAAGAAACCAGGGACCCACCTGGCCCTCACTTACTAGCAGCCCCCAACCCCCTGTGCCCCCCACAACCCACTCACGTGCCCCCCTGGATCCGCACGGACAGCACATGGTTGTTGAAGCCCTTGGCTTGCAGGCTCCGCACCTCTCCATTGAGCTCAATCTCCTTCCCCTCGAAGCACTCCAGGCCGTACAGGAAAATGGAGGGCTCCGAAAAGTGCTGCGGGTCCAGGAGAAGGCTTGAAACCACAAGAGCCCTGGCCCCAGACTCAGCCCCCGACGCCCAAATGGGTATTTCAGGCCCTCTTCCCTCCTGACTCCTGGACCTGCCATCTGGGTGTCCCCCAGAGTCTCAGATACTGCATGTGCCAGAATAGGCCTCGCATTGCCCCTCAACCCTGCTCCCCAGTAAATGGCACTTCTGAGAACAGCATACTAGTAACACTGTTCATTACAGCCGTCCTCACAGAGTTGCCGCTTCTACAGAACTTTCTCCACCTGATCTTTACCTGATCTCATTATAACTTCCCTGCTTAGCAGAGGGAAAACAGGATGGAGAAGATTAAACCCCTCAAGCTGGGCTTCAGAACCAGGCCTATCTGCCTTCAGAGCCCAGAGTATAGTTGTAAAGAGCTTGGACTCAGGAGCTGGGCTGCCTTAGGGAGAACCTGGCTCTGCCTGTTACCAGCTGTGTGACCTGGAGCAAGTCACATGACTTCTCTGTGCCTCAGTTTTCACATCCGAAAAGGGAGACGGGCATAATAACAAACCATATAGGGTTGTGGTGAGGATTGAACGCCTTAGTAGACAAAAAGCCTTTAAAAAAAAGCTGGCCCGGTCCACATGGCTCAGCGATTGAGCATCGACCTACGATGCAGGAGATCGAGGTTCGATTCCCGGGGTCCTGCAGGAGGCAGCAGATCAATGACTTTCTATCATCATTGTTATTTCTCTCTTTTTCTCCCTCTCTCTGAATCAATAAAAGTT
Source organism: Miniopterus natalensis (assembly GCF_054644295.1). NCBI lineage: Eukaryota > Metazoa > Chordata > Mammalia > Chiroptera > Miniopteridae > Miniopterus > Miniopterus natalensis. The sequence continues at coordinate 14,387,745 of NC_142089.1, forward strand.
TTTTCTTTTTTTTTTTTAAAAAGAAGCCTGGAAGCCCTGGCCAGTTTGGCTCAGTGATTAGAGCATCAACCCACGCACCAAAGGGTCACAGGTTTGATTCCCAGTCAAGGGCACGAACCTGGGTTGCAGGTTCGATCCCCAGGCTTGGTTGGGGCTCGTGTGGGGCCTAATGTGTCTCTCTCACATCGATGTTCCACTTTCTCCCTCTTTCCCCCTCCCTCCTTTCCACTCTTTAAAAAAATCCATGGAAAAAATATCCTTGGGTGAGAATTAACAAAAAATAAAAATAAATTTTAAAAATGTAAAAAGCCCGGAGCAGGGTGTGTGCTCAGTAAATGTCAGCTGTTCCGCTTGTGCTGCCGCTGCTGGTCCACCCAGTGCCGGCCACCAAGTCCTATAGACTTGAGCTCTTTAATGTGCCCGTGTCACTTCCCTCCATCTTGTCCCTGGTCCAGGACATCATGATTTATCCTGGTTTACTGTAGCAGCAACCCCACTGCCTTGACCCGGCCCACTCGTTCTCCACAGAGCCATCTGTGTCACTCCTCCCTGCACAGAACCACGGCCTCAGCAGTCTGGCCCCTGCCCCACAGACCATTCAAGTGCCAGTGCCTCCTGTCCCTGTCCCACTTCTGTACCTGGACATACCACTCTGCATTGTAATCTTTATGTTAATGTGACCCTGGGATCCTTGAAAGCGGGGCTCTGTCTGATTTATTCCATTGTCCCCAGGACCTAGCTTGGTAGGTGCTTGATAAATCTCTAGTAAGTTGAACTGGCTTTGAAGCCCTGGGGTCAGGGTGCCTGAGGAGGCTCTGAGGAAGACTGGATACAAGCCCCAACAGTTTGCTCAGCATGAAAAGAAGCTCAGGACACCTCCAGCAGCAGCCCCTGCCTCAGGGATTGCCTGGAACGGGACATGGGCACTCACCAGGGGTACCTTCCGGAGGGAGCCCAGGACTGTAGAGGCCAGACAGCCCATGGCCGTGAGAGTGGGGAACTCGCCCTCAGAGAGAATGTGCTGGTCACCCTCAAAGTTCTTCTCATCAAACAGGATCCAGCTGGGGAAGGAGAAGGTGTGGGGGACATGAGTGGGTGGGTATTTGAGCCTGCCCTGTCCTCAGCCTGCCCAGGCCCCCTGAGGTACAGCAGAGCTGAAGCAGAATTGATCATGACCCCCCGATCCAGGGGAAGTCAAGGACGAACAGGCACTGTAGCAGCAGGGACTGAGGTCAGACTTAAAAAGGATTGACTGCAATTATATTGCCCCTAAGGAGGGATATTTGGCAATATCAAGCAAAACTCTATGCACAATTACTCAGCAATCCTATTTCTTGGAATCTATCCCAAGGACTCCCTCCAAAAACATATATGATGCATGCACACACGACCATTCATTACAGCACTGTTTGCAGTGGCGAAGAGTGGAGGCAGCCCAAATGTCCATCAGTAGGGGATTGGTTGGATACACTAGGAATGTGGAGTATAATACAGCTGTAAACAGGAATGAGTATGACCTCTTAAAGACTTATAAAGTGATATCCAAGTTAAATAAAAAAAAAAAAAAAAAACACCAAAGTGTATCACTGATCTATATAGTATGCTTCTTTTTAAAAAACTGAAATATAATTTGCATTCATAAAATTCACTCTTCTCAAGTGCACAATTTGGTGGTCTTCAGTATATTCAGCAGGTTGTAGTATACTTTTTACATAAGAAAATGAGGAAGGAAAGGAGCAAAATAGATTTGGTTTCTATAGTTATAAGTAAATTTATGAGTATATATTTACTTATGTCTTCAAACAGAAACAGTGGATGCCTGGCCAGCATGGCTCAGCAGTTGAGCATTGACCTAGGATCCAGGAGATCATGGTTCGATTCCCTGTCAGGGCACATACCCGGGTTGCAGGTTCGATCCCCTGCAGGGGGCGTGCAGGAGGCAGCCGATCAATGACTCTCATCATTGATGTTTCTCTCTCTCTCTCTTCTTCTCTCTGAAATCAAAAATATATATTAAAAAAAGAAGAAAAAGAAAGAGTGGATGAATAAACTAAACACTAAAAAAAATCACCTATAGGGGACAGAGGGGAAAAGGTAGCAGAGACAGAGACAGAAGCTAATGTTTTTAAGTCTTAACTTTGGAACTACTTGGACTGATTGTGTCTCCCCAAAATTCATATGTTGGAGCCCTAACCTCAAATAATGACCTTTGGGAGGTAATTAGGTCTAGATAAGGTCATAAGGGTAGAGCTCCCATGATGGATTAGTGTCCTTATAAGAAGAGGGAGAGACAGGAGCTCTCTTTCCACCATGTGGGGTCACAGCTGCCAACTAGGAGGAGGGCCCTCATCATGGAACTAAATCATACAGCACTTCCCAACTTCCAGAACTGTGAGAAAATAAATTCTTGTTGTTTAAGCTACCCAGTGTATAATATTTTGTCATAGCAGCCCAAGCTGACTAGGACAGGAATACTGTAAATATTTTATGTAATTAAAAACAGAATTAGCCCTAGCCAATTTTGCTCAGTGGTTAGAGCGTCGATCTGCGGATTGAAGGGCCCTGGGTTCAGTTCCGACCAAGGGCACGTACCTCAGTTGCAGGCTCAATCCCCGGCCCTGCTCGGGGTGCGTGCAGGAGGCAACCAATCAGTGTGTCTCTCACATCAATGTCTCTCTCTCTCTCCCTTCCACTCTCTGAAAAGCAATGAAAATAAAATACCCTCAGGTGAGGATTAAAAAAACCCCACAGAATTAAATAAAATTAAAAATATTCCTAAAAATTAAAATAAATTGAATAAATTAACCTAATTTTATAGCAGAAAAACCACGCATTATTTCAAATGCCTTAAAAACACAATATTTTGAACTGTACATGCCAAATGGGATGTAGGTGGATCTCCTGAGGACATGAAGAACCACAGAGAATCTAAAGAGCTACTGCACAGCAAAAGAAAACAGCCTCAAAATACAAAGGAACCCCACGGTCTAGGAAAACATATTTGCCAAGGATGTATCTGATAAGGGGCTAATTTCCAAAGTGTACAAGGAACTCATACTACTCAGCAAGAGGAAGACAAACAATCCAATTAAAAAGTGGCCAAAGGACCTGAATAGGCACTTCTCCAAAGAGGACACACAGATGGCCAAGAGACATATGAGAAAATGCTCAACGTTGCTAATCATCAGAGAGATGCAAATTACAACCACAATGATGTATCGCTTCACACCTGTCAGACTGGCTCCATCAACAAATCAACAAACTGACTGTGCTGGCGAGGGTGTGGAGAAAGGGGAGCCCTGGTACCCTGCTGGTGGGAATGCAGACTGGTGCAGCCACTGTGGAAAACAGTATGGAGCTTCCTCAAAAAATTAAAAATGGAGCTGCCTTCTGACCCAGTGATCCCACTTCTAGGAATATATCTTAAGAAACCTGAAACACCAATCAGAAAGAATATATGCACCCCTGTGTTCAAAGCAGTGCAATTTACAATAGCTAAGATCTGGAAACAACCCTAGTGCCCATCAGTAGATGAGTGGATAAAAAGCTGTGGGACATTCACACCATGGAATACTATGCAGCTGTAAAGAAGAAGGATCTCGTACGCTTTGGGACAGTATGGATGGACCTGGAGAATATTATGCTAAGTGAAATAAGCCAGGCAGAGAAAGACAAACATCACATGATCTCACTCATATGTGGAATCTAAAGAACTTAATAAACTGATGAACAGAATAGATTCAATGACATGGGAGCATGGATCAGACTGATGAATCTCAGAGGGATGGAGGAGGGTGAGTGGGTGGAGGGGGAGAGATTAACCAAAGAATTCATACGCATATCTGCACAACCCAAGGACATGGACAATGGTGTGGAGAGGGACTGGGGAGAGGGGTGGGAAGGGGTGGAACGGGTCATTGGGGAGAAAAAGGGACATCTGTAATATTTTAAACAAAAATAAACACACACATACACACACACACAAAGAACCACAGAGAAACCTCAAACAGCATTCACTGGTTTTTACTATTAGCAATATTAGTATTATGATTTTAAAACACTTAGCATGCAGATTTTGGTCTCTAAATAGTATTTCCCATTAAAAGAAACCAGAGTTCCTTGGGAAAAGGCCAAATCCAAAGGTGGAGGGAAAAGGCAAAATTATCCTGGGGCATCTTATTGTATCAGAAACCCAAGGAAGTTATAAAAAAGACAAAAAACTACTGGGATCATATCAAAAGGACCCAGGAGACTATTTGAAGGGGCTCCCATTTGCCAGAGATGGAAAAATTTGAGCCCACAAAAGAACAGTGGCTCCAATGGATTAAAGCATTTCAAACACATAAGAATCCACGAGTTCATAACAATGCTTAAAAAAAAATCCATTGCCCTGCCGGGCGTGGCTCAGTGGTTGAGTATTGACCTAGGATCCAGGAGATTGCAGTTCAGTTCCCAGTCCAGGCACATGCCTGGGTTGTGGGCTCGATTCCCAGTCCAGGGCGTGCAGGAGGCAGCCGATCAATAACTCTCTCATCATTGATGTTTCTATCTCTCTCTCTCCTTCTCCCTTCCTCTTTCTGAAATCAATAAAGATACATATATATTTTGCCCAGCCAGGCGTGGCTCAGCAGTTGATCATTGACCTAGGATCCAGGTGATTCCTGGGTCAGGGCACATGCCCGGTTGCGGGCTTGATCAATGACTCTCTCATCATTGATGTTTCTATCTCTCTCTCTCCCTCTCTTTTCCTCTCTCTGAAATCAATAAAGATATATTTAAAAAAAATAAAACCCTTAAAAAAAAAAGATATATATATTTTTAAATTTATTGGTCAGCTTTGCAGGTTGCTAGGGCACCAATTCAGAAATTATTGTGAAAATTTTTCAAGAGAAAGGAGCAAACATTGATCCTTGGGGAAAATCAAACTGCCTTTTTTGATATAGGTAAACAAATAGTTGAAAGGGGAAATTCTTAGTATTCTAGCTAATATATATAGAAAGCACAACAAAAATTAGAAAAATCATCATTTTGTAACTTTTTTTAAAGGATTTTTTTATTGATTTCAGAGAGAGGAAGGGAGGAGAGAAATAGAAATATCAATGATGAGAAAGTCAATGATTGGCTGCCTCCTGCATGCCCCCTCCTGGGGACTGAGCCTGAAACCTGGGCATGTGCCCTGACTGGGAATGGAATCAGGATCTCCTGGTTCATGGGTAGACACTGAACCACTGAGCCATACTGGCTGGGCATCCTTTTGTAACTTCTAAAGAAGTAATTGGTCTAGGTAATTATCATCAATGGATACTAAAACCATTAGGTGAAGGGTAAATGGTAAATATTACGATGTAGGGATCTTATTATCATTAAAAGTGGGACAAGTAGACAGAGGCCTCCTGATGTTCTACAGTGGGAAGTACGCGGCACCATTTATACAGTCTTGCCAACAACACAAAACAAAACACCCTCAATCTCATTAAGCCTCCAGATCTACCCACCAGTTTATAGGAAATATGGGGCACAGAGGAACAAGTTAAAAGACATCATTAGGAAGCAATCAGCCAAATACAGAAGATGGGAAACTCACAGGGCAAATTACTGGGTTTCTTCAAACAAATAAATGGTATAAAACAAAATGAAGAGGAGGGGGCTTGTTATACACTAGAGACAAAATTGACCAAATGCAATGTGTGGATCTTGTTTGGATTCTGAGAAAAACAAACCAATTTTAAAAAGCATTTTTGAGACAACAGGAGAAATCTGAATATGGACTGGGTATTAGGTATTAATTATTGTTAATTTTATTAGATGTTATAATAACTTGTGGTTGGTTATACGTGTCTGTAGAGGGGTCCTTTCTGTTAGAGATACATACTGAAGCATTTACTTGTGAAATTTTATGTTGGGCCTGGAATTTTAAATAATCCACTAAAAAAAAAAAAAAAGGGCAGAGGGAGAAATGAAACAAGATTGGGGTTCTTTATACTATACTATCTACAAGTTTTACATTTCTATTAAAACTTTATTTTGCTTTGTTTGTTTTAAGATTGAATGCTTCAGGACAGAATAGCTAATTTCAAGGAAGCCAGAATAAGGACATCATTTGAAATAAAGACCCTCTTTCTGCAGCCGGCATTTCCAAACTGAGTTAAACGCTTCAGGACAGAGGCGCCCCGCCTCCCGCACTCCCCCCAGCACCTCCGAGCCTCCCCCCAAGCCCCACATCCTCACCTGCCGCCGTGGACCAGGCAGGACTGGGGCTGGAAAGAGGCGGGCAGAGAGGCCTGGTCATCCTCGAAGGAGATGTGGTCCCCCAGGTAGTCGGGGCCCGAGAACAGCTGAATCTGAGGGCAGAGACGGAATAGATGAGAGTGAAGGAGGGCGACGGAGTGAGCCAGACTGAATGGGGAGGAGCGGGGGAGATTTGAAATGAGAGGAGACCCACCGGCGTCTTACCTTTGAGACAAAGTGCAGATTGTGCTCTTCGACCTGAAGGGAGAGGCCAAAGTTTCAAGACTTAAGGAGGGGGCCGCTGGCCCCAGTTCCTCTCGGTACAGAATTCCCAGCCCCAGCCTAGGTCTCCTGAGTCTGAAATCTGCATTAGCCCCGCCCCTTCCCCGAGGCCCCGCCCCTCCCCAGCTCCCAGCCTCCCAGCCTCCAAGCCCCACCCTCCAGAGGCCCCGCTGTCCGCGGCCCGAGCGCACCTGCAGCACCGGCTGCAGTGAGGCGAGGGCGCTGTTGCCGGCGCCCCAGTCGTCGCAGTTGCGGTACACGCCCTTCTCCAGCACGTACTGTTCCCCAGAGAAGCCCGCCTCCTGGTAGGCCACCCACCTACAGAGAGGACCGGTGCGGATCAGTGGGGCGGAGCCGGCATCTCTGCGGGAACCGCCCCCGGCCCGCCCCGCTGTCACTCACACGCCGCTGAGCACGTGGATAGCCTGCGTGTGGGGGCCTTGTCCCGCCAGCGCCACGTCCGGCAATGCCTCGCTCACCTCTACGCAGCGCCCCTCGAAGTCCATGGCCTCAAACAGCACCACGGCCGGGTCCGAGAAGTCCTGGGCCCCAGGGACAGTCAGGTGTCTCCAGCCCACCCACTGAAAGCCCTGGGAGTTACCAGACCTCAGGGAGGCAGACCACCAAGGGACTTTGGGGTGAGGTGATAAGTGTGGCCTGGGGAAAAGCAGCAGGAGGGAGAGGCTAGACCTCAGGGAACACTCCAAGTGCTTTGGAGAACAGGGAGATGGAGCATAAATTCTTCCCTCAACAAATTGAAGGGGGCGAGGGCGGGGAGGGGGCTGCGGCCAGAGGCCAAGGGTTGGCCCAATTGCTTACCGTCCGGATGACCCGCAGGGAGGTCAGCACCTCGTCATAGCCTCCCCAGTGTGACCAATCAGGGTATTCCCCCTCCTCCAGCAGATACTGGTGGCCCCGGAAGCCTTCCTTCTCATAGCCCACCCAGCTGGGGGAGGGCAGAGGCAGACAGACCCAGTCACAGGAGGCCCCTGGATGTGTAGGACAGCTGCCCCCACCCCTAGGCAGCCCAGATCACTCCCCACCCCCAGGATAGAGGCCAGTGGGGAGAACAAGGTAAAAGGAAGAGTTCTGAGTCCTCACCAGCCTCCAAGAACTCGCAGGGACCCCACAGAAGCCAGGTGGGGGCTGTGGCTGTCCTCTGGCTGCTGAAGGTTGTAGATGTCTCTGCTCACTTCCCAGCTCTGGCCTTGAAAGCCTGGGGCCTCATACACCACAGCCTGGGGTAAAGGGGTGGTGGTGTTGATGGGAAGTGATCTGAACCCAAAAACACCCAGCCAGCCCAGGATGGCTCTACCCAGCATCAGCCCATAGCTAAGCCCTCCCACTCCCTCACTGAGCTCCATGCCCTAACTCCCATCTCTTCTCTGACCTCTGACCTGGTTCTTACACACCAAAAGTCAGTTCCCAGTGAGTCCATTAGATTCCACCCTCCAAGACCCAGCTTCTGGCTTCCAGGACCCTCCTCTCCTGACTTGCAGTCCAGGCCACAATACCCATACACATACAACCCACCCAAAGGTCCTTTTTGACCCAGAAACCCAGACTCTTACCTTGGGCTCCCCTGGCTTCTCCACTCTTGGGCAGCCCTGCATAAAAGACAGAGCTGAGACACCAGCCCGGGGGGGGGGGGGGGGGGGGGGGCAGATGGGGCTGGTGACCTAGGATTTACTTGATCCTGAGACCCCTAATAATAGCCAATCCCATGTCCTCCCTATCCCCCACCTCTCCTCCAATGCCATTCCCAGTAGGAGCTCCCAGGCCCTGCCTCTTCCCCCAGACTGCAGGACAAGTCTACTTGGGACCACCTACTCCTTACCAATCTCACGGGCTTCAGGGAGCCCACGCTGGGGTCTGATGTACCCCAGGCCTTGGAGGTGGGGTACTCTCCAGGCTCCAGGATGCAGGGAGTGTCTTCAAAGAAGGGCTTGGGGTACAGCAGCCACCTGGGGGAGGCAGAGAGGTGGCTGTACCCCAGACACCCAGGGACACAGACTGATGGATGGGAGAGTAGGTTTAGAGAGGAGAAGGAGGTTTGAGGGGAGAGGACTCTGTCAAGGGGAATCTGGAGGACATTTCAGGCCCCCATAATCTCACGCAGTAGCCACTCCATCAGTGTCCCTTCCTCTGGCCTGGCCCTCTCTCATTTCACACAGCAGCTGGAGAGTTCTTTCTGGTACACAGATCTGCTTAAGGATCCCCAGTAATTTCCTATTAGCCTCACAATACAGTCCAGCTGCACAAAGAGGCCCTTCAGTCTGTCCCCCTCCCTTCCTCCTGGGCCTCACATCTCCCCATTTGCTGCTTTCTCTGACCAGACTGAATTTTCAAAGCTTAGTTCTCTCACCTCTGGGCCTTTGCAGGTATTGTTCCCTCTGCTAGATGTACTCTTTCCCCCCTTCATTCAATTAACAAATATTTAGGGGCATCAACCCCATGCCAGACCATGCTTTAGGCATGAGGGACACAGTAGTGAACTAAACATACACAATCCCTCCCTTAAGGGAGCGTAGATTCTTCTGGGCCAACTCCTCCCAGCTGAGGCATCTCCTCCTCCTGGAAGGGTTCTGTGACCTCAGGCTAATGTGGTGCTCCATGCTCCCCCATCCTGGAACCCTGGATTGCTGCTGTCTGCTTACTTCCCTGTCCCCACCAGTAGACTGAGCACTTCTTGAAGACAGGAACTGTATCCTTTCACTTATGTGTTCCCAGCACCCAGCACAGTGAATGTTAAATGAAGGAATTCCAGAACAGCCCAGACTCACAGTCCTGCAGAAACAGTGGCAGATGCCACTTGCAAGGGCCTCTTCAGGCTCTGGGGGTCCTCCAAGGACTTGGTTAGCTTCACTTGCTCCCCCTTGAGACCCTCCTCAGAGTACAGGCTGATCTCTGGGGTAATGTAGCCCTGCAGGAGAGGGGTGGTAAAATTAAGTATGAAAACAGCACTCCTCAGAGACTATCCCCTTCTGCACCTGCTTCCCCAAATCTGCCCAGCCAGGGCTCCCCTGGCTTCTGGGAAACCTTTGTGATTATCTCCCCAGAAGCCAGGAGATCAACTGGGGTGTACTCTTAAGGTTTGCCAGACAGTCCCAAGACCAAAGCCCTTGCTGGTCCCACCCTGAACCTTTGGGATCTGAGACCAAAGTTCTCAGGAGGAGCCTGCCAAGTGCCATGCCCTCCACCTTGCCTCTGGGTAGCCTGACTTCCAGCCTGGTGGACGGATAGGTGGGATGGACAGCTGCTTCCTGAAGTCTAACTCTGACCATTCCTTTATGTACAATTCCTGCCTCTGTCCAGACTGGCTCCACCTGCGCCTCCTCCCAGGAAGCAACAGGCCCTCTCTATGTTCTGGGTGTGTTTTCCTCACCAGGGCCATATTCATTGATTCGCTCCTTCATCAGATGTTTATGAAGCATCTACTGAGTGCCAGGCACTGTGTTAAGGGCACATCCTATCCCATCTCAGTCCTCTCAATGGGAGTTAGTACTCCATTCACAGATTGAAAAGTGAGGCTCAGTGAAGTTAAACAAGCTGCCCAAGGGCACACAGCCTGTAAGTAGTAGGGCCAAGAACAGAGCAGTTTAGTTTTTGTTCACCCAGCACCTTCCATGTGCTTGGAACACACTGTGTCCAGTGCTGAATTAATCAAATGAATCCAGGTCCACCTGACTTCAAAGCCCTTGTTTTTCTCTTGTACCTCATTACCTCCCACACAACTATGAGTTTATTGTGGGAAGATCACAATAAATTGTCCACAAACAGTTGTGTATTTCTGGAGAGGCTTTGAAAACTGTCCTCTCCTTTGCACGGCTGGACCACTGCCCTGGTTAAGAATCGTCAGCTCTCATCCTCTCTTACCAGGCTTGTAACAGCTCTGGACTCAGAGTTATTCCTCCTCTCATTAAAAACAAAACAAAACATCTGATCGGCCCTGCTTTCTCTTCGGGTTCTCCCTAGTGGCCAAGATGGTTTTGTCAAGCTTAATTTTGGTAGTTTGTAAATTGGTGTTATGAAAACAATCTTGTTTTTTCCCCACTTTACAGATATGAAACTATAATATTGACTATGCCTTTTCAAACCATACATCCCTCCCTCAAAATTCAGAAGTGCTCCTCGGCTGGAAATCACAGCCCTTCCTGGTCTTCCCACCTCTGGGATCCCCATCCAGTCCCTTCTCCTGGCAGGCAGAGGGATGTCTGTAAATCCCTAATCTGATTATATGGTTTTCCCCATATAATCAACCCCACCCTGAGACCCTAGCTTGAGCCTGAGTCCTGCAGGGCAAAGAGCCGATCTCCTCTACCCCCCATTGCCTGGCGCGGTGGCTGGCACACAGCAGACGTTATCAAGCATCCTTGAGCCAATGAATGAACAAATGTCCATGGCACCTTGGGTCTTACTATGGGCCAAAGATCCTGGGCCCTGAGGGTAGGGGAGCATCCATATCCACCCCCACCTGTTTCTGCTGTTCTGGCAGAATCTTTCTCCAGCTCAGACTTCCCCAGGCTGCTTTCCCAAGCTGGGGCTTGCCCTCTGCCTGGCCCCTGATTCCCCAAGTCAGGCTGAGCACGCCCCAGTTAACTCCAAGGTCTGGGATCTATAGGTGAGTCCATAATGAATCCCCTTCTGCCCCCTACCCAGCATGATCTGTCCCAGAGATTCCAACTCTAGGCACCTGAGTCTTTCTCCCTCCTCAGGGCCCAGGGTAGACAGGTCAACATCTGCCTCCCAAACCCCCCACACTCACCCGGACAACCCTCCTCAGGGAGCCAATGCTTTGGATACTCCACGCTGGCCCAGAGGCTCTGAGTTCTACATCTCCTTCAGGCAGGACCAGCTTCCGGCCCTGGAACTCCGGCTCTTCATATAGCACCCAACTGTGGGCACAGAGACCCAGGGTCACTGAGTGGGAGGGGATGTCCGTCCTCTGGGTAGCTGAGGGCATTTCTGCCAGGTTGGCCTGGGCACTTCTCGCCGTGCTTGCAGTCCCAGGTTCACAGGTAAGCCCGCCCCTCCCCAGGCGCTCTGCACTCACCAGCCTCGAACCACCCTTACGGAGGCCACGTGGGCCCAGCCGGAGGCATCGGCGATGTCATCCCAAACCTCCCTGCTGCTGCCTTGGCAGCCGGGCTCTGAGAAGAGGATCAGCTGGAGAAAATGCAGAGGGGCTCCTCAGGCTCTGTTTCGAGCTCCCGCCTCCTGCTGCCCCCTGCACACACTTGCTTCGCACCCCCTACCTTTCCTGGCCTGGTGTTCAGCTTGCCCCGGGTCTTCGATGCTGGGCTCTGGAATGGAGCAGTGATAAGAAGTCTTATAGGGTTGTCTTCTTACTGCCTCCCCCAACCTGCCATCAGTCATCCCACATCCTCCCTATTGGCTTCCACCCCCACAGAGGGCACCACACTTGTCCCCAACCCACCCTTTCCCAGGAGCTGGGCCCCTATCACTCCCCTTTCCCAGCTTCCAAGAGATTTGTGCCACTAAGCCCTTTGGAATTCACCATGCAAACCTCCTCTGTTCGGACAGGGAGACCAAGGCCGAGAGAGATGTGGCTTGACACAGGGTCACATGGTGCCACACCTCAGGCCCAAACCTCTGCTCTGAAGGCTGCCTCCCAGTACCACGGTCCTCATACCATCCAAACCCTCGCAGTACCTGGTGAGGCCAGGCACCCTCCCCTGCCCACCCAAGGCCTCACTCACCCAGCCCTCAGGGGGCCTGGCACATTCAGGCTTCTCTGGCGGCGACCCTTCGTTGCAGAGCAGGGGCAGCTGTCCTGGCACCTTTCTGAGCCCTGGTGCCCCATGGGGAGGCAGAGCAGATAGTTTTGTGCCTAGTGGTTCCAAGGTAGGGGCCTCCTTGGTGGCAGACACCAAACCACCAAAGAAAAGACTGCCTTCAAGACGGGAAGTGGGCCTCGCGCCCGCCTGCCCCTCTGGCCCTGGCTCTGCGTGGGAGCCCTTGGCATCTGTGACATGTCTCTTCATCATCTCCAGGGGAGAGCAAGAGGCCTGGGGGGGCCTGGCAGGGAGGAAGTCCCAGGAGGGGCTGGGCCCAGCTTTCTCCTGCCTGCGCTGGAGCTTCTCGTCATCACTCAGGTAGGGGTTCTCCAGCTCCTCCTCCTCCCCCGCCTCCTCTCCCAGTGCGGGCACCTCCTGGGGGCTGGGTCCCGGCACCCAAGGCGCCGGCTGGTCCTCCTCGATAGGGGGCAGCGTGGCGTACATGGCCAGGTAGGAGGAGCGGGGGGCCCGTGGCAGCCGGTGAGTGCGGAGGATGTGAGGGGGCTCCATGCTCCTCAGGGTGTCCAGGAAAATCTCCAGGTCAGCCGTCAGGGCCAGCTCCTCCTCATCTCTCGATGGCTCTGGGAGCATCTTGTCTTCCGTGGAGTCGGGGACAAGCTGGGACTCTAGGCTGGCCTCTGCTCCCGTTGGCACTGGGGCAGAGGGGCCTCCTGAGCTGGGGGGTGCCTTGCCCACTGAGGAGGAGGGAGCAGGGAGAACAGCAGGGCCCTGGACCATGTCTTTTTGGGTGGGAGGTGAGATGGGGCTCCCTTCAGAGCCCTGGACAGCCTTATCCTTCTGGGGCGATGGGATAGCAGGAGCTGGCAGGCCTTGAACAGGCTCTTCCTTGGTAAGAGAAGGGCCAAGGCTGCCTTCAATACCCTGGACAACCTCTTTTTGGGTGCTAGGCCTATTTTCCGGGCCCTGGACAACCTTGGCTGGTTTGGGGGACGAGGCAGCAGGAGCACTAGGACCCTGCACAACCTCTTTCTGGGTGGGGGGTGGGTCAGCAAGAACATCAGGGCCCTGCACTACCTCTTTCTGGGGGAGGGAGATGGTAGGGACATTTTCCAAGTCCTGAACAACCGTCTTCCTTGGGGAAGATGGAGCAGAAAGATTTCCTGGGCTGGGGACAGCCTTCCTTCTTGCAGAAGATGGAGGTTCTCCAGGGACTATAACAACCTCACCCCTTACCGTGGGCCTGATGGTGGCAGCGGGAGTATCTGTAAACTCTTCCCTTTTTGCAGAGGGCGGGGCCTGGGGTCCCCTGGGATCAAGAGTGAGCTGGGCCCTGGGGTGAGTGGGCACCACAGGCTGCTCAGGAGGGTGGTCTAGACCCAGGGAGGGGGTTTGGATCTGGAGTCTGGGAGAAGAAGGTACTGGTTCCTCGCCCTGAGAGGAGTGGAGAGGGAGCTGGGTGGGGTTGGAGGCTCCCTGCCCCCTTGGGACCTCATGGGCCCTGGCATCCCGAGCTCGGCCCTGGTCTTGGTATGGGTGGGATGCTAGGACCTCTTGGTTCTGAGGTGGGTGAGCAACCCCTGGGATACCTGCAGGGGCCAGGGCAGATCTGTCTTTTGGCTCTGTTGTCCCCATCTCAGGCAGCTGCCCCAGAGCTGTGTCCACTGTGCTGCCCAGGCCTGGACTCCTTGGCACAGGAGCCACGGGCCTGGGAAGCCGGCTACTTAGCAGTTCCAGGGCCTGACTGCGGCTGGGTGAGCCCTCAGCCCTGTGGCTCACAACCACTGCCCGGACAGCATTGCGACCCCTTGGCAGGGCCTCTCCCGGGAGCGATGGCTCCAAGGTCACGGAGCTGGTCACCCGCCGGTCCACCTTCCCTCCTACCACAACAGTGGTCCGCACAGTGCGTGTCACCCGCCGCTCTTCACGGTTCACACATGGGTGGGGGCTTGGCTCACGGGGCCCAGGAAGGGGCACCAAGAGCTCAGTCCTAGCCATGGCTCCCTGGCTTGGTGGCTCAGTCCTGGGGTCTTGGGAGCTGCCATCACTCTGGTCCACAGCCTCTTTCAGCCTCCCCACCAGCCTTTTCTCTTTGGGGAGCATGTACTTCTTGGAAAAGATGGGCCCATGGCTCTGGAAGCCCTTGGAGCCAGCCCCAGCCCAAGGGCCTTGGTGGTTCACAGTCTCTTCTCCTTTTACAGCAAAGCCATTCACTTCCTCTCCACGGCTGTACTCAACCATCTTCTCCTGGGGGGCCTCCATCGGGGCCTCTGACACCAGGGACACCTTGTGAAAATGATGTCTGATCTCCTGGGCAGGGGGCCGCTGCCGCCATGTCAGTCTGGCACTTACCACTCGGGCCTCAGCCTGAGCTGGGGGCCCACCTGCCTCCTCCATCCTGGGCCCCAGCAACCTGTCCTGAAGTGTCCTTGGTTCACTGTGGCCCAGCTCCCTGCAGATGGTGCCAGAAAGAAGAGAGACAGGGTCAGGGGTGAGAGTGACTCTGTAGTGCAGAATAACTACCTCTGCCAAGGTCAGGTTGGGTAACCTCAGGCAAGTCATTTGATCTTTTGGGCCTCTGTATCGTCATCTGTAAAATGATCATAATACTCTCAGCCCTCTCCCCACTTTCAGGTGATCCCCTTTGCCAGGGTCCTTCCAGGGGTGAAGCTGTGGCCTGAGCCTGGAAGGAAAGGGAAGGGAGAGAGGAGAAAGGCATATGGTCTGACCCACAGTCTAAGGATGGGGCTGGGACTCTGCCCGAGGAGCCCTGGGTCTAGTCCTCTGGGAGCCCCAAACGGGAAAACCAGAAAGCTAAAAACTAGGCAATTGTTCTGACCCTGTTCCTGCCATTATTAGGGACGGGAAAGGAAGATCGACTTTGACCTGAAGCAGAGCTGGGTTTTCCCTGGCTCTGTCACTCACTAGCTAGATGACCTTGGGCAGGCCACTTTTCCCCTTAAGGTTAAGGGTTCTAAGCCACAAAACTGTAATATGTGCTTCATAGGGTTATTGTCAGGATGCAATGAGAGAGGAAGAACAAAACCTTGCCTTACAAACTAAAATGCTGGCGCATAAACTTTGTGCTGTGCCTTTGGAGAATTGTGACCAAGCACTAGCAGGTATGCACATGTGTGTACTAGCACCAGCATGTGGTGGGACTGTCAGAGCACAGGTGCCCATCTGGACACATCTGTGGGTCTTAATGAAGCTCTTCAGGACCCAGCACTTCGGACTTGAATGCACTTTCCCTCAATTTTCTCCTCTATGATCATTTCCCCATTGTACAGATGAAGAAACCAAGGGTTAGAGAAGAGGAGCCACTAGCCCAGGGTGATGCACCTGCCAAATTGCAAGCTGGGGTTTGAAGTGATATCTGAATCCAGGTCCAGGCATCTTCCCTCCTGTCCCCGAGGCCAAGGCTCTGAGCACATCCTGCTATTCCTATGGTCCTCTCCAGCAGAGCACACCTTACCTCCACTCTTTTAAGGAATGGAGCCTGGGTCTTATTTCTTTCCTGACCCTCCTTGATCTCTCTGGGTCTCCATTACCTCCTTTACGAAATAGGAGATGATAATAGCAACTGTCTGAGAAGACCTCTAAGCGCCCTAGAAACTCTCCAGTGAACCTGTTTTAATAGTAACAACAACCACCGCCACCATCTGTTGAGGACTTGCTCTGTGCCAAACACCTTGCTAACTCTTTTATGTTCATTGTCCTATGGAATCTTCAAAAGAATCCCATGCATTTGATAGCTCATAAAGAATAAAGTATTAATAAATTATACACAAACATTCCCATTTTGCAGGTTGGGGGGAGGCCCAGAGAGGTTAAGAAACTTGCCCAGAGGCAAGACTTGAACGCCAGCCCTAGGAGCTTAACCACCAGACCAAACTCTCTAATGTATTTACCTGGTAAATGGAGACTTGATGGTTTGGAGGTGTGCTTTTAAAGGGGGGTCACAGCAGTCCTGGAGGGGACATCCAGCCCCCACTCTGACTTCCAAGTCACACTGACCAGGGCAATTCTATTCGCAGGCCCCAAGGACCCATGAAGTCAACCTGTTCGTCCCCAGCCTACGTTCGGGTCTGTCCCTCGGATCCATTAGGCAGCCCCTAGACCACTATAAAGGAAGTTCAGGCCAGACGTGGATCCATGCCTCCAATTGCCCTCCCCCATCTCTACCTTCCTCTCTCCTAAGCTGGTGGAAACCAGAACTTTGACCCTGCCCTGTGGCCCCAGCAGTGACTCAGGTTTTATGAGGGGCAGAGATGAAAGGGGCTGAGGCCTGGGGAAGCCTGACCTGATTCGGGGACCACTGAAGGCTATGACAGCATGCAGCCTGGCCCAGGACAGGGTCTGAGTGGCCCCAGGAAAGCCTTGTATATAGGGAAGGTGGGGGACTGAGATGAAGCCCCAATCCTTTCCCCAGG
This sequence comes from Miniopterus natalensis, assembly GCF_054644295.1. Classification (NCBI taxonomy): domain Eukaryota; kingdom Metazoa; phylum Chordata; class Mammalia; order Chiroptera; family Miniopteridae; genus Miniopterus; species Miniopterus natalensis. Next base: position 14,404,444 of record NC_142089.1, read on the forward strand.
CCAGAATTCCTGAGTGTAGGACACAATCGGACACCTGAGGCCCTGCCCCTCTCCCCTGCCCTCCCTAAGGGGCCCCCTTTCTTCTCTCAGAACCCCTGTCCTCCTTGCTGGGATTTCCCCCACATGGAGCTTCACCCCATCACTGAGCCCCCCTGAGTCTCCTCTTCATTTCCCAATAACAATAAGAGCAACTACCATTTGCTGAGATTCCCTGTCCCTAATGGCATTAACAGTAAGGGGCAAAGCCTGGGTTCTAAGTCATTTATTCAATCACTCACTCATTCACTTATTCATTCACTCAATGCTAATTGTGTTAGGTGATGCCCTAGTCCCTGATTATATTCACCTAAAGCCAACTTTCCCATGAAGATGGTATCTAGGAGTCCAAGGGTCAAAGAATTAGACATATAAACAGGAACCACATTTGGAAGGCCCCATGGGCTTTGACAAAGTAACAGGAAAGCAGCTTCAAGGGAAGCCATTGATAATCAAATTAGATATTTTCAGTGACCTCCCAACAATCAGAATGTAGTACCTCTCTCAACTCAACCCAACCCCCCGACAACACCCCTGATAGTCATTCATTCCACAAGCATGTGGTCACTGGCTTCTGCTTGCATACCTCTAGGGACAGAAAGGTCACCATTTGACAGTTGATTTGACTGATCCCTGAACAGTCATGACTGCTAGAATGTTCTTCAAACTATGCTGGAGTCTGCCTGCCTATATTTCCCCATTTTTGTCCTTGCTCTGAAGACACACCCCAATGACCCAGGATATATTCCTAGGCCAGGAGAAGTGTCCATTCCCAGAGCCCTCTCTTTTCCAGGGCCCCATATCAGAAGTGAATTTGTTGGTAGGTAACCTGTGACCTCCAAACAAGGTCTGTGGGGCTGGGAAGGGAGAGGCTGAGGAAGGGGTGGGGGGAGTGTGGGAAAGAGCCTTGTCTAACTCAACAAGTCCTAGATTCTCCCCGCTTACCTGTGAGTCACCCCCAAACTAGGCCAAACCAGTCTGCAGCCCCACATGCCCACAAACACATGCTGCGTCACACCGGCACACACTGTCACAGACAGAAACCAGCACAGACCCACACTGTAGCACAGGCACAAAAACACAGACACTTATGTTGACTTGCACAGTCAGATACACAAACACACAGAGTCAGAGGTACCCTCAGAAACACAGCAACACACAAGTCACAGACACACAGAAACACACAGACACACTGACACAAGCACACATTCATCATACACGCACAGTCAATTCACAGCCCCAAGCCCTCCTCCCTTGAAATTTGCCTACGCTCGAACACACACACCCTTGAATGCATGCACATTCCCACTTGCAGACCCAGCCGCGGCCTCCTCCCCGCCCCCTATATTTGCCAATCCTGACCCAGAGACCCTGGGGACATAGGATGATGCCCCTGGAGGTGCGCTTCCTCCCCTCTAAGTGAACCCTAGCCTCCCAGTCTGTCATTATCCACCTGGGCCCAAAATAGCCAGGGAGTGGCAGGTACAGCCCCAGCACCCCCAGCTACAGCTGCTGCTGCTTCTGCCCTCCCTCCAAGGCCCTTCTCCTCCACACCTTCCCTCTCCCCGCAGCCCTTCTCGCCCAGCTGAGGCGCCCGAGCAGGTCTCTGCGCCAGCCGAGGTCCCACATCCCCCCTTTCCTTGCCACAGGACCAGGTGCCCTGGCTCCTGCCCAGAGTCCTGGGCATCCCTGAGGTTCTTTCTGCTGGCACAGCGCCACCAAATCCACCTCCATAGGGTCAGAGGAAACCCTGGAGTCCGCGTAGCAACCATGGTCAACCCTCCACTATCTGCAAAGGGCCAACGAGGCCTCCGCAAGAGGCAGGATAGAGAAGTGGTTAGAGTACAGGCAACTACATTCAAATTCTGGCCCCTTCACTTTCTGGTTGACTTTGGGCTAGTGATGTAACCTCTCTGAGCCTTAGTTTCCTTATTGTAATCAGAGTGTGAGAGTGTGGAGCAGGAATAGTCCTACTCCATGGGGCTGTTGTGAGTGTGAAATAGGATTATGTTTAGAAAACAAACCAGAAATGACAGGCACCACCATCATCATTAGGAACTTTTCAGAGCCCTGTTTGAGGTCCAGTTCCCCTTCCTGGTGGTCCCAGAGAGGTGCCATGTTCACCTCTTCCTGAGCTTTAAGGAACCCACCCTTTCGCCTCTGAGCCCACCAAGCAGATTTGGAAGAGTCATTTCAAAACAAATAAAAATCGAGGCTTGGGAATCTCGGTGCCTGTTCCTGTGGCCGCCGACACAGAGCCTGGTAGGGTAATTACTGCTGTGATTGAGGTGTCATTAATAAGCATCCCTGCTATTTTGGCAGCCCAACTCTCTGGAGTTCAAAGCATGATCCTGTAACTACCTCATCTCCAGCTACCAAATCTAATCGACAACTCAAGGACCAGAGAGGTTAAGCAGCTTGCCCCAGGACACCCAGCACCTTGGCTGGTGCCTATTCCTTGGTGGGTTCTGTGGCCGCCTGAACAGAACCACGGAGTGGTGGGTGTTGCTGAGGAAAAGGCGACCCCTCTCCCATCCTCTCCGTGACAGGATCTCCCCCTCTTCAGATGGACAGGGGAGGAGAGCAGCAGTGGGTTCCAGGAGGTAGGCTGTGGGTGAGCGGAGGAGAGGAGGGCAAGTTGGGGGTTGGGGGATGGCAGAGTCAGTTCGTGCTCAGAGAGCTGAATGAATGGGCCTAGAGTTAAAGAAGCCTGGAGATGAGGCAGAGACCCCAGAAAGGGCAGCCAGGCTAGTTTTTCCTCCCACGGCCGCCCCACGTGGGGACAGACCTATACTCACCGTGTATGTTGGGACCCAGGTGTCCAGTGGGCCTGGAGCTCCTGCCGCTGGGCTGTGCTCTTCTGATGCCGTGGGGCTCTTAGCCGGGACTCCTGGGGTGGGTCAGTTGGGCACCCCGTGATGGGGCGGGGCCCCTGGGGAGGATTCTGCCAGCCCCTGAATTCCACAGGGCAGGAGGGGTGCCCAGCTGGTTGGGCCGGTTTGGGCTCCCCGCCCTCCTCCCCAGGCGTCTGCCCACGCCCCTGCAGGATGACAGTGATGCAGTAGCGGGTCCTCCTGGCAGAGGGACGCTCTGGTAGGATCTGGGCTGGCTCTGGCAGTGCTGGCCCTGGGGTGGCAGGCTTGCCCTTTGTCCCCTCAGCCTTGGGGAAGTATTCTGGGCGGGGCAGCATGTCTTCCACATTGCTGAGTGGCTCAGGATCCAGAGGGACTTCTGGGGCCATGTGTGGGGGTTGCAGGCCAGTGCAGTCTGCGGTTCCCTGTTGCAAACATCCAGGAGCTGGTACTGGGCATGAGGGGTGCCTGGCACCAGCAGGGTCTGCTGCCAGTGCTGGGCTCTCCAGTTCCATGGAGGTATAGTTGACCATGTCGGAGGTGCTGCCCACAGCTGGCCTCTGTAGGCGCCCCAGAGGCTGAGTGAGCCCCCCTGAGCTGTGTCGTTGCTTCCAAAGCCAGGAACCATGGCTCCCTTCCTGAAGGTCCCATTCTGAGCGGCTCTGGGCTTGGGTCTGAGGGAAAGTAGAGGCAGGGGCTTGGTGACAGCATCCTTCCCCTGGCCTCCAGGCACCCCTAATCACCCTTGACTGCCTTTCTCGGCTCAGGAAAAGCAGAGCTGCCCTAAGGAAAGGCTTCCAGGGCCATGAGAGCTGGACAAAGGGGCAGAGCTCCGGGAAGGCCCTTCAGCATTTAACTCACCCCTTCCCACTCTACATATGAGGAAAGTGAGATCCAGAGAGGACACTGACATGAATAATGTCATACATGAGGGCCCAACTGCTGCTTTCCCAGGCATCCACAGGTCTCCAGCCCTTTGGAATCAGCTGCACTGGGATTAGGGGCTTCGTGGGCATGCCTGCCACCAGTGCCCATGGCCTCTGCCTGCTGCAGCCTTCAAGAGAACCTGCAGCCACCTCCCCAGTCCCCTCCCACCTGAGATTCCCAGGCACACCTGGGCATAGAGATGTACCTGGGACATGAGGAAGTAAGTCATGGAAGAGGGTTCCCCTGAAAATGGGACAGACCTGACCTGTGTCTGCTGTTTTCCCCTGGGGCCAAGTCTGGCTGTGGGGGTGAGAGGAAAGGGCCCGGGATCCCAGACCCATAAGGACACTGCCCCTATCAAACCATGTTTTCAAGGAGAGGTTTATGTTCTTGGCAACAGAGGAGCCAAGTCTGGGGTCAAAATTCCTTCTAGCAGGGACCCTTGATCCCAAATGCCTCAATTTACTCATCTATGAAATAGATGCAGCCTCTCATTCACCAGGGGCTGAACGCCTCAAGAGACAGAAGGGGAGAGTGGTTCATGTGGGGGCCTGTAGCGAGGCCAGCTGGGCTTGAATCCTAGCTCTGCACCTTCATTTACCCATGTGTAAAATTGGCATGATAATAACAGCGCCTGCTTTCTGGGAGAGCTGTGAAGATTTCATGAGATAATCTATGCAGAGCACCAGCACATAACAAGTACTCAATTAAGCACTAGTAATTATTCATGGCATTCAGGACCACAGAGAGACACATGGCTGCTTGAGCCAACTCCAAGGGGAGGACACCCAGTACTGACCAATCCATGGCTCAGATGGGAAAACTGGCCAGAAGGTTAAGCCACTGACCCAGCATCACACCAGGGGTCCATGCCAGGAAGTGGGTTAAAAGGTCCGAAGATGGGAGAAGGTCAAGTTAAAGCAGGAAGTGTGGAAAAGGGGGTCCTGGGAACAGGTGCAGACCCTACATACCTCCCTGGGGCCCGGCATTAGGAAGCTCATGTTTCCTGGGCATCTAGGCCCCATGCCGGATGTCCTAAATTTATTACCGCATTTCTCAAAGCAATCCTGAGAGACATGAGTGTCCCCATTTTGCAGATGGAGAAACTGAGGTTCAGAGGTAAGGAGTGATCTGCCCAGGGTCACCCAGTAAATCAGTGGCAGAGAGAGGACTAGAGAACTCCAGTTGCCTGACTTGTGAGTCAGGGTTCTCAGGGCCTGCCCCTCCCCGACCTGCCCCCTCCCTGCCTCCCCTTTATATTCTCTCCTACCTTGAGGCTGACATTGTTAGTGCTGCCCTGGCCTTGGGCTAGGTCAGGGCAGCTCTGGCCACCCCAGGGCCTGGAAAGGAAACACAGGGGGAAGGGAATGAGGCAGCCTTCTCCTTTCCCACCCCAAACTTGACCCAGGGACCCTTCCCCACTTTTCTCAGAGCCCACAGGCTGGATGAGCTCCTGAAACCGGGGGAAGGGGGGAAGCCTGTGCAGCAACCTCCTCTCTGCTCCCTCCCCCAACTGTCCACTGTACCTCCGGAGACAGAGAATGAGACAGGGATGGGCTTGGGAGAAAAGTGGGGACTAGGACCCTCCCCTTTTCCCAGAAAAATGAAAAAGTGCCCCAATAATTCCAAAGCTCTCCATTTGCTGAAGCCCTCCCTGCACCAGGCTTAGCACTAGGTATTGCGCCTACCTAGTCTTTTTTAACCTCACAATAATCCTAAAAGTGCCACATTTTTCAGATAAGAAAACTGAGACCCAGAGAGGTGAAGTAACTTGCCAAGAGTCACACAGCTAATGAGCCTTGTAATTAAGACACTGAGACCATCCCACTTCAAAGGCTGGTTGGACATCACCACACTAATGGAGGCAAGATGAGGATGTGCCTTGGCTGCCTCCTGCATGCACTCTGACCCCCTCCCCAGGAAATCAGCAGGAATCAGAGGCCTGTGCCTCACTCAGTCCGATTCTCACGGCTGGTGAGAACTGAATCCAAATGCATACATGGGGTGTGTCTTTATGCTAGTGCAGGAGCCTACGCAGTCCCTTCCCTGCTCTCCACATCCCTGAATCACCTGTACCCAGCCCCACCTCCTTGCAAGTGGAAAAGGGAAGGGCGCAGTGACACCTGGGCCTATAGGGCAGGTTTCTGCCAGGCAGGGTAAAGGGAGAGGGCGTGTCTTCCAGCGGGGTAGGGCAAGGCACTGGCAGGGTGTGGGCACCTCCCCCGAGGTCACTCAGGCTTCCCGGTATAGTAGGGTGGCTAGGCCCTTCCCTCCCCTCTCTCTTTGGGGTGAGAGAGCAGTACAAACCCTTCCCTCCCTCTGCCCCCACCATGCCCCATTCCTCCCAGGGTGAACTGAAGACAGTTGTGTTATGATAAGATCAGAACAAATTGCTGGGTAACTGCACAGGCACAAGCACCCCACCCTCTTTTCGGATATAGAGCCCAGGAGCTACTGGGGTCCTCTTCACTACGCCCTCCCAGCCATTCCGCCTGGCCATCCACACAGCCTTTCCTCCCGCTCAAACATCAGCTACCAGTGAGTGGGCTGGGAAAGATGAAGTAATGTGTTAAGGTTACATGGCCAGTGGCATCTAGGCTTAGGACAGAGCTGTGGCCCCCTGGCTTGCAGTCCTTGGGTCTCTCAAGACAACAGAGCAGCCCAGGGCTTCAGGATGTGAGCTCTGGTGTTAGACGGCTTAAGCTTGGATTCCGGCTCTACCACTTCCCAATAGTGATGTTGGGCAGGTGACTTTACCTCTCTGAACCTCCATTTTCATATCTGAATCACACGGAACACCTGTCTCATAGAGCTGTTATAAGGATTAAATGAGATAATTCAAGTAAGGCACTAAGCAAGTGGCAAATAAAGGCTGATTGTTATTAAATCTGGGATGACAGGGAAAATCCCTCCATAGCATCTAAGGGCAAGTGCAGTGCAGCCTAAGACAACTCAGGAACCTGTCATACTCCTGACAAAGGGACACGAAGACCGGAGGGAAACTGGCCTGTGATGTGAGAATCAAAGTCCACAGAGGCGGAAGGAGCTACTACTTTGCCTTTAATCTCCTTGGGAGAAGAAATCATCTCAGCAGGCGGCTAGCCTGACTCAGGAAATGGCAAAAGTTGTTTTAAAGTTTTAAAAAGAGCACAGGGACTTTATAAAGACCATCTTCACATTTACATACCCCAAATCGACACATTTTTATGCTCCTAGAGACTCACATACGCTTATTTTAATATCTACTACGCTCTAAAACAGACACACACACACACACACACACGCACGCTAGGGCACCCCACGCGGCCCTCCATCCCCTCACCTATCCTGGGCTCTGGCCTCCTTCGGGGTCCGCTTCCCCCTGCGCTCCCTGCGGACCCCTAACCCTGACAGGCGACGGACCAGGCGGACCCCAAGGCCCTCGCGCCGATCGGCCATGGCGAGGGCAAGGCCCGGGGTTAGGGGCGTCGGGGCACCCGACCTCTCCCGGCCGCCGGGCCCACCAGCAGCCGCTCATTTGCAGAGAACCGCCCACTCCGGCCCTTCCCCCAGAGCAAACAGCCGCCCCGCCCGCGTGGGGCGGGGGACCGACCCAGACGCTGCCCGTACCCCGGGGCAGCAGGTGCGCTTGCAGGGGCCGCCCCCACCACAGGCCGCAGGCCCTAGGTCGCTGCGCCTGAGCCCCCTCTCCCCGAGGCCCTGCCCGCGAAACTTCAGGTCTCCTGGAGGTGCCAGGCGCCCACAGACAGCCATGCCCCCAGCTGGGTCTAAACGAAGGGGTCGGAGAAACAGAAGCCGGGGCCAGGAGCCGGAGCGGAGCGGAGGGTCTTCCCCCCACGAAGGCGGGGCTAGAACACAAGGGCGGGGCCGTGCGCGGGAATGGGCGTGGTCTTGTCAACTGGGCGGGGCCTTACCCAGGGGTTGGCGTCTCGCGTGGTGCCAAAGAGGTGACTGAGTGGGCTTGGAACCAGGACCTTGATTACCGATGGGGGGGCCGAAGCCGACCCTGCCATTGCCCTGCCGTGGTGGGCTCCCTATGAGATTTCTCTCTGTCCTGGAGACCTACGACCCAGCGGTAATCTCGCCCAGTACCCGGGTGGGGAAGCCGCTCTGAAACGCACGTGGTTGCGAATGGCGCCCCCTGCTGGAAGTTGTCTGTTGTTATGTAATAATAGCTACCACGCACTGTGATACGACCTGGGCCTGTCTCCTCCCAGGCAGCGCCGTTTTCCACCTGTTGCTGCCTCTGTAACTCTCGAGTAGGGGCAGGGCAGACCTTGCCCATTTAAGGGGATCCTCTAGGACTGCAGGAAGAAAGGCCATCAAGAGGGTCTCAGATCCCCAGGCTCTCTTTGCTAGTTCTTCCCTGCCTGTAGTCCTTGCAGGGCCTCTACTCCTTCCCTGAGCCCAGCACCTCCTTAGCCCTTTGCCCTCTGTGGTGACTGGTGCTGGCACATGGGACATCATGCTTTTCGGTCATGATGTTCACTGACATCCTGTGTTCCTGCCCACACAGGGAGTTCAGTCCTGGCATGTACAGGCCATGCATGGCAGGGAGTAACCAGTTGAGGGGGCACAAGGGTCTGCTAAGAACTAAGACAAGAAGATGGTGGGAAGCAGCAGACAGACATTTGGACAGATCAGAGGGCAATGTGGCCCCTGCTTGGCAGCACAATCTGCACCTCGCAGAGTCCTGGAAGGCTGGATTGCCCATCAGTGAGCTGAGATGAAGGGCCTGGTCCCAAGAGGGAGCAGAACCCAAGCCCAAGCCAAAGGTAGATGACTGCAGGCACCCATTCCATGTGTGGACCGCACAGACTCTTCCTGCCTGTCTCTTGACCCACTCCAAGGTGAGGTGTGAAGTCTGGCAAATACACGGTGGCTTCCCCCTCCATTGTTGAAGCTCAGGAGGCCTCAACTGGTTGTAGAGAAAATCGTTTAATTGCTCTGCCCCTGCCCCCTCCCCAGAGCAGTTCTGACACCACTACTCAGGTTGGCTGCCCTTGGTTTCCCTGAGATGCTGAAGACACCTTGATCTTGTCTGCATCCCAGCCAGTCTGCCTCTCTGATGGTGCCATCACAAAATCTAGTGCCCCTGGTGCCACCGGACAAGGCAGGTGAGAGACGCCAGAGGTAGGTGGGTATGAGCTAGGCTACAGGGCTGTGGAGTGTGCAGCCGATGGTGCAGCTTCAGATGAACGTTCTGGGTGAAGTGACTCGGGTAGACACTGCGTTGGAAGGACTGGGCCCCTGAGTGCAGGCGCAGGTGGGCCTTGAGGTTGCTGGAGCTGCTGAAGCGCTTGTGGCACATCTGATGGAAATGAGCACTGGCATCAGTTCTGTCCACCCAGCTGGCTCAGGATCTCTGTTCGCCCTCCCTACACCCCTCCCACCTTCCTGTAATACAGGCTCGGAAGCTCCCCCCACCCCAGGATTCCACCCTGGAACCCACAGTGTCTGGCACATTGGAACCAGGCAGACCTGGGTTAGTGTTCTGGTTTTTTTACTCCCTGCATGACCTTGTATAGGTGACTTCCCCTCTCTGAGCCTTGTTCTCCTTATTGGGAACATGTGACTTTTAATACCTAACCCCATCGGTATGATAGACTGAACGAAATAATCACATGGAACTTTTATGAGTGGGGCTGCAGCTTCAGTGGGCGTAATTAACATGGACTGGGAGCAGCCACATGCTAGGAATCGGTCTCATGCAGTCTTCCCCAGGACCCTGGAGATGCACAACTAAGCACTAGTACAACTCCTATATGACAGTGAGAAAGCAGAGGTTCAGAGGAGTGAATCCACTAGCCAAAGGTCACACAGCAAGTTGGAGGCTGAGCAAGGACTTGAATCCATATAGCCCAGACTCATAACCACTATGCTGCTTTCATTTCTGCTTCTGTAAAACAGGGAAAGAGTCCCTACCCTTCTGACCTCCCGAGGGATGTGGAGAGGCTCAAAGAAGGAGAGAGCTGATGTTACTTATATGCAGTGTTTGTACACTCTCCACACATTATGGCATCAACTCCTCCAGCAATGCAGGAAAGAAGGTAATGGGTATCCACTCCCCAAGCCCCCCAACTTTATTATCTTCCCTCCACAGACTTGCATCTCTATTCCCCACCCCAGACCCCATGAGTGACCTTCGGTGTCACATCCTGGCCCTTCTAGGCTAAGAGGGGTCATTTTTACCCTCCTCCATCTCCCTCCCTCCCCCCACCCTCGCCTCTACTTGCTCAGGAGGGCTGGGGATGGAGGCCGCAGGTGCCATCCCCCCAGGGACCTGGACTCCTTCTTGCCTACCTGCAGGAGTACAGGAGAAGGGGAGAGGGTCTCACCAGGCACTTGTAGGGCCGCTCTCCAGTGTGCACCAGGTGGTGCTTCTGCAGGTGGGCGAGCTGTGTGAAGCTCTTCTGGCACAGGGCACACTGAAACGGGCGCTCCCCGCTGTGTACACGCAGATGGACCTGAGCCAGATGTGGGAGAAATGCTGCCAGCTGCCCAGAGCCCTCAAGCAGGGCCTGGGGTCCTCTCTGAATCTCTACCCACACTTCCACAGGACTTCATTTTGGTGTTGAGGCTTCTCAACCCCCTTGCCTCTCCGTCACCACCCCCCTTAGGGCCTCTCTTCCATTCCTCAGGACACCCCCTCTTTCTGTTGCCCTAAGGGAGGGAGGATGGCAATGGTAAGAAGCCAGGTAAGGGGCATATACATATATATACTGAGTAACGCTTCTTAATTTGTGGTCCACAGACCAAAAGCATCAGCAGCACCTGGGAGTACATTAAAACTGCAGATTCTCACCCTGATCAGCTGAATTAGAATCTCTAGGGCTGGGACCTAGGAATCTGCATGTTTACTAGCTCTTCTAGTAGTTTAATGCTCTTTAAAGTTTAAGAACTCATGCCCTAGAGAGGGATGGAGAACCTTTCTTCTGCCAAGGGCCATTTGGATGTTTATAATGTCATTCGTGGGCAACACAAAATTATCAACTTAAAAATTAACTATGAAAAAGGCACCTAGACTTATGGGATTTCAAGTCTCACCTGTGGTTGGTTGCCTTGGCAGAGTCAGACTAAATGATTTTGTGGGCCACATATGGCCCGCGGGCCAGACGTTCCTCACCCCTGCCCTAGAGGATCAAGAAGGGATCTCCCCCCAGTAATCATAACCTTTCCTCAGCCTCAGCAGTGCTGACTTGTGCATAGCTGCCCATCTTTGCTGACACACAGAGGTGTGCCCATGGCTGCCCTCTGATGGAAGACAATGGTACCGACTGATTTGTGGGATCCCACTTGAAAAGGGCTGGCTGTCAGTTCTGTGGTGTAGACTCACTAAAATCTACCTGTTCTCCCGCTGAACTTCAAACAAACAAACAAACACGAGGAGGCTTAACTGAGAATCCAAAAAGGGTGGTTGTTCAGGAAAGGGCTTTGCACTAGATGCTGAGAGACTGAGATCGAGGCCTACCTCCACCATTAAATCAAAGTGACCTTGGGCAAACTTCCCATTAGGATCCTCAGTTTCTCTATTTTTAACTTAAATGAGATGATTTCATAGACAGTTTTTTAGGGTAGAGAGGACTTTGGTAGCCGTCTTATATCTTCTCTCTACAGATATGAAACTGAGGGGCCAAATGAACCATCCAAGGTCACAGCCTAGCTGCAGCCCAGGAGTTCCCTCTGGCTTTAAGGTCCTTGATGCTAAAAGTAGGAAGGGAGGGGGCAGCCACTGAAGGGTGCTGAGGGGGGGCAGTGGAGCCAGGAGGCCAATACCTTGAGGTTGGAGAGCTGCCCGAAGCTCTTGCTGCACACGTTGCATTCGTACAGGATCTTGCCATTCTCCTTCTTCAGCGGGTAAGGCAGGGGGGCCCGCTTCGCTGGAGCCGCCCTGCGAGCCTGCTCCGGCCTTGGCCAGGAGGGCCTGGCAGCTCCAGGGCCTGGACCCCGGGCCTGGGGAAGTTGGGTTTGGCCAGAGGCTTGGGAGGTCCCTGGGTAGGGATGCAGGGTCTCCCCCCAAGAGCTGTGGTGCCCAGGGTCACTGACACTCATCAGCGTGCTGGGCACAGCCATGGTGGGGTAGAAAGTGTCTTGGGGCAACAGGAAGAGGGGGTGACACTGGACAGAAGGTGAGACCCCATAGGTGAACAGGTAAGGTGGAGGCAGGAGAAATGGATACGCAGGACAGAGGGGGTGAAGGCGGAATGGGAGTTCCTTGGAGATGGGAATGGGTGGGGGGCAGGAGCAGAAAGCCAGGGGGCTGGGGCACTTTCTCTGCTGCCAGGGAGCTGGGGAAGAGCTGCTGTGAGGAGAGAAGGATGGGTAGAGGGCCTCCTCATCAGCTCTTTCCTGCTGGCTTCCCATCTTGTCCCTGCTCAGAGGGTACTTGGATGGGAGTTTCTCGTCACCGGGGGAGCCGCCATGTGGCCCTGGTGGCTGGTGCTCTGAGAAGGAAAGGGAAGCCGGTCAGGGTTCGCAGGCTGGGACGAAGCCCTGCGCCCCATCCAACCTGCCCGCTGGGGCTGGGGGAGAGCTCCAGCCTGCAGGCCTCTCGGTTGCCTGGGGGAAGGCGGTCCCCGATCTGGACTTCCCTGGTCTGTAACTGCACTTGCCAAGAACAGCGGCCAGTAGTTGGGCGGTGGGATGAATTGGTTTAGAGTTTCAAGGAGAGGTCTGAGCTGGAGATATAAATTTGGGTGCCAGGGGCCCAGATGATATCACATGAGGATGACACTAAGTCTGCTGTGTCCCTAATGGACACCTAAAACTAATTAAAATAAATACAATTTAAAAATGCAGCTCCTTGATGGCACTAGCCACATTTAAAAGGCTCAATAGGTATGGTATTAGACAGCACAGGTATAGACATTCCCATTAACACGGGAAGTTCTATCACACAGAGCTACCCTAAATTAAGGGAACAGGAGACGGGGGGGAGGGTTCAATGGGGAGAAAAGGGGACATCTGTAATGTTGTCAACAATAAAATAAATAAATAAAGTTAAAAAACTAAAGTGAGATGTTAACTAAAAAAAGAAGAGAGAGAAGAGGAGAGCAGAGAAGGGAAAGGGGAGGGGAGGGGAGGGGAGGGGAGGGGAGGGGAGGGGAGGGGAGGGGAGGGGAGGGGAGGGGAGGGGGGGAGAGGGGAGGGGAGGGGGGAGGGGGGAGGGGGGAGGGGAGGGGAGGGGAGGGGAGGGGAGGGGAGGGGAGGGGAGGGGAGGGGAGGGGAGGGGAGGGGAGGGGAGGGGGGGAGAGGGGAGGGGAGGGGGGAGGGGGGAGGGGGGAGGGGGGAGGGGGGAGGGGAGGGGAGGGGAGGGGAGGGGAGGGGAGGGGAGGGGAGGGGAGGGGAGGGGAGGGAAGGGAAGGGGAGGGAAGGGAAGGGAAGGGAAGGGAAGGGAAGGGAAGGGAAGGGAAGGGAAGGGAAGGGAAGGGAAGGGAAGGGAAGGGAAGGGAAGGGACCTGGACTGAACAGGTGAATATTTAGGAGGTAGGTAGAGATGAGCTTAGCAAGGGGGACTGAGATGCAATAGCCAGTGAGGTAGGAGCTAACCAGGAGTGATATAAAGTAAAATACTAAAAAGAAAAAATATTAAAATGTAGATTGTCTGCTTGGATTCTCATTTAGTCACTCAACCAGTGACTGAGGTGTTTCACTCTGTGCTCTTGTGGGGGGTGAGGAGGGAGGGAGGTGATAAAGGACACAGCAACACAGTCGCTGCCCTCCAGGAGGTCACAGTGGCCTAAAGGAATGGTATATCACATCGCAACAAGCCTAGAACATGGGGATAGAAAGAGCTGACTTTTATGGAAGAAGAAACTAGCTTCAGTGATGTTCCCAAGGTCTTTGAGCTAAAAGGACAGCACCAGAACTACCCCCCCAACTCCCAGTCAGTGCTCCTTACTCATAATAAAGACTCCTATAGCTCAAACAGGTAGGCAAGTGCCATCCTCAACCCACCTACACCAAATACCATACCCATGCCCGAGAAAGCCACTGCCCAGCTCCTCTGGCTCAGGTGTCACCACCTTGAAAGTCCCCTGGAACCCTAGGTCAAAAATCCAGGCCAAAATGTGCTAGTCAAGTGTGCCTGAGGCTCTGTCCTTACCAGTGAAACTGGGTTCCCTCCCCCTCCCATCCTGGAACCTAACAGTGCCCCCCACCTCCAGCCTTCTCCAAGGTGCAGCCCCATGGCCTGTGCTTACTCATGCTCAAGGAGTCCTCTCTGAGACCCTGTGGGGCTGTGCCCAGGGGTGCCGGCTGCAGGGAACATAGGTAGAGGTCCAGGCCCTGGGGGTAGGCCAGCAGGGCAGACCTGGTCGGTGCCAATGGCAAGGGGCACTGCCAACTGGCACAGGATGGGCCATGGATGTCCACTGTGTCTGGAAGTAGCCTGCAGTCTGCGAAGACCTGGAGGGCAAGGGTCAAGGGTCAAGGGTCAAGGGGCTGGGGGCTGTGACTCCTGGGTCCCTGGGATGATCTCACCCCTAGTTTGGTTTCCAAAGGGGGAGAAGAAGCTAAGAACCGCTCACCCTCATCATATCTGTCATTCAAATGGCTTCCCTTTCCCTCATTCAAAGATTTCTTTCCCAAGGGACTTTCATACTTATCCCAGAATTACCTTCCCCCTGCTCCTAGAGCCCCTTACTTAGCATTCTCCCTCCCACCTCCTTTCCTAACCACCCTGGTCCCACTATGTCTCAGACCATCTACTCTCTTTTGCATGGAGCCAAGGTGAACTTGGAGAAAATCCTCATCACTACTGTAAAGCCCACAAGATGGGCCCTAAGGCCAAGGCCAAGACCATATCACCAAGCCTCCTGCCTGGTCCTGTCCATTTCTCATGGCCCACAGGAGAGTCTGGCCCCTAGGGCACGGGAGAGGGTCCCTGGCACCTCCAGGGCCCATCCCCATGATGTGCTGGGGTAAGGGCGCTCAGGACCAGGGGATGATGGGAATCCAGGTCTCTTCATATTTCCCCCCATTTCCTCCTAATGTCCCCTCCCTCCATAAGCAGGCTGGCCTCAAAGATAGGGCTGGGATTCCACGGTACCTGGTCGTCTTGGCAGGGCTGGAGGTCCAGGCTGGGGGACAGGGAGCTCCCTGTGCTCCTCAGGGGCTTAGTCTTGTGGCAACAATCCAGTTCTGGAGCAGGTTCGCCCTTCATGCCGCCGCTACCTCCTGGGAAGACAAGTCAGTCACAGGTGATCAGTAAAGATTCTCCAAATATCACGGTTTCAAGGGCTGGCCCTCCCATTAAACCACCGCGTGACCTTGAGCCAGTCAGTGCCTTCCTGGCCTCAGTTTCCCTACCTGCAAAATGGGCAGGTTGGACTGGCTGATGGGCAAGGCCTCTCCCAGTGCTGATATTTAGAAGCCGATGCTGTGCTCCTGGTAGGTGCAGGAAGCGGATAGAATGGAGACTAGCCAGTCAGAGGTGGGAAGCAGAGCCGGCCTGATTCCCTTCCCTGGGGAAGAGCGGGGAGAGCAAGGTCATCATGAAGATTATTCCCAGGTGAGCTCGGAGACCTGAGGGAATATTCCAGACTGCTCGGGGCCACAGGGAATTGAGAAGCCACTCTCCTCCGTGCTGGGAGGGACTCATGACTCCATGACTCTACAACCACAGGCTCCCCACCAAGGGGACTGTCCACCACGCAGAGCCCCTGCATCCTTGCTCATCCACACAGCTTTTCTGGGTGGCTAAGGAAACCCCAGTGTCCTGCCACCCAGATTGCCCCGCTCAGCTCTCTCACCGGGGTCAGCGTAAGAGAGTGGGCCAAGAGTCCCTCAGGCCCCCTCACTGGCCTGCCGGGAAGATGCCTTGGGTGCTCGGCTGTCTGCTGTTAGCACCTCACTTCTCTGCCGTCTTTCACTGAAGGCCGCAAAGCCCCGGGACCACCTCGGCTCAGCACGTGCCCCAAGGCCCTTCCCCTTTTTCTCAGTAACTACCCTTCCCTCTTTATCCCAAGTGTCCCTGGGGACCCAGGCACCCATCAAAACCCAGACCCCTTTCTCTTTTTCCCAACTCCTCCCAACCCAGCCCCAGGTCTCAGAACAAATACCCCAGAAAAAGGGCCTCCTGCGTGAGGCTCCTCGCCTGGCTCTGCAGAAGTCTCCTCTGACCGGGGAAGGAGGGACCCGGCGGGCAGGCGAGTGGGCAGCCGCTGCCTGTGGCTTGGCCCCCGTGGGTGCGACAGACGACAGGAAGGTGCTACGTTTGAAGTTGCCAGAAATAGCAAGGAGGGCGCAGGCAGGCGGGCTGGGGGCGCTGAGGCCTGACGGGAGGAGCTGCCCACCTCGTGCTGAATCTTTGTGTTTGTTTTGGTTTTGTTTTGGGGACACTGTAAGGACGGGTTGAGCGTCCCTCCCTTTTCCCACATCATGTTTCAGCTCTAATGCAGTGGTCCCCGGCTGGTGGCTGAACACCTCCTCAGCGACCCCAAGTTACTGCGAGGCTCAGAGTGCTCCATGTGCACCAAACCCTTTTCGCAGACTGAATGACAAAGTGCCTGGCACAGAGAGGTGCTCCGTCCAAATGGGTGTGTTTGGCATTAATTGAATATGCTGATTTTTGGTCCACCGTGAACTGGGCCATTGGGATTTCCCTACGTGGGGGTGAGGAGGAGTGGGGGTTGCTATCTCTGGCTCTCAGAGAACCCTGAGCAGGAGAGTGTTGCAGAGAACTCTGGCTGGTCCTGGGGTGTGTGGGCCTGGGGGCTCCCAGTCTCCCTTGATGGAGCCTCCTATCTAAGCCTGGCTCTGTGAGCTTCCTCAATATCTTTTTTTTTTAAATCCTCACCTGAGGATATTTTTTCCATTGCTTTTCAGAGAGTGGAAGAGAGAGAGACAGAGAGAGAGACAGAGAGAGACAGAGAGAGAGAGAAACATTGATTGGTTCCCTCCTGCATGCACCCCAACCAGGGCTGGGGATGAACCTGCAACCAAGATACATGCCCTTGACCAGAATTGAGCCCAGGACCCCTCGGTCTGCGGGCCGACGCGCTAACCACTGAGCAAAACCGGCTCGGGCCCTCCACATCTTTTAAATGAATTCCTTTTCTCCTTCAGTCCTCCTGATGTGGTGTCTACAGCTCACAGCCAAGACGCCTGCATTGCACATGCCCAGAAAAGAAGATGGGGCAACAGGGCTCAGGCAGGAATGTCCCCAGGATCATAGCAGATAGCTACCTTTGCAAACAGCTCACTGTGTGCCCGGCACTGTGCTAGGGCCCTTATAAGCTTTGTCTTATTTAATTTTCACAATAAGCCTGTGCAATTGATTTTATTATCCTTATGATGAAGGAACAGAAGCTCAGAGAGAGTAAACAACTCATCCAGTCACACAGCAAGTAGCCAAGAGCTCTCTATGTCAACCCTCGGATGCCAGTGTCCCTTAACAATGTCAGCCCACCCCCACTGCCATCCCTCACACTTTCTCTTTTTTTTTTCAGTCCTCACTCAAGGATATTTTTCCATCGGTTTTTAGAGAGAGTGGAAGAGAGGGAAGGAGTGGGGGAGAGAGAGAGACACACACATCAATGTGAGAGAGACACATTGATTGGTTGCCTCCTGCAGGTGCCCTCACCAGGGCTGGGGATAGAGCCTGCAACCGAGGTACTTGCCCTTGGCTGGAATTGAACTCAGTCGGCAGGGCGATGCTCTAACCACTGAGCCAAACTAAGTAGGGGGAGTCATGGCCTCTTAACTGGGAACCTAGCTCTGTAAACTTAGGGCAAGTCATTTAACTTTTGTGTGCTTCTTATCTCATCGGTCAAATGGAATAATAATAGTTTTTTCATCACAGGGTTCTTTTGAAGATTCCTCAAGATAATTCACATAAAACTCTGGTCCAAAGCAAGTACTTGACAAATGTGGGTTACAGTTAATATTGGAAATCAATATTTGCCTAAGTGGGCAAGTATCTGCAAGTTGGCTTCCTAAAAGTGTTAAAATTGTGATGGATGTTTCTGGCTCGCTTTGGAAGACCAGAATCTGGGCAGCATTCTTGGAGAAATGAACTATATTCAGCTTAATTGCTTTGTTCGTTAACCCTGGTTGGAGACCATTGCTCGCATCCAATGCAGTCTTCCCCAGTCTACACACCACAATAATAATTGCTCTAGGCATTCCACCCTCACCATGTGCCAGGAACCATGCAAACCACTTCAACATGCTTGTTTAACTCAGTCAGCACAATGACCCTGCAAGACAGATGCAATTATCCTGTTTTACAAGCAAGAAAACAGACACTGTGAGAAGGAAAGTGACCAACTCAAGGTCACATAACCCAAGTTGGGGCTGTGACATCCCCAGAGGGGAAGGAGAGCTCAGGGAAGAATTGCTGGAGGGGCACCTATGAAGAAGTAAAGAGGGCTGAAATGTGATATAGTAGAGTCTGTATTCCCTTCAGGAGCCAAAGGACTCCCCAGAAAAATCAAGATGGACAGAGGCTCAAGTTAAGGACTTGGGAAACAAGCCAGTGGAATTAGCACCTGGCACTCTGCAAGCACTCCAAGAACCTGTCATTCATTCATTCACTTATTCATTCACATATTTCTTGATTAGCAACAGTGTATCAGGCGTTGGACTAGTTGATGGAAATATAGCCATAGGAACATGACCCAAACCTTGGAATTTACAATCCAGTTATCAGAAGGCTTGATGGATGTTGCTGAAATAGGAAGTGGTGTGCAACCATCAGGGCTTATTATTTTTAGAGTGAGGGTTTAGGACACAAAGTAGAGCCAAGGGTGTCAGGCTGGCTTGTGCAGTAACAAAGAGAAGGAATAGGCTACAGACAGAAGCCCTACTTCCTCTTTGAAAACCTCAGAAACTCTCCAATTCATAACCACTGCAACCTCCAACCTTGAGGCCAGTCAGCTGGCTGCCAGCTAGTTTAGTCACAGGGCTCTGTTGCATGGATACTTCAGAAGGGCGCCAGGGAAGGAGTCCAGGAAGGGGTCTGAGTCCATCATTGGTCCAGAGGGTTAAACAGCTGTGTGTGGACTCTAAGGACAGGTTGAGGGTGGGGAGCTCAGCCCAGTCCACAGTGCTCTCACCTCTTTGTTCTGTGGTTGACACCTCCCTCCCTCTGCCTGACAGCTACTTATCTCATCTCCCTGGACAGCCCAACAGTCAATCTGTCAGATGCAATGAGTTGGCCTTTGGCTTCACACCCTAGGGTGGAGAGATCCTGAGATAGGGTGTACCAACTCTCACATTTGCAGAAGAGGCCTCCAAACTCTTGCATCTTCCCCTGCACCCACCTGTGACTTTTCAGCCTTCCTGCGGAAAAATTTGCAGATATGTCTTTAAACAAATTCCGAGGTCATCCCACCCACCCTGTCATCGCTACCATTCTAAGAGGATAGGAGATAAAAAGAGGTCACATAGCTGGGATTCAAATCCACTGGAGCTAATATACTCTTAACTACCCTGCAACACTGCATACTATGTACATGGATGCTCTTTCCAGCCTTGTGTGAAACAGGGAAAATTTGAAGTCCACCTTTATGTCCACCATTAGAGGAGTGCTACGCATTATGTATGGCCATGCAACAGAATACTATACAGTCAGGAAAAAGCAAAGGGTAAATTTATAGAGTGCCTCCTATATGTCAAACCTCTTTGCAATCATCTAATCTTCCTCAAAATCTTCCAAGGTAAGAATTATTAATGTCCTCATTTTATAGATGAGCAAACAAACAATAGAGGTAACCAGGTATCATCAACTCAAACACTTACACTGGCCATGGAGTTAACATAAAGTGGTCCAGAAATAAATATGATACAGATGGTACCTGACACTCAGCTTTGGTGTCAGGCTTAACACAGAGAGATGGCGACTGAGGCAAACCAGGGACCAGGGGCCATTTGCCATGACTCATTATAATTAAGGGCCAGTATTGCCAGATTCTGACTTTTCTAGATTTTTTTCAAAGTCGGTTCAAATGTTTTAAAATAATGTGCCCACCAATCAGGACAGATCTGTGTGCCACATTCAGCTGCCTCTGCCCAAGGTCCTGGACGCCCAGGACTTCCCATGTTTTCAGCTGTCTCCAAAGATACAACTCAAATGGAGTCTACCAAACATTCAAAGAATTAATATCAATTCTGTACAAATTCTTCCAAAAAATAGAAGAGGAGGGAACACTTCCCAACTCGTTCTATGAGACCAGTATTACCCTTATACCAAAACCGAAAAGGTCACAAGAAATCAAGGCTAATATCCCTTGCGA
Organism: Miniopterus natalensis; assembly: GCF_054644295.1. NCBI lineage: Eukaryota > Metazoa > Chordata > Mammalia > Chiroptera > Miniopteridae > Miniopterus > Miniopterus natalensis. The sequence continues at coordinate 14,424,497 of NC_142089.1, forward strand.
ATGTAGATGGGAAAATCCACAGCAAAATATAAACAAATAGGATCCAGGACCACAAAAGGAGGATTATACACCATGACCAAATGGGATTTCTACCAGAAGTGGTTTAACATCCAAAAATCAATTAATGTAATACACTATGTGAATAGAATGAAGAACCAAAACCACACAATCAACTCAATAGATGCAGAAAATGCACTTGGCAAAATTTAACACCCTTTCATAATAAAAACACTTACCCAACTAGGAATAGGAAACTTCCTCATCCTCACAAGGTCATCTATAAAAAGGACACCACCAACTTCATAGTTAACTGTGAAAACCTTGTTGCTTTCACCCTCAGATCAGGAACAGGACTAGGATATCCACTCACACTTCTACTCAACATTGCCTGGAGGTTCTAGCCTGGGCAATAAGGCAAGAAAAGTAAATAAAAGGCATCAGATTAGAAAAAATATGGAAATGTTTTAGAACAGATACAGGTGGTCCTAGAAGCACAACACTGTGAATGTACTAAATGCCAGTAAATTGTTCACTTTATTTTATTTTATTTATTGAATTAATTGGGGTGACATTGCTTAATAAAATTATACAGGTTTCAGGTATACAATTCTACAATACATCAACTGTATATTGTATTGTGTGTTTACCGCCCCAAGGAATTATTCACTTTATTTATTTATTATTTATTTTTAACAAATCAAATGCAACTTTATTTTTTTATATCTTTTATTGACTTCAGAGAGAGGAAGGGAGAGGGAGAGATAGTTGAAACAGCAATGATGAGAGAGTCATTAATTGGCTGCGAGCCCGCAGCCCCTGCATGTGCCCTGACTGGGAATCGAACCACGATCTCCTGGATCCTAGATCGATGCTCAACCACTGAGCCACGCCCAGCCAGGCGGAATTATTCACTTTAAATTGTTGGTTTTATTTTGCTTGAATTTTACCTCAATAAATTTTTTTAAGTGAAAAGACGACCTATAAAATGGGAAAAATATTTTCAAATCATGTATCTCACAAGAACTTGTATACAGAATATATAAACAATTCTTACAACTCAATAATAAAGGACAAATAAAAACAAGCAAAATAGTAGAATCACTATGTCGTATACCTGAAACTAATATTGTATGTCAACTATACTTTAATTAAAAAGAGAAATCCTAACCCTAGCTCATTTGGCTCAGTGGTTAGAGCATCCGCCTGTAGACTAATGAGTCCCAGGTTTGATTCCGGCCGAGGGCCCGCACTCCAGTTACAGGCTCGATCCCCAGCTCCAGTCAGGGCAAGGGCAGGAGGTAAGCAATCAATGTGTCTCTCTCACATCGATGTCTCCCACTCCCTCTGTCCCTTCTACTCTCTCTGAAAAAGCAATGAAAAAAATATCCTCAGTTGAGAATAAAAAAAGGGGGGAACTATTTCTACTTTTTCATTTCACTTTTTATTTTAGTTTTCTATACTCTTTAACAACATACATACATTCTATTTATAATAAGTGTTTAACACTTAAAAAAATTTATTCCATCTACCAATTCCTGAAAGGTCTATTGAAGTTAATTTTTTTAAAAGAAAAGAAAACAAGTAAAGTATATGTACAAACATTTCTCCAAAAAAGATATACAAATGACCAATAGCACATAAAAAATGTTCCACCAAGGTAAGTCATTAGGGAAATGCAGATTAAAACCACAATGAATTACCATTTTGCACCCACTACGATGGTTGTAATATTTAAAAAATATAATAAAATACAAGTGTTGGTGACAATGTGGAGAAATTGGAATCCTTATACACTGCTGGTGGGAATGCAAAATGGTGCAGCCACTCTGGAAAAGTTTGCCAGTTCTTCAAAAAGTTAAACAGAGAGTTACCATATGACCCCACAATTCTACTCTTGATAGATAGATGATGATAGATATAGATAGATGATGATGATAGATGATAGATAGATAGATAGATAGATAGATAGATAGATAGATAGATAGATAGATAGATAGATAGATAGATGATAGATAGATGATAGATAGATAGATAGATAGATAGATAGATAGATAGATAGATAGATGATAGATAGATAGATAGATAGATAGATAGATAGATAGATAGATAGATAGATAGATGATAGATAGATAGATATACCTCCAAGAAAATTGAAAGCACATTCATACAAAAACTTGTACATGCATGTTCATACAGGATTAGTTACAATAGCTAACCATAGTGTCTGAACCTCAGGAGACTCCACATCTGCTCTGCCCACCCAAAATCTCCCAGTCTATATCGAAAAGACTCCAATAAGGGATAATGGTGAGAGCTTTAAGAGAAAAAGTGTTGCCCTGGCCAATGTGGCTCAGTTGGCTGAACGCCATCCCACACACTGAGAGGTGACTGGTTTGATCTCTTTTTTTTTTTTTAGAACAATGGAGCGTAATGGTTCAGAGTTGGGGCTCTGAAGTCAGACAGACCTGGAGTTGAATATTTGTTGGCCCATATATTTTTATTGATTTCAGAGAGAGGAAAGAAGAGGGAGAGAGAGAGGTAGAAACATCAATGATGAGAGAGTCATTGGTCGAGCCCGCAACCCGGGCATGTGCCCTGACCGGGAATCAAACCCTGATCGCCTGGATCCTAGGTCGATGCTCAACCGCTGAGCCACACCCAGCCGGGCATGACTGGTTTGATTTCTGATCAGGGCACATGACCGGGTTGTGGGCTCAGTCCCCAGTAGGGGATGTGCAGGAGGCAGCTGATCAATGGTTCTCGCTCATCCATGTTTCTCTCTCTCTCTCTCCCTCTCCTCTCTTCTCTCTCTCTAACATCAATAAAAACATACTTTATTTTATTTTAAATATATCTTTATATATTTTCCCTGACTGGGAATCAAACCTTGATCTCCTGCATCCCAGGTCAATGCTCAACTGCTGAGCCACGCCCAGCCGGGCAAAACATATTTTTAAAAAGAGAGAGAGACAAAATGTTGAGGGAGCACAGAAAGCAGAAGAGGAGGATTTCTTCTGTCTGGACCATGGCAGAGAAGGTAATTCCACCATGTCACTAACTACTCAAAATGCTTCAGTGGCTCCGCAGACCCCCTGGGTGAGTCCCCGAGGGCTTGTCTGATGCAATCTCTGCCCAGCTCACCACTAAAATGCACAAGACCTCACCACACCCTTCCAGAGGAGGGAGCATCTCTATTTCACAGGAAAGAAAATAAGGCTCAAAGATTTTAAATTATTTTAAGGTCACATGACAAGCTAGAATTTAAACCCAGGCCTAACCCCAGGGCCTGTACTCTAGGAGTCACAGAGTCATTTTAAGAACTAAATGAGCAATTTGTGAAAACACCTTGGAAAGTGTATGCGGGAAATTTAAGACTTTATTCATAGTAAAAATCTTCTGAGTTAACTTGAAAATACTCTCATCTTGATCAAAACCCCCAAGACATCCAACAATATCATCACATCAAAGGAAACCCAAGGGGTCAACATGAAATGGCTTACTGAGGCAAAACTGAGGGTCCTCCTCTCTGGTCAGGGTGGGCAGGCACAAGTTCTGGGGGACTTGTTCCCTGGAGATTCTGACAATCCCAACCTTGCTCCACCCTCAGCCAGAAGGAGCGGCCTAAAGCCATTGCCTTGAGCAGCGTAGGAGCTGAGGAGGTACTCATGTTTAAGGTGGCTTCCGGCCAGCCCTTTTCAAACTCATTTCTTATAAAGTAAGAAAATTAGCAGAACACTACCAGGAGGTCATGACCTCTAGATTAAAAGAGACAGCCCAGCCTCTCACAAAACAACAGAGCCGTTACAAATTAACTGCTACAAGAAATGGTCAAAAATTGATTCTTATTTTGAATACCCAATAAGCATTGAATAGCACATGCTGAAATGATAAGACAAGTTGCAAAGCATAGCAAAATATATTAAATGCAGCTCAATATGTGGCTGGCGAATGCACTAATATGAAATTGAAGCAATGTCTGTTGAAATAAAGCAATGCATTTATGCATTGAAGAATAGTTCATGAACCTTGTGGGAAATCTTGATGTGTTAGTTCAGGTCCTCTGAGAGGCAAAGTCAAGAGGGGATTAGACGTGGAAGGGATTTCTTGGGGAAAATACCTGTAAGGGAAAAATGAGCGAGGAGCCAGAGGAAGGTAGGCATGCTGGCAGGTCCTGGTGCAGGTGAGGCCCCATGGAGCTCAGAGGAAGGCTGGGCAGGAAAAGTCTTAGGCTCTGCAATTCTAAGAAAGTTCCAGCAGAGCCAATGGGAATTCCGCCACCAAAACTGTCCATCAGAGGACTCCCTTACCTCCTGGAATGCCCCTTTGTCCCTGCCCTTGCCTGCTCGGTTACAGCCTGGGAGCAGCTCATGGGAAATGTGGCCTCAAAGAGAATGTGGTGACGGATTTCAGCCATTACAGTTGGGGCACAAATAACACTTGGGTGCCGCATACCATTTATGACAGGCAATAGTTAGGTCACGAAAAGACCAATCATAGAAATGTATTTATTTTTTATTTTTTATTTTTATTTTTTAAAATATATCTTTATTGATTTCAGAGAGAGGAAAGGAGAAGGAGAGAGGGAGTTGGAAACATCAATGATGAGAGAGTCATTGATCGGCTGCAGCCCGCAACCCAGGCATGTGCCCTGACCGGGAATCGAACCCCGATCACCTAGATCCTAGGTCGGCGCTCAACCGGTGAGCCACGCCCGGCCGGGCTAGTTTTTATTATACATGTATTTTTCCAATAAGTTTTATTAGAAATTGTGTTTCTAAAATATTTCATGAAGTCTCAGGAAATATTTGGGAAAATTCTGGGTTCCTGGACAAGGGAAAACTGGGATTGTGGGAAGACATAAGGCAGAGCCCCATTCTGTCATTAACTTGCTCTGGTTGCTTCTTCAAGTCACTTCCTTGGTTTCCACACCTTAAAATGGATGCAAGGAAGAGGAGCTCCTATGCATCTCTGGAAATCTGTTGTTCGGTGCCTCCCTTAGAGACAGACTCTTGGGCAGGGGATTCTAGGGCAATGTAGTTGCTTTGTGGCATCAAAGCCTCCTGGTCTTGAACCCCCTACCATGTGCCCACTTGGGTGTGCCAAGCAAGGGGCCTTGTTCCCCACCACTCTCCAGCACTGGCTTCTCCTGAGCAAACTGGCTCAACTTCTGGTCTTGTGGTTTCCCTCCGCCAGCTGTCAGCAGCTGTGAGTGCTAGGATGTGGGGAAGCTTTGGGAGGGGGCTGTGGTAAGCAAGGGGAAGGTGTCACCTTCCAAAATAACCCCTGAGGGGAATCTGGTGGCCACTCTCACCACCACCTTGTTTCCAGGAAAACCCCTAGAGGCTGAGTGAGGCGGGGGCGCTTTTATGAAATGTAGCCCAGTGCAAGATCATAAGGCCTCCTGGACATACCGGGGACAAGCCAAGGGTCTGAAGGTCCAGCCAGATTTGGAGGCAGATCAGGGAGTAGACTAAGGAGGAGGGGGCAAGGTTAGTGGGGAGAGGAGGGTATGAGATCTCCAAGAGCAGGGTCTGTGTCTTCTCCCTCTGACTCAGGGTTCCTCGGTGGTTGTGTCCTGGTCTCCCCTTGAGATGAAGAGGCCCCACAGGATGGGCTCTGGGTCTTGCATTAGATCAGGAGTTTCGGGCGGGGTCTCTGAAATGCAGCCTCATCCACGTGTGTCCCCAAGTCTAACACAGAGCTTCTTCGCCTCTACTAGTGCCCTTGCCTATTATCTGCCCCCCGCCCTGTCCTTCCCCCTAGGGTCCCTCCCTGCCACCCTCCTTCCAGAGCCACTAGCTGATTTCTAGCTGCAAGTTCCTCTGGACTTTACTGCCTGTCTTTGGCCTCCTTCCCAGAACACTTAGGCCAGGTTTTTATGTTTGTTCAATCGGAACCCTTCCCTCCTCTGAAAGGGACAGAGGCCTCTAGCTACCCTATCCCCAGCGCACTCCTAACAATTAGCTCTAACTCTGAGCATATACAAACAGACCGCAGTAAATTACAGTCACCACCCCTGGCTGCAAGCCAGCTGTGTGCCAGGCACAATGTTAATGCTTTACATCTGTCATCTCAGGTCATTTCTCCCTTCAAGACTGTCATGAAGGTCCTGGCCTGCTAGTCCGTGGCATAGTGTCTGCTGCACAGAGCCTAGCACCCCTCTGTCAGGCTTGATCTAGCCTGAGAAATTACATCATTCAAATCATTCTCACACACCTCTTACCCCCCTCCCTCAATCTCAAAATACTTAAGCAGGTCAAGTGCACCCCCTCCCCTTATTTGCAGCACCTCCTGGGAATGGGTCTGTGGAGATGCTCCTGACTCAGGACTAACCCATACTCATGAAGTAGATATTAAAGCCACCAAAGCCCTTCAGAGCTGCTGGATGGATCAGCAGGATAAAGGAATGAGCTGACAACAGCAGCACCCACACAGACTCTTATTTCAGCCTAAATACCCTGGAAAGTCATGGGGTGGCTCCTCTTCTGGGGACCAGCTCAGGAGGAGCTGGGAAGGGACAGCTCCAACTTTTCGTAGTCCTCAGCATGCTTCTCTACAGGAACTACAGGGCCCCTCTACCCCTTTGGCATCCCCATTACCCATCAGTTACCCACCCAGGGTAGGAGAGACTGATCAGAGAGGAAGGGTCCACAGGCCAGTTAAGGCCTGGAGCCAGTTATGGGTTTGATCCCCGGTCAGGGCACATACAAGAATCAACCAATGAGTGAGTAAACAAGTGAAACAACAAACTGATGTTTCTCTTTCTCTCTCAGATCAATCGGTCAATAAAAATGAAGGGAAAAAAAGAAAAAGAATACAAGATTATAAATATAAAATGTATACCCCAAGTGAATGCTTATTTAGAATAAGAAAAGACATCATGACAAGTCACAAATTTTGAAAGCTAAAGAATGCCACAAACATCATAAAACATATTTGTATTAATTATCTGGCACACCTCTATACTACTTTTTAACAGACTAGCTGCTGGTATTTCAAATATCCAACTGTGATTAAAATATCTCATTTTTGCACATTTTATAAAAATGTGTGAGCAAAGGACTTGACTCCCTCCCCACGTTCTTTCTTTTTTCTTAATATATATTTTTATTGATTTCAGAGAGAGGAAGGGAGAGGGAAAGAGAGACAGAAACATCAGTGGTGAGAGAGTCATTGATTGGCTGCCTCCTGCACACCCCCAACTGGGGATCAAGCCCACAACCCAGGCATGTGCCTTGACCGGGACTCGAACCTGGCTCTCCTGGATCCTATAGATAGACGCTCAACCGCTGAGCCACGCCTGGCTGGGCAGTCCTCCCCCCATTCTTGGGATGGGCTCTAGAGCTTAAACTTAACCTTCTATTCCACTCCTTCTGGACAAAAATTTTCGAGTTTAGGAAGGAGATGAACAGGAATTCTCTCTCCCAAGTTTGGTTTACTCTAGAAAGGCCCCAGAGACCTGCTGGCTCTCCTTCCCTTCTCCAAAAAGAAAAGAAGAAAAAAAAAAGCAATTATCAAGAAAGTTGAGCCTTGGGGAAAAATGTGCAGGCTCCAGCTGTGTGTGCTCCACAATAGAAAGGGTTAAACCTCTGACCAAAGCTGAACCAGATATAGGCAGGCTCTTTTCCTTCCCTCTGAAGGGGCCCTGATCTTTCCTGCCTGTTTTCCACTTTGTTCCCTCTGCCTGAAACACAACCCCTGCACACCCCATCCTCACTTCTTTTCCAATTGTCACCTGGGCAAGATTTAGGCATCTGTTAAGTCTCAGTTTAAAAGTTAGTTTTTCAGGAAGACTTTGTCTGATCCCCTTTCCCTTGAATTAAAGCACTATAATTATTTACTATTGGCTGTAATCCTACCCGGCAAGCACCACGAAGCCCAGGACCTTGTCTGTCTGTCTTTCTGTCTCACCCATGCCTGCATTTTTGCAGTCCATGGCAGAGTGTCTGCTGCACGGTGCCTAGCACACAGTGGCACTCCAAGAGCATTTGAAAATGAATGAACAAAGAAACTTGGGCCTGGGGGGTGAGGAGAGGGGAATGCGGGGACAGAGCGCCCCCTGCTGGACCCTGGGAGTACCAGGGACCTAGGACTCCCCTCTGAGCTGGGAGGAATGCTGGGTGGTTAATTTCTTACCCATGGGGTAGTCTTGGAGACCCAAACCTAATGCCAAACTCCTGCTGATTTACGCCTTCTCACTTCTATCAGCCCCACCCAACTCCTTCCAACCTTCAGGGCCCCTGCGTCCATCTTCCTGCACACTACAAACCACCCAGCTCCAAAGCCACCATCCCCTGATCCTCCCCACAATTAATATCGCCCCCCCTTTAGCTTTGAATAAGAATAGGCCTAGATTCTTTCATTGATCCCCTTTCCTCCACCTCCCTAATCAATCAATCAAAAGTGATTGGCCGGGGCCTTGGGGTGGATGTGAGAATGGCAGACCGGGAGCCTGGAAAGTTGGTGAGATGGGTGTGGGATGGGGTGAGGATGAGTGTGTTTCTGAAGCAGGATTTTGCTAATGTTATGGCCAGAACATTGGATTTGTTCTCGGGGGGGATGGGGAAGAGGGGCGGGGCACGGGGAATGAGAAGTTACTTGGAATGGGTTACACAGAAAATGGTGAATGAGGAATCCCTGTCTACTGCCTTGACTGAAAAAGTGTAAAATATCTCCAGATTATACAATACAGTGGGGGAAGGGGGTTCACAGAAGGAGACTGGGCTAAGGGAAATATAGGGTTTCAGTGAGGGAGCGACGGGGTGCAGCAAACAGGATGGAGGCTCAGAGGAGGTTGGGTGTTCAGTGAGGGGGGTTGAGGCTCAATGCTAAGGATGCGGGAGGGGACACAAGGGGCTAGAGGAAATCTTGAGCCAGAAGAGGAAGGGGGGTCAAGGAGACAGAGAGGTCGATCCTCTGGTGGGGGGGGCACACCTGTGTGTCTCTACAGTGGTTCCCATCCCTGGACCCTCCCCCATCAGTGCCCCAAGTGGGGCTGAGGAAGAGTGACAGTTACTTAATGACCCTGAATCCTGCTAGCTCTTCTGAGCAGCCTGTAGTCACTGGAGGGCTAAAGGGGACTGAAGCCAAAGTCCAGGATATTGATCTCTGGCCCCAAAGGTCAGCTTCAGGGGCAGAGGCAGTGGTGTTGCCACAGTGGGAGCCTCGAGGGACCCCACAGCAGTGGGGCTGAGCTTCGCAGCATGGCGTTCATGTCTGCGCCCTCCCCCACCAAGCTCGCACACACTTCTACCCTGTTCTGCCTGAAACTTCTTCCTGGGAGCTGTCTCAGAATAGACTTTTGGTGTCTGGACTTTTGCGTGCTAGAGAGCTTGAAATCAGGGACTTAGATGAGATTATTGACTATTACTCCACCCAAGACAAAGCCCTGGGAGTCCAGGAGCTCAGAGGTGAACTCGGGGGGGGGGGGGGGGGGGACACGACACCGGAGGAGTCAAGAAAGGGAGGCCACAATTGGCTGCATGGCCTGGGGCAAACCACTTAACCTTTGTGGATCGTAGTTTTCTCGTCTATAAAACGATAGGGTTGAATCACGTGAGCTCTAACATTCCTTCCAGATAAACAATCTATGATTCTAGGGAAGTAAGTGGGGACAGGTGCTGATGGCAGGGTTAGGGACAGGCATTAGCTTAGGCTCAGAAGGTTGTAAAAAGAATTCTTGGACTTAGAAAGAAAACCTGGATTCTAATTTTGACCACCATTAACCATGGAATTCTGGGCAAGTCATTCATTCAACAAAAATGTAATAAGCAATCACTCTATTCCAAGCTCTGCGATCTTTGTGATATGTGCTGGGCAAACAATGGACAAGACAGACATAGTCCCTGGCCTCATGGAGATTATATTCTAGAAGCCAGTGAGAAAGAATGACAAAAACAAATACAATAAAGTGCCATATAAATACTCCGTTGTAGAAGTGCTGTGTTTCTACCCCCCTCTCCCTCTCCCTTCCTCTCTCTGAAATCAATAAAGATATAAAAAAAAGAACATGTGAGAGGGTGTTAGGTGAGCGAGTGGGTGGGTGGAGGCAAAGAGATCTGTGAGCAAAGTGACTCCTCTGTTGGAGATTAAAGAATGAATAGTAGCTGGGTGGAGAGGGGAAAGGGGGAGATGGGGACATCTGTAATAGTGTTAGCAATAAAATGTTGTTTTCTTAAAGGAAAGTTATATGAAATAGTCAAAAAGGAGAAGAAAAAATAGTGATCAGCAGAGTAAGAGAACTGGTGCTTTGGGCGGAGGCGTGAGCTGGGGAAAGCACCAGGAATAAAGAAAGGGCGGGAGCCGAGGCCCTGGAATGTTAGTGGTGACACGAATAAGGAGTGTTAAGCCGGGAGGGAAGTCTGGTTTTGGAGCCAGAGACCTGCATCACTTGCAAAACTGAGATAACTACATGCCATCTTGCCTCCCTCCTTTCCCAGGAGCCCCATTTTCCAGGAGCTGGTGAGATAACGCGTGGGAAAACACTGTGTGCTTGGAAAAGCGTTACACAGAGTGATGCCCAGATCATGGAAAGAGGTTGTGGGACACTGAGGATCATGCTGGGTAAATCTGGCCTTAGGTAACCTCCACAGAGACAGCGGGAAGTTCATTAGAATCAAGGCATTCAGCCTCTAACAAGGTTGTCCAAGGTCACTCAACGAAGGAAGGTGGGACTGGGGTTTGAACAGAAAGCTTGGCCCTGGAGTCTTTGCAGAGGGAACTTGTTCTAAAGACCCCAGTGGGTGAAGGATATAGAGATCAGCTTCAATTCAATTGATTGAAAGGGGGATCCTGGGAAACCTGGGTTTCTGGTTCTCCTTATTAACCAGCTATGGAGCCTTGAACAAGTCATCTGGATTTTAGGTCTTATTTCCATATTTTCAAAATGGGGCAGGAGGAAGATAAAGTTTGAAGATACTAACTTCTGACAAAGCCTCTTCTAATGGAAGAAGTGTAGATCACTGAATCTGAGTGCCGATTCCACCAGGGTTTATATCCTGACATTGTCACTTACTCTGTGACCTTCATCAAGTTACTTAACCCCTCTGTGCTCAGCTTCATCTGCAAGATGGGAACAGTAGCCATGCCTACCTCATAAGTTTGGTGTGGAGATTGAGATCATTTATGTAAAATACTCAGTACCATGCCTGACACATGGTGAGCCTTCAGAAAGCATTAACTATTGTAATTTTTCTTCTACTGATAACTCTGTGTTCACACCTGAGAATTTGGAAAAGGCATCTCCACTTCAATGTCCTCAAAGCAAGTCAAGTGTCTTTCTTCATCTTGCTAGGGGTCAGCACAACAGAATGGTAAAGAGTATGGCTTTAAAATCATCAAAAGAGTAAGGGTAAAAAAAACAATGCTCAGTCATCTAAGATCCAGAAATTTTCCCTCCCACACACCCTGTCTTAGGATGTGCTCCTCAATTGTGAACCAAGAAATAGGTTTACGTGGGATCCAGGAAACAGTGGGTCTAACCACTGTTGAGAGGAAGCCCCAGGGTGAGAGCTGGGAAACAAGCCCAGAGAGCACCCAGGAGGGAGGGCCTCAAAAATGAGGCTCTGGGAAAAAGAGGGCTTAGTGGAAAAATAATATGATAAAGCCCTTGAAAATAACTCAGGGTATTTCAATGACAAATATTGCAAGAAAGAGATGAAGGCAGGAAAATAAAACACAGTATAAAAAAAGAAATTTTGTCTTAGGATACCACTTGGCAATGCAGTGAACATTTCCATAATCATGACAGTGTTAACACTGGTTATCAGGCTAGCTGAAAATGGTGATTTAACTGTACTGGGAGGAAGGGCAAAGGGGAGGTGGGGTAAGAGAGGTAAGTCCTCATCTACCACAACAGGAAATCAATAGATAATATCTAAAATCGATAAATCATGGAACATAGGCACGTGCATATTTTTTAGAGATATGGAAATATCCTCTGGAAGAAATGACTCAAAGAGTGGTTGCCTCATGGGAGTGGAGGGGTTAGGGTGGTCAGGAGACTGTTGTTTTTCATTATAATTCTTTCAATACTGATTGATTTTTTTAACCACATGCATTAATTACTTTAACTGTAAAAAAAAAAAAAAAAAAGTAAATAATATTGGAGTGAGCTAGACTGGGATGCACCCTTTGTGATTTGTGAGTCAAGACAAATCAGTTAACTCCACTAAGTCTCAGTTTCCTCTCCAGTACAGAGGGGATCATATTAGTTGAGAACAGAAAGAGACAATACAAAACACTTAGCCCACGCCTGGCATACAATCAGCTCTCAATAAACAGTAAGTTCCCAGTCAGGGAAGTGTAGGTTAAAGACCTAGCCTGAAGCAGCATTCGGGAAATGACAGCTTTTGGTCAGACACACTGCCTCCTGCCTCCATGGTACATGACAATCATTGGTCACACACAAATGGACACCAGGTGAATGACAGCTGGATGAACTGTGGCCCACAGGCCCGAGGAGAGTCACAGTGAGGACCACTGAAAGGATCAGCAGCCATAAGGGAAATTAGGGTTGGGCCTGACGAGATCCACTGCAAGAAGACACCTGGAGGGGTACAGTCCCTGGACAGTGTGCAATAGCAGGCTCATCATTTCCTCCTCTTGCCTGTACCTTGTGGGGGATGTGTCAGAAGGAAAAGATTTAGAGGCTGTCAGGGTGAGGGTCAGAGGTTAGCTGGGGTCAGGAAGTCTATTTCGCTGAGGTCACTCTCTTCTCCTTTCAATGTAATGAAGCCATTATTGGTGAAAGCCAGTGCCCAGCGTCTTGCGCTGTGAAGCAAGGCCCTCATGGGGAGCAGGACTGAAAGAAGGAAGGAGCCTCCCTCCTCCTGCCAACTCAACAGGCTGAGAGGTGAGAGGTGCACAGTTCTGCTTGATGTAGGAAGCCCTAGTCCTTAGAGAGGGATGACGATGACAGCATGGGGCAAAACTGATTGTTTCTCAGTGTAATTAGGAATTGGGTCTCTCTCTCTCCCCCTCCCTCTCCCTCTCCTCCCCTCCCTCCCTCCCTCTCTCTCTCTCTCTGTCTCTCTCTCTCTCTCTGTCTCTCTCTCTGTCTCTCTCTGTCTCTCTCTCTGTCTCTCTCCCTGTCTCTCTCTCTCTCTCTCTCTCACACACACACACACACACACACACCCCATATGGCTTTAGAATGTCAGAACTGGAAGAAACATTTGTCTAACAATTAATTCAATTCTCTAATTTTGCCCTTAAAGGGTAAAACCAGGTGCCATTCTTGGGATCACAGAGCAAATTAACAGGCTGAAACTATATATACTATACATTTTACTTATTTATTGTCTGCTCCTCCTCTCTAGAATGTAAGCTTGATGAGGGCAGGAATTTCATATGTTTTATTCACTGATGTATCCCTAGTGCTTCAAATAGTGCCACCTGACACATAACAGATGCTCAATGAATATTTGTTAAGTGGCTGAGTGGATGAACAGGTGAATGAATGGAAACACTGCACACATTGTATTCCCTTTCTGATGAATCACAGAGCATATTACTATACTAAAGGCTTTCAAAAGTCCTGCAGAGGAAACCTAATTAACATACCATCTTCCAAGTGACTTCACTATAGAAACTTTTTTTTAAATGGTGAGATGTATCAGTCATCCCATGGAGTCAGTATTCTGAGGGACACATTGTGGAAAATACTTTTCTCAAATGTACACCATCATTCATGCTAGCAGATGGCCAGGGTTTTAACTCCAAACAACCACCCTGGTCCCCACCACAGAGTTCTCAAAACACTTCATAAATGTGAGTTGGATGTGGATGATTTCCCAAAAGAGCATCTGCTGTGGCTCTGGCCAGCTCTTTGATTTAGAAAGCCAAGGAGTTTTGGAGAAGGTGATCAATAGAAATGCCAGACTAGATCTCTGGCCCAGGGGAGAGGAATCACAGGCTTTACTAACCATATGGAATACATAGTCTCCCTCTATAGTCTTTTTGCTTGCACATATCTTGTTTCTCATTGGTAAAATAGGGACAGCATCAGTAATGATAACAACATACATGGCCTATGGAAACAATGTGAGCGCATGTGAGTTCAAATCTGCCTCTGTTCATGTATTAGCTGAGCTATATTAGGAAAGCCTCGCTGATTCATTAAGCTTCAGATTCCTCTCCTGAAGATGAGAATATTAATACCTATTACTTAGAGCTATTGACAGCCTTGAATGAGATAAGAAAAGTGCCTGTATTCTTGATGAATAATAGTTTGATGAATTATTACCTATCATAACATAAACTTCATAAAGGTGGGATTTTTGTTTGTACTGTTTATTGATGTATTCCCAACATTTAGAACAATGCCCGCCACAGAGAAAGTGCTCAATAAATATTTAAGTGTTAAATGGGTAATTATTATTACTAAGACCTCTTCCCCCTCTTTCTTGAATGAAGGTATAAACCTACACAAGAGGAACTTGGCCAAGTAATTTAAAGAGGAGATGTTCTTTGTGTTGATATTAGACACCTTTGTCTTGGCTAAAGAGTTCCTCTTTTTTACCTAGATAGTATTACTTTCAAAAACCAATACACAAGAAACTTGCAATACTTAACCATACCAGGTCTTGTCTTCCTAACTAGACTGTAACTTCTTGGAAGGCAGAGAATGTTTCTTTTTTACTTTTTGGGGAGTAAAATTTTGACATCATACTACTTAACACATGTTATTTTTCTGATTCCTCCACCAAACTTGTGAGCTAGCACAATGACTGGATCACTGAGAGAGCGACCCAAGAGAGGAAGAAGGTTTGGTCAAGAGTTCTCATCTCCCGTATGGAAACAATCCATTGGGGATAAAGAATCAATTGTGTTGGGAGCCATGCCTTCCTTCCTAAAGAATCCTCTGCCTCTACAGATGCAACTTTATGAGATCTTGACCTCCTGCTGGGTTTGTATTGTTCAAGCTCAAGAGAAGCAGCCTAGGAAAGTAAGTATTATGACTATCATAATAATGTTTATTATTCCTATTAAAGCCTATTCAGGAAACACTTCTTGGGTACCTTCTGTGAGCTAGGCACTATACGAGGTACCAGTGAGAATGTAAGAGATGATTCAGAAAGAAATAACACATACATGATCCCAGTCCTCAGGGAACAAATGATACTAGACCACAGAGACAAGTATGTGCCCAATAGCTATGATAATAGTAATAATTTACTAAGATGTAACTATTATTAAGATGTAACTATATGTCAGGCACTATTTGAAAAGCTTTACCTACACAGTCTATCTTTATCCTCATAATAATTCTGAGAGTAATATTTTTTCATTATCCCCATTGGACAGAGGAGGAAATAGAGGCATATAGAAGTTAAAGAAGTTGCCCCAGATCACAGAGCTGTAAATAGTAGAGCTGGTAGCCAAACATGGGCAAGATGACTTCAATGCCTGTGCTCCTATGAAAAGAGCTAATAATCAGGAAAATAACTTAGAAAACAGATTAGTCTCTCTTATGCTCTGGTTTACTTTGAATCAGAAAATATCTCCTCTTTCCTCTCCCTCATGGCCATGTGCTAAGTTATACCCATTTTTCTGGAGGGAGATTTCGATGCCCGCACTGCCGTCTTGGCATTATGTGTTGATGGCAATGTCCTCTTTAGCGTTCAGATGAAACGCTTCATTTGCCTCAAGTCTATCAGGGTCGCTGAAGGGATGAGAAGAATCAGGTTTTCTGGAAAGAACTTGGAAGAGGAGACTCAAGAAGGCATTCTCAAAGCTGGGAGCTGGGAGCCAGCAGAGCGAGGCTTAATTCAGCACCGCGGACAGAGCTCCCGGCGCCCTCAGGACCCTGGACAGAGAAACTAACTGGTCGATGATGCCGCCGGGAGAACAAATCTTACTTGCGAGCGGATCAAGAGAAACCGGAACGCTAAACTCCCTTCTCTCTCTCTTTTCTTCAGCCAGACTTCAGTCACCTGAATTCAATCACTCCCGAATCTTAGGAACAGAGGTAGGAGCGAACATATTTTTAAGCGCGCTAGTAACCGGAGGAGATAAGACTCTCAGGTAGGGAAGAGTATATAAATAAAAATGGCTTTGGCTGATGTTCTCAGAGAACTCTTGCAAGATCCAAATTAGGGTCCTCAAGCTGGGAGCGGGGGGTTGCTAATGGTATGTGTTTTTTAGGCTGAGTAACAAACGGCCCTTTTTATCATTCAAACCCCTTCCCCCGTCTCTTACACTCAAGTTGTATTCTCTTGGACAGCACTCCAACTAGGAAAGGGGAATAATCTCTCCAGAGTCCTTTGCTCTCCTCGCTCCCTTCCCCTTCCCCACCGCCACTCATCTCTTCTCTTTCTCAAATACCTACGTGCGCGCGCGCGCACGGGCTCAGGGTGAAAAGCACGAGGGGTTCTGCACACTTGGTGGAGAAAATTGAATTCAGAGCAAGCGGAAGCCCCCGAAAGCAGGCTCTGTCCCTTTAAATGGGTTGTAGCAGTGGGGGAGGGGAACTGGCCGGAGCTGGCATTGTCCAGTTTGAACTGAGCACCGGAAGTGAAGGGGCAGGGCCAGGGCCGTGCACTGAGCCCCGGGCCATTGTCCATCTCTGACCAGGGCACTAGCCACCCCCCTGGCCAACCCTTTATATCTTCTAGAAGGGGAGGCTGCCTGTTAAAACGAGGAGATGCCCAACTCTAGTTCCCCCACCAACCCCACTGTGGGGAGAGGAGCCCGCTTCAGGATGGGGCTGAAAGGAGGAGGGTCTGGGAACTGAAGTGCCCAGGGTGCTGGAGGAAATGCCTGGACCCACGCACCCACCTAGTTCCTCTCCCAGCAGCTGCTCGGGACAGGCCGGGCATGCGGGCAGCTGGCGGAGAGAGGAACGCACTTCAAGCCTCTTTGGGTTCCTCCTGCTCCCCCAGAAAGCTCCACGTGGGGTCAATTTTAAACACAGATTTGGAAGGGAAGACGGGAGGATTTTTTACACTGAATCAATTAGGAGCGCTTTGAGGGGTCGAGGAAAACTCAGTGGGTAACTCAGGGAGGCAGAGGCGCTCAGGTTAAAGACGAGCAGACTTTGAGAGGCAGCGCCTGGGTCTGGACCGCAGAGCCGTCCCGCCGCGCCGGCAGCCTCCCCCCGCTTCCCCATCTCAGGCTCCCTAGTATCGTGAACTCCAGGTCTATCTAAGCACACGGGGGTGGGGGTGAGAGCGGGTCAGCGCCGAGCAGCCGGGTCAGCTCGGAGGCCCGAAGGGGAAGGGAGGGGGAGGGGCGCTACGGGCTGGGGGAGGGGGAGGGCTCATCCATTTCTCCCTTGACAGGTGGTTTGTGTCTCTGATTGGCCAGCGCTGCCAGGCTCACACCTCCCTCCCCCAACTCTCTGGAATGTATAATTATCTGCGCGGGGGGTGGGGGTGGTGTGTGAGTGTGTGTGGGAGCAGTCACGTGGTTTTAAAACTACCCCCCCTCTCCCCACACACACAGTACCCCCACCTGTATGCTGCTTTGGGGACCCCCCCCCAATGAGTCCTTAAAGTGAAGGATTCCAAATTCCGGGGTACTCAAGACTTCTAGGGCTGACTGCCCCTATTTCCAGATGTGTGTGTGAGGAGGGGGTGTCAGCCCTCCAGGTTCTGAGAAGGGACACCCCAGAGGTGTCAGAGAGCGCAGAGTGGGGGAGGGCAGGAGCTGGAGTCGGAGGGAAAGGGAGGGGAAAGAAGTGGGAGGAGAGGGGAGGGGGCTGCCCGCGGGGGGTTGGGTCATTGTCTTTTAGAATTTGGGAGCCTTTGAAAAGCCGTGGGCCCTCCCACCGCTATTGTGCTGGGGAAGATGTAGCTGCCTCTTCTCCAAGCCACCCCTTTGCCTCCGGACTTCTCTGGGGCCAGCAGCCGCCCGACCTGGGGCCCGGGGCCGCGGGCTTAGCCGACTACCATGGGCTCCGTGTCAAACCAGCAGTTTGCAGGTTCGAGCTTGGTTACTTATTGGGGACACCCTAGGCTGCAGGGGTGCAAAGCAGCCACTTAAAAGGGAGGCGGGAAAGTGTCCCCCAGGCTGGCGGAAGGACCCCCAAGTCTGTGCGGCCTCCTGCTTCATGGGGACATCCCTGGAGCAAAGAACGCTGGTGTCCCAGTGGCGAGCACACAGAGGCGACGGGGACAGAGGGAGAGAAGAGGAGGGGCCTGTCCGGCGGTCTGTCCCCGGGCAACGTGTTGTGGGAAAAGGGAGCAAAACTTTCGGGGCACCACTGGCCTCCGTGTGAGGTTGGGGAGCGCGGGCGGTAGCTGGGACACGTCTTTCATCGCCGGCTGCTTGGGGCTGCAGCCTCCTGGGTGTCCACCCGCGGGCGAGACGCTCGGGTCTCCCCGCCCGGCCTCTCAGAGGTCCTCCAGCTCCGTGGCCCCCCAGCTGAGCGCCCTCCCCATCTCCAGGTGGCTGCGCCAAGGCGCCGGAGGAGGCGCCGGCGGACGCGGCCCGGGCGGCGGAGGAGCCGCAGCTGCTGCACGGTGCGGGCATCTGTAAGTGGTTCAACGTGCGCATGGGGTTCGGCTTCCTGTCCATGACCGCCCGCGCCGGGGTCGCGCTCGACCCGCCGGTGGACGTCTTTGTGCACCAGGTGAGACCGATTCCGGTAACTTCAGCGGGAAGGGGGTGTTGGCGCGCACCCAGCGGCGGGCGGACACTCTGGGCCTTAGGATTGACGGAAACCAAGGGCCCTCATTGTGCGCTCCCGTCTTTGCGGTGGTACCCCTGATCTGCATCCCGGTTAACTCCAACAGGATGAGAGCGAGGGGCAGAGCCGATCATCAGCACCTCCCACCCCCTTCCGGGAACCCTTCTGGCTTACCACGTGTTTGTTACCTCTTTCCCCTGGGAAGGGGGCAGGGGCAGGGAGGTGACCCCATGTGGCAGAAACTAAGGTTGTATTGTGCTTGCCGGTGGGGGGAGGGCGAGCTTGCCGGCCAGGGAAGCACATGCCGGGCCGTAGCAGGGCCCTCAGCGCCCGGAGCCTTTCACTAACATGTGAATGGAGCTCCCGGCCGGGAGAGGGAGGGAAACCACTCTGGGATCCAAGGAGCTGAAAACTACGAAGTCAGCCAGGTCTCCTCTCCCGCACGGTCACACAAAACTCAATCCCTGTGGCCTAGGTGCATTGGGCAGATCCTTAAAGGATCTATTTGGGGCTTGAAAGCTCTTTTAAATGACCAGTCTCAGGCATACAGTTTACTGACTGGGCTTTTGCTGTCCAGTTCCTTCCAGAAAGGACACCCTAAGGAGCCCAGGCCTTAGATTCCTGGGCCAGGCTGGGAAGGAGTTAGATTGCAACCCCAAGTTCTCAGTTAAAGCAAGGCAGCACAGTGGGGGTGAAATTCAGTGTCGCAGGGCAAGGGGTCGAGGGAGGCTAGCCTCTGGACCTATTCTCCTCGGCTTGGCATTTATGGCCCCAGACAGCTATTCATTGCTGTCCTAACATTCCCGGCCTCAAACAAGGAGCCAGAGACTTTAGGTTTCCCTCCTCCCTGGCCTCCCTCTCACCCCTTCCTAAGTTTCTTACAAGCCTCCCAGTGGACCTGGGACATCATCTACCCGGAACGACCATGTAAAGGAAGTTGCTGCCTGTGTCCCTTCCACCTTTGGAGGTTTGGGGCTGGGTCTGAGAAGAAAGTGCTAATCCCAGGCCAAGTAGGTTGGCACCCAGGCCGGGCAGGGAGGGGTTACTTCGGGAAGGTTGGCTTTAGGAGCCATGGGGGAGGGGAAAGGATGTGAGGATTAAGGGTTGGAGCCTGAGGGATGGTATTCTGGAGGGGGAGGGGTGGAGAAGGGAGATGCTGGGTGGACTGGTTGGAGGCCCTCATCGGGGACGTAGAGTGGGAGGAACAAGGGAGATAGAGGAATTGAGGACATGGAGACCTGCCAGTTAATGGTGACTTGGGGTCACTGGGCTGCTTGAACATCTGCCAGGAGGGTGTGCAGCAGGATGCTTACCTTACCCCTTGTAGCACCCCGTTCTTACCCCCCATCAGACAACTAGTTCTAGTTAGTGACATTGCCCCCTTTCCTGTCTCATTTACATATGTGTTTGATAACCCGCAGGAAGTAATTGTGGGAGAAAGAAGGGAATTGGCCTCTTTAGATCTATTAAATCACTTTATTACAGGAACCAGCTTTGAATGGCCCTCCTCAGGGTGCCAGCTTCCCCACTCTGCCATTTATCTGATCACAAAGAGATTAAAATCCCTCCTGGTCTGGAGATGGACTAGACAGCTTCCCCAACTTTGGGAGGCTTGGAATAAGAGTGAGGACCAACATTTTCTTGGCTTCATTCCTAAGGCTGCTAAGTAGGGAGGGGTTGAGAAGAACATAACACCCTCATCAGCTGGGGTTCCTTGGTGATATGGGGGAGGAAGAAACTTTCCACAATCCTTCAAGGTTCTTTTGGCTTGTCTAATCAACTAGACATTAGGCAGATTAGCAAGAGAGAACAACTAAATTTAACGTGTGTATGGCAACCCCGAATATATGAGAGTCAGAGACCCCACATGCACAAAAGGCTTAAAGGTATAAAGGGAACATGGGTGTGTAAGATGCTCTGAGCTAGGGATGAGGTAAGGTGCCTTGGGGGATTCAAAGGGTTATTGTAGGACGATAACAGCAGATGTTTAGTAGATAGAAGTTTGTCCTGCACTATAGATAGGTTACGAGAGGTTATCTCTGATAAACTCTTCCTATGGGAAAGGCCCCTAATTCAAGTTCTTATGGGTAGAAGCAGAAGTCTTCCTTGAGCCTGCAGCGTTATCTTGGAAACAATCCGCATACCAGGGAGGCACATCTTGGTGTGACTAGTTCTGAACTCCTGCAGTGATAAGCAAATCCCAGGGAAGGTTTTCCTGAGCAAATGGATCTGTGCCTCAGGGCACTTAACCTTAGGATAGAAAGCAATTGGAAATAGATGGCAGAGGAAAGCAGGAACCTTCAGGTTTGGGGAGTGGAGCCCACACCATCTGTTTCGGATGGGTTAGTTAGGAGATAATCTGGACTTCAGAGTCTTGGAATGTCCAGGGACATTCCACAGTCAAATAAGTTATCTGGAGGGATTTGAGCTGGGATTAGGCATCAAGAATTTGTTATGACCAACAGTCACGAGACAGTGACTGAGTGCACTGCCTGGGCTTGAATGAATTCTCAAGCCCTATCATAGCAGTTAGACTAGTGATTTCGGTCTCTGCACTTGAGAAATTTGAAGTATTTTTCTGGAAATTAAATGGAGAGGAATGAAGTAGATGCAGAATGATCCCTAAATAATTGCTCTGGGGGAGGAAAGTGTTCCCAAAGTGAAGGAAGGGTAAGACATTTCTCTTTAAGAGGAAAACCACCCCTTTGGCTGCTGGTGGTGGGCACCATTTTCTTTACCCTTCCCAAGTGGGCCTATTTGGTGCCTAACACTGTTTGATACCGTTCTTACCCTCCTTCTCACTTTATGCCCCCAGGTATGAATGAGTGAGAAACAAAATCCACCCTTAGCCTTTAAAAAAATAAAGCAACGATTTCTCATCAGCCGCAGGTCTTTGGATCTAGAACTCTCTGCCTGTCCCTGGGGTTAGGGGAATTTAAGAATCATAATGGCAGATGGCCAGCCCTTAAATCCAGGTTTCTGAACCACTATTGACATAATTTGAGCACGATAATTCCTCTTCATGGGTATCCTTCTGTTGTGACAACCAAAAATGTCTCCAGATATTACCAAATGTCCCTGAGAGACAAAATCACCCCCAGTTGAGAAATATGGTTACACAGGGAAAGCTGGAGCAAGAAAGAGCTAAACTGTCTCAATTTCCTGAGATTCTGAAATCTCCATGGCCATTTTAAGAGTTTTGGTTTAACTCATGTTGTTTCCTGTGTCTCAACTCCCAAACCCCCAAAATTTGAAAATGAGAACAAGGCTCCCTGCTTTCTCCCACCACTCCTCAGAACATACATAAATTGTCTTTAGAGAGAGGAAGGGAGAGAGAAAGAAACAATGATGTGAGAGAGAAACATCAGATCATTTGCCTCTCACAAGTGCCCCAACTGGGGATTGAACCCACAACCTGGTATGTGCCCTGACCAGGAATCGAACCCACTACCTTTTGGTGTATGCAATGATGATCCAACCAACTGAGCCACATCAGCCAGGACCCAAATATTTTTAAAATAGCTTTGTGGCTAAAAGTCTGTATTAGAAGGCTTGGAGGCAAAAGAAGAGCTCGGATTTGACCAAAGGACCGAGTTTTGGTTAGGAGAAAAAATGTTCCCTACTGATAAAATCTTGAAACTTGCTGAAGCCAGGTGGCCTGCTTTTCTTGAAGCTGAGTGCAACTGCAGGCAGGGGTTAGGTTAGGACCCTTGGGCTAGGGGGGAGGGTAGTATGTGTGTAAAGAGATCTTTAAAACATTTCTAGTGCCTCTGATTACTCACCGAGTGTAGTTAGTGGTGTACTTGTATTATCCCCTCCCCTAACTAATCTGTAAGCTCTTTAAAGAGAGGGACTAGCTGGTTAGTTTTCTAGTTCACAGTTGGCAGGCTGAAGGAATGACTGAAGCAGCATGGGGCTCCTGAGGAATCGGTACACAAAGAGTTTGGGGTCCTTTTCAGCAGAGGCCTTCCTCCAGAGCAGAAGACTGGAGATGGGGAGGGGATGTTCTGCATGGATTGGAAGCCATGGGTTCGGTGGTGGCCATTCATTAGTTATTTCATTTCCATCTTAATAGTATAAAGTAGATTTTTTTTTTTTAAGTAAATGAATCACTGACTTTGAAGGAAGTTGGTAGAGAAGTACCTGAGTTAGTTTGAGCATTATAGGGTCTTCTTGGGTCCTTTTCTTTCTGAGGAGACATGCTTTCTCATGATGTTCCAAATAAAGGCTGTACCAACATCCTGAGCAAAGCTTCCACTATGACAAACTTATAACTTGTATTTGGTGACACTACTTGCCCTGTAAGTGGTTTTTAGGGATTTTCCCCAGGGCAGGTATTTTCTGGAACATTACTAATCAAACTACAATGCCACCCTTCTGGAAATCCGTGTTGGTTTTTAAATTTTGGAGTGGGGTCAGGGGAGAAACTACCCTAGGCAAAACCTCTACCCCTCCTTCCTGCAGGCATGAACAGTAATTGCTTAATTACTGGGTTAAGTCTGGGAAGCCAAGGAAGGTGGGGAAAGAGGAAGAGAATTTTAAAGAATAGTACATAAGCAGTACAAACAAATTTTAAATGATCTCAGCTTGGAGTTAATTTAATTTAGATTGAAACCAAAATCCAAATAAATGGCTTTTGTGAATGGCACAGGAACGGGGTTACTAGCTTAAAACTCCAGGATCCTGAGTGGGAGAGGGGGGCAGGGAGAGGAGGAGGCACCCCAGCCTAGCAGGGAAGCACCCTGGATGGGCCCTCATGAGTTCAGCCCCCGTGAAACTTCATCTTCCTGAGGACAGAAGAGATGAACGGCCCGAAGTCTCCGGGAGGAGAAATCTAGGGGGACACATGTTCACAGGCAGTTCCTTCCTGCGGCCTCCCTCCGGCCGCCTTTGTGCCGATGGGCTGATGAGCAGCACCATCTGGTGGAGAACCCCGGGCAAGAGCTGGTGGTCCCGGCTGCTGTCTGAGCAGAGGTGATGGGGGGGTTGAGGGGGTCTAGACAGATTTCTTTCCCCATCCTCCCTAACAAATAAACTGCTTCTGGGAGAACCAATTGGCTTGTCCTAGCCCCACCAAACACTACTTTCAGAAATGAAGCTCAGGTCTGACTGAGGACACCTTAGGACTGAGTCATTAAAATTAATTTCACCTACTTTTTACTCTTTAAATGTGGCTATTAGAAAGTTTTAAAATGTCTGTGTGACTTGCATTATATTACATAGTGCTGGCTATGAATCAGGCTCGTTGCTATCAGCCCTGCTAGGCAAGGTACTTAACCCCTGTGCTTCCATGATGTCAGCTGTACAAAGGGGTCATAATAAGGTCTATCTCACAGGCTTGGTGTGAGTTACATGTGTTACAACATGTAAAGTGCTTAAAACACTGCTTAGTAAAACTTTAGTAAATATTCGTAATTTTGGATAGTAGAGAACTTAGTTTATTCCGCAAATGTGTGGGTGCGCTGCTGGGTCACCTAGGTAGTCTTCAGCTGGAATGGCCGTGGGTGTCAGGAAGGCTGGGAACCCCAGCGTTAATTCCTGTAACCAAAACCAGTATCCTGAAATCCTGACTCTGCCACTTAAGTAGAAAGGAGTGGTTAGAGCTGGCAGGGACCTCGTTATCATTAAGTCTGATCCCCTGCTTTTACAGGTGATTAAAGAACCAGCGCTTATCCAGCCTTCATAGAGCAAGATGAGGGAAACCCGGGTTCCCGTGAGCTCTTTCCTTTACATTGCCCGAGTGACCCCTAAGGTCTGGTCTCTTCCATCTCTAAACTTAAAGGCCTAAGTTGATGCTGGGATGGGGGTACTTGATGTGGGGGGAGGTTGGAGTCAGCAGTGGTGCAAGGCGAAGGGGGCAGAAGGCATGACTGACCCAAGTCATTCCCTGCCATACAAAAAAGCCTTTTGAAACTTTTCTGTCTGATTAAATGCTGTCTGACCCTAGGCGGTGGGCTGCCCTGTAGGCTGCCCATCCTCCTTCCTAAAATAAATTTGGAAAGCAAGACCTGCCTCCTCCATCACCTTTAAAATAATTTATCTGGATAAGTAACCCTAATTCAGGTTCCTGTGAAAAGGATTTGACTGAAGGCAGGCACGGGAGGGGATCAGACCCTGTTAAATTCCACCCCTGGTGGCAGGTCGAAGAGAAGGAAAGATGGCTGCTGGTGGTCACTTTGGCAGACCCAGCAAGCTTGACTAGGGAAGAAAGGTGTCTCCAGAGCCATTTCTCACTCCGTGACCATAACCCCACCGTGAAGAGGAAGGAAGGGACCAATGAATGAGGTGCATGGGGGTGGGGGGGATGTGTGGAATCTGCAGCCTCTGGAACTCCAGGAATCTGACCACCAGAACCAACCAGTGTCAACTCTTTGTTTCCTGGGACTGGACTCTATTGGGGGAGCTCCAGCCTTGCCCCTCCCCCTCCCCAAGCCTTTTCTTTCTTTTTTTTTTTTTGGAGGGGATGGAGAGAGGGGCGGGGCCCTGCTTTGTGTGTGGTTGGGGGCTGGGTGGGGGTGGTAGCAAGAATTTCTGGCTCCTTTCTGATGCATGCCCTGCGAGGCTGGTTCAGTGGGGCTGCATGCTGATTACCTAACTGATAAGAGAGGAATTCAAAGTATGTGTTTTAGGAAGGGGCAGAGTGGGGGCAGGGGGCAGGGAGCCACCCCTAGAGACCTCCGATCTAAATCTTGACCTGTTAATGGTGAGGGGCCTGCAGGATTTTTTGTTGTTTGTTGTTGTTTTTAACTATTTGAAAGTCTTAAATAGATCTCAGATCCTCCAGTGATGGAGTGGGCGACCTGAGAGGACCAGTCAATTTCATGTCCCCATTTATATTCCCCCATGTTCTCACAGTAAGCTTGTGGGGTATAGATAAAGAGAGTTGTCCTCAGCAAATTGGAGCTCAGAGAGGGAATAGTTTTCTGGGGTCCACTGCTAGTTAATAATAAGAACCAGAGTTAAAATTCCCAGTCTCTTGACACTTGGTTCTCACTGTTACCCTACCCTGACCCAGTTTGAAGAGGTTTATAATTGCCACTCAGTGGAGACTTATGTGTTAATTACTTTTCATGCATAAAACCTCACAGGACCACCATAAAATTAGTATTTACTTCCATTTTGTGGATTAGAAAGGAGGGAACAGACCCTCAGACTCCAGACTTGTTCTTAATCACTTATCTGCTGAATCACAGCTAGACCTGGCAGTGTCCAGCCTAGGAGCCCACTAGGTAAATGGGAGAAGCGTATGTTGCCTGGGTCAAGAATGCTCTCTGTTCAACGCCTCCAGTACTTCCTGACTCACTGTCTTGTCCCAGCTCAATAAGAGACCAGTCAAATCTAACTTCAAACTCAGGGTGGTTACTGTGTAACAGGGAAGGGAAAGGGGGCTTGCACCTTTCTGCAGTGGAGCCTGAGGTAAATGCCTTGCTGGTAGCCCACATCTCTGAAGGATCTGTGGCCTAGAGGTGAACGGTTGACCAGGGTCACTGTCAGATATTGGCAGAACCAGCATTTCATGAACCAGGAAGTGTCTGGGACCTGAGCCTGTGCTCTTAACCAATTACCTCAATGGAAGTTTTGTCTTAAACAATACCGTGTAGATTAAAACAAAAATGTGATTGAGGAACTGGGGATCCCACCTGGCTAAAGAGCATGATTCACCTAAGACCCAGTTGAGTCCACCCTCCCACCACCAGCAGCAGCATAAAATACTCATGCTACTTAATCATGTTCCCCGAAGCCCCAGGATGAGGTGCACAGTGATCCCTTTTGCATCTCTGAACCTTGTTTTCTATGATGATTACACCTAGTTGACATTTGTCGATGTAAATGGAGGAAGCCGTAATGAAGTCTATTCTGGGTAGGGTCTGGGAGGGACTGTCACTTCCAGTGCTGTGGTGGTGTAAGCAGTAAGTGGCTGAGCTTCGAATCAGGAACGCTGGGTTCTTCTGACAGTGGGCTTTGCTGCCCTAGCTGTGAATAACTCCTGCTTTTTTGAAGGCTGCAAGGCTGTTCTTTGCAAGTGTTAATATTTTTAAATTTTGGTACAAACATGAAGTATTTTAATGGGATTGCTCCATACACTATTCATAATCATTTTTTCTTTAAAAATATTTGATCTGTTTTCCAAGTCAAGTGATTAAAATTCTACTTTGTTCATTAATGCAAAAATCTTTAAGGCATTATTTAGGTGCAAAATGCAGCAGTGAACAAAACAGGGACTTGGCATTTTTTTAAATGGCTGCATGGTTGATTTTTTTTTTTTTTAAACCAGTGAGATTGTCCTGCAAATTACCTAGTTATATTATGTTCTGTGGTTCTTTTTTCTTTCTGATTTATAGTAGCTTTTTGTAGTTTTATCAGTCTAATTATTTGTCTTGATTTTATAGTTTTGATCTTTTTGTTTTTAGCATTTAGATATTTAAGTTCTGGAATGTATTTTGCATGCATATGATACAAAGTGTAGAATTCTGGCTTCATTTCCAAATAGAGAGCTAATGTTTTGAACAATATTGAATGGTTTTTCTCACCTGTTGATTTCCCCATGTATGCTTGGTTCTCCTAGTGAACTTTCCTTTATAATCTTCTGATGTATTTGCTTGGGTCATTTACTGTCTTTTTCCTTCAACTTTCAGTAACATTATTTGATATCATTTCAAACTTGGAAAGAAGTTCTAAAAATTGGTACTGAAAACTTCCATATAACTTTATCTTACGCTTTTATACTTGTTGGTTTCTTAAATGCTATGTTTGAATTGTTTCCATCTATTTTACTTAGAACTTTAAATGAGAGTAGCTGTAAAAAACGTAATAGCATCTGTTCATATAACAACTGTTCTTTGTTAATGTAGATTTCTTGTTTTGAACTGTGACTCTTTTTCTTTACTGATAAAATGGGAGTGCTATCATACTTGAGCTTCCTGCATTACAAGAATTACATATATGTGGGCTTATTGTTGGGGGGGTTGGTGTAATGATGGAGACTAACATTAAAATCTACCGTGTTTCCCCTCCCCAGAGTAAGCTGCACATGGAGGGCTTCCGGAGCCTGAAGGAGGGTGAGGCGGTGGAGTTCACCTTTAAGAAGTCTGCCAAGGGCCTGGAGTCCATCCGAGTCACCGGCCCTGGTGGGGTGTTCTGTATTGGGAGTGAGAGGCGGCCAAAGGGGAAGAACATGCAGAAGCGCAGATCAAAGGGAGACAGGTATGGATTGGAAAGTGGCTTGTGTGGATTGGTAGGGACATGTTGAGGATTGGAAGGGACATGCTGAGGATTGGAAGAGCTCTCTTGATCTTGTCTCATTTCTTGGACCAAGTTGCCAAAGATAAAATGAAGCCTCTGGTCCCCGGCAACATCTGGATGGTTGGAGTACCTGCAATAGATGTGAGAGACGAGGAGAGGGCAGTAGGTGTGGAGGGCACTTGACAAGTAATTTTGCTCTGTGAGCTCTAGCCTCAGTTGCTAAGTGGGAATAGTGATAGTAATCTCACATGATTATTTTAGAACTGAAAGGGACTGGATGTGAAAGAGTAATTTGTGGGGAGACATTGGTGTATCTGTACTTGTTGCTCCTTCACTAGGTCTCCAAGAGGCTGGTTTCGTTCATCTTAGCTCTGTCCTGGAACAGAGCAACATATAGTCTGACTCCTTCAATTTCTTCTATATTTTTAATCTATGACGGGCACAGTTTTTTTAAGGGTATGGTAGAATCTTACCTATCCCCCCCAAATTGCAGTGTTCAGTTGGGGTCTGTGGTTTCTATTCTTGGTATTTCAGTCTTTTCAAGGTGACCTGAATCTGAAGATCATCTAGACAATTACAGGTTTGGAAAGTACTTCAAGATATCCAGTCATATTTCTCCTTTTATAAGTGGAGAAATTGGTCTCTAGGAAGGGAAAAGCCCAAGTGTCCTCACTCAGAGAAAGGCTTCTGATCTCTTCTCACTCCTTTCTCAACTTTACCATCCTGCTTTGTACCAGGTGCTACAACTGTGGAGGTCTAGACCATCATGCCAAGGAATGCAAGCTGCCACCCCAGCCCAAGAAGTGCCACTTCTGCCAGAGCATCAGCCATATGGTGGCCTCATGTCCACTGAAGGCCCAGCAGGCCCCCAGCTCACAGGGAAAGCCAGCCTACTTTCGGGATGAAGAAGAAGAGATCCATAGCCCTGCCCTGCTCCCAGATGCTCAGAATTGAGCCACAGTGGGTGGGGGGGGCTACGCTTTTGTGATCAGGGAGTTTCAAGGAGCAGGCATCAATCGGCAGAATGGAGAAAGTGGGGACAGGGTGGGTAGGGGCAGCTGGCACTGCCATGTATCTCTGGCTGGACTCCACAGCATCACCCCCTCTTCCCTCTTGGCAGGGGGGGAGGTGGGAGGCAAAGGAACTCCACACTATCCAAATCCATGTGAGGGCTTTATTTGAGTCTCCACCCTCAGGATCTCCAGCTTTTGAAAGTGGCCTGGATAGGGAAACTGTTTTCCTTTTAAAGAAGGATATGTAATAATAATATTTCCCCTGCCAGAGTGAAAAAATTAGGATGAGACCAGATTGATGGACCCAGCCTACAAACGACTATGTTCTGTGGGAGGGAATCTCAGGGGTACGGCAGGGTTTTTCCACATCTTGTGTCCTCATAACCCACTCTTGGGATAGGGTGCTGAGAATTGTCCCAAGCAATGAGTTGTGAGGCTAGGCAAAAGGGATGGTGGGGAACAGCTGCAGACCTGCTGCTCCTAAGCTCACTCCCACCCCATTTCTGGACCAATACAATTTTATTTATTTGGTCCCTTGGAAAACTGCACCTTGGGTCCCACTTTCTCCAGGATGCCAACTGCACTAGCTGTGTGCGAATGACGTATCTTGTGCATTTTAACTTTTTTTTTTTCTTAATATAAATATTCTGGTTTTGTATTTTTGTGTATTTTAATCTAAGGCCCTCATTCCTGCACTGTGTTCTCAGGTACATGAGCAATCTCAGGGATAAGTGGGCAGCAGCTCCAGGTCTGCACAGCAGGAATACTTTTTGTTATCACCAGGGAGAACTATTTGGAGTGTATTGTCTATTGAACTACCTCATTTTTGCCAATTAGAGCTGACTTTTCTGCCATAGTGTCCTCTTAAACCCCCTCCGCCTTCAATATTTTGTGGAAGACTAGGTTTTAACGGGGTGGCCCCATTACTTGATCTCCTTCTACTGGAAGATTGGAAATTGGTCTGAACAGGAGTCGGTGGTTGGTGCAGAGATTAGGAGGCTGGGCTAGGTGGAAGGTGCAGAGGGGAAGCCAAGATTAGGTGCAGGTTGCCTACATATGTGTAACCAAGGATTCCTGTTCCAGACCTGTAATCCCAGGGTTTGGGACTCACATTACATACCAGATCGATCCATCCCTCACTGGATTGAGCTAGGCCTACCATGCACAAGGTATATGTGCGTGTGTGTGTGTGTGTGTTTGTAAAAAATATGAATTGGTAAAGATAGCTTTTAAGATCAATACCTCTCTACCCATCTTGAGCTGTCCAGGGATGGATATATGAAGCAATGACTAAATTCCTTAACCTTTAAAAATTCTTTGCTTTTCCTCCTTGGCTTCCAGAGAGACCATAAGCGATGGCTTCTTTGTAGTACCCAGAGCCAGTGTCCTGCCCTGCTGAAGCAGTGATAAGTGTCATAGTAGCTGAAGGAGAAAAGCGGGTTTCGTTTACATGCTGTGAGATCACCAAAAACCTACCTCACTGTTGAAACGGGGCAAATGCAATAGAATGCATTGGGTGATGTGTGTCTAATCCTGGGTTCTTGTCTCCCCCAGTTGCTGCCCCCTCTAGTTATTGTATTTGTCTGGGCTTTGTAGGACTTCACAGTAGCTGAATTGGTGATTGCTAGGTGGCCTAGTTCGTGTAAATGTGTTGGTCTTTCTCCATGTTCTTTTGGGCTTTTATTGTTTACAAACTTCTTTTTGTATTGAGAAAAATAGCCAAAGCATCTTTGACAAAAGGTTCTGCACCAGGCAAAAAGGATCTGAAACATAAGCTTGGGGACCCCTCTTGAAATGGGGGATCTTGAACCACCCTTTCTTTTGTTTCCTCTTCCCCTATTTCGTATTTTGGACCAGATCTTCTGTCCTATAAACTTGACTCCTACCCTATCTCCTCTTCTATCTCACCCCAGAAAAGCCCCTATACCCACACACATACACATTTAATGTGTGGGGTGTCACCCCATCTCTTAATTTGCAAAAATCCTGAAGAAGCTAAGAATACTCCATCCCTTCCCAATATCCTGAGTCAAGACCATTCCTTGATATGCGATTCATGCCAAACACTTAGATTGCTATATTTTAATCTCTAATCCTAGGGTAGAGAGAAGAAATGAGGGGGGACTTTCATTTTGAAAGTGGGGTTGGGAGATCAAGAAAGGGAAGATGAATGTATATTCAAGTCACTCAGGAACTTTTATGCAGGTGCAAAAAGCTTATGTCAAAGTAGCCACAACATTGTTTAATAGGAGACGGACGAATGTAACTCCCTGTTTACTGCTAGAAACCAAAGCTTTGTGTGAAATCTTGAATTTATGGGGCGGGAGGGAGGGAGGGTAGGAAAGCATGTACCTGTCCTTTCCCTGATTCCCTCTCTTCATCTCTGAACCGCAGGAGACAGAGCCCCCTTGGGTGACCTCCATCACTGGGGACTGTTTATTTGATGGTTAATTTTGCTGTGCCGGGTACTTCCACTTGCTGTCATTTTGTAAAACACATGCTGACTTTTTCCCTTCCCCTCTTTTCCCTGGGAAAATAAAATGAATGAATAAAGACTTATTCATACTGAAACTGTCATCTTGTTAGATATTTAGGGTGCTCTTCTCCCATAGTTCTCAGCTCCTTGGATTGGGACTCAGAAGTCACAGAAGAATCATTACCCTTTCTGTTCAGCCATTTTGTTAGGACTGAATCTTGAAAGTTCAGTCCTCTTAGCACCTCATTACAGTGGATTTTTGTTTCTAGTTGAGCCTCTTGCCCTTTCCTTGGAAGCTGCCACATTCAAGAGGGGATTAGGAGCATGGCATGCATAAGAATGGGGTTGCCTGTGCCACTGGCTGGGATGAAAGGATGGGGCCATGGCTTGGGGCATGAGATCCTAATAATACTTTGTCCCCAGCTCTTCAAATCCCTTTACAAATCTTAATTAATTAACCCCCTGCAGCACCCCAGGGAGGCAAATATGTGGAACTGGGGAAATTGAGGCCATAGGCGATACACTGACTAGCTATAAACACGTTAACATTTTACTTAAGCCCAAGTTTGTTAGCCCACTAATGAACATTGCTTTTTAAAACATCTAGCTCCCCCTAAGGGAAGGAGAATTTAAAAGGAACAAAACGTTTGCTTGGAGGTATACCATCTATTACCGAAAGTGCACAGAAACATTAGGACAAGGGTAAGAAGTTTCATACATCCACTCCAGGGACTTTGTGCCTAAAGTCTTAAAGCTGACGGTGGAAGCCAGCTAGGCTGAAGTGTGCTTCCTAGATGCAAAGCAGGAAGGAAGGAAAATATGATTATTCATGGGTGGGTTTCTCATCTCCAGGACTTTGAAAATGCCTGGTAAAAGGAACTTGCATCAGAAAGGGTGGAGGACACACAGTGAATTGAGGGGGTTACTAGTGCAATATCCCTTGCCCTGATTCCTTGGTGTGAGAAACTAAGAAGTTCCTTGAAAATTATAAAGGTTTCTTTTTGCTGCTTTTATGATTTTGAGAGAATTGAACTCCAAATTCCTTTGTCAGTGCCTCAAATTCCTGCAATAGTTTTCCGGAAAGGCTTGGTACTGAGAGAATGCCCTAGATGTTTCTATCAGAGTTAACTGATGGCCTTTCTATCATTTAATATTAGAAGTCCTTAGAGCAGAGCTCTTTCTGGCTTCAAAACTTTTCCTTTGGGTAGGTCCTGAGAATCTGCAAATCCTGAAATCCGAGTGCTTTAAATCAGCACAAATGTATTGGTATTAAGTGCGTCTGTGTGAAGGACGAGGGCTGGAAACTTCCCAAACAATTAAATCCCCTAAGACCTGTACAGGGGCTGTAAAGCTCCGTCCCGCGGCCTTCGGGCGAGCAGGAAGCTGCTTTACAACCATTTCTCGGCCACCAGCAGCTGAGAAGCCCTTCCATTTCTGTCGTGGCGGACCCCGAATTCCTGCCTTGCAGGGTAGCCCACTTGAGGCCTCCCAATCGGGGTCTAACAAGCTCTCCGCGCCCCCAGGAGGCCGCGACCCCGCCTTCCCCAGCGCGGGGCCGCCCACCCCGTCAGTCACGTGAGCGCGCTTTCTTCCCCGCCTCCGGGAGCGCGAATTGCTGCGCTGCACGCCGGTGCCGCTCCTCCTCCGTGCTCGCAGGCGCCCGGCGGGGCCACGCCCATCAAGGGGCGGGGCGTGTCCCTGCGCGCCACGATGACGTAATCGCCCAGCGCCACGTCGTGAGGAAGTGTTGGTCCCAAAGAGCTGTTGGAAGGCGCCGGGCGGAGCCGAGCAGATTCTGTGTTCTAGCGGTTAACCAGAGGAGAGAGGTGACTGGACGGGGAGGCAGCCATGGGAATGACAGAGGGAACAGTGGAAAAGATACGTGAGGGGATAAAAATCGGGAAACCACTGAGGTGGGAAGTAACAAGGGTGACAGCTGAAGGGGTTAGTAACTGGGAGCGCAGAGAATGGGACATGGCCTGGGGGAAGATGGAGAAGGAAGACGCAGGAAAGGACCAGGACCGGTGTGTAGGCACTGTGATATGGCAGGCAGCAGACTTAGAGGTTCTGAAAAAGCCAGTGCAGATACCGAGGAAAACGGATGGGAGCAAGATGTCCACCAAGCTAGGGAGCCAGGGAAAGGCCTCAGCCCCAAAGGTCCCGTTGGCTTACTTACAAACTCTGGGTGGTGAAAGATTGGAGGTATAGACCAGTCTCTTTGGGTTCTAATGCTGGCTGCACTCCACTGCCCTGGCTAATCCCTACAAGTCAGCCATAGCTGTTTGCAAGCTTTGGTGGCTTCTGATTCTCTTTCTTGTTTATTCAAGGTTACTTAGCTGATATCTTCTTATTCAGGGCTTCTGCTTGGGCAAGAACTATGTCATGGATCAAGGAAGGAAAGTTGTCACTGTGGGAGCGGTTCTGTGCCAACATCATAAAGGTGAGCCCACAGCAGCCTTTTAAAGTCACGCAGCTTCCTCTTCCCAACACATGACTACAGTGGTTGCCTGAAGAGATATTTCCATATGTTCGCCTGCCTGAGTAACCTTGGCATTTGTGTGTTAGTGTATTGTGTAAGTGGGTAAAAGGCTTTTTGACTCATAAATTCATTGCTACCCACTACTTGACAATCTGTGGCTGAAAAACAAATCCAAGCTAATTTAACCTTAGTTTAAATCCCCACTTTGCCTCTTAGCTGTGTGACTTGTGCAAGTCACTTGACCTCTCTGAACCTCAGTTTTTTCACGTGTAAAATGAAGCTAATACTATATACTTTATAGATTTGGATGATAAAAAGACTAAGGCGAGGTATAATAGAATAGTGGTTGGCATGTAGTAAGTGCATAATAAACATATGAATAAAAATAAATAGCCTTGGCCAGTGTGGCTCAGTTGGAGCGTTTTCCCTAGAAGTTTGCAGATTTGATTCCTGGTCAGGGCACATACCTAGGTTTTGGGATCATTCCCTACCCCGCTCCTGTTTTTAAAAATAAAAAATCAGTAAAAATAAGTAAATTGCTTAATGCCCAATTCCCTTCCTGGGGGCTTTTATCATCTAGCTCAAGCCTATCAGTTTAGGGTGTAAGGTCTCCCTTTATCTTTGAAGAGTATGTGATGTGTTCATCATTTGTCTTCTTACTTCACAGGCAGGCCCAATACCCAAACACGTTGCATTTATAATGGATGGGAACCGTCGCTATGCCAAGAAGTGCCAAGTGGAGCGTCAGGAGGGCCACTTACAGGGCTTCAACAAGCTGGCTGAGGTGGGTGTGAGTGGCAGAACCCAAGGTGAACAGTCTGTGGAAAATTGGATTATAGCTAGAAAATCTGAGTTTGCTGTGGTTTGAGTGTTTTTTTCTATTCATTCATTCATTTAAAATATGTTTTATTGACTTTAGAGAGAGAGGAAGGGAGAGGGATAGGGAGATAGAAACATTGATGAGAGAAAAACATCAGTCCTCTGCCTCCTGCATGCCCCCTACTGGGAAATGAACCTGAAACCTGGGCATGTGCCCTGACCAGGAATCAAACTTGTGATCTCTTGGTTCCTGGGTCGACGCTCAACCACTGAGCAACCCTGGCTGGGCTATTTACTTTTTTGAGAGTTTTTTATAGCTGTTTGTTTTATTGCTTGCTTGCTAGCTATAGGTCCTATATCAACATTAACAAAAAATGAAATCATCCAGTAACTTATCACAAAATAGAAATATGAACAAAATTGCCTCTTCTTAACCACCTTCAACCAATCAACAGTTTATTTTTTTCTGTGCCTCATCCGAGTCTGTGTAACTCGTTCTAACATGACTTAACATTTATAAAATTACATCTGTAGCTTCAATAACCTTGTTTTTACTTAACACTTTGGCAAGTATTTTTCTAGGTTGATTATATAGAGTTTCTAACTACATGTTTTAATGGCTGTAGAGCATTTTATCATAAAGATCTGACAATTTGTATAGCTGCTCCACTATTATTGGACATTATATTATAAATAGTACTATTTTAGAATAAATTCTAAGAAGTAGCATTTCTGGAGCAAAGGACTCAAAAATTGAAGCTGTTGTTATTGGCATCTTGTTTTCTTTTTTTAAGTGAAAGAGAGTTTATTAGTGAAGCACTGAGACAGAGAGAGGCAATTCCACAGGCAAAGCAGACTATTGGCATCTATTTTGACTGAGGTTAGTGGTGGATTCCAACCAAGGTGTACCAGCGAAGACCCTGTAAGATCTGTAGCTTGAGCCTATTCAAGTGTCAGGTTCTCACTGGTAATTTTCTTAAGGTGACAGTGAATTGGTTTGTGTGCATATCTAAGAAGGGATTAGTGTTAAGATAGGGAACCTAGAGGTTAAAGGTGGGAGGTAGAAGACATTCAAACAGAACTGAAGAAAAGAAGCTGAAGAGCTATCACTATACATTAGTTTTGGTCATTCTAGAACTTCATATAATAGTTTCATTGTGGACCTTTTTTTTTTTTTTTTTAAATATATCTTTATTGATTTCAGAGAGAGGAAAGGAGAGGGAGAGAGAGAGAGAGAGAGAGAGAAACATCAAAGATGAGAGAGTCATTGATCGGCTGCCTCCTGCACGCCCTCCACTGGGGATTGAGCTGGCAACCCAGGCATGTGCCCTTACCAGGAATCGAACCCCGATTGCCTGGATCCTAGGTAGACGCTCAACCGCTGAGCCACTCCCAGCCGGGCTCATTGTGGACTTTTGACACATTTCTTCAACTCTCTGAGCCTCAGTTTTATCATCTATAAAGTAGGTATGAAAACAATAATGCCAATCTCAAGCGGTTGTTTGAAGAATCAGTTGAAGTAGCATATGTGAAAACGTTTTGCGGACTCAAATGCTGCACAGCTGTGCAATTGTTGCTTTTTTTCTTATAACCAATTAGCCTCTGTTTACCAGAATAATGAAGTTATGGTGTTAGTAATACCTTGTTTTTTAAAATTTATTATTAATATGTTTTTTATTGATTATTAGAGAGAGGAAGGGGAGAGAGGAAGGGAGAGAGAGGAGAAGAGATAGAAACATAGATGAGGGATACATTGATTGGCTGCCTCCTGCGCACACCATACTGGGAATCAGGCCTGCAACCTGGGCATGTGCCCTGACTGGGAATTGAACCAGTGACCTCTTGGTGCATGGGACGACGCTCAACTAACTGAGCCACACCGGCCAGGGCACCTTGTGTTTTTATATTGTTCTTTAGCCACCTTGTGAGGGATGAATTGTGATCTCTTTTTACAGATAAGAAGACTTAGGCCCCAAGAGGTTAAATGATTTGCCTACGGTCACATAACAAGTGCATGATGGAGCCAAGGACTAGAACTAGTTTTTCATTCTCTCAGTGAAAACTTCTTTCCAGTGGACCACAGTGGCATCAGCTTAGTGCTACTCATTAAGTTCACATTTTCATTTTCTCAGGTGGTGGCTTTCTGCATATTTGGTTCATTATTCTGACAGAAGCACTGAGTCAGGGCCGAAGCATCCCTTATTTCCCTTCCCACTCTTTCTTGCACCCTAGCTCCTTGTCTTCTCCCTTCTCAGACTCTGCACTGGTGTTTGAACCTGGGCATCCGAGAGGTGACGGTGTACGCGTTCAGCATTGAGAACTTCAAACGTTCCAAGAGTGAAGTAGCCGGGCTAATGGATATGGCCCGGCAGAAGTTCGGCCGTTTGCTGGAAGAACAGTAAGATGCTATCAACGGGGAGAGCATATTCTTACAGGACCTCCAGCCTAACCTAACCCTCAACTCTCTTATCTGAGGCTTATTTAAGGAACTTTGCACCCTTTTCGTGTTAGATCTCTACAGTGGCAAATATGGCAAGCTAGTTTTTCCTTTTGTTTTTTTCAAAGGGGGCATTTATTTGAGGATATAGAGGTATTTCACAGAATTCAAGGACAAGTACAACCAGTCTCAAGCAAAACTTTAAACCAGGATTGATAGCCATTAGGTAGAGCCTCTTTGTATATTTCCTTCTTTTATGGACCTGCTTTCCCTGCTTAACAAGACAGCCCAGAATGAACTAAATCTTTTCATTGGCCCACCTTAGATCAAATTTCTACCCCAGGACCAGTAAGCTGTGGCCAGGAGAGTAGAGTGAGAGAAACACTGAAAAAGGCATTTTCTGCTGTGCAGTCATCCCTAAAAAGTTACTATATTCTCTTGGAACGCATGGGATGATGCATGAGGCCTTTATGGGGAAGTGTCAGTACCACTTTTAGCTGTCATTAAGTTTAAGCTTAACTTAGGGAGTAGAGCCAGAAAGGGACACAGAAGAGAGATGGAGTTTTTTTGCTTTAAAGTATGGAAGCCTTTCCAGCCAGACTGCCCAAAAGTCTTCATTACAATCCTTCCTCTGCCCAGCTCCTTTGCATACCAGGACAATGAGAGAGCAGCTAGAGCTCCAGTGGAGCTGGGCCTAGAACACTTCCGTCTTGTCTGTCCCTGTGTCAGTTAATGTGGTTGAGTGTCAACCAATGCAACCAGATCACTGGTTCGATTCCTAGTCAGGGCACATGCCCGGGTTGGGGGCTCGATTTCCAGTGAGGGGCATGCAGGTGGCAGTCAATCGATGTTTCTGTCATTGATATTTCTATCTCTCCTCTCCCTTTCTCTCTAAATCAATAAAAACATATATTTTTTTTAAATGGTGAGACTCTGGGCCACAGATGTTCTCCCTGGTTCTCAGCAGAGTCCCTGTGGCTCAGAGTTCACACCCAAGTGGCTGGGGATGGAGGCATGAGTGCATATTCCATGTGTCCAAATTCTTCTGTACTTTACATTAATCTTACCTTTTTTTTTTTTAATATGTCTTTATTGATTTCAGAGAGAGGAGGGGAGAGAGAGAGATAGAAACATCAATGATGAGAGAGTCATTGATAGGCTGCCTCCTGCATGTCCACCCCTGAGAATTGAGCCCGCAACCTAGGCATGTGCCCTGACTGGTAATTGAACCTCGATCTCCTGGATCATAGGTTAATGCTCAACTGCTCAGCCACACCAGCCAGGCTCCTTTTTTTTTTTTTTTTAAGATTTTTTTCATTGATTTTTAAAGAGAGAAGAAGTGGGGAGAGGGAGAGAGACATCGATATGAGAGTGAAACAGTGATCAGCTGCCTCCTGCACACCTTTGACCGAGGATTGAGCCACAATCTGAGCATATGTCCTGACCTAGAATCAAACCTGCAATCCTTGGATGTACTGGATGACACCCAACCAACTGAGCCACACCAACCAGGGCTAGCCTTACCTTTTTAAAATAGTTATAGTTTGTGCCAGGCCCTGAACCTAACATGTATTCTCATTTAATATTCACATTATCCTGTGAGAAAGAGATCATCCCAATTGTAGAGAGGAAGAAAGTAAAAACTGGAGAAGTTTAGGTGTGTATCCTGAGTCACACAGCTATTAGACAGGCAGAGCCAATCAGACAGGGTCTTTTTGACTCCAGCTCTGAGCTGTTGCCTACCACTCTGTACTTTGAGAGTCAGGAGGCAATCTTTCAGTTCCTGAAAGATCAAAATGCATGGCAGTAGACATGCTACTGAGATTGCTCTAATCAGTGAGTAGTGAAAGAAACAGTCTCTGGTTATGAAGTCCTGGACAGAGCAAGAAGAAATCCTAGTGGTGGTTTTCCAACGTGCCATAGAACCTGAGTTCTAGGAGTGGGTATGCAAAGAACCCAGAGGGAATGAGGTATAGGGTGCTGGTTTGCTTCCGTTTATGATTTGATTTTAAGAAAGTATTTTGGCTAAAAAGGTTGGAAAATCACTGACCTAGTTCAGTTTCATCAGTTGGAAAGCTAAACCCTAGTGAAGAGAAGAGAAAGGCTTGCCTATGGTTACACAGCAAGCTAGTGGCAGAGTCAGATTGGCAACCCAGGTCTCCAGGCTCCTCACCAGGGCTTTTCAATAACCTCTACTTTATTATTTTCTTTTTTTAACTACTCACCTGAGGACATGCTTAGAGGAAGACAGAGAGAGACAGACATTGATGTGAGAGAAACATCGATTGGTTGCCTTCTGTGCGTGCTCCGACTGGGGATCGAACCCGCAACCCAGGTATGTGCCCTGAGCAGGAATCGAACTGGCAGCCTTTCCGTGCACAGGATGATGCTCAGCTGCCACTCCGGCCAGGCTGCAGTAATCTCCTTTACAGACCCCACTCAAGTCATGCACCTGATGCCTGAGAATAAGCATATGCATGTGCTTTTCCTCACTGAACACAGCCAGTGCTGAGAGTATGGCAGGGCTGGTTACCCCAGTTTACAGGGTGAGGGAAACAGGCTCAGAGAGGCTAAGTGGTTATGCAAGGTCAGCTAGTAAGTTCTGGCACTAGGACTTGAATCTAGATATTTTTATTCACATTTTCCCTTGATTTGTGTATACATTTGTAGCTCCAGTGTGTTCTCAGAAATAGGTGGTTTGATCTTGTTTCACCCTTGAAGAAATGTGGTTGGATCAGGGTTCTCCAGGACCTGCCAGGTATCACCGCTCTGCAGTATAGTTCTGGTTATTAAGCTCCCGTTTTCCAAACATTAGTCATTCAGTTTCTCCATAGCCTCCCCAGGTAGAGAAGCTGGTTGGGTGACAGTGAATTTGTGCTCACTGTCTTATGGGAGTTGCTGTATAGAGGCAGTGTAATGTCATAATTAGGAAGACAGGCTCTGGAACCAGGTTCCCTAGGTTCAAATTCTGGCTTTTCATTCACCAGCTTCTGATTTTGAGCAAATCACCCAACCTCCCTGTGCCTCAGTTTCCTCATCTGTAAAAGGTGAATGACGATACCTGCCTCCAAGGTTGGTGTAAGGATGGGACATGTTGATGCGTAAAAAACCATTAGACCATTGTCTGGCACTTAGTAAACATATGATTACTTTTAGATGTTGCTATTATCATATTTTGCCAGAAGATACAAAAGTAACTAATAATACAGCTCCTGCCCCTGAGGAGTTATTCACTTGTCAAAATGGGACAAACATAGCCCTGGCCAGTGTGGCTCAGTGGTTAGAGCATCGCCCTGTGCACCGAAGGGTTGTGGGTTTGATTCCCTGTCAAAGGGCACATACCTGGGTTGCAGATTGATCCCTGGCCCTAGTCGATGCTCATACTGGAGGAAACCAATTGATGTGTCTCTCTCACATAGATGTTTCTCTCTCTCTCTCTCCTTTCCTTTCCCCCTCCCTCCCTCCACTCCACTCTTTCTAAAAATCAATGGAAAAAATATCCTCGGGTGAGGATTAACAAAAACAACAAACAAACAAAAAAGAGGGACAAACATAGCACAGAATATGTAAAATGCAAGCTCATGTGTGGTAAAGAGTTTGGATTTTCAAATCAGACAAACCTGGGTTTCAATCTTGACGCAACACTTGATGTCTATATGATCTTTGGTAATCCCTGTCTGAGAATCCTATTTGAGCCTCAGTTTCCCTTTTTAGAATGGGGAATGTGGTGAACTCTTTCAGACTCATTGAGGGGATGCAGTGCAATAATACGTGTAGAACAGTGCCTGCCCCACAGGAAAGCACTCAAAAACTGGTAATTGAGTATCATCTAAGCACCAGGCTCTCTCTAGCTCAGCAGGTGCTGTGTCCCAACTCTGCCTCCTTTTCCCCAATCAGGGAGAAACTGCAGAAGCATGGGGTATGTATCCGGGTCCTAGGTGATCTGCATCTGTTGCCCTTGGATCTGCAGGAGCTGATTGCACAAGCTGTGCAGGCCACCAAGAACTACAACCAGTAAGTTTTCAGATTTCCCCTTGGGAACCTGAATCAGTCTTTGACTCCCTCTACTGAAAGACGTCCTTGGTCTGCTTTTGGAACAGAGGCAATGAGGGGGTGGTTTAGGATGCCTAGAGACCTCCTCCATCTGCAGTACCATGATGTATGTATACCCAACTTGTACAGTTTCCCATCTTCTTTCTCCTCCATTTCATGTGCCTCACCACCCCACCAAGGGATGGGGTGGAGTGCAGCAAGCCTTATCCCTGTCTCTGAAGACAGTTCCTTCAAGAAATTCTTTTTCTGTCCCACTCCTATAATCACGGATAGAATGACCTTGGGAGGTGGTGCAGATGCAGAGGGA
Organism: Miniopterus natalensis; assembly: GCF_054644295.1. Taxonomy (NCBI): domain Eukaryota; kingdom Metazoa; phylum Chordata; class Mammalia; order Chiroptera; family Miniopteridae; genus Miniopterus; species Miniopterus natalensis. The sequence goes on from NC_142089.1 coordinate 14,465,955, forward strand.
AACAGAGTTCAATCATCCAAACTTCATTTGTGTGGCTTTGGAATATAGGGTATGTTTGGCTGTGGATTTGTTTTGCATCAAATTTCCTTTCTGATCTCCTTTGTGCTAATATCACAGTGGATTCCCTTCCTCTAAAAGCTGGTTGGTAGTAGAAGGGAGAGGGTTAGAAGGGTAATAAGGGTCATTTAGTACTTGTCTTATTACAAAACTAGTGACATGTTTTTTCTAAGAAAACTTGGAAAACAAAAAATTCATGGTCTTGGGGGTGGGGGTGGAGGGTATAGGGATAAATGGTGACGGAAGGAGACTTGTGATAAACACACAATACAGTGTACAGATGATATGTTGTGGAATTGTGTACCTGAAACCTGTATAATTTTGTTAACTAGTGTCACCCCAATAAATTTAAGTAAAAAATTCATAACCTGACCTTTCAGAGGTGTCCATGGTTAACATTTATGTGTTTTCTTCCAGGGAAGGGGTACTCTGGAATCAGTGGTTCCAGTCCTTAGTCCCTGCCCTCCTTTGGTCAATTATTCTGTTCTTCCTCCTCAGGTGTTTCCTGAACGTCTGCTTTGCATACACGTCCCGTCACGAGATCAGCAATGCTGTGAGAGAGATGGCCTGGGGAGTGGAGCAGGGTCTGTTGGATCCCAGGTATCCCTAGTTGTGTAGTATGCTAACTGATAGGGAAACCAGGTATGCACCTAACCGTGAAATCCCTTCTAAGCCGTGTTCTTGGGCCAGAAGTCAAATCGGGTATGCATGTAGAAAGGTTGATGGGGGCCCCTCATACTTAAGAGCTTAGAATTGGCTTATTATAGCCTGCTTCAGAATTTCTCTGTGTTCACTACACACCAAGAAGCCCCAGAAAAATGGCATAACAGGTAGAATTCTGTGGTATTCAATGAAAAATGATACCTTCCTGACCCTTTGGCAGTGTTTTTCATGAATGTTTTTCAGGAATGCAGTTTGTTGGAGGAATAGTACCTTAGGTCTCTCATGTTACAGTTTTGTTTTGTTTTTTGTGTGTGTTTTTTTAAATATATCTTTATTGACTTCAGAGAGAGGAAGGGAGAGGGAGAGAGAGAAAGAAACATCAGTGATGAGAGAGTCATTGATCGGCTGCCTCCCGCACGCCCCTGACTGGGGATCAAGCCGGCAACCTGGGCATGTGCCCTGACCTGGAATCCAACCCCGATTGCCTGGACCCTGGGTTGATGCTCAACTGCTTAGCCACGCCCAGCCGGGCTCATGTTACAGTTTTATGCAAGATTCAGATATTTTTCAAAACGAAAATTGTTTATCATTAGCAACATAATGGAATCCTAATTATTAGAGCTGGGAGAGACTTTAGAAGCCACCTGGCTACTTAGTCCCTCTCATGTTATTAAACTAATAAGAGCAATAGTAAAGTAATGGTAGCAAAAAATCACCCAGGCAATCTGTTATGTTTTGTATTTTATTAAGTCATTAATCTCAAGTGTTAGAGATTTGAGTCTTTTCTCCATTTAATAGATGAGAAAACTGAGCTCAGCATTGAAGTTACTTTCCCAAGGTCATTCTGCTTAAGTACCAGAGCAAGGACTCATATCTCAAGCTGTCTGATTCCAGAGTTCTTGTCCTTTATCTCTATTACATGGGATGTTGGGACCCAGGAATTTTTCTGATCCCTTCTCAGGCATAATTCGGTTTACCTGGGAAACGAAATTAAAAATCAAGAAGTTTCTTGGTGAGAATGGAATTAGGTAAGAAGGAAAGGAGACAAATTTTAAGGCTATTTTATACCTCCCTCTCCTTTCCAACAGCTAAGTGATCTTTCTGTGCCACATAGTTTATTCATTCAACCAATTATTCAACAGATATCTTTTAGGTGCCAACTTAAGGGCAGGAACATTGCCATACATGGGGGATATAGTGGTAAGAATAAAAACATATATTTCCTGCTGTTGTGGAGTTCTGGTAAGGGAAACAGATATTAATCAAGATTATACAAATTAGCATAAAATTATAATGGTGATAAATGCTATAAAGGCATTGGTGCATGGTATAAGAATTTATAATAAGAGGAACAGACCTGGTAGGGAAGGCTCCCCCAAGGAAATGATAAGTCATCTAAGGAGGAAAAACAAGCAGTTACTGGGGAAAGAGGCAGTAGCGTGAACGGCTTGTTGGTTACAGAAAGACTGTTGGAAGGCTCTTGAGATAATTTAAGTACAAAGAACTTGGAAGGGAGCTTGGATTATGGTGGAATAGATTACATCAAGAGCTACAAAGTAGATAAAATCAAGAGGACTTGATGGACTGACTCTGGAAAAGGATGTGTTAAGGGTTTTTGACTATAAAACAGTGGATAATGGTACCCTTTACTGTGCTAGGGAACCCTGAGAAAGGATCCAGTTTGAGGACAGTCAGGGGTTTGGTTTGGGATATGCCGTAGATATTGAACATAGATATCAGGTCAACAGTTGAGAAGAGAGTTCGGGACTGGAGATATCAGTGTGGAGATCATCTGTGTGCAGGTGGTAAAAAGCAAAGAGAGGGCATGAGGAAGCTAAGGAGCACCTAGAGTAAGAAGAAGAGAGGGCCTAGGATGGAATTTTGAGAAACTCTTAAGTTTTACTGTCTGGGTAGAGGAGCATGAGCCTTAAGGAAGAAAGAGTAAACAACCAGAAAGGTAGGAAGAAAAGTCAGGCAATCGTTAGAGAAGTCAAGAAAATAGGGTCAGGTGTGGGTCAGGAGGGCATGGGCACTGGTAGGAGCAATACTGCAAATGCTGTAAGGAGGTCAGTTAAGATGCGGATTGAAAATTAACTATTGGGTCCTGGCCGAGTAGTTCAGTTGGTGTTGATTAGAGCATCAATACCAACTGATACACCAAGGCTGCAGACTTGATCCCTGGTCCGGATACATGCAAGAATCAACCGATGAATGCATAAATAAATGAGCAGCAAGTCAGTGTTTCTCTCGCTCCCTTGCTCTCTAAAATTCAATAAATAAAAAATTTTTAAATAAGAAAAAAAATTAACTGTTGGGAAAATTGAGATACTAAGCAAGTTGGCTGGGTGGGGACTAGGCAAGAAGATAAGATATATAAATAGATGAAGGATATGTAAGTAGAAACAAGTTACTGGTAATTTTCTAATTCTTGGTTTGGGGGGGTGATTTCATAATTGTTCATTATAATATTGTGCTTTATAATTAATGTTTCATATAGTTTTTTTGTGTGAATGAAATAATACAGTTGATCCTTGAACTTTGTGTGTAGGGGTTAAGGGCATCTATCACCCACGTAGTTGAAAATCCACATATAACTACAGTCTGCCGTCTGCAACCTTGGATTCCTAACCATGGATTAGAAGTATAGTTGGGCCCGGCCAGGCGATCGGGGTTTGATTCCCTGTCAGGGCACATGCCCGGGTTGCGGGCTTGATCTGTAGTCAGGGGCGTGCAGGAGGTAGCCGATCAGTGACTCTCTCATCATTGATGTTTCTATCTCTCTATCCCTCTCCTTTCCTCTCTATGAAATCAATAAAGATATATTTAAAAAAAAGAAAAGAAATATAGTTGATCCTTGAACAACACGAGTTTGAATTGTGCGGGTCTACTTATATGTGGAATCTGTCAACTGTATATTAAAAATAATAAGGAATATATAAAAAAATAGTAAGGGACAAATATTTATGCTAGCAAGCAAGCTATTGAGCAAGCAGGTGTAATATGCATTCATGCCTAGGACTAAAATTCTGATCTTGACTCCTAGTTTAGCATACTTTATACTCATACCACATTCCAGTAACCACTGACCTTTATCTTCTTTCTGTTTCTTGTCTAGCAAGTTTTCCCATATCTGTTTTCTCTGCCCTGCATGGTTTAGTAACTTGCCTATGTGGGGTTAGTCATGCAGACATGGTGTGGGTCGAGCAGGGTCACCAGTGTCAGGAGGTTGATGTCTCCATCCACAAGCTTGGTGTTCAGCTAAGACTGGTCTCATCAGGGCCTGAGGCAGTGCTCTTTACATTATTCAAATTTAGACAAATCTATTTATAACAGAGTTGATAAGTTCATTACAATTAGACTCTACCCTTCCAATAGCTGTATTTTTCTATTCTCTCATTACCATCATCCAACTCCTCATTTTCCTTTCTTCTAGGGTACATTTTTTTTCTAACAATTATATTAATGTTAGATTGTTTTTTGAGTCTGGAATTATAGAAAAGGGATTAGGTTGAACATAAAGGATAGTTAAACTCTCTTTCACTGAGTTACTTTGAGCAGGTCACTTGATCCCCTGTAGGTCTCTGTCTTCCTCTTAAAACAATAGTGTTAATAATACTAATAATTGCTAACATTTACTGAGCATTTACTCTTTGCCAGGCATCTTCCATGTACTCCACATATGTTATTTTATATAACCCGTAGAGGCTATGAGGTAGATACTGTTTTTATCCCCATTTTATTTAAAGATGAGAATATTGAGACACAGGGAAGTTAAATAACTTGTTCATCTAGTTTACAAAGCTTGGGGCCAGGATTTCAACCTGCTTGCTCTTTCATTCTCTATGGTATACTGAGTGCCATATATAGGAAGGTTGGAGTGAGCAAAAACACAGTATAAAAATAAAAGTTACTAATATTTATTGGATCTTATTATGAGGCAGGCACTAGCTAAGAGTTTATCACACATATTCTCATTTAATTTTCATGTAAGGTACTATTATTTGCCCCATTTTATAAGATCAGTTAACTAAGGTTTAAAAAGGTTATTTGACCTACCCAAAGTCACATATGCTACTGAATGAAAGAGCCTGGACTCCAGCTCAGGTATATCTACCTCCAGAGCCTATGTTTTTCACCTTCTTTACAAATTAAATGCTAGAGAAATGTACTACGTTGTTATCACAGGGCACATTTCCATGTATCTATACCTTCTAGAATGGGCCTACCTTTCCAAAATGGTACTGGGAACACACTAACCTATTCTTTTCTTTTTTTTTAAGATTTTTGCTTACCTTTATTTATTTTGTTATTGTTATTTTTACTTATTTGAGAGAGAGGGGGGAGGGAGGGAGGGAGAGAGAAAGAAAGAGACATCCATGAGTTGCCTCAGCGTGTGCCCCAGCCAATGATGGAACTGCGACCAGGGTATGTGCCCTGACCGGGAATTGAACCCACCGTGTCTTAGTATACGGGACAGTGCTCCAGCCAGCGGCACCATACTGGCAAGAGCATTAACACATTCGTACTCTCCTTTTTTCCTGATGCTAGGCCATCCACTCTCTTGTTGGCATTCACTGTTACCAGGTCTCCCTTCTGGAGGCTGTTGCCATATTTCCATTATAGGTTTTAAACTGACTTTATTTTAGATTCGCCATTTCCTGAAATACATAGTTTATTAGGGAGGAGCCATTTTCTTGTTGAATACTTGTGCCCATATTCTTCCAGAAGATGTTCTACTTTTTATAACATTGTGATAAGATATACATAACATAGATTTTACTATTTTAACAATTTTTTTCCTAAAGATTTTTTATTTTTTTTAGAGAGAGGAAGGGAGAGGGAGGAAGAGAAAGAAACATCTATTGCCTGCCTCCTGCACACCCTCTACCAGAATCGAGCCTGCAACCTAGACATGTTCCCTGACCAGGAATTGAACCAGCAGCCTTTTGGTGCACAGGACAATGCCCAACCAACTGAGCCACACTGGCCAGAGCTATTTTAACAATTTTTTTTTAAAATATATCTTTATTGATTTCAGAGAGAAGAAAGGAGAGGGAGAGATAGAAACATCAATGATGAGAGAGTCATTGATCGGCTGCCTCCTGCACACCCCCGACTGGGGATCAAGCCCGCAACGTGGGCATGTGCGCTTACCGGGAATCGAACCCTGATCGCCTGGATCCTGGGTCGACGCTCAGCCGCTGAGCCACTCCCGGCTGGGCTATTTTAACAATTTTTAAGCATAGAATTAAGTGGCATAAAGTATATTCACAGTTTGTATAATCATCACCACTATTTCCAGCACATTTTCATTATCCCATACAGAAATACGACAAAAGTAGTAATCACCCGTGGTTGGGAGTTCAGCCAGAATCATCTTTTTAAACACACATCCGCCCAGCGAGAGAGTCCCAGAGGTTGAGCATTGACCTAGGATCCAGGTGATCTGGGTTGTATTCCCAGTCAGGGCACATACCCAGGTTGCGGGCTTGATCCCCAGTAGGGGGCGTGTAGGAGGCCGCAGATCAGTGACTGTCTCATCATGTTTTGTTTTGTTTTTAAATATGTCTTTATTGATTTCAGAGAGGGGAAAGGAGAGGGAGAGAGATAGAAACATCAATGATGAGAGAGTCATTGACCGGCCGCGTCCTGCACACCCCCGACTGGGGATCAAGCCCACAACCCGGGCATATGCCCTGACTGGGAATCGAACCCTAATCGCCTGGATCCCAGGTCGACACTCAACCGCTGAGCCATACCCGGCTGGGCTCATCATTAATGTTTCTATTGCTCTCCCTCTCCCTTCCTCTCTGAAAATCAATAGACGTATATTTTTTTAATTGTTTTTCATAAGCAATGCTTTATAAAACAAATCCAATTATTACAAATATTTATAACAGAAGAAATCACACTGTGAACTGTTTACAACCTGAATCATGCTTTGTCCACTTAATGTTGTAATATGAGCGCTTTTCCGTGTCCTGTTTTTAACAATTCATATTATTTTTAATGGCTACAGAATATATCTTGCTTTAATTTACTTAACCATTCAGCTATTTGTTGATTATGCAGGTTGTTTCCAATTTCTCATTCTTACAATTAATACTGTAATTAAAACTTTGAACTCTTGTCTGCATTTTGGATTGTTTCCTCAAGATCTGCACCTGTTTTGACTATTAACTACCCTGCACCCATCTAAGTAAAAGAAGTGTGTGTCTATCATTTTACTTTTTACCCAATCCCAGAGATTTCCCTGCTTTGCTTTCTTCCACCTCCCTAATCTATCACTAATGGATTTCATGTAACCCACTTATGTCTCCTGTTTTGATTGTAGTGTATAAAACAAGGTGCAAAACTGCCATTCTCTGGAGCATTATCTCAATTCGTTGAGCTTCTGCTTCCTTGCATGTGTTGACAGTTTGCTCAAATAAACTCACGAGAATTCTTAAAAAAAAAAAAGATCTGCACCTATATGTGTCCATTTCACCTTATTTTTGCCAAGATTTTTTTAAATGTAAACTATTCTAATTTTATAGGTGAAATTGGTATTTTATTTAAAAGTCTTTATGCAAACAGCTAAGGCCGTTTAGTGGTGTATTTTTTTATATATATTTTTTTATTGATTTCAGAGAGAGGGATAGAGAGAGAGAAACATCAATGGATAGAGAGAGTCATTGATTGGCTGCCTCCAGCATGCCCCCTGCTGGGGATCGAGCCCACAACCTGGGCATGTGCCCTGACTGGAAATCAAACCCCCATATCCTGGATCATAGGTCGATGCTCAACCACTGAGCCACGCTGGCTGGGCTAGTGGTAGATTTTTGTTGGCCATAGCACAGATGTTCTATTTTCATTTTGTCAGTTTTATCTTTCCCCCCTTTGAGTTACCATGGTTTTGATAAGAATTCTGCTCACTGCCTGAAACTCAGAAAGGTTAAGTGGGGATCCAAAGTCACACAGCAAAGTGTGGTATAGTTCTTGTTACTCAAATCTATTTTTCATTTGATTTGACCCTCACAATAATCTATAAGTAGGTAAGGTAAATGTGCCCATTTCAAAGATAAGACATCTGAGTATGTTGATTGTACAGGGTCTCATTTTTTTTTAATACTCACCTGAGGATATTTTTTCCATTGTTTTTCAGAGAGAGTGGAAGGGAGAGAGAGAGAGAGAGAGAGAGACATCGATGTGAGAGAGACATATCGACTGGTGGCCTCCCGCACAAGCCCTGACTAGGGCCAGGGATTGAGCCTGCAACTGAGGTACATGCCCAAAGTGGGAATTGAACCAGGGGCCTTTCAGTCCACAGGCCGACGCTCTAACCACTAAGCCAAAGCTTCCAGGGCTCACATTTCTTAATTAGAGAATTAAGACCATGCTGCCAAGATTATCGGGGAAATCTGAACCAAAGCCCTTCCAATTGCCCAGTCATAATTGAATATTGTTTCCCTTGTGATGGTACTGAAAATAAAGCTCCCTCTGTGTTTTGTAAAAAGATGACTGAGAGGTGGAATAACTTAACCAAAGGCACACAGCTAGTAAGTATAGAATCTTGTTTTGAACACTCAGCCCAGATCTCTGCATTTTTTACTATACTCCCAAAAGATTGTTGCCACCAAGAAATGTATCTTCTAGAGATGCAAATTTTGGCTTTACAAGATGCAACTCGGAGATTTCAAATGCAGCACTTGGAGATTTCAAATTCTGCCTCTGGGCACTTGGTACGCAAGATAAACGGTGTTCTTGGAACCAACAGACACCAGCCTTGCAAATATTCTCTTTTCAGGACAGGAAAGTTTTACTTATAATAAAGGCTGCCAGTCCCATTCTTCTCCATTCCATCTTTCTTCTGAGTGTCTGTCTGGGAAAGGAGTTCTAATCAAACATAGGAGGGCTGATAATTTTGCCGTTTTCTTTGTTTTGTTCAAATCCTAAGTAATGTGGGGGCTTTGCAGTGTTTCAAGGTCCATATTACTTAAATTTAATGTTTTAAAAAATGTTATTTATAATATTCAAGTAACAACAAATGTACATAAAGTAAATAGAGATCATCTTTCCTTCCTTTGTATCTAACCTTCCAGAAGTAATCACTGTTAGTAGCATGGTGTATGTCTTCCTAGGCTTTGTTCTTTGTTTAAATATACATATATTCACATGGATGATGATTTGAGTTTGTATTTTCCACACTGTTTTTTCTGAAAATTGCTTTTCTCATTTAATATTACATCTTAGACATCTTCCCAATCAGTGCATTTAAATTTATCTGCATTAAAAACAGTTGCATAGTATTTCATCAAATTGCAGAGTCATAAGGTATATGCATTTAAAAAAACAAGATGTTTTAAGTGAAGGGCAACACATTCTAGTGGGTGCTTTTGGTTTTAGGCCTGTGGCTAAATGACTTTGGGCAAACTAATGATCATCTTTGAACCTCAGTTTCCTTACCTATAAAGTGAGGATAGAAATACCTTATGGAGTTATGAGAATTAAAAGTATTAATTAATTTATCAAGCATTTGCTGAGGGCCTTCTATGTACTAGGTAGTATTGACTAATATATTTGATGACATTCTATAATCTGGGAAGCCTTATGTCACCATTAGAATAATCCAAAAAGAGATGTGTGCTTATTTTTGTCTCTTCTCCACTTACCTTAGCGATGTCTCTGAGTCTCTGCTTGAAAAGTGCCTCTATACCTACCACTCTCCTAATCCTGACATCTTGATACGGACTTCTGGGGAAGTGAGGCTCAGTGACTTCCTGCTCTGGCAGGTAGGTAGTTTCTAACCACCATTCTGTTTGTGTTAGCTGAAAACTGCTATTGCACCCACAGGCTGGATTGGAGGGGCTCACCTCATTCCCAGTCATTGTTGGCACCAGAGAACCTTGTGGGAGAGGGGACCTAAAATCTGGAGAAATGTCTCCTAGGCTGTGCCTGGCAGCCTTTGCTATCCCTTTCTCATCTGTCGCTGGCTATGTGAACCTGTGTGGCTCTTGCTAGAGGACAAAAATCAAGGCTATCCAGCTGCGATGAAAACTTCACCTGTGCCCTTGTTCAAGGAACTGGCTTCTGACTTATTCCTGAGTATAATCTCCTGACTGGTAACCTGCCAGGCACCCCAGCTCCTCTGGGCTAGAACCTTGCTTTGCAATTACTAGTCTGTCTCCTTCAGAATAAAGGGCTGCATCTATGCAAGCACAGTCCACAAGGGGTATAAACTAAATGCAGACTCTTAGCGGCCATTGTCTCTCAGTTCCCCCAGTGTAGGTAGTCCCCAAAAGTTCAGAGTCAAATAAGTTGGTCTTGGCTTGAAAGTCTCTGTCATCTGTTAACTTGGCCCCTGGGTACACATGACAGGGGAAAGTCTTTGTTCAAGGAGAGGTTGGAGGGAGAGACTCAGCTTGGAAGCAATTCACATGATAAAGTTCTAGAAATTTTAATGGACCGTAGTCTTAAAAGTGAACTAACAAGATTTAACTGCTGAAGATACTTTCAGTGTTTGGCTATATTGATTAAAGTATAATGTACAGTTTATGGTTCTGTGGCTTACTGTGCTGGTCAGATCATGTCTGGAAAGTTTATTTCTGTGCACTGAGTTTTAAGACTACTTGGTAAACTAGAGGAGGCAAGGAATCTGGAACTCATGTCTTATAGGGAATGAGTGAAAGACAGTGGTCTAGAAAAGGGAAGCATGGTGACAGTTTTTTGCCTTGGAAAAAAAATATTGAGTTTCTGCTTTGATCTGGGAATATCACAGTAACCAAGTCACAAATAATCCCTACTGTCTTAAAATTTAGTTTGTTGGCAAAGACAAAGTTAACAATTCATTACAACCTTGGCAACAGATAACAGGCAAATATTTGAAAAAATATCACTTTGAAGAAGAAACAAAATTGTCCCAGAGAAAAGATCTGAGACCATGGTAGAAGTTCCAGGGAAGGTGGCATTGGTTTAGCATCACAAGCTATCCTACAACTAAAGTTATCCCCCTTGAGGCACCGAATTCCTGGATACCCTAAAGGTATGCAGCAGTGGCTGTCAAGAATGTTCCAAGGGGATTCTCACATCAGTGGTTATTAAAGTTCATCCAGCTCTGTGCTCTGACTGCTTTATGTACATTAACTTGTTTAATTTTCATAGTACTTTAAAAACAAGGTATTTTTATTACCCAGTTTTACTGTTGAGGAAACTGAGGACCAGAGAGGTTAAGTAAGTTGCCTCAAGTCAAATAGATGGTAAATGGGAGAGCCAGAATTCAAAGCCAGGCAGTCTGGTGCCAGAGCCCATGCTCTTAACCACTGTGCCACATTCTGCTTCTTAAAAGTAACAATGGCAGCTACCATTTGTTCATTGCTGACTTTTATCAGACAGTGTGTTTCCCAGATAACCTCTAAGGGCCAAGAGCCAATAACATAATCCAGATGTTATTTCATAGTCTTAAATTTGGCTCCTAGAAAAATCCTGGTGGAAGTGTTGGTCTAGTCTTGTTTTAGTTCTGCCTTGCTACAGGCAGGTGATCTAACTGCCTCAGATGACCCCTCCCCCTATTATGGGTGAATCAGGACTGGTGGCAGCAGCTGCAGCTCAGGATGCCTGTGCGATCTCATCTTTGGGTTTCTGTGTCCTGCTCAGCCTCCTTCTTTGGAACCCTGCCCAATTACTTTGGAACCAATTACTAAACTGAATTCTCTTCCTCTTCCCCTTTCTCAGACCTCCCACTCCTGCCTGGTGTTCCAGCCTGTTCTGTGGCCAGAATACATGTTTTGGAACCTCTGTGAAGCCATCCTGCAGTTTCAAATCAACCATAGCATGCTTCAGGTTAGTTCCAGGTGAACCATGATATTCATCAGATTTGGTTCTAGATCAACCATATCATGCTTCAGGCCTGGCCTGACTGGATAGGATGGAAGAAAAGGTGAGCATTAATTGACCACCTACTATATATATATATACACAAACACACACACCAGACACTTGCTAGTAAGCATATTATTAATGGTGATAGTAGCTGTCACTTACTGTGTATTTACGATGTGTCAGATATTGAATATTTTATATGCACTAACTCATTTAATACTCCCTAGAACCCAATGAAGTAGGTATTATTAGCCCCATTTGTGCAAATGAACAAATCAAACTTATTTTATTAAGGACACAACCAGTAAGAGACAGAACTGGGGTTCAGGTTACAAGTCTTTAATCTTTTTTCTACGGAAACCCAGGAAAGGCATCTCAGAGAGATTGGCCATTATTCCCTGACAGTATTAGTTTTGATCATGAGATCTTGAAACAGGTTTCATTGGGAGACAGCATCACTTGCATCTAATTAGGACTTTTAATAATAATGGCGGTATGTGTGGTGGTAGCAGTTAACATATTGAGGGTCTACTAAAGTACTTAGATGTTTTCATGGAAGTTTTCTTATTTAACCTTTCTCAAGAAGCCACCTTTGTTGAGACACCAAGGGAACTTCAACCCACCGTGACCTAGGCCAAGTCCCTTCCTGCTTCCTGCCTCAGCCTCTAGTGTCCTTGTAAAGTGAGGAGGCTGGAGTAGATGGCTTGTAGGATCTCCCCTGACTCCATCATCCTAACAGTGATTCACCGATTCCTGGCAAATAAGGGCCAAGCTTTGCCTTGGCTGCAGCCTCCTTGCCTGGCACTCAGTCTGGGGCTGCTATTTGGAAGAAGCCTGAGCTTCACGGAGTGACTTTAACCAGCTTCATATTTCCTCCCTCTGTGGCTGGGTGGCCCCATCCTTTCTGTCCTGCCAGAACATAGCCTATTTAGCCATAGCCACAAGTGGTACTGATAGAAGAATAGCTAACCATTAATAGTCAGGCACCAGGTTGGACATACCACATTTTTTCTCAAACCACCCAGTGAGGTGGATACTGTCATCCCCATTTGCAGATTAAGAATTAGACTTAGACCAAAGCATTTGGCTCAGATAAACTCTTTTAAATGTGTATGTGGGTTTTTTAAATTAATTTCAGAGAGAGGAAGGGAGAGGGAGAGAGAGAGAGAAACATCAGTAATGAGTCATTGATTGGCTGCCTCCTGCACGCCCCCTGCTGGGGATGGAGCCCCAAACCTGGGTTTGTGCCCTGACTGGGAATAGAACCGTGACCACCTGATTTATAGGTTGACTCTCAACCACTGAGCCACTCCCACCAGGTTCAGATAAACTCTTACTAAAAAAAATTAAGAAGAATTAGGCTTTGAGAGGTGAAAGTCCTTTGGACAGGAACTTTTCAAAACCCAGTGCTCCAAGAGGACTCACTGTGGCCTGATCAAGCTCTTCAATCAATTTCATGTGTCTTTGCTCATTATTCCCACTACCTGATATTCTCCCCCCTCCTACACCCCCTTTATCCAATTCCTCCCCATTGGTTAAAGCCCATCTCAAATATTGCCTGCCCATGAGGTTTCACCGCTCCTTGACTTTCATAGCCATAATTTTTTTTCTCCTTTGGGCTGCATGGCCTTTCCTCTTGCCTCCCTGATAACCTTTACCACATTCTACCTTATATCATGGGGCTTTGTGTAGAGATCTGTGTCTTAATCAGCCTGTAAGCACGTGGGTTGCTTAGACTGTATCCTGAGCATCTCCATATCCCCCAATAAGGTCCTATACATAGCACCCAGGGTTTCTCCTGACCAAGGCAACTTCTCAAACAAACCCGTTTTAGTCTTCATAGCTCCATGTATGAGTTCATTATCATAGCATAAGAGTACCCTTGAATGCCTAGAGGGAGAATATTCCAGAACTTTCATTTATGCAGTAAACCTTTATTACGGAGAGGCATTAGCAAATCCCTTCCCTATTCTCAACCTTCATCCATGTCTGTCTCCAACAGAAAGTACCTTTTTAGCTCTGTTTCAAGGGTCAAGTGCTTGTGCACATGAAAGATACAGTGGAACCTTGGTTCTTGAACTTAATTCATTCCAGAAGGCTGCTCAAGAAGCGATTTGTTTAAAAACCGAATCATTTTTTCCCATTAGAAATAGTGTAAGTTGAATTAATCCATTCCAGACCCCCAAATAATTCTGTTATAACCTTTCTCAGTTGCCTGTGATTATTGTTTCATGAGTACTTTCACTCACTGAGCAACATCAGCATTTTTTTTTTAAATATGTTTTTACTGATTTCCGAGACAGGGGAAGGGAGAGGGGGAGAGACAGAAACATCAATGATGAGAGAGTCATTGATCGGCTGCCTCCTGCACACCCCCTGCTGGGGACCAAGCCAGCAACCCAGACATGTGCCCTGACTGGGAGTTGAACCACGATCTCCTGGATCATAGGTCAACACTCATCCACTTAGCCACACTGGCTGGGCAGCATCAGCACTCTTGATGGCCTCTTAATGTTTTAAAATTGTGCTAATCATCAATTTCACCATGCCATACTCAGTAGCCAGATCAGACACGAGAACACCTCTATCATACTTTGCAATTACTTCTTTTTTAAGCTCTATTCTCACAACTTTCCTTTTCATGTTGCTGCTATCACTAAACTTCTTAGGACCCATGGTGATTTATGGTACATATTTAATAATAAGCAGCAACAAAAGCAAAAAACCATGAAAATATTCACAGCACAATTTCCTGAGATGTTAACAACGCAAGGTTTAGCAGTAAACTGACTCATACTCACGCATTCTCTCCTTTGTCCCCTGAGAGATGCATGACTGATCATACAGGTGTCAGCATGAAAGGGTTGTCTGGTCAAGAACCCAAGTTTTGTTCAATAACCGAGACATTTCTTTCGTGAACAACTTGTTCAAGAACCAGATTGTTTGAGATGGGAGACATTCGAGAACTGAGGTTTGACTATATTCCTTAAAGAATATAGACAGCAATCCAGGTGTTTACAGGCTGAGAAGGACAGAGACATGTACACAAATACAGTAACGTAAGATGGGATTATGTGGTAAGGGTCATCAGGGTATAGGATGCCAAGTTGGCAGCAAAGCAGTTTCTCACTAATGGAAACAGCTTTGGCAGGAGGAGCTCTGATGCAAAGGCTCTGTGGCCAGTTAGAAAGTGGCAGGAGCAGAGTGCATCAATGAGGAATAGCAGGGCCTTGGTTCTGCTCCAAAGGGGTTTTCCCCTCCCTAAGAACATCATCCCTGACCTCCTGGGATCATATGGTCAGTCAGTTGAGTACTTCACACATACAGGGCACCCCAAGTGCCAGAGGAAAGCCACAGTCTCTGCCCTCTAGGAGTTTATGACTTGTCTGGAGACACACACAGGGTATAAGAAGTGCTGCTGGGAGTATGATCACCTACCTGGTATCAGAGCTAGTTCCAGGAGCTCTGAGGGCTCAATGGAGCCTTCAAGGGCTTATTTTCTAACAGAAAAAGTGGGACTGTGGACTATGAACATTAATACTTATTCTACTATGCAGAAAGCAATAAGTGGCTTAAGAGTGTTGAACAGAAGGGTCATTTGCTGGAAGAGTCAGGCTAGTCCCCATATGAGAGGCAAGTCTGGAGCCCAACTCTGAAAAATAGCTTAAAGAGTTGAGAGAATGGCACAGGGTGACCTAGGAAACCAAAGGAAATGACGCCACGGATGTGCCCCAGACAGGAAATAGAACCTTCCTTACAGAAGAGAATAGACAGTAATAATAGGTAAAATTGCTGTTTCTGTTTGAAAGCCTGCTAATATGCTAGAGAGGGTTTTGCATATATTATCCCTAATCCTTAAAACCACTCTTCAAGGTAGACACAACCCCGACTTTACAGATGAAGAAATGAGGTTAGGAGAGGATTTACCTAAAGCCACAAAGCTAGTTGGGGGAACCAGAAGTCAGATCCATATTTGCTGGTTCCCTTCTAAGTACAAACCTGAGAATTTCACAAATTTACAGATGCTACCACCCAAAACCAAGATGGACCCAGAACTTCCACTGCCTTCCCTGTACAACATGGGCACCACCAACCACACACCTACGGCCTAACCTTTCCAAATCTGGTACAAATTCCCCACTGTTCCACTTAATTTGGCCTGCCCTGTGCCCCGCCCCTACCTACCTCATTCCAGTTCCACCCACACCTAAAAATGATCTCCCCCACCCCCTTTTCTTTAGCAGAAGGCCCGAGACAAGTATGCAGAGGAGCGGAAGAGGCAGCAGCTGGAGAGGGACCAGGCTGCAGTGACAGAGCAGCTGCTGCAAGAGGGGCTCCAGGCCAGTGGGGATGCCCAGCTCCGACGGACACGGTTGCACAAACTCTCAGCCAAACGGGAAGAGCGAGTCCAAGGCTTCCTGCAGGCCTTGGAACTCAAGCGGGCTGACTGGCTGGCACGTCTGGGCACTGCATCAGCCTAAGTGATGCTGGCCTGCTACTTTGCCCTGCCCTCTGCCTCCAGGGCCCCACTCCCCTTTCTTTTCTTGAAGGGTAACTCCCTCCTGATGATGAATTGTGTTCCCTTTGCTTGGCAGGGAGCCCCAGTGGCCAGTTTATGTGGGCCATAGATACCTTTGAGTTGTGTGGGACAGTGGTCCTTGGGAGGGTTGAGGGTGAGTCTCCCACAAGTACACTAAATGCAGCTCTCATCACCAATAGGTTTGGAGAACAGGTGGCCCCAGCTCTTCTGCTGCCTGCTCCTTCCATCTTTGCCACCTCTACCTGTGCTCCTAGATGCACTCCCCTCCACCCAGCACCTCCTTCAACACACAATTGTGGGGAAGAGGTCTCCCCAAACCTTCACCCTTTACCCATCCATCTTAGCCTTCCATCTGACTTTCACAAAAGATTTGGCTCCACCTCAAATCTGCTGGTAAATAGCTAATTGGCAGCTTGCGTCATTTGGGCTAGGAAGGAAAGGGAGAGATGGAAAGAAAATTTGCCCATCTGCTGATCCTCCCCCTCGGCTCTCCACCTGGGATTTGCTATTGAATCTCTACCCCCTCCCACCACGCAGTGCTGATTGCTCACTGAAAGGCTCAGCGCCCCCAATGGCGCTGAAGCCAGGCGGGTGATTACAATCCAATTACCTATTGTCAACTCAGCCCACACAAGCTTTCCTCCTCTTGCAGGGCATGGGGCCAGACTCCAGGGTAAAAGAAGGGCCTTATAGACCCTGGTGGGTCTAGTCCAGCACAGACCTCTTTCCCTGGAACACATCAGAACCAAAAACACAGAAAGTACCACTTCCCAACTGACTGCCTCTTCCCTCACCATCTCAGACTCTGCCTCCCACTCCCTCAATCTTTGAGGCTTCTCTCAGCTTTTTGGCCTGGCCCCCTAAGTAGGCCCTGAGACGATTTATTCTCAGCTTGTCAGTGTCAGCTTGTGAGAGCCGTGGCTGCCCAGCAGGAAGGAGAGGGTTGAGTCAAGGGCCGTGTCCTTTCCCTTACCTCTCCCTGCCAGGCCTCACTGCAGAGCTGCTGAGAGGATTAGTGCCTTTGAAGAGCTATCTGCCTGAGCATCTCTGCTTCAGGTGCCCCAGAGCAGCGGTACCAACCAATGGCTACTCTTCAGTCTTTCCATTTTACTCTCTGCAAACTTTTCCCTAGCACCTCCCCTCTAGGGGAAGGGTAGGGTCTTGCAAGAGTGTACTCTTTAACCCCCGACTTCCCTATACTCTAGTCTCCCTGCCTTCCGCCTAAATACCCGACACTAGAAAATCAAATTTAAATGTCAGACACTATGATTGAGAATTAGATCAATGCAAGCCTCCCTCACACCTGGCACAGGGTTCCGAGAGAGCAGGTGCTGTACATTTTCCAGCTTTACAATGGGGCAGTTGACAGCCTCAATTAGGGAGGCATGAATTATGGGGCTATAATGCAGAGCCCTACAATTAAGGGAATGAGGGGCTGGAGGCAGCAAACAGTCTGCCCTGTGAGCATGACGGAGTCTTGTCTCTGTTCTGGGTTTCCCCTGATATGATTAGGGTACAGAAGAAGTGATTAATGGGGCTGGTATCTCTCTTTGGCCTGAGGTCCTGTATCCTGGGAAAGGTAGGCAGGTTGAGATGGGGAGGGGCTGCCCCAGGAGCATTGTAGAGGTAGGCAAGAGAAGAGACTGAGGGGCCTGTGCTGCCCAGGAGCAGGGCTGCAAATGATTTGAACTGGTGGTTGCTCTCTACCTGTGTAGAGATTTGTACCAACCAGTTTAAACCCTTGCGTCAATAAACTAGATGGGACCTATTTAAATGTCCTCCCACCTGTGAGCCAAGCCCCCACTTGAGGATATTTATCATGTTCTTGTGTTCTCCTGGGTGTCAAATAGAAATTTAAGAACTCTTAGATGTAAAACTTGTTTGCTAATAGTGCGACGAAAGAACACCTTGTTTTGCTGCAGCAATTGTCCACCTTCCCTCAGGTGCACCTGGCTACCTCCAGGATTCCTAGCTTTGGGGGCGTGTGGGGAAGGGGAGCCAATGGAAGAGCCCCTTTGCCATCACAACACCTGTTCCTCTACTTGTTTCCTAATCCCCGGACGCTTTCCTCCACCCTCTTCCTCGCGCAAGTGAAAGGAAGCCAGCTAGCCAGTGTGGAAGGAGGGATTTCACCAGCTGCGTTTGCAGCGCCCAGGCTTGGTGGCCGCGTCGGGTGGGGGCAGCTGAGCTTGCTGTCTCCGAAGCGTGTGGAGCGTAGGGGGAGGGGAGTGCTGGTAGGCCTAGCGGCCGATCTCCATCATTCAGTGGCAGGGTCCTGAGGTCCGCGAATACAGGAACTCAAGGAGCTACCCGAGGCTTTGGCGGGGGGGCTTCGTTGATATTTGGGGAGGCTGCTGAGCAGCGGGTGCTGAAAGGACAGCTCCTACCTGCCCCACTGCACCCGAAAGTAACCTCTGCGTGTAAAGTCTCCCTGCGAACTCCCACTCCAGCTCGAGTGGACCCCCTTCCAGGTGAGGTGCACGGAAAGCTTGCTCGGAGTGGCAGCTTGGAACGATGCACGTCCGGCTGCGCCAAGCTGGCTTCCCCGCTCTTTCCCACTTCAGCGTTAGCTTTGGCCTTGGGAACTGCAGCCTGTGCCTCCAAGCCGCGCGCTTTCTCCCGCCTCCAGCGGAGAAGGGCGGTGCGGCCAGGCCTCGCAAACCCTTCTTCTGGGGCCCCCAGCGGGAACAGGAAGGAAAGCGGCCGAGATGGCTCTAAGTGTCGCACGGCTTGAAGAAGTGGGTAGCTCGGTTGCATAAGGTGGAAGGAACTTGGTAGTTTGCAAAAGCCAGCTCCTGAGGTAGCGAAACCCAGAGCCCGCGGACTCGCTCAACCCCCCCTCCCCATTTATAGCCTTGGACGCGAGCTTCCCCCCACTGCGCCCCCACCCCCTAAGCGCGCCGCCGTCTCGCGAACCCTCCCCCAATACCCCCCTCCTCACTCCCTCCAGAGGAGGTGAGTTTAAACCCCGCCCACGTGACCCCAGCTGGGCCAATGAGCGGCGGCGGGAGGTGAAATCCGGTTCTAACCGGTCCGGGGCTCCCAGCGCTATAAAAACTTTATAAACCCCCCGGAGCCCTAGCAGTGTGAAGAGGCGAGAACGACCCCCGGACCGACCAAAGGCCACGCGCTGCTGCATCCCCGCGTCCAGCCCGGACGTCCCGCCACCGTCGCCATCATGCCCAAGAGAAAGGTACGTGGCGCGAGGGCCCCAGGCGCTGGGCCGCCACTACCGCCGCCTCCGCTGCTGCCTCCGCCGCCGCTTCCCCGGCTTGGGGCGCGAGAATCCATGCCGGGCTCGAGCAAGCGCTGCCGCTCGGCGCGGGGAGTGGAGACGGTGTCAGGCGGCCTGGGGCTAACCCTGTGCGTCTCGGCTGCCCGCGGGCGCCAGAGGCCATATTGGAGGAGCGGCGGCCGCGGCGGGAGGAGCCATGTTGGTGGCTGTTTATCCCGCTCCCCTCGGGCTAGACGTGCCCGCCCCGCGCCCCCTCCCCCATCGGCGGCCCCCCCCTCCGTGAGGGCGGGCAATTCAAACCCGAAAGGGCGGGAAGGCGGTGCTTGGGGTTGGCGGGCGGGGTAACGCGCTGCCGCCAAAAAAACCGCCGCCGCGAGGGGGCGGAGCTTCGCGGCGGGGCCCCGCCTCTGCCCACGATCCGGGCGCACGGGACTCGCGCCGCTGCCGCCCACGAGTTCCCGGGGTTGAGCGCGATCCTCACGTCTCCCGCCCTCGACGGCTGCCATGGCAACGGCGCTCGGGCCCCGCCTCCGGAGGGGTTTGTTTGCACCAGCTGCAGCTGTTGCTTCTGCCTGGTGCGGTGGCGCGGGCTGCGCTGCTCTGCGCTCCTCGCTCCAGCTTAGCGCGCGCTTCCCCCGGGCCACTTGGCGGAGACTCCGGGAAGGCTGGGACTCCCGACGTTCTGCGAGCTTTGGGCTGGATCAGGCGTGATGCTTACACAAATAAGCACTTCCACAGTTTCTAAGCTCTTCGGGTATTTGCATAGGAGGTGGGAGTGCTAAACTGATGATTTGTATGTCCTACAGAAGTTTTGTGCAAGACTTCCTTTTAGTTTTTTTCCTTTGGACTGTGTTAAGCTTAGTGAATCATTAAAAATTGCCTCGGGGGCTGCAGGTATAGTTTTTGTTTGTTTTTTTGTAGGCTGAAGGGGATGCTAAAGGAGATAAAGCCAAGGTGAAGGACGAAGTAAGTCTTGTTTGTTCTCTTCTTTTGGAGCCATACAGTTTTGGGCTCCTCTGGTGGTAATTAACCATACCCCTATCCCTGAATTTGCCGGAGTAAGCTCTGTTCACTTCCTATAGTCTAAAACAGATTGGCACTAAGATTTGTTTTTCTTCAGTGGTTCGGCTATTTTATTTCTAATTTTCTCATTTTTTTAAATAGCCACAGAGAAGATCCGCCAGGTTATCGGCTGTAAGTATACCTGCTTTAAATTTTCACATATATTCCTGAAACTAAGAATTGGAAAAGAATCACCTCTGCTTCCCATGCGTGGTCAGTGGCTGGTTTTAATGAGCTGCCCCACTGTGGACTCTCACCCACTTGAGATTTGCTGGTTGTGAAATTCTCACGGCTTGTAGCCAAAGTGGAACACTTCTGAGTGTTACTTGAGTTGGTTTCTAAAGGTAGAAAATTTTAATGGGAAGTCAGCCAAAGTAGGGAAAATGTCTGTGTTGGTGGTACTGTGATTTGTTTGTAGGTTTTCTTTGGCCCGTCGTACTAATGTTGTCTTCCTCTCTCCTCCAAATAAAAGAAACCTGCTCCTCCAAAGCCAGAGCCCAAGCCTAAAAAGGCCCCTGCAAAGGTGAGTGGGACTGGGAGGCAAGGTGTTTCTAGGAGTCACATAGGCTGAGCGGGATTTCATATGCTTCCAGGAGATCTGCTATATAACAGCTTCATCTTTTGGCACAAAGTTGAGATATGACAAAGTTAATAGGACTGGGCCTTATAATTATGCCCTAATTGGTCATTTTCACAGAATGAAGACTGTCCTTCAGTGTCTTAATGCAGCATAAAGGTGACTCCATTGATGGGTATTCTAAATTGTTTGGGTGGCTTGCCTTATCCCTGAGATTTGTATATCAAGAATTCTATCGTCAGTTTAGAGAAAATTGTACTTCTTGGGTATTAAACATCCAAGTTTTAAGGTGTCTTCTATTATTTACACTCCAATAAAAAATTTTACATACTGACAACCACAGCAAATTATAGATCACTTGGCTTAGTTTTAATCAGTGGGAGAGGGTTTATAGTTCGTGTGTGTGTTATCATCTTTAATAAACAATCCTGCCTTGTTTAGAATTTTGTAGACCACACCCTGGTAATACAAAATTAAGAGAAACAACTCTTTTTCTTTCTCCTGCCTTTTAGAAGGGAGAGAAGGTACCCAAAGGGAAAAAGGGGAAAACTGATGCTGGCAAGGATGGGAATAATCCTGCAGAAAATGGAGATGCCAAAACAGACCAGGTACAACCGCTATCTCACTTTTTGTGAAGCCTGCTCATTTTATTGTTTACTGATTCCAAAAGGTCTTAGTTGCCTTTTTCCTGCATCTGCATCATGCCAAGTGTGTCTTTCAGTCCAGAATTTGCTTGTGGTGCCCTGTTAGCTTAAATCCTGGATTCTTGAAGTCTCTGCCATTCACTAAAGGGCACTATGATGTTGATCTTTATCCCGTTGGGGGTCACACTTGTACTATACCATAGAGTTTTAAAGCTGAGAATAACCTCAGATCTAATGCTGGTATGTCCCCTTCCTCGGTTTTAGCAAAGTTTCCTACCAGGTCATTCTCAAAAGAAGTACTAAGTCTCAGTGTCAAAGTACCTAAAACCTGAACTTTGGCCTGGGAACAGAGTAATGTTATAGATGGAGTATGAATGAAGATAGTTTCAAATTCTACACATTGTGCTAATCTGTCTGTTTTTCTCTTAGGCACAGAAAGCTGAAGGTGCTGGAGATGCCAAGTGAAGTGTGTGCATTTTTGATAACTGTGTATTTCTGGTGACTGTACAGTTTGAAATACTATTTTTTATCAAGTTTTATAAAAATGCAGAATTTTGTTTTACTTTTTTTTTTTTTTTTTTTTTTTTTTTAAGCTATGTTGTTAGCACACAGAACACTTCATTGTTGTTTTTTGGGGGAAGGACATACTAATAGAATGTCTCCAAAGCTGGACCGAAGTGGAGGAAAAAACTTTCCCTTCTAGTTTTGAGAGACTTCTTCTTGGCTCCTGGGAGGAGGGGTCCCTTGATGTGGACACGCATTAGCCATCTTGGCACAAACACGTTGTGGTGTGGGAAAACTAAAATTCATTTTTATGTCCTTTTCTCCCTCTCCACTTTAAGCATAGACTTTGGCTTCCTAAGCCCAGAGACCTATTGGGGCCTGACCCAAAAGAACTGGTTACATTGGGCAATCTGTACTTTCCAGTGTCACCATTGAGATGGCATCCCTCAAAAGAGCAGCAGTTCCTTTTTTAGATTGTGGACCTACAGGTTGATAATTCTGCCATTTTCATTTCATTTCCTGAAAGTCAGGGTCGGCTTGTGAAAAGTTGTTAAACAACATGCTTAATGTGAAATGTCAACCCTCACTCTAAACTTTCCCTGTTCAGAGCATCAGATGAAGACTTCATTGGGTTTTATAGTGGCTTTCTGATTTTGGTAGTTCATTGAAGAAGGGAGTTTGAAAGTTGTTGTATACTGTTAACGATTGTCTGCCCATGTCCTGCCTGAAATACCATGATTGTTTATGAAAAGTATCTTTAATAAAGCTGGATACAGTTTGGCTTGGAATGCTGCCTCTAATCTTTTCCCTGTAGTGGGGGAGCCTGGTTTCTCCAAGTTTCTAGGGACAGGAAGCATTCTGGTGTGAGGTGTAAAGGTTCCACATTCAGTCTATCTAGAATGGTGAACAGTTCTATCCTATTAACAGAACACGTGAGGTGGAGTTAGAAAATATCCCAGGAGTAAGTAGACAGTGGTGTGAGGCTGGGAGCCCAGAAGTGATTTTTGTACTTGGTCGTGCTGCAGTGTACTTTTTGGTAGATGTAAGTTTTCAGCCTGGTAGCTAACAGCAAAAGAGCCTCTCCAGTTCACATTTAAAATTTCTGTAAAATTAGAAAGTTAATAGGTCCAATTATATTCCTTGTGTCAGGAAAAGGTGCTTCTGTGCATATACTTGACCGTAAGATGAAGGCAGATGGCACTCTGCTTTCAAGCAGACCTGCAAGTCTTCTGTGAATTGATTAAATTCTTGTCCTTGCTAGTGAACTGTAGCTCCAAAAATAAAGCTATTAATGGAGACTTTCTGATTGCTTTAGTTTGGAGACCCTGCAGAGAACCCCTTTCCTCCAGGGAAATAGCAAGAAGTTAATCTGTTAGGAAATAGAACTTGTAATAAATAAATGCAATTTGAATCTGCTTTCACAAATCACCTCTATTGTTTGAGGGGAATTAAGTAAACTGGAGATTGCCCAAAATGTTGCTTTGTGTGTTTTTTATCTCTAGTCAAAAAGGTAGAGCTGTCATATCAGTTAAGCTCTTCCTTGGTAAGTTTTCTGTGTGATCTTGTCTTGGGACAGTTGTGTAATGTGAGTTAACACCACTTTTATGGATGAGGAAATGCTCAGGTGGAGAAACTTCCAGGTTATGTGCACGTCTAAAGAGCAGCAGTTACGTGTACATCTCATGAGTAGTCGGGATTCAAACCCCCGTTTTGTCAGAAATTTCTGGCTTAAGACTTCTACTTGGAACCCTTTTGGATGAAGTAAAGTTTGTCCACTTAGGCAGTTTTCAGGCATTTGCCTTCATTGTTGCAATAGTTTCATGTTGCAGATGTTAATTTTTACCCGGGGGTGGGGGATGTTATCTTCCAGAGTGAAACCCATTGCAGCTGTTAGGAATAGGAGTACAGCAGCTTGCTATTTGAGCAGAAGTTGCAGAATTTGAGGAAGCTGGGGTTACTTCATCAATATTTGTATGAGTTCAGATTCTGTAAAATGTGAACTGGGCTATGCTGGCTCTACCATGAGCTCATTGAATGTTTAGGTCAATCCTATGTAGGTTATCCTCATTTTATAGTTAAGAAACAGACTCATAATTGACTGGCTGAGGTTAAACTCATGAGTAACCCTCTTTTTCTGTTACTTAGAAATTAGGGTGGGTAGGGTGAGCTTAATTTTTTTTTCCCCCCTGGAAAATGTTGACTGATTTGACTGGCCATGGACCATAAGAGTCCCTGGGCTTAAAAACCAAGAAACCAGACATGAAAACATAAGGACATTTGAGACAGCCATAATAGTATCCTCAGTGCCAGCCCTGACCTGAACTAAGTCTGGTCATAGAAAAATAAAAGTGGAACCCCCTCCCCTCAGCCCTGTCTCACCCATCTCAGGAAGAGTCACCAGGAACCTACATTAGGATGCTTTGGGCCCTAAAAAAAAAAATCAAGTGGCTTAAACAACAGGATTTATCTCAAGACAAGTCCCGAAGTAGGGTGGTCCTAAGGACCCAGGTGGTTCTTTACATCCTTTTTGCCCTCTGCTGCTACAACATGCACAGCTACCTCACCAAGTCCTGGACTTTACAAATGTCCAGAGGCAGAAAACTCATTTTTTTCTCGTTAACAATAATGAGCCCACCCTAGCTGGTTTGTCTCAGTGGTTAGAGCGTCGTCTGCAAGGATAATGAGCCCTGGCTGGTGTGGCTCAGTTGGGTGTCATCCCCTTGAACTGAAGGGTTGCTGGTTTGATTTCCCATTGGCACATGCCTAGGTTGTGGGCTCGATCCCTAGTAGGGGGCATGCAGGAGGCAGCCAATCAGTTTCTCTCCGTCTCCCTCTTCAAAGAGCAATAAAAAATCTTTTTTAAAGAAGAAAAAAGAATTATTTCCCAGAAGCCCCTCAGCAGCCTGAGTTTCACTGGAGAGAACTGAGTCACCTGCACACTCCTAAACCAATGATGGCAAGAGAACCACAGAATCTAGGATTCAGACAGAATTAATTGGAATTAAATAAGGGAGGGACAGATAATTGACAAGAGAAAAAGGGCTATCTTAACCCTAACTGAGTGGACAGTCTTCCTGCCATACTTGTAAATTGGCCTTTTCTGGACATTTCATTTAAATATATGTAGTCTTGTAAGTGGCTTCTTTGACTTAACATAGTGTTTTCTCATTCATGTCATAGCATGTATTCCTTTTATTGCCAAATATCTGTTAATATGGATAATACCATATATTTAATTTATTCATTGATCAGTTAGGTGATGGACACTTGAGTCATTTCCACTTTTTGGATATTTGTGAATACTGTGAGCATTATGTACAATTTTTGTGTGGACATATATTTTCAATTTTTTTGGTCATAGACCTCAGAGTGGAATCGCTGGGTAATAGGTTACCTGTATGTTTAAATTTTGAGAAACTGCCAGACCATTTTTTCCACAGCAGCTACACCATTTTACCTTCCCACCAGCGATGTATTAGGGTTCCAATTTCTCCCTATCATGGAGACATTTTCTTTCCTGTTTCTTTTTTTTATTATAATCATCTCAGTGAGTATGAAGTGATATTTCATTGTGGTATTGATTTGTATTTCCCTAATGACTAGGATATTGGGCATCTTTTCATATGCTTATTGACCATTTGTGTTTTGAGGGTTTTTTTGAGAACTATATTAAATTCCTTACCTATTTTTAAATTAGGTTATTTTTTATTGTTGAGGTTTAGTTCTTTATATATTCTGGATACTAGATCCTTATCAGATACATGATTTGCAAACGTTTTCACCCATTCTGTGTTTTCTTCACTTATTTGATAGTGTCCTTTGACTCAACAATTTTTAATTTTGATGCTTTGGTGTCATATCTAAATCAGTTGCCTAAACAATTTACACCTATGTCTTCCAAGAGTTTTAAATAATTTTAGCTCTTAAATTTAGGTCTTGAAACCATTTTGAATTAATTTTTGTATATGGTATGAGGTAGGATAGGAGTCCAAGCATCTCCTGCCCATATCTCGAGTTCGGTATTTCCACCAAGCTTCTGTGCAGTACCATCCAGATGTACCTCAGGCACCCAAATTTAACATGACCAAAATGAAACCCATTTTGTTCACAAACCCACCTCCCCTGCTTTCCTAGATCTAGTAAAAAGCACCACCACCGTTCTGTCCCTCAAGCAAGAAATCTGAAAGTTATCCCAGATACCTTGTTTTTCATCATCACACATTTCTAGTGAGTGCCCAAATCATGGTGACTTGACTTGGAGGGAAAAAAATTATTTTTTCATGGGAAATTTTAAATATGTGCAAAGGTAGAACGTAATGAACCCCCATGTACCTATCAGAGCCTCAGCAATTATCAACTCGTGGCCAACCTTGTTTAATTTTATACCACTGTCTACTTCTCCCCCCCCCACCATAACCTGACATATTTCATCCATAAATACTTTAGTGTGTGTGTGTGTGTACACACACTTTTTTATTGATTTGAGGAAGAGAGAAATACCTATTTATTGTCCCACTTATGCATTCATTGGTTGTGTCTTGTATGTGCCCTGACCAGAGATTGAACCCCCAACCTTGGTGTATTGGGGCGATGCTCTTAACTGGCTGAATACCTGGCCACAGCTATATATGGACTTCTATAAAAACAATTTACGATAGCATTAACAATTCTTTAATATGAAACATTCAAGTTTTCAAATTTAATTGCCTAAGTATTTTTTTAAGTAATTTATTTGAGAATCCAAACAGGCTACAGAGGGCCAGACCTGGGGCCAGACATTTCCCCAGGGTTTCAGCAGTAGACTGAAGACAGAGCTGAATAATTAGTTAATGGTGACTTTTTTTTTTTTTAAATCCTCACCTGAGGATATTTTTCCATTGCTTTTCAGAGAGTGGAAGGGAGAGAGAAACATCAATGTGAAAGAGACATCTATTGGCTGCCTCCCACACGTGCCCCGACCTGGGCCAGGGATCGCAACTGCGGTACATGTCCTTGGCCAGAATCGAACCCAGGACCCTTCAGTCCACAGGCCAACGCTCTAACCACTGAGCCTAACTGGTCAGGGCAATAATGACTTGTTTCTTATTCCTACTTACCGGCCAGTATATTCTAAACTCTGCATATTAGTAATGTGTTCCTTGGGTGGGCTGGGAGGGAGGTATAGAGGGGACTTGCTTTTCTTCTAAACATAAAACTATTACCTGCTCACTGTAAAAATATTTTTTGAAACAATTCAAGCAGCCCGGCTGGCATGGCTCAGTGGTTGAACATCGAACTACAATCCAGGAGATGGCTGTTCGATTCTCTGTCAGGGCACATGCCCCAGTTACAGGTTTGATCCCCAGTAGGGGGCGTGCAGGAGGCAACCAATCAATGACTCCTCATTGATGTTTCTCTCTCTCCCTGTCCATTCCTCTCTCTGAAACCAATAAAGATTTTCTTTTAAGTGTTTATTTTTAAAAAAACAATACAAGCAATACAGACATAGAGACCAAATGTGAAAATCCCCTTCACCTCTCCAAACCCACTGTCTTCCCAGAGGCAGCTACCACCAAGTTGGTGTGGAGTCTTCCAGGCTTTTCTGGGCATTTACAAACACGAGTCCAGATAATCTTCTGAGGCCCCCTTTACTCTGAGATGTAGCTGAGATGCTAAGATGGGATCAAACTCCCACCTCCATGAACCACAGAATTTGGAAAATTGCCTCCAGACTTCTTTGAGTCCCAAGAAAGGCGTGGGAAGAAGGGTCCTTCTGTGTTTGGTCTCCCTGTCTCTGGCCCTTAGTTTTGCCCTCACCATCTCCTCTGACCCAGGTGAGCAGCTCAGGTCTTTCTGGATCCTACCCTAAAACTCCTGCGCACAGACATTGGTAAGTCAAGTACACTTCATGAAGGGTTCAGATTGTACCCCATGCAGCAAACAATTTTAATCATCTCTGTGACAGGTTCAAGGTCCTTTCAGCCATCCCGCCAATGAGAGTTGCTCCCTGGCCCTTTGCCCCTTGTATTCCACCATCTTGTCCCTCACCTGTCCTTCCCTGACTCGGGAAATTCAAATTCCCCTACCTTCTTTACCCAACCAATTCAGTTCCCCAGCTCCTCTAGCCCACTCTTCATGGAGCTGACACACAGGCCTTCCATATCCTGGGCCCACCCTTCTTAGCAGTCATCTGGTTGTACACTTCA
This sequence comes from Miniopterus natalensis, assembly GCF_054644295.1. Classification (NCBI taxonomy): domain Eukaryota; kingdom Metazoa; phylum Chordata; class Mammalia; order Chiroptera; family Miniopteridae; genus Miniopterus; species Miniopterus natalensis. The sequence continues at coordinate 14,494,279 of NC_142089.1, forward strand.
TTTTTTCCTGCTGCTCTCATGGATTGGGATTGGAGCTGTCATGAGGCAAGAAGGCTTCTGCTTACATCTGGGTTACATATTTAACACAGATAAATAGTTTGGGGGTGGGGTGTTTCTTTGTTTGCACAAGTGAAATCATGTTGTACACAGTGCTCAGCAACTTGCTTATTTCACTCGACCTAAAGCAGACATATTCCAGATCACCAATAATAATAGCTGAACTTGTGCCAGGCACTTTTATATCTGTGCTGTACCAATCTGACAGCCACTAACCAAATGTGGCTACTGAGCCTTTGAAATGTGGCTGGTATAACTAAGAAACTAAATTTTGAATTTTATTTAATTTTAATTAAATTTAGAAATATTTGTTAAATACAACTATTATTTAGAGAGTTAGGAAGGGAGAAAGATTGATGTGAGAATAAAACATCGATTGGCTGCCTGCTGCCTCCATGTACCCTGACTGGGAATCAAACCAGCAACCTTTTGGTGCATGGGAGGACGCCCAACTAAGCCACACCAGCCAGGGCTCCCTTTATTTTTTGATAGGACTATGTTTTACTTTAACATTGCTTGAGATATTACTGTTCTAACTCATAGATACAAAGAACAGATTTCTGGACACCAGAGGGGAAAGGGGTTAGAGGAAGGATGAGAGGGGTGAAGGAGGTCAATTGAATGGAGATGCATCATAACTAGACTTCTGAGGGTGATCACTTTGTAGTGTATACAGGTGTCAAATTATAATGTACACCTGAAATATATAATTTAAAAATTATTTTCACCCTGGCTCAGTTGAGCATCATCCTGTGCACTAGAAGGTCACTGGTTCAATCCTGGTCAGGGCACATGCCTGGGTTGAGGGCTCCATCCCCCGTGGGGGGCGTGCAGGAGTCAGCTGGTTGATGTTTCTCTGTCACATCAATATTTTTCTCTCTCCTTCCTCTCAAGTCAGTTTTTAAAAATAGTTTAAAATTATTTTCAGCCCAGCCGGGCATGGCTCAGTGGTTGAGCATCGACCTAGGATCCAGGAGATCGCAGTTCGATTCCCGGTCTGGGCACATGCCTGGGTTGTGGGCTCGATCCCCAGTCGTGGGCCTGCAGGAGGCAGCTGATCAATGACAACACTCTCATCATTGATGTTTCTATCTCTCCCTCTCCTTCTCCCTTCCTCTCTCTGAAATCAATAAAGATATTAAAAATATATATTTTTTCAATGTCAGGTGTAACAGCATTAACATTTCTAGGGTTCTTTGCAGTCCTACTAAAATTGTCTACTACAGATAGCATGAATTTGGACTTGAGAGATGAAAAACACTACTTTACATGTCAACAATGATAGTTAGGATGGGGATCTGAGTCCACTTACCTTTATGGTGATTTCTGGAAGGGATTAAAAAGCCTAAAATTCCTTTCAAATGGAAAAAAGGATTGTTTTATACCTAAAATGTGCTGGAGGTATAAAATACACAGTAGATTTTGAATACTTGGTAGGAGAAAAGGAATGGAAAATATCTCATTAATAACTTCAGTATTATTTCATGTTTCAATGGTATTTTGGATATATTAAAATATTAAAATTTCACCAGCTTTTTACTTTTTTAACTTGGCTACTGTCAATCTTAAAATGATATATGTGACGTGTATTATATTTCTATTAAAGCTGCTTTGTATGCATTACCTCATTATTCCACAAATTTGTTCAACAAATATTTATCAAATAAGTTTATGTGTCAGGCACTAGGTTAGGCACTGAGGATACAGCAATGAACCAAACAGACCACAATTCCTGCCCTTACAGAGTTTCCATTCTAGGTTGCTGATTTTTAACAGCTTTACCAGTAGATGCAGGCTCTGTGCATCTTGCTTCCAGACCTTCGGGGGCTTCCTTTGGCCACACACTCCTCAGCCCTTAGTTGGCCTCCAAGATCTACACTAGGAGACACCTGCAGGTCATCCTCATCTCCTCCCTCTTCCTCCTCTCCATGTCCTTTCACAAACATTTTAAAGTGTCTCTGCTAGCCAGGGACATTGTTAAGCTCTGGGTCTATATAAAGAAGGGAACAAAACAGACATAGTACCTGCCCTCTTGGAGGTTACAGTCTGTCTCAGTCCTAAATGGCCCATTCCAGCTCAACAGCGCCTTTTGGATTCACCGTGTTCACCTTGAACTGCACAGTGGCTTTCTCATCGTCTCCAACTTCGCACGTTCCCATATGGCCTCTTCTCTACACAGCAAGGTGCATATTTTATTTTATTTTAAAATATGTTTTTATTGATTTCAGAGAGAGGAAGGAGGAGAGAGACACATCAATCAATGATGAGAGAGAGTCATTGATCAGCTGCCTCCTGCACACCCCCTACTAGGGATTGAGCCTGCAACCCAGGCATGTGCCCTGACCGGGAATCGAACCGTGATCTCTTGGATCATAGGTCAATGCTCAACCACTGAGCCACGTGGGCCGGGCGGGATATTCCTTTAAAAAGAAACAGCATCAACAAAAACAAAAAACCCTTGCAAATTAAAAATTCAAAGGAAAGGTTGAAAGATAAAGGAAATCTTCCAGAAAGTAAAATTAAGAGAAAAATAGATTAAAAAGAGGAAAGAAAAAAAATTTTAAGGGGCTTTTTATTTTTTTATGTTTTTGTTGTTTCTTTTTTAAGAGAGAGGAAGGGAGAAGGAGAAAGAGAAATTGCACACCCCCTCCTGGGGATCAAGTCTGCCACCCAGGCATGTGCCCTGACTGAGAATCCAACTGGTGACCTCCTGGTACATGGGATGATGCTCAATCCACTAAGCCACACTGGCTGGGCAGAAAGAAAAAAAAAATTTTAAAGGAAATTTGATGGCCCTAGCTGGGTAGCTCAATTGGTTAGAGTGTCATTATGATACACCAAGGCTGAGGGTTCAATCCTCGGTCAGGACACATACAAGCATCAACCAACGAATGCATAAATAAGTGGAGCAACAAGTCAGTGTTCCTCTCTCTCTCCCCCTTCCTCTTTCTCTAAAATCAATCAATAAATTATTTTTCTAAAATGGAAGAAAATTTCCAAAATTAAAGGACATATGTTTCCATATTGAAATGTATCTCCACAAGTGCTCAGTGCTATGGATGCAAATAAACCTGTACCAAGGGCACCATTGTGAAATGTCAGAACCCCAGGGACAAAGAGATCCTACAGCTTCCAAAGCAGAAACAAGATTCCATACAAAGCACCAGAAATCAGGATGCTATTGGACTTCTCAAGGACAACACTAAAAGAAAATAATCTCCAACTAGAATTTTTTATAATAACAATAGTGAAACTCCTATAGCACTCATTAGACACAATTCTAAGAGTTTTCCGTGTATTCTATACCCAGCCAAATGATTAAAGATGAAGGTAGAAGGAAGATATTTGCAGACATGCAAGGTCTCAAAAATGTCACCTCACACACCCTTTCCCCAAGAAACTATTGGAGTAGGTGCTCCACCAAAAACATGGAGTAGCCCGGCCAGGCGTGGCTCAGCAGTTGAGCATCAACCTAGGATCCAGGAGATCGCTGTTCGATTCCTGGTCAGGGCACACGGCCAGGTTGCCGGCATGCAGGAGACAGTTGATCAATGACTCTCTCATCATTGATTTTTCTATCTCTCCCTCTCCCTTCCTCTCTCTGAAATCAATAAAGATATATTAAAAAAAAAAGGAAAAGAAAAGGGAGTAAACCAAGAAAAAAGCAATTCTAGGGAAATCCAACATAAGAGTGAGGCAAGGGGCGAGGGGAATCCCTAGGATGATTGTGAAGAAGACCCCAAGATCAGAGGCAGGCTTTCTGAGAAGCTCCTAAAGCCTAAGCTTCAGGTTCCGTTGCCTCCAATGCCCCTGTGAGGGCTGGGGGTGGGTGGGGGTGGGGGTGTTGTAGATGGTTCTAGGCAGGCAGGAGAAGCCAATCAGAAAGCATTTCTGCTAGGTTACCTAATGAGATCTCAGAAGAAAAGGTCCTGGACTCCAAGGGATCTGAAGCTCCAGGAATTCATTGATTTATCAATCTAAATAAATTATGCCTAATTCTGTATTTTTATTTATTTATTTATTTGAAATATGTCTTTATTGATTTCAGAGAGAGGAAGGGAGAGAGGGAGAGAGATAGAAACATCAATGATGAGAGTCATTGATTGGCTGCCTACTGCATGCCCTGTATTGGGGATCGAGCCTGCAACTCAGGCACAACCTGGGCATGTGCCCTGACCGGGAATCGAACAGCGATATCCTGGTTCATAGGTCGACGCTCAACCACTGGACCATGCTGGCAAGGCCTAATTTTGTATTTTTAAAGGGCCCCCAGCTTGTACAAACTTTAAACCCTACAAAATCTGGATGTTTCCCTGCCCGGAACAAAAAGCAAACACTCCAGCCTGGAGCAGAAGGAAGACTCCAAGAAAAGTTTTTCAAGAAGATGAAATTGACAGAATACATGATGTGGTGAGATCTGCCTTCCAGACCCCCCTTAAGGAAGGACTGCTGCCCAGCTGGGGGAGTTTGAGCAGCAGAACACCTCCAGCTGTCAGCTCCTTCAGGGTTGGCCCAGATGCAGAAAGCTGCCTCACCCAAGATCACATCCTCCCCTGGGGCAGGACACTCTGATGGGCAATACTTTCTCCAGGGTTCCCTGCCAGGTTGGCAGAGGCTTTGCCAAGACTCACTGCAATTGGACTTCTCCCTCTACTCAATCCTGCTTTCACCCACTTCCTTTCTCACAGGTGTTGATCCCTAATAAGCATCTCTATCTCCAGGTCAGCTTCCAGAGATATCAACCTGAGTCACCTGATTTGTATGAACATCTTGAGAAGAGATTTAAATAACCAGTAGAGAGTGGAGTATATAAAACTAAGCAAGTGGCTGGCTGGTGTGGTTCAGCAGTTGAGCATTGACCTATGATCCAGGAGATTGCTGTTTGATTCCTGGTCAGGGCACATGCCCTGGTTGCAGGCTCGATCCTCAGTCGGGGGCGTGCAGGAGGCAGCCAATCAATGACAACTCTCTCATCATTGATGTATTGATGTTCCTGTCTCTCTCTCTCTCCCTCTGCCTTCCTCTCTCTGAAATTAATGATATATTTTAAAAAAAATAATTTCAAAATAGCCCGGCCGGGCGTGGCTCAGTGGTTGGGGGTCGACCTAGGATCCAGGCGATCAGGGTTCGATTCCCAGTCAGGGCACATGCCCGGGTTGCGGGCTCGATCAATGACTCTCTCATCATTGATGTTTCTATCTCTCTCTCTCCCTCTCCTTTCCTCTCTGATATCAATAAAGATATATTTTAAAAAATAATCATAGCTTACATATAATAATGTAAACAATGACTACTGAACTAACCAAAATTATGTTGGCAGTTTGGGGAGGTGGGGATTATATGTATGGTGGGACAGGTGATGGGGAAAGAGTTAAAATGTTATCTTCCATAGTAGAAAATCAAAAGGTAGTGCTTAAAACTGAAACATCAAGAAGTAGCAAATAAGTATGTTACTTAGAGATAATGGAGATAACTATATAGTCAGCTACAAGAGTTGAAAATAGGTATTGCCCGGCTGGGCGTGGCTCAGCGGTTAAGCGTCGACCTAGGATCCAGGCGATCAGGGTTCGATTCCCAGTCAGGGCACATGCCCGGGTTGCGGGCTGCAGCCGATCAATGACTCTCTCATCATTGATGTTTCTAGCTCTCTCTCTCCCTCGCCTTTCTTCTCTCTGAAATCAATAAAGATATATTTAAAAAATAAATAAAATTAAAAAAAAAGAAAATAGGTATTTCTGGGAAAGTGGAAGTGGGGGAGAGGGTAGTGGACTGACTTCTGTTTTCACAGAAAACCGTATAGTATTATTTCTTTAAACTATGTGTATGTATAACTTGTGTTTATAAAAGAAGACTATAAGCTTCCTGATGGCAGGGACCAGAAGAGTCTTATTACTGTAAAATTCCCAGCCCTCTGCATGGAGTAGGTGTTCAAAAAGTATTTGTTATTCCAGTAACTGACTAGAAGTCATTCCTCTACTTGAAACTCTAAATGGCTTCCCATAGGGCACAGCAAGCAATTAAGATCTTTTGAGGCCTCCAGGGACTATAGGCAGGAACTGGTCTCTACAAACTCCTCTCCCTCCCTCTTCCTCATGCCTCTTTCTGGTACTCACATGCACATTGTTCCTACCTCAGAACTGTGCATACACTGTTTCTTCTACCTAAAAGAAACTCTTCACCACAATCACCTGGCTCTCTCTCATAAACCTGTTAGATGTTAGATTTCAGCTCAAATGTCAGTTTCTCCAGGAGATCCTGTCTCCCATCTTCCTCCCTTCACCAGCCTGATGGGGCCATGGTGAGCCTATCCCAGGGTCCCAAAGGACTTTGCAGGCCATATTAAGGCATTTATTCTTCATCCAGAAGAGAATGCGGAGCCAGCAAAGTGTTGCCAACCAGAAAAGATAAGATTAGACACACTGGTAGGTCTGGGGGTCAGAGAGAATTATGAAAAGCAGCAAGCCCTTTACTTGGTTCATAAGTGACCCTGGCTCAACAAACTGTAGCTTCATCCTAACTTCCCAGGGCACCTTCATGAATTCCTTATGGTTGTGCTTCTCAGAATGGGGTATGACTACCACTGGGGGCTCTAGTGATGGTTTTAGTGGTATATGACCAAGTATTTTTAGTTATATATTTATTTCAAAAAACAAAACTTGCATATTAAGCCAATTATTTCATGGCTATTATTATTTAGGAGAAACTTAATGAGATTGATAATCAATTTATTGACTGAAATTTGGGGCCTCCTGCTCAAGTAAAACTCACAAATTACCTTGAAAATCCCTCCATGCCTTTGTCTGTATATACAACTTTCTTGCCTAGGATGCCTTTCACACCCACTGCTTTGGAAATTCTTCATCCTCCAAAGTCCCAGTTGAATACCCCTTCAGGAAAGTGGCCTTCAGTCAGGGCAGGTTGGCATAGTGGTTAAAAGCCAAGACTTATGAGATATAAAGTTTACACTTTGGGTGATAATAATGTGTAAGTTCATTAATTGTAACAAATGCACCACTCTTGTGTGGGATATTGACAGTGAGGCAGGCTGTGAGAGTATGGGGCAAAGGGGTATATGGAAACTCTCTGTACCTTCTGCTCATAAAATAAAGTCTATTTAAAAAACCAAGAGCCAAGGCTTAGAAATTCAATCCTTAGTTAGATGTGTGACTTTGGACAAGTTACTTAACCTCTGTGAACCTCAATTTCCTCATCTGTTAGATAGGACTAATAGTGCCTACCCTTCGAGAGTTGTGGTTAGAAATTGTCATCATGCATGTAAAGGGACTGAGTAAATGCCTAGCGGATAGCGAGCCTTCGTAAAAGTTACCTGTTATTTTCATGAGAATGGGGAGCCAAGAATATGAAAGGGCTTTCCCTATCTATTTTAATTATTCATTTTGTATGGCTTTCACATAAGTAGGTGCTTAAGCGTTTTGATTGTTGGAGGCCTTGCTGCCTTTGGGATGGATCATTCTCAGCCACACTACATTGGTGAGCTGGATGGGGCGGATGCTGGGAATCCACACTCGAGTCCCATGCGGTCCTGAGCACGGTTCACAGCGGCCAGAGGAAAGCAAGGCAAGTGCTCCGTCGTCGCCATGGCAACCTCAACCCCAGTCCTGGAACCCGGTCACAGAGCCGCAGGGTCTAGAAAGCGGGTCTCCCTGAAGGCGGCCACCCCTTGGTCTCCAGGGGCGGGTTCCCCCAGGCCCTGAGGAGCTACGGGGGCCAGGCAGGCGCTGCTCCTTCCCGCCACACGGTGGCGGCGTAGAGCTGAGCTCCGCGCCCCACCTGGGAGGCTCTGGGAGGCAGTGCCCCAGCGATTGGGCCTCCTGGGCCCTGCTCCCCACCCTCGCCAGGCCAAGTCACCTGCATCCAGGCCGAGAAAACTGCTGGGCCTGAGCTCACCTCAGCTGGGGCCTGGATTCCCTATTCTAGGTCGGACGTTCCCAGCTCACGTGATGTCCGCCACTTGTACAACCGCTCCCGGGGCCGCCCAGCCCAGCTGCCAACCGCGCACCTGGCGGGTGCTGGGCCTGCCCCTGCTCAGACTCGGGCTCCGAGCCCTCCGGGCCGAGACCGACGGTCTCGTGCGGCTCCCACATGCGCCGGCCCGGAAGAAAGGAGGTGGGCGTGGCTGTGCCTCCTCTGCTTCCTCCTGCAGCCTGCACCGTCTCCTAACTCCTCGGTACGCCGCGACCCTCCTCCGACCCCAACCTTCCGAACGCGGGCCCCGGGGGCTGATTAGGGCCAGGGATTATCAGGGGGTGGCCAGGACCCAGAGGTTGACGGAGCACGCGCGGGCACGTGCCGGGGCGGGGCCTCGGAGGGGGCGGGGCCTTGGGCGGGGCGGCGGGCTCGCGCTACCCCAGGCAGAGGAGGTACGCGGGGCGCGCGGGGGGTGCCGGGAGCGGGGACTGTGCGGAAGTCGGGCTGGGGGAGGCGCAGGCCTTTGGGGCGAGGCGGAGGTCTGCCGGGGTGGGACGGGCCCCGGGAAGGGGGTTTAGGAAGAGAGGGCCGACTAGACCTAGGAGCTAAATGGGCCAGCCCTGGGGTAGGACTGGGGTTTGGGGCCCAAACGCTAGAAGGGCAGAGGGGGAAGGGGAGGAGGAGGCAGGAACCCCGCCCACTTTCCGGGCAGGGTTCTTGGAACCAGCCAGGAAATACTGGGACTTAATCTGGGGGCTAGATCTGGAGACCATGGTTTGCATAGAGACGGCTGATAGGGGCCCCCAGTGTGTCATCGCGCTCACTTTCCCCGCATTCCAGGAGCTGCTCTGGCTTGTCTCTCAAGTGTGAGAGCTCGGCGGCTCCTTCCCGCACACGTTGCAGGGCGTGGCCCACCCGGAGGACCCCTCCGAGGCTTCGCTGTCGCTCCAGAGCCCTCCCCCATCTTCAGTGTGAACAAGATTGGGGGAGGGGGAGTCCCCGGGGCCTCGGGCCACATCTAGAAAAATCTAGAAGCTCCCGTGCCTTTTCTAACCCCTCCCCTCTTCGTGGCTTCAGCAAACCTTACTCTTAGTGGAGGTATTAGACGGGTCACCGCAGGGAAGGAGGGGGGAGCAACCTCAACTGGCTACTTTCTGTTGCAGTCTTTGCAAGAGAGGACACGACCTTGAGGGCTGAAGACGGGGTGCGGCTAACCCTTCCCCCCAACCTAATAGCTGGCTGGAGCTCAGACTACAGAGATAAGACTAAGGTGCTGAGTCTTCGAGTCCTTTGCCTTCTGCCATGTTCTGCTGGCCGGACCTGGGAAACCCTCCCTCCATATTTCCCCCCCCCTTAAAAATTTCCCTTTTATGTAAAAGTAGTTCAGTGCGCCTTATTTAAAAATTTAAGCCTTACAAAAATAGATTTAAAAAATGAGAAACCCTCATCTTCACTGCTGAGATCCTAAGGTGTTGAGTGTCCTTCCAGAACTTTTTCAGCTTATTTACATACTTAACATTTAAATATATATATAAAGGGGTCATACTACACATTTCATTTTGCAACTTGCTCTACTGTGGACTTTTTCTCATGTCATTATTTATAGATACCCTTTTTTATGTGTGTGCGTTTTTGTTTTTTTTAATATATCTTTATTGATTTCAGAGAGAGGAAAGGAGAAGGAGAGAGAGAGATAGAAACATCAATGATGAGAGAGTCATTGATCGAGCCTGAAACCCAGGCATGTGCCCTGACCGGGAATTGAACCCTGATAGCCGGGATCCCAGGTCGACGCTCAACCACTGAGCCATGCCCTTTTTTAACAAGTTAATAATATTCCAGAATTCATTTAAAAAAGATACCCTTTTTTAACAAGTTAATAATATTCCAGAATTCATTTAGTCTTCTACTGATAAACACTTAGTTTATGCCCGTGTTTACAATAATCTTTTTGGTGTTTTATTTTAAATTACAAATATGTGCTTATTGTAAACATTTGTTAAAATCTTGATAAATGCAAAAACACTGATAAAGACAATAAAATTCACCATATTCCTATCAATTAGAGATAACTCCTTTATTTTGTAAGCTATGCTTTATGGAACACTTAGTATATGTCAAATACCATGCTAAGTGATTCACAGAACAGCAATCTGAGGTTTGGAGAAACATCTCCAATGAGGCTTACCCAAGGTCATGCAACAGAAAAGTGGCAGAGCCAGGTCCTGGGCCCAACTTTATCTGATTCAAAGCTCTGCTGGCCTCTTGCTGTTAACATTGGGGTGTATTTCCTTCCAATTTTTTTTTCTACGCAACAGGACAAAAGCACATGTAAATATTCATGGTTTTTCCTGCTTCCCAGACTTAGTTCAAAGGAGTCTGTAAGGACAGAGGGAGAGGAACAGACCTAAGCAGAAGAGGAGTGACCTGGAGGAATTGCCTCCCAGCCCCACTCAGGAAAAACTGCTACTGAGAGAAGGAGGGGGAGTGAGTTGGCAGAGTCTGGGTGGTCAGGAATTTGAAAAAAAGAAAGGAGTTTTTGGAGCTACTCTGATAGCTTGAAACTTTGAGAGAGAAGATTTAGGAGGTTCTTGAAAGGATGTCTTGCTGTGAGGTGTGCTCCGTAATCCCTTTGCAGTGTCCTCCAGGGACCTTTGATAAAGACTTTTGTTTCCTGTCAGTGCTTTTTGGAGTTAGATTGATTCCTTTTGGGGAAAGAGGGAGCAAAAAAAGACCAGCTTTATTTGGGGTCACATACATTTTGTATAATATTTTTACTTTTATGAAAATGATATAGCCTCTCTGCCCTTGCTCACGCAGAACCCTCCACCTAAGATGACCTGCTTTTCCCGTCTTTCTCTATTTCCTCCATCTGCTAAGCTCCACCTCTTACCCCTCCTTCTGTTGGCCCCAGCTCTTTGCAAGTCCCTTATTTTAGCTCAAATCAGGACATGTGATTGGCCTCCCTACTGGTGACTTGGTAGGCCGGATGAGGAAATTTTGTTATAACCAGAATCTCTTTGATTACAAGAAACTATGCTGGTGTGTTGGTTTTCTAAATCTCTTGGTGTCAAGCTGAGTACTGTGTACCAGTTATCAATCCCAAAAGAGTAGAGTACTGTGCACCGGTTACCAATCCCAGGGGAGATCTCTAAAACCTTCTAACCCATTGCATCTTGTTATCTGAGTCGCCAAGGAAAACAGGTAGTCAAGCATTGAATGGAACAATACTTTGGCGATTTTCAACCTGTTCATCTCATGGCAGATGTAACCTAATTACTAAAATTCTGTGGCACACCAAAAAATATATATTTTTGCTGATCTGACAAAAAAATATATATTTTTGCTGATCTGACAATCTTGATTCATTCACACTGGACAGCTATTGTATTAGTTGTTGTCATTTTTTTATTAAGGGAAAAGAGGTCAGTGCCCCTGACTAAATAGTCAGGTATTACACATTTTAAAAATTCTTGCAGCACACTGGTTGAAAATCGCTGCTTTATTCACGTAGTGAAGAGACAGAGCAAAATCAGCTTCAATCTTGGGCATTGGTCCCTCATGGCCAGCAGATCTCTCCCAGTGGACAACACAGAGCAATTCACATATGCTCACCTTTCTCCTGCTGCAGTGGAAGGACCAAACCTTGTCATATCCCAGAGAATAAATATACCAAGAAGGCGTTCCAGATACCATATGACTGACGCACATGCTTTAAGCAGAAACAAAAGAATACTCACTGCACCTAGAAAACAAGGAAAGATATTCCCACACAAAGTCATAAACCTAGCACAGGTTGTATAGACTTTTTCAAAAAATACATATTTTTATTGATTTCAGAGAGAGGAAGGGACGGAGAGAGAGAAACATCAGTGATGAGAGAGTCATTGATGGGCTGCCTCCTGTATACCCCCTACTGGGGATCAAGCCTGAAACTTGGACATATGCCCTGACCGGGAATCGAACCAGCGACCTCTTGGTTCATAGATTGATGCTCAACCACTGAGCCACACCAGCTGGCTGTATGGACTCTTTATCTCTTTGTTAGGAAGTGTTACAGGCCCAATGCCCATTCCTATGCAGCAGAGTGGGGGTCAAAAACTGTAGACTTGAGACTGCCCTTCTCAACAGTAGGCTAGCATGATTCTTGTTTCCTTCTTTGCTTTGAATACTAAAAAGCTTGGAACTTTTCTATTTCTTGATCTGTATTTTCTTTGTCCCAGTTTTCTTAATTAGTTACTTTTAGCCTTAAAAACTTTTTATTATGGAAGATTTCAAACATACATAAAGGTAGATGTAATATGTTGTCCTGTACCTATCACCCATCTTCAATAATTATCAATATTTGCCAATCTTCTTTCATCTACCTCCCCACTTTTCCCTCTGTCTGGAGTATCATAATGCTAATCCCAGACATCATATAATTTCACCCAAATTATATCATCATATATCTTTAACAGGACTTTTTCAAACATAACTACCATACCCAACAAAATTAATACAGATTCCCCCAAATCATTTAATACCTAGTTCATGTTCAAGTTTCTTTAATAATGTGGTTTGTTCAATCAGGATTCAAATAAGGTTTACACATTTCATTCAGATTACGTGTCTCAAGTAAATTTTAATCTGTAACTGTTCCATTTCTCTTTCCTTTCTTTTTTCAGGCTATTTATTTGTAAAATAAATGAAAGCATTTGTCCTGTAAAGGCTCCCACATACCAGAAGATTTGGATGATTGCTTCCTGATGGTGTAGTTCACTTGTTTCCTGTTCCTTGTATTTCCAGTATACTGAAAGTTAGACCTGGAGGCTTGATTAGACTCAGGTTTAATGTTTTTGGCAAGAATACCTTATCGGAGATGGTGCTGTGTACTTACATTACATCTGGAGCATATAATATTTAGTTGAAATGTTTTTACTGATTGATCCATGGGTTCAGGGCTTTTGGCCAGCTCTCTTCATTATAAAATTCCCCATCAACTTTTTATCTATTGGTTTTTAGCACCCACTAATGATCCATTATTTCATTAGATGTTACAAAATGGTAATTTTCTAATTCTGTCATTCTTTTTGCATTCATTACTTGGAATTCTTCTATAAAAAAGAACTTTACATCATTATTTGATTTTTCTGAAATACAGTTTATACAAGACAGGATAAATACTTGATTCCTCTTATGTATTTTTAAAATTTTTTTTAAAATCCTCACTTGAGGATATCTTTTTCACTGCTTTTCAGAGAGAGTGGAAGGGAGGAGAGAGAAAGAGAGAGAGAAAAACATAGATGTGAGAGAGACACATCGATTGGCTGCCTCCCGCGCACGCCCCAACTGGGGCCACGGATCAAGCCTGCAATCAAGGTATATGCCCTTGGACACAATCGAACCCAGGACTTTTCAGTCTGCAGGCCGATTCTCTAGCCACTGAGCCAAACCAGCCAGGGCACTCTTATGTATTTTTAAATGTTTTTTTATTGATTTTAGAGAGGGAGAGAGAGGGAAACATCAATTGGCTGCCTCCTGCACACCTGCTGCTGGGAATCAAGCCTGTAACCCGGGCATGTGCCCTCACTGGAATCAAACCAGGGGCCTTTCAGTTCATGGGACAACGCTCAACCAACTGAGCCATTCGGGCAGGGCTGTACTTTTTTTTAGTATTGATTTTTAGAGAGAGAGGAAATGAGGGGGAGAGAGGGAGACATCGATCAGTTGTTCCACTTATTTATGCATTCAGTGGTTGCTTCTTGTATGTGCCCTGACCAGGGATCAAACCAGAAACCTTGGCATATCAGGATGATGCTCTAACCAACTGAGCTACCCAGCCAGGGCCCTCTTATGTTTTGTTTTGTTTTTTCAATATATCTTTATTGATTTTAGAGAGAGGAAGGGAGAGGGAGAGAGAGATAGAAACATCAATGATGAGAGAGTCGTCATTAATTGGCTGCCTCCTGCACGCCCCCAACTGGGGATCGAGCCCACAACTTAGGCATGTGCCCTGACTGGGAATCGAACCGTGATTTCCTGGATCCTAGGTCGATGCTCAACCGCTGAGCCATGCCCAGCCGGGCCTCTTATGTATTTTTATAATTTGCCTGAACTCCTTTGTGGATCAAGGTGAAAAAGAAAAAAGGCAGAACAGTGGAAGGGAAAGAGCACAGGTCTTGGAGTCAGACAGAATCCTGACTCCATCACTTATTACTTGTGTGAACTTGGGCAATCCTTCTGAGTCTCAGTTTCTTTAATTGCAAACTGGGGAAACTGATCCCCAACTTGCCCAAACATTGAATAGAATCATTTCCAGACCTAGATAGAGCAATTTCTTGTACAGGAAGTAAAATGTATTCATTTTGGGAAATTTAGAGGATGCAAATAAACACAAAAAAAGGGACTATGAACCTTGTGAAAAGTACCTAGCACATGCGTGGCATATAGTGGATGTTTCTGACCAACTCCAGCTTGGTTCTCAGGCTACCCTATGTCAGCATCCTCCTGGAGGAGTTCAAATTTAGCCAGGGATGACTCCAGCCTCAGTCCAAGAAAATCCTAGGAAGAATGAGAGAGGGAGTTGGAGGGAGGAAGCAGGAGGTGGATTCCTCTGGTCTTATGTCAAGAACTTATGAACTGAAGTTAGACAGATCTGCCACAAATTTGCAGTGAGATCCTGGGAAAGTCACTTAACCTCCCAAGCCACAGTTTCTCACTTGCAAGATGGAGGTTGTCAAGGCTAACCTGCCAGAGTTGTTGGGAGGATCACATGAGATGTGGACCTAGAAATGCTCACCTCGGTAACAGCCAATGGAGGTGCTCAAGAAATGGGAGTTAGCTTGATTTGAGTCTGAGAACTCACTTTTTGAGCTCCCATCAGATGTAAAGTCACTCATAATTGTCTCCTGTCACTGAGGGGCTGTATGAGGCCTGGCTTGGAGCTCAGCTTTGTCATAAAAGTGCTGTGTGAGTTGGGTAAGCCTCTTCCTCTCTGAGGCTTGGACTTCTCCATTTGTGAAATGGTCAGATTAGGAGTCCAAATCCAAATGCCCCCAGGAGCAGGCAGTAATAAATAAATGAGTGAAATGGGTGAGGAGTTGAGACAGCAGGGGGCGGTGGGAATGTGATGAGCCCGCCTTATCTAAGAGAGGCTGCTCCTGCGTCCTGCTGGTGAGCCCAGGTGGCCAGACTTTAAAGAAGCTGGAAGGCTGTATTTTTTCATTTCACATTACAGTAATGGCAAGTTATGTCAGATACTTAGTGACCTGTTATGGACCACACACAAAATAAATGTAAAGCGGGGCTAAGATCATGGGCTCTAAAGTAAGAGTTCATGTGCCAACTCTGTCACTTAATAACTGTGTGTCCTTGAACAAATCATTTAGCCTCTCTGTCCCTTTTCTTACCTGTAAAATGGAGGTAATTATTGTACCTACTTCACAGGATTGTTGTGAGGATTAAATGAGCAAGAATGGGATTAGGGTGAGGTTGATAGAGTGAGGCTAATGAGGGTGCATCTTGGGTGCAAAATTTAAGAGGACACCAAAAAAATCTCAACATTCAAGATAATTAATGTTTTAATGTAATATTTTAAAAAGTGGAAAGTAATGCAGAAAAAGGCGTCCCTCTCTTGGAAGCATGCCTGCATCTTACCTTTCCCCTTCTTCCCCCCAGCCACGTTACCTTTGCCTTTCTCTCTCCTAAGCTCCAGGGGTCCTTCTTTTGCACCTGTAGCTTGTTTCCTGAGCCTATGCAGCCCAGCAGGGTCACTTCTACTACCTCAGTAACTTTCTAAATAAACTTTCTCTTATAATTTGAAAAAAAATTAATGCATAAAAAATATCCATGATGAACATTCTAAATAAATACAGATCTGACCTTACATGACTTGGCCTCACAACTTCACCCTAATCCTGGCCCTGTGGAATTCTGTCTATATTTTATTATATTAATTAGTTAAAATATGTTTTTATTGATTTCAAAGAGAGGAAGGGAGGAGAGAGAGAAACATCAATGATGGGAGAGAGTCACTGATCAGCTGCCTTCTGCACTCCCCCCACTGGGGATTGAGCCCACAACCCAGGCATGTGCCCTGACTGGGAATCAAACTGAGATTTCCTGCTTCATAGGTTGACCACTGAGCCACACTGGCCAGGCTTCTGTCTATATTTTAAAATGAGATGATACACAAGGAGAACCCCATCCCACTTCCAGGCCCAGTGGTTCAAGGGTAATAGAGAAAGCATTTGACTTTGTTCACTGCCATATCCCCAGCACCTACAATGGTGCCTCACACATGGTGGAATCTTAATAAATATTTGTTGAATTAAAAAAGAGAGAGAGATGGTACATGTTGAACCTTAGAACAGTGCCTAACACCAAGTAGGTGATCAATAAAATAATGATGATTATGATTGAGAAGAGATGTCACTGTCTGTGGGTCCTATTCTGTCTTCAGGCCAATGGTAAACCTAGTGTATCTGACACACAGAACAGATTATATATATATTTTTTTTAAATTAATTTTTTAAAGTTTTTTATTGATTTCAGAAGAGGAAGGGAGAGGGAGAGAGAGATAGAAACATCAATGAGAGAGAGTCACTGATTGGCTACCTCCTCCTGGGGATCGAGCCCAAAACCCAGGCATGTGCCCTGACTCAGAATTGAACTGGGATTTCCTGGATCATAGGTCGATGCTCAGCCCCTGAGCCATGCCGGCCGGGCCAGATAATTTTTTAATCCCAACATGACAGAATTATCTTCAATAATAATCATGAAATAAAACAAAATAAAAATAATGGCCCTGGCCAGGTGGCTCAGGTAATTAGAGTGTCATCTGTACACCTAAAGGTTGTGGGTTCAATTCCCAGTCAGGGCACATACCTAGGTTGTGGGTTTGATCCCTGGTGGGGGCACATATGAGAGGCAACTGATTGTTTCTTTCTCATATTGATGTTTCTTCCTCTCCCTCCCTCTCTACAATCAATTTAAAAAAAAAATACGCCCGGCCAGGCGTGGTTCAGCAGTTGAGCGTCGACCTAGGATCCAGGCGATCAGGGTTCGATTCCCGGTCAGGGCACATGCCCGGGTTGCGGGCTCGAACCCCAGTCCGGGGCGTGCAGGAGGCAGCCGATCAATGACTCTCTCATCATTGATGTTTCTATCTCTCTCTCTCCCTCCTCTCCTTTCCTCTCTCTGAAATCAATAAAGATATATTTTTTAAAAAACAACAAACAAACAAAAATCCTCAGGTGAGAATTGAAAGAAAAAATGGTCAGAGGAAAAACACATTAAAATTTTTCTTTAATTGAATGTCATAGAAATACTCTCTATATATACACTTCCTATATATATACTCTCTATATATACACTTAGACCAATAAATTTAAAAAAAAATTTTTTTCTTAATCCTCACCTGAGGATATTTTTTCCATTGCTTTTCAGAGCGAGTGGAGGGGAGAGAGAGAAAGAGAGAGAGAGAAACATCGATGTGAGAGACACATCAATTGGTTGCCTCCTGCACTCCCCGACAGGGGCCAGGGATTGAGCCCCCAACTGAGGTGCATGCCCTTGGCCGGAATCAAACCTGGGACCCTTCAGTCCAAGGGCCGACACTCTAACCACTGGGCCAAATCAGCTAGGGCTTTTAAATTTTTATTTATTGATTTTTAGAGGCAAAAAGAGAGAAACACATTGATTTGTTGTTCTGCTTATTTATGCATTCATTGGCTGTTCGGTGTATGTGCCCTAACTGGGAATCAAACCCGAAGACTTAGCATATTGGGACGATGCTCTAACCAACTGAGCTACCCAGCCAGGGCTCCAATAAAATTTTTTAAGTAAAGTAAAAATTACAGTACAAAGGGAAAAATAATGGACTAATAATTTTTATTACATTATTTTTTTACAAAAAGGAACACACACACGAAGAAACATCTGGAAAAGAAGCAACTTGACAGGGTCCAGAGAATGATTTGCACAGAGAACAACAGAACTGCAGTAACTCAGGTTTTGTTCCTTCATTTTTACAATCACTGTGCTATCGTTGTTGATTTTAGATCTGTTGTGTAAATGCAGGAGTATGGGCACTTGAACCCTCCCGAAGTGAGCTCAATGGTTCTAACCTGCTGTAAACTCTCCAACTGAAGGCGTATATTGAGGGCCAATTGTGTAACTGGGAGTTCTCCAAATTAGCTTCCATTTAGAATATATTATTTATTAAAAGTTAGGTGATAAAAATGTCTTCATTTGAAGCTTACATATATATTATATTCATAAGACTCACAATAATCCCAGCAATTATTCAGAAGTTAGATCAACAAAAGATCTCTTTAGGAGAATTTTATCACCCACATTGTTTAGAATTGCCAGGGCATGGCAATAATAAAAAGAAGATCCACCCGTTTTCACTAATGTTTTTAAATTCTCTACAGACAATGCACGCCTTATTCCTTGCACATGGAGGACATGCCTCCACCCTTACCTGATTCACCTCTGCCTCAGGCCACCAGTTTTCTTCCATCTCTGGCTAAGACAGTCCCAAAGGCCTTTCCAAAGCTGACATTCCATTACTTTCTAATTCTGGCTCTGCAAGCTATTTCAAGCTGTGTGATTCTGAGTAAATCAGGTCATTTCTCGGTTTGCTCATCTGTGAAATGGGAACAATAAACCCAACCCATGCCTTACCCCTTTAAGAGCTCCATGAGGTAGTGTGGAAGAATTTTTGTAAAGAAGGAGCCACACAGGTGGCAGATAAACAGGTGGCAGGCCATGATGACAAAGGTGATGATGATGTTCCTCTGAAATCATACAGAAGCTGTTCCTGAATCAAAGATCTGGGAGAGGGGAAGGGGAATCCAGTGGGTGCTGGACTTTGCAAATCACTGAGTGTGACTTCCTCCTTCTAGAAAAAGGCTAGGTCCTCTTGATTTGGAGGCAAGGGGCTGATCACGATGACCCCAGCTCCTCTGTGGCTCTATTTTGGCCCACGTGGATGGAGCACTTCCTTTCCAGGGGAAGGTGGCTCAGGCAGAAGCAGGGTGTGAGGAAATGCTGATGCCAGCTGGCTCTTGTCCTCAGAAGCACCCTGAAATTCATTTATCTGCTTGTTCACTGTCTCCCCAAAGAGAATATAAGTTCCTAGAGCAGGGGTTGACGTTTTTTCTAAAGAGACAGCTAGTAAATACTTTAGGCTTTCCAGACCATATGGTCTCTGTTTCAACTACTCAACTCTGCTGTTGTAGTGTGAAAGCAGCCCTAGACCATACGTAAACGGAGCATGGCTGTGTTCCAATAAAACTTTATTTATGGATACTGAAATTTGAATTTCATATAATTTTCACATCATGAAATAGTCTTCTTTTGATTTTTCAATTATTTAAAGATGTAAAAACCATTCTTAGCTCACAGACGTACAAAAATAATACCCCAGATTTGGCCTATAGGCCATAGTTCACCCACCCCTATCCTAGAGAACAGGAACCCTCTTTGTCTACTCCTCTGCTGTATCCCCAGTGCCCAGAATAGTGCCTGGCACATAGCCATGTCCAGTAAGTGTCTGTCAATGACCAATGGCTTCGTCTTCTGTCCCTCTACCTGCAATTCCATTTCCTTTTCTTGCTGCTACTGTACCCACCTCTATGGCCATCTCCCATCCTCTCTAACCAGCAGCAACAAGCCTCTGCCTCACCCCCAGGCTCTAGGTCAGCGGAGGAACCCACTGGCCAGTTCTCCGGCAGCCCTGGAACTGTCCCACCGCTGTGCTCCTGTTGCTCCTCACTGCTTCGTCTTTGGCCTCATTCTTTACTAGCTTCGTGACCACAGTCATGGGAGTTCCTTCAAGCTGAAGGCTCTTCTCACATCTCCCACCACTGGAGACCCTACCCAGTGAATTCTCCAAGCCCCAGTCTCCAGCCCTCCCCATCCTTTGTAGAGGGAAGAATTTGGAGGGAAGGGAGAGAGCCCCTTCCAAATGATTGTTACCTACCATTTCTATTGAGTACCTACTATGTGCCAGATACCACACAGGTATTTTATTGCCTGATCTAACTTAATACAGTTGGTCCTCCATATCTATGGGTTCTGCATCAGTGGTCTCAACTAACTGTTTTGTGTGGAGAGGGGAATGTTACATTGTTGCTGAGTGTACCAATGGTTACATCTGTACTAAATATGTACAGACTTTTCATTCTTGTCATTATTTCCTAAACAATACAACTATTTACACTGTATTGGGTATTATAAGTAGTCTAGGAATTATTTAAAGTATACGGGAGAATGTAAAGTATATGCAAATACTACCCTATTTTATATAAGGGCCTTGAGAAACTGCACATTTTGGTATCTGCGGGAGTCCTGGAACCAATCCTCTGAACATACTGAGAAATGACTGTATTCATAAACATCCCTAGTTCACAGATTCTTGGAGAAACTAACAAAAATGCTCATAGTCACACAGCTAGGAAAGTGGCAGAGCCAGGATTAGAACCCAGGTTGGTGTGGCTCCATTCACAGGTATATATTGTGGGGTTGTAATGTATCCAGGAAAACAGCAGTAAACAAAATATGTAAGTCCTGCTTCATGGAGCTTTGTTCTAGTGGGAGAAACAAACAATGAACAGGTAAATATATAATATGATTGCTGGTAGAGAGGCATGCCATGAAAAGAAGATGACATAAGTAATACCATTAATGGGGAACTATTTTAGATAGGGCCGGTCCTTTCTCAAGAGGTGACATTTGAGCAGAAGTGTAAATGAAGTGAGGGAGCGAGCTCTCATGAGGGTTGGAGAGAAGAATGTTCCAGGTGGAGGGCATAGCAGGAGAAAAAGCCTGAGGTACAAGGTAACTGGCATGTCAGGGAGCAGCAAGAATGCCTGGTGGCCGAGGGCAGTGAGTGAGTGGTAGGAGAGGAGGCACCAGAGGGAGCAGGGACCAGGTCTTGTGGGGCTTTGCAGGCTGGCAAAGTCTTTGGATCTTGTTTGAAGTGTGATGGGGGAGCCACAGGAGGGTTTCAAGCAAGGGAGTGTGTCACCCCCATCCCTCAGACTTGGATGAGGCAACAAGAGACTCCACCCCCTCACCTATTCACCACTCCTCACTCAGTACCCCTGCAACCCCTTCCGAGCTTCCCTTGTAGTGAAGCGATTGAGTCTGTGAGAACTGGGTTCCCAACCCAGCACAATTCTTACTAGCTGTCTGATCATAGGCAATCCCACCCACCTTAGAGCCTCAGCTTTCTCATCTGGGAAATGGGAACAATAATTTGTTTCATGGTATTGTTGGGTTGATTTGCTGAGCTCTCGCTTGTAAAACATTCAGCCCCAGGCAGGCTACATAGTTCTCTCTCAATAAGCCCTCATAGTTAGTGATTATTATTTAAGTGCTTAGCCAAGTTCTAGCACTTTGTAATCACTTGTGAAAGGTAACTACCATTATAATTATTCCCCTCATCCTATTCCACTTGCTGCGAGAAGACACATGTGCCAAGACCCTCCTCTACATGAAAGGTCAAGAAAGAATAATGACAGACCCTCTTCCCAGGGCAGGGCCCATCTAGAATCTGTGCTCTTGAACATTATAGCAAGCACATGCCCAGGCTACAGGAGAGGGACCCAAAACCCAGCCCTTAGCCCCTGTCAGCACTGTGCCAGAATGATCTCTTCAACAGGGTACAGAATAATACTCTCACTTGTGTCCAGCAAAGCCATTTTACACTCATGAGTCACTCATTTAACAAACACCTGAAGTGACTGCTCCGAACAGCCCATTCTAACCCCATTATTATTATTATTATTATTATTATTATTAGCTAGCATTTATCCACTACTCAGAGTGTAGCATTTCAGAGCATGGGGTTAAATTGCCTGGGTCTGAGTCCTGGATTTACCATATCACAGGTATGTTGGACATATCACTTAGCTTCTTTGAGTACCTACTATGTGCCAGGTGTCCGGAAAATAATGAAGAGCCAAGAAAACATTACTGCTGCCCTCTTAGAGCTTGCTGTCTAATTAAAGAGCCAGATGTTAATCAAATTACATCAACACACATAAAGTACAACCTTGAGAAGTGCTAAGGAGAAGTATCCATTGCTATGAGTGTGTATAACAGGGAGGTAAGGGAATATGTCCTGGAGGAAGTGACTGCGGAGATAAGCTAGTCTAAAGGTGAAGGAAGACAGTTTCAAGCACAAGAAACAGCATGTACAAAGGCCCTGTGATTGGAGCCTAGAGAGAAAGAGAGAAAACTGGGAGTTCAGGCTGCAGGATCAGCACATTGCAGACTGTGGTTTGGTTTCTATAGCTCTCTACTGAGTGACTACTGTCCCTTCAACACTGATGTGCAAGCAGGCCTGCCCAAGATCCCCAGGCAGGGCCCAGGTGTGCTCTGGACCTCCTTTTCCAGCATGACCCACTGTCTTTCCAATACCCTTGGGAGAGGGGACACAGGAAGTAAAACTTATTTATAGGAAAGCAAAATCACTACTCAGTCCTTAAAATCAGATGCACTTAATAGAAAATCCTTTCTTGTAAGAAGGGGAAGAGAGGGGCTAGGGGTCCCAGGAAGGGGGCAAACTAAAGGCAAAATCACTCCTGCTTTCCCTTCACTTTTTCCATTCTCACCCATCCACCCCATCTCCCTAGCAGAGTCATTTGCCCTCATTCTCTGGGTCTCAGTGTCTCTTCCTAAATCTAATTTCTAATTTCTTGCAGTCAGATATTTGGCACCTGTCTGCGATCTGTTCTGAGCCCTGAGTAGGATTACTAGATTCAGCAAACAAAACAGAATATCCAGTTAAATTTGAACTTCAGATAAACAACAACTTTTTAGTGTAGTGGGGGTTGGGGAATAACAAACTAGTTGGGGGCAACTGAACTGGGTGATACCAACACTGATGATAATAACGGCTGCCAACTCTGGTCCAGGCCACCTCTGGCTTAGTCTTCACTTTTCTCATCAGGGAGGTGGAGAGTGAGTGAACAAGAGAAAAAAGTCTGGGCCCAGACTGCAGGGTTGTCTCTCAGCTCTGCCATTTTCCAGCTGTGTAACCTCGGAGGGCCCCAGAGAATAAGATGACTGATTTCTCTGCCTCAGTTTCTTCTTCTGTACACTGGAGATAATAACAGCACCTACCTACCTTATAATGTGAGGATTAAATGAGGTTATACAGGTAAAGTGCTTAGAATAGTGCCTAGTCCATAGTAAGTGCTATGTTAGTGTTACCTGTAATTATTTAATCACACCAGACTGAATGTGAACTCCATGAGAGCAGGGGCTTTGTTTACTGCTATATCTGCAGCATGTAGAAGCAGGCCTGGTTTACAATACATGCTCAGGAAGAGGGCCTGGCTTGTAATATGTAGCCATTAATATTTATTGAATTAAAATTAATTTAGTCCTCAGCATATACCTGAAAGTTTGGGATTATAATTCCCCTTTATGGATAAGGAAACTAAGGTTTAGAGACATACAGTGAGTTCCCCAATGTTAAGGAGGTAGCAGATCTGGGATTCAAATCCAGATTTGTTAGGCCCCAAAGGCTTTTCTTCTGAAAACTCAATTCACTTCAACAGCTAAGGTGCTACCTTGGGAGCAAGGAATAAGGAGAGCTCTGGATTTAGAAGAAATTCTCATCCACTTTGATTTTTTAAAGTCCTAATCTGTTCTTGACTTGCTGTGTAACTTTGGGTAAGTCATTTCATCTTTCTGAGGCTGTTTTATGATTTGTCAACTACGTGGTGGTGGGGTTCAAGGAAATCACAAGTTGGTGGAGGCTAGTTCACAGGCCTTTTTTTTTTTTTTTTTTTTTTTTTAAGATTTTAAATTTATTTTTAGAGAGAGAGGGAGACCTAGAGAGAAAAACATTGATGGGCTTGCCTCCTGCACGCCCCCTACCGAGATCAGGCTGGCAACCGGGCATGTGAGCTAACCGGGAATAGAACAGGGAAAATTTCTCCTACATAAGAAGATGCCCAACCAACTGAGCCACACCAGTCAGGGCCACAGAATGCTTTTGATAAACAATCCTTTCCATCCCCCTGCCTTAGAACAACTTTGCAAATAAATGGTCATTTTTCTCCACCCATGAGCCTGCAAGCTCGTCCCTCCACTAGCCCAGGTGTGAATAATTCTCACACCTGGACCTCTAACACCTCTTTAGGTAGAGGCTGAATCTCTCCATGGGGAATCCCTTTCCCTGGCCTTTTACTCCAAGTGCAGCCCAAGTGTTGGTCCATTCTGGGAGTCTGGTCCGTGCCCTCCTTAGAAGGGGTGCGAGTCCAAATCAGTCCAAATCTGGGCCTGCAGCTGGAGAGATTCTGGGAAGACTTGGCTTGAAATGAGGCCCTTTCAAGCACCGGTTGCAAAAAATGCGTATTAAGAAATCACTCTGGGGGCACTGGTTTTTGATGGTGGTGACGGTGTTGGAACTTACCTGGAACTGTATCGCTGAGATCCCCAGGGGATCCCAGTGCTGACTTCCGTAGGGGGGGTGGATTCCTAGGGCCAAGTGAGGAGGGGGCCTCAGGGGTTTGGGGCCCAGGCTCCTTTCAAGCCTCTGCCGGGGTCAGGCCCGGGACTTCTGGTGTGCCTGTAAGTGAGGGGGTACGGGGTGAGAAACAGCAGGGAATCCCCCTGCGGGGAGAAGGAATATGTAGGGTAGCCAGCGCAGGGGGCTGGGGGAAGGCGGCCCGGGGCTGGGGGCGGTGGGGGAAATTGGGGGGTGGTGACAAGGTTTGTGAGGGAGGGGCCAGGAGGGCTTCTTCTAGGAGGGGCATAGAGCAGGCCAGGGGCTCTCGGTGAAGGCGGGGCCAGCGCTCCCCGCACCGCGGGGGCGGGGGTCCCGGCCGGGAATGCCGCGCCGCGGGGGCCGGGGCGGGGCCGCAGAAGCCCCGCCCCTCACGCAGGTAGCCAATGGGCGCGGCGGCGCCGGGTGACGGAGGGAGCCGAAGTGCGAGTGCCGCGGCGGCGGCGGCGCGGACGGCCCTGCCGGAGCGCGAGGGTCTCGGGGGGGGGTCGCGGGAGCGCGGGGGCGCAGGGCCGGGGACCCCGGGACCCCGGAGGCGGCGCAGCCAGGGCCGCCAGAGGAGCGCGAGCGGCCCGGCAGCGGCGCGATGCCGCTCGCTCAGCTCAAGGAGCCCTGGCCGCTCATGGAGCTGGTGCCGCTGGACCCGGAGGTGAGTGAGCAGGGTGGGGAACCGGCGCCGGCCGCCGACGATCCCGGGTCCCCACAGGGGCGGGGCGGCTCGCGGCGCCGCTGCAGTCCGGCGGGCGCCCGCGAGGGCGCGAGTGCCCTCGGATCTCTAGCCTCTTCTTCGGCTCCACCCCCCTCTGCCTTGGTGTGTGTATGCGAGGGACAGTTCCGCCAAGCGCCAGGAACCCTGTTAGTCCGGAGAGGGGATCCTGCGGGGCGCTGAGCTCTGGCCTCCCTCACCCCGCACACCTAGGACCCATGCCGGGAGCTGTCGGGGCTTCCTCCATTAGTGCAGACGGGCAGGGCCGGGGTGCCTGATGTTTGGGATTCTACAGGAGACAAGGATTATGCTGCCCCCCCTTCTCCTTGACGTCTCCTAGCGCCCTACCTCCAAAGCTCCCGGCTTCCCCGATGCTGACCCTAGGACTGTCGTCCCTCTTGACCCTTGGCAGTTGTGAAATGTGGGGTCACACCGCTGGTCTGGAACTGAAACTTTTGGGTTTTTTTGCCCCGAGGCTAGAGCCAGAGGACGCGTGTGTCCCCTGCTCCAGACTGTGGAGAAAAGAGTGGGAAAAAGCTCTTCGACCTTGTGAAGATTATTGCTGGAGAGGAGGACCTTGGTGCCTGCTACCTTCTGGTGCCCCCTCCCATAGGAAGGGCTGGGCCCTTGGGTAGTTTGGCCTATGCCAGCGTAGCCTCTCCCCGAGCAGTTCCTGCCCTTCTCCAGGCCCTAAGCGTGCTGGAGGCCAGCTTTTCCTGTGCCCTTTGACCCCAGGGTCAAGGTCAAGCCCCTGAACCAGCAGGTCAAGAAAACTTTCTCCCCATCCTCAAGCTGGGAAGGAGGCAGGTGATAGTCCCTTTCCAAAGAGGATGTGGGAGATATGCAGGGAGGGTGTGAAGACCTCATTGAGCCTGGTAGCCAAGGCGATTTTCTCCTGGCTTGGGCATCTAGTCCCTGCCTAGGTCCACCTCTCTGCCCTCTCTTACCACCAAGGGCCCTGTGTCTCAGGATCAAAGGTTGTGATCCCCTGGTCCCTACCATCCAGGGTGTGCTGCCCCTTTAAAGGGATGGTCATGGCTGACACTGGCTATTGGAGGGTGGGTGAGGCAGGATTAGGTAAGCAACCTGAAGGCGCAATTTGGAGTAAATTGCTCTGGGATCACTGCCATGGGGTTTATACAGGCCCTGCATGCTCTTGGAGGTTCTCTCTCTCTGACTCACCTTTTGCTGCTCTCTGCATCCCGTATCCCCTCTCCTCCCTGCCCCCAGGACTGGGCCACTAGGGCCTACAGAGGGCGCCCTGAGGTGGATTCCTTTGCCTTTGGCAAGCCCCTACAACCTAGGCCTCTCTAGAGGTAGGTAGATTGGGAGAAGCCAGGGAGGAACTTAACCCTAGGACTTAACTTGGAGATAGGTACGGCAGACACCTAGGAGCCTCATTCCCAGTCCAGGGCACGAACTTCCTGCTTGCTGTTAGGGAGTCCTGGAGCAGGGGCCAGCTTAATCAGGGGCCAGGCTTAAATAGGAAACTCAACTTAGTTTTGAGTAGTACTGCACTTGAACTCTGTGAGACGACTGGCTTAGTTCCTAGGATTGGGGGGGAGCATGATTTCTCCAGGAGCTTTACCTTGGAAATGCTGTGTGACCCTTAGTCATTTCTTAGCTTCTCTGGACCTTTGTTTCTTTTGTGGCCAAAGTTGGGTTCTAGCTTCTGCTTCCTGGGCCTGAGAGGGTGCAGAACCCTGGGTACTGCTGCCCATTCTCCCCCTCCCCCACTCCATGGAGGTGCCAGGCAACTGGGTGTTATTGTTTGGGTAACAGGAGCCATGGGGCAGCCAGGGCATGGGTTGGGCTGTTCTCACTGGAGAACAGGGCCTCGCTGTTCTTAGCCCAGGTGACATGTAAGCGATACAGCAGACTGACCTGCAGGTATAGGCACTGCCTCTGGCTCTTAGCCGGGAAGAAGGCAGACAAGGGGCTGGTGGGGGACATTTGGCAGTTGCCTGGGTTCTGGACTGCCCTGCCCTCCCCATGACGCTGCTGAAAATGGGCTGCTGGGAGGCAAGGCCTGGCTCAGGGTGTGGCCCAGGTGGAGCAAACTTATTGGAAGTGTGGGTGAGGATTCTTCCTGGGCTTTCCCTGGCCTTGCTGAAAGAAGTAACCTTGTCCCCAGGCCCAGCTGTGCCATGTACAGAGCTTTACTGTGTGCCACACACCCTTCTTCATCTGTGTCACTTTATTTAAATAATTTTCATAATAACTTCTCAAGGTAGGGATTATTACCCCCATTTTCATATGAGATAATTGAAGTCTGAGAGAACTGGCCTATGAATTAATATCAGAGTTAGTATTGGAACCCAAGACTCTCAAGGGGGAGGCTGAAGGATGGGGAAGGGTTGGGATCAAACTGGCCCAGGTGGAAGGTTCTCCGAGAGAGGCTCCGGATGTTGGCAGACTCTCCTCGTCCCGAAGGGCCCCTGTCCAGCCTTTGCTGAGGAAGGGTTGTGCCAGCCAGTCCTGGCACCTAGCCCCCAGCCTCCAGCATCCTGCAGGGCTGCCAGTGCTGGGCTCTGAACCCAGCTCCTGGGGCTGCTTCCTGCCTGCGGGGCACATGCTGTCTTTGTCCATCTGCTGCCTGGATTCTCTAGATGCTGCCCTGGGCCCCTCTTCCCAAAACAGAGCTGCTTGGGTGGGAAGGAAGGATGCCTGTTGGAACCTATCTCTGACTTCTGGGGAAGGGGCACAATGGTTGGGGGCCCTGGGCAACTGTCCCCATGAACAGTGTTCTTTGAGAAACAGAGAGGAGAGTGGGTCTCTGTCCTCTTAAGAGGCCAAAGGGCCCTTCCTGTACCAGACTTTTTTTTTAATTCTCACCCCAGAATAATAAAAAAAAATTACTGATTTGAGAGAGAGAGAGAAACATTGATCAGCTGCTCCCCCTCTACCCTGTATGCATCCCAACCAGGGATTGAACCCATAACCTAGCTATGTGCCCTGATTGGGAATCAAACCCGCAACCTCTTAGTATATGGACAATGCTCCAACTAGCTGAGCCACCCAGCCAGGGCAGCTGTACCAGACTTTTTAGACAAGGTCCTTCATTCAGTATTCTGCAAGGTCAGCATCATTGTCCCCTTCCATTCATTCATTCATTTAGCAAATATTTGTTGAGCACTTACCATGACAAGTACTATTGTGACAAGTACTATTCCAAGCAACAGGATATAGCTGTGTATAGGACAGACCTGCTTTCATGGTATAGATGAGAAAACTGTGACCCAGAGAAATGATGTGACAGACCCAAGGTCGGAGTGAATGGCTGGCAGAGCTAGGATTAGCAGCTGTGTCTTCGTGGCTGCAGAGCTCTGTTCTTTCCGCCATCCATGCAGCAGTCAGGTCAGAAGGACAAATGAATTCTGTTTTCCCTATGTGGACCCTGACTTTGAGGGGGAAGCTCGCCTGTGGTCCTTTTTGTACTCCCAGTCTTTTCTCCAGGGCTGCCATTCCCCTCTAGAGACTTTATGCATCAGCTCTTACAGGTGTGGGGTTCCATGAGGATGGCACTCAGGCCAGAGACCCTGGGACTGGAGGCAGCCAAACAGGGCCTGGGCCTGTGAGGTCCCCTGAATCATCCAGGTCACTGTTCTCAGTAAGCCCACACCTCTGGGTACACCCTGCTACTTCCTCCGCTCCCTCATTTGGGATTTAGGCTTGCAACTAAGTGATTTGGGGTTATGGCTGCCCCCACATGCCCCCAACTGGGGATTGAGCCTGCAACCCAGGCATGTGCCCCGACTGGGAATCGAACCGCCATCTCCTGGATCCTAGGTTGATGCTCAACTGCTGAGCCACGCCCAGCCGGGGACTGGGTTGAGCTTTTATTTGACACACTACATTCTGGATCTTGAGCTGGTGCTAAGGATATGATGACAGACTAGCCAGGGCTCCTTCCTGAGTTAACCTGCGGCTTCCTCAGTGCTATGGGCACAGAACAGGGAGGAAAGGACTTGAGGCTGTGTGGACAGAGAGATGACATTTGAAATGAAGTTTGCCAAAGTGACAAGGCAGGAAGGGTTTTCTTGGTAGAAGGAGCAAGCCATCATGCAAATACTTAGGGATATGAAATAAGCTGGGTTCTTCAGGCTCTCAGGTTGTTTAGTTTAGATTCAGAATAGGGCCCAATGATAATAATGGCTATTCTTTGTGGACCCAGTACATGCCTGCCAGGTGTATATATTTATAGACTATTTTGTTTGCTTCTTATAGCCACCTGCTGAGTTACATTACTTTTACCTCCATTTCACAGATGAGGACTGAAGCCCTGTGAAATGAGGTAACCTCAGGGTCATGCAGGTGGTATGGAAGCCAGAATTTGAACCCACAAAGTTAGGTTCCAGAACCCACGTTCTTAATCACTTGTGCTGGGTAGTTGGAAATGATGGCCTTGAATGCCAGGCCAAGGAGCTGGGACTGTATTCTGCGGGCAGTGGGAAGCCATGAAAGGGTTTGGGACCTGATACATAGCAAGTTCTCAATAAGTAGTGAGTGCCCAGCTGGTGTGGCTCAGCGGTTGAGCATCAACCTAAGATCCAGGAGATCATGGTTTGATTCCCGGTCAGGGCACATGCCCGGGTTGCGGGCTCGATCCCCAGTCAGGGGCATGCAGGAGGCAGCTGATCAATAACTCTCTCATCATTGATGTTTCTATCTCTCTCTCTTCCTCTCCCTTCCTCTCTATGAAATCAATAAAGACATATATATTTTTAAAAGTAGGGAGTGAATGACCAAGGAAGGTAATGGCTCAAGTGCAACAATCATAGTTGAGTTTAAGGAAGGAGGAAGGTTTGAATGGGGGAAGACTGGGGCAGGGGGACTGATGAGTAGGCTGATGAGACCATCTGTGGGAATTCTATCAAGAGTCTAGACCCCTGGGTGAAGTGGAGCTCAAGCTACAAATGCATCCTGCCTCCCCTGGGCCCTGATCAACCTGGCCCTTCTCCCCGGCTGCTGAGAGATGACAGCGTGTTTGTGTGTGTGGACGCGCCTGCAGAACACCGGCCCTGGGGAAGATTAGGGGCATTAAAGGGGCTCAGGGGGCAGGATGTCCTGGAAGCATCAGGGGAAGCTGTTCTAGGGGTAGGGAGATTATGTAATGGGTAGAACACAGCTGTGCCTGCTGCTGCCAAGTAAAGCCACAGCTGCCCTGTGGACCCAGCCACTGGATCCAAAGTCCTGATCTGCCCTAGGCTGGGTCTTTGTCACTGTTGGGAGCCTCTGTCTGCCTCACCACACTCTTGCTGTGTGAGGAGGGGTGGGGACAGCTCCTTTTAGCACCCCAAGTCCAATATAAGGTAAGTTAATCATCTCGTATCACACAGGAAAGGGGTGGGCTGGGTTTGGTATACCCTAGGGTGAATAATGCCCACCTGAGTGTGAAGTCTGGGGACTGGAAAAAGCAGGAATGCCCAGAGATGGGCTCAGTATCCACCCCTCTGCAGGTAGTTCCCTTGCCTGGGGTATGGCCTGCGCTGTAACAGACCTTTTTTGAGCATCTTCTGGATGTCAGAGACCAGAATTTTAATCTCCACTTACCAGTTGTGTGACCTTAGTTGTCATTACTAGGCCCCTCAACCTCAGTTTTTTCCTCTGCCAAATGGGGCTAGGGCCTCCCTCCCAGGTCATGAGGATTTAATGATGCCACAGGTGTGAGGCACTGAGCCCAGTGCCTGGCATGTGGCAGGGGCTCGGAAGAGAGCAGCTGTTAGCACGGAGCCCTAATCTCTGCCCTCCTGGGACTCCCCTTTATTCAGGAGGGCAGGCCTGTGTGTAAATAGTCCCTGCAATGTGAAAAGTGAAGGAATGTAGGGGCATAGTGGGCCAGCAGCAATTCTGCCTGGCAGGGCAGGGGTCCCAGAGTGGGTAAGGCCAGGGTAGCCACCATCTCTGGGCTGGAGACTTTCACAGACTTTGTTTCCTTCTACCCTTGCAGCACCTCTGGGATGTGGCTGTAACTACCCCCATGTTACAGATCAGGAAACTGAGGTTGCTTGCAGTTGATTAATTGGCACAAAGTCACACAGTTTGTCTCGGGCAGAGCTGGGAGCCACACATACCCTTTCCTTCTCATTGAGAGGAGATGACATTTGAGCTGAGTCTTCAAAGATAGATGTTTGCCAGTCAGAGAGCTGAGGGAAGGTTTCGGGAAATGCACTTCCTGGCTTGCTACCTGCACTCTTACCATGCAAGTGGAGTTGGGAGACCCATTCAGAACTCCAGCCCTGCCTCTGTGCCTTCCCTAGCTATTGGAAGCAGCTGAGGATGGGGTGCCCCAAGGGGTCTATCTTTGCTCTGTCCCACACTGGTAAACTCTGACAGTCTTTCTAATCTTAGTTCTCTAATCTCTCTTCTCTTTTCCAGAATGGACAGGCCTCAGGGGAAGAAGCTGGACTTCAGCTATCCAAGGTGAGGGCCAGGGATAGCACCTGGGCTAGGAACTGTGAGGAGGGCACTGTTTGCATGGCCATGGAGGGGGAGGGAGGCCTGTCTTCACTCCACCTGGGTGTGAGGATCCTGGCTTCTCCCCACTTTCCCAGCTCAGCCTTTCTTCTCGGGTCCCAGCTAATCTTCAAGGCAACCCTGTGTGTGGAGATCACTTGCTCCAACCTTCCTGTTTCTTAGGTGAGGGGACTGTGTCCCAGACAGTGTCAGAGGCAGAATCCATGCTAGAACTCTGGTTATCCATCACCCAGGCTAGGACTCTTCCTTAGTTCATTTACTCTTGGCATCTGGGCTGGCTGTAAGGAGGGGGCTAAAGGAGTGATGGGAGAGGCTCAGTCAGCTGGGCCTGACAAGGACCTGGAATCATCTGGGCATGTAATGCTAGAGGGGACCTGGTGGGCACACAGGCCATTTCTCAGGGCTCCCAGCTCCCAGCATGAGGCTGTTCCCTCACCCCTGCTGTCTCTGCTTCCCCTGGGTTCTTCCCACACCCAATTGTGCAAGCTCACAGAGCTGCTGGCTATGGAGAGGCTTTGGAAGCCACCTAGGCAGGGCACAGGGTGGGTAAAACAGACCTGGGTTCAAGTCCTGACTCTGCCCTCACCATTTTGCCAGAAGCTTTTCTCCCCCACTTAAAAAAAAAAAGTATTTATTTTAGAGAGAGAGGAAGGGAGAGGGAGAGAGAGAAACATCAATCAGCTGCCTTCTGTGCGCCCCCACTGTGTATCGAGCCCGCAACCTGGGCATGTGCTCTGACCATGGGACAGTGCTCAACCAACTGAGCCACACCGGCCAGGACTCTTTTCCCTTCTGAGTCTCAGTTTCCTCATCTGTAAATTGGGGATAATAGTGCCTACTTCATAGGAGTGATGTGAAAAACATGAGATAGTACACAGTGACTTCAGCACTAGTAGCATGAATGCCCAATTACTTGCTCAGCTCCACATCCTACCAGTGGCCACACCCTCCAGGCCTGAATCTGCCTGGGTACCTGACCTGCCATAAGCTCGACCTTTGAGATGGACCCAGGGCTGATCCCCATGTTTGTCTTGACTCAGTCTCCTAAGATAAGGTTGCTGAGCTGCCTGGGGTAGTGCTGGGTGAGAGAAATAGGCTCTTACCCTCTCTTCTGTTGGCAACTATGGTAACCTTGGGCCACCAGAAGCCAGGTAAGTGGTATGGACAGGGCCCTTTGGTTTGCTCTGCCCATTTCTGCACAATCTCCTCCCACAAAGTAGCTGTCCCCTAGTTGCCTAGAAACAAAATGAAGGGCCTGTAGGTCCCCAATGAAAAACCAGGATGTACATATCTTGGAATGAGGTTCTGGGGTTGCAGCTTTGGGGATGCTGGTGGTAAGGATAGCTTCTCACCCCAAGAGCTAGAGGGGCTGGTTGGGAGAGGGCAGGAGCTTACCCAGTGAGGTAACCTACATCTGATCGCAAGCCTATGATTCCTGCTCTACAGCAGAAAATTCTGGGGTGGGGGAGATGAGGCTGGGTAGAGCCTCAAATGCCACATTAAGGAAGAGAAAGAGCTTAACACACACCTGGCACCACACCAGGAGCTTTCCCTTTAGTTTTCACAACAACCCTGGAAGTAGATATTGTTACTATTCCCATTTTACAGATGAGAAAATTGAGGCCCAAGGTCACATAGCTGGTGGGCAATGGAGTCAGGTCTTGCTTGACCACAGGGCCCACACTCCTCTCAGGGAACACTCATAGCTGAAGAGGAGGAACATTGGGTCCCTATGACCCCCAAGTTCCACCATCCCTAGGAACCTGCTCATCCATCTTCTCTGTTGCTCTATAACCTCACAGTGGGGATACTGTGCCAACTTCTGGGCTCAACACACCAGGGGGCGCTCAGCCCGTGGTCAGGACCTCATCACTTCATGCAGTGGAATGAGCTGGCAGAGAGCTCATTTATCTTTTGCTTCACCAGGTTTTCAGGACACCCTGTTGTGGCACTGGGGAAACCCAAAATGAAATCAACATCTCCACCCTCGGGGCGCTCCCAGGGGGGGCAAGTGGAGACAGGAAAGCTATGTGGTGGGCACTGTGATGGAGAAGAACATGACTGTGGGCATGTAGACTTCATTCTGTGCCAGGCCCCATAATGGGCAGAGGAATACACCACCTTCCAGGTGCCCACATTTCGGTGGGATGATGTGAGCATGTCCTGGGGAACCCTGCCAGTGGCATCTGAGCTTAGGACTGAGCGTGGAACAGATGGACAGTCACTGCCATGTATGGCAGAGCATTGGAGTGGCCTCTGGGGCATGAAGCCATCTTTCCTTTTGCTGGGCCTCAAAAGGCAGGCTTTGAGCACCTGGAGAAAGAAGTGGGTCTTCTAGCTGGAGAAATGGTGGGAGGGGGGCTTGGGAGTCAGGCATTCTGAGTTCAGAATCCTGCCCCTTTGTCCTGTTTGCCTCATAACCTTGGGTGAATGGTTTGCTTCTTGTGAGGCTCAGGTGCTTTTCCTGTAGAAGGAGAATATAATCTATTCTTCAGGGCTAATCAGAGGAGGGCACGGGATGTATACAAATTAAAGAATTTAACAAAGTGTGAGGCACAGTGTTAGTGTTCAATGCTTATTTATTAATTTATTATTATTATTTTTTAATCCTTACCTGAAGATATTTTTCCCATTGCTTTTCAGAGAGAGTGGAAGGGAGAGAGAGAGAGGAACATCGATGTGAGAGAGACACATCGATTGGTTGCCTTCTGTATGCACCCCAACCGGGGCCGGGGATTGACCCTGCAACCGAGACGTGTGCCCTTGGCTGGAATCAAACCAGATCCTTTAGTCTGTGGGCCAACACTTTAACCACTGAGCCAAAGTGGCTAGGGCAGTGCTTATTTATTTTATTAGTTTCAAGCAGAAAGGGAAATTTGGGGTTTAGCAGCCATAGTGTGGACAGCAGTCTAGGGTGAGAGCTCCCTGGATCTTTTCAGTACCCAGAGCACACCTGGTGTCCTCAGGCACACTGGGGTTCCATTCACCTTCCCTTCCTTCCTGGGGGTAGACTGGGCACCCTATGCCCCCTCCCCTGGCTATCTCCGGAGCAGAGCTAGACCCCTTTGAAGTGCCTGTAGGTCTATTTTGAGAGCTGAGCGTCTCCCCCCCTCCCCTCCTCTCTTCCTGTTTATGAAACCCTGATCCCTCCCGGATCCCTCTTGCTCCCCTGGCTGGAGCTCAGGCAGGATGTGACTGTGTGGACTTCAGGGCGCCTTGGGAGCCTCAGGTGTTGCGGGGAACTTCCTTTAGCCTGGGTAGGGCAGGCTAGCCCACCCTCCCAGCACCCAGGACCCACTGGCTAGGCTCTGTCCCTTCTGTCTGCCCAGAGTAGATACTGCAGCAGTAAGACTGCCCACTAATCCAGGGAGAGGTTCTGTTTACTATATTCCTTTGCCTCTGTGGCCCATTTTGCTTCTAGAAACAACATGTTGTGATTGTGTGTGTATGTTTTAAAAAATATGTTTTTATTGATTTTTAGAGAGAGAGGAAGGGGGAGGGAGAGAGAGAGAAACATCGGCCTGCTGCCTCCCACAGGCCCCCTACTGGGTATTGAGCCTGCAACCACAACCAGGCATGTGCCCTGACCGGGAATCGAACCATCGACCTCTTGGTGGGTGGGATGACACTCAACCACTGAGCCACACCGGCTGCGCAACATCTCGTTTTAACCTCTGTTTTATGGAGGAGGAAACTGAGAGTTAGATAGGGAAAGAGTTTGCCTGGGAGAGCTCAGCTAGTGAGTGGGCATTTTTTAACTTCCTTCCCTGCACTTCTGGCCTCAAGCCTGTTGTTCACCTGGGTCTCTCTACATGTGTCTTTTTTCTCTTTCTGTCTGACCAACTCCTGTTCCTCCTCAGGGTCCAGCTAGACTGCCCTGTCTCTGGAAGGTTCTCGGACCTCACCCTAGGCAGATAGTTACTACCTCTGGGCACCCACAACACCTAACTGTAGCTCTGTAGTTGTGTTTTGTTATCATGTATTTATTTTTTGTAGTTACCTGAGGTCAAGGCTGGCATCTGCCTTAACTTGTGTGCTTCCTAATGTCTGGCTCCTGACATGACGACAGAGCAGGGGTCCAGGAGCTGTGGGTGATGTCCAGTTAGGGGGCCGGCTAGCTGGCCTTGCAAGGAGGGTAATAATGAAATGCTTAGGAGTGTAGGCTTTGGAAACAGACAGATTTTGCTCTTAGCTCTCCCCCTTTCTAGCCATGTGGCCTTGGTCAAGTCACTTTCTCTCTCAGTCTAGTTTCCTTATTTCTGAAATGGGACTGAGACACAGGGCTTGGCAGAATCCACACGAGCAACGATTGAAGGAAAGAATGGTCTTATGCAATAAATGCTCAATTTATTGGAGGCACAATTCTCATTGTCACTCCATGCCAGTCCTGGCCTAGTGCCTGATGCCAGCTTCCGCATCAAGGGTGCCTGGAAACTGTGGGCCTCTCCTTACCTGCCCAGAGGCATGCTGGGAGACATGTCTGGGGACATCTGTCCTACCAGAGGGATAGCACCTGGGAGGCCCTGCAGATGCTGCCAGCTGGGGAAGGGGCTGTTGGTATTCGTTAGGGCCAGGGATTGGCAGGTGGGCTTGGGCTGTAGCTGGTGGAGGGAGGCCCAGGGTGAGGACTCTAGGGACCAGGGATCAGGCAGGGGTCTTTGGTCTTCTCTCCCAGCTGCCTTGTGGGAGGAAGTAGATAAGAGGAAGTATCTGTAGGGGGGAATGGGGCAGGGACCAAGGGATGTGGTCTGGTGCCTGTCCTCCCCCTTCTGCCACCAAGAGGCCTCATGGGCCCTGCACATACCCTTCAGCAAAGGCAGTTCTGAGACTTTCTTCCTGTTGCCCCTTCCTGTACCCTGCTAGCCACAGACAATCTTTGCTTCTTAGGGACTCGAGGGTTGGGGAGGCCAAGGACTGTCCTAGCCTCCAAACTCTTGCCTAAAGAAACTGGGGTGCAGTGAGAAGCCTCAGTCTAAGGAGGCATCTTTCACAACCCAGCAGGCCATCATCAGACTGTGTTGTTGGCAGCCCTTTGAGGACTGGAAGGGGAAGTCCATGTGTACGCGGGGACGTGTGTTTCCACATAGGGGATGTCTGTGGAAATGGTTTCCGATCATCAGCCTGTGTGTATTTATGTGTGTATGTGTTAGTTCCTGTGGGTACGCTGGTGTGAGTGATGCGGCAAGGTCACATGGAAGGGGGCTGGTTTGGGTCACCCCCTGCCCCAGGCTACCTCCTCCTCATTTCAGACCTCTGTGGGTTCTTGCCAGGACCTTCGGCCCCCTTGCCCATCCCAGGGCCCAGGGCTGTCAGGCTCATCAGGGCAGGGCTGGGTGTGGTGGTGCCTGCTCTGTGGGCTGTCCGTTTGGGTGGCCTAGCCATGGAACGGTCACTATTGGGAAAGGAGTGTCTGCGCTCTGGGCTGGGCAGTCGGAGCCTGTGGCTTGTTTACTTCTGCCCCTCATTCTCTCAAGGAATGTTTGTAGGTGCTGATGCCCACTGTGTCAGTGCCAGATCACCTGTGACTCTTCCTTCAGGTGATGAGGGAATTAGAGGAGACAAGGCGGGGTGCATCCCTGTCCCCCCTCCCCTTAGTCATGGGTTTGGGGTCTACAGTGTTCCCTCCTCAGCAAGGAAGCCTGACCCATCTTCTGTCCCTCCTCCCTGCGGAGGGGAAGTGAGAAGGAGGGGGTCAGGGACCCTGCCTTGTGGGCTGGGAAGGCTACAAAAGCAGAAGTAAGGGGAGTAATGGGGCCCTCTGGCCACCGGCTCAAGCCCTACCATGCAGACCTCGGCAGATTCCCCCAGAGTTGAGAGAGACTCAGTCTCCTATCCCAGAAAGGTGAGCAGAGGGTTGGCCTGCCTCCAGCATTATCTTTCACCATAGCTCTGGGCAAGAAATGGGTTTGGGAGTAGCTCTGTCCCCTAGGGTTTCCGGTTGACCGCCTCTGCCTTCAGGGAGTGTTCTCAGTCACAGACAGACAGGTGGAGGCTGACCTCAGGGTAGGGTGGGCTGGGGTTGCTGAGCGGCTTTCTGCTTGTCCCATCCAGGGTTACCAGTGGGCTTGACTAGCTTGCAGCTTTTTGTGGCTGTTCAGGGTACCCTGAAGATGAGGCTGTGTCTCTGAGGGTCAAGAATAGGAAGTTCCTGGACTGACCCTAGTACTGAGGGAGGGGGCAGGCTTGAGTGAGAGGACATGGCTCTGGGTGACTTACCTACCCACCCTTTCCTGGCACTTGAGTCTTGCCAACCGCAGGCCCAGCAATAACCAGGGGAATGACTTGGGTTCTGTCACCACTTCAGTTTGAGCCTGGGTGAGTCACTGTCCTCTGGGCCTCAGTTTCCTGTTCCTAAGTGGGCATAATAGCTTTTGGGATATTTGGATCAGTGTCAGAGTCATCAGATTGTACTCAGATGTTCCTCTCGGCCTACTGTCTTAGTCCTTTGCCCCTCCCTCAGAAATGGAGGACATCAGAGATGGGTCTGCCACAAATACTGAACTGTTCTCTCAAGTGCTAGGGGTTTGCAGGTGATATCCTCTCCCCCAGGCAGACCAGCAAGAACCACAGCTCTGCCTTTGAGTCCAGGGTTTGACTTTCTGGGTATCTGGGTATCTTTCCTGCCTGTGTGTCTGCCCTGGTTCCTTGTCCATCTACTTGGGCCTTGCTGACTGGCTGTCTCTGTCTGCTGCCCACCTGCCCCTGTTGTTGGGCTCCTGTCTCTGTCACTGCTTGGTGAGGGGTCTGTCTTTACCTGTTGGGTACATGTCACGTGTTAGATGTCCGTTGGTTCATGTCCCCTTCTGTTTCTACCTGTTGAGTATGTGTCCCCATCTGTCTCTACCTGTTGGATGTAAGTCCCCATCTGTCTCTGCCTGTTGGATTCCCATCTGTCTCTGCCTGTTAGATTTGTGTCCCCATCTATCTTTGCCTGTTGGTTGTGTCTCCACCTGCCTCTGCCTATAAGGTAGGAGTCTCTGTCTACCTCTGCCTGTTAGGTGTGAGTCCCCTCCTGCCTCTGCTTGTTGGATATGTGTTCTTCCTACCTCTGCCTATCAAGTCCGTGTCCCTATCCATCCCTGCCTGTTGAGCATGTGTACCCTCTGGCCTCTGCCTGTTGGATGCCCATATTCATCAGTCTTCACCTATTAGGTGCCTGTCTCTGCTTGTTGGGTGCCCCTCTTTCTCTGCCTCTACATGTTGGGTGCCTGCCTCTGCCTGTTGGATATCCCTCTTTATCTGCCTCTACATGTTGGGTGCCTGCCTCTGCCTGTTGGGTGTCCCTCTTTATCTGCCTCTGCATGTTGGGTACCTGCCTCTGCCTGTTGTGTGTCCTTTATCTGCTTCTACATGTTAGGTGCCTGTCTCTGCCTGTTGGGTACCTATCTGCTCCTCAGCAGTTGGGTTGGCATGGGACTTTCCCTTTGTAGGCCCACAGGGAGGATGGGGGTGGAGGGCCAGAGGGCAGCCCTCAGGCAGTGGGGAGGGGGGGAGAGAGAGGAAGGGAGCGTGGTGAGGGTGTAGGCCTGGAACTAGGAAACCACAGGCCCTGAGTGATTGGCGGCCTGGGCCCAGCCCCCGCCCTCACCCTGCACATCCGCCTTGGGCCTGACCACCTCCGAGGCAGCACTGGAGGCTGCCTGCTCCTGCCATGGTGCCTTGGCCCTGCTGGGCGGATGGAGCAGGATCCAAAGCCGCCCCGTCTGCGGCTCTGGGCCCTGCTCCCCTGGCTGCCCAGGAAGCAGCGGCCCAGGATCAGCCAGACCTCTTTGCCTGCCCCTGGCCCTGGCTCTGGCCCAAGGCGGGACTCGGTGAGTGTGCCCGGATGAGTTGGCCTGGCTGTGGCCCTTGGAGCAGGTGCCTGGGCAACCAGTTTGGCCTCAGTTGGGCTACCCTAGCCTAGGCCTGGCCTTGCTGGGTGACTGGACTCTGTCCAGGCTTGCTTCCTGGGGAAGTGAGGAGGCACTTCAGGGCTCCAGGGTTACACCAAGAGATTGGAGGGAGGGCAGAGGGGTCCTAAAACAACTACAACCTGGCGAGGGGTTTCTAGTAGATTTGTATAAAGGAACTTTTGGAGGGTGGGGCATGGAGTCTCTGGCCTTAGCTCCTGCCTACCCCAAACTGGCACTTACTGGGTTGGTCAGGGAGTCTCTGGTGACTCCCTATGCATCTCAGCCCTGTCCTGGTTAGACAGATCCTGTGATCCATCCCTTCTAGGAACAAAAATCCAGCTCTGCCAACACAATATAAAAACAAACACTACTTCCTATTGTGGCAAAACCAAAACCTTTATAGCAGGGGGAGGGGAGGACCTGAGGCAGGTCTCTGGGCCTCAGCCAGAGCCTGGGGTTGGCTCAGCCTGGCCATGCCTGAGCATCCTTTTGGGCCCAAGCAGGCCAGAGTGTCAGAAGCAATAGGAGCAGTGCCTCACCTCACTGGCACTTTGGTAGTTTGACCCTCCCCGGCCTTTGAAGCCCTGTGGTATTGATGAACCTGGAGGCAGGTCCCGTCAGTGCAGTTGTCTGGTTGGGCCTGCAGGGCCCTGTCTGATGAGGTCTGGTGGGAGTGGACTTGGAAGGGGGGACATGCCCTATGCTGGCCCAGATGGGGCTCCTGTGCCCATCAGCTCTATCTTTCCATCAGGATGAGGGCGTCCTCAAGGAGATCTCCATCACGCACCATGTCAAGGCTGGCTCTGAGAAGGCCGACCCATCCCATTTTGAGCTGCTCAAGGTTCTGGGCCAGGGATCCTTTGGAAAAGTGAGTCCTGAGCCCACACCTGGGAGGGCAGCACTGGTCATGTCAGAGGTGGGGGTGAGAGCTCACCGTAGGGCTTTAAGGATCAGAGGGCAAGGGTGGATGGGTCTGAGGGGAGGATGAGAGGTCACCTTAGTACCCAGGGAGGGCAAAAGGTCAACATGGGGCTCAGGGAAGTTAGAGGTCAGCCTGGGACCTGGAAGATGGGAGCTAACGGACTCAGCCCCCTCCCCAGCTTCTGCTTTTTCCCCAACTGCCTTCTCAGGTCTTCCTGGTGCGGAAGGTCACCCGTCCTGATAGTGGGCACCTGTATGCCATGAAGGTACTAAAGAAGGCAACACTGAAAGGTGAGTGGGGGGCCCTGGCTGGTTAGCTCAGTTGGAACATCACCCCAATGCACCAGTGTTGCGGGTTCGATCCCTGGTCAGGGCACGTGTAGGCGTCAGCCAGTGGGTGCATGAATGGGTGGAGTAGTGGATCAATGTTTCTCTCCCCCCGCTTCCTTTCTCCCTCTCTAAAATCAATAAAAAAAAATTAAAAAAAAAAAAATACCTCCCCACACAGAGCCCAGGCTGGGCACAGGATCAAGGGAGACAGACCAGGTTTCTAGGGCCTTGTGCCTAATGGAGGAGATAGCTCTATCTCCAGGAGCTCCTGGTCTGAAGGTGGAGAAACAAGATTGTTTTCAGCCACCCCTTACCCCTTACCCCACCTTATGGAGAAGACAAGGTCCAATCAGAAGAAAAGATTTCTGGGGTTAACCGCATCCCCACCCCCACCCCACACACCAAGTGCCAAGTGAAGGTGAATGTCTGGAAGGAGGCAGGTGGGGAGTGCAGTGTGTTTGTGGTGGGGGCCTTCAGATATCAGGCGTCAGGTTGCTTGGGCAGAGGCCTTCCATCAGCATAGTTATTTCATGTTAGGAGAGTCTGAGAGGAACTCTCGGACTGGAGAAGAGAGTGGAGAAGGACATGAGGCAACTGGTTGGGTAGGATAGGGTGGGTTAAAGCAAGCCCATGGAGATGGATAGCAGAGAGGTTCAGAAGGGAGCATGAGCCCAGGTCTAGATTTCCAGGACTTAGGAAGGCATGAGGATAGTTGGTAGTGGCCTTTGGGCTGGGCAGTGACTCTTTGACCGGCCTGGGAGCCAATGTAGCCACTGACCAGGTGGAGTGGGCCTGGGGTGAGGTGGGGAAAATTGAGGGTGTTAGCCTTGGAGATGTTACGGCTCATGCAGCCCATGAAGGGCTGTCTGGGGTGATGCAGCTTTGGTGCCCCAAGGCCAGCCTGCTAGGGGTGGGAGTCATTCCCTGGGAGGGATGGTGGGAGCCACAGGGGAAGAGAAAGATGCAAAGATTTGGTCCTTGCTTTGAAGGGCTCCCAGGCTGGGGCTGGAGAGGCTGAGCAGACAGACCCTGCAGTGCAGTGCTGTTGGTGCTCTGACCAGGGGTCCCAGGGGAAGGGGAGGTGCAGCCTTCCAGGGTCAGGGGGGT
The DNA here is from genome assembly GCF_054644295.1 of Miniopterus natalensis. NCBI lineage: Eukaryota > Metazoa > Chordata > Mammalia > Chiroptera > Miniopteridae > Miniopterus > Miniopterus natalensis. The sequence goes on from NC_142089.1 coordinate 14,536,211, forward strand.
AGGCTCACATAGAGTAGCCATTTGAGCTGTGCCTTGCAGGATGAATTGGGAATTATCCTGACTGAAAATGGGTAACCCCAGGAAGGAGGAACTATTTGCCTGAGTAAAACTGTAGGGGTGGTTTGAAAATGTAAGGAGTATTTGGGAAACAGTAACTAGAATAGTTAACTCCATCATGGCCCCTGCCATGTCTGGTGAGGGAAACAAAAACATTAAAATAGAGGGTAAGAGGTGGTCTGAGGGGGAAGCAGAGCACTGTAGGGGAAAGGGCCCTAACTCAGCTAGGCAGATTAAGGAAGACTTCCAGGAGGAGGTGAGGCCTAAACTGAGTCAAAGAAGAAACTACTGATGATCAGAATTGCCTAGGGACTTTTATTCTTTTTTTTTTTAAATATATCTTTATTGATTTCAGAGAGAGGAAAGGAGAGGGATAGAAACATCAATGATGAGAGAGTCATTGATCAAGCCCGCATCCCGGGCATGTGCCCGGACCGGGAATCGAACCCCAATCACCTAGATCCTAGGTCAATGCTCAACCGCAGAGCCACGCCCAGCTGGGCGAGACTTTTATTCTTGAGGGGAAAAAAAAAAGTATATGGGAGCTGTCTGCTCAGACCCATGAGTCTGAATTTGAGGCCCCAGGAATCTGCCCTTATAAGTAGCTCCCTAAGTGACTATTCTCACCAGCCCCCAGACTGGAATTGGAGATTTTTATGCCCGATGGAGAGGGGGCTGGTGAACGTATCCCGGGGAGCGCCAGGGGCAAAGCTGAAGGCACTCAGAGGAATGGGTTGCACAAACTGGATGGGTTGAACGGCCCTGATGGAGCATGGTGAGAGATGGGCCACAGGGTTGGGAAGGGCACCAAACGTCCAGCCCTGGGCACTGCCATGAAGTGTGAGGAACAGGTGGAAAAGAGAGCCCTTCTTAGCCAGGGCCTGGGAATGGCTAGGCTCTTGATGATGTCCTTTCTCCTCTGGCCAGTGCGTGACCGCGTTCGGACCAAGATGGAGAGAGACATCCTGGCTGATGTAAACCACCCATTTGTGGTGAAGCTGCACTATGGTGAGACCGCAGACCCTACCTGAGTTCCCACCCTACCTGCCAACCTTTGCCCTTGCCTGTGGGCTGCTGTCTTTCCTGTACGTTGCCCACCTCCCACCTGGCAGGTCAAGGGAGCTGGGGGCAGAGGGGCAGGGCCCAGCTGGCTCCACCATTGCCTTTTTCCCTCTCCCCAGCCTTCCAGACTGAGGGCAAGCTCTATCTTATTCTGGACTTCCTGCGTGGCGGGGACCTCTTCACACGGCTCTCCAAAGAGGTGAGCTGGCACCCCACTACTAGAGGGCCCCAGGATGGAGCTGGAGAGACAACAAGGCTTCCCATCCCAGGGCTCTGTGAAGGACATGTCCACTGTGGCCTGGCCCTGGGACCTGGGACCACCCAGATTTGTGTAGCAGTCTCTGACCCAGGAACCTACCCTGGGACAGAATTTACACTCTCAAAGCCTCTGAGAGTTTCCTCCAAGATGGGCTGAGGAGGATCAGGCCTTGAATCTAATGCCACCGTGATGCTGGGGAGCTAAGTGTGGCTATCACCTCTCTATCTCCATTCTTCCAGAGCTGCCTTGGGCCAGGCAGTGAGGTCAGGGAGAAGCCCAGATCCACCCAGAAAGATACTTTAATTTTATATCCCATGTGTTAATCAAAAGGATTTTTAACTGACCTAAAATAATTTTAGCCAGATATAAAAATGGGACCATTAATACAGCTGTGGAAGAGAAACAAACTTTTCTTTTAATTTTTAAAATGTTATTTTAATGTTTGAATAGGTAATACATTTATATGACTGAAAAAATTATTGAGAAGTCTTCAGTCCACTCCACTCCCCTTTATCCCCACATAGGTAAACATTTTTATTGTTTTTTTGTTTAAGCTTCGCATGTCTCCGGAAATACACACCATTCTGGTATATGTTCTAAATCCCAACCCCCACATTTTTACATAAAAAGTACTATTCTTGCCCTGGCCAGTGTGGCTCAGTTGGTTGGAGCATTGTCCAGTACACTAAAAGGTAGCAAGTTCGGTTACCGGTCAGGGCACATGCCTAGGTTGCTGGTTTGGTCTCCAGTTGGGGTGCGTTTAAGAGGCAACCAATTGATGTTTCTCTTTTACATCGATGTTTCTCTCTCTCTCCTCCCTTTTTCTCTCTAAAATCAATAAACATATCCTCGGGTATTTTTTTTTTAAAAAATGAACTATTCTGTGATACTGTTCTGTACCTTGCTTTTACAAGACAGTGTATCTGAGAGATCGATCTGTATCAGAACATGGAGAAACTTCTTTTTGTATTCTATGGCTGCACAGTACGCGATCATGCAGGGAGAGGCAGTTATTCCTGTCTTCTACTCGACCCTTGGGCTGTTTCCAACCTTTTACTATTTCCAAGCAATGCCGCAATGAGTGATATGTATATTAGTTGTTTCACACCCCAAATCCCTTTATAAACAGCATGGTGGGTGGTACTGGGGTTCCTAAGGGTCCTTCCCAGGGTAGACCCTCAGGACCAGAAAGCTGCTGACTGCCCAGTGCCCAGCTCCTGAAGAAGAGGCGATCCCAGCTGAAACCCCGCCCCGCCTGTTGCAGGTTATGTTCACGGAGGAGGACGTGAAGTTTTACCTGGCTGAGCTCGCCCTGGGCCTGGACCACCTGCACAGCCTGGGCATCATTTACAGAGACCTCAAGCCTGAGAAGTGAGTGAAGCTCCAGCCTCCCCAGGGAGTGCAGAGGCAGGCCCTGGGGCCTCTACTAGGACAGGGCCCCCCCAATGGGGGTGGGTATGACTCTCCCAAAGAAAGTCCCTCCCTTGGGCTGCAAGCTTACCTTGGAGGGCTGCCTAATCACTAGTGTTGACATTACCAAGGGCCAGGCGCCTCCCTGAAGGTGCATTGCCTACTGTTATGCTCATCCAGTATGACATCTGAGATGCTACCATTAAAAGTCGTTCCTCAATACAGCCTCTCTAGAATTTTCCTTAATATCTAAATATCCTCATATGGTATTGGGAGCCAGGGGCAGGTGCTAAGGTAGAATGAGATCTGGCTTTAGAGTTAGGCAGACCCAAATTCAAATCTTGTCTCTACCACCTACTAGCTCTGTGACCATGGGGAATTACTTAACCTCCTTAGGCCTTAGTTTCCCCATTGTTAAAATGGGGCCATAATAGTACCTACCTCACACAGTGTTTCAAGGATTAGCAAAGAAGGTAGACAATACACCTGCACAGCACTGCCACCCCCCACTCCACCCACCCATTCATCAGATGCATCTGGGTGGATCACCTTCTCTGGGTTGGGCCAACCCCCACAGCCCCTGTGGTGTCATCAGAACCCATCAAGGAGCCACAGCTGAGGGGCCCTGACTCCTCTCTCTCCATTACAGCATCCTTCTCGATGAGGAGGGCCACATCAAACTCACTGGTGAGTAGAGGGCACCTGCCCCATCAGGTCCCAGGGGAGGGCAGGATGGGCTCTTAATGGGCCTGGGCTGAGTGCTAAGGGATCTGTTCTTCCTGAGAGGTTGTGCCATGCACTGAGAAGTGGTCAAAAGCCCAGGCTCCAGGCTTGGAATGGCCTGGGTTTGAACCCCAGCTCCCCACATGTAACATTGTGCAAGTCACCTAGGCTCTCTGAGGCTCAGCTTTTTTTTTTTTCCTTTTTAAAATATATTTTTTATTTATTTTAGAGATAGAGGAAGGGAGGGGAAGAGAGAGAGAAGCATTAATTAGTTGCCTCCTGTACACACCTTGACCAGGGGTCAAACCCACAACGCGGGCATCTGCCCTTACCAGGAATTGAACCTGTGACCTTTTGGTGCACAGGACGACACTCAACCAACTGAACCATACTGGCTAGGGCCCTTAGCTTATTCTTGAATATCCTGGGGGTGATGCCCTAAGGCCTCTGGGCAGGGAAGTTGAGTGTTCAGGGGGTGGTGGCACAGAATGCTGGAGTGTCCTGAAGATGTGTCCTTTTGTCCTTGCCACAGACTTCGGCCTGAGCAAGGAAGCCATTGACCATGAGAAGAAGGCCTATTCCTTCTGTGGGACGGTGGAGTACATGGCCCCTGAGGTCGTCAACCGCCAGGGCCACACCCACAGTGCAGATTGGTGGTCCTATGGGGTGTTGATGGTGAGTTCCCAGGCAGTGGTAAAGTATACAACCCAGGCCTCAGGCCTCAGTTTCCTCGGATCTCTACAATCAGGAGATTGAGGGTCTCTAAGGCTCTTTTGTCCTTTCATAGCCAATCTGCCTTACCCTTTATCCAGCTGCAGTTTCCTTCCTTGGAAGGATTCCAGGTTTGTCTCCACCTGGAGTGCCCCCAGCCTAGGACTGGGCCTCTCCCCACCTTTGGCCCCTAATACTGCTCCTGGTGTTCTGACTGACAGAGGGGAAAGGGACAGACACAATTCTTGATCCAGGTGAACCTCCAACAGGCCAGAATCCTGGGAATGGAGCTGAGTAGCCTAGGTGGGAGGAAGTGAGGGGCATGGGAGATGGGGACCAGAGCCTGAATAGACCCTTTTCTTCTGCAGTTTGAGATGCTGACAGGCTCCCTGCCCTTCCAGGGGAAGGACCGGAAGGAGACCATGACACTGATTCTGAAGTAAGTACCAGCTCCTTCCTGACACCTCAGGGTCCCCTCGTGCCTGGCCCCATTTTGGGGGCCAGAATACCCTATACCTGCCTCAGATTCCCCCATTAATGAGACACTCCTCTGGGTGAAGCATTATGCTTTCCAGGGCCCCTTGTTCATCCACCAGGGCTTGTGGGAGGGGAATCCCAGAAGTCTTTGGGAGGTGAGTTAGTGGATGGCTTGTCTGGCATGAGCTGGAAACTAGATCTGGACAGAAGTGGGAGGGGAGATGGGCCTCTGGGGTGGGGCTCAGCCCTGATGAGACCCGGGGGCTGTTTCAGGGCGAAGCTAGGCATGCCCCAGTTTCTGAGCACGGAAGCCCAGAGCCTCCTGCGGGCCCTGTTCAAGCGGAATCCTGCCAACCGGCTCGGTAAGCAACCCCAGCTCGGGAGGGGAGCGGGGTACAGCTGCGGCCTAGGCCACGGTGCCACATCTGGGGCTGAAAGGGACCGTTGTCCTTTGTGTGGGCAGACAATGCCGCCGGCCACCCTGCTTTTTGGCTCCATGTGTGGTATTTGGGGCAGCGGGGTGACCTGTGTGTAGGGGGAAGGCAGGAACTGAGTCATCCCCACTCTCCCTGGGGACAAGGACAGAGGCCCCTACACAGCTCCTCCGCCAAGGCTGCTGGCACAAGAGGAAGAACACGAGCTCAGGCATCAGACGGCTCAGGTCCCAATCCCAGCTCCATGTCAGGTCCCCACTGCCTGGTATGCAGTGGTCCCTCCATAAATATTTGTTCTTTTGTTTGTTTGTTTTTGTTTTAATATATCTTTATTGATTTCAGAGAGAGGAAGGGAGAGGGAGAGAGAGAGCTGAAACATCAATGATGAGTCATCATTGATTGGCTGCCTCCTGCACACCTCCAACTGGGAATGGAGCCCACAACCCAGGCGTGTGCCCTGACCAGGAATCAAACCTGGATCTCCTGGATCCTAGTTCAGTGCTCCACCGCTGAGCCATATGGCTGGGCCTCCATAAATATTTGTTGAATGCATGAGTGCCATTTATGAGCTAAGTGACCCAAGGCAGTTGACTTTACCTTCCAGTGCCCCAAGTCCTCATCTTCATGGGAGAGGATGATCTCAAGCTCAGTTGATTAAATGAAGTCACGTGAATGTGTCTAGTGTGTGCTAGTTGCTCAGTATGTCTTGGCTCCTGGCTTCACTTGAACCATGAACCAGGTCCTTGGAGTTGAATGGAATGAGAGCCAGTTTGATGACTGACAAGGCAATGGGATAAGAACAACAGAGATGAGGCCTGGCACAGGAGGGAGGTAGAGGCCTTCTGCAGATCTTGGAACAAGTCCAGCCTCTGTCCTGTGTGGTCTTGGACAAGTTGCTTAACCTCTCTGGGCCTTCTTTCTTTTATCAGTACATTGGAGCTTGATCATAAGGGGCCCCAGAAGTGGAAAGTGCTGAGTGGGCAATAGTCCTTGGGGTGATGGCTGGGTGGATTTGGGGCAGGGTGAGCCCATCCTCCCCCATGCTCCCAGTGGACTGTTCCAGCTGCTGGTCCCAGACCAGTGAGGCTGCTCAGTGGTGTCTGGAGGCTGAACCATCCGCAGACCCCTCATCTGGACTCTTTCAGGCTCCGGCCCTGATGGGGCAGAGGAAATCAAGCGACATGTCTTCTACTCCACCATCGACTGGAATGTGAGTGTGTCTATACCCCCATCAGGGCTTCAACTGTGGTGGGAGGGGTTTCTACTGAGGAAAGCCTTAAGTGTGGAGCAGAGGGTGACAGCATGGCCTGGGAGGCAAGGGCTGACCATCTACGGGCAAGCAGTTATGCCCTTGTCTGTGTAACCTGTGGCCCAGGCCTATCACCTCCTCCTGCATGGGGCTTTCAGCAGGCTGTGGGGGTGCTTTGGTAACGAGAATGCCCACCCCACTTTGTAGAAGCTGTACCGTCGTGAAATCAAGCCACCCTTCAAGCCGGCCGTGGCACAACCCGATGACACCTTGTACTTTGACACTGAGTTCACATCCCGTACACCAAAGGGTGCGTCCCTTGTCTAATTTGTCTTGGACTGGTACAGCAGGGAAGCAGGGAGTTGGGGGCACCTTGGTAGGCAGGGGTGGCCAGGACTCTGGCAGGCCCAGGTGTATGGGCAGGCACGGATGGGCCTCTGACTTTGTCCCCATCTTGTTCTGCCTAACTCTCCCACTCCAGGGCTCTATGGGTTCTTTGTGTCTGGGTGAGGGGGTGGGGGTGAGTGGGCGGTTAAGGCCACAATAGAAAAGTCAGGACCCCTGCCCTGGGCATCTACCAACTCCCCAATGTGTGGGAAGACTACACACATTAGACTCACACTCACGTCAGGGATAAAGAATCTGACCCAGCAAAAACAAGGTGGAGATAGTCTAGCAGAGCAGAGGTGTCAGCGCCCACAGGTCAGGGTCAAGTGTGGGAATCTGCTTTGGCTACTCTGATTCCAGGCCTCAGTGTATTCATCTGGAACATGTGCTTAGCCATAGGTCCACTCAGTCCCTTCTTTCCTTGTAAGAAGCCAAGAAAGGGGCTTCTGGGAGGGAGATTGGTAAATCCTAACATTTTGGCCAGTTATTGAGGAGGAGTGTTAGCCTGGAGGAGTAGGTTTTAGCAGAAGGGATGCTTTTCTCACTGTGACTTGTACATCTCTGATGATAGGGAGCTTAGCGCTTCTCTGAGTATTTTGTCCCATCTTCATTTATTTGACAAATATGTCCCTGGTCCCTACTATGTGCCAGCCATGGGAGGATTGATGGTGAACAAGACAGACTCAGACCTTGCCTTTATATGGTCCAGGCTACAGTGGGGGGAGAGACATGAAAACAGCTACCCAGCAGTGTGATAAGTACAGCTTAATAGGGACGAGGGGCGGGAGGAGCAACCTCAAGCAAGGCTGCTCAGAGAATGGAGAGCTGAGCCTTGAAGGATAGACAAGGAGTGAATTATCTAGTGAGAGGGAACAGCATATGCAGGGGCTCAGAGTCTCCTTTAAGGATCTGAAAAGTCCAAACTGCTGAGCTGTGGAGTGAGGGAGGAAAGACTAAGATCACAAGGATCTCAGTTGTCAGGCTGAGGAGTTGGACTTTTTCCTGCAGGCAGAGGGGAACATTTGAAGGGTACAGGGATAGATTTGTGGCTGGAACCGTCTTTCTGGCTGCTGCATAGAAGATGGACCTGAGGGAGGGAGGCATCCAGGAAGGGATGAAGTGTCTTGGCCTGAGCTGCACATCAGATGTAGGGGTCTTCTATCCTTTCGTATCAGGGCTGGTCTGGTCTAAACACACATAAACAAATGGGCTAGCTAAGGGCTGGGATGAGGAGTCCTGCCCAAGCTCCCATCGTGGCCAGCTGCTGAGGCAGCCTGGAAGCCTCGTAGTCACCCTTTGCTGGGCTGCCTCAGGTCAAGGGCATCTCCTCAGGCTCACATTCCCTTCCTGCCCCTGTAGACTCCCCGGGCATTCCCCCCAGTGCTGGCGCCCATCAGCTGTTCCGTGGCTTCAGCTTCGTGGCTACCGGCCTGATGGAGGATGACGGCAAGACGCGGGCCACCCAGGCGCCACTGCACTCAGTGGTACAGGTGAGGAGGCCAGGAGGTTGCTGCCCAGTTGTCCTTTTCTACCTAGAAGCCACAGGCAGAATGAGAACACAGGCTCTGGAATCAGACAGAACTGGGTTCAAACCTTGATTACCACTATGTAGCCATTGGGGCCTCCAAACCTCCCTGGGCCTCAGTTTCCCCATTTGTAAACCAAGGATGACAATGTGGATATAAATTCCCTGGCATACCCAGGGACATAGTAGAACCTAGATAAGTGCAAGGGGGTGCCCAGGGTGGTGGTGCTGGGAGGTAGCTGTGGAGTCCCCAACAGGGATGGGTCGTAGGGGCTCGTGTCTCCTCACACTTGTCCCACATTTGCACACTTTCCCAGCTCCATGGAAAATTTAGAATTGAGAGGCAAAAATGTAGACTCTGGAGCTCATTGCCTGGGTTCAGAACTTCCACAGTGAGGGACTTTGAGAACGTACCCTCCTGGTGCCTCAGTTTCCTCATCTGTAAATGAAGGTGATGATAAAAACTTTTCATAGGGTTGTGAGGATTATATAAATTAATATGTATAAAGTTAACATGACTATGTAATTTATTATCCAACTGGGACATCTTTGTCCAGGACAAATGGTAAACCAGACTGGATATGAGAACAACAGGCACAAATCAGGGTTGTCCATGGGACATGTGGTCACCTGATAGTGCTTAGAATAGTGCCTGCCACACGCTAGGCATTATAGAAGCAGTTGCTATTATTAATGTCTTGCCATCTTGAGACACCTTATGAGGTGGGCTGTGACACCCCAGAAAGGGAATACAGCTCACCCAAGGCCACAGTAAGTAGCAGAGCTGGGACCCAGCTCAGGGCTCCTGTGCACCTCTCAAGCCTGCCCACTAAACTGCCCTCTGACTGCAGGATGGGAGCCAGTGAGTGTGCCCATCATATAGGTCAAATTCTTGCCCAAGGTCACATGGCCAACGTTCTACCCAAGGCCTCCTGGCTCCTGTGTGGTGCAGTCTCCACTGAGCCAAGGCCTTGGGTGCTGGGGAACTTCCCCTGCGTTCTAAAGCAGAAGGTCAGCCCCACCTCTTGGTCTCCTGCAGCAACTGCATGGGAAGAACCTGGTTTTTAGTGACGGCTACGTGGTGAAGGAGACAATTGGTGTGGGCTCCTACTCCGTGTGCAAGCGCTGTGTCCACAAGGCCACCAACATGGAGTATGCTGTCAAGGTGGGCCTCCAATTTTGTATCTGCTGTGGCTGCTGGGCTGGGGGGAGGCCAGTATAGTCTTTGCCCTTCGCAAGGAGGGTTGGGGCCTGCGGCTCTGGGTGGGTGAAAGGTGTGCGGCTGGATTCTGGGCCCTGCAGTGTGGGCTCGGTGGCTGAGAGGGACTCCGGAGACTGTCTCCCTGACACTGTCACATGCACCCTTTTTCCTCAGGTCATTGACAAGAGCAAGCGGGATCCCTCGGAAGAAATTGAGATTCTTCTGCGGTATGGGCAGCACCCCAATATCATCACTCTAAAAGATGTGAGTGGGGGTCCTTGAAACGGGTGAGGACTGAGGCCCTTGACTCTAGGATTTATCTCGGGTCTGCCATTTTTTTGACTTCTGATCCTCCTCTGCTCATGGGAGAGGGAGGACCCTTGATGCTTCTGGTCTGGCTGCACGCCAGGAGCCCTCCACTTCAGACTTGGGCATTCTTCGAGAGCTTTCCTGCCCATCAGAGGACAAGTGCCAGCATCCTCCTGTCCAAGGAGGACAGAGGCCCAAACATGTAAAGGCCCTGCCTGCTAGGGCCACTAAAGCACAGAGCAGAACACATGCCCCCGGCTCATGTCATTCTTTTCTGGTGAACTGGTGACCAAGGGTCCAGGCCTGGCATTGAGGGAAGGGGCCTGATGGCAAGGTTTTGGCAGGTGTATGATGACGGCAAACACGTGTACCTGGTGACAGAGCTGATGCGGGGTGGGGAGCTGCTGGACAAGATCCTACGGCAGAAATTCTTCTCGGAGCGGGAGGCCAGCTTCGTCCTGCACACAATCAGCAAAACCGTGGAGTATCTGCACTCCCAGGGGGTAAGTCTGGGGTAGGAGGCACTGAGTGGCGGGCCATACCATCAGCAGAGTGCATGAGCTATGGACTGGCCGAGGCAGTAGCAATCTTCAGCAGCCAGACGGGGGAGACTAGGGTTGGGAGGGGTGAGGGGATAAATGGAAGGAAAGAAGGGAGGGAGGGAGAGACAAGGCCAAATTGTGAAAAGGAACATTTATTCAGTGCCTACTATGTGCCAGGCACCTGCTACATTCTTTCATTACATTATCTCAATTGATTTTCACAAAACCCTATGGTGCTCTTATTGGCCCATTTGACAGGTAAGAAGAATGAGGCTCAGAGATGTGAGGTTACTTACCTAAGGTGACACAGCCAGGGAAGAATGGAGCCAGGATGTCTGGCTGAGGAATTTGGGTGGGGAGCTACAGACAGGGAGTGGGTTTTTGAGTTAGGAAGCAGCACGGTTACTGTGAGGCGCTCAAGGCTTCAGGGAGGTGAATCTGGCTGTGGGTTTGGCTGCTAGGACAGAGGAAGTGGATGCAGGAGGAAATGCTGCTGGAAACAGCAGGAGCTACAGAAGAGGTGGATGTCCAAACAGTAGAACTTGGCCTTTATCATTGCACAAGGCGGAGATAGAAAAGTTCCTTATAGTGTATTGAAGCCAAAACAGAATTAGCATGAGTTTCTGGAGGAGATGATGTTTTAGGGGCTTCCAGTCAGACATTGTTGGGTTAAGAATGCAGGCTCTGGAATCCGACTGTGTTGAAGTCCTGTGTGTGAGGTTGGGAAAGTCATACCTCTCTGATCCTCTCTCACCACTCATCTGCAAATTTCCATTAACAACTTCCGATAACAACATAGGGTGGAGGTGGAATGAAGTGAGGTGCTGCACTGGGAAAGCACTGGGTCCAGTGCAGGCCAGTGGGAGATGCCACGTAAACATTAGGGGGAAATAGGACAAGATTGTTGCTATCCCTTTTTTTAAATTCTGATTATGAAAATTTTCAAAGTTATATAAAACTAGAAGAATAGATAATGAACCTCAGATACCCATCACTTGGATTCAAGAATTATTGAGATTTTTCTTGCCTTCCATTCCTTTCTTTCCTCCTCTTTTCCTCCCCTCCCTTTTCTTTCTTTCATTCTTCCTTTCTTTTTTGTTGTTGCTGATGTATTTTTCCCAGTTTTTTATTGAGGAAAAAGCTCAAGCCTATTGAAAAATTGAAAGAATAGTATAATGAAAACCATTTCCCTTCTAGACTCACCACGTCTTAACAGTCTGCTACATTTGCTTTATTTCTCCCTCTGTCTCTAGCTTTCTATATGAATACATTTTTTTTAATGGGTGCATTTGAAAGGAAATTGCAAACTTTATGACACTTGACCCATAAATACCTATAATTAAAGTATTTTAAAGCATATCTCAGTCCTGGCTGGTGTGGCTCAGTGGATAGAGCGTTGTTCCATGCACTGAAGGGTCATGGATTCGATCCCCAGTCGGGGTGGATAAGGGAGATAACCGATTGATGTTTCTCTCTCCCTCTCTCTCTCTCTCTCTCTCTCTCTCTCTCTCTCTCTCTCTCTCCCCTCCCAAATCAATGGGGAAAAGATATCCTCAGGTGAGGATTTAAAAAAAATAAAGTATATCTTAGACCTCACATCATCTTTGTTATATATCTATAACTCTAAAAAAAGGCAAACATTTTCTTTCATAACAGCTAACAAAATTGATGGTTACTTGTTTTCGCATAGTACCCCATCCATAGACACATTTCCCCTATTGATTGTCTTTTCAGAAATGCATTTTTGCAGTTGGTTTATTGGAATTAGTCTCTGCAAGGTCCACACTTTTTATTCATTTATTATATCCCTTAAGTGTCTTTTTTTAAATTGCAATAAAATTTGTATATAGTAGATCTTTAATTTTTTTAAATTTATTGATTTTAGAGAGAGGAATCGGGGGGGAGGGGAGAAACATCGAGCTGTTGTTCCACTTATTTATGCATTCATTTGTTGATTCTTGTTTATGCCCTGACTGGGGATTGAACCTGCAACTTTGGCTTATCGAGATGGCACTCTAACCAACTGAGCTACCAGGCCAGGGCCTGCACACAGTAGATCTTAAATGTGCAATTTGATAAGTTTTGTTAAATGTGAACATCCATGTAACCTCCACAGTAAAAACCTCCCTTTCGTATACCACTCTCTTGTGAAGAGATCAGTTCTTATGTGGAATGTGTCTGTTTGCTTCCCCATGGCATCATTTTAATTGTCTCTCTGTTGCCTGAATTTTCTATAAAATTCAAATGCTCTAATATCTTACTTAGATTCAGCTTCAGCTTCTTTTTTGGGAGCGAGAACCTAAAAATCACCGTATGGGAGGTGTAGTATACTTCATATGGCATCACATCCTGTGACAGCACTGTGTCACGTTGCCCCCAATAGTCATCAATCATGTCAGGTGGTAACAGTCTAGGGATGAGTGAACAGCAGTGGGTGGGACTGATGATAAAAATCCTCAACAACCTCTCACAGAACAGTTCCATCTTTTCAGCGTCTCTGTCTGAATCAATTACTAGGGTTTGCAAAAACGGCAGTGTCTGATTCTGCCTAAGTTTTGTAAAAAAGAACTTTACCACATAACCAGAGCTTCAGTTTGGTTTCCATGTGTACTGTTATGGTCATGTTTGAAGTGGTTTTGGTTTTGAAATGGCCAGTTTCAACAGACTAATATTTAAATATGTCAGGTCTGACAGTAAATGTGTTTCCTTTTCCTATTTTGTTCTCAGGTGCGTACTAGTTAAAGCTACTCCTAAGAAGATTTAAAAGGGCTGAAGCATTGAGTTTCCAGTGGGTCAGAACAAGGACAGACTTTCTAGAGTGAGAGCTATTTCCAAAGTAGTGAGCCCCTCCACTAGCTCCAAGTATAGACCACTACTTGGTGCGGGCGTTATGGGAGAAAATTGTCTTTCCCAAAGCCAGGAACCTATGTCTCTCCAAAGCTTCTAGCCCTTTTCGAAAACCTGAGACAGATGATGAGGAAATGGGAAGCTCTTGTTGAGTCCAAAAATGGAGGGAGATTCTCTTGGCTGATTACACATTGGCAGTATCTGTGGTCTAGAAGCTGGGAATCCCATGCGAACCAAAGGATGGAGAGAGGGTAACAGAGCAGAGTCCAGTGGGATCTCCTATAGTTCTCCCTCTTTTTTTTAAATCCTCACCCATGGATATTTTTCCCACTGCTTTTCAGAGAGAGTGGAAGGAAGGGGCGGGGGGGAGGGGGGGAGAGAGAGAGAGAGAGAGAAACATCGATGTAAGAGAGACCCACCAATTGGTTGCCTCTGGCATGCACTCATCGGGAATCAAGCCTGCAACCAAGGTACTTGCCTTGGCTGGAATCAAACCTGGGACTCCTCAGTCCGAGGGCTGACGCTCCAACCACTGAGCCAAACCAGCTAGGGTTCCTATATTGAAGTATCATGTAAGCATAAATCATCATGTATAAGTCAATAAATTTTCAAAAAGTGAATACACCCATCTTATCAGCACCCAGATCAAGGCACAAAGTATTTCCAGTTCCCCCAAGCCCCCTCGTGCCCCTTCCAGTTCCTGCCCCCTCCCCAAGGATAAGCATTCTAAGCTAACTTCTAACAGCTTAGATTAGTTTTGCCCGTCTTTGAATTTTAGACAGACATGCTCTTTCATATCTATCTGGCTTCTGCCACTCAACAGTCTCTCTGAGGTTCATCCACATTGCTGTGAGGCTGCAGTTTACTCATTCTCGATTCTGTGTAGTTTCTACTGGATGAACAGACCACGATTTAATTGTCCATTCTGCTGTTAGTGGACATAGGGTTGTTACCTACCAGTTTTTGACTATGATAAATAATGGTGCTGTGATATTCTATTACTTGTCTTTTGGTGACCAAATGTTCGTTTTAACGCTGGGTGTATACCTAGCATTGGAGATTCTGGGTCGTAGTATATGTGTATGTTCATCTTCAGTAGATGTTGCCAGTTTTCTAAAGTTTTACCAATTTACACTTCCACCAGAAACATGAGAGTTCTGGTACTTGCCGATATTTGGTATTTTTCATCTTTTTAATCATAACCATTCTGGTAGATGTGGGGTGGTATCTCATAGTGGTTTTAATTTGCATTTCCCTGATGACTAATGAAGTTGAGCACCTCTTTGCATGTTTATTGCCTTTTGGACAGCCTCTTTTATGAAATGCCTGTTCATGTCTTTTATTCATCTTTAAAAATGGGATTGTCTGCCTTTTCATCCTCTTTTGCAAGAGCTCTTTGTTTAATACATGGATCCCTGTTAAATCTCTAGCTTCCCTCATATTGTTTCTGTAAGGACCCCAGCGTGCCACAGACAGCCTGTTTGAGAACTCAATAGGAAGTCACACTTTGGCTTCTCTGTTTAACAGGTGATTTACATAAAAGAATGTCACTTTTTATTTCTGGCTGGTCATGGGCATCTAAATACACATCCTTCAATGATGCTGATGATGACAGAGATGCTATTGCTGTTAATGACAGCTGGCACTACATAGCACTTTCCACAGGCCAGACAGAGTTCTAAGCACTTACGTACAAACTCATTTAATTCTTCCAATGAACCTATGAAGCAGGTATCATCAGGTCCATTTTATAAGTGAGGGTACTGAGGCTCTGGGAGCTTAAGTAAAAGTCACATAGCTAATCTGGCTCCAGAGTCTATGTCCTAACTGTGTGTGATCAGATGCAGCTGTGATCCATCATGATGATGGGGTTCAGGCCTAGGGAGTGCTGGGGTTACTATGACAGCAGCTGCCATTTCCCAAGTCCTATGCTAAATATTCCTGGTAAACAACTCATGTGTTCCTTCCTGCAGCCCTGGGGGCTAAGCACTATTACCAGCCCCGTTTTACAGGTGAGAAAACAAAAGGCTAGAGAAGTTAAGTGACATGCCCGAGATCATACAGCTACATTTACTAAAGCCAGAACTCACACCCTGGACTGCCTGATTCTTGACTGAAATCATAACTCTGCCTATTGATTCAGTGGCTACATTTGGTCTACACACATTTAGTTTGGCCTACAAGATGTGGGATGTGTTTTTGTTTGGGGTTTCTTTGGCTTGGTAATTTGGCTGCTTTTGGAACCTGGGCCTGAGTTTCATCATGGTGACTGTCAGCCGGAGTAAGTAGCCAATGCCCCTTTAGACTGGTTGGCATAGCTCCCACTCAGCATGGCTTCGCTCATTGCTTGCCCAGCCTATTGTGCTTTTCAGTGTAGTGAGATGTGAGAATATACTCCACCCTTTCCACACATATAACCTGGGGGAAAGGCATCAGAATTACTTAAGGGGCAACTGGCCATGGTGAGCCACAGTTCCCTATAGGAGTTTGTTGTTTCTCTATGTTGTGTTAGGGTGCAATAAAGATTGAGAACTTTCATATCCCTGTTTCTCAAAAGTGTCATCTGTGCTACACTAAACTAGAAAGACTGGAATTAGGGTCAGAACTGGGATCAAATCTTCTCTCTGCTTCTTACTTAGATGAGCAAGTTGATTGTCCTCTCATTGCCTTGGTTTCCTTCTGCGTAAAGCAGAGCCTACAGTCCCTGCCCTACACACTTACCAAGGTAAAATGGGCCCCAAGGAGAGCATGGCTGAGAAAGTACTTTGTAAACCAGGAAGATTACTTGTCCAGCATAGTTGAAGTCTTCAACCAAGCTGAGATTCCCTGACATCTGAGAAGCTTGGCTGGACCCTCTGCATGGAAAAGAGAAGAGTCTACATTCCGAGGGCCTGGGCTTGTCCTTTTGGCCATATGATTGTATTAGGAAGGAGAGAGCCCCAGGCGCTGGGCAGGGACTGCCAAGCAGGGAGCTTCCTTGTGGCATGGATACAATTCACAGTGTTGCTGGGACCACCCTGCCACTGTAGCCCTTTCCTTGTCTACTTGACACCCTTTCCTCTATGGAGGTAGACTATCCTGGGTCATGTCTACCCTCTAACCTGCCCGCCTCATGGCACCTGCTAGAGGTTTCAGGGCTCACTTGGGACTATGAAAGGACCATCTCATAAAGCCAACTAATCTATGAGACTCAGTGAATCTAACCTACAAGGTCTTAGGTGTTTCAGAGGTGTGATTTGTTCATTCACTGAACAGTTCACTTAGCACTTGCTCCGTGCTAGGCCCTGTGCTAGGTGCTTGAGGTGAGCAGACATTCCAAAGACAGATAGGGCTGTTTATGACCAAAGGAGCCCCACTGCCTGAGCTCAGGGTGCTTGAGGGATGCAGTGGACGGTGAGCCTAGAATGGATAGCTGAGCCTCCCACACCAGGATGGGGACTTTGGGCTTTATCTTGTAGGTAGTAGAGAGCCATCAAAGATGTTTGACAATGCTCACGGAAGTACCATTAGCTCATAGGAGGAGGAGCAGGAGGGTGAGAATGAATTTAGTCTGGGTTGTGTTGGGTGTGAGGGTCTGTGGAATATTCAGTGGTTGCCACCTGGTAAGCAGCTATGAGAGCCTCTATTCAGGAAAGTTCCAGGCTAGGATCAGAGATCTGAGTTGTCAATAATTGGGTAAGAATTAGAGGAGCGACTGTAAATAGAACTGTACAGAGGGATTGGGGAGTATGAAAATTGGAGTGGTTCAGCCCCCTCAGGTTACAGATGAGCAATTAGGGGTCAGAGGAAAGTCAGTAGCTTAAGGCCTCAGTAGTGTTACTCATCCATTCATTCAACAGATATTTACTGAATACCTACTATGTGCTAGAACTTTTTTAAAGGCTGGGATATAGCAGTGAGCAAAACACTCATGGAGCTTACATTCCAGTAAGTGGGTTCAGAAAACAACTAAGTAAATATTATGTCAAATGGTGGTCAGTGCTATGGGTGAAAGTAAAGCAGGGGAAGGAAACCAAGGAGCACTTCTCAGTGATTGCTATTTTATATGGAATAGTCCAGGCCTCACTGATAAGGTGACATGTGAGCTGAGACCTAAAAGAAACAGAGAATGAGCCAGAGAATGTTGCCTGAGGAAAGAGTGTTCCAGAAAGAGGGAACAGCAAAGCAAAGGCAAGAGGCAGGAGTATGTTTGGCATGTGGAAGGATGAGCAAAGAAGCTGGTGTGGCTAGAAACCCAGAGAGTGCAAGAGATGTGGGTGAGGGAGCAGAGGAGAGATCAGGTGGGGCCACATAGGCCTTTGTAAGGCCTTTTCCTTTTAAGGTGGGAAGGCTTAAAAGGTTTCTGGCTGGGATGACATGATCTGACTTACACTGAACAGAATTCCTCTGGCTGTTGTGCTTAGAACAGACTGTAGGAGGTGAGGCCAGTTACGAGGTGGTTGCCGTACCCAGGGGTTGGATGATAGTGGCTGGAATCAGAGTGCCGCCAGTAGAGGGGCTGAGAACTGGGGGGGCTCTGGATGTATTTTAATGGTAGCACCCATGAAGCTTGCTGATAGATTGGTTGAGGAACGTGAGAAAACAAGAATGTCTCTTAAGATTTTGACCCAAGCAATTGGAAGGGTGGAGTTGTCATTAGGTAAGATTATGTGATGAGCAGATCTGAGAGGAGAAATGAGGATTGAGTGTGGATAGGTGAAGTTAGAGCTGCCCTGTAATCACTGACGTAGAGATTTCAAATGGGCAGTACCAGCAGCATTAAAGGCCTCATTTCGGCCCCTTCCCCTCCTTTCAGATTGTGCTTCCTTCTGTCCCTCTCTCTGGGCCCATCTTCCTAACTCTCGCATCCTTGGCAGTTGATCTGAGCCATAGCAGTCTGCCCACACTGAAAACTGACCAGCCCTCTGCCCCTAGGTTGTACATAGGGACCTCAAACCCAGCAATATCCTCTATGTGGACGAGTCTGGGAACCCCGAGTGCCTGCGCATCTGTGACTTTGGCTTCGCCAAGCAGCTGCGGGCTGAGAATGGGCTCCTCATGACACCTTGCTACACTGCCAACTTCGTGGCACCTGAGGTGAGTGTCCCAGCCTCCTCAGCTGCGAGTGAGGACGTGCAGTCTGTGTGGCCTTGGCCTGGGTACCAAGGGAGGATCCAGCCCATGGCTAGAACCCATGTCCTACCCTTTGGGGAGTAACAGGCAAGCATATGGGAACACTCGCCCCTGCCCCTCAGACTGACCACACTCCCTGCCTTCCTTCCTGCCAGGTGCTGAAGCGCCAGGGCTACGATGAAGGCTGTGACATCTGGAGCCTGGGCATTCTGCTGTATACCATGCTGGCGGGGTGAGTGCCCCATTGGCCTGGGCGCCCTCCCAATATCCCTGCCCCTCTGCCAGCCCTAGTGTACAGACTGGGGTGGTACTTGTCTGATGGCAGAAACTCAGCCCTGCCTTAGGAGGGTCTGAAGATAGGGACATGGCCCTATCTTCTGAACGCTTCACCTTGAGGAGGAAGATGCCCCCTTGGGAACACCCAGTCTGAAGGGGGAGACACAGCGGCCCACCCCTGGCCCCAGGATGGAGTCCAGAGGCTATACCCAGATTGAATGCACTTTTCTCCAGATACACTCCATTTGCCAACGGACCCAATGACACACCAGAGGAAATCCTGACCCGGATAGGCAGTGGGAAGTTCACCCTCAGTGGAGGAAATTGGAACACAGTTTCAGAGACAGCCAAGGTGAGTCTGTGAGGCCTGGACCCAACTCATTTGGGGTGGGGAGGCAGGGTACCATTCCAGGGCTTTTCAGCAGGTCATGAACAGGTGACCTAAAGCCTCGTTTCTCTTAAGTGGAAGATTCCCAGGCAGGCTGCCCCCACCCCCACCCACAAACCTTGTTTGGGCAACTGGGTAATCATTCACTGGCCCTTCCTGTGTTCTGGGCCCGCAGGGGACAGAGAGCTGTGATTATGCCTTATGGGAACTTACTGTGGGGGGAGATACAGGCTTGCATA
The DNA here is from genome assembly GCF_054644295.1 of Miniopterus natalensis. NCBI lineage: Eukaryota > Metazoa > Chordata > Mammalia > Chiroptera > Miniopteridae > Miniopterus > Miniopterus natalensis. Next base: position 14,555,419 of record NC_142089.1, read on the forward strand.
TAAGGAATAGAGATGCCATGCAGCAGAAAGAGGTGGGTCTTCCTGGCCAGGGGTATGGGTCATGGAGGCATGGAGCAGAGCTACTGACCATGCCAAGCAGAGAGGCCTTCTCAGAGCAGGAAACATTTGTACTTCCAATATGAGCAAGTTTCCAGTTATGGGAGCCTCTGTGCTGGACACTAGGTTGAGCCCTTAATGAACAGTACCACCTCACAGCCTTACAAGGCAGGTATTATTGTTATTTCTGTTTCTCAGAGGGGAAACTGAGGCCCAAAGAGTTGAAGTAAATTGCCTAGGATACTCAGTTGATGAGCAGAAGAGTCAAGTTTTAAACCTGAGTATGCCTAACCCCAACCTTAGGTTCTTCCCACCTTCCTGCATGGCTTCTAGGAGGTGAAAGAGAAAGGAAAAGGTGTTTTAGGAAGAAATCGCAAAGAAGGGCCTGTGCTCAGAGACGCCCTGGAACAGTATGGGGAATAGATCGCAGGGAGAATTACTGCTAGGTTTAGGTAGGAGGTGATGGGAAATGGTTGCCTTGCCCATTCCCCATCAGTGGGACATAGCTGTCTGCTCCCCCGCTGGCCCCTCCCACCAACCCTCTTGTCTGCTGTGTCCCCAGGACCTGGTATCCAAGATGCTGCACGTGGACCCCCACCAGCGCCTCACAGCTAAGCAGGTCCTGCAGCACCCATGGATTACTCAGAAAGACAAGCTTCCTCAGAGCCAGCTATCCCACCAGGACCTACAACTAGTGAAGGTATAGCCATCCCAGGCTGCTAGGCATCTGGGGGCCCGGGCCAGGTTTCCATAGCAAGGACTTGGGGTGGCAGAGCCAGGAGATGTCATGTCTGTCTCTCCTGAAGCCCAGGTCTAACATGCAGAGGTGTCAACAGTACACTCACAAGCCTCCAGGCTTCTAGGGGACACAGCTCCTTACCTCTGAAGCCTTCATTTTGATGTAGGAGGCAGGACTAAATACCATGAAGGACCACCAAGGTTGGATTAACAGGGCTGGGTGGGCTGTGGAACACTGGTAGGAGCTGGCCTGGCCCTGGAACACCTGTCCCCCCTCCCACCTGTATGTCCCATTATCGTGAACTGACCTACTACTTTCTCTCCCAGGGAGCCATGGCAGCTACATACTCTGCACTCAACAGCTCCAAGCCCACCCCTCAGCTGAAGCCCATCGAGTCATCTATCCTCGCACAGCGGCGGGTGAGGAAGCTGCCGTCCACCACCCTGTGAGGGGCCAGGGCATCCAGGCTGCAGGGCGGTGCGAGCTCAGTGGAGGCGGCATACTTCCCGGAGAGAGCGGCCTGAGTCACCGGGCCAGAGGAAGCAGAGCCCTGAGGGGCCCAGGAAGCAGCCGGCCCAGATCACCCCAGCGAGGGTGTGAGAAGTGCCTTCTCCTTCCCAAGGACAGACTCTTCTCGGCTCAGGCTCTGCTGGTTGAAATCGATTCACTGTACAAACTCTTTATCTTTTTTTAAGGAAAAATGACATCAACCACCATGGATTTTTATAAGATCCATTTGCCTTTCTCAGAGCGGAAATAGCCAGTGCAGCCCCAGGAGGAACACTGAGTCACACTAGGGCTCACTGCGGTTGAGACTCCTTAGAGCAATTTTGCGGTCCTGCCCTGGAGACCCCACAATTGGCCTTCTGTAGCCATCTGTACCCACCTCCGAGGCAGTCCAGCATCAACTTCCAGAGCCCTTGGCTATTTATCAGAACTTGCTCTCTCCTTGGTCAGCTCATTTTCCATACTGTTCTGCTGGGGGGTCTGGAACCACTTCCTGCTAGAGAAGACCAAGGCCCTGTGGCTCCCAGTTCCAGGCACCAGCATCCACATCAGCCCTTCCAGTGGGTCCCCTGCAGTTAGGTTGGGTTGCTCCCAGAGGAGGATCCAGAATGCACTTTTTGACTGAATTCTAGTGGAATCTGCCACGGGACAGAGTACACAGGAGGCCTGTGGGGTGGGCCAGGGGGGCAGGGGCTTTTTTTCATTTCTTCCTCAGCTGGTAACTCAGGGTTCATCTGTCCATGGCCTTTCTAATAAACTTACAGTTGAATTGAAACACGCTTGCCTCTACTTTTCATCCCTGAATTTGCCCTCTCTGCTGTCAGATGGTGAGGACTTTGGCAGGGACAGACAAGTAATGGACCAGAGCTGATTAGCCCAGCTGCTTGGAGCTCAGGTCATCTGGGGAGCATGTGGGAGTCCCGCCAGTCCTGCCCTCACATTCCTGCCAGGGGATTCCATTATGTATTGATAACAGTATTATTAGCTACCAGTGACCAAGTGCCAGGCACTGTACCTGGGCCTTACATGTATATCTCATTTAATCTCTTTTTAAAAAATGTTTTTATTGATTTCAGAGAGAGGAAGGGAGAGGGGGAGAGACAGAGAAAAACATCGATGTGAAAACAAAATATCGATCGGCTGCCATCTGCACACCCCCTACTGGGGATCAAGCCCAGAACCCGGGCATATGCCCTGACCTGGAATCGAACTGTGACCTCCTGGTTCATGGGTTGATGTTCAACCACTGGAGCCACACTGGCCGGGCTATCTCATTTAATCTTAAAGCCAGGAGGTAGGTGCTATTATTATCCTGTTTTAGAGGGGGGAAAACTGAGGCTCAAAGAGGGAATGACATTGCCTTGCACGATAAAATTTTTCTGAGTACCTGTTCTGGCCCTGCTTCAGATGGTGGTGAAACAAGTAGAAAACAAAGTCATTGCTTTCATGGGTCTTACCTCCTAGTGGAGAAACTTACCTCCTAGTGGGAAAATGGACAATTAATAAACTAAGATCAACTACTATTAAGACATATGTAGCGTTAAATAGGCTGAGAGATGGGGTGATCAGGAAAGGCCTCTGGGGACATAACCCAGAAGCTAAGATCTGAATGATGAAAAGAGGCCAGCCAAGACCAGGAGGCAGAGGGCAGAGTCAGGACAAAGGCCTCAAGGGGGAAACAGGCTGGGCATGCTCAGGAAACAGAGAAGCTGATGTGGTTATGATGTCAGCGTCAGGGGCCAGTCATGTTGTGCTTTTCAGGCCAGGGTAAGGAGATAGGGTTTAATTTTAATTGAGATGCAAGCCCTAAAATAATTAAGCAGGAGAGTGAAATGATTTGATTTACAATTTGTGAGAGATTGCTTTTTCTGGCCAGTGTGGCTCAGCAGTTGAGCATCGACCTATGATCCAGGAGATCGAGGTTTGATTCCCAGTCAAGGGCAGGTACCTGGGTTGCAGGTTTGATCCCCAGCTCCGTTTGAGGCGCATGCTGAAGGCAACCAATTGGTGTGTCTCTCTCACATTGATGTTTCTCTCTCCCCCTCCCCCTCTCTCTAAAAATCAATGAGAAAAATAGGTGAAGATTAACAAAAGCAAAACAAACAAACAAAAACAAAAGACAGCACCCCAGGGGCCCTGGCTGGGTAACTATGTTGGTTGGAGCATTATTCCTATATACCAAGGTTGCGGGTTCAATCCCCGGTCAGGGCACATATAAGATTCAACCAATGAATGCATAAATAAGTGGAACAACAAATCCATGACTCTATCTATCATCCATCTATCTATCTGTCTGTCTATCTATCTATCTCTAAAATCAATTTTAAAAAATAAAAATAAAGATAGTACTCCAGGAGGGAGAGCCAGCAGGAGACTATAATATAATAGTGGGGAGCCAGTCTGGGAAGATTCAAAACCTTATGAGCCAGGTCTTTTTGTTCCTGTTATTTCTCAACCTCTGCACTTTACAGATTAGAAAGTCAGGGCCTGAGAGATAAATAAGTCCTGTTATAAGGGAAGGAAATTCTGACACTAGCATATGAAGATTCTGAGCTAGTGGCCTCCCCACAGGGTCAGGGAAGGCTGTACTGTATCCCCAAGGGCTGAACACCCACTGATACACATGGTACTAAACCCCTCACGGGTGTATTCCACTTCTCTGAGACTGGGCAGTGAAACCCATCTGCACAGTTTCATCTGCAGTGAAATCAACATTTCTTGTCCCACCCACTACCCAAAGGTTGTCCGCTCTGGACCCCATTATCCCAGCTGGAATCCTGAGCATCATCCCTGACACTTTCCCACGCTTCCCACATTCAATGCGTTTGATCCTGGCCCCATCAATTTTTGTCTCCTAAATATTTTTGGCACCCATCCCCTCCTCTCCTTTCTTGCTGTCCTATTTGGGTTTTTTTTTGCTACAGCCTACTGATTCCCTCCAGTCTTTTGTGTCCCCAACATCCTCCATTTAGAATCACAAGTCTGACCCAACATCTGCCTTCAGTGGCTCCTCACTGTCCACAAGGTAGAGCCCAGGCATCCTAGCCTGACAATCAGTGTCCTATGTGTGATCTGGGCCCTGCTGAGCCCCAGTATCAGCTCTCATAGCTTGTCCCCAGACTGCTCACAGACCTGAACTTGCCATGCTCCTCCCTTCACTGGATTCTGCTGCTTCATGTCCTGGCTAACGTCTCATCCTTTAGAGAAGCTCAAATGGCACCTTCAGGAAGCCAACCAGGACACCCCAGACAGGGTTTGGCAGCCCTTCGTTGGAATCCCCAGACACTCTCATTTTCCATCTCTTTGTACATCACACTGTTTTAGAAACAGCTGATGAAGTGTTTTCTCCCCATCAATCTGTGAACTGAAGGGTGTGGGCTGTGTTTTGTTCATTTCTGGACCCCAACACCTAGCACCAGGCCTGGCACACACTATTTTGGTCCTCAGCTAGTGTTTATTGAATGGATAAGTGAGAGAGAATGCAGGACCCATGGACTTGATGGTGCTGGGGGAAGCATAGGAACTACATCTCAGAGTTGTAGGAGCCTGGAAAGGCATCTGGGGAGTTAGGAAGGGAAGATGGTGCTCTGAGACACAGAGCAGTTAATGTCTTGCCCCAGGCACCAGAGGGAAGATTCAAGAACCAGGAAATGGTGACGGGTGGAGTGGGAGTCCACAGGTGCTTTCTTAGCAACTAAACCTGAAAACCCAAATACTTCACCTCTCTGAGCCTCCGTTTTCCCATTTGCTAAATGGGATCATAATTCACACCCACCTCACAGTGTCAGCTGAAGATCAAATGAACAAGTGAATATGAACAAGTTTAGGAAGCTAAGTGCTGCTTGTACAGTTAAGCTTGTTCTAATTTTTACAATGTCAAGACAGTCCCCTAAGAACTCAGTAGACTCCAGAAACAGTTCCCAGCTGCCAGCATGTCAGACAGGAACTTCCCTCTCTGTGGACCGACTCCCTGGGCAAAATCCACTAACAGAAGTAACCCAGCTTAGGGAAACAAATTGCCAATCCAGATGTCCCTAAATCCCAGAGTCACTGTTCCCCTTATTGCTCAAATAATAATCCCTGAGCTCCCACCCTGTAGGTTGTCCCTTCCCAAGGAATACTGCCTCCAGTCTATTACACAAGTACTATGTGGAGATGCTAGACATCAAATGTTTTCCATGCTTTATTTCATTTGTTCCTTATATAATTAGCTCCATTTCATACATGAGAAAATTGAGACTTGAAGATTAAGTGATTTGTCCAAGGACACCACTAAATGGCAGAGCAAACTCAGAATAACATCTGTGTGATTCTGAAATTCACTCTTAACCAGTGTGCTGCCCCACCTCTCTGCTTCTGAGCATGCCCAAGGTCTACTTCAATGTTTCACAGACCTGTCTGGTTATCACTCTTCCCTTCAGTCAGCCATGTGGTCATAAATGTTCCTATAATATTGGGGTCTGGTCTCATTTAGGGGTTGAATTGTTAGAAAGTTACATTCCCCAGCTGGCAAACAGTAGAGAACAAGCTAGGAAGTTGGGGAGTTTCCTACAGACAGTCTCAGAAGGTAGTGAGTTCTCCATCATCTGGGCTATACACACAGAGAACTAATGAGACTTGTCAAGATCTTGGAGACTCCTATTCCCAGTCTGGGACTGTTTAGATGACCTTACATGTCCCCTCTGAGTCAAAGACTCAAATTCTCAATTGTTAGCACAGGCATTTAAATCCCTCAGCGTTTCTTGCATTTTATCCCCTTATGTATTGTGTTTTCCATGATTATTTCGGAGACAGGCACTCTCAGAGAAAAAGCTGATTTCCTACATATGTTAAGTATACAAACATTTGGTACTTTGGTTAACACATGGATTTAATTCTCACCCAAACCTATAATAAAAGGCCACCATTCATTTAATGGCTATAATAGTAGGCATAATATTGAGTTCCTGCTTTACACTGGGCACAATATATATATCATCCCCCATACTCAAAACAATCTCATGAGGTAGATACTATAATTTCCATCTTATCAGAAGGAAATTGAGCCCAGCTGGCGTGGCTCAGTGGGTGAGCATTGATCTATGATCCAGGAGATCTCGGTTTGACTTTCTGGTCAGGGCACATGCTGGGGCTATGGGCTCGGTCCCCTAGGGGATGTGCAGGAAGCAGCTGATCAATAACTCTCATCAATGATGTTTCTCTCTCTTCCCCTTTCCCTTCTTCTCTCTGAAATCAATAAAAATATATTTAAAAAAAAAAAAAAGGAAATTGAGGCTAAGAAAGGAATCCTGCCCACAGTCTCCCAGCAAGAAGGTGGCTGAGCTAAGTTTTGAACCCGAGTCTATGTGGCCCCAAAGCTCATACTCTACCGCCCAGATGCATGGGCTAAATTTTATCCCACAATGACTCATAAAATCTCACAGTCAGAAGGGCCGTAAAGGCTGATCTCCACCCAGTACAGGAATCTCCCATATATGGTTATCCGATTTCTGCTCAAGTACTGCCCACAACGGAGACTCCACCACATCACAAAACAGTCCCCCGCATGGTTGGAAAGTTCCTCTACTTTGAACTGAGGTCTTCTGAGCAGCTTCCATTTCTTGGGGGGTTCCCACTAACTCCAAAGAACTCAATGGAGAAATGACTCAACAGTAGCAGGAGGGAAATCTAAATGAGCACTCCCACCCGCACTCCGCCCCCCCCCCCCCACCTCCATGGAGATAGTTGCAGGCAGGCAAAGGTGCTAAGGCTGTGCTGACAAGAGAGAAAACTCTGCAAGGTGAGCAGGAGGGTGTCCTGGGCCATTCCTTTTCCCCAGGAACGTGCAGGGGGCCTCCACTTGTTCCCTCCAGCCTCAACTCCTGCCCAACTCATCTGTGAAGGCAGCAGTGAGTGGGTAGTGGGAACAGAGCTGGACATGGAGTCAGACAGACCTGCAACACATCTCAATACTGACCTTCTGTGTGACCTTGGGCAAGTCATTTCACTGCTTTGAGGTTTTTCTCAACTGTCAGACAGGGCTACTGTGAACATTGAAGGAGAGGGTGTGTGAAGCTTCTATAGAGCTGCTTAGTTATAAGCAAAGAGCAACCAGGATGTAGGAAGCTATTTAGAGTTGTGGTTAAGTGCAGACTCTGGGGTTAGGCTGTCCTGGTTTTGTTGTTTAACTTTTTTTTGAAGTATAAGCAGTCCTGGGTTAGAATCCAATTTTGACCACTTGCCTGTGTGACCTTGGGCAAGTCATTGAACTTCTCTGCCTCAATTCCCCCATCTTTAAAATAGGATTGATAATATTATCTGCTCTTTGGTGAAGGTGAAGCAAGGTAATGCATAGGAGACACAGTTTCTCCCTCTCTCTCTCCCTCTCTCTCTTCTGTTTTAGTAGAGGGACCCATATCCAGAGCCTGGAGAGACATTAACTCATCTGAGCATCTTCACCCCATGGGGAGAGGAGGGACCCCTCTCATAAGGACCTTCTTTCTTTTTTCCCCTCCTACCCCAGAGCCTTTCTCTGAGTTATAACTCATGTTTATGACTCAATCTGAAATGTCTTCTTGTAAGTAATTTCCTCTGTTTCTCTTCCCTCTTCCACTCCACACTCACCCCACACCCCACCCCAGGCTGTGGGATGAATTGAGAAATTGAGGGGCAGATGACACATGTTTGAATTGGGCATGAGGCCTGTACCCGAGATGAGCCTTGATGTAGTCACTCACCCACTGCAGAACGTTCTTACCAAGCTGGATTTGGGCAACGTCATTTCTGCTGTCACTATAGAGTTTTATAGTTACCAGCCCCTTTGCATAGGATTCCAAAAGCACCTGAAGGGAACTAAATTCTTACCTGAAGGAATAAGTAGAGGGTTTGAATCAGAAGGTATGAGATTGAAGTCAAATCTCAATGACAGCCATGACTAGCTGTGTGATCTTGGACAAGTCACTTGGCCTCTCTGAGCCTCATTTTCCTCATCTGCAAGCCATTCTCAGACGGTTATGAGAGTAAAGGCTCTGGCAGAGATTAGGTGCAGAACAAATGGTAGCTGAGTTGCAAGAATGCTTGATAAAACCTTTAGAGTTGAGTAAGACCCTCCAGAACCAGGGGATCTTAATGTGGGAACCATGGGCTTTCTAGGAATGTAAAAATTATATGTAAAATGATGTGTATATGTGTATTTTTCTGGGAAAAGAGGATATAGGGTTTTCATCAGATTCTTAATGGGTTTTGTGATTCTCCAAAATGTTAAGAACCATTGCTCCAGGGGACGAGATAAACTAAAACTTTTACTCTACAAGTATGTAGAACAGCCTTCCTGTCCCAGCACTGCGCAGTTCATTCAGTAGACATGCATGTTCCAGGCCCTGGGGATACAAGGCGAATACTCTGTGCCCTTCTGTAGGACTGAGCTTCAGAGAGGTGTGATTTCGCCAAGGTCTCATACTCCTGAAGGAAGCTGACTGCTGGGATTGGAACTCCAGGTCTCTGACTGCAAAGCTGGCCGCTTTGTATCTCAGTAGAGGGGCCCTCCAAGGTCCATGGATTGCCCAAGTTCCCCCCGGTTGGCGGAAGACCAACAGGATGAGCATTCCTTCCAGAAGAAAGGCCCTGAGGTCACGCTGAGGGAGCCAGATTGGAGCTGTCAGCACACCACCTGGGTGTGCTGATGAATTGCCTGCAGGTGGCAGGTCATTGTTTATGACTAGTCCTATTCTGAGTTTACTCAGGGAAGAGGTTCCCCTTCCTAAACTCTAACACAGGCCACAGACCATGAGGGAATTCTACATGTATATTTATATCGACTATATTGAGGTTTCATTTACATACAATAAAATGCATAGATTTTTAAGACTGGATGAGTTTTCACAAACTCATACTCCTGTGAAACCCATACCACTCTCAAAATATAAAACATTTTCATTACCCAGAGAATTCCCTCATGTCCCTTTCTCAATCTCCCCCAATGTCAGAGGCAGCCACTTTTCACTATTCTGATTTTTATCACCATAAATTAGTGTTGTCTGTTTTAGAACTCACATAAATGGAATCATACCGTATGTTCTCTTTTCTGTCTGACTTCTTTTGTTCAACATAATGTCTGTGAAGCTTCTTCCATGCTATTGCATGCTCATCCCTTTTTGTTGCTGAGTAGCATTTATTGGGTAAATATGCCACAATTTGTTTAATCTATTTATATGTTAATAAACATTTTTCCACGGTTTTGAATATTCATGTAGGATATTTGTGTAGACATATGTTTTTTTGTTTGTTTTTTTAAATATGTCTTTATTGACTTCAGAGAGAGGAAGGTAGACAGAGAGAGAGAGATAGAAACATCAATGATGAGAGTCATTGATCGGCTGCCTCCTGCACGCCCCCGACTGGGGATCGAGCCCGCAACCCGGGCATGTGCCCTGACCAGGAATGGAACCTCAACCCCCTGGATCCTAGGTCAATGCTCAACTGCTGAGTCACGCCCGGCCGGGCTGATCTTAGTCTTTTTAACTAGTCATTCTAGTGGGTATGAAGTGGTTCCCTTTGTGGTTTTAATTTGCATTTCTTTAATGATTAATAATGCTGAACATCTTTTCATGTGCTTGTTGGCTATTCCTATATATTTTTCTGTCTGTTCAAACCTTTTGCCCCACTTAAAAATTGGATTATTCATCTTATAAATCATAAAGAATTCTTTGTATATTCTGGATACAAGATCTGTCAGGTTTATGTATTGTATTTTCTTCCAATCTGTGACTTGTCATTTCATTTAAAGAGAAGTTTAAATTTTTTTTTTTTTAATATATAAATTTTTAAAAAAAATATGTTTTTATTGATTTCAGAGAGAGGAAGGGAGGGAAGGAGGGAGGGAGAGAGAGAGAAACATTGATGTGAGAGACAAACATTGATCAGTTGCCTCCCATATGCACCCCAACCCGGGATCAAACTGGCAACCTGGTATGTGCCCTTCCTGGGAATCGAACCTGTCATCCCTTGGTGTACAGGATGACATTCCAACCAACTGAGCCACACTGGTCAGGGCTGTTTATTGATTTTTAATTTTTTTTTAGAGGGGAAAGGAGAGAAAGAAAAGGAGAGAGGAGAAGAGAGAGAAGAGAGAGAAGAGGGAGAGAGAAACATTGATAATTTCTACTCAAAATCTGCAAGGTTTATCCTGGCTCCTCCATGGGAAACTGACTAAAATACCAGTTCTCCAGGCCTCATTCTCATAAGTTGCTAGTAGAGGTGCCTGGAAAGCAATGTGATGATAACAAAATATTTTAAATGTATATAAAATACACATACTCTATGTTTCCAAACACTGCTTTGAGTGGTATGCTGGAAAATGTTTAACAACTGGCAGGGCAGGGAGAGGGACCCCTGATTTGTAGCCTTTACTGATTTTGTGCTGCAATTTTTCCTAGAATGGCCAATTTCAAGCTACTAACATGAATATTTAGTCGGGAAGAGATGCCCACAGTTGGCTCTCATGAGCCAGTACAAATAGGCTCCAGCATACCACTGAATTTATGTTAAGAATTAAGAATGAATATAAAAAATTATGAACAAGTGTACCTACAGTGTGTTTTAAAAAATGTTTTAATCTTCACCCAAGGACATGCTCTTTCTTTATCGAGAGAGAAAAGGGAGAGGGAGAGAGAGAAAGGAACACTGATGGGAGAAACATCGATTGGCTGCCTCCCACATGCACCCCGACTGAGAATCGAATGTGCAACCTGGGCATGTGCCCTAACTGAGAATTGAACCCACAACCCCTGGTGCACAGAAAGAAGAAACTCCAACCAACCGAGCCACACTGGCCAGGGCACCCCACAGGGTGTTCTTTGGTGGGAAATTGGTCAAACTTAAATTATATCAATGAGGTAACAAACGCATATGGTACAATATATGATGGTATAATATGGTACAATATATTATTATATATATTATACTATAATATGTGATGATATATAGACATGAATACAATCTCATTTGGGAAAATTATTAAGAACATGGGGAAGTATTCATAATATAGTGTCTTTTTTAAAGGCAAGTGTTTAAGTACAGTATAAGATCAATTTATTTTTTAAATGTTATATGTGTAGAAAAAACCCAAAATGATAGAAACAAAATAGTTACAATGATTCTTTGCTTTGTGCTTTTACAATATGTGACAAACTTTCTAAAATGAAACTATGATAGATGCAGAGACATAGAAGCATAGAACAGACTGACGAATCTCAGAGGGAAGGTGGGTGGGTGGGTGGGAAGAGATTAACCAAAAATTTATATGCATAACCTTTGGACACAGACGATAGTGAGGTGAAGGCCTGGGGTGGGGGGAAGAAAGAGGACATCTATAATTCTTTCAACAATAAAGAATAAAATATAAAATAAAATAATAAAATAAAATAAAATAAAAAAATAAAGCTATTAATTCGGGGGGGAAGAGCCACAAATTCATACATTAAAAAAAAAAAAGTGTGTGTGTGTTCTCACAGCTCAGTCCTGCCCCAAGCATGTGTCCTAAGAATTGAAGAGGTGGGAAAATTCAAAAATAGCTGGCTGTACCCTTGACCATAGCCTTATATAGCCACTTTCCTGCCTTCAAGATCTCAAAGGAAAGCCTTAACTAATCCCCAGGGATTTTGCAGGGATGCTAGAAACTAGAAAGCCTGAGTAGGGACAGGTGAGTATTTTGATTGCCTAAAAAGCAACGTGTTTTAGAAAGATTAAATTTATTTATTACACTATACATCACAGTGTTGGCATCTGCTCATTTGTCAGTCAACAAATATTTCCTGGGTACCCACCCAGCATCTAATTTTTTGGAGGATAAAAGTATGACTTTGGTTTGTTAAAAGACAATCCCTATTCCTTCCTCCCATTTACCACACACTTGGCACTTTACTAGGGCCTTAACTGCTTTAGTTCATTTAATTATCAAAATTCCAGCAAAAGAGATATGTCCATTTACACATGAAAAAATGAAATGTCAGAGAATTTATATCAAATGTATTATCAAAGAACTTAAATCCCTTAATCAATGGTTCATGTTTTTTGAGTGCTTACCTGGCACCAACCACTGTACCAAGTGCTTTATAGGTATCATTGCCTTTACTTACTTACCCATGGAGTGAAGCTTTGATTATATTCATTTTACTTATGAGTTTGAGGTTAAATTACCTACCTAAGGTCATCCTCTTAGAAAGTGGTAAAACTGGTACTAGCACCAACTGGACTTGGCATTGGAAGACCTGTGATGAAATCTTCTTTTTACAATGTGATTTTGGGCAAGTCACTTGAGTAGCTCTGAGCTTTAGTTTAGTTTGTTTGTTTAGCTTTAAGTATTTTAATGAGGATTGTTTGTATACCTTTAAAGCACATGTATCGTTACTTAATCAAAAACCATTATTGGCTCTGGCCAGTGTGGTTAAGTTGGTTGAAGTGTCACCCCGTGCACTGAAATGTTGTGGGTTCAGTTCCCGACCCAGGCACATATCCAGGCTGCAGGTTCCATTCCCAGTCTGGGCAGGTACAGGAGGCAACCAATAGATGCTTCACTTTCACATCGATGTTTCTCCCTCTTTCTTTCTCCCTCTCCCTTCCTCTCTCTCTAAAATCAATAAAAGCGTGTCCTCACGTGAGGATTTAAAAAAAAACTCAACACTTTTTTTTTTTTTTTTTTTTAAGGGAAAGCAAAAGTTTATTGAAGGAGAGGAGAGACAAAAGCTCCCACCGCAGCGAGAGGGGTCCGGAACAGGTAGCCCAAAACCCAGCACATTATTGATCACCAGTTATGTGCACAGCATATACTGGGAGGCAATGGGAAGGTGCATAAATGAATAATTTGTTGCTCTGTAGTGGTTCATAAAAAGGAGATCATATACAAATATAAATAAGGACCCCAGATACAAAGGAATTCTCACAATTAGATTGAACTCTGCAATCAGATTGAAGTTTGAAACCTTGGCTCCACCACCCACTAATTGTATGGCTTTGTGCAAATTATCCAGCCTTTCTGAACCTCAGTTATTTCCTCTATCAGCTTCTGTGCAATATACCTACTTTGCAGAGGTGTTTTGGAGATCTGAGTTAATTAAGTAAATTACCCAGCACCGTATTTGATACAAAGCAAATGTTCTATCAGTGGATCATAAGTTAAGTGTATATTTAATTTTATAAGAAACTACTAAACTGTTCTCTAAAATGCTTGTATATACCATTTACAATCCTACCAGTGGCATATAAGTGTTCTAGTTTAAATTATAGCTATTCAGTCTGTTTAAATTATAGCTATTCAGGTGGATGTATACAGATGTCTCATTGTGGTTTAATTTGTATTTCCCTGATGCCTAATGATGTTGAGCATCTTCGTATGCTTATTGGTTGTTCATATGTCTTCTTTGGAAAAGAGTCTGTACAAACATTTTGCCTATTTCTCATTGGGGTTTCTTATTATTAAGTTGATGAATTTTTTACATATTCTGGATACAGGTCTTTTACAAATATTTTCCCTGGTCTGCAACTTGCCTTTTAATTTTTAAATGGTATCTTTAGAAGCATAGAAGATTGTAATATTGATGAAGTTCAACTTATCAAGATTTTTATGTTTTTCTTTTTTTTGTTGTTGTTCTAAGAAAAGCTTTTTATATCCTAAATTCTCAAAGATTTTCTTCTGTTCTCTTGAGAAAGTTTGAGGTTTTATGATTAGGTCTATGATCCATTTCAAATCAATTTTTTAATATGGTATGAGGCAAGGGTTAATATCTGTTTTTCCTTATGGATATCCAGTTGTTTCTGTACCATGTTTTGAAAAGACTATCCTTTTTTATCACTTTTGTTGAAAATCAATTGACCATTATGTGTGGCTCTGTTCATGAACACTCAATAGAATTATTGATTACATGTCTTCATAATACCATACTGTTTTGACCACCATAGCTTTATAGTATTTATAGTAAGTCTTGATATTGAAAAGTTTTAAGTCCTCTCATATATTTTTGTATTTTCTCTTCCTTGCTTTTGTGCAGTTTCATTACGATGGGATTCTTCTTTTTTAATAGTGGCCCAGGAGCAGAATTACTGGGACATAGGATATAGCCAAAATTAATTTGATTATGTACTGGAAAATTGCTCTCAAGAAAGGCTGCACTAATCTACATTCTCACTAGAGTCCCAATGTCTCCCCATTTTGGCTAACAACATTACCCGGCTTTCTAATTTTTGCCAGTCTAATGTTTTAAGTCTGATATCTCCATGTTATTTAAAAAATAGCTTTATTGAGATAAAACTGACATACAATAAACTGCACAGGCTACAATTTGATGAGTTTTGACATTTGTGTACACCTTTGAAACCATCTTCACCAAGAGATAATAACAATATTCTTCACCTGCAAAAGCTTCCTTGTGCCTCTTTGAGTCTGAGCTTTTTAATCTGCAAAATGCAACTCAGTTGTAAGGATGTGTGGTATGAACTTAACTTGGGGTCTGGCACATAGAAAGTGCTAGGGAAACAGCTAATATTACTGCAACTATACAGCAGGGTAATTCAGTATACAGGCCGTGGAGCCAACTGTCTGGGTTTAAACCCATCTCTGCTATTTGCTTCCTTAGGCAAGTTATTCAGCATCTCTCTGAATCAACTTCTCCATCTGTAAAATGGGAATGATAATGTGGTACCTACCTCAAAGGATTGTTATGAGGATTAAAAGGATTAATATGCTTGAAAAAATTTTTTTTCTGTCATAGGTAATTGAATGATTTTAGCTAGACTTTTTAAATTTTTGAAAATATTCATTAACACCTTCTCTGACATGCAGGGGTTTGGGACTACAGCTTGGTAACCCTTGAACTAAATGTGGCCTCTCAGCAGTCTCTAAGAACTTTTCCAAATTCAGTCCTGTAAGGTCTGTGATGTAAGTGGTAATGGTAATTCTAGGAGTTACCACAAGAGGGAATAAGAATGTGGACTATGAAAACAATTCAAAAGTATTTTTTATCTATCCACTTGAAAATAACAATATTGATATCTGAGCTACCAGCTCCCTCTTAGTATGTTACATCCAGGGCTTATATGAGTGACTCTTCGTTAGTGTCTTGTTCATCCTGAGTCTCTGTGGTTAAGCACTGGAATGCACATATGAACGACAGGACTTACAGCCTTTTGGAGGATAACCTGTTTAATAAGTAGCAGTAATAATAATAGTAAACATTTCTTTAGTGTACACTTTGTGTCAGACACTATTCTAAGAGTTATTAGCCTATCCTATAAGGTATTCTTATTATCTTATTTTCCCACTTTAAAGATAAGAAAATTGAGGTCCAGAGAGGTTAGAAAACTTGCCAAAGGTCACGTAGTCATTAGAGTAATTTATGGCTAAACTAGGGGAATCCTGTAGTAGGACAAAAAAAGAAAGAGCCTGTTTTGATGAAGACCTTTTTGTCTTACCTGCTTTTACCACTCAATCTGACATTATTACTAAACATTTACAAATTGGCAAATGAGTCAACCTGATATGTAGATAAACATCAAAAATAAGAGTTCCTACCAAATGACTTTACCTTGCTCAGCCTATCATACAGTCTTCACAAAGAGAAAAACACTGAATTTAGAGTTAGAAGAGTCATCAAGACATAGTGGAAAGGACACCTCTTTGGAGAGAAATGACTAGGTTCAAACTGTTGACTCTTTCAACTGCTGTGTGACCTTGGATAAATTACCCAGCCTCTCTGAGCCTGTTTATTCAGGTGTAATAAAATTTAAATATATATATACTTTATTTATAGAGAGTTTGTGAGAGGTAAATAAACTAGCTTTTGTAAAAGCACCCAATGGGTTCTAACATATAGTAGGAACTGAGGATATGTTTAGTGGATGCCTGGGGAATCTCAGAAGCAGACCCCAAAACAAGGATTCCTGGGTAAGAAATTTATTGAGGAAGTGCTCCAAGAAGTCAGTAAGGGCATAGAGGAAGCAGGTCAGGGAAGGGAAAGAAGCCAAGCAAAAACGAGACTTCAGGCAGTCCCAGAGAGGGTAGCTTAATCCTTCAGGGAACACAGGAGTATAAGTTCCACTAGAGACAGGTAAACTGAGCTTTCAGACTCCCAAATCCAAGTCATTTGCTAGAGACCAAGGAAGAGGGAAGGAAGGATCAAAGCCACTCTGGTAACCTGAGGACCACCACCCTCAGAAGAGCCTCAGATACTGGTTATTGGAAGCAAAAGCAAACAGCAGCCAAGGGAAGGATGGGAGGAACTGGTAAGAGATCTGAGAAGATCTGGATGAGCAAGAATAGTATCTGCTACAGGGTTGGTTTGTTTTTCTTCTTTTAGAAAAGTTGGGCTCAAGTCCTTGCTTTGCTAGTCACCAGGATCAAATGGAACAATATAATGAAAGCCTTCTGGAAATTAAAATGTTAGATGAATTCTTTCTTTTTTATTTAACAAGCATTTACTGAACTTCAACTATAAACCAGGCAACAGCACTAGGTGCTGCAGTATATACCTCAATATAAAATTCATAAACTGTTAAGGAGCTTTTAATCTAGTGAGGGAGTCATAAGAAAATAGAAAATAACCTGACTGTCATAAAGTGATGTTATTAAAAGTATGGTGGGGCGAGGGGAGCCAGTGGTACAGGGCAGGATGTCAGGGAAGGTTTCAAGTGGAGCTGATACCTAAACTAAGTCCCAAAAGATGAGGAGAGGTTTGTCAGGCAGACGGTCAGAAAGGGCATGCCTGGCACAAACAAAATCAGAGAGGTATGAAACAGCCTGGCATATCAGGAGACTTGAAAGTTCAACACAGAGGCCTTGGATGCCAGGCCTAGCAGTTTGAACTTAATCCCGTAAGGCAGTGGGAGCCATTGGCAAATTCTAAGCTGGGGAATGGCTTGACCAACTTTGTATTTTAGAATGATCACTCTGGCAGCAGTAGTGTAAGCAAAGCGGTGGAGGAAGAGAGACCAGACAGGGAGATCAGATGGGAGACGATTAGAGTGGACAAATCAAGAGCTCAAGGGAAGCACTCATACTACTTGGATTACTGAGTGGAGAGTGGTACCTTTTAACCAAGATTAGAAATTATTATTTTCAAGGGTGAGGGATTGATCCCAGGCAGGAAACCAGGGATATGGATAAGATTGGGGAGAACCTGTAGGCAAAATAAATTATTAATAATAAATCATATGGAATTCTTCATAGTACTTTCACAGCCATTATGGGGTTGATCTTGGAACAACCCTGGGAGAGGAGGGAAGCAATTAACAGATGAAAAGTTTGCGCTTCAGAGAGGCAGTTTGTTGCCCATAGTCATGCAGGATTTGTTTCTTTGGTGTAGTTTAGTAAAATATGGAATTAGAACCCAGGCATCTTTTAGGGGAAATAAGTTTTTCCTCTATTACACAAATTAATATGTGCTCATTAAAGACAATATGGAAAACACTAAAAAGTAGGAAAAAATATTTAGGCCCTTATGGCCTCACAAAGAACTACAGTAGTATTTTGGTGTGGCTTTTTCCCCCCCAAAAATATTTTCTATGCTTAGATTTTAATCTGCTCTTTTAACCTGTTTTATTTTCATGTTGCATTATAAAATAAACGCTTCACCATATAGTCTCACTTTTTAATATAATTTGTTTAATAGCTTCAGAACACTTCACCAAGTTTTAACCATTTGCTAATTGGTAGACATTTGGGTTGCTCCTTAAAGGTTTTATTCTCAATATAAAATGATCATTGTGATAAACATATTTTTACACATGGCTTTCTCTGAATTTTGGATTCATCCATTAGGACAGGTTTCCAGAGTAGAATGACCACATCAAGGTAAAGAATATTCTACCACTCTCGATGTCAATTGTTTTCAAAAAGGATTGTACCCACACTTTTTTGACCCTCCATCAGCGCTCTTGCTATTAATCACATTTTCTCTCCCTAAAAATAATAAAAATAGAAAGTGATACCCTTAAAAGAAGAAAGATTTTAACTGTACCAAAACCTTATCTCAGCCATCCTGTTTCTCTTGCTGTTGTTTCTCTTTTGAACAGCAGATGGCAGGATAATCCCACAACAGGTGGTCATGACTTAATTTAATTTCAATGAGAAGAAATTGCTTCTTTTCCCACATGTATTTCTTTCCTGAGATAAACAGCATGCAGGTCATCTGCCTCTTTATTGAAAGTCAGATATGTAAGAAAGTGGATTTTCAGCAAGGAATATCAAGGTAGCCAACAGAAACTCTGGGTTTTAGGTTACTATAGTCCATGCAAAAACAAAAACAAATTTCTCAGAAAGAAGCAAATGGAGGTTGAAAGCCGATTGTTAAAATTCCACATATTCTAGATTTCCCCAGTTAATAATCATAAAAAGTTTATAGCCAGAAAGTCACAGAGGCCCTTCTGTTGTAATTGTTAGATTTTAGAGTCAATGGGAACACCCTTCTCACCCGGGGGATTTTAAAAGCCAATCCCACCCCCTCCCCACAACTCTCTTCCCTAGCACTCATTTCCCATCCCTTCACAAAATTGCCAAGGTAATTGACTCTTAGATGAGATGCGTTTGACTTTCTACCCTGATTTTGTAACAGAAGTTCTTTTGGTGAAGTCCTTTGTTTGAAAATGCACAATAAAAATGGCTTTAGAATGACTTCAGAGGACTCTTTTTCTGGTGCCAACAACAGATTCCAAAGCAGCTATTATTCGAGGTGGGTGATAGGATCCCTTGAGACTGTTTGAGTATCAGTTTTCAAAGTGCTTAGGAACCTGAAATGTCCTGTATGGTATATTTGCAGGTGCATAATTGGCCAAGTGCTCCAGGGGTTATAAAGACTGCCTTCCTGTAGTCGGAATAGACAGATTTAGCCTCTTACTGAAATTGAAGGCTGCAATGTCGATAACAAATCTGATTCTGACTCTCCCGTGTCACTGCAGCCCAAAGGTGCCTTTGTCTCCCAGGAGAAAGAGGCTGAGGTAAGTGAATGGCCCTTAACCAGACTCATGTAGAAAACATTGCTAAGAAAAACTTTTGTCCTGAGAGTGTAAGTTTAGGGCTGTTGCATGTGAAGCAAATTTGCTTTGTTCACAGCCAACCTGCCTAAATGCAAGTATGGTGAGGTGACTGGAGCTGTGGAGCAGCAAACTGCTTTAAAAGCAGGCTTTCAGTGGGAAACTTTTAAGCATACAATGGCTTTATTTTTGTTAGACATAATTCTCCAATCTGGCTTTTTTATTGCACTAACCAAAATAAATCTGGATAAACTTAAAAGGCTGCCTGATGTTAGAAGAAAATGGATATTGTCTCTCCTGAACATGTTTGAGTGGTCGTACATAATCCTAGCTACATCCAGGTAAGACTACACCTCCTCCCATAGAAAGCTTTCCTGGATCGTAATATCACCAAGAGTATTCACTTTGGGGCTTGATGGTTCCAGGCTGTCTTACTAAAAACTTGTAAAGAAATAGTTTGCCCGTTCTTTCACTCTTCCATTTGTAGTTAATACTTATGTGTACTTAGTGGTGTTCTGTACTCCTTTTATTTCTCAAGGCCTCTGGCATTTGATGATACATGTGCAGCAGGAGCTTGCATCATACCAAATATTAGGGGTGGTGTTTAGTGGAGAAGGGTCCAGGAGGGAGGGAAGAAAAACCTATGCTCTTTCCTAAATCACTTGATTTAGGAAACCAGTGGGCTCCTTTTAAGATTAAATGTGTCTTTAAATATTAGGATCTCCAGTTATGAAGGTATGGGTGGGACTCCTTCCCTCAGACAAACCTGAGGTAGAGGATGTAGGTGTCACATTCAAATCAAAGAGGTGCCTCTCAACAGGAAAGATTTAATCAGCTTTCCTTCCCAGGATCAGCTGCCAGGTTTGAACATTTACTTGTCTGTGTTCCAGGCAGGAGACACTGCTAATTATGAGAGCAATTCCCATGGATACAGAGAAGAATTGTCTGAGCTGCAGAGTCAAGGCTCTGACCAAGAGGAAGCTGAGAAGAAAAATGCCCCCAACATTCTCAGAGGAAATTCCAGAGTTGGCAAGGACCTGCCTTTTCTGCAGGAATACCCCTATAACTGGCATTTGAAGATCTGGAAATATCCTCTTCTTTACCTTCCTAACTCACGTATGTGCCCCACCCCCCCTTTTTTTTAGAAATGAAACTTTAAAAGTGGTTTCTTTTATTAAAAAATTATCTCATAAGGTTATCAAAAAAAACAACAACAAAAAACTGGCTTTACCAAGAGTGATTCTCAGAAATGACAATACCTGAAAAGAAGCAGACTTGGCCATCAGGCCAGCCAAAATGGCACAAACATTTGGAACTTGTTGCCTTCTCCTTGGCAAAGACACTGAGTCCTTTCTGCTGTGTGTAAAGTAAGCTGTGACAAAACTTACCTTTTATGTGGTACTAAATCTAGGCTCGTAAGTGAGCTTCTACATCAGTTTGCATCTATATTCTGTCCCCTTCTTTCTCCAGTATGCAGAGCACCTGCTCCCTGTCCCTCCCCCACTCCTCCAGCTGTCTGTCTGTCTCATTTGTGTCAATTAAGAATTCAATACTGCTTGATTTAATTGAATGACTTTCCCTGTATAGAATCCCAACCACAGAAAGGGCACCAACCATCTCTCCCATTGCCCAGAATAAAAACTCTCAAAAGCCAAATGCATGCAAGGGTGCCTTAGAAAAAAGAAGAGATCCTTGCTGGCTTTGCCAATGAACTGGAGAAGACAAGGAGGGTAAGACTGAGTTCCCAGTTATGTACTTGGTGGCCTACCAAGAGTCAGCACTGCACAAACCAAGATCATTTGGGTCGACTCAATTTAGCTAAGGTTTTTCAGAAGTGGTTCTTAGGCTTAGAAACCAAAGAACCAATTGGAAGAAATAAACCTCTATACCACTTCCTAGTTTACCAAGTGCTTTCCCATCCTCAGAGTGACTTTGTCTTTCTGTTCATTCAGTCATTGAAAAAATAGAGTCTGTTTTTTAGTCACCTGCCTCCATTCATTGAGCACTTACTATGTACCAGGCAGTGTTCTAGTAGCTGAACGTTGTGTTCTAAGAACAGAAAATAAAATAAAGTTCCTGTCCTCTTGGAATTTACATTCTAAAAGGGGTGTGTGTGTGGGGGGGGCAAACAAACATATAGGTAAACATATAGTATACCAAATGGTAATAAGGGTTATAGAGAATCAAAGAGCAGGATTAAGGGAGATAGGGGTTATGTTTTGGGCAGAGTTTTTTAGTTTATAGAAGATGGTCAAAGGACTTCCTGAACTGAGACAAAAGGGGCTAGGGAGTAAGCCAAATACGAGGGGGAGGAGCATTCCAGATACAGGGTATAGCAAAGACAAAGGCCCTGAGACAGGAGTTTCCTTTTCGAAAGAGACCAGTGTAGCTGAACAGAGTGAGCCAAGAGAGAGATTCAGAGATAGGTCAGGGCAGTGGAAGTGCAGGGGGCAGACTTTGTAAGGCCTTGTAAGCTTTTATTCTGAGTGAGATGGGGAGCCACTGGAGAAATGACTTGTGTTTTATGTTATGATTTTATGTTTTAAAAGATTTATTTTGGCTCCTGTGTAGAAAACAGAAGAAAGGATTACAAAGGCAAAAGCAGGGAGAACAGTTAGGAGGCAATTGCAGGACTCTAGGCAAGAAAAATGGTGGCTTAGGTCCAGGTAGCAGCAGTGGAGGTGGTAACAGTAGTTAGATTTTGAAGGTAAAGCTCCCAGAATTTGCTGCTGGACATGATGGGGAGTGTATGAGGAAGAGAGAGGAGTCAAGGGTATTGTGGATGTTTGGGCCTGAGCAACTATTAGATAATCCAGTAAAATGAACAGAGGCCTTGAATCAGAGGTGAGACTAAATATCAAATTCATGGCTTCTGGGTTGGGTAATCTTGGGCAAGTCACTGAAGCTCTCTGAGCATCAGTTTCTTCATCAGTAAGAAAGTGATAATGATGATATTAATACCCCTCTCACAGGTCAATGCTGAGAACTGAATGGGATGTGAAAATGCTTAGAAGAGTACCTGGCACAGAGATACTCAATAATTGGCCATTGAATCTGGGAACCAGTGAGTGGTACCTTCTCATTCTGCAACTTTATTTCCTCAGAGTGGACTTTCCTGACCATTAATCTTAAAATTGTTTCCCACCATTATTCTTTCTTTCAGGGTTTTTTCTTTTCATTCAGAAAAGTTAATCACAATATATAAATCTGTTTACCCATTTATTGTCTGTCTCTTCCACTAGACTGTAAGTTCCATGAAGACAGAGACCACTAAGGTGTATATAAAATGCCTGGCACAATGCTTGGCTCATAGTCGCCTCTCAAATATTTGTTGAAAGGTTGAGCAACCTATAAGGCTCTTACTAGTATTCTAATGTCATTCTTTCTCTTAAAAAAAAAAATCTTATTTTCTCTACATTTTGCACAGCTCTGTATTGCATTTCACTGCTGAGTGGAAACACCTCTCTGTTGAATCAGAAAAGCCCCTGACTCTTCTTTTGTGAACACTATTTGGGCTTAATGTCTATGTATAGTACTAACACTGGTTTGTTCTTTTTTTTGTGTGTGCACTTGTCAAGGCTGTATTTGTTTTTAGAGGCAGGTAACAAAAGAATAAAACCTAAGCTTCGATTCATCTAAGAATCCTCACTCTTATCCACCCAAGTTACTTATAGAGGCAAAGGGAGTGGGAGGACATTCCAAGAAAGGGGAAAAGTGTCAGCAACAACGGTATGCAGCATGCTGTGTGTGGAATAGTTAGAAAACGCTGCTCATTTTTGGTGGTTGGGGCAGAAGTGACAAAGGTCAGGTTGGCTCTATAAGGTCTAATGAGTTGAAAATGTTCCCTCCTATTTTCTGAAAGAATTCATGTAAGATCGGCGTTACTTCCTTAAAAGAATTTACCAGTGAAACCATCTGGGCCTAGAGCTTTCTTTAGGGAAGATTGTTTGTAACAAATTCAATTTATTTAACAGATACAAGACAATTCGGATTTTCTGTTGCATTTTGTGTCAGTTTTAGTAAGTTATATTAGATAAGGTTTGACTGCTAAACTAAATCATACTTTCTTGAACTATATTTGGGGGTCATTAAAGTTTTTTATGTAAAAGAATGACAGCACTTCAGGAAGGTTAATCTGGAAAATGTACAATAAGAGTTTGGGAAAGAGGTCAGGGAAGGGGGAGAAACAGAGGCACGAGAGGCAGATAGTAGACTTTTATAGAAATATGAGGAGTAAGTGACAAGGGCCTTGACTACAGTGGTATTGGAAATAGCTAAGAACCAAATTCCAGAAATATAACCACTTCTTTATCTATATCTCCTTTTGCCTGAACTAGGGTATTGATAAATTTTAGTACTTAATGGAACATTGTGCTGCTTCTCAGCATCTACTCTGCCCAAGGTGGAAAGCATTCCTTGTACCAGAGCCCAGTGGTGGAAAGGTATAATATTTCTGCTGTGATTTAGACTTCCAGCCTTTAAGACTCGGGCCTTAGGAACTGGTGCCAGTTGTCTGTCCTTTTAGTTTTAACTTCACAACTAGCTTTTCCAATATACTGTTGATATTTCTCTTTTATATGACAGATGTGGTTTCACAGGGCACCTAGAGGTTGCTTTAATTCTGTAAGTAAATACTGTGGTAAAGCTGTATTCCTAATTTGGGAACTAAAATAGCAGCTCTGACAGAGAGTAGAAATGGGATTTAGAGTCAAAAGACCTAAGTTTTAACACTGGCTCAACTACTTATTAGCTGTGTGACCTAGAGCAAGGCACT
The DNA here is from genome assembly GCF_054644295.1 of Miniopterus natalensis. NCBI lineage: Eukaryota > Metazoa > Chordata > Mammalia > Chiroptera > Miniopteridae > Miniopterus > Miniopterus natalensis. The sequence continues at coordinate 14,579,493 of NC_142089.1, forward strand.
TAATCTCTCTGAGCCTTAGCACTCTCATGTGTAAACTGTGTATAGTACTAGTCTTGCAGGTTTCACATTTTTGAGAACCAAATGGAAGGAGCTATTTTTCTTTTTTTTAAACAAATAATCCATTTAAAAACCATGGGGTCAAATGTACCCTGACTGGGGACTGAACCCACAACCTTGGCATATCAGAATGACCCTCTAACCAACTGAGCTACTCAGCCAGGGCTAATAAATTTAATTTAAAAAAATAAAATAAAATATAGCTTCTAGAATTGTGAGAAAATGAATATCTGTTGTTTAAAAAAATAAAATAAATCCTCTAATAGTGGCTAGGCTGGTAAGTGCTCAGTAAGTAGGAAGCATGATTATTACTATCATATTAAAAATATTTAATAATAATAATAAAATTAAAATAAAATCCAACATCTATTTTTGTGAATACATTTTTAGTTAAAGTAATTGATTAACATAAATTAGAATATTTTAACTGAAAAAAACGAAAGAAATTTTGTTTGTTTGTTTTTGGGGTAGACTTCCATTAGTACTATTTGGCTTTCAGAGAAAAAAATAATGTACTCCTTAATATGAAATTTTCGACTAAGCTTTAGAAGACTGTAGTTTTGAGGACTGAGTAACTTGCAAAGGGGAGGTTATTGTGTATTTAGCAAAGGCCCTAGAGTTAGGTTAGAATTTGCAAGTCCTTACTCTTAATCTATTATCTGAGAGATTGTCAGGAATTCTCTTTTCCCAGGTATCTACATGGCTTGCTTCCTCACTCCTTCAGGTCTTTACTCTAGTGACACCTTCTCAGTGAGAGCCTCCCTGCCCATTCAGTTTAAAATTTAAACCTTCGCCAACATTCATCTATTCTCTGCTTATTTTTTCTCCCCAGCATTTATCATTTAATATATTATGTAATTATTTATTTTGTTTATATCTTGCCCCTTCACCACCCCAGTCCTCCACTATAATGTAACCTCCATGAATTTTATCTGTCCATTGTTGTATCTCTAGAAATAAGACTGTACTTGGGACATAATAAGCACTCAGTAAATACCTGTGAAACGAATAAAAGAACACATTATGGGTTTTCTCTTTGAATTTAATAGTGTAAGAATATGAAAAATCTAGAATGTGGCATTTCAACAAAGCAGTGATGGGACTCAGGGTACCCAGATGCTTCTTCTAACACCAGTCATAGCAGACAAACATGTTCACACTTAAACTGAAAATGTCCCATTCTCTGAACTCTGAGATTGATGACTGGAAATTTTTATGGTCACTGTTTACCTTATTGAGGATGGTAGAGTACAGGAAGAAGCAGAATGATTTCCAGGGGGTCATCTTCTTAAGAGAATGCTCTCCCAAATCTTGGGTTCTGGCAGTTGCCTGTCAAATAAAGTTGGGAGACATTAAGATAATCGTCTCCTCTCACAGAGGAGTCTCTGAAACACAAGTACATAGTTTAATCCTTCAACATTTAACACTTGAGTTGGATTTAGGATAAAGGGTGAGCACTGGGCAGGAAGATTCATTTTAATAATTTTACAGTTGTGCCTGGGGCAGAATATGACCAGCTTTTTTCACACACCAAATTCCCCTTGCCCTTAAGTATCACTCCATAAACACTATGGATCACAACTGATCAAGGAGGATCTGTGTTTCTAACCAGCTACAATTCGATCAATTCTACCAACATGATCTTTCTCTGCAATTGTAATTTCAGAGAGTTCTTAAAGAAGAAGAGGAGATTTGGATTCCTAACATACCAAACTGGTATCACAGAATGTAAGCCAGGTTATCTGCCTCCCAATTTGTGCCTGGAAGAGTAGATTTGGCAGTGGGCGTGTCCATTGATTAGGTCATAATGTGATACACATATATTGTAGTTTACACCCAAATGTTTATACTCAAGTTGAGTGACTCTTATGCCAGGAGCTGTGAGCAGTGATTCTTCAGCTTCTATCAGGGGACTGGCTACACCTGGAGCAAAAAATACAGATTCCTGGGTCCCATCTTAGAGCTAACAAAACAGAATCTCAGGGAGGGTACAACCTGATAATCTGTGTTTTTAAGTAAGGACCTGATGATTATCATGAATGGCCAGGTTGGGGAACCCCTGTGAGGAATAACAACAAAGTACTGTATATGATATGGACCCTGACTTTAGAAACTTTATAGTTATTTGGAAAGTTAGAGCTGAGATAAGAAATAACTGAATATGGTTTCATCACAGTGGTCAACACATGGCACATTATACAAATGTTACCAATGCGAAGACAGAAGAGGGAAAGTGGTGGGGAAGACTAAATGGAGTAAACAAGACCTTGGTGGGCCTTGAGGTTCAAATAGGATTTGAATAAAGGACAGAGGAGCATGTAGGGGAAGAATTAGTAGGGAAATGAACAAATGTTCAGAGGCAGGAACACAGAAGCATGTTCTCAGAATATTGAGTCGATTCAAATTAGGTTATACACTTTGATGAAAAATAAGAAATAGGGGTTGAGCCCTGGCCAATGTAGCTCAGTTCATTGGAAAGTCGTCCCATACACCAAAAGGTTGCAGGTTCGGTTCCCGGTCAGGACACCTATGGAAGGCAACCGATTGATGTTCTCGTTCACATGGACGTGTGTCTCTCTCTCCCTCTCCCCGCCGCTCTGGAATCAATGAGCATATTCTGGGGTGAAGATTAAAAATAATAAATATATAAAAAGAAATAGGGGTCGATAGGTAGGGTTGGGCCAGATTATAGACTTTCTTGGAAGTCAGGCAGAAGAGTTTAATTTGCCTGAGATGGGAAAATAGGGAGTAAAATTAAACCATGTTACCAATTGAGCAAAATCCTCTCTGAGTGGCAGAAAGGTGATGGGTTCTGGTGCATATATGAAGGTTAAGCCCATCCCTTCCTCTTAATTCTGAAACTCTCCAGCAAGGGAAAGCTAGCAGAGGGACCTGTGGGAAGACACCTTTGTTTTCTTCTCATCCAACTCTCTAGTACAAATCTTTTCAATCTCTAATATAAATTCCCCTTGTCTCTTCCTTTTGAAATCAGCAGAAAAGTTCTCAGGGAACCTGAAAGCTACTTTGCAACTTAGAGCAATGCTTACTTCTAATGCTAGAAACCCATCTGGCTCCACCTGTAATCCTAACGTAGTTTTCTAAATTCTGAACACATATTGGTCTGGAAATGCCCCATAACTCAGGAATCAGTTTACCTACAGTATGAATGTGTTGCTCTGAATTCTCCTGGTAAAAAAACTTGTGAATTGTGATCCTATAGAAAACCATTCTGAGGACAAAAGGGCACAGGAGGTATGGTATTTACCTAGGTAGGTGGTAAGCTTTCTCCCTCCCTTTTGCTTCTTTGCTCGCTACTGAACAAGAAGTTTTGGAAACCAATGCTCCAGCCAGAAAGCGAAGCTCCTGGGTGATTGAGGATTTTCTGGTTTCAAATTAAACAGAAAACCAAATTAGCAAATTAATTGTTGGGTGTATTTTCCTGGGTCCTTCATCAGCTGCTGCAGGACCAGTAGCCAATCAAAGAAGACTTTTGGCTGCCCTAGAGAGGGGGCAGGGTTCAGAATCAGGTTCTGCTAGCTACCAAGTGTCAGACATGTTAATTTTAAATTACTTTTGTACAGCTTGGTGTCAAAATGATTAAAGCATGAAGAGGAAAACAGGACCAAAGGAGAGAGAAGGGAAATCATTTACCTTGCATTTGGAGCAAGGGCACTTGCAACTCCATTTCAGCTGGCTTTCTCCTGTAAGTTATGAAGTTCTAAGCCTTAGGCCCTTTAGTGACCAAAGACGGGAGGGTTGTGTGATGGTCTTGGCTCTCCATTCTCTTTGTATAATGTCACTATGTCTATATGGCAGAATCTATATCATAAACACGATACAGCCACACTTTCTTCCCCTTTCTCCAATAAAAGTTTTTTGTTTTTTTTAATCCTCACCCAAAGATACTTTTTCGTTGCTTTTCAGAGAGAGTGGAAGGGAGAGAGAGAGAGAAAAAAACACATTGATGTAAGCAACACATCAATTGGGTGCCTCCCACACTCGCCCTGAACAGGGCCAGAGATCAAACCTGCAACCGAGGTAAGTGCCCTTGGCCGCAACCAAACCCTGGACCCTTCAGTCCAAGGGCCGATGCTCTAACCACTGAGCAAAACTGGCTAGGGCTCCCCAATAAAACTTGATTCTGGTATTAGGCACTGTCCTAAGTATTTTTTACATGTAATATATCATATAATCCTCACAACAATGCTATGAGGTGTTAGTTCCATTCCACAGATGAAAACATTTTCGCTAACAGAGGCAGAGCTGGGATTCTAGTCCCAGGTTTGTTCTATTCCCCAGCCATACAGCCTCCTCTACATCTTCCCTTTTGGGTTGGAAGAACCAAGCAAGACTGTTAAGACAGCTTCACTGTCCCTTTTAACAGTCGTGCATGCTTTCTTTTTATTTCAAGATGCTGCTGAGGTCAGCCTTATTCCCCATGAAATAGCAAAATCTTTATAGAACTAGTTTCCCAGGGTGAACAGGTAGCTAGCTCACTGGCTGGCTTGTCTTTGTCTGCACCCAACTTTACCTGGTTGGTTTTTATGGGCTTCATGACAACTTTTACTTAAGATGAGCCATCTCATCTAAATATTATATGTGAAATATAAGGCTGACCTCCTCTGCTATTGCTCTTTAAACTTCAACACTAAGCTGTACTGCTTGAGTTCTCTCAGGGTGCCAGATTTTATTATTTTCTCTACCCTTCCTATAGTCACCCCATATTATCTTACCATGATGTTTGCTTCTGGAATTGCAACATGGTGCTACAGTTTAAAGACCCTAGTAGTACAGAACTCACAATATTGCTCTCTGGATGCCACTAAGTAAGTTTTAGTTACACTAGGATATCCTAAGGGTGTCAAGTGATACCCAAGCCACCATTCAGGATGATATTGATAATGACAAAAAAGTTATCTATAAATACAAGGCTTAAAGAATGGCTCACTATAAATTTAGAAATACTGAATCTTAGAACTTCAGGATGTTATTATCAGCTGACTTTTAGTGAGTGCTTTTCAACAACCTAATGAGGTAGGTTATATTGTTTTCCCCCTTTTCACAATGTCCAAACGAATGGCAGAACAAGGATGAAAGGTACCTTAAACATTATATAGTCCATCCGCTATATGCATTTTGAATGCTTCTAGTGATGGACGTGGAGCTTGTTACATTTAAGACAGTATTTCATATTTGCATGACTTTTTCCATGTTCTAAGCAAAAATGTCTATCTCTGAAGCTCCTAACCATCAGTTTTGGGGAGCCCCTTAAGACAAATCTAATTCTCTTTTTACACAATAACCTTTCAGGTATTTCAAGAGGGCCCTTCGATCACTCATGACTTCTGTAATTCTTTCTTATAAGCCAGGGTTTCAAGTTTCCTCACTATCTTGGTTGGTTGCTCTTAATTACATCCCTCTTAAAATGAACATGTTACTTCTATGTGGTCTAACAGAATGAAGTGGAACTCTTTCTTTCCTTGTTCCAGGTGCTGTATTTCTATTAATCCAGCCTAAAGTCATATTTATCTAAAGCTCCATATGGGTGAAAAAAAACACCTGATTCCCCACCACTCCCCTTGCCATAGTTTTCATGTTTCTAGTCCTGTCATAACATGCCCACACGCTTTTCTGCATGACCTTGTCATTTTTTGCGTAGTACTGCTCTATGGGGACATATACTACACTTATTCTCTCTTGGTTTCCATTCACTTTACTTCTTCCCACTTCAACTCCTGGTTTCTACCTAGTTCAGTGTCAGAGAATCCAAATCGCAAATCATCTTGCTTCTTTATAGTGTAAGGTAGGTGTGTTCTGAATCTGGTGAGGTTGGATGTGTCTGTCCTGGTTAGCATTTACAACGCACATGCTGACAGTTTGAGGCTGGCTTCCAAGAGAGTAATCTGATTTGGGTATGCTTTTCCTTCCTAAGCACCTCTCAACAAATTTCACTTTACTGAAGTTAGAGAGGAAAAAACATGGCCCAGGACTTGGTCATATAGGGGACATCCTAAATGTAAAAGGTGGTGAATTAATGGTGACTCTTCATTGTATGACAGTTAAACTGATAACCAGCTTGAATAATGATAAGAAAAATGGAAGCAGCCTGGATTCAAAATCCTAGTCCTGTAGGTTCCAGCCTGGATGATCTTATGCTAGTTACTTAACTCCTCTATTGCCTCATTTTCCTCATTTATAAAACAGTGGCAACAACTGTACCACATCGTAGGCTAGTCAAAGGGAGTTAATTCATATAAAGAACTTAGAATAGTGCCTGACTCACACATAGTAAAGGACAGATATTATTCCTGCATGTTGGAAGAGAATTTAAAGGTAGAACAGAAAAGAAATTATTTCTCCAAGGCACTTAGGTTTTCTGCCTGCATTTTACAAGCCTTAATTCAATGAGCCAGAGTACTGAGGTTTTGGCTTTATAAGGAAGCAAACATTCTGGAGGCTCAAGAGTGATTTGTGAATGAATGCCCCTCAATCTCGGGCTAGTAAGAAGCGGGGTAGAATTGTTCAATTTACAGGGAGAGTAAAGGTTAGAAGAATTAGAATCTATCAGGGGATGAGATCTTTTTCTCCCTATTGAAAAAAAAAGAAAGCTTTTGGATGGACAAAAATGAGTAAATGTGGTTCCTAGTGAGGGCTGTAAAGTTACAAATCCTATCAAAAGAATTAAGTGGTCTACAAATGGCCAATCTTATAAAATCTCTGGATTAAAAAAAATGAAAATGTGACTTCCTCCACCCCCCACTCCCCAAAAAACCCCCAAACCACTTCTTTAGTCTTGTTCAAAAAGCAGTTTAGTACAGAATTCTATAAAATGTCAGATTCCACAGAAACTTGCTTGGTTGTGTTGTATGGTCTACAGTGCAGACCCTACACTAACAGAAGAAATTAGTTTAGGTTGTGTCAAATTGTGTTAAAATACAACATTAAATAAATGCAAAGAGCCCAGAACAAAGAAAATGATTAAGCTGGTTTAACTGCATTCAACCCACTATGCTAAATCCCTGTAGGGGGCTTGAATTAAACAATGAATTTGTTTTCTTGGCCTAAATCCTTTTCTTCAAAGGAGAAATTTTACTTGTAATTCTGATAAATTTGTTTTCATCTCCTTCATTTCTTAGTCCCTAGAGAAGCTGGGGTGAAAATAACCTCAACGATTGGGTTGCATTTTAGGAAGGGATGGCCTGTGAACACTGGAATAGAGGGCACCGCTTGTACAGCTAAACAGGCGTTGGACGGCCTGAGGCAGGGGAGGTGCGATTGTTCGGTCCCAGAAAAAGGCCAGCTAGTGACACCCGGGATGAAGATTTTATCCGACAGTGAATCAAATATGCTGCAAGGGAGATAAGGTGTAATTATAACAGTGATGTTAGTGCCTGTTTATGGGGTCTGGCAGCAACTTGGTTGAACACCCCTCTCATTTTGAGAAATTTATAATTTTGGCAGTAAGAATTCTTGCCTTAAAATTTGGCACGAACCCTCACAGTTTAATATTGCAAAATCTGGGAAATGTTGAAATGTGGCTGCTATTCTAATTGAACTTTTTCAGGCTCTTTCGAATTGGTTTTTTTCCTGTTGAATTCAGAAACAAACGCCTCTTCTTTTTAAAAGTTCACGAAGGCTTTTTTAAGCCACGAACTCGTCAGCTTATAAGCAGATGAACTGCTGTAATAAACTGTCATGACTTAAATCTTTGTGTACATAAGGGGAGGAAAAAAGCCTTAACTTGAAAAACCCGAGTTCCTTCTGTAAGTAGCCCTTTAAAATTCCTCACAATCAGTATTTTGTTTAATTTCCTTTGAGTCAGGGCGGTACAACGTGGCGTTGCTCTTGGTTTTATCAACCGACTGCTTCCCCCAAGATTATTCCCCGTTGTTTTAAAGTAGAAGGGAGGTCACCAGGCTGTGGTGAAATGTGGCCAACTCCGGCTGCGACCAAGTTGGCCCAACGGGCTCCTCTAAAGTAACTGGAAGTTTTCTGACAGGAAACCAGTCAGTTGTTATAAGTTTCGGCTCCGGTTCCCACGGCCCCAGCGGCTGCGGCTCCCCCGACGCCCCTCTCGAGGATGGGCCGGGGCACTGGGGACTGTGGGCGGCAGGGGGCAGCAGCGGGAACCCGTTGTTCTCTAAGCGGGGGGTGGGGCGGGAAGCCGCCCCCCCAACCCCCCCCCGTTTCCGCGCCCGTTCCTTCCCTCCCCCTCTCACGCCTAACCTCCCTGCTCACCGGGAGGAGGGCGGGGGCGCGGGGCCGTCCCCCGGGACAGGGGGCGTGTGCGTCCCCTTCGCTCCCCTCCCCCCGGCCGGGCTCTCCTGGCTCCCCTAGGCGGGAGTTTCCAGGAAGAGCTCAGAGCGCGGCCGCACCACCGAGCGCACGGAGACATCAAGTAGTCCCTCAGAGCGACCTTATTAGATAAGTCTAGCTGCCAGTGGCTGTCGAAGTTGGATTCCCGAAAAGACAGGGAGTGGTGGCCTGGCCCGAGGAGCTCAGGGAAAGAGGTCCCAGCTCCCACTTTCCATTCCTGGGGAAAGAAGTTGGGGGGCGGGGGAGGTGGAACGAGTTCCGGCGGAGGGCTCGGGCGCGCCCGGTGGAGTGAAGCGCCGCGCGGTCGAAGTGCTTACAGAGTTAAAGTGGGCGGGAAAACCCGGAGCGGACTCTCTCTGACACGCCCAGGACCTCCCACCCATTCTTCGTGGGGGAGGGGAACGAAAAGAGCAAGGGAGAGAAACCTGTTCCCGGTTCCTGCTGCCTAAATCCCCACAGAAGTAACAAGTGACGACCCGCCACCTCTAAATACTTGCGGCGGGACTCAGGTCCCAGCGGGGTGGGGAGGAGCCGCATGGCTCCTCCTCCTCTAACGTGCGCACCGTCGGTGCTGGGTGCTTGCTCGGATGCCAAGGCCTGCAAGCTGGAAGAGCACGGTGCGCGCATGCGTGCGGTGGGCGCGCGCTTCCCGCCCCTTTCCTGAGAGCGTTCGCTTCTCCCCCCTCCCCCCTTGTTCCTCAGCCGCCACCTCCGAGCCTCCCCCGCTCCCAGCCCACTCTCTTCAGGGGAGGGAGCTCGTCTTGCCCATCTACTGAATAACCCCTTCACCCCAGTTTCGCCCCGCCTTCCCTGAGCTTCAGTACAAACTCCGCAGCTAGGGCTCGGCTTTCACATTCTCGCCTCCGCCTTCTATCTCCCCTCCCAACTTCCTGCAAATTGCCTGTTCTCGCTGCTCTCAGCGCCGCCTCCTGCTTGCCGCTAACTAGATGGCTGCTTTCACGTTGGCCGGGGCCGCGGGTTCTAGTCCTGTGTTCTTTCTTGGAGTAGTGATCATCTCCATTTAAAAGATGGGGAAGTTAAGGTCCAGATTGACTCTAGTGGCTCCTGGAGTTGTTCCTAAATTCGAACACCCCGGCACTGGGAAGATTAGCCCTCGACCTCCTGCAATTTAAGCAGCGTTGCAAAGCAAGTCCCCAGCTCTTTCCCTTGGAACCCTCAATCCTTCAAGCCAAACCGTACCAACCCAGTCAGCAAAAGCCACAGAACCAATTTACTCCAAATAAACTACGTTGCTGTTACGTTAGAAGAAGGGCCAACTGGAGATCTTAGCAGGCTTTTAGAGGTGATTTGTTCAATGTAAAGTCACTTTTTAATATGATGTGTAATGTTTTCTCTTAGGTTTTGTAATTCTTTTATTCCTTTCGTCATTTGAGGTCATTTTTTTCCATTTTGAAAACATTTTGACAGAATTTGTCTCCCTGATTTAAAAAAATATTTACTTTAAAAGATAGCTTTGTTGTTAAGATGATAGGTGATTTATTATTATCCCGAATTCTCCCCAACCCCCAACCCAAAGTCAGTTCTTCCCTGGGCTTCAGCTCTGATTAAAATTTTCTGGATTCATGAGAGGCTTGCAAAAGAAGTCATACAGAATCTTAAAGCACTGCCTCTAAACTTTTTGTGTACTTTAAAGCTGTAACTGGGAATTAAAGGAAACAGGAGACTTGTTGTAACTTCATGTACATCTAGAGAGTCATTATTTCAGATTCAAATGTTTCCAGAGTCTCATTCCAAGTATTGTAAATATGGATCTGTTTTGTTAAGTTTTGTTTTAAATGACAGTTTTATCATGATTTTCCTATATTGCAAGTATTTCTAGATTATCTATTGGGCTGGTGTCTGCTAAGCATAGATGGTCTGAAGAACCAGTCCAGGTTTGTTACCAGACAGTTATTTGTTAAGTAGACTGAGAGGGTGGCATGCTAACACCTTTGGAACGTTTGTTCAGTAAATGAATGCCTTCTGTGTGCATAGCACTATGTTAGGTCTTTTGTGGAACATAAAGTTGGACAAGACAGGGCTATTTTTATTTTCTTTTAAATTTATCTTTATTGTTGAAAGTATTACAAAAGTCCTCTTTTCCCTCCCGTTAAACCCACCCCCCGCACCCCTCTCCCCAGGCCTTCACCCCACTATTGTCTTTGTCCATGGGTTATGCATATATGCATATAAATTCTTATGGTAATCTCTTCCTACCCCCCCACCCACCCCTGCCTTCCCTCTGAGATTCGTCAGTCTGTTCCATACTTCTATGTTTCTGGATCTATTTTGTTCATCGGTTTATTTTGTTCATTAGATTCCACATATGAGTAAGATCATGTGACACTTGTCTTTCTCTGACTGGCTTATTTCACTTAGCGTAATATGCTCCAGGTCCCACCACTCTGTCTCAAAGGGTAACAGATCCTTCGTTTTTACAGCTGCATAGTATTCCATTTGTGTAAATGTCTGAGAAGATGCTTGATATGATTTCAATCTTCTTGAACTTGTAGAGACTTGTGTCCTAACATGTGGTCTGTCTTTGAGGATGTCCCATGTGTACTTGAGGAGAATGCATATCCTACAGCTTTGGGGTGAAATGTGGTATAACTGTCAATTAAATCCATCTGATCTAGTGTGTCATTTAGAGTCACTGTTTCCTTGTTGATTTTTTGTCTGGAAGATCTATCCAGTAAAGTCAGTGGGATGTTAAATTCCCCTACTGTGACTGTATTGCTGTTGATCTCTCCTTTAAAGTCCTCCAGAGGTTTTTTGTGTTTTTTTCCCAGCCTGTGTGAGTCTTTTGTTCTGAGGTAGAAGACAGAGCTATTTTTAAGCATCAATGTAGTGCCTGGCCAGTCGAGGCTCAGCAGTTGAGCGTCAGCCTAGGATCCAGGTGATCAGGGTTCAATTCCCAGTCAGGGCACATGCCCGGGTTGGGGGCTCAATCCCCAGTCGGGGGCGTGCAGATCAATGACTCTCTCATCATTGATGTTTCTCTCTCTCCCTCTCCTTCCCTTTAATATATCAATAAAGATATATTAAAAAAAAAAAAAAAGAATCAATGTAGTAGTGGAGATAAAACTCTCCACAACAGGCTCAAATCAGTAAAAATTCATTATTTCCAGATTATTTCATTTATTTTTAGTTTTAATCCTCACCTGAGGATATGTTTTTACTGACTTTAGAGAGAGGGAAAGGGAGAGAGAGAAACATTGATGTGAAAGAGAAACATTGATCAGCAGCCTCCAATGCATGCCCTGACCAGGGATTTAACCCTCAGCCTTTTGGTGTATGGGATGTCACTCCAACCAACTGAGCCACACCAAATAGGGTTCAGATGATTTCATTTTAAAAATCACTTAAGTTTTATACATATATGTGTGTGTGTATATATATATGTGTGTGTGTGTGTTTTTAATTTTTATTTATTGATTAAATAAATAATAAAGAGAGGGAGAGAGGTGTGAGAGGGGGATGGAACCCGCAACCTTGGCGTATCTGAACAGTGCATTGATTTTTAGAGAGAGTGGAAGGGAGGGAGACGGAGAGGGGAGAAAGGGAGAGAGACATAGATTACTTGCCTCCCGCACACACCTGGACTAGGATCGAACCTGCAACCCAGGTACCTGCCCTTGACTGGGAATCAGACCCCTCTTTCAGTGTGCTGGCTGATGCTTCGGCCACTGAAACACACCAATCAGGGCTATTGGTGCTTTTTTTTTTTTCCTTTGCTTTTCAGAGAGAGTGGAAAAGAGGGAGGGAGGGGGAAGGAGACAGAAGGGAGAGAGAGAGAGAGAGAGAGAGAGAAACATCAATGTGAGAGAGACACATCAATTGGTTGCCTCCTGCATACACCCTGACCAGGGCCGGGATCATCCCTGCAGTTGAAGTACGTGCCCTTGACTGGGAATTGAACCCGGGACCCTTTGATCTGCAGGCCAATGCTCTAACCGCTGAGCCACACCAGCCAGGGCAAGTTATATATTATTTGAGGTTTCCAAAAAATTTTCTCCTTGTTCATGTGCAGTTCTCAGGTTCTGAACATGTAGATCAAGAGATGGGAACAATGAATAGTTAAGCATTTCAACAGAAAGGCGCAGGAACAGGCAGTGGTTTAATGGCAATATGAATAATGACACAGTCCAATAGTGAAAAATAAGATTGTAGGAATAGCAGGAAAGAACTTGAAGTGTAAGGATGTCCAGGTCTTCCAATTTTAAATACTAAAGAAAAATGGGAAAGCCTTAGGAGTTATCTACTATTTAACTTTGCATGAGTGTTCACAAACATAGCTTTTATTTCAGGAAGGATGAAATAATCTTGCAGTTAAACAGTTGCCTACATACATAGATTTTGTGAGGAGTTTTAAGGAAGATCAGTGGTAGAGAAGTAAAATCTAGTTTGCAGTGGAATTCAAACTTCCTAAAGTAGTAGGAGGGGAGAATCCTTTGATTTATGTTAGATCCAGAACTCTTACCCACTCACCCCCAAAGAAAATCGCTTAGTCAAGAGATTAAACATGTAACTTAAATCTAAATACTTTTTAACCAATTTAGAAAGCATTGCAGTTGAACTTTATTATTCAAACTTATACTTCTACAGTGATTTTATAAGCTTTAGCTTCATTCAGCTATTTCTTAAGCCTTTTGCTATGCTCCTGCTTCCACTTGGAGAGTTTACTGCAACTTCAACATTGCTGTTACATCCTGGGCTGCAAACTGATGCCTCTCATGGGGTCGGTGCTATAAGATAATGTAACTAGGTTTTTTCAGTTCAACCCTGTTTTATTTTTGACATTTAAATTCAGAAGTTAAATTGTAAGAACCCAAAGGAGATTCTTTCTTAAGTACAATGAAAAAATTACATGAGAAAATGTATTACTTATTAAATCTAGGGATAATTTTTAGAACTCTTCTGTATGACTGTATTCATATTCATTATAGTTAAGCTGCTGTGGTTTATTATCACTGAACTGGGAGAACAGTGACACTATCAGATTTTTTTTTTTTTTTTTTTTTTTTTAGAAGAAGGGAGAGAGAGAGAGAAACAGTGATGTGAGAGAGAAACATCAACCGGTTGACTTCCGCATGCGCCCCAACCAGGATCGGACCCACAACCTGGGTATGTGCCCTGACCAGGGATCGAACTCACCACCTTTCAGTGTATGGGATAACACTCCAACCAACTGAGCCACACTAGCCAGGGCTATCTGATTTCTTAAGGGAAAATCACATTGTATTAAAAACTAGAAAAATTGACACAACTCATCAGCTTTATAATAATGGAATTCAGGCCTTGTTTTTCCCTTTTCAATTTCTGTGTTATATGTCATAAACAGATCCTTATTGTTGGTCTTGCACCCAAGCTGGAATTCATAAGGCCTTTATTTCTTCAGGCATTTTAGAATCCGCAGTTTGAAGAGATGCCCATTAAATCTTTTCATCACCAAGCCTTCTAAAGATGACTTTTCTGGCCACTGCCTCTGACTCTATTCTTTTTTGGATCCTGGATAAGTTATTCCTTTTATATGGGCTTCAATTTCTCTACCATGGGTCTTGCTGGATGCACAGCAGCTCTAGCCCATTCTTCAGGGGGCTACTTCTTTGCCCTTAGAGCTATAGGACCCTGGATTCTTAAAGCAATTTCTACTTTTACTCAAATATGTGTCCTTTCAAGTCTTATTTAGTTTTTATACATTGATTAGAGAACTTTTATATTGAGGGATTGAAGTTTTCACGAATTCATAATTGAAATTTCACATTTTCTTTTAGTATAAATGTTAGTAAAAAACCCACAGCAGTATTATCAGTACCTTACTTGTAACTGTCAGATAGAAATTACAGATAATTTCATATCACATTGTAGTTGCAGACACATTGATATAGTTTGCAGTCATTTCTAGATCTTGTTATTTAATGTGTTAATAAAGAAGCAGGTTTTATTACTATATCATAAATTTTTAATATTTTGGTAACCTTTTTTTTTTTTAATCCTCACCTGAGGATATTTTTTCTATTGCTTTTCAGAGACAGTGGAAGGGAGAAAGAGAGAGAGAAACATCAATGTGAGAGAGGGAGTTCGATTGGTTGCCTCCCGCACCAAGGGCCCTGACCAGGCCAGTGATCAAACCTGCAACCCAGGTACGTGCCCTTGACCCGGAATCGAACCTGTGACCCTTCAGTGCTAGGCCGACATTCGAACCACCAAGACACACCAGCCAGGGCTATGTATCTCTTTCTTTTTTTTATCTTTTAATATGTTTTTATTGATTTCAGAGAGTGAAAGGGAGAGGGAGAAAGAGATAGAAACATCAACAATGAGAGTCATTGATTGGCTGCCTCCTGCATGTCCCAACTGGGGATCGAGTCTGCAACCCAGGCATGTGCCCTGACTGGGAATCGAACCGCGATCTGGATCCTAGGTTGATGCTCAACCGCGGAGCCACGCCAGCCGGGCATGTACCTCTTACTAAGAAGCACTGGGGGCACAATATCTCTTCAGTGGTAATCCTGCCTAAAACAAACTAAATCTAATCACAAGGAAATGTCAGCCAACCCAAAATTAGGGTCATTTTTACAAAATAACTGCCCTGGGCCCTGGCCAGGTAGCATCATCCCAATATAACAAAGTCGTGGGTTTAACCCCAGTCAGGGCATATACAAGAATCAACTAATGAATGCATAAATAAGTGGAACAACAAATTGATGTTTCTCTCTCTCTCAAAATCAATAAACAAAAATCAAAAAAATAAAATAACTGCCCTGCACTCTTCAAAAATGTCAAGGTTAGGAAACCAAAAGAGGCTGAGGAACTGGTCCAGATTAAAAGAGACAAAGGAGACTAAATGCAGTATGTTTCCTTAGATTTAATCCTGGACCAGAAAAAAAAAAAAAAACCCTAAATAATGTTTGTTTTTAGGACAACTAACAAAATTTAAGATGGACTATGAATTACATAATAGTATTGTATCAGTGTTAAATTTTCTAATTTTAATATCTATACTGTGGTTACATAAGAGAATGGCTTTGTTCCTGATAAATAATATGCTGAAGTATTTAGGAGTAAAAGTATGATGTCTCCAAGTCTCAAACGGTTCAGAAAAAAATGCACATATTTCTACTTATGTAAAGAGGGAATAATAAAGCAAATGGAGCAAATGTAAATAATGTTGAATTCAGAAAAAGGACTTGGGGGGAGTTCCTTCTACTGTTCCTGAAATTTTTCTCTAAGTTTGAAATTATATTGCTTGAGATCATTTGTTCCTCCTTACTTTGAAGAGGTGACAATTTAGATTTTGGAAGGTGAAGACTTATTCAAGGTCACACAATAGTCAGTGACAGGGTTATGGCCAAAACTCAGATCTCCAGATACAGGTCCTCCACTGAATCCGTTGATATTTCTGTTTGAATGACAAAGATTGAGCCACCCCTTTTTACTTCTCTTTTTATTTTCTTGGTTCCTTAGAGCTAGTTCCTTCTACTAGAGAACCAGAGTAACAACTAAATGCTTCTTTCAGTTCCTTCATGATTAGGCAAGGATCAATTTGAATTTTTTGAGCTCTATGATTGGTCTATCCCTTTCCTCTTATAGGTTCAACATTTTTCTTATTGCCAGCTTTTTTCTGTACGATTGGCTTCTTTTATATGGTGTTATTTGTATCCTCTCTCCCAGAGAGTAATGTTGCATTATGTAAACTTCTTTCCATAGGCCACTCCATTTCAAGGTCCCTTCAATATTATCTAAAGAAAATTGTATGTTTTCATTTCTGTGATTCTATGACTCAGTTTCCTTAATTGATGGAAAATGAAGGCATAATATACTGAAAAGAAGGGAATATAGCATCTCAATATAGTCTTGAAATTAGGAGATTAACCCCAGTAATAGATGGTCGGGCCACTCAGTTATTGAGTAATATCAGCTTTATAAAAAAAAATTAAATTAAATCTATCATTTTCCATGTCAATCAGTGTAAATCAGGTCATTGTTATTAGTGTGAGAACTCCTTGTCTCCAAATGAGATGATGGGGAAAAAATATTAATTTGAACCATATGAAATTGCCATTTTTTGGTAACAACTGAATGTCAACAATTTCACGTGGCTCAACCTAATAGAAGCATATTATTAGGTAGTAATGTATTTTCTCTTCTCTTAGAGCAGCGGCAGAAAAATTGAGCTAGTTCATGTGGTATCTGCTTTGGATTCTTCAACTTCTCAGTTTCTTTTCCTACCCTGGCTGTTCTTCTGTCCTGACACACTCTGTGAGATTCTTTCTAGGCTTCAGATTCCTCCAAATTTCCATGTTGGCTTCTATTAGCTGCTAACACCTGGGAGCCTTTCAGTGATTCATAGAAAGTTAGAAATGGAATGTCAGAGGCACTTTGTTCAATCTCCTCATACTTCAGATGAGAAAACAGAGGCTAGCGCCATAAAGCTGGTATCTCAGAGGTGTGGCAAGAATGCAGTTATCCTGATTCCCAGTACACTGGGCTTTCTATCTCAGCACCCACATTCTATCTGGACCTTATATTTTCTACAGCCCAACTTTACAGATTTGGGTCTATCTATCAATCTCTCTCTCTCTTTCCTCCCCTTATCTTTTTCTTAGCTCTTACTTCTTCTCACTCAGTCACCTGGATCTTCCTTATTTCCTCATTTTTGCCTTTTTTCCATTCAAGAGCATTCTCAGCTTGTGCATTCCATTTCTCTCTTTTCATCCATGCCATTGGTGAAACGTGAAGAAACAATTGTGTTTCCTGATTTTTTACATCCTGGGGTGATACTGTGGGGAAGTAGCTGAGCTAATTTTATTTTAAGATAATGAAAGAGCCCGGGCCGGCTTGACTCAGTGGTTAGAGCATCAGCCTGTGAACTGAAGGGTCCCAGGTTCAATTCTGGCAAAGGGCACATGCCTTTGTTGCAGGCTCAATCCCAGCCTGATCCCCGCAAAAATTTGATGTGTCTCTCTCACACTGATCTCTCTCTCTCTCTCCTCTCCTCCCCCTTCCACTCTCTCTGAAAAAGCAATGGAAAAAATATCCTCAGGTGAGGATTAAAAACAATAAATTACTTGAAAAAAAGATAATGAAAGATACCTTGTATATCTATTGTACATTATTTTATACTTAGAGAATATTTTGAAAATAATTTAAGAAAAAAATAGTGATTTATAATATTTGTCTTTACAATAAAAACTTTGGAAAACAATGGAAAGGAATCAGAGTATTATTATTTTTTAATGAGTGATCTTTTGTTAAGCCCCAAAAAGTAGAGTCTTGAATTGCCTTTTGACTCTGCTGAAAATATGCCATATTTTTATTCCTAAAATTCACTAATTGTTTATTTGAAAAGACCTTTGAGAATTATGTTCAGGGGAACAGAGTAAAATATCAAGATAAAAAGATTTAGCATGGGGGAAGTAAAAGATCTCACGGTAATGAACAAGTCTTTGCATCCTAAGAATATTGTAACAGTTTTTTAAGGACAGAGCAGAGGTAATTGCTTTCCTGTACTTTATGTGTTGTTTTTTATCCTCACCTGAGGATATGTTCTTATTGATTTTTAGAGAGGGAGGAAGAGAAAGAGAGAAACATTGATGTGAGAGAGAAACATCAATCGGTTGCCTCCCATACGGGCCCGAACTGAGATCAAATGTGCAACCTAGGTTTGTGCCCTGACCTCGAATTGAACCCACAGCCTTTTGGTGTATGGGAGGATGCTCCAATCAAACCCAGTTAGGACATACTTTATATATTTTTAAGATAGTTCAGTAAGAGACTCAATCACTATGGAACAAACTTGAGAGTGAATGTTTGGTGTATCAATATGGGACCTTAAGGAGTATCTCCCGTTTTCTCTACTTTTAAAGACATAACTGTTGATAAGAAGTTCCCTGAAGACCCCTTATTTTGTCAGTATTTGCATCTTTGCAGCCCAGGAATTTGGTTTTGTGTTTTTCTCTTGCTTTGGGACAAATTGGCCTTCTGTTGATAGGTGTGCTGTATATAAGGTATTACTTCAGCCTGGAGTTTGTATAAGCACTGGCTGATGGACGTAAGAGTCAATGGAAGCTTTACTCTTAAAGGTCAGTGTTTGTATTTTCTTCCTTCTACCATGTAGCTTTTCTCGAAATAATATTTGGGTTTCTTTTATTAGTTAATTTCCCACTCCCACCTGCAAACCCACTCCCATTTTCACCTCCCACCATCTTTTTATGTGTAAACTATTGCTTTTTGTTGAAAGCAATTTATGGCAAAATTGTATAATCTTTGGAAAATGAAAGGTGGATATGTATATGAGTATCTCTGGTTTCTTTTCCTTTTCAAGCTTTAATCACCCTGCTATTCATAGACCTGATTTGGAAAAACGTAGAAGAGAAAGACCTCTTCATCTGGAGTAAATGGAGTCACCATCAATTATTGTAAATGGATTTTAGAGACTTAATGATTCTGTCTTAATAAAGTAACAACCCTTAATTCTCTAATTTTATCAACTATAAACTTGCAGTTTTTGCCAGCCATTAATTGTTCCTGTTAGATAGCTAGAGCTGAAAAGATGTAGTATTTATTTCAAGGTACATTTATAATTATATAGTGAAGCTGAGATGTGACAAACGCATTACCAGGTACTTTATCAAATATAAAGGAATCAGCTTCTCATTACTCATGCCTCTATTCTGCAGGTATTCCCTACAAATACAACAGGCAATACGTTTTAAAATGTTTCACTTTAACTTATTTTACTAATAGTTATTCTCTTTTATCTGTTGAATTTGCCCCAGGACTCCAGAAAAAAATAAAAAGAGCCTTATTGATAAAGTTTAAAGAGTGATTCACCATTAATGACTACCCTTTCAGATTTCTTCTTGACTAAAGAGCTTACCTGATAAACTTGACTTGGCTAAGAAGCTACCAAGATCTATTCTACTTGTTCAGGGTTTACCAGTTGCTTAATATTTGTCTCAAGTGCCCTAACCTTCATACAAACTTCCTAATAAGTGAGCCAGAATGATTGTGTTCTCTTCAAGCCATCCATTAATACACTATACATACCAGTGTTTCTGAAGCCGGCTGGATTCCTTAAGATATTACTAGGTGTTCAGGGTGAAATAAATATGATAAACACTAGATATTATATTCCTCTCTTGGATATATTCATAATTCATGTTATAAATATATTATGATTGAATATATTAAAGTCTTGAGGTCTCCAATAAAAGAAATCTACTTAATTTTATTTAGCCCAGTGTATTTAGTAAATTCTTTCTAAATTGCAAACTGTAATTCAAATGTCACTTTCTACATGAAGCCTTTCATAATTTCCATAGACAGTACCCAGTGTGTCCACTACTGAATTTACATAGCTCAGGGTTACATTATAAAGTGCTATAAAAATTTAGTTTTTGTTAATATTATGAAGTAATCTTTTGATTGTAAGCAACAGAAAACTTATCTCAAACTGGTTTAAACAATTAAGGGAGTTTACTAATCATCAACTGAAAATTTAGATGAAGTTTGGTCCTCAGTGTTAAGGCTAAGTGATGTTACCAAAGAGCTGGTTTCTTCTTCTAAAACAGTTGATTTTGTACAGTTTGCTCCTTGATCTCAATATGACTGTAACAGTTTCTAGAAAAGCTACAGGTGCTTCCTTCATCTCTGTAGGAAAAGAAACTACTTCAGAATAGCAAGGAAGCATCTTTTCCAGAAGCTCCAGCAAAGGTTATTTCATATTTTATTGGCCTGATTAAGGTCATTTGCCCATCACCAAACTAATCAATGTTCATGGAGGTAGGATATGTTGATCTTAACTCAAATAGGGTCTACCCTGTATTTGGATGTGAAGTCAGCGTTCTTGGAAGCTTCCTTATGTGATTACACATAAGAGAATATAGGTATTGCCTGGTCCACTGTGGCTCAGTTGGTTGGGCATCGTCCAGTGCATGGAAAGGTTGCCGGTTCAATTCTGGTCAGGTCACATGTGGTTGCAGGCTCGATCTCTGGTAGGGGCACGCAGGGGGCAGCTGATCCATATTTTGCTCTCACATCAATGTTTCTGTCTCTCCTTCTTCCTTCCTTTCTCTCTAAAAATCAATAAAAAATCTTTAGGAAAAAAAGAGAATGTGGGTATTGTTACTAAGCCAAACCCAATAAAAATCCACTACATGATGCTTATCACATTCTATTACTTTTGTATTAATTAATACATTGATACATTAATTAATACATAATTATTACATTAATTAGTCATTCTGTATTAATTAACTTTGTTTATACCAAAAGGTTGAGGGTTTGATTCCAGGTGAGGGCACATACTTAGGTTGCAGGTTCAATCCCCAGTAGGGACACATATCACATTGATGTTTCTCTCTCTCTCTCTCCCTTTTTCCCTCTCAAATCAGTAAGCATATCCTTGGGTGAGGATTAAAAAAAAAGATCTGAAGAACTTAGAAAGAATTGTTCCTTACCCGTATTCATTCATTTATTCAACATATATTTGTTGAATGTGCCTGGCACAATGTCAGGTCCCATAGGTGAAAAATAATTCCTATCCTAAAAGAATAATTGCTATGAAAAGGTTTATGCACATTACAAAGAGCATTCATAAGGAGAGGTTCCTGGTATTGTTTGTTTGTTTGCTTGCTTATTTTTGAGATGAGCTAGAATAGTTAAGTCTTGAAAAAAAATAAGAGTTTGCCTAGTGAACAGAAGGGGAAGAATTCCTGGCTGAGGAGATAGCAGATGAAAAAGCATAGGAATATGATACAGGAGGGTATACATTTAGAGAACAGCAAGTAGTTTGGTTTATTCGAAATGCCAATTGTTTCTCCTGTGCTCACGTTCCCTTCTTTGGAACCTATCCTCTTCAAAGCTAATATATATTGAATGACTCTGTATCCCTGGCCGCAAGACCAAGAATGGGTTCTTGACTGGAGCTAATGAGATTTTCTCTTGCAGGAATAAAATAAACCAAATGGACTTTCATTGTTAGTAATGGTAGACTGTGTAATTTAAATCAACCCTCCTACTGAAGACAGCTAAACAAGCTGAATGAAATATAAAAAGCATTATCTAAAAGCCTCTCATAGCCCGGCCGGGCCTGGCTCAGCGGTTGAGCATTGACCTAGGATCCAGGTGATCAGGGTTCGATTCCCTGTCAGGGCACATGCCGCATTGCGGGCTTGATCAATGACTCTCTCATCATTGATGTTTCTCTCTCTCTCTCCCTCTCCTTTCCTTTCTCTGAAGTCAATAAAGATATATTTAAAAAAAAAAAAAAAGAGTTGACCAATTCAGAAAAAAAATTGGTAGAAAAAAAAATAAATAAATAAAAGCCTCTCATAGCCCTGGCTGGTGTTCTCAATGGTTAGAGCTCAGGCCAACACTCTAACCATTGAGAACACCAGCCAGGGCTATGAGAGGCTTTTATTTATTTTTTTTTTTTTCTACCAATTTTTTTTCTGAATTGGTCAACTCTTTTTTTTTTTTTTTAAATGAATGGTCGATTTCCAGTCAAGGGCATGTACTTGGGTTGCAGGTTCAATTCCTGCCCTGGTTGGGCGGAATGCCAGAGGCGACTAATCAATGTGTCTCTCTCACATTAATGTTTCTCTCTCTCTCTCTCTCCCCCTCCCTCCCTCCTTTCCCTCTCTCTAAAAATCAATGGAAAAAATATCCTTGGGTGAGGATTTAAAAAAAGCATCTAATCACTAACAAGATAGTGAGGAATTACTGGGCCAAGGTTTTGGATAGGTAAGGAGTTTGGAGCGATGAGATTGGAACTCAGGCTGCTTTTGTCTAGAGGCATTTACTGATTCAGAAGTTCCTGGCAACCTAAGCTTCACTTTTGGCAACTTTGAGAGCCAATGGGGGCAAAAGTTGGGGTTCAGGACGTATAGAGAGTAAAGAGTGATAACTTTGCCCAGCCGGCATAGCTCAGTGGTTGAGCATTGACCTATGATCCAGGAGGTCTTGGTTCAACTCCCAGCCTGTGCTACAGGCTCGATCCCCAGTGGGGGCATGCAGGAGGAAGACAATCAATGACACTCTCGTTATTGATGTTTCTTTCTTTTTTTTAATCTTTATTGTTGAGAGTATTACAGGTATCCCATTTTTCCCCCCAATTGACCCCCTCCACTTCACTCCCACCCCCTCCCCAGGCCTTCACCCCATTATTAACTGTGTCCATGGGTTATGCATATATGCATATAACTTCTTTGGTTAATTTCTTCCCACCCTCCACCTCCCTTCCCTCTTTCCTTGAAATATGATCTTCTGTTGCATGCGTCAATGTCTCTGGATCTATTTAGTTCATCAGATTCTTTTGTTCATTAGCCTCTTCTTAAAGAAGACCCTTCAACTTTTCCTGTAGTGCTGGTCTGGTGGTGATGAACTCCTTTAGCTTTTTCTTATCTGTGAAGCTCTTTATTTCACCTTCAATTCTAAATGATAGCTTTGCTGGGTAGAGCAATCTTGGTTGTAGTTCCATGTTTTTCTCCACTTTGAATATTTCTTGCCACTCCCTTCTGGCCTGCAAAGTTTCTGTTGAGAAATCAGCTGACAGTCCTATGGGTGCTCCCTTGTAGGTAACTAACAGTTTTTCTCTTGCTGCTTTTAAGATTCTCTCTTTGTCTTTAACCTTTGGCATTTTAATTATGATGTGTCTTGCTATGAGCCTCTTTGAGTTCCTCTTGTTTGGGACCCTCTGTGCTTCCTGGACTTGTAAGTCTATTTCTTTTCCCAGGTAGGGGAAGTTTTCTGTAATTATTTTTTCAAATAGGTTTCAATTTCTTGTTCTCTTCCTTCCCCTTCTGGCACCCCAATAATACAAATGTTGGGCTTCTTGAAGTTGCCCCAGAGGCTCCTTATACTATTTTCATATTTCTGGGTTCTTTTTTCTTTTTGCTCTTCTGGTTGGGTGTTGTTTCCTCATGTTCCAAATTTCTGATTTGATTCTCAGCATCCTCTACTCTATGTTGATTCCATGTAAATTATTCTTCATTTCAGTTCCTGTAGCCTTCATTTCAAATTGGTACTTTATTATGTTATCGATTTTCTCAGTTATTTCCCTAATAGTTTGCTTAAACATCCTTATAAACAAAATTCTGAACTCTGTATCTGTTAGCTTGCTTGGCTCTATTTCACTTAGTTCCTCTTCTAGAGATTTCTTCTGTTCTTTCCTTTGTGACATGTTTCTTTACATTTTGGCTGCTTCCAGGTGTTTGTTTCTATGTATTAGGTGGAGCTGCTATGCTTCCTGGAATTTGTAGAGTGGCTTTGTGTAGTTGGTGTCCTGTAGGGTCCAGTGGCTCAGCCTCCCCACTCACCTGAGCTGGGCCTTCTAGGTGCTCCCCTGTGTGGGCTGTGTGCACTGTCCTGTTGTAGTTGAGCCTTGGTTGCTGTTGGTGTCCCTGGGAGGAATTGACTCCCAGGCCAATCAGCTGTGAGGACCAGCTGCAACTACAGCCAAAGAGCTGGTGTGCTGAAGACACCCCTATGGAGCAGGATTTACTTCAGTGGAGCTTTGGTGTTCACCAAGTGCGCCCCTTGAGTGTCACTCGTGGATGTGGTAGGGTTGTAATCCAACATGGTTGAGTCTGACCACCAGGTGCACTGTCTCTGGGGCCGCTGGGGAGGTGCAAAGTCAGCCTCTGCCAGTGCCTTGCCCAGGGCCACCCAGGATGAGCTACACAGCAAACCGTAGTTGGCTGCTACTTGTGCTGGGCTTGGCGTTGTCCAGAAGAGGCCAAGCTATGAGCCAATGCAGCTGCCGCTAGTGCCAGGCCTGGGGCCGCTTATCAAGCCGTATGGGGCCCACTGTTGCTTGTTTGGGAGATTTTAGGAAAGTCCTAAGCATGAGGATCGAGAGGCCACTTGCACAGAGAAGCCACTGGAAATGACCTGGATGAACCTCCAAGTGGGGAGGGGCGGGGCCTCTGGGAATCACGGGGCGGGGCCAAAGGTGGGAGTTAGATGCTGGCGATTCAAATATGGCGCCTGCCTGGGGCTGTGTGTGCGGAGGACTCACCAAAGGAGCAATGGCCTCTGCCAGCCCTTCTGCCTGGGAGGAAGCCACCCCTTCAGCTCTCGCCCGGATTTCAGGCAGGTTAGTTCCTCCCCAATGTCCCAGGTCCTTTCAGGCTGCTGCCCGGCGCTGGGCTCAGAGGGAGCGCGACCGAGTTCGTGCGCGGGCCCTTTTAAGAGGAAAGCCTGGGGCTCCCGCAGCCTCCGAGACCCTCAGCCACAGTCCCCATGGGTTTCACAGCCCAGAGTTGTGGGGACTTCTCTTTCCAGCCCTGGAGCCCTGGGCTGGGGGCCTGCTGTGGGGCTGGGACCCCTCGCTCCTCTGGGAAACCTCTGCCGCCGAGGCTCCCTCCCGGGTTTAAACCGCGGCACCGGGTTTGGGCCTGCAGCATGTCTCCAATTCAGTCCCAATCCACCCGCGTCTCCGCCCCTCCTACCAGTCTCTGTGCTTGCTCAGTTCCCTGGTTGTAGGGCTTCTGTTCAGCCAGATTTCAGGAGGTTCTGACTGATGGTTGTTCTGTATTTTAGTTGTAATTTTGATGTGGTTGTGGGAGGCTGTGGGTGCAGCTGCTACCTGTGCCCCCATCTTGTTTCTCCTCGAGCTCATTGATGTTTTTATCTCTCTCTCTCTCTCTCCCTGAAATCAATAAAGATATATATATATAAAAAGTGATAACCCTGATATATCACTCCCTGCACTTTAGGTGTAAGGGAGCACTAGAAGTAAACTAACACTCACACAGGCTGCAGGCTGACTTTATATCATCTAAGTGGTCTCAGGGTCTGAATTTGTATTAAATTGGCTCTAATTGCTTGTGGCAGGAGCAAATAAAATCCTCTGTGGCCCCAGCCAGTTTGGCTCGGTGGTTAAAGCATCAGCCCAAGGACTGAAGGGTCCCGGGGTTGGTTCTGGCCAAGGGCACTACCTTGGTTGCAGGCTTGATCCTCAGCCCCGGGCAAGGCGCATGCGGGAGGCAACCAACTGATGTGTCTCTCTCACATTGACGTTTCTCTCTCTCTCCCTCTCTCCCTTCCACTCTCTCTTAAAAGCAATGGAAAAAATATCCTCAGGTGAGGATTAAAAAAAAATTTAAAAATCCTCTGTGAAGGAAGATGCCATCATTCTAGGCCTCAAGTTATTTAGATCTTCTTCTTCTTCTTTTTCAAGTACAGTGTCTCACACAAAGATAACCAGGCACATAAGGAGACAAGACACCATGAGTGAGGAGGAGAAATAACAGATAATAGAAATAGATCCACAGGGATTCTGTATGCTGCGATCATTGGACACAGACTAGAAAACAACTCTGTGTACTATGTTCAAGGCTATAAAAGCCAAATTTGAAAACCTTAGTAGAGAACTAGAAACTATCAAAAGTGACATAAAAAACAACATTGCAGATTTGTAAATGAACAAAGTGGAAATTCTAGACTGAGACAGTGGTGAACACTGAAATTTGTAAGGTCAGAGAGACTCAAGTCTGGTGACCTTGTTGTTCTATCTGCAAGTCCAGGAAGAAATACAGACAGAAATAGAGATGGGAAAGCATGTGACTCCAGGGAGAGAAAATGCAGAGAGAGTAGCTATCTGACATAGTGTTTTTCAGTACAGCCTCTTCCTGCTACAAATGATGCCACAATAAATATCTTTGTACACATATGCTTATCCACTAGTATTTTTATTTCTATAGAAAAGATCCCATATGCTACATTAAAATGATGTCTTAAATTGTGAAAGATAGTGACATATTACTTTCCAAAAAGGTTATAGCAATTCTCATTTCCCCCAGGAATGTGTGAGAGTTCTCATCTCCCTACGTTCTTTCCATTACTAAATGTTATCAATGTTTTGATATATTGCCAATCTGGAGAGTTAAAAATGGTATCCTAAAAAGTCTGTTTCGCATAAAAACAGACATGACCAATAGAATAAAAAAGAGAATCCAGAAATAAACCTTTGCATATATAGTCAAATGATTTTCAACAAGCATGTCAAAACCCATTTCAATGGGAAAGGATATTCTCAACAAATGGTGTTGGGAAAACTGGATATCCACATGCAAGGACTCTTACTTTATATTATATACAAAAATTAACCCAAAATGGGCCAAAGGCCTGAATGTAAGAACTAAAACTATAAAACTCTTAAAAAAAATAGGGGAGAAAATTAATGTCATTGGATTTGGCAATGATTTAGATATGACACCAAAAGCTCAGGCAACAAAAGAAAAAAAAGATAAATTGAACTTCATCAAAATTAAAACCTTTTGTGCATCAAAGGACACTATCAACAGAATAAGAAGGCAACCTACAGATGGGAGAAAATATTTGCAAATCGTATTATCTGATAAGAGATTAATATCCAGAATACATAAAGAAGTCCTACAACTCAACAAAGGCAAAAAAAGAACCTAATTAAAAGTGGGCAAAGGACTTGAATACACATTTCTCCAAAGAAGATATATAAAAGGCCAGTAAGAACATGAATGATGCTCAACATCACTGTTCATTAGGAAGATGTAAACCAAAACCACAATGAGATGTCACTTCACATCCACTAGGAAGGCTATAATAAAAAAGGCAGAGATTAACGAGTATTGGTGAGAATGTGGAGAAATTGGAACCCTCATATATAGCTGGTGGGAATGTAAAAAGGAGCAATATTTTAGAAAACAATTTAGTGGTTCCTCAAAAAATTAAACATAGAATTACCATATAATTCAGCAATTGCACTTTTGTTAATATTACACAAAAGAACTGAAAGCAGAAACTCAAGCAGATATTTGTATACCAGTGTTCATCGCAACAACACTCACAGTAGCCAAAAGATGGAAGCACTCAAGTGTTCACTGACAAATGAATGGATAAACAAAATATAGTAGTATATACATACAATGGAATATTATTCATCCTTAAAAAGTGAGGTACTGACACATGCAACATGAGGAACCTTGAAAACATTATGCTAAGTGAAATTATAAGACAGATGCAAAAGGACAATTATTATATGACACTGATACGAAGTACCTAGCATAGTCAAATTCATGGGGCAGAAGATAGAATAGTGGCTACCAGGGGCTGGGGGAGAGGGGATGGGGAGTTGCTGCTTAATGGGTTTGGAGTTTCAACTGGGGGTGATGACATAGTTCTGGAGGTGGGTAATGGTGATGGTTGGACAACAACGTGAATGTACTTTTACTTAATGCCACTGAACTATACACTTAAAAGTGGTTAAAACGATAAATTTTATGTTCTGCATATTTTACCACAATTTTTTAAAATCTGCTTTTTATATCTCTGACTGCTATTGAAGTTGAGCACCTTGTGGTGTTTGTTTGTTTTGTTTTGTTTTTTGGACATTTATAGTTCATCGTTTGAAATTACCTGCTCTTATCCTTTGCCCATTTTTCCCCTAACTGGGTTTTTTATCATTTTGTTATTAATTTACTTTTCCCCCCTCCATTAATAGTATTAACCTTTTGTCTACAAGGGCTTTTTCTTCCATTTGATTTAGTTCATGGTGTCTTTTGATATTCAAAAATTTCACAAAATGGTTGCCAAGGGCCCACTATCTTTATTAGGTGAATTTAGTGTGGTGAGAGGTAGAGAAATCAGTTCACAGAAAATAGGATGCTGGACAAAAAACCTAATGGGTACCTAGTAAAAGAAATTTTGTAAAGATGTGGCCTCTCCAGCAAAGAACCGCAAGGAAATGGCAGGAGACACTGGATATTGGTGCTTTTAGCCGAATCATGGTTTACTTGTCATGATTCACTCAATTTCTCCAACAACTTACTTACTCATTTAACAAACATCAATTAAGTAGTGTACCGAGCACTGTATTATAACAATACAAAAATAGCTAAGACATGGGTACTGCATTTGAGAAGCTCGTGGTATATTTGGGGAGGTAGAAATGTTGAATTGTAAATAACAGCAAAAAGATGAGTACCACACTAGAAAGATGATGGTGCCTCATACTAGGAAACTGAGGGCATAGATGTGAATGGATTTGGGTTATATTTTGAAGGTTAAAACTGAAAGAACTTATTGATGTTTGCATATAGGTATCAGGGAAAAAGCAATCAAAGGTGATTACTGCCCTAGCCAGTTTGGCTCAGTGGTTAGAGCGTCGGCCCCCACACTGAAGGGTCCCAGGTTTGATTTTGGCCAAGGGCACATACCTTGGTTGCAGGCTCTATTCCAGGCCCTGCCCAGGGTAAGTGAGGCAACCAATAAATGTGTCTCTTCCACATCAATGTTTCTCTGTCTCTCTGTCTCTCTGTCTCTCTCTCTCCCCCCCCCTTCCACTCTCTCTGAAAAGCAATGGAAAAAATATCTTCAGGTAAGGATTAAAAAATACATATATATATATAAAATCTATAAGCTGACCACTCCCTAACTTATATCTCTAGCTCAAACTCTGCCTAAAATATTCTTCCCCCAGATGTCTCTATTACACACTCCCTGCTATAGGGTGAATTGTGTCCCCTCCCCTTCAAATTTATATGTTGAAGCCTCAATGTAACTATTTGGAGATAGGACTTTTATAAACATAATTAAGGTTGAATGAGGTTATAAGGGTGGGGCTTTGATTTAATAGAATTAGTGTCTACATAAGAAGAGCCTGGGGAGAGCTCTCTCTCCAGGGATACACATCAAGGAAAGGCCATGTGAGTACTGAAAACAAGAAGTTTATGGTCTACAAGCCAGGAAGAGAGCTCTCATTAGAACCTGAGCATGCTGACAGCCTCATCTCAGATTTTCAGCCTCCAGAACTGTGAGAAAATCAGTGTCTGTTGTTTAAGCCACCCAGTCTAGGGCATTTTCTGAGCTGGCTAATATACTCCCTCGTTTTCTTCTGGTTTTTGCTCAGATAACCCCTTCTCACTGAAGTATTTCCTCATTGTCCTGTATAAAGTTGCAACCCTGCCTAACTCTGGCATTCTCTTTCCCCGTTCCTGCTTTATTTTCTCCAGTGAATCATCTGACATATATTTCGCTTATATTATTATATTGTTATTATTATTTAATCCTCACCCGAGGATATTTTTTCCATTGCTTTTCAGAGAGAATGGAAGGGAGAGAGAGAAATATCGACGTGAGAGAGACACATCGATTGGTTGCCACCTGCACGTGCCCCAGACAGGGCCGGGAATCAAGCCTGCAACCAAGGTATGTGCCCTTGACTGGAATCGAACCTGAGACCCTTCAGTGTTTGAGCCAACGCCCTGACCACTAAGCCAAGCTGACCAGGGCTAATTAATTTTTTGTTGTCCATCTCCCATCATTAAATGTAAGTTTTTCTTGTTGTTGTTGTTGTTTTAATATATCTTTATTGATTTCAGAGAGAGGAAAGGAGAGGGAGAGAGAGAGATAGAAACATCAATGATGAGTCATTGGTCGAGCCTACAACTTGGGTATGTGCCCTGACTGGGAATCGAACCCTGATCGCCTGGATCCTAGGTCGACGCTCAACTGCTGAGCCGCGCCCTGCTGGGCTAAATGTAAGTTTTTAAGCATAAAGAGTTTTGTTCACTTTATTCACCTCTGTATCCTTAACATCTAAAATAGTGTCAGGCAAAACATAGACCTTTAAAATAGGTATACTGAATGAATGATCACCATTGTAGCTTGAGAATACATAATGAAATTGGATGCATTAAATTGGGAAATAATGCCGTTGGTTACTTCTGTGAAGGGTATAATTTAGATTTTCATGGTTATTTCATAGGCATAGAAACTGTTAACTACCAGCTTTGTTGGCTTTATCAATAAACAGAGCTCCTTCCATAATGACCACTGCAATGAAAGACTCTTGGCGAGCAAGACACAATTGGAGCTGAGATGCTCTTTATATTAACTTCATATGAACAGAACCCAGGCCTAGAGCATTGTGCTTGAATGTTACATTCAAATACCATGTGTACATTGGTGGCTCCTCTGACTTTGTTAGGAGACCTTCAAAGCTATGTGGTCCATTGATGGCATTACTGTGTCCCCCCACCACCCTTTTTTGGCTAGATATGATCTAAATGAAAATGTTTGAATGTGAGAGTACCTTCAAAGAGTCAGCTTAAATGTTACCTTTGCTTCTTTACCAGGATCTGTGTTTTATACTGGTCATTATACTTCAGCAATTTTAGATAGATTTGTTTTTGATACTTCTTTATGGCAATTCTTTGTATATGGCATGAGAAGGTCATCAAGAGAGGGACTACTAGTCAAAGACATGACCTCATTATTTTGATGCTGGAATTCTATATGGATATATTAGTGTGAATAAGTTATACTAGTAGCTACTGCAATAGGAATCCTAAGTAACAGGAGAAAATTAACTGAGGCAATTCTCAGTCATCTCTAAGTGAATTGATACTCTAGCTAGTTTTAATTAGTGTATATACTCATTATATATTTTTATAGGCAGCTTTGGTTGAAGTCAGGACAGATCATGTTTGATACCTTCTGGTATACATGATCAAACCCAGAACCTGGGTATGTGCCCTGATGGGGAATCCAACTGAGACCTTTCCATGCACCAGACGATACTCAACCAACTGAGCCACGCTGACCAGAGCTTGGAGCTTCTTGCTGAGGATGATGGTGATCTCCTGGCACACGTTCTTGTTAGTGTGGAAGTCGCTGCCCAGGCACGTGTAGTACTTCTCAATGATGACCCCGGCTTCCTTCTTCATGATCTTGGTGTGAATGCTGCTCATCTTGGCAGGTTTCTGGTGAAAGACAAATAAGGTATTCTTAAAGACTGCAGGAAAGAAGGGAAGCCACTTAGCATATTAGCATATTAGCTAATTTCCAAAATTAGCAACTTAAGACAATAATAAACTTATCTTATATAGTTTCTGTGGGTCAGGAGTTCAGGAGTGTCTAAGTCATGTGGTTCAGAGTGTCTTATGAGTTTATAGCTAAAATGTCAGTCAGGACTGTCACCAGCTGAGGCTTAACTGAGGAAGGACAATCCAGTTCCAGGATGGCTCACTCATATGGCTATTGGTAGGAGGTATCAGTTCTTTGTCCCATGGATCACTCCATGGGGTTGCTTGTCTTCAAGACGTAGCAGCTAGTTTCCTCCAGAGAGGGTGATCCAAGAGAGAGCAAAGCAGAAGCCACATGTCCTTTATGACATCTCAGAAGTCATATGTCTTTATTTCCACAATATTTTATTGGCCCTATTCAGCATGGGAGGATACATGGAATACCAGGAGATAAGGAGGCCGGCTACCACATATATGAATCTCCAAATGCAAGCTTGCTGAAATCAAACTTTTCACAAAGCCCAATGCAACCATTTTATAAACAGCATCTATTCGTGTTACTAATGGAAGTTCATATTAAATTGAATATCAGTAGAGGACTTACATGGTCCCAGAAATGTTTATAGAGTACCTATAATCATTACGAGCTCAGTTTTGTTTAGTTCAGAAAGATGTAAAGACAGAATACTTGCCCTCAAGGTGCTCATGGTAAACTTACAGTACAAATGTGATAAAGGAGGTATGAACAATGGAGAAGAAATATTTAAGTAGAACAGGAAGTCAACAAACTAAAGAACACATGGCAAATCTAGCCCGGTGCCTATTTTTATAAATAAAGTTTTGTTGTATTACAGCCACTCCCATTTGTATATTGTCTATGGTTGCTTTAGCACTGTAACAGAATTTAATCATTGGGACATAGACCTTATGTAGCACTCTCATTGCTCTTAGCCTGTAAAGCCTAAAATATTTACTGTTTGGTTATTTACAGAAAATGTTTGCTAACCCCAGGTTAGAGGACTTAAAGACTGCTTCCCAAAGAAGTGATATTTGAGATGAGAATTGGGGGATCCATAAAAGTACTTCTACTGAAGGGAGCAGCGTGAAATAAGATATAAAGGGATATCATAAAACGCAGGAGAGGAGTCTTTATTGGAGCACGACCACACTAGGTTAGCTCCATTCTGCGTCACTGCAGCTTACAACTATAGGAATTGAAGGGACAAGAAACTAATAAGGAAAATCTAAGACACAACATCAAGATGGTGACATAGCTCATGGCCCACATCCCCACTTCCTCCTCCTCACACAATGATCCAAAGCAAAGCTTGAAAGGTCAATTGTTGACCTTTGTTAACTTTTTATTTTATTTTATTATTATTTTTTTTTATATCTTTTACTGATTTCAGAGAGAGGGAGGGAAAGGGAGAGAGAGAGATAAAAGCATCAATGGTGAGAGAGTTGTCATTGATCGGCTGCTTCCTGCACACCCTTGACTGGGGATCGAGCCTGTAAACCGGGCATGTGCCCTGACCAGGAATCAAACCAGGATCTCCTGAATTAAAGGTTGATGCTCAACTGCTGAGCCACACCAGTCCAGGCTTTATTATTTTTTTAAATCCTCACCTGAGGACATTTTCCATTGATTTTTAGAGGGAGTGGGAGGAGAGAGGGAGAGAGGATGGGGGGGGAGGAGACAGAGAAACATCAGGGATGGGGAACCTGCAACCAAGATACATGCCCTTGACCAAGAATCAAACCCATGACCCTTCAGTCTGCAGGGTGATGCTCTAACCACTGAGCCAAATCGGCCAGGGCGGACCTTTGTTAACTTTTAGTTAAACTGAGTTTTGACTACAACTGAGTTTTGCCCCCGACTTTGATGTGGTAGAGAAGCTGAAGAAAAAATCCCAACCCTGTTTATCACAAGGAAGATGAGATGTTCCACATCTTCTAGGTAAAAAGGTAGTAGATGCACAGAAGGTCAAGTAACAGACACAACTGTAAATCTGAAAACATGGAGTAAAAATCAGTCATGAAGAAAACATCCAAGGATGGAGTTGGCCAGTGAATCATGGAATAAGAGAGCTCACTGGGTAGCAGCAGTTTGGGCAGAAACTCTAATACAGTATATGTAAGTAAATAAATACATGTTTTTATATTTACTTTTATATTTATATATATATTTATATTATTATTTATATTTATATTTATTTTTGCACTAATTATAGCATGAAACCAACCTAAAGTAGAAGCAGAAAATGGAACAAAGAACATGAATTAATTGAGGCAAATCAGAATTGGTGTTTGTCAGAATTAAAGGAAGAAAAACTAAAGAATATCTGCTACCTTGGCTGCGTAGCTCAGTTGATTAGAGCATCATCCTGATATGCCAAGGTTGTGGGTTTGATCCCTGGTCAAGGCCCACACAAGAATCAACCAATGAATGCATAAGTAAGTGGGACAACAGATTCATGTTTCTCTTTCAAATCAATAAATTTTTAAAAATATGCTATAAATATTAAGTGAGAACTCAGAAAAACACAACTTTCATTGTCATTTACTCATTAGGGGACTATGCCACTGGCTGACAGAACTTGTGAATGATTCGTATGAGTCAAGTCATCTTTTATATCTTCATAGAAGACCCTGTTCTCTTTTAGCCAGATTGACCCCACTTGCAATCACAGATGTTTTAGGAAATTGCCCAAGATTTCTTTTGTTTTTTAAAATTTATCTTTATTGTTGAAAGTATTATAGGTGTCCTCTTTTCTACGATTTCTTTTTATTGAAGTACTCCTCTATTTGTTCTCGACAAAGTCTCAACTTTATATTCTATCAATCCAGTATTTGCCTTTGCACTCCTGATGGAGGTGTTCATATCCCTGATGGCCATTTGGCCTTCATTAGGTGGCTTTAGATCTGCTCTTGTGGAACCCAACCCTGGCCTTTAAACCATTTGGCCAGTTCTGGGCCAAACCAGCTGGGCTAGTCCAAGTCACTCCCAAACTCCCTCCTTCAGGGGGAGATTCTAGCATCTGGAAAGAACCACTTTTAATTTATACTTAATAATAATTGCTGATTATAGACACAGCTGGTTGGTTAGCATTTATTACCAGTAGGTTCATTGTCAAGTTGGCCACATAACCAGAATACATGCTGAATACCCTCTTGTTACCTTTCAGCAATAGTATAAGAAAGGCAACTTGATTTAAAAGAAAGGATGTGGATTTTGAGAGTAGCTTTCTAGGTCTGGATGCCAGAGGAATGGAGGTGGGTAGAGGTGGGGAGATGGGCACCTCTAGTCCTTAACCCTCCTCATCCTGGGGCTCCCAGATCCCCTATTCCTCCTTTTGGTCAGCACACGGGTGCTTGAAGTGTCCCTTGCCCACTCTTGTCTAGCTGCCACTGTTCCAGAGCAAGTTGGACCAGGAGTGCCTGAGACTCAGCTTTGACCATGCAATGGAGGTGAAATCCTTAAGGAGGGCAAAGCAACAGTGTGGGAGGAACCCAAGTCCTTGATTGATCACGTGGAGCAGAGCTGTCTGCCTCTCCAGGATCTTCCAGACTATAATATGAGAGATAAATTTCTGTTTTCTATTAAAAAAAAAACAAAAAACAGAGAGAGAGAAGAGGCCGTAGCCTGTTTGGCTCAGTGGTTAGAGTGTCGGCCTGTGGACTGAAGGGTCCAGAGTTCGATTCTGGCCAAGGGCACATACCTGGCCAAAGGCATGTACCTCGATTGCAGGCTCCAGCCCCAGCTATGGTTGGGGCATGTGCGGGAGGAAACCAATCGATGTGTCTCCCTCACCTCAATGTTTCTCTCTCTCTTTTCCACTCTCTCTGAAAAGCAATGGAAAAAATATCCTCAGATGAGCATTAAAAAAAGAAAGAGAGAGAAGAGAATGCAGATTTTTGATTCAGGTTGAATTTGAACCTCAGCTCTTACACTTACTATTCCTTTGACCCTGGTTAAGTCACTAAATATCTATTAGCTTCAGTTTTCCATAAATGTAAAGTAAGGTTGTTACATACTTTGCAACACTGTTCTAAGTATAGGAAAGAAAATATGTACATCTGGCATATAATGGACACTCAATTTTAAATGGTAGCTGTTACATTTTTAAAATTGAAAACATTGGCTTTAATTTAAGACTACAACTTGAGCCTTTTTCCTATCAGGAAAAAAATTGTATTTGGAAGGCTCCCTGTAATCCATAAGATCTTTAAATC
Organism: Miniopterus natalensis; assembly: GCF_054644295.1. Taxonomy (NCBI): domain Eukaryota; kingdom Metazoa; phylum Chordata; class Mammalia; order Chiroptera; family Miniopteridae; genus Miniopterus; species Miniopterus natalensis. Next base: position 14,614,892 of record NC_142089.1, read on the forward strand.
TTACCAGGTTTCTAAGTTATTTAGGTTTTCTTTATGCCAATATCATAAGACCTAATGGTTTTAAATCAGGGAGACTTCAGGAAGAGAGATTACAAAATCGTGCCACCCTTTAGCTCCAAGTGCATTTGCCCTTACTGGGAATGGAACCCGTGACTCCTCGATGCACAGAACACGACGCTCCAACCAACTGAGCCTCACTGGCCAGGGCAGAGCCTACCATATTTCAATATTTTCCAAAGATGTATTACTTTGCACTCTAGTTCTGAATGCTAATAACTAACGAAGAAAATAAGAGGTTAAATTATATTTGCTATATTTTTCAAAAAGGCAGGGATTTATTTTATTTAAAATACTTTCTTTAAACCTTTTGTATTTAGACGGATTAGTTTCAATTATTTGGAAAATTAATTCAGACATTTCACATTCTCCAAAGGTGTTAGATGAATGAAGCTTTTCTAAATTGTAATAGCAAAGTCAGAGTAAATACAAATCTGTTTACATTGACAGGTCTTCCAAATGTGTCTTTAGATCTGGTTGGTTGCTTTGACCCCCCCCCCCAAGCAAGAGAGAATAAATAATGCATTCCTCTATAAGCTGACTAACCGTAAAAGTTTAACAAGCTCCCCTTGGTATGCCCAGCTCTGTGGAAGACAAAAAGACTAGAAAACAGGAAAGTTATATAACACCTTGCTCTGAGTTCCCAAGACTTAAACAATGACCATACAAACAAACCCACAATGTAAATTATTTATACTGCTAAATAATATGAAACTAGATAAATTAACGATTATATATAAGAACAATTTCTAAACAATGCCTAATACATATAAGCTGTTGTTTAAGAATTCAAAAATGTCATGAAGTCCATTAATGTTATGGTTCTCAGCCTTTGTGATACCTCTATAGTTCTCAGGGAGTCATTGAAGGGCCAAAAGTTGAAGGCAGAGGGATCTGCAAGGCTACCAGCCAGGACAACGTAAGTCCATCTTTTTTTCCTTCCTTGCTGTCAGGTCTTTCTTGCCTGCCTCACTCAGGAAGAGCAAGATTCATCAAGACACACTGAGGGAATTAGCCAAGCACATGACAGGCCTGTGAGGGTGGCAGTGTACCATTACATATCTTCTACCGTCCACCCTCCGGAACAAAACCTCCTGAGAGCTGGAACCTTGCCTACCTTGTGTACAGCGTAGGGATGGCGTGTAATACTCTCCAAACATTGCTTGAATGAATATGGCAGAGTAGCAGTGAGAGCTTGAGGTACCTGAAACCTTAATCTGGAAAGCCTTTCCCCGGAATAAAGGCATGACCTAGGGATATTTGGGCTACTCAGGAAGTGCAAGGTAGTGTATAACAGTCTGTAATGGAACTATAGGCCCCAAAATGAACTCGGACAAGGTCCCAAATCCAGACATGAGCATCTAGGGAAAGTGCTTTTGTTACTATGTTTGTTTTTTGGGGGGGACTAATAATTTACAATTCATGAGAAAACTGTGACTTTGGGTAGCTTCATTGATTGGCGAAGTCATCTTGATTCTGGAGAACAGAAAGCCTTTTTCTTGTCTCCCTGTTCAGTAGGGCAAAAGGTTTAGACTGACTCTTTTTTTCATAGAAGTAACTTAGCATATTCAAATGTCTAAGTACCCAACTGTTGTGCTACTGGAAGTGGCAGGAGGTAGAAATGAACAATCCAGGTAGAAATGAACAGGGGCAGAGATGTTTAGGTTCCCTATTCTGTGAAGAATAATGTAGGGAAATGAAAGTGAGCAGAGGAGAGGAAGAGAAATGGGAGTGGAGAAACAGCCAAGAGACTCAGGAAGAGAGATTACAAAATCATGCCACTTTTTAGCTCCGAGTGCATTTGCACTTGCTTCTTTTGCTGCCTCTTGGTTGTTTAAAAGTGCCAGGCATGTGTTCCCACACAGCACACCCCCGACCTCTCCTGGTTACACTGTCATGAGTCACAACAGTGATTGCTGTGGAAACAGACAAGAGCAGGGCTTTTACGGAGGAAGGCAGAGCCTGACCCAGTGTCCACTACTTCAAGAAATGGGCATAAGGTGGCAGCACTGGTAGTGCCTGTAGGTGTTGTGGAGGGAAACTTGGCCAAGGGACAGCTGTACTTAAGCTGCTAAGTCCCAGAGAGAAGATGGAAAAAGAGAACTGTGTTAAAGAAGTCCTTATTAGGTTAGTTAGTAATGAGAGGAGAAAGTCTTCTAGGGGAGTGGTGGTACTCAGGAGCTCCACAGAGAGGAGTGGGTCATGAGATCACTTTGCCTGGTACCCACGTATCTGTTGTAAGAATAATAGCCACTTATAAGGAAGGATTAAGATGAATTGATGAACAATATGGATGAATCTTGAAACATAGTAAGTGAAAGAAGCCAATCACAAAAGACCATATATGGTACAGTTTCATTTATATGAAATGCTCAGAAATAGGCGTATCTATAGAGAAAGAAAATAGGTAAGTGGTTGCCTAGGGCTTGGGGCTGGGGAGATGGGGGGTGACTGCTAAAGGGAACGGGGTTTCATCTGGGGGTGATGAAATGTTCTAAAATTGATTGTGAGGATACTCGCACAACTCTGAATACGCTAAAAACCATTGAATTGTTCACTTTAATGGTGAATTGTAATTATATCTCCACAAAGCTGTTACTAAAAATGGCTGAGATTGTGCATTTCTTTTTTATTTATTTATTATCTTTTATACTTTTAAAAAATATGTCTTTATTTATTTTTAAAATTTATCTTTATTGTTGAAAATACTACAGATGTACCCTTTTTCCCTCATTGACCCTTTCCACCCTGCACCCACTCCCCGCCCCAGGCCTTTTAATATGTCTTTATTGATTTCGGAGAGAGGGAAGAAAAGGGAGAGAGAGATAGAAACATCAATGATGAGTCATTGATTGGCTGCCTCCTGCACACTCTCTACTGGAGATCGAGAGCCCACAACCTGGGCCTGTGCCCTGACCTGGAATCCAACCATGACTTTCCTGTTTATAGGTCAATGCTCAACCACTGAGCCACGCTGGCTCGGCCTCCCTGATTCTTAAGTGCAAAGCCAAAATGACTTTTATTTTTGTTAAGAATTTTTTCATACTGATTTACTTAATTAGAGCCTCTGCTGTTTTCCTTTCCTTTTACAGGTATAGCAGGCAAGTTCTCTTAATGCCTGGCCCTCTGGGAAGTCTACAGGGTGAGGCAATTTGGAAGACCCTGTTTTGAAACGGAGCTGCTCTTCAATAGCTCCCCATGGAAGAGGGATTCCTGCTGCAAACTACATGACATCACAGGCGCACATCTTGGGCTAGAGTAAGAACTGTGGCTCCTTCTGGAGGCGCTTTGACCTGAGGCGGGTCCATGGACTGCAGCAATAGATGAGCACCAGGTGCCTAGTTCCCCTGTTATACTTGGACTCAGAAATGCAAGAGACTGTCCAATGTGTTTGTTTCCCTTTTTTTTAAAAAAAAAAAAAAAAAAAGTTTTTATTAATTTTAAAGGGGGAGAGAGAGAACCATTGATCGGCTGCCTCTGGCATGCACCCTGACCAAAGATCAAAGCTGCAACCTGGGCATGTGCCCGGACTGGGAATCAAACCGGTGAACTTTTGGTGCACAGTATGGTGCTCAGCTAACTGAGCCACACCATCAGAACTCCTTTTGTTTTTATATTCTTCCTACTTTTAGGCTGACTTTATCGCCTTGGTTTTCCTGGTTTCTGGAAGAAAGTTGGCAAATACTAATTGTCAATGGGAAGTTCCTGGCATACAGTGCTAGTGAAATTTGCTTCTATCTTTTTGTTAAATCATTCACTTTTTTTACACTTTTATAAATTTAACCCCTTGCCAACACCTTTCTATCACTGTGTACTCAGCATTATGTATATGAAGGCTTAAGCAGTATGGAGACTTCAGAATTGTTCTTTGTTTTTTAAATTATAGAATAATTGAATGCTGTCAACTGGTAAATATTTAGAGTTTAGGGTAAACATCACTCCAACTTTCATGAATGCTGTAATAAAAAACTGGTTTTGGAGATGACATTTTTTTAAAACCTGTTTTATAGATAATTCTGTTGAACACAAGTTTTCAAATTTGAAAAAGAAAACAAAGGATTCTGACTGTTCACTGCAGCTTTGATTATTTAGGATTTCTTCTGTTAACAATTCTGCTTTGCTTCACTACTGCACGAGGTGCTCAAAAAGGTTGAACTGGAGGCACCAGCCCCCTGAAAGGGACAGCTGCAGATTCAGGGAGTGAGGAAGTGCTAGCTGCTGGTCAGGGACTTCCCAGGTCACTAATTTTGAAACCCCTTAAACACTGATCTAAGGATCAAACTCTCACCCTGGCTGGATAGCTCAGTTGGTTAGAGCATTGTCCTGATATGCCAGAGTTTCAGGGTTCAATCCCCCATCAGCGCACATATAGGAATCAATGAATGCATAAATAAGTGGAACAACAAATAAATATTTCTCTCTCTTTCTCTAAACTCAGTTTTTAAAAAACGATCAAATTTTCATCTTCAACAGTGAGGATCAAAAGGTTGGAAGGCTGTATTCTGCTTCCTCATCTAGTACCATGATTCTGTAGAAGAGCTGCAATTAAATGGACTCTAAGTCAGGCTTGTTCTTTCTTTCCTCATCTGTCCAATTAAGGACATTATTTGATTTTGTGCATCTCAGCCATTCATTTTGGTGGACAGTTGTTTCTCTTATTGCGAAGACCAAAGACCATTCTAACCCCAGAGTCAGCCAAATAGGTAGAACAAATATCTCATAATTCTATGTAGCTGCCTTAGGTGTGCTGGGTTCCAATCTATGCAGGAATCCCTGGCATGAGCTTTGAGAGCAGCCAGTGTGGCATAAATTGTACCTTACAGACATTTTTGTGCCATTTAGTCCAAGTACATATTACCCAACGTGAGAGTCTATGTGACACAGACAAAAAATAGGGGAGAGGGAGGAGCAGCAGGAGAGAAGTTATCTTAATTCTCTTCTCTAGGGGGAAAAAAACAACTAAAATATAACTTGAATGTAAGAGCATTAGTAATACTAGTAACGATACCTTTCATACTTGGGCCCGTGAAAAAAACACAAAAACAAGAAAAGAGATAATTGGACCCTGATCTCAAATATCCATTATTTTCTTTGTACTCACCAAAATCTCTTTAAGGTCCCGTAGACGGAATTGCCACGTCTTAAATTTTTTCTTGTTTTTCTTTTCTCTCTGTTTATCAGCTTTCTTGGAAAATGAAGGATCTTGACCTGAGTGCTAGGAATTTATAAATTTTGAACGAAAAAGGCCTACACTATTTGGGAGGTATATCTTTTCTCTCAGGTAGACATTCGCCTACAATGTACGTAGGCGAGGTACCAAGGTAGTGCATATACAGTGTTGTACAGTGTTGTATATCACAGAAGGGTAATTGTCAGAGGACCTCCCATTACAGTAAGCTGGATGAGACGATTGATATCCAAAATTAAAAAATGGAAAATTCTAGCCCTAGCCGGTTTTTCTCAGTGGTTAGAGCATCGGCCTGCAGACTGATAGGTCCTGGGCTTGATCCCAGCCAAGGGCATGTACCTCATACCTCATTTGCAGGCTCAATCCCTGGCCTTAGTTGGAGGAGCATGTGGGAGGCAACCAATCGATGTGTCTCTCTCACATTGATGTCTCTCTCTCTCCCTTCCACTCTCTCTGAAAAGCAATGGAAAAGATATCCTCAGTGAGGATTAAAAAAAAAACAAAAAAAAGGGAAAATTCTAGACTGGTTCAAAGCATCACAGTGAAGAGATAGTCATTTGACTCATGGAGAGCCTCTGCTCTGATGCTTCTGAGCATACATAGTCCATATGATTAGATTTTGTGAGTCTATTTGAAATCTTGATCATTACAGTTTATAAATGAATACAGCCATTTGGAAATGTAATTTAGAATGAAAGCCTGGACATTTGCTTCAAATGTTGAAATAGCTTTCAAAGTGTAGACTCTTATGTGTGGCCATCCCACCCTGAACACCCCACTCCCACTCCCACCTCCATCTCTTCAAAGTATAGGATCTTTACCTTGAATATTAGGCAGGTCATCTCCCTTTAACTCTTTTCTTCCCTTTCATCACTCCTCACCCCCACTCACTTGCAAAAAGAACACTTCTAACAGAGGGGTATATTTTTTAACTTTTAATTTTTTAAAAATATGTCTTTATTGATTTCAGAGAAAGGAAGGGAGAGGGACAGAAAGATAGAAACATAAATGATGAGAGAGAGTCATTGGTCAGCTGCCTCCTGCATGCCCCTTCCTGGGGATAGAGCCCCAAACCCAGGCATGTGCCCTGACTGGGAATGGAACTGCGATCTCCTGGATGATCAACCGCTGAGCAAAACCAGCTGGGCTCTGACAGAGTTTTCATCTGTCTTTGTAGAACTCTATTTCTATAAATTCCCCTTCTCCATGTTTTTGTTCTGTTTCATTAATTTGGAAAATGGCAGTGTACAATATGTTTGGCTATTTAGTGTGTGTGTGTGTATGTGTGTGTTGTTCTGGGGTTGAAAGTATAGAAATAAAAATCTTGCCCTTGCCAGGGTGGTTTAGTTGGTTGGGCGGCATCCCACGCACCAAAAGGTTGCCAGTTCCATTCCTGGTCAGGGAACGTACCCAGGTTGTTGGCTCCATCCCTGGTGGGGGGTGTGCAGAAGGCAGCTGAGCGGTGTTCCACTCTCACATCAATGTTTCTCTCTCTCTCTCTCCCTACTGCATTTAGTCCTAGTACTATTGCTATTGCAGGGCTCCCCTGTGAATTTTATTGTGGGACTGTAGAAATGTCAGTGCCAAGGATAGCATTAATAAGTATTCTGGGAAATAGTTAAAGCAAGGAACAAGGTACTTAATGAAGTTTATAAATATGGCTTTGGAATGATCTTATTATTAGAAATAGTCATACTATTAATTTCTAGTTGAAAGAATAACATGCTCATAAGATTTCTGAACCTCAGTAGAAGATCCATTTTGGTGAAAATTGGCTAAGAACAGCACATGCAAGTCAAGGATTGCTGAAAAAGGGCAGGTGCATAGGTAAGTATTTCAGGTGGAGACTCTGCCCTTGTTCTGCAGTATTTATTTAAGTTTATAAAATGGGTTCTATCTAACCTTTCTGTAATCAGTTACAAATTGTGCTAATGATGGATTACTAAAAATCTTCAGTAGTCAATCAGGTTGTGACCTCCTTACCCTTAAGCTTCTTCCTAGAGAATACATTCATTATGAAGGCCACGTAGTAGCTGAACTCTCCTATGATTCTGTCTTGGAAACACTGGCTGCTACGTCATACAAAAACAGTGAGTAGGTGTGGAATCAACTAGAATCCTTCTTTCTGAGAACAATCTGGACTTTCAGCTTTAGCTGGGCTTAAGGGGAAACACAACATCCCCCATAAACTTCAGTTTTTGAAGAACAGAGTTCCATGTTTTTAGATAGCTGTGATTGATTGGGAAAAAATATTTAAATAAGCTCTTGGAATTTATTCTGAGGTCAAAAGGGACTTCACATTTAAAAATATGTAATCTAGCCTGGCCGGTGTGCCTCAGCAGTTGAGCATCAGCCTATGATCCAGGAGATGTCAGTTCAATTCTCGGTCAGGGCACATGTCCAGATTTCGGGTTCAATTCCCAGTAGGGGCCTGCAGGAGGCAGCTAATTAATGACTCTCATCATTGATGTTTCTATCTCTCTCTCTCCCTCTCCCTTACTCTCTCTGAAATCAGTAAAGACGTATTTAAAAAATATATGTAATCTAGCTCTCACCAGTGTGGTTCAGTTGGTTGAGTGTCATCCTGTGCATCAAAAGGTCACTGGTGCAATTCTGGTCAGGGCATATGCCCAGGTTGTGAGTTCAGTCCCTGGTAAGATGTTTCTCTCTCTCTCAGCCTTTCCCTTTCTCTCTCTCTAAAAGATCTATTTTAAAAAGATATTTTAAAAAATGTAATCTATATCCTGGTTTTGGTATTTGGGGCAAAAGTAGTGCCTAATGTTGTATGGCACTATGTGCTCTTTTGTTTGAGTATAATTTGTGGATGAGCTCTATTAATGAAAACACACTGTGGAGGAGAGGAATGTGTGTGTGTGTGTTTCAGCGCTGTTTTTAAAAGGCCTGTTGGATAGGCTTGATGAAATGTGTTGGGTTATTTCTCTTTTGTATCCTGTTCTTTTCCTCTACAGCAAGACTGGAAGAACAACACACATAGCCCTCCAGTAGTCTCTTTGGAGAGGTAGGCCAATGAGAACCAACCTGTTGGTCCCTACCCAACAGCTCCTCTGGTGGCTTCTGAAATCAGTTTCAATGTTGTTAAATTTCAGGGCAGAAAGTGATAATTTGGAAAAGTGCCAAACCCCATTGTAATTTTCCCTGGCAGCTTTCCCTTCGTGTCATTGGTAAGTTCTACATTTCACTGGAATGCACATCACTACCTACTATAGCATCCCACAGCTCACTTTTTTGTTTGGTCCAATTTTCTTTTATCTTTGGAAGAAGTTATTTTCTGTAGGGATAGATAGGTTTAAACTCTATTAAACCAGTCAGAATGCTTTCCCTTAAGGGCCATTCACTTCCTGTCCTATGCCTAATAGGTTTCTTTGAATTTTGTTTGATTCTTACATAAAAAGCCTGGGATGATGCTGCTGGAGTATCCTCTTGAGGTGGCTGTGTTTGCAGAAAACAGGCAGCACATTTGCTGTTGTAGCCTCCTATCCTGTTTCACAGGACTGTATGCCTGCCTCCTTCCATTTTGTCAGTGCTCACTCAGTTTTTCCTTCTTTTTGCAATTCTCTTCTACAGAACTTGTGTTGGAGCAAAAGACTCCATTCCAGATCCATTCCAGAGTTGCTGTAAGAAACTTACCCACTCTGATTCTTTTTCCCATCTCAGTAAAATGGCAGTAAGAAAGCTTTATGCAATCAGGGTTGAAAGAACTATCCACTTAGAATATTTGATTTTCCTCTGATTTTCTTCTCCACCCTCAACTTTTTTTTAAAATCCTTACCGAGGATGTTTTTCCCCCAATGCTTTTCAGAGACAGTGTGGGGGGGGGGGGGGGGGGGAGAGAGAAAGAGGGAGGGAGAGAGAGGGAGGGAGAGAGAGGGAGAGGGAGAGTTCTGTGTGAGACACATTGATTGGTTGCCTGCTGCATTCACCGTGGGGATGGAGCCTGCAACCCAGGTACTTGCTCTTGGCTGGAATCAAACACAGGACCCTTCAGTCTTCGCAGTCCAACGCTCTAACCACTGAGCAAAGTGACTACAGCCACCCTCAACTTTCAAAAAATTTCCTTACAATCGTTTTACATGTGTGAAATTTTTCTAGATTGGTTTTAAAGAATAAAGCAAAAACAAAAGCAGCCTACATTGGCTTAATGTGGGAAGTCAAAGATAACAGACTTTTCCCCTTCCTGAGCAACAGCCTTCAGTATTAAGATTGGTGGCTTTATCTTTCTGTAATAATATTGTTGGTGCTTAGCTCTTCAAATATAAAAACGGTTTTATGTGATAAGTACCAAATACAAAATTGTTAAGTTTCTCTTCTGTTGGACTACAGAGTGGCTTTCAAGCTTCTTTTTAAGTAGTTTTTTAATATATTATTTTTATATCAGTTGGTGAATACAAACCTTCAATGAGGCTCAGCAGAAATGTTCAAATTTCTGATTTACTCAGTGGTTTTAGAAAACTCCAGTCCAGGTTTGTTTGGCTTTAAAATATTATTAGTAGTTTTACTCTGTCAGCAAGCTCACCAACAAGACTGGTAGATAAGGAAAATATACAAATTAGAGTATAAGAGAGTTGGTACCTTTTTCCTCCGGTTAAATTGACCCTGTCTCACCCAGCTGGGTGTGGCTCAGTGGTTGAGCATCGACCTAGGATCCAGGAGATTGCAGTTTGATTCCTGGTCAGGGCACATGCCTGGTTTCAGGCTGGACTCCCAGTGGGGGGCCTGGCCTGCAGGAGGCAGCCCATCAATGATGACTCTCTCATCATTGATGTTTCTATCTCTCTCCCCTTCCCTTCCTCTCTCTGAAATCAATAAAGGCATATTTTAAACAAATTTGACCCTGTCTCTGTGTTACGATATATTTGAAACTCACCACAAACCAGACCTGCCTGGACCTTTATTTTTAATTTTTAGCTTTTTGGGGGTGGTGATGGTGAGGGTAATTCTGGTATACTGGTACAAAAAGAGTAAGTTGACTTAAATGTCTAAGAGTATTTTTGCTGAGCTACTCTTATTGTGGAAAAAAAAGTCTCATTCAGAAATTAACATTTCTCAAAATGTGTTCCTTATTATTCTGAAATGTAAATTCCTTCAAATTGTTTAAAACTTTGAGATGAGTGGACGAAGCATCATCTAGACAAGCGGTTGAGCGCCCACTATGCTTGATACCTCTGGAGTTGCTCTTTTGGGATTCTAGGTGCTGGCCAGGCACACTTTTACTGCAAGGAGCTGTGGAGCTCCATTCAGACTCCATTCCGTTTTTCTCCGTGTGAATCCACTTCGTATCTTACAGCTTCCGTTTGGGAGCCGGTAATGTATTGAATTGCCTAGACTCTCGCTTCAATCCACTTTCCTCGCTTAATATGCAGCCCAAAGTTTTGCAGCTCGCTGTCAGATGGTAGTGCTAGACTTTCACACTGCTTCCAAGCCTCCGCTGGGGCTGTTTCTGAACTCGGAGTTACAAACTTTGAGAAACAGACAGCTCCAGACGGAAATCCACGCCAGGCTTTGAAGTCGGCTTCTGGCTTCCGTCAACTGACATAGTTGCCCTTTTGCTTAAACTCGCAGCTCCAGTTCGCACTGGAGCGAGCTCCGCTGGGTGTCTGCTGCTTTTGCCGTGGTGGGGACACATGTGGGGGCCACAACCCAACGCTCCATCGTTTCCCCGAGCCTTAGTTCAGAATCGTGGCAAATCCTTAGTGGTTCCCTGGGCTTAAAACTTCTTCCCCCAAGAGGAGAGAGGAAAGGAAGAAGACAAACCCGGTATTTCGCTTGTTGAGATTTGTATTTCTGACAGTTAGAGGAAACACTGCGAGAGGGGAAGGGCTACCCACCCTGCAAACGTTTCCCCCTCTTGGTAAACTCTCCAGGCCCCGGTTCCACATTTTGCAGTTGACTGAGTGGATTTTAATAGGTTGTTCCCTTGTTCTCGGGCCCAATCCATGCACATTGTGCAGCCGGATAAAAATGAGAGCACACCCTCTGCCATTTTCAGTCCGTTTGTCCTGGCAGCCCTGCCCCCCTCCTTGGCTGCCACAGCCGCGGGAGTTGAGGCTGCGCGTAGAAAACCCGCCTGATCCTCTAGGTTGGAAATCCAGTCCACGTTTGCCAAATGCCGTGCGGTCGGGGATGGTGATAAGAACTCTCCTGTGAGGGAGCAATCGAGACTTTAGTCCGGTTTCCATGTCAACGATTCAGTCCATATTTGCCATCAGGCTGTTGGTGGCAGAAGCGCTTTCGTGAGGGTAGGCGCTGTCCTAGTCCTAGTTCTCTAATCTGCGCCGGGATTCCTGAGCTGCCTGGGTGTGGGGTTAAAAGGCCTGGGCCGTGGGGGAGAAAACTCCACCGTGGGGGAAGACCGAAAGCCCTAAACCCCAGGCTTGCAGCTCCGGCTAGCCACGTGCCCAGCTCCGCCCCTCCCCCTTTCCCGCTGCCATTGCCCCTAGGGAAAGCTGGTGGGCCAGTTTCTAAGAAAGTTCCCTTCAGCTCCGCAGCCCTGGGATAGTGGTGTGGGGCTCTAAGGATAGGGGTGAAGAGGACTCTAAAGGTTTTAAGATTTAAAAAAAAAACCAACAAAAAACAGTGGGAAAGGAGAAATCCCACATTACCTCCTCCAACTCGGGTGGATAGATTTTTGTGCACTTTATCTTATTGCTAGACAAAAATGGTTTGTTTTCTAAACAACTTGACCACGGGTAGGAAAGGGATTTTGGCACTTGCTTAATTTCACAGCCATTGAAGAAAGGGAATGAGGGTTTCCTCTGGAGACGATTCCATTCTGGCTTTCAGATTTTCACTGGGCTCCAGGTTTCCCATTACACTCCAGCTCTGAGGAAAATGGCAGGGTAATTGCATGTAAAAAATTCCTCATTTGTGTCCAGGACTCAAGACTGTTTAATCAGAGGCAGTTGATTAAATAGCCAAGCACCATTTATGAGGCAGCCTATAATTTGGTTTCTAGGACCTAATGCACCAGGAGACTGTGAGTGGAAAGAGGCCACTAGCCCATTCCAGTCAGTCAGGTCCTGGTAGGCTGGTTTGGTTCTTGGGGTGGGGGTGGGGGGGCACATGAGACACACACACCAATTCTAGATTAACAAGAAGATTTTGCCTTTTTGGTGTAAGATGCTCTTAAGTTTTTTTGAGGGGTAGGAATGAGTTCAGGTTTTTGGAATTATTTACAGTGACCAGTGAGTGGCACAGCCAGAACTCCAGGGGCTTGTAGAATCGGGAAGTTTTAAGATAATGGTTCTGTGGCCTAGAAGTCTCCATTTATAAAATCTGAGGGGAGAAGAGGCTCTGGTGTTTAGTGACTACCAAGGCCTGGGCTTCATTCTATCAAGGCAGCCTTGGGCTTCATGAAGAACTGGAATCCCCTCTGGCTTTTGTAGACTGCCATGTCAGAGCATTCCAAATCAGCCTGAGGAGGAAAAGGCTGTTCTGGGTTTTGGTTGGGCCTATAGATCTGGAGTTTTTTATGTAAGCCTTCAGCTCAATCTGAATCTCTTGGAATGTAATAGTAAAACTTTGAAAAATCTTTTCAATGGAGGATAGAAAACAAATTTGGGTTGCATCATTTTCTAAGTGACCTATTAGACTGCCCCTTTTCTCTTTTTAAGGAGAAAATGGTTTCCCTCTGGTCATCCCTCTTCTGCAATGGTTCCTCCAACCTCTGGAGCCTCTTCTGTGGTCTGTTTACAATCTTACAGGTACTGTCTTTGGAGATGGGCTATTGGTCACTCTGGGCTAATTTCTTTTAAGCAGCAAAGATGGGGCTTGGTTTATCCTGCTAGAAGGCCTATCATAGGCCCCTAGAGTAGCTTCAGTGACTATTTTAAGTCGGCATTGAAATGACCAGCTTTGATCTCAAACCCATTCTGATATTCTGATCCCGTTGTTGGACATGACACAACTTGACCACTTTTTTAAGGCTTAGTAGACAGGCGCAGCTTTAAAGTCACTCTCCTCTGCCCTTTAAGTGATGGGGCAGTCCTCTCTCCTGTCTTTCAATTCTATAAAATGGGGATAATCTGACCTTATGCCCCCAAAGCCTTGTGAGGAGCAGCTACTGAGGTCAGGGGACAGGGAAAACGGGAAGTCTGAACAATAATCTGCCATTCCACTAGGCTGGAAAAGGAGGTAAAAAGTAAGGAGTCCCTGCACCCCCAGCCCCCAGCTGGGTCTTTTGAGTTGGTTTGTAAAAGGTTTTGAAGAAAACTGCTGTAGAGGTGCTAAGTAGCAACCAAGAGACCAGGCCCGCTGCCAGGAGGTCAAGCCTGGGCCGAGGTGGCCGCGGTCTCGGGCTCAGGCCATTTCTGCAGCCGTGAGTAAAGTTCACGCTGTCCGCTCCCCTCGGTGCGGCCAGGAGGGGACCGACCAGGATACGAACGCAGGGACGGAGTCGGCGCAGGCTCCGGAGAGGCAAGAGCTCCGGGCCAGGTTTTCCCCGAAGCCTTCGGCGTCGGGGCTGCCGAGCGAAAGCGGTAGAGGGCCTGCAGCAGCGGCGGCTGGTTCTCTCTCCTCCTCCTTTGTGAGGGGAAGGGAGCGAGTCCGTTCCACCGCCGGCGCCAGCTCCGTGCTCCGTTCCGGGTTTGCCAGGCCGCCGCGACGGCGCTGGGTAAAATGGCAGTGCTGAGCCTCGTGTCGGAGTGAGGGGGACTCGGAGAGTGGGGCGCTCTAGCCGCTCAGTCCGGCCGCCCGCCCGCTCGCTCGCCCGCTGCCGCGCAGCAGCCTCGGCTCGCATCGCGGCCGGGGAGGGGAGGCAGGGCTCCCGGCCCGCACTCCGACTCTGCCTCCCAGCACCCGGGCTGCCGCCGCGCGCCCTCCAGCCCGCCCGTCCCGGGTCCCCCTCCCCCCGCTCCCTCCCCGCCCCCTCCCCCTCGCCTCCCTCCCTCCCTCCCTCCCTCCTCCTTTCTCCGGCAGCAGAAAGCGGAGAGTCACAGCGGGGCCAGGCCCTGGGGAGCGGAGCCTCCACCGCCCCCCTCATTCCCAGGCAAGGGCTTGGGGGGAATGAGCCGGGAGAGCCGGGTCCCGAGCCTACAGAGCCGGGAGCAGCTGAGCCGCCGGCGCCTCAGCCGCCGCCTCCTCCTCCTCCTCCTCCTCCTCCGCCGCCGCCAGCCCGGAGCCTGAGCCGGCGGGGCGGGGGGGAGAGGAGCGAGCGAGCGACAGCAGCTCAGCAGCGGAGCCCCGCGAGGCCCGCCCGGGCGGGTGGGGAGGGCAACCCGGGGGACTCGGCCCCGGGGCGGGGTGGGAGGGGGGGAGACGACGAAGACAGGGCCGGGTCTCTCCGCGGACGAGACAGCGGGGATCATGGCCGCGCAGGTCGCCCCCGCCGCCGCCAGCAGCCTGGGCAACCCGCCGCCGCCGCCCTCGGAGCTGAAGAAAGCGGAGCAGCAGCAGCGGGAGGAGGCGGGGGGCGAGGCGGCGGCGGCAGCGGCCGAGCGCGGGGAAATGAAGGCAGCCGCCGGGCAGGAAAGCGAAGGCCCCGCCGTGGGGTCGCAGCAGCCGCTGGGAAAGGAGCTGCAGGACGGGGCCGAGAGCAATGGGGGTGGCGGCGGAGCCGGCGGCGGCGGGCCGGGAGCGGAGCCGGACCTGAAGAACTCGAACGGGAACGCGGGCCCTAGGCCCGCCCTGAACAATAACCTCACGGAGCCGCCCGGCGGCGGCGGCGGCGGCAGCAGCGATGGGGTGGGGGCGCCTCCTCACTCAGCCGCGGCCGCCTTGCCGCCCCCAGCCTACGGCTTCGGGCAACCCTACGGCAGGAGCCCGTCTGCCGTCGCCGCCGCGGCGGCCGCCGTCTTCCACCAACAACATGGCGGACAACAAAGCCCTGCCCTGGCAGCGCTGCAGAGCGGCGGCGGCGGTGGGGGCCTGGAGCCCTACGCGGGGCCCCAGCAGAACTCGCACGACCACGGCTTCCCCAACCACCAGTACAACTCCTACTACCCCAACCGCAGCGCCTACCCCCCGCCTCCCCAGGCCTACGCGCTGAGCTCCCCGAGAGGTGGCACTCCGGGCTCCGGCGCGGCGGCGGCCGCCGGTTCCAAGCCGCCTCCCTCCTCCAGCGCCTCCGCCTCCTCTTCGTCTTCGTCCTTCGCTCAACAGCGCTTCGGGGCCATGGGGGGAGGCGGTTCCTCAGCGGCCGGCGGGGGAACCCCCCAGCCCACCGCCACCCCCACCCTCAACCAACTGCTCACGTCGCCCAGCTCGGCCCGGGGCTACCAGGGCTACCCCGGGGGCGACTACGGCGGCGGGCCCCAGGACGGGGGCGCCGGCAAAGGCCCGGCGGACATGGCCTCGCAGTGCTGGGGGGCTGCTGCTGCGGCGGCAGCGGCGGCGGCAGCCGCCTCGGGAGGGGCCCAACAAAGGAGCCACCACGCGCCCATGAGCCCCGGGAGCAGCGGCGGCGGGGGGCAGCCGCTCGCCCGAACCCCTCAGGTACACAGCTGAATGGGGAGGGGGCTGGGCGCATGGGGTCCGGGGGTGGGTGGCGGCTGCGGGGACCAGGCCACAGTCGTAGGCTACCCCCAGTCTGGGGCCCCCACTGCTGGGGAGCTGCCATTGTCTGGCTCTTCTCTCTTAAAATGGCTGCCTGTCTGCTTTCCTTTCCTTCCCTCCTTCAGCCTTTGTGTGTGGCTCTCCCTGAGGTGTCTATTCCCCTTCTCCCTCTCCCCTGGTCCCTTCGAACTCCGGGGGTCTCCAAGAGGGTGCGGGGCAGAATGTGCCGGAAAGGGCCTGGTCCGGGGTGAGAGGGTGCTGGGGGCTCAGGTTATGGGTGTAGACTGTGTTAGGAGCTCGGGAGTTGAGTGAATAGTTCTTTGCTCACCTGCCGCTTCTCTCTGCCCCCCCCCCCCTTCCTCTAGGCCGTCCCCCATCTGTGCTTTAAAGGAGGGGCCCCTCGGGCTTGGGGGACCTCGAGGGAGGGCAAGGACCTGCTTGGAGGCAGCTAGTGTCCGGCTGCGGCTCACCCAGAGCAGCCCGGGCCATCTCCTGTCTTAGTCTTGGTCCGCCAGTGGCCTGGGCTTCTCCCTGGAAGTGCTGGTAAACAGCTGAGTGATTGGAGTAGTAAGTGCAGATTGCTTTGGTTTGGGATTTGAATTATGGAGGTAAAATCCTTCTGTCAAAGCCAGGAGACAGTTGGTCTTAGGTTGACATCCTATCTGTGATCTGATTGGCTCCCCATCTCCTGCTCTTGGCCATTTATAATTGCCTCTGATGTAATGGTACAACAATCCTGATGAGCTCATAAACTTTTACACTCTGCTTTTCTGCCAGTGATAACCCAAACCATCGCTTCCACTATCTGCCTTTTATTCCAGAGCTGAAATTGGCTGTGACCTTGAGGAGGGAGGTTTAAGCGGCAATACTGTATCAGCAAGAGCAGAGCCCCAGACAGGCTGCCCTTGTTACATTGTGCCCGAAACAAAAGAGGAGCCAGTGGCATTTTGCTTGTACCTTGGATTTATTTTGCTTGTTATGTTTTATGCAGCCTGAAATAGATTCTGTGTTGTTAGAACAGTAGCTGGGTTTTTCTCTACAATGGGTTTGCTGTTTGTTTTGGTTTTGTGACTTTCCTGATGGTATAAATGACTTCTTTGATGGCTCTGAAGATGCATTTGTCTTGAGTAATTTTGACCCCGTTCACTTTGCAGAATTGAAATTATTTTACTGGGCTTTTTATTATGTGGCCATATGGGGTCTTTATTGGATGGGGTAGGAGAAAACTTTTTTTTTTTTAAACTGGAAGCTTTTTGAGAGTGAATTTCATATTAGGTTCAAATGTTCTGTTTTAAGAAAGGCTGGCCTCATTCTTTGTTTACATGTTGAATCTTGTTAACACTTTTCTTTTGTTAATTGAACTTTGGGAGAGCAGCTCAATTTAAAGGGAAGCTGACATATTTCATCTTGAGAGGGACTTTCTCCTGAAGTTTGGCTTGATGAAATTTATCATTTGTTCTTGAAATATCACTTGTTCTAGTTTTCTATTTTGTCATCAATTATTTTAGAGCTTTAAATAGAGATTGACCAGTTTTTTTCTTTGCATTTTAAGGTATATTCCATTTTTTTCTATCTTCCAAGATGATAAAGGTAACAACCTACAATGATACTTAAGATTTGTTTAGAAATGATAACTTTTAGGTACTTTTTAAAGCATTTTATTTTGCTCTTCTCTCTTCATTATGTTCTGTTGTCAGTACTTTGGTCAGAAATACTGGGTATTTTATGGAGTCATGTATCTTTTCAAAGAGGAAAAAAAGCTCCCTTCATATCGCCCCTACTCGGTTGTACCTTTGTGATATGAGATTGTATTCACTTAGGCGGCTTAATTAGCTGTATTCCCTCCCCATCTAGAACTGCTTTTCTACTCATTGAACTGGGAATTTTGAAATTAGTTGTGTTACATGGCCAGTTTAGAGCTCTGTGCCTTGCCTCCATGTCTTCTAGGATGTTGTACATCTGGGCAGGAAATAGGGGAATTTTCAATTGGATTCTAATGTCTGGAGGATAAGTTTTTTGTGGTGGTGTTTGTTTTTGTCTTAGAAAACAGAACATCCTCTTGTTTCTGGGTCATTCTATAGTCTACACCTCTTTTCCCTCATTCTTTCTTTTTTTTGGTGGGGTGGTGGTGAGAAATTTACCTTTCTTAAACAGGAAATAATTTGGGGTCAGTCAAGGGTCATTTAAAAGCAAAAATTAATTCGAATACTGGTTTGGCAAACACGTGTTTGTTTTTTGGATAAAACCAAGTTTTGCCATATAGTGAAATGTTTTTCAGTCATTAAACAAATATTTGAATACTTTCTGTTCTAGGTACTATGCTTTGTGCTGGGTAAAAAGGTAGGAAAGTAGATATAGTCCCTGTTTGGAAGCTTGTCTGTGCTGCCTTTAGGTGAATTTTCTGATTCCCTTTTAACATCACCAGACCTGGCACTTCATACAGCATAGATTCCTGTTCGATTTCAGTTCAAGTGTCTACTACCCTGAGACTCGGAGAGGACTAGTGACATTCACTTGTGGAAGACAGTGAAACTTATAGTTTTGTGGGCTGTTTCAGTTCAGTTGTGTAGTCTCGATGAGGGTTGTAGGTGGATTTTGTTCTGAATTTCTCTTTGCTACTTAAGGATAACCCTCTTGGAAGACCATGATGTTCTTAAGCATTCTTGAATGTCTTGCTCTGTCTCCTTTCCCTGACTCAGTCTTGGGTTACAAGTATTTTACAGAGACTTGATTAACACAGCAAAGGTGGTAATGTTCTCATTTGACTCTGCCTTTTTGAAATAAAGATTAGGTAAGTGTATATTTTGGCTATATCTTTTTCACAGGAGCTGGGAAGATCCCAGCAGACAACCTTTTTCTTTATCCCTTTTTGTAAGTACTGTGTCTCAGGCTGTTGAATCCTGTTACTGATGAAATACTTTTTGGTCACCTGTGTGCTTGAACCTGATGTGAAGCTTTTTACTTGGGATGCTCTTAGCTGTACCACCTTGAGAGTAGTACCAGCTCTTCAAAATAAAGAATGAAATAGAATATTTAATCCAGAATCAAGCTGGATTTGATTGTAGGAGTTTGGCTGTTCCTGCTACGGAAATATCAAGTGATATTTCTGACTACTGGGAAACAAATACAGGAATCCTGGGCTTATTATGTGAATGCCTACTGGCAGAAACTCTGGGCTGGCTGAAACACAGGACCCTTGGGCTCTCTCAAGTAGGAGGGACCAGGAAAACCACACTGAGATGGCACTTAGTTGTGGGGCCTTCATGTTTCTGTACTGTCCATGAGAGAACTGGGGGCAATGGAGGTTGGGATGGTGGCGAGAGAAAAGAGAAAGCAGTTAGGACCAAGGTTGGCTTCTTTGTATTGGGCCCTGTGATGTCTTTTTTTAGGTTCTTTGGTATGTGACACAGAGTAACCATGATAAGTGGCACCTCTGTAACAAGATGTCTTGGATTGCATTAAACATTCATATGTTGGATTGACTCCTGTAAGGTGTGATGTCTACAGTAGGCCTTTTGCAAAGAGGTTAGTGAAATTTTTTAGAATGTGGAAATAGGAACAAAGTAATGTTCAGGGCCTCTTCCCATTTCCGCCCCCCAAAAGGTTGTATTGATTGGCTTCAAATCCCCAAATTCTAGAAGCACCTGAAGCATGCAAATATGGTTAAAATATGATATTCAAAATAAATTGGCACCAAATATTTTTTTCCTGCCCTTTAGCTGAGATACTTCAGTTTCTGAAATGGAGTTCTGATTCCCATGGCTTTTATCTCTGGGTTTTACCTTATTCAGGTTGGTCATTATCATTACTGGATACATATTGAGTTGTGTGGCATAGTGGTGAGGGGGTAAAGAGCACAGGACTCGGGAGAAAGAGGAGGCTTTGGTTCCATGTGCAGTTTTGGATTAAGCTGTGTGACTTTGCGCAAGTCATTTGCCTTCTCTGTTTCATTTTTTCTTTATCAGTAAAGTGAAGGAGAGCTGCATGACCTCCCTCTGCTGCTTCTGTATTTGACACATCTGTCTGTGCTTCTGTATTTGACTTGTTATGAGGTCGTAGCATCTTCCTGTACATTTATAAGTAGCGATCTTGAGACCATCTTTCTTACTTTGGACTTAAGGAACTCAAGGCTGTTTTCTCCTGAGAATTTACAGGAACAAGCTCTGAACAGCTAGCTGGATGCAATGGTGGTCAGTGTTCCTTTATAGAAAAAGCCCTACCAGACTGTTTGCCTTGTAACTGTTAATCTGTTTGTCAGTCATCCTACCTGGCTGGTGATTTAAAAACACTAAATAGTAATTGAAAAATTATGCAGACTTCATTAAAGGAAGACTTGAAAAATAGTTGCTTCAGAATCCCCCAGGAGGCAATTTTGGGGGATATATTAGGGGTGGAGAGTGGATATTCATAATTAAACATTAACACTGCTTATTTTGGGGGGTCAGGAAGGTGGGGAGAGGTGGCATTAAGCTCTCCAGACTTTCTAGTGTTTGGGCAGGTCTAGGTCTGGTTTGGGCAGTTGGTTGTAATCTGAATGCCTGAACTTGCCCTGTTAATTTTGCTGAGAGAGGAGCAAAAGTTCCTGAGACTGGAACTGGAAAAGCTAAGTGTCTCAGGGTCAATTTCATGGGCATATTGCCTTTTCTCATGTCCTTGGTTTTTGAAATTATGTGGTGTGGTTTGCAAGTGGTCCTGGAAATGCTGTTCTTTCTCTTCTCTACCACACCTGAATTTCTTTTTTTTTCTTCTCCTAGCTTAGCAGTTTAGAAGTGTAATTTAGGTATGTTAGAGGTGTGCTAGAAGGAAGCTTCCCTTTATAAAAGAGGGGAAAAGGTAGCGGGAAAGGTGTTTGATAATTCTCTGCTTGATGCAGCAGCTTCTTCCCTCTGAAGGAACCAAATGTTTCAGAGCTTTGTGTAAATACTTGCTGAGCTGTCAATATGTACCCAGGAGGTTTCTGTAGGAAGATGTGAATGACTCTATAGAATGTTTGACAGGCAAATTAATAAACAGTTTTCAAGCAAAGATAATGCTAGTCTCTTCTCGTGTGGTGGAATAAAGTAACACTGGAGAAAAAGACCAGAATAGGGAAGAGGCTAGATAGTGCTGGGGGGTGCAGAAAGCATGGAGATGAGGAGAGCTGATCTGAAAGAGATTTGAAGTTAAAAGATGCTGCCCTGGAAGAGAAGCCTTCGTGACCCTGGCACCATGCTGAGTTCAGGGCGTGTGGAACTCTGTTCAAAAACAATTGCAATTTCAGAGTGAAAACAAATAGAAGTTTGGAAGTAAGGACCTAAGTTTCACTAGCGAGGTAAGTGTGTTCCAAAAATTTGGTTTATGAGACTTTGAATTTTAAAGCCTTGTTCTTTCAGAAAGGTTTTGTAGTTTGATGAGATGTTTTTAGGGTTGGGTTTACATTTTTGGAATACCAGAAAGTAGAAAAAAGATATTGCAACTTCAGCATCATCTTCAGCCTCTGTTCTGCTGTGGCTCTCAGAGTTATAGGCCCACTTCAAGGGCTGGGTTTATTTATATAGTTTTTCCTGGACTCCTGTCTATCACTTATGTATATATTAAAACTAATGCTCCCAGGTTCCTGGGTCAGTGCAAAGTCCAAATGTTTGGGAACTCACTAAATCCTGCCTGAAGGATTATGTGGGTGGATTCAGTCTTTGTTTTTTCAAATTGCCATTTTAGGATTAAAAAATTTCTGGGTTCCTTCAGTGAAACACTGTTTTTATGAAGGTATTTTGTTATTATTTTTTAACATATTTTTATTAATTTCAGAGAGAGGAAGGGAGTGGGAGAGAAAGATAGAAACATCAATGATGAGAGAGTCATCAGTCTGCTGCCTCCTTCACACACCCTGCTGGGGATCGAGCCGGCAACCCTGGCATGTGTCCTGACTGGGAATCAAACTGAGATCTCCTGGGTCATAGGTGCTCAACCTCTGAGCACACTGGCCAGGCTTTTTGGAGGTATTTTAGAAGTACAGTGTCATAGCTGTCTGCCTGTGGCATACTCTGCTTTGGTAGACTTGTGAGATGACCAGATTTACCTCTCAAAGTCCCTTTTTAAACTAAATCCACTGACTCACACCAGTTTTCTTTACATGAAGTGTTTTCTAACCAGAGTCCTGGAAGTGCCTTTTTCACCTACCATTAGTAGGGAATATGATGCAATTATGGCCCTGACAATAATTTTTATGTTCAGCTAACTTACCAAAAGCTATCAGCTTGTTTTAAAACAAAATACAAAAACTTGGGTTGACACTGACATTCGTTGCCCAGGCCTTTCCCAGTGTGGTGGTGGTGAGGATATTAGAATGTCAGACTTCTTGCTAAGAGCATGATTTCTAGCCCAAGGAGATCTGGAGATTCAAATGGGGATGGGAAATTGCTCTATGTGAACATACCAATTAGATACTAAGAAGGAACTTAAAAGATAGAAGCAATCTCTGCTTTGGAGGAGTTTAGTTTTCTTGGGGAAGCATGCTTACATTTACACACATCTGGAAAACTTGCAAAGTAAGGTTTTATAAATGGATATAGAACAAACTACGTCTATTGGCTGAAGGAATCCAAGAATAAGGAGCAACCAGAGTTAGACACGTTACCTTGGGACTGCTCTTCAAGGCAGTGATTTGTAAAGCTAAATGTTTAAGCTTGGGAAAGTTATATTAAGTTGCTTTTTCATAATGCCACTCTTGAGTTCCATGGGCTTTGTAGAATCCAAATTACACATCCATCCACAGACCAGTAGTTGTCTCATTCCAGTGACTTTGAGAATTTGGACTCTAACTATAAAATTCCATGAAAGAGAGTGGTTCCAGGGTCTTAGTGGTTCCTGTGGTTATATGCGACCTTTAGTATAAACTGCTAAGTTCTTGGCCAATTTAGGGGCTCTTTTGTAATAATTTTGGGTTTGGAAGGTCATGTCACCTTCAGAGTTGTGTGCCCTAGACAATTCTGCAGTGACTAGTTCAACTTTGGTTGGAGAGCATGAGTTTTTTATTTTTTGGCAGAGTTAATTGACCTTTTTTTCTTTTCTTTTTTTAACATATTTTTATTTATTTCAGAGAGAGGGAGAGAGAGATAGAAACCTGCACTCCCCCTGCTGGGGATCAAGCCTGCAACCCAGGCATGTGCCCTGACTGAGACTCGAACCGAGATCTCTCCTAGATCTTAGGTTGATGCTCAACTGCTGAGCCACGCTGGCCGGGCGAATTGACCTTTCTTAAAACAAGCCATGAAATACCTGTTGGGGCTTCTGCTAATTTTGAAGGGCTGGGAATTGAGCTTGAACTGAGTTGCTTGGGTTAAGCCTTACATTGACGGTTGATGGGTAGGTAATCCTGCACAAATGCGGTTTGCTCATCTGTTCACAGAAATGGCCCTCAATGTTTTTTATTAGGTTGGTTATGGCCAAGAAGCTCATAAATGCTGCAAATACATGCTTATTCCTTATAGGAGCCTCTGAAATGTACTGATTTTGTTTTTTCCTCACTTGCTGCTCCATGTATGATTGGACCACACACACTTTTCAAGGGCTTTACGTGGATGCTTGCTTAACAGATGAGGATGCATGGAGTGTCCAGTGCCAGCTACAGTGTTTCCACCGATGAGAAGGATGGGTTACTCTGTTCCAGTATAGAAATATGGGGTGTTGAATAAAGATTTTAGTTTAGAAATGTTTCTTCTAACTTCTTTTGCCTTGCCATTCAGGCATTTTGCAAAAATGAGTTTCCAGTAACTCAGAATTAGGCACTATGGTTCATCTGCCATGGACAGCAGGTGTGTAGGGGCTTGAGATAAACTTCTTAATCCCAGGTTTTAGAGGAATCCAGGTTAGGGTGAATGTTGACTTAACCACCTTGACTATTCTCTGCAGTGGCCCCCGACCCCCTATTTAAATGGATGGAATTCATTTTTATTGAATGTGAAGGGACATCTGAGTGGACTTTTGTTTTTGTTAGTCATTTGTGCATACTAGAAGATGATCTTGGGACAGGTTGGGTCTTTATTTCCCAGTGGCTTCTGCATTTTCTAAGGTTGTAGTGCCCTGGGAAGAAGTCTAATGCCAAGAATGCATTCCAACATGCTGCAGAGTAGGAAATTTGATTCCTAAAATGTTGACTTAGTGTGTTGGTTATGGTACATATTAGAAATCACCCAGTAATCCAGGACAGATTTTTGTTGCCCTCCAGGAAGTTAATGTTGATATGAAATACTAAAGGGCTTTGAGCACTGGGGCTATGTGCTCTGCAGGCCAAGAGTGCTGCTTGAATTGCCACCCATATGAAGAGGAAATGTGCCTTGTGCTTTTTTTCTCTCTTGCATTTGGGCTTCCTTATGGCTTAGTTCCTTCTGGGTTCCCAAGTCTGCAGTGTTAGTTATTAGACTTCCTCTTCCCTTGGCACATTTATGATTTTCTGTGGCTCATCACCAGCAGCCAAAGTTCTTGTATGCTTTTCCCTTTTAAACTTGTTAGCTTTCAGCTTGCTTATTTTTAGTCATCTCTGTTAAAAGGAACACCCCCCCCAAGATCTAGCCACCAGCATAACGACAGCAGCAGAATTTAGGGGTTGATGTGATACTGGTTATTTAAAAACCCATTTGCTGTGTGCTTGGTGTTTTTTATTTTGCCTCTTGTTTTCCTTGAGGTTTTAACTTGCTTGCCAGGCCTGAGTGCATCTGGGTCCAGCTGCTTACTCTCAACTGACTCGTGCCTGGTTTACTTTGACTTTTAAGAAAAGTGTGAGTTCAGCCACGTGGTGAATTAAAGGCTGTCATGCTTGGTGTTTCCTTTTAGAGGAAACAGATATGTCTTTGGGCTCTTCTTGCCCTGTACTTTCCCCTCTCTGTTGAGTAGACCTTAATACGACTTGCTGTTGTCCATAGAGAACAAGTCATCTGAGCATCAATACTGGGAATTAATTGCTGCTTGTCTTCTCTGGCAAATACAGATGGCTTTCTCTCTTCCCCTTTGGACAATATTCAGTTCTGGTCCTAAGGTGGTGGGGTTCATGAGTTGGTCCAGCATTAGCTTTGGAGTGTAAAACTCTCTCTCTCTTTTTTTTTTTTTAATTGAGGATATTTTTTCCATTGCTTTTCAGAGAGAATGGAAGGGGGAGAGAGGGAGGGAGACAGCGAGAGAGAGAGAGAGAGAGAGAAGACCATTGATGTGAGAGAGACACATCGATTGGTTGCCTCTTGCACATACCTTACCCTGACAGGCTGGGGATCGAGCCTGCAACCAAGGTACCTGCCCTTGGCTGGAATCAAACCTGGTACCCTTCAGTCTGTGGGCGGACGCTCTAACCACTGAGCAAAACTGGCTAGGGCTCTTTTTTTTTTTTAAGATTTTTTTTTTAAATTGATTTTTAGAGAGAGAAGAAGGGAGAGGGAAAGAGAGGGGGAGAGAGAGAAAAACATCGATGTGAGTGAAACACCATTTGGTTGCCTCCTGCATGCCCTCTACTGGGTATTGAGCCCACAACCTGGGCACGTGCCTTGACCGGAAGTCGAACCAACAACCTTTCTTGCACAGGAGGACGCCCAACCAACTGAGCCACACCAGCCAGGGCAGGAGTGTGAAACTTGATCATTCAGATTTGGATAACCTGCCTTTCATACCCAGACTTCAAACTTTTTACCTGTTTAGGAATCTGGGCTACCAAAGATAACTATATTATAAAGGATTTGGGGAACAATTCTTATAGGTAGTTTATCTACAATTTTGTCCTGGGTCAGGCAGGGATAGGTCAAGAAATTTGCCCTAGGGCAGATAGCTGGCTAGTAAAAAGTAGAGCTTGGATTTGAATCAGGTTTGTCTGATTCTCCAGAGCTGTAACACTGTAAACTACTAAAATTCTTCTCCCAAAATAAATTATTCAAGCACTAAGGCTTATTGGGACATTAGTTTTGCAATAACCTGAATTCTTTTTTTTTTTTTTTTTTTTTAGATATATCTTTATTGATTTCAGAGAGAGGAAAGGAAAGGGAGAGAGAGAGACAGAAACATCAATAATGAGAGAGTCATTGATCGAGTCCACAACCTGGGCATGTGCCCTGACCGGGAATCAAACCCTGATCTCCTGGATCCTAGGTCGATGCTCAACTGCTGAGCCACGCCCAGGCGGGCTAGCCTGAATTCTTAAATGCGGTGAAAGACTGAAAAACCCTTAGTTACAACTTACCATTATGCCTAGATTTCTATCCTGTATGTCCCTTCCATTTAGGATTTAGGTTTCTGATGAATGGCCATGTGATCCCAGTGGTGAGAATTGGCAGCATTTGGTCCTCAGGCTTCTTTCTTGGGGAGGGATCTTGGAGAGTGGGTTTGGGGTGAGATTCTTCACTTTGCTCTAAGTGAGAGTAACTTGCATTATGAAAACATTTGCAGAGTGATTTTACTTCCTGTAACTTGGAGCACTCTCTGGGGAGGCAGGGATTATTGCCTTAGTTTTCCACTTGGGGAAAGTGAATACATAAAGGTTAAGTTCCTATACATGCAAAGTTTCATAGAGTCAGGCCTAAAACCAAGGTTTAAAGTTCCCTTAGGTTGTGTGACTTTAGGCAAGTCATTTAACTTCGGAATCTGTATCCTCAGTTATATAGTGAAGAACAATACCTACCTTGTAGGCTGTAGTAAATATTGAACAAGATATATGAAAGTACCATTATCAAATAAAATTCAAACATGACTCATGTTTGGTAGAGGCCCCTGCTTGAGAGTGGGATAGAATTGAGTAAAAACAGTGTTGGTCTTCACTAAATTAAAAGCTGTCCCATAGTTCTTAGCTACATCTGAATTAATACTTTTTTTAAAAAACAAAACATTTTATTAAGCACCTGTTATAGTTTGAGAGCTAGAGTACTACAGTGGTTCTCAGTGTGGTCCCTAATCATCAACATCAGCATTACCTGGGCCCTGTTTAGAACTATCAAATACTCAGCCAAACCTATCAAATCTGAAACTTTGGCGAACTCTGGCCAGTGCGTTTTGTTATCTATCTATCTATCTATCTATCTATCTATCTATCTATCTATCTATCTATCTATCTGTCATCATCTGTCTATCTACCTATCTAAAGTAACATTTAAAAATTTTTATTTATTTTTAAAATATGTCTTGCCGGCCGGCGTGGCTTAGCGGTTGCATGTTGACCTATGATCCAGGAGATTGAGGTTCAATTCGCTGTCAATTAAATATGTCTTTATTGATTTCAGAGAGAGGAAAGGAGAGGGAGGAAGAGAAACCTCAATGATGAGTCATTGATCGGCTGCCTCCTGCTCGCCCCCTGCTGGGGATCGAGCCGGAAACCCAGGCATGTGCCCTGACCGGGAATCGAATCTCGATCTTCTGGATCATAGGTCGACTCGCAGCCGCTGAGCCACGGTGGCCTGGCTATTTTATTTTTTAATCCTCACCTGAGGACATGGTTAGAGAGAGGAAGGGAGAGAAAGAAACATCAGTGTGAGAGAGAAACATCAACTGGTTGCCCTCCACATGCTCCCCTATCGGGGACAGAACCAGCAACTTAGGCTTGTGCCCTGACTGCAAATTGAATGGGCAGCCTTTCAATGCACAGGACAATTCTCAACAAACTGAGCCACTCTGTCCAGGCACCAGTGGGTTTTAACAAGCCCTTCAAACAATTGTGATGCATGCTCAAGTTTGACAACTACTGGTTTTATGCATTTATGTTAACTGAGCTACAGAGTATATCCAAATTACCTCAGGGGCTTCTTCGAAATTATAGGCTGTTTCAGAAGTATCTTCCCCTCCCGTGACATCAAAGTATTATTGGATGGAGGAAAGGTTAAAAGTGCTTGAGGTTGGAGAAGAAAGAAAATACTTTTGAGAAGGATCTTCTATGCAGTAATCAACTAGTGACAAAATCTGTATTTTGATTTATAGGACTTGGGGACTCCCTGCCTTCCATTTTATCTCTTTCTCTTATCTTTTTGGTGATAGTATGAAGAAAATCTGAATCTGTGGTCCTGGTTGTTTCATGAAGGTGGAGATCATTTTAGGATGATTACTTAGGGTATTCTACAAGTATGAGTAAACTGCCTAAGAAAGTAATTCTTGAAAATGCTACTTGAAGGCCAGTATTGGAGCATTAATTAAATGCCACAATGTCCCTCGTGCTTGTGATAATGGCCAACTGATCTGAGAACAGGGCCTTTGTGATCTGGTGATCTCTCAGTAGACCCCTCACCCCTCAACTCCCAGTGGCCACCCTGAGTTTTGCTGTGATTCATTTCTTTGAGTCTTTTGTGAAGTCGTAGCAAATAAATCTTCTAAGTAGACTCCTGACAAGTTGTCCCATCTCTGAAGTGGATGAGGTGTCTTTGAGGAGTGAACATTTGAGCCAAAACCTGTCCCAGTTTTGTGACTTAAATAAGGATTGTGCTTGGCACAGAAATGGGTTACAGAAATGGTCAGGCAATAAACATTAACAATGCAAAGACCAAGTGAAGAACCAGTGTTCCAGTTTACCTGGCTTTTCTGAAAACCTGATATGGTTTCGGTATCCTTCCCATAAAAAACAAGTTTCCTTGTGCCAGACCACTTTTCCCTCCTGCCTGAGAAGTGAAGCTGTGATCACTGTGACCTGGCTATGATGAAGACAGAGGCTTCCAGGAGACAGTATGCTGACAGTTTGATTTGTGATTTGGTACTTGTATGCACAGACAAATACTCCAGTAGGGATTCTTATGTTCTTTGTGTGTTTTAAACTCACTTTATCATCCCTCTGACTTTTAGCTTTATTTTCCTGGTTCTTATTTTTTCCTTTTTCCTTCCCTCCTTTGGTGTCCAACTCTGTTAGTAGAATACAAAGCATGTGGAGACCTTAGTAGCTTTACCATATTAGATGCAATTTATACCTCTTTCAGATCAGCATCATTCAGTGAAGATTCTTGATTCTGCTTAACCTCTGTTGGACTGGCCTGGCTAACTAGAGGCAGAAAGTGCCTTTGTCTAATTAAATAATAAACAGAAGTTTCCTAATGATCTCTACCTTTTCTCTTTTCCCACTTTATTTCCTTTGGTCTGGATACCATTTTTTAGCCCCCCTTAATCTGGTTTGGGGGTTCTGTTGGCTGAGGGCAAATTTGTAACATTCTTGTTTTTCTTTCTAGTCTGTGATTTGAATCCTCTGCTTTCTGAGTGCAGCTTTGAATTGGTTTCTTTAAAACCCCTACATAAAACCTCAAGTGACCAATATGTGGTCTCATTATGGTATTTTGGGTTAAAATAAAATGAGATTGAGATAGCTAGGTTCACCCACCGAGATACATTCACCGAAGCGAAATTCTGTGTGCCTTGCATAAGACAAGCTCAAAAGAGAGTATGAGCCAAAACAGACGGAGTAGGGTGGGGTAGGGGTAGAGAAATACATTTTAGCTAGATTTCCATAGGTTAGCATGCCAAGTAGCCATCCCAATTTGATTATATTGGCCAGAGATAGCAAATAAAGAGGAGAGACAAATAAGCTTCAGAAAAGACAGCTGATAACTTTGGTCTGGTCCCATGTGTTTCTGGTATAAATGACAAAGCCAGGGTCTCCTGTACACATTTGTGTGGACAATGTTATAGAGGAGGTTGATACCAGTGTACTTTTGGAGCTTTGAAAAAAACTGGAAAATTTTACAGGACTCTGGCTTTTCAGGGTATTGCTGATGTTAAAAAAAGCCTGAGGATATGGGGGCATCTATAATCTTAATAAGGTTGGCTGTGCCCTGGGCCTTTCTTTAACTTATGTAATTGTTATAGTTCAGAGTGGACTTAGGGGGACCAGGTGAAAGATTGGCATTTTTGGAAAGTGGTCCAAGGCAAGCCCTAGGAATTAATGAAATAAACATAGTGGCATTGCTGCTTCTCAGTGCCTTTATCAAAAGACAGGACTTGATTGGATTGATGGCAATCAATCAACGCATGATAAGTGGGTAAGTGGAATCCCTGACTGCATGTAAATCAAGTTCCTACAGCTCAGTGATGTGTCACAGATACCTTTTTTAGTATAGAAGGAAGAAACTGGCAGGATGTAGAACTGTGCACTTAGAGAAATTTAGGATCTTTTATATAATCACTGCAAGACCAGTCCAAGTTTGGAGTTATAGATAAAATAAAAGGAATGAGGGAAATGAGAGCTTTTTAAAGAGAAAGCAAATGAGGCTTAAAGTTTTGTAGCTTATGAGCAGTTTTTGCCTAGTCTTTTTTGTTTGTTTTTGAGCGGTATCTACAAAGCAGTTTAATAGGGAAGAGGGAGGAATATTTTAGAAACTAGAAGAACTAGGTATGATTTAGAAGTATTGTCTTTATTGAAAAGTTAGTATTGCACCCTCCTGGGTAAAGCTCTGTAAGGTTACATTACCCTTGCCTCTACATATATTCCTTAAGTGTACCATATCACTTAATGACAAGTGACAAATAAGCAGCGCAGAAAATGTCTTAAAAATTTGTTCTACTTGCCCTAGCAGGTTTGGCTCAGTGGTAAGAGTGTCGGCCTGCGGACTGAAGGTCTTGGGTTCTATTCTGGTCAAGGGCACGTACCTGGGTTGCTGGTTCAATTCCCGGCCCCAGTCCTGGGCACATGCGGGAGGCAACCAATCGATATGTCTCTCATGTTGATGTATGTTTCTCTCCCTCTCCCTCTGTCCCCCTCTCCCCCTCTCCCCCTCTCCCCCTCTCCCCCTCGTCCTCTCCTCCTCTCCTCCTCTCCCTCTCCCACTCTCACTGAAAAGCAATGGAAAAAATATCCTCAGGTGAGGATTGAAAAAAAAATTTGTTCTACTTGATTGGGCTTGTGGTCCATCCACACTAAGATCCTTTCCCTAGTTGAAGTACCAAAGGATGGTTTGTGGGAGGAAGTAGCTTTTTCTGGTGTCAACCCATACCACTTCATGTGGTAACAAGGTCTCTAGATTATTAAGTTTTAATTATTGAGCATGTACTGGGTGCAGTATACAAACCTATCTTTCTTGCATACCATCAAGATTTCCAAGACTCTCATCATATTCCCCAATTCTCAAGAATTTTCAGGATAATAACTTATAAAAAGTACACTTAATTGCCCAATCCTGTTGCTGAAATGTCTGATTTAAAGCATACCATACTTGGGGCTTGTTAGTGTAAGAAGTCTTATGGCAAAACTTTTCTGAAAAACCTGTGGGTACCTACCTACCATATGCCAGTTGCTTACAGTAATGCAACAAATACCTACTGAGCTTCTATAAGGTTTCAGGCACTGTGTTGTGAACATAGGCTTCATAATTCTGTCTCCAGTAGAATACTGTCTAGTGGGGGAAAATGTAAGTAAACAATCACAAATAACTATATAGTTATAATTGTAATGCACTGGAGAAAACTATCTTCAATCAATTATCTTCCACCCTGGCTGGGTAGCTCAGTTGATTAGAGTGTTGTCTCTATGTGGCAAGGTTGTGGGTTCGATCCCTGGTCAGGGCACATATAAAAAGCAGCCAATGAATGCATCAATAAGTGGCACAACAAATTGATGTTTCTCTTGCCTCCTCTCTCTAAAAAAAAAAAAAAAAATCAAAAAATAAATTATCTTCCAGCTATTTTTTTAAAGTAAATTTTTATTTATGATTACTTTGGTTGGTGGGTAGCTTTGTACTGCTAGACTCTTGGGATGGGTACTGGTCATTTCTTTTCGCTAACTGCTCCAAGGTCAAATGTTACAGGAAGTTCTCCATCTGAGATTGGTCTTGAATCCATTAACCTCTAGTGGACTCTAATGGTTAGATAGCGGCCATTGTTTCTTACCAAGGCTCTTCTTTGTGTGGCAATGCATTGCAGGACATTTGCCATCCTGCTCCCCAGGTGATAAATGCCAGTAGCACCATAGAGTTGCTATGATAACCAAAAGAGGCACCTTTATTGTTTCCAAACACTTCTCAGGTGTTAGTATTGCTGTGGTTGAAAATTATTGGGCTTTACTGTCAGAATTCTTAGAAGGAGCTGTTGAACAAATTCCTTTGGGAGAACAGACTGGAAGTAGGTAGAGCTTGAGAATTGGGCAGGTCAATCCTTTTGGTATCTAACTTGTGTGTTATTTTTTTAAGTAGGTATTTTGAAACTGCTTTCAATCCCATTCTGCTTTTTCTCTTATTGAGGGTAGAGAGAGGGAAGTACTGTCTGTTGTAAACTGGTACTGTAAAAAGCATTTTGCATACTTATCATTTGAACTGCCTCATATCTTTGTTAAACTGTTTTTAAACTCCCGTTTTACAGATGGTTCTGGTGCCAAGGGGTGAAATGACTTGCTTAGAGGTGTCAAAGCTTATGCTTTCCCTCTTATTTTAAGAGCATAACTTTAACTTACTTGATTGCTAGTCAGCCTCTCCTTGACCACTCTGAGTTTCTGATCTTGAGTATATGGGACCAGACCTTAACTGTTGTGTTTCTGAGTTTTATTGCTAGAAATTTGGGACTTGGCATAGGATAATAGCACCTAACATTTTGGGCGCTGGAAGATACAGCAGTCAAACACACAGACGCACATACCTAGCCTCTTGGGGCTTATATATTCTAGACCAGGATAAAGACATTAAACACAATAAATAAGTAAACCATATAGTATTCTAGTGATACATGCTCAGGAGAAAAAGTTTATCAGGGACCAGGTATAAGAAGTGTGCAGGACTGAAATTTTAGATGGGTTCATCAGGGAAGGCCAAATTGAAGTGATACTTGATATGGAAAAGTGAGCTATACCAGAAACTGGGAGAAGAAAGTATTCCAGGTGGAAGGATCAGTGAATATAAAGGTTCTGAGGCCAGAGTATGTCTGGCTGGATTGATGAAACTTTTGTTTTACTGTGTGAACTCATTTCATTCAGCCCTGAAGGTACTACTGCTATTATCTCTTTTCTGTTGATGTGGATGGAAACAGGGGCAGAGAAGTTGAAGGCATTGCTGGGACAGAGCTCTTAACCACTGCTGAGGGCAGGGGTGGGGAACTTTTTGTCTGCCAAGGGCCATTTGGATATTTATAATATCATTTGAGGGCCATACAAAATTATCAACTTAAAAATTAGCTATGAAAAAGGCTCCTACATTTATTGAATTTCATGTCCCACCTTGGTAGGGCCAGACCAAATGATTTTGTGGGTAGTATGTGGCCTGCGAACTGGACTTACCCCACCCCCCCGGCCTAAGGACTGGCCATGTAAACCAGTGCATTTCCTCAGGACTTGCAAGGCCTCTAGAATTAATTACACTTTCTCTTCCACAGTCCCTTTTCCTTTCCTACATCTATTTATTTATTCAATGGAAATTTATTCACACAGTCCTAGAGGCTAGAAATCTGAGATCAAGGTGTTGGCATGGTTGGTTCTTAGAATCTGTTCCATGCCTCTCTCCTTGCTTCTGGTGGTTTACTGGCCATCTTTGGTGTTTCTCGTCTTGTAGACACACCATCCCTGCCTCTGCCTTCATCTTCACGTGGTGTTCTCCTTGTGTGCAGGTCTTCTTCTTAAACTGGGAAAATGAGTCAGCCAAAAAAAAAAAGTCTTCGATAAGCTTAGGCCAGAAGACGCAGAGCTGAGGCAGCGTCCAGGGCTATTGATGGCCCTAGAGCCCTCCTGGAGTGGGTCCTTTCCTACTTTTAAAGTAGGAAAGTTTGTTTAACACATAATTTTCTACTTTCCTGGAGCTTATATTCTAGTCTAGGATGCAGACAGTGAACAAGGTAAATAAGTACACAGCATACAGTATGTTAGTGATACGTGCTCAGGGAACAAGATAGTCAGGGACTGGATACAGCAATTTGGGAAAGTTTGGCTTTGACTGAGAATGCTGCTTACTTGGGAATCTGAGAACCTTTTTTTTTTTTTTTTTTTTTCAAATCTTCGCCCGAGGATATTTTTTCTGTTGCTTTTTTAGAGAGTGGAAGGGAGGGAGGAAGAGAAACACTGATGTGAGAGACACATTGATTAGTTGCCTCCTGCACAGGGATCAAACCTGCAACCCTTCCATGCGCAGGCCAACGGATTCTAACCACTGAAAACACCAGCCAGGGAAAGGGAATCTGGGAATCTGAGAATCTGAGGTGCATTCCTGGTTTTTCTCTTGGCCATGTACTGCCCTCTTCAGACAAATAATTGTTTGGCTAAGGAAACTGAATGTGCATGAGTTCTAGAGTCACTCTGTGTTGGAGATGGGGGGAGCTTTGGAGGGAAGGCCATGTAGCCCAGATGCTCTCAGACTGTACATGAGAATTGCCTAAGGAGATTCCTGGCCCCATCCTAGAGCTGCTGATTCAGAATCTGTAGGGCAAGGTTCGATTGTGTAGCTGAGAAAGTTAAGGTAAAACCTGGTTAGTGCCTTGCCTCCCCCCCTCCCCCCCAGGGAGTTGTTCAGGGAACTGGAATTGGAATCCAAGTGTTCTCTCAGTCTAGTACTCTCTTCACCATGATGTGGCTTTGTTTTCTTTTTTAATATGTCTTTATTGATTTCAGAGAGAGGAAGGGAGAGGTAGAGAGAGAAACATCAATGATGAGAGAGTCATTGATTGGCTGCCTCCTGCACACCCCCCATTGGGGGATTGGGCCCAAAACCCTGAGAGGGAATTGAATCACTGTCTCCTGGACTATAGGTTGATGCTCAACTGCTGAGCCAGGCCAGTGGGGCCTGCCTTACTCTTGAGATTAAGAAGTTGTAAAGAAGAGGAGGTTTAATTTTATCAAATGGCATTTCAGTTCCTGTTTAATTATCGTTCTTAGGCCTTACTATTTTTATAACCTTGGGTTTTAAGAAGTTCCTAAGGAATTTTTTTCTCTAGCTGTGTGATTTCCTTAGAGTCTTGTAATTTGTTGGAAATTGGGAGATATTGGTTAGCTAAGTTTGGTCTTCAAAAAAAGTTATCTTCATCATTTTTGGAACAGTATTTTCTCTGTTAAAAGGTGGCTAATGAAAGTGTTCTGGATGAGGAGAAGGACTCTATTACTTGTTGTTGAATTCATTAGTTTGGTGCTCTAGCTGCTTTATTTGAAAGGTTCTCTCTGGAACTCAAGAAAAAATGAAGAAATACTAGCCACCTGGTTGTGGTTTTTCTCACATGCCTCTTTTGGGTGGACAGCTGAGGTGGTTATTACAGTTGGCTCTCATTATCTGAGTGTTTGCTAGGTGATTCAATGACTCTTCCCCCTTTGGTTTCTCTCTTCTACCCTTGGTGAGTTTTCTCAGATCTTCTGGTCTGGAAAGATAGAGCAGAGTAACTTAAATATATCTGAGCCTGGGAGAGAGCCAGGTTCTTGTCTTGTTCTGTATCACTTTAGAGACAGAGTCGGGGTTGGAAGGTCCTGAGTCTGATGTCTGATTGCAGACCCTGCTAAAGAGTGGTCAGGCTAGTGCTTTGGGTGATGTCTGATATTGTAATATCATTTCTGTAAGCAGAATGGAATAGCTAGAACTTTTCATTCACTTTTGATTTTTAATTTATATTCAACTTGGGACACTTACGGAGCTTTGAAAGAATTTTATTTTTTTAGAGAGGAAGGAAGAGAGAGAAACATCAGTGTGATTGATTGACTGCCTCTTGCAGGATCCCCATTGGGGATGGAATCCATAACCCCGGGCATGTGCCAGGATCCAACTGGCAACCTTTTGGTGCACGAGACATCACCCAACCAACTGAGCCACACCAGCCAGGGCTGAAAAAATTTTTTTTAAACCTGTCTCTTTGGTGTGGTAGTTGCAAACTAGGTGATATCTCTCTCACCATAGGCAGATGACCAGTTTGTTGAGAACTTGAATTAACTAGAGCTAAGATAAAAGATTTGTGGAGAAGATGGGGTGGGAGTGGGGGGGGGGTGATTATCGTGTTATGAATGATAATCATAGGCTGAGTGAGTTTGATTTCCTGGGTCAGGTGTTGGTATATCTGATGAGAGATTTTTATTTTAATATTACCAGTTTAATTTCAGGAAATCTTTAATGATGTCTCTAGTGAGGCCAAAATAGGAGGTTAGGAATCTCTTATTGTTCTAGGTAGAAAAACGTGACAGTTTAAATGCAAAACAAAAGGAAGGGAGTCTCCTTATTTTAGGAGGCTGGGTCTGGGGCTAGAACTAAACAAGCAGGTTTCTAGGCAGTTTCTCCTCAATTGGGGTAGGAGTCCTTGACCAGTCTTCAAAGCCATGAAATACTGGGGAGGTGAGAAAAGACAGGATGAGGGAGCATTGGCTACAGGTTTCTGGGAGTGGGGACACAATGAGAATGATTTACACTGGTCAACTCGTGTATCAGGGTATAAAGAGTGGTTCTTTTATGGAAGTCTGTTCTGTCCATCCTAAGATCTTGAGTAGAGCCACGTGGAGCTACCACATTAGTTGGTTGAGGCCTTAACTTTTATATTTCTCCCTTTCTGGAATGCTTCTCAACAGGGGAGGGCCAAAAACGGGAACTGGATCAACAGCTGCCGCCTGTCCCTGTAATCACAGGAAGCTGAGGCCGGTTGTCTTTGTATGAGAGCTCTGAAGCCAGACAATAGTTTGTGCTGGCGGGGCCATGTGGCGAGTCATGTGACCCCGGGGCTGTTTTCTGCTGGGGTCCTTACCCATCTGTTCTCTCGGCTCTTTCTGGGTTATCAGGCGCCAGTCCAAGTCCTCCCAGGCAGCCAGCTTCATGGCCAGAGATTACGAGCACTAACCTTCCTGGCAGGGGCGGTGTGGCTTCGCGTTTATGCAGATTAGCCATGTGTTTCTCACTTCAAGGCGTTCCACAGGAAAAGCCTTTTCCTGTATTTGGCTCTCAGTGGGCGGTTCCCAGTTTACTGTACTGGGACTCAGCAAGCAGCAGGCCTGCACGAGAGGGATCACAGTACACTGGCCCCCTCCCATTCCACCTCCAGTACTACGTCACCACAACACAACTGCTCGTGCTCTCATACTGTTGGTGTCATTCATTCGGTGCCAAGATTGCTTTAAAAAATTCCCTTGGCCCCAGTTCAAACAGGAGTACAGCTGGGATGTGTTAGATTTTAGGCAGTCTGCCCTCAATTTGAGATGAGTTATAAATAGCAGTGCCGACTTCCTTAACTACCGCTCTCTGAGGTAAAATGCAGGTTAATTACTGTGGGAATCAATTAGGGGGTTCTTTCGATTAAAGAGCCAGGGATGCTTTTTAAAATTGTTATTATTAAAAGTCATACAACAAACCTGGCCAAGAATAAATTGAAAGCACAAGGAGTAAGAAGTAATATGTAATTGTCCAAAATCCAAGATTAGGGCTCTAGGTTTATACTGGCCCCAGCTAGTTGGTATTTAGGAAGACAGAACAAATGGTAGTCAAGACTTCTTTCTGATGGACACCTTTTGGCAATGCTGGCCCAT
The DNA here is from genome assembly GCF_054644295.1 of Miniopterus natalensis. NCBI lineage: Eukaryota > Metazoa > Chordata > Mammalia > Chiroptera > Miniopteridae > Miniopterus > Miniopterus natalensis. Next base: position 14,652,016 of record NC_142089.1, read on the forward strand.
CCCTCTCTTTGGTATTCTTGCCAGTCCAAATCTGGCTCCATAGAGTTGCTGCCTGGTCACTTCTTTCTGCATCTTTGGATTGGAACTGAGGTCTGGAGCTTTCCTTAGTTGGACTTTTATTTCAAGAAATGAAGAAGTTTCTCTTTTCCTAACGCAGTGCCACGTGGTGTGGTGCATTTTGGTGAACAGTAGCTTTCTGATGCTGTCTTCTCGGCTATCTTCTCAGTCAGTCTTGGTCAGATGTTGGAGAATTTGAAGTCTAGTCTGTTATATCTCAGCAACTCCTGAGGGTCATTATGGCTTTCCTTGGTGCAATAAGAAGTTGTAAGGGATTCCATTAGCCCACTGGTCTGGAGGGTTTGTAATTCCATTTGCTTGGGACAGGGGAACTCTCTACACATGTGGTTAGTCTGCAAGCTGCTCTGAATATATTCAGAGGGACCAGCTTGCTAGGCATCCTTGCCTTTGATGCCCCTAAACTGCATCTTTTGATGCATTTCATTTGGCAGGCAGTTTGTAACACAGCCAGTGATCTGGAAAGAGATAAGTGGTGGATGAAGATGGGGGTGGGGGTTCTTATGGCTCTTTTCCCTTTTTTTATTTTTATTTTTTATGAATGCAGGAGGGTATATAGCAGGGGGCCTGACTTCCCTGTTCCAAGGGGGCAGCATTTTCTTCTCAATTATGTGTCTTTATGGCAGAGCCTTTGCTTTTGAAGTGTAATCACAGTAATCTATTCCTGTGGTTTCCCATTGAAAGGATTTCCTCTCTCTTTCCCAGAGAGCAATCTCTTGCTCTTTGCAGCCAGAGTTTGGTTTTTCCCATTCATTGCCTTTTCCTTGGTGCCTGCAGACTGCTGATACTGGCTGGCTTTTCTATCTTGCATGTAGCAGGGATTTTTCTGGTCTGAAATTGCTACTTTAGAATAAACTGATTAGTGAAGATTTAAGGCCTGTCTCTGTTTTAAGGTTTTGGAAGATGGCATTTCATCTATAACTGCAAATTACAAATTTTCACAATAGTTTTAAATGTCAGAAATGTGAGTTAGGTCCCTGCCCACCTTCCCTTCTGATAGGAGCAGATATTTAACTTTGACATGAGAACAGAGTAATCTGATGGTTGGAGCTGAATATATTTTAGTTTGCTAAGCTCTGCATATTCTTACTTTATTTTATTGATTTGAGAGAGAAAAACATCAATTCATTGTTCCACTTATTTATGCATCCATTGGTTGATTTTTGAATGTGCCCTGACAGAGTATCGAACCTGCAACCTTGGCATGTCAGGATGACCCACTAACCAACTGAGCTACTGGCCAGGGCGCTAAGCTGCATGCTCTGTATAACACTTGGGTGAAGGGAGGGGATCAGAAATCTGATGTCCAGGAAAGGGAAATGTCTTAATTTTATTTTTAGACTAAGAATTTCTTTGACTTGTGTTTACTTTTAGTCTGCAAAGATTTCCTAAAATTGAGGAAAGAATCCTTAAACCCTTTAGTAAATAGCTCCTGTGTAAGTAGCTGTCCTCCATGGGGGGGTACAGCTCCCCTACTGTGAGAGATGAAAAGGTAACTTGCTTTTTGTTTTTAAGCAGAGTACTGGGGTATGCCTGTATAGTTGGAAGACCTCTCTGGTATAGGATGGCACATAAGATTCGTCTCAAAAGTGTGCTTGTTCTCCCTTGGCTGTTTATTCTGCCCTCACCTATTTCAGTGCGACTCACTTTTTTTTTTTAATCCTCACCTGAGGATATTCTTTCCATTGCTTTTTTTCTACCCTTAAAAGTCTTAACCAGGTTTAGAGTGTGCCCCTGGCCCCTGTGGGTAGATGGTTTGATCTGGGTTTTCTCTCTATTAGTATCCCCTACCCACTTCTTGCAGTGGGGCAGCCTGGCATGTTGAAGTTACTGAGCCCTTGCTCTGCACGTGGGGTCTTTGAAAATAAAAGGCCTGATCTCTGGCTTTCTACAACTTAGTCTTGAGAGAGTCAGTCAGTTAGCTGGTCAACTAAGTGATAAACCTTATTCTGACTGAATTTACAATAGGACATTTAGAAATGTGAGAGATCAGAATGTACTGAAGAAGTAGGAAGTAGCTTCATGTTGAAGGGTTGGGTTTCTGCTAGTGGAAGCCATTGTGGACAGGGCAGGGCAGAAGGGTACCATTGTATAGAGCTAGGCCTGCTCCGTTATATGGGGGACTTTGGTGTGAGACTGAAAAAAATGTGTAGAACTGGGGCACGCTGTGGAGTCACACAGAAGCGCACTGTTTATCATCATCATAATTTTTAATCCTTTCCCAAGGATTTTTTTTTTTTTTTTTTTTTGAGAGAGAGAAACATTGATGTGAGAGAGAAACATCGATCTGTTACCTCTGGTATGCACTCCTACCAGGGATCAAACCCTCAACCTAGGTATGTGCCCTGATAGGGAATTGAACTTGCAGCCTTTTTGATGTACAGGACAATTCTCCAACCAACTGAGCTACCCGGCCAGGATAATAGCTACTGTTTATTGGACATTTAAATACCAGACATTGAGTGAAGTGTATTGTGTGCATTTTAGATGAAAAACTGCTGTGTTAAAGGTCAGGCAGTGATAGAGTTAGGATCTGAACCCTTGTCTGTGGATTAATTACACTCTTTGCTCTTTCTATGTGATACTGTACAGGATGTTGTAATAGGATAATAGGTAGGAAGTATGGAGCTGTTAAGCAGGGAGAGAAGAAAATGACTTTTGAGCATATACTGTGTGGTCCAGTATAATAGCCACTAGCTACATGTGATTATTTGAATTTAATTAAAAATAAATAATTTAGTTCCTCAGTCGCACTAGCTATATTTTAAGTACTTAATAGTCACACATCACAGAAAATTTATTGAGTAGTGTTTCTCCAGATCATTGGTTCTCAGCTAGTATACAGTCATCCAAGAATCTTCAGGGGTAGGGGTGAGAGGGGCCCAAGCCCTTCCAGACCCACTAAATTGAAATCTCTATAGAGAGGCCCAGGCATTTGTGAAGCTTCACAGAAAATTCTCATCTGTAGCCCTGGTTAATAGCTACTACTCTAGAAGCTCCATGGTAACTATGGTAACGACTGCCCCATAGGTGTTGTGGGAAGACCTGGACTGGCAGAAATACCTGGAGTGGGCTCATCTCTGTTCAGCAAATGTAGTTCCTTCACCTGAGGGCCACATGGACAGCAGCTGTAGTGTGGGATGAGATAAGGATCTCCTCGTTATGTGTGCATGGTGCGGCCTTGTAAGCCCCTGATCTCTTTACAGGAGAGAATGGTGATTTTTGGCTCCAGGTGTACTGGGGAAGACCACATGCTATTCATTACTTACTAGTCCAGTTGTAATTAAATTTGAACTTCCTAAAGAGTCCCAAAAGAATTCATGTAGCTCCAAATTATGATTGGGAACATTATTAGAGCTTCTGATACAGAGGCAGGACTTGGCAAAAATTGTTTTTATTATGTCGGAAATAGAACTTCAATATTGACATGTAGTAGTGATTTGGGACATGGTTTTACTATGATTGTAGTTTAGATGAGGCTGCTCCTATCATCACTGTTACCTTTGTAGCAAGGTTTCAGCTGCAGCCTAGAGAGAACATCACTTCTACTTCTTTCCTTTTGATATTTAGAAGAATAGTCCTGTGGCTTTTTGTCTTATCTATTTTCCTCATGACAGCTTGACTTTCTCTATTATAAAACACTTAGGTAGTACTCTGCCCCCCGCCCCCAAAGATATGTACAGAGAATCAGTTGTTTGAATGCCGCCTCTTTTTGTGTGTGAGTTAATCCTCACCCGAGGACATTTTTTGCATTGATTTTTAGAGAGGGAGAGGAAGAGAGAGATGGAAACATCGATGTGAGAGAGAGACATTGATTAGTTGCCTCCCAAACATGTCCAGATAGGGACCAGGGATGGAACCTGCAATCCTTTGGTGTGGGGGCCAACGCCCTAACCCAGGGGTGGGAACCATTTATTTGCCAAGGGCCGTTTGGATATTTGTAACATCATTCACGGCCATACAAAATTATCGACTTAAAAATTAGCTATGAAAAAAGCTCCTAGATTTATTGAATTTCGAATCCCACCTGTGATTGCCTTGGCAGGTCCAGACCAAATGATTTTGTGGGCAGTATACAGCCCATGGGCTGCACATTCAACACCCCTCTCACACCAGCCAGGGCTGCCCCCTTATTTTGGAGGGGTTTTTGTTATTTTTAACATCTTACCTTAAATTATAATTTATTAACTACAGAATACCAAAACTACATATAATATAGACCTGTGGTTTTGTTTTTTTTTAAATATTTTTATTGATTATTAGAGGCAAGGAGAGAGAGAGAAACATCAATGTGAGAGTGAAACATCCATTGGCTGCCTCCTGCATGCCTCCTGCTGGGGATTGAGCCCATGAGCTGGGCATGTGCCCTAACTGGGAATCAAACTGGTAACCTTTCTGTGCACGGGATGATGCCTAACCACCTGAGCCAAATCTGTCAGGGCTAGTCCTGTGGTTCTTCAAGTATCGTCCCTTGGCTAGCAGCATCAACATCTCTTGATAACTGTTAACAAATGCGTATCCTAGGCCTGACATGAACCTACAGAATTAGAGACTCTGAGGGTGGATTCCAGCAGTATGTAGTTTAACAAGCCGTCCAGGTGATTTTGATGCATGCTAAAGCTTGTGAACCACTGAACTCCTTCAGAGTTGATATTCAGGCCCAAAGTATTAATATCTATTGCCCACCCCAAATTTAAGATTTAACTTTCATGTTTTATGTCAGGCCTAGGCTTACTCTCCAACCTGGGTGTATCTATTTGTAAGATGCTTAGGGAACCTTACCCCCTCCCCTCCACACCAGTAGATATAGGTAGGCATTTCTGGCAGGGGAAAGTGTTCTGGGGCTCTGTCCTATATAGTTCCAATAGGATAAAGTTATGTCAACAAGCGAATGAGCTCATTGAACCTGTTGCCCCACAAAGGACTGAGAGAAAACTATGTTTGTAGCCAAACACCTGTGACTTGAACTTTGAGCTTTCATTATTAATGCTGTGCTGTACTTCTATATCTTGTTCTTTGAAGAGACAAAAGTTCTATCCTCCTTACACCCTCAAACTCTTGAATATTAAAGGAGATGAACTTTTCAGGTAAGATGCACAAGGCTATAAGTTAAAAGTCACAGTTCCCTTAACAACAGTAACTTAGCCATGTTACCCATTTGGAAGAAAACATAAATTTAAGTGCTTGCGCCATAGTGCAAACAGGCTATAGATATGCAAGAAAAAAAGATTTCACTGTTTAAAGAATAGAAACATCTAGGTGCTTGTGTATTTGAATTTCCAACCATAGTGTTGAAGCATCAGTTTTGGCGTTGAACAAGATCATGGCGCAAAGTATAGTAGCACTGTCTTCTCCCAATTGCAGGGCCTTTGTTCTGATTTTCTACACCCTAGAGTACATATATTCATTGCTCCACACCTGGCCTGTCCTTTGGATCTTAAGTAATACCACACTTACAAGGCAGTAGTATATAGCTTACAAGATGCTGTCACGGACCAGTGGTATTTTCATTTTACATATGATAAATCAAGGTTCTGAGGAAGATTAAATGACTTGCCCAAGGGTTACTGGATCTGTACCATTACTTTTTCATAGTAATTGTTTTTCTATGTGGTGTATAGACCTGTATGTTTGGGTTCATATTGGCCAGAGGCCGTGAAAGCTTCAGGTTAATGAAATGCTCTTTATTTTGTAGCCATCCAGTCCAATGGATCAGATGGGCAAGATGAGACCTCAGCCATATGGTGGAACTAACCCATACTCGCAACAACAGGGACCTCCATCAGGACCACAGCAAGGACATGGGTACCCAGGGCAGCCATATGGATCCCAGACCCCGCAGCGGTACCCGATGACCATGCAGGGCCGGGCGCAGAGTACCATGGGCGGCCTCTCTTATGCACAGCAGGTAGATGGTGACTCCTATTACTTTGACCCTTAATCTGTCCAGGATCTGGTCTTGAGCTATAGAATCAGAACATGTCTTTGGCCTTTTGGCTGGAACCTCCATCTTCCAGTAATTCGTCATAATGACTAACACAAAGGGAAAGAGGAGATGCACCAGATGTATGTTCTCTAGGCTTTTTAGAAAACATAGTTGTTTATTTGGCCACATACATACAAATCTACAAGAAAGGTGATGTAGACATCAAGAGAATGGACACTTCAAAAAGGAATCCCCCACAAATGTTACCATAGCAAAACTGGAGGAGTCTACAGTGTCACCCAGCATGCAGTGGACATTGTTGTAAACAAGTTAAGGGCAAGATTCTTGCCAAGAGAATTAATGTCTATATTGAGCATATTAAACACTCTTTAAGAGCTTAGATAGCTTCCTAAAACATGTGAAGGAACATGATCAGAAAAAGGAAGCCAAAGAGAAAGATACCTGGCTTCAACTGAAGCTTCAGCCTGCTCCACCCAGAGAAAAACACTTTGTGAGAACCAATGGAAAATAGCCTGAACTGCTAAAGTGCATTCCCTATGAATTCATGGCATGATAAGTGTTAAAAAAAAAAAAAAAAAAGATCCCTGTACTATTAGGGGAAAACAAACATATCTTTGGCTTCTAAACCCCTTGAAAGGAGCATAGGCCAACTTGCTTTTAGTTAAAGTGTGCTACTTACAAGGCCAAGGTTATAGGCACCATCCCATGTGTACTGGAGGGAAAACTGCTCCCTCCCTGGCCACAGGCTGTACATATCTGTCTTATTCTTTGGCCTGCTTGTACCCACAGAGTGGTGATCTCTGAATGAGTTGGGAAGAAAGAAAGGTAGTGGCTGAGCACCTATTCAGTGCTACCAAGAGAAACCACTCATACCATGTGTCCTTTCTGGTTCACAATGAATGTTTAGGAGGGATGGGAGTAGAAGAAAAAGGGAAGATTGAACAGTTAGAATGCTAAGTGCTGTTAAAATGTTAAGATTTTTCTCCTTTTGTCTGGTCATCTGCACCATTATCTTTTTATAGTCATTTTGTCTTAACTACTTTTTCTACCATTTATATTTGAGTGATATTCGTACTGAAAATGGTGAGGGACAGAATATAAAACCTAACTTTACTCCTAAAACTTCAAAGCAAAGTATGCCTTTAAATATTAAAAAATGGGGTACTATCACGTTTGTTTCAATGAGAAAATGGAGGCAAGACAGGGTAGATATTATTGTTGGTGTTTTTATTTGTTTGTTTTGCCTACTTACCAAATGTATTCCCGGTGTCTAGAATAGTGCCTGGTAAAAGTAAGCAGGTAGGTTCTCAAATATTTTTTTGAATGAAGATTAAATGGAAAAGAGAACCAGAGTAGCTTAGTGATTTGTACACTGGCTGGATTACTAAACCTTAGGTTTTCAGTCAGTTGAGCCAGGCTGCTATTGACCATTCACTGTGGCTAGGATACAGGTTCCTAGGGCTTATAAAAACAGTCCAGGCCATGATAAAAAGAGTAGGCCCATGGTGAAAACAGCTACTCTTAAACTCTTATAAATTGCCCAAACATTAAATAGTGTAAATTTTCTGTGGATGAATGCAGTCCACTTGTAAATAAACCAATTGGTAATCCAGCTTGGCCATCCTTCCTGACTCATTTTAGACAAGGATGGTGGAAATACTGTGGGCCTTCTAAGTGTGAGGCTTGCCTTGCCTGCTTTCTATACCCATTTGCAGGGCATAGCTTCTGACAGAATATCTTATCTTTGTTTTTCTTTTGTTCTTAATCCTCTCCTGAGGACATGCTTTTATTGATTTTAGAGCAAAAGAGGGGAAGAGAGAAGGGGTGGGAGAGAGAGAGAGAGAACCATCGATGTGAGAGTGAAACATTGATCAGTTGCCGCCTGCATGTGCCCTGACCAGGGATTGAACTCACAACCTGTGTGTGTGCCCTGACTGGGAATCAGACCCGCAACCTTTCTGTGTACAGGATGACACTCCAACGGACTGAGCCACACTGGCCAGGGCTATCACATCTTTCTTCATCCAGAAGAGTCAGTGCTAAAAATGCATCCTTTCATTTCCTACAGATTCCTCCTTATGGGCAACAAGGCCCCAGCGGATATGGTCAGCAGGGCCAGACTCCATATTACAACCAGCAAAGTCCTCACCCCCAGCAACAGCAGCCACCCTACTCCCAGCAACCACCATCCCAGACTCCTCATGCCCAACCTTCATATCAACAGCAGCCGCAGTCTCAGCCACCACAGCTCCAGTCCACCCAGCCTCCATATTCCCAGCAGCCATCCCAGCCTCCACATCAGCAGTCTCCAACTCCATACCCCTCCCAACAGTCAACAACCCAGCAGCACCCCCAGAGCCAGCCCCCCTACTCACAGCCGCAGGCACAGTCTCCCTACCAGCAGCAGCAACCTCAGCAGCCAGCATCCTCGACCATCTCCCAGCAGGCTGCGTACCCTCAGTCCCAGTCTCAGCAGTCACAGCAAACTGCCTATTCCCAGCAGCGCTTCCCTCCACCACAGGTAAGATGCCCCTGCCCCTTTCTTTTTTTCACATGTAACCACAGACAGCTTGGGGGTTGGTGTCATAGAACTTTGCCATACAGATTACTTCTCTAAAGTGCACCTAAAAACCAATTAAACTTGATAAACATGCTAACTGGATTGATTGAACTAATAAAGGCATAACCTTAACAGCATTAAAACCTTTACCCCTCCTTACTGATGAAGAAATAAGGCAATGGAAAATTGCATAGACAGATAAATTGAAGATAATGGAACAGATTTTTTTTTTTTAAACTAGCATTTAGAACTTGGGCATCCAACTAAATTTGGTCTTTTTTAAAAACAATAAATTTGGGAGGCTATACTGTACATTCATTCTAACTGCTATTTCGTTCTGCTATTGCTCAAAATATTTGGGCCCCTTCATATGAAATTGCCATCAGAGCTTATAGCACACTCTGTAGAATATTCTCAGTGGTGGCAAATCCTTTTATTTTTTTGAGGATGGATTTGATTTTTGGAAATAGCTATAATTTATTTGTAGCCATGTCTGTGAACAAGGTAGGTGATGAAGCCTACCTTGGGCTTTATTTTTTAAAGAGCAGAAAGAGGAGAAATGACTGATGATAGATCCTCTAAAGATTTTGTGCATTGGTGGCATTGTTGGAAAACTATCTCCTTCCAAGGCAATGACTTTGAAGGAAGTGGTAGTCATTTTAATGCGTGGGTTTTTTGTTGTTTTTAAATTAATTGGTCTCATTCCTTCATAGATATAACTTAGTTAGCCAGACTTTAGAATTTAACCCCAAGGAACAGCTCTCCCTGTGGGTGGCGATAAATGGTGAACAGTGCCATCAGAAAGTCTTACATCCACTGTTGACATTCTTTTCTGGAGAGCCAGACCTTGTATTTTTCTGCCTTCAGATGACATTGTGTGCAGGTGGGTAGTCTCTCCCACCCAGCTTCCCCTGTATGAAAGTCCCATAGCCCTTTCATCATGAAGCAAGCTTACCTGGTTGTCAGTGCCAGGCCTTCATAGCTTTTGTTTTTCTTGTTTTAGGAATTATCGCAAGATTCATTTGGGTCTCAGGCATCCTCAACCCCCTCAATGACCTCCAGTAAGGGAGGGCAAGAAGATATGAACCTGAGTCTTCAGTCAAGACCCTCAAGCTTGCCTGTGAGTATGCCTGCCTCCCTCTAAAAGATGATGGGAGGCAGAGAGGAAAGCAAAGAAAACTGGTTTCTGGTTGGATGTTTTGGTGGTATTAAGCTAAATGAACAATGAGCTATTCCTTGAATTCAGGTTCAAAATTCTGAATAGGAATTTATGGACTGACCTCGAAGAGTGTCTGGTTTTTGGCTATCTGCGCAGGGAATAGGTTTGTGATCTCAGTTTAGAGTTTTTTGTGTTTTTTTTTAATATATCTTTAATGGTTTCAGAGAGAGGAAAGGAGAGGGAGAGAGAGATAGAAACATCAATGATGAGTCATTGATCAGCTGCCTCCCACACGCCCCCAACTGGGGACCGAGTCTGCAACCCGGGCATGTTCCCTGACCCGGAATCGAATCCTGATTGCCTGGATCCTAGGTTGATGCTCAACCTCTGAGCCACACCCGGCCTGGCTAGAGTTTTTGTTTTTATTTTTAAATATTGGTCTCTTAGACATGGACCATACGAGAGACAGAGAAGATGGAGATGTTGGAAGCACTGTCTGTTCTCCATCAAAGTTCAGAGAAGTCTCAGTGGGTTTTTTGTTTTTGTTCTTGTTTTTGATTTTTGGGTTGTTTTTTTTACTTTACTGTTGAGGTCTTAATTTTAGGTTTTTGTCTTAGTGTTCAGCTAAGAGGTAGGATTTGGGGTGCATTCAGCATGAATTGTCCCATTGAGCATGGACAGAATAAAAGCAGATTTTCTGGTTGGTGTTTTGTGTGAATAGGTGCTTTTGTCTAGTAGAATGCTTGGTGCCCAGATGCTTGATGAATGTTTATGGAATGGATTGACTGTATCCTGAGAAAGGCAGTATAGTCTGCTGATTAAGAGCTTGGGCTCCAGAGCCAGAGTTCCTGGGTCTGCATTTTGATTCTGCCATTAACTCTGTAGCCTTGAGGAAGTCACTTCACCTGTCCATGCCTTAGTTTCCACATCTGTAAAGTAAATCTAAAAGTATCCACTTCATGGGGATGGTTATTAACATTAAAGAGGTTAATATAGAGAGAGTGCCTGGTACGTTGTAGGCATCCATAACGTCATCATCCAAGAGGGCATAGGGGAACTGTACTTGATACCTGAAGGGCAATTTGCACCAATCATTTTATAGTTGGCTGGTTCTGGGAACACTTACCCTTAGTCTTAGGTCTGCTACTACATGTGGGCAAGTCGCTCAGGTTCTGAAAACTAATCTCAGAAGTGAAATGGGCTTCTCCAAAATCTAGTAAGACAGTAAGTAGCAAACTCTCCCATTACAATTCTGTTTCAGTTAGGAATGGAAATTCAGCTACACATGCCCATGCAAGAGTCTTTTGAAATTTTGATTCTACTTGGAATTGAAGCGTCTCTCTTCAGTTAGTCTGACTTGGGGAAAAAATGGTTTCTGGATCTTTGAGTAATAGGTAGGAGGCAGGAGTCTTTATCATGAAGCTTCTCCTGGTTTCTCCTGAAGATCTCTGAGCCATAACCTTAGTAGGACAGGGTCTGTGGAATCCCTCAGCACCTGTCATTTTGGCTTCTCAGGCCAAGATGAAGAGCCACTGTCAGATTGGACTCCTGAGACTTTCTCAGCTGAGGATTTGGGGGAGGAAGTGTCTGAATAAGGCAATCGCTTTTTGTTCTTTTTTCATTAATGTCTGTTGCAATTCTTTTCTGCATTCTGAACTCACCGGAATGTGCTTTTCAACCTGATTTAGTCAGACATGTGTAACCACTCCCTCATCATCTATGGTCTGTGGCTAAATCTGGGTGAGGTGCTATTATAGCAAGAACCCAGATTGGTGGATTTATGCCAGTGCTGTAAGTTGCTCCCCACCCCATCAAATAGTTTCTGCTTGCTCCTGGTGACCTTTTAACAGAACTGTATGTAGTTGGTATTTTTTTTAGTCTTGAGAAGCCTAGCATACAAACACATTGTATGTCTTCTAAGAGTTGAGAGCCTTGTACTATTGAGACCAAGAGCTTCTGATTTGACCTACTGAAGTGAAGGTGCTGGCAGCTTCTTGGGCCCAAGGGAGGGTTGTTCCTAGGCAGCCAATCACAAGGAGCATTCCCAAATTCAGGCTTCTACTGTAGATTCATCCAAATGGGTCATTTGCTCTGTGGTGGAAGCTCCATGTGGGAGGTGAGCTGGCTGGGTTATTGGCATCTTGTTTGTTGAATTGCTTTTTATCCTCTGCTCCTTGGAACAAGAAACAAAAGGTGGTTTTTCTTTGAAATTTTGGCTTAATGCCAGATTTGCCTAGCCAGGCTGGAAAACAGTCACATCTGAAGAAAGGAAACGTCGGGATTCCCTACAAAGGGCCCTCTCCTTTCTTCAGCAGCTGTGTTAAGGGATCCTGAAGGTTTGCCAGTGTATTCCTTTACTCAAACACCTATTTGTGTTTGGCTCCAGAAAGGATGCTAGGCTGACTGGAGCACAGCCCCTCCAGTTTCCACATCACCCTCTTCACTCACTTACCTTACCATTTAGCCCTAAAAGCAACATGATTGTGACCCTTGATTTAAAGACTGACTGTGGTTTCTGATCCTGATTATTACAAAAATTAGATTTTGAGGAGTTTTTGCTCAGCTGTTAATGCCAAACCATTTAGCTGCTATTATTCTGATTACGTTATCCTTCTATTTAAAACCTCTCAATTGTTTTTCATTAATCATAGAATAAACTCCCAAATCCTTAATATTACCTAGGCTGTCTGTCCGTCGTGTTGTGCCCCCCCACCCCCACCTGTCCCATTTTCTGATTCAGTAGGCCTGGTGTGAGGCCTGAGAAGTTGCATTTCTAACATGCTTCGAAGGTGCTGATGCCGTTTGTCCAGGTTTGGCTCTTTGAGAACCTTTACTTTGTCCTATTTTGCTTTCTGCCTTGCTCTCAGCTTTCTCTCAGTTTTTGTAAGGCCCCATGCTTTTTTCTGCTTCCAGACCTTTCTTTGCACACACTCTTCTCTTTGACTAATATACTTCTCCTTCTAATTCCCTCAGTTCATATTTTAGACTGCATCTTCAAGATCATTTCCTCAGCCCTGGCCAGTTTGGCTCAGTAGTTACAATGTCGGCCCTTGGACTGAAGGGTCCTGGGTTTGATCCCGGCCAAGGGCACGTACCTCTATTACAGGCTCTGTCCCTGGCCCTGGTTGGGGCGTGTTTGGGAGGCAACTGATTGATGTGTCTCTCTCACATAGACGTTTCTCTCTCTCTCTCTCTCTCTCTCTCTCTCCCTCTCCCTCCCCCCTCCCCCCTCCTTCCCCCCCCTTTTCCCCCTTCCACTCTCTCTGAAAAGGAATGGAAAAAATATCCTTGGGTGAGGATTAAAAAGAAAAAAGATCGCCCAGCCGGGCGTGGCTCAGCTGTTGAGCGTCGGCCTGGGATCCAGGAGATCGGGGTTCGATTCCCGGTCAGGGCACATGCCCTGGTTGCGGGCTCGATCAATGACTCTCTCATCATTGATGTTTCTCTCTCTCTCCCCCTCTCCTTTCCTTTCTCTGAAATCAATAAAGATATATTAAAGAAAAAAAAAAGATCATTTCCTCAGAAAACTTCTTCCTAATCAAGCTTTAAAACTTAAATAACTTCTATGATGGCTTCACTAAAAAGGCAGTTTTTATTTTTTAAAACCTGCAGTATTTAACAGGAATTGTACCTGTTTCAAAAAATCTTATTTTTGACAGTGTGCTACTGATGACAATTGAGTATTGTTAATAATATGATAACCAACACAATTCTGTGTATTGGCACTGACACTTCATTGTTTCTTCTAGTGTGGCTGTCTGAGCATTAATAGGTTGTAATACACAATATTAAAGAAAAACCTGCAATATTTAAGACATAAAAAAGTGTAAAGAATAATGCAGTGCCTGAGTACTCATCTGTAGAAACTAAACCTTGCTGACAGGTAAAAGCAACTTATATAAGCTTCTGGGGTCACTTCCACATCCTTGTAGACAGAGAAGCACCATCTTGTATACGAGGTTTCTTTGCTCCATGATGCCAAGAACATTTTGCTGATACCTCTACTTACTTGGGTCTCTTCCACTAGGTGGTAAGCTCCTGGAAGGCAGGAACTGTATTATTGACCTCTGTGTCCCAACACCTATCATGTGAATCCCAAGACTGGTGGATCTCTATCTTGGCTGCATGTTAGAATTACCTGAGTAGTGAATGATTTTTAAAATCAATGGCCAGGGTTCACGGAGTTCTGATTTGTTTGATTTGGGGCTTGGGCTTGGGCTTTGGTGTGGTTAAAAACTGTACCTGAGTGATTCTGATTTGCAGCCCTGATAGAGATCTATTAGTCTAAACTGTGTCAGGTTTCTGTGCTGTAATAGACTGTCTTAGCACCCATGCTTCTTGTCAGTGTTTATCTCAATATTAATTTTAGTAACTTATTTAACGCAAACTCAGTGAGGGCTGACTTGCTCTGTCTTGCTCATTGCCATCATAGTACCTGGCATATAGTAGGCTCCAACTCATTCAACGGAAGAACCTGAGCAGTATCCATTACATTGCTCATCCAGAAAGTGTATGTCTGACGGGACAGCTTGACCATATTACCAGATTGTTGTTTTCATTGCTAGAGCAAGGCAGGTATTACACATTGTTATGTGATGGCCCAATCTCCATTTTAGAGAGTGGATTAATTTATTTGTGATTCCTGACAGTGACTTAGAAAGAATTTGGGGTTAAGGTTTGTCATTTATCTTGTAAAATAGCTACCACTTCACCTTATATTAAGGGATGGATGAGAAAATCTCCAGGTGTTTTATTAAGTCTTTAATTTTCTTTATTTTGGGGCAGAATCTTAAGGGACTCTGAAAATTGGTATCTGACTTTTGACTATAGTCATTTTTTGAGAATGAACTTTAAAAGCTTCTATTTTAGTGATTCAAGTGTATGTGGCTTCCCTAGAATAATGAATACTTCCCAAATTTTTCTTACTGAGGCACATTTGTAAATTTACATTTTAGTCTTGAAAGTTTACCTGGGATAAGGTTTCCATTTAGCAGTGGAAAATGGATATAGGATTGAAAGCCCTGATCTGGAAAGGTTAGCTAGATTAGTGCTTCTCATACTTTAGCATGCAGTAATAATCGCATGGGGATAAATTAAAACAGATTACTGACCTCTACCAGAAAGATTCTGACTCAGTAGGTGTGGGGTGGGACCCAAGTATTTGCATTTCTAGCAAGCTCCAGGTGGTGCTGGAGTTGCACATTGCTATACTTAAATAACAGTGAGCTTAGATAGTCCTTTGAAAGGGGAAGAAAAAAAATTATTAGACTAGGAAGCCAGGGGTAACGTGAATAATAACGGTGACGTACAGTATAGTTTGACTCTTGATGATCTGGAGGTAAGACAGTAGTGGAAAGAAAAGAGACTTGGGAGAGAATGGCTACCTGCAGCTGTGGCCTCAGTGCAGTTTATCCCTGGGCTAGGACAGCCCTTGCATTGCCAGCACCACCCTGGGAGCACTCCACTCTGGTGCCCATCACTATATCCCTTCCTAAGTTGGTCACCAAATCCTAGTTTACCTCAGAAATGGCTTTTGAATCTGGTTTCCCTTGTCTTTCCCCACTGCCCTTTTTTTTTTTTTTTAATCCTCACCGAACGGTATTTTTTCCATTGGTTTTTCAGAGGAAGTAGAAGCGAGCGGGCGGGTGGGCGGGAGGGAGGGAGGACACAAACATCTATGTGAGAGAGACACATCATCTGGTTGCCTCCTGGACAGGCAGGGCCAGGGATTGAGCCTGCAACCAAGGTACATGCCCTTAGCTGGAATCGAACCTGGGATCCTTCAGTATGTGGGCCAACGCTCTAACCATTGAGAAAACCAACCAGGGCTCCAAAAGGTACTGCCTTTAAAAAAAAAGACTGATTCAACTTGGAAATACACATCTTTATTCTTTTTTTTTTTTTTTTTTTTTTGCTATATCTTTATTGAATTTTGGGGAGAGGAGGGGAGGGGAGAGAGGGAGAGAGAGAGAAACGGCAGTGATAAGAGTCATTGATCAGCTGTCTCCTGCATGCCCCCCACTAGGGATTGAGCCCACAACCCAGGCATGTGCGCTGACCGGGAATCGAACCAAGATCTCCTGGATTGGAGGTCGATGCTCGACCACTGAGTCAAGCCAACCGGGCGCCACTGCTTTATTTTAGGCCTCTGTTGTCCCTCATCTGGTGTCTTGCCACAGCCTCCTGACAGTCCAGTGTCTCTTCCTTTTAAGTCAGTCCTCAACGTGATCACCTTAAAAAATCAAACCTAGCAAGTAACATTACTGCTTTAAAACCTCTGACTACACATTGCCTATAGGTTTAAGCCCAAGTGTGACATACAAGTTCCTTTGTAATCTGGAGGATGACAATTATTTTTTTAAGTAGGTATGTTTCCTGTTCTTGGAGTAAAACCTGGTGTACTGTTTGCTGTGGGTGTTATATTGAAGGCAGGTAGGCAGTAGTAAGGGTTGAACTTCAGTGACTTCTGAGGTAAACCGAACTCTTAAAGTAGCAACCATGTACTTCTGAATATGACATGGTTGCTACCCTCAAGGATCCTCCTCTGTTTCATTAGTAAAGTAGATAGAAGAATGTGTGCCTGTCAGAGTTTGGAGAAATCAGTGATCCATTTATGTCTAAATAGTTGAGGGAAGACATCATGGCAGAAGTTTAGAATGATATGGATGGATACCATTTAGGTATGGAAGTACTTGTGTGGTTGGAAAGGAAAAGTACAGCCTGAAGAGAGGCCAGGTGGGGGTGAGGTGCAGTATGATGACATTTGGGGGGCTGGTCAGAATCAGGCTTCTTGGGGTGTGGAATTACAGCAGGAAAGCTAGATCATTAACCTGGTGGGCTAATAATTAAGGCATTTGGATCTGATCTTACAGGCCTGCTGATATGTAATTAGGGCAATAACATGATAAAACTAATGTTTTACCAAAATGATCCATTGATGTGTAGTTTGGTTTGAAAGGGGAAGAGTCTAGAAAGGAGATAAACTTAAAATACTTCTGGCAAGAAGTGTGGAGTTCTCTCTCATTTGTGTTGATACCTAGTCCCAGTTGTGAGATGTGCAGGAAAGAATCTATAAAACTGAGAATAAGTAGATTCTTTTGGGTGGAAAATTTAATGAGCTTGATTGACTGGGGGGGAAAGAAAGAGAAACCTCATTGACAGAAATAGAAAGGTTAATAGGAAAGCTCATTTTTGAGGATAAGTTAAGTTCCCTGTAGTGAGATGTCTAAAAACAAATGCTTTGTTACTAGTTGGAGATAGGAGACTGAAACTTGAATAAGAGCTGAGTCTGAATGAAGTTAGAGTTGCCTGTGTAGTGATTAATAGTTAAACCATGGAATGAAGTAGGCCTTCCAGGCCACGGAGTATGAAGAGAGGAGCCAGATAGAGAGGCCTGGGCAATGCATGTGGTCATTGTGTAGAAGCACCACCATATAGCCGGAGAGATTGGAGGAGGACCAGGATTGTGTCATATTTCTGGAAGCCAAGGGAGTGAGGAAGATGGTCAACATAAGATTTATATTTCAAGTAGTATAAAGTTGGATTTGTCATGAAGAGGTTATTGGGATCCTTTTTAGGTAGGAAGAGGACCTAGTTTCTGAGGACTGGTGGAAAGGAAACGAGCAAGGGAAAGGTGTCAAGTAAACAGCACTCTTGAAAGTCATTGAAGGGGAGGAGGCAGCTGAGTCGTCCCAAATGCCTCAAGACCTGCATGTGTATAAGGCAGATAGCAGGGTGAAGATTGGCAGAATATTAGGAGGGTATAAATGCACACTTTTTTGGGATTCATGAGAGAAAGGAATCAAGGGCACTCACTAAGTTAGCTTATAAGAAACACTATATCCTTGACTGAAAAAATCCTAGAGGCTGCTGTTGAAGATCTAGATCATACTTGTTTTCTCTAGTTAGGTAGTCTGGAGGTTATTGATGGCAGGAGTGAGGTAGAAAACAGGATTGGGATTTTTAATGTCTGTTAAATTATTTATTATTCTTTCATCATTTAGGTTTCCAAGCCCTTCTTTAGATTTCACTTAACAACAAAGTAGCTATTATCACTCATATTTTACTACTGTGATGCTCTCAGGCCCTAAGAGTTTGGGTTACAAGGACCCGACAAGAGGAAATGGAGGGAACTATTTTGTTCCTGTAGAATCTGAATTATTTTTATTTTTTAATCCTCACCCAAGGATATTTTTCCCATTGCTTTTCAGAGAGTGGAAGGGGGAGAGAGAGAGAAAAACATTTATGCGAGAGAGACACATCGATTGGTTGCCTCCTGCACGCACCCTGCATGTGGGGGTTGGGAGGGAGATCAAGCCTGCAACTGAGGTACGTGCCCTTGGCCTGGGAATCAAACCTGGGACCCTTCAATCTACAGGCTGATGCTTTTAACTACTGATCCAAATGGGCTAGGGCTAGAGTCTAAATCTTAGAGGGCACAGGAGTAAGGCCAGGAAAGGAGCTACAGCCTATACCAGTCCTCCCAGAAGGGTAGGAACTGAAATGTACTGAGTAATCACTCCTGTTTTACATCATAAGAAACTAAGGGTCGGAACCAAGACTTGAATCCAGCTCTCTCTGATATTTCAGATGAATTATTCCTTGTAGCATCCCACCCAGTAGAGGAAAGACATGGACAATAGGATCCTCTCATTTAGCTAAAAGCCTTAATCCCTTTGCCATTTAACATTTACTAGACTTGTCCTAAAAGAAATATAGCCTGGCCGGCAAGGCTCAGTGCTTGAGTGTTGACCCAGGAACCAGGTGGTCCCAGTTTAATTCCCGGTCAGAGCACATGCCCAGGTTTCTGGCTCAGTCCCCAGGAGGAGGCATGCAGGGAGGCAGTCGATCAGTGACTCTCATCATTGATGTTTCTGTCTCTTTCTCCCTCTCCCTTCCTCTCTCTGAAATCAGTAAAAACATATATTTTTTAAAAAGGAGTATAAATGGATTTCCATCTCATTTTTGTTTTCCCAGACCTTGTGATGGAGGCACAGATGAGTTGTAAAAAGGGCAGCTAGGGGATGGAAGGGGTAGGAAAGGGAAGATGGGCAAATCCATAGGGCAAGCCTGCTGGAGGAACTAACTGGACAAGCCTGCTGGAGGAACTAACCAACTAGGGAATCACCTTAAACAGTGGCAAATATACTAGAGTTTGGTTCTTTGGTTTCCCTTGTGTTGGATGGGATCAAGCCCTATTCTGTGCCTTTCTTCTTAGAACACAGTGTCCTGATTAATGCTAACTTTAATTAGTTATATTCTTGTTACTGAAAAAATGTGGTGCATTATCTAGCAGCACAGATATCACCTGGGAGCTTGCAAGAAATGCAGGTTCTTGGGGCCTCACCCTAGCTTTATAGAATCCAATATTGTCAACAAAATCCCCAGGCGATTCACTTGCCTAATGATTTAGAAGCAAGGAGTTAGACCCTGAGAGCTGAGAGTAAAGTTTTCAAATCTGGGGACTTTGGAATACAATAAATTTTGGTGTGTCTAGTAAAATTTAAATGAGCTCTGAGTGTGGGAGGTGAGAGTGGAAGACCACCACTAATTGTTCTGCGGGTGCTTTGGTGGTCCTTGTACTCCATGCCTATAGTCCAGACTCCATTGTTGGGCCATTCACAGATCCCAGCATACCTCTACAGCCACATCTCTGGCCACTCCAGGTGTACCTTAAGCTCCTTACAAGTCCTGGTCCTTCCTGCCATTTTCCTTTTGCTTAAGATGCTGTGTCCCTTCCCGTCCAGTCGTCGTGTGCCCCCCCCCCCCCCGCCCCTTCTCTTTTTTAACGCTCAGTAAACTTCTACTTTGGCTTCAAAACCTATCCTTCCCTGAGACTTCTTTCCCATTTTCTTCAAGCACTTTCTTCATGTTCACATAGATTATGTATGTTGATACCCCTGCTTGAGAATATAGGTCTATATCTGACCACTTGTATCAGGCAGATACTCAGTGATAAACCTTTGTTGAATAGCCCCTAGGTTCTTGCTACCTAACTGAGCTTGAGAGCCAGCTTTTTGTCATCTGGGTTTAGAAATCTTCTAAAAGCTTAGAAAATTAGAATGTTTGAAGGATTTAAATTTTATACTGTTTGAGTTCCCTTTTGTCACTTTTCATAGTGATTTTTGCCAGCTTATTTTCAAAGGTAACAAATGCCACTAGCAATTTTGGTACCCAAAAAAGCTATACTGGTCTGTTTTCTTTATATCTGACCATGTATCTGTGCTTGTTCTCCTTGAATTGTAGCCCAGGTGCTCTTACAAAGTCTGAAAAAGGAAATCCCTACCCCCTCTGTTATATCTGCCCAGAATGTTCAGAGCAGCGTGTACCCTGTGCAAATAGCCATCCATCCCTTCTCTAGAAAGCTAGTTCTCTGGCAGGACTAGCCAATCTGATTCTCCATCTTAGTCACGCTGCTCTGGCCCTGATACTGCCTGGTGCCTGCTGGAACCTGTGCTGCTTGTAGCAGATTTCTGTATGCTTGTTCCTGGGCCCATTTCCTGTTTCTATTCTGGTCGCTAGTGGCTCAGCTCAGCTTCCTGCTTGTGTGTCTCACACAGATTCCTCTTGCTGGAACCTTTTGTTTTCTTCAGAACAACTTTAGTCTGAATACTAACTGAGCCTTACCTCTAATGTGGTAGTTCCTGGGGTCAGTTACCTAATGAGGACTGGTGGGAAGTTACACCCCACCCCCTACCAAACATACCACTTGGATTTGGCATTGTTTTTTAGTTTGTCCCCAGCCCTGCTATAGGAAGCTGGTGGTTGCCAGAAATTGGTATAAGAAGATAAACTGGGATCTTGTGCAGGCCAAACTTGTATTTACTCATTAGCTGTGCAGGGCTGTCAGGACAGGCATGCCCTGATTCTTTTGCACTTAGAACTAACAAACATACATTTCCTGCACTGAGGAAGGCACTTGGTACCCTTTCTAGCCCAGGCCTCCCTGAAGCCCAGAAAATACTTATTTTGGGTTGGGCAGGTAATGCCATCCTCAGCAGAGTAAAAGTTTGCAGAGAATATAGAGATGAAAAGGAAAGCATGTGCTGACTCAACCTTCATCTTATATGAGCAGTTCAACCCTTCCAGAGCTTAGAGTAGAGGGGGAAGGTGCAGGGAGGTTGTAAAAAGGAAGAAGTGAAGGTGGTTGTCCTGGACAAATGTATTTTAAAGTTAGCCTCCCCCATCTTGCTTATTTTCCTCAAAAGATGCTGGCTTAGCAGAAAATATGTTTGTGAATAATTCTGCTCTCTCTCCACAACTACTATTTTGGGATCATCTGATAATACTGTCACATACAGTGGTTTCTACCCTGAATCCTAGGCCTAGGTATGGTTTGTAGGCATTTCATATTGGGAATTGGTCCTACAAAGTTGTTAGAAAGATTGAAGGAACAACCCCTAGGCTTGTCCTTCAGGAACAGAACCTAGACCTAGATTTGACCCACCAAAGGAACTCCTGCTTGTGAGCCACTATCAGATTGATGGCTCTAAATCTGCTCTCCGGGGATCAGTAAACTGGAATCAAGAAGCAGCAGCAGTTGCTGTCACCAGAACCAACCCCCAGGTAACTGGAAGATGAAACCAAAATGCCTCTGCAGAAACAAGTAAAGGAGACAGAAACACGGTCTCTGCCATACTTTAATCTTGAGTCTACTTCTGATTAGTAGAACTAGAATTGTATATAAAACTCATCTGCAAGGGATTCTGGGAAATGTAGTTTTCAGCTTCTTAAACCTCTACAGTTAAGGAAAGAGTAAAATGGAGGCAGCATGAGTTAGTCCACAGAATATTTACCACACTTATATAAACACCATCACTCCTCCTTACCCCCCACTTTACACATGAGGAACCTAAGGCCCAGAAGGGGTGAAGGACCTGCCCAAGGCCAATTCAGTAAATGAGAACATTGGGTTCCCTGACTTCCAGTCCAGTGCTTTTACTATTAGGACCAACTCCCATAAAGGATCAGCAAAAAGCTCCTTTAAGAGAAGGAAGAATGCCGTATTCAGAAAACAGACTTTATCTTCCATACTCTCTTCTCTCTGGAGAAAGGCAAGAAGGAGATATGGTGGAAAGATGTGGGATTGAGATTTCTTGGCAAAAGTAGTGATACTATAGTTTCTGGATTTAGGTCTACTCTCCAGGAAGATGTAGGAAGCACTTACTCTGGAAGGAAGAAATCTCAAAAACTAGAATATCCTGAAATTCCTGAGTCAGCATATGGATTAACTCAGTTGCCTTGGTGACAGTGGCTTTCTTCCACCCATCCCCCTGTCCTTCCTATTGGTGCTGGCTGCAAAACTGCCATTGTTCTTCTCCAAAAAGACCAACCAAAATCCGAAAGCCAGTCTACCAGATGTGTGATTACTAAACTGTTCCTTGCCCTGGGGTGGGTGAGGGGATCTTGAGCTTTTTGAACAAAATATAAACCAAGGATCCCCCTCCTCACAGAAATGCTATCCTTATAGAATATACTATAGGAATACTATATTATATTATAGTATATTATGGAAATACTATTCTAGGGCCCCTCTAAACCAGAGTAAGAATTTGTTCCTCTAAACTTGGTCTAGATGGAAGTACCCTTAGACGTGGAACTATGCTAACATACCTGATAAATCAAGCATAGAATTAGCTCTGTTGTCTTTTCTCCTGTTTCTAAAATATTTGGTGTTCTGCCTGAAAGCTGTGGTGAATCTGGTATGTGATCTAGTGTTATCCCTTTAGGAGCCAGTGCTTGGTCTCTTGCTTTATTTGCTTCTGTGGCCTATTCCATCTTCCCCACCTGGTGTCAGCATGGAATTGGCTTGTATTGTGACATAATCTCTGATTGCCCTGAGGCAGAACTCACCTCCTAGCTGCTAGTTCGCTTCCTTCCCATTTGACCTTTCCCAAGGAAGCTAAGAAGCCATGCCTTGTTGAAGGTGGGAACTAGGGGTTGAAAGCAGACCTGTCCCTAAGGCCAGCTTTGATGAGGGAGGAACATTGAATATTGTCTACTGAGATGAGTAAAGGTAATTTCCTGGCATTTGGGGGAAGGTAAGAGAGAAACCAAGTTTCAAATAAAAGGGATCAGTGTTCAGATGGTGAACTGTTATCAAGAATATTCATATCCCCCTGCCGCCCCCCCCCCCCATTTTCTACTTTTAGAACTTAACTGTGTATCTCCCTATGTTCAGAATTGTTCTTTTTTGTTTTAATGGCCTTTGAGGTTGATAGCTGTCTTTTCTAGTTTAAGATATATCCTTTCCCCACTCTCGGGTCTGTTTGTTCCACTCCATCCTCCCCAAATATTTGGATTTTACCTAGACCAGTAAGCATATGGTAGAGAAGACCACTGGCAAATATAAAATTAGGGCTTTATTTATTATTTTTTAAATTTTTATTTATTGACTTTAGAGAGAAAAACATCAATTTGTTGTTCCACTTATTTGTGCATTCATTGGTTTGTTCTTGTATGTGCCCTGACTGGGGATTGAACCCCTAACCTTGGCATATCAGGATGGTGTTCTAACCAACTGAGCTACTGGGCCAGGGCTAAATTTAGGGCTTTAAATACCAAATCAATTTTGAGGGGCAGCCAGATGAGGTGGAAACCTAAGGCAATATCCTCTCTTATACTTCTCATACCTAGAATTCTGCTTTTTTTTTTTTTTTTAATCCTTACATGAGGATATTTTTTCCATTGCTTTTCAGAGAGATAGAAGGGGAGGGGGGAGAGACATTGATTAGTTGCCTCCCATACATGCCCTGACCGGGGCTGGGTATCAAGCCTGCAACCAAGGTATGTGCCCTTGGCTAGAATCAAACTCTGGACCCTTCAGTCCACAGGCCTATGCTCTAACCACTGAGCCAAACTGGCTAGGGCTCTGCTTTCTTTTCTGTTTCTTTCCCCTTTTTCCTGCCCTCCTTGCTCAAGTTCCAGGATTCAAGCTGATGATGAACATGATGGAACAAGGTCTGTGTGGTTGGCCTTCCTAAAAGGGAATGCTTGACTTGGAGAAAGTAGGAAGTGCCTAACTTCTTTGCCTTCTCTAGCTTTACCATGTTCATTTCCTGCTGGGATTAGAACAGCCCTATTCCATAAATATGCACTGCTCTTGACTGCTCTAACTCAGGCCTAGCTCTGACCCAGTTTCATTTTTTTCATATCTGGAATGAAGTCTGCTAGCTAGTGACCCTTAGAACACTGTACATTTTTGGCCAAGGGATTGTTTCTGACTAGGTGAGACATCTCTTCTGGTCCAAGTGAGAAGCCTTTGCAAGGGAGAGAGTGTGTGTCAGAAGGCTAGTCAGGTTGGTAACATGGTATAATGCAGGCCTGGTGGGGACTGACAAACTGGAAAGCAAGGTTCCAACTGATTAGTGCTCTGTGGGAGTTCTAGGACCTTTTTTTTTTTTTTTTTTGAGCTGGGAACCTGGATTTCTTTTTTTTTTAATTTTTATTTATTGATTTTCAGAGAAGAGAGAGAAAAAGAAACTGATTTGTTGTTACACTTATTTATGTGTTCATTGGTTGATTTTTGTGTGTGTCCTAATTGGGGATCAAACCCACAACCTTAGCATATTGGGATGACACTAACCAACTGAGCTATCCAGCCAGGGCTGGGTTTTTTAATGTAAAATCTTTGAAACATTAAAAGGGTCTGTGTGGGAGTGTTGGTCAAGGGATTAAAGTGTTTTCTGGTCCTGTGGATCTATCCCTGCTGCTTCTTGTGGACTGCCCGTGTAGCTTTGGCTCCTTTGGAGCTGGTGCTTAGAATTTCTCTGGGGGTAGGGGCCAGCTATGGGGAGCACCATCTATCCATTCCCAACTCTCATTGTGTTTGGTGTTTGTTTTATTGGTTTGGGGAGGGGGAAGTGCAGGGGAGATGTTGAGTAGAAGCACTCACTGTGTGATTAAACCTGTAGCCGAGCAGATCTGTGGGAGCAGAATATCGACCCCTGGAAAATCAATGGCCGCTGCAGTGGTCAAGCTGCTGTTTGCAGGGGCTCCCACCACAGGAATGCAGGCAGCACAACAGTCTTTCTTCTTCCCCTTTTATACCTCAGCAACACCCTCAGCCTCCACCCAAAGAGTCAGACTCACCTCAAGAGATTTTGCTGATGTGGATTAAGAACAGTAGGTTCTTATAGTTTTGTACTTAGATTGAAATTGCTCCAACAATACAGCCCCACCTCCTAATAGCCTCCTTTCCATACGGTTCTTCCTTGTACTGCAGTTCTATCAGGAGCTCTTACCCAAGTGGCCAAGACCCATTCGGGGTTGCACTTTTCAGTTTTAGACAGCTGTTGGGTTCCCTTGATGCCATCACCCAAGAGTATCTCCCAAATTTGGAGGTCTAGAGTTCAGCTAGAGGGTTAGGGTGAGGGAATGATGATTAAAGGAAAGAGAGAGGACTAATTGAGATTGGGTCTAAAGAGGATGCTTTTGATTAGATTATAGGTTCAGCAACTTTTATCAAGCTTTTTGTCTTTTGTGTGCCTGACATTTTTCTGGTCAGTAATAACAGGAGAATATAGCCTGGTCCTGCTCTGGTGCCACAGGCTACTGGAGAAAAGAGCAATATCAGCACAGTGCCATGTTAGTCCTGTAACACAGAGTCTAGAGGAACTTTGGAAAGACTTTGCCTGTGGCATGAGGGGCATGGGAAGTTGTACTATGACTATGGAGGCTTTGCCCCCACAGAACTGTTCTCATCTTTGAAGTTTCCAAGGCAAAAAATGATTTTTTTATTTTATTTTTTAATTTATCTTTATTGTTGAAAGTGTTAGTCTATAGTTGCTGCATCTAATGTGCAAGTTCAAGTAGTTGGTTTTCTCACCAATTTCTCCTCTTTTGATGGGAAATGGGTCACCTTACTGTCTTAAGAGAAGAATTCTGTTTCCCATTGTTGGAGCACGGCAATGGGCAGGGGATTAAAGCCTGCTTGGCTTTTGCCCCCATAGAGGAGCTTTCCCATCTTGTAGTTTGTGGAATGGGACCCCTAAAAAAGGCCCTTTTGGCCTCCAGTTTGGAAGGGTAGCTGCAGAGCTGGATGAGGAGGAAAGTGTGAGGTTTTGAAATTGCCTGACATGAGGCCACCTAGAGGCCAGGGATGTTTGACTTTTCTCTTTGGGTCACACCCTGTGCTTGAAAGTAGGATTAGGGCATATTCAGTATGAAAACCAGTAGAGACCAGATATGTACCTTCAAGGGACTTAATTTCCTGCTTGTCTTCCTAGATTCTAAGTCATTCTCTCTTCCCCTTGGTACATTAAGTGCCCTTCTAAGGACCCAGAAGTGAAAAAGAATATTATACCCTTTGGGGTAGAAAAAGTAGGTTTAAATTAAGAGAGTGAAAGTGAAATGGCTGATTTTACGTAAACCATGAAAGATTTAGAAAGCAAGAGTGGCTAAGAAAGAGAGGAACGCGTAGCATTGGATTATCTAGTTTCAATCTTTTCTTCTGTAGATCTAAGTGAGGCCTAGTGAGATTAGTTTGTTTCGAGATACATAGGGAATCACTCAGCATGTCGGAGACGAGTTGTTGCCTGACCTTGTTTGGAACATGGAGCCTTGTTAGTGGAGAGCTTCCACCTTGTGATAGAAAGAGTGCAGGCTTTGGAATCAGTGGAATATGGGTTTGAACCCATTCTTATGTTTAGTAGCTCTTTGTCCTTGGGCAAGTCATTTAACTTCTGAGCTTCCTGCTTCTTTGTTAAAATGGGATTGAACCTATATCGGAGGATAATTGTGGCCCGGCCAGGTGTCACTCAGCGGTTTTTCATGAACCTATGATCCAGGAGATTGCAGTCCGATTCCTGGTCAGGGCACATGCCCAGGTTGCAGGCTCGATCCCCAGTTCGAGATGTGCAGGAAGCAGCCAGTCAATGACTCTCATCATTGGTGTTTCAACTCTCTCTCCCTCTCCCTTCCTCTCTAAAATCAATAAAGATATATTTTTTTAAAAAGATGATGATCGTGAGAACAAAATGTGAGTCAATCACCTACCTTAGGGTTGAACACGATAGTCACATATTTGTCAGTTCTACTTCCCTTTGAGAGGGAGACACAAAGGGACTTGCTTTATTCCTCTTTTCAATATCCTTTGAATTTAGAGAGTTGGTCTCCCAGAGGTTTATTTATGCATTCTGATGTGTATATAAAGGGGATGTTTCTCGTAGAAGTGGATCCCTAAAAAACATCCTGAAGACAGGAAGAGTCTATCCCTTTATCTATTGTGCATCCTTACCAGGCAGCTGGAAGGTATCAGGAAAAATGATCCATCGTCCTCAGGTCAAGAGCCTATTGTAGATAAAGAAGAGGGAGTTTGATGAGGGGTTTTGGAAACTCAGGGTAAGGGGTTAGGAAATAGAGTTCACTGAGGCAGGATATGGTGCTTGATCCCAAGCTAAAAGGATGGTATCAGCCTCTGCATCTTTTCTTCCCCCTTTCTTACCCATCTGCTTAGCCCCCAATGTGGAAGTACCACCATTAGCAAGAGGCAGCCTTTTCTGTGTGTTGATTTGTTCTTGGCATTTCAGCCAGCACCAGCTAGTCTGCTTTCTAGGCAGGGATGGCAGTTAATCTGTTCAACTGAGACCACTCATTGGAAGAACATTGAAGTTTGTCAAAGGTATTGCCTCCTTTCCTACCGTCTGCCTTTCTTCAAGGATTAGGTTTCCCAGCCCTTTCTGT
Organism: Miniopterus natalensis; assembly: GCF_054644295.1. Lineage (NCBI taxonomy): Eukaryota > Metazoa > Chordata > Mammalia > Chiroptera > Miniopteridae > Miniopterus > Miniopterus natalensis. The sequence goes on from NC_142089.1 coordinate 14,679,439, forward strand.
GTTCTTCAGGATTTCCTCCCATTTTCCTGCATGGGAGCAGCCTTCTGCCATGGCCATGAATCTGTTAGGCTAGGAAAATACTTGAAAAATTGCTAGTGCAGATTTGGTTACTTAAAGCTGTGCATTTGGACTTTTTTCATTCAGGCATCATCATTTAAGGGACTGTGGTTGAATTGCAAGGTTCCCATCACAAAACCCACACAAACTTACTACAAGCATGTGTGGGATTTACCTGGCTCTCTTAGTGGGTGATTTTCCTGCCAGTAGTTAGCACAACTTGGCAAAAGCTCTTCACAACTGAAAGAATATAAGAACCCCATCTAGGGGTTAACGAAAGCTCCATTTCTCAAAGATTCAGCCAAATTTATGAGAAAAACCCGAATCTGAGCGTTGTCGTGAGCCTGTTCTTTAGATTTGCCTGTTGATGTTACTTAATCTGCACAGCAAAGAACCTGTGTCACATGCATGAGGCTCTGTTGGGAGATTGTTTAAACACCCCTTGTCTAACCCTGATCTGGTACCTTCCTGCTTGAAAATGTACTTCATCAGGCAGCCAATTCATGTTAGAACTTGCAGCCCTTCCTGTGAGAGCGCTGGCAAACCCCCCTCTCCTCCTTACACATACACCCAGTGAGGTATGGACTGTAATTTTGGGCATGGTTTTGTTGTGGTGTGAAGAGAAGGTGTTAGCTGCTGAGTTCTATTTGTCAGCAGAGCCTGACAAACCCATACTGGCACTCGCTGGGACTGGGCAACCAATCACAGCTGGAACAGTTATCGTCATGGAGTCCCTATGGGCTTTCTCTATCAGGTCACATCCCAAAATAACATTGGGCAGTATTTCAAGTGAAGAAACGAAGGCTTTCAGGGCTGTAGCCAGCCTGGAGTGTGAGATTCTGTGTGAAATAGTTGGACCTGCTCCAGTGCTTTTGATCTGCATGGTAGATGAGCAATAAAATTCATGAAACACGTTGGAAACACGTGAGGAAATTCTCCCTGGCCCTGCTGCTTCCTTGGAACTGGCAGGGCACTGAGTGGGCTGATCCTCACCTCCCATCTCTTAGGAGGTTTATTCTTGGAAGAGAACAAACCCAGGAAAACAGATCTTTCTGTTTCAGAGGCAGTGCTGTAATTCACTGGTCCTCCTAGAAGGTTACCTGTTAGGTGGGCCCTTTTGGGAGGACTAAGAAAACCTGAGTCCTAAAATTCTACAGGCAACCCCCACTAGGGAGAATTGGGGCTGGGATTGATTGAACATTGTCTGTGATAAATATGTTGTGGAAAGCCAAACTTTTTAAGCACATTGAGGTCTGACTCAACATCCAGACATCCGGCTTTTTGTGGAACAAAAGACCTGAAAAACTGGCTTTTCGTAGGGTAGAAAGCAGAGGTGCGCCCTGTGCAGTAAAAGGACATGGAGTTCAGAGCAGTATCTGTTCATGTAGATAGAGGGGGGAGACTTCTTTTGGAGTCTCCCCTTAAAACTCCCCCTCATTTCCCAATAAAAACGTTTACTTGTGATTAGCCACCAGGACTGAAGAGTATGTCTTATATCTTATACTGCTTGTGCGTTGTCATATCTCTCATTCCAGGGTATTGCTACTGGTATTGCATATTTCATATGACCCTGACCATATTGTGCCAGTGGCTTTTCATGCATATGCTCCAGGGTGGTCACAAACTCAGTTTATCCAGTCCTCTCATTGTATAAGTGAGGAAACCGAAGCCTGGTTTGTTGCCAGTTTGCCAAAGGTCACAACTGATAAGTACCAAGAGCTGGGCTTTGGTCTCCTAGCTCAAGGGTGTGATGCTTTTTCTTCAATCTATCTAGTATCAGCATAATGGAGAGCTCTGGGGTTCGGCAGACCTGGAATCAAAATCTGGTTTCTGCCATTTACTTGCTAAATGACTTGGGCATGTAACCCAATCTCTCTGAGCATCAGCTTGCTCATCTTCATCATGTTAATGGTAGAAGTACCTATTTCCAAGAATTGTAGAAAATTAAATAACTCTATATGGTGCCTGGCACATTGTAGATGCTCAAATGGTAGTTATTGTTAATATTAATGTCAATGATCTGTCCCTTCCCGTGCTAACATTTTGGGTCTTAATTTTTTTGTTTGTTTTTAATCAGCTACCTTCATGCTGACCAGTTGCCATCTGATGAAAATGAGAGTTTGAGAGATTGACCTTAAATCAACCAAATGAGAGAGATAAGAATATTAATGCTGCTGCCTTTCCCACTATTATTCATGCCTAGGCATCCCAGTCCACCTGGGGCTGCTGTTGACAGTGTATTATTTAGCACTTTTTCTCCAAGGATCTTAGAGCACTTTACTGAAACTGTCAGCTCTTCTCCAAGTGCCTCTGTGAAGGAAGCCACCACCTGGTCACCACAGATGTCTCCAGGGTCTGAGAGCCCAGCCTCCAGAGCTGCCAGTATTTTCTTTAGGCTCCTGGGATTCCCTAAGCTGGACTAGGACATTTATTTGTGGATCTGTGGAGAGCCTGGTTTTGTATAGAAGGCTGAAGGAGCATCTGTAGGCCCTGCCCTGAGTGTAGTAGTGGTTAGGTGGGTTGTGGTTGGGTTTTTTCTTTTCCCTCAGTTCCACAAAAGGTCTTCAAGAATATACACCAAATTGAACACACCGGTTCTTCTGTTGAAGGCAGCAGAAGGAGCGCAAAGGAGGACTTTGACTTTACCTATTCTCTGAACTGTTTTTACCATGAGAATGGTGATGTTTTACTTAAAAGACAGAAATGTTCAAGACAATTTTTCAAAGCCATTTGAACAGAGCCAAGTTCTTGTCTTATGGATGAACCTTTGATTCCTATTCTGTTCCAAAACATACTGATTTCTTTTTCATGTTAGCAAGTAGCTTTTATTAGCAGAAGCTGGTGGTTTGATAAGGAATGGAGACTGTAGGAAGGAATGCTAAAGGAACCTACTGATCCCTAAAACAGAGCATTGGCCTGTGGTTTCTGTTACAGACCAGAGATTAACAAGTGGCTTTTGAGGCCATTTCTGGCATACATGGTTGGCTCCTCTCATCATCTTGCTGCCTCTTTGAGTTTATTCTCTTTGGCTCAGATAGCTTAGCCCTCAACATTGCCGTGGAATCCTCCTCTCTTGGGATGAACTCAGGGCTCTTTATAGTTCCAGGTACTTTAGTCCTTTGAAGGGAAGAGGCTCTTTGGTGTTACCTAGAGAAGGGCTTCTTGAATTCCCTTCCACACTGGGACGAATTCTAACTGCATTTTTAAAGATTGCTGTGGTGTACTAGTTCTGCTTCTTATAGGAAAGCTAGCATTTCTGACTTCTCAGCTAGCTAACATTGAGAGCTGGACATAGACACAAATGCATACCTACCTACCTGCCTTGCCTTCGGGGCAAGCTTTTTTCCCATAGAACTCAGCAGAAATGCTTCCAACCTAGTAAAGTAACCAGCTAGTTTGTAGAATGTCCATCCAACCTGTATACTTGGAGGAGAACCTAAAGATGCCCTCTGACCTCCAATGTTATTGTGAAAGTCACCTTGAACTGGTATTTCCAAGGTGAGCTTGTTAGGCCTCTTCAGATGTGTCTCTTTAGGAGAACTCTTTTCTTAACCCAGACCTGAGCCCTTATCCAAAGCTTTCATCCTTTCTTCAAGGTACAGGTATTTTCTAGTCTGGAGTTAATGTGTGGTGTTGAGCCAGTGGTATTGCTAGAGGATGAACATGGAGCCAGTGGGGGTAGGGTTGGGGTACATTTCCTGGGGTGAATATTTTTGGTATTGAGCTCCTGATTGCTAATCTTGGAGTTTATTTACCCAAAGTGAACTCTTTACTGATTATTTCAAGACAGACAAACCCCCAAGTAAATGCCAAGTCCTCATTGAACAACTTAAAACTAGGGGAAAAATGGATTTGCTCAGTTTGGTAAACATTTGTTCATCCTTGTTATGAGCCAGGTGGTAGGAATATAGGCCCAGACCGTCTTGTTTCTGTGCAGTATGTCCCTTATATTTTAAAATACGGTAACTTGGAGAAAGTCTTTAGTAAATGTAGGTTGTAATAATCTGATAGAGAGGGGAATCTGTAATTATTGCCCAAACTTGTTAACATACTCTTGTGGCTCCTGGTCCTCTCCTGGCAGTGTTTTATAAAGCTTCCTCAGTGGAAAAGAACTAAAGGCTCACTGGAATGCCTCTCTCTTACAACTGTGGAAGTTGAAGCTGGGAAAGAAGATAAAAGTAATAGATCTGCTTCTGGTAGATAGGCCAGAGATCAGCAAACTACAGATTGTGGGCCAGTTACTTGTTTTTATAAATAATCAAATGGATGTGGCTATGTTTCAATAAAACTTTATTATCTGTGACTGCTCTTTTGCACTACAATGGCAGAGTTGAGCAGTTGCAGTTGAAGAGACTGTATGGCTCACAGAGTCTAAAATATTTTCTATCTGGCCCTTAATAGAGAGTTTGCCATATGTAAGCTATAGTATCCTGACAACATAATGTTTGCAGTGTGCTTGCCCTTGATTGTTTAGGAAAATGTTAATCATGTAGTAGGATTGTTGAAAGAAGAGTCTTTCTGCCTAATATTGCTGATTGAGGTATTGTATGTTTCAGGATCTGTCTGGTTCAATAGACGATCTCCCCATGGGGACAGAAGGAGCTCTGAGCCCTGGAGTGAGCACATCAGGGATTTCCAGCAGCCAAGGAGAGCAGAGTAATCCAGCTCAGTCTCCTTTTTCTCCTCATACCTCTCCTCACCTGCCTGGCATCCGAGGCCCTTCCCCGTCCCCTGTTGGCTCTCCCGCCAGTGTTGCTCAGTCTCGCTCAGGACCACTCTCACCTGCTGCAGTGCCAGGTACCCTCAAGTGCTGGGTTTTTGGGAGAGGGAACGGGGACTGGCTACCAACAATATCAGGGAGCCCCAGCCTTTGCTGGCAGAGAAAGCATCTCTGGTCATGTCTGCAAAGTTTCCCTTTAGCATTTGAAGAAGGGAAATGGGAGCCCTTTGTTGGAGCTCTCTGTGTATGTGGTACTGGGAGGTGCTTGGCTTTCCCAGGCGACATTTCCAGCTCTGAACCGACCTCCTAGCTAGAATTCCACACTTAGCCATGATTGGCTTACTTTCTCTGTCTGGAGCAGGCAACCAGATGCCACCTCGGCCACCCAGTGGCCAGTCGGACAGCATCATGCATCCTTCCATGAATCAATCAAGCATTGCCCAAGATCGAGGTAAGAGCCTGGGCTTTGAGGGAGGGGGTGGAGGGCTAAGGCTAACACTTGAGTACCCCCTGTCAGTAGCTTTTGGAGACCTATATGGCCATGAAGCTTAATACAATCAGAACAATAGCTGTGAAGTTAAGAGTGGGCTTAGTCATGTTGTGACTCCAGAACCGTGTTCCCCCCAGTCATTCTTTGTTTCTCTGTGTTTGTGTTTTGATGGATTAACCTCTACATACATTGTGCCTAATTTGGTCAGCAAGTGCTAAAACTCAGCATCGAATCTTTACTCTTTTAACCTTGCACCATTTTATTTTTCTGTAATCGCTATGTGTCTTTTTAAACCCCCATTTAGTAGAAAGAGTTGGCATGATCTGGTTAATGGTTATGTCACTTTGGAGGGTCCCTAAGATGGCACATAATTATATAGCCAGGAAGGTAAAGACTTCGTTCAGTTAGTTGCTAAATAAAATGTAGATGGTGAAGTCCTAGGATAAGGGGGAGCATTTGTTCCCATTGTACCGAGGTAATAACTAACATACATGGGCACTACCCACAAATAGGTTACATGCAGAGGAACCCCCAGATGCCCCAGTACAGTTCCCCCCAGCCCGGCTCGGCCTTATCTCCACGTCAGCCTTCTGGAGGACAGATGCACACAGGCATGGGCTCCTACCAGCAGAACTCCATGGGGAGCTATGGTCCCCAGGGGAGTCAGTATGGCCCACAGGGTGAGTATACTACCCAGTTAGGAGTATATAGAGATGAGACAAGAAAACAGTTCCTTGTCTGATATGCTGCTGTCTGGGGTGTAAAGAGTTGGATTGCTCTTTGCCTTTAATTCACCAAAGCCAGGCCCTAAATTATCATGGGAAAGTTCTTGAATATCCCCGAGCCTCTGTTTCATCTATAAAATGGGGATAAGATATTTTTTAGCGCAAGACTGAGTACAGACACTCAATAAATGGTTATTATTGGTTCTCATACTTGTTTTTAGTAAATTAGCCCTAATAGAATGGATCTTTCTTCAAAATTAGCCCTAGACAAACTAAAGTTAAATGTCGTTCATGTAGCCTGGGAGAGAAGGCAGGAATGTAAAAAGGAAATAATTCCAGAAATACTTGAACCTGGATAGCAGCAAAGCCAACCTTGCCTGCCAGCCAGTCTTTCTCTGTGCTGTCTTTAAGATGAAGGGACAACTGAGGCCTATCTTTATATGCATTTGCCCTCCCTTTTACTTTTTTTTAAAATGGGGTAAAGGCTACCATGAAGTTGGTCTCTTTCCAGACCAAATCTTGAATAATTCCCATTGTTTACCATCTTTGGAGTTTTAGAGATTGAGCAATATTAGTGAGTCGCTAACCAAGTCTCTGTCATCTTTCCTTCTTTGTCTCCCAGGAGGCTACCCCAGGCAGCCAAACTACAATGCCTTGCCCAATGCTAACTACCCCAGTGCAGGCATGGCCGGAAGCATGAACCCTATGGGTGCTGGAGGTCAGATGCATGGGCAGCCTGGCATCCCACCTTATGGCACACTCCCTCCAGGGAGAATGAGTCATGCCTCCATGGGCAACCGGCCTTATGGCCCTAACATGGCCAATATGCCGCCTCAGGTTGGGTCAGGGATGTGTCCCCCACCAGGGGGCATGAACCGGAAAACTCAAGAAACTGCTGTCGCCATGCATGTTGCTGCCAACTCTATCCAAAACAGGTAAGACCTGGGAAGTGAAGAGAGGGTGTCAGTGCAAGGAAATAAATTGTAGAGCCATTCAGGTTATTGAGATACTTCTGTACCTAAATCATGTCAATTTGGTAAATACGCATTTTATAGAGACCTCTTTAAAAACTAGGTTTTCTGACAGTGAAAAACACAACAAAAGTTCTGATTCTTTTTACTCCTCAGCCAAGGGTATTTTTTTCCACTGATTTTTAGAGACTGGAAAGGAGGAGGAGAGGAAGAAAGAGGGAGAGAAACATCAATGTAAGAGAGAGACATCTATTTGTTGCCTCCTGTGCGAGCCCCAACATTGGGGGAGGGCGTGTTGAACTGGAGGCCCTTCAGTGCATGGGCCCATGCTCTATCCACAGAGCCACACCGGCCAGAGCAAAAATTCTTAAACATCCTAGTTTGGTATCAAGTTTCACATGACCAGATAGCATATGTAATGAACTTTATAAAGCATGGGTTATTTTGATTAATAAAAATAAGTCTTGCCCTAGCCAATTTGGCTCAGTGGTTAGAGCATCGGCCTGTGGAATGAAGGGTCTCAGGTTCAATTCCAGACAAGGGCAGCATGTACCTTGGTTGCAGGCTCAATCCCCATCTCCAGCCATTTGGGGCATGTGCAGGAGGCAAACAATTGGTGTGTCTCTCACACTGATGTTTCTCTCTCCCTCCCTTCCACTCTCTCTGAAAAGCAATGGAAAAAATATCCTTGGGTGAGGATTAAAAAAAAATAAGTCTTCAGAGTTTCTTCATTTCTTCTGTCAATGTAGTTTCTTAGTTTCCAGAAGGATTTGTAATAATACACATGACTTGTATCTGTGGTGTGAGAAATAAAGGATGGTAAGAGTTGTGATTTGCTATTTCTCCTACTGTTCTTTGTGGTCCTGTGCATTTGACCTGGTGCTAAAGTGTGGAAGGTTCATGTGATTTGGTTTAATGACTTGAAGATTCATCTCTTCTTCCTTGGCCACGGTCCTCAGTGAATATGATTCCTCTGTTTTTGAAGGCTCTGTTCCTGTACTCCATTATTGGTGCCTATAGTTCTTAAAACGACTAGTCTTATTGGGATGTTATGAACCATGGTAGAATAGGGTGATTGTAACTGTAAAAAGGTGGGTTTGGTTAGTACTTCAGAATGATGAAAGCACAAAGTTTGTAGTAGGCTCATTAAGAAAGAATGCAAAGCCTTCCCTCCTCCCCCCAGGTGCTTTACTGTTAAGGGTTCCAGTTTGGTTGGGGTTTGATGTGACAAATTGAGCAATTTTGGCATAGAGAGGGCTCTTAAGTGGAAACACGCTTGACTTTGAAGGTGCCTTAGAGGCTGGCAGTACTTAAAGAGACAGGGTAGGACTTCATTCTTCAAGGAGTGTTTCCTTTAAAATTGAGCTATAGTTTCCTGTTTGGGGCTTGAACCCTCTTAGAGCCTTTTGTGGGAGGCGGAGGATAAAAATATCTAGGTGAGGGGTGGAGAGGGTCAGTGGGGAGAAAAAGGGGACATCTATAATACTTTCAACAATAAAGATAATTTTTAAAAATATAAATACATTAATATATGCGCCAGGTAGTATGTGGTTGTGGTTTGGGGGACCCATACACTTTTTCCTTGTGACTAGATGATCTTGCCTCACACAGCCCTATTTAGCTCAAGTCCAAATCTGAAAGCTTAGTGTCTCTAACTCTTGTGTGTCTGTCTGCCTTTTTCCATCTTCTTTTTCAGGCCACCAGGCTACCCCAATATGAATCAAGGGGGCATAATGGGAACTGGACCTCCCTATGGACAAGGGATTAATAGTATGGCTGGCATGATCAACCCTCAGGGACCCCCATATCCAATGGGTGGAACCATGGCCAACAATTCAGCAGGTAAGTCCTAGTCATTGCTCACCCCAGGGATTTTTTCCAGAGTGATCCTCATGTCACAAACCTATTAAAGTTAAGAATTTTTTTCTCTTTTATAGGGATGGCAGCCAGCCCAGAGATGATGGGCCTTGGGGATGTCAAGTTAACTCCAGCCACCAAAATGAACAACAAGGCTGATGGGACACCCAAAACAGAATCCAAATCCAAAGTAATGATTTATATCTTTACTCTTCCCTACTTTCTGTCCATCCTTTCTAGTGATAGAAAGGAAAAAGAAGAGAGTGATTAGACTCTAGCCTTTTACGGCATCAACTAGATTGCCTCAGAAAAGGTTGTTTCCTCTTATCATGAAGGATCCCAGGATAATAGCTCATTTAATTAGTTTTGAATTAGTCTGTGGGGTTCTAATGTAAAAAAACATAATGTCCATTTGTTACAGAGGAAATGCCAGACCTGCAATGTAAAATTCTCTGAAACCGTTTCCCCTCTCCTTGTGCATTGATAGATGGTATGTGCCATAGGCAACTAATTGCTCTTCTCTTCCTGGACTATACTAAGAGCAGCAGGAGTGGTTGGTGCCCTATATCTATAAAGGGAAAGGGGGAGATGAGGCAGGTGGAGTTTGGATCTTTGGCCTCCCTGTAGGTTAGTACTGAGTGTGCTGTCTTTTGGGCCATGTGGCAACCTGGGGATCTGGTAAGCGTTTGAGTCATTTGAAACATTTCTGCCCTTTGTCATACCTCATTTTCCCTATTTTACAAAGTAGGAGAAATTAAAAAATCATAGCTGCCACTTTCTGTGGATCTTTACCTCTGAGTCCCAGACCCTATTAGCCATCCTCCTGTCTTGGACAGAATACTGTCCAAAGCCTTTCAAGCATTTGGGAGACCCTTCCTTTCTTTGAGAGTAGGTAGAGTTTTTGTTTTTTCATTTAGTCCATCCCATTGTCTCAAGATCATGTTTTGAGTTTCTTGAGTTCTCTGAAACAGTCTATAAAAGTGTGTCTAAGCCCCTGCCAGAGGCTAAGTTGGTTGGAGCCTCATACCGCACACCAAAAAGGTTGTGGGTTTGATCCCCAGTGAAGACGCATACAGGAGGCAGCCAGAGAGTTTCTCTCTTTCTCTCTCTGCCCTTCCAACTCTCTCTCTGCCCCTCCTTCCCTTCCCCCTTCCTCTCTCCCTTTCCCTTTCCCTTCTCTTCCTCTCTTTCTAAAAATCAATAAAAACAGATAACGACTTAAAAAAAAAAGTGTGTCCAGTCACCTGGGTAAGTAGTGTGGTAGTGGTAGTGACATTGATGTCAGCCCTGCTACCTGAAAACTGTGAAATCTTAGGCATGGCCTCCTTGTGCCTACTTCCTTAGCTTTTAAGAGGAGGATAACTTATAATGCCTAATATGTAAAGGCATCCAGCACAGCACCTAATGTGTAATATGCAGTTTAGTCAGAATTTTCCTTCTTTTACAGGAAGGTCTAGCTCCCTTTTAGCCTTTCACCCTTACGAAGGTAGGGCAGGTGTTAGTAACCACCCCAGAATAAGAAGCTTTATCACTGCCCTAATTAAGGGACTTCTAAGACCCTTAGCATAGGCTTTGACTCTAACCAGTTCCTAAGAATCTTTACCTGCCCCTTTCAGAAATCCAGTTCTTCTACTACAACCAATGAGAAGATCACCAAGTTGTATGAGCTGGGTGGTGAGCCTGAGAGGAAGATGTGGGTGGACCGTTACCTGGCCTTCACAGAGGAGAAGGCAATGGGCATGACAAATCTGCCTGCTGTGGGTAGGAAACCTCTGGACCTCTATCGCCTCTATGTGTCTGTGAAGGAGATTGGTGGATTGACTCAGGTGAGTGCCTGGCACTTGTCTTCCCCTGTGGTTTGAACAAACCTCTCAAGGTACTCGGTGGCTTTACCTGGCTTTATCCTCTCCTACTCTCTTGAGTCACATACTGACAGACCTGGAGCACAGATTTCTAGAAGATACGGCTTCCAAAAGGCTGGAACCTTGCTGGAGAGGATAAAGTACTAGCATTACATTTACCATATGTATAGGGTCCCTCCGGGTTGCAAAGACAGAAAGCCTGTGGGGCAATTATGATTCCATGGGAGAGTCGGAGAGATAGGCCTGGTTTTGAATCCTGTCTTAGCCACCTATGTGTGACCTTAACAAAGGTTCATAACCACTCTGAGCTCTAACATTTCTTATTTGTAAAGTAAGGGATAGTGTACCCTGCTAGACTGTCAAAAGCCAAAAATAAAAAAGCTTTCAGCAAGATTTCTGCCACATAAATTGGTCTGCAAGATGGTATGGGGCAGCCAGAGTAGTTCCTGACCCTTTCCAGGAAACTCCCCAGTAGAGATGGGATTTCAGGAGCTATTTAATAGAAATTATTTGTGAATGGAGAAGTAGGTGGGGAAATTCTGTCTGTATGGAAGACTGAGGTGAATGAATTCTGCTGCAAGCCTCTGACCTGAACACCACCCTGAGCTGTGCCTCTGCCCTGATACCTCCCAGCTTCGTTTTACACTCAGCCCAAGAGGCAAACTGCTGAGGCCATGCTGACAGCACACTGTGGTTTGCAAACTTTCCTCCTATGTGTGTTCTGTAGTCATCAGACCAGGAGCCTGATGTTGGTTCTGAGTTTGTGGCTGAGCTCAGGGGAGGCGTGGCTGGGAGGAATGTATTCCAAACCTTCTAAATCAGAAGAGGAAAACAGCTGTCACCAGCAGAAAAGAAAGTGATTGGAATGAAGCCAACCAGCAGTCAGTTATGAATTCCTTCTCCCTTCAGGCTTTATTTCCCTCCCCCACAAAGGAAAACAAAACAAGACACGTGTGCACCGCCACATAAGTGGCGTGGGAAGCAAAGCCACAGAGGCTTCTGAAGTGACCCTGGGCTTATCCCTGCCGTTCTCCTTAGTGCTAGTTCTCACACACAGGGCTCTCCTGCCTGTAAGGAAAGGGTATTGGGTTAGATTTGGCATACTTTTAATTGAGTGGGCTTCTGAAAAGATGCGGTACAGAGAGAGTCCTAAAGCCTAGGCCTGTTTTAGTTTGCAAAAGGATGCCAACCTTTTAGATGCTATGATGTAATTGAACTCTAAAGACAGTGCAGAGGAGAAAGGACACTGTTATAAGTTAGTTTGTGGAGGCTCCAGGAAGGTAAAAGATGAGTCCTGAGCTTTTCTGAAGGATTTGTAGGGTTTAGGTAGTGGGAGGCGCCATTCCAGTTGACTGGCCCAGGTGGCCTAGAGATGGGAAGAGTCTGGAATGTACCCTGCCAACACCACCTCCAGCCTTCAAGGCTCAGCTCACATGTTACCTTCTCCAGGAGTTTTCCTGGTCACCTTTCCTCCATCTAGGTTCTTTTCTTTGTGTCCTTGTCATTCTTCTCTTTGGTATCATTGGTACCACATCAACAGGTATCACGCCGTAATGAATTTCCTTTGTGAATTGGGGCTGGAAAGCCAGTGTTCCCAACCCTTGAGAGAGAGGCTTACCACATGGTGGGCAAATAAGCATAGAATACATGAAGAAGGAGACCTGCCTGGCTAAGAGCAGAAAGAGTAACTAAAGGGACTGGGAATGGTGTGTCCAGAAGCTGAGGAAAGGAGGCAAGACTGTAGGCTGGCTTCTGGAAAGGCACAAAAGAAGTCACAGGGCCTTGAGCACCTGGGCAGTCAGGACAGTGACTGGTGAGGGAAAGGAGCTTATAGTTATATCTCACTGAGATGCAGGGGAGTAGTGGCACAATAATGTCAAATTTGCAAGGGTTTGTGAAAACCCCCAGTTTGACAAAGTAAGTCAAGCAGAGTGGGTACCGCTATTACCACACATCTCCATTTTATAAAATGTTAATTTTTAAAAAATAAATTTTTATTGATTTCAGAGAGAGGAAGGGAGAGCGAGAGAGTCATTGATTGGCTACCTACCTGCATGCCCCTTCCCGGGGATCAAGCCCACAACCCGGGCATGTGCCCTGCCCAAAAAATCGAACCACGGTCTCCTGGATTATAGGTTGATGCTCAATCGCTGAGCCACCGCCGGCTGGCAAAATGTTAATTTTTATTGATGCATTTAAAACAGGATTTGGATCTGGTGGTGACTTGCACATAATTTTTCAGCAATGCACATGTGTACAAACCATACCTTCTAAATTCTGTTCTAACAGTGATGTGAAATTTGCCCTATTATAATTGCCATGTCTGATAGTTGCAGTGATCTGTGGATAGAGCCTGCTGAGGGTAGAGGAAAGCCAGCCATGAATTTAATGTTTATTGTGGACTGTCCACCAAGTGGAGTTAACGTGTTTGGTTAGCTGAGAATTGTGATTCCACAAGAGATGGGTACCTGGTAGCCTGATGGGTTTTGGGACTTGTGGGCAAGAAGATGTACCCTGGCTCTTCTGGTTGGTTGTGCAGGTCAACAAGAACAAAAAATGGCGGGAACTTGCGACCAACCTCAATGTCGGCACCTCAAGCAGTGCTGCCAGCTCCTTGAAAAAGCAGTATATCCAGTGTCTCTATGCCTTTGAGTGCAAGATTGAACGGGGAGAAGACCCTCCCCCAGACATCTTCGCAGCTGCTGATTCCAAGAAGTCCCAGCCCAAGATCCAGCCTCCTTCTCCAGGTAGGGATTGGGTGAGCTCCACCAAGGCTCACCCTTTAGTGGTAGTATTCAAGTGTCTAATCCCCTTTTTCACCAGTGCCTGCCTTGTTCACCAGGGATGTATGCTCTGCCCTGCCCTATCACAGGACATAATAGATTGGCAGACTAAAAAGAGCAGGCAGTGGTGACTCCCTTGGGAAGTAGTCTGCAGCAGCCCTTAAGTTTTCATTTTCATTGTGTACCTGGCACCTTGCCAAATGTTTATAAACTAGTGAGTGGGAGGGATTGTCAGAGGAGTGGGGAAATCTGACAAATAGCAGTGAAGCAAGACCATCTGGGAGCTTTGGCCCATTGATGTCAGTGCCTTAGAATGCAGCTCAGACTACAGCCCTGAATTCCCCAGGGAGCTCAGATGGTAATGAATGGGAAGGAAGTGGTGGGGAGAGGATATGAATGGAACTCTAATGGGAGTGCCTCTGCCCACTCTCCTTTCTGAAAGGAGGCTGAGGCCTGGGCAAGCATGGGAAGGCCAGGACTCCTAGAAGGTTGGTGTAAACACATGTGCTCTGGTGTTGACCTCCGAGGGTGTAATGAGTGACTGAGATGACTCATCAGCTGGGGAGGCCCAAGCAGTGGGATATCTGCTTCTGGGATGGGTAACTAATGGAAACATTAATTACCGGTAGTTCTGTGCTCATCAGCTTAGAGGAACATTTGAACCTGAGTGGTGACAGCGCTAGATGCTTGAGAAGAGGAGCTCCTAGACTCCTCAAACCAGCAATGTGCACTGCTGGTTTGGGGCCTCCTGCCCATGATTCCAGGGGCATTGACTGGAAGGTTGTGCACCAGCATTACATGTTAGTTAGAGTCCTTGGGGGAAGTAAAGTAGTCAAGGAAGCTGGCAGAGACTCAAGGAATCAACAGCATGATGACATCGCCATACCACTCCTATTCTCCAAATGTGAAACAGTAAGGATCATGATAAGAGCCCTCAGATTCCCTGACCTGGCCTTGAGATTCCCTGCAGAGAAAGGTGATTTAGGCTTTAAAGAACCCTAGCTTTAGCCTTATAACAATCTTTTCTGAAGAGATCCCAGGATCTGTGAGAGTTAAATTCTTTCCTGCTCACCCTGCATCTCTGTCCACAGCTGGATCAGGGTCTATGCAGGGGCCACAGACACCTCAGTCAACCAGCAGTTCCATGGCAGAAGGGGGAGACCTGAAGCCACCAACTCCAGCATCCACACCACATAGTCAGATACCCCCCTTGCCAGGCATGAGGTAAGGCCACAAGCAGGGCAGGTGGTTTGGGGGACTCTGGGCAGAAGAACATGAGCTCCTATGCCGCCTGGTGTGGTCCCTGCTCTGCTGCCCGCCAGTGACTCCCATGTGTCCTTTATTATCAGAGGAATTGCTTTATTTGGGGATTAATGGACTTTTCTTGCTCTGGAACAGAAGCAATTCAGTCGGGATCCAGGATGCATTTCCTGATGGAAGTGACCCCACATTCCAGAAACGGAATTCCATGACTCCAAACCCTGGGTACCAGCCCAGTATGAATACCTCTGACATGATGGGGCGTATGTCCTACGAGCCAAATAAGGATCCTTATGGCAGCATGAGGAAAGGTGACCAGTTGCTGTTGACCTTGTACTTTTGAGGACAGAGCCAGGGAAGTGGGGTGATAGCTTGAGAATGACTCAGGGTTCTTGTCGAGCCATCCTCTGAGATAAGGCATTTTCAGATCTAAGTACCACTCTTCATCCCTGCCTCCTTGTCTTCCTCTCCCTAGTCTCACGTTGTTACCCCTTAACACGTACATGTTCTTTGCTGATTGGGGTCTCTTTAGATCTATGTTTTAAATCTGTCAGGAAAACAAAAGGAATAAACTTGAGTTCTGGAGAGGGCATGGGTCTTTGAGGCAAGCAAGGTGTAGATGGCTAGGCTTGCTCACCTACCAGTTTGCTCACTGCCTGCCTTTCTACACCCAGCTCCAGGGAGTGATCCCTTCATGTCCTCAGGGCAGGGCCCCAACAGCGGGATGGGGGACCCCTACAGCCGAGCTGCCGGCCCTGGGCTGGCAAATGTGGCAATGGGACCACGACAGCACTATCCTTATGGAGGTCCTTATGACAGAGTGAGGTAAGCATGCCCCCACTCCTATCTGACCCCAGAACTCCACAGCTATAATGGACTCAATATGCTTCTTCAATTTTGTTTAGGACTGAGCCTGCAATAGGACCCGAGGGAAACATGGGGAGCACTGGAGCCCCACAGCCGAATCTCATGCCTTCCAACCCAGACTCGGGGATGTATTCTCCTAGTCGCTACCCCCCTCAGCAGCAGCAACAGCAGCAACGGTGAGTGAAACCTGGTCTCAGTGCCACTATGCCTCTAGCTTTGCCATTTCCCACTCTGATCCTGTTTTTCTCCCTCCTGCAGACATGATTCCTATGGCAATCAGTTCTCCACTCAAGGCAACCCTTCCGGCAGCCCCTTCCCCAGCCAGCAGACCACAATGTATCAGCAACAGCAGCAGGTGAGGAGAGTGTCAGGGTGGACTGACTGACACACAGAGAGCCAGTTGGAAAACTAAGGTGGAAAGTCTAAGAAGCTCACTTTAGATACTTTGGTGGTCTTCTCCCACCCAGATAGCCAGCTCTGCCTGAAGAGCCAAGCCCCCACTCTTCTCTGTTTGGAGTCCCGTCCAGTTTCTAGTTCTCCAAAGGGGCGAGAAACAGGACTGATTTTGATGTTTGAACTTTTCTTTGCTTTTCTACTTAGAGCAAGGGAGACCCAGAGGGAAATAGAGAATGATTCTTGCTTTCAGAGATAATTTGTAAAGATCGTTCTCTTGGAAGTCTGTGTCTTCTAGAGGGGCAGAAGCAAGTCCAGTGAGTGTCTGGTGTAGCCATCTTGGGAGCTGTGGTTCTTTTGTGCAAAGTATTAACTTCCCCTCTGATTGTCCCTGTCTTAGAATTACAAGCGGCCGATGGATAGCACATATGGCCCTACTGCCAAGCGGCACGAAGGGGAAATGTACAGTGTGCCATACAGCACGGGGCAGGGGCAGCCCCAGCAGCAGCAGTTGCCCCCAGCCCAGCCCCAGCCTGCCAGCCAACAACAAGCTGCCCAGCCTTCCCCACAGCAAGATGTGTACAACCAGTATGGCAACGCGTATCCTGCCACTGCCGCCGCTGCTACTGAGCGCCGACCAGCAAGTGGCCCCCAGAACCAGTTTCCATTCCAGTTTGGCCGAGACCGTGTCTCAGCACCCCCTGGCTCCAGTGCCCAGCAGAACATGCCACCACAAATGATGGGTGGCCCCATACAGGCATCCGCTGAGGTTGCTCAGCAAGGCACCATGTGGCAAGGGCGTAATGACATGACCTACAATTACGCCAACAGGCAGAGCACAGGCTCTGCCCCCCAGGGCCCCGCCTATCATGGTGTGAACCGAACAGATGAAATGCTGCATACGGATCAGAGGGCCAACCATGAAGGCTCATGGCCTTCCCATGGCACACGCCAGCCCCCATATGGTCCCTCTGCCCCCGTACCCCCCATGACAAGGCCCCCTCCTTCCAACTACCAGCCCCCACCAAGCATGCAGAATCACATTCCTCAGGTATCCAGCCCTGCTCCCCTGCCCCGGCCAATGGAGAACCGCACCTCTCCTAGCAAGTCTCCATTCCTGCACTCTGGGATGAAGATGCAAAAGGCAGGGCCCCCCGTACCTGCCTCTCACATAGCACCTGCCCCTGTGCAGCCCCCCATGATTCGGCGGGACATCACCTTCCCACCTGGCTCTGTTGAAGCCACACAGCCTATTTTGAAGCAGAGGAGGCGACTCACCATGAAAGACATCGGTAAGGAGACCTCCCTGATTGGATTGTGTAATCTGCCCTTTTCCATCTTGTCCATTGCTCTCTCTCCATCCTGATATTCTAGATGAGGTTAAATCTGGTCATGTTGACTAAAACAGAACCAAAGAACTTTGGGTAAGGAAGAAATCAGCTGATTTCAGGCTTTTACTTAAAGGAATTGCTATGCAGTGATGTCCTAAGAGGACCTAGAAGCCATGAGGGGCAGAAGGTATTATCTCCCAGATAGGAACTGCCTCCGTTTGTTATCTTCATACTAGCCTGACTGCTGGGCCAGCCCTGGGCTTGGTGGATGGATGACATGGAGGTTTTATTTCAGGAACTCCGGAGGCATGGCGGGTAATGATGTCCCTCAAGTCTGGGCTGCTGGCAGAGAGCACATGGGCATTAGACACCATTAACATCCTGCTGTATGATGACAATAGCATCATGACCTTCAACCTCAGTCAGGTGAGTACAGGTGCCTAGGGAAGGTTGGAAGTTTGGGAGGGCCTGGGATCTTCTTGAAGTCGATGGTGCTAAGTGATACAGGGAATTAAGCTATCCCCAGTCAACATGGCCTCCTCCCTCTCGCTCCCCCTCTAATATCTTCCATGCCAATACTTTGCCACTGGCCATGGACTCAGAATACTGAGAACAATAATAATCTGTGTAAGATACCAGGATTGACTTCAAAGGGAATTTGAGAGAACTCTTTGGTATTGGTAAGAAATGCAGATTCTGTTGATGTCAGCAAGGACACCATGTTTTCTAGACTGCTAAGAACGTATGATCTTCATCAATGAGCAGAATACTTCCTTTATTCTCTTTTTTATTTCATCTACCCTGAATAGAAGAGATTTTTGTTGATCCCATTTTCCTAAGGTGTAGAATGGGAATAGGGGTGAGGGCCAATGGAGGTTAATGATCTTGCAGAGGTGATTCTCCAGACCTTCTCCACAGGATGTGCACCTTGCGTTTTCCCAGTAACTGGGCAGAATTTCTGTTGCAGCGTCCTACTCTTTTGATCACCCTTAGTACCTACCAACCAACCTGTCTATCAAGGAGCTAAGGGGGCATTGTTACTAATAGTTACCGTTTATTGTGCCCTCACTTCATGCCAGGTTCTTCCTATTTTCTTTCATGTCATACAACGGTCTTCTGAGGCAGACGTGGCCACTTAGAGATGAGTATATAGGCTCAGAATCTTATGTTTGCCTAGGTTCACACAGCTATTAATAGAGTCTGATTCTAAAACCTGACTTTATGTCTATTGCATAATTTTGC
Source organism: Miniopterus natalensis (assembly GCF_054644295.1). Taxonomy (NCBI): domain Eukaryota; kingdom Metazoa; phylum Chordata; class Mammalia; order Chiroptera; family Miniopteridae; genus Miniopterus; species Miniopterus natalensis. The sequence continues at coordinate 14,697,997 of NC_142089.1, forward strand.
CTCCTATGAAAAAGTAAAGGAACAAATATTGATTGGACAACTTCCATATTCCAGACATTTGATATATTTCATTTAGACCTTGGAACAACCCTATAAAGTTTAGGAATTTCCAGAAAGATGGAAAAACTATAGCTTAGAAAGTTAAATCACACAACTAGGTCCTGGAAGAGCCAGAATTCAAACCTAGATCTTCCTATAAAGCCCTTATTTTTTTCATGCTGCTATACTGTTCCACCAGAAATTGATCTGATTGGAGATTATTGTTTTCTTCTAGAGATAAATGGCCTATAGAGGATCCAAGCAGGAGTGTGGGTCTCCCTAGCACCAGCTTGGACCAATGTTTGCCTAACCAAAGCCTCATCCCATTCATTATGTTGCATGTTTCATGGAGTGCCAGCTTCCTAGAATGTTGGGGAGCTTGGAGAGAAGAGAGCAGATGAACATCTGTCTAAACTGCATTCCCTCTCTTGCTCATGTTTCAAGGGGTCATCCCACCATGCCTAGACTGGGGTTCCACTTGGCAGTGGGATATAGTATTTTAAGAGGGACAGTAACAATGACCAACAGGTAGGAAATTGGGCCTGGTGGAGAACAGCAGAAATTGGTTGGGAAAGAGGATGTTGAGAGATGGTAGCACTGGTAGTGAGGTGCAGAGCCGTGGGTCAACATTTTTATCCTGAGGCAGGCTCGCGTGAAGGTAAGTTGGTTGGGCAGAAGGAAGAACTTTGTGCCTGTCATGGGAGAGACTAAAGAGCCTTTGGGAAAGAAGCACTTCTGCCTTTCCCAGTGCTACAGATGGTCTGACCTGGAAGGAAAGCGGGGAGATTAGATAGAAGACCCTTGGAGGTCTCTCAAATCAAAGATTCTTATCTTAGCCCACTTTTGTCCCTTAATTTGTTTCCTGTTCTTCCTTTTTTAGCTCCCAGGGTTGCTAGAGCTCCTTGTGGAATATTTCCGACGTTGCCTGATCGAGATCTTTGGAATTTTAAAGGAGTATGAGGTGGGTGACCCAGGGCAGAGAACACTACTGGACCCTGGGAGATTCAGCAAGGTGTCTAGTCCAGCCCCTGTGGAGGAGGAAGAGGAGGAGGAGGAGGAGGAGGAAGACCTTCTAGATCCTAAACTAGAGGACAAAGAAGAGGAGGAAGTAGTTGAAAATGATGAGGAGATGGCCTTTTCAGGAAAGGACAAGGCAGCCTCAGAGAATAGTGAGGAGAAACTTATTAGTAAGTTTGACAAGCTTCCAGTAAAGATCGTACAGAAGAATGACCCGTTTGTGGTGGACTGCTCAGATAAGCTTGGGCGTGTGCAGGAGTTTGACAGTGGCCTGCTGCACTGGCGGATTGGTGGGGGGGACACCACTGAGCATATTCAGACCCACTTTGAGAGCAAGACAGAGCTGCTGCCTACCCGGCCTCATGTGCCCCGCCTACCAGTCACCCGGAAACATGTCACAGCAGCAGAGGGTACATCAGGGACAACAGAACAGAAGGGTGCCCCACCTGATGGCCCTCCAGAAAAACGGATCACAGCTACTATGGATGATATGTTGTCCACACGGTCTAGTACGTTGACTGAGGAGGGAGCTAAGAGTGCAGAGGCTACCAAGGAGAGCAGCAAGTTTCCATTTGGCATCAGCCCAGCACAGAGCCACCGGAACATCAAGATCCTAGAGGATGAACCCCACAGTAAAGATGAGACCCCACTGTGTACCCTTCTGGACTGGCAGGATTCCCTTGCCAAGCGCTGCGTCTGTGTCTCCAATACCATCCGAAGCCTGTCATTTGTGCCAGGTAACGACTTTGAGATGTCCAAACACCCAGGGCTGCTGCTGATCCTCGGCAAGCTGATCCTTCTACACCATAAGCATCCAGAACGGAAGCAGGCACCACTGACTTATGAGAAGGAGGAGGAGCAGGACCAAGGGGTGAGCTGCAACAAAGTGGAGTGGTGGTGGGACTGCTTGGAGATGCTCCGGGAAAACACCCTGGTCACGCTAGCCAACATCTCGGGGCAGTTGGACCTCTCCCCGTACCCCGAGAGCATTTGCCTGCCTGTCCTGGATGGACTCCTACATTGGGCAGTCTGCCCTTCAGCTGAAGCCCAGGACCCCTTCTCCACCCTGGGCCCCAACGCCGTCCTCTCCCCTCAGAGACTGGTCTTGGAAACCCTCAGCAAACTCAGCATCCAGGACAACAATGTGGACCTGATCCTGGCCACGCCCCCCTTCAGCCGCCTGGAGAAGTTGTATAGCACCATGGTGCGCTTCCTCAGTGACCGAAAGAACCCGGTCTGCCGGGAGATGGCTGTGGTACTGCTGGCCAACCTGGCACAGGGAGACAGTCTGGCAGCCCGTGCCATCGCAGTGCAGAAGGGCAGCATCGGCAACCTCCTGGGCTTCCTGGAGGATAGCCTTGCTGCCACACAGTTCCAACAGAGCCAGGCTAGCCTGCTCCACATGCAGAACCCGCCCTTCGAGCCAACTAGTGTGGACATGATGCGGCGGGCTGCCCGTGCACTGCTGGCCCTGGCCAAGGTGGACGAGAACCACTCAGAGTTCACATTGTATGAGTCACGGCTGTTGGACATCTCAGTATCACCATTGATGAACTCATTGGTTTCACAAGTCATTTGTGATGTACTGTTTTTGATTGGCCAGTCATGACAGCCGTGGGACACCTCCCTCCCTGTGTGTGTGTGCGTGTGTGGAGAACTTAGAAACTGACTGTTGCCCTTTATTTATGCAAAACCACCTCAGAATCCAGTTTACCCTGTGCTGTCCAGCTATTCCCTTGGGAAAAAAGTCCCTCCTATTCCTTTCCTCTCAGCTTCCCTCACCTCTACCTTTCTGTTCCTTGTCCTCACCTTACTCCCCTCAGGACCCTACCCTATTTGAAAAGACAAAGCTCTGCCTACATAGAAGACTTTTTTATTTTAACCAAAGTTACTGTTGTTTACAGTGAGTTTGGGGAAAAAAAAATAAAAATAAAAATGGCTTTCCCGGTTCTTGCATCAACGGGATGCCACATTTCATAACTGTTTTTAATGGTAAAAAAAAAAAAAAGGAAAAAATACAAAAAAAAACCCTCTGAAGGACAAAAAAGGTGACTGCTGAACTGTGTGTGGTTTATTGTTGTACATTCACAATCTTGCAGGAGCCAAGAAGTTCGAAGTTGTGGACAGATCCTGTTCACTGGAGAGGCCTGTGCAGTAGAGTGTAGACCCTTTCATGTACTGTACTGTACACCTGATACTGTAAACATACTGTAATAATAATGTCTCACATGGAAACAAGAGAAAACGCTGGGTCAGCAGCAAGCTGTAGTTTTTAAAAATGTTTTTAGTTAAACGTTGAGGAGAAAAAAAAAAAGGCTTTTCCCCCAAAGTATCATGTGTGAACCTACAACACCCTGACCTCTTTCTCTCCTCCTTGATTGTATGAATAACCCTGAGATCACCTCTTAGAACTGGTTTTAACCTTTAGCTGCAGCCACTGTGCTGCCACGTGTGTATATATATGACGTTGTACATTGCACATACCCTTGGGTCCCCACAGTTTGGTCCCCCTCCCAGCTACCCCTTTATAGTATGACGAGTTAACAAGTTGGTGACCTGCACAAAGCGAGACATAGCTATTTAATCTCTTGCCAGACATCGCCCCTCTTCTTGCGATGCTGTACAGGTCTCTGTAAAAAGTCCTTGCTGTCTCAGCAGCCAATCAACTTATAGTTTATTTTTTTCTGGGTTTTTGTTTTGTTTTGTTTTCTTTCTAATCGAGGTGTGAAAAAGTTCTAGGTTCAGTTGAAGTTCCTGATGAAGAAACACAATTGAGATTTTTTCAGTGATAAAATCTGCATATTTGTATTTCAAACAATGTAGCTAAAACTTGATGTAAATTCCTCCTTTTTTCCTTTTTTGGCTTAATGAATATCATTTATTCAGTATGAAATCTTTATACTATATGTTCCACGTGTTAAGAATAAATGTACATTAAATCTTGGTAAGACGTTTGTGAGGCTTTTTGCTGTTTTCAAACTATTTAAAATCTTGACCTTTTGGAGGTCAAGATTTATGTGGGTCCTGTTCTTGCAACTCTCCCTTGTTGTGCGTGCTCCTCTAAAAGGTGGCATCCTGGAGCCTGTCATTTCTGCACCATATTTCACTTTACCTTCCACAGTGTACGTTTAAATTTAAGAAAGCTGAGATTTTGCCTGCAAGAGGAAGTTCTAGGCATTAAAAGGATGTTAGCCTCTTGAAATAAAGTGAGCTTAAATAGCCAAAGAAATTGATGATACTGTAGAACAGCAATATTTAACCTTTTTCATCTTGTGGCACACATAAACTAATACTAAAATTCTGCAGCACAACAAGAAATACATTTTTTGCTGATCAAAAATAGGTATACTTTTGTTGTTGTTAATCCTCACCCAAGGATATTTTTTCCATTGACTTTTAAAGTGGAAGGAAGGGAGGGGGTGGAGAGAGAAACATCGATTGGTTGCCTCCTGCATTCGGCCCCAGGCCAGGAACAAACCTGCAACCCAGGTACATGCCCTTGACCAGAATCAAACCCCCTACCCTTTGGTGCCCCTGCTGATGCTCTACCACTGAGCAACACTGGCCAGGGCAAAAAATAGGTATACTTTTGATTCACGCCTGATGACTATTGTGTAGGCTGTTGTCATTTTATTTGACAATCTAAGGGAAAAGAGATCATTGCCTCTGACTTAAGGTCAGGTATTGCATGTTACTGTTTTTTGTTTTCTAATCTCACCTGAGGATATTTTTTCCATTGCTTTTCAGGGGGGCAGGGGGAGAGAAACATGGATGTGAGAGAGAGACATCAATTGGTTGCCTCCCAAATGTGCCCCAAGTGGTGCTGGGAATGAGCCTGCAACCAGAGGTATGTGCCCTTGGCCAGAATCAAACCCAGGACCCTGATGTTCTAACCACTGAGCCAAAGCAGCTAGAGTGGTATTGTGTGTTTTAAAAATTCTTGGCACACCAGTGTGCCATGGCACACCTTTTGAAAATCACTGTTCTAGAAAGAATCCTTTGGAAATAGTTGGCAAAGGGGATGATTGCTATTTTTCTTAGAAATCAATAAGACAACCATTTATCTGGAGGCAGCTTCCAACTTAACCATTAATTTCTCCAGACTGGCTCTCTCCCCTGATTCCAGATGAGAACATTCAACTGCTTGACATCTCTGGAAGTTTAGTTTGAACATGCCCAAACTAAAATGCCGTATTCCCCTAGAAACCTGCCTTTCCCATGGTTTTCTCAGTAAATGGCAACTCCATCGCTTGGCTAAAAAAATCCTTTACTCTCATTTCCACATCCAATCTGTTAGCACTCTTCAAAAAACAATCGTCAGTCCAGCCACTACTGCTGTAGTTTAAGGCATTATCATATCTTTCTTTTTTGAGTTCCTGAAATATCCTCCAAACTGGCCTCCCTGCTTCTGTTTGGCCTAGTAAGACCTATTCTCTATAGCAACCAGAATTCTCCCTTTAAAACCAAGTCAGGTCAAAATCCTTTAATGTTGCTCACTCTAAGTAAAAGTCCAGATCATTATAATGACCTACAAGGCTCTCAGTTGTCTAGCTTGCTGTTACCTCTCGTCTCCTCTCTTCCCCATTGCTCACGGCACTATACAGGGCTGTTTCTACCTTGGGGCCTTTGCATTTACTGTTCCCTCTGTCCAGAACACTCTCACCAGATAACTGCATGGTTCAAGTCCTCATCTCTGAAGTCTTTGCTCGAATATATCAGTGTATCTTTCCCTGGCCACCCTATTTAAAATAGCAATCTGCTCCCCTGCCTTATCTCCCTTCTCTGCCTTAATTTCTTTTGTAGGGCTTTTTACCTTCTGGCCTATTGTATATGGTACTTACCTGTTGTCTGACACTAGAACATAAGCTCGCTGAGGACAAGGGGTGTATTTTGTTCACTGCTATATCCCTGCCTTAGAGCACAGTCTGGCACATAGTTAATGAAATGTAGATGTTGACCAGATGCAGATACTTTTATAGGTTAATGTTAAAATATATAGCTTCTCTGTTCATCCACTTCCTTAAGAAACAGTGGAGAAACCAGATGCAGTTACAGAGAAATTCTATTATTGTGGACATTTGGAATTGAAACTTGAATTGAGTACCTACTTGCGTACCAGATATAGTACATCAAATAATCCTACAACAGCCCCATATCTGTGAGATCAGTATTCTGGCTCCCGTTTTATAGCTGAGGAAAGTGGCTTGTATGAGCTCACACACCAACTGAGGTCTCCCTGACTCCAAGGCCCATAGTCCTCCTAATTCACCAGACTGTACCTTCTTCCTGGGTCGAAGGACAACCAGAGCTAGACAGGCAAGAGTTTTGTTTTGTTAAATATATTTTTATTGATTTCAGAGAGAGGAAGGGAGCTGGAAAGAGAGAAACGTCAATGATGAAAGAGTCATTTATCTTCTGCCTCCTGCACGCCCCCTGCTGGGGATCGAGCAGGAAACCCGAGCTTGTGCCCTGAACGGAAATCAAACCTCGATCTCCTGGATCATAGGTCGAACCTTAACTGCCGAGCCATGCCGGCCAAGCCGTGTTTGTTGTATTTGGCACAAGGTAAAATTATCCCAAGAATTTCAATCAAGTGTTTATCAAACTAACTATGGTTGTTAATATTTGAGTCAGAAACAGGAATGAATAATTAATATTTCTCTATTGAGAGAGGGAGAAATAGCGACAATTGGCTAACCATCAAACAAGATACCCTCCTCGGACTCTTCTAGAGAAAACTAAATGGGAAGCTTTTCATATCTATACTTTGGTGAGCAATATTGCTAATGGCTATTTTTGCTCTGGGCCTCTTGAACTCCACTCTCTAGTGTAGAAAGTGCATTTCTGGGCTGTGTGTGGAGCATTGCCTAGGAGTTTGGTTTCCTGGGTTCCTTTCATCTGCTCTCCTGCAATGCAGGGGGAGCCTAGCCTGGTCTCCAGTTTCTGACTGGAGTTAGCACAGGCCAAGAACTGCTAGCCACTGAGCTGTGAGTAATTTGCTTTTGAGAAGTAAATAGAACCTTGCCAGTAGAGAGCCCAGGGGTGTGGCCAGCAGTTCTTTTCCCAGGCTCCTCCCTCCCCACCCCCTAAATGACCTTAACCTTCTTTCATAGCTGGAGAGCAGCCAAGTCTGGCCTAAACAATACTCTCAACCTCATTGGCTCTTTTGCCTTGTAGCCACTGCCACCCCTAAGTGGCTAAGGCCCTTCCCACTAGGCCTCTCAGTGGGGTCAAGGTTTTCTAACTACTGAAAGGCAAACACCAAAGAAAGAGTGAAAGATAACCTAGTGTTCATGGCCTTTAAAGGATCAGTATTTGGGTTCTGCAATTGGGAAGTAGGACAGGACAGGGTCTTTGTCCTGGAGTGGATGGGCATCTTCAAGTGATACAGCAGAAGCCCAAAACATATGCTTTTGGCTACCCCAGATTTCAGGATGGATGTAAATGTCTCTCAACATCCTTGGAAACTGCCAATGAATGCCTTTTATCCATAGTGAAAGGAAGTAGCATAAAGTTCTGGTAAGGCACAGCTGCCTGTCATCACAGTCATTAGCACTGCCTACTAACAGTTGGCAGTGACAGGTATCAGAAGCCTATGTGGACACGTGTGTCCCATAATGCCATGGCCTCGAGGGCAACGTCCCAGATCAGGATAAGCTTCTCCAATATTCAAATAGGATTGGGGTCATGGAAGTTTAGTGTCTGGAAACTGAGTTACTGTGAATAGATACACTGTACCATTTCTCTGCTCAGCCTGGAGCCAAGGCCATCTCCAGATGTGGCAGGAGGAAGGCAAGCCAGCTACAGAGAGAAATGAGCTGTCAGGTTGCTTCAGGGAGGGGAGTGCTCCATGAGAACTTCCTCCACACTTTCAGCAGAAAAAGCACTTCTCTTTTCATTCAAGAGGGTGTAACAGCCCATCCTTACTGAGCACTTTGTGCCAAGCACTATAAAATCCATGAGGAAGATATTATTTCCATGAGGACAAGAACTGTGTCTGCCTTGCTCAGCGCTCATCCTCATCTTCGCTCACAGAGCAGGCACTCACATTTTGTTGAGTGAACCAAATAGGTAAGATAGGAATTTAGTGAAAGAGTAGTTAGGAGTTGGTGTGCCCTATGTAGTATTCTTGGGATAGCGGCTATAGCCCATAAGGACTTGTGTGGGGAAAAAGGAAGAGAGGGAAAGAGGTAAACCTAAGAAAAATTAAAACAGTGTGGAGTGTTAGAAAAAAACAGCCTGGGAGACTAGAGACCTACATTTAAGTCCCACCTCTGCACTAGCTCTGTAACTTCAGGCCAGTCACTTCCCTGAGTCTTTGCTCCTGCATTCATGAACTATAGGCATCACATTAAACGAGCTGATTTATTCACCAGATCTTTATTGAGTACATACAGTGCGCAAAGCACTGTTCTAAGTGCTGGCAATACTTTCAACAAGGCCCCCACTCTCACACGGAGCTTACATTTCTTAACAGGAAAACATGATGAGTAAAACTCATGGACAGGACAAGCAGGTGGTGATAAACGCTATGAAGAAAACAGAACAGGGTGATGGGATAGTACAGGGTAGTGCTTGTGGCTGGATAGTCAGGGAAGGCCTCTCTGAGGAGGTGGCTTTTAGCTGACATCTGAAGGCAGTGGGTTTGCCAAAGGGTGGTCTGGCAGTGAAGTGTTTCGAGCAGGGGAAATGGCATGAGCAGAGCCAGGCAGTATCAAAAAACACAAATGCTGTTACTCTTACATTCTGGAAACAGTAACATTGTTTAGGTCGGGGCTTGTATTATGAAATTGTTTCTTGATGGTGTAGGATATTTGCTTCTTAATGGAAGTGGCTGGGTGATGTAGAGCCTTTCTGGAGCCCTGGGATACATCTCCGTTTCCCTGGCTCCCCCACAGTGCTGGTAGCACAGCTGGCTCCATTTTAGCTGCTGACTCTAAAAGCACACTAGATAGATTTGCCTCTTCCACTACTTACAGCCTTGGAGGCCCAGAACCCCCTGCCACTCCACCTAGTCTTCTTCTGTTCTGACAAGTCAGAGCTTTGAGGGCACAAGATTCAGCTTCCCTGTTTTCCTGTGGGAGCAGGATCCAGAAAATGAAACAGGAAACAGAGCGGAAGGGGGAGGGGGTAGCAGAGAAGGAAAGGAAGGAGAAATTGCAGGAAAGTAGAGCAGAAGATCTGGACAAACTTCTACCTCTAAAGGGTGACAGTTGAGCTTTTAGAAAACAGTCTGACTTGTTACAAGAGATCCCTGTCCGTTTTACAAATAGATTTTTGAGGGAATTTAGTGTGGGCAGAGGGAAACTTAAGAATGCATTTCTTTTCCCAATGTGAATTCACAGAGCAAGGACAGTTCATTTGTCAGTTTTGTCTTTGCAAGCAGAGTGCTGCTTGGAGCCCCACAGATTTCTAGAGTCTCGAGCCACCACCTCAGGCCCCAGTCACTAGTGTGCCCTGCAGCTTTGTGGATTCACTCACAGGCCTCTGGAGCTAAGAACAAGTGTGTGTTACTGAAAAGCCTGGGGGAAGAGTCTTCTAAACTCCATTCCCCCCCCCCTCCTCCAATGCACAACTAAAATGTGATTTATACTTTATCCACCTTATACACAAAAAATACCTGAAGGGCAGTTTAGGTTTCAAGGCCTGAAATGAGTTACAAAGAATCAAAAGATACAGTCCCTGGCCCCCACAGAACTGATCTGGACTAGTTTGTGTGTTTTTTGCCGGAGAGATAGCAACCATCTCCTTTGTTCCCACCCACACGAGTAGCTGTTGCGGAAGATAAACCCCTCCCTCATCCAGTGCTGTGGCCTGAAGCTAACCCAGCCCCTGGCTTCGTTTGGAGGCAGATAACTGAAACCACAGAAGTCTCTGGAATCCTCAGAAACAAGAAATCCACCAACGGAGAAGGATTTATTATCTGTTTCCTCTAAGTAGGGTGCAGAGTTTTTCTAACAGTTTCCGTTACAGGGCTACCAACTGGCCGCTCCTCCCTAACAGACGGTTATGTTGAGTTGCTTTTTTTTTTCTTCTTTTTCGACCCCACTTCCTACGAGAGAAACTGCTCGAGTGAGGAGGGCGAGAGGAGCCCCGGGGGGTGTTCTCTTGAGTTTCCTTCACCATTCTCAGCCGCCTGAGGTGGGGCTGAGGATTGAAGTAGGACAGAAGGGCCCTAGTAGGTGGAGGAGAGGAAAGTCAGGGGGAATCCCCCACTTTCTTCACACCCAAGACGCAGGGTGCCGCTGCTGGCCACAGAAACCCCAAGAAGGCTTTTCTTCCTATTCAGAGAACATCTATTATGTGCCAGGCCCTGTGCTGAGCTGTTGTTGCCTGACAGCAGGGAAAGTGCTGCTCTGGCTTCTGTGAAGAGATCGAGGCCGCGGGGCAGCCCAACTCCAAGAGCCTTGACATTCATCGGGAACTCAGTGGACGCTCGCCGGACGGAGCTGGGGCAAGAACACCGACCCTGAGACAGCAGCCCCGGGGGACTAACTAAAGGCGGGGGAGGGGCTTGAGGAGAGAGCGGTGCAGGAGGGAAGTCTCCAGGTGTGCCACCCAGGCGGGAGGGTGACCGGACACGAGGCGCGGAGTTGAGGGGCTCCGCCGTCCCCGCCCCACTTGCCCGGAGTCATCATGGCCGCCGCGGAGGGGGCGGAGCAGCTCGGAGTTCGGGCAGGAGCGGGGCGGAGCAGCCGTCGGCGGAGCCAGTGCGCAGGCGCCGCTCGCTCGGGTCCCGGATGGAAGAGCTGAGGTTCGGGCCCCGCCTGGGAGGTCGCAACGGGCTGACGCTGGGGACTCGGCGCCAGCGTGGGTGCCCTGAAGTTCTTGGGGGAGGAAAATTGTCTAACGGAGGCGGAAGGAAAGGAGGTGGAGGCCGCTGAGAAGCGGGGAGCCCCTCCCCTCCGCCATAGCGGCCTCGGGTGCCGCCTCTTCCTTTTCGGTCTCCCGCCCTCCCCTGCCTTCCGGCCCTGCGGCCGGGCCTGGCCCTGTCGGCCCCCTCGAAAACACCCCCTGGGCCCTTTGGGGAGAGGAGATGCCCGATCCCAGCTTGGGACTGTGTGTGAAAGAAGCCGGCTAGAACGGGCTTTAGACGCGGCTGGGCTGGCAGAAGGTGGTCCCTGGCTCGCGACGACCAGCAAGGCTTCTCTGGCCTTGAGGACCCTTGGTTAGAGCGATTTTCTCACCTCACAGATGATGTTTGTCTCACCCAGAGGCTCCAGGGCTCCAATTCCGCAGGCTTCCCTGTGTTCTCAGATCGGGCCCTCCCTGCTCTCGGCACGCCCAACAAGATTACAGCCCAGGCCTCCCAAATCCAGCCGGGTAGAGGCCTGGGTTGTAATCCTGTCTCAGAAAGAGCGCATCCCCCTTTCGCCCGGATGAGGCCTGGTGGGAAGACCATGAGGTTTCAGAATTTTAAAAATGACATTCTCTTTAAATATAGCCTTGGTGAGCCTCAGTTTCCATATCTATAAACTGGCGATGGTAATTAATCCGGGCCTCGCAGGGTCTAATGAGATCTCTGATATAGAAACTATGGAGATTTTTATTACTCAGCACTCTGGGGCATGTTTATCTCACGGGAAAATAGAGTAAAACTCGTAGCTCTCTGTCCTGCCAGTTAAGAGAGAATGATTTGGCAATGGGGTTGTTGGGAAGTGAGGCTGGCAGATAGCTGAGAGGGAGAACTCACTGGCTTTATTTTGTTTTTACTTGGTTTAACTGTAAACTACGTGTAGGCTACAAGTCTCCTGTGGTCGCTGGGGCTAGAGCTTGACTCTGGAGAGAGGAAGGAAGAATGGCAGCCTGGTGAAGAGGCAGAGGTGGGTTAAGTGCTTTCCGTTTCTAACTTCTCTTATGCATGTGGGTGGGAACTAAAGAAGCGGAAAAAGTGAAATCACCCCAAGAATAGAGAACCAGCGGCCATGTGAGGTTGGCTATGCCTGTTTCTACGATTCCTCTCGGTTCAGCGAGTCAGATGTTAGAAATGTTGGGTAGATTCACAAACTACCTCCGCTCTCGGGTTTTCAAAAGCTTGCCTTTGAACTGAATTTTGATGAGCAAACCGGTGTGGCGTTGGTGGCCGCTCCCTTCCTCCTCGCTTCCTGGTGATGGAGTAAGCAGCAGGCGCCCCCTTGTGCTGAGGATAAGTACTGTTGCTATTGGCCGATCTTGCTCCCTTTCTGGAGAAATTTTATTTTCTTATGGCTTCTGTGACTTTGTAGTCTTCCTCTTAACAGGAGTATGGTGAGAGGAATACTTGGAGCAGTGATTTTAAAAAATATATGTTTTTCCTGGCAGGCATGGCTCAGTGGTTGAGTATTGACCTATGATTCAGGAAATTGAGGTTCAATTCCTGGTCAGGGCAGATACCGGGGTTGCAGGCTCCATCCCCAGTGGGGGGCATGCAGGAGGCAGCTGATCAGTGACTCTCTCATCATTGATGTTTCTCTCTTTCTCTCCCTCCTCTCTCTGAAATCAATAAAGACATGTTTTAAATATATATATGTGTGTATATATATATGTTTTTATTGATTTTTTTAAGAGAGGCAGGGAGAGGGAAGGAGAGAGAGAAACACCAATGAGAGAGAAGCATCCATCGGCTGCCTCCTGCACATCCCCTTCTGGGGATCAAGCCCACAACCCTGGCATGTGCCCTGACTGGGAATCGAACCAGTGGCCTCTTGGTTCATGGGTTGAGGCTCAACTACTAAGCAACACCAGCTGGGCTGGAGCAGTGATTTTATACCCAGAGCCCATGACCTAGTGATGCTCCTCCTGTTCTTGCCACTTCCACTCAATCAGAACACAGGCTTAAAATGTCTGTCTATGTGCTAGGTCCTGGGGATATAGCTGTGAACAAGACAGAGCAAAGTCCCTGTCCTCCTAAGCAACTTAATTAAGCAACAGCAATAAAAGACCACACAGCAGAGTGCAGTGAGAGCATATCACATAGTCTGGTGAAGGTCAGAGAGGAATTCCAGACCAGCTATACCTAAAGGTTCGGTAAGTATTAGCCAGATAAGAGAAGAAAGAAAAGTATTCCAGCCCTCCCTGTTTTAATTTCTCAGTTTAAAGATTTTTTTCCCTTTAGGGATGGAGCCTTGACACAAATCAGGAACTCAGTGGGTGTTTGGGAGCAAGAACACCAAATCAAGGGGTTGCCTCTAGTGCTCTTGCCCTTCCTTCTGATTTCCTAGATTAGTTCTGTAGGAGCCATTGCTACTTCTTTTAGCCCAAGAAATTTTTTTTATAAAAAAGCCTTGAAGTGCATTCCTTGCCTTAGAATGGCTTTACAATTGTTTGTACATTGCTGCCATTCCAACAAAGAGATGGGAAATAAGTCTTCTCCATCCCTAGCAGTCAATTCTGTCTTCCCCCTAAGTTTGTTTTAGCAATGTGAGCTGGCTCAAGTCTGCCAAGTGGTGGTTTTCTTTTCCTTCTCCACTTAATTTAACAGACCAGTTGAGCACACATCAGAGAGCTAAGCTAGAGTGTGTAGTCATTATGGTCTTCCAGTTCAGTTCTATGCCCCATTTTTGGGACTCTGGTTTGGGACCTAGTTTATTATTCTGGGCAAGAGGAAAAGGGCACACACCAAATAATAGCAACCACAATATAGATGTAGTAGTACTTCTTCACACTTTGGTCCATTTCACCATCATGACAGTTTTGCGAGATGGGCAAAATAATCTGATCTCATTTTATACATAAACACTGAGGTTCAGAAGGACTAAATGAGAACTTGTGAGTGACAGAGCCAGGACTGGAACCTAGGTCTTTAGTTCCTGCGTACAGGGCACTCAACAGGCTTTTAAAAGATTTTCTGTGAATTTAGCTTTCCAATTTCATGCCTATCTGTGTGGAACTTTCCCAACAAGTATATAGTGCCTCAGAGTGACACCAAATGACATCTGCCTTCGAGATGCTTTTCCTTCATCCGGGAAGTTAAGTGGTTAAATTTGCCTAGTAATGCTGAAGGGGGAGTCTCCTGTGAAGAATGCTTTCAAGAATTTACTTTCAGCTCATGTGTGACATTTCCCTCTTGGGTTTTGGAGTTTAGAAGCCTGAGGGAGCTCAGTCCTGGCAGCAACACCCCTGAATTCCTGTGGTGAGAGGATGTGGCCCCTGGACCCATCCCGGAAAGAGGTGCTGAGGTTTGCTGTCAGCTGCCGGGTCCTGACGCTGGTGCTGCAGGTCAGTCTCTGATCTTTTGCCCTGAACATGCCGTTTCCGCATGACTGGGATAGACACTAAGAATAGTCCCCCTCTTTTTTTCACCTCCCAGGTGTGCCCCTCCATGTGGTTGGAACCATAGACACTTAGGCTTCGTAGCTGAAAAGTGGGCAGGACTCAGGAATGGTCTTTAATCCCTTGTTTTACACATGAAGCAGCAGAGGCCCAGAAAGGTTAAAGAACTTCCCTAAAGTCACACAGGAAGTTAGAGAAGGGCCAGAATCACACCCCGGGTTTTCTAACTTCTGAACTCGGGATCTTTCCAACAGATCATGATGTCCTGTAACCAGAAATGCCATTAGGGTGTGACAGCTCAAGGCATTGCTCTGGATCCCCTAAATGGAGACTGAGCACTATGTCAGTCAGTTGAGTGGGAAAGAGGTGGCACTGTTCTGGGGCCATCTGTGTATATTCATTTAGTCAGTTGTGTCTCCTGCTCTTCTCCCATGTGTCTCCCCTTGCTGCCTCTCCCACACACAGCCCTCAGAATGCATTTGCACTTTTGCAAAACTCCCTTTCCCCTCCAAGGCTGTCCTTATACATATTTTAATCAAATTTTATATATGTATGAATTATATCCAGTGCCTAGCACAGTGCCCAGTGCTTAGTAGGTCCTTAGTATGTGTTGGTGAATGTAGTCAACACTCTTGGTATGTTATATTAGCATAATTATTTGTGCCTTTTATCACAAGCTTCGTTATCTCTGAGGCTCATAGCTGGTTCCTTTGTGGTGTGGAAATCTCCTTTCCTCTCTTATCCCGTACTATCGGAGAAATAGCAGGCTCTGCTGGCTCCCAGGTTTAGTTAAAAGCATCTTCAACATGGAGACTGGGGCTGTTATCTCTGTCACACCTGTCCCATTTGTTTTCACTGTTTGAAGTGGCCTGATTACCAAAAAAACTGACCAAAAAGAGAAAGAGCCTTAAAAATGGGTTTATACTCCTGGTACCAGGCTGGAGAAACTGACTCGATAGTTTTGAACCAGTATCAGCTGAGTCATTGGCAGAACCAATGGAGCAGTACTGTGAATTGCATCTGGGATAGGGAACCAGGACAGCTGGGTTCTAATTCAGATGGTGATTTGGAAACAAGGATGTTTTCTAGACTGTTCATTCAACTACCAAAAGTTTATTAGGTGCCTACTCTGTTCCATGAACTGTGCTAGGTGGCGAGTATAAAAACCATGGTCTTTGCCTGGCCAGTGTGGCTCAGTGGTTGAACATCGATCCATGAACCAGGAGGTCACAGTTCGATTCCCGGTCAGGGCACATGCCCGGGTTGCAGGCTTGATCCCCAGTGGGGAGCATGCAGGAGGCAGCCAATTGATGATTCTCTCTTACTATGTTTCTATTTCTCTCTCTCCTTCCCTTACTTTCTCTGAAAACGTATTTTAAAAATAAATAAGTCATAGTCTCTTTTCCCTTAAGTAACTGACAATCTAATGGGGCAAAAAGATATTTAACAATAATGCTATTTCTTTATTTCTCCCATTGTGCCACCCCTTCCAGTTTTAAAGCTCATGCCATCAGGCTATATTGCCAGTTGCCCTTCATTGTTGCTGTCATCTGTGTTAATGACAGCTCATTCCTCCTCATTCATTGAAAGTTTTAGATCCTGATTCACTTTCCAGCACAATTGTTGATTTCCTGGTAATTTGAATAAAGCTGATATATGTGGCCACTATTTCCTATCTTTTCAGCTCACCGCCTCTAGTACCCCAGCTCTAATGAGTCTTCCAACCCCTCAGGATTTATAATCCATTGATCCTACCACTGTTTCGTTGACTCTCACCCACCTCAGGGTTTCCGCTCCACTTCTTCCTAGCTTAGATTTTATGCTCCATCATGCATACCCACACAACTCACTTGCTCCATTCTCCCTCTGTCCAACCTTGGTTAAATTCAGTTCTCTGTCCATTTCATGCTTGCATCTGCCCAGAGTAAAACACACAGCTGTAGCAACTAGTTTCCTTTTATTCAAGATCATTAACCCAACTGAGTCCTTAGCAATACCTGGCAGTGTTAGTGTATTTCCCTGGTGTGTGTGTGTGTGTGTGTGTACACACACACACACACACACACACACACACACGCCATTTTTCTGCACATCAGAATCACCTGGGGGCGCATTAAAACAATCTCAATGCCCAAGCTGTAACCCATACCAGTTAAATCATTAACTGGGGGAGGAACCCAGGCATCAGTATTTTTAAAACTACCTGGGTGATTCCAGTGCACGGCCTGTTTTGAGAACTGATATCATAGGTGACTTATTTTACATGTGTTAGTCTTTACTCAAGTCTCTAACATCTTTTCCCCAAATTGCTTTCCTGAGTGAAAACTTAGAAAAATAGGAGCAATCAGAAGCGACTTTCTGAATGCTAGCACCACATCCGTCAGCATTCCTGCATCTTCGCCTCTGTGCCTTCACTGCGGAAGGTTGGGTGAGCTGTCTCTCCTGCTCTCCAAGGCTCACTCCTCCACCTGTGCAGCAGATTCTGGATTCTGTCCCCTTTTGCCTGCTCCAGCAGTTCTCTGTTATCTTTCTTGCATACTCTTTTCCTTTCCACTGGATTATTCCCACTGGCAAACAAATACTTATCTCCCACCTTAAAAAAAAAGATTTCTCGATCCCACACATTGTCATTCACCTACTATACGCCATTTCTCTGCTCCCCTTTATAGCCAGCCTCCTCCAAATAGTTGTCTGTATGCACTATCTCCCTTCTCCCCTTTGCTGTTGAACCCACTATAGGCAATCTTCTCTCTCCTCCACCCCACTGAAATAGTTCTTGTCAAAGTCACCAGTGACCTTCACATTGCTAAATCTAGTGGTCAGTTTTCAGTCCCCCTCTTAGTGGACCTATTGGTAGCATTTAACAAAACTGATCACTCCCTTGCTTCACTTGGCTCTAAGACACCATGCTCTTCTGGTTTTCCCCCTACCTCACTGACTATTCCTTATTTTTTTTTTATGATTTCGAAAGCACATTTATTAAAGCTGGGGACAGTTAAACAAGGAAGGGCTTAGGATAAAAGAAGCAACTCTTCAATCCTAGTTGGGGCTGCTTTGGCTCTCTAGAAATGTTATAGAAAAGAAATGAGTCTGGGCGGAGCTGCTTTGGCTCTCTGAGAAATCAGAGAAAAGGGGACCTTGGAGACAAGTTCAGAGAGTTAGCCCAGGACGAACTGCCCACTGCTATTGCTCCCCTGGTTGCAAGTCTCACGGGTTCCCTTAGAGTTTAGGAGATGCACACCTGTGGGGGAAAAGGGGGAAGGGAAAGGGCACAGGGGTGCTCTCGGGAAGGGGGGTGCACCTGACTTTTCCTTCTTTATCTTCACTGCTGGATCCTAACCCTCTTTCAAGTCACTAAATGTTGATGTGTCCAGGGCCCAGTCCTTGGATCTCTATCTGTACATCCTAGTGCTCTCATTCAGTATGATACCTTTAAATACCGCCCATGTACTTATGACTCCCAAATTTATATCTCTAGCCCTGATCACTCTTCTGACTTTCAGACTCATATATCTCACTGCCTCATTGACCTCTGCTCTGGAATGTCCAATGCAAACTTAACCAGTCCAAAACTGACTGATTCCCCCAACAAATCTGTTCTTAATTTTATTAAATAATATTTTCTTCCAGTTGCTCAACCAAAATCCTGGTTCTCCTTCATCCCACAGGCTCTCTTCAATGCCATCATCCCAGATCATCATGCAGAAGCCTTCTCTCCTCCTCGCCTTGCCCCTTCAGGCTCTGTGGACCAACTTGTGGAAGGTCTCCTGGGTGGCCTGTCTCATTGGGATGCTGAACACTTTCTCTTCATTGCTGAGCATGGCTACCTGTATGAGCACAACTTTGCCTTCTTCCCTGGTTTCCCCCTGGCCCTTTTGGTGGGGACTGAATTGCTGAGACCCCTGCGGGGGTTACTGAGCCTACGGAGTTGTCTGTTAATCTCAGTAGCATTGTTCAATTCCTTGTTCTCTATCCTGGCTGCAGTCGCACTTCACGACCTGGGCTGTCTGGTTTTGCACTGTCCCCGCCAGGCCTTTTATGGAGCACTACTTTTCTGCCTCAGCCCTGCCAATGTCTTCCTGGCCGCTGGTTACTCAGAAGCTTTGTTTGCCCTCCTGACATTCACCGCCATGGGGCAGCTGGAAAGGGGCCGAAGCTGGACTAGTGGACTCCTCTTTGCCCTTGCCACTGGTGTACGCTCCAATGGGCTGGTCAACATTGGCTTTCTCGTGCATTCTCAGTGCCAAGGCTTTTTCTCTTCTTTCATGGTGCTGAATCCTCTCAGACAGTTCTTGAAGCTGGTGGGCTCTGTGTCCCTGTCCATGCTTACACTTGGCCTTCCCTTTGCCCTCTTTCAGTATTATGCCTACACCCAGTTCTGTCTGCCAGGCTCAGCCCACTCCATCCCTAAGCCCTTGCTGCAGTTAGCTATGGACAAGGGCTACCGGATTGCAGAGGGAAACAAGCCACCTTGGTGCTCCTGGGGACTTCCCCTAATATACAGCTATATCCAGGATATCTACTGGAATGTTGGCTTTTTGAGATACTATGAGCTTAAACAGGTGCCCAATTTTCTGCTGGCTGTACCAGTGGCTATACTGGTTGCCTGGGCAACTTGGACATATGTGACCACCCACCCTTGGCTCTGCCTCACACTTGGGATGCGAAGGAACAAGAACATTGAGACCCTAGAGAAGCCTGACCCCGGATTCCTCAGTCCTCGGGTATTTGTGTACCTGGTTCACGCTGTGGCACTGCTGCTGTTTGGTAGTTTGTGCATGCACGTTCAGGTGAGGTGGGTTCCTGGCTGGGGAAAGGATGCGAGTATAGGCAGAACCCCTGGGTCAGGAATGGGGAAGATGACGAACTTCTCCCATTTGAGTGATCTGTGCCTAATTTATGTATGTATGTATGTATGTATGTATTTATTTTAAGTATGTTTTTATTGATTTTAGAGAAAGAGGAAGAGAGAGATAGAAGCATCAATGAGATGCTCCTGCACACCCCCTACTGGGTATCGAGCCCAAAACCCCAGGCATGTGTTCTGACCAGGAATCAAACCGGTGACCTCTTGGTACATGGGCCAACACTCAACCAACTGAGTCACACTGGCCAGGCTGTGCCTGTATTATTTATTCAACAACTATGTGGGGGCTTTGTTTTTGCTAGACCTGGGTCAGACCACTGAAGATGGAACATGAGCAAGATAAGATTCCTGCCCTAGTGGGTCTCATGATAGAAATGGGAGACAGACATTTAACAGATAAAATTATAGCACTGTGGGATGGGAGAGGACTTGCTGTTTTGAGACAAGGTATTGTGGAAGTACAGAGGGAAAAAGTAGCTGACTGAAGGAGGGCATCAGATTTTGGCCAGGTTGTAAAAAATAAGGAATTCCACTTAAGAAGCAAAGGAAGAACATTCTGGGCAAATGAAGGATGTGTGCAAAGACGAGAGTTGTGACAGGACCTGATTTGACTGAGAAATAGGAATCAGCACAGATAATACCTCTGGGACTTCCCCCTAATACATAGTTATACCCAAAATGTCAACGTGATAGTTGACTTTCTGAGATACTCTGAGCGAATGCTCAGTTTTCAGAGAAACATCTTGTGCAGTGTTTGGGGTGCAGGTGGGATAGAAAGGGATGGGAAAGGTTTGATCGTTTGATTTTTTTTTTTTGTTCCTGGCTGTGGCCTGTTTCAACTTAATCCCAAGGAAGTCTTTTGGTCTCCATGCTGGCCACTCCTTAGCAGTTTCTGCCTCTCAGAGGCACACATTGGCTGTTCGTAAAGTTTTCTGAGCTGTGTGAATAAGAGGCTCGGGAAACAGAAGCCAGCGTTCTGTGTTTATAGCTGGGTTAGCTAGTAGAGGGAGTGCCAGCAAAGCTTAGCCTTGATGAGGGAGGCCATTTGTCTCTGAATTCCCTTAGAAGGGAGCATGTTGAACCATAGCATCCTCTGCCCCCTTTCCCTCTGCTTTGCCATCCCCACAGGATAGGGGAACCACCTTAGGTTCCCAAAGCCCCACGCCATAGCCTAGCGTTTATAGAGTCCAGGCCCTGGGGTAAAATTGGACCCCGCAGAGATTTTTGTATTGATTGACCCATTATTGTGGTAATTAGTCTGTAGCTATGTTTATTTGTAACATTGAGGTCACTTGGCTAGTATCACACACAGCTTTATAAGGCAGATCCTAAGCTCTACTAAATTTTGTGTCTAGTATAATACATTTCTAGTCATGGAGTTATAGTTCACCCAGCAGCAGGGAAGCCCCAGGCTGGTCCAATTTGAGGCAGTGACATTCCAATAAATGTGTGGGTTTCCCCTCTCTTATGATTTCCAGGTTCTCACCAGGTTTTTGGGCTCCTCCACTCCTATTGTATACTGGTTTCCAGCTCACTTGCTTCAGGATCAAGAGCCACTGCTGAGATCCCTAGAGACTGTGCCTTGGAAGCCTTTTGCAGGAGACTCCCCATCAGGACAAAAGGTCCCCAGAAATTCTATCATGGGACTGTTGTACAACTGGAAAATGTGTTCTCTAGTCACACGATGCATTCTAGGCTACTTCCTGACTTACTGGCTCCTGGGACTACTCCTACATTGCAACTTCCTGCCTTGGACATGACCTGGAACCTCAGGGGACAGACTTGAAGCCAACTTAACCAGGGATCTGAAAGTACAAATACATAAATGCACTGCCTGCGCTGCCTCGGGATCCTTACTCTGTCCATTGGAACCTCTCTGTTTGAAGGTTGGTTAGGAATGGGAGGAGTGTGAGCCACTAGAGAGCCCCTAATGGTCCTGGCTATGGAAAATTTTAGAGTAGTAACTATTTTTGCAGTAAGTGAAAAAAATCTTATTCCAAGTCTAAAGCATACCTAGATCTGTCTTTTCAACCAAGCACAGCAGAGATAAGTCTTAAACTTACACTGACCCACATGTAAATTTAAATGTAAATGATTTAAATATAAATTTCATCAGCCCTGGCTGGGTAGCTCAGTTGGTTGGAGCATCGTCCCAATGCACCAAGGTTTTGGGTTTAATCCCCAGGCAAGGCACATACAAGAATCAACCAATGAGCCCTAGCCAGTTTGGCTCAGTGGTTAGAGCATCGGCCCGCAGACTGAAGAGTCTCGGGTTTGATTGTGGCCAAGGGTATGTACGTTGGTTGCAGGCTCAATCCCTGGCCCTGGTCAGGGCACATGCAGGAGACAACCAATCAATGTGTCTCTGTCACATTGATGTTTCTCCCTCCCTCCCCCTCCCGCTCTCTGAAAAAGCAATGGAATATCCTTAGGCCCTGCGATGTGGCTCAGTGAATTGAGCATCGACCTATGCACCAAGAGGTCGCTGGTTCAATTCCTGGTCAGGGTACATGCCTGGGTTGCAGGCTCGATCCCCAGTAGGGGGTATGCAGGAGGCTGTTGATCGATGTTTCTCTCTCATCAGTGTTTCTATCTCTCCCTTTCCCTTCCTCTCTCAAATCAATAAAAACATTAAAATATATATATATATATATCCTCAGGTGAGGATTTAAAAAAAAAAAAGATCAACCAGTGAGTGCATAGATAGGTGGAACAACAAATCATTGTTTCTTTCTTTCTCTGCCCCCCTTCCCCTCTCTCAAAATCAATTTTTAAAAATATATAAATATATATAATAAATAAATGTAAATTTTCTCAAAGGTTCTAGCTAACAG
Organism: Miniopterus natalensis; assembly: GCF_054644295.1. Lineage (NCBI taxonomy): Eukaryota > Metazoa > Chordata > Mammalia > Chiroptera > Miniopteridae > Miniopterus > Miniopterus natalensis. The sequence goes on from NC_142089.1 coordinate 14,720,005, forward strand.
GCTGGTAATAGTCCACACATGATGGCAGAGGCCTGAACAATGCAGTGGCAATAGTAAGTAAAGTGGGACCTTCTTTTCTAAATGGGACATTGTTTCTGATTATCTTTTTAAATGATTTGTTCATTTATTTATATGAAAACTCTTACAAAGGTATTCAGATTAAACAACTTTTGGTTATACAAGCAATCAATTACCTTTTTAAAAATAATACAAATTACTTGGGGGGAAAAGTCATAGTAAGAAGAGCATTGCCCAAGGAAGCAGGAGACCCGGATTCTGGTCCTCTCAGTAAAACCCACTTACCAGCCGTGTGACCTTGGGAGAGTTTTCAGAGCCGGCGTACCTCCTCTGAAACTGGGGGAAATGATATTACCCCATAAGGGGATCTAGGGGTTGGGGGAAATTTTTCTTGTAGGTCCCTTTTCTAAAATCTTCAGAGCTGCCTTTAACAATGGAATCATCCCATTCTAAATGCTTATGTAGAGGCTCAAACGTAATTTTAAGAGAAAATATTCAGTTCTGCTTTCAGCACTTAGAAGAAACTCCCCCCCCTCCTTGGGTGCAACTCTGAGGAGTAACTTAAGTGAGCTTTTCTTTGAATGTGGGAATGCAGTGGCGCCTGGCAAGTAGGCCCTTGGTCCTGCATGGGCAAACCTATACCAGGCAGCTGAGTGGTCAAAGCTGTCACTGGTTTGCCTGCCATGCCGAAGTGCCTGTGCTTGCTTGATTGGTAGACATGGGTCAGAGGAGCCAACATGGCAGCATGAATTAATAAATTGTAGGTAAATCCAAGGTTGAGTAAAATGGTATCTGACTGGCCCCATTTGGTTATGAGCCCATCACTTTAATGGTAGTAGGATCATTAAATAATTTTACATTCTTTGAGCCAAGTAAGAGGTTCTGCATCATCACCATTCATTCCCCATTTGAGCAAAAAATCCCAACAAGCAGAAACTTCAAAATAAATGGTTAATCATAAGCAGCTCTCGAGAGCCCTGAGAATTGGAATTTTGACACACTCCCTCTGACCATGACAGAAAGTTAAACTTGCCAGCTGAAGGGAAGCTCCTGGCTGAGACCCAGCACCCTCTGTTGGAGCTTCTCTAATCAGCCTGGCCAATAAGCATTTCCCATCCATTACCCCAGCTTTCGCACAGCTGAGAGAATTTGGTCCAGAGTCAAATGCTTCTGAAAATGTACACACAGATTGGGGCAGCCCTCTGCCTTCTGCCAAGACACCCAAGTGCCCTTCTTGGCAAAAGATCATCCCTGCCCTAGTGTCCTTCCACTTGGCAGAAATTGTTCCCTCCCTCCCTCATCAACGGCTGCAAATCCAGGGACTTCCACCCTGTGTTCAGGAAGAGCTGAGGTCCTGTTTCAGCTCTTCATTGCAAAAGTAGGAGCACTAGACTCTGCTCTCATGCTTTCTCCTCTTTGCCTCTTCTTGGGGGATAATCAGGAATGATTGGTCCCCTACTGGAAGAGGTGACTCAGACTCCACATGGTGGGGAGTGATTTCACTGCTCTGGCAGTTTCAGCTTAACCTTTACACTAGATCTCATCACCTCCAGAAACAAGTAATTTCAAGGACCAGAGACCCTATAAATGGGAATGTCATCTTCTCAACTAAATCACTCTGGTATCTAGCAAAGACCATTATGGTTACAATTGATCATAGAAGAGAGCACCGAGGACCCCAGATAGGTGGACGCACCTGGTGTGACCTGGAGACAACACAGTTTTCTCTTTGACCTTGGTGGGATGGAGTTGCTGTTCTCTAAGGATCTAAGGAATGGGCTGATTTTATGGCCAGCAGCTGTCCTTTTACCATCCTATTAACAGTCTTTTAATAGTCTGGGAGAAGGACATGAAGGGCCCAAGGCAGGAAGCTTCCTGTTTACCCTGAGGTCTAACAATGCTGCAGCTGGGTTGGGCGTCTACAATTTCAGAGAAAAGTAATTTCCTTCTAAGACACAACTAAAACAGAAACCAGAGCTTCATGTACCTAGAAGTCTATGCTTTTTTTCTTTAATGAAGGTGGGAGGAGAGGGAATGTTTGACATGTCTTTACCAGTCCCCTTGGGGGGGGGGGAGTCACTCCTTTTCTTGAACAGACCCTCTCACCTTCATCTAAAAATGTAATGTATGTGCCCGGCCAGCATGGCTCAGCGGTTGAGCATCGACCTATGATCCAGGAGATAGATCATGGTTTGATTCCCAGTCAGGGCACATGCCCCGTGGTTGCGGGCTCAGTCCCCAGTGGATTAGCGACTCTCTCATCATTCATGTTTCTATCTCTCTACCTCTCCCTTCCTCTCTCTGAAATCAATAAAGACATATTTTTTTAAATGTAATGTGTGCAAGCTCAAGGGATTTGAAGTTGGTTGATTCAGCAATTGTTTATTTCTACTTTAGGGGAATAAAGATTACTCACTATGCCTCCCTTTCTCAAATAATTATCTCATAGAGTTTCTAGCAGATACACAGAAACATTAATCAAGATAGAAACATCAATTCTCGGGAATTAAGAGATACTCTGTATCTCTGTGCTTGAACTTTTTATGATGAGGATGAATTAAAGCTTTACTCATATGTGTAGGAAAAGGTAAGTGAGGTACTGAGTAAGTACTCTGTAAATTCAAACAAGGTGGAGATACCTTCCAGCTTGGAATACCTGTAAAGGCTTCATAGAGAAATGCCTTTGAGCTAGACTTTGAAGGACAGGTAGAATTTGAAAGTTAAGGGCAGAGAATGAGTATAGGACGCAGGAAATGGAACAGGACAGGAAGAGAGCTTAGTTTGAGTGGAACTGAGGTATTGTCATTATTGAGAACTAGGCCTTGAAATCAGCCCCAAGCCTAACTCTACTGTGTACTAGTTATGTTTACTAGTTGTGTAAACATAAGCCAGATACTGAGTCTCTAAGACTCAGTTTATTAATCTGTAAAATGTGGGTAACACTTTAGCACATAGATGTGAATACAGACATCTGTCTCATACATAGGCTTGTTGTGGGAATTAATTGAAAAGTGTTTAGAACAGTACTAAGGGAATAGCTGCATTTGGACATGTTGAGTTAACAATGCTATCAGCACATTCATATGCCAAGAAATGTGGAACGAGACAAGGAGAGGGGTCAGGGAGCCATCCAACCAGACATATTACAGCAGCCATGAGATTGGGTTTGATTGTCAAAAGGAAAAGTGTAGAGAGAGAGGGAGGGTCTATAAGACCTTGGGCAAGAGACTCAACTTCTCTAAACCTATTTTCTCATCTCTAAAATAGGAGTGATAGCATCTATCACACAGAGTAGTGAGGATTAAATGGGACACTAGATAAAGCACTAGCATGGTGCCCGACACATAGAACTTCATGAAAAAAACCACCAACTTCATGATGTTAGCTGCCATTATTACCATTATCATTATCATCATCATTAAAGGACTAGAAGCAAATAGTTTCAGGGGAAGGGAAAGTTTTAAGAAAAAAGAAATGGTTAAGGTTAAGGAAAGGATGAGAAAAGTAGGCTAACTGCTGTAGCAACTCCCAAAACGCAGTGTCTTAAAAATAAGAGTTTCTTTTTTTTTTTTTTTTTAATCCTCACCTGATGATATGTTTTTTACTGATCTTAGAGAGAGAGGAAGGGGGAGAGAGAGAAACATCGATTGGTTGCCTCTCGCATGTGCACAAAGTAGGAATCAAACCTGCAACCTAGGTATGTGCCCTGATCTGGAATGGAACCTGCAACCTTTTGGTCTATGGGACTACGCTCCAACTGAGCTACCAGCCAGGGCAAAAGTTTCTTGTTTACACTGTAGTATAATGCAGGTTTGGGGAAGGAGGCCTGTTCCACTCAGTCACTTGGGACCCAGGCTTCTTCCATTTTGTGGCTCTGCCCTCAGAGAGAGAGAGAGAGATTTTAAGGAATTGGCTCGTGATTGTGGAGGCTGGCCAGTCTAAAATCTGCAGGGTAGCCGGGCCGGGTGTGGCTCAGCGGTTGAGCATCGACCTAGGATCCAGGAGATTGCAATTCGATTCCCTGTCAGGGCACATGCCTGGGTTGTGGGCTCGATCCCCAGTGAATCAGTGACTCATCATTTATGTTTCTATCTCTCTCTCTCTCCCTTCCTCTAGCTGAATCAATAAAGATATTTAAAAATAAATAAAATAATTAAAATCTTCAGGGTAGGCCAACAGCTGGAGACCCACGAAAGAATTGATGTAGTTTGAGTCCAAGAGCAATCTGCTGGTAAAATTCCCTCTTTCTCAAGTGAAGTCTCTCTTTTTTCTATTAAGCCTTCAAACTGATTGATTGAGGCCCACCCACTTTATGGAAGACAGTCTGCTTTACTCAAAATCTACTGATGTAAATGTCAATCTCATCTAAAAAATCCCTTCATAGAAAGATCTAGAGTAATATTTGACCAAATATCTGCATACTGCGGCCTAGCCAAGTTGAAATACAAAATTAACACAAGTTTCTGCTCTATTTGTTTCTAGTCAGATTCCTGTGAGACTCCCCACACTCAAGTCCTTTCCTAGACAGAGCTCCTAACCTAATGTACTTACCTGCTCCTTCACCCCCTGCCTCACTCTCAGTGTAATGGCAGCCACATTGAAGCTGCGTGAAATAATAAGTGGGCAGGCCACGCTCTTCACCTGCTATTTGCCTTAAAGGTGATCACATCTTTCAATTCCTGTGGTTCAAGACCCATTTTTTTTTGGTTTTTTATTGATTTTAATTTTATTTTTTTAAATCGTGCCCCAGCCCGGGCAGGCATGGCTCAGTGGTTGAGCATCGGCCTAGGATCCAGGAGATCATGGTTCCTATTCCCGGTCAGGGCACATACCCGGGTTGTGGGCTCAATCCCTGGTCGGGGGTGTGCAGGAGGCAGCCGATCAATGACTCATCATTGATGTTTCTCTCTCTCTCTCCCTCTCCCTTCCCCTCTCTAAAATCAGTAAAGATATGTATTTTTTAAAAAATGGTGCCCCAAATAGTGTTCCTTCTAATAAGGTAGTAGAATAACTGTATGACAGTTAAAAAAAAATTCTTTATTGATTTCAGAGAGAGGAAGGGAGAGGGATAGAAAGAGGTAGAAACATCAATAAGGAGAGAGTCATTGATCAGCTGCCTCCTGCACGGCCCCTACTGGGAGTCGAGCCCGAAACCGGGCATGTGCCCTGACCCGGGATCGAACCAGCAACCCTTCAGTGCACAGGATGACGCCCAACCCACTGAGCCACACCTGCCAGGGCCAAGACCTTTTTTCAATTTTATACTATTTGTTGTCCAGAATCAGTCAGCTTTTCCCACCCTGAACGTCCCATCACCTCCAGACTTTATCTAGAGGGTGGGGCAAAAGTAGGTTTATAGTTGTTCATATGGAAAATAATACAATAATTAATAAACAATAATAAGCCCAGCTGGCGTGGCTCAGCGGTTGAGTATTGACCTATGACCCAGGAGATCGAGGTTCAATTCCCAGTCAGGGCACATGCCCTGGTTGTGGGCTCCATCCCCAGCAGGGGGCATGCAGGAGGCAGCCGATCAATGACTCTCTCATCGTTGATGTTTCTCTCTCTCTCCCTCTCCTTTCCTTTCTCTGAAATCAGTAAAGACGTATTTAAAAAACAATTTAAAAATAATAATAATGTAAGAATAAACTCTGTGGCCCTACCCGGTTTTGCTCAGCGGTTAGAGCGTCGGCCTGTAGGCTGAAGGGTCCCGGGTTTGATTCTGGCCAAGGGCATGTACCTCGGTTGCAGGCTCAGTCCCTGGCCCCAGTTGGGGCACGTGCGCGAGGCAACCAATTGATGTGTCTCTTTCACATCGATGTTTCTATCTCTCTCTCTCTATTTTCCTTCCACTCTCTGAAAATCAATGGAAAAAATATCCTTGGATGAGGCCTTAAAAAAAAAAAGAAGAAACTCCGTTGTTTCATGTACTTACAACTGTAAACCTACTTTTGTCCAACCCTGTATTTCCCTTCCATGTCTGCTTGAATACCACCTAATTCTCACCTAAGTCCACTTCTTCCTTCTAATACTTTATAAAGGAACATGTGCTAGTTATTAAGTTACTGTCTTTCAGCTCTAAACCCACTCTCCTACTTTCTGCTGTGAGATACTGGAGCTGGGATTCTAAAAATCACATTTCTGCTGTCAGCTGGCTCTGTTTGGCGCTGCCAATAATGGCCACCAGAGGGAGATAGTGAAGCCAGAGGAGGAAGAAGGGACTCCCTGTTTGCTTCCTGTTCCTGTGAAGTCACCCCAGCAATGCTCCTTCACCCTGGCAGCAGCAATTTCTTCCTGTAGCGGGAGCTGAATCCACTTTGCAATTTTTTTCCAACAATTGCAGAACTCAGAGACATCAGTACCAACTGGGTAACACCCCGTTCCTCAGAGATGTTGGTCTCTCTTCCAAGTTCAAAGACCCCAGCACCAGACTTGGAGGTCTGAGTTTCAGCTCTGTAGAGCCCTTCTTCTAAGTGTCTAAGTTTTAGTAATTCCAAACTCTGCTCTTTGCTCTCCTAGCCCTAAGAATTATAGATTGCTTCCTGCTGTTGCTGCTTCCACGGTATCTCAGCATTTTCTTTTTACCTTTTCAGTTATCTAGTTACCAACTCTATACCTAGTTAACCATTCTAACTATTTTTTATATTTAATTCTCTCTGTCCAATGAATGATATGGTTGCTGTCTCATTGGCTGGACCCTGATTGCTATAGAAATTGGTACTAGTAGTGGTTTCAGGAAATAGACTTCAAATGATAGGATTAGGGAACTGGTTTAATTGTGTCATTGAGTTTAAATGTGCTAAGCTCCTTGCCAATGAGAAATGTTATGCTACTAATCCATGGCATGCCGTGGCATCATGATTAATGAGATTATCACCTGGGGTTATTTGTGATGAAGTGTGAACTAAAGCAAGTGCCTTAGGGGCCCAAATGGTTGTTGCATTTAACTGTTGTGGCAGTGATGATGACTATAGGGACTTGATATGGGAGGAATTCTTCTGAATGCATGAGTCCTTGCAGAAAATGTCAAATCTGAGTCTTTAAACTTCCCCCTCAAGTCATGGTAAGAGAATCATAAAGCTTCCATGATACCATAAAATAATCTTATTTCTGGTAGCTACCAGATTTATTTGCTACAAATAAAACAAACAAAAAACTATGCGTGGTGCAGAGTTACATCAGTTTAATTCAGTCTTAGTCTTCTGTGATTGAGAAGGAGTGGGACTCCTGAAACTTGGAATGGGGACATCTGGTTTGACTTTCTTCCAGGTCCTCAGAGTCTCTATTCTGCTAGCAGATGGGAAGGAGAGCAAGGAACAGCACCTGGGAGTTTTATGGGCCAGCCTGTCACTTCCACTCATATTCCATTAGCCAGAATTCAGTCACTTGGCCATGCCTATCTGTAAGAGAGGCTAGGAACTGTGGGTATTGGTGAGAATGAGTAGTTTATGCCACACAAAAAATGGGTCACTAGGGACATTTAAGATAGAAGTTTTAGGAAAGTGATGTAGACAGGACAAATTGTAAGAAGTTAAGAAATGAATAGGTCACCATGAAGTGGTAGCCACTCTTTAATGTGACTCTAATGAGAGAGAAAAAGATAAACCTGAAGCTAGAGTAAGGAGGCAGCCAAACATGGAAAGCTGTTTCTGTTATTGGTTGTTTTTTTTAAATGTTTTTATTGACTTTAGAGAGAGAGGAAGGTAGAGGGAGAGAGAGAGAGAAACATCGATGAGAGAGAAACATCATCTTTCGGCTGCTTCCTGCATGCCCCCAACTGAGGATCGAGCCTACAACCCTGGCATGTGCCCTGACTGGGAACTGAACCGGTGACCTCTTGGTGCATGGGTCAACACTCAACCACTGAGCCACATTGGCTGGGCTGTTGTTGGTTTTTTAGTTTAGTTTTGCTTCTTAATTGATAGAGGAGAATTGAATATGTGTTTGCAGTCTCAAGGAGCAGGAGGAAAGATAAGACATGAGTGGAGGGTTGGCCACGGGCAGAGGGAGGTCCACATATTTAAGATAAGAGGGAAGGATAGATTCAAATAGAAATTATGAGGTAGGAGGGAAGCTGAAAATCAAGTTGGTTGCTGTGAAGTGACAAGGAGCAAGAAAAGGTTTAGGGCTTAAAGAGGACCCAACTGAGGTGGGACAGCAGGAATGTGTACTGGAACCAGTATGTCCAGTTTTGTGACTTTGTTTCACAGCCAAGGAGTGAGAGGGGAGGAAGCCCACAATTGATTCACTCCAACATGGGGCTCATCAAATTCAGGATCTTTGGCACCAAGAGCATGGCTGTGTGGTCTTGGGCATGTGTACTGATTAGTGACCCTTGAGGTCACTGGTGATGCCTTTCTAGTCCTTCCCATTGTGTATTGTGACTTCTGTTCTTACTCTCTCCTACCCTAGTCTCCATCTCTCCTTTCCTATACTTATCCTCAGGTTTTCCAATAACCCCGGGCAGGTGGATAGACTCTGAGGTGACCCTCAGTGATTCCTGCCTCCCGGCATTCACACCTTTCTGTAATCCTCTCCTCTTGAGTTGAAGTGGGACCTGTGACTTTCCTCCATCCTATAGAATATGGCAAAAGTGATGGGATGTCGCTCCTGTTACATATAGAGTTGAACCTTGAACAATGCGGGGGTTGGGAGATGCCAACCCCACCATGCAGCTGAAAATCCATGTTTAACTTTTTTTCTTTTTCTTTTTAAAAATATATCCTTATTGATTTCAGAGAGAGGAAAGGAGAGAGAGAGAGAGATAGAAACATCAATGATGAGAGTCATTGATCGAGCCCGCAACCCGGGCATGTGCCCTGACCGGGAATCGAAACCCGATCGCCTGGATCCCAGGTCGATGCTCAACCGCTGAGCCACGCCCGGCCGGGCAACTTTTTTTGTTTTTAATCCTCACCTGAGGATATTTTTTTCATTGATTTTTCAGAGAGAGCGGAGGGGAGGGAACAGGGAGAGAGAAAGAGAGAGAGAGAGATCAATGTGACAGAGACATCTCAATTGGTTGCCTCCCACCCACACCCTAACCAGGACTAGGAAGCCAGCCTGCAGCCGAGATATGTGCCCTTGACTGGGAATCAAACGTGGGACCCTTCCGTCGGTGGGCCAATGCTCTACCCACTGAGCCAAATCCGCCAGGGCCATGTTTAACTTTTGACTCCCCAAAAACTTAGTTGTCCTTTGGTATCCATGGAGGATCGGTTCCAAGACCCAGGCAGATAACCAAAATCTGCAGATGCTCAAGTCTCCTATAGAAAATGGCATACATCAATGTATATATTCAGCTCTCCCCATTATGGACTCCCAACCAGTGGATGAAAAAAAAAATACAGGTATTTATTGAAAAAAATCTGTGTGTAAGTAGACCCACACAGTTCAAATCCATGGTGTTCAAGGGTCAACTGTATAATAAGTTACGTTATATAAAACTCTGTCTTAGCTGACTAGAGCTAAGACTCTCCTTGTGGGCTTGGGGAAGTAAGTGGCCATGTTGGAGAAGCCCACATGGCAAGGAACTGTGGTAACCCCCAGATGGCTGAGGGGCATCTCCACTTGACTGCCAGCAAAAATCACAGGCACTCGTTCACACATTCACAAGGAAGGTTCTCCCAACAACCTGAATGGGTTTGCAAGTGGATTCTTCCCCAATTGAGTCTCCAGGGAGGAATGCAGCCTGGCTCACACCTTACCTTGATTGTAGCCTTCTGAGACTCTAAGCAAAAGTTTCAGGTAAGCCGTGCAGGAGCTCCTGGCCTGGAACCTGCGAGATAATGTGTTGTAAGCCGCTAAATTTGTGGTACTGTAATTTGTTATACACCAATAGAAAATGAGTATGTCCAGGATTCCTGAAAGACACTGGGGCTCTGAGGCATGAACCCAACAAGAGGTGACATCTAGGAAACCCTGGGTCTGGCTTCAGATCATGGAGCTGGGTGAGGAAGGCCAGATCATATGCCACACACAACTATTGGGCACTTTGAACTTCAAGATAGTAGTTAACAGGCCCCTGGCTTTCGAAGATTGTGTCCCCACTCCAACCCCTGCTTGCCCCGCAAAATGCTTTCCCAGTCAGTCCTCAGAGACAGGTGAAGCCCGGCCTTGGAATTACAGTTTGCAGAAGTAGACCACGAAGTCCACCACCCAAATCTCGGCATTTGGCACACAGGGGACGCCCAACAAATGGTTTGCTTGAAAAGGAACAGAAAGCCCTCCCGGTCATCGTGCAGAAGGGACCTGGCCGGCTCGGGCCGCAGGGACAGGCCGGCGCCCTGCAGCCGCGCAGGACCCGGCCACGCGCCGGAGCGTCATCCCGGGCCCAGGCGGAGGGGGCGCTGCGGCGGGAGGCCGAGCCGGCGGGGGCGGGGCGGGGCGGGGCTGCCCCCGGCGAGTGAGCGAGCGCGGCGCGCCGCCGCCGCCGCCGCCACAGCCGCTGCTCGGCCCGGTCCCGGTGCGGCGGGCGCGGCGCGGCCGGCCCGCGGGGCGCGGAGGCGAGGCCCACGGCCTGCCGCATGAAGGACTGCGAGTACCAGCAGATCAGCCCCGGGGCCGCCCCGACGCCCGCTTCCCCAGGGGCGCGCCGCTCCGGCCCCGCCGCGCCCCCCGGGCCGGGCCCCGGGCCGCCGCCCGCCGCCGCCCCGCGCTGGAGCAGCAGCGGCAGCGGGAGCATCGGCCGCCGCCCACGGCGCAAGTGGGAGGTGTTCCCCGGCCGCAACCGCTTCTACTGCGGCGGCCGCCTCATGCTGGCCGGCCACGGCGGCGTCTTCGCGCTCACGCTGCTGCTCATCCTCACTACCACCGTCCTCTTCTTCGTCTTCGAGTGAGTTCTGCGGCGCCCCCATCCCCACCCCCTCCGGCCCCCCATCCCCTCCGGTCTCCTCCGTCCCTTGCCACACTCCCCACCTTCCCCTGCCCTTGCTGCGCACTCCAGCCCCTCTGGTCCGCGCTGGGCACGCGTCCTCTCCCACCTCCCCTGCACTGCACCCTCCGCAGCACCTGACAGGCACCCTGCGCTCCCTGCCCCTCTGGGTCCTGCGCCCTCCCGGTGCCTCTCAGACTGCCTTCAGCCCTCTCCTTCCCCTTGCACATTCCTTATCCTTACTCCTTGGTCCCCATCCGGCCTCCCAGCCGCCCCATCCTCTGTGGCCCCTCCCTAGCACCCCCATCCTTCCCTGGTACCCTGCCTTTGCCAGCCTCTGCCAGAAACACCACTCTCCCATGTCCCTTGACCCCCATTCTCTCTGCCATCTCAGAATCTGCCCCTCAGCCCTCCCTGGCTCCTTGGACTGGTTTTCTCTCTCCTCACCTATCCCCGGGGCTGGCTTTGGCCCACCCCTCCATGCATCTTTCCTTTACATTCGTTCCAGATAACTTATGAGTTTCTTCCATGGCCTTTGGCTATATACTCCCACCACAGATTGCCTAGCTATCTTCTCATTACCTTCAGGGTCCTTCTAGGGTCCCCTTGGTCATCTCTCCACTCTCAGACCCTCTCTTCTTGCTTCTCCCCGTTGCCTGGGTCCCCAGGCAATCTTTCCTCAAACATCTTTGGACCTCTTGGGCCTTTCACTCTCCAGCACTTTCCTTAGCTTCTCCAGAGATTCTTTTCCTTCCTCAGTCTCCTCCTGTCCCCTACCAGACATCTCCCAAGCCCCTCTCCGCCACCCCTTAAACTGGCTTTCTTTCCCCCCCTCAACATTTGAATCATCCCTCTGGCCTGTTCCATGGCAGGAACAGCTATTAGTGCCTCTTTATTTTTCAGGCGAGTCCAGAGTACTTTTGTATGACAGGTCATGTTTACCCCTGTGAGTTTTAACCTCTTCATATCCCCAGGATTGGCCCATGTGGTACCTCCAGTTTATGGATGAAGAGGGGATGCCTGCTATTTTACTAGGGTCACATATTTATATCAGAAGTTTTCCACCCTGCCCTTGGTCTCTAGCTCCAGCCACCTGCTACGTGATTCCTTGCATGCACGCATGTGCACACATGCACACACACCCCCCGTGCTGTATGAGCTGCACTTCCCCCTCCTAGTTCTCCCCATCTTTTGTGGTCTTACTTCATTATACAGTATGGTTAAGAGTGCCATCTCTGAAGTCAAGAGACCTGGTTCAAATCCTGGGTCCACCACACACTAACTGTGGGACTTTGGGGCAATTCCCTCACCTCTCAGAGCCTCCGTGTCCTCATCTATACAGTGGAGTTTATAACAGAACCCCCCCCCCCAAGGCTGTCACAAGGGTGGCATGAAGTCACACACATAGCTTTTACCCTATAACAAGAACTTAATGCTGGCTGCTGCTGTTATTGTTGTCTTTGTCAAAAAACCCTTCCCCGGGGCCTATGGTCATGATGAATGAGGCTGCCACAAAGACACTAGCCCCCAGGTAACCTTTCTAGCTGCCAGAGCATGTATCTGCAACCTTGGGTTTCCCCTTGAAGCAAGGTGAGGACTTCCTACCACTTAGCTTCTCCCTTCCGTTGTGAGTCAGGGTAGATACAAAGTTGTGGGATAGTTTAGCAAGCAGGAGCTCTGGGGAGCCCCCAGTGCCCCCCTCCATGGCCCTTGGGCTGAGTTTCAGATCCATGTCGCTGGGCCTGCCCACGGGCGTGTTTTGAAAGTGCTTTTTCCAGTATGCTGCCTGGGTCTTCCCACCAGGGCTGCAGCGAGGGCAGGAGGAAGCGGTGCTTGCCGTGGGTTGGCCCCGTGACCTGCAGTGTGGGATTTGATCAGTTCAAAAGCCGGACCTTCTCTGTGTTGAGTGGGTATCTTCACTGTTGACAGAGGAGGAAGCGAGGACTGGGTTCAGGGAGAGCTTGTGAAACATCTCGTCTCTGTTTTTTGTTTTTTTTTTATATTTTAGAAAGAGAGGAAGGGAGAGGGAAAGAGAAACATCAATGAGAGAGTAATTGATCAGCTGCCTTCTGAACACCCCCTGCTGGGGGTCGAGCCCACAACCCAGCATGTGCCCTGACTGGGAATTGAACGAGATCTCCTAGATCATTGGTCCATACTCAATTGCTGAGCCATGCCGGGTGGGCGAACATCTCATCTTTCTCTCTTCTCCTCCTTACTTGGGGGTGGTGGAGTTGGCAGGAGTGTTTGGGTTTGGACCCAGAGCTCACCTTGGTCTAGATTGGGGTGAAAACTCAGTAGGGAGTTGGCACGATGGGAATGCTGTTGGTGAGGGTGTGGAGGATGAGAGGTGCTCATGCTCTCCTGTTGCTCTGGGGAAAGGCAAAGTGGCTCTCCAGGTCCTTCCTGCTGAGAGTGGTTTTGCTTTGTTTGGTTTGGTGGATTATTGCACGGGCCTTCAAGCGGGGCTCCCAGCTTCTGCCCTGCTTCCCACCCCAGATAGTGTACCTTTAATTGTAAGTCAGACCTGAGTCCTCCCTGGCTCTCTGGGTTAGGGCCAGAGTCCTAATAATGGACTTTCTCCTGTCCCCATCTCCTCCTGCCACCCCGGGCATTTCCTTCCAGGCACATAAGCCTCCTTGCACACTCCTGCCCCAGGTCCTTTCACCTTTCGGTAGCCTCCTGGCCTCCTCCCTCCCTCTCTTATGTCCTTCCCTGACCATCCCTATAATGCAGCAAACTAGTCCCTGCCCACATTCCTTTTGCCCTGGCTTATTGTTCTCATCTGATGTACCATATGTATACTTGTTTTGTTCCTTTCGCCATGAGAGCAGGACTTCATTATCCTCAGTATTGCCTAGAACAGGGCCTAGAATGGTGCTCAAATAAATATTTGTTGAATGAATGGGCAGAGCATTTGCTGGGAGCCCGGAGACTTCAGTCCTGTTACTGGCTGGGTGACCTTGGATCTGTCTATGGGTTTCAGAGTCCCCCTTTGTAAAATCATGTGGCTGAGACTTGGTGTTTCTGAGGGCTCTACCAGTCTCCAACTTCAAGTCTTCTCTATCCCCCGAGAAGTCTGGTTGGACATGAACTGGTTGAGTTGTCCTGTGGGTGAGATGGAGGACTCAGCTCGGTTTGAGGTTCGGACCTGGGGAGCACTGAGATGCTTGGAGCAGAATGTGTCCCGCTTGGAGCCTGTGGCCTTGGCTAGAGCCTCCAATGATGGAGGCTCCAGAAACAGCATGTAGGTTCCCACAGGTTTGCTTCTTGCTGTCATGCCAGCTCCTAGAACCTTAGCTGATTCAGGCCTCCCAGCGGCCAGTCATCTCCCAAATGACAGTTCCTCACCCCATGAAGTGCCACTATGGCTCTGAGAGGGTAGGCGGCAGAGAACAGCGGTTAATAATACGGGTGGGCTTCAAAATCAGACCTGTGTACAGGGTGTTCTCCAAGCCAGCAGGGGTCAGGGGCCTGACAGAACTGACTTGGAACACCCGCCTTTGGGTAACAGTGTCCGTTGTTGGACCATGTTCTCTCAACGCCCTTCACCTGGTTAATCCTATTCATTCTTTGTTTTTCCTTTTTAATATGTTTTTACTGATTTTAGAGAGAAGAAGGGAGAGAGAGAGAGAAAAACATCAATTGACTGCCTCTTGCATGCCCCCTATTGGCGATCGAGCCCACAACCCTGGCATTTGCCCTGACTCGGAATCTAACTGGGGACCTCTCAGTGCACTCAACCACTAAGCCACACCGGCCCGGGCTAATCCTACCCATTCTTCAGGTTTTCGCTCAGATGTCTCCTTCAGCCAGCCTGTTTTCCTAACTGTTCTACTGCCTCCCCCTCCCCATCACAGCATGCAAAGAGGCCCTGTGTGGCAATTCTCCATTTGCATGTCTGTTCTCACTAGACCATAAGCCTCCTGGAGGGAGCAGGGGACTCTTGTATTCACTGCCAGTGTTCCTGCTTCTTATTGGAGGTGTTGCCTGGCACATAGAAGGCCTCAGTAAATATTTGTGGAGCGAGTGACTGAGTGAACATTGTCATGGATGGTTCATCTCAAGTGACATTCCAATTAATTGGTGGTAGCTGCCTAAAGCTCTGTGTTTAGAAGGATTCTGAGGCTGCAGCTAAGTGTAGGTAGGGGATAAGAGTGCTGGGATCTACTGATCACATCTGCCATGGCTCAGGGCAAAGGTGCAAGGATTAATTAGTGATATCAGGCACTTATGGGGGAGTGGCTGCTGCCTCTGGGAGAGGCTGTATTAAAAAATATGATATTTGCTTTTCATGCCCATAGTGCTCTCGCAAACATGGTGAACGTTCCTAAAACCTGCCGGACTTTCTGTAAGAAGTGTGATCAGCATCAACCCCACGAGTAATACAATACAAGAAGGGCAAGGATTCTCTGCATGCCCAGGGACAGTGATGTTATGACAAGAAGCAGAGTGGCCATGGTGGGCAGACTAAGCCCATTTTCCATAAAAAGGCTAAAACTACAAAAACGATTGTGCTGAGGCTTGAATGCGTTGAGCCCAACTGCAGGCATAAGAGAGTGCTGGCTGAGAGATGCAAGCATTTTGAACTGGGAGGAGATAAAAAGAGAAAGGGCCAAGTGATCCAGTTCTCAGCTTCATACTTTGTTTTATCATGACAATAAAATCTTTGAGGATAAAAAAAAATGTGGTATGTGCTGGGATGGCAACGCCTGCCTAATGCTGCAGCCCTGTGCCCCAGGGAGCCCTTCGAGTAACTTCTCATCTTTCTCCCCCTCTCTCTAGCTGTCCCTTCCTGGCAAATCAACTGACCCTTGCCATCCCCATCATCGCTGCCATCCTCTTCTTCTTCGTCATGAGCTGCCTGCTACAGACAAGTTTCACCGACCCTGGGATCCTGCCCCGGGCCACCGTCTGTGAAGCAGCTGCCCTGGAGAAACAGATCGGTGAGGCTCCTACTTCAGCCGAAACTGTGTTCCCCAGGTCCACATACCCTGATTTGAGAGGGGGCTTGGTTTTCTCTTCCCACACTAGGCTAGGAACTAGGGGTCAGTAGCGAGCAAGGCAGGCAGGAGCTGACACTAGAATGGAGGAGACAGATGATAAACAAGGAGACAGATAAAGAAGAAATGCTAGCAAGTGAAAGCTGTGATGGCAGCCAGCATAGTCCTGAGTGCTTCCAGGGTGCCAGGCACTGTTTTCACCTCTTTACATGCATGACCTTATTTAATCACCCAGTAATCCTATGAGGTAAGTACTGTTGTTACTTTCCTTTTACTGATTAAATTGAGTCTCAGAGAGGTTAAGTAAGTGGTCCCAGATCACACAGTAAGTGGAAGAGCTGGGATGAGACCCCAGGCAGTCTGACCAGAGCCTCTGCTCTTAAACATTTATTTACACTTATTTATTTACTCATCAAACATTTATTGAGTCCCTACTATGTGCCAGGTACTTTTCTAGATGCTAGCAATACATCAGTAAACAAATTACCAATAATCTCTGCCCTCTTGGAGCTGCCATTCCAACAAAAAGAATAAATCAGCAATAAAGGAAAGATCTAGAATGAGACAGAAAAGAGGAAATCAGGGTGGTGGGATGAGAGCTGAGGTGAGAGTGATTTTAAATAGGGTGGTCGGGGAAGGCTTTTTAATGAGGTGACATCTGAGCAAAGAAGCAAAAACCTGCGGAGATGAAGGGTTGAGTTATGGGGATCTGGGGGAAGAGCACAGTAGGGTTGGGGAGTGGGCTAATTTAGATTACCCGGTCGTAAGGGGCCTCTAGGAGGAGGTGGCACTTGAGTTGAGCCCTGAATAGTGCAATGGAGCCAGTAATATTCGGTCTGAAAACAATAATAACAGAAGCCTAGAGTTGCAAACAAATTGGTGTGTTTGAGGAATAGCAGGAAGGCCAGTATGGCCAGAAAGGACCTGTGCTGCCAGGCACCCTGCATGGCCCTTGATTCCTCACAGTGTGGGTCCCCCTGGATGGCTGGGCAGTGGGGATCAGGGTCTTAATCTCAGCTTGCTCCACCGCAGCTCCTTCCTGCTGAGAAGTGACATTAGTGTTTGTACACCTCACGGTTTCCGGTTCGTGGTTGGCTCCTTCCCCTAACAGGGTGGCTTTCAGACAAGCTTTTAAACACCCAGCCGGCCCTGAAGAAACCTAGTGGCCTGTAAATGGCAGAGCCCTGCTGCACCCATCACGGGAAGTCATTCAACTAATTCTCTGCAGCAGCTTGGGAGGGTGGTAGGAGGAGAGAGGATGTTCTCTCTCTCTTTGTCTGTTCTTTGTCTCATCCTCTGCCCAGGCCCATCCTCAGCCACGCCCTTGGTTGCTGTCTTCCTCTGCCTACATCCAGCTTCCTTCCCTCTTGCACCCCTGGCCACTCTGCCTGGGTTCTGCCCTGTCAGAACCCCAGGGTCTGACCTGGGCCAGTCTGCCTCGCAGCAGGGAGGCTCAGCTGCAGTTCCCTTTCTCCTCCCTCCTGGTCAGGGCTAATTAAGAGGCAGGATTATTGTCCAGTGCAGCCTGGGCTCAGAGGCCTGGCTGCCTGGAATCCTCTGCCTCCTGTGAGCTGTCTGGGTAATACAACAGTAATCCCCCATGTTTGGGGAGAGCTTGACCGTGTGCAGAGAGCTTCCCATCCATTATCCCCAGAAATCCTCACAACAGCCAGCTGTGCCAATGCAGAAACTGAGGCAGGTGATCACAGGCCAGAGGGTGGAGGAGCAGAGATGGAATGTGTGTCTTGATTCCCAAACCCCTTGCTTTCTCTTCTGAGATGGCCACAGCCCCTTATCCTTATGTCTCAGCTCAAGTTTCCTGTATTCTGGGAAGCCTTCGTGATGCCGGTTGGGCCACACCTTCCATGACACATTCCCAAAGCACCTTCTCCTGCCATCTTGGCCCTGTGCTGCATGGTGGTCATTACAGAATTGTCTGGCAGGCCCAGTAGCCTTTCCTAGATAGTGAGTGTCTTGTTCAGCCTTGTCAGCCACATGGGTAGCTGAGTGACTTTGGCTCAATGTTTGAGCCTCCTTGCTGTCCCCATGTGACTGGTGGAGAGACAGCTGGAACTTCTCCCAATTAGGCATTACAGGTTTGCTCATTTGTGTGTTAGATCATTTACGTGTTGATTCTACATGCTGACTCCTAACTGGGGGCGGGGGAGGGGCAGGTAGGCCTGACTGGCCACCACAGGTCAGACCAGGCTCTGGAAGAGAATCAGGGAAACCAGGAGTATCTTCTGTCTGGAGGATATGGGAGGCCTCATGGAGAGGTGCATTGAGCCAACCGTAAGTTTGGGTGGAGTTTAAGCACAGGAAGATGTGTGAGGAGAGCCCTCTAGGGTGGAACAGAAGGAAGAGAGGAAGAGTGGGAGGAAGGGGGACAGCCGTGGGGCCCTGATCAGGCCATATTGGCTGGAACATGGGGAGTACCTCAGAGAATTTGGGAGAGTCTTTGGAGGATGGGGTGGAGGCAGTCTTATGGGCCTACGTGTCAGGGTTGGAGACTTTCCTTTGAGAACAGCTGCCAAGCCTAGAAAGTGGCGTCTTTGGGGGCTTTGAATTCTCAAAGTTGAACAGGAGGCTTCCAATCAGGGTGAAACACTTTCTTGAAAAGGACTAATGTCACTGAGCCTTTTTGAGGAGATTGGGGGCTGGCTCTGAGGTGGTGGCGCTGTTCATATAAATGTGAACTGATTACCTGGACGTGGGTCCATGCAGGCTGTGAGCTTCTCCCTTTGGCCCCATAGACTAGCAGCCCCAGCCCCAGCCCCAGCCCCAGCCCAACAGGATCTGGCCCAAGGCTCCCTCCCCACAAGTACTGTCTGAGATTGGATGACCAGGGCCTCACAGTTTTCTCAGGACTGTCCTTGTCCCAGTCTCGTGTCTTGGGGAACCCCTTAGCTACAGGCAAACCAAGCCCTTGGTCACCCTGGTCTGAGAACTTGACTTGTCAGCTGGCAGGCCATGTAGCTAGATCACCCTGCAGGGCCACACAGAGTCCAGGTGCACTGGGCAGTTGGGAGAGAGGTAGGAGGTTTGGAACATTGGCCCATAAAGCTCCTATTGTGATGGGAGACGATAGAAACATCTAAATTTGATTCACAGACACTCATCTAGACAGCCACAACTCACAGGACAGACACGAAGGCCTCCTCTTCCTCTACCAGCACATAGCAGGTCACAAACCTCATTCTGTCTCCAGGATATCTCCCCTCAGGTCCTTCCACAGCCCCAGGACTGACTGCACCCCGATTGGCTCTGCTGACCAGGCCTGGATACCTGGCCTCTCCCTTCAATCATGGTTGTCTCTCCAAGACTCAAATTTGACCCCAGCCCTCCATGGCTCAGAATTTGGGTGACTTCCTAGCACCCTCATCAGCATTTTCTGAAGATCAGTCATTGGAGTACAACCTTTGTGACTTTTGCCCTTTCTGCATCTCTCCTTGTACCTTCATTTCTTTAGTGTTTTCCCCCAAATGGCTTGCTTTTAAATGCAGTTTACAAAGAAAATTTATATCACCCCTGTTAGCAGAAAGCCACTTGTTCTGCATAGAAGATAATTATAAAAACGAAAACATAACAGTGTTACGGAATTCTTGGTGGTTGCAGTTTCCTGCTGAAAGCGGCTACTTTGAGGCCTGTGGGGATCACAGATATTAGGTATTAAAAGTGGAGACTTTCACCCGGCCGGCATGACTCGGTGGTTGAGCATCAACCTATGAACCAGGAGGTCGAGGTTCGATTCCTGGTCAGGGCACATGCCCAGGTTGCGGCCTTGATCCCCAGTAGGGGGTGTGCAGGAGGCAGCCCATCAATGACTTTCTCTCCTCATTGATGTTTCTCTCCCTGCCTTCCTCTCTCTGAAATCAATGAAAACATATTTTTAAGAAAAAGAAATGTGGAGACTTTCCCTTGATGGAATGAAAGGCTTGAAAGAGAATTGAAAAGGGAATAACTTTGCCTTCCTCTTTCTGCCATCTTGGAGCCCATGGAGGCCTGCAGGGAGCAGGGCTTCTATAACAAACATGTCTGGAAGGCTGTCGTCCAAGGCCATTTTGCTGTCTATAAGCAGGGTCTCCAGAACCAGAGGGAGCACACAGCTCTTCTTAAAATTGAAGGTGTTTGTGCTCAAGATGAAACTGAATTTTATCTAGGCAAGAAGTGTGCTTATGTGTACAAAGCAGAGAACAACACAGTGACTCCTGGTGGCAAACTGAACAAAAACAGAGTAATCTGGGGAAAGGGAACTTGGACTCATGGATAGAGAGGCGTGGTTCATGCTAAATTCCAAAGCAACCTTCCTGCTAAGGCCAGTGGACACAGAATCTGTGTAATGCTGTACCCCTCAAGGATTTAAACTTACTGAAAATGAAATAAATACAATGGATTTGTTTGTTTTTAAAAAAAGGAATTAACCTGACCATCACATGATTCAAGGTTGCTTAGTGTCATGGCCAGGAAACAAACTTTCTTCCACTTTCCTGAAAACTCACCTGTCCACAGAGGTGCACTTGCCTTCAGGATCAAGGCAAGCTCCAGCCCACCCTTCCCCGCATCTCCTGCCAGTCACTCTCCAGTGCCCCCAACCATGCTCTGCAGCTAGTGCCTCTGTGCCTTTGCTCACTGCCATGCCCTCCTCCCCTGGCGGACCCGAGGAATCGTTCTTTCTGATCCAGCTTAATTACCACTTCATCTTTTGTTGCATTCTTGAATGCTTCCTCCTGCCCTGCCCCGCATATTTCCCTCTGTATTCTCACAATAATGACTCTAGACACCAGTAATACCATTAACTGACTAGCTACGGGTTAGACTTTTCCATTATGTCATCTCTAATTTGCATCACCACTCTACAAGGTTGATACTATTAGCCTCAGTGAGGAAACTGAGGCTCAGAGAGGTTGAGCAACTTCCTCAAAGTCACAAGCTAACAAGTGGCCAAGGTAGATTTCAAAATGAGATCAGGCTGGCTCCAGAGTCACCACCCTTGACTCACAGTGCCTCTTACACCGACTGTAATTATCCACTTTGGCTCACTCTGCCTTTAGGCTGAGCTCTTCCTGTACTTCCAGGTTACCACTAAGCCTGTATGTGGTCGGGGCTCCATAAACCTCTGGAATGAACAGAAAGGGTCAGATGAGGATTACAGTGACCCAGCACTCACAGCCTGGACTGTGACTGACCTTGAGCTGAACCGGAAGTTGGGGAGACCACAACTCTATAGCTGTTTCCTCCACTGGTATGGAAATAGAAGAGCAGCAGGGCCCCGCAGGGCCGGTAGAGATCCCTGCCTTCTCTCATGAAGCCACCTCAGAAGGTCATGACCAGCCCCAGGGGGCTTCCAGGCCAGCCACTGGGCTTTATTCACAGCCCCAGCCATTCAGGTTCTGACTGCAGAACACCTGTTTGCTCCTCTGCAGGTTGTGGTTGGGGCGTAGAGACTCGTAGCAGGCCCCTGGTCAGGAGGAAGGTGTCTGGAGATGCATTTACTTCTCACATTCAGTGGGGAGGAATCTTCCCCCCATCACTACTTCCCCAAGGGTTCAGTGTCCCACCTAGAAGGCAGCAGGAAGGCCTCCCTAGCCTAGCGGGAGGGTGCCTTTTTATTTCTTGGGTAGAAAGAGCCCTGGAGTGGATCTTAGGACAGGGATAGCATCTCTCTTACCACTCTTCATTTCTTCAACAAATATTTTCTGAACTGGTATCCAAAGGAAACATATTTGACTCATCTCATCTATATGTACTTGCTCCTTCCCTCACCTGCCACCCCCAGGCCTTGTACAATAGCTTGGCCAAGGAGATGTTAATGTTTGAAAGAATGAACAAATGAATGCCTTGGAAGACAAGGATTCTAATTTTGTTGGAGTGAAGTCAGTTTCCCATCTGTAAAATGTGGGCCCATATTCCCTTTCAACCCAGAGCAATTTTTGTGCATCAGGTGAGACGGGATGTCAGTACACTTTGAAAATTGTTTTCCTCTACTGAAACTTAAGAGGCTTGAGCTTCAGAGTAGGAATGGCAAATGGACTTGCTCTGGGCACTAACAAGCTACCACTGGTACTGGCTGCTGGGAGGAGCAGGCTGAGAATTCTGAGGCCAAGTCCAGGGTGGTGATTGGCTAGGACCCTTTGGCCTTGAAGAAAGCAGTGTAACCAGGCTTGTCTTCCCCCCACATGGGTTCAGCCTCTGTGGTGGCGTCGCCACAAAGCCTCCTTTGACCCAACTCATTTAGGGTCCTGTAGTTGGTGACTTTCATTCAACATCTGGGTGGTGCCCTTGCTCTAGTGTGACCTGTCTCTCCTTTGCCTCTGGCTCTTGGCAGCCTAAGGAAGTTGGGTGTGCAGAGCTTTACTTTCTCTGAGTTCTAAAGAGGAGGAATCCAGGCCCTGAGGCCAGAACATACTGGTAGGAGTTCCTTCCCTGCCTTAGAGAAGAGACTTAGGCTCTTCTCTGCCCTGGGGAGGGCCTGTGGGTTTAGTTCTAAAGAGGATCTGTGGCTGTCCTTCACTCACAGATGAGTTGTGTTCTGATGTTTTTTTATAAATCAGTTGTTTGGAATATAGTGTTACGTAGAAAAAGCAATACTAATGCTAATATATATTTTTTCTATTTAAAAAAATTTTTCACATTTCCTTTTGTATTTTTTTTGCATTTTGTAATATTTCTTTAAGATTTTATTATTATCATTATTATTATTACTATTATTATTATTATTAGAGGGGAAAAAGGAAGGGAGAGGAAGGGAAAGAGAAACATCAGTGTGAGAGCGATACATTAGTCAGCTGCCTCCTGCACACCCCATACCAGGGATCAAGTCTGCAACCTTGCATGTGCCCTGACTGGGAATTGAACTGGCGACCTTTTGGTGCACAGGAAGATGCCCAACCAACTGAGCCACACTGGCCAGGGCTCTTTTTTTTTTTTTTAATTGATTTTAGAGAGGGAGAGGGAGAGAAACATCGATTTGTTGTTCTATTTATTTATGCCTTCATTGGTTGATTCTTGTACGTGCCCTGACTTGGGATTGAACCTGCAACCTCGGCATATCAGGACAATGCTCTAACCAACTGAGCTACCCAGCCAGGGTTGCTAATATTTCTTTTCTTTTCTTTTTTTTTTGAAAGGGGAGAGAGAGAAACATTGATGTGAGAGAGACACATCTATCGGTTACCTCTGCACGTGTCCTGACCAGGACTAGGGATCAAGCCTACACCCAAGGTATGTGCCCTTGGCCAGAATCAAACCCGGGACCCTTCAGTCCACAGGCTGATGCTCTAACAACTGAGCCAAACAGGCCAGGGTGCTAATATTTCTTAAGCTCTTGCCAAGTACTAGATACTGGACTAAACCCACTTAATGAATTCTCACCTAATCCTCCTAGCAACACTAAGAAAACAGGTAGCATTGATTACATCTCATTTTCATATGAGGGCACGAAAAAGTTAAGCAGCTTGACCCACATCACACAACTAGTAAGTGCTTGGGCCAAGATTCGTACGCACACATCTGAGCACAGCCACAGCATGAACTATTTGTCAGGACCAAGGCGCCAGTGAATCTAGCGCTGTGCTCAGCTGTCCTTGCAGCGTCTCGTTCAGCTTTCACAATACTCTGAGACTCTCTTGTCTCTATTATATGGATAAGGACACTGAGTCTCAGAGAGGTGGAGGGAATTCCTTAAGTAGCAAGTGGGTGGCAAAATTAGGATTTGAACCCAGTGTGTTAGATTGCCCTTTGCTGCCCCTTGTGATGCCGCTTTGTTTACTTGTATTAGTTCTGATCCTTACAACCCTTCAAGGTACTTGTTATTGTTTGTCTGCTTTTACAGATGCAACAACAGGCTCACAAAGGTTAAGTAACTTCCCTAAGGATACCAGGTCATAAATGGAAGGGTAAGAGTTTGAGCTTCAGGCTGCCTGAGTCCAAAGCATATTTTCTTTCCTCTTTGCCTGCTGTCTCATAATTCATAAACCCGGGAATTCCTGTTTATTCTACTATCCCTGCTCTCAAGGAGTATACAGTCTAGTTGAAGAGACAGCGGACACACACAGCAGTCCTGTTACATCAACACAGAGCAGTGAGCAGGTTTAGGTGTTGTGTGCAAGGAGCGAGAGCCCCCGAGGCCAGAGTGGTCAAAGAAGCTGCTAGAGACTAGACAGGCCTCCAGCAAGTCCTGGTGAACAAAGAGAAAAGGGAGGAACTGGGGCTTGGTGGCTACAGGGGCAGGAAGCTGGAGAAAAGCCAGGAACGGAGGTTGGGCCCAATTGTGAAGGGCCCTAATATCAGGATGAGAAGTTTGTCCTCTATCTTGTTTTTTAGGGGAGGCGAGTGAAGGGTTGGTTTTGGGCTGAGAAGTGACTCAAAAGGGGTTATTTAGAGGAATGTGCCAGTGTATACAAGGGGGAGTTGAAAGGCAGAGGGTCTGGGAGCAGGGAGTCCTTAAGCTGATCGGTGATACAGCCTCGCCTGGGTAGGATGTTGGAAGTAGAGAATGCAGTGTCCTGGCAGGGATGAGGGAGAAGGAAGTATCTGTAAAGAAACTCCAAACTAGGTTCCCCTGTCCCTGCCACTCACTGGCTGTGTGACCTTGGGCAAGTCCCCTAACCTCTCTGGGCCTATTTCTCATTTGTAAACTGAAGAGATTAGAACAGAGGCAGTGAGCAAAGGTACATTTATCAATTATCTGCTATGTGCTGAGACTGTGTATTCTGCTCTTTAGGTTCCTGCCAGCTCTTGGATTGTGCCATCTGCAGAAATAAGGAACCAGTCAGGGATAGGTAACACTCATTATGACACTTTAAAATTTACAAAAAGACCACAACACCAAGCTTTGGGAACTTGGTTTCACATCCCGGTTCTGGCACATACTAGCTGTGTGGCTTTGGACAAGTCATTTAACCTCACTTTAAAATCTCCTTAACTGTAACCTGATGATAATGATAACCTGATCTCTTGGGATGTAATCAGGGTTAAAGAAGATACTGGCCCAGCCGGGCGTGGCTCAGTGGTTGAGCATCAACCTAGGATCCAGGAGATTGAGGTTCGATTCCTGTTCAGGGCACATGCCCAGGTTGCAGGCCCGATCCCCAATGGGGGGCGTGCAGGAGGCAGCCGATCAGTGACTCTCTCTCATCATTGATGTTTCTCTCTCTCTCTCTCTCTCTCTATCCCTCTCTCTGAAATCAATAAAAATAAATTTAAAAAAAGGAAAGAAGATACTGTATGCAGAGTACTCAGCATACAGTAGACCCTCAGTGAAGTGTTCTCTTTCCCTTGCCTTTCCCTTCTTTCTATCAGTAATTCTATGAGCCAGTAATTACAGTGACACTTCTTAAGCATTTACTTTGTGCCACTTCACATATATTAACTCACTTAATCCTCACAACAACCTGCTGAGGTGGGTATTATTATCCCCATTTCAGTGACTGAGGAAACAGAGGCATAGAGAGGTTAAATGATTTGCCCTGTCACACATCTAGCCAATGGTATCATCAAGAGAAACCCTGCTAGTAAGAGGTAGAACCAGGATTCATGCTCCAGTCTACCTTTTATTCCCATTTTACTGATGAGAAAACTGAGGCTTAGAGAAGTTTGACTTCAACTTCACACACAACCAGTCAGTGGCAAAACCAGATTTCAGAATGTGTCCATTGGCCTCAGTCCCCCTGCCCTTTACCATGTTGCTGGGTTTTAAGGAAGAGATGGATGCTCAGATGCTCAGTTTCATTTCAAGCACACTGGTTGAGATGATGGTGAAACAGCCCACTGGTAGCTGGAAATGAGAGATGCAGATCTGTTTGCTTCACTGATGCCTGCCAGGCGCTTAGAATAGTGCTTGCACGTGGTACATACTCAGTGAGTAATCATTGGAGCTATCTGGAGAGTCGATCCAGTGGAAGTGATGGCTGAGTGCTAGGGATCACGGGCAGCCCTGTGTGACTCGGAAATCTGTTGGGAAGGAGCCACTGCTCTGGGGATTTGGTCCTCTGTACCCTGGGTACCAAGAGGCTCAGTGGGTAGAACTGTGGGCTTCGCATATAGCAGACCTGGGTTCAGATTCCTGTTTTGCCAGCATACCAGCAACATGACCTCAGACCTTTCTTTTTCTTAGCTTTTTACTGAAGTGTAATGGGCCTACAAAAAGTGTACAAATCATAAGTATATGTTAATACAGAATGTAATCAGCATCCAGATCAAGAAACTGTGTGAGTGGTGCCCCAGGAGCGCCCCCCTTGTTCCCCTTTCTGATCACTGTCACCCCTCCAAGGGTAACCTCGATTCTGACTTCTAACACCATAGGTTACTTTTACCTATTTTTGAAAATTTTGTGTTCTTACATGTGTGATTTCTTCATTTTACACAATGTTGATGAGATTCATTCACATTGCTGTGTGTAGTTGCGGATCATTCTTTCTCGTTGTATTAGAATTCCACTGTGTAAATATACAACATTTTAAAATCCATTCTTCTATTGATGGGCATTTGGGTAGGTCCATCTTTTGGCTTTTAGGAGAATTGTTGTTGTGAACATTCTGTATATGTCTTTTGGTTCACATAAAATCATGCACATTTCTGTTGGGAAGACACCTAGGAGTGGGGTGCATATGTTGAACTTCCATAGTTTGTGCCAAACAGTTTTCCAAAGTGATCATATGAGATTTCTAGTTGCTTTACATTTTTGCCAACACTTGATTTTTCATTTTTTTTCTTTTTAGTCATTCTGGTGCATGTATAGTGGTAGCATATTGTGGTTTTAATTTGCATTTCCCTGATGACTAATGAGTATGAACAGCCTTTCATGTGTTTATTAGTCATTTGGACAGCTGCTTTTGTGAAATGCCTGTTTGAATCTTTTGTCTACATTTGAATTCAGTTGTCTGACTCTTTCTTACTGACTTTATATCACTTCTTTATATATTCTGGATACAAATCCTTTGTCCTTTGTCAGATATTGTAAATATCATCTCCTACACTGAAGGTCACCCCTTCATTCTTTAAATGATATCTTTTTTTTTTTTTTTTTTTTAATTCTCACCCAAAGATATTTTTCCCATTGCTTTTCAGGGGGGGGGGAGGGTAAGGAGAGAAACATCGATTTGTTTGTTGTTCCACTTATTTATGCATATATTGGTTGATTCTTGTATGTGTCCTGACGAGAGAGGAACCTACAACCTTGGCCTATTGGAACAACAGTCTAACCAACTGAGTTGCCTGGCCAGGGCCTACGTAATTTTTATTAATCTATTTTATAGTAAATCATAGACACTTTACCCATAAATATTTCAACATGTATCTTCAAAATCTAAAGACAGCCTCCAACATTAACCACAATTCCATGATCATATCAAGGAAATTTAATAGTTCCCAAATTTCTAATTTGTAGTCATTTTCCCCCAATTACCCTTCAAATGTCCTTTGTTACTATGTTTTATTTTGTTTTTCCAAACATGATGCAGTCTAGGATCATGCATTGCTTGTCTGCTAAATCTCTTAACTTAGAACCATCCCCCCTTTCTTTTTGTAAGTAACTGACTTTTGTTGGAGACCAGGCCAGTGGTCTTGTAGATGCCCCATATTCTGGATCTGATTGTTTCCTTGTAGTATTGTTTACTTTGTCCCTTCAACTCCTGAACCTCCTGAATTTGGAAATTGGATGCAGATAAACCTCACCAAGCGTTTCTGTGGTCTCCTCTGATATCCTTTCTCAGAGTTGTGTAAGGCCAACTGTGTGTGAGCAGGTGTGTAAAGCTTTAACACATAACAGTCTCAGTAAGTAGTAGCAGTTCTTAATATTTATCCCCACCTTAGGCTGGAATTTTACTCTAATGTTTGCTCCCCAGAAAGTTTTCCTGAGGCTGCTTTTGTCCCAGCCAGGCAGCAGTGGCTTCCCCCTGGCCGGGGCTCCTGGCTCCAGGCTTGGACAGCTCCCATCTTCTCTCCTCCCACCCTCAGACAACACAGGCAGTTCCACGTACCGGCCACCCCCTCGGACCCGGGAGGTGCTGATCAACGGGCAGATGGTGAAATTGAAGTATTGCTTCACCTGCAAGATGTTTCGGCCACCTCGGACCTCACACTGCAGTGTCTGTGACAACTGTGTGGGTAAGTGGGGGGCCACAGGGAGGAATGTGGGGAGCCCTGAGAGAGATGGAGCCCTGGAGACAGGGGAATCACTCATGTGGGGCTGGTGGGGGGTGGTGTTGGAAATATCCAGGGCTGGGCAGGAAGTCTGGTTCTCTCAGATTTGCTCTGACCAAGGAGAACCTGAGTATGACTAGTGGGCTCTGAGTGTGACCATTGGTGTCTTGACTTCAGCTCAGGATCAGTGGATTCCTTCCCTCCAGCTCTGAAGTGTGGGGCAGACACAGAGAGGCCCTAAACTCTTTTTTCAGGCCTCAGCCTGGTCCTCAGTAGGTCCAAGGTCCCAGGAACCGGAGACTGGAGCAATAACATTCTAGATGTGTTTGAGCCAGAAAGGAAATGATTTACCATGCAGTGCCCAGGACCAGCTATACTGAAAGACTTTGATCTGATTCCCAGGGTTTGGAGGGACAAGAATCTGGGCACAGGGGAATTTAAGCTGGTGAGGTGGAGTGGGTGTAGCCGGGATTGGAAGCTGAGCTGCTGACCCACAACTATGGTAGCTGCTGAGGAACCAGAGGCTATTTTTTTCCCTCTCCCTGCACTCCAGAGGCTGAGCAGCTCTGATGGTGCGAAAGGTGTGCCCCTAGAAGGTGTCATAAGGGAAATGCTATACAAGAGGACCCAGGTGAGCTGAACCACTGGGACTGTGCACAGTGCCCAGGGCAGTGAACTCATCAAGCTGGCTTAGCATTCCCTGAGTAAGAGAACAGTGGGAACACCCCATGACAACAGGCAGTGAAGTAGGTGACGCAGTGGGCGTCATTCATCCCTCAGAATCTGCCCCACCCATCCCCTGCAAAGGGTGCTATTCTTGGTGTGAGGCCTGCAACTGGCTTGTGACCCATATTCCCACAGGGGACTTTCCTCAGCAGTCTGGGTGTGACCCTACCCCCGGGGACATGGTGATGGTGTGAGATCAGCTCTGACCGGGCCTCTGATGCCAGTTCTCTACCAGTTACATAGCGGTCTAGCCCCTCCCTGTGCCTCTAGTTCTAGCTCAAGGGACTGGGGTCATTGGTGGTTGGTGTGTGGCCAGGGTCATAGGCTGGGCAGCAAGTACTTTTTGTGGATCTTCCTTGTACCAGGCACTGCTGGACTCTGGGATTCAGGTTACTGTGAGGCCAACACAGGCTCCCTCATGGAGCTTACAATCAAGCAGGGGAAACTGGCCAGTCCACTAATTGTAAATAAGTATGTGAACACCATGGGCAGAGTGCTGCAAAAGATAAGTGCTGGGGCAACAGGGCAGGAAACAGGACTCTTACCTTGTCTGGGGTCAGAGGATACTTTCTTAAGGAAGTGGCTTTGTAGCCAAGACATGGAGGAGGAATTACCTTTCACTGGGAAAGAGATGGGGGATATGTGAGCTGTGAGAACCAGTTCTCAAAGGACCAGAAGCAGAGAGTGCCTGAGGAACTGAGAGCTGCTAGTGCGGGGGGGGAGGGGGGGGGGTTTGGAAAGCTCCATCCTTGATGGGAGGCCTCTGAACATCTGTGCTGGTTGCAGGCCAGGCCTGCACTAACCTGTCTCCCCTGGCCCTTTTCCAGAACGGTTTGACCATCACTGTCCCTGGGTGGGCAACTGTGTGGGGAGACGAAACTACCGCTTCTTCTATGCGTTTATTCTCTCCCTCTCATTCCTGACGGCCTTCATCTTCGCCTGCGTGGTCACCCACCTGACACTCCGTGAGTTGGCGGTGGCAGTGGGGGCAAGTAGCGGGCGGGCCAGCAAGCTCAGCCAGGCTGAGGAGCTGTGCTCACCGTCCCTCTGAGCTGTGTCCTCTCCTGTTTTTTCTTCCCCAGGCTCTCAGGGAAGCAACTTCCTCTCCACTCTGAAGGAGACACCAGCGAGATATCCTTTGCCTTTGTCTGCTAGTGGACGCCCTGGTGGGAACTGAGTCCCCTTCACTGGGGTGGGTCCCCACACCTCATCGTATAAACAGAAGGCAATGGTGTAGAGCAGGTGTTTGTCCTCTAGAATCCAGTATACCAGCTGCTTCTGTTCACACCCAGGCTTGAGCTGATCCTAAATGGGCTGTTGTGGGGGTGGGGTGGCCAAGAACTCTCAGGAGCCAGAGTCCCTGTCTTCCCTTAAGACACCAAGCTTCCTGGGCCACATCATGTCCATTGCTCTTGGTGCTTGGAACCCTCAGTTTCCTCTACCATCTCTCACCCTGAGCTCATCCTGCTCTTGAGGGGAGCTCCTGAACCCTTCTTGGGGCCCAGGAGGTGATCCTGCTGAGAAGTGGTGACTGGGTCATAGGGAAGTTGCACATTTATTTCCTTTATGGGGAGGGATAGGTGAGAAATGCTGGGCGTGGCAAGATCCCAGGCACAGGGGAGGCTCCCAGCCGTGATCCCGGTTGTGGGTCCTTGACTGCCCTGCTCACTGTGCTGGAGTTGGTGATCTGCTTCTTCTCCATCTGGTCCATCCTGGGCCTCTCAGGGTTTCACACTTACCTCGTCGCCTCCAATCTGACAACTAACGAAGATGTGAGTAAGGCTGGAGCAACCCCTGGTTCCTGGGCAGGGCCCTCGGCAAGAGGCCGGGCTGAGGGAGGTGGAGTGGCAGCAGTGCAGCCCTGACTCTCAGACTGCTGGGAAAACATGGGTGGAGATGACAGGCAGCCAGACAGCTCCTTGCAGCGCTCATGACTTGGCCCTGGGAGACCCAGTACAGGCTTCTGAGGCCCCTGCATGCCTTGGCACTTGGTGCAGGCTCCCAGGGCCCCCAAGATGCTTTCTCCCTAACCCCACAAAAGTAGCACTCGTGCCATACAATCATTACATTTAGTCAACATATTATTGTTTCCAGAGTTCTTTCAGTTCCCATCACCCCTTTGGGTCCTTTTGCTAACTCTGAGGCAGAAGGAACAGGAATGCTTTTTCTTCATTTGATGGCTGAGCGACTTGCCCCAAGGTCACACAGGTGGGAAGGGAGGGATAGAGTTAGGGTTTCACCCAGAAGCCATGATGGTCACTGTTCCCTGCTGCATTTGTACACAGCAGAGATGTGACTGTTCTCAGGTGTCTTTGAGACTTTCTTATTGAGTGGCACAGCCAGGACAGGACTATGAGGTTTCCATTAACCCTCCCTGCCCGCTGCCTTACATACCCAACCAACAAGCATTGTTTGAGCATTCACTGTGTGCCCAGCCCTGGGCCAGGGACCTGACCTCCCCTCCCCATTCTCCCAAACCATAAAAAAGCAAATGAGAGCGTCCATTCCAGGGCTGCCATCTGATACTAAGGGGCCCATCGACTAACAGAAAATACATTCCTTGACCTCAGCTTATCATTTGGGGAAACAAAACCTAACACGCATGGTAGGGTATCATGTGCTGGGTGATTGGTACAGAGCAGAAATCACATCAGCCAGCATCTCCCAGGGTGGTTTCCTGGGTGCTGGTTCTGTAGGATATTACTAGGGGATTAAGCAAAAAGGACTGATATAGTCAAATAAATTTGGAAATCTCTGGATAAAAGTTAAGCAGGTATCCTTTACTGCTGAACTCCTCAGTGCCTTTGATAGCCAGCTTCACAGAGCTAGAGACAGGCAAGATTTCGTCTGATGTGCCAACAGTGCTGTCAGACAGTTGGTATCAGAGAGTTTCCTGTTTTTCAAATGAGGATTCAGAGAAGTGGCAATTTGTCCAGGGTCATGCAATGAGTCAGTGACAGAGCCAGGGTTCATAGTCAGGCAGCCTGAGCCCTGTGCCCTCGTCCTGCCCTCCACCTTAGGTGGTGGCCAGAGAAGGGAGGATGCACCCAAAAAGTATCTTTGGAAGCTTCTCTTGGACTCTACTCTGTCTTCCGTCCTGTTTGGGCCCCCCTCCTCTCTACTGGGTGCCCCCGAACATCCAGAATTCCCCACATTCTCTCTGAATGACCTGAGTTTAAGACGTGTCCTCTCCAATAGTCTAACTGGAACTGGTTTCAGAATTTGCCAGTTTTCCCCTGCCTCTAGACCTCCCTCCTAGAAAAGCAAAGCAGAGAGAGGTACCTGACCCAGACCTCCTTCCTGCTTGCAGATCAAAGGCTCGTGGTCCAGCAAGAGGGGCGGTGAGGCATCCGTCAATCCCTACAGCCATAAAAGTGTTATCACCAACTGCTGTGCTGTACTCTGCGGCCCCCTACCTCCCAGGTGAGACGGAGGTGACCCTGTGAGTCCACACCTCTCAAAGAGGTTCTGGAATCAGCAGAACTCTCCCCACATTACAGTCTTCTGTCCATCATCCCCTGCTGAGTGCACTCAGGGCATTTGTCGCTTAAAGGAGTTCTATGGAGAGTTGGTAATTTTTAATCACATGCTCATTGTAGAAAAAAATTAAGTACAAAATGTAAAAAAGAAGAATATTAGATCTCACATGCAATATTACTCCCCAAGGATAACCACAGTTAATGTTTTGGCCACACTTGAGCAACATTGCCCTTCTGGTGCTGCTGGCCAGACTGGGTGGGGTTATCCATTCTCCCTCCTGGCAGAAGAAAGCCCTGGTGGTTCAGCCTTGCTAGGAAGCACCTCATCCATCCTGACAGCAGAGGGCACCAGAGCGCCAGATCAGAGCTAAATTGCAGTGAACGCTGTAGGAACAACTTCCCACACTGTCCCCCTCCTCCCACCAGTCCTGCCCAGATAAGGGACAGTAGGTATAGCACTATCTCCAAATGCCTTTTATCCTTACTTTTCCCCTCGCCCGCAGACTGGCTTCTTGGCAGCCACACAGAAAGGTGAGCCAATTTGAATTAACAGTGAATAAATACTGTGGCCAAAAGCCAAGTGTCCAGAGAGCAGAGAAAGGGCCCTTCTGGAAGGGAGGAGTTTCGAGTCCTGGTGTCAGGCAGGGTCCTCACGTGTCTGCCTTGTGTTTTGGAAGCCTGATTGACCGGAGGGGATTTGTGCAG
Source organism: Miniopterus natalensis (assembly GCF_054644295.1). NCBI lineage: Eukaryota > Metazoa > Chordata > Mammalia > Chiroptera > Miniopteridae > Miniopterus > Miniopterus natalensis. The sequence continues at coordinate 14,752,950 of NC_142089.1, forward strand.
TCTGACACCGTGTTGCCCTCACCCATCAGAAGTGACGAGCCAGCCTGCGGAGCCAAGGCCGATGCCAACATGGTAGGAGGCCACCCCTGAACGCGCCTCAGTACTTGCCACCTGCTGGCCTGTTCGCCCTTCCGCACTTACCTGCCAGGACCCTCCCCATTCCACCCAAGGGAAGCAGAGCTGCCAAAGACTCAAGTCTTTTCGTATTTATTTCCCACCCTGCGTGGCTGTTCCCACTCTGTTCCATGGCTGTACCCTTTGCTCCCCGAACCCAGGTTCCCACAGCCTTAGGCCTGAGGTCCCCCCAGCTGATCAGTGGCAGAGTGACAGGATAGAGAGGCCAGGGCCAGGCACCCAGAGGACCATGCCAAGTCTCTGTGCCAGGGCGAGCCCTGTGTGTGTGAGGGTGCGGACTGAGTGTAATGCCTCCCAGTTTGGGAAGCTGCTGAGCCCTGCTGAGCTGGGGTCCTGGGATGAAGCAGGACCCATGAGCAGTTGGCCCTGGACAGTGAGCTATGGGAGAGGACACTTCCATGGGCTGTTTTGGTTTGCAAGCTCCTTTATTCTTTTTGTGATGATCATTTTTTTTCCTTTGGGATTTTTGTTGTTTTTTGTATGGAGTTGGCCAATAGGATAGAGCTGGGTTCTAGATAGAGAGGGCAGAGTTGGGGGGCGGTGGGGCAGCCTGTGTAAGAAGAAGCCAGACCAGCCAGCCAGGCAGCCAAGACCTCAGCTTCTGCATGATTCCTGGGCAACACACTAGGAAGTGGGGGCCTTGCCCTTTCTCTGCCCATGGAGGGTTCTCTATGGGATCTCAGCCTGGCCCCCCATCTCTCTCCCAGGTCAGGTCTGGGATGGGTAGGTTACACTCATGCTGGCAATACTTGAAACGGGTATTTTGCACAATTTTATAGACCTCTTTTCTACGTAGCATTTTTTAAATGGAAGAAGAATGTTTAAATGTCAGCCACTTTGCTGTCTGTGTAGTGCCAGGTTAAGGGTTATCAGAAGGCAAGTTGGCTTCAATAAGTTTATTATAAGAGACCTCTGGCTGAGAGTGTGCTTGTGTGTGTGTGTGCGTGTGTGCGTGTGTGTGTGCGTGCATGTGTGCGTGTATACGCTTGCCCTTGTACAAATGTGGCTGGCTCCCACTTCCCCACATCCCCTGGGCTGCCCTCCTCCCCACCGTCCCTCTCCAGTGTCAGCCAGCAACAGCAGGAGCAGCCTGAGCCATGGGGACAGGGAACATGTGCATTGGTTACAAGAGACCCCTGGACTCCTCCTGTGGCTCAGCCCCATCCTCCTACCTTTCCCTCCTCCAGGGACTTCAGATAGCCAGTGGCTGGGGACTCAGCCACCCCCAACCCCACCCCTGCCACCCAGCCCCCAGGTCAGGCTTCCAGCTGGGATCTGCCTAGACAGGCTGAGGCTGGGTGTGGTGCATGGGTAATGGCTGTGGGGAGCAGCTGCCATCCTACAAGCCACACCCCCTCCTCCAAACCCCAAGTATGGGACCCAGTGCCAAGGGCTAGAGGACAGGGAGTCTCTGCCAACTGGAAGCCTCCATCCAGAGAAAAGGAAGGAAGAAGCAGGGTGGGCCAAGGGGAGTGAAGATTGTCCTAAATCTAGGCCAGAAACTCAGAAGATGTCCCTCTTCTGCTGGGAGCTATAGTTTCTTGTCAAAATAGATAGGAAATTGTCCTTCTATCCCCCTCCTTGGCCCTTCAAGTGGGCTGAAGTCCTTGGAAAGTGACATAGGAAGTCCCCTCATCTTGCCCTTCCTTGCTCCAGAGGCTAGTGGAGAAGTAGCTGAGAAGTCTACAGAGGGTCTCCTCTGGGAGAAATGCCTTTGCCCAGCCTTAGTGCCATGCTGCAGTGGCACTCAGAGGTAGGGAGGAAGCTGGCTAGAGGAGGTTTACTCCCATCTGCCTTTTATTTAAGCCAGTATTCTTTGTTCCTGCTTGTAATAAAACTTTTGTTTTTAAGAGTTGATTTGCTTTGGTTTGGTTTTTGTTTGCTCATCCTTTGCTGAGGCCCCAAATGGCAGCCGTCTATTCTTTCAGTCAAACTTGGTCTTTCCTGGGGAGACATAGAGAAGGCAGGCAGCTCATCGACCTGGCTAAAGTTCTTCTCTCCTGGCTGGAGTCTCTCTGCTAGAGGCAGAACAGAGAGGACTGCAGCTAGACCCCATAGGCATGTAAGAAGAGGCCATCCTGTCCCCTCTACCTTCCCCTGCCTCAGGGGCTTGGAGATCCCCAAGTTCATCTTCCTTGCTCTCTTTCTACTCTGATCCCCCAGCAACTGCTCAGCTAAGAAAATGTTTACGGGACAGTAGATTCCAGTTTGAGAGCCTGAGCCTTCCTGGCCCCCACCCCGGTCTGGGCAGCAGAGCCCAGCCAGACACCTTGTAACACTGGCCCACCTCTCTGGTATCTCCTCCAGGAGGACACCTGTCAGGATTTTGCCATCTCCTGCACAGCCTGAGGGGATAACAGGCCTCTTTGCAGAGGGTTAGCTGGTAAGACCATATTTCCCCTGTCAGCCAGCACTGCCCGCACCCCTCACACACCATCTCATCCTCATCGCATGCCTCGCCAACACCATGGAGCCCATTCATCTGTCTGGAGTGTGGTGTGGTGTGTGTGCTGGTGGTGGTAGGGTCCCCAGGGCTCCCCCCTGAGCGACGTATGGGGGCATGGGGTCAGGGTAAAGAGCCCAGCCCCCTCCGGATGAGGAAGTAGCTTTGCACACAGCAGCTCTCTGACTGGCGCAGGAGGTGAAGGGCGAGGATGGGGAAAGGATGGCGTACCTGCCCTGAGGTGCTTGGGCCTGTTCTGGTGGTGTCCTGATGTACAGGGGTCTTTGATCGCTAACACTGTGTCCTGGCTTTCTGTCCCTGCTGAGCTTTCTCTCACCTGCCCGTTTTCTCTCCTGTTTCGTTGCCTGCTGCCAAAGCCTTGGCCCTTCTGTGGGGAAGAGGCAGGTGCTGTGGTACCCCTATAGGACTCCTCTTTTCTCCCAATCCCACTAACCCTCTCTCTTCTCCTCCTTTGCTGTCCTTCCTGGGATCTCCAGTGTGTGCGGGGGCTTAAGGACCTCCTGAGGACTGCTGCTCACTTCCTCTCCAGGAGTGGCCTGGGGGGAGCCAAGCACTCGGCACCTCCACCTGCCTAACCTGTGGCCCACCTGCCACCATCTGTGCCTACAGGGTCTACCCCAAGCCTGCCCCACATGTGTGCTCTCTAGGGTCCCCCCCATGGGGGCAGGGGGCTGGCCTCTTTGCCCCCATCCCCACTCCATGCTGGCCAGAGTGTAGAAAAGCCATAATGCAGCTGTCAGCACAATGATGTAATACTATGCTGAAACTCGCCCTCCCCTCTTCCACCTTACTTCCCCTTCCCCAGATTTGTAAGGTGTCAAGACTCTTTAGGAATCTTGCCTTACAGCCTGCCCCCCAGAATCAAGCATAGCCATAGTCAAGCTGAGCAGGTTTCTTCAGGAGCTGTCTGGGGTGTTGATGGTTGATGACGCTGCTGAACAAGTTTGGTAACAGTTTTAAGCACAACTGGTTTGACACTGTTCCCACGGCCCCTTCCACCCCCAGCACTTGAGTAGGAAGGTTGCTTGTACCCTTTGCTGCTGGTACTGAGGAACTGAGTTAGCTCTGACAGCCCCTTGTTCTTCATTCAGAGGGACTAAAGGAAACTGGGCTGGGCCTCAGAAATCCACTGAGCCCATGGCTGGGGGCTGCTTGTCTGCTGTCCTGTACCTTTTTTAAACCAAAATAAAGATTTCCCTCTTCTTGCCATACTTTTGGCTGTCTGGTGCCACCCTTACTTTGGGGTCTGGGATGGGGCCTGCGATGAGTGCCCAGGAGAACTGCTGGCTTACAGCTGCCAACTTTGTTCCAGATGGTCAGTGCTGTTTGGAGATTTTTAAAAGGGACGGTGGCCCTGACTGAGTGGCTCAGTTGGTTAGAACATTGTCCCAACACACTAAGGTTATGGGTTCCATACCTGGTCGGGACACATACAAGAGTCAACCAATGAATGTATGGATGGGTAGAACAACAAATTGATGGTTCTTGCTCTCTCTAAAAGCAATCAATCAAATAAATAACTTAAAGAAAAAGGCATAGCAAAGCCAGGAGTGACACAGGAAGAGTGACCAGAGTCCTCTTCACTCTGCCCCTCCAGAACTTCTGGTTTCAGTTCCAGAGATCTTCAAGCCTTAGCCAACCTCTGAACTCTGAAAGCCTAGGCTGGGACAGAGGGTTTGACTCCAGTCTGGGCTGTCACACCCCTTAACTGAGCCTAGCCCAGGATAACACTTTCATGGAGCCTTCCCTCTCCCAGCTGCCTCCCCACATCAAGATATACACACAGTCTGTTAAGAGCTAAAAATAAATAACAAGAGTGTCCATTTAGGAAGGACTTGCTAAGTGCCAGGCCTGTTTTCTCACCTAAACCTATGAGGAAGGTGCTGTTAGGCTTTTTACAGATGAGGGAACTGAGGCTCAAAGAAGGAGCAGGAGTTGCCCAGGATCTCCCAACTGATGAATTAGCAAATTCAAAATTTGAACCTGATCTCTGCCCTGACCTCTGACCCTTCTGCACTACCCAAAGAATGAATACTGCTGCTTTAGGAGGAGGGCATCTCAGAGGGAAAAACCCTAAAATTAGAGAATGTCATTCATAGCCAGCAGGGGGCTTAAAGATTACCTGTGGGACCTCCTTATACCATAGGAAAACAGGCCCAGAGGGAGGAACCTGCCCAAGGCCTTATAACAGATTTGGAATGCAGTCCCACACCCTGAACTCATTTTCTTTCCAAAAATTCCACACCATGTCCTGAACTGGACTAGTCTAGGAAATGTAAGATACTCTAGCCCTAGCTGGTGTGGTTCAGTTGGTTGAGCATCATCCTGTGTGCCAGAAAGTTGCTGGTCTGATTCCCAGTTGGGGCACATGCCCCAGTTGTGGGATAGGTCCCCTGCAGCTGAACGATGTTTCTCACATCAATGTTTCTCTCTCTCTCCCTCTTCCACCCTCTCTAAAATCAATAAAACATTAAAAAAAAAAAAAAAGGAAATGTGAGATACTCTAAATAGCAGTGTCTTGAGGAAGAAAAGTCTCAGGATAGCTGACTCACTTAAAAGTAATCCCCCTGCCAAAGGCAACTAGTAGAGTGAGCTCTTGACTGGATAACTAAACTCTAAGTTATAATCAGGGGGAGAAGATGATCACCTGTTTAGTTTGATCATTCCAAAACCAGAAAAATTTCCTAGGAAGTTCTTCCTGGAATCTTAACCAGGGTCCCTCCTGCTGCAATCAGAGCCCTTTCCTCTGTTCTCAGTGGAGATAGTCAACAACTAGTTGCTGCCTTCCTTCTCTTCCCACAACCCTTCAAAGTCTGTTTACCAGCTAAGAAGGGTTGGTTGTCTATGGGACCAGAGGCCTTAAGCCTGCTGGTAGGATGGATGCTATACAGAAGGGTGGGAGGTAGGTAGGATGAGGAAAGCCCTTTGGGCTGCAGCCCCAGCTCTCGTCCTGCTGACTCAGGTGGCTGACTGTGGAACTCTGTGCCCTGCTGGGGCCTGCTGCCTCCTGCCTGCCTGGGCTTCTGGACTTGGGAAATGGAGGCCTGGAGGCAAAGGGAGGTGCCTGAGACAGGAACTGAGTCAGGATCTCTCAGGACTGACAGGCCAGAGCGGGCAGGAGATGCCAGGCAGCCTGACTCCCAGATTTAGCAGGGGAAGGGGAGGAGAGAAGGGGGCTTCCTTTCTCTTGCCCAGGACTGTGCTGAGGGCACGGAGTTTGCAGGGGTGAGCCACCACCAGGTCTCCAGGCTTGAGTGATAGAAAAGAGAACGCTCCCTCCCTAGAAATAGCTCCAAAATTGCCAGGCCCTGCCTCCTAGGTTTATGCTATTCTGGGATCTCAGCTTTCCCCCATGACTTGGAAAGCCTGGCCTGGGTGACTAGTCAAAGGAAGGTCCTTGAGGGCCCAGGGCCTACATAAGCATGAGGAATGTCTAAGATGGAGAAGGAGGAGACAGTGTAGAGTGAGCACATCTGACCATTCATTCATCTTCTTTCCCATGTGGACACCTAGCTGGACAGGCTCTGGTCTTTGGCTGAGGCCTTGGGTGGGGCGCTTCCTTATTTCATAGGCCCCAGCTCCATGTTCATGCTGTGAGTGTATAATAATAAAGTTGGTTGGATTTTATTTTCACATAATAATAGTTACCCACTCAACTAAGTGCTTTCCATCAACTCATTTAATCCTCACAACCCCATTTTACACTTAGTAACATGGAGGCTCACAGAGGTAAAATCACTCAGCAAAGTCCACAACAGCTTGTAAATCGAAACTGGCTGGTCTGATTCCAAAGATATTGGCTATTCTGTACCTGGCTATGCGTAGAAAAATAATACACATTCACAATAGATAACTTGAGAATAGGAAAGAGGAAAAAAATCACTCACAGCCTTACTACCTAAAGATATCCTCTGTAAGTTGTATTTTAGTATATTTCCTTTCCATCATTTTCTGTCTGATTTGAGCAAAGCCTTTTGGATATCGAGCCTAAAATCCCTTCTGCTTCTTTGAAAAACCTGTAGCATTAGCCCAGATATGTCCCTGTTTTTCCTTCTGAGAGGCAGATCTCATCTTTGAGCCTCAGAGTTCTGGCCTAAGTTTCCCGCTCTCCAGAAGAGGAGGATGGGTGTTCAGACACCAAGAATTCAGGGAGGGACAGGCCTGTGAAATGGTCCTGGCTCCAGGATTAAACTGGCTAGATCCTAGTGAGGGGAGCCCCACCCCTGAGCCCAGCTGAGTTATAGCTAGGGGTGGGGCAAATAAGCAGGAACCCACCTTCATGGGCTCAATGCCAACACCTTTAGATGAAAGAAACCCTTGGCTAGTACAAGGACAGCACCCCAGCTAACAGGGACAGGAGGTTGGCAACAGAGACCTCTCCATCCATGCCAGAGGTCAGAGGTGGGGCCATGGTCAAAGGGAAGGGGCAGGAAAACTTCTGAGAGGCAGGCTGTGGAAGGCAGTACTCAGCTGGGACTACTGCCTCATAAAAAAAAAAATGGTATGTGTCACTGCCACCTCCTTTTCTTAGCCCTGTCTCTCTCCCCAGTTGCTAGCGTCCCCTCTGGGGAACCAAACTGGGCTGAGCACCCAGGTGGCCTGCTTCCCAGCCTCTGACAGAGGGTGAGCTGAGTCAGGCAAGAAAGTGGGACAGCCAGCAAGCTAGGCCCCCACCCTTTGTGAGCCCCACTGATACAGGACGACTGGTGGCTTGGAGGGGGCAGGTGACCTGGCGTGGAGAGCCAGAGGGTAAGTACTCAAACAAGTGGCAACAGGCCACCAACTTGAAAGGGAAAATTGTGCTGTGATGGGAAAGGTGTCCAACAAACCTACTGGGTGACTAATTACAACGACTGGGCTGGAGCGTCAAAGGCTGCTCATTAAACACCTCATTAAGTGGCACCCTGAAAGCTGCCACCTGTGCATTCTGGGAGTACAGAGGGGACAGGACCCTGAGGGAGAGTGAGGATGGGGGATGGAACCATTTCAAGGATCTTGAATCCCATTTCTAAATACATCCTGGAGCTTACAAGTCAGAGGTCTTGATGGGAGAGAAACCAAAGGAAGTAGGATGCAGGGGACTTACTAGCTGTGTGACCTTGAGCAAATTTCATCCCTCTCTGAGCCTTAGTATTCCTATCTCTAAAGTGGGGTAGTAGTCACAGTCCTACCCACCTCACAGAGACATGTAGAGCCCTACCTAAACTTGAGTGATCTCACCTGAACCAAAGGGGAAACCTATCTACCAGGATTAGGGACCCCATCCTCCTGCACCTGGCTTTATGGTGTCTGTCTAGGCTGATGCAACCAGATGGCTGAGCCACCCTTAGTCCCCAGGACACTGTGAAGGAGAATCTGATTTGAGAAACTGGGGCAGCTACCTAATATGGGTACCTATGTAATGGAAGCCCTGAACAAGAGGGGTCAGCCTGGAGCCTGGAAAGGGGCCTGTGCAGGTGGGGCCAACACCCAGATTTCTCCTGCTGACTGTCCTAATGACTCATCCCACATCCCAGCCCTTTTACCTTTAAGGAAGATCCGGAAAGGGTGTGGGGAGGAGAGGAGAGGAGGTAAATCGAGGGCCTCAGTCCCGCCCTCAGCCCCTCCCACCCCACCCAGCTCTGGGCCAAAAGGCAGGCAGGGATCAGGAGAGGCACAGAATTCGCCCTGGTCCGGAGGCAGCTGTTTAGCCCGCAGCCTGTCTGTCTGTCCCCAGAGCCATGGAGAGAGCAAGTCTGATCCAGAAGGCCAAGTTGGCAGAGCAGGCTGAACGCTATGAGGACATGGCAGCCTTCATGAAGAGTGCCGTGGAAAAGGATGCGGAGCTATCCTGTGAAGACCGAAACCTGCTGTCAGTGGCCTACAAGAATGTGGTGGGTGGCCAGAGGGCTGCCTGGAGGGTCCTGTCCAGTATTGAGCAGAAAAGCAATGAGGAGGGCTCAGAGGAGAAGGGCCCAGAGGTGAAAGAATACCGGGAGAAGGTGGAGACTGAGCTCCAGGCTGTGTGCAACACCGTGCTGAGTCTGCTGGACAACTACCTCATCAAGGAGACCGGTGACCCCGAAAGCCGGGTCTTCTACCTGAAAATGAAAGGCGACTATTACCGCTATCTGGCTGAGGTGGCCACCGGTGATAACAAGAAGCGCATCATCGACTCTGCCCGGTCAGCCTACCAGGAGGCCATGGATATCAGCAAGAAGGAGATGCCACCCACCAACCCCATCCGCCTGGGCCTGGCCCTGAACTTTTCGGTTTTCCACTACGAGATTGCCAATAGCCCTGAGGAGGCCATCTCACTGGCCAAGACCACCTTCGATGAGGCCATGGCTGACCTGCACACCCTCAGTGAGGACTCCTACAAAGACAGCACCCTCATCATGCAGCTGCTGCGAGACAACCTGACTCTGTGGACGGCCGACAACGCCGGGGAAGAGGGGGGCGAGGCACCTGAGGAGCCCCAGAGCTGAGCCATGCTGCTACCCTCCCTGCCCTACCCTGCCCTCTCCAGTCCCCCACCCCCAGCAGAGAGGACTAGTATGGGGTGGGAGGCCCGACCCTTCTTCCTGAATGCTCTGCCCCAGCTCAGAGAGGCTCCACAGAGAGGGACCAGCCCAGCTGAGGCCACCTGGAGCCATTGGATCCCACCCTTCCGGGGCTGTCGGGCACTCCTAACCACTGGTCATTCCACCCAGCCCTGCTCTCTGCACCCCCTCCTTGAGACCCTACCCGTGAATGGGGCCGCTTCCTCCTGGCTCTTGACTCCCTCCTGACCCTGCTGCCTCTGGATCTTAGGAACTGAGGAGTGTCCCACCCTGTGGCTGAGAATTGGACCGTGTGGCAGAGGCTGGAAATAAGTGTGTGTGTGTGTGTGTGTGTGTGTGAGAGAGAGAGAGAGAGAGAGAGAGAGAGAGACAGAGAGAGGCAGAATGAGAGGGAAAGCATGTCTGCTGGGTGTGACCATGTTTCCTCTCAATAAAGTTCCCGTGACACTCCTCCTTGTCTTTTCCAGTTATTGGTGGCGGGCTGGAACTGGGATTGGTGTATGAAAGCCTGACTTTGGACCTCGATTTAGGGCCTGGACCTCCTGTGGGGCTGGCTCAGTGACGCGCAGGCAAGATTTTGGGGCCACCTGGAGTCAGGCTCTCTCCCTCAGGCCCCAAACAAACGGGTCTGGTCTGAGGAGGGTCAGGAGAGCGCAAAGGCGGTTCTGAGGCTTCTCTGCTGAAGAAGGGACAGGAAACCAGTTAAATCTCAGGTATAATGGTGAGGACAGCGCCGCATGGATATGCTGTGGTGAGCAGTGCTGAGCACCCCCGACTTGAAAACCCGGGACAGTCCCTTCAGGTGCTCAGATCTGAGAGGTTGGGAGCACGATCTGAGGCAGGGGTGTGACGCCACCATTAAAAGCCCAGTTCTGAGGAGAGGGAACACCTCCCAGCGTTTGCAGATGGGGACAAAATGAAACAGGCTGGCGGAGAGGAGTCGCAAGCCGCGAGCAAAGAGTCTCGGGGAGCGAAGGTGGGTCCTAAGCAGCTCACCCAGTTGCCTCAGCTCCCAGAAGCTACTCTCCCGCCCAGCAGCCGCCTCGCTCGGTCCCGCCTTAACAGCCAGGGCTGGAGGCGGGCCCGAGGCCGATATTGTCCAATCACGGGAGGGGGCTGCTCGGCATACAGGCCAATGGGAGAGTGAGCGGCGGACGCGCGCTAAGCGTCTTCCCGACGCCCCCCGGGCCTTGAGGATTAGGAGACGCCCTAGCGGGACTGGGGCGCCCACACCACCCGGGAGCGCCAGGGGAGGCACCTTGCGGGTTTCAGTCAGGCAAGTTGCTGCCCGCCCGGCGCGAGAGCTAGGCCTCCTCAGAACACAGTGCAGCGGGATGGGGCGGTGTGAAAAAAGCAGTCCCCTCCCTTTGAGTCATCTGCTTAACCCACGGACAGGGGCGGCTGGGAAAAGGCGACCAAGGCGTCCCCAACACACACCAAAGCCCAGGCAGCCTTGAACCCGTGGCCAGGAGACTTGGTTTGTGTCCCTGACCTGGCTGTGCGATCTTGGAAAAGCCTTTATACCTCCCTGGGCCTCAGTTTCCCCTTCTGTATCAAAAGGGGTTTGAACTATCTCTAACAAAAACTGAAGAATTTGGGTTCTGGAGTCAAGCAGCCTGGGTTTGACTCCCAGACTGCCTTGGCCAAGGCTCTTCACTTGCTTATTTCTGTGTCCTCATTTATAATATGGGGGTTAAAAAAAATAGTACCCTCCTGCCCTGGCTGGTGTGGTTCAGTGGTTAGAGCCTCCGGCCACTCACTTAAGGGTCGTGGTTTGGATTGCAGGTTCCACCTGGGTCCAGTCAGGCGAGAGGGGGAAGCAACCAAGCCATGTGTCTCTCTTACATGATGTTTCTCTCTCTCTTTCTCTCTTGCACCCTCCCTTCCTTCCACTCTCTAAAAATCAATGGAAAAAATATCATCAGGGGAGGAATAACAAAAATAAATATAATAGTACCTTCCTCTTAAGAGTTGCTTTGAAGTTTGAGAAAATAAATGGACTTAAAGTAGTTCACAGTACATGTTAGCTATTATCAATCCTTCTAGCATCAGTAGTCTAGGATTTATCCAGTCCTTCTGTGCCAAACGCAGAATAGCAGAATCATCAGGCCCAGTTCTGAGGGGCAGCTTTACTGTAAAAGTTGACCTGCATGCTTACTGGGCCACCTGAGAATGTTGGCCTGACATCAAGTGGTCACTTCTCACCAGGCATGACTGGGGGAACTCCGTCCAGCTTTATCAGGTTTCCCAGTGTCCAACTTTGGCCATACCCATGAGAATCAAAATTGAAGGGCTCTTATCAAAGTAGTACAGGGGAGTTGACAGGACCACTGTGATGCCTTCTGAGTTCCCTGTTTTCTCCCCTCCTTTCCTAAAAGTGTATTTCCAAGCCAGGCAGACACTCTGGGCTATGGCAAGCCACTCCCCCTCAGCTCTGAAAGTGACCCGGTTTATCTTACCAGACAGGTCTGGTAACTTTCTCTTAATGGGGTAGGTCCTGGGAAAGGAACTTTTTTCTTTTCTCTCAGCCTCTGACTTTTCCTACTCTCTCTACACCACTCATGGTTGCCCTATATGAGGAAAGAAATGAGCATGTTGGTGTTGAAGGATTTCTAAAGAATATGGTGTGGATTTGGAACATCCTCAAATTGGAAGGCTAAATGTGAGCTGGCTTACAGACCATGAGAGTCCTAGACCTTTTTATCTTTAATGTTTGTTTGTTTGTTTATTTATTTATTTTTAAAGATATCTTTATTGATTTCAAAGAGAGGAAAGGAGGGGGAGAGAGAGAGAGATAGAAACATCAATGATGACAGAGTCATTGATCGACTGCGTAGCCCGCAACCTGGGCATGTGCCCTGACCGGGAATTGAACCCTGATCGCCTGGATCCTAGGTTGATGCTCAACCGCTGAGCCATGTCCGGCCAGGCAATCTTTAACGTTTTTTAATCTCTGTAAAACTTTTTTTTTTTTTTTTTAATTATAGAGAGAGGGGCAGTGGGAGAGAGAGAAACAGTGCACAGGATGACACTCCAACCAACTGAGCCATACTGGCCAGGGGTCTGTCTATAAAGTTTTCTTACTGTTATCTTACTGGTGGGGTTTTCGTAAGCATTTCTTGCCATCTTTCCCTGGCCTAGATTTGCCATTTTAGAAATTTTAGTTCTTCTGCTAATGGGTACGGAGCTTCTTTTGGAGTGATGAAATGTTCTGGATTTATAATTTACTTTTTAAAATTTTTATTTATTGGTTTGGGGGGGCAGAGAAACATCAATTTATTGTTCCACTTATTTATGTATTCACTGATTGATTCTTGTATGTGCCCTGACCAGGGATCAAACTCAAAACCTTGGTGTATCAGGATGGCACTCTAACAAACTGAGCTATCCAGCCAGGGTGAAATGTTCTGGATTTAAATTGAGGTGATATTTGCACAACTTTATGAATATATAAAAAACACTAAACTGTATACACTTTATTTTTTATTTATTTTATTTTACAATTTATCTTTATTATTGAAAGTTTTACAGGTATCTCATTTTTCCCCCCATTAACCCCCTCTACCTCGCTCCCATCCCCTCCCCAGGCCTTCACCTCATTATTGACTGTGTCCATGGGTTATGCATATAACTTCTTTGGTTAATCTCTTCCCACCCTCCACCCCCCTTCCCTCTTCCATCTGAAATATGACTGTCTGTTGCATGCTTCAGTGTCTCTGGATGTATTTAGTTTGTCAGTTTCTTTTGTTCATTAGCTTCTTCTTAAAGAAGACCCTTCAACTTTTCCTGTAGTGCTGGTCTGGTGGTGATGAACTCCATTAGCTCCTGTGAAGCTTTTTATCTGACTTTCAATTCTAAATGATGGCTTTGCTGGGTAGAGCAATCTTGGTTGTAGTTCCATGTTTTTCATCACTTTGAATATTTCTTGCCACTCCCTTCTGGCCTGCAAAGTATCTGTTGAGAAATCAGCTGACAGTCCTATGGGTGCTCCCTTGTAGGTAACTGCTTTTCTCTTGCTGCTTGTAAGATTCTCTCTTTGCCTTTAACCTTTGCATTTTCATTATGATGTCTCTTGCTGTGGGCCTCTTTGGGTTCCTCTTGTTTGGGACTCTCTGTGCTTCCTGGACTTGTACGTCTATTTCTTTCCCCAGGTAGGGGAAGTTTTCTGTCATCATTTTTTCAAATAGGTTAATTTCTTGCTTTCTTTCTTCTCCTTCTGGCATCCCAATAATACGAATGTTGAGTCACTTGAAGTTGTTCCAGAGACTCCTTATACTATCTTCATATTTCTGGATTCTTTTTTCTTTTTGCTCTTCTAGTTGGGTGTTTTTTGTTTCCTCTTATTCTAAATTGCTGACTTGATTCTCAGCGTCCTCTACTGTACTGTTGATTCCATGTAAATTATTCTTCATTTCAGTTCATGTAGCCTTTATTTCTGGTTGGTATTTATTATGTCATTGATGATCTCACTAGTTTCCTTAATAGTCTTACCAAGATCCTTGAGCATCCTTATAACCATTATTCTGAACTCTGTATCTAGTAGCTTGCTTGGATCTATTTCATTTAGTTCCTTTTCTGGAGATTTCTTCTGTTCTTTTCTTTGTGACATGTTTCTTTGCCTCTACATTTTGGCTGCTCCCAGGTGTTTGTTTCTAAGTATTAGGTAGAGCTGCTATGTCTCCTGGAATTTGTAGAGTGGCTTTGTGTAGTAGATGTCCTGTAGGGTCCAGTGGCTCAGCCTCCTCAGTCACCTGAGTTGGGCCTTCTAGATGCTCCCCTGTGTGGTCTTTGTGCACTGTCCTGTTGTAATTGAGTGTTGGTTGCTGTTGGTGTCACTGGGAGGAACTGACCCCCAGGCCAGTCAGCTGTGAGGAGCAGCTGCAACTACAGCCAAAGAGCTGCTGTGCTGGAGACACCCCTATGGAGCAGGATTTACTTCAGTGGAGCTTCGGTGTTCACCAAGTGCTCCTCTTGAGTGTGTCACTCGTGGATGTGGTAGGGTTGTAATCCAGCGTGGTTGAGTCTGACCACCAGATGCACTGTCTCTGGGGCTTCCTGGGAGGTGCAAAGTCAGCCTCCGCCAGTGCCTTGCCCAGGGCCACCTAGCATGAGCTACACAGCAATCTGTAGATGGCTGCTTCTTGTGCTGGGCTTGGTGGTGTCCTGGAGAGGCCAAGCTATGCACCAATGCAGGCCGCCAATAGTGCCAGGCCTGGGGCCACTTATCAAGACATATGGGGCATGCTGAGGCCAGCTGCTGTTTGTTTGAGAGATCTTAGGAAAGTCCTAAGCATGAGGATAGAGAGGCCACTTACATAGAAAAGCCCCTGGAAATGGCTTGGATGAGCTGCAGATGGGGAGGGGCGGGGCCTCCGGGAATCACCAGGGTGGGGCCAAAGGTGTGAGTCAGGTGTTGGCGATTCAAATATGGTGCCTGCCTGCTGGCTGTGTGCAGGGAGGACTCGCCAAAGGAGCAATGGCCTCTGCCAGCTCTTCTGCCTGGGAGAAAGCTGCCCCTCCAGCTCTCGCCCGGATTTCAGGCAGGTTAGTTCCTCCCCAAGTGTCCTGGATCCTTTCAGGCTGCTGCCTGGCGCTGGGGCTCAGAGGGAGTGTGTCCGAGTGAGTCCGTGTGCCTCCCTTTAAGAGGAAAAGGGACTCCCGCAGCCTCTGTGTCCCTCAGCACCAGTCCCCGCTGGTTTTCACAGCCCCAAGTTGTGGCGACTTCTCTTCCCAGCCCTGGAGCCCTGGGCTGGGGCCTATGTGGGGCTGGGACCCCTCGCTCCTCCAGGAAACCTCCACTGCGGAGATGTCCCTCCCGGTTTTAAACTGCAGCACCAGGTGTGGGACTGCAGCCACGTCTCCGAGATTCAGCCTCCATCCGCCCACGTATCCGCCCCTCCTATCTGTCTGGATGTGCTTCTTCAGTTCCTAGTTGTAGTTCTGTTCAGCTAGATTTCAGGAGGTTCTGAGTGATGGTTGTTCTGTATTTTAGTTGTATTTTTGATGTGGTTGTGGGAGGTGGCAGGTACCATGGTTACTTACACCGCCATCTTGTCTAACTGTATATTTTTTAGAAGGGTGAATTTTATGGTATGTGAGTTATATCTCGGTTTTAAAAATCAGTCCCAGAAGCTCTGGCCGGTGTGGCTAAGTTGGTTGAGTGTCATCCTGTGCACCAAAAAACTGCCGGTTCGATTCCTGGTCAGGGCACATACCCAGGTTTCGGGTTCAATCCCTGATCAAGGTGCATTCGGGAAGCAACTGATTTCTGCATCTGTCACATTGATGTGTCTTTCTCACTTTTGCTCTCTCTCCCTCTCCGTTTCTCTCTCTAAAAAAACACACCACAAAACAAAAAAACAATAAAAATCAGTCCCAGAAAACAAAGCAGGTAAGAATGCAAACCAAGTTCCACTGGACATTTTATGGCCATTCTCCCCTTCCCATTGTCCTTTCCATTTGAGCATACTGTTATAACCTCCAAATTTCAAAGCCCATCTTCAGGTCAAAAGGTGACTGACCAGTTTCCTTCTCCCTCTCCCTTTAACACATATACAGAGCTTTGGATATGTGCTATTTTACCAAATCTTTTCATATATTAGGTATATTTATTCAGTTATGATTTCATATTTACTTGATTCTACCTCTGGGTTTGCATCTATGTCCTAGGTTTATTTCTTGTCTCCTCAGAGAGCTCTCTAAAAATAGCAACTTTGTCCCATTATTCAGCCTTTCTTCCCACAGTGTCTTCAGCAAGGTTTTGTGTACAGGAAGGTGCTAAGAACTTTTATTTATTTATTTATTTATTTATTTATTTAAATATATCTTTATTGATTTCAGAGAGAGGAAAGGAGAGGGAGAGATAGAAACATTAATGATGAGAGAGTTATTGATCGGCTGCCTCCTGCATGCCCGACTGGGGATCGAGCCCACAACCCCAGCATGTGCCCTGACTGGGAATCGAACTTCAATCTCCTGGATCCTAGGTCGATGCTCAACTGCTGAGCCACGCCTGGCCAGGCCTCAGAACTTAGTTTTAAAACCATCCTTCCAAATGCCTGGAAGTCCAGTTTAGTGCCAGGTCCTCAGTTGTGGAAATAGAAATATAGCTGGTTGTGAAAGGAGGCAGGGCTATCTAGACCGAGATTGGCTAAGAAAGATTCAAATAATCTCAGCCCTATCCTTTCAGCACTGCACTACCATAGTATCTCCCAGGAAATGGAGGCCCAGGGCTTGCAAAGATCTTCCTCTCTCAAGAATTTGACTGGTATGGGGAAAATTTGCAACCTAAGATTTTCCAGAGATGATACCTACTCTTTTTTTTAAAAAAATTAATTTTAGAGAGGAGGGGGAAGAGAGAGGGAAACATTACAAGCCCTGACTGAGGATCAAACCCAGAACCTGGGTATGTGCCCTGACCAGGAATCGAACCTGCCACCTTTCAAGTATATGGAACGATGCTACAACCAAGTGAACCACACTGGCCAGGGCAAGAAGATACCTACTCTTAACTGACTCTGTAGATCCACAGGAGTAGGTGATGAGGGCAAGACATTGGATTCAATGTGCCTTCTCAGAACCAACCAGGCCAAGGCATTGGGGTTAGGCAGGCCACTGTGGCTCCTTCTAAAAGGGCAAGATACACCTACACACGCGCGCGCGAGAGAGAGACCAATGCCCAAATGTCAAGTGCCTTTTGGGGAAAACCTGATTTCAGATGCTTGTCCCAAGATTGTTCTGACAAGCAGTGCCCCATTCCTGGTTCTTCCTAGAGAACAGAGTACTGTAATAATAGCAGTGGGCCCTGGCCGTGTAGCTCAGTTGGTTAGAGCATCGTCCCTATATGCCAAAGTTGCAGGTTCTATCCCAAAATGAGTCAACCAAAGAATGCATGAATAAATGGAATAACAAATTGCTGTCTCTCTCTCTAAAAAAAAAAAAAAAATAGCAGACATGACTATTATCATCTTTGTTTTGCAGATGAAGAGAATGGGTTTCAGTGCAGTTAATAACCTAATAATCAAGGTTATACAACTACTTATGTGACTGAGGAGTGGAATGGATCTGATTCCAAAGTCCATGATTTTTTAAACTACAACAGCTGTTTTCAAATTATGTTCAGAGGGTTCCCCAGAAGTTGTCACAGGGCAGGAGCCAAGTGGTCAGGGTTTCCCATTTCCACACCTGGCTAAAATAGCCACATATATATCTGTATTGCATACTGGAGTTACATAAGTTAAAAATAAGTTTGATTAGCCCTGGCTGTTTAGCTCAGTTGGTTAGAGTGTCATCTTGACATGCCAAGGTTGCAAGTTTGATTTCCGGTCAGGGCACACACAAGAAACAACCAATGAATGCATAAATAAGTGGAACAACAAAGTGATGTTTCACCCTCTGTCTCTAAAATCAACCAATAAATTTTTAACAACGAAGACATACACATATAATAAGTTTGAAAATAACCACATTATCCTATGCTGCCCTGCTCCTAAGAATCAAAAAAGTCTTACTCTAAACCTAATGCGATCCTAGGGCCCAGCAGAAAGGAATTGTCTTAAATGAGAAAAAAACTGTAGCAGACCAATTTCCTAGCTCCTTGACCATGTTAAGATTTCCTTAATCTGGTTACATTCTTTGTTCCTTTTCAATTCTTCACTCTGTTCACAGGGTCTACCCATCCTCCAGTCCTTGCTGTGTGTGTGGGGTGAGGAAGGCAGGTTTCTGCAGGGTAGGTTCCCCTCCTTTCTGAACCCCCCAGCCCCACCTACTCAGTGAGTCAGGGACCAGGAATGTCTGTGGGGGCAGTAGACAGGTATGTCACCCTGGGGGTGTCAGAGGCTGATTCATCTCTCATCTCCACCCAATCTTCTCCTTACTGTTCTCTGGGAAATTTAACTCTTTATTTGCGTAGAGATAAAAGAGGGAGATCCCAGACTCTTAACTCATGGAGTCTTCAATCTGTGGCTAGGTACAGTACTTAATACATCAGATTATGGTATTCAAGAAATGTCTGTTGAAAGAGAAGGAAGAGAGGGAGGGAGGATGACACATTTTCTCCCTTCTTCCTCCAGAATAATGTTAACCTGAAATTTCCTTGTCTGAGTGTAGAGGGGACTGAGTTTTTAAGAATAGATTGTGAAGAGAAATCTTATGCATGTCCCAATGTCCCTTCTGTGCAGTTTATATGATTCCACAGAGCAATGTGGAGGCTCCAGGATTAATATACAGGAAGAGGCCACAAATTAGTGTGAAGGGAGCTGTATTTACACAGTAAGCACACTTCTTGGGATTTTATGTTTATTGGGGATAGACTGAAGGGGCCTCTCATCTCCCTCCTTCACAACTGCTTCAGGGTTTTGGATGGGGAAAGAAAAGTAAAACTGCTATGTATTCTGGTCCAGAGCATTTTTACCAATACTCATTTTTTTCCCACCTTAGTTGGGCTCCAAATCCCCAGCCCATCCCCTCACAGCTACTCAGTCTTAAGCCACTGGACACCTGAGGGTTGTCTGAATTTGGCTCCCTGGCCGGAAATGAAGGACACGATCAGTTGTAAATGAGACTTATGACTTCTCCTGTCCTCAGTAGGTCTGATGCCATTGAGATATGTGCTAATTTGGGACTCTTCCTTCTAAAGAGGACAACTAGTGGAGGTGGGAGCCCAGACCAGGCTGGGTAAGGGCTCAACAGCCAGGGGCAAGAGGGAAGAAAAGGGAAGGGACAGGAAGAGGGTTACTCAGCTTGCTAGAGAATTTCCTTCCAGGTGTCTCTGGCAGTTGGGCCTCCCCACTGCTTTAAAAAACTGGGTGCGCCTTTGTAATGCTGGGATGGGTCTGAAGTCACTCCCCTTCCCCTCTCAGAAGCCTTGAGAAAGGACAGAGAATCTCCAAGACTGACCTTCCCACAGACCCTCGTGGGATCAGGCTTCCTATTCTCAGCCAACTAGGGATGAGTGTTTTGCTAATTTAGAAACTGCTGAGAGCCCGGCCTGGGCATGGCTCAGTGGTTGAGCATCGACCTAGGATCCAGAAGAGGTTCGATTCCTGGTCAGGGCACATTCACAGGTTGTGGGCTCGATCCCCAGTTGGGGGCATGCAGGAGGCAGCTGATCAATGATGACTCTCTCATCATTGATGTTTCTCTCTCTCCCTCTCCCTTCCTCTTTCTGAAATCAATAAAGATATATTAAAAAAAAAAAAATTACAAAGGTGTGCTTCAACTCGGTGGACTTTAGGGCATCACCCTCACTCCTAAGCCTCTTTGGGCTGGAAGCCTTTCCAATTAACTGTTGTCTCTGATAAGTTCCAAATGCTATCTTCCAATTGTTGGGTCCCCAATTCAGAGACAGGAAATATATTTATCTTAATGTCAGCGATTAGCAGAGGTGACCAAGATCCCTTCTAAGGTACTCAGACCGGGCTTTCTCCCTCCAGTTGTTCACAATTTGCCAGTAAGGTCTGGAGGAGAGAGGGGCACTTTCAGGAAGTGTCTGTGAGATGTAATGTGGCACTTTTCTGGAAGGCATTTTGGCAATATGAATCTAGAACCTGTGAAACATTAGCTTTTTCATTTCTAGGATTTTATTGTAAGTTAAAAGTCAAAAACTCAGACAAAGATTTGGGTACAAAGATGTTAATCACAGCACTATTTACAATAGCAAAAAATTGGTCATGGTTTATAGGTTAACCATGAGAATTTGAGTGGGTAAACCATGTTATAGCCGAACCACAGAATATCATCATATAAACATTAAAATGTCTTTATATTTTTAATTACATGAGATAGTGTTAACTAAAAAAAAGGTTACAAAGCAATATATCTTACTCATATAAATGCTATAACTATTCCTCTGCATGTATAGAAAAAGAAAATATACAAAACATACATTTAAATATATAACTTATTATAATTTTTATTTCTGTTATGGGATTATGGGTCTAATTTTCTTTTCATTTTCCAAGTTTTTTACTTTGCTATTTTTATCAACGAAAGGAAAAAAAAGAAATCTTAAGGACAGTTGCCATATCCCAGCCATACTGGAGGATGGTCTTTCTCCTACCTTACACACTTCACATTGAACAGACTTTAACTGGAACCCAGATGTTTCATCTTTTCTGCACTGTGCTGTCCCCTCCCCAACATGACAATCAGTCTGCTATCAGTGGGGGGTGGAGAGAGCTACAGTTACTGGAGAAAACATCCTTGCTATCACACCAATGCCTGAAAATAAAGTTTTGGATTTTTCCATTGTTCTCCATTCCATGAGTGAATAAATACTCAGGGTGCTTGGATGTGAGCCCATAAAGTTCTAAATGACACCTCTTTCTAACTGGTTTGCTTTGGTGACAGCCGCAGCCTCTGTGGTGGGGTAAGCATCAAAACCCATGACCACAGCTATTGGTACTATTTTCAAAAACACAGCATCTAGCCTGGCTGGGCGTGGCTCAGCGGTTGAGCGTCGACCTAGGATCTAGGCGATTGGGGTTCGATTCCCGGTCAGGGCACATGCCTGGGTTGCAGGCTTGATCCCCAGTTAGGGGTGTGCAGGAGGCAGCTGATCAATGACCCTCTCATCATTGATGTTTCTATCTCTCTCTCTCCTTTCCTCTCTCTGAAATCAATAAGGATATATTTTTTAAAAACCCAGAAAAACACAGCATCTATCCTCATTCCCTGTTGAGGGATTTGTCCAGCAGCCTGGGCGTCAGGATTCCTGGGCTCCAGGCCCTATAGGTGACTCACAGCAGCCCCAAGCTGTGACTCCTGGCCTCAGTTTCCCTGGCTTGCTGTTAATACTCCCCACCTACTGTGCAGGGTGTTAATAGGAGTGAGGTGCTTTGAACTCTGCAGATGAAAGAGGATAGCGAAGCAGCACCCAATTATTATCCCTTTTAAGGCCAGGCGTGGGAGCAAGGTTGGCTGCTTTCAAACTGTCCCAGCCACAGAAGCCTCCTTATAGTCCGTCACTCTGCTCTGGCTGTCAAAACTGGAAAGCAAAGCTGTCATCCCCATCTCAATGCTACTTCAGAATAGATTTTCTTAAACTGCTCAAACCACCAGTGGCCTATCTCCCCTTGATTTATAACTCAGTAATACTCTACAGGTGCCTAAATTCTTTCTTCTAATTGGCCTCAAATCCTGTGGGATATGGGCCATGACTTTGCACCATTAGTATTCACAATTAAGACGTCAGCAAAGTGGACCATGATCGAGCCAGGCTAATCAAAGTTCAAACTCATCTTTCTGATCCCTTCATGTAAAGTGGGGCTTAGTAATAGTCCCAATCTTGTTTGTATCTCTGAGTTGCTGTATGAACCACATAAGGACCATGTGTTTTAAGGCACTTGGTAAAATGCCAAGCCCTTCATGTATGTCAACAGGACCAAGTATCTGCAAATAAGACTTCTGGCACAACTGCCATCTGTCCCCTGGTGCCTCCAAACTTAAAAAATAAGCCTGGGGTGCCACCTATTGGTTGAAAATTTGAATTGCACCCAACCAGCTGCAAGAAGAGCAAAAGAAACAAACACCATTAATTCCAACTTTAAACCATCTTAATTTTCGCTATGTCCCTGTCATATTATATACTTAATATTGCTCTTTAAACAATGCACTTTGTTTAATTAACTTAATTTTTAAGGTAAACTTTTAATCACTACTATAAATAGAAACTAGCTAGTACTTATCAAAAATAGAATAAAACTGAAATAAATACAATGAAAATAAAACATTACAATCTAGTTAGGAAGTATCCCCTGTGAAAGCTCAAGCTGAAGATTAACCTAAGCACACCATTGGAGAATATTAATACTCCAGTTTGATCCTATGCTTTGGGAAATACTGCCCTGTATGAAGAATAGAACTCTTCTGAAGGAAGGTGACATTCACTCATTTTACCCCAGCTCCCTGGATGGTTGAAGAAAGTTTGAAAGCCACAACATGTAGGAGAAAATAAACTCTTGTATTGTAGCACATCCCACCCTAGTCCAAGTGGGGCCAGTGCCGATGAGCACCGAGTGCGTGGTGGGTGCTTTGTTTCCACCATGTCTAGCTTTTGGTTAGAAGTCTGTTGCAGGGCTGGATGTCCCTCATCAGCCTTCCAGTTCTGGTTGGGAGGACTGTTCTTGGATCTGCAGCTGCTAAGCTGTCCACCGCTCACTGGGAGCTGCAGCTTTCCCCAGTGTTGGGTTACGTGTCCTGTTCTCCAGAGCCCAGACTGTTATAGTTTCATTGCTTCTTGTTCCACTGACTGGTCTGAGGGTACCAGGTACTTCTCCTGGATGCCCAGGGTGCTGAGGGAGGGTATGTCAAGGATGACAACAGAGGCAAGGATGGGAAAGTGGTCTGGGCAGGATCTGACCTCTACTGATGCCTGCCTTCCAACCATGTCTAGCAGGGTACTTCCATCCTTCTCCATTCCTCATAATTACAGCTTCAGGCAACAGGGAACCAATTGGGGCTGAGAAGCCTATCAAAGCAACCAGACTCAAATGCTCTTCTTCCTCACACTGCTGAGGATCAAAGGACCAGAGTGCTAACCCTTCAGTTCTGTGTTACGACACATGCTCAGAGCCTGACCATGGGGATTTAAATCCTGATTTTGTTACATCCTTTTTCTCATCTGTAGAACAAGAGTTGTTATGAGGATCAAATGAGACAATGAACAGAGTGCCTACTGGCACACAGTAGGTACTTAACTGTTTGTGACTTGTCCTCTGCCAACGGAGAGAAGTCAAGGGAGCTCAAAGGAAATGAAAAATGTCTGCTTGGGCCACAGGATGCTTTCTACCTCTCTGGGACAGCAGTAAGGACACATATCAGATCCACAAAGGCAAAGACCATGACTCTGCTGATGGAACCTTATGAGGCTGACTAGCCTGAGGTCAGGGTCTGGGGTCTGACTAGGAGAT
Organism: Miniopterus natalensis; assembly: GCF_054644295.1. NCBI lineage: Eukaryota > Metazoa > Chordata > Mammalia > Chiroptera > Miniopteridae > Miniopterus > Miniopterus natalensis. The sequence continues at coordinate 14,776,001 of NC_142089.1, forward strand.
AGTGGTTGACCATGGCTACGCTGGCACCATGGCTGCTCTACTAGATGACTCCAGTGAGACTGAGGTTTGAACTGTCCTTCCAACACATGCTGAGTAAGGGACCTTGAGCTTGTCACTCTCAGAGCCCAACAGCCTCATCTATAAAAGGGGATTGAATAAAGATTCAATGACATCCTGCAAATGGAGTATGTAGCCCACCAAATGATGTTCAGGTTACAGACCTTTCTTTACCATCTCACGGATCCATCCATCAAAATCCATCTCACTCTTACACAAACTGACTCTGAACCTGTGTCCCACCTCCTTTCATGTTCCTCAGGAAGTAATGCCTTGTTTCTGTGCAAGTTGGCCCTGAGGATCACTCAGGATCAGTGGGGTCCATCTTGCTTGACTTGGAATAATCTCAAACCTGTCTTATCTCTGATCTGAAGCCCACATTCCTGAGCAGGGCACATGAAATCCTGAGTTCTCCTGCCCATGTCTCTGGCCCTATCACTGCTCCCTAGCCAGAAGTCCTGTCCTGCCCATAAGTCATGCCATTCTACTTGCAAGACATGTCTCAATCTTGAACTCCTACGCTTTTCTCTACACTGTTCTCTTTGCCTTGAATTCCCTTTCCCTCTTAACCAACCTGGCTAACCCTCACTTTGAGATGATTGCAATGCAAATGCCACTACCACCATGAAGTTTTCTTTACCCACTCACCCCTCAGCAGAGCTGACTTTCCCTTCTTTATACCAATCCCTCATTACCTTATACACAAAGTTGAATCTTAAAAAGACTGGGTGGGGGACTAGGATCTAAAATCAGCACAAATGTTTATGGTTAAAAATACCCTTAAAATTCCTTTATAAAGTATATGATTGTCTAACCACTATGCTATACACCTGAAACCAATAAAGAATACTGAAAGTAAACTGTGATTGAAAAATTAAAAAACAAAATAACAGTTCAGGGAACCAGAACCAAAATAAAAAATATATATACCCTTAAAATTCCTTAAATCACTTATTAAATACAGTATACATGGTTTTATGAATAGAATCCTATTATAATAATATGACTGCATAAAGTAATGTACGGTGTGCAAAATATCACAGCACTATTGACAGTGTCCCTTCCCTTTTTTGCTGAGCACATATAGTTGAATTTGAATTTGCCAATATTAACTGCATGTGTGAGGCAGCTCCTTAGTCCCTTCTTCAGGTACTGCACACTCTGCCATTATCTGTAACTCATCTATTTCCCTGTGAGCTTTGTTTCCCACGTGTGAAAGGGCCTGACACAGATCAGTAAGTGTTGGCTGGACCTATTTTCCTCCCCACCCAAGGACTCTGGAGCGCCACCCCTCCACCCCTTGTCTCCAGCATCCTGTGTAGATGCCAAGTCTCTGAAACCAGCATAGAAAGCTTGATTTTCCCTGTCCTGCCTCACATGTGGCCTCTGTGACCTGAGAGACACCTATACAGGACCTCAGTCCCACCCCCCACTGGTCTAATTCTGAAGGTCTCCCTGTCTCCCAGCCAGCTCTGATTGTCCCAGGGCCTCCTCAAACACAGCACATCTGCCAGCTCCCATCCCTTCCATCCACGTGACAAAGACTCCTCTTTCTTTTCTTACCTCAGTGACTAGCACAACCACCCATACCACTCACTGTCTAAGCCAGAAGCTGGGAGTCTAAATTCTGCTCCATCTCTATTTTATAACCATCTGTCACCTTAATATTTTTCCAATCCACACACTTCTATTCTTACTACTACTGTTTCAGCTCGTCTTTTCTGAAGACTGTAAAAACTCTCTTGCCCCAAATCACATCCCTTAAACACATTTTCCACACTTGGAGGGGCTTTTCAAAAATGTACATTTGTTCATGTCACCCCCTGCTCAACAATACTATGCTGGTTCCTACTAGTCACCCATGCGCTGAAGTCCACACTCCTGTAGGGCACTTAAGCACACCATTGCCAGCTCTGCCTACCTCCCCTGCAGCCCTGCATCCCCCTTCCCTCTTCACACTCAAGACACCAGGCAAACTGAACCCCTTACCTCCCTTCCAAGTGACCAATGCCCTTTCATTCCTGGGCCTATGTATTTGTTACTTGTTCTGATCAATATTCTCCCATCTTCAGGTACAACCAACCCTGAAGCATTCTAAGGGACCAGCCTTTGAACATGAAAGGCACCAGGGAGCCCAATTGGTCAACATGATATCAGTCATCTGCAAGGGTAGATGTAACTATTCCTAAGTCCCATGTCTCCCCCATTGGCTGTGGCTGAGAGGCCAGAGAGCAAGGATACGAGGAGAAATGGAAGTCAGCTCCCACTGCAGCAGACATCATGGCCTCCAGGCTTCGCTGCTCTTGGACCCCAAAGCAGTAGCCATTGGCTTTATCCACAGCCTGCAGGACCCGCTGGATACTCTCCTTGTCCTGGGCAGGGAGAAGAGAAACAGCTCTGTGAGTGAAAGAGGTGTGTGGAATTGAGGTTGTACCAAACTGCTGCAGTCCCCAAACATCCCCCTCAATCTTGCCTCATGAAGCCTCTGTATATGTAGCTTCCTTGGCCTGGAGTAGTTCTACTTGTTCCCAGAGGCCTGGCTACATCCCATTTTTCCTGACCACCAACCCACCTAAATTAGAACAGATAAACAACTCTATGTACAACCACAGTCCCCTGGATTTAATCCCTATTATAGCTCTGATCCTACCACCTTACTAACTACTAATAAGTTATTAACTCATCTGCCTCCCTTCCTTAACTATGCACTCCTTGAGGTCAGGGACACATTTATTGAGGAATTCCCAATGCCTGGCATAATGCTTAGCTAACAGTAGGCACCCAATAAATATGCATGTAACCTATTCACTCATCCCCATAAAAATAACAATTCATACATCACATGATAGGAAAGTTCAAAATAATGTATCACAGTTCTTACCACAATGCCTAGCATAGAAAATCTGCAGTAAGTAGTAGTTGTTATGATTAATATCATAGGTTTCACCACATTTTAGAGAAGAGTGTGGCATTAAAAAGGAGAGACAAGTTTGCTCAAGTCCACCCACTGCAGAAAGGAACCAAACATGCACTGGTGTCTCCCAGGTTATTTTTGCAGGGTGAAGGTGAGAGGCATGGGGGTTGGGTATGACTTTGCAAAGTCAACAAGCAGTTGCTCATCTTGAGGAGCCTAAGAGACTTGTGCCTGACCTTGGTCAAGTCCCTTGCTGGTGACTTTCAGGGAACATGTGTAGAGAGGACCCAGCAACACAGACTAGACAGGGCCAAAGTTGGTCCATCCGCTTTACTAGAATCCTGCCCACCAGAGCCCCTGGTACCAAAACCAAGGGGACTGAATGATAGTCGGACCTAGGACAAAGCCTCTTGTACCCTTGGCTTGGAGTGAGGTCCCAGGCACTGTTAGAGCCTATAGGCAAGGGAAGAGGCCTCTTAGTCCCTGGTACCTGGATATTGAGAGGAATGAAGGAGACCAGGCTGTAGTCTTCAATGAGCTGCACCAGTTTCTCATTGAGCTGACGGTAGTGGCGGAAGAAAGGGTCAGAAGCCAGGTGGTCAAGCAAGTAGGAGAGGTCCAGGACCTCTGTGTAGTAGTCCAGGTTGAAGGCTAAGGAGAGAAACCAGTGTTTAGGAGCAGCTGGCATCAGGCTAAAACCCCAAGAACAGGGACCATATATATTTTTTTCTTCCTCTGCCTTCATTCCCTCACTCATTTATTCATTCAACAATGGCACTGAAATGAAGTTACTAAGAAGAAAATAGTTGTCCGGCCACCATAGCTCAGGGGTTGAGCATCGACCTATGATCCAGGCCACTGAGGTTTGATTCCTGGTCGGGGCACGTGCCCGGGTTGTGGGCTCGATCCCCGGTAGGGGGTGTGCAGGAGGCAGCTGATCAATGACTCTCATCATTGATGCTTCTATCTCTCTCTCTCCCTCTCCCTTCCTCTCTCTGAAATCAATAAAGAAATATATTTAAAAAAAGAAAAGAAAATAGTTGGTTTCACCTGCTGGTTCTGTCATTTACAAGCTATATGGACAGGTACCCACCTCAAGGGGCGGCTATGAGGAATAAATGCTATAAATCCCAGTGCCTAGTACAAAAAAGTGCTCGATCAATGGTAGTAAACATGTACCAAATACAGTGCTTGGTGCCTCCCTCATGAAGTGCAGAGTCAGGTAGCACCCCCAGGACCCAGCACACACTGTAAGGACTTTAACAGGGTGGCATCTGGGTAAATCTCTTTCCCTTTCTGGGCCAGTTCCTTCTTAATGTAAAGTGAGGAGACCAGACTTGATGACTTGGGGTCTCTGACTCAGTTCTATGTCTACAAACTTCCCACTAAGAGAAGGAAAGTGGGCCTGCACTGTCCATTTCAGCCTGGAACACTCAAGCAGTTGTGCTACTCAGTGGTATGTCCCAAAGTGAACTGAGGGAGCAGGCTGTCAGAGATCGATCAACTCACTCGTGTGCTCTGACTTCCATGTTCTAATCAGCGCTAATTAGAAACTGACACCACTGTGCCTACAAGGAAGAATGTCCTGGGCATTCCAACAAACTTCTTGGGTTGCTTGACAGGTAGGTTTCTCAATGAGAATTAAGAAACTGGGGCCAAGTACACTTGGGTTTAGATTTCATCTCCACTAACATACTAGCTGTGTAAGGTCTCTGGGACTCAACTGTGTCATTTGATTTATTAGCCTCTTGTGAGGATGACTATCAAGAATCAGTGCTAGCCAATAAACCAATAAACATATCCTCAGGTGCGGATTAGAAAAAAGTCAGAGCTAAGAAAGTTGAAGACCACCATGTAGCCATTTGGTGGAGGCTATGAAGGGGGAGAGGGGCTCAGGAGGACTACAAATTTGCACATAGGTAAAATGCAGCTTCTGGGCTTGCTGAGAAATGGACCAGGACTCTGACTGACCAGGGGGTGCTGAGGTGGCATTTCCCAGGTGCTGACATCACTCCATGTCCTGACTGGTAGCCAGTTGGCCTTCCCTGGACAACCCTCCTACATATCACTCTTCCAATGACCTCCCTTCCTGCTCATTGCTGGTCACTTCAGCTGTTCTTTGTGGCTAGAGATGCTATTTAGGAAACTGATGCCCCAGCTTGGCAGAGCACTAATTTTGCAGGAAAGAAATGCTGGACAAAGGGTCCTTACGCAACTCCCTGCCTCATAGCAGCTTGCTTTTCCCTCAGTCTTCTCCACCTTAACAAATGGCACCCTTATCTGTACACTGCCTTGGTCAGAAACCTGAGCATCATGTTTGTTTGTTAATATTTTTATTGATTTCACAAAGGAAGGAACAGGGAGATAGAAACATCAATGAGGGAGAATCACTGATTGGCTGCCTCCTATATGCTCCCTATTGGGCATCAAGCCCGAAACCCAGCCATGTGCTCTGACTGGGAATCGAACCATGACCTCCTGCTTCATGGTTCGACGCTCAACCACTGAGCTGCACTGGCCTGGCCTGAGCATCATCTTTAATTCCTCTGTCTCCATGTCCAATCCACAAACAAATCCTATTTCCTGAGCAAGTTTTTTTTTGGGGGTGGGGTGGGGAGTTAATCCTCACCCAAGGATATTTTTTTCCATTGATTTTTTTTTGAGAGAGAGTGAAAGGGAGGGAGAGAGAGAGAGAAGAAACACTGATGTGAGAGACACACATCAACTAGTTGCCTCCTGCATGCACCTCAACTGGGGCCAGGGATTGAGCCTGCAACTGAAATACCCACCCTCAACCAGGAATCGAACCCGAGACCCTTCAGAACACAGGCCAATGCCGCAACCGCTGACGCTCCAAATCACCCAGGCTCCTGAGCAAGTTTTGAATCTAATTTTCTTCATTCCCACCACCACTGCTTGGGCTGCTGCAAAAGTCTCCTAAAGGAATTGTTTTCATTCTTGCCCCTTTTAATTCATTCTCTATAAAGCAGCCAAAATGACCTTTTCAGATCATGCTATTCCCTTGCTAATATTCATCAATGTCTTCTCTATGTTTAAACAGTATAAGTTCTGGCCCCTGATGACCTCTCTGACTTCACTTCCTACCACCCTTCCCCTGACCACTCTATCAGCTACGCTGCCCCCACCTTCCTTGAACACAAAAAGCTCTGCCTGAGAAGGCCTTTACCTCTATTGGTCCCTCTGCCTAGAATGGTTCTCCCTTGGCTGGCTCCTCACCATTAAGGTTTCAGCTCAGATGGCACTGCTCATTCCCCACCACTGACTGTCCCATCATTTAGTTTTAATTCCTTCATAATACATATTACCATCTATAGTTTCTTTGTCTCCAAAACACAGAACACTATATGGCACAAAATAACTGGGCAGGGGTCAGGACCTGACTGTGGCTATGATCACCAAGCCATGCATAGCCCCTGGAGGCAGTTTCCTTCAGCTGAGATCTCTGCTTCACTCCAGCTCAAAACAGGAGCACTTACCTAGCTTTCCATAATGCTCAATGAGGTCCATTTTGGAGAGGAGGTTGACATGGGGTAGCTCTACATGCAGCATGGTGGCCAGGGAGGTACACAGTACTGAAATGAACTTGGCGGGGTCTGTGCAGTAGTGAGAATCCACCAGGTGGACAGCAGTGAGCTGGGAGGGGAGGAAGAGACAGGGTGAGAGTGGCCTGGGGAGGCAGGGAGCATCAGGGCCTATGTATCCCCCAACCTGAGGACAGAGTGCCAGCCTTCGCCATTGGTCTTTTCCTTCTGTTTTGTTCTGAGGGCCACATGCACTTCCTTCTCCCAGGAGATACGGGCATTTTTCTTACAAGATGCCTTGCCCTGAGCCTGCATCTGACTCCATTCTTTCACTTACTTTTGCCCCCAATTCACAACAACAATCGCTATGTTATTTTCCACATAACTCCTTCCATACTTCCAATAATCCCAAATTGGGTACTAACACATCCATTTTACAGATGAGAAAACAGATTCTGAGTGATAAACTGACTTACCCAGGTCCACACAGCGAGTCAGTAGCAGAGCCAGAATTCGAAATCATACCAGTTTTACTCCAAAGCAACTGCGCCCCTGCCTCGCTGTGTGACATGGGGGTGTGGCATGCCCTCCTTGTCTTAGTTCTTTCATCCGCAAAATGGGCCTGCCCGACCCAAGACGCACCCTGAGATCCCACTGGGCCATCTGGGAGAAGATGCTGCGCAGGGCGCCATGGTGAGTGCAGAGCTCCACTTGGCCTGGGCAGTCGAAGAGGAAGTAATGGCCGCGGAGGGGGTCAAGCTTGGCGCGCAGCCAGTCCAGATTGGCCTCCAGGTACTCCATGCAGTACAGCAGGCCGCCGTTGGGCCCCAGCCGCAGCGCGTCCATCACGTCGCCCAAACCCACCAGCTCGCTCACGTCCACGGCGCACTCGTACGGCAGCCCCTCGTTGGCTGGGTCCAGGTTCACTACCGCCACGCGCCGGCCCATCGCGCGCAGGAACTCGCTCATGCCCAGGCAGTAGGTGGTCTTTCCCGAGCCTGGCGGGCCGATCACCGCCTGTCCAAAGGCCGTGGTCGGAGCGGCCCCCGCCATGGGTGGCACTCGGCCCCGGGCGCGGCAGTTAAGCTCGGCGGAGAAACAAGGCGGGTGACAGCGCCGCGGACGAGATTCCCGACGTGCACTTTGGGGGGTGGGGGGTGGCGCGCAGTGGCGAAGCCGAGTAGTTGCCTAAAGAGGAGCAGCAGGGAGCCGACCAAAGCAGGGAGTGAACCGCCGATATTGTCGGACCAGCACCGACTTCCGGGAGACGTCGGAAACGACGAGGTAACGAAAAGGAAGTCCCGCCCTCACAGTGCCGACCCAGCTTAGCGCGGAGGATCGTGGCGGCGTCCAACAGTTCACTCGCAGCGGAGGGTCAGGGTGTGGGGCGTAACGTGTGGGCAACGAACCTTTTTCGGGATTTACTCAACCTTCCTCTAAGCCCAAATTAGAAGATAAGAGAGAAATCCGGTTCGTAAACTTCTTTATTCTAACATTCGGTCGCAGATCCGGGCCACCTCCCGCGATTCTCCACCGTCTAGTTCCAGCCAGACGGGTAAAGGCAGTGGAAGGCCCTCCCCAAGGCTCTCTTCCGAGCACCACAAATCCTCTTCTCCAGGTACCTTTCCCCAATCTTTCTGGCCTTCAAGGTGACCCCACCTAAGGAAGGTCAATGCAGTTTTTCAGGGTACTGGGGGAGGCAACAGGGACGAGCCCAAACAGGAACCAGGATTAGGAGACCAACGAAGAGAGGTCATTAAACCCTAGGATCAAAGGGGAGGATAGGGGGCTTTTTGTAAAAATGCCCCTGAGGTAGAGAGCCAGAAGGCAAGTTCAGAACAAAACACGCTGATGGAGCCTCACAGATTGCTGCTCCCAGACTTTTTGCTGCTTTGGTGGGAGACTTCTTCCTGCTTCTGTGGCCAGAGGGCTGCCACTGTGCAATTATGAGTGGTCCTAAGTAAGTCAGTCCTTGAACCTGTCACTCAGGCTCTGAGAAGCTGTCCAATGCAGAGCTGGAACCCCTCACAAAGCTCATGTCTGTCCGAAACTTCATGCTGGTGGGTGGCTGGCGGCGGAGCAGCAACTCCCCTTGGTCCTGGGGTAGGGGCTCATCGTAGATGGTGGAGATGAGCCCCAAACCAGTTCCTCGGGGCCTCTTCAGTTGCCCAAATGGCTGTAGCTTCTCTCCGTGGTACCTGGATTAAAAAAGGCTCTGAGTGAGAGGGCTGCTCTCTCTCAAACCTCAGTTAAAGAGGTTGAGAAAGGACAGGGAAGTAGCTACTGCATTATCTGGTTTGCCCAAAAGACAGAGCCTTTAAATCTGGATCTTTGCTCTCCAGCTACCTTATTCATTCATCGACAGTGCCAGCAACCAGGGGCCTCAATGTTTCCATTTTAAATAGCACACAAAGTTTTGACCAGCTGGTGTGGTTCAGTGGTTGAGCACTGACCCATGAATCAAGAGGTCCCCGGTTCGATTCCCAGTCAGAGCACATGTCTGGATTGTAGGCTCAATCCCCAGTGTGGGGTATGCAGGAGGCAGCCGATCAATGTCTGTCTCTCTCTCATCGATGTTTCTATCTCTTCCTCTCTCTCTCAAATCAATAAACATATTTTTAAAAATAAATAGTATAGAAAGTTTAGAACAACTGTCACTCCCTAATGGCAATCAAGTCCAACCAAACTCCTCAGACTACAGGGGATGATCCCCCCCCCCAGGAGATCCAGACCTATTTTTTCCTTCTAACCCTACTTTGAAGTTCATCCCCTAGGAGTCTCCAGCACCCACCCCAAAACCAGAGGGAAGGAGGAACCAGGGTATAGGTGAAAGACTAGCTTGGGCCCCCAGGGAAGTCCCTCAGCCATACTCACCCCAATCCACGCTTGCATCTGGGGTGCTGCCCATCATTATCCAGGGCCTCAGCCACCCCAGAGCACCGGCTGCCCAAGCCCTGGCCCTCAGCCCAGCCCTGCCGCTCCATCACCTTCCGCCCAATGCCCTGCAGAGGGAAAGAAAAAGACTCAAGAAATGGGGCTCTTATGGACAGGGGAGGGGGGAAAAAAGAGGTCAATGAATTGGACATAGTATTCACCTTGGTGTGGCGCTCAAAGGTGCCCACCTGGCGTTCGATCACGGAGCCATCCTCCTGGCCATCACGGAGTCTTTGTTCCAGACGCATCTGGACAGAGTCTCGGGCATCCTTGTCTCCACCACCTGAGGAAGCAGAGCCCAGTTTGCAGAAGGTTCTCTCTCAGCGGGGCGGAGATATCAGGTATTTAGGCCCTCCCTACAAGATTTACATATTCATCTTTATGGTGTTTTATTACCTTATTATTCTCTCTCATTAGACTGGCAGCTTACCAAGAGTAGGAACCATGAGAAAATCATGGTGCAGAAAAGTCACAGAACCAACAGAGAGACGCAGAATTAGAACCCAGGTCTTCTCCTCTCCCCATCTAGGTCATTTTTAACTCCAAAATCTAAATTCTTAACCACAGCATGAGCTCCTGACCCCAACTCTACCAGGGTCTGCCCACCAGAAGCAGAGCTCCCTGAGGGCTGTCCCTACGTGTCCTTGCTCCACAAAGAAAGGAAAAAAGCTCTGCCTACAATCAGCACTTAATGCACTCAAATAGAGATGTCTTAAGAGAGGAACCTTCTCAATGAGCTATCCCAAGGGAACTGGTGTCCTGTCTCAGCCTCTACTAAGCAGGTTGGTAAAGTGTCACTGCAAGACCAGGGCACTAGTTCCACATCCCAGTACCACAGCCCCTGGCCCAGTACCAGTACCTTTGTCGTAGTACACACTCATGTCCACATCCCAGTCATCAGCTGTCTGTTCATCAAAGTCTGCAAGTATAAAAGCATCAAGCAGAGTGAGCTAAGGACTCTCAGTTCTGTTGAGAGTTAAATCTAGACTTAGACATATGTTCTAGAACTTGGAGCTTTTTTTTTTAACCCTCAGAATTAAAAAAAATACCCAAGGATATTTTTCCACTGCTTTTCAGAGTGAGTGTGTGTGGGGGGAGAGAAACATTGATGTGAGACATATATCGACTGGTTGCCTCCCACACACACCCTGGCTGGGGCTGGGAATCGAGCCTACAACCCAGGTATGTGCCCTTGACCAAAAATCAAACCCACAACCCTTTGGTCTGCAGACTGGTGCTCTAACCACTGAGCCATGCCAGCCATGGTGAACTTGGGGCTTTTGATAGTAGTTTTAAATCTCTCCTCTGGGATGGTCATTCAGAATTTGAGGGAGAGCATTTTCTCTCTACTACACTGATTCCCCCACCCTTAAAAATGATGACTGGTCTCTCATACACAGTCAAGGTAAGCCACTTTCCTAAGTCTTTATTTGGGCCCAATGCCAGGGATTCCACCCTGTGGAACATAAAGTCCAGAGCAAATGCAGCAGGGAACACTCCCACCCTTGTGTGGTGCCAGCATTACCTCCTTCTTCTTCCTGCCAGAACTGGGCATCAGTGTAGAACACCAGGCCAGAGCCGCCCTTCTCCCACTTAAGCTCGATCTCCTCCTCAAAGAGCCGCTCAGCGGTACGCTCCTGCCTGGTAACATCCTCATGCAGTGCTTCATGCCGCTCCCACTCCTCACCCCGGTCATCATCCTGGAAAAAGGGGAGAGGTGACTTGCCTGTTTAGCTTCCTGACCTTATGCCCACAAGGAAGGCAACTCAGGGCACAGGAGGCCCATGAGATGGGCCCTCAGCATCATTCCTCCAAAATTTTTCAAGATGCAACACATATTAGGCCCTTGAGGCCTTGACCAACACATCTCTCCATCCCGCTTCTCAACATAGCTCTTTCGCCTGACAAAACTGATTCACTCTTATTTCTGTGTTTTTGGTCATACTGTTCCCCCTGCCTGAAATATATACTCTTCTCTCTCACCACCTTCTCTTCACTTGGTTAAATCCTGCTCATCCCTCAAGTTCTACAGCCTTCGTGGAGCCGCCCACACTGAGCCCCACAGCACTCTCACTGGTCTCTGAACTTCTCAAGTTTTAATTGGCACACACTGTTTAGGGCTTTCTACCTGATATCACAAAGAAAGAAGGGACAAGAACTAATACCTATTGTCTACTGTGTATGTCAGACCCTTCACATAACTTAGCTCCTTTAATCACCCCAACAATCCTGTGAGGTAAGTACCATTATCCCCATTCTACAGATGAGGAAACTTGGGTTGAGAGAAGTAAAGTGATTTGCTCAAGGTAATACACCAAGAGAGTGGCAGAGCCAGCATTCAAACCCAGCTCTCCACACCACACAGCCTTTCCAGATGTTGGCTTTCAGGGAGATTTAAGGCTCTTTGAGGGCAGGAAATGGTCTTAGACTATCTTTACAATCCTGTGCTGGCCCCTGTGTTTACAACTGCTTGACTGGGCTTGTGGAATGATAGGATGACTCATGGTTTGAAATCTTGGAGGCCCTGGTCCAGGTTAAACTTCAAGAGGCCTCAGGAATCACTGCTGCAGAACAGGTGCTGAAGAAAAGTCAGGATAGTACCACACTAGGATGTGTTAGCAACTCTGTGCTTGGAGTTTTGGACACAATGGAAAATTACTTCTTACCCAGTGTGCAAAAAAGTTTCCCAACAAATCACACCTCTCCTGATAATATAGATGAATAACCAAGTTTGGAGAAAGAGGTAGAAGAAATGTGTATTTCATTGATAAAATGAGAGTGGAGGCTAGTGTCCACAGACTCCAGGTCAGAAAATAGAGGTGACTTCTCAGCCACATAATACAAGCACACAGAGGCCAGAAAAGCTGCAAAAGCGACTGGATTCACATGCTAGCTCTGCCTCTGCTCCTTAGATGATCTTCTCTCTTAGTAGTAGGTTTTCATCTACGAAAAGGACCCTCCTTACATTCTTTCTGAGGGAATGAAAAGACCCCTTTGAGCATCTTCTGATAAAAGTTCTGGCCCCTCTCCCCGCAAAAACGCATATTTGCACATACAAATGCAGTATTACATTTCATGCCAGGGAGTTCTAATTTTTTGGAATCCTCACGAGGGCTCCAGGCTCAGAACTCTTATAATGTACAATTGAAGAGTGGTGATATTTTTTCAGTTGCTTTTCAGAGAGAGAGAGAGGGAGAGAGGCAGGGAGGGAGGGAGGGACATCGATTGGTTGCCTCCCGATCGTGCCCCAACTGGGGCCGGGGATCAAGCCTGTGACTGAGGTATGTGCCCTTGGCCATAATCAAACCCAGAACCCTTTATTCCATGGGCCGATGCTCTAACCACTGAGCAAACCACCAGGGCAAGAACGGTATTCTTACTGTCTTGGCCCCTTTAAGCTGCCAGCAAGGACAGGGTGGCTCACTGTACTCACGTCATCTGAGTGTGACTCTTCTTCCTCTTCCTTTTCCCCTTCTTCCTCAGGCTCTCCACAGGGGCTGGCTGGTATGTCTGTCAGGCAGGTTCCCTGGGGTATTTCCTCACCCTCAGCCGTATACACAAGCTCTTCCTGCTCCACAGTCTCTGAATCCTCATACTTGAATGGCACATTGCCATAGCGCCGGGAGGAGCCTGTTTTGGGAAACTGGAGCTGCAGCTGGGTGATGATCCGAGGGGGCAGGCGGCAGGCCCGGATCAACTCCAAAAAGACCTGCAGGGGTGTCCCCACATTCCCATTGGGCATCAGCACTGGTGGGTTCAGCTCTGGCAGTTGCCTCAGGTCAGCGAGAGTGAAGGCTTCACTCTCAGCCTTCCAACTCTGCAGTTCCTTCCGGGTCTTGAAGGGAAAGGAGCCCAAACCTTGGGAAGCAGAGAGAAGAATGGCTCATGAAACAGAGAAGCCTCTAGCAACACTTGAGCCAGAAATCGGTCAAGGTTTAAATCCTTTAGTCCAGTGCTGTCCCTTCCTCCATTTCCTGACGAGAACCAACTAGTAATTTCATGCCATTTTCATCACTTCAGTTGAGCACACAAGTTTCTTCCAGATCTGGTTCCTGTTGACCTTTTGATTCTCAATTGCCACCAACCAATTGTGACTCTGCCACTTACTAGCTCTGTAATGTCGAGCAAGCAACATAACTTCTGCATCCTTCAGTTTCCTCACCTATAAATGGATAACAATAGATCCTACCTTATAGGATTGTTGTGATCAATCAATTTAAAAAATGAAAGCCTGCCCGACCAGTGTGGCTCAGCAGTTGAGCATCGACTATGATGCAGGAGATCACAGTTGGATTCCAGGTCAGGACACATGCCGGGGGTTGCCGGTTCAATCCCCAGTAGGGGGGCGTGCAGGAGGCAGCTGATCAATGGCTCTCTTATCGTTGATGTTTCTCTCTCTCTCCCTCTCCCTCTTTCTGAAATCAATAAAGATATATATATTTTTAAAAAGGCTTAGAACAGTGTCAAGTACACAGGAAGTGCTCAGTAAATAGTAACAATTAGAATGGCATCTCTGTGACAATTACCTTTTCACAAATCTGTCTTCCTCTCTGGACTCTGTGCACAAGAATGTGTCCAATTGTTCTCTGCCTAACAGCTAGAGTAACACTAGGTCTAGCAATATAAGCTAGATTTGTTAAATGAAAAAATTAAAGGGCTCTGAACTGTTTCCTGTTCCCCACTAAAGTGATTTCCCATGAAATGGGAGCTGTCCTGAGAAAAGAAACCGTCTTCTTCACTTGTATTTTGCCAAGAGAGGACTGGGTGGGGAGCAAGGAAGAGAGCACGATAAAGACAATAAGAAGATTAGAAACCTGATTTCCTTTTTATCCTTCCGTGTCAATGCAAAATCAACCCCTTAAAGAAAAGGGTCTCGAAGGGAACATAAATTGAAAAATGTTAGATAATCCACGTAGGCCTCTTTCGTGTTTTTGTTTTTCCTAGTAAACTAACATGCAGATTGAGCCTGAAGTTCGGTCCAGAAAGGACCTAAACTCCTAAAGAATTGTAACCAGAGACCTCACGTATCCTCATCACCCGTTAAGGAACGAGCCTGAGTTCCAGGTCCAGTCTATTATCTTTCCCAACCGTACCTGATGCCTCAGTAGGCAGCCGAAGTCTGCGGATGAAACACCGACTGGGCAACCAAGTCCCCTGAGAATCCAGCCACCGACGACCAGAATACATGCGAAGAAGCTTCTGGGCTTGAGCCGCCCCCCGTACGGAGATGACGCAGCAGCAGGTGCGGGTCTGGGCGCGGGTAGCGTCCCGAGTGGAGGGAGCGCGGCCATCGGTGATTGAAGTCTGGGCAAGACTCTGGCCAACCGGAGTTAGGACGGAGTTCGGAGTAGCCTGGGGAGGGGCCTGCTCGGGACGATGCCGGTAATGGAAACAAAGGAAGCCACAGCCGCTCTGTTCCCGGAACTGGCTGAAGTAGCTCCGTAGCTGGGCCGAGCGCAACTCCGAGGGGATGCCACTCACTATTAAGTAAACTGCCGCTTCTTCTTCCGCCTCCCCGGGCACCGCCATCTTGGCTTGTCACATGACCCACGGGGTACAATTCTCGCGAGAACACCGCGAGTGACGTCGAGGTTGTGTGTCACAAAGCCGTGTAATCCATGATTCGCCCGTCTGGGCTGTGGATGTGGAACCTGGAAGTGGGGAGGTCCCGGAGAAGTTCCGGCCCTTTTTCTACAGTGAGTAGCCGACGGTGATGGGAAAACTCACCTGAGTGGGGTTACAGAACTCTTTCATAAACTCTTATGAGGATCAAATTAGAAGCTTTTGGGAGGCGCAATTTTCAAGATTTTTAGTTGTTGGGGATCTCTCAAACCTAATCATAGTTATTTCAGAGTTTTCTGTCGTTCATCCATTTATTCTTCCAAAGCATATTGGTGGACTTACACAAATCAGTAAGAAGAGATAATCCAGTTGAAAAGTGGGCCGAAGTCACTTCGCAGAAGAGAAACACAATTAGTACTTAAACATGTTCAATCTCATTATTAGTCAAGGAAAGGCAATAAGATCCACGTCACATACACCAGATTCGCCAAAAAACTTAAATCTTTAAGTGTCTGTGACGATGTGGAGCAAGTGGAGATACCATACATTGTTGGTGAAAGTGTGAACTGGTACAACTACTTTGGAAAACAACTTGGCATTGCCCAAAGTGAAGCTACACATCTCTTGACCCAGCAATTTCACTTATAGGTATATACTTTAAAGAAATTATTATGTTTATTAGGAGATGTATTGATGTTGCATTTTACCAATCCTGTGATCCTGGAAAACCGGGAGGGTTATGAAACCCCTCCCACCCTCCTGTGTTCTGGAACATAGTTTACTGCAAAGAAACACTCTTCTGTCTGGCCTGCGTGGCTCAGCGGTTGAGCATGGACCTGTGATCCAGGAGATAGAGGTTGGATTCCTGGTCAGGGCATATGCCTGGGTTGCTGACTCCATCCCCAGTGGGGGGGCGTGCAGGAGACAGCCGATCAATGACTCTCTTCTTTGATGTGTCTATCTCTCTCCCTCTCCCTTCCTCTCTCTGAAATCAATATATATATAAAGAAACTCCCTTCTCTGACAGATAAAACTTATGGGCGCCCCCTTGTTTACCTATGACAATACACAGAATCCAAATTCCAATTCTCGCCTCATAAATGGTTAGATGAGGCGTTAACAACAGAAGGCTTGCTACCTAAACTTTGGTTGAGCTTGTGTCCTTCCCCCAGGTCCCTGAACTTTGTGCCCCCTACACCTCCCTCAGCTTGAGCCAGCACACAGTCCCCCCTTAACAGCCCCTCCAGAGAATAGGCTGGCTTCAGGCTGGCATTCTCTGACCTACTTTCCCATCATGCCACTCCTGGTCATTCCATATCCTCACACTCAGTTCTTTCTAACCTTGTTTACTCCTCCCTATGAAAGAATAACTCCTTTGCCTAACCCTTGAAACTTGTAGATCTTACGATCAAAGTGTTCTCCCACTGCAAAAGCTTCCCTCTTCCTATTGTAATAGCTCCTTTCTCCCTTGCAATGATCACCTCAAATAAAGTCTCTCCTTACTAAGTCCAGATTTGTTTTTATTTGACAGTATACATGAATATTCATAGCTGCATTGTTTACAAGAGCAAGAAAATTGGCATTTAGTACTAATAATCTCAGGCATATAATAAGTAAAAATAAGCAAGTCAGAAAACACAATTATCCTATTTATATAAAGTTCAAAAATACAAACTAAAAAATGTTTTTTAGGGATACATAAATAAGCTTTAAAACCATAAAGAAAAGTAAAGAAGTGATTAATCTAAAATTCACAGTACTCATTATCTTTGGGGACTCCAAAGTTGATGGTAATAATGACCTATGGAACAATGATGAAGGTTCTTCGTACTGTTATTCTTTACATATATTTTATAAATATTATTTTGTTTTATTCAATGTTAATAAAAATATCTTCAAAGGGAAAATAACTCATATTTCAAAAACATAAAGCAGTTGGTTACTTTGTGATGATCACAAGTTTATACCTATTTGAGAAATAAAAAAATAAAAATAGTTCTGATGAGCATCTGGGTAATTGTGAATAGGGACAATGTTATATCTGGATTCTAAAACTTGCTTCTGGAAATGTAGGTTAGTTAGTACAACCATTTTGGAAAACTGGCAAGATCTACTCAAGTTGAGCCACTTGCTATGACTTAGAATTCCAGTTCTTTTTATATAGCAACAGATCTGCAAACACCTGTGCACCAAAAGACATGTATACAAGAATAATCCTACCAATATTATGTGATGAACCAAATGTTCATGAGCAGTATATGGATAAATGAATTGAAATATAATGGGATACTGTACAGTGAACATGAATGGATTACTGCTACACAGCAGAATGAATCTCAGACGTAATATTTAGTGAAGGAAGACAAACATAAAAGAGTGCATGCTATATGATTCCATTTATATAAAGTTTAAGGCAAGCAATCTCAGGAAATCAAGGGTAGTGATTCCCTTTGCAGGGAGAGAGGGAGGGTGGTGATGGGGAGGGTTTCTGGGATGTTGTTAATGCTCTTCTATTTCTTGAACTGAGTGGTGGCTGCAGGGATGTATTCATTTTGTGATAATGCATCAAGCTATACATGTATGATTTGTGTACCTTTCTGTATATTATACAAAAAAAGTTTAGTTAAAATTATATTTTTGAAAATTGAAAAACAAATGCTTTACAGAAAACATTGTGGACCAAAATAAAGATGGTGTGATTTGGAAAAACTGTTAGATGACCAGAGAAGTTATGCATTTATGATTATACACAATTGCCATTTGTGTGACTAAATTACCAGGACCTTAAATGATGGTAGATGTGTGGTAGACTCTCAGTAAATTGTCATTAATGGAATGAATATTCCTGGCACTAACATGGGGATGTGCCACTAGATGTTGGCTGGGGACTCTCTCCAGAAAATTTGGGGTCACTTCCATGGGAGAACACACAGGCCAGATTTCTCATCAAAACTTAAACCCAAAGATAACAAAGACGACATTTTCACACTCATTTTGCCTTATAGTAGGGTGAGGAGGGGAAGGAGTCTAGGTGCTGGTATTTATTTTCCAGTTGATCATCCCTGACCTTTAAAGACATAAGATAGCATTGTGTTTAAGAGTGTAGGCCCTAGACTGGCCGGGTGTGGCTCAGCAGCTGAGCATTGACCTAGGATCCAGGAGATCATGGTTCTGTTCCCGGTCAGGGCACATGTCCGGGTTGTGGGCTCTGCAGGAGGCAGCTGATCAGTGATTCTCTCTCATCACTGATGTTTCTCTCTCTCTCCCCCGCCTTCCTCTCTCTGAAATCAATAAAGATATATTTAAAAAAAGAAAAAAAAAGAATGACCTGCCAAGAATGGTCCCCTTTGTTAATCTTGATTCTCCTGGGAGCTTAGCTTTGTCACCTCCACCAGTTTAACGGGGGTTGCCTTGCTCTGATGCCTTGTTCTGTGACATGCTCTCTACCATCTCTTACTGTCAGCTGCCCTAGACCACTTGCATTTAGCTAAGCACCCTTGCTCTCTGACAGGTCTGTGCCTTTGCACCTGTCATCCCTTCTGTCTGGAATGTTCCTTCCCTTGGTTTGCCTAGCAAACCCCTATTCATTCTCTTTAGCTCAAAGCAGTCCCCATTTGGCTGAAGCATTTTTCCCACCTCTAGGCAGATTTAATCACTTCCTCTTCTGAGCTCCTGCTGCTGGTTATATTCCCTCTATTACACTTCAGATCTTTCTGTGTGACAGTTACTACTTATGTGTCTCTTTTTGCCATAGACAGAATGTTCAGAGAAATCAGGGACTGTATCTTATTTATTCTGTGTGACTTGGCATCTAGCACAGGTTCTGATACAAGTGGATGTCAAGAGAGATATTGAGCCCGGCCAGGCGTGGCTCAGTGGTTGAGCATCAACCTATGATCCAGGAGATCGAGGTTCAGTTCCCAGTCAGGGCACATGCCCGGGTTGTAGGCTTGATCCCCAGTAGGGGGCATGCAGGAGGCAGCCAATCAATGACTCATCATTGATGTTTCTCTTTCTCCGTCTCCCTTCCTCTCTCTGAAATCGACAAAGATATATTAAAAAAAAGAGAGAGAGAGGTGTTGAATGATGAAATGAATGGATAGATAGTAAGTGGGTGTTGGCTTTTTGCAGGCATCATCCTTCTAGGATATGTGACTGTCCCAAGGCCAGGGTGTGTCCGTGAAGGACGCAGCTCATGACAGTGGCTGACTGCTTAATAAGCAGTCAATGATTTGGCTAATGAAGGTAGTGATAACGATGATAATAGTACCTGAGGCTGATCATGCTTCCTAGTGAGTCATTCCTGGCTGAGCCTGAGGACAGAGATCATGGCTGACAGATCATGGTCACTGAACAGTGGCTGAGCTGGCTCCAGCCAGCCTGATCCTGGCCATGACTCACTCCAGCCTGAGCCTGGTCTCCAGAGTCCCACAGGCTGTGTTCAAAGCCCAGCACAATGATCTACCCAGACCTTCAATAAGTTTTAAACCCTGTCTGAACCTGTTTCCTTCTCTACCCTCCTTGGTCGATGAGACACAGGTTCCACTCCTAAGATGCTGATAATAGAGAAACAGTCCCCCACCTTTGGAAAGCCTGCAGTTTCATGGAGAAAGCATTATATTCCTTATTACATTGTACTACAGTTCCCTCTTTAGTTTTGCTATATTTGTCTTTGTGTTTCTTGCAGATGGCTTGGGTAGGGCATTGGTAGTGACTCAAGAGATACAGATAAGAAACAGAAGTGTAGCTCCCAAACCACATGGAGGAGTAGGAAAGAAATTTGAAAAGGAGCAAGGTAGGGTTAATAAGGGAAGCTATTTGGATGATGGAAGCATAAGTTGAGGGGAAAAGGCCGGGGTGGGTAGTGGAGAGGAGTGCCTTCTAATTACTGGCTGTTCAGGATCGGAAGAGGGGAAGGGTAAGAGGCAGGAAGACTCAGCCTGAGGGGTCAAAGAGGTGCAACAGTAAACACATGGGATCAGTCAGAGAAGCGACATAGAAGATAGAATGACCGGAAATCCCTAAATCTTCTCGAATTGGCTCCTATGGGGGAATATGTGTGATTGCCTGGGTTGGGTGCATGTCTTTGCATTGTGAAAGTGTTTGGTTGGGTCTGTTGTATATCCCTGAGTAAGTGTATCTGTATTTCCATGCAGTGTGGGTGGATGAGGGGTCTATTTTATAGGTCTTTGTAGGTGTATCTGAATTGTACGTCTTAGTATATGTGTGAGAGGGCTGTAGGTCTGAGTTGGTGTGTCTTTGTTGTAGGGTCTGAACTGTGTGTTTCTGTCTCATTCTGGATTTCTGTGTGGTGGGTGGGTGTTAGGGAAAGGGATAGGGGTGCCTTGCTGCTACCCCTGGGTGCCCATAATGGGTACAGGGCCAATTCAGCTGTGGTCCATATCCTGGGGGCCTTAGGGAGAGGCCTGAGCGATGACTCGACTCCTAGACTGTTGTCCCTGAGTGAATGACCTCTCATTGAACAATATTTAACTTGGCCCCCCACGAGAAGAATTTGAACTGTGTTGGTGAAGGGGCTGGGACTTGTTCAAGACAGGCCTTATTGCCAGAAAAAGGAGGAGGCTGAAAGGGGGCCTTATAGGCATGTGTGTTGTTATCATTCCCTCCTGTTCACCCTGTAGGTCAGTCACCCTGTCCTGGGTGCTATTCAAAATATTTAACAAACAGTGAGGAACAGAGATTGAACAGTCGGAACAGACACAAGCTGTGCCCTGAAAGGAGCAGTCCTGGAGGCCATGGCTGTGCCAACCATTGCCTCTCTAGTTGCTGGACAATGAGAATGGATTCCAGGAGAAGGACTGGTATACAGGGGAAGTGCAGGGAAGCCCAGGGAGCTTGGGCAGTGGCTGTGAACCAACTGTCGTGGAAGTGTTTCAGACTTTAACAGCTACTGTGGCAACACCTCTGCTTTCCTTGACCTTTGAGCAGCTGCCAGGCCAGCCTTGGGTGTCCTTGACCCCTCCCATTGGGAGAACAATGAACCACCATCTTCTGTTGGCCTCTGTCATGGGGGAAGTGAATGATGCCAAACTGCAGGAATTCCAATGACCTTGTCTATTTCAGTTGGGGAATGGGCTGCTTTGTTTTCTTTATTGGCTATGATCTCACTCTTACTGAGGTGAGAGGGAGCCTTATAGGCAGAAGCTGAGGGAGGGGTGAGTGAGGGGTTTATGGATAAAGAGAAACCCCTTCCCCCCAAAGATAAAGGCAAGGTGATGGGGTCCTGAACTGATCCTATCCTCTGGATTCAGACCCATGCAAAATAAATATCATCCCCAGAAATGAAGTCATCCACTCTGAAAATTAATATCCTGGTCCCTTGAGGCCTGGCTCCTGCATCCCTCATGGTCCCTTCCTCTTGGGCTCCCTCTGATAGGGGCTGGGGGCTGAGGGCTGAGGTGAGAAGGTCCCTTCCACGTGCACAAACTACAGTGTCAGGTTTCATGGGTGTAAAACCTTTTATTACGAAAACCAATAACTTAAGTCAGTTCTGTATAAAGTCAGTAGGATGTATGGCCCAATGAACAGTCTAATCTTCCATCCTCATCCCAGGAGAGGACAGGAGTCTTGGCCTAGAAAATCTAGGGACTACTAAGGGCCGGCCAGACAGCTGGACACTGTGTCCAAACCAGGGAAGGCCAAGACGGTGTGTGGCTGAGTGAGGATCCATACAGTCCCTCTGGCTGGGCCGGGCCAGCTTGCTCCTGGGGAGCTGAGTGCTGTCTGCACAGGCTTGCCTCCTCCGGGAGCATTGGGTCACCCCTAGGACAGCCTGGCCAAATCAGTGCTGCCAGCTTCTGCCCAAGCTACAGCTGATCTCTGCTTGGGCTGGAGGAGGTTGGCTCAGCAAAAGCATGTCCTCAAGGAGGCCAGCAATATCAACATCTCCAATGATAGGGCGAAAGAAGAGGTCCCCAAGCAGGCTGGGTGGAATGGACTTGAAGGTGGAGGCCATGAGGAGGACACGGGCCAAACGGCCTTGGCCTGCTGGGCACCAGGGCTCCAGGACCTCACACAGTGCTTGATGAGCCTCCTGCTGCAGATGCCAGATGTGGGAGGAGGCGTAGAGACCTGGCATGCCTGTAGGCAGAGGGTAAAGAGGGCTGGTGAGCGCCCCACTCCCAGCCACCACAGGGCGAGACTCGCCCCAGACCTGAAGCCACTGCTCAGCGTTTGAGGCCCCAATACTACCTCCTCCATTTACTTACTTATCATTTTATTCATCCATCATTTATGGAGAGGCAGTATAGAGTAATGGTGAAGAGCCAGGCTGCCTGAGTTTGAATCCCAGGCTGTCACTTATTAGCTGTGTGACCTTGGGCAAATTATGTCATTTCTGTGCCTTGGCTTCCTCATCTGTAAAACAGGTATAATAATAGTACCTATCTCTTAGACTTGTTATAAGCTGGTATATCTAAAATCATTAAATTGGGTTTAACATATGGTAAGTGTAATATGAGTATTTGCCTACTATTATAATTAATTACTATAATTTACATATTTCTTGAGGGCCACTTGGTAAGGAATTCTCATTTAGATGCTCTCCAGGTTACAAAGAACACTACTATCCATTGCTCTCCTGGCTGAATTTTATGAAGGCTCCTACCTCTCCTCCCCCACACCCACTCACTTTCATTCCTCTACCCTGTGTGATCTTTCTGAACCCACAGAGTTTTACCTGTGACTGAGGCACAGCTGTGTCTGCCCATCCTTCCTTCTCGCACTTCTACCCTCCCTGCAGGTCAGGGCAAGTTTCTTGGGCAGAATGGCAAGGGCCAGTCTTTGGTGTGAACAGGCCTAAGTTCTGTCCCGACCTGGCTCTGACCTTCAGCAAGTCACTTAGTCTCTCTGAGCCTCGTTTGTGCGATGATTAGTATAATGAGGACCCAAAGAGATAATGAATGTCAAACCCTGAGAAGGTGTCTTCCCTGGCTGGTCCCTGCCCCCCCCCCCCCCCCCCCGACTTGGCCCTCATCCTGGAGTGTCTGGGAGCTCACCAGGGTTGAAGAGGATGGTTCCTTTCAGGTAGGCGTACTCTTTGGGGCTCAGCTCCAGGCTCCAGAAGGACTCCAGGCAGCACTGAAGCCACTGCACCGCAGCCAGTGAGGGCTGGGGCCGCTGTGGCTGCTGGCCACTGCCTGTACTGCTGCTGGGCTCCTCCAGTAAGATCTTCTTGAGTATGCTGGGAGCTGGGGCTTCCGCCACCTCAAAGGTCACTGTGTCTTGGGCCAACCCAATCAGGAAGAGGGGGCCCCAGCAGCCTCGCAAAAGCTGCTGCTGATCCTGGAAGGGCAGCTGGCAGAAGGATGGCAGGTTCCTGAGGAAGACCACCGTCTTGGCCAGAACATCCAAGGCCTCCCGGCAGGTGCGATGAGGAGCACACAGCTGGACGGGCCTGTGCTGCTTGCAGAGGCAGTGCCTATGGGCTGGGGGCACAGAGGGCCTGGCCCTGAGGCTGGGGCTCAAAAGTGCATACAGAATGGCTGGGCGCCCTGCGGCATGCTGGCACGGACAGGTCCCCGGCTGGCTGGAATTCATGACTGAGAATCTGCTCCTCCTTCCTCCCAGCTCTCCCGCCCTCTGCTCTGCCCTGTGGGTGCTATTTATATCCCCAAGGGGAGGAGGGGGGAATGGTTCAACAACCTTGACTCCAGAAAGTCATGTTCATTGAAAAAAAAAAAAAAAAAGAAACACACTGACCCTGGCAGGACTGGTGGGGAAGTGCCTGGGGAGGGGCCTTGGGAGCTCCACGTGGCCCTGATTATCACTTTAGTCAATGAAGCGGCTGGCGCAGGGCATGGGGCCGCCTGTCCGCTGGCCCCTGCTATCCCTTATCGGATGACTCAAGTGGATAAACAGGGTCATTAACCCAAGCTGTACCAGGGCACCAGGTGCACATTCAGCAGGTGGCCAAGGCAGGTGTCCCTACAGGTGCCTGTAGGACTCTTGCTAAGCTGGGAAGTCAGCCCCAGAGCTGGACAAGCCTTAACACAAGGCCCAAACTGGAAGTGCCTTATCACTGGCTTGTTTGCCTAACCTTGGGGCTCAGCTCCTGTTGTTAGTAAGGAACAGGCTGCAGGGAAGGGAGCCAGGACCCTGGGGGGCTGGGAGGACTTTGCCCACTGTGCAGTTTAGGAGGCCCCTGACTCCAGTTCTGGGGTCCCTGCAGAAATAAGATCTTTAAGAACTCTCTGTCCCCAGCCTGGATTCCTAGAGCTCCTGAGAGGCCATATTTGCTGAGAAACCCTAGCAGAATGGTGATAAAATATGGCTGCTGTTTATTGAACACCTACTATATGCCAGGAACTTTCTACTCCAATATTGTTTCCCTATGAGTAAGAATTTTACTTTTTGAGACTCAAAGAGGTGAAGTGAATTGCCCAAGGTTGTGCCACTAAGAAGAGAGGAACCCAGGTATGTCTGATTTCAAAGTCCTTTTTCTTCTGGACCTAGTGGAAGAAGTCCAGAGCTGTGTGCCCCGAGTTTCCCAGAGTTGGTGGCTACCTGGACCCCCACCTTGGTGCTGCTTTGTCTGAAGATGTTGCCCACTTATGATCTAGTCAGAAACATTGCTCTGCCACTAGCCATATGGCAACTCTATCCCTGGCAACCATCTCAGATGGTAAGGCATGGGGTGTGAGAGCGGCAGGAAGGTCTTTGGCTGTGTCATGTGTGTGGACCTTGCCAAGCCCAGCCTAGGCACTTATCACCATCTCTGACATCTGCTCCTGGCTCCCAGTTGTGTGACCTTGGGCTGATCCCCAAATCTCTGTGGGCCTCAGGAGCTTCTCTGGAACAGTAATGCCTGCCCGCAGGGTGCTACAAGGACAAAGTGAGGTCCTGCAGTTTGTGGCATACATTAGGACTTAGCTCCCTCATTGCCTCTGCCTAAGGAACTAAGCCTCAGCAGACAAACAGGCGCTCACCTTTTGTTTGTTAATAATCTTAATTCTTACATTTACAAAGTTCCCGTCATGTCCCTTTTTTCTCACTGAATCCTCACAGATTCCCTCAAAGGAGACACTGGAATCAGACTGCCTGGGTCTAAATCCTGCTCCATCACTTAGCTGAGTGACCTTGTGCAAGTCATTTTAGATTTCTGTGCTTCCGTTTCCTCATCCTTAAAAAGGTGTCAAGAAAGGCAATATCCCTATAGTGGATATTGGTTTTATGGGGTCTGAACTTATACAATTTGGGAGGCCTTCTTTAATAATAGAAAAGCAGATATAAAAGTGGATATTTAAAACGAGAAAACAAGTCACTACCAATTACAAATTAAAATAAACGGAATGAAAACATAAACATCACAAACCCAGAACAACAAAATCCTTTGACTGACAATATTTGCCTACCTGTCTTAGCTGTACACGTTTTGCTCGCCTCTTCACATGTCAATGTTATTTCTTTTGAAACCATCACAAACACAGAAATGTTGCAAGTACAGTACAGGGAACTTTTTTCTTTTTTTAACCTTGAACCATTTGAGAGTAAATTGACAACCTGATGCCTCAGAACTCTCAAATAGTTTAGTGTGTAATTCCTACAAAGACATTCTCCTGTATAACCACAATATAATCATCAAAATCAGGAAATGAACATCTAATCTCAGACCCCATTTCAGTTTCACTGCATGCTCCCATGAAATAAGTTACAGTGAAAGGGCTCTGTCCAGAATCTCACACTGCATTTCTTTGTCATGTCTCCTAGCCCGTTAGTCGGGAAACTTTCTCTGTCTTTCCTTGCCTTTCAGGACCTTGACGCTTGTCAAGAGTTGTAGTTATTTGGTAGCAAGGCTCTCAGTTTGGATTTGTTCGAAGCTTGCTTATGATTAGATTCAAGTTATGTATCATCAGTAGGAATATCACAGAAGTGATACTGTGTTCTTTTTTTAAAAAAAAACATGTTTTTATTGATTTCAGAGAGAGGAAGGGAGAGAAAAACATCAGTTGGCTGCCTCCTGCAGTTGCCTGCTGGGGATTGAGCCCAGCAACCTGGGCATGTGCCCTGACCAGGGAATTGAACCAGCGGCCTCCTGGTGCCTGGGCTGACACTCAACCAACTGAGCCATACCATCTGGGCAGGGATGCTGTGTTCTTGATACATCCTGAGATGGAAGATTTGTCCCAGTCTCCCATCTCTGCCCTACCCCATCCCATGAGTTATACCTTCCTCACCCCACTTGGGCTCTGATACCTTGTGTCAGGCTGCTCCCTCCTACTCAGGGTCCCCTTCTTCACCCTGCTGAGCCTCTGTCACCCCATGCAAGGTCACCACTCCTGATGGACACCCTCCTCACCCTGTGGGGGCTCTGACTTCCGCTCTGGGCCACCGTGGCTCCTTCCCCCTCTGGCACATACCTCTTCCTTGTTCTGCTGAACCTAATAGTTTTAGGACTAAAATTTTCAGGAAGAGAAAAGAAGAGGAGAAAGTAAAACTGTCAATGATTTTAAAAATAAATTTCTACAGTGACACTAGAGAGATGATTCTGTCTTTTCTCTTGCATGGTTAATAAAAAAATTCATTCTTGATAGTCAGGATACACAGACATACCGCTTCACATGCAGATGTATATGCCACTTGTAGTATTGCTTATAGGTTTGTAGCAGGCATTTTGATAACGTCTACTTTGTGTAGCTCCTATCAAAAAAGAAAAAGAGCATGGAGCATTTATAATTGCATATGCTGCATATTCCTTATAGGAGAGATCTTTTTTTTTGAGTCAGTCTCAATATGAAATGACATCTTAGTGATAATTGATAGGATTTTGTGCAGCTTTGCTTCTTGTTCCACACATATCCTGTTTCTCCTCCACCACTCACATACTTCCAGGTGTCTTGGGAATCACGCATACTGGGAAGTGGGATCAGAGTGGGAGGAAACAGTGGTCTTAACCAATTGTAGTTTTATAATTTTATTTTTTCAAATTAAAAAATATATATATATATGACCCTAAGAAGACATTGCTGGGGCCTCTCCCAGTGCCTTGAATGGGCCCGTGCAAGTGCAAGGCCCTGGAGTTCGAGCTTCACTAGCTTTACAGAAAATCTGCCTCTAATAGTGTCTTTCCTGGGTGTTTATAAGGCTCACATGAGGTGTTAGTGAGGACACAGTGTCTGGTACATAGCAAGTGCTCTATAAAGGAGGACCATTGTCATTATTGTTTTTGCTTTCACCCCCATTCTCTAGAGAAGGAGGAGACCCAGAGAAAGGAGAGAAAGGCCCCTCTGTAGGGGTCATGATAAAGCTGATCTGGAGGCTGGGTCCCAGGGTCCCCTGGGTCATACACAGGGCTCAGAAAACACAGTTACCCACACTGCAAAAAATGCAATCCCTTTCAGCTGTGTGACCTTGGGCACATGACTTCACCTCTCTGTTCCTGTTTTCTCATCCCCCAAATGGGGATAATAATAGCATTTTTATCATAGGAGCACTGCAAAGGTTAAGTCAAATAATGTTTACAAAGTGTCTGGTATAGTACTGGGCACTTAATAAGAAGGTAGTACATTTTAGCAATACTTATTAATAATTAGTATCAGGCAAAGACCATTTATTCATTCCCTAAATATTTATTGAGATTCTACAATGTTTGAGGCTAAGAGCTGAATGCTCAGATGAATCAGGTGCTATCTCTCATGCAGTTTATATTTCAGTGAGAGGAGATGATGTAGAACCAAAATTTCTTTTTAAAAAATGTATTGGTTGATTGATTTTAGAGAGAGAGGAAAGGCGAGAGAGAACCATTGATTTGCTGTTCCACTTATTTATGCATTCATTGGTTGATTCTTGTATGTTTCCTGACTGGTGACCGAACCCACAACCTTGGTGTATTGGGATGATGCTCTAACCAACTGAGCTACCTGGCCAGGGCCCAGAATTTCTTAATTTTAGTAAGATGAGCAAAAGGCACTTTGAAAGCAAAAATCATGGAAATGGAGAATTCATCTTAAAGGCCTCAAAGAAGAAGTGTCATTTGGGTTGAGATCTGATGGACAAAATGAGTTGACTGGCAAAGGTCTAGGAACTAGGACAGCACATATGAGGAACTGAAAGAAGCCAGTGAGGAGGGAGCCTGGCGAGCGAAGGGGAATGTGGGACAAGATGAGGTTGGAGAGGTGAGCAGGGCCCTGATGGTGTTACTCCTTGGAAGCCATGGTAATAGCTTGGAATTTATCCTGAATGCAATGGCAATCCATGAAGGGCTAATTTTAAGCAAGGGAGTAACAAGATCTGGCTTATCCTTTAAAAAGATTGCTCTGGCTGCTGGGAGGAGGATGGGCTATAAAGGATAAGAATATATTTTAGAGGAAGAGATGACAGGAATTACTAATGGATTATATGAGACTAAATTTTTGGCTTGTGCAAATAAGTGGATGAGTGGAGTTTTGGGTTTTGGCCAATGCGTGCTTGAAGGGGCCATTCAACTCAATAGGAAAGACTTTGGGAGGAATTAATTTGTGTGCATGATCATAAAGATGTTGGCCATGTTAATTTTTTAAAAAATAATAATTCTTGCCCTGGCCAGGTGGTTCAGTTGGTTGGAGCATTTTGCCATACACCAAAAGGTTGAGGGTTTGATCCCTGGTCAGGGCACATACAGGATGCAACTGATTGATGTTTCTCTCTCATATCAGTGTTTCTCTCTCTTTAAAAAAAAATCAATAAAAATATATCCTCAGCTGAGAATTAAAAATAATTCTTGCCCGGCTGGCAAGGCTTAGTGGTTGAGGGTCAAACCATGAACCAGGAGGTCAGAGTTTGATTCCCAGTCAGGGCACATGCCTGGGTTGTAGGCTCGATCCCCAGTATGGGGCCTGCAGGAGGCAGCTGATCAATGATGCTCATCATTGATGTTTTTATTTCTTTCTCCCTCTCCCTTCTGCTCTCTGAAATCAATAAAAACATGTAATAATAATAGTAACTCTTGAATAAAATAAAATATCTATTCAGAATTCAAATTTCAAATTGTCTCATAAAGTTGTATTTTTTATTGCAGCAAAATATACATAACATTAAATTTACTATTTTAACCATTTTTAAGTGTACAGTTCAGTGGCATTAAGAACATTCACACTGTTGTTCAACCATCACCACTATCCATCACCAGAACTTTTTCATCTTCTCAAAGCCATGTGAGATTTTTATTTTTTTTTAATCCTCACCCAAGGATATTTTTCCATTGATTTTCAGAGAGCGTGGGGGGGGGGGGGGGAGAGAGAGAGAGAGAGAGAGAGAGAGAGAGAAACATCAATGTGAGAGAGACACATCTATTGGTTGTCTCCTGCACACACCCTGACCAGGGCTGGGGATCGAGCCTGCAACCGAAGTATGTGCCCTTGGCTGGAATCGAACCTGAGACCCTGTAGTCCACAGGCCGATGCTCTAACCACTAAGCCAAACCAGCTAAGGCAAGACATATATATATTTTTAATCCTCACCTGAGGATATGTTTCACTGATTTTAGAGATGGGGGAAGGGAGGGAGAGAGAGAGAAACACCAATGCATCAGAGAAACATCAATCGGTTGCTTCCCATATGCACCCCGACTAGGGATTGAACCTGCAACCTAAGTATGTGCCCTGACCTGGAATGGAACCAGTAATCTTTTGGTGAATGGGACAATGCTCCAACCAACTGAACCACACCAGCCATGGCCATGTGAGTTTTGAGATGTCGTTTAATTATCCAAATGGAGTTGTCCAGAAGGTAGGTAGACAGATGAATCTGGAGCTCAGGAGAGGTCTAGGCCAGAGATAGCATGAGATCACCTATGGAGAAAGTGTAGAGAAGAAAAGAGAGAGCAAAGGACAGAGACTCCAACATTTACAAGCCTGGGTAGGACAGGGCACTGAGAAAGAATGTTAGCGAGTGGGAAGGAAATCTGGTAAATGCAGTGACACAGAGCTCTTAGTTTGCTAGGGCTGCCATAACAAAATACCACAGACTGAGTGACTTAAACAACAGGAATTTATTTTCTCACAGTTCTAAAGGCTAGAAGTCCAAGATCAAGGTGTTTGCTTTCTCCTGAGGCCACTCTTCTGCATGCAGAGAGCTGCCTCATGGGACCTTTCCTCTGTGGTCTCTCTTTTTTCCTACGAACACTAGTCCTATTGGACGGGAGCCCCACCCTTATGAATTCATTTAACCTTAATTACCTCTTTAACGGGCTCTATCTTTAGCCCTACCTGGTTTGGCTCTGTGATTAGAGCATCGGCCCTTGGACTATAAGGGTCCCGGGTTTGATCCCAACCTAAGGGCACCTACCTGGGTTGCAGGCTTGATCCCTGGCCCAGGCGCATGATGGGAAGCAACCAATCGATGTCTCTCTTCTCACATCAATGTTTCTCTCTCTCTCTCCCTTCCACTCTCTGAATCCCCAAAAAGCAATGGAAAAAAATATCCTTGGGTGAGGATTAAAAAAAGTAAAACAAAGAGACCTGTCTCTGAAAACAGTCGTATTGGGGCCTCAATGTATGAATTGGGGGGAACACAATTTTGTCCAAAGCCTTAAGGAAAAAAGTGTTTCCAAAAGGAAGAAGGGGTAAACTGTATCAAAAGCAGCTGAAAAGATAAAATAGTGGTCCACTGGCATGGCATGTATGGAGGTCATGGCAACCTTGGTCAGAGGCTTTTAAGAAAAGACTGATTGTCCAGGCGTAGCTCAGCGCTTGAGCATCAACGTAGGATCCAGGAGGTTGAGGTTCAATTCCAGGTCAGGGCACATGCACAGGTTGCCCCCAGGAGGGGGCATGCAGGAGACAGCAGATCAATGACTCTCTCATCCTTGATGTTTCTCTCTCTCTCTGAAATCAATAAAGATATATTAAAAAAAAAAAAAAAGACTGATTAAACTGAGGAGAGGTGGAAGGTGAAGGAAAGGAAGTGGAATGGAGAAACAAACAGCAGTCTTTTCAAGTTTTGCAGTTTCTCTGTGAATTAGAACTGAAAATTGGGGAAAATTGGGGTGGTAGGAGGAGAAAGTGTATCACATAATAAAAAGGTGACATTAAAACACATTTGTAAGTTGAAGGGAATG
The DNA here is from genome assembly GCF_054644295.1 of Miniopterus natalensis. NCBI lineage: Eukaryota > Metazoa > Chordata > Mammalia > Chiroptera > Miniopteridae > Miniopterus > Miniopterus natalensis. The sequence goes on from NC_142089.1 coordinate 14,807,064, forward strand.
ATCCAGAAGAAATAAATTTGTGACAGGAGATTAAAGAAAGGATAATAAGGGTAGAATCCCTGAAAGACTAAGATGATGAAATTCATCGCAAAGTGGAGACGTTCAGCTTAGATGGCTGGGACCCTGTCCCCCACCTTAACAGGAATGAAGGTGGAATACAGCACTCATTACGTAATTTGCAAGGCCCAGCGCAAAATGAAAATGTGAGTTTTTTTGTTAAAAAATTATTAAGAATTTCAGAACTGCAACAGAAGAGCATTAAACCAAGCACAGAGCCCTTTTAAGCCCGGGGCCAGTGCTTGAACATTGTGCAAGCCCATTAAGTCTGGTGAAGTTTATAAGGATGATGGAGGTAGGTTGGACGTTGGGCAGGTCCCTTTTCCTTTCCGGGAGGCCAGAAGAGTTGAATGACACTTTCAGCTCCACCATTCTACAAACTGGGAGGTCACTTTCGAGGCCGGTAAGTGGTTTATCCCTTTTTAACTTCCAACACCTCCCTCCCCCACTTCTAACTCAGGGATTTCTGGAAGGCTCCAAAGCGTCTGGTGACCATAGCAACTCACTCCAAACTCCCGGGCCCTTGGTTCCGCCCTCTGCTTCCTGGGCGCGCTCGTTGGTTGGCTCAGCAAGTCAGCCAATGGTCGGCGAAGCGGGCTGTTCGCCGCGCGCTCAATGGCCGCTTGCCTAGAGGAAGGCGGGAAGAGAGGGCGAGCGGGCGGGCCAGAGCGGCGGGACGCGTGCGTGTTTCCGGCTCCGCTGCGGAAGGCTGAGGGCTGGAGTCGTTGGGTCGGACGCGATAGAAGGAGCAGGGAGAACGTGGGACGCCAGTGCGGAGCTCGGATTTCGGAGCGTGGCTAGCGGTCTGCGCGATGGGCGGAGAGCAGGAGGAGGAGCGTTTCGACGGCATGTTGCTGGCCATGGCGCAGCAGCATGAAGGCGGCGTCCAGGAGGTAACGGCCCGCGCGGCGTCGGCCGGGCCTGGTTTAGCGGCGCCCACCCACCTCGACGGCCCTAGCCAGGCTCCCTCCGCGCTTTTCTGCCTTCAAGGGCGGAGGTCCACGCTTGGGCTTCCTGGGTTTCAGGGATCCCCCCACATTCTCACCGCGCCCCAGCTTCCGGTCTCCCTGCCTCACGTTTTGCCCCCTTCATAGCAGTCCTGGGCCCCGGCGCCACTTAGTAGTTTCTATTTTAGCAACTCCGGCGTCCGTGAACCTGCCCCTGGGAAACCCCCAGAGCCGCGGGATCCACCTCCATCCCCCGCCCCTTAATCTCTCTCACACATTCTTCGGGCCTCGTTTCCTCTCGAATGGCCGCCTGCAAAGATCATCGCTTAGGAAGAACCATCCCAGACATTGGGATTTGCAGCTACCGACTTGAAGCTAGCCGAGGATTGTGTGTGGGGTGGGATTTGGTGGTCGGGGTGGTGGTAGCACGTGTTGTTTTTTTAGGCCTTGAATGGGGAATTAAAGGCCTGAATTCACAAGTGATTTCCACCACTCCCAGTTGGGACCTTTACACGTCTCCAAGGCTCAATTTCTTTGTCTTTGAAAAAGAGTTGCGAATCCCTATTTTGTGCATCTTTGTAGGAGAGTAGTGGCTTGAAGTGGACAGTGAGTACTAATCAGTAATCAGGTTTGTTTATTGAACAAGTATTTTTCAGACTCGAACAAAAGCCTGTCTTTGGCCTGATGGAGCTTGCAAGAGCTTTTCAAAAGTATAATTCATGCATAGTGACCACACACAATAACACGTAGTGCATGAACAATATGGACCAACTAGTATTGATTCTGGAATTGGTTTTTTTGGACCACAAACATGGAAAGTTAGAGGTGGAAAAGCCCATTAAGATTAGTCCAGAACTCTGTTTTGTAAAGAGACCAAGGGAACTTGCTCAAGATAATCCAAGAGGTTCCTGACCTAGACGGAACCAGACCCCTTAGGCCTGGGTGCTTTCTACAATTCATTGCTGATTCTGTCTCACTGGGACACGATTTCATTGAGCTTTCTAGTCCCATCTTTCACCCAGGTGCTTGTGGTAAGCCCTTTGAGGTGGGAAGAGAGCTACTAATTTGCAAATATGAAAAGGTTCTCTCCTTCTTCCCCCTTACGTTGTTAACAAAAAACTGAATTTGGGAACGATTTCTTAATGAATTTAAAGTGTCTAGAAGCAGGAATTAAAACTATTAATATAAGTTGTAGCATCAGATTTGGAAGAATTCATTTGAGCAAATAAAAGGGCTTATATGTGCTAACCCTAGGTCATCACTAGATCTTTCATTTAGCAAAAGTTTTATTGAGCATGTACTCTGAGCCAGATTTGGTGCCAGGCATTGGGGACGTAGACAGAATAAACCATGGTTCATGGTTCCTATTTGTGAGTTTACTCTGGCAGGAGGGCTCTTGCTCTGGGCCAGACATTGCTAAGGCCCTCACCTCCAACATCTCATTTGATCCTTACAAGGTACCTAGAAATAGGCCCTGCTGCTATTTCTGTTTCACAGAGCTAAGAAACTTCCCCAAGGTTACAGACCTAATATATATCAGTCTGATACTCAAACCCATGCTTTTACTTGGCTATACTGGTGCCCCAGCCAGTTAGTTGGTCTTTCCTTCTTTGAAGTGGCTTCATTTCCTCCCCTTTTTCAGGCTCTGCCCTAGTAACTCAGCCATTGCCACTCTAATTGGGCTTTTCACTGTCTGGAGAGGAAAGCATTGTTTTATTTTTTGGGGAGTAAATCTCTTCAACGTTTGGTTTAATTGAAGACAGATTTTGCTGGGTACTGATATCTGCTTCTGCGTTCAGTCTGTTGCAATGTCACATGCCGTGTAGCCTCTGGAAAACACTGTATATACACTTGTGAGGGAATGAGATGAAAAAAGCAAATTGATGTCTCTCTGGGTCCTCGGATATCCTGACCACATCTTGAGGACTGCTGCTTTATAACAAGACCTGTTTATTTCTTGCGTAAAACTTACACCCATCTGCAATTAAATTGCTTACTTGTCCGATTCCCGTTTATTGACTGTCTCCTTGATTTTTTCTTTTTTTAAATTATATTTTTTTCTTTTAAATTTTTTATTGAAATCATTGGGGTGGCATTGGTTAATAAAATTTTATAGGTTTCAAGTGTACAATTCTATAATACATCATTTGTATATTGTATTGTGTGTTCACCATCCAAAGTCAAGTCTCCAGGCTTTTTAAGCCCTGTATGCAGGAGTCCTCCCAATGATCCTTGGGCTGCTTCTAGGGCCACAAGGAATGTGAAACATGCATACATATACACATGAGAAATCAGAAATCTGCCTTTCAGGTGATACAGGTAAGGTTGAGTTAGGCTTTCTGGCAGAAGTGACTAAGGTCAGGCCTATTTGGGAGGATGTGTCCGTTGAGAGGCTCAGGTGAAGCAGTCAAGCCCCAAGTTCCCATGTAGACTAAGGAAGTTGACTTCTGTGCATTTGTGGGCCTCACAATAGGGCATCTCTATAGCTCCAGTCTTCTTCTGTCTTTCAGCTTGTGAACACTTTCTTCAGCTTCCTTCGACGCAAAACAGACTTTTTCATTGGAGGAGAAGAGGGGATGGCAGAGAAGGTGAGTATTGGGAGCTGCTATCACTTTGGTAGCTCTGTTTCTTCAGAAGAAAAGCTCATCTGGCCCTCCATCATAATAACTTCAGCAGAAGTAAAATGCCAACTGCAAAGTGTAAGGGAAGGGAAGCAAGCTGTCATTGAAGCCCCTCTTCCTGCCAGGTGCTTAAGCTGCCCTATTTCCCATGATCCTTTAGCAGTTCCAAAGGGATAGGTGTTACTGTCCTCACTTTACAAATGAGGAAATTGGCTCTGGGGTGTTTGGCACTTTATTCAAAGTCTTGAGCTGAGTTGTGGGAGAACCAGGGTTGGAACCAGAGTCTGTTGTAAAACTACCTTCTGCCCCTGACACCATGCTTCCTAGTTCCTTTTCCACTATGTAGGTTTTATCTAATTACCTTGCTGGGAGATGAAAGTGGGCAAATGTTAGAAACAGCCTAGAAGACAGAAATACAGGAAAACTCAAAGCCAACCAGTCTTTGTCTTCCTAGTGATTGCAACCCAAAGTTGGTACTGTGATAGTATTTTTTTTTTTTTTTAATATGTTTTTATTGATTTCAGCAAGAGGAATGGGGGGAGAGAGATAGAAACATCAATGATGAGAGCGTCATTGATAAGCCACCTCTTGCATGCCCCCTACTGGGGATAGAGCCTGCAACCTGGGCATGTGCCCTGACTGGGAATCAAACCTCGATATCCTGGATCATAGGTTGATGCTCAACTGCTGAGCCACGCTGGCTGGGCTGTAATTGTATTTTGTGATATAGGTTCTAAGACCTTGAACTTCCTTATGAGTCTTAGGTTGTAATTACTTTTTTTTTTTTTAAACAAACAAAAGTTTATTTAGATAGTCACAGGTAGAAGTGAGCTAGTTGAGCTGTGTAGGCTCAGGAAACAGGTTACAGAGGCATAAGAAGGGCCCTTGGAGCTTAGGAGAAAGAAAGGCAGCCCTGGCTGGTGTGGCTCACTTGGTTTGAGCGTTCTCCTGTGCACTGGAAGGTCATGGGTTTGATTTACTGTTGGGGCACACACCTAGGTTGCGAGTTCAAGCCATAACCGATTCATCAATGTTTCTCGCTCTCTTTTCCTTCCTCTCTCTAAAAAAATCAATAGAAACATATCCTCGTGTGAGGATTAAAAAAAAAAAAGAAACAACAGAAGAACATACCAGGGAGAATCAAAGGGGAAAAGGTGCAGGCGTACTCCAGAGAGCCCTTGCTGTAATTACATTTTGGAGGATTGGTAAATTATGGTCACTGATCTATGATTTTTATAACCATGATTCTTTTCACTTAAACTTAAGGGACAGATTAACAAGAAGGAGACAATTTGCAAATCCTTTTCTGTGGCTTCAGGGCTCTCAGGAGCTATAAAGTGCTATAATATATCTTGATGACCTGTGGCTAGGAGTCCCACGTTCTTGGCCTGTGTGGCTTGGGTGATTTCCCACCAATTTGTTGGTCTTGTCAATCTTCACATCTGTAAAATGGAAGAAGGTGGAATCTGATCTATAGGACCCCTATTGTCTCATTCTTTTGTATTAGCACTAGTACCTCCCTTTTTTTCTGTGGGCCGGACTACCTTATGGGCAGTCGTTCATTTGTTCAGTGAATATTTATTAAATTTTTCTCAATGAATATTTGTATTTTTGATAATACTTTATTAAAATTTATTGAGGTGACAGTTTTACTATGAACATACAGGTTTCAGGTGTGGGTTTCTATGTTATAAGGTCTGTATATTACTCTGTGTGCCCACCACCCAAAGTCATATCTTCTCCCATCACCATTTTTTTGTTTGTTTGTTTAAAATATTACAGATGTCACTTTTTCTCCCCAATGACCCATTCCACCCCCTTCCCTGTCCCTCTCCACACCATTGTCCGTGTCCTTGGGTTGTGCACATATGCATATAAATTCTTTGGTTAGTCTCTCCCCCTCCACCCACCAGCCCTCCTCTATCCTTCTGACATTCGTCAGTCTGATCTATGCTTCCATGTCATTGAATCTATTCTGTTCATCAGTTTATTAAGTTTTTTAGATTCCACATGTAAGCGAGATCATGTGATGCTTGTCTTTCTCTGCCTGGCTTATTTCACTTAGCATAATTTTCTCCAGGTCCATCCATACTGTCCCAAAGGGTATGAGATCCTTCTTCTTTACAGCTGCGTAGTATTCCATGGTGTGAATGTCCCACAGCTTTTTTATCCACTCATCTACTGATGGGCACTTGGGCTGTTTCCAGATCTTAGCTATTATAAATTGCGCTGCTATGAACATAAAGGCTCATATATTCTTTCTGATTAGTGTTTCAGGATTCTTAGGATATGTTCCTAGAAGTGGAATCACTGGGTCAAAAGGCAGCTCCATTTTTAATTTTTTGAGGAACCTCCATACTGTTTTCCATCATCACCATGTATTAAGACCCCCTTCACTCCTCACCCTCCCACCCCTTTCCCTCTGACAACCACCACACTGCTGTTTGTGTCCATAAGTTTCAGTTTTATATCCTGCATGTGAGTGAAACCATCTGGCTCTTATCAATGAGTATTTATTGAACACTTAACACTGCCTGTGTTAGATACTATGCCAAACCCTTCAGGATTACAGAGGTGAATATAGACATGGTATTTGTTTTAATGGATCTCACAGTTTAGCCTCCCCCCCTCCAAAAAAAGAAAGGAAAATGAAGAAGTGGGTGTTAGGGCAGAAGTTCTGGGCAAATAAAGTCGGTATTAGCCTAGGCTGGGGCCTTAGGAAGACTTTGTGAGGAAATGAGGCATGAGTCAAGAAGGAAGAGGGAGATGGGAGATAGATGATTAATATTACGAAGCTTCAGAGGTATCCGGGTGATGATAGCTGCCATATATTGGCTTCTGCACGTCCCCTCTTAGACCTTGTTGTGCTCCGTGACTCTTCGTTACCTTAGGGCTAGCTCTTTCCCAGGAGGTTGGTCAGACTCTTAGGCAGGCAGAAACCTGTCCAGCCTTCACACCGAGTCTCCGGTTGTAACACAGTAACTCCTTTGTGTTGAGTACCTACTATGGTGCAGGTCCACCAGGTACATCATCTCCAGGTGCAGTGATTAAACAGCAAAGGCTCTGGAGTTGAGCAGATGTAAGTTTGAATCCTGGTCGCTTTACTCCCCACTTAACTGTGTGGCATTTGCTGAATCACTGTCTTTCTGAGCCTCATTTTTCTTACATGCAAACAGGGATAATCTTCACCTCATAGGGCTGTTATGAGGATAAAAAAGTAATGTGGCTCAGCTGGCGTGGCTCAGTGATTGAGCATTGACCCAGGAACCAAAAGGTCACCAGTGAAGCAGAAAAGAGAACCTAGAAAAAGTCTAGCATATATGAGGTTTCATATGTGTCTAATATGATAATTCAGCTTCGTAGGCAAAGGATGATTTAATAAGTCGTGCTGCTACAAGTGGCTATTTGTAAAAAACCAAAATTTTCCATCTGTTTAACTCCTATGTAATAGTAAATTGCAGATCAAGCAGAGTCTTGTTAGGAAGGCCTTGCAAGTAGAAACCTGGAAGCTGTGGAAGAAGAGGTAGCCGCTTGCCTCTTCAAAGATTGAAAACTTTTGTGTTTCAGAAGAGATGTTGACTTATAAAGTCAATGGAAATACAGTAGGTTTGGAAAAATACAACGCAGAGAACAGGTAAAATTTAATACCTGATTTATTATGCAGGAACTCTTGTAAATTGACAAGAAAAGGATAAACAAAAATGGGCAGTTACAAGAAGAGCACATCTAAAGAGCATTTGAATAGATGCTCAGATTCACAAGTAGTCAAGGAAATGTTAAAGAAACACATGCGCTGTTCTTCCTGTCAACAAAATTTTTCTAAAAAATTGCTTACAAGGATGTGGAAAACAGCTGCTCTTTGGACATTGCTGGTAAAAAGTGAATTATATATAGCTTATTAAAAACTTTATTATAAAAGATGCTCAACATCCCCAGTTATCAGGGAAATGCAAATAAAACCCATAAGATACCACCTCACACCCATTTGGATGGCTTCTATAAAAAAAAAATCCAGGTGATGGTGAGGATGTGGAGGAATGCAACTCTGTGCACTGTAGGTGGGAATGTAAAATGGTATAGCTGCTGTGAAAACAGTATGGAGTTTTCCTAAAAAAAATTAAACTCGAACTACTATATGATCCAGCAATCTTCTGGGTATTAAAAGCAGGATTTTGAAGAGAGTTTGTGCACCCATGTTCGTAGCAGAACTATTCACAATAGCCACCAGGTGGAAGCAACCCAAGTGGCCATTGACAGATGAATGGATAAACAAAATGTCACATATATATGTAATGGAATATTATTCAACCTTTTAAAGGAAGACAAGCACACAGAAGAACATATATTGTAAAATTCCACTTACATAAAGTTCTAGAACAGGAGTGTGTCATCTCCCTGCCCACAAAAGTTCAGGACCTCAACCTTTGGATTAGGTTTAAATATCTGTGTCTTCCCTCACTAGACTGGTGGAAACCACTCTTTACCAGCCTAGGTCAGGAAAAGCCTGTGTTCAGGTACCCCCACTGAGCAGTCTGAGGCCTTCTAGAGCTAACTCAGCCTTCCTCACCTGTCCCTCACTTTCCTGGGCTGTGGTTCCCAAAGATGTGTCCAGTGACAGAGCTTCACTGTGACAGCCTGCCAGTTGGCATCTCTGAATAGGCTCTACTCCAGGGGTCTCTGCTTGGGGCTGGGCCTGGGTAAAGCTGGTGGGAGGAGATGGGAGGCGGAGTCAGGCTGCTGTGATTGGCCTTGACTCTGCCCTGTGGTTCAGCTCTGTCCTCACCTAACCTCCAGGAGCTAGGAAGGAACAGGACGGATGGGATGTAACATGATTCACTGAAGCTGGGAGAGGGGAGGACCCTGTTCCCGCCTACCCTTGGCCACTGGTTAGCAAGTGGCTTGAGTTCAAGGTCTCCCCGATTAGGGACTTGGGACCAAGGCCCTGTGGTGGAACAGCCTCCACTGGCGTAACTGTCTCATGACTGATTGTAGTAACAGCAGAATGGCCTTCAGGTGGCTCATTTCTCTCTCGCACACCCCATTTTGTTAACCCAGTTGGTTTAGGGGGGGTTTCAGTGCCCTTTTAACTTTACTACAGTATAGGTTGGGGATTTGGGGGTGGCAGGAGAAACTGGCATTAAATGAATGATAAGTCACAGGGCATTTGGCGGAACCTTCGGTCAGAAGCCCATGGGTGACTTCGGTGACCCTGAGTACCTTGTGAGCCTCTCAGCTTTTGCAGATCCCTTCCTCCCTCCATCTTGGGCTCAGAGATTCTTGAAAGATGGTTTCTTGACCACTGATCACATGGTGGGTGCCCTGGAAGGCCTCCAGGTGTGTGGGTCAACATAGAGTTGGGTTTCCTAAGTTTGATACATTTCTGGGCCTGCTGAAGATGAAGAGGTGAAACTCAAGAGACACTTGAGCTGATCCTGTAGGATGAGTAGGAGTTTGCCAGGAGACCTGGGAGTAGGAACAAGGACATTCTAGGCAAAGAACAGCTTATGCTGGACTACTTTTAGAATAAAATAGAAGCACAGAGAGAGCTGACCTCCAGGGTCACATATGTAGAAGGAATAGACTAGGAACTCAAATCTAGATGTGATTCTCTAGTGTGTATGAGAATTAGCCAGGAAGGCTTATTAAAAATACAGGTTGCTGGGCCATGCCCCCAGAATTTCTGATTCAGTAAGTCTGGAGTGAGGCCTGAGATTTAGCATTTCTAACAAATTCTCGGTGGTGCTGATACTGCAGGTTGAGGGAACCATACTTTGATAGATAGTAGTATAACAGTGAGGTGGAACCATCACTTCCATTGTGTTTTTATTGCAGGAGAGGTACTTCTCCCCAGCCCCCAAAGCTGACATTAGATTAGCCTCGTCCAGGCAAGCTATGATGTGCAAGGACTGTGCCAGGCTCTAGATGAGCGTCCATCATATTTGATCCTCATGACAGGTGACGAAACAGGCTTAGAGAATGTCAAAGTTGTTTCCTTGTCTAAGGCCATACCACACAGACAGACAGTGACAGTTGGCAATAGTATTGGGGTAGCTCTTAGGGGGCAGGGAGGCCAGCTAGCAGTAGGATGTGGGTTAGAAACATCCTAGGAAGGAATAGTGGGAGAGAAAGGATTTAATGTTGATAGCTTGCAGGCTGAGGAGAGGAAGATGCTCCATTTCCCTGAGGAAAGCTCTCTGATTTCCTGCTAATGTGGCAGTCCTGAGTGTGGTGCTGAGTGCTGCACAGCTGGGGCTGTTTTCCTGGAGACAGGTACACACGGGTAAGAGAGATCAGTTAGAGTGAGTAGGTCTGTGGGCCAGAGCTCAGGAAAGTCTTCTTAGAGGGGTTTAGTCTGGAGTTCTGATAGCTTCACTGTTTAGTGAAGGACTGTCAGGGCACTTATAATTTGGTCTGCACAACAATCCTATCAGGTGGGTTTCATCCTCACCAGTGAGGATTTTGAGCTCTTATAGGTGAAGTAACTTGCCAAAAATACAATAGCTAGTGTGTGACAAAGCCTGGATTAGAACTATAGTTGTCTAACTTCAGTGTCCATACTCTTAGTAGACTATTTTTTTTAAAGTAGCCACTGTGTTTTGAGCCAGCTACTTGCAGGTATTCTCATTACAGCTCTATCAGATATGTCTGTATTATCCCCATTTCGTAGATGAGGAAACTGAGATTCTAAGTGCCTTGCCCAGCAGATGGGACTGTGTCCTTGGGACAGTGCCCCTTACCTTGATGGCTCATTGCCTTCACTTCCTTCCCCAGCTCATCACACAGACTTTCAACCACCACAACCAGCTGGCACAGAAGGCCCGGCGGGAGAAGAGAGCTCGGCAGGAGACTGAGCGGCGGGAGAAGGCAGAGCGGGCAGCTAGGCTGGCCAAGGAGGCCAAGTCAGAGAGCTCTGGGCCCCAGATCAAGGAGCTGACTGATGAGGAGGCAGAGAGGCTGCAGCTAGAGATTGATCAGGTAAGTGGGCTCCCCTCCCCTGCCCCTTTGGCACTAGAAGAGGGGGCTGTCTTGCCAACTGCTTTGCCCTTTGCCATAGAAAAAGGATGCAGAGAATCATGAGGCCCAGCTCAAGAATGGCAGCCTTGGCTCACCAGAGAAGCAGGTGAGATGGACTGGGGATGCTTGGGACTAGCTGGGGCCGGGAACTTCTGTGGACTCTATAGCCTTGCCCTCCCCTCCCATCCTTCCCTCAGCTTTGGGATCCTCCCCATACTAAAAGATCTTACTCAGAGATGTTGGACCAAAGGATCTGTGTTTAAAACACCCAAAACCTACTGGCCTTAAGCCTTGGCAAGAAAGTCCAAAAGCCAGAGAGGGCACTGCCTGTGCAGGTACCATTTGGGTGGGCTGGGGTCTGTGGGTCCAGCCTGGCCCTTTGTGGTGGGTCACTATGACACATCGGGGAACGAGCCCCTTGGAGCTCCTCCCACTGACTCGAGTCCAGAATTCCAAACAAGTGTTGGGGCTTCATTTGGCTTTCCAGAGGTTCTGACCTGAGACTGCGGGTCTTAACCTATAGAACCAGAAAAAGGATGTTGCTCATTTGGCAGCCTGGTTTTGTTTTAGAACAACCCTACTCATGGCCACTTTGTGACCTTTTGTTTTTCTGTGCTGGGCTTTCTTCCCACCTTGGCTTGACACCCCTAGCTGGGTTCTGTGAGTCCATCTCTGACTGTCTCTGTCCCCCACCTGTGTCCTTTATCACATGGTTATAACAGTCTGAGCTTCCCTCAGACCGAGATCAGAGCCAGGTTTTACCTCTGACTCCCAGTGGGCCATGGAGTAGGCAGGGACCGGGTCACTTTCATTTTGTGGCTGAATGTCCAGTGCCAGCCCTGGGCCTGGCCCAGAGGGTTTTCGTCTTTGTCTGTCAAGTAAGTGGCTGAGCACTCTGCCTGTGAGCAGGAGGCTGAGGAGGCCGAGGAGGAGGACGAGAAGGACAAAGGGAAGCTGAAGCCCAACCTCGGCAATGGAGCAGACTTGTCCAGTTACCGCTGGACCCAGACCCTGTCGGAGCTGGATGTGAGTGGCAGGCCCAGGGCGGAGGCGAGGGAGCCAGCCTGGGGCCCCTCCTGACCATCCCTGTCCCATGCAGCTGGCAGTGCCCTTCCGTGTGAACTTCCGGCTGAAGGGGAAGGACGTGGTGGTGGACATCCAGCGGCGGCACCTTCGGGTGGGGCTCAAGGGGCAGCCTGCGATCATTGACGGGGAGCTCTACAACGAGGTGAAGGTGGAGGAGAGCTCCTGGCTCATTGAGGACGGCAAGGTGGTGACGGTGCATCTGGAGAAGGTGTGAGAGGCTCACCCTCCCGGCCTGCGTCTTGAAGAAAGAGGGAAGGGTTTCTGCTTATTCTGTTGGGGACCTGGTGGACATATTTTATTTAATCCCACAAGATTTAGAGTAGGTCCCATCTTATTTTTTATTCTGGTTTGAAAGAACTTAATATATATAAACAAATACAGAAAAGTAAACATAGCAACAAAACAATATTGCTTGTTAGATAGCAATTTTAAAGACACTTCAGCAAGTAGTTCTTTATATCTAAGAGGCTATCTCTGCATTAAAGTTGACCTTCCTATGGAATAACTTCACAGTCCCTGAGATTTTAAGCCACGAAAACAAGATTCATGCTGGCAAAGCAACTTGCAAACACTTCCTGCCCATTCTCACAATTAGTCTACTTTAAACTTGTAAAGAGATTTTTCCAAAAGAGAAAGACAGTGCACTTAGTGAGGAGATGGCTGGGGCATCTGTCCCATTTTAGAGTCAGGAAAAAGGGTAGCTCTTAGATTCCTAGGCTCTTACATGTAGGAAAGGGTGGGGTCAGGATCGAAACAGTCTTAACCAAATCTTCACCTTTGTGTTAGGTTCATGCACGCATTCAGCTTAACAAGTACTTGAACACCTATTATGTGCCAGGGACTGTTCTATATTTGGGAGTGAGGAGTGAACAAAATGTAGAAAACTGCCTTCAGGAAGCCTACATTCTCACCTTCCCTCAAAGAGAGATAGGAACAGGCACCAGCAAATAAACCTGGTCTCTGTAAAGTGCCAGGAGTCCAAGGAGAGCTGCCCATGGCACGGAAAGCCTCTCTCAGTCTACCTGACTGGCCATGGCTGCTTCTGTCACCCCTCCATGCCTTTGCACTTGCTTTTCCTCTCAGCTGGAATGTCCTTCCATGCTTTTTTAGTCTGGTATACTTGCTTGTCCCAGCTGCATGTCACTGTAACTCCTCTCCCTTCACCCTGGGTGTTTTATTCTTTCCCTTATTCTGATTTGTGACTGTTCAGATCAGTCTCCCCAGCCACTATGGAGGGCAGAGGTTTCGCTCCTCTATATCTCAGGTCCCACCATAGGCCTGCTTGGGTTCCAGGTGTAGGATGCTGGTGGGAGAGAGTTTGGTTTCTGGGAGGGCTGGTGGGTGGTTTCTGGGGTACAGAGTGAGCTACCTCCTACCCCCCAGTGGTCTCTTCCTCACAGATCAACAAGATGGAGTGGTGGAGCCGCTTGGTGTCTAGTGACCCTGAGATCAATACCAAGAAGATCAACCCTGAGAACTCCAAGGTGAGTCCTGGCTGGTTGGGGGAGCTTCGGCTGGGAGATGAGAGGCCCAGGTGGCCCCAGAACTTCACCTGTCCCTGTTCCTGCCTGCCCGCAGCTTTCAGACCTGGACAGTGAGACACGCAGCATGGTGGAAAAGATGATGTATGACCAGAGACAGAAGTCCATGGGGCTGCCCACCTCAGATGAGCAGAAGAAACAGGAAATTCTGAAAAAGTGAGCAGTTCAGAGCTGGGGGTTTGGGGATGTTGGGGGACTTGGAACTGGGTGACAGCTGCAAGTGGGTCACTGAGCAGGACACAGGAGCTGCCCTGCCCCTTCCAGAATGAGCCAGCCAAGTTTATGGCTTTATAGCCTCAGTTTGCCAACCCTAATCACTTGCTGAGGTAATCTTGAGGGCAAGGACACCTGAACATAGGAAGGAAGGTGATAGGGGGTCATTGCCATCTACAGGCAAACAGTGCCAATATTGGCACCTCAGCTTCCAGCCTCAGGCTCAAATGGGCCTCAGAGACCCTGGGGCCCCACCCCCTGCCTAGCCTGACTCCAGGTTGCTCAGGGTTCTAAAGAGATTAGACCTCACATGGGAGAAAGTGACTAACTGGGGGAGAGGGACAGCCTGTTTCATTGTCTTCCTATTTCCCTTCCCAGGTTCATGGATCAGCATCCGGAGATGGATTTTTCTAAGGCCAAATTCAACTAGTCCATTTTCCTCCCCAAACTCTTGGGGCTGAACCTTCAGCCATCCACCTTCCTTTCTTGCCCTCTCCTGGGACTTGACAGTCTCAGAGCTGAGGCAGGCATGGGACTGGCCCAGGCACAGAGATCCCAGGGCACCATGGGAGAAGGACTGGGGCCTTTGGGGGTCTTATGTTCCCCAATTGGCATACTGTTACACATTAAAACTATTCACCCAATTCCACCTGTGTCTTCTCTTCCCTTTAGCCTTTATCCTGGGGACAGGCCTCATGGCTGCTATAGGGAGCTGGGGGCTTGGCTTCTAGCTGATTTTGCCATGTGATCTAGGGCAAGTCCTTACCCTTCTCTGGGGCTCAGTTTCTCGTTAAAGGGAAGATTAAAACAAGACTTTCAGTTTGTGTGTGATTCTGAGCAAAGGTGAGTTTTTCTGGCTACAGGGACCAGAACATATGTCTGATTCTCATAGGGGCCCATGACTCAGCAGAGTTTAAGACCAGGGACTTGATTCCACTTTCATCTGTAAGACAACTTCCCACTGCCATGGTTCTGTCCTCCAGCCCTGGATCAAGTGTTTCTGAAACTACGCACTTGCTTTCCAGTAGCTGAGAGCCACAAAGGTTGGGGGGACTGCCCTGGGCTCAGGTCTGCTCTATGTGTGGTACAGACACCTGGCCTGGAGGACAGGGTAAAGTCCAGTGGGGCCCTATTGTTTGTGTCTCTGACCTGGACCTCTGCAGATGTCAGGACTTCTCAGCTACCAAGGCAGTGCCAGGCCTGGAGAGATGCTCTCCTCTACCCAAATCCAGTCCCTGGAGCTGACCCTAATCCACTCTGGCCAGAGAATAGAGGTCCCTGATTGTAGGCCGCCACAGAAGTTATGGTTACAGCAGGAGTGTCTAGGTTGACTTGCCCAGAGTGCTGTGCTTTGTGGGTGACGGTAACCCCTGAATTTCTGGAACATAGCACATCCTTTAGATATTTCAGAATAGCTTGTTAAAGATGTCAAGAGGCTGTGTAGTACCTAGCTTTGTCTGTTTCCAAACTTGATAAACCCTTTTTTCCTGAGGAAACCAGTAGTGGTTCCCAAGGCTGTGTTCAGAAAAGTGTCCTCTAGGGCCAAGGCTAGGGTGGAGGGATTGCTGAATCACTCCTCCTATGTCCCGTGATATCCCTGGGCTCCAGTGTCCTGTGATCATTTTCAGTCTTGGGAAGCCTTAACCTGAATGAAACAGCTTAAGGAAAGGAGCCAGTTTTATCACTGGTACTGGGCCCTGTGATCATAATCCCAAGGGACCATCCTGTCTGATAGGAAATTGGATAGACAAGTACAGTTTGTCTAGTCCCTTTCCAAAGGATGCCACAAGGACAATAAGGTCTATGGGGGCTGTAGGTGAGGCAGAGGAGGTCCTGGACACCTAGTTTGTTCAATCAACTAGCCTGGTTGGCCTGTTGAGACACTTCTGTGTGAATAGCTAAGTAGGGTCCTTCTGAACCCAGCTGGTCTGGAACCTGCTTCTGCCCCACACAGGTCAGCTTGCCAGCTTGGGGGCAGAATTGCCAAGGTCAGCTTATAGGTCCAGAGCCACAGCTAACTAGCTCTGTGTCCCGTTAAATTTCTTGACCCCTCTGTGAAAGAAGGACCCCACTCCAGTATTATTGGGAAGGTCAAGAAGGTAACAGTGAACCACAGTGCTCTATCAGCACCAGGGAGAAGCGAAGGGAGCAGCAGGTCTGTAGCTGGGTGGGGTCTTGGGGAAACGGCAGGGATGGCCAGAAGCAGGCCAGCCTGTAGGCAGTGAACCTGGGCAGCAGGGGCAGCCCAGACAGGCCAGCCTAGAACCTCGCAATGAGAGAAACCACATGTGAGACCTTAGGTACAGACACTGCTGGGCTCTATCTCCTGGAACTCAGTGAATCTGGGAGGTGGGCGTTAGGGCTCTATCTCCTGGAACTCAGTGAATCTGAGAGGTGGGCGTTATCGCTCCCATTTTAGCCTTCTGACTTTGACCCCACAATACTAGATGCTCTGTTTTGCTTCCTGCTCCAGGCAGCAGTCAGGCAAATGGGACAGAAAGGACAGTATCACAGTCAATTTAACAAGGTAGACATCTTTATTTCCTTTGTACTTGCAACTATGTTCACGTTAGCATGTAGGACATCAACGAAGAAACAAACTGCTCAACAGAATAAAACATGGAGTAGGCACTGCCCACAGAATTTGACAGAGGCCCTCCTGCCCCCTGACCCAGTCTATTTAAGATAAGCTGCTTTTAGCTGGCATCCTCTCCCTCTGCATGGGGAGGGGGAAGTCTGCATGACTGGTTAGGGTGGCAGGTTATAGGAGGAGAGCAGGGATTCAATCCCAGAAGATAACTCCTAAGCCTGCTTTCCATGGCCCAGGCCAGGGACAGAAAGGGACAGGTCAGGCCAGCTGGGGATCCAGGGTAATGCGGGCACCATGGCCCAGTGAAATGCACGTGGTCCAGGAACCAGTCAGCCAAGGTTGGAGTATTGCCTCCCCAAAAGGAGTCCTGGTCCCCCTCTTCATTCTGCAGGCTGTGCTTCTCTCAGAAGGGGATTGCGCCCACTGGGCCCAGTGGGGGTTAGCAGTACACCTGGAGCAGGGGTGCCCCTGAGGAGTCTGTGTCGGTGCCCTGGAAGGATGAGTCATGGCTGGCTGGGTATCCTGAGAGGGAAAAGAGGAAAAAACAGGCTGAGAGGGGAAGAAACTCATTCAGGTCCCACAGGCAGGGAGAAGCCCCCTGAGAAGGAGCAGAGTGGGACTTAAGCCTGGGTTAGTCTGATCCTGGCTGGGTGACCCACTCAGTTTCTTAACTTCTGAGCCCCCAACTTCTTCCCTGTAAAAGGGTAACAGCCCAGCTAGCTCCCAAAGACTTGTGAAGGCCAAGAAGACAGCAGCAGAAATCACACAGAGTGCCTTTCGCACCAGGCTGGATGGCCCCCTGCTTTCCACTTTCCTCCCCAGTGACCAGGGCTTAGAGGCTGGGGTCCCATCACTTTCAGCTTGCCTATTCTGGGCACCAGTCTCCTGCTGGTTCAGGGGCAGACTCCTGAATCTCTCCCAACTGAACCCTTTAAGCTAGCTGGCAGGATTGGGATGGCATCTGTAGCTGCTCAGGCTTCTTGTCCCTTTCTGATCCCATCCTCACCCACCCCAGGAGGAAGTTGGGAGAGGGGCATGTGGGGCCCCCTAGGGCAGTCCCCTCTCCTCGCCATATTCCTCATCAGGTCAGGACCAAACCTGGGGCTCCAAAAGGCCTCAGCTTCCTGGCGATGGCATCTGCAGTCGTCTCTTGGGAGATCTGCACTGTGAGTTCTAGAAAAGGAACATGAGGGGAACAGTGATCATTATTACATCTTTTCAAGTCCACTCCCCACCTCTGACCCCAGCCCAGTGAGGGCGAGGCCACTCACCGATGGGCTACAGAAAGTATTTAAAACAAAGACACACTGTGTGTGTGTGTGCGCGCACGCGCGCGCGTGCATGCGCGCACATGCTTGTGGGTATGCACAGTGGTGGGTGGTGGGTGTTTTAGTTAGGCCAGGACAGGTCAGAGGTCCAAATTCATGTGGGTTCCTGAGTCCTGTTAACCAGGCTAGGTCTGGAAGCTACTCTGGCAGGTGGTAGCAAGGGATAGAAGGAGCCTGTTAGGGGATGCAGAGGAGCTGAGAAAAAGGAGGAGCAAGAGCAGGGACTGGTTGAGGGGTGGACCCACAGTGGCCAATGACATCAGTGCTGCCCTCCCTTGGCCAGAGCCTCCTCCATTCTGCCCTTCAGCCCTATGAGGCCCCACCTACCATCCTGGCTGACCCCGGAGCCCACCATGGTCTCATGGCCGCTGTCAGGGGCAATGGCAACAGGGGCAACAGCCCGGGTTGAGCGCCCCTCTGTGGTCTGTGGGCGGGTGCGGCTCTTTCGGGTACTGATGCGAATGATGCCGCGTACCAGGCGGCCCTCAGCATCCTGCTCATCCAGGTGATAGTCCTGTGTGATGCTGCTGATAAGGTCTGAGATCTTACTGGTCTTCTCCAGGAACACAGTGTCTGACGTGCACTTGGCCAGCTCGTCAATCTGGTGTACGCTGAACAACTCTGTCAGCTTCTTGAAGATAAGCACATCAATCTCTCGGCTCGACATGGAGCCACTGCCTATCTCAGGTAGGTCCAGGTCCGACTCGTGGAAGGAGTAGTACTCCTCAGAGCCTCGGGGGCTGCTGGCAAGGGTGCTCGGCAGGCTGTGCCGCATGGGTGGAGGATTGGCCAATGGCTCCTTGCAGCAGGAGTCCGCATCAGGGGCTGGGGCAGTGGTACTGCGATAGGGGTATACAGGGATGCCTTTAAGCTTGACGTCAGGGTAGCTGAAGCTGCTACCCATGGTTGAGTTGAGCCGCTGGCCATCCCGCCGGCTGGGGGGTACACGGTCAGGACTGGGGGGCACTCCATTGTGCTCCTTGGCCCAGTTGGCTTCGGCAGCCCCATCAGGCGAGTCCCCAGTAGACAAGCAGGGGCTGCAGCCCCGAACACAGGCTCCACAGCGCTGGAGGCAATCCCAGCAGCGACGGAAGCAGAAGGCAGCCAGGCACCAGTCCCACACCCAGGGTCGCCAGAGCAGGCAGCAGGCTGGGGGCTCGGCAGCGGGCTCAGCAGAGCCGGAGATGAAGGTAAGGCTCTCAGGCCCACGGTGGCCAGGATCCTTGGGGTCTGGCTTACGAGTGCGGCGGCTCGGTGGGGGCTGAGATGGCTCATCATAGGTCTCCAAACATAGCTCTGTTGGCCGCTCCCAGGGTCCCAAGCGTGGGGGCCCAGATGATGGGCGGGGGTGTCCCGGGCGGGGCATGGCTCATTACATGGTTTGCTGCAGCCTGTGGGGAGAGGTCAGGAAGGAATCAGGGTCAGAGATTAGGGGCAAGCTCCTGTGCCTACATGAGGAGCTTTAGATTTCTGGTTTCTGAGAGGCCTGTGATATGGGCAGGCCCAAGTGTGCCCACAGATCCTCTAGTATTCCCTTCCTCCCCAAGAAGGAAGTTCTCTCTGTGGTCTAACCTATATGCCCAAATTTCCTGGGACTTCACACCCATTAGAATGACTACTATTGAAAAACACACAGAAAGTGACAAAAATAGGAAAGAATGTAGAGAACCCTTATGCACTGCTGGTGGGGATGCAGAATGGCACAGCTGCTGTGGAAAACAGTCTGGCAGTTCCTCAAAAAATTAAACATAGAATTACGATATGCTCCAACAATCCTACTTCTGGGCATATACAAAAAGACTGAAAACAGAGACTTAAACATATATTTGTACATGAATATTCACAGCAGCATTGTTTACAATAAGCAAAAAAAGGTAGATACAATTTAAAGGTCCCATGATGGATGAATGAATACAATAAAATGGGATGTACACACACAATGAAATATTGTTCAGCCCTGAAAAGGAATGAAATTTTGATACATGCTACAACACAGATGAGTCTTGAGACATTGTTCTAAGTGAAATAAGCCTGACATAAAAGGACAAATACTATATGGTACTACCCATATGAAATATCTACAATAGTCAGATTCATAGACAGAAAGGAGAATGGTGGTTGTCAGGGACTGAGGCCATGGGGAATGGGGAGTTAGTGTTTAATGAGTAGAGTTTCAGTTTGGGAAGATAAAAAAGTTCTGGATATAGATGGTAGTGATGGTTACACAACATTGTGACTTTTTAATGCCACAGGAATGTATGGTTAAGATGATCTTTTAAAATGTTAAAATGGAATAAAAAATTTTATGTTGTGGATATTTTGCCACATAAAAAGAAAAATCTCCTGGGATCTTGCTGTCTGGGGAGTGGTCTCCCCCAGTTCTTCCTACTGTTGGTAAGCCCACCCAGCACAGCCTCTGAGGCTGCTCAATAAATGCCTTTTCATGTGACTTGCTACAGAACCTGATCATTACCACCTTCTCTCTTTTACCATCCTCCTTCAAATCAGAGATGGGAATGTAACAGGTACCCTGTCAATATTTCAGTCTGGCTCAGATTTGCTCTTCTAACAACCAAGCAATTTTGCTTCCTTTGATTAGACAAGGAAACTGAGCCACAAAATACATCTTCTTTCCCTTTATGACTTGGTTGCTAACAAGCTCAGAGCTAAGATTCACTCATCTCATAAATACTGAGCCTGGCCTTATGTTAGGCACTGTAGAACCAAAGATGAATGAACTATAGACTCTGTTCTTGTGATTTACCTGTTTTGTAGGGAAAACAGATGCTTAAAGGCTCATTACATGGGACATGTAGTTTAGATGAGGCATTATGGGAATAAATAACTCTGCCAGAGGGAGTTGGGAAAACATTATATACTGATATATTTGGGAGGGTCACATGTAGGGGTTTGCAGGACAGTAACTCTCCTTAGCCTGTATTTTCAAAAATATTGATCCCTTATCTTTTTAATCCTGATTTAATGGCACTGGGGTTCTATAACTGGTGATGTATGAGAAGAACTAGGTGTTAGGATACTTGTGTTCTAGTCCCAGTTCTGGCTCTAATAAGCAATGTGCTTTGGGCAAATCAATGCCAAAACCACTATCATCTCTCACTCAGATACTGTCAAGACCCCCATTCTGGCCACCTCCATTCCTTTCTACTTGCTGCAGCCAGTGAGAGCTTAAAAAAACAACCCAAGGCCTGGCTGGTCTGGCTCAGTGGTTAGAGTGTAGGCCAGCGAACTGAAAGGTCCTGATTTCAGTTCTGACCAGGGCACATACCTCGGTTGCAGGCTCGATCCCTGGCCCTGATCGAGGCATACGCGGGAGGCAACCAATCCATGTGTCTCCACATCAATGTCTCTCTCTCCCCCTTCCACTCTCTCTGGAAAGCAATGGAAAAGTATCCTCAGGCGAGGATTAAAAAAACACACACCAAAACCCACAAATCTGGAGAAACTTGGTAAACAATCAAAGTTGACATCACCAATAATGGGATGTACTGACATCATGTGCCTCTAGATACTTTGCACAAAGAAGGGTACAGCATCATTTATGAAGTATTCCTGTAAAAAGTGCATAGCCTGACTGTAATCATGAGGAAACATCAGACAAGCCCCAGCTGAAGGACATGACAACTAAGCACAATGTATGACCCTGGATTGGATCGTGGGTCAAGGGAAAAAAATGGAAATCGGATAATGTGGATAACAGATGAAATTTAGAATTGACAGTATATTATTTAATAGTATTGTGTCAATACTACTAAATTTCCTGAATTTGATTACTATGGTAATATAAAATAATGCTTGTATTCTTAGGAAATATACACTAAAGCATTTGGGGTAAAGGAGCATGACGTTTACAACATCTCAAAAGGTTCCCCCCAAAAAACCGAAGGTGTATGTGTGTAGAGAGAGAAAGGGAGGGAGGGACTGTTAGCGACGGTGAATGGGGATGGGGAGGACACGAGAGTTCTTTCACTTTTCCTACAACTCTTCAACCCATTCTGCTGTCCCCACTCAGCATCCCTTCTCCAAGGACCCTCCAGAGCCCCAAGTCTCTCTCCCCACAGCCTTCTGCTGGGCTCTCTGTCAGCTATGTTGGCCTTGAACCCATTGTTTGACCCCAAGACAGGGAATGTGTCTGATTCCTTTCTGCCTCAGTGTCTGAAGCAGGTTTGGGTACAGTAAGTGCTTCAGGGAACTGACACATTGTGTGATCTCAGGGTAGAACGAGGACCATTGGGTGGAAATAAAAAGGGCTTAGGCTCTAGACTAACCAGAGTAGAGGTAGTAGTGTCTGGATGTGTGTTTGAAATCCCCTCTCCAAAGGTGTATAAACTGAAATTGTAATAGTCCCTGACAGCCCAAGAGAGGCAAGGCAAGTGGTTAAATATCTTTGCCTTGGCTTGAGCAGTGTGGGGGTGGGAATGGATTCATTCATTCACTCAGTTAACAAATATTAACTGAGGGCCTACTGTGTGTCAGACATTGTTCTAAATTCTGTGGACACGGTGATAAAACAGACAAAATTCCCTAACCTCAGGAGTTTGTATTCTAGTGAAAGAGTTAATTATTGGTGGCTTACATTGTTCTAAGTGTTTTAAATACATTAAACCAATTAATTCTCACAACCCTATTTGTAGGTATTATTATTATTACTATAGTAAGGCACAGAGAAGCTAAATAAATTGTCTAAAGCCACACATTTATTTGTACCCAATCAGCCAAGCCCAGACTCTTATCCACTACCACATCTCATCTATCACTTGGGAGGAAGGGGGCAGTCAAAGTGGCCAGCTGCCAGCTCCAAGGACAAGCCTATGCCTGAGGAGGGCCCACAGAGGGAGCCCTGACTCTTTCAGGCTCAGACCTTGGATGAGGAGAAGCTTGAGCGTATCTACACTGTTCCAACCACGCTGAACTCTGAGGTCCCTGGGGTTTGTAAGAACAAGGGGTTACTGATGATGGTTTGGGTCACTGTCTCCTTCTCCACCTCCAAGGCTTTAGGATTTGCCACTAATTATTAGATTCATCCAACAAATATTTGCTGAGCACTTACCATGTGCCCAGCATTGTGCTAAATGCTGGGGAAATAGTAGTAAATGGGCCAGGAACAGGCTCCAGCCCCAAAAGACTACAGCACAGATATAAACCTTATTTAACACACAATTGCCCTGTGAATATTATAGCTCCACTTCACAGATGAGGAGTTTGAAGCCCAGAGGGCTGAAGTGACTTGTCCAGAGATACCTAGCTGGAAAGGGGGAGAGCCGGACTTATACTGTGGTCCACCAGACTTCAGAGCCCATGTACTTTGCCCTGTGCCACACATCTCCAATGGGCGTGGGATGGAGGTCAGGGGAGCAAAACCTGAGGTAAGGACAATGCCTACCCTCAGTTTCCCCCTCCCCTCTAGAACCTGAACTCTCCTGAAGTCAAACTCAGCCCATTTCACCTAGGCCGTATCTTCCCCTCGATGCTGCTGCCCTCACCTCCAAAATCCTAGGAACACTGGTTATTCGGTTTTGTGAGAGGAGGGCAACCGCTTCTATTGTGGTCTGAGGCAAGACGGTAGGCTTCAGTTCTCCTTATCATTTTTTTAAAAAACTTTTTATTTATTGATTTTAGAGAGAAAGGGAGAGAGAAACACTGATTTGAGAAGCTGATTTGTTGCACTTATTTATGCATTCATTGGTTGCTTCTTGTATGCGCCCTGACCAAGGATCAAGTGGCAACCTTGGCTAATCCGGATGACGCTCTAACCAACTGAGCTACCCGGCCACGGCCTGCAGCTTCCTCATCTTTAACAAGGGGAGAGATGAGTATCTTCAAGCACCACATGAGGTTTAAATGAGATAGTGCATGCAGGGGCTTTAGCGCCTGGGAGGGACTGGGTCACTGGGAACCCCGTGGTACCGCAGAGATCCTCCTCAGGGTCAGAGGCTCCCAGACCCGCCCTCCCCACACTTCTATTGATGCTCTTCCCCAGCTCCTTAGTCCCTGCAAACACACACTCAGGGGGGCTGTCTCTCTCTCTCCCTCCTCCCTCCTTCCCAGGGCAGGCCCTGCTGCACCGGCCTCTGCCCCACACCCGTGCCGGCCGAGTCTTGCACACCGTGCCGGGAGGAACACCCCAACCCTGCTCAGAAAACGGCCGTCGGTGCTCGCGCCCCGCATCCGTGCACCTTCGGTCTCCTGCTCCAAAGGCTCAGCCCGCGCCTCGCGCATCCGCGGGCACCTGGTCCGGGGCCAGGGAGAAGCAGCCCCCGACACAGCCCTCGGGGCTCTCGCAGCCCCGGCACCAGCGATGCCCCGCGGGCGAGCACCGCCCTCTCCCGCTGCAGAGGCCCTCGGCGCGCCCGCCCACCCGGCCTCCCTCCCGCCCTGACGCGCTTCCTCGGGGTGTGCACGGCCCCCGCCCCAAGCCAGCACAGTCCTGAGGGCAAATACGGCGCCCTCACCCCGCGCAGCCGCCCCGGCCCAGGCATCCGCTCAGGCCGCTCCCCGGCCCGGCCCGCGCACCCCGGAAGTGGGAGGGTGGTCCCCGAGGAACCGGCCCCGGGACCCTCCCCCGCCCGCGCGCAGCCTCGGAGGTCTCTACACACTGGTGCCGCCCAAGTTCGCGCCCCCTCGGGCCCGCGCGGGGCTTACCTGTCCCGCCAGGTGAGCGCCTCCCGCTCGGCCCCTTCCCCCGCCCCCTGCCCCCCCGCCGCTCACCTGGGGTGCAGGTGAGCTTCTCGCGGGAGCGCCGCACGGGCCGCCGCTGGGGACACACTTCCTGCCTCCGCGAAGCGCTGCCGCCGCCGCGGCTCACCTGGGCCAAGGCCCCGCCCCGGGCGCTAGGCTGGCACCCAGGCCGGGCTGGGCGCTGCGCCCGCGGACTCAGAGCTGTGCTCCGCCTGGTCCCGGTCAGTGAGGCCTGGCCGGCAGGGTGGCTAGACGCTGGGGCCGTCAGTCTCCTCTTCTGTAGGCAGGTGGTCCTCGCGTCTCCGAGCCCCAGGAGCGCGTGCCAGGCCTTAAAAGCTCAGCTCAAAGCGCGTGTCTCCTGGGACGCCTTCCCTGACCCCTAGCCTGTCTGATTTTCTGTTATATAGAACAGTTCTCTGTACTTCTTTATCATAATACTCAGCACACTGTTGTTTTCTTGTCTTCTGTCTCCTCCTTTAGCCTCTGACTCTGAGGACAGGGTCTGGTCTTGTTCCCGATGCTCCTGCACTGTAGGACCTGGCACATAGTAGGTGCTCAGCAGATAGTCTGGAATGCATGAACCATTGGGCTCTGTCTTCTTCCTTTGCCCTGAGGAAGAATTGGGAGCCTGGGTCCTCTGCTCTCTGGTCAGTTCACTTTCTCTGTTCCAGGACATCTGCAGAAGACAAGTACCTCTGCTCTGGGAGGAGAGGGCTGGGCTGGGCTGTTCTGAAAGACACATCCAACATCAGCAGAAGTGGCCAAAATGGGCCATGACCACACCATCCCATGGGGTCTCTACAAGAGGCAACATTCCTGGGTGGCAAGAAGTCAGAGCTCAGACTAACCTGTGTCCTGCTCCCCTTAATAACAACTTAATAACTTAATAACGCCAATAAACAAGTGACTTAAGGAGCATCTCCAGGATCCATGCTACACCCCTTACTTGCGTAGTATTATTTAATCCTTCCACTAGTCTGTGAGGTGAGGCAGGTGTTATTCCTATTTTACTAATAAGAAAACTGAGGCATAGGAAGGGGAAATTATTTGCTCAGGCAGTGGCACAAACTGTGTGACTTAGGGCAAGGCACTTTCCTTTTCTAAGCCTCATCTGTGGAGATAATAGTACAGTGGTACCTCGGTTTTTTAATGTAATCCATTTCGGAAGACCATTTGAGTACTGAAACGTTCGAAAACCAAGGGATCAACAGCTGACAGCTAGGCCTCAGGATCTTGAACTCAGCGGAAGCCGTGTGGCATGTTCGACTTCCAAGGCTTGTTTGAAAACCGAAGCATTTACTTCTGGGTTTATGGCGTTTGTAAACTGAAATGTTCATCAATGGAGACGTTTGAAAACAGAGGTACCGCTGTACCTCTTTTCAACTGGGATAATTAAAAAAGATAATGGAAGCAAAGTGAAATAAAGGCCATAGGAAAAGATGACTGGGGGTAAGGATTGATAACTGGGTAAGGATTGATAACTGGGAGGAATTCAGTACTGCCTAACCCCCTTCCCCTCCAGGTATACCAAAAATACAGTACTCCCAACCTCAGGCCCCTTTTCACCTCCCACCCCCCAGATGGAGATACTGTCAAATAGGACTGAGCCCTTTGTCTGCCCAGTTTGGATTGGGCCCCTTGCCAAGCCCTACCCTTGCCCATTTTCTTGGAAGATGATTCCTACCATGGGGTGGGGTGGGGTGTTCTTCCCTATCTCACCTCTCAAGATACCATCAGCTCATTCCACAGGTGCCCTACCATGTGCACACAATAGGTGTTCCATTTCCACCAGAGACCCTCTATGATGATCCCTCCCAGCAGATCTTCTCCACCTTCTTAGCTGGGGCAAGTGGCACATTGTGTCCTCATTTGGAGTTCGGAAAGTGAGTCACATTGTGTACAGTTGAACATCTGTGTACCCAAAGATCCAGCAAGTCCATTCCTGGGGTACAAGAATTGCACACAGATGGGGAAACTGAGGCTCATCAAGGTCCCACGGTCCTACTGTGACTGAGTAGTGGAGCTGGGTGGGAATCTGGCCCTTCTGGCTCCCAATACAGTACCCTCTTCCCAGCCACAAAGCTGCATTTGGCCTTCTTTCTAAGAAGAAAGGCCTGCCTCTCTAACTGGAGCTACCCAACCTCAGTTTTGCCTTGGGCCATGACTGGGAGGCCATTGTCCTGATCCTCTGCTTCCACCACTGTTGCTCTGCTGTGTTCAGTGTTTACTTTTCTGGCTTTCTTCCTCTGCTACCATGCAGACTCCTGAGCTGGTGACAGACGATGGTAGGGAGATGGAAATGTCAAGGATGGCTGGGGTTCTAGTTTGTGCTGCTGGATAAATGGAAATGACTGAGAAGGGCAAATTTGAGGTGTAAAAGTACAAAGATGGTGCTAGACCTGTTGAATTGGAGGATTTGCGAGAGAGCCAAGAAAACATCATGATTGTATATATGGATGACATTCAGAGTGATATTTAGTATCTATAAGATCTACAGCTTTGGGCATCAGGAGAGCAGTGGATTAGGGAAATGTGGATCCATGGGTGGCACTAGGGGGCAGCACTAAACAGCATAAATGCCAGAACTTCAGAGTCACAAGATCTGAGTTGGAGTCCTAGGTGCACCCCTACCTGTTCAGGTGCAGTGTGAATTTAACCTCAGCATTTCTCATCCAAAGTGGGTTTAATATGAGGTAAGATGTACAGTGGTTCAGAGTGTGAGCTCTGGAGTCAGAGGGCCTAAATATATGCCCCACCTCTGCCACTTATCAGCTGGGTGACTTTGGTCAATTTACTGAGCTTGTCTGTGCCTCAGATACCTGGCCTATAAAGTGAACGTAGTAAATAGTTTCATGTGATGATTACAATAGGGGCTGGCACATGCTAAGTGCTAAATAGATGATAGCTGTTTTATTTTGATCACTTCTTCCTCCCCATCCTAGCCTCCCCAGCCATTCTGGGCCAGGACTCTCTGAGGCAAGGCCACTGCCTCTAAGAATCAGCAGGAGAATAAATCACTACTACTCACCATGACCACCTACTGTGTGTTAGGTAAGTTATGTTCCTAATTCCATTTAATCCTCACAATAACTCAGTGAACAGATCCCAAATCTCCATTGTATAGCTAAGAAAACAAAGGCTCAGAGGTTTAAGCCACTTGCCAAAGATTACACAAATAGTAAGTGGCAGAGCCCAGAGCTAAGTCCAAGTCCATTCTGTTCAGAGCCTGAACTCTTTACAGTGGCTCTTCTGGGTACTCCCCAAACTAGGCCCTAGAGATTGCTCCAGGCCCCCAGCAGAATGGGGGATTCTACCCTCAAGAATTCCCTTCTGTAATCAGCTCCAATTCTGCCTATTACACCCCATTTCCCCAGATAGAATACCCTGGAATTCTGAATAGAATAAATGGAATGGAACCAACTGAAAGGAGGCCTGGTGAGGCAGAAGGGAACGGAATAGCGGAGGGTGGGCAGAATTGGAATGGGGGAGTTGAGGCTGTCTTGGCTCCTCTAATTGGTCAGGTCTGTCTGTACAGGTCAGACAATGGGCCAATGACCATTCAGAGTTGCCTCTCCCCTTTCTTTCATTGGCCAAAGGATGATGTATCCTGGAGCTATCCTGGGGAGTGATGGGCAGGTGAGCTGGAATCTTCGCTGGGCCCATGATGTGGAAAGGTGCAGCTGGAACCCCAGAATTCTAAGGAGCTGGGCTGTAGGGGTTTCTGGAACTCTGGGTTGAGCTTTATGGTGGGGGCTCCTTGGCTTTAGCTAGTGCAGCACCCAGTTGCTGAACTTGAAGGGAGCCTCAGGGTGAGGCACCATCCTGTATCAGGTTGAGGCAGGGGCTGCTGCTTTGGTTTTGGATTTGGTTCAAAGCTCTCATAGAAGTATTTTCTGCAGTCTTTGTGCTGAAAGAACCTTCATCAAACTCCTTCAATTTACTGATGAGGAAATGAGGCCCACAAGGGGAATGGCCTTAGGTGAGGTCATATAGTGAATAAGCAGTGGGCCCTGGAGGAGGTAGACCTCCCTCCACTTTTTCACCTTGCTCTGTGTGGTGTCAAGGTAGGCCTGGGTCCAAATTCTGCCTTAAATACCTAGTGGCTTTGTGAACTGGTGCAAAGGACTCAGCCTCTCTGGGCTTTAGTTTTCACATCAGTAAAATCCATTTACACATTCAGCCCTCCTCTTGCCTACTCTCCACCTCACCCCCAGTACTGCTCTCTTACTCTCCTACACACACACACACACACACACACACACACACACATACACACACACACTGGCATGGATACACATGGTCAATGCTGAGTCTCCTTGTCAGGGAACAATAGGAAGCTCTGGCCACTGAACACCATCCCCACTTTCTGGTTCTCCCCCCAGCCAATCTCATAACCTTGTTAAGCCTTCCCAGAGAGCCCCCAGCTAGAAGGCTATCTCCTTGAGTTAACTCAAAAGGCTGTCTGAGCCACTTCAATGGCCTTGACCCCTTTGGCTACTTTCCCTGTTCCCAGATGGGAGCTCTCAGAGAGCACAGTACTGTCTGATTCATCTGATTCCCCAGCTGAGGTCAGAGTCCAAAGGCTACAGCTAGGAGTGTTTGTGGAAAAAAGCCCCTCCAAGCCCTCCCTTTTCTCAGGAGCCCATGCCCATCACTTTCACCCTCTCAAACCATTGATGTGGTAAAAAGAGCCCTGGGGTGGGGAGGGTCACACAGACCTAGGATGGGATCACAGCACAGCCTCTTCCTGTGTGAACTTGGGAAGTGACTTCACTTCTTCGAGCCTCAGTTCCTCTTCTATCAGTAGCCTTCTTGAGGAGGGAACATTTAAGCCAAGAACCAAAAGACCAAGGTGGGGATCATTTTGGCATGTCCTGGAAACCCAAAGGAAGCCAGTGTCTGTCTTTTAATCCAAATGATATCAGAACTTGCTGGAGGGTCTTGAGCAGGGGAATGGCTTGATTGGACCAAGTTTCCAAAAGTGTGACTATAGTCACTGTATGGTAACTGCAGGAGAGAAAGACTGGAGGCAGGGACTTCAGTGAGGAGGCTGTGGAAATAATCCAGCTGAGAAATAATGGTGGCCTGGACAAGGGTGGTGCCTTCGGACATGGTGAGAAGTGGTTAGACACGTGGCCTATTCTGGAGGTGGATCCCCCAGGACAGTATGGAGAGGATAGGGAAGAGAGGACTCTTCTTTAAGTTATTTATTACTGAGAAATAAACTACCCTCAAACTTAGTGGCTTAAAGCAGCAATGTTATATTATTTTCAAAAATTCAGTGTTTCAACTGGGGTCAGCTGGTCAGTTCTGCTGGTTTTTCCTGGGGGTAGCTTATGTGGCTGCATTTAACCGAAGGCAGCTGGGGCTGGGTTACCATGATGGTTTCTCCACCGCCAGGAGCTCTGTTCATCTGGCCTCTCATCATTCAGAAGTCTAGCCAGCCTTCTTTACAGCATGGCAGCTGGCTTCCAAGAGGACAAGCCTCAATGTGCAAGTGCCTATTAAGTCTCTGCTTCCTTCATGCTTCTTGGCGTCCCATTGGCCAAAGCAAGTCATATAGCCAAGCCCAGAGTCAACATAGGAGGTGGTCTGAGGAAATGGGTGAAATTCAAGGGTAGAGGGAAAAGGGTATGGTTTGCTAGAGTTCATGGGGTGGTGGTACAGTGTCCTTCCCCTGGACCTCCCAAGTGAGACCCTGAGTAGGACAGTGAACTTGGGAGAACCAGCAGCAGTGGAGACACACAGTCCCAGGCATGATGAGGCTGGGGTAGGGTAGGGTGAGGATAGGGACCAGAGGAGGTGGTAATCATGGTGGATAACCTGAAAAGCCCTGGAGCATTCTCTCACTCAACAGGTATCACTGAACCCCTACTCTGTGCCTTGCCCTGGCTGAGTGCAGCAGACATGGAAAGGAATAAGACTTAGCATGTGACCTTGGGGAGCTCACAGTGTTGGGGGAGACATACCATACCCAGAGGCGCCTACACAGTGTCAGAGGTGACAGCTTAGTGCTCCAATAGAAGGTTGTCCAGACCCTTTGGGGTCCCAGGAGTGCTTCCCAAGGCAGGAATGCTAGAAGAATAAATAGTTCATCAAAGTAGTGGAGCTGGAGCAGGTAGAGGCCAGCCTAGGTCAGCTGCCTTCTAGCCTTGGCAGTGAAAGGGAGAAAGCAGATCCACAGTGGGCTCTGGGAAGACGACTTACAGATGTTATTCTTCCCATTTTATGGATGAACAAACTGAGGCTCAGAGTGGGGAAGTCACTTGTCCCAGATCCATCTCCTCACATACTCTGCTTCCTTTCACTCTGTTCAGTTCTTGTCAAAATCACAGATGTGTTTCCCTGACTTCTGTGAGTTGTTCCAGCAAATGATTGAATCCAAGAAGAAGGTCATGGGAACCTCTGATTTATAGCTAAATGGGACAGAAATTATGGTAAACTGGGTACCTACTACTTGTGATTGGCTCCTGAAGTGGGGGGCAGTCTTTTGTGAATGAGCCCTTAACCTCTGTGGTCTGCACTAACTCTGGGTACTGTCAGAATTGCAGGACACCTCGTTGGTGTTGGAGAATTGGTTGGTGTGGGAAAACACACACACATTTGGTGACCAGAAGTGAAGTGTTCTGTGAGTAGAGTATTGAGTAGAGAATAAAAGCAGAAAACAGTTTCCAAAATAGGCGTTCAAAACAAAATTATTTCTAAAAGTTTTATTAGGACTATTTTTTCCTCTCTATATTATTTTTATTGAGTTTTGCCTTTCTCATTACTCTAAGACATAACGAACATGATTTCAAGTTAGACCTTCATTTTCCAGTGCACTGTCACACAAGCCATATTATCTGAATTCTATGTTAATACCAGTCATTTAGAACAATCTTTCCACCTTTGAAACTGAAGGTACACCGTCTGCAAAGTATAATATTTATTGGACTAAAAACTTGGGAGATATAATGGTCTATTACTGTAGACCCCTTTCTTATTTTTGTAATGAAGCAATTATCACTTAGGTTTTGGTTTTATATATATATATATTTAAATATATTTTTATTGATTTCAGAGATAGGAAAGGAGAGGGAGAGAGAGATAGAAACATCAATGATGAGAGAGTCATTGATCGGCTGTCTCTTGCACGCCCCCGACTGGGGATCGAGCCCACAACCCCATCATATGCCCTGACTGAGAATCGAACCCCGATCACCTGGATCCTAGGTTGTCGCTCAACTGCTGAGCCACTCCCAGCCGGGCTATCACTTAGGTTTTAAAAAAACCAAACACACTTCTTGACCTTGATTTCTTTACTAACCCTGTTCCTCCCTTGGTCTTTGGTCTTTCCCATCTCAGTCAAGGGGCACCACAATCCATTTTGCTGCTCCATCCACAAACCCAGAAGGCATTCCCTCACCCCCATACTAATCCATCCACAAATCCTCTCAATTCACCTTCAAATAAAACTCAAGCTCATCCCCCCTCCCATGTCTTGTCATTACTCCTGGCCTGCCACTGTCCTCTCCCTGCTGGATTACAGCCATAATCTGCTAACTGGTCTCCCTCATTCCTTTCTTGCTTCTTTTAAGTTCATTCTTGACATAGCAAGCAGCATGATCTTTTAAAAACAAATCAGATCATGTTGACCCCTACTTAAGTCTTTCAAAGACTTCCCCTGCTTGTATAGTAAAATCCAAAACCCTCGCCCTGTTCTCCAGGCCCAGCCTGCTCCTCTGACCTCAGATCTCCTTAATTTTCCTGCCGGTTTACCAGGCACTGACCAATCTTTCTGTCTCAGGACCTTTGCACATATGATTTTTTTTTGCTGGAAAATCTCTCTCCCCAATTCCACATGATGAACTCCTACTCATCTTTCAGGCCTCAGCTTAATGTTACCTTCTGAGGAGAAGTCTCCCTGACTCCACTTCCCATCATGTCACCAGTTTATTCCTTGTTCATAATTTCTAAGAAAGCGTTATGGCTACATGGTTGAAAACAGGTTCTGGAGGCAGACTGCCTGCATGTTGAATCTTAGCTAGGCCACTCCTTGAGCGTGTGACCTTGATCACTCTGTCCTTCAGTTTCCTCATATAAAATGGGGTATGTTAATAATAGCAACTTATTAGATCAGTACCTGACATAGAGTAAACACTAAGTAAGTATTAGCAGGTATTTTATTATTCCTTTATAGCACATGCCTTTGGATTTAATTATTTTTATTTCTGAAATGTAAGCTTTGAGAAAACAGGGACTGTGCTTCTTCTGTTTTCTGCTGTGCCCCTAGCACTTTGCATCATGCTTGGTTCATAGTACATGCTTAATTATATTGTTGAATGAATGCATGAAAACAGAAGTGATCTCACCCCTTTTGAAGCTTATAATCTAAAGACCATGGAGTCTTGCTTACCTTGTTCTGCTTACCCTTCAACACCTGGCCAGTTTAGAGATGTGAAAACTGAGACCTATAAAGTGGGGTGATCTGAGCAAAGATGCATCAAGGGGGAAGGGGTATTGCTTTTCCCAACTACCCAGAGAGAAGTAGAATTTCTACTTGTAAGAAACATGATGAAGCACCAAAAGCACATGAAACCTGCTACATCCATTGTGAACACAAGTCACGCACAGGCTTTTATTCTAGGAATAATAACCCAGGCAAAATTTTCATCACAAGAGGAGTTAAAAACAGAGAGAACCTGTGAGCTCTCTGGGTGGAGCAGCAGGATGAATTGTGCTGATAGCTGAAATGGCACTGACATTGTAGCTGTGCCTTCCTGGGAAAGACATCCAGTCCCCTGTCCAGGTAATTGCCACTGCCCAAACATTTTGTTCCTGCCACACAGGAATCCAGAGGCTTCATTTTACAAATGTGGGAACAGAGACTTAGCGAGAAGGGACTTACTTGCTCAGTGCACATAATGAATTCAACCCAAGCTTCTGACTTCTAGCACAAGATTTTTTTAAAGCTCTAATTAATATAAAAGCTCTTAATATGATAATTGAGAGGAAAAAAGGGTGAGGAGGAGGGTGGAGAAGGGAAAGGAGGAAGTGTCTAGTCAGGTGCCCGTTGGTGGGCAGGGGCATTGACAGGTGTGGGGGCGGCCAGGAACCTCGTGGGGAGGGCAGGAAGTCTGCTGGGGAAAGAGGAGATGGAGGCTGAGCCTAGCTGGGTTATTTTCAGAACTGCTATCTTTATCTGCATCTGCTAAATTATTAAACTGATATCACATCCTAGAGGGTACCAGGTCAGGTTGCAGGGAAGAAACGGAAAGGGAGGGGTTGGATCTCTTAGTAGAGGCTTTATATCTTCTAGGCCGGGATGGAAGTAGACATCTTAGGCCTTGACCTCCTGCCCCAGCTCACTCTCAGCAGATGGAGGGGATCCTGATTTGGGCCACAGCCACTCTCCCACCATAAGGCTGTATCTCTGCTGTCTGCTGTCCTGGGAGAAGTGTGTATGTATGGGCAGGATTCTGGAATCAAGTCCCCCTCAGGCTGCCTCTTCTCTTTCAGGGTCTCTAGCTCAGACTGAGGACAGATATTTCTAGCTTCTGACATCTTGGACAAATCCTTGCATCTATCAATGCCCTTGCCTATGCCATAGGTGTTAGCAGTTCCATTCCTTAGATCCTGAAGATCACAGAGAAAATGTGCCTTTCTCAGGGTTGCAAAACCAGGAAAGGACTGATCTTCAATTCAAACTCAAGTCCCTCTAATTCCAGATTCCTTTCTTCTCTATTTTAAAATTTTTAATATTTTCTCTATTCCCCATCTTTTCTACAAGAAGAATTTATAAGTTTTTTTTCTTTAATCTTCACCTGAGGATATTTTTTCCCCATTGCTTTTCGGAGAGAATGGAAGGGAGGGAAGGAGAGAGAGAGAGAGAGAGAAACATTGATGTGAGAGAGACACATCGATTGGTTGCCTCCCACACGCACCCTGACTGACCAGGTCCAGGGATTGAGCCTGCAACCAAGGTACATGCCCTTGACTGGAATCGAACCCGAGACCCTTAAGTCTGCAGGCCAGTGCTCTACCCACTGAGCCAAACCGGCTAGGGTGGAATCCATAACTTTTATAAAGATCAGAAAAAACAGTGATTATTACAGTAGAAAAATGTACTTCCTAATTTCAAATGTTGTGTCTGCCAGGCTGGTTATGCACTGAGATGTGGTTTGCTGTCCACTTGCAGGAGTACAGAGCCCAGGGCAATTAAGGAAGCCAGGGAGGAAGCTGGCAGATGCCAAAGCGCTCACCTCTGGTCCTGTGCACAGTGTTCTCATCATGAATCCTTCTCCTTTTCCACCTCCCCCCACCACCATTTTTGTATCACTTGCTTTGTCACTTTGATCCTTCGGGTCTCAGTTTAAATATCATCTGCAGGGAACTTTCCCTGATTCCCTCCCCACTCGATTGGGTTTAGTGTCTGTTCTATGTTCCCAGAGCCTCTGTGTTTCCACATCCCTGTAGATGCCTCACTGAACTGGCACCACATGTCTGTGTCCCCCCAGACTGTGTGCTCCCTGAGGGCAGGGCCCCATCTGATTGTTGCTGTAAACTCTAGCAGCCAGCCCAGCAGAGAAGATAATGACCAAATTTGTCAAATGAATGAATGAATGAATGAATGAATGAATGAATGAATGAATGAATGAAAAAGGGGACTTCCCTATTCTCAACAGCTCTAGATATCCTACTTAACTGCAAGGGGGTCTAATGATAAGCAAAAACAGTCTAGGGTGAGAGACTATTAAATAACTACATAATAAACGAATACATACATGTATCTGTAACTTGTGGGAAATGCCATAGAGGATAGGAAGAGGGGGCATGTCAGAGAATAACAGGGAGGTAGGCTGTGACTTTGTGTTGGGTCAGAACTGTGTCTGAATTCTTGCTTCACCAGTTATCTGCTGTGTGACCTTGAGCAAGTCTCTTTACTTCTCTGGGCTTTGGTTTCTCATTAGGAAGAAAAGGCTGCTGATGCTCCTTTTTTACGTACTTTGTGAGGAGGTCGAGAACATTCATCCATTCAGTAAAAATAGGTTGAGTATCTCCTCCTACTTAGAGAAAGGGCTTTCCCATGGTCACCCAGATGGGCCCTGTGTGGGATTTGAACTCAGATCTGGCTGGTTCTCTGGATCTGCCTGATGGTGGGGCTAAGTCCTAGTCTTGTTCCCCTTGTCCATCTCCCAGAAGTTGGGAGCAGTGATCTGCCTGCTTCAGGCAAAACACCTATCAGTCTCTCCACAGTGGTGGTGATGATGATGATGATGATGTGTGTGTGGGAGGGGGTCATCTGCACAGAGAAAGACACAGAAGTTTGATGACACAAAAGAGACCATTCAAAGGGATGACAGACACCATTAAACAGGATATTCCTTCTTTCTGGGGGGAACTTGGTAACTCCTGGGCCTCCATCATCCCCATTGAGCCCCTCTGACTCCCTGAGGCCCTATCTTTTTCACTGAACTTCCCTTCTCCCTCTGTGAGCCTCCTCTGGAACCAATGCACCCACTAAACTCTTCCCTCCTCCCTAAGCCCATCACAGTCACTGACCCCCTCCCCTTGCCCTCCACTGAGCCTCCACCACTCCCGGTTATTGAATACCCTCCCCCTCATTCCCTCCTCCTGAGTCTACCTCCCTTCGTCTTCACTGAGCCTGGCCCAATGGATCTTTCCCTCCTCTCTGAGCCCCTTCTGAACTGCCTCTCAGGAGCCCAGCTGTCTCGCCCACGAATCCCAATCACTCAATCTAAGGCACCTGAAAGCACTTAGAGAACATGGGGGTGCTGCTCCATTGTTGTCCTCTGCATGCAGCCAGTGCAGCTCCCCCATCTGCCTCCTCTTCAGGCTGGTGCAGTAATCACACTGGCCACACTTTTGGCAGATCCCCTGAGACCAGGGTTAGCTGCAGTTCCCAGTCCATTTGAACTGGTTTCTGGCCCTCCAGCCTCTGCCCTGCCCTGCCCATCACTGGAACCTCCCATCTCTGATGGCACCTTTAAAGGGATGGAAATTGAGGCAGTGCCCTGGTGTCTGTCTGTGCCAGTGTTTGGAGGGGGTATGGCAGGGGCATTTCTGTTGTGCGGAACATGGGCAGGGCTCCATTTTATCATTTTGCCAGGATGAGAGGGACCCAGCTAAGGTTCTCCCCAATGACAGTGAGGAAACCCAGGTATCTGAGCCCCCAGAGGGCGTAAATGGCTGAGCAGCTCCCAGCCAGTGGTCCAGATTCAGCAACTAACCTGTACTGTGACCTTGGGGAAGGCACCGCTGCACCTTCTGGGTCTGTTTCCCCTCTGTGTAAAGGCGTGGGGACATCTACTGGGAGGAGCAAACAAGAGCAGGGGCATGGAAAAAATTTTGCACACGGTGGGGTCTGGGGCTCCCCTGGGGGTCCATCAAGGTTTGCGAAAGCCAGGCCGGACTCGTGTGCTGTAGCTTGTTCTGCACACGAATGGTCTGCCTGGTGGGGAACAAACCTGATCAGATTCCCACCAGGACGCCAGTTGCCCCTCTGTGTTAATCTCTCCACCGCCCCAGGGAGATTGGAGGAGGGGGTCCTGGTGGCCTTGTGGCCCAGGAGACCAGGCAGAACCGACTGGACCAAGGGGTGCGGTATGGGAAGGAGCACTGCTCGAAGAGTTAAGCTTCCTGAGTTCTAGTCCAGACTCACTGTCACATGGGCAAAACCCTCCCCCAGGTGCAGATTGGAGTCCATGATTTCTAAGCACCGGCTACCAGACCTTATGACTCGGGGCCGAACCGGAGAAGATGCAGTCTCCTTTCCACCCGAAATGTGGGGGGAGGAGGGTGGCGACCGGACGCCCTAGCAAGGCCGGGCTGGACCGGGGACCTGAAGGGCGTGGGCAACGCCGTGACGGGCGGGGCTGAGGAGGCGGGTGCGGGGCACGGCCGCCTTGATTGGCGGTACCGTTTCTCGCGTCCGCGCCGCCTTCCATAAGAGGTACCGGCGGCTGGCTAGGCGGCGGCGCGGGGCTGCGGCCACGTCTCCTGCTTCTTCAGCGTCCATCGTCCCCTGCGCGGGGGAAGCCGGCCAAACCCGAGGGCCGAGCGCTGCAGACTGCCGGGGGGCGGGGGATGCCGGGGTGCCGCATCAGCGCCTGCGGCCCGGGGGCCCAGGAAGGGGTGGCGGAACCGGGGTCCCCGCCGCCGCCCCCGCCCCAGGAGCCTCTGTCATCCCCTCAGCCCCCGCCCCCAACTCCGACCTTGACCCCGACTCAGGCCTCGTCGCCGCCAGAGGCGACCCCGGCGTCGGTGGGCTCGGCGGAGGGGCAGGAGCTGCAGCGCTGGCGCCAGGGCACTAACGGGGGTGCGGGGGACACCGGGCCTGCAGGGGGCGCGGGCGGCGGTCCGGGCGCGGCGGGGTCGGGGGGGCGCGCGCTGGAGCTGGCTGAAGCGCGGCGGCGCCTGCTGGAGGTGGAGGGCCGCCGGCGCCTAGTGTCGGAGCTGGAGAGCCGCGTGCTGCAGCTGCACCGCGTCTTCCTGGCGGCCGAGCTGCGCCTGGCGCACCGGGCCGAGAGCTTGAGCCGCCTGGGCGGCGGCGTGGCGCAGTCGGAGCTCTACCTGGCTGCGCACGGGTCGCGGCTCAAGAAGGGCTCGCGCCGCGGCCGCCGCGGCCGCCCGCCCGCGCTGCTCGCCTCCGCGCTGGGCTTGGGCAGCTGCGTGCCCTGGGGCACCGGACGCCTGCGGAGGGGCCACGGCCGCGAGCCCGACTCGCCCTTCCGCCGAAGCCCGCCGCGGGGCCCCGCCTCCCCCCAGCGCTGACCCCAGCGCCGGGACCCCTGGCCACCCCCGACGGACCGTTGCCGAGGTGCCGATGAAGGATTGCGAACGCCGGCCGGATGGACAGCGTCTCCAGCCGGATGGATGGACTGACCGACCATAGGAAGAGACAGTCGGGCGGCCGGGGGACCAGTAAAGGAGGCTAAGGTGCGGTCTTAGCGGCTGGTGCATCCAAGGGGCGCGGAGCGGTGGTGCAGGGACCCAGATCTCCCTTCCTTGGGGCTTCTGGCGTCCGCTGGGTCCCTAATAAAGCTGAGTGTTGCCGCCTCTCCCAGACCTGGGAAGTGAGGCGGTAGCACCAAGTCCCTATTACAGAGTTGGACAAATTGAGGGTGCTCAGACTGCGGGAGGGTTTGCCAGCAAACTTTTACCAGTTGGAGCCTGCTGCACTGACGCAGCACTCCCTCCCCCTCCCTGCACCTGCATCTGCGTTGACTTTCCCAAGTCCCTTGGGGCTCTAAGAAGAGTCTTGCCCTTGAGGCTGCTGTTTTCTGGCACCACCTAGCTCCATACCTCTGGGGAGGCGGAATAATGAGGTCCCAGGATGGGGTGGGGGCTGGTATAGCCATGTGCCCCTGAGTTCTCTCCTAAGCCCCTGTTTCCCCTTTGGGGAGATGGCATCCCAGAGAGATTGAGGATTTTCCCCCATAATATTTAACCCTTCCACTTCTAGGAGAGATTTTTTTTCTCATGGCCTCATGCAGCTTTGCTCAGAGTACAGCCTTAGATAACCAGTGTTTGGTAACGGCCTAAAGCCTCACCTGTTCTTCTAGGGACACCCCCCCCCCCCAGCTCTAAAATGGCTCTGCCAGGGATGGAGCCAGGTGACATCTTTCAGCAGGCCCCAAGGGGGCAGGTATGTCATTGACTTCTAGAAAGGGGGGCCTTAAAGGGCCAGACCTGAAATAAGACCTGCTTCTCTTCCTGTCCACATGCCCTGCCCCTGCCCCACTCAGCTGTGAATGGCCTCACTGCTGCTTTGCTGCTCACCAGCTGAGCTGACTGTAGCCTTCACTTCCAGAAAGGGCTGTAGTGAGGTTAACCCAGGGCAGATGTCTGTCTTCTTCCCACATAAGTCATGGAAGAATGTTTTATTCTCTAAAGTCACGTAGAAACAGGCAGTGCTTTTGCCTGGTGGAGCCAGGAGCTAATTTAAATTCCTCATTTTGCAGAGTGGCAAGGTCACATGCCAGAAAAGGGACAGAACTAGATCCCAAGCCTTCTCCTAGTGTCTCTTCCCTGCCCAGGGGCAGGGGCTAGAGAGAGCTGGTTTCCAGCTTGTCTGCCGTGTGACCTGGGACAACTCTGTCCCCTCTTTGGGCTGCTTTCCTCAGTTTCTCTCTGAACATAGCTGTCCCTCCTCATGTCCGGGCTTGGGAATGGGGAGAAGGCGGTGGGATGAGAATGTCAGAGTCTAGGGAATC
This sequence comes from Miniopterus natalensis, assembly GCF_054644295.1. Taxonomy (NCBI): domain Eukaryota; kingdom Metazoa; phylum Chordata; class Mammalia; order Chiroptera; family Miniopteridae; genus Miniopterus; species Miniopterus natalensis. The sequence continues at coordinate 14,846,372 of NC_142089.1, forward strand.
TGATTTAGCCCTGGAGTCCTGAGGGTCAGGTGTACTGCTCTGAAAGGCAGAGCCCTAGGGGCCCTCCCCTGACCCTCCCCCATCAGCCCTTCTTTTCTTCAGGTACCAAACTTTTGGTCTGGTTTCTCAGCTAACAGACAGGATTTCCTGAACCCATTCTTATCTGGGGAAGGGAAGTCCAAGAGGGTGTCTCAGAGACAGAGGAGGGCTTGGGGACCAGGAGAGCAGTGGGTGGCCCTGGCATCCTCTGGCCTCCCCAGGGAGAACCTTCTGAAGCTACTTGGGTCATTGGGGTCTAGAGGTTCAGAAAGGACAAGGACTTTCTGGGCCTGACACAGTGAGGGGCTTTGGCCACCTCTCGGGGCTGCAGCCAGAACTGTTTGTTTTCTGGGTTGCATGGAAGAGGGCACTTGGTCCAGAGAAGCTTTTAGCTAATGGTGTAAAGTGCTCTGTGCCATCACAGTTTTGCCTTTCTCTGGGATTTAATGATAATCAGCTTTGTCCTGACTCAGAGGTGGGGGAGGGGTTGGGGAATTAGAGATGATTCTTGCTGGAGAAAGTGGTATACATGTGTAGGAAATGGAGATTGGTCCTGGTGTCTCATCAAGGACCTTGGCCAGTGCATACAGCACTCAGTGGCTTGAACCGCAGCTCTTGGTTCAGTGCTGTGCCCACTACCCCTCAGCTCAGGGCCTCCTCTGGGAAGCTCCATTTTCTCAATCAACAAACATTGATATCTACTCAGTCCAGGGGCTCAAGAAGCAGCTCTGAACCAGAGGGTCTCTGCTTTTAAGGTCCTTTGCCTCCCAGCCCTCCTCTAGACAGCCTTCCCTGACAGTCACCATCCCACTGGGGGCTGGGCAATTTGTGTTGTTTGGAGGGCTATTTTTAGGCCTTCACAAATAACTATAGCCTGTGGTCAGGAAACTGACCCCTTCCCCCATGACTTCCTGAACACTTTCTTGATGGCCCCCAGTTCTGGGGACTGGACCTGTACTTTGAGGACACTGGTGGCCGCCAGTGAATCTGGGATCTTAGCAAAGGGAAATGAGGGAACAGGAGCCTTTCTTCAGGTTAATGCCTGGGTCTGGGGAACCAGTTCAGGGCTCTAGTCTGGAACCTTTCCATCCCCTGGATAAGCCCCTTTTCTTTCTTGGCTAGTCTTAGCCAAGTGAGGGCATTTCTCAAGTCTGTGGGTGGTACCACCAGAGGGCAGTGTGGGGCTGCTTCCCTTGGCACCTGGGTGTAGCCTGGAGCAGCTCCGCTGTCATTGTCCCTGCCCCCAACCAGTCTAATCCTGGCAGTGATGGGGCATCCTAGGCCTTGAGCTTTAAGGGTTTGGCAGAAGAGCAGTTAGGGGAGGCCAGTTAGAGGAGAGGCTCAAAGGAAGACTTCTGGTTGGGCCAGTCCCTGTGCCTGGCTAGAAGGCCCATCAGGAAAGACTCCTGGAAAGAGGCTTCCCCTTTTGGTGATCACCATTGGAGTAAAAACCGGGAGTCACTTGGCTTCTCACAGATTTGTTACACTGATAAATGATTAGAACACCCTCTCCCACTACCACCTGGGGACCAAGGTAGCTTCGTAGAGATTAGGCTGAAGCAACAGACCTTGGCTCAGGTGCTCCAAGCCTGCAAATGGGCAGTTTGTAGGAGGCTCCTTTTCCCTGACAGCCAGCTCTGGAGAGAAACCCAGGGGCCCAGGCTTCTCAGAGCTGAAGGAGAGGCTCTTTAGAGCCAGCAGGGGAGGAGGTGTTTGGGAAAGCTGGGAGATCCCCAGCCTATTTCTTCCCCCATTAGTCCTGACCAGCTGCACCCTGGCCAGGAGTCATGGGGGAAGGGAATCCTTGATTCTGGAATAATATACTAACCACCTCCTCTATGCCAAGCACTGTGCAAGGCACTTTACACCCATTATCTGTTTCAGTCCAGCTGTTCTGCAACATAGGGGTTGTAGAGGTTATTATTCCCATTTCCACAGATGACTTGCCCAAAGACATAGAACCTGTAAGTGGGAGATCCCTTAAACATTTGGCTATGTGACTTTTCATTTATCAGGTAAATGTGGGGGAATTTCTGAAGTCTCACCTTTATATCTGGTTTCAGTGATCCCTGGTCCTTGGTTCTGGGAGTGATGTGATAAGATGCTGGAGGGGTAGCAGAAGGTGCCCCTCCCTAAGGTCTGGGCACACCCCCAGAGGCTGGTTCTCCAGCCTGGTTGTCTGGGCTCAGGGGGAAAGGGGGGTGAGTTAGGCTGAGTCAGCACACCTGGCTTTAGGCAAGGGCAGGCCAACTATGCTGAGGGCCCTCGCTTGCCTTGGAGGGCTCCTTCCGCTCTGCACGCCTGGGCTTGGATGTTTGGTGCTAAGGAGAGCAAAGAGCCTGGGATGGCAGGGGAAGAGGAGGATGGGATCTATGGTGGGGCAAAAAGTATCCCAGGCTTGGAACAAGACAGACCTGGGATTCCATCCTGGCCTGGAACTTCTCAGCTGGGAGACCTTGGGTAAATAACTTACCTTCTCGTTGAACCAGTGTATTTTCTGTGTGTGTGTGTTTTGGGCAGCTAGGGAGGACATAGCTTCTGAGTATTAAATGAGGGGTCACACTCAGTGCTTAGCACATAGTGGAGATCTGTACACATGGAATGGAGCAGATCTGCCCAGTCTAGGAGAGGCTGCCAGGACATAGGCCCCAGGCAGTGTGGGCCTTTGCTTCTCCAGAGCATCACCATATCAGGAATCCCTGAAACAGTCCTCTCTCTCCCTGCATCACAAGCCCTGGGGAACTCCATAAGGGGAGAGGTGGAGGAAGGGGCAGGCGTTTCATCCCAGGAACATTCCATTCCAGCTGCTCAGACCAGTGGGGATCCTAGCCAAATACAAAGGCCCAAGGGAACCTCTGCTTACTCCAGGAACTCCCACCCCTTCCAGGGCGGGAGTCAGTGGAGCCCAGTTCTATAATATTGCCCTGGCCCTTCTCTCCATAATGGCCTCTGTTAAGGCAGGAGATGTTGAGGTGTTTGGGTGGGGCTGGGTGGCTGCGGGAAAGAGGTAATTGAAGATCTTGAAATTGTTCTCTCCAGATCTTCCCAGCAACTCTATGGATCTGAACTCCTGGATCCTGTTCCTTCTCTGAGCACCTCCTTCAGGAAGACTTCTTCAGTCAGCCCTACACAACTCTGAGCCCTCCACCTCACAGGAGCACCTTGTTTACAGAGGCAAGGGACAGGATTCTGGGGAAGTCACCTATACTATGAATTTCTTTATGTATGCCACATTTGACTTTGGCTTACACTGTATGATTGGTAGTGTTGCCACAGGTCCCTGAGCCGCAATCAGATTATTTAAGAGTGCAGCAAACATTTTCAATGTGGAAGTGGAAAGGATTTCTTTAAAAAACAGTCATCATTCTTAAACAAGTCACAACGCAGCTTGGTAGCTGCCATTGCTTCTCAGTCTGACAACTTGGAAATCTGTTTGAGGGAAACCGGTTTGAGAAATCTGTCTTCCTCATTCACTGTTCTTGCCCTGTCCCTGTGGGAGCATGCCTGTGGCCCCTCAGAAAGGTGATCAGCTTTGGCTCCTGGGGGGACATACCTCTTTTTCCAAAAGAGGTAGTGGCCACATAATTCTAAGCAAAGTTTTAAATGAGAAAAGGAACCACATTTATTCAAATATCCTGATAATAGAGGGAACGAGCCACATTTACTCACACACAACCCAGAACTTGTAGAATTCCGTCCCCTGATTCATACATTTAGGAAGAATAAATTTCAGTGTTGTGAGACAATTGCATGCGGTTTTGTGGTTTACTGTACAAGTACCTTTGCCTTTTTTCCTTTGTCTGTCACCACTCTTTAAGTTGGCAGTTCCTTGAGCAGCTCCTGTTTAGTTTGATTTGGCAATCTTGGGACTGTTGACTGATTTGCAGACTGATTTCTTTCTTGACCTTGACCCTCTCCAGGAAGTCTTCCCTGAGTAAGGCTGTGATGAGGAAGCTAAGGGGTGGGTATGCACATGTGAGACTGTGTGACCCTGAGGGAGGTCATGCATGTTTATGATAATGTGGCAGCATATGACTGTGCTGTCGACTGTATGGACCTATTTCGTCAGTCAGGGTCCCCGCAGGAGACAGGGCACACTCAAACTGGGCAGAAACTTAAAAGGGACTATTTCCAAAGATGTGGGCTTAAGAAACTAACAAGGGATGGTGCAGCTCTCAGGGGATAGCAAAAGTGGGAAGGCTTTACAACTCCTGGACCTAAAGGGGAAGGGCAGGGGAGGGGAGAGTAAAGGGATGAGAGTACAGCTGCGTGGAGAGGGTCCCTGATGAGTAGTGGCCTATGATTAAGAGATCTAGTCAACCATGGCAACCTTGTAGGGAGGGAGCAGGGGAATAAACACCCCATTCTCCTCCAGTTTCCTGCTTGGGCCTCTCATTGGCCAAACCCAACAGGAAGGCAGGAACAAGGGAGTCATTGATGCACAGTTCCTGGATCATCCTCCTCTGGGCAAAGAGCAGGAGAGGGTGGAGAGTGGGACTGGAGGGGCCAACACATTTGTAACTGCCTGGGGGCATATCTCCTGTTCCCTAATGTTTACCGTAATGCTTTTCCTCTGGAGTTCTCCCCACCTGCTGTTGTCATTAGGGATGGGTGACTTGCTTGGAGAGCACTGTGGGGTTGGGGCATGGGGGATTTTCTTCCTCACCCTTCCCTTGTCTGGCTCTTTGATTTCCAGTTCTTTTTTTTGTTTCAATCCTCACGTAAGGATAATTTTTTCCCCCATTGCTTTTCAGAGAGAGTAGGAGAGAGAGAGAAACATTGATTGTGAGACACATTGATTGGTTGCCTCTAGCATTCCCCTAGACCAGGGACAGGGGTTGAGCGCCCAACCGAGATAGGCGCCCTTGGCTGGAATCGAGCCCGGGATCCTTCAGTCTGAGGGCCAGTGCTCTAAGCACTGAGCAGAACCACCCAGGGTGATTTCCAGTTCTTGATACCTTCCTGTACTGGCCTCTTAGGTGGCTGCAGGAATTGTCCTTGAGAACAATGTCAACCACTGAGTGTTTCTCTCACACCCACTGTACCACTCCTGAATATACCCATAGGCCTCTGACAGCCACCACAAGTCGTGGCTGTTGTCACATGTACATCAGGAAAACATCCATCTTATCACACTGCTACACTCTGCCATAGTCATACATAAAATGGCAAATGTCACAGAAATACAAACTCATTCTGTCCCTTGCCAACATGCCCTGTCACATGTATGTACAGGAGACATACTATCATGCTCATCCATGGAAAATCAGAGTGTAGGGGCAGGATGGTGCAGCGGTTAACAGCAATGGCTTTGGAGTCAGACAAACTTCTCTGATCTTTCTGTCATTAGTTTCCTGGTCTGTGACATGGAGATAATTCTTGCTCATCTTGTGAGTTGTGAAGATGAGAGGTAGTGATTGGGAAGACCTTAGCATAGTTTTGGCCTGGAGTAAAGCACATACACCTGCATAAGGCCAGCTAGACACCCTCAGGAGCATGCGCCTTCCCCCAGACATGCCTCCCAGGAACATGTGTACATTATCAGAACTTACATGTGTAAGTTCCCTCTGCGTGGACACTTTTCCCCAGACATCTGCACGGCTTGCTTCCCACTACCTTTAAATCTGTGCAATCAAATATCACACTTTCGATGAGGTCCACCATGACTTTTAAAAATTGCAAACTCCAGCTATTCCAATTCCTTACCCTGTTATGTATATTTTTGTGCATCGCCAACCTTCTAAGACTATATAATTTAATTTTCTGTCTACCCCATTAGAATGTAATCTTCAAAAGGGCAAGGATCTTGGTCCTGGGTTTGCTGACATATTCCCAGTCACCAGAGGGGTAGCTGGTTCACCGTGGGCTGAAAGCAGATATATACACACTTATGTAGCATTGGTTCCTGGCTTTCTCACCCTCTGAAACAAGCATATCCCAGTGAAGCCTGCTCCCTACCCTAACAAGATAAGCCTCTGTACTTACACTGTGAGCATCCCCTATGTGCCCAAATCAGGAGATGGGACAAACTTAGTCCCTCCCAGGACCCTAGTTGGGTGGGCATGGTCAGAGTGAAGGTGGGGGCTGTTTTAGTCACCAAGCAAAGAGAGCCTTTCCACTCACCCTTCTAGCCATTTTGAGTCCAGCAGGGACCCACTGAACAGGTGAGGTGACTGGACTCACCCAGGTGACCTGGGGTCTCCTCTGTACCCTTGTGTTTTTTTTCACCCTGGCTGAAACCATCAAAGCCACCACTTCAGAGGCCACTAATGAGGCTGAATATGTTAAGGGCTTTGCATTCCCTGGATCAAAGAGGCTGGGTAAACAGCGGGAAGCGTCCAGAACTATGACTGTTTGATGCCCTGAGGGAACAGCTCCCTTAGAGCTTGACATTCACTCCCAGATAGCCTGGTATAGCCCCTGGTGAGTCTGGAAAGGAGAGACCTATCCCTCTAGGGAACCTGCTTAGAACAAGTTGGAATGTGCTCATCAGTGCCCATCGGCACTTGGGGGTGACAGAGGGAGCCAGAGAATTGAGAGAACCTCTCCTAAGGCGGCCAAATCTGGGCTCGGGCTCTGTGGGACCCTAGAAGACCCCCAGTTTTAGCTGCCATTACTGGAGGGGTCTTCAGTCTGGATTTATCCAACTTGTTCCCCATCTGCTTCCTGGGAAGGAGTGGGGTAGGATGGGCAGAAATGGGGTCAAGCAGCCCTGAACACCACAGTGTGAGGCCAGGTCCAGGGTTATTAGGACTCTAGGTGGGAAACAAATATTTACTCTTGAACAAGAGATTTGCTGAGGCAATGTGCAGGTACAAGTCACATGTGTAGACACGAGCTCCTAGCAGAGTTGTCAAGCTCGGGCTGATGTTGAGGGAAGAAGGGGCATTCCCTCAGCAATGGCCCAGGACTCACGCACCCACCCCCTCAATGTCCCCTTCCACAATATAAGCCAGACTCAGGCTGGGGAAGGCAGCCACAGCACCCGCATGGAAGGTCCTTTTCCCAGGATAAAACATGGTGCTAGGCTCAGTGTAAATGATTTTTATTGGCAGGTGGTAAGAGTGCAAAATAGTAACAGGAGGAGGGCATGGCTTTCCTCCCCCAAGCAAGGAACCTATAAGCAGGCCAGTGGGTTGGGACCACTTGACTGTGGCCACTTTGGGCCCTGTATCCTCCTAAGAACAAGCTCCCAGGCAGGAGGGCTCCTCATGACATGGGGGAAGGAAGCAACACCCTGGAAGGGTCATGAGATGTATGTGTCCCACCCCAGCCCACTTGGTTCCTGCCCACCACACACCTTGACAGCTCAGGTTAGGGGTGCTAGGGGACTGGGCCAAATATATCCCTCTCCAGGTAGCTGCCTCATGCCTTGTTTTCCCTTCTCCCAGTGATTAGCCAGGTTGGACCACCAGCCCTGTGACTGGCCCAGCCTGACCCAAAGTGACTAGTTCCCATAATGTACCATATTCTAGCCATTGTGTGGTTTGAAGGCTCTCAGAGGCTGCTAGGCGCACTACAGCCAATAAGACCCTTTCTAGGCCACAGAAATCAAACCAAGATGATGGACACTGAGGCTACCACCCCAAACATGCTTTGTCTCCTAAAGGCAATTAACCCCCAAGACAAATAGCTCCTGTACCCCACAATCATGCTGGCCTAAAAATGTGCTGCAATAAGCAAAGGGTCCATCTGCCAAGAACTCCGGCTTGGCCTTAAGCCCACAGGGAGTCTGGTGTGTTCACTCTAAGGCCCAACCCAGTAGCAGTGCTGGGCCACCTGGCACAGGCTGCCTGTCTCTCGTCATTCCTTCCACATAATCCTTGAGGCCCCACTCCATCTGGGGAGGTCCAGTCGCTCCTGACCAGGTTCCGAGTCAGTTACAAGGCAGCCAGGTGGGATAGCAGGAGTGGGCCCAGGCCAGCAGAGGCTGCACAGGGGCGACATAGTAATTGAAAGTGGCAGGCACAACCCCATCAGGGCCTGGAGGGCGCCAGGCCAGGGCAGCGGCAGCAGCTGGGCCCTGCTCAGCCAGCGCCTGGAGTGCCATGGTGGCGATGAGGTCCAGCGTCTGGCGGCGCTCGTGGCTCATGAGGCACACGGTGCTCTCGTTGACCACCTGGTGCAGCGTCACCAGGCAGGCGTAGCGGCGGGCTGAGTTGGACCCGCTGAAGTGGGCCTCCAGGTAGCGCTCCAGGATGCGCTGCTGCTCCACTAGGTCCGGGAAGTCAATGAAGAAGCGGGAGCACATGTAGCGTTGCAGGGCGCGCACGTCAGTGCTGGGCTGTGGCCGGAAGCCACGCACCAGGAGGTGGCAGTACTTGAGGAGGCCACCACCGCGGATCTCTTCGGGGTTGCGTGTAGCGATGACTCTGTGCCGCAGGTGCTCCAGGGCTTCGTTGAAGTCCCCGTACAAGCTCTCACCTGTCACAGTTGGATGGAAGGCCTCAGACATGGGAGTGGATGAGCACTGGCCAAAGAGCAGCAGGGAGTCCAGGATGATCTGGAAGGAGTCTACGCTGAACTCGAACTGGCGCCTGACTGAGTCCACAAATTTGAGCTCCATGTTTTTGCCACTCTTGTTGGACAGTGAGATGAGGCTCCAGCGGTCCGTGTCCGTGCACACTTTCACCAACTTCTGCACATATGCCTCCTTGAGTGTCAGAGGCGTGATCTTGGCCCGGCTCACACCGGCTGGCAGGAAGTCCAGCAGGCAGGCCAGCACCACCTCCTTGGTGAGTTGGAAGGATGCTTCGCTGCGCAGGTCCACACGAAACACTAAGTCCAGGTCCTTATAGCCCAGGCCATTCTCAGGGTGCAGCACGTGGCTGGCAGCTGAGCCATGTAGTCGCACACCATGCACGCGCAGTCCCTGTGCTTCTAGGCTGCTGCGGACAACCTGTGGAGGGGATGGCAGGAAGGAGAGGTGTCAGAAGCCTGTCCCCCATCCCTCCCCGAGGTCCGCTACGGGCTTCCATGTAATAGAGACAATAACATCAACCACTGTTGGACCACTTATCAGCTGTTGTGCCTTTGGAAAGATATTTAACTCTTTAAACCTCATTTCCTAAGCTAGAGAATGGCCTATTTGGACGAAAGCCTCAGAAAGAAGAGCAATAATGATAAAAAACAAGCATAGAATTTACTAAAGGCCAGGTACTGATCTAAGTACTTCATACATTAGGATATAAATTCATGTAATTCTCACAATAACCCTGTGAGGTAGGTACAAGTATCCCCACTTTACAGATGGGGAAATGGAAGCACAGAGAGGCTAAGTAACTTGCCCAAGGTCACCCAGCTGGTGAATGCAGAGCTGGGAATTAAACTCAGACAGAGTCCATGTCTTAACCACTATTCTACTCTACCTCTCTAAAACTGCAGATAAAACACTTGTTTTGGTGTCAGGCATGGCGCAGCTGCTCTGATGTGCTGGGCACATAACTCTCAGTTCACACACAGAACCACGTTAGTCCTCACAACAACCCTATGTGTGAGTATTATCATCTGGATTCATAGATGATAATGAGGCCCAGAGAGGTTAAGAAACACGCCCAAGTTCAGAGAGCACCCAAGGTCAGAGAGCACCCAGGCTCAGACTAGAACCCAGGTCAATTGGATTCTCAAGTCCATGCACGCTCTTTTGACTCTGAGATATTCATATTAATTCATCTTTACAAGAGCACAGTGAGGCAAATATTATACTCATTTTACAGATAAGGAAACTGAGGCTTACAGTGGTGAAATATCTAAGACTCAAAGGGGAAGCCATTCAGAAAGGGCAGGGCTGGAAGTTAAAACCCAGACCCTTTCCATTCTTGGGAGAGGGAATGGGTCAAGATCTCAGGAAGCCTCCCAAACCAAGTGGGAAGGGATGTAGCAGATCCCATCTGCTGACACAGAAGCATGACAGGCAAACCTACAAGTCAACTTGAACCTGCTCCTCTAGCCAGAGGCGTCTTCCCAGGCCTAGTACCAGGTGGGGAGGAGAGTGGAGCTGGGCTGGACACTCAGCAACCCAGAGTACTTCACACACTGTCCTGAAAGTGACCAGGCAGCATTCCTGCCCCGAGTGATTCTGCAACCCTTGCTGCCAAGTCAGCACCTGTGGAGGGGCTGCCCTTCTCACCTCCCAGGGAATTACTGCAAAGAATGCACCTAAATGCTGAGGAGGCAAGATGCAGTGGGGCAATCTGAGGCGGGCGGCTCCCTCCAGGAAGGCTTCTGGGAGGAGGACCTTGACTACAGGAAGGTATCGTCACGGCTATGGAGGGTGAGCAACTGGCCATCAAAATAACCTCACCAGAACCTATAGGAGATAGGCCTTTAGGATCTCCAAGTTATAGATGAGGACACTGAGGCTCACAGGAGTGAAGTCACCTGCCCAAGATCATGCAGAGGCACCTCAAATCCAGGTATGACTGACTCCAAAGTCTATCTTCTTTCTACCACATTACTATTCCAGGGTTCAGAGGGAGCAGAGGCCAGAAACTAGGGTTCTAATTCTCCCTCCCTCTCAAAATATCGAAATGAGGCCAAAGCTTCCAGTCACTGAAGCCCAGAGCCAGAATAGTTAGGGAACAGGAAGGTGGAGGTTGGGGAATGCCTTGGCCAGACAGACAGGGGAGGCTGGAGGTAAGGAGCCAGCTGCTGCAGTCCTGCCTGTGGGACTTCTAACCCACACCCTGGCAGCTGTGTCCGTGCAGACCAAGGAGAGAAACGGACCCAAGATCTTGTCCCAAGGACCCTGGTCAGGCCTGCAGAGCTGACCAGCCCCTTCCCAAGTCCCATTAGAGCTGACTAAGCCTTACTCAGAGCCAGCTCCTGCTCTCAGGCTGATGCCCACCCCAGGGCATGGCATCTGGTCTGGTGAGTAGGTAGCAGTACACTTGTTAAAACGCCTGCGTCAGGCCATGGGGCTGGCTGTGTCAGCCAGCCAAAGGCTGTTGTCTCTTTCCCAGGTGACTTCAGCCAGTTTGGCAGACAGTCCCCAGATACTGCCACACCCAAGGGCTGCAGGGCAGCTTGGGGCCTCCTGAATCAGACTTTCCAGCCATGGAGGGGGCAGTGGCTGTGCCCTCCTTTCTCCTGTGTTAAGGCCGTCCCTAGAACTACTGCTGAGATCTATAGGACCTGCCAGCCAGCTGGCTTATAAAACTCAAATTCAGAGCTACCTAATGCAAATCCTTTGGATGCAGCTGGAGAGATAAAATTGTGACCTTGGGCAAAGGACTTATCAAGGTCACACAGAAAATAAATGGCTGAACTTAATTAGAACCAGTCCTCCCAGAGGCCAGGGGGTTTCCTACAAAAGAGTGGGGGCCCCCTAGCCCAGGTACAAACAAGAACAGCATCTCTAGTTGCTCAGATTGCTGCTACAGGCAAAACCTTGTGGGGTAAAGAGGAAGAAAGATTTCAATTCTTGAACTGTGGGACAACTCAGCACTGTAAGAGGCCCAAAGTCAATAACCAGCACCCCCACCACATACTTCTCAACAGCTTGTGAAGCTGCCAGCTGCAGATTCCTTCTAGGAGATGGGCTTCCTTCCCTGTGGAGGCAATTGTACAGGCCAGGTGAAGGGAATCCTGTTCCCTTTGGATTCCAGAGCCAGAAAGGGTGTTGGAGAAGAATCCAACCTGTCCCCATTGAACAGATGGGGACACTGGACCCAGCAGAGGGAACAGACAACAGCCCAGGTCCTAAAGGCAGGTGTCCAACCTCCCAGTCCAGCTCTGAAGTCTCTGCTGCTGTCCTCACCACAGCAGGCAACTCCGTGTTCTGTGATGCTGCTGACCCTTGTCTAGGAGGACATTGTACTATTATCACATTGTAAAGCCAGCTCCTATTGATCTGCAGTCTCCCCGACCTGGCTGGGAGACCTAGAAAGCAGGGAGTCTGGGTCCCAGTCATATCTATGCCCCCTAGTGTCCCAAAGAGGGCTTGGCACAGAGCAGGCACTGTTTAGTCCAGGCACTGCCATGCTCTCAAATAGCAGAATATGGTATTAGGCAGCTCACTGCTCCTCTTGGGGCCTCAGCTTCCCTAGTTGTAAAGGCAGTTTGGACCATATTGGTACTTCCCCTCCAGGGCACCCCTTGTCCCTGCAGAGGGGAGCTGCCACACTGGGCTCAACTCTCTCCCCCATTCCTGAAGCAACAGTCCTGGAGGTACAGCAGTTGGGGCCTCAAGATTGACCTGACTGTCTTGGGGAGAAAAGCCTCAACTGGTTTCCTAATTACCCCATGACAGCGGGGCAGCAGAGGAATGCCTCTGTGAGGCGCCACTGGACTGTGGGTGAGTCAGCTCTGGAGAATCTGCTCCCACTCCCTCCCATTCCTCAGGAGGGAGGGCAAGGTAAATCCCCCAGTGAGCACCCCTCCCCTTCTGTGGAAGCTAAGGCTTCACCTAACTTGTCAGCTACTACCCCAGAAAGAAAGTCCATTTCTGGTAGGAATGTGCAGGAATTGTGGCTGATTTTCTGGTTTCTTCTTATAAGAAGACATCCCATGGACCTAGAAGTTGAGTCTTGGGATCTGGGGAAGGGGTGGAAACACCTTGAACTTGCAGCAGTGGCTCCTGGAAAGACTCCAGATTCTCTGGGTTTGCTTTTCATTTCTTTAGGTAGTCTTAGGTGGCTCACTGCTCCTCTTGGGGCCTCAGCTTCCCCAGTTTAAAATGGGTACAACAATTACCATATTCTGCTATTTCAGAGCATGACAATGCCTGGACTAAACAGATGAAAGAGCAATTTTAGGGTGTCAGGTAAAGGGAAGAGGGAGTCTAAGGAAGAGGAGAGGGATTGCCAGAATTCTCTTCTTCTGCTCCTCAGGACAGAAATGGGGCTTGGGATCTGTGCTGACCTTCATTTCCAATCATGGGAAGGGGAAGAAACACCTAACCTGGACACCTGAGGTTGCCTTCCAGCATTCAGGCATCAGGGCTGGCCTGGTGCTTAATCTTTTCCTGCTACAATCCAGCTGAGAGGGAGTCCTTCTCAGGATTTCTAGGCTTTTCCTGGTAGTAGCTAGGGGGCTCTTGAACAAAGGGCTGTGGGAGCACAGGACAGTCTGCCCCCAGAACCTTGAGCCAGGGAAGGAGTGGGAGTGAGGCCCAGGAATGACGATTTGGGGATGAGAAGAACTATTTTGAACCCAACAATGCACACCTACCCTCCCAGAGCTGCCTGGCATTTTTTGTCCTTCCAGGCAGGACTGTTCTTCCCCAACTGCCGAGTCTCTCCTCATTCTGCTCCCCTCTCCAAGCCACGGCCTGGGTGAATAGTCCGAGGGGAATCAGGGCTCCCCAGGGGCGGCGGATGGGAAAGCAAGTGGGGAGGGACCATGAGGTGCAGGGGGAAGGGGATATGGTCTACCTGCCATCAATGCTATGCAATTTTGTTCCGGCCCCTGTCCCTCTCTGAGCCTCGTTTTCCCTAGCTGTCCAGCGAATCGAACAGACTCCGGGGTCCTTGCGGCCACGAGGGCCTCAGGATAGAGACCCCAGGCCCCCCACCTAGCGCCCTCTCACCTGCACGATCTGCCGGGGCTGCACGCTCAGCGTGGGGAAGTTGCCTCGCCCGTGAATGGGAATCGGCTCGCTCAGGAGCGCGTCCAGCCGCTTCACCTGTGGCCAGCCCAGCCCGCTCAGGTGCGGCGCGAGGGAAGCCGGCGAGGCTTCCGGGTCGGGGCCGCCGCCTGCCTGGGCGGCCGCGGCCACCGCCGAGGCCGCAGCCGTCCCTACCTGCGCAGCCACCTGGTCCGAGCCCTCAGCTCCGCTCTCCGACGGCATAATTAGCCCTGCCCCGGAGCCCCGACGGCAAAAACCGGGGGGTGGTTAAGGGGAGGAGGGCAGGGAGAGCGACTGGGCCGGGGCCAAAGCAGGGGGCGCGGCTGCAAGGACCGCACGGCAGGGACGGCGAGGCAATCCCAGGGCACACCTGCAAAGGCGACGACCTACCGACCCTAAAGCTTGGCGTTTCGGGCTCAGCCGACTTTTATAGGCCGCGGGCGACATGCCCATTGGTTCCGGCAGCTGTCTCACAGCCGGAGCCGCCCCGCCTTCAGGCGATCCTGCCATTGGTCAGCAGAGCCAGGGGGATCCTGATTGGCTGGAAGGCACGCTTCTGTCCCGCCCTCCTTCTCTGCTGAATTCCCTCCTTTGGTCCTTAAAGAACTTCTGTTCACGGTGATTGGCCGGGGGCGGAACAGGCCCTGGACTGAAAGGGCTTCGCTCTCCCGGGGCAGCCGCGAGGGAGCGATAGGTGGTTTGCGGCGGGGTCGGACCGCTAATGAATTCCAGGTTTTTTTTGTTTTGGGCGCTGGAAGGAATTTAGGAATCACCTGGCCTGGTCCTAGTCATCCACTATTTTCAGAAGCCCAGAGAGATCGCGCCACTTGTTCAACTTCACACAGCGCTCCTCCTGCTTTCCCGCCATCTCCCAGAGTTGAAGAAAGGTGACAAACTCAAGAGTATACCGTGGAAGGGACTTCTTAACGCACTCTCTTGATCGACCCTTGCCAACTACAGCCTGGCCAGCCTTAAAGTCCATGTTCAAAGGAGGGGAACACGGCTCGGAGAGGGCAGGTAGGTGCATGACTCCCCCAAGGTCACACAGAGAACAAGTCGGGCCCCTGTGCTGACCCTGGGCCGTAGACTCTGTGGGCTCTTGCTCGTTCCACTACCCAGGGCCTCTAGGGCCTGGGGGATAGAGGGAAGCTGGAGCTGGTGGTTGGTTCTCCTGACCCAGCCCGTCTCAGGCCCTTCTGCAGCCCCGTCTCTCAGGGGCTTCTTGAGCGGCTGGCGGAAATCTTTCCTGCCAGCCTGTTGTCAACCTTCTCAGGTCCTGTGTGCCCTTAGGCAAGTCACTAACCCCCTGAGTCAGTTTCCTCACCCACCCCAGAGATGGTGCTCAGTAAGTATTTTTTAAATTTTGATTTATTTATAGTTAGCCAAAGATTTTCATATGTTCTTTTGAAATAATATGTTTACAAGCCACCACCCCCCCTTTACAGAGCCCAGAGGGATGCAGCTTATTATTATTATTGTTACTTTTAATCTTATTTTGAATTTAAATGTATGCTCTTATGGCAAAATTTTAGAAATTGAGTATGCCTGATTTATCACTGCAATATCCTCTCATAAATTAAATATCATGCTCCTAACAATATAACAAATTAAATATCAATCTCCTAACACTTCTGAGACAGGCTAGTAAGCCAGGACAAGCAGAATAGGGAAACAGTTAAACAGCAGTTTTCAGCCATCTGGTAAATCCTACCTTCTCTAAACCAAGGACACTCAATTAAGAGTAAATGGTTTTAAAGAAAAAAAGAAATTTCGAGACTGTCATGTGGAGGTTCTTTTAATTAATGGAAATTATTTCACTCTATGAGCATACCATAACACTTCTTGCTAGACTCCTATTGCTGGATATTTAAGTTGTTTACAGTTTTTAAAACAACAATAATGCAGTGATGTATATACATGTACACTCTGTTTTGCCCATATGTTAAAATGTTTCCTTTTTTTGTTGTTAATCCTCACCTGAGGATATCTTTTCCATTGCTTTTCAGAGAGAGTGGGAGGGAGAGAGAGAGAGAGAAACACGGATGCTAGAGAGACACATTGACTGGTTGCCTCCCACACATGCCCCAACCAGGGCTGGGGATCAGCCTGCAACTGAGGTATGTGCCCTTGGCTGGAATCGAACCTGGAACCCTTCAGTGCACAGCCAACACTCTAACCACTAAGCCAAACCGGCCAGGGCTCAAATATTCCCTTTTAATAAATTCTTACAGGTGTAATTTCTCAAAAAAAAAAAAAAAAAAAAAAAAAAGGAAGGAAGGAACAAAGGAACGAAGGAAAGAAAGAGTAAATGGCTTGCACTTGAGACAGGTGGCAGGAATCCAATTAGTACCATTTGCCAACCGTACCCAAGGACAGATGAAGTTAAGAGAATAAACCTCATTTTGTTACATCAGCATAAAGCTGATGAATATTGTATTGAGATCCTCCCCTAAGACCTCCCCTAAACGTCCAACCTTTAAAACCCCTCAAAAAATGAACATCTAGTGCTCACTCTCCCTCCCAAGAGCACCTGGGCGCCTTCCCCTCCCCTTCTCCCTCTCCTTCCCCCACAGGCAGGCATCTCCTAAACTCTAAGGGACCCCAGGAGGCTTACAACCAGGGCAGCAATGGGCAATGGCAGTTTGTCTCAGGCAAACCCCTCAAACCTGTCCCCAAGGCCCCCTTTTCTCCGACTTCTTAGCGAGCCAAAGCAGCTCCTTCTGTTAACCTAGGCCTGCCCTTGTTTCACTGTCCCCACCTTTAATAAACATCCCCTACAATTCACCTGGACTCGTGTTGTGAAATTTTTCCTACATAAAGTCAAGAACCCACACACTACCAGCCAGCCCTAAGCAGACCGCTAAGGGCCAGGTCCTCTTTCCAGAACATTTCCATTCAGTAAGGCAGGCTGGGCAAGGAGTAATATGCCTAATGTACAGAAATAGAAATCAAGACCTAGAAATAGTAAACTGTATTCCAAAGTCACCAACTTGCCTCTGACAAACCTAGGACTAGAACCCAGGAGGCTGACTCTCTGACTAGAGCAGCTACTTCCTTTTTCTGGAAGTCCAGCCCAAACAAGATCCTGCCCTTATCCCCTCCTTTCATCTTGTCCTGGGACCAGGGGCTTCCTCTGGTCCCCAGGGAGGGCCCCTGCTGCTTACTCCACTGCTTGGCTGTGTGACTTTGGCCAAGGCCCTTGCTTTGTCCTCAGTGAACTTGCTTGCTATTTTGTTCTACCTTCTCTTGAAAGATAAGAAATAGATAAGTGCCTTGGCCAGTGTGGTTCAGTTGGTTAGAGCTTCTGTTCTGTCCTGTGCACTGGAAGGTCATGGGTTCGATTTGTGGTTCAGTCCCCAGTTGGGGTGCATATGGGAGGCAATCCATGACTGTATCTCTCTCACATTGATGTTTCTCTCTCTCTCCCTCTCAAAAATCAATTTTAAAAGAGAGAAAGAAGCAGCCTCTTTTGGCTGAGTCCAGAATCTCCAAGCCCTTGACCTCCTACCTCTAGGCTTCAGCAGAGGAAGGAAAAGAAAGCAAGCAAGGAAACTAACAATTACTAAACACCTGCTATGCACCAGAGCACTTTATGTACCCACCTCTAATTCATAAAAGTACACCTTGAGATGTGGGATCATTATCTTCAATTTACAGATGAAGAAACCAAGGCTTAGAAAGGCCAAGTGAAATGCCTAAGGTTATACAACCACTAATTGGCAGTGTGGGTTTCAAATCCAGGTCTCTTGACTCCAGAGCCCTATTTTTCAGCTGCTCCTCATGGAAGAGTTGGTACAGATCACAGCCATGCTTGGCACAGCTCGGATACCACCCACAGACCCATTCACTCATTTGTTCATTCATTTCGTTCATCAGACAACACATATATACTAAGCACTTACTGTGTACCAGGTGCTGGGCTAGGCCCAGAGATATGAGAGGCAAGATTCTTGCCCTTCTAGAACTAACATTTGAGTGTAGAAAGACAATAGTTAAGTACACAAATATATAAGACATTTTGGATAGTACTAAGAAGAAAATAAAACAGGGTAATGGGGAGGGAGCAACCATGTGTGTATGTGAGTGTGAAAAAGACGTAGTGAGCAAGAAAGAGAACTGGAGAGATAGATTACATCATTAGATGGTGTAATCATGGAAGGCCTCCCTAATGAGGTGATATTCCCATTGTTTCTACTGGATTCACTTCTGCCCTATCTCCCCATGCTTGTTCCTAGATAGTCAGGGCAGCAGAGAAGGTGCTAAGCCACACATTCCTAGAACCCTGAAGGCTCATGCTGGGAGGTCTTTTGACAATCATTTTGCACTTTATAAATCGGAAAACTGGGGTCCAGAAAGCAGAAGGGATTTTCCCCAGGAAGACTAGCTGGGGCTGGAATTACACAGGGCCAGGGCCTCATGAGGGTGGCCTAGTGCTTTGTTACCACCCCACACATTTTTATTTTTTATTTATTTTTACTTTTTTTCACCCCATACATTTGAATCAAGTTTTCTAAGGAAAGGAACAGATTTCTTTTCCTCTCTCCTTCCTTCTATCTGCATTAGGAAGAGCAGTTAGCAAATTCATGTAACTGTGAATCACCCTTCTGTAGACACTTCTAGTCCCAAAGCTAATTGGTCCAATATTTGCTCATTCACAAGACCTGAGCATCACTGTGATGGGGTGGGAGTGACTTGGGGATGTAGGAAGAGGAGAGAGAAGATGAAAGGAAGAGAGAAGGGGTGTACTCAGTAGAGTTTTTTCATTTTCACCAAAACTAAATTTTAATTGTCCTGGTGAATGGAGGAAAACAACCATGGCCTGGGGTACACCCTAAAGAGTCCAGCTGGCTTTCAAATGTTACATATGTTTCAAAAAATGCTATGTGTGAGCTTTCCTCCCCTGTACAAATTTCCCATATTCATTCTGACTTTGATTTAAAAAATTTTTTATAATCTTCACCCAAGGATATTTCTTCCGTTGCTTTCCAGAGAGAGCAAAAGGGAGGGAGGGAGGGAGAGAGAAAGAAGAGAGAGAAACATCTATGTGAGAGAGACACATAGATTGGTTGCCTCCTGACTGGGCCTGGGGACCGAGCCTGCAACGGATGTACGTGCCCTTGACTGGAATCAAACCCAAGACCCATCAGTCTCCAGGCCAACATTCCAGTCACCCAGCCAAACCAGCTAAGGCTTCGTTGATTTTAAAAGGGAACTTAGGCCCGACCAGGCGTGGCTCAGCAACTGAGCATTGACCTATGATACAGGAGATCGCGGTTCAACTCCAGGTCAGGGCACATGCCCAGGCTGCGGGCTCGATCCCCAGTCGGGGGTGTGCAGGAGGCAGCTGATCAATGACAATGCTCTCAACATTGATGTTTCTATCTCTCTCTCTCCCTCTTCCTCTCTCTGAAATCATTAAAGACAAATTTAAAAAAATAAAAGGGAACTTAGTCTCTATGATAATTGAGTTTAGTGACATAGGTAAATTGCTTTTCCTATCTGAACCTCAGTTTCTTATTCTGTAAAATGGGAGTGAAATAGGAGTCAGGCTCTTCCATTCACACCTTCTATTACTTGAGGTAGTGGGAAGGGAGAAGGAGTTCTGAGGAGAGTCTAGGTCCCTACACTGGTCCCTCCTCAGCTTTGGGACAACAAACAAGAGCCCGGAATCACACTATGCACTAATCTTTTGACATAGGATGATCTCTCACTTCACCCATATAAAGTGTACAACTCAATACTGATTTGTATACACACAGAGTTATTCAACCAGCACCATAATCAATTTTAGAACAGTTTCATCACCCCCTAAGGAAATCATGTGCCCTTTAGCAGTCACTCCCCCATTTTTTCCCCAACCTCCTTAGCTCACAGCCCTAGGCAACCACTACACTACTTTTTGTCTCTATGTAGATTGGCCTATTCTGAACATTTCATATAAATGGAATCATATGATATGGATCTTTGTGACTTTTTATTCAGCATAATGTTTTCAAGGTTCAACTATGTTGTAGCATGTATTAGTATTTCATTTTTTCTTTATGGTCAGGTAATATTCCATGGATATATGGATGTACCACATTTTATTCATTCATTCATCAGCTGATGGACATTTAGGTTGTTTCCACTCTTTGGCTATTAGGAATACTGTTATGAATATTCATGTACAAGTTTTTTTAAGCTTTTTTAAGAACACTTAGATTCACAGAAAAATTGAGAGGAAGATACAGAGATTTCCCTTATAGCCTCTGCCCCCACATAGTGCATAGTCTCCTCCATTATCAACAAAACCCCACCAAAGTGGTCCATTTGTTACAACTGATGAACTTTCATTGACACCTTATAGTCACCAAAGTCCATTGTTTACATTAGGTCTCTCTCTCATTGATATACATGTATAAGTTTTTGTGTGGATATGCTTTTCATTTCTCTTGGATATATACCTAGGAGTAGAATTACTGGGAGTAAAAGTAACCATTTGAGGACCTGCCAGACTATTTCCCAAAGCAGCTGCACCATTTTTTACATTCGCACCGCAGTGTATGAGGGTTATTATTTCTCCACATCCTTGCCAACATTTGTTCTTATCTGTCACTTTTATTATAGCCACCTTAGTGGGTATGAAGTGGGATCTCCTTGAGATTTTGATTTCTGTGAGGACTAATGATGTTGAACATCTTTTCATCTGTATCTTTGGGGAAATGTCTATTGCAAATCCTTTGCCCATTTTCAATTGCATTATTTTAAAAATTATTGTTGAGTTCTGAGAGGTCTTTATATAGTCTAAATACATGTCCCTTATCAGGTATATGATTTGCAAAATTTCCTCCCATTCTATTTGTCAATTCTTAATCCTCAAATTTAACTAGGCCTTTATAAATTGCCTGCAACACAGCTGCTCATCCCCTCCTCTTCGAAATACTTTCTTCACTTGGCTTTTAAGACATCTTACTGTCCTGTTTCTCTCCCACCGCCCTGCCTGCTGTTTTGTGGTTTCCCCCTCATGCCCTCAATTTCTAAACTGAAATGCCTGGGACTCATTCCCTGGTACTCTTCTCTTTTTCTGTCTGCGCTCACTCCTTGGTGATCTCTTCCAGTTTCAAGCTTTAAATACCATCTATGGAGAGCATCGGAGATCTTGCTCCCAGCATATGTCCTCAGTTTGACTCAAATAAACTCTTGTAAAAAAATTTTTTTTTAAATGCCCTCTGAGTGCTGGCAAATCCCAAACTTATATATTCTAGTCCAGAACCCTTTCCCCAACTCTATGCTCATTTATTTAATTTTAGTCAACATCTTTACTTGTATGTTTATATAGTCTTCTCAAACTTAGCATGTCCAAAGCTGAATTCTTGAACCAAATGGCTCCTCCCACAGCAAATGGCAACTTCCAGTTCTTCGGCTGAAAATCCAAAGCTATTTTTTATACTTTTTTCTCTCACGTCCCACCATCACCCCTCTCTCCTGGATTACTGGAGCCTCCCTACTGGCCCCCTGCTATTGCACTTCTTTCCTACAGTCTCTTTTCAACCCAGCAGCCAGAGTGATTCTTTTGAAATATAAGTTAAGCCCTGGGTAAAGCATCTACCTGATACTCCAAGGTTTTGGGTTCGATCCCTGGTCAGGGCACATACAAGAATCAACCAGTGAATGCATAAATAAGTGAAACAACAAATTGATGTTTCTCTCTCTCTTCCTTTCTCTCTCTAAAATCAATAAGTAAAAAAAACTTTTTAAAATAAGTAAATAAAACACAAGTCAAGTCATATCGTTTTAATGCCTCCATCACACTTTGAGTAAAAGCCAAAGTCCTTCCAATCACCTCAGAGTTCTGCAGAATGCCCCGCCCCCCCCATCAGTGAGGCTCGGGGGGCCTCCATGAGGTTCTTCCCCCACTTCAGGCCCTTTTCCTTGGCTCGTTCATCTGTCCTGACACCCTCTTCCCCTTGAGAGCCAGGGAGCTTCTTGCCCAGTTCTTCCCAGTCCTGTTCTCAGTGTGCCCTTTTCTCAGCGAGGCCCTTCTAACAACCCAACCAGAACTGCAACCTCTCTCCCCAGCCCAGCTTTCCTCTTCTCCAGCGATTTTCAACCTTTTCATCTCATTGTACACATAAACTAGTTATTAAGATTTTGTGGCATGAACACACTCACACACACAGGTATAATTTTGATTCATTCACACCAGACGGCTATTTTGTTGACTGTTGTCATTTTTTTATTTGACAATCTAGGGGAAAAGAGGTCAGTGCCCCTGACCAAGTAGTCAGGTAGTGCATGTGTTAAAAATTCTTGCAGCACTGGTTAAAAAGTGCTGCTCTACTCTACTGTTTCCATAGCATCCAATATCATCTACACGTCCTGTTGTGTATTTACCTATTGTTTCCTGTTGGAACCTAAGCTTCAGAGCTTTGGGAGGGCATGGATTTTGTCTGTTCTGAGTATCCCAGCTCCTGGGAGCATGTTGACAATTATTCAGTGCTCAGTAAATATTCATGGGATGAGTGAAGGGATGCTTGAGGAAGAGAGGAAGGAGCACTCATCTAGATCCAGATCTTGCAATGAGAGGTGCAGTGCAGCCACAGCCAGATCTCTGATGTGGGACTTTGAACTTGGGACTTGGGAAATCCTCCCAAGTTCACTGAAAGTTGATTCCTGTTTTCCAGCCAAGGCAGCCTGGTATAGTGGGAGCAAAAACTTGAGTTCCTCCTCCGTGTTGGCCTCTCATTAGCTGTGCGGCCTGGGAGCAAATCACTGCACTTTGCTGAGCCTCAGTTTCTTCATCTGTTCATTGGGTCATTATCACCTCCTCTTAGGGTGGCATAGAAGTCCTTGCCCAGCATGTAGTCAGCACTCAATGCATGCTTGCTCTCCCCAGAAACAGGGCTAATTTGCTAATTTGGAGCAATATTCAGACAAGTGTGTTTTTTTGTAGCACAGGAAGGATGTAGAGAGAGTGAGACCACAGAACAGGATGAAGCTCTGGGAGAGAATCAGGAGGGCTCAGGGCTGGACTCTGAAGGACAGAGAGGGACAGCAGAGGGCCCTCCTGGGTCTCACTTCCCTCAGATGCCAGGCAATTCACAGAGCCCCTCCCTGTCCCCCAGCTCCTTTGAGCCTGTCCAACCCTGTGGGGAGGCAGGTGGAGAAGACTAATGACTAAGCCCATTTCATGGGTGAGGAAACTGAGGCCCAGGAAGGTGGCAATATGCGTGTTTGTCTCATCTCCCCTGCTAGAGTGGAAGCTTCTCAGGTTCAAGGGCTGATGGCTCCCATTTATGTCCCTTAGGGCTGATGTTGCCAACTAAAAACAGGAGTGGGTGCTCATCTGTGGGTTCCCAGTCCCAGCAGAACCCGCCTCCCTTTAAAAACAAATATCTTGCAATACCTTCTTCTCTGTAATGAAATGCAATTCATAGATAATATGTGCTATTTATACACTCCTAATTTTGAAGGAAAAAAAGATAATGCTCTAACTGAAATGTAAAGAAGAAAAAGGAAGGTAATCTGTCTTTTTTTATTGTTTAATTTTTCATTGAGATATAGCTGACATATAACATATGTTTCAGGTGTACAACATGATTCCATATTTGTATATATTGTGAAATGATCACCACAATAACTCTAGTTATCTATCACCATATAGTTACAATTTTTTTCTTGTGATAGAGAACTTTCAAGATCTATTTTCTTAGCAACTTTCAAATATACAATACAGTATTGTTAACTATAGTCACTGTGCTGTACATTACATCTAAAGGACTTATTTATTTTATAATTGGAAGTTTGTAGATGTCCTTTAAAAAAAATTTTTTTTTTTAAAACAAAACCAAAATCATGTAAGTGCGCAGGCCAGCTCTTGTAGAACAGGGCTTCTCAATTTGGAATGTGCATAGGAGTCACCTGGGATCTTGTTAAAATACAGGTTATGAATCAGCAGGTCTGGGGAAGGACCCGAGAGTCCGCATCTCTAACCAGCTCCCAGGTGCCCTGCTGCGGCCCGCGGGCTGCGGAAGCGGCGCCTGGTTCCCGCGCCCACTCGGGGCCTCTGCCCACAGCCACCCCTTCCCCAGGCCCGAGCAGGGGCAGCCCAGTTCGGGGCTTCCCCAGGCGGCTGTCCGGGAAAGTGCGCGCCCCGCAGCTCAGCCTCATTCCTGTCGCACGGGTGGCTGGGCGGCTGGGCCCCGCTGCCGAAACAGCAGTTCCCACGGGAGGAGCCCGCCCTGGGGAATGAGCCGTGGGGGAGGGAGGGAGGGAGGTCTGGGAGTCGCTGTCCCAGTGGGTGGGGCTTCTGTGTCCCGCTCCGCCTCAAGCCAGCCCCACCCTCCTCCCTGCTGCTGCTCCGGTCTGTAAATCCCAGGGCACTGATCACTTGCCCCACCCACCTTCCCATCCCCTTTTCTCCCAATGCTACCTCCTTCCCTTTGCCCTCAGTCTAGGCTGGGCCCCTGAAGTGGGGAGCCCAGATGAATCCAGCTGTTCCCTGCCCTGAAGACAGTCTAGGGACCAGCAGATAGGCAGACAGACACCTTTCATCTTTAAGCAGGTTTTCTGTCACAAGAGTGGGGAACTCACTTCCAGCCTCCTGGGGCAAGCACTCCTCTTATCCCGGCCAGCGTAAAGGGATGGGATCTGAGGATCCCCAAGTCCTGTCCAGCTCTAAAGCCCTGATCCCTCGATGACCAGTGAGGACTTGTCCAACCCTGAGGCAGAGAGGCTTATGTGGGGCTTGAGCTGGTTCTGGGCAGGGCTGGGGTAGTGGGTCCTGAGGAAGTTCTGAGGAGATCTCCCACCAACCTGAGAGCCAGGCCAGACTGATCCACTCTCTGGGCTCTAATGGAAGGCAAAACATTAACCATAACAACAGCAGTCACAACTGTCCCTCCCTCCCATAAGGACTGAACTCTACAATTTACAAAGCACTTTGCTTGCCATCGTCTCATTTGATCCTCACAAACTTGGTGTTAGTGCCATTTGACAGATGAGAAAACTGAGGCCCAGAGAGACCAAGTCACTAGCACAAGGTATTAGAGCTAAGAGGATATCGCAGGACTCAAACCCAGTATACCATACATGTTTTAGGGAAAGTTTCCTGAGTTTGAACTATCCAGGAAGTACAACCCTTCCAACCCTTGAACATGGGGCCCTAAATTTCCATCAGAGTCCTTAACTGGACATTAGAACTGGAAGGCTAAGTCTCTCACTATATAGTCATGCACCAGATGATGACAGTTGGGCCAAATATGGACCACATATACAATGGAGGTCCCATAAGATTATAATGAAACTGAAAATTTCATGTTGCCTAGTGATATCTAAGCTTTGTAGAGTGCTGACTCTGTAGCGAAATGCATTACACAAATACTTACCACTGTGTTATAATTGCCTGCACTATTCAGTACAGTAACATGCTATACAGGTTTGTAGCCTAGGAGCTGTAGGGAAACAGAATTTGTCATCCTCAAATATGTCTCTTTGGCATAGGATTACTTTAGGCTGCTTAATTTTAAGAAACAACAGACAGGGAGAAGCTCTGAAAACCAAGTGGAGGTTATACCCTTTGTAAGATATTTACATTTGTAAGGAAAATATCCATTTGTAAAGGTGTCTCCCTCTCTGTACTTGGAGGGGGGGTGGTGACCTTATCTCTAGGGACTCATCACAGCGGAAGGCGAAGACTGAAATCTGCATAATAACCTTACTGTGCTTTTCCTGGTAACCTCCCCTAACTCTCTCCATCCCCAACGTCTTATTTTGACTTGAGCTGAAGACAGTATTTAGGGTGGTGGCTTCAGCCATTTGGGCAAGTTACTGAGTTTTCCTGGATCCCTCCCATGTATGCAGGATGTATACATGTTATTAAACTTTTGTTTGTTTTTCCCCTGTCAATCTGTCTTTTATTACAGGATATCTCGTCCAAGAACCCAGAAGCATAGAGGGAAAATTATTTTCCCTTCCCTACAGAGCAATAGGCTAGACCATATAGCCTAGGTGTGGAGTAAGTGCATCTAGGTTTGTGTAAGTGCATTCTATGATATTGGCACAACAGCGCAATTGCCTAACAACCCATTTCTCAGAATG
The DNA here is from genome assembly GCF_054644295.1 of Miniopterus natalensis. NCBI lineage: Eukaryota > Metazoa > Chordata > Mammalia > Chiroptera > Miniopteridae > Miniopterus > Miniopterus natalensis. The sequence goes on from NC_142089.1 coordinate 14,872,056, forward strand.
TATCCTGTCATAAAGTGGCACAAGACTGTATAAATGGGGAAACTGAGGCCCAGAGAAGGGAAGGGTGTTGCCTCAGCTCATAAGCCAGATAAGGTCCTGGCCTTCACCCCTCCATGGACTCAAGATGAAGTTCCTGGGGCTTTCACAGGTCCCTCTCCTCCTGGGGACCTGGAGGCTACTTGGAGATAGTGGGGAGGGAGGGTTTAAGGCAAGAATTCTCCAAATGAAACAGGGAGCCCAGCAGGGGCAGGCAGAGGTTAGGGCCTTAGATCAGAGACTTTCCTTTTAGGTTTCATTTCCTAAGACATGATGTGTCACTAAAGCAAGGAGATGGAGGTAGGCCTTCTTTTGGTTTTGTTTTCATGGTTTGCTCCCCAGGCAGGAGTTCAAGCCCCAAATGCAGAGGTGAACAACCGTGCTGAACCAACCCTGCTCCTGGTCTGCTCCCCTTTGGCTCAAGGGTCAGGCTAGTCACGCTTCTAGGGCTGAGCCAGGGCCTGTGTCAGGAACAGATGGAGGTGAGAGTGTTTTCTGTAGCCCGATCAGTGCCCAACCCAGAACCAGGGTGGGGCTCTCTCTGGGCCTAGGTGGAGATCTTTGTCACCAGGCTCAGACCAGTTTATGACCAAGGTCAGGTCTCATCCTGGGATCAAGGAACAGGGAGAAGCAGTCCTTGGTCCCTCCCGGGACAGACCCATTTCAGGGTTCCAACTTCAGGATGGTGAGTCAGGCAGCTGGGCTGAAAGCCACAGGCCTTAAGCTCCTGGGGTGCAGCAGAGGCTCTGAAGGTGATACCCCTGAGCTAATGCCCAGAGTCCCTGGTCTACCATCAGGTGTGTCTTTCGGGAAAGTGACATCCTATCTCCACTACATGCCCCCACCAGATGACCTGCCCACCAGACGACCTGTCCTCCAGAACTCTATGCACTTGGTTGGGCAGCTCCTACCACTGGTCCTGCTCTAGGCTCTGGAGTTTACAGAGGTAAGTGGTGGGGATCAGCGCCTCACAGTCCCCAGGGCTCTGTCCAGAGATATGCTGATGAACTGGGAAAAAGAACCCAAAGCCCTCCACTGCGGCTGGTTCAAGTTACCTGCCTGCATCCTGACTTGCGGAGAGATGGTGAGAGAGGGCTCTGGCTCTGACCCAGGGCAGTCCCATTGCCTTCCACAGGCCCAGGAAGGGACTGGGGCCCTGCCAACTCTCAGGGTCAGGAAATCCTTGAGGATTTCCTATCCCGTCCTGTTGGTGTGAAGGTGATAGTGATTATGACTGTGGCTGTAGTTGACACTGTGATTGTGATGATTGAGGCTTCCGTTGCTATCACTGGTCTCTTCTCAGTGACCAGGGTGGTGTCAGTCACAGAAGTGCCGGGAGGTGCCCAGGAGCATGAGGGCCGATTAGGGCCTGGGTTCCTCAGGGCTATATCATGGCTCTATCCGGGACACCGGAAACCTGATATGGCCTAATGGACACATATCCTGCCACTCTCCCCCTCCCCTGTATAGTGATGACCTAGCTGAGGACACAGGAGCCCAGCATGGGGGAAGCCCTCACCTTACCCACTGAATCTGTACACTAGCCAGAGTCAGATTCTATTGCTCGCACCTAGGACTTCTTGTTACCACCTACCTCTACCAACAGACATTGTCATTATCATCATTTCCATCAATCCCAAGAGCCAGCACCCATCAAACTAGCCCAATAACCCTCACCAGACACCATTGTCTTCCATGTCACCATATTTGTTACCTCAAGCACCAACAGCTTTAACCATGAGGCTCTCAAACTGTATTTGTCAGGATTCAGAGCAGGAAACAGAACCCCTCACCCCTTGGATTTTTAGCAGGAAGGTATTCAGTATAGGACAATTGTTGGAGAGGCTCAATGAGCCAAACCTCTAGGAATGACTCCTAGAACTACACACAACTGACCCAGCAAGAGAGCCACTATCTCTGGAGCTGTGGATTCAGAAGCTTCACTCCAGGGATCAGGAAGCTGCATTTAAGAAGCTGCTGACACCAATTTGACCACTGCCACTGCCCCTGGGCCATCTGGCATCTGGAGAGAGTGCTGGAGACCTGACACCAGAAGCTGTTGCAGAAAAACCTCCCATTATTGCAGCCTTGTTAGCCAGCAGAAACAGCCAAAAGGATCAAGAAACAAGTAAAGAAATTTAAAAAACAATAATAGCAACAACAACCATTTTATAAATAAGAAAACTGAAGCACAGAAAGGACTGAGTCTCACTTTGGCTCCCAATCTTGTTTGAATGAGTCTAACTTGCCTGTTCCACATGCAAATGCTGCGAGGGAGGGAAAACCACCTAGGAGGGTGGAATGGAGGCTGAGAGCCCAGCCACAGGGTCATCACTGCCACTGTCACCTCTCCATCAATGCTAGGACCTGCCACCACCATTAGCCATCACCTTAACCACCACCAAGTCAAACACCAGCCCCATCACCTCCTCTACCAACATCAAGATCTGACAGAGCCATCATCCTTTCCATCACTTGACAACGTCACCATCAGTGTCATTACCACCACTCTCATGATTACCCCCATTACCTCCAGCCCCAGCGGTAGGGTGGTGTCGAGTGGCCAGTGAGGTCACTTCCTTGCCTCAGTCCTCCCAGAGCTAATTGCTTAATGAGATGGTTGCAGCTCTGAGCTATTAGTTATGCTGCACAACTAGGAAATCTCCCCAGGCTCTGACAAGCCCAGACGGTTTATACACTGGCAGGGTCTTCAGCTGGGAGTGTGAGTGAGAAGGCCCAAGACAGGCTTCGGGGAAGCCATTTCGTCTACCCCCCTGCCTTTGTGGTGGAAAAAAGCGACATAATACAGTACAGAGGGCTGGTAGAGTCAACCTAGGTCAACTCAGATAAGTGGCTTCAGCTTTGTGGGTCTCAGTTTCTTCATCTGTAAAATGGGAGCTATAAGAACTATCTTATAGACGAATGTGGGGATTAGTGGTAAAGTAAGTAAAGGAACTGCCTCAGTTCCCAGCGCCCAGGAGGCTCTCAAATGGAAGTCACTAATATCTTTTATTTCTTTTATTAAACACTCATACAGGGTGGGGGCAAAAGGAGGTTTGCAGTTGTAAGTACACAAAACAGTTTATTCTTATATTATTATTTATTAATTATTGTATTATTTTGCATACGGACAACTGTAAACCTACTTTTGTCCCACCCCATATAGTTCTCACTTTGTTCCAGGCACTGTTCTGAGCACTTTACACATTTCAGTTCATCAACTGACATGTCACAAGAGCCCTAAGAGATAGGTACCACTATTGCTCCATTTTACAGATGAGGAAACAGAGGCACAATGTGGGTGGGAGAAGGAGTCAGCAGGATGTGCTGGCCTCCTGGGTCCTTCGCCCCACCTCCTTTGTGCCCTTGGGCCAGTGCCTGCCCTGCCTTGAGGTCCAGGGTCTCCATCCCAGGAAATGGGGTTGAGAGTTATCCTTGGCTGCTGCTGTGTAGGTTCGTTAAGACTGAATTGGGGACCCTTGTGATGTTCCCTCCTGGCCCCCCTATATTCTCTCCTAGCCCTTAACCCAATTTCTAACTATGCACTTATTTGTGTGATTAACTACTTGATGTCAGCTCTCTGGGTGCAGGGACAATGCCACGAGATACCCAGGACCCAGCACTGTGCTGGTTTATCCAGGAGGCACTCAGGAAATGCCAAATGAATGAATGAATGAATGAATGAATGAATGAATGAATGAATGAATGATAGCACTTTGTAAACTATAAAGCAGGGGTGATGGAAACTTTGGACTGTGACAAGTGTACACAGCAGGAGTCCAGCCAGTGAATGACTGTGGCTGGGTGGGGTGTAATCTGAACAGCCTCCTCCCCACTCCATCCCACCCCACCCCTAACACCAGGACTTGGTAAGACCGAAAACAATAACAACAGCTGTTTCACCCATACTATCTCATTTAATCTGCACAACAAAATCACAAGGTGCTATGATTATTCCTGTTGTAGAGATTTTGGAGATTGAGGTTCAGGGAGTTCAAGGAATTTACCCACAGTAAATAAATGGAGGGGCTGGGATTCAAACCCAGGTCTGTCTGAGGTCACGATCCACCAGAGGGTTAGCAAGGACGCTATCCTGCTCTCCTCACCTTTAAACTTTTTTTTTTTTTAAATATATCTTTATTGATTTCAGAGAGAGGAAGGGAGAGGGAGAGAGAGAGATAGAAACATCAATGATGAGAGAGTCATTGATTGAGCCCGCAACCCGGGCATGTGCCCTGACCGGGAATCGAACCCCAATCGCCCAGATCCCAGGTCGACGCTCAACCGCTGAGCCACGCCCGGCCGGGCTCACCTTTAAACTTTTAAATCTCCCCTACACCCATATTGCCTTCTTCAGACTCCCTGCTTCAATCTCAGCCACTCTGAGTACGGTCTTCTCCGAACCTCGGTGTACCCATCCGTAAAATGGACACTCGAACCCCTGCCCATTTTGCTCTCGGTAAACTGTCAAGGTGAGGCAGAGGTATGGAAGACACTGCAGGGATCTGCCCAGTGTCACCCTTAGGCCGGTGAACAGGCCTCTGCCTCCCAGCCCTGGGTTCTGGCTGGGCACTGAGGGTGCGTGAGTGTGAATGTGTGTATGTAAGGGTGAGGTGAGTGTGAGTGCAGACCCCTTCCAGGAAACTCTTGGAGGTCAAGAAAAGTCCCCTCTGCTTCCAATTTTAAGGCTTCCAGTTTATTAAATAAAAAAGCAAAAAGAGCCGCATAATACATATTATATTTTAAGTGTTTACATTTAACAAATGAATGCTTTTAACACACACAAACACAATGCAATATAATTGCGCTATTCACAAGATAATTACAGGACTTATAGAAAATATGAATTCATGGTGCACTGTGGGAGGTGTGGTCGGGTAATGAGACACAAGTTCAGAGCCAGCTAATGAGCGGCTCTGTGCTTCTCTCCCGTCGCGCACCTTTGTCACTGTGTTGTATGCTCATTTGGGCATCCCAGTGGCCTATAAGGCCCTGCGCCACCTGGCTCCCTCCTCCCAGCCCCTTTCTGGCTTCTTCACGGCTCCTTGAACCACAGCAGGCGGTCTTGCCCCAGGGCATTTCCATGTGCCTTCCCCTTTGCCTGGGACACTCCCCCTCATGTATCCTCATGGCTTGCTCCCACCACATCTTCTGGTCTCTGTTCAGAGGTCCCTTCTGGGAGACCTTTCTGCACCATCCTATTTAAAATTGCAAACCATTCCCACATTCCCTATTTCCCTTCCTATCTTTAATTTTTTCTTCCTAGAATAACTTTTCAACATCTCATACACCACACACACACACACACACACACACAAACACCAACTCATACACTATATTGGTTTGTTTGCTGCATCCCCAGGGCTTCTAACAGCTGGAACATAGTAGCTACTTAATAAACATTTGTTGGAGAAAAAGATGAATTACTGGTTGTGTCCAAGTCTCTATCTTTTATTTATTTATTTTACTTTATTTTTAAATATGTCTTTATTGATTTCAGAGAGAGGAAGAGAGAGACAGAGAGAGACAAACATCAATGATGAGAGTCAGTGATCGGCTGCCTCCTGCACTCCCCTTACTGGGGATAAAGCCCGCAACCTGGGCATGTGCCCTGACCTGGAATCCAATCGCCATCTCCTGGATCCTAGGTCGAGGCTCAATTGCTGAGCCAGGTCTCTATCTTATGCCCTGCACGTGAAGCCCACCCCAGTTCTTTGACCTGGCTCCCATGCCTTGTAGGATGAAGCTGTCATTCATTGATTTATTAGTTCATTCATGAATGTTTATTGAGCACCTATTCTGGGTTCTAAGATCAGTTTTGACCACTGGAGGCACAGCAGTGAAGAAAACAGACTACGTCCCTGCTCTCCGGAAGCCCACAGTGTTGGTGGGAGATTGGCACTTGACAAATAAATCAGGCCAGATGAACGGTGATTGGTGGTGTGGAGGGGATTAATATGGACCAAGACAGGATTACAGGAGCTCCCAGTGTCTAATATAGGGTCTGGCACAGAGTCAGCACCAAAAACATATTGGAATAGAGCTGAAAGACCCCAAGGCCAACTGATGTTAAGAGGCAGGACTACCTGCCTCACCGTCCCTCTCCTGTTCAGAGAGAGGCTCTTCTGGTCAACTTCCTAGCTGTGCAGCCATAGGAAAACTTCACCTCTCTTCACCTGCAAAATGGTATTAAGTAGTACCTGCCTTTCAAGGTTGTTCCAAGAATTAGGTATGCTAACGTCCTAAGAAGGGCTGCGCACAGAGCCTAGAATACAGTCAGCGCTTAATAAATGGAAGGGAGACGATGAAGATGAGGAGACCAGGAACCTTGGAAGAGTGTTGGCTTGGCCCCCTCTACCCCTGGGTGTCTGCAGGCCGCTCAGCCTGGGCCGGCAGTTTCAGAAACGGCCACAAGGTGACGCCTGAATCCCAGTTATTAGGGAGTCAGCACTTCTTAGCTGATGACACTGTTTAGGGGCCAGAGAAGCAGATGGGCTCCTGTGGCTTGCGATGAATTGGGGTTGGGGTTGGGGGGGGGGGGGGGACTTGCAGCTACTTGAAATCCAGCCTTCCCCACCCTTTGTTTTTTCTCTTGGAGTTTCCCTGTTTGTTCTCAGGCATCCCTGCCTTTCCCTCCAGCTCCCCCAAGGCCTCTGCTAAGTAAGTCCTGCTTCCTGTCCCCTTGGCCCCTCGAGCCACCTCCTCTTTCCCTTCTCATTCATGAACCAGGCAGGGAGGACTACCCAAACACTTCCTGTGGGCCTGGCAGGGTGGGGAGCCAGAGGAAATGACCCTGTTCCTGTTTGTGGTATCCTGGAGGTGGGGTGGGGGGAAGGACTAGAAACTAAAAGAGGGAAATGGAAGCCATGCAGTAGTTACCTGAGACTTTCTTCCCATCTGTATGTTCAACACATATGAAATATTACCCTCATTTCACAGATGTGGAAACTGAGGCTCAGAAATGTTATGTCCCATGTATATCTGGCTTCCTGTACACCAGGCTCCTTCACCAGCAGTGAGGTGTGGTTCAAACTAATCATGTTCGTAAATTCATTCAATAGCATCTATGGAGCTCTGCAGATCCAGAGCCCTTGACCCCTGCCCTTGGGAGCTGGCAGTGTGGAGGAAGAGGCTGGCAAGGCAGCTTGTCCTCGAAGTCTGTGCTGGGCACAGGGGGACCCAGAGGATGCTGTTGCTGGTGCCACCTGAACAGGTGGGGGGCAGGAAGGGAAGGAAGGTGTGACTTTGTAGATTCCTTGGGGACCAAGAACCTGCTCAAGTATAATTTTTATAAAGGTAAAATCTTGACCCTTATACAATTTTTAAAAAAGTAAATACACGTTGCCCTAGCCAGTTTGGCTCAGTAGTTAGAGTGTCGGCCCACGGACTGATGGGGCCCACGTTCGATTCCCAGTCAAAGGGCATGTACCTCGGTTGCAGGCTCGATCCCCAGCCCCGGTCAGAGCATGTGTGGGACGCAACCAATCGACGTGTCTCTCACATTGATTTTTCTCTCTCTCTCTCCCTTCCACTCTCTCTGAAAAGCAATGGAAAAATATCCTTAGGTGAAGATTAAAGAAAAGAAGTAAACACATGTCAAAGATTTTCTTTAGTTCATTCACTGACAAGGAACCAGCAAGATGCTGAAAATAGTTCAAATGAAAATTTGACTTCAGGTGGTTTACATTCTCTACTGGACAAAGTTCCTTTGCGCGGTTATGAACAGGAATCACTTGCACTGTTGTCTGTTTTGAACAAGTTAACTCTGTTCCTGTGGAGCTCTAAGTCAGTCAAAGGTAATCAATCTCACATGCCCTTAAAGAATCAAATCATCATCAGAGGACATCCAGGCTTCCTCTGAAGGGAGACACAGGAATCTCATTTTCCTTTTCCAAGGCTTTGCTATGTTTCTCGACTGACTCTCGGAATAAGTCAGGTAAGTGCTGTTCCTGGAGAGAGACTAGCCCCCATTTTTTCATCATGTCCTCCCGCATCCAGACGACAAACTTCCAGCTCTAGCAGGAGCCGGCCAGAGTCGGTGCCCACCAGCAGGTGGCGCTGAGGCAAATCTCAGCAGCACCTAAGAAATTCTGGGGCTGGGAGCTGGGGGCAGCTCCCAATTTTGGACCATTGCTGGCCTCTGGGAGTTAGGTTTTATGATTTCAGAATTTCACAGTGCCGTTTCCCCAAGTGATTTCACCTGGAGCAGTGAATTCAGTCATTCATTCATTCAACAAACATGTGGCCAGGCCCACAAATCATGTTCCTGAGGGTCTCCAGACAGATTTATGAGTGTCAAAAAATCAGTCCTTGCCTTTGCTTGCCTGGCTTTGCTGTCAGGACTCAGAGCCACCTCTCTGAGGCTAAAGTCAGAAATCTCAGGGTCTCGCTCCACCCCTGCCCTACTTACCGGTGTGTCTGCTCCCTTTGGAAAATTCACCTTCCAGAGGCTGAATAAAGGCATTACTTCTATAATCTCCTTGTTATTTCCATTTTCCAGGTGGGAAAGCAGACTCCTCCTCTTCTGGGGCTATCCTGGCTATGTGTGCGGGAAGGCTGTGCCTCCATCCCCTCTTTGCTGCACCCTGACAATGCCAAGGCCTGAGGATGGCTGAGATGCCACCCCAGGCTTTGGCTTTTCTCTGACCTTCCTATAAGTCACACTCACAGAGGCCTGCAGTATAAAAAGCACCTCCCCAGCTCTGAAAAGTTCTCCAGAAGGTAGGGGGAAGCTCAGTCCCACCTCAACTCAGCAGACAAGGTTCTCTGGAGTGACCTCGCTTCCCTACTCAGCTGAGACTCCTGCTCTGGGATAGGGACAGCTGGCCCAGGGATGGAGATGGGCAGGGAGGGTCCTGAAAGCCATCGTGGTGGCAAGGTCTGTGCTGGGACACAAGAGTGGTGGTGGTGGCTATGGTGTGGGGCCACTCAAGGATGCATTTGTCCCACTGGGGAGTGGGTAGAGGTTCCCAGGAGGGTCCTACCCTGGCTCCTTGGACCTTCTCTGTATTCTGGGCCCAGGATTGTGGAAGGCAATTTTCATTCTATTCTGGGAGGTGGGGAATGAGGTTGGGGAACCCATACCATGGCTATAACGTCAGGAAGACAGAGGTCACTACAGTGCTGTTGCCAAGCCCATCAGAAATTTCCCGAAAGAGGAATCTTGGAGAGAACAGAGTGGGCCCAGCCAGGCATGGCTCAGAGGTTCAGCATCAACCTAGGATCCAGGAGATTACAGTTTGATTCCTGGTCAGGGCACATGCCCAGGTTGCCGGCTTGATCCGCAGATGGGGGTGTGCAGGAGGCAGCCAATCAATGACTCTCTCATCATTGATGTTTCTATCTCTCTCCCTTCCTCTCTCTGAAATCAATAGAGACATATTTTAAGAAAGAAAGAAAAAAAGAGTGGGTCTACTTGGGAGGTGGGCCTTGTGAGTAAAGGTCTCTGAGTACCTCGGGCCTGCAGGCAATGAGATGTGGTGGGGTGAAGTAGAGATGGCGGGGTGAAAAGCATGTGGGAAATTAGAAGGCAGGAAAGAGAAGAAGAATCATAAATCCTCACAGGCCTGCCTTTCCCTGAGGGAAACGGCGAGCCCAGACAGGCCAGGAGAGTCCCCACCCTACTAGCACAACCTGGAATCTCCCTTCCTTTCCTGGGAAGCATGTGGCCTGACTCAGCAATCCAGGACAGCTTGTACCAATGGCCTGGGCCTCTTTGCTCTAACAAAGTGGGACATCACTGAGTCATTCCTTTAGGATGGGTCCCTGGGCATTTTGTGAAGGCCATACTTCACTTCCTCAGATACCCTCTGAGAGACTGCTGAAACTGCTGACTTAGTGAAGGCTGTGCAGCTGCAAACTGGGTCCCCTCTGTGATCTAGACCAGATTTTCTGGCTTCTTCCTCTACTAGGAGAAACTAACCACGATTGCTTCCTTTGGATAGGTGGACACTCTGGGATCCTTGGACCTGCTTCAGGAGAGTGGGGAGCGAGAAATCTAGGGGGGTAGTCAGAAATCCTGGTATTTTGAATATGAGAGAAGTTGTGAATTTATTTTTGGTTCTCAGGGCGATGAAGCAGGACATACCCCCAAAGGACATGGAAATTAGCAGCTATTTCCAAGGGTTTGGGATCCTGCCCTCAACTGCCAGAGGAGCTCCCCTTCCCCTTATCCCCTATACAGGAGAAGTTGGAGGAATCTGCATGGCTGCCTTTGGTGCCCGAAGTCTCCTTGAGGCAAGTCTAAGCCACACAGTCTTACCCTGTCATCCCCTTTGTGACTTCTTTCTGCAGCTATTCCAAGTCCAGCACATTGTCATCCTCAGTTGTGTTAGTTACCTATTGCTAGGCCACTGCCTACCCCCAGACTTAGCCAAAATAAACAGTTATTGTCTCACTCAGTTTCTGTAGATCAGAATCCCGGAGCAGCTTAGCTGGTGGCTCTGACTCAGGGTTTCTCATGAAGTATGGTCAAGATGTTAGCTAGGACTGCAGTCACTGCTCCCATGGTGGCTCACTCACCGGGTGGGCAAGTTGGTGCTGATGACTGGCGGGCAGCCTTAGTTCCTCAACTTATAGGCCTCTCCATAGGGCTGCTTGTGCATCCTCCCAACATGGCGGCTGGCTTCTCTACCCAGGAGAGTGAGGCCAAAGTCATGTATTTTATGACATAGCCTCAAAAACCATATGCCATCTCTCCTGCCATATCCTGTCACCCAGGTCAGTCCTAATTAATGTGGGAGGGGCCTATACAAGGACCTGATCAATAGGAAGGGGGATTGCTGGGGACAATGGAGGCTGGCCACTACACCAGCCTTCAGGTAAATCTTCAGAAATATGAACCTCGTACCCTGAGGTTTCCCTGCCTTCCAGAACTATTTAAATCATCTTAAGCATCTCTTTCATCCCATGGTGGGCTCTGTCTGAAGAGGGACATGCACCTTTTGTTCTGACTCTCACTCTGGTCTATCTTTTCTCTTTATTCCTACCTTCATGTCCTCTCTGTTCTGATTCTCTCCAAACCTCATTTTAAATTTAATTTTATCATTTAGAAACCTTTTGTATTTACATAAACAACCTGAAACACTTCTTTGAATTTAGGTGACAAATAACCAAATAAGGGAATGAATTTCAATTATCCCTATTCCTAGGAAGTTATTAGTCCCTGTGCAGATGGGCCTGATGAGCATTGCACTAGGATTTCTAATTATCCTTAATGAGCTTCCCAGATTCATGGGGCATGAGAGGGTGAGGTTGATTGTTACCCAAATGACTCAGTGAATCAAGTCTTCTTGTATCTACACCCATCCATGTTGACTCTTGGCTTGGCCATGTGACTGGCTTTGGCCAGTGGAGTATCAGTAACCATGACACAAACAGGTTTGATGAGTGCTGTGCTTTGGGACTTTCTCTTGGAACTCTCATGGAACCACCGTGTGAGGAAAGCTAGCTTGGACTATCTTCCTTGAAGATGAAAGGCTACATGGAAAGGGAGGCCTATCCACCCTCACTGTCCCAGCTGAATCCAGCCCTCGGCTATTCCTCTAACTGAATGCAGCTGCACAAACAAGCCCTGGAAAAAACAGCATAAGAATGCAACCAACCCACAGAATTATATGAAATAACAAGTCATTGTTTTAAGTCCTAAAATTTGGATGTTTTGTTATGCAGCAATAGCTAACTGATACACAGGGTCACAGTACTAACCACAGAACAGTATGTCTGTGCCACTATTTACTCCTGATAACTCTGTAGCTTCATAGAGATCTGCAGTAGGAGAGCAATAAAAAAATACAGTGATGTAAACAAGATTGTTTCTTTTTCTTGAATTAAAAGGTCAGAAGTAAGTGGTTCAGGGCTGGTGGGGGTGCCCAGCTCACTGGGATTGAAATAAGGTTGGCTCAGACCCCATTCCTCACCCTCCACCAGACTTCTGCAATTTCTCAGGCTTACAATCGTGAGGCTCTGGTTTCCTGCTCCTGCTGAATTCTAGCAGCTGTTCCCTTTATTTCTGCCCTGGAATTGACTCAAACGTAGGATGCAGTCCATTTCTTCTCCCAAGAAACCATGAATAGCAGGCTGCTCTCTGAGCAGAATTTTCACTGAAGATGTGTGAGTCTCTGGAGGTGCTAGCGCTGCTCAGCACACAACTGAAAGTGGCACTGGGACATCCCTGCACTGTGGCCACCAGGTGGCCCTCATTCATCCTTCACTCCAGCCCCCACCTCCTACCCCCTCCCTGTCGCCCACGCAGGGCTGCCTGCTCCCATCTGCTGGCTCAACTTCCACCTTCCCTCCTTCCTTCACAGCTTCCCTGCCACCTCATCACCCCCAGGGGCTTCCCGCACTCACTCCTGACACCAACAGTTTGAGCAATTCAGCTCTTCCCAGCCCCTCCTTCTCTGAAACCCTACCAGGCTGCCTTTGCAGGGCCATACCCAACAAGGGGCCTCAGAACAAAAGGGGCCTTTTATTTAACAACGAAGGGTCTACTCTCCTGAGAAGGAAGCAGGGTTATAAATATCAACACCTCCCTCTAGACTCCTCCAGGTGCATTGGAAACTGAAATTTCAGAATAAACTGACATCCAAGAGGGCCTCCCTCCCTGTATCTGGCCTCCTAGGCACCCTCAGTTCATAGTGAAGGAAATGGTCACTTTTCCAGAATCTGAGATGAAATCAAACTGCATTAAAAGATACTGTCTTCCTGGAGTTTTATAAACCTCTTTCCCCCTAATTGGTACCTCTGGATACCTTCAGGGGTTACCCCTCCTGGCCAGCAGGTTCTCAGCCTCAGAGGCTCAAAACCCTCAGTGATTTCCTTTTAGGAGCCCTGGAAGGAGGGGTGTGTAGGAAGAGAAAAGGAGGAAGGGCAGGCAGCTGGCTGGGGGCTTTGGAGTGAAGGGCCGTGAGAATGTGAGAACCGTGTCAAGGCGGCCTCAGGGCTGAGAACAGGAATGTCCCTTACGCTGCTTTCCATTGTGTGCCGCTCACACAGCAGCCCAACCCGTGGTTGCTCTGGGAGCACGGGAAAATGTTCTCCCTCCCTTGTCCCTCATTTGGTTCAGTTCCAGGTCAGAAATAAAGGCAACAGCTGCAAGAAATCAGCAGAAGCAGGACAGTGGCCATGAAAACATAAGCCCTGAGAACTGGCAGAAACCTCTAGGAGGTCTTCATATAGTCACAGTCATGCTTGGGTTTGCACACCCCCCATCTCAATCTCTAGGTGTGGAGATGGCAGTCGGAGACTGGGTTACAGCTCTGGGGCAGACATTTACCCCCTTTCCTGCCAGGATTCTCAAACTGTGGTCCCTAGCCACCCACATCAGCAGCATGGGCAGCATCTGGAAACTTGCAAGAATACAATTTTTTTGTGTAAAGATTTTTCATTGATTTTTTTTTTTTTTTTTTTTTTTTTTAGAGCAAGGAAGGGAGAGGGAGAAAGAAACAGCTAAAGAAACAGCAATGTGAGAGTAAAACATCAATTGGCTGCCTCCTGCATGCCCAGGGATGGAAGCCGCAGCCCAGGCATGTGCTCTGACCAGGAGTCAAACCCACAACCTTTCTGTGCACAGGATGACGCCCAACCAACTGAACAACACTGGCCAGGGTGAGAATGCAAGTTCTTTATCTTTTTTTTTGCTGCAAAAAGTTTTGTTTCCATTTGGTCTAATGCATGGGAGAGGGCTCCAGGGCGGTTAAAAGAATGGCTAGGTGTTTTGGGGAGAGGCTCAGGTAAAAACCAGACACCAGGGGATGCAGAGGGGCCCCTCAAAGGCCTCTGGGCTTCAAAGGCCCCTAGTGCTTGAGGGTGAGCTTTTCGAAGAGACACTCGCCCAGCCCAGCCTGGCGGCCGGCGGAGGTGCCCAGGTGTCGCCCGTCCTCTTGAGGAGTTTCACCTGCTCAGGAAGCGGTTCTCCCGGGGTCGGAGCTGAGGGCCTGCGCGGGTGGGACCAGCCTGCAGGGCCAAAGGGCCTGGGCCGGCTCCTCTCCGAGGCCGCGGCGGCCTCCACGGCGGCCTGGGCTTTGCCCCGCTTCCTGGGGAGGCTCCGCACGTGCGGCAAGAGGCTCGGCCGCCGCGCTGGTGTCGCCTCGGTAGGATCTCGGCGCCCGGCTTCTCCGCCAACCGGAGGAAGAAGCGGCCGCGACCCCAGAGCCGCGCCACCGGCGGAAGTCGGGCCGAGAGGTGGGTGCGCGAGGCCCGCGGACGCGGGTGGGCCGGGCGGCGGCCGGCGGCCTCCCCTCAGGGGCGCCGCTCCGACGGGTGTGGGAGCTCGTGGCGGCGCGGCCGGGAGGAGGGAGGCGGGAAGAGGGCGCGGCTGGTCCCGGGGGCTGAGGCGGTTCCGAAGGTGGCACCGGGAAAGAGGCCGGAGGGAGGCCGAGGCTGGAAGGAGGGGCGGCCCGGGCCTGTCGTGTCCAAACACCGTTGAAGCGAGAGACGGGCCCGGGCCGCCCAGGGCGCTGGGAACGCAGCTTCCGGCCCCGCCACAGGCCGCCCTAATCTAGCCCGCGCGGCGGGGCCCGGATGTCCGGGTCTTAGCGGGTCTCCAGGTGGTTCCCGCGCCCGGAGCCGGAGCCGCGCTGGCGACGCTGGCGGAAGGCCGATGGGTTCAGGGGCCCTACGACCCGGGCGGCCCCTTTGTTTCCTCTCTGCTCGCTGTGCAGTCAGAGGCAGAGGTGGGATCCTGCTCTGGTCAAGGAGACAGAAGGGGCTTCTGGAAAGATCTTCCATCCCCGCCCCCTCATAAAGCAAGGAGGACGTCTGAGGAGGAGGCTTGCCCTGTCGTTTTGCCTTTGAATGCTGTCAGGGGGCACGAAGCGGACGGGTTGTGCGCGTGGGCTCAGTCAGGCTGCTGGGGTGTGCGCCCCAGGAGAGAGGGCGAAGGGGATAAGGGGACGAAATGACGATGCTGGTGGCTGCTAACAGTTCTCAAGGTCGTTCCGTGTTCCAGGTGCTGCTCTGAGCACTTCACTTAGCGTATTGGCCCTCATAACAGTTCTATGAGGTAGGTTCTGTCGTTCCCGTTTTATATGAGAAAAGTGAGGTGCAGAAAGGTTTAAATAAGTTGTCTGAAGTCACACAATTAATGTATGGAGGACAGGATTCAGACGCAGGCCATCGTGTGCAGCATCAAGGCCACGGTGGGGATCTTGGCCTTTTCCTGAGTGCACCCGGAAGCTGTTGGAAGGGTTTAAGCAGGAAGCAGCAGCTCTGACTCACCTTTTAAAAGTCACTAAAATGCTTTGCTTATAAAATTCTCTGGGTGGCTGGGGACAAGCCAGACACACTTGAACGGCCTGCTCTTCAGCCTCTTTCATTGCCTTTGAGCAAACCATCCCATCCCCCCCATGAGCAAACCCAGAGGCTTGGGTGACTGTTTGGGGCCAGGATGACTCAGGTGCTGACAGGGGCGGGAGAACCACAAATCCCAGTCGCCCTCTGGGGGTGGGGCAGCACCAATCGCTAAGATATTAGTTAAGTAGAAGAATAGGAAGATGATCTTTGAAGAGTGGGATTGTTGGTGATTATTTTTAAGCTGAATTTTTACATTTTCTACCAGTTGTTAATGAAAAACAAATTTTATGATGTATAAAAAGAAAGCAGAGGGACCAGTCCTCAGGCCTCTGCGGGGTGGTTGGCCTCCGCTGCTTTAGCTGAAATAGTTCTAATGATGGCTGATGCTTCGAGACTGTTGATAGCCCCTTTCTCCATGCTTTACCTGATGTGTATTAACGTAATTAATCCTCACTGGCTTGGTCAAGGTCACGAAGCTGAGGAGTGGCAGGCTAGAGTCTGGGCTCTCAGCTGTATGCTATTCTGCTTTTCTGGAAATTGTTTCCCAGTCCCCTGTGAATGAGGGGCCCATCCTTCCGTCCCTTCCTCCACAGTGAAAATGGCCTCCATTCTGTGCTGTGCAGGCTCACTCAGGGTGGGTATGAGGGGCTGGGGAGGAAATACAGGAGACAAAACAGGAGTATCCAGCAGCTGTTTGAGTCCTTGGGAACCCAGACAAAATTCATTGCCCCTGCAGGTGTCAGACCACAGGGCCATCAGCCTAGACCCCAGGTTCCTGGACTTTCATGTGTGTGTGAGTGGAGGAGGGTGGCTATTTGAGGGCTGAAGACATCTGAGCATTGTAGTTAAAAATCTGTGGCTTCGAATCCCAGCTCTGCCGTTTATCAGGTGTGAGACCTTGAAAGTACCTTACTTTTGTGTCTCACTTTCTTCGTTGGTAAAATGAAGACCTTGGCAGTTGTTCATGTCAACTGGCTCTGAGCACATTGTCTGGCATATGGTAAGCACTTATTAAATAATGGTTACGCCCTGACCAGGTGGCTCGGTTGGTTGGAGCGTCGTCCTGTCCACCAAAAGATTGCAGGTTTGATTTCTGGTCAGTGCACATACCTAGGTTGCCAGTTCGATCCCCGGTCAGGGCGCATACGTAAGGCAACTGATGTTTCCTTTTCATATCAATGTGTCTCTCTCTCCCTTCTTCTCTTTCTAAAGTCAATAAAAACACACCCTCTGAATAATGGTTTTTACCATTATTATTCAACAAGCACTTATGGAGCATCTAGTTTGTCCCAGGACTGTGCCAACAGCAGACTCCCCACCCCAAGGTGCCAGAGTCCAGCAATTACACCTCCAAGTTCCAAACACCCACAGACATAAGAATTCAGCAGAAGCGAGAAGCCCAAGCTAGAGACGCTTGGGCACAAGATGGGGTTTGAGCAAAACTTACCTCAGTTTCATGGGACACCCCTGCTGACACCTCGTTTCTAGACATCAGGGTAGCACATATCCTTTCTTCCAGGCTGGCAGAGGCCTAACTCTGTCAAGGTTTTGGGGGGCATTGTACCCAGGTCTTGGGGGGGTGTAAATTGTGTCTGGTCTGAACTAAGTATGGTTTTCCTACTCTCTCAGGAAAGAACTTGCTGAGAGTCACTGAGAGAGTAAGCAGGCAAGGCTAACCTTTCAGTCTGTGTCTTTTCAGGGTATGTGTGTGGCCCCCATTATGGCACATAAGGGTAGGCTCTACCTCACAGGATTGTTAGTAGAATGAAATTCATGATTATGTATAAAGTGCTTAGGTTATGCCCGGCCGGTGTGGTTCAGCGGTTGAGCATCGACCTGGGATCCAGGTGATTGCAGCTCGATTCCCGGTCAGGGCACATGCCCAGGTTGTGGGCTTGATCCCCGGGGGGGGGGGGGGGGGGTGGCGTGCAGGAGGCAGCCGATCAATGACTCTCTCATCATTGATGTTTCTCTCTCTCCCTTCCTCTCTCTGAAATCAATGAAGACATATTTAAAATAAATTAAAAAAAATAAAGTGCTTAAAATAGTGACTGACATGAGTATACAAGTGATGTTAGCTGATTTTATCTTTCACTTCCATCACCCTCTCCCCCTGTTTCAGCTACATTGTGCAGTCTTCTCCCAGGAGGCAGCTCTGTCACCCGGGTTCCTGGATGGTGTTGGAGGACCAGCTGCCTCCTTGCCCCTGCCCTCACACATGGCAGTTGCTCCAAAGCTGGAACCATATGAGGCCCTGAGTGTCTATGGCATATTGAGATGCCCTTATGGAGCCTGGGACAAGCCCCAGGAGGCAAAGCTCGGCTCAGGAGCCAGGATTTTAGAGCAAAGCTGTGTCTCATTCTCCAAGCCACTGTCTCCTTTTGAGAAACAGTTCATTGCTTTCATAAGCTGCTGGGCCCCAGGGGAGACTGAAAGCCTGACATGAGGCACCTGGGGACCATGTGATGAGAGCTGAGTGCTGTCTAACCTTGCCACAAAGTCAGGTCTGCCCAGCAGCATCTGTCATCAAGGGGAGAAAGCACACGTGGGAGAGGGACTGCGTCCAGGCATGTCCAGAAGCTCAGGTGGCTGCTGAGCATGCACTTCATTCCCCAGAGTCCCTCTGGGGCTTCCAGCTGCCCCTCCCTCCACCCACACCTCAGGTGCAGTTCCTTAGGACCAGTTGCCCAAAGATTGAAAACTAGTCTGTGCCATGCAAAGAGCTCAGAGGATACTCACAGCAACACACATTGAAGACTGGAACTCACAGGCAGAACACCAGCAGCACCAGGTCCCTGTCTGAGGCTAGAGGCACCATGGGGCAGAGGGACTCTGGTCCCCCTGCCGTATTTGCCCTTTTCTTTAGCGAGTATGAGAATGACCTTGGGGGTGAAGGAGTGTGGGGAATGAATGCTAAGCAGTCTGAACTGAAGTGTCAGCTGTTTGGAAAAGTGCTGGCCAAGAAGCCTTGGCCCCTGTGCCCTACCTCCCTACCTCACCCTCATCCCATGGGAGGCTGAGTTCAGGCACAGCCCCTCCTTAGGGAGCCATTGGTTGGCTTGCTAGTTGCCAGGTAACCCAGGGTGAGCCTTTGAGGTCATTTCTCAGACAATTCTGAGCTCTCTGCACAGCCTGTTAACAGATGGTTCTGCAAGCAGCCAGCCCCATCCAGAGATGGATTGCTGTGACACTGATGCCCGTTTCCGGAAGCAACAGTGACGAGAAACAGTCCCAGGGCTTCCAGTACTACAGTGTGTTGTCCATTTTGCATGGAAGGAGAAGCAGCCTGAGGTCAGCTCTGGGCAGGGGCTGGTAGCCTTGCCATGTGGGCAGGACCATGGAAGGAGGGAGATTGGAGGTGGTGACAAAGAGGTGCTATGTGGTTAGACTCTCAGAATGGGCCCAGATTTTGAGAGAATGCTTGTGCCAAGTGAATGTCCATCAAAGAGCATCCTTCGAAAGGCAATGATTAACAAGCAGGGGACACCCTTGGGTGTCACTGCCATCTTCCCCTCTCTGTTTTTAGGACCTGGACAAAATTCAAGAAGCTATCTCAGCCTCAGCTGGGCCTTACCTGTGATACTTCTAATTGTAATAAGTCTTAAATTTGAGGACAAGAGATGCAGACCATTTTCAGGCTTTTCCCTGCCCCATTATCATGATCTAAGATAATATTAAGCAACATTTGGCTATTATTTCCTGGGGACAGAATTAAGCATAACTTGGTTGTGACTCTTACTAGTTTGAGGTAGCTACAGAGGTAACATCCCAGTCTGACTTGTCTTTTTTTTTTATCTTCACCCGAGGATATTTTTTCCATTGCTTTTCAGAGAGAGTGGTAGGGGGGTGGGGGGAGAGAGAGAGAGAGGGAGAGAGAGAGAGAGAGAGAAACATTGATGTGAGAGAGACACATCAATTAGTTGCCTCCCACTTGCATGCCAACCGGGACCAGGGATGGAGCCTGCAACCGAGGTCTGTGCCCTTGGCCGGAGTCAAACCTGGGACCCTTCAGTCCGTGGGCCAACACTCCAATCACTGAGCCAAACCGGCTAGGGCAGCATGACTTGTCTTATTTGAGGTACAAGGAGCCTCAGTTTTCTGATAGAAACGCTGAACAGCAAGCCAGCAGGTTTTTTTCCAGGACAAGGACAAATTCCTGTAAGAATTTTGCAAACATCACATGTTCTCTTTCCCCTTGTTGTGATATGTATAATTTATCTTCTGGTGGAACTTGCTTGATGCTCACAGGTCATTAATTCCATCTGCTTCCCAAGGGGAGGGCAGATTGTTGCATGGCGACGTCCTGGGTTCTGAGAGTGTCCCATAAGCCACAGCCAGTCAAGAACCTAATCATAGCGGCCAAGGAGGCAGGATGGGGGTCTGCCTCGCCTCCCCAGCGTGAGCATGCCACGCCTAAGCCAGCCTGGCCACCATCATCTCTGAGCGGCCAAAGCTGTGCCTCTGAGGCTCAGTCAGGCATCGGGTGATGGCTTGTGTTTTGGAAAAACCTATACAGTTCTTCTTCCTCATGTGTTGGGAAAGACCAAGTTCTGCCTTACTATGTGTCTCTCTCCTGTGTTTCTCTCTCCTGTGTCTCCTTTCCTACTCACATAGAAGACTTCACACTGATACTTCTGGTCACCAAATATGTGGGAGATTCCCCCTCCAGTAAACTAGACTTTATCACAATTTAAAACTTCAGCTTCTCAAAAGTCGTCATTAAGAAAATGAACAGCCCCCCAGCCTGTGGCTGGGTTGAACGTCGTCATTCCAGGCACCAGGAGGTCGCTTGGTTCGATTCCTGGTCAGGGCACATGCCTGGGTTGCAGGCTCGATCCCCAGTAAGGGGTGTGCAGGAGGCAACTGATTAATGCTTATCTCTCTCCCATGTTTTTATCTCTCCCTTCCTCTCTCTGAAATCAATAAAAACAAACAAACAAAGAGAATGAACAAACAAGCCATAGAGTGGAAGAAAATATTCACAAAGCATACATCCTGGCCAGTGACTTGTTTCCAGAAAATATAAAGTAGTTCTAAAGTTCAATTTAAAAAAAACCCCGCTAATACCCAATTTTAAAATGGGCAAAAGAGGAACAGATACTTTGCAAAGAAAGATATGCACATGGCCAACAAGCAAAAGACAAGATATTCAACATTACTAGTCATCAAGAAAATGTAAATACATTTTCTTGAAGCTACAATGAGATGCCACTGCACAACTAACTCATCAGAATGGCTAAGAATGAACAGACCACCAACCCCAAGAGCTGATGAAGACACGAAGTCCCTGGAATGCTCATGCAGTGCTGATGGGAAGATAAAGTGACTCAGCCACTTTGGGAAAAGATTCCAGCCAATATAACATAGCAAAGCTGATGGAATGCCACTTCTATGATTAGGTTACATACTATTGTAGCTTCTGTCTTGCAACAGGCTCTCCCTTTTGCCTTCCTGGCTTGCACCCTTTGATGAGGCAAGTGGCTGCGTTAAATAGGTCCAAGTGGTAAGAAACAGATAGTAGCCTTAGGTGAACAGCCAGCTAGAAACTGAGGCCGACAGTCTAACAACCCTTGAGGAAATGGATTCTGCCAACAACCATGTAAACTTGGATGTAGATCCTTCCCTGAGCCTTCAGATGAGACCCTAGCCCTGGCCAATAATTGCAGCCTTGTGAAAGGGCTTGAACCAGAGCACCCAGCTAAGATGCAGCCAGACCCTTAACCCACAGAAATCATGAGGTAATAGATGTGCTTTTCTAAATTTCTAAGTTTGTGGTAATCTGTTACATAGCAAAATATTACTAGTTATAGGATTATTCAGGTACCTCATTTCTCTTTGATTCAGTTTTGGAAAGTTACAGTTTTTTAGAAATTTATCTATTTTGCATAAAATTTCAAGTATATCAACATAAAGGTATTCATAATATCTTCTTTCTGTTTAAAGATCTGATTGTAAAATATGACTCACATACAGAAAGGTGCATTAAATACAAATGCACAGTATAATATATAATTATAAAACAAACATCTGTGTAATCACCACCCAAGTCAAGAAATAGACTATTGCCAGCACCACAGGAACCGCCCTGTGCCCCTTCTCAATCACACCCCCTCCTTTCCTCTTAAGGGTAATCATTCTTATATTTATGGAAATCTGTACCTTGTGTTATAGTTTTACAGTTCTTTATAGTTTATCCATCCTTATATAATGCAGTTTAGAGTTTTCTGGTTTTGAATTTTATATAAATGGCATGATTCCCTAGGTACTTTTTGTGTTTCGCTCCTTTTGCTTAGCACTGGATTTATACATTAATCCATGCCGTTTGTTTATTTTCATTGCTGTTTAATATTCCATGGTATGATATAACAAAATTTATTTATCTACTTTACTGTTGATAGGCATTTTGATTGTTTCCACTTTTGAGCTACATAAATAATTCTCCTCTGAATATTTTTAAAGTATTTTTTATTGCTTTTAGACAGAAAGGAAGAGAGAGAGAGACATCAATCTGTTGCCTCCCACACACACCCTGACTGGGGACCAAACCTGCAACTTGAGTATGTGCCCTGACTGGGAACTGAACCCACAACCTTTTGGTGAACAGGATGATGCTCCAACCAACTGAGCAACCCAGCCAGTCCTCCTCTGAATACTTCTGTACATGTTTCCTGGTGCACAGTGCATGTACTTCTTGGGGCATTTTTCCAGTGTGGTGTTGGGGCACAGGGCTTGAGTACTTATACCACTTTACTGGAAAATGCCAAACTTTCCCCCAAAGTAGTGGGGCTAATATTCACCAGCAGGTATGAGAGTTCCTGTTGTTCCACCCCCTTGTCTCACTTGGTCTGTGAGACTTTTGAATTTTACCCAACTGGTGCGTGTATAGTTGTATTTCAGTATAGTTTTTGGATTGTTCATGATTTTTATGAAGTTAAGCAAGCACTCAAGGGTTGTTGGGGTTTCAAAATTCTACCCAAACATCTCCATCCCATGTCTGGGGTCCCATTCTTTCTTAACCAGAACCCTTCCAAATGGTGGGGCTGCTCATCTCATTGGCTCTGCAACCTTGGGATCCTGACAGTCAGGGTCTAGGCTCGGTGCTCTGCCATACGTGCCTTGTGACTACCGGAGAGCAAAAATTCCTTCAGAGCCACCCTAGAGGTTTTCTGAAGTTCAGTCTTTGTGCTGAGTCACAAGTTCAAGTCTTTCAATCTATTCTAAGCCCACGCAGATCCAGTGGGACCATAGACCATCCCATGTCTATAAATTAACTGGCAGAATAGTGAACCAGAGGCAATACCACATCCCTAAAGAAATTTCAGAAATTAGTGCCATCATCAAAGATCTAAAATATGTACATGTGCTCATTCCTATCAAGACTCAGTTTAACTCACCTACTTGGCTGGTGCAAATACCAGGTAGGCCTTGGAGAACGACCGTAGATTACTGTGAAGTTAGGTGTGATGTCAGTTGCAGCTGTGGTTCTAGGCATGACATTTTTATTGGAACAAATCAGCACAACTTTGGGCCTGGTGTACATCTTTGACTCCAAATGCTTTCTTTTCCATTCTACTAAGTAAAGATAATCAGAAATAGTTTGCCTCTGTGTATCAGGGACAGCAGTACGTCTTCACTCTACCACCCCAGGCTTTGTCTAGTCTCCTGATTTTTGTCATAGTCTAAAGGGACATTGATCATCTTGATATAGTTCAAAACATTATGATGGTCCATTATATGATGACATTATGGTAGTTGGGCCCAGTGAGCAGGAAATTGCAAACACTTTAGATTCTTAGTAGAACATATGTATGCCAGGGAAAGGGTGACAAATCTTACAAAAATTGAGAGGCATGTGATGTCAGTAAACTTTTTGAAGTACCCAGTGATCTGGGGCAGGTCAGGATAGCCCCTCTAAAGTGGGAGGCAATTGCTGAAACTTTATTGCCCACTACGAAGAAAGCAGCAGAATGCTGGATGGGACTCTGGATTTTTGAGGCAACATATACCACATTTGTCAGTGCTGTTCTGCCCATTTACTGGAAAACGCATAGGACTGCAAATTTTGAGTGAGGCCTGCAGCAACATAAGACTCTGCAGCAGGTCCAGACTGCAGAGCAAGCTGCCCTGTCACATGAGCTTTATGATTTGGGAGTGACTATGGCAGAAAAAGATGTTGTATGGACAAGTTCCAGTAGGAGAGGCTCAGTAGAGTTACAGACCCTTAGGGTTTTGAATTAATTCGTGCCCTCTCTGTCAATAACCTGTCTCCACTTAAAAACAGTTCTTGGCTCACAACTGAACGTGCACAGACTGAATGCCATGACTGGTTTTGAAGATGCAAGGAGGGCAAAAGCCAAGGAATACAGGCAGCCTCGACAATCTGGAAAAGGCCAACAAAACAGATTCTTCTCTAGAGACTCCAGAAAGGAACACAGCCTGGCCAACACCTTGATTTTAGCCCAGTGAGATGCATTTCAGGCTTCTGACTTCCAGAACTATAAGATAGATTTGTGTTGTTTATAGCCACTAAGTTTGTGGTCATTTATGACAGTTGCCAGAGAAAACTGATACACAAGGCTCAACCCATTTCCCTTATCAAACCTGATCTGGCAACTGGAACTGCTGAGTGTCCAAGCTGCTGGCAGCAAAGACCAAACTGTCTTCTATATGGTCCCATTCCCTGGGGCAATGGTTCTCAAAGTGGAGACCATGAACCCCTGGGGATCCCCAAGATTCTTTCATGGGTTTGTGAGGCAAAATCTACTCTCATACTAATACCAAGACATTCTTTGCCATTTTCCCTGTCATTCTTTCAAGAGCATAAGGTGGAATTTTCCAGAGGCTGCACAAAATGTGTACAACAGCCTGAATGCTGAAGCAGATTTGAGAATCTAGCTGCCTTTTATTTAGCCAGATTCTAAAGAAACTTGCAAAAATGTCAAAGAATGCCATTCTCACAATTTGTGTTTTGAAGCTATTTTTCATTTAAAATGGTATATTTATATTAATCTCAAGTGGGATTATTAGTTTTAAATAAATTATAGCTTTAATTTCTTTTTTTATTGAATTTATTGGGGCTACATTGGTTAATAAAATTATGTAGGTTTGACATTGGTTAATAAAATTATGTAGGTTTCAGGTGTACAACTCTATAATAAATACATCATCTGTATATTGTACTGTGTGTTCACCACCCAGTCAAGTTAAAGCTTCAACTTTTTTTTTTTTAATATATCTTTATTGATTTCATAGAGAGGAAAGGAGAAGGAGAGAGAGAGAGAGAGAAACATCAATGAGGAGTCATTGATTGGCTGCCTCCTGCACGCCCCCCAGGGCATGTGCTCTGACCGGGAATTGAACCTCAATCTTCTGGATCCTAGTTTGATGCTCAAACGCTGAGCCACGATGGCTGAGCAAAGCTTTAACTTCTAATCCAGTAAAACAGATATAACCCACATGAACAGAAACCCTTTGTAATTTTTGAGTGTAATTTTTCAATAATTTGTAAGAGTGTAAAGGACTCCTGAGGCCAAAAATTTGGGAGGCACTGCTTCAGGGTGACCTGCTAGCTATCTATTGGCAGGTTGACTACACTGACCCCTTACTTCATAAAAGGAATATTTACCTCATGGTAATAAATGTGTATTTCAGATATGGACTTCCCTACCTGCAATGCTTCTGCACCATCATTTCTGGACTTTCCAGAATGCCTGATTCATCACCATGCCACTCTGCACATTGCCTATCTTCATTTTAGGGTGGGGAATGTCTGGCCCTGCCAAGGCAATCACAGGCGGGACTTGAAATTCAGTAAATCTAGGAGCTTTTTTCATAATTAATTTTTAAGTTGATAATTTTGTATGGCCCAAGAATGATGTTAAAAATATCCAAATGGCCTTTGGCAGAAAAAAGGTTCCCCACCCCTGGCATACAGCAATGGTTTCACCCATAGAATGCACTGGACTTATAATGTGACCTGTTACTCAGAGCAGTTGACTGGATAGTCAGTGCCAGCTAGGAGACACCACCTGCAAAGTTAGGTTATTGGTGGTCAGGATGCAGTACGTGCTTTAAAGCAATGGCCAGTATATGCCTCCACCTCTCTCACAGCCAGAACACAGAGGCCCAGTGACTAAGGTGTAGAGACGGGAGTGGCTCCTTTCATTATTATTCCAAATAACCTACTGGAGAACTTGCTTTCCATCCCCTCAACTTTGTGTCCAGTGGGTCTGGAGTCCTTTGGTGCCCAAAGGAGGAATACTTCCCCCAGGAAACACATGTGATTTCTTTAAACTGGAAGATCTTCCCGCTGGTCATTTTGAGCCTTGTATGTTGCTGAACCAAAAGGCAGAGGGGGGTCAACTGTACCAGAAAGGGTGACTAATCTGGATGACCAGAAGGAAAATGGAGGGTGGGCAGGAAGGCTGTCTGGCATCCAGGATTTACTGGGTGCCTCTCAGATCGCCCAGTCCAATGACAGTCAGCGGGAAACTTGGCAACCTGACAAACCTAAGACCAGTAAGAACCTGAGTTGTCTAGAAATAAAGGTTTAGGTCTCCCCACCAAATAAAGAACCCAATCAGCTAAAGTGCTGGCAGCTGGTAAGAGGAACCTAGAAGGGGCAGAGGAGGATGTGTGGCTGCTAACTTAGCCCTGTGACCGGATACAGAAGGGGGCCGTGGCAGGCTTTTGTGATTCCCCCTGCTGGCTTGCTGAAAGAGCCCTAGTGTTGACTGATGTTTTAAGCTAGGCTCAAGGTGGGTATGACTGAAAGGTAGGGGTATGGTGAATATGACTAGGTGGTACCGATGAAACTGTTCCCTGTTGGAAATAAGCTTTTTCCTTCCATTTTAAAACGTTAAGGTGAAACTCACCTAACATAGAAAGAACCATTTTAAAGTGAACAATCAGTGGCATTTAGCACCTCCACAAAGTTGTGCACCCATCACCACAATCTATTTCCAAAACTTTTTCATCACCCCAAATTGAAATCCTGAAACCACTAAGCAATAGGGACATGAGTTTTTCATCTAAAGAGTGGGTGGTGGGGGACAAAAGAAATTGCTCCGCTTGGATATTCTGCCTCCCCTCTAATTCCACTCTCCCCTTGCTCCATTTTCTGGAAGGCTGACCTGTGTAGACTGAACTCAGTGAAGCCACTCAGCTGCCTTTCCTTCTGGCTTTCAGTTGTGTTTGGCCAAGGAGAGGCACCAGCAGGATAAAAGTCAGAATACTTATCCCTCCCCCCCACAAGGGTCCCTGCCTCGCAGGGGCTGTGTTCTGCTCCCTGTGGCTGCAGCTCCAGCAGGGCAGCCCCCTCCCATGGTCACACCTCTCCTCTTGCCCGTCAGATCTAGAGGTTGTAATGGCTTCTTGTAGTGTGAGCTCCTTGTGTCCCATCCTTGGTAGGTTTCCTTAGCCTTGCCCACACCCCTGTAAAGAATCCCTTAGTTGAAGGCTCTTCAGTATCCCTTTGAGCATAACATGTTTCTCGGTGGGACACCAATTGATATAGAAATGGCATGGTCCCTCAGCACTGAATACTTCAGATTTTGTGAGTCAAACCAGCTCCATACAGAGGGGTGGGCAAAGGAGCTTTCCCGGACAGCCCAGGTTCCCAGGGTGCTGGGGCTGTGTCAGGGCCCCACTGCCCTCTGGTGGTCAGCTCCTGGAAATGCAGGGATCCAACTTCAGCTGAACTAAGCTCACTCGGCACCAGCACTGTGCTGAGCCCATTACACACCTGAGCACATTTCACCCAGGGGTTACTGTCCCCCATTTACAGGTGAGAACCTTTTCACTGCCCTAAGTATAAGCCAAAATCTTAACGGTGGATGGCAGGGCCCTTCTTTGCCTCCCCTCCTGTCACTCTGACCCAGTCACACTGGTCTTTTTTTTTAGATCCTAGGGTGCTCACTGTGCAGCTCCCAATTAGAATATTTGGGAACTCTCTAAAATGTCCTTCACCTGGTTAACCTCAGCTCATTCTCTAGGATGTCACTTAGGAAAGTTCTCCTCACCATCCCCTCCCCACCCCTGCCTTTCATTCACTGTCATTCACAAACACATTCGGTTTTCCTGGTTTATGGGAATGTTTGATGAATGCTGCTGTACCCCAGAGGCTGAAGGCACTTGAGGGCAGGGAGCCCTCTGCTTTGTTCACAGCTGTACCCCTGGTGCCTGGAATGCAGTACTAACCACACCAACAGCTGACATGGATTAAGCGTTTCTCTGTGCCAGCCATTGAGCTAAGCCATTCAGGTCACCAGACCACCCTATGCTCCAAAGCCCCTCTTTCCCAGGAAACAGCCCTCGACTCTATCAAAAACTCACATGGATTTATTAGAATATGAAAAAAATTTGGTTTCTTCTGTACAGGCGGCAGAGCAGCAGCAGCTGTGGTGGCTTTGAACATGGTTGTCAACATCACCCTTGCATGGTGACTCTTGCCCAAAACAGCACTTGCATGGAGAGGGGGCACAGATTAACACCCACTGCCCAGTCCACTGGGAAGAGGGACACTCTGACTATTGCACAATCCTGGGGGAGTGCCCTAGAGAGGACAGACACCATTAGTCCTGGGCCTAGCCATGGCAGTAGTGGGGGTGGGAGTGTGTGCCTGTGAGCAAAGGCTTCTGGGAGCCTAGAGCTCTGCGCACCCACCACCAGCTCTGGCCAAGTGGGAGATGCTCAGGGGACGTCTTCTCCCCTGAGGACTGGGCTCCACAGCAAGCTGGGTGTGGTGAACAGAGGGAGAGGTTCCTGGATCCAAGGTGGGGGTAGGGGGAGATAAGAGAAAGAACAGGCCAGCAGGAACTGAGGGTTGGGCCCACGAGCAGAGGACCAAAAGGCCCAGCATCTGTGAGTTGGAGAGAACTGTGATTGGATTGGGGGGGGGGCGTGTTACATCTGAAATCAGAACCATGATTGGATTGGGGGGCGTGTCACATTTGAAATCAGGACCTTGGGGCCCACAGTTATGAGTCCAAGAGGCAGAGGACTGATTTGGGGGAGTGCTGGGCTGACAGGCCCAAATGAGGAGGGGTAATTCTTTGGAGGAAGGCCAGAGCTTCACTCAGCCAGGGATTTTGAAAATGTTTTAAAAACAGGAATGGCCTCTGTGCAAAGAGATCATACGTGGAAGTGTGAACAAACAAAATAGATAAAAAGGCAGCACTTTCTGGAGCCCGACAGTCCTTCCCCTGACAGCAGCCACTGGAGGGCTCAGTGGTCCCTGTTGGAGCAATTTAGAAAGCCAAGTCACATCACAGTCCAAAGTGCCCCAGCTCCACAGAGAAGCTTAGAGATGCAGCTCTGGGTAAGCACATGTCAGGGTGGCCGGCCAGGATAACAGAGATGGCAGGAGGGTGGGAAGGCCATGAATTACCAACCCTTCCCCCAGAGATGTCTGCTCCCCCGTCTTTCCTCTGTTAATGAAGGGCCAGGCCTAAGCCAAGAGCATCCTGGGCTCCTTCCCTTCTCAAGTGGGATCAAGGCTGAGACAGAGGCTCTTTGGTTAGAAACTAAGATTGGTTTGAATGAGGAGGGTGATAGAGGAAGTGGGCACCGAGGTCTGGGAAACTCGGCAGCCCTCCTCTGGGGACCGGAGAGCCTGGATAGGAAGGGGCAGGTTCTGCCTCACAGCCCAACAGTTCTGCCAAATATATGGGGCAGGCAGTTCTGGTGGGGGGGGCGGGGGCGAGGGCGCTTCCCAGGAGGCAGGGGGGAGCAGTGCTGGGCCCAGCTGCCATGCAGTGGGGGGAGGGGCAATCCAGGTCAGGAAGGGTGAGGGGAGGCCCCCAGCCCCCAGCAGCCCCTGCTCTGGTGGGAGAGTCTGTAGTGGGGCAGGCATGGCCCACTGGCCCCAGCGCTACTGCCCCTTGGGGATGAAAGGCTCTCCCTCCTCAGGCTCAGGGTGGGGGCCTGGGTCGCTGAGGCAGCGCTGTATCCTCTGGGAGCTGGGGCTGTCACTCGGCCCAGGGGTGAAGACATCATCAGTGCCAGGGGAGGAGGGCTCCTTGGTCCGAATCACAATGCCTCCGTCGTCATCCTCCTCCTCCTCAGTCACCCTGGGGCTCCGGTTCAGCCCAAGGACCTTGCCCTTCAGCTCCTCATTCACCAGGTCCACAGACTCGGGTGACTGTGGGGAGGCTGGGTCGATGGTGATAACAGGCAAGTCGGCCTTCGGCTCGTAGGCCAGCGGGTCTGGGGACCAAGACCAAGGCACAGTTGGCTTCTGCCCCTAAGCCCTGCCCAGCACGCGCCCCACCTCAGCCCGTGCCAGCAGCTCCCACAGGACCTCCCTGTGAGTGCAGCAATCCTGATGGCTCAGAATGACTCCATGGGGACCCTCAGCAGTTTCTCTTCCCCTCAGTCTGGGGTCTCAAAGGTAGGACCATGTTCCTCTCCTCACACTAGGGGCTCCCATGGCTGTTCCCCCTTAGAAAAAGAATTAGGGCTCCTTCTTTCCTGAATCACCGTCAGCCCCCAGGGACTCAGGCCTGAGAAGGCCTGCCCTTGCTTCCTCCTCATGTTGGAGATCCCAAAGTGTAGACCCCTCCCGCCTCCCTGCCAGGCACCCTCTCCCTTCAACAGTCCTCACAGTCAGTCCCACGTGGAGCACCTCTGTCCCCGGGAAGGGCAGCAAGGCCATTCCCCCACCTCCACCCGATGGAGGACCTCATGACTTGGGAGGAGGAGTTCAGTGAAGAAGCATGGCCTCCCCACTGGCTCTCTGAGGCCCCTTCCTGTTGGAGCCTCATCTTCAGGAGGTGGTGGCACTGAGCACCCAGCCACCAGGCCCCTCACCAGGCACCCTGTGCCCTGCCTTACCTGAGCCGATGCGGGCCCGAGACATGGTGGGGGAGTCCAGTTTGTGGGCCGGCACTGTCAGGTAGTTGTTGATCTGACAGAGAAAGAGCAGACGGCTGTGAGCTCAGGCAGTCCCCCTGGATGGCACCAGAGGCTGGTGGCCTCAGGTGTGCTTGGGCACTTGCTCCCCCTTGGCAGTTCCTCATTAGGCTGTGTCATGCTGGCACTTCGGGGGTTCCTGAAAGCTGGGCCCAGGCTCTCCTCAAGCTATGCAATCACCTGCGCTGCCCTGCCTCTCCCATGGTGACACTGCCCCAGTCTCTAGTTCCAGCCACACCTACCCGAGGTACAGACCCTAAAGTCAACTCAGGAGTGGATACCAGGTATCTCAGTGCAACATGTTGAAAATGAACTCAGTTTCTTATCTTCTGTCATAACCTTGTTTCTTCTTGGCATCCCGTCAGCCACCACTCCCAACTACCCCAATCAGAAGGCTAGACATGACCCGACTCCTCTTCCTCTCCCCTCAGCCCACCTCAAACTGGTGACCAAGTC
This sequence comes from Miniopterus natalensis, assembly GCF_054644295.1. Lineage (NCBI taxonomy): Eukaryota > Metazoa > Chordata > Mammalia > Chiroptera > Miniopteridae > Miniopterus > Miniopterus natalensis. The sequence continues at coordinate 14,902,752 of NC_142089.1, forward strand.
TTGTTAGTTCCACCACCTAAATGTCCCCTGAATCTACCCACTCCTTTTCATCTCCACCTGTCACCACCCTAATCCGGCTTCCCGTGTCACTCCCTTACATAGAGTCCTTCATGGTTCTCCATGCCTGCAGAATAAAAGCCCAAACCCTACGCTATTAACAATCTTCCTTGAAAGCCAAACCCTCTGTTTCTAGAATGGGCCACATTCTGTGACTGGGAACTTACGCACATGCTCTTCCTTCTGCCTGGACCTTCCCCTGCCCACACTCCCTCCACCATGGCTCTGATTCCTATGCTTATCCTGACCCCTCCCTGTTCAAGGTGCTCAGGGCCCTTTGCACTTTTGTCCTGCATGGGCCACTGCCAGAGAAGCTCCATAAGGGAGGGACTAGGCTGATTCACCCGGATTCAGAGGCTTAGCACTTAGGGACCACTCAACAAATGTTTCTTAAATGAATGAATGCATGCATGTGTGCCTTGCTTTGTGACTTTGGGCAGCTGTCTATCCCCCTGGGCCTTAGTTTTCTCACAAGAAAATAAGGTGTCAAAGCGCAGATGCCTGAGGATATGATGAAGGGCCCTGGAACCTGCTCTGGGGCTCAGCTTTCAAAACAGGTGGAGGCCAAAATAAACAGACCGGAGTGTTCTAGCTTCAAAAGGGCTTGGTGGTGAGGGTGCAGGAAGAGAGAGAACTCAGAGAAAGGAAGGAACCACTTCAGTCCCCGACACACCTTCTGTTCCAATCGCCGGACCTTCTGTCTCCGGAGCAGCATCTGGTTCCAGGCCTCCTCGTAGGGGTCTGCCACCAGTGTGTGTCTGTTGTAAGACCGCAGCTATGGAAGGAACAGCTGTCAGGCAGGGCAGGCCCTGGAAGTGGGTCAGGAGGGGCCAGGGCAGCTCTGGACACATGTGGGGCAGGGCTGGAGAAGACAGGGCAGAGGGGCTCCTGTCCTGCAGGGGGCCTGGTGGGGACCAGCCCTCACCCGCTGCCTGGTCTTCTGCAAGTTGTTCCTCAGGATTTTGCGAATCTCCTCTTCCTTGTCCTTGGAAAGTGCTGGCAGGATGCGGTCAGCAGGCAGGGACTTGGGGTGGATATTCCTGGGACAACACAACACAGGTTAGGGCCCCAAGAAAACTTCTGTGACCCTGGAGCCTTCTGGGCTGGGCAAGAAGGAAGTCAGTGTGGGGGTGGCCTGGGTGGCCCTGTAGCTCTCACCAGCCATGATAGGATGGGAGGAGCCTTACTCACTGCCCCCGCTGCTCCAGGTCGGGGTTGAGGGGTTAGTGTGTGGGTGCAGAACCTGCCAGGGTTGGCCATTAGCACTCACTGCATGGAGACGGTGGAGACAGCGGAGGGGATCTTGCCCATGCCACCACTTTCCACCAGCTCGATAGCCTGCTTCATCTCCATCTTGTGGTAGAAAGCGATGAGCTGGGGCTCCTTGGAGCGCTCCCCGGCTATCAGACACTTCTTCACATACTTCTTGTTAAATCGGTTGAGCCTGGTGGGAGAAGGGAAAGGTGGATGGAGCCACCTCCTAGGGGTGGGGAGATGCCCAGGCCCTGGGAAACCCTTACCTGCCCCTTCCCACCCACCCACCTACCCACCAGGCCTGCCACCTACTTGTCCTTCCAGTGGTGGTGGCCGTAGTGACCACAGATGTCCTCGATGCCTGTCAGAAGGTGGTCCAGGAACTGAAACGGGCCCAGGGCCAGGTCAAGCCTCACTACTGGGCTCGTTCCCTACCGAGACTTCTGAGTAGGCCCCCCACCTTCAGACGTAGTGTTTTCTCTGTTCAGGCTAGCCCTGTAGTTCCAGAAGCAGCCAGGAGGTGGTGCTCATACCTCACTCATCCTGAACCCCAGTGGCACCTCAAACCCTCTGTCACTAAGGCATGGCTGAACTCCCTTCTCCAAACCCACCTGTGCCTGATGCCCCCTCCTCTGGCACCCAGCTGCTCATACCACACCTCCCTTTGACCTGGTGACCGTAAGAGGCTTAAGGACCACCTGGTCTTGGGGTATGGGAGAAGGGGCTGACGGAGGGCATGGATACGAGGCCTAGCTGCTCCCCAAGCCTTCTGCAACCAGGGCCCAGCTCCCAGTACCTGCGTGTGGATCTCCTCGTTGATGGAGCGCTTCGTTTCCTGCTTTTTCTTCACAGCCAACAGGTCTACCAGGGGCCGAATGGTCATACCCTAGGGGGCAGGTGGGTGTCAGGCCCTCCAGTTCCCCTACCCTTGCAGGGAGGCCACTGAAACTCCCACCTCACCCTGAGGCCCCTGAGGCTGGGATGCCCTCTGCTCTTAGGCCTCCAATATCTCAACCTCCATGTCAGCATTTCTACAAAAGCAGGTCCCAAGGCCTGCTCTTCCTGAAAACACAGCCAGAGGTCTGAAAGCCCATCCAGTCAAATGACTCACATACTTGTCATCCAGCCCTGGCCAGGGGTCAAGGGCCTGGGGATAAGTGTGGGCTCTACCACAGGCGTGTTCTGCAACCCCAAGGAAGTCAGGCCTGGCTAATGGCTAATGCTCTGCCTCCCTTACAGGACTGTGACCAAAGGGGCACCTAGTAATGGCAGCAGCAGTTAATTTAACTGCACAACTGCCATGTGCCACAGCCAGTTGTGTTTTACTAGTATTAGCTCTTTAACACAACAACCATAAGAAGTAGGTCCTTTCATTGTCACCATTTTACAGATGAGGAAACTGAAGCTCAGAGAGGTTAAGTAACTTTCTAAGGTCTCAGAGAGTAGAACTGGATTCAAACCCAGGCAGGGAGATCCCTACCTCCATGCTGCCTTCATTGAAAATAGACTTGGGCCATCATCGTTTTGGCTCAGTGGTTAGAGTGTTGGCCCAGGGACTGAAGGGTCCCAGGTTCGATTCCAGCCAAGGGCATGTACCTTGGTTGTAGGCTCCATCCCCGGCCCCCGCCCTGGTCGGGGCAAGTGCGGGAGGCAACCAGTTGATGTCTCTCACATCGATGTTTCGCTCGCTCTCTCCCTTTCTCTCTATATGAAAAACCAATAAAAAAATCTCCTCAGGGGAGGATTAAAAAGAAGAAACTGGACTTGGTGAGCCATTAGCATACACAACTGCATAGTCAAGGTGATAAAGTATTTTTGGGGAGTAAGCAGGGAGAGAGAACAAAAGAGGCAGCCCCTCTCCTCTTTTGACAGAAAATAAGTGCAGCCCGGCCAGGCATGGCTCAGCGGCTGAGCATCAACCTGGGATCCAGGCGATCGGGGTTCGATTCCCAGTCAGGGCACATGCCCGGGTTGTGGGCTTGATCAATGACTCTCTCATCATTGATGTTTCTATCTCTCTCTCCATCTCCTTTCCTTTCTCTGAAATCAATAAAGATATTTTTTTTTTTAAAAAAAGAAAGAAAATAAGTGCAGCCCCAAGAGGTTCCCTCCAATTTTTTCTCCTGAGAAGACAATTATGTTTGCCAGGATTAGTGTCCAGGAAAGACAGAGGGGATGGTAGAGAAACGGAGGCCCAGAGAGAGGGTTTTCTACTTGCCCAAGGTCACAGGTCAGGTAAGGTGGGATTTACACAATCCCAGCCTGGGCTTCCTAGGGGACTAGAAATAGGGTGGGGGTGGGCTCTCAGCTAAGCCTGGGTCATTCAAATGACAGAAATCACTGACCAGCAAGCTGGAACGATTCTTTAGGATCATCTAGCCCAGTCCCCTCACTTCAAAGATGGGGAACTGAGAGCCAGAAACGGGAGGCGGGTCTTTCCCAGGGTCACGCAGACAGCAGCAGAGCGTGGGCTGACTCCAGACCTCCTGCTGCCTGGCTCAGCAATCTTTCCAGTTCCCTGTGTTGTGCTATTATTCCCATTTTACAGATGCAGAAACTGAGATCCTAAGATATTAAATCATTTCCCTAAAGCATCGTGGGTTTGCTAACTATACCCAGTTCTCTCCCTCAGGATTCCTAAGAAGGCAGCATTCTGGCTCCTTCATATTCCAATTGGTCACTTTGCAATGACTCATTATCACAATTGCTCCTTAACAATTGGGGAAAATGAGGCCCAGAAAGGAGGAGTGGCTTGCCCAAGGTAGTGAAGCAAGGTATTGGTGGATCTGGGCCTAGAACCCGTGGCCCCCTCTTGGGTCACGTGCTTCCTATTTCTTTCCACTGGCAGAGTCAGGGTCCCCGGGCAGGGCTGCTCCACCCTGTCCAGCACCTGCACAAAAACGGTGAAGAAGATGACGGTGATGATGGCAGTGAGGAACAGGTCACACATGGGGAAGTGCTTCTTGTCCAGGAGGTAGCCCAGAGAGAAGGCGATGGCCCCTCGCAGGCCCCCATAGGCAATAATGAACTGGTCCTTGGGCGTCAGCTTCACGATGCGGAACTTGTTGATGAACCAGGTCAGGCCCAGCACACCTGCCAGGGTGGAGGAAGAAGAGGGGTCAGGCAGTCCCCAGCCCCTCCTGGCTTCTGCACTAGAGATGTCTCCATCTGGAGGAAGCCTCCACGGGTAAGCCCACCCAGCTCACTCATTTCCTGGGTCCCTCAGCCCAGGGTATTCCGACTCCCTCAATCTAAGAGCTGGTGGATCCTTAAGGCCCCCAACCTGGATGTACTTTAGAGACATCACAGAGGCTTCCAGTGGCCAAAGGTTGGGAGGACGATGGAAAAGAGATGAAACAGGGTGATACCTATTAGATAAATATGATGGGTATATGAGGTCTACATTTCTCCGGTTTGAGATTTTCCATAATAAAAAGTTACAAAATGCAGAGGTCTTGGTCCAACCTCATCCCTCAAAAACAGAATCTGTAGAGGATGAGGCCCCAGATTAAAGGGGTTTGAAAACAGTACACCAAGGATGCCCAGTCAGGCTCAGGACCACAGGCCCAATCTGAGAGGAGCTCAGTGAGGTCCAGAGTGGAGAAGCAATAGTCACTGAGGTGAGGTGTGTCTGGAAAATGTAAGCAAAACCCAAAGACCCGAGGCCTCGTCCCGTGTGTAGCCCCAGGTGGCAGCATAGGTTTGGAGGAGCTGCACGCAGCTCTGCAAGTGCCAAAGTCATCTGTGCCATGGGACAACACAGCGAACATTCACAGACCTGGCTGTGTGGGCTCAGTCCCTTCCCCAGATCCCAACAGGTTCCACTCTGACACACCGTGACTATCTCCCCAGAGATCAGACTTGTTCCCCAAGTGCCCAGCACAGCCTCAGCTGGAGGACTAGGGGAGCCCGCGCTGCCCAGCTATGCTGGGAGCAGCCAGCCACCAACCCTGGCCCCGCCACACAACGCACCACACACACCCCCCCCAAGTCTCTCACACACACACACACACACACACACACACACACACACACACACACACACACACACACACACACACACACACACACACACACCCCCCTCCCTCCCTCCCCTGGCTCTGGCCTGGGGACCTCACCCAGCACTCGAGCGATGAGGCAGAAGAGCAGGGTGCTGATGACAAAGGTCCAGTTCCAGTGGTGGGAGCCGGCCACGGTGGAGACGCCGAGGAAGATGAAGATGAGGGTCTCACTGACACTGCTCCACATCTTCAGGAAATACTTGATGGTTGTGTGCGACTTGTGGGAGATATTGGCCTCCACGTAGGGGCGCATCACCACCCCTGAGGCAATGAGTCTGGGGTCGGGGAAGAATGGGGTTTAGCCTTCACAGCTGAGCTGCACCTTCCCAGAGCACCTCCGCTGCCAGGGAAGCTGTCAGCTGCCTGTTTACTGAGCTTCTCTCAGGGGCTTTCTACATCTGCTCTCACTCAATCCTCTCAACCCCGCACAGGCATATTCTTGTATCTTTCAGATGAGGGAAAAGAAAATCTCCTGTGCACTGTTGCACTGCGGGCTAGTGACAGAGCTAAGACACAAACTAAGGCCTGGCCAACTCCAAAGCCTGTGCCTTGTCCCTGATGCCATATTGCCTCTTTGGCTAACAGGACTCAATTACACCTGCCATGGCCCAGGGTTTATTCCCACATCTGGGCTCCACTGGCCCAGCTTTCTCATTCTCACCCTGAGTCCTCCAATCCAGCCCTACCTCTGCACTTCCAAAGTCCTCCCCTGCTGGGAATAACTCTGCACCTCACTGTCTCTGACTTCAAGACCCAGCTGAGGCCTCAGGACCTCCAGGACTCCTCACTTCAATAGAAGCTTCGAGCCTCCTTGCTGGGGCTGCTGAGGGAAACGGAACCCGAGTGCCTGCGTCCAGCTACAACCAAGGGGTTGCCTTTGAGACAAATGAGGGAAAGAAGTAGTGAGGCTAGACTTCCCAGAACTTTAAACTCAGTGCTTCCAGGGGTGGTTCCAGGGCCTGGAGGATGGAGCTTGAGTCTCCTCCCTGGAGTTGGAGGCTGAGCTCTGGGGAGCTCCCTTGTGACCCTACGATCCCAGGGAATCCAAGTGGGTGGCTTCCCCACGCCAAGCCCAGACTCACGCCATGATGCCGGACAGGTGGAAGAGTTCAGCTGACAGGTAGGCCATGTAGCTGTAGAGGAAGACGAAGAGCGGCTCGATGACACGAATGTGGGAAGTGAATCTGGAGGTGAAGGCTGTGATGACTCCGTAGACCACGCCCACAAAGACCCCACCCAGGGACACCACGAAGAAACTCAAGAAGCCGAGGACAATGTCCACGATGCCCACACGGTCATAGCTGGCAAACTCCTCAAAGAGATGATACAGGACCTGGAAAAGGTATACAGGGTGGTCGGCAGGAGGGCGAGGTCCTGCCCCAAGGCTTCCTGGGGTCAGACCAGGGTGATCCTGTTCCCTTTAATGACCATGGCCAAAACAAGAGGCCACATGGTAACAGAGAAACCCGAATCCCAAACAAGTGCTCAGAACCATTGTCCAAAGGGCCAGAGGATCTTGCTTAGGACCTGCAGTGCTATGCTGGCTACGAGCATAGACTCTGAAGCCAATCTGCCTAGGCTGGACTCTGGCTCTGCTGTTCCCTCCCATACACATGGGGCAAATTATTCAATCTCCCTGTGCTGGTTTTCCTATCCACAAAATAGGGGTAACAGCACTAACCTTACAGAGCTGCTGTGAGGATTAAATTAGTTCATAAACGCAGAATGCCTATGACAGTGTTAGCTGCGACTGGCACTGCTCAGTTTGCCTCTCTCACTGTTTGATCTTGGGCAGATCACGTCCCTCCTTCAGCATAAAGCAGGGAACATTCAGACAATGAACTACAACAGGACTTCTTAACCTCCAACACTTTCTGAAAATACATATGGCAAGAGAATCCTGCTTGGACTCTAGTCTAGAGGTAGGACCCAGAAATCCCTATTCAACAAGCTCCCTAAGTAGTTGTGATGAACAGCCAATTTCAGATGCTATGGAACGAGAGGCTCTCCCCCACATCGTTGTACTGGGAAATAAAGTCATTGTAACACTATCATCAGATGTTTAACTGTCCCTTCAGACACTGTACAGACCTTTGATGATAGTCATCCTGCTGGACGCACAACAGCCCTATGAGGTAGGTGGGCCAAGGATGCCTGCTCCCTCACTAGCTGAGGCTCAGAGTGGTGAAGCAACTTGCCTGAGGGCCCCCAGCCTGGGAGAGTATTCAGACAGGAAGTGCTCAATGAACACCAGTGATTACTGCCACCACTCTGGTGAGGAGTGGCCATGGCCTCAAGATGGCCGGACTGAGGTATCCACTTAACACAACCACACCCCACTGCCCCCTGGTAGTTCGAGCCCAAGATCCAGATCCAGTGGGAGGACTTTATGTTTGGCACCCAGTGGTTTCAGACAGTGAGTGTGACTCCTGTAAGAACCCTGGGAGGATGACAGGCTAAGTACTGCAATCCCAGTTACATATGGAGAAACTGAGGCTCGTGCATGACCCTAGGCAAGAGGGGGTGCTAAAAGAGGCCAGGACCAAGGCCTGCCTGCTCCAGGCAGGCTGCTGCTCTACCAGCCTCACGAGGAGCTGAGGAGGGTGGCAGGGGAAGAAGAGGAAACCGTGGCTGTTGGCAGCCGAATACCACTGCCTGTTTCTTCTTTGAGGTGCAGCTTCCTGAGGGGCTGAGAGTGGAGAAGAGGGAGTACATGTGCAAGCATGCACTGGGTGTGCACACGGGTCCTTGTGTTTTCCTTTGTGTGCAGCTGCTGAGGGGTCCAGCTGGGAGGGGCAGGGGGATGTTTCCACAACACAATGTGAGTTGCACATACACGTTCCTGAGGAAACTGGCTGGAAGGAAGGGCATGTGCAAGCATATATGGAGCTGCTGTGTGCGACCCTGCGCTGGGGCTGTCTGTTCTCACTAGACCCTGGGAGGAAAGCACTAAATCCTCTGCCACTTTGCAGCTGTCAAGGTGATGCCCAGAGAGGAACAGTCACTTGCTTAAGGTCACAAAGTAAGCAAGTGGCCAAACTGGGCCAAACCATTTTACTTAATCACTTCCTGGGGGGTTGGGGGGAAGGTCCCTTCCTACAACTGCTGCCCTAGAACTCTGCACAAATGAAACTCTAACTTAAGAGCCAACATAAACGCTGAAATGCCCCTTCTAGACTAAATGGTCTATAAAGGGTAAACTGAGGTACAAAGAGGATAAGTAATTTAACCAAGATCTTATCACAATCCAAGTCAGGGATGAAGCATATGACCTGGTAAGGCCAAGAGCTCAGGTCCTAGAGTCAGACAGACCTGGCTTCTAACCTTGGTTCTGTCACATTCTAGCAAGTTATTGAACAACTTTGGGCCTGATTCCTCTTCTGTAAAATGAGAATACTAAGCACCTCCTAAGGCTGCCATGAGGATTAAATAAAATCACCCATGTCTCATGCTCAGCATGATGCCTGACACACAGTAAGCACGAATGGACATTTGCCGTTTTATTACTATTCCTAGCAGGTGAATGTGGGTCACTCAGGACTTGGATTGGGTCCAGAGTGGACTTGGACTTGGGTCTGTGCCCTGTGTGCATATGGATGTGGTCCCCACCCCCTCACCACAGTGACGGCGTCATTGAGCAGGGACTCTCCAAAGACGAGGATATGTAGCAGCTCGTTGATGTGAATTTCCTCAAAGACAGCCAGCACGGCCACGGGGTCCACAGCCGAGATGATGCTGCCGAAGAGCAGGTTTTCCAGGAGGCCGATGTTGTTGATCTGCTCGCCACCCACCAGGCACACGGCATACATGAGGCCGCCCAGGAAGAAGGCGTTCCACAGCGTGCCCACCACAGCGAAGATCAGGATGGTGCCCAGGTTCTCTGTGAACTGCCGCAGCGGCAGGAAGTAGCCGGCGTCCAGGATGATGGGTGGCAGCAGAAAAAGGAAGAAGACGTCCGACTGCAGGAAGGGGGGTGTCTCACCCACACCCTTGATCAGGCCCCCTACCAGCAGCCCCACCACGATCAGCAGGCAGCTCTCCGGGACGATACTTGAAATAGTGGGAATCACATGGAAACCTGAGGAGGGCGAGAGAACGGGAGGCTGTGGGCTTGTAGGGAGCCAGAACAGAAGGTTGGGGACAGGGTCGAGGATGGGGAAAAGCTGGTGACAGGGGACTTGGTCTCAGGGGGCCACTCTCTTAACTCTCTAACCTCAGCTCTCTCACTGAAAAATGGAGGTGATAACACAGGGTTCACAGGGTTGCAGTATAAGCTAAGTGACAATGTTTTCATCATTCTGGGCACAAGTTCAGGAGGCAGATGTGAGCTCAAGACCAGGCATAACAATCTAACAATTCTGTCTGAGGGAAGACAGTGAGCTCCCCATCATGAAGGTGTTTAAGCAGAAGGCAGACCACAGGCTGGTGGAGAAGTGACACAGGAGATAGAAGCACTGAAGAGTTAAAGAGTATCAGTGCAGGATGCAGTGCGAGGACCATGCCACCGGAGGTCTGAAACCTGCAGAATGCATGCAGCAACCTCCAATCCCAGACGTGCGCGCTTCCTGCTGAGCCCAGAGAGCTGCTTAAGAAGTCAACAGCAATCAATCAGTTTTGCATGTGAGACAAAACCTACTTGCCACCCTGTTTCTAGCCCAACCCCACCTACTTTAAAGATGGGGCAACTGAGGCTCAAAAAGGTGAAAGGACTTGTCCATGGTCACAAGAGCAAATCAGTAGCAGAACCAGGACAAACTCCAGGGGCAGACCCCCTCCCCCAGCTCCCATCAAACTCTGCAATTCTGTAAGTCAACCCCTCCAGTTTTCTCTCCCTACCAAGGCCTGGACATGCCCCTCAGCCTGAGACCCACCAACCATCTCCCCAAGCTGGGTCCTGGTCAGCCAGCAGCAGCAGGCCGCTCTGCACCTTGGGGCTTTAAACCCAGAGCTGGGAGGTAGCAAAAATCTCCTTCAGAGACAGCTTCTCTCAATGCCAGGTTTGGCCCCAAGTTCCCTCTGAGTTTTTGGGTTGTTTTTGGATGGGGGGGGGGTGGATGAAGGCCTGGGCATCTAGCGATATGTTGGGTACCACAACCCCAGGGTCAGCTTGGTTAAGAGGGTATGGCACTTTGCTCAAGGTAAAAGCTCTGAGCAGGCAGATTTCATATCTGTTTATAATTATATTCCCAGGGCTGGGGACATAGCAGGTGCTGAAGTATCTACTGATTTGAAAATGCACACGGCTGGGCAATTACCCACGTAATTCCCAACTGCCTATCTAACCAAGTCTCTGCTCTCATTACCCCTGAGATCCTTGTGAAGGAGGAGAAACATCCCTCACCATGTCCAAAGCCCCTCTTACTCTCAGGTACTGATCTGGGTAGTGTCAGAATAGCTACAATTCAAAATACTATCTAGGCCCAGAACCTTGGCACAGTGCAAAGGACCACTCAAAACATGTTGGGGGAAAAAGAACACATCTTCATCCTAGGACAGGAGAGGACCCCAAAGCCATCATGTACATTCTCCTGACTTCAAAACATCCTGTGTCCCTGAAATGTCTCCTCAAAGCACAGGAAATGTGCTGACACCAGGTGTGATGAAAGGGGCATGGTTGGGCCCCTGGTCCCCTGACAAAGGCCCAGCATTGAGGCGAGATCCCAGGATGCCAAAAAATGAGGCAAAACTTCCAAGGTACAAACTTGTAGCAGTAGTGATGTCACCAGCATGGAATCAGGGATGGGAGAGCTTCAGTTAGAATCAGATCTGGAGCTGTGAGAGCTGAAACAGACCGTGAAAAACATACAAATCCTCCATTACGTGGTTAGGAAAACTGAGACTCAAAGAGAACCAGTGACCTGTTATTGGTCACGTGACCGATTCTACCATGAGAGCCCATGAAGCTCCAAGTCCAGTGATCTCTCAAACCACAAGGCTTTCTGCAGAGGGTGTCCAGCGCTCCCAGAGCAAGGATAGGAGGTGCAGAATTCAGCATCTCCAAGCCACAGGGCAAACCTGATACAGTTTGGTGCTGGCTCCCCTTTTAGGTGAAGAGGCTGGGGGAAGGAAGAGGTTTCTTATTTTGTCCAGTGCAGGTGGCAGTTGGGCAATTGAGGGTACTGGGGGGACACACACTCACACACGTGCTCACTCTCACACACACCACACTTGCTCTCTCTGACACACACTCACCCGTATGCTTGCTCTCTTACACATGCTCTCCCTCTCTTACACAGTCTCACAAGCTCTTTTACACACCCACCCACACCTTCTTACACACACACACACACACACACACACACACTCACACACTCTGAACAGACACTTGACCAAACTTGGAACTGGTGAGGGGGTCCTGGCTCCTCTGCAGCTTCTCTGCTTTTCACCATGAGAACGTTTTATTTACTTCTCCCCAGACTGTCCCCATCTGCTGAGGCTGGCGCAGAAGCAGGCAGGCAAGGCTGCTCGATGTCACCCTTGGCTGCCTGAGTGATCAGACACTCCTGATCCCCCTTCCTATATCTCTCCCCTAGCCTGGGCAGTCAGGGGGCAGTGCTGGGAAGGGGCCTCTGTGACACGCCAGTACAGGGTCAACTGGGACCAAGGGCGCTTGAGGGGCTCTGCCGCCCTAGTTCCAGGCCTGAGGACTCTGGGGCTGCAACTCGGCCAGGTCCCAAATGAATCCTGGTTGCACAACAATTCCATTTCTTTAAATCCCTCTTCAACTGCCCCAGCAACCAGTCTCAACTACAGTAACGAAAGCCTGGCACTCTACAGTTTGCAGGAGTGTGTTCTATACTTTTAAACTCATTTCTACCTCACCACAGCTCTGGGAGGTCACAATTACCATCCCCTACATTCATTACACCCTGGATGGGCCTCAGTTTCTTCATGTGCAGGCAAGTGAGAATCAAGGGACTGGGCACAGAAGCGCCTTGTACACTGTGAAGTGGCAGACAAACTTCAGAGATGACTGAATGAGAGGTTAGGAGAGAAAAACCACATGGGCTGGAGATAGCCCAGCAGCCAAAAAGACTTGAGAGCAATAAGCACAATGATGCAGCGACTGGCAGGACCCTCTTGGATTCCTAGCAGGAGAGGCTGCTCCAGAGCAGGTACATTGTGATCAGGATTCGAGAGTCGGGGAGCTGGTCAAGCTCAGGATTAACCCTTGGCACTTAACGTCCCATCCACATTAACTCTGTCCTCCAGTTGACAGAAGTCCCCAAACCCCATCTGTGCATACACAGAGGGAAACTCTTCTTCATCTTGAACGTCTACCCATTGAACACTTGTCACTTCCTCTGGGAAGCCTTCCCAGAACACCCCAGGCTGAGTCAGGTGCTCCTCCTAGATGACGAGCCAGGAGCTCTGTAGCTAGTGTTCTAGTCAGCTTGGCATCCCAGCACCTGGCCCTGGGCCCCACAAAGGGCTCAGGGAATGACTGAAGCTTCCTAAAGGCGTGGGATTGAAGTTGGGTCTCGAGGGTAGGGTCTCAAGGAACAGTGTGAACAAATGAAAAGAAATCTCAAAGTCTTCCAAGGGTCCCAAAGCCTCCAGCCAGTCTGGAGATGAGACTGTATAGTGAGGGAGACGCTGGCACACAGCTGGAGCAGGTCAGCCATGTGAGGAACTGAGTCAAGGGGCCCAAGCTGATGCTGTAGGCCTCAGAGGGTCCCCTGACCTTCAGGCCTGGCTCCGAATGCCCATGACCTAGTGTTGAGCCAGGTTCTACTCCTACCTTTCAGCCCCACTAGCCTTCCCCCGCTCCCCCTCCCCCTCAAATACCCATTACAGTGGCCCCTACCCCCACCTCACCCGGCTTCACCCCACCCCACCCTGAGCTGGGACAGCACCTCTTGGTACCCAGCCTTGGCCTCCTCAATCACCTAAGCTATCCATAAACATTTGTTGAATGAATTTCACTCCAGCAGATTCTCCCCACCCCCCACAGGAAAGGCACCCGGATTTAAAGTCCCCAAGCAGTGAGGTGGAGAATGACTCACACAGGAGAGGGGGGGCAGGGACAGGGAACAGGAACGAACAGTAAACAGTCCCTATGTGCTGACAAGATACAGAGCCCAGCAGGCAACAACAGGTCTGGCGAGGGAGAGGTATCCAGGCAGCCAGTAGGAGTGGCAGCTAAGAGGGGTGGGGCAGGGCCTCAGGCTCCAAAGATTCTCTTGTCTGGTCTGGGTCCCTGGCAGTTAACAAGGGATACACAATAGTTTCTTTTGATTTTTAAAAAATGAAAATATATTGCTTTGGTGATTTTATTTTATTTATTTTATTTAGAGAGAGGAAGGGGGGGAGAGAGAAACATCAATTTTTGTTCCACTTATTTATGCATTCATTGTTTGATTCTTGTATGTGCCCTGACAGGGGATCGAACCCACAACCTTGGCATATCGGGACAATGCTCTAACCAACTGAGCTACCTGGCCAGGGCTGCTTTGATGATTTTAAATTGAACCGATGGTCACTTAAAACTTTTTTCCAACAGTGTGTAAGCAGAAGGAGAAAACCTCTCAGTGATTCTCCTTCCCTACACCCACTGTACAAGCACCTCCCCTCAACCCCCAAATCTACACTGTTAATAGATTAGGATATAAAATTCCAACTTTTCTGCTCTACAGTTTAAAACTTCTTATAAATGGTATATTCTACATACTTTGCTATAACTGCTTCTATAAGGCAGAGACTGCACTAAGCACTTTACTGCAGCATCTCATATAATTTTCTCACCAACCCTACTATCCCCAATTTATGATAAGTAAAGAGAATGTCAGAGGGATGAACACTTACATGCTCCATGGAGCCAGGGCTACCGAGCAGTGTTTCAGACCCAGGATGACCCACCCCGCATTTCCCCAACCCTCGTGGAGCAACCCCACTGTCTTTAAGGCCTTGCTTGTGCCTTATTGAACAGCCCCTCCAATGGCCTTCAGGTGAAGACAGGTTTCTTACACTGAGATCTTCCACTAAGAGCCCCAGGCAGGCCTTGCCTCTGTGGCTGGCAATGAAACCAGAGGGCCTCAGCTTTCACTCTCTCTGTACCTTCACCTGACCCTGTGGTACCAGAAAAACCTAAGTCATATCCCTTGCAAAGGAGGCCCTTCTTGGCTCTGCAAATTTCACCGTGCAGTGTGGAAAGGGTGAAAGCACAGAATGCCTGAGCTGGGAAAGAACCTGGGATTGGTCCGGTTTCAAGCCCCATCCCCTTCCTTTTCTGGGGCCTCAGCTGTGGGGCTCCCCAGCTCAGGCTCTCCCTCCCCCCGCCCAGCCCCTCCCTGACCCTGGTCCTGACTCCCTGCACACAGTAGCAGGAGCTCCAAGCACCAGTCTGCCACACACCTGGGGTAGGGGGAGAAATAAGAGGTTCGATAAGAAAGGTTCCATTTCAAGAAACTTTAGAGCCATGGGAAAGCTGGATTTTTCTTTTCTTTCCTTTTGGTGGGGTAGGGTAGAATTTGCAAAATGCAAATTTTGCAAAATTGAGTATATCAAATACCTGTTGTTTTTAGTGCCCTTTCCAGGTAAAAGTCACTTAGCTTAGAAGCCTAACAATGAATTAAATCCATTATATAGAGAGGTGGCAATAGGAAAGCAACACAAAGAGAAATTCTACCATTTCCAGGACAACAGCCCTGCAGAAAGCGAGTCAGATGTCCCATTTTCAGCTGCTACAGAGGAGGGAGGGGGAGCTGCATGGAGAGCAAACCTCGGGCGGTGCTGCTGGGTGGGGAGAGAGAACAGCTGCCCAGGGAGAGCTGGGGCCCTGCTACTGCTCAGTCAGCTAGAGTCTGGTAGGTGCTTCACAGAGTCCAGGGTAGTGATGAAGGGGTATCAGGCACTCCTCATTGATAAGAGAAAATGACTCTCAGACAACAGACCTTGAAGCAGGCCTAGGAAGGTGGAAAGGCTACCTGGAGAGGTGGGCGTGGGGTGACCCTTAGGCTGGTGTGTGTGGTGAGGCAACGGGTGGCCCTGCCGAGTGGCAAGGGCACAGGAGCAGAACTCTGATTTCCCACCTCCAAACCTTTCCTCCTACAATGGTCTCTACCTCCCCAGCGTCACTCAGTTGCTCAGGCCCCAAGCCATGGAATCGTCCTGACTCCTTTCTCTCACACCCCACATCCAATCCAGTGGCAAACGCTGTTGGCTCCACTCACTCCCCTCTACCTCTACTGGCCACCTTGCTTTTCCTGGAGCACAAATGCAATTCTACCTAAGACCTTTGCTGTTCCCTCTGCCTGAAACTGCAGCATGAGGGTGAGCGGCAGACTCCCCCCACCCCGGGCAGGTCCCTGCTCAAATGCCACCTCCTCAAGGAGGTCTCCAAGCCTCTCTCCTGGTCCCCCTGCTTTATCGCTCTTACAGCACTTCCACTTCCTGGCGGCCAGTATGTGCTTCCTGACGGTTCCCCGCTCAGAACACAAGCTCCGTGCGGGCTGCTGTCACGATCACTGTGGACCCTAGCACCGAGAGCTGTGCCTGGCACACCGCAGGCTCACAATCATCTGCTCAATGGATGGCCATATCCTTCCTCAGTGACCTCACATGGTTGTTGCGAGGATCACACAAGACCACAGATCTGAGAGCATGGAGCAGACTCCAACCTCGTCAGGGTGGGTCACGGGAGAGCCATGCCAGCTCCTCCAGCAGTACCCCCCCTAAGCACCTCCTGGGGCAGAAACTAGTCACACTCAGTCCTGCAGAGCCTAGGACACATGGCCCTCCACTGAGTCTGCTCACCGTGTGCCTGGTTTGTTATTTCCCCTGCCACACCACTCCTCAAGGACAGGGACCCTGTTTTACTCATCTCTGACTCTCTGGCAAGTGGCAAGGACCTAGACTTGGTCTTTGAGCCTGCTTGACTCAAAGGCAGAATTCTTGTCTGATTTCCTAATCTCCAGAGTTTGGCACTCAGCTCGTATGCACTAAATGCTAGTTGAACTGGCCTGAACCCGAAGGAAGGGTTGGGATTAGGGTGGCACTGGGAGGGCTTCCAGGCAAAGCAGAAGCATGTGGAAAGGCAGGACAGGGGGAATGAGTGTGGTGAAGTTGAGGCCTCCCTCCCTCCCTCCCTCCCTCCCTCCCTCCCTTCCTTCCTTCCTTCCCTCCCTCCCTCTCTCCCTCCCTTCCAATGAATTCATCATTTCTTCTTATGAACTCTTTTTAAAAAATTTTTATTGATTGATTTTAGAGAGAGAGCGAGGAAGGGAGAGAGGAAAGGAAACATTGATTTGTTTTCCACTTATTTATGTAGTCACTGGCTGTTTTTTGTATGTGCCCTGACCAGGATCGAACCCACAACCTTGGCATATTGGGATGATGCTCTAACCAACTGGCTGCCTGGCCAGGGCAGTGTAGTAGAGGATTTCTATTGGGAGCAAATGACAGTGAAGGCTGGAGAGGAAATAATTACTTAGGTGGTCATAAAGTAGGCATTCCTCTGGTTCTCACTAAAGCCTGGGTAGCAAGCAACAGGTGAGGAAAAAGAAATTCAGAGAGGTCCAGACACTCACTCAAGGTCACATTGGTAGCCCAGATCAGGTCTCAAATCTGTGACTACTAACTCCCAACCCAGTGTTCACCCAGGGCCAGATTGTAAAAGGCCTTAAATATCCTTAAGAGGGACTTTCTGAGTCAACCTAGTAAGCCAGGCAGAACCACCAGAGGGCTCTGATCTGGGGATCATGTTGAAAGTCCGGCCTGCAAGCACATCAGGGAGGAAGTCAAAGGAGATGGTGCAGGCCCCCACCCCCATCCTGGCTCAGCACCCTAGGGTGGGGCAGAGCTGTCCATAGCACTGTCATTAAGTCTAAGCTCCAGGGGCTGCTGGCACTGCCTCTTGAATATTCTAGCAGGATGGGTGAGCCCTCTACCACCCCACCTCCAAATATGCCTCAAGAGACCAGAAAGCTACATTCAGAGGAAGGACGTGAGTCCAGCACAGGCTGGGGATTAGGAGACTTGAATTCCAGTCTAGACCCTGACACTAACTCACTAGGTGCTTTGAACAAGCCTTTGCCTTTCTCTGGCCTTGGTTTCCCCATCCTTAGGGGTATGTTGAAAGCCTCTGCAGCTGTGAAATCTGACTGATGACCTCTGCTATTGGACAAAGCCAGGCTCTGTAACATTTACCATCTCTGTCCATGCCAACAAGCAGTGTCTGGGCCCAGAACAGTCTTTTTTTGTTGTTGTTTGTTTGTTTGTTTTATAAATGTTTTTATTTATTTCAGAGAGAGGAAAGGAGAGGGAGAGAGAGAGAAACATCAATGATGAGAGTCATTGATTGAATGCCTCCTGCATGCCTCCTGCTGGGGATCAAGCCCGCAACCCAGGCATGTGTCCTGACAGGGAATCGAACCTGTGATCTCCTGGATCATAGGTGGATGCTCAACCACTGAGCCACACTGGCCAGGCCAGAACAGTCTTTGTGGAGAGCAAGATCGCACGAGGCAACACAGAACAGTGTAGAGAACCCTGGTCTGCTACAATGGGAGCTGGCTGCTATCCCAGTTCTTCACCTGAACTTCTCCATGATCTCTGGCAAATCACGATACTGTCCTGAGCCTCACTTCCTTCTCCTCTCTAGCATGATAAGAAATGCTCATGGCCCAGGGTAGCTGTGAGAAAGAAAAGGGAATGGAGGTAAAATAAAAACAAAACTCTCCAAAAAACAAAAACAAACACCCAGAGAGCTGCAGCAATCATTGTGACAGCTCTGCTTTGAAAGAAGACAAGCTGAGTTGGGTTCCACAAGGGCACAGCAGGAAAATCATGACTGGAGGGGCTGGGCCCTTCACTGGAGCAGGAGTCCCTCATTGTCTGGCTCACTCAGGAGCCTCAGCCCAGCCCTACAGCCAGGCCCCAGTGAGAAGAGGACCCACCAGTCAGGAGGCATCCTGTACCAAAGGTAACTTCTCCTGGAGGCTGGGCGGGAAGCCAGCACTCTGGGGGCTGAGTCAGAGGGACTGGGCCTAGGCCACAATGAGGGCTGGTCCAGGGGAGGTGGTCCCAGATGCACAGTGGGAGATCCTAAGCGTGATGGCTGGGATGGAAAAATCTGGAAAAATAAGCAGGAATGTTGGCTCAGGGATCTGTACAAAGTTTCAACTTAAATTCAGCCACCAGTCAGGGGAGGCTGGAATCCCTGTAGTTAAGAGAAAGCCTGGCTCTGCCATCTACTAGCCATGTCTCATTGGCAAGTACTCACCCTGTGAGTCTCATTTCTTTATCTGAAAAGTGAGCTCATAATCATCTCTATCTCAAAGAGAAGTTATAAAGATTTGATGAGATTATGTATTTGGAACAAAGGGCTGCCAAAGAAAGTGTGCAGCAAAGGGCACAGTTCCATCTCTGTACCCCTGATCCCCAGGCCCAGAGAGAACCTGCAAAGTTGCCGGGGAAGCAGCCAGAGTCAGGAGACTGAGGCCATACTCTGAGGCAACTCCTCTGAAGCAGAGCTCGGTGCTCTGTCCCTATCATCATTGGTTCTAGGCTCAGCCTTGGCCAGCAGGAGTGTCCAGAGGAGCCGAGGGAGGCTATGGGTAGGCTCGGGGGAGGCTGAGAGGAGGCAGAAGCCCTCTGAAGCCCCACTGAACTGACTTCTTATCCCCTATAAAATCTGTAAAACTTTCTTCCAGGGTACCTGAGTACAGGTCACAGAGCTGTAGAAATAGCCGGGCCATGCAGACAGTTTCCCTGAAACCTGAGCAGCAGGTCCCCGAGGAAGGCAGGCAGGGTGGGGTGGCCAATTTCCCCCTAGGCAGGTGCCCGAGGCATCCATCTCCAGGGTATGCCCTGAAAGTCTCCCCCACACGTTTCCTAAAAACAGCCCAGCTGGCTGAGCATCATGGAGGAGGGGAACACAGAGCACACCGAAGGGCCTCTCCCTGCCTCCTCTTCCTGCCCACTGGGGACAGTTTGTCACCTCGGGCCTCTAGGAGCCAGAAGATGTACTGAGTAGATGGGAGAGCTAAGCATGCTCAGAGAATGCTGCCCTTTAGAGGACACTGCAGAGAAGAGATGAGGACATGGTCAGCTGCAGGCCTTGGTCCTGGTGTGGACAGGCCTCTTCTGGAGCAGAAGAGGGATACCAAGAAGCCACTGGAGGTTAAAGCAGGCAGGGCCTTCCAAGACGATTCTGAGGAATATCTGAGATCTCGCTCCCTAGCATATGTCATCAGTTTGCCTCAAATAAACTCTCATAGAAATTACAAAAAAATAAAAAAAGGCCATTCCATTCCAATCCCTTCATTTCACAGAGGCAAAGAATGAAGCCCAGAGAGGGGCAGGAACTTGGTCAAGGTCACACAGCAAGGCAATACCTGGGATTCACAGCCAGGACTCATATTCCAAAGCTGGTCCTCACCTGGAACACAGTGCCACCCCTCATCTACTCCCACCTTTGTTTAAACTGCCTTTTATTGAGTACTTCATTGTGATGCTTCACACATTTTAACTGCATGATTCTCCTAGAAGTTCTCTGATGTAGGTATCACTATCCTCATTCTGCAGCTGAGGAAACTGAGGCAGAGAGAGGTGAAGGGACTTAACCAAGGTGACTCCAGAGCCACAGCCCAACCATGCTTCCTCCAGCTTTGAGCCCTGGCTTTCTGTCTGCTGTGCTGGGAACAGGAGGCCCAGTTCACTTAAGGCTGTCACTCACTCGCTATGTGACCTTGGGGGTCAGCTACCCACTCTATACCTGTGGGTTCCCTTGAAGACCCCTAGCAGAACCAATATGCCCTAGTAATGTGTGTGCTCTGCCAGCAGGAGAACCAGGAACTATCTGGTACCCTAATCTAATAAGAAGGAATGAAACTCTTTCAGAAACACCTGCAATGCTCCCGATTACCTCCTGTGTGCATTGTCTTGTGGGACACAGTACAGCTCTCCAGCCACACACACTAGCATGGGAAAGAGAATTATCACCAAGCCCTGTGCTTTCTCAGCCTCAGCAATGCCATGAGATAGGCACTATTTCCATTTTCCAGAGGAGAAACTGAGGCTCAGAGCTTAAAGAATTTTTCCAAATGGCACACAACCAGTAAGCAACAAAACTGGTACTTGATCCCAGGACTGCCTGATCCCAGAGGCCAAGCTTGCCCTCACATCAGGCTGCTTGATGAAAAGGGCCTGTAACTGCTTCCTGGTGCTGTTCTCATCCTCAGGGCACAGGTTCCAGGGTCTGGCTCAGATGTGCTGTGCGTGAGAGCCTGGCCAGAGGCTGGGAACCTGTCAGTAACTGAGTATAGCTTGCCGGCCACCAGCCCACCCTATAGAAGTCCCTGACCTGTGCCCAGGAAGGAGTAAAGAAAGCCTCCATCAGTACCTGCTTCCACCTGGGCAGGGGAGCTTGAAGCAGCAGGAGAAACTGGGAAAAGAGCCACTGCAGGGCAGAACAAGAAGGGACCTCAGGCTGGAGCCCTGGTTCTCATCAGCTCAGTCACTCAGCCTCCTCATGAGACAGGGATGTTGATGACAATAGCACTTATTGAGGGCTCCTTAGTCCTCACAACTACCCAGTGAAAGGCACTAACTACCATATCCACATCACAGATGAGGGACCTGAGGCTCAGAAAGACTAGGTCACTTACACCTAACCGGTAGTGGCAAAGCCAAGCAGGACTCAAGCCCAGAAAGCTGACTTGAAGCTGAGAGGTGTTCACCCTCCAGGGCATTTCTCAACCATCTGAGCCACAGAGCAAATGAGCTGGATAGCTATTTTCTCTCTTTTTCTGAATATTTATGAGTTTATTTGAGCCAAACTGACGACCTGTGCCAGGGAGCAAGATCTCAAATGCTCTGGATAGCTATTTTCTCAATTCTCCAAAGGAGGGACCTACCTAGAACTGTTTCAGAATGTTCAAAGGAGCAGGCTACTGTAGTTATCAACAGGATGAAAGGAACACTGTCCCTGACCGCCAGTCCCCGCACTGCCCTAACTCTGAGTCTTGGGTTTGCTCAGCCATATGAGGAAAGAGGTAACCTCGATGGCTCTTTCACTCTGGTTTCATGATTCAAGGTCCCACCACTTTCTTGTACGATAAATTCTGTGACACCACCATTCACAGCCACTAGAACACATGTCACTCCACAACCTCGCCCTGAAATCGGATAGCAGGGCTTGGAGCCGTTCCCCAAACCCTACCCTGGACCAACAGGGCACTCCCAGGCGGGCCCTGCCCTGCCCTGCTCCCTGATATCATTGCTACAGGCGTTTTCATAATGAGCTTCGATTCCAAGACAGGTGGGAGCCAGAACAGGGGAGCCATTTCCGCCACTATGTGCCTGGTACTGTGTGTGGTAGCTAAACACAAAGGAGAGTGGAGCCAACCGGGGCTGGTACAGTGCAAACCTTATCACGCCACATTCTTCCTGGGGAGGAGCAGGGTGAGTGAGGCACAGGCCTCGGCCCATGCCGATCAGGGTTTGGTTTCCGGATTCTTGACCTCAGCGTAGGCGATACTCTCACTGAGCTGGGGGGACTCCTCTCTATCCTCTTACAGAAGCTATGAGGACAAAGGCTAAGGAGATCTGAACACTGAGCTAAGAGGTCTAAGAGACTATTCACATCTGGGCCATCAGCTGCCCAAGAGGACAGGGAGCAGGGGTGCTAGTCTGGCATCCTAGGGAGAGGGAATAAGCTCTGTGGGGCTGGGAGATTGACAGAGGCCCAGGTCTGGAGGTATAGTTAGGACAGGGAAGGTGCTGTGGCCTAGACTGGGGCAACATGTTCCTCCCCACCTAAGCCCCCACTCCTCGGCCCCACTTCCTGCTTCCCCATCCTCTTAGACAAGAGGATGGTGGGCACAGATCACTGCCTGGAAGTTCTAGTCACTCCCGTGGCCTTGACCAGGGACTGAGGGGAGACTGGGGCTGGGAAATTTTCTAGGGTGCTCTAGTGGGGAGTTCCTGCAGATAAGAAGTGGGCCAGTGAGAGCCGAGCTCTGGCCCAGGGAGACTGGGAAGCTGCAGTGCCTATGCTCCCTTTGGTTTGGTTCCAGCTCCATCGCTTGCTGGCCCTGCAGCCTTCCCTAGGCCACCACCTCCTGATGTGTAAGACAATGAGCTGAGTTAGAGGCCTCCTCCAGCTCTGTCAGCCCATGATTCTACGTAATAACCAGCATACATGCATCACTTTCTATTCTGCTTTGAGGTACTCCATCTCAGGTAAATCTCATGGGCATCCCTCTGAGGTGGGTATGGGTTCTCCTTTGTTAAAGGTGAGAAAACCAAAGCTCAGGGCATTTAAGCCCAAGAACACACCCAGACAGGGCACAACAGAGCCAGGACTTGCACCCAGAGCTCCAGAAGCCAGAACTTGTATTCAGGGCTCCAGGCTCCACAGAAAGGAAAGCCTGAGATTGGCCCTGCCAAGCCAGGGTGAAAGGCCCTGAGCGACTGGTTCAGGAGCTCATTCCAGCCTGTCCCTCTAGAAGCTGCTCCTTCGATGCAGATAAGGGAACTCTTTTAAAAGATCAGATTTAGCCCTGACCGATGTGGCTCAGTGGTTAGAGCATCAGCCTGCAGACCAAAGGGTCTCGGGTTCGATTTTCAGTCAAGGAACCTGGGCTGCAGGTTCGATCCCTGGACCAGGTCAGGGTGTATATGGGAGGCAGCCAACTGATGTGTCTCTTTCACATCGATGTTTTTCTCCCCTGCCCCATCTCTCCCTCCTTCCCTTCCACTCTCTCTAAAAAATCAATGGAAAAAATATCCTTGGGTGAGAATTAACAATAAATAAATAAAAATAAAAGATCAGATTAATGAAAACAGTTGTAAAAGAATATGAACAGCACTATTATTAAAAATAATTTTTATGAAAAAGAATTTCACACAACTACAGGGAAAAGTCCAGGCAGACACAGTGAACTGTGAAGAGTGATCAGCCTGAGGAGCAGGGGGATGAAAGGGATATGACCTGTGTTTTTTTCTTATATACTTTCGTAGTGTTTGAATTTCCTTCTTTTTTACAAACAAAAAAAAATCTGGGGGGAAATTTTTTGAGCACCTACTCTAAGTCAAAACTCAGCATTAAACATTTTACTATAATAGGTTATCTCATTTAATTTTCACAAAAACCATGTGAAGTATAAGAATGTTCAGAGCAGTTTTGTTAATAACTGTCAAAAAAGCGAACCAACGCAAATGCTTGTCAACACGAGAAAGACCCAACTGTGGCATATTTACACAAGGCAATGCCACACAGCAATAGAAAGAACACACCTCTAGTACATGGGATAACAGAGGAACCTCATGGAGATGCTGATCAAAAGCCAGATACAAAAGAGCACCTGTTGTCTGACTCCAGTTATGTGAAGTTCAAGAACAGGTACGACCAATTGATGACAGAAATGAGAATAGTGGTTACCTCAGGGGAGTGTGAGGGTACAGATAAGGAAGGGAAGGACGGGACTTTAGGGGGGTACACAAATGTCCTTTATCTGGACCTGGGTGGTTGTTAACATGGACACAAACATTTCTAAATAATCAATGAGCTGCACACTTTAAGATCACCACTGAAATGCATGTTATTTCTCAATTAAACAGAGAGGGGGAAAGGTTAAAACACACACGCATACAAAGTGCAGGGGAGAATTATATCCAGAAAAAATGATGCTCATAGGTCAGGTAGTCGGCCTAAGGTCATACAGTTGGCCGGTAGTAAGGCTGGGATTCAAAGACAGTTTTGATTACCTTAAGCCACTGGGCTATACTGACTCCTGACTGTGCCTGAATCTCCACCATCCAGGCACTGCACAGACAGCCTTGCCCCTGGGTTCAAATGTAAGGACCCACTTGCTCCTCACTGCTAATCAGTGGTTGCTGTGGTTCAGTCACCTGCTCACACTAAGTGGAGCCTGGCTCCCCATAAGCTTCAGCACACTGACAACTGCTGTTTAACTGTCAAGGCCAAACAAGAGCAAAGGCCAGGCCTACAACTAAAGGTTTGGGCCCACTGGGAACTGGGTTGGAAGGAGCTCTCTACACTAGGGGAGGGTGCCCGGTGCACATCCACTTGTCATAATAGGCTCTAGCCCACAATGATGGAATTTCAGCTGTGGAAGGACAGCTGAGCAGCAGACCTGGAACATGCTCTGGCTGCGGGGCCGCACTGCTTCACGCTTCTTCCATGAGGACCCCAGCCCCTGTTGATTCAGAAAAGCTAGCCCCTGCCAGCCAACCTTACCCCTCTTATCCACCAGGAACCAGGAGTAGAGGAGCTTTGAGGAACTTGGCTCCCCCAGAGCCACCTACACTCTGCTTTAAATTCCCAGTCTGCGCAGGCTCCCCTCCCTCCCCCTCCAAAGGGAGCCACTCCTGCTGCTTGGCATGTGTCCCCCCTCTCCTGCTACATCCTCTCCACTCTCCCCCCAACTCCTACACAATCCTTGTCCTAAACCATTTCCTGCAGTTTCCCATCTGATCAGTTTCTTAGGAAGGATAATTATCCACAGAGAGAGGAGGCGGAAAATTCCCAGGGCCAAGAACATCGCGAAAAACTTCATCTAGTCCATTCTCCACCTGCCAGGAGAGGCTCTGTCCTAAACACAGGCCAATCATGGTTACGCACCTCCCCCACCCCAAAAAAGCCTCTGCAGTTCACACTCATCTGCATTGAACCAGAGGCCTTCCTGGTCTGTCCCAAAGTAGGTTTGGGCCTCTTTGCTACTACATCTAAGTGGCAGCGCCAGAGCCGAGAGCAGTCTACCACCAGGGCCCACGCTGCACTGTGCTGCCTCCCAGTGTCACTTCAGCCTGCCTTGTATTCTAGCTGTTTACACATCTTATCTCCCACACAAAACTGGCCGCCCTGCAAGGGTAGGAAGCTCCTCCCACACAGCAGTGCTGACATATGGTAGGTGCTCAGAGGCCAGCTGAAGAAAAGGTGGGACACCCAGGAGCAGCCACCTCACCTCTGCAGAAGGAACAGGGGACTGTTCCAGAGGGAAATGTGCATGAAAGAATGACCATTTACACCATCACAGAAGAGCTCTGGACTAGGGACTGGGAGACCTGAACTAACCCCAGCTCTGCCACCGCCCAGTGTGGCCTGTGGGCAAGTCATTTCCCCTCTGGCCTTCTGCTTCCTTCTCTGTGAGATGAGGGGTTGGGCCAGACTCCGTCACTGTTCACCAAACATTTCTGAGCCCTTACTCCACAGCTCTGTCACTGCAAACTTCCACAAACCTTCACATCAGGCATGCACAGCTGCAAGAGCAAGAGCCAGGATTAAAGTCCAGGCCTTCTGATCCTCAACCCCCTTATCTTTTCCATTACATCTCCTGGACTCCTCACTGTCTCTCGGATCCCTCCCAGTAATAAAATCTGACTCTGATTCTATTCAGGCCTGTCCTTTCCAGGGCTGAACACTCTCCAGGCCACGTGGGACCACAGAATTAAGCTGGAACAGGCAAATCAGGGTCCTGGTGCTCAGCAGGTCCTGGTGTCCTGTGCCACGCCTCCCACATGACAGGTCTGGTGACCGCCTGCCTGCAGGCGCTGGGGCTGGTTAAAGGAAGGGGCAGGAGTCCAGCAGATCCTGGCACCCACTCAATCCTTCATTTCCTCACGTGCCCTCACACCTTCCTGCTCTGCTCCTGCTCCCTGTTCAACCCTCCTGGGGAATGGCACTCCCAGGCAGGAGCTTCTGTCCCACCCTAGACTGGTAAAAGAGGTGCCTGGAAGCTTCACTCTTGATGCTTTCACAGATCGGGGTGAGTATCTGTGGGCCAGGGACCTGCTTTGCTCGGCCCACTGTGGCCAGCCCAAAGCCAGAGCCAACTCTCCATCTCTGACTCCCAGGCTGCTCTGCACATCCCTCCCAGGTCAGACGTCATCCTGCTCAAAGCCTCCAATGGCACCACATAGCACCTAGAATCCAATACAATGCCTAACCCAAGACCCACAGGCCCAACATGATCTGGCCCTTGCCTTTCTCTCTATCTCACACACCTCCCTCTCTACTCTACTGCAGGTTTCTTAAACATACTCTCCTTAAGTCCCCTGGTCTTTGAAGGCAGCTCCTTCTTGTCATTGCTCAGCTCAAAAGTCATCTCCTTAGAGAGGCCTTTGCTGATCAACCAAAGCAGCACATCTCTCTCATGTTTATTTTCAGGACATCTCTCGCTTCCCACTCTCTAAACACCCCACAGTGGCAAATGAGCCTTGACATCAGGAGTCTCCTGACTTGCTCCTGGCTGTGTCCTTAGCACCCAGAATAGTGTCTGACATGGGTGTTGGTGTTGGTGGAGGGTATGTTACATATTAGACTGGGTGCCCAGGCCTCTCTGGAGAGATGACATTTGATCCAGGACCTGAATGAGAGCTGGTGGCGCACAGGCAGTTTTCTAGGCTGGGGAAGCAAGTGCGGTAGCCTCCTGGAGGAACAGGTCTAGCAAGGCTCGGTGTGTTTGAGGAACCCAAGAAGGCTGGTGTGAGCGGAGTAGGGGAGTGAAGTTGAGAGAGATGTAGGCCACACCTCCCCAAGTTCATCAAGAAGCAATGGAAAGGTTTTTAGCAGGGGAGCACCACATTCTGGTTTACATTTCTAAACGATCCCTCTGGCTGCTCTGTGGAGAGCTGATAACAGACAGAGGAGAGTGGAGCCAGAAGCCCATTCAGAAGGCCACTGGAGTCACCTGGGTTAGAGATGCTCATGGCTTGGACAGGGAAAGCAGAAGTGGAAATGAAAGGAACGGGTAAGCATTCAACCTGTGGATCCATGCTTTCCACCAGCCTGAGAAGCCCTGGCCAAGTCTACGCCCCTCTGGCTGGAGTTCCAGATGCTCAGGTATATATACCCAGCCCACCTACCCAATCTTATTTCTCACTGGCCCCCAGACTCAGACCCAAGCCTCAGCTGGCTGGGCCTCCTCTCAGGTGCCACTCACACCCGCTGCTCAGAGCCTTAGCTAGTATTGTGACCCTCACTTGATCCGCCACCTCCCCTCTTATGAGAGTCTTGTGACCACACCTGCACAAAGGCCTCAGCTCCCTGCTCATTCCAGCCACATTTCTCCCCTCCCTGAAGTCCTGGGCTTTGAGGCAATGGCACAGCAATCATCATGCACTTAATTATCCCATTTTACCTTCCAGAGGTAGCTCTAAGCTGGATAAAGGCAGATACCACACTCATATCCCTCAGAGTTGTCGTGACACTCAGACAGTGATGTGCTATGTGGAGCCCTCAGCACAAGGCCAGGCGCTTAGTAAGTCTTAATCAACTAGGTTTCAATCAACGGTAGGTCCCTCCTTATGGCCTACCTATGGCAACACCTTCCCTTGGGGCTCACAGCACCGCAGAAAGGCTCAGCTACTCAGCCCAGCCAGGCAGGTGGGTGAAATATGCTTGGGGATGAGGCAGAGGGGGTTTCAAAAGCAAAGGTCAGCGGCTCTGCATTATTCACACCTCTCTGTGCCTTTCTCCAGCTTCTCCTTCCATGTGAACCAAGCCAAGTTCTGTTTAACCTGCAAGCCTCAGCTTAAAGCTCTGGGAAGTCTTCCCTGATCCACCCCCTACCCTTCACAGCATATCACAAGTACCTGTTTATATGTTGGCCTCCCCCCGCCCTGCACCATGAGGCTGGAATTATATTTATTCATCTTTCCACCTTTAGCACAGCATTTATCAGACATGAATCATTGTTTGCTGAGTGTGGGTCTCCCCCTCTCCCAACTAATGACCGAACTCAGACACTTTAGCTCACAGTCTCACCATTCAGCCCTACCACAGTGCCCTCTGGCCCACGTACCTAAAATCATCCTCCACTGCTAGACTCTACTCTCATCTCCTCTGCCTTTAATGCTAACAGGATAGTGGCACCTCACATTTCTGAGTGCTTATGATGTACTTAGGCTTTAAAGACATTACCCCATTTGATTGGGGAAACTGAGACTCAGTCAGGGTGATACAGTTACAAAGTGGCAGAATCTTCTGCCCTTAACACTGGAACATCATAGCTGGTTCTATTTTTAAAACCATCATCTGTTCTGCAAAAGTGTAGCTTTTATAGCTACATGTCAAGTTGTCATACAAAACTGTGCTTTGTTCATTAAATGTTCCAAGTGATAAGGCTTGTTACTCCAGCTAGGTTGTGAAATGACTGTTAAGTGGGAGAAATAGTACAGGACTTGGAATGGGAAGCCCTGGGTCTGGCTGTAGCTGTGCCACAATCAGGCCATATGACCCTAGGCAAGTCACCTAACCTCTCTGGGCCTGTTTCTTCATTGATAAAAAAGAAAATAATGGCAGCTCCCCAAAAGGTTTCCTGATGCATGCTGGGAACTGCTCTGCCCACCTTAGGGGTGTACTCAATAAAAGGAGAAATATTAGTTATCCATAGCCACCTCACCCTTGCACATGGCACAGCACTGGACACACAGCAGGGCATCGGTAAGTCTTGTTGAGTGATTATTCAGATGCTGGGAGATTCAGGAGTCAGAGAAAACAAACCAATACTTCTCTTCCTCCTGGACCTGAGAGGGGCTCCTAAGTGGCACCATTTATTGTGTGTTCAGAATGTGCCAAATTCTGTGCCACCCATCTTACAAGATCACTCTCCCTGAATCCTTCTGATATCCCTGCTGTTACCCCATGTTGCAGATGGTCAAATTGAGACTCAAAGAGGGGAAGTGACTTGCCCAAAGTCATAGTGCTACAAAGTAACAGATCTGAGATTTGGAGTGAAGTCTGTTGAGCTGCAAAGCCTATGTTTCTAACTTCCATGTTTCCAAAGGGAACTACTCTGGGATACTTCTATGCAATCCAAAGGTGCTGCCCCAGGTAGAAGTTTCTGGTTGTGCCCAGTGAGACCTGTTTCACTCAAGCATCTCATCTAAGTCCTAGTTCACCAATCACCTCAAAAAGCCACTCCCCACCCCATCCTCCCAGATGAGGGTTTTCTGCCTCCTCTAAACCCCCACAGAATCCCACCTGCACCTAAAATTGCAGCCACTTTCTATTGCCTGACTGCTCTGTGTCTACATTGCATTTCTCAAATCAGTCCCTGAGCTCCTTAAGAGAGAGCAGTTCTGCATCTCTGCTAGTTCCACCAGCCAGGCAGGCCGGGAAGGGTGGGGGTAAGGTGCTTGCTCCCCTCCCCCACTGAGCTGTAACTTGAGGCTGGGGCTGTGCTCAGCAAGGTGAGTGGCTCTGCCTCACGCTGGCATCCTGCCTACCTGGTACAGCATCCAGATTCCTGTGGGCCCTGGCCCAGAACCCAGGAGATCTCATTCCCTGGTTTGATGGCAAAGATGCTATAAAAAGCACAGCACCCAGGCTCAACACTGTTTCATGATGGAGTACAAAGGCCTGATGAATTTGATGGATGAGAGCAGAAGCCTCTAGGCTGGCTTAGAGGTCCCAAGCTTTACACTTGGTTCTCCTGCAAGGACCTTTGTGGCCATGGCCAAATGGTTTTCCTGCCACTAACAGTTCTCTGAAAGATATTCCAGCAGGAAGCTGCCTTTCCTTAGCCTTAAAGGGCCCACTAGAGTGTAACAAATACTTAGATACCAACATCTAGGCCAAACACCATAGTCTCTCCTCTTGGTCCAGCTCTTACTGCCCAGAGACCCCTGGGTCAGTTAGCAGAACAGAGAAAGCCCTCCCTCTGCCACTGATTCATGTGTGGTCCTGGACATATCCTATCTGGGCCTCAACTGGAAAATGAGAAGACTGGATCAAAACATCTCCACTTCCCCTTTGGGCCCTGGGGCCACAGGCTATGATAAGGCTCTTTCTACCTCTAATATTCTAGAGGTAGAATAATATTCTCTGCTTTCGCTTCCAAAAGCAGGATGAGAGCAGGGGATGGGGATCCTTTGTTTTCTAAGGAAAGAGCAGAGGCCAACTGGGGCTGCCTAACACTACACTCTCAAAGCCTGTCCCCTTCAGTGGCAATCCCTTGCTTCCGCTGCCTCAATGGTAGCTGCTCCCCCTAACAAAACCTTGGAGGTGTGTTTGGCCCTCACCATTTTAGAAAAAAAGGGCAGGGGCCTGAGTTACTGCTGGACTCACCAGAGAAACCCAGCAGACCAGGGGGCAGAAAGAACCCAGCACCTTCTCTACCTGAATAGGGGAGGGAGGAGCCTGCTGCAGCTGCTTTGATCCCCAATCCAGAAAAGTGTTTCTCTACTTTACAGAGTCACTTTCCCTCCTCTTCTCCCAGGACACAGCTTACACATTCTGACTAGGTTCGTTTCCCTTGCCTAGGAATTTGGCAGTTCCCCAGGCAAACTCCACTCATCCCAGGGTTAGTACCACTTCGTCCAGCGAAAGTCCTTTACCCTTCTCCACATTCCACAGCATAAAGGGCAGAAGCTCTTAACCTTCGGGGGACCCCAGATCCGCCTGAAAATCTGTGGCTACTATGGGCCTTCTCCCTCTGATAAGAGCACACATATATAAATGTCTGCAGACTATTTTAGGGGGTCCATGCATCTCCTCAACTCCATCACGCACTCAGGAAGAATCGTAGAAACCTGTATCCTAGAAGAACAGCAGATCATCCAGTCCATTCTCCCACCTAAGCCAGAATCCTTTCTAACAGTAAGCCCTCCTGAACAATGTTCCTCTTCTCCACCTGGCCCACTGCTTAAGATCACCTCCTTCAGGAAGCCTTCCCTCATCTCTCTTCCTCTCTGATACCTTCAGCATCCCAGCCTGAGCCACACAATTTCCCATCTGTGCTTTCTTTCTCCCTTATGTGTTGTCTTACTTCCTTTGCAAGAGAATGGGCTCTCTGAGGACCCATTTATTTGATCCCATAACCCAGGGCTGGAGTTGGAAATGACCCTGCTTTGAAGTCAGGGACCATCACAGCAGTGACCCATCCCCCAAAGGATGGGGTTGTGGAGATGCCCCTCCAATGGCTTCACAGTCTGCCCAGGCTTCACCAGAGCAGAGGCCCCCCTGGGATGACTGCCTTTCCTGTTGAAAAGTCCCAGAGAGCCTTTCAACAGTGGAAATTGACAGATAGGGAAAAGGCCCACGGAGGCAACAGGACTTACCATAGGTCAATATGCAAGAAAGAGGCCGAGTCAGGACTAGGACCAAGATCCCTGATTCCCAGTCTAGAGCTCTTTTCCTTTACACAAATGGCTTTATGAAAACTAAATTTGCCCTCACACTACCACACTTATATATGTATATAGAATTTCTGAAAAGATACACAAGAAAGTTAACAGTGCTAACCTCTGGGCAGTATGACACTGGGGGTGGTCAGAGAAGTGAGGAGGGGAACTTTTACTTTGTACCTTAATATCCTTCTGTATTTCTGGGTTTCATTTTTGTTTGTTTGGATTTTTGGTTTTGGTGTTTGTGTGTGTACGCATGTGGTGGTGGTGGGTTGTTTTTTTACCATGAACTTGTTTTATTTATTCATATTACAAAAATAAATCTGCCACAGAAAGGAGATTTTGGCCCCAGCCCACTCCCCACACACACATAAAAACAAAGAGAAGCCATAAGTCAATCTATCCAGGTACAACTATAAATTAACAAGATTGCTTTCTTGTGTGGTTTATGGCCACTGGTCTCATTAATTCACAGTCACAGTGTGGTTGACGGTTTAAGGAATCTTCCCGGGAAAAGCTTAATTCAATTACGGCTCTTGGCAGCTCCCTGAGGAAGCTCTGGTATCTTGCTTTTACTTACACAAATCAAGAGCAGAACAAACAAACCCAGACTTTCCCAGAGAGACTCCACCCAGCCGGGAAAGGATGCCCTTGCAAGACCCTCCATTAGAGCCAGCTGCAGAAGGCTCGGAGGGAGGGACACAGGCAGCGACAGCAACAGTCAAGCATGATGCCGCTTTCCGAGCTCAGTTCAACTCCCTGGCTTGGCATTCAGTCTGGCACCTAGCCTCTCCAACCTTTGTTCTCCCTCCTCTCCGAGCGGTCAGACTGGTTTCTGTACGACCAAAGGCTTCACGTGGACCCTAGGTCTCACTGAAAGTCAAGCAAGCACTCATTCATTCCTCAAACATTTCAGTGCCCTTTTTCTGTGCCAGACCCAGAAAGGGCCTGTCCTCAAGGGGCTTGCGTTCTTGTAGGAATCTGTACTAAGAATAGCTCTCTCGGTCCCCTCTGCTTATCTAATTCTCCACCCTTCAAGACTGGCTCAAGTTCCACCTCCTCTGAGAAGCCTTCCCTAACCACCCCAGCCCTCAGGGACTGACTGTTCCTCAGAATATTGCTTCAGCCAAGAATCCGCCCAGCCCTCCACACAGATCAACCACTTTCTCTTAAACAGACTGGAAGCTCTTAATGAGCAGGGCCAGGGTTTCACTACTGTTGGCTTCCAGATGGGCCACAAGTTAAATGCCTGATGGATAACTTCAGCTGACCTTCCTCTTCCACCTCAGCTTGAACAGATGAATTAATCAGCTGCTCTCAGTGCTGGCTGGAAAACACAAAGACACAGCCACTGTGAACTTTGCCTGGCAAAAGGCAAGTGCTCTGTAAGCGTGTTAGCTATTTATTATTTTGGTGAGTTTGTGGGCTCTGAGACACACAGCTGTGATGTCACCTCTCCACCTTCAGTGGCCTGGTCTCAAACAGGCTGAGCACTGTGGAAGGTCCAGTCTGGGGTTGGGGTAAGTGTGCCCCAAGACACCAGGAAGGGGGCCTGGGAAGGAACAGGACTTCTCATCCTGAGCCTCACTCAGAGTGGCTTAAGGACACATCTTTTAGGAAAGTTTGCTGGGGTAATTTGGGGCACTCCAGATTTCCAGCAAGTCAGTATCAGAATTCAGGGGTCAGGTCTGGTCTAACAGACCCCCAAAACTGGCCCTGCATGTTAGATGAGCTTTAGGGGAAAGAAAATGAAGTCAGCATGATCCTAGGGAAGGGAAGCAGCCCACTGATACGGGCCCAATCCAAAACTTAGTTCAGTTAAAATTAGATTAGCCCATAAGATTAAAAATACCCACATATAATCACGGGCTGCCTTAAAGGATCAGTTGATGTTTATCGGCATCTAAAGAGATGGTTTGGCCCAGTGCGGTGTGTGCAGACAACCTTGGGGAGACATGTCTGACTCAGAGGTTTGCAGGGGGAGTGAGTGCTGCAAAATGAGGCCCACACAGGCGATGGATGACTCAGGAATAACCCAGGTCCTGGGTTTGCTGAGTGAGCCTTCTCCCCACCACCGAACGAAGGGGGTGGGGTGGAGGTGGGGGTGGGAGGGTGATGGGAAGAGGGAGGGAAGGAGGAAGGCATGCCAGCTATGTATAGGCTGGCATTCCCAAAGGGAGCCTGGGCCCTTCAGCTTCAATTCCCAGCCGCTCCTGTGTTTCTGAATGCCAGCCACCTCTGAGAGGGGCTATTTGCTTCACAGTGGGACTTGGAAAGGGTCACAGTTTTCCCCCAAACCCAAGAAATGATCCACACAGAGCAGCCAAGACTTGAAATACTAAAACCTTTCAGCCTTTCCTGTTCAAAATGATTTGGGGGAAAATAAAACTTCTGAACTGAAAGGGAGTCAGGGCATTATGATAAAAAGAACATGGGCTCCCAAGTCAGACAGATCTCAGCTTAAACCCAATGTTTTCTAGCTGTGCAAGTTCCAGATACAGCCTCTGAAGCAGAAGTTTAATAAGCGGCAGCTAATATAATGAACAAATATTTAACACAAATATTACACATTAGGAAACAGGTGCTCAGAGAGGTTGTGCCTTCCCTAAGGTCACGGAGCTAGGGAGCAAAGAGCTAATGCCAGATCTCAGGTCTCTTGACCTCCCCTCTCCCTCCCATCCAGCATGTTTTTTGTTTTAATTCACATCTCTGCCTCTCCTGTCTCCTCCCAGAGGACCTACAACACTTGAAGGGAAAGGAAAAGCCCTCCATTTCAAAGGTTTGCTGCTCCAGAGTGAGCTCTGAGAATGACAGGTCCCAAGGCTGAGTCCAGTCCTCATGCTCCTCCTTCAGGAAAATACAGGTCTGTTCAAGGGGTTGATAAGAACTTGGGCCTGTGCTGACCTGAACCCTAGATCACCCCGCTCCTTCAGCCCTTCCCTCCTGCAGGGCTAGGTTCCTCCTGACAGCCATTCAGGTTACCAATATGAATGTGTCCACTCGCTCTTCTCAGAGCCCTTTTGGATCTCTGGTTCCCCTTGATCACCTCAATGACCCGACTGTCAGGCAGGCAGGAAAGATGGGGCCTTGGGTTAGAAGTCCACGGATGTCCGTTGCCATGTGCTGCTAAGTGACCTCAGGCAGGTCACAACCTGAGACTCAGTTTCCTTAGACATATAATGGGTACATCAATATCACCTGCTACTCTAACCCACAGGACCACTGAGATCATCAGAATTAAATATTGTATATGCAAATTACAGTTATCATGAGAATTACTACTAAACTCCACCTGCCTTTTATTTATTTTTATTTTTTTAAGTGATGCAGCCAACTTTACTTATTTATTTATTGATCCTCACCCAAGGATATTTTTTTCCATTGCTTTTCAGAGAGAGTAGAAGGGGGAGAGAAGGGGGGAGGGGGAAAGGGAAAGAGGGGATGAGGGGAGAGGGAGAAACATAGATGTGAGAGAGACACAATTGGTTGCCTCCTGCACGTGACCTGACTGGGGCCAGGGACAGAGCCTGCAACTGAGGAACTTGCCCTTGGTCAGAATCTAACCGAAGACCCTTCAGTCCAAGGACCAACACTCTAATCACTGAGCCAAACTGGCCAGGGATCCACATGCCTTTTAGGGATAAAGAAAGTTGTGTCACCTGATCCCAACACAGAGGCTCTCTCCCAGGGGATCCTGCTGGGCTCTGAGGATAACCAAAAGCAACCCAGCACCCTTTCTGCCCAGAGGAGGAGATCACAGTTAGATGGTTAGCCACCCCCTACTGGTTAAAGGAAACCACCCTTTAACTGGCACCCCTCCTGCCCAAGCAGGGAAGAAGCAAGGCCTGATCAGACTACCGAGGGGGCACCAGCAAAGAGATGGCAGGCAGGGTCACTACCAGAGGACAAGGGATAGGCTCAGCTTGACTGCGAGATTCAGGTGCACCCATGCAGACTCACGGGGACAGAGAATGAGCCCAAAGCCAGCATAAAGCCCTTACAGTTTTCCAGGGCAGGGAGAAGGCTCCCACCATTGACATCTGCCCAGTCCCTAGAGGGAGTCCTGTAACTCCCCAGTGCAGGTGCACTGAACTGGGCACCTACTCAGTGCAGGGCCGTGTGCATCTGCAAAGGGGAATATGAGGGGCAGGAGATGTAGCTGCACCCCTTGAAGAGGCTATGCCAAAATAAACAGCAATTCAGCACCACAGCAGATAACCTCTTTAAGCTGTTCTCTCATCTGTCAAACAGAGAACCTTCATCTCATATAATTTTAGTAGGGATTAAATGAGATCACTCTTATAAAGTGCCGGAGTCTACTCTGTAGATGCTCAATAAATGGTAATTATTACTAAAAACACACACAACAGAAGAGATATCACAGGGCAGGCTAGGCCTAATGCCAAAGTTGTGGATAAACAATAATGGAAGACGGGTTTGGGGGAGAAGTGAAAGCAACTGCTGTGGGCTAGAGTAGGCTGGGAAGACCGCCCAAAGGGGATGGGATCTGAACAGGCCCTGAAAGCTGCCATAGCGAGCTGGCCACTGTGCTGGGCGTTCCCACACTCAGTCTCTACATGACTACTAGAAAGCAGAGATGGCATGTCACCTTACTGATGAGGCAAGTCAGGTTCAGAGGAACAAGGTGCCTGGCCCAGGCTTCCTAAGCATGTCTTTCCTTTCCACCAGAGCTGGAGGGGTGGGGCAGGGCGTGCCTCACAGGTGCTCAGCGAAATGAAGTCCAAGCAATATGACCAACCCAGGCCCCCTAAGTGCCCTGGCACTTCTGGAGACACATGTCCTACCTAAAGGCTTCCTCCTAGTCCTCAGCTGACCTCCCCTCCTACTGTCCTGCAGTCACTCAGCTGTTTTCCCAAAGCCCAAAAGGTCACTTCTTCTTTTTAAAGGTCCCATCTGGGCTTCTTGTGACAGTTTCAAGGTGACCTTTAAGTTGTTCCTCTCTTCTTTTGACAAGTGGGAGAGTAGAAATCTAGTCTTATTTTTACAGGAAACAAGTTGCTGGCTCTGATATCCAGGCATGTACAGTGGACAATAATGATACCCATTCGCCCCTACTCACAGACTTGACCTAGAAGCAAATGTCAGGATATACCTTGCAAAGACCAAAACAAGCTATACAATGTAAAGGGACAAAGGAATGCCTTTTTGCCTCTGGTCAGGAGACAAGATGAAAACCTGCTTTATGGGCTCCTAGGCCTCTGCCAGGAGTTCCGGGTCAGGGATATGGGCAAACAAATGCAGTGGATGCCAGTAGTGAGCTGGGTTACAGGGAGGCTCACCCTTGGCACAAGTACTGGACTGGGAGCCAGGTGAACTGGGGACAAAGCAGAATTCATGCAGGGTCCAAATCACAATGTGTGGTGGGGGTGGGGAATGGACCTAACCTAAGGCTTGGGGTGACTCTCCCAGTTCTCCCAGTTTTCTAAACCCCCTCATGCCACTAGCCCCTCCTCACCAAGGAAAAGGCAAGAATGCCTAACTGTCAGAGACAGAAGAAAGTCCCAGAGAAAGGAAGTGACTTGGCTACTCACCCACTGAATCAGTTAGAGGAGAAACCCAAAGCATCTACTCTAAAACTTCAGCTCTGACTGTCTACCTGAAGCTCTGCTCAGTGATATTAGGATAGGAATGAGAACTGCACACAGCACTTTCCAGGCTTAAAGGAGGGGAACCTTGCAAGGGAAGCAGCTGCCACATAGGCGACAGAATGGGGGCTCCAACATCGCTCCTACTCACACTGGGGCACTGAGAGAACAGGCAAGACCCCAGAATGAACTCCTAGGTTCTTGGGTATCTGATAGTGCAGAGAGAGCATGGCCTCAGCCCCCAACCCTATCCCCTAAGTCAGTTAGTGCCATCTCCCCTCCCACCAAAACCAGCTCCTTAGGCAACTGAAGTGAAAGGGAAACAAAGTCAGTAGAACATACCCCAAACCCTGAAACCTTAAGGAACGACACCCTGTGGCAGTTTATGGTTGAGAGATTTGTAATCCTCCCACCTCAGAGGAAGACTGTCGGAGTCTGAGGTGGGGATGCATTTGCTTTAGGTGGTTAAAATACCAACAGGGGCAGTTGCCCCTCACTGAGTGCTTCCTGTGAGTACAAAGACAACTTTCTATGCATTAATTTGTCATCAGCACATCAGCAGCACTATGGCTAATACTACTATTTCCCCATTTTTGAGGAAACTGAGGCACAGAAAGGAGAAGGGGGAAAAAGTGGTAGAGCCCTCATCTAACCTCAATTCTACACTGCAAAAGTAAAGGGAAAAAAGGGCTTTCACTTTTGCCAACTGAACAGGGACCCTTGAGATCTTTCTGTCACCTTTCTATTTTCTTCCCCAGGAAGGCCAGATGCTAGGACTCCTCTGTCTTCATTTCAGAAAAATGTCCTACTAAGCCAGAAACAGAATTTTGGAACAGCGAAGGCCTTCAAAGATCATATCCAACCTCCTCATTTTACACTGGGAAAACTGAGGCCCCAAGGCTGAGTGACTTGCCACTCATTGAAATGGCAGACCTAGAAGGGGCCACAAAGACCAACTGACAAGAGATGTGTGACTGGCCCAAGGTCACAGAGAAAGGTGGGCTGAGAAGCCAAGTTTCCTAACTTCTAGACTAATACCCTTGCTGTGGCACCATCTCTGTTCTCCTGCTGCCCAGGGTCCCTGGCACAGGTGCTGGTGGGGAAAAAGCAGGCCAAATCTGACCCCATTAGAACTAGAGATATCAGGTCTGCAGGGATATCTCCTGCAGGCCAGTGTAAGATCTTTGTGGTCATGCTGTCATCCCACCAGAAGTCACTGAGACCTGCAATGTGTGTACCAGCCTGCAATGCCCTAACACAATGCCAGGTGTGGTTGGGAGGTGAGGGGGTTGGAGAGAGGAGGGCAATTTAAAGACAGTGCTTGTGAGGTCTTTTCCTGGTCTCACACAAGCAAATGACACATCATAGTCACTTCAGTTTCTTACAACAAATGACTCAATTGATAGGGTCAAATTTAGATTCTTGCCAGTTTCACAGGGGGGCAAGACGTGCAAAAAAAAGGACCCCGCTTGTTCAAGGTCATGTTATTTGTCAGAATCAGTACACATGGCTCTCCTTGTCCAGTCCTTGATTTTTTCCAGGGAACTGGCTGCCATCAGAGTATAGGTGCCAATGGCCCAGGTCCATGTACAGGCCAGGCCCTGCTACTGTCACAGCACCCAAGCCCCGTACCAGGAAGCAAGCTCCTGGATGTGTCAAAACAGAGTGCCTTCCTGCATGTCCCGTAGCCTGCCTCTCACCAGCCTGGCATTGCCACTCAGCTCCTGTATGTCCTTGGGAAAGCTGCAAGCCTTCCTGCCAAGAGTCACAAACTCCCCAAACCCAAACCATCAGAGTACCAGGCCCTCATGCCTTCTACAGCTAGCTGGGGCTAAAAAGGCAAAGGCAGCTTTTAAAGAGCAACACCCTCCCCCCACCCCCTGCCGGGACTTCTGGGCTATGCAGGCTCCGGTGAGCTCCATCCATCACCCAGCAGAACAAAGTGCTCAGGCCTAGCAGGGAGACCAACCCCTGGAAGGGAACAATTTTCCCATTTCCTTCTCCGGAAAACATTTCAGTCTCCTCAGACCAAAACATCCTGAGCCCCTCTACCTGTCCCTCTCCCACTTGGTTGAGCGGTAGGCCAATGTGACTGGCCAGCAGACACCACCTTGAGACACAGCCAGGTGCCAACCTGGAAGTGAGCTGGGGCCAGAACAAGCTTCAACCGCTTCCACTCCCCCTCCACCACCAAAACAAACTACAGAAATTCCAGGGCCCCCTGTCCCATAAACTGTTTAACGAATAGCATTCCTGGGCCGGAAATTGACTCAGGGGCTCCTGACCAGCCAGGGCAGGCAAAGCTGACCGATAATATTCCGGGGATAAAGGAAAGTGAAAATATTGGGATCCCTCATGTTCTACCACACTTCTAGATCTCCAACACACAGACCCCACCCCCTGTCCTACTATAATCAAACTCCTTAGACAAGCAAAGTCGAAATAGACTCCATCCTGGAAAACCCTCCCATGAAGTGTGTAACTGCACTGGTTGCTGTTGACAGAGCAGACTGCCACTTCCCGGAGGACACCTCTCTGCCTTACAGCTGGGTGCCTGGCTCCCCTCAGGGTCTGGCCCAGCCAGAGACTTGCCAGGCCTGATAGCCTTGCTGAAAGTACCTAGTATCAGAAGCATCCTATGCTCTAATTCTGTCCTTTCCCATGCACGATGCTGGTTCTAATCTTGGGACGCCTCAGCCCACAGAGGCCACAGAGCTCAAGCTTGAAGAGGACCATGCTCAAGCTCAAGCAAGTCAGGATGGAGGCTGCCTACATTACAGGAGAAGTCCAGACCTTTATTCCTGCCTCAAGGGGTAAGGATGGGGCAAGAAGCTCACCAGTATGGTGGCAGCGGACACATCAGAGCAAACTAGACTTACCTATCTTCATGAGGCAGGCCAGCAGGATCCAGAGAGAGATCTCGAAGGGTGTGCGCACGTGTTTGTAGTCGATGCCCAGGACTGGAAAGGGCTTTCGAGTCTTCGTGCCATGTTCAGTGACTGAATGGTTAACAGGGCGGCTCTCAGGGGCAAGCTCTGGTGGGGCGGTGGTGACATCCCCAATTGAGCGTTCCCGTGGCGGCTCTGAGCCTCTGATGGTGCTGGCAGTAGGGCTGAGCTGCAGGCCATGGCTCCTGAGAACAGGCAGTAGCCCCACCAAGGCTACTACCACGAGCAACGAAGGGGAGACTCGAGGAGGAGAGGGACCGCACGTGCCAGACCACAGAAGCATCCTACTGCCCCCTCGGCCCAGTAGGCCTTGACCCTTAGCAAAGTGAGAGTAAGACCTGGGACATAGGTGGCAAGGGGTCAGCGGGTCAGAAGAGAGACTGGGGTAGTCTCTAGGAAAAGTTCATGTTTTAGAGAGGTCTTTTTCATGGAAGCAGTCCTCTGGGGGTGGAGGGAGGCTGGGTTCTCGATCTAGAACTCCAAACTGGGGAAGGGGGACAACGACCCAGGAAGGACCACAGGAGGAGACCAAAAGGTCTGGAACTCCAGGCCAGGGAAAAGGAGAGTGAGGGACAGACAGCACCTTAGGACAGAGGAAGGAACAGGATAGGCTGCGCCCCAGGCAAGGAAAAGGAAGAGGAAAGGCTAGGACCCTCGGCTGAGGAAAGTGACTGAGCAGCGGGGACTCGGTTACGGGAAGGAGCAGGGAGCCTGAGCTAAAGGAAGGGGACAGAAGCGGGTGGGACGCAGTCCAGGAAAAGAAGCGAGAGGGCTGGGAGCCCAGGCTGCGAGGAAGTGAAGCCAGAAAACGGCCGGGAGCTTCCCCACCCAGAGGAGCGCCGGGGTGCAGGCGCGCCGGGCTGAGATTCCGGGGCAATGCGGGGGGGCAGGAAGGCGGAGGCAGGCGGCCTGGCGGGAGAGCGCGTCGGCGCGGGCTGGGGGCGGCTCACGGTGGGCCACCGGCAACGCGCCCGTCCTCGCGGCCCCGGCGCGGCGCTGCGCGGCGCTCCGCCCCGGCCCAGCTTCGGCTTCTCCGCCTCTAGCTCCAGCTCTAGCTCCCTCGCCGGGTCCAGCCCGAGCGGCGATGGGCTGATGCCTGGCTGAGCCGGTCGCTGCCATTTATAGGCACCAACGAGCAGCCGGCGTAAGCGGGCTAGAGGGACCTGTCAGCGTCGGCGCAGCGCAGCGACCCCTTGTCGCCGACGGAAGGAAGTACTCCGTAGGAAGAGAGAGTCAGAGGTGGCACACACGAAAAAGTCGCGAATCTGCAGAGATTCTATCTAACAGGAGTAAAATGCTTTACTATTTACAAAGCGCTTTCACATCCCCACCCGCAGTCTCATAAGGCTTCCCATTAGTCTTGTGAAAGATATATTATTATATATTTAGTTACCATGTGACCTTGAGCAAGTTACTTAACCTCCCAGTTCCACACTTTTCCACCTGCAAAGTGGAAATGGTAGTAATACCTATCAGAAGGATAGTGGGATGATTAAATGAGAGAATCTGTGTAAAGTGTTTAGAATAGAGCCCGGCACATAGAACTATTATTATAGTTTCAGTTTTGCACATGAGGAAATGGGTGAAGAGAGTTCCTTAACTAGTACGTAAATAGTTATATTAGTTTGCTAGGGCTGCTGTAACAAAGTACCACCAACTAGGTGTCTTAAAAATAACAACCAGAAATGTATTGTCTCATATTCTGGAGTCTAGAGGTCTGAAACCAGGTGTTGGCAGATTTGGTTCCTGGCTATGAGGGAGAATGCTTTTCTCCTAGCTTCTGGTGGCTTGCTGACAGTCTTTGGTGTTCCTTGACTGTGGCAGCGTAACTCCTGTCTTCACATGGCAGCCTCCCTGTGCC
This sequence comes from Miniopterus natalensis, assembly GCF_054644295.1. Lineage (NCBI taxonomy): Eukaryota > Metazoa > Chordata > Mammalia > Chiroptera > Miniopteridae > Miniopterus > Miniopterus natalensis. Next base: position 14,944,633 of record NC_142089.1, read on the forward strand.
ACCGTCTCTGAGTCCAAATTTCCCCTTTTTATAAGTTCACCAGCCAGACTGGATTAGGGGCCCACCCTAATGAACTCATTTTAACTTGATCATCTGCAATAACAATATTTCCAAATAAGGCCACATTCATGGGTAATGGGGGTTTGAACTTCAACATCTTTTGGGAAGACACAATTCAACCCACAGCAGTAGTGGAACTGAGATTTGAATGTATAGTGTTGGTTGGAATTGGTAAGATTCATGGCTGTACACTGGAATCACTGGAAAGTTTTTAAAAACTACCATTGCCACCCTGCCAGGCGTGTCTCGGCAGATGAGCATCAACGTGGGATCCAGGAGATCACGGTTTGATTCCAGGTCAGGGCATATGCCCAGGTTGCGGCCTCCATCCCCAGTCAGGCGCTTGCAGGAGGCAGCCTATCAATGATGACTCTCTCATCATTGATGTTTCTATCTCTCTCTCTCTCCGTCTCCCTTCCTCTCTCTGAATCAATAAAGATATACTTAAAAACAAAACAAAACAAAAACTGCCATTGCCTGGGACCCACCTGCAGAGATTTGAACTCAGTTGCTCCAGGGACGTGCCCAAATATGATGGGTATTTTTTCAAAAGCTCCTCCAGGTGATTCTAATGTACAATTAGTGTTGAGAACTATTGAAATTACTGAATTGCCTTCCCTATTTTACAGAAGAGTTAATCAAGGCCAAGAAAGTCAAGGTGACTAGCTCCAAAGGGGTTCAGTCCAGTTTAGCAAATATTTACTGGGCTTCTTGACACAGCTTTGTGTTGGGCTCTGGCAACACAGAGATAAGACATGGGGAGGAGGGAAGTGGAAGTGATTGGGAGGGGGCACAAAGTGGGCACAATGAGGGCTTCTAGGATGCTGATAATGTCCTATTTCTTTTTTTCTTTTCTTTTTTTTAATATATCTTTATTGATTTCAGAGAGAGGAAAGGAGGGAGAGAGGGAGAGATAGAAACATCAATGATGAGAGAGTCATTGATCTGCTGCAGCCCGCAACCCAGGCATGTGCCCTGACCGGGAATCGAAACCCGATCGCCCGGATCCTAGGTCGACGCTCAACCGCTGAGCCACGCCCGGCCGGGCTGTACTATTTCTTTACTGGACAGTGGTAACAAAGGTTATACAGATGTAGTTGTTTTATGATAACTCATCGAACACTATATGCACTATATGATTTGTATTCTTAAGATATGCTATCCTTTCACGAAAAGGTATATTAAATTAATAGAGTGATGTGGTAGTGACTGAAGGTGCCAACATTAAACTGAATTCTCTGTACCTCATATTCTCCTGACACAGGCCCAGCCACTTGAGAGATGACAGAAGAGTCTAGAGGAACCTTCAGAGAAAGCCAAGGGCCTTGTGTCACCTGGGAACAGGTGAAAGGAGAACATCAGCTATACTGGAAATAACGAAAAAGAGGAACAGCACTTAGGGCAAGGATCAGAATAATGGTGATAATTCCTCACAATGGTTCAGTCGTTTATAGTTCACAACCAAATGCCCCAGGTTTATCAATGACCCAAGTCCTGGTGCATAGAGAGGGCTCAATAGATAGTAGCCATCTGGCCAAGGTCACACAACTATTAGGTAGCAGATCCAGAACTCAAGTCAGCTTTCTAACGTCTGAATCCAGAACTCTTTCAAAACACCACAGGTTTAATGTTGAAAAAGAAGAGAGGAACAGGGTGGGGCTAGGAGAGGAACTTTCCACAGATGACATGGGGCCAGAACCCTGAGACCTCTAGTCCTTTCCAGTCTTGACTTTTCCAGTCTTGAGGGCAATGTTCACTGTTGTGCTCCTGTCCTCCCTACATCCTGACTCTCCCTCACTCCATTCTCAGTGATTCCTTGGGAGGTAGCAGATCCAATGAAGGTCAGCCCTGAGATCCTCCATAGCCTGAAGAAGGTTGTAACATCATGACAGAACCAGAAAAGAGCCCTTGGGAGAAACTATCTGGGACAGCCCATGGCCAAGGTCCAGCCCAGACCAGGCAGTATAGCATAAGAGTTAAGTACAGGCGTGGCCTAATGTAGATAGCCATATTATCTAGGTTCAAATCCCAGCACCCTCACTTACTAGTTGCAAAACCTTAGGTAAAACAGTCTACCCCCCTGTTCCACAGTTTCTGCCTCCATAATGTGGGGGGCATGCCAATCTCATGGTGCTGTTATGAGGATTAGCCAATGCACTTAGAGCAGCACCCAGCAAATACCACATATGTTTACCTGATTATCTATCATGAATGTAACGTATGTCACTTCTATCAATGTCAGGCAACCTCTATCATGTGTGTAATGTATTATTTTGACACTTTAGTACCAATGTCTTCACCTCACACTCCCTTTCAGTTGCTGCCAAAAACGTGAGAGAATTATCTTCAATGCCTGCATCATTTCTCTCCTCCCAGTCTCTCTAATCCAGTCCAATTAGGCTTTTATACCCATATACTGCACCTAATTTGCTCTTGTCAATGTCACTAACAACCTCCATAGGGGAGGAAAAGTCTCTTCCTCCACCCATCTTAGGTTCTCCATCTGGGGCCCTTGCTATTGATTTTTCAGACACTCGGGGTTTACTGTTTCCTCAGAGCCTTTGACCTTGCTGTTCCCTCTGACAGGATTACCCCTAAGATATCTGGTTACCCCTAAGATATCTGCATGGTGTCTTGCTTTACTTCCTTAGGGATTTTGTTCAGATGTTATCTCTCAGTGAGGCCTTCCCTGACCCCCAAGCCCCTCTACGAGATGTAATACCCCCACCCCACACTTCCTTTTCTTTTCCTTCTTAATTTTTCTCCATAGCTCTCTCACTGCCTGACATACTACATATTTTTCTGACCTGCCTTGCCCACACTCGAATGTAAGCTCCACAACAGCAGGGATTCAAGGCAGAGAGCACAATGGTTGGCAGGACAGACTTAGAGGCAGGCTGCCTGGATTTGAATGCTGTCTACCACTGCCTAGCCGTGTGACCCTAGGCGACGTACTTAACTTCACTGCACCTCAGTGTCTTCATCTATAAGATGGGGGTAATAAGAGAGTCTATGTCAAGATTACTATGAGGCTTAAATAAGATAATGCAGGTAGTGAAGTGCTTAGAATTATACCTGTTATAGAGTAAATGCTACATGTGCTTGCTATTATTATTATTACTGAATGCTTGACTCATAGTAAGTCCTATACAATTGTTAGTTTTTATTGTTCTGTATCCCGAAAGTATATCTGCTGTATCCTCAGAACTGAAGATAGCGCTTGGCACATAATAAGTCATTCAAGAATGACCTGTTATATGAACGAATTAGGATACAGGTATACATAAACAATATATAGTATTTTTGAGTGTCGTTTAAATTTATATTAATGCCATATCATATACATCCTTCATATTTACTTTTTCACTAAATATTATATTTTTACATCTAGTCATGGTGATATATACAGATCTCATTTTTTCCTTCTAACTGCTCTATAGTAAATATTCCATCATATTAATATATCTCAATTTTAAAATCTCTTTCCCTATGGATAGACATTTGAGTTGTTTCAATTTTATGTTGTTGTAAACAGTACTATATCAAACGCCCTTATACATATCTCTTAGTGCACGTGTGTAAGAATTTTTCTCCCACTATATTTGAAAATGGAATTTCAAGTAGGGTTTGTACATTTTCTACTTTCCTAGACTAAATTGTTTCCCTAAAGTACCTTTTGCCCTCCTACCTGCAGGTATGAGAGAACCATTTTTCCATTATCGCCCTTAATACTTGTTTGAGCCAGACTTTTTATTCTTTGTTAATTTGATGGGTAGAAAATAGTATCTCATCTTTTTGTTGTTGTTGTTTTTTGTTAATCCTCACCTGAGGATATTTTTCCCATTGGTTTTTTGGAATCTCTTTGGATCTACAGAAAAGTTACAGAAATTAAGAGAGTTCCCATATCTCACTCAACTTCCCCCAATGTTAACATTTTATATTACCATGATAGATTTGCCAAAACGAAAAAGCCAATATTAGCTTATTACTATTAATTAATCTTCAGCCTTTATTCAGATTTCACTAATTTCAGTTTTCCAGGATCCCATCCAGGATACTACATTGCAGTTAGTCCTCATGACTCCTTAGTCACCTCTGGTCTGGGACAGCTCCTCAGGCTTTCCTTAGTCCTATGACCTTGATAGTGTTGAAGAGCACTAGTCAGGATTTGTGCAGAATGACCCTCAATTTGGACTTATTTGATGTTTTCCTCACGACTAGACTGGAGCTATGGGCTTAGGGGAAGAACAGCACAGAGGTGAAGCACCCTTCCCATCACATCTTATCAGGCGGCACGTGCTACCCACAGAACTTATTATTGGTGATATTATCACCCTCAAACACTCAGTTAATGTGGTGTTTCCAGGTTTCGCCACTGTAAAGTTACTATTTCTCCTTTTTCCCTACTCTGTTCTTTGGAGGTGGTATCTAATCATTTTAATTTGCATTTCCCTGCTGTTGAGAATTCCTCTTACGAGAATTGCCTGTTCATATCCTTGCCTATGTTTCAACTTGTTTGCTTGTCTTTAGTACTTACCGATATCTAGGTGTTATTTATATATAAATTACAATTATCTTCTCCCAGGGAATCATTTAGTATTTTAATTTTGTTTATAATGCCTTTTGCCATGTAGAAGTTTTTTATTTTAATTTAATCATACTTGCATATTATTTCCTTTATTCTTTGTGCTTTTGGAACCACCTTGTAGCACCCAGCCGTGACTCAGCAATCACCCTAATAACTATTGGTTCTAGTGACTATTCACATTACCCTTTTGCCTGAATGCCTTCCCTCCTTTCCCTTCCAGGTAAGCTCCTACTTATCTTTAATGCCCTAAACCTAATGAAACCTCCTCTGCAAAGCCCCCCCCCACCCAGTTCCCCGGGTAGAATGAAGTGGTTGCTCTCTCCACAGTGCTCCCACCTATTGGCCCTATCTTTATTACAGCACATATCATATGCTATTATTTTTTCCTTTGCTTAATTGTTTGTGTGCCTTCTGTCCCACTAGATTGTTATTGCTTGAGGAGAGTAACGCCATGCAATTCATCTCAGTAACCGAGCACTGGGCGTAATGCTGTCAGTGTTGACTGGATAAACGACTGAGGCTGTAATCTGCATCAGTAGTCTTTAAGTTTTTTACTCTTGTGCCCCCTTTAAGATTTTTTTAAAACTCTGCACCCTTTCTGTATTGTGAAGATTTCAGCAGGAGGCAAATGGCACACTCGAGACAATTGAACAAGGTTATATATACAAAGGAGCTAATTTAGAAGGTGCGGTCAAAGTGTAGGAAAATTACAAGGGATTATGCAGGAAGCTGGGATAAGCAGCAGCCAGGCTGTTACCACACAATTCCTTTGCCTTAAGAGCATTAACTTTCTGTCCAGGGACAGAGCCAGACTGACTAGAACTCCAGAGTTGGGAACCAGGGAAATAAAGACCCTGACCTCACTTTCTTCCCTCCCTCCAGCTCCTGCTAAGACTCCCCACTGGCCAAACCCACGCCAAGGCCAAAAAACACATCCAAGTCAGCCACCAGAGGAGAGTCAGGATGAAGGAAGGCAGAGACGGAATATGCATGTTCACATGCAGGGTATTTGGCATATTTTTAAATTGGCAGCTAAAATGTATACCATTACAAAGAATATGCTTCCTAGCATATTATAAATATTAATATTTTAAGTAGAACTGTTCCTTCATCAACTGAATGTAAGTATCATTGTGATTCAATACTCTCATTCATTTCAAGAAAATACTGGGACAAGCTCTACTTGCTATGTTGTTATTTGTTTTCTTCTAAACGTGGAGTTACATTTTGCTTCTTCTCACAGAATGTTATTCTAGGATGATATATTTTATTCCTTTTTAAAAAATTTTTCATTGATTGATTTTACAGAGGAGAAGGGAGTGAGAGAAACATCTATGTGTTGTTCCACTTAGTTGTACATTCATTGGTTGGTTTTTTTTTTTTTAATACATCTTTATTGATTTCAGAAAGAGGAAAGAGAGAGAGACAGAAACATCAATGATGAGAGAGTCATTGATTGGCTGCCTCCTGCACTCCCCCAACTGGGGATCAAGCCCACAACCCGGGCATGTGCCCTGACTGGGAATCGAATTGGGATCTCCTGGATCCTAGGTCGATGCTCAACTGCTGAGCCACGCCCGGCCGGGCAATTCATGGGTTGATTCTTGTATTTACCTTGACAGGAGATCAAACCCGAAACCTTGGTGAATCAGGATGATGCTCTAACCAACTGAGCTATCCGGCCAGGGCTATTTTATTCTTGAAAGTCTGTTATTGGTTAGCTAATTCATACTTCAACAGAAAATTTTATATATAGTTGAAATGTTAAAGTTTTGAAATTTAAAAAATTTTAGATTTCAATTGATTCTAAAGCTGGATGTCTTTAAATTTTCTTCTGGATTAAAGTATCACCAGTATTATTCTTATATTAGCATACAATTGACCAAAGCAACATAACATATATTTTTTGTTAAATAATTATTAAACAAAGAGTAAAATATAATTGGAAATTCCTTACTGAAATAGGTATTTTGCAATTAGTTTATATATTTATGGATAAATATTATTTATTGCTGGAATGAGGCTGGATTCAGCATCAATTTTAAGTTCATTTTGTATTTTTATAAATAGGATCACTGACAAACCATGTTCACATAAATAAGTAGATGAAAATGGAGGAAGTTTTTTACAATAATATAAATTATTTTAATTCCTTTTGCGTTACAAGCCATAAAATCACATAGCAACCTATTATTAAAAGTTATTTTTAATGACAACAAAATTAGAATGTTCTTCAACTTTATTGAAAGCAAAGTACTAGTAGCTGCTAACTTGCAAAATGCTTTATTGTCCAGTTATTAGAGTCCTTCACCTTTGGTTGATGCCCTGAGGTTTCTGTCTCTGGGGTAATGCTGGAGGAAACTGGGTAAGAGGTATACAGGAACTCTCTTGATTACCTTTGCCACTTTTCTATAAATCTAAAATTCCAAAGGAAAAGCTTTTTTTTATCTATCACATATAATATATGATATGTGATACGTATGTGTATATTGTCAATGTAAGAACATCCAAACTTGTAGAGAACTTTTATAGGAGTTTATTTGAGCCGTACTGAAGCATATGCCAGGGAGCAGAATCTCAAATGCTCCAGAGAGTCACAGTTGTGCAGCTTCTTTTATGCATTTCAAATTAAGGAAGATTGGAGAAATAGTGGTGGGGATTGGATTAACAAGACCATGTGCTCTCTTGAGGGTTAATACCTCTTTCTAGGGGTATTACTTCTGGTATTTCAAAGGTGTGTTAACCTAGATGCACAAGGCCGATGGAGAGGCTTACTTAAGGCAAAGGTAAATCTTCTACTAAAGGAGTTATATGCCTGAGGCATGACTAGCCACCATGACCTGCCCAGTTAGGAACTTATGATCAGATCACCCTGAGGTTACTTTCCATAGAACCCCTTTTTTCTTCCACAACATATATGAAACCTAGGGGAGAAAGGTATCAAAAAAAGAAAAGGAAGTCTTGCTATTCCAAGCCGAGGCCTCTGATGAGGCTGCGTTGCAGGAAGCTTGGACAAGGGATGGGGTAGAGTAGCAGGCCCAACCGAAATTGTAGGTTGGGTCCAGGTTAAGCCTATGGGACTTTATCCTGTGGCAGTAGCCTTCCTTTGAAGGCTATTGAGCAAGGGTGTGGCTGATTGCACAGTGATTCAGCCAAGGTCACATAGTTCAGCTTCCAGAAGCTCTCTACCCCAAAGCCCCTTCCTTCTTTGCCTGCAGAGGCCAAGCTCTGGCATGAATCTAAGTCACTAGCACAGAGATGATCACCTCTATTGCCCACCCTGACACCCACATCCCATCCTGGTTCAGTGGTCTTCAGAGGCTCAACATTTAGAATCTCAACATGCCACACCTGGTAAGGGCTGGAGCCACTCACCTGACAGAGATAGGAAGTTAAAGGTGGAGCTTATGTAAAAGTCAACATGTTCTTCTAGGTTGAGTCATTTCTTCCACTCATTCCTTCCTCCCATAATGGAATGAAAGCAGTCCATTGGTGGGGGAAGAGAACTTGGAGGCAGAACAAGAGGAGGCTTCAAGATTGAACTTGGGATATGCCTCCAGGAAAATTCTCCATTATTGATCTCTCTTTAGCAGGCCTGCTTGAAACACAAATATGTCCAGGTGAGAAGCTGGGGGAAGGAATAGAGTGGAGAGAAAAAGGAGGTGAAGGAATGTATGGTGTACAATTTTCCTACCAGCAGTTGAGGCAATGAGAGTTCAATGCTGGAATGTATCAGATTCTCACACCTCAATTAAACCAGTTTCCTCCATTCTGTATCTTTTATCTTCCCATGGGAAAAAGAAAAGATTAACACTATTGAGCAATCTCCTCAACAGCAACTCTGTATTAGTATACCCATTTTATAGATGAGAACACTAAGGCTCAGAGAAATAAGTGGCATGCCAAAGGTTATGCAGCTGGTAAGTGGCAGGGCTGGAAGAGAGCAAAGCCTGTTCAAGTCTTTAGAAGCATGGGCTCAAAAGAGGATCTCAGGGAATTTTACCTTTTAGGGGAAGAGGAAATGGTTTTATGGTAAAATTCAATTTTTTTACTGGGTATCCAGCTCCCATATCTGACCTCACCCTCTGCCATGAGTAGAGTGGCCACAGCCTACAGAGACCCTCTCCTCCAATCCTTGCCCTTCGTTTTGCCCAGGAGGGTGTCCCCCCATATTCCTCCCTCTCCTCATTTGGGCCTCTGCCTAAAAATCCGAGAAGCCTTCCCTGATCACCCATATCCAAACGGCAGCCTCTGTCACCCACATCCCCTGACTCTGTCTCATTTGTCTTCATAGCACCTACATCTTGATATATTTATATACAGTTGACCCTTCACCAACACGGGTTTGAACTCTGTGGGTCCACTGGTACACAGATTTAAACTGTATTGATTTTTCTGCATATTGTTTGTCTCCACCTACTAGACCTTAAACTCCAGGAGGACAAGGACCTGGTCTATTTGGTTCACTGCTATAATCCTAGCGTCTGACACATAGTAGGTCCCAAACATGCTGAAAGAATAAAAAGGGGGAATTCTACTTTCTTCCACTGAGAGTACTTTACCTCTAACCCCATCAGCTGCTAAATTCCTCTCACCCTTAGAAGCCTCACTCCTTTACTCCCCCTTCAGAGATTGTTTCTCCTTCATCTTCCCCAGCCCCAGGATTGACACAGCTACCTAAGCAGCTGCTCCAGCCAGAAATCCGAAATCATCCTCAACTCCTTTCTTTCTGCCTGCCCCACCACCCCCCGTTTCCAATTAATCAGCTCCAGTCCATTTCTGCCTCTTAAATTGTCTCCCAAACCTGCCATGTTTCCCAATCCCTGCTCTGTCCCCTCCACCAGGCAGCTCTCCTTTCTTGCTTGGGCTGCAGCATCAGCTTCCTCACCAGTCTCTGCCTCCAGTCTGGCCCCTGTCGTTCAGTCTCCACCTTGCAATCAGAGCAATTGGTCTAAAGCTCAAATTGTCTGGGTAAACACCCCATTGAGCTTTCAGTGGCCTGATATAAAGTCCAAGATCTTAATGTGGCTTATAAGGCCCTTCCCCGCCTGGCCACAGCCTCACTTTGAACCACACTCTAGAGGGTCCTGCCTGGTTGAACAGTTCTCATGTCTTCAAATGTGCTCGTGAGATTTCTTTTGCCTGAGAGCTCTGGCCAACTCCTGCTCATCACTCTGGGCTTAGACTAGATGCCACTTGACTTTGGGAAGCCCTCCACCCTCATCTGTTCCACCAGGCTGGGTTCGGAATCCAGTGCATAGAATCAGGACAGTCTCCCAGTAGAGGGAGCCCAGTGGTCATCTGGTCTCATTTCCCACCCTTTTCCTTTGCATCCCTGACGGGTATTACTGCTTGAAGAGCCTCCCTTGCTTCTCCAATACCTCTCACCCTTCAAGACCCAGCTCAAGTCCAGACTCATCCAAAAACCTTGGGAGTGAAAAAAAGGCCGCCTCTGAGTCAGAATGCCTCTAGCTCAAGTCCCACCTTTTCCACTGCCTAGTGCAACCTTGGGCATGTTATTTTGCCTCTGAGAGCCTCTGTTCCCTCTGTAAAATGGAGATGATAACATTAATATTCACCTCTGGGTTGTTATAAGTAAAATTATAGATGTTAAAGGACAGTGTAAACACTGAAATGTTATGTAGACATGAGGATGGTTATTATTTTTCCTGGCACTGTGATCCTGCAGCACTCACAGGCCACGACCCACCATTTTACACTTAATTATATGCTGCCTCCAATGATCTGCTCTTGCTTCTGTGTGGCAGCCTGCTGTTGACAATCATCACAGAAGCTAGCTGGTATCACGTCTTCTACAGCTCTTCTGCATCCCCTAGAGTTTAGAAATCACTGCCGAGCAAATAGAAGGTATACGCTATTACTGTGATTATAACCGACTACTATTTATTGACCACCTATTATGCACTAAGGACTTTCCATATTCTTTTTTTTTTTTTAAACAAATTTCTTTTTTAAAAAATATGTATCTTTATTGATTTCAGAGAGAGGAAAGGAGAGGGAGAGAGAGAGATAGAAACATCAATGATGAATCATTGATCGAGCCCACACAACCGGGGCATGTTCCCTGACCGGGAATCGAACCCCATCGCCTGGATCCTAGGTCTACGCTCAACCGCTGAGTCATGCCCGGCCGGGCTCCATATTATTTCTAATTCTCAAAACTATCCAAGAGATAGGTATTTTTATCTCCACTACCTCCACCTTGTCCAAGGTCACAGAGCCTTGGGGACAGGGGCCTTGAGAACCTAGCACTGTCCCCCATAGATGTTAAGGAGCTTATGGCTTTCTGCCTACTGGCGCTTCTCTGGGTGATCAGCTGATTTAAGTTGAGACAATAAGGGGGGGGGATCAAACGGGGGCCTGGGCAGAGGTGGTGGCTGCCATGCCACCCATCAGACACAGACAGGGACATGAGACTTTTGACGTGTAAATTAAGTATGCCTCTACTTAGAGCACAGTCCCAAAGCCTTGGTCCTCTGGATGCAAAGAGTGAGAGACAATCAGGAAAAGCCCTGGGACATCTAGCAGCGTTAGCACTGAGCTGCTGCCCAAGTCTGTGTGAGGAGAGTAGATGGGAGTGGGATCTGATGGCCAAATCACTCACAGTAAGGGCGTGGTCAGCTCACTGGAGTTTTCATTCTCCTTGGCCAGGAGGAGGAAATGTTGGGGGGGGGGGGGAGGTCCACAGTTCACCACTAGGTGGCACTATAAAAGGAAGAAACAAATTATCCAATGAGAGCAGTTCCACAGGAATAATCAGAAGGGGTTTTAAAGCAAGCAAACAGTAAAACTCCTCCCTTTACAGAAGCGATGTGAGGCCCAAAGGAGTTATCCAAGTTGTCCAGTTTCATGGATGGGTCAGCACCAGAGACCCAAGTCTGTTTCTAAGTTCAGTGCACTTCACCTTTAATGCTCATCAAATCACACCTAGATTGCCATCTACTCATGGTGTGATCTTACTCAAGTCGCTGACATTTTTCTGAGCTTCAGTCTTTCTGTCCGTAGATTAGAGGATTAGTCTAGATCTGTGACGTCAATATGGTAGCCTCTGGCCACATAGGGCTATTTAAATTTAAGTTAATTAAAACTTAAAATTCCATACTCAGTCACACTAGACATGTTTCAAGTGCTCAATAGTTATGAATAGTGCCTAGCATATTGGACAGCAGAGATATAGAACATTTCCATTATCACAGGTAGTTCTAATAGACAGTACTGGGTGGTACTTCCAGCTTTAGTATTCTGTGGCTCTTCTGTGAGAGCACTGGAGGTTGTAGGATTAAGTGCATGAGTTTTCCCAGCTCTCAGCCTGAGATTTTCTTATACAGGCAGAAGAAAATAAGATGTGGGAAAAGTCTTCCCTTCATGGAGTTGACATTCTAATGGGCCTAAAGCACTAAGTCCAAAAAACCACAGCTTCTGCAGTCAAGGTACCTTAGAACAGTGTGTCTTAAATTTTAATATATAATTTAAATGCAGTTCCTGAATCAGTAGGTCTGTGGTGAAGCCTATGAACCTGCATTTCTAACAAGCTCTTTGTTGACAATAATATTGCTGGTCCCATAGCACATTTGAAGTAGAAGGACTTGGAGAATTTTTTTTTAATGTATCTTTATTGATCTCAGAGAGAGGAAGGGAGAGGGAGGGAGAGAGAGAGAAACATGAATGATGAGAGAGTCATCATTGATCGGCTGCCTCCTGCATGCCCCTGACTGGGGATCGAGCCTGCAACCTGGGCATGTGCCCTGAGCAGGAACTGAGCCGTGATCTCCTGGATCCTAGGTCGATGCTCAACCACTGAGCCATGCCTGGCCAGGCAATTTGGAGAATTTTGTGAAAGACAAAATTGGTATGTGTGAGTCAACTAAAATAATGTGTTTATATTGTGGATCTTCCTGGGAGGCCTGAGTTCAAATCTCACTCTTGAGTGGCCCTTTCTTCATGATCCTCAAAACTAGGTTAGCAAGGCTCCTGTGGGCCACTATCATTCCTCATACTTTCCCTAGCCAGGGGGTTTCATGCTACATTGCCTTTCCTTTTAAAACCTTTGTCTCAGCCTTTCCCATGGAGCCACAACCTGTGTCAGTCTCATTTACTATTATACCCCCAGCACCTAGCACAGTGCCTGCAATTTAGGTTTTCAGAGTTATTTGTATATCTTCTTTATATGTTTTCAATAAAAGTGCTTTATCAGATATGTGATTAGCAAATATTTTCTCCACCTGTGACTTGTCTGTTCATGTCACAGTAACTTTATAAGGCCAGAAGTTTTTAATTTCGATGAAGTCCAATTTATCAATATTTTTCATTATGGATTATACTTTTGTTGCCATATCTAAGAAACCATTGCCTAACTCAGTCATAAAACTTTTTTCTTTCATTTTCTCCTAGAAATGTGTAGCTTTAGGTATTACATTTAAATTTATGATCCATTTTGAGTTAATTCTTATATATGGTACAAAGTTAGAGATTAGGATTCATATTTTTGGATATGAAATTCAATTGTCCTAGCGCCATTGGTTGAAAAGACTACCCTTTCTCTATTGAATCGTCTTTGCTCCTTTGTCAATGATAGTGAAATATAGTCAGTTGACTATATCTGTGTGGGTCTATTTCTAGGTCCTCTATCTGTTGCATTGATCTATTTCATCAATACCACATTGTCTTGATTATTGCAGCTTTACAGTAAGTCTTGAGGTTTCATAGTCAGTTCTCTGATTCATTGGTGTTTTAAAATTTGAATTTCGTAATTTCAATGTGTTCCATATGCATAGTACTGATTTCTACTTATAACTCTTGTCAAGTAGATGGTGGCATATGGTATACTCTATTTACAGAGCCATAAAGAGGCTAAATAACCTGCTCATCCAACAGGTCATGGAATCTTGGCTTTTCAGTGCCTGTATGCACTAACCTGCTCCTTGGGGAAGAACTTTGCTCTATTGTCTGCAAGGTTAACAACTATTCCCCATTACGTATTAAAACACTAGAATTCTATTTGATCTGTCTTTTGTGAATTTGATTAGCAGAAGTCATCTCCCTGATTTTGATTAATACTAGGAATTCTGGCACCACTGAGAGTCTAACCATATGGACTGGGTTTAGCCCCTGGACTCTGAGTTCTGCCCAAAACTATCACCGTGAAAGGTTCTATGACAGATTACTCCTGGTTGGCTAGCCCAATACCTATTCATTGATCTCTTTTCCTTTGCAGTACAGACTGGAAATACTAAATAATTACTTTTCAGACTTTTCCAGACCTACCATTTAGGTGGTTACATGACATAGCTCTGGCTGGTGAGATACAAGCAGAAATCTTTTAGGGGCTTCTAAGAAGTTTTTGCTTTCTTCATAAAAGGCAGCTAGTGCTGCTCCCTCCTCCCTATTCTTCATGCCTTGAACATAAATATGATGCTTGGTGCTGTAGCAGCCATTTCGTTACTACAGTGGAAAACTAAAGGGTGCCGGAGCAGAAAAAAATAGAAATGAATTATGTTGAACAGCTGAACTAATTACAACAATCACCTTCCTCCAGACTTCTTGTCATGTGAGAAAACTCAACCTCATGTGTCAAAGCCCCTGCTGGTCAGGTTATGTATTACTTGCAGCTAAAAACAGTCCCAACTGATCTGCTAACTATTCTAATGGGGCCATCATCTCGTAGACGTTTCTGGAATGCTTCTTTTGGGAGTGCCATAGAATTCCTTGACACAGTCTCTTGCACATTCCCACTAGTGCCAATCAATCTTTGCCCCTTTTTTGGTACAATTTAAAAGAGGCGGAGACCTTTCATTTAGGAAAGAGAAGACAGTGGGGATATGAGAGCTGTATTCATTATCTGAAGTTTTTTAGGGGCAAAAGGGATCATTATGACTACCACTCCTGCTACCTCTCACCAGGGTGGCTCAGACCTTTACAGTTTACACAAATATCACCTCATTTAATACACAAATCTATGTTGCCACAGAGAACAGAGTTGAGACAAATAAGTGTAATATCTTTATTATTAAGAACTGGCTAATGATCAGAGTACAAGAAAGCGTGTTGCTCTGTGAGACAGAGAACTTGTTTTCCTGAGAAGGGCTGAACAGAGAACTGAGGGTGGTGAGCAGAGAGCAGATTAGGACCCACTTGATTCTAAATTTCAGACCCACGTTTGCGCAAGTTTGGGGAGTGAGACTGGCTAATTCTTTCTTAGACTAGCTAGGTCAAGGTTTAGAGAAGGAACAAAAGATCAGTAAGATAAATGAAGGTAAGAGAGTGATTCCAAGTGGAGGCAACAGCTTGAACACAGGTGCTGAGTGTTTAAGATGATTTGGATACTCAGGTGTGTTTTTTTAAATATGTTTTTATTGATCTCAGGGAGAGGAAGGGAGAGGGAGAAGGAGACAGAAACATCAATGATGAGAGAGAATCAGTCGCTGCCTCCTGCACGCCCCGCACTGGGGATCGAGCCTGCAACCTGGGCATGTGCCCTGATGGGGAATCGGACTGCGATATTCTGGATCCTAGGTGGGTGCTCCACTGCTGAGCCACGCCAGGCCAGGCATCTTTCTATTTTTTTTAAGCTTCCAAGTTTTCAGCAATGAACATAGACACAGGCTACAGGAGTAAGTGTGTTTATTGTAGCACTATATGAAATAGCAAATAATAATAATAGTAGAGACAATCTACTGGAGAATGGGGAAATTAGCTGTGATATATTCATAATATAAAACACTACAAAACAGTTAAAGTGATTAAACCAAAGGACAGGTATCAGCATGGATAAAACAAAATGTGAAAAAAGTTGCAGAAGGTTATATACAGCTTGATACCATGTCTATAAAATTTTTAAATAAGACAGACAACATTATATGCTATTTAAGGATTCATACATACATAGTTTTAAAAAATCATGTGGAAATAAAACCTTCAGGCAAGCAATTATGTCTGAGGAGAGAGGAAAAGGAATGGGTGAAAGGAGGGATACACTGGGGCTTAGAACATATCTCTGATGTTTTATTTCTTGAAAAAAATTGTAAGAAAATAAGGCAAGCCTGGCCAGGCGTGGCTCAGCGGTTGAGCATGGACCTAGGATCCAGGAGATCAAGGTTTGATTCCCGCTCAGGGCACATGCCCAGGTTGGGGGGCTTGATCCCCAGTGGGGGCAGTGCAGGAGGCAGCCAATCAATGATTTTCCTATAATTGATGTTTTTATCTATCTCTCTCCCTCTCCCTTCCCCTCCCCAATATATATATATGTGTATATATATATGTAAATTTTCATTCTGACAACAAGTATTTACTGTCTGCTCTTTGCCAAAGACTGTGCTAGGAGTCACAGAAATCTCACCCACACTTCTGTTGGTATTTCTAAGATCCTCTGTGATAATGCCAGCATAGAACAAGGGTTTTAAATGAGGGTTGTGGATTCAAATAACCTGGGTTTTTATCCCAACTGTACCACTTTCTAGCTATGTGATTTGTGAGAGTATTACTTAATTCACTGAGAAGCACTTATCTCCCATGGTAAATATTCAATAAGTGTTAGCTAGTATTCAGTTTAATTGATCCAGTGACCATAACCAGGGTTTCAGCCTGAACCTGGGGGGGGTCTATGGATAAATGATCTCAAAGCTTTCTTCTTGTCCCAAAGTTTATGATTTTGTTATATTCAGTGGGACGTATGTGGAGGAGAGATCAGGAGGAATGACCCACAACATTTTCAGGAGAAAGGCATTTCACAAAGCTAATTTCACCAGGGTAGGTTCTAACTCCTCCAAATAGGACAAAATCACCCCTTGGGAGCTACAGACCAATTCATAATCTTCTTTAAGGATTAAAAAATGTTTTAAAATTTTTATTGATTTTAGAGGGAGAGAAACATCGATTTTTTGGTTCCACTTATTTATGCATTCATTGGTTGATTCTTATATGTGCCCTCACCAGGGAATGAACCCACAACCTTGATGTATGGGGACTACACTCTAACCAACTGAGCTACCCAGCCAGGCATAATCTTTTTTTAAAATCAAATAATATTAATCAAGTTAACAGTAAGCAGTAAAAGCGCAGTTACAGGAAAAGTCTCATGTTTTACATGTTTAAATTGTTCTTCATTGTCTTTATTTGTAGGGTGTTGAAGGGGGGACCCACCCCTGAATCTTCTTTCTGGTGGTGAAATAAGGTACATATTTTCTGGAGTGCCATTCATGTTGAATTTATGGTTTGTCCAAATGAACTTACTAGCAGTAGGCGGTTTTGTTGTTAGCAGATGATCGGTCATACAGTGAAGCCAAGGTACCATTCGGGGACACCATGCTTCCACCCTAGAATGTGTTTTGCCATCCATTTTAGTAGCATAGACAAACTCTCCAGACGGCCAAGAACTGCTTCTTGTCTTCATAGTATTTGTTTCCATATTTGTCTTCCCCCACTAATGTACCAACTCTCCCATCATTTGCCCTGAAGAGAATTCATCGATGGCCTCCGAGGCCACGGTGGCCACTGACCTGCTGTGGTCCGAGACTCAGGACCTGCAGGAGCTCCATCTCGTCCCACAGGCCCAGCTCGCGGTTTCACCCTGCAGAATGCACGGGGAGGCAGCGAACGCTCAGCTGCAGGAATTCTGGATGTGAGCAGCAGAAGAAAAAACCGAGCAACTCATGGAATGATAAACATGGGGCAAACACCATAAATATGAAATATGGACAGTCATGAGCCACATAACGACATTTTGGTCAACAATGGACCCCATACATGACAGTGGTTTCCTAAGATTATAATGGAGCTGAAAAATTCCTATTGCCTGGCGAGGTCATAGCCGGCAGAAAATTTGTAGCACAGTGCATTACTCATGAGTCTGTGGTGATGCTGGTGTAAACAAACCTATTGCACTGCCAGTAATATAAAAGTATAGTGCACACAGTTATGTACAGTACATAATACTTGATAATGATAGTAAACAACTGTCAGAGGTTTATGTATTTACTATACTATACTTTTTATTATTATTTAAGAGTGTACTCTTTCTATTTATAAAAAACAAGTATGCTGTAAACAGTATGTCATGTTGCTGTGGTAGTAGCAGCCTCATACATCTCATGCTTACCGCATGTGTTGATTATTTCCTCTTATGCTTGATTTAATCTCGTGCTTTTTGCATAGTAACACGCTGTACAGGCTTATAACCTAGGAGCAATAGGCTGTACCATTGCAGCCTAGGTGTGTAAACTGTACCAAATAGGTCTGTGATGTTGGAACAATGACAAAATCAGATAACGATGCATTTCTCAATACGTATTCCTATTGAGACAGGGCAGTAAGCCGGGACAAGTGGAATAGGGAAACTGAGACAGATAGCTGAACAAATTGACAGAGCACTTTACAGCAGATATAGGTCACCTCCCTAGAAAGAACATCTAGCCTCAGTTGTATTTCAGCTTCAGACTCAGAAAAGCAGTGAAACCAGATGGGCGACACCAGGACCAGCTTTGATGACTGACGACCCCTCCTGCCCTAACACTGATGAATCAGTGAAGATCACAACCCTAAAGTAGCACACCTAGGAAACTGATGAATATCCTGTTGACATCCTCTCCTAAGACTCCCACCTGCAAGAGAGAAATAAAAGCCTCAAGACAAAGGACCCAGCTGTGCTCTCTGGGGAGCAGGCCCCCCCTCATTCCCTTTCCCCTCTTCCTCCCTCACAGGCAGGCAGGCATCTCCTAAACCCTAAGGAGCCCCATGAAACTTCTAAACTGGGGAGCAATGAGCAGCAGCAACTCCTTGAAGGCTAGTCCCCTGAACCTGTTCCCAAGGTCCCCTTTTCTCTGACTTCCCAGAGAGCTAGGGCAGCCCAGCCTAGACTCTCCTGTTGCTTCTTCTATGCTAAGCCCTTTCTTGTTTTACATCCCCAGCTTTTTATTTTATTTTGTATTTTTATTGATTTCAGAGAGTGGAAGGGAGAGGGGGAGAGAGATAGAAACATCAATGATGAGAGTCATTGATTGACTGCCTCCTGCATGCCCCCTACTGGTGATCCAGCCCGCAACCAGCGCATGTGCCCTGACCCAGAATCCAACTGGGATCTCCTGGTTCATAGGTCCATGCTCAACTGCTGAGCCACGCTGGCTGGGCCATCCCCATCTTTAATAAATGTTCCCTCGTCATCTGGACTCGTGTTGTGAAATTTTTCCTCCACGAAGTCAAGAACCCACACACTACTGGCTGGTCCTAGACAGAACTGCCAAGGGTGAGGTCCCCTTCCAGTAACACTATCATTAAGTATCTCAGGACTGTATATTCAGTCCTTCCTGAGGATGGGTGCAGCTTGGTTTTCACGGGAGGGAGAATTGTTCAAAAGCTCCAACTCTGGGGTCAGGCAGATCTGGGTTTGAAGCTCTACTTGGTTCCTTATCAGCTATGTGACCCTAGGCAAGTGGCTTTTAACGTCTTTATGCATCAATTTCATCTTCTGCAAAACACGTATAGTAACAGTACCTATCTAAGGAACTGTACTCAAAAGAGTGCTGACATAGTAAATGCTCAATAAAAACAAAGTATTGTTATCTAACAAATGGCACCCTATGGGTGAGTGACAAGTTTCCATTCTCAGAAGATGACACTGACTTCCTTTTCTGACTTGAGGCTCCTTATGGGTGGGGCCTGGTATCTGCCTTCAGAAGTTAAGCATAATTCCCGCCTTGTCCCCTTGGGAACTTCCTTAGAAAGGAGGTAAAAAGGCTCGAACTGCTTCTCTACCTCAGAAATGGGAACGGCAGTGCCTCCACCAGTCTCAAATGTATCTTGTGTCTCGCATCAGCCTGAGGGCTCCCAGAGTGTGTTGGCTGGCTCTCCTTCAGGCCATTCCGTGTAGAACTGATCCCTTTTTATTGTCTTCGTTCAGGCCCGGGAGAGTGAGGAATGTGCAGCCTCCCAGAGCAGAAAGGAAGATGCTGAGCCTTGCTGTGGGGAACCCTGAGGATCTAGCCTGAGGGTCCTGCAATTCTGGGACTCTGCGAAAGTCATAAGGAGGCTTTTAAAAGACTGTGTCGAGCTCAGCGGAGCAAAGGGTGAGTGCCAGGTTTCTCTCAGAAGCGACATGAGGGAGCAGTTTACGTGGATGTAGGGTGGGAGGTGCGTCTGGGTAACTAATGGCAACTGGGCGGGGTGGGCCCACTCTGTGGGAGCGCTTAGACAGAGGAAAAACTACGACTCCCAAGATGCCCCAGGGCTGAGTCCGGCTTTCCCGCCCGCCCACTGGCTGCCGGTCCGGCGAGCGGCAAAGCGGATTGGTCGCGGCAGTGCGGGGGCTCCCACACTAGCAGGTTAGTGGGCGCCGCCGGCAGCAGACGTTGACCGGGCTCGAGTGGAGGGGAACCCGGCTCGCCATTCTGGAAACGGCCAGGCGCTCTCTTCGTAGCGTAGCCGCCGGCAGTGAGGCGCGGGGTGGGGGCGGAGACTACGTGGCGCAGGCGCGTTGCTGGGCTTCTCCTGGGTCCCCAGACAGCTGGAGGAGATAAACAGAGCAGGAGGAGGGAGGGGAGTGCGTGTGTGAGAGCGCGCGAGGGAGTGTGAGTGTGTGTGAGCGCGGGTGTGAGACGGTGCGCAGGGGCGGGCGGAGGCGCTGTCCGGCCCCGGCCAGGCGCCGGGCGGAGAGCATGGGAAGGGGCTAGAGCTGCCTGGGCCCCCGAGCCCTCTCCCCGGGATCCGCGCTCCCCCTCCCGGGAGAGGGGCCGGGCCCCCCGACGGACATGGGCTCCTGAAGTTGCACCGCCGCCGGTCCTGGGAAGAGGCCTGACAGGTACGGGTAGCTGCCGCCCCCTTCCCTGGACTGGCTCCCGCAGCCCCGGCACTCGGGCCGCTCGCTCTGGGCCGGCCCCAACCTAGCCGGCCCGGGAGCCTGAGCTCGCCTACCTCGGGGCTCCGGGGTGTCCCGAGACGGGTTCAGGCCTCGCTGGGGCGAAGGGCAGAGTGGGCCGGGGGCGGGCTGGACACGGAGGGCTGGCTGGGACGTCGGGGGAAGGCTCTGGGAGTCCGGAGAGGCTCTGCCGTGGGAGAGGTGAAAGTCGTCCCATCACGGGACTTTTTTTGCGGAGTTTTTGTTTGACACCTGATCTGGCGCGGCTCTCAGGAAGAAATGGGCAGGTGGAAGTGCCTAGAGGGCAACGTTTACCTTGCCCTCTTAGTTTCTTTCTTTCTCTCTCTCTCTTCTTTCCTTTCCTTTCCTTTCCTTTCCTTTCCTTTCCTTTCCTTTCCTTTCCTTTCCTTTCCTTTCCTTTCCTTTCCTTTCCTTTCCTTTCCTTTCCCTTCCTTCTTTCCTTCCTTCCTCCCTTCCTCCCTCCCTTCCTTCCTCCCTTCCTTCCTCCCTCCCCTCCCTTCCCTTCTTCTCTCCTTTTCTCCCTTTCTCCCGTTCTTTCTTTCTCCCTTTCTCCCTTTCTCTCTTTCTTTCTTTTCTTTCTTCTTTCCCTTTTTCTTTCTTTCTTCCTTTCTCTCTCTTTCTCTCTCTCTTTCTTTCTCTCTCTCTTTCTTTCTCTTTCTCTCTTTCTTTCTTTCTTTCTTTCTTTCTTTCTTTCTTTCTTTCTTTCTCTCTCTCTCTCTCTCTCTCTCTCTCTCTCTCTCTCTCTCTCTCTCTCTCTCTCTCTCTCTTTCTTTCTTTTTCTTTCTCGTCCTTTCTTGATTTCTTTCTTTCCTTCTTTCTCTTTCTTTCTCCCCCCCCCCCCCCCCTTTTCTTTCTGTTCGAGTCGGTCGGTGTGTCCCTGACCAGGCTCTGCCAGTCGCAGATGCCTTCAGTGACCTATCCTGGCACCAAACTGAACTCTGCCAAAGTATTTCCACCAGGCAACTGTATTGCCGGTACAAAGGGCCTTTACTTGGGACGGGGCAGGCTATTCAGTAGTAACTTCAAAGAGTAAATAGAAAGTGTGGAGTTGAAGAGAGCGAACCTGCAGGATCCAATTCTTGTTACTGAAAGCTGCAGTGGGACGCCCCTTTGCCAGCCAGGTTGAATTTGCTTAGTGCCCTCCCGCTCTCCTCTGCAGGTGTACTAACAGGGTCTCTTGAAAAGAGGTATGGGAACTTATGACTAATGTCTAACAGCCTCATTTGACTATATCCCCCAAAGTCCTTTTCTTCTGTGACTTTCTTTAGCTTCTTGAGGTAGAGGCGTTGCAACTTTAAAGTTTTCCTCTCAAGTTTGTGAGCGTAGAAGCCTGGCAGGTTGGCTGTAGCTTCCCCATTCTTCCCAAGGATGGGGTAGATGATCAGGGTAAAGTGATAGTTAAGAGTTTCTTTTTAATAAAGCCTGAAACAGTTTTGAGAATAAAACTATTCTGAGGGCATGTCTTGACTTACAGACATGAAATCCCTACCTAGGTAGGGCACAGGTATTCCCAATGGCCCACACTAAGCTTTTCTGTTCCTTACAGTCCTTCTTGAGTGGTCAGTCTCTGTTCACTAGATGAAGGACCTACTTAAGGCTGTTTCTGGTTTTTGTTCTGGCTTATTCTTCCTTATGATTTTTATTTTTTTTACCATTTTTATTTTTTAATCTTCACCCAAGAATATTTTTCCATTGATTTTTTAGAGAGAGTGGAAAGGTGAGAGGAGGAGGGAGAGGGAATGAGAGAGAGAAACATCCACGTGAGGGAGACACATCGATTGGTTGCCTCCCACACGTGCCCGACTGGGGCTGGAGATCGAACCTGCAACCATAGTATATGCCCTTTACCAGAAATTGAACCTGCGACCCTTTGATCCATGGGCCAGTCCTCTAACCACTGACCCAAACTGGCCAAGTTTGTAATTTTTATTTTATTTTGTTTTTTTACTCCTCACCCAAGGATATGTTTTTCATTGATTCTAGGGAGAGAAGAAGGGAGAGAAAGAGACAGAGAGAAACATCAATGTGAGATGAGAGAGAAACATGGATTAGTTGCCTCCTGTACACGCCCTGACCCAGGATCAAACCTGCAACCTGGGTATGTGCCCTGACCAGGAATCAAACATGTGACCCTTTGGTGCACAGGTTGACGCTCTAACTGACCGGGACATACTGGCCTGGGCTGTAATTTTTATATTTTTAAAGGAATTGAACTGAATCTTGGCTGTTGATAGATCCTCTGTGACAGACTAAGGGGTAACTGTTGGGGCTTCTTTGGGCTGAATCTGAAACTAACAATGGATTTCCTTATTACAGATTGTTTGTATTTCATTGGCAGGTAGGAAATTACCTTTCCTGCCATAGTTTGTGATCATGCTGCTTGAATAATTCTGGGGTCCTACTATCCTTTTTTCTTTTTTTTTTTAAAGAGATTTAAAAAATATATGTTTTTATTGATTTCAGAGAGAGGAAGGGAGAGGGAGATAGAAACATCAATGATGAGAGAGAATCATCCATCAGCTGCCTCCTGCGTGCCCCCTACTGGAGATCAAGCTTGAAACCTAGGCATGTACCCTGACCAGGAATCGAACCATCATCTCCTGGTTCATGGGTCAGTGCTCAACCACTGAGCCACACCAGCTGGGCTATCCTTCTTTTGACCTATTTAGGGGCACTTATGTTCAAGTCACATCTCAGTTTGTAATAGCAGTGTTTTGGGTCAACGCTGCAGAATAATTGAACAATCCATATTTCTACCTGGGACTCCTTCCCTTAGGATTACTGAAGGAAAGAGAATATGTGTAGATTATGGTGGTGGTGTTAACATTTATGATTAGCAAGTTTTGAGTTTTAGAATTGTCACACAACTGACAATTTTTCTAGCTGAAAGGAACTCAGTATTGAGTCCTGGGACATCCTATGTAGGGTATTTTCACACACCTGAACTTCAGGATCTTAAAGGATACAACTGAAGATCCTCATTAAACATCTGTGGACCTTGAGGGACCAACTACTGGGAAGACCCAGAACTGTGATTTTCATTATTTTTATTTTCTTCTCTCCTTTTTTTTTTTTAAAACATATCTTTATTGATTTCAGAGAGAGGAAAGGAGAGGGAGAGAGAGATAGAAACATCAATGATGAGAGAGTCATTGATAGGCCACCTCCCGCACACCCCCGACTGGGGACCAAGCCCGAAACCCGGGCATGTTCCCTGACCAGGAATCGAACCCTGATTGCCTGGATCCTAGGTCAGCGCTCAACCACTGAGCCATGCCTGGCCCGGCTTGTCTCTCCTTTTTGAATTAGGAAATGTGGCTCACATGTGGAGTCCTGGGTCTAAGGGAGGAAGTAATAGATAACTTGTAATACGGTGATACTTACCTTTTCTTTTGGGTCACTGGTTTAATGATACGTCCCTTTTTCTTCTTTCATCCTCACCTTTCCAGATTCTCCACTGCATCTTTGGGCTGCCATTGCAGATGGCCCACGTAACTCCTAGGCTGTGCTTTCTTCATAGACAGCTCTTCAAAAACCCAAACCCTGGCACTTGCTGTCAGAAACCAGTCCCATGGTGTTACATTTAATTCTGAGTAATTTACTTGAGAGATATATACTAATTGACATACATCCTGAAAAGTGACTGTTTTATGTTGGGCTCTGTCCTAAGTAGTGTTCTTCCTTTAACTAATTTAATTCTCATGACTGCCCTGTGAGGTTAAAATCGTTTTCTGTATTATACATATGAAGATACAGGTTCAGAGATGTTAAATAACTTGCCTACGGTCACACAGCTAGTAAAGTCAAGGATCAGAATTCAAACCAAGGTCTGACTCTTCAGGGACTGTGACACATGAGGAAGAGCTGCAAGGACCAAAGCTAAGAGCCTGGGGAACATGATACCTGGCTTCAAATACTTGAAGAACAGTCATGTGGAAAGGGAACTGGACTTTCTCTGTGTGATTCTGGAAGGCAGTGCTAGGATCAAAGGATGGAAATTCCAAGAGGGTAGACAGCTTGATAGGAGAGAATTTGACTTTCTAAAAACAAAATGGGCTGCCTTGTGAGAGAGTGAGCTACCCATTACTGGAGGTATTCAAGGAGAGTTTTACCATTTCTTATCAAGGATATGTAGAGGAGTTCATACTTATGTAGGTAATTGAACTAAATTATTTTTTAGTACTTTAAATTCTGTTATGTGAAAATTATGTCAAAATCCTGTCATTGTCATCTGTAAAAAACTAACAGGCAGCCCTAGCCAGTTTTGCTCAGTGGTTAGAGCATCAGCCTGCAAGCTGAAGGGTCACAGGTTTGATTCCTGCCAAGGTCACAAAACTCGGTTGCAGGCTTGATCCCCAGCCCCAGTTGGGGAGAATGTGGGAGGCAACCAATTGATGTATCTCTCTCACATTGATATTTCTCTCTCTCTGTCCTTCCACTCTCTCTGAAAAGCAATGGAAAAAATATCCTCAGGTAAGGATTAAAAAACAAACAAACAAAAACACACACACACAAATACCAACATGCACTTAATACTTACTTTGTGCCAGGCACTTGCTAGACACTTTTCCTGTAATATCTCACTTAATCCTCAGAAATCCCCTAGGAGGTAGGTATTATCATTATCTTCACTTTACAAATGAGGAAACAGATTCCAGAAAGTTAAAAAAATGTACTGGAGGTTACACAGCTAGTAGTAGTAAGGCTGATATTTGAGTCTATGTCTGCACTTTTTTAGCTCTGTGACCTAGGGTAAATCATGTCCTTGCTGAGCTAGTTTTCTCTGAAATGAGACTTGTGACAGCACCCTTTTACAATGGGTTTATGAGGACGAAATTATCTAATATACACTTTTTACTAGATCTCACTGGTTGCCCTCAAGAGTCCAGGCTTAGGTGTAAAGGGGTACCCCTTTGGCTTCTTCAGGGTAAATTCAGACCTGACTGAAACCCTGAGAGCTCTGGGGTTCATTCTTTGTGCTATTAGTAATAGCTGCTGACTCCTCGAAGGGCTTTGTGGCATTAGTGACTAATACCTTAGAAACTTAAGGCCTGAATAAGAGGAGGTTTCAGTCAACAGGTTGGAATATAGGAGACAGTGCCAGAGGCCTTGTAGAAAGAAAATTCTCACCCTACTGTAGAGTAAGATTGAGGGATCACTGTTTGTATTTTTATATTTAATGTCTTATTTTAGGATGAACAAGGTCACAATTGCTAGAGCTGTGACAGAGTTAGATGCCAAGAATAATAACCCTTAATCTTCCCTGTAGCCATCTGGGGAGGTATTAACTCCATTTCTTGGGGTGGGAGTGGGGGCACAGAACAGGATCAGACCTTGCCTAGGTAGCTACTTAGGGGCTCTTTGGAGGCAGTGTCAGGATCAGGACCTTGGTAGAATTTTGTTCTTGTTCATAACCTCCAGATTCTATTTTCAGAAAGCATAAAGCTGTGCTTGTCCCAGAACCTTTTAGAGAGCCTTTCTCAGAATGGGAGTCAGGCATTTCCGGTCAGGTAACTTCATCGGTTGAGGCCTGTTTGGGTGCGGATGACATACCTGTTCCCTCTTGAGCCAGACATTCGTGTGTAACAACAGCTACAACTGAATTAGAAGGAAGCATTTCCAAATTGATTGGCTTAGTTTTCCTTGACCTTTCAGCTAGGAGTAAAGTTGGAGGGTGAAACTTCAAAGGCTTTTTTATGAGAAGTACTTTGAATCATGGCAGGATAAAGGTGCAAGCTAAAGGCAAAATGCAAGACTATGGATGTTCTTAAATTCAGTGAGAGGACAGCATTATCAAAATATGCTCCCTTTTCTCTTTCTGTTCTCTTCCACTATCATAAGGTAATTGTGGCCCTAGGAGGAAGCAGGTAAATTAGCTATGATCACTGAAAAGCAAACTTCTGAAAACATTAAGGAAATTAATTTCACAAAGCTCAAATGGCAGACCAGAACCTGTTCAGGCAGAGAAGACATCAAGGTTAGTTTTCATCCAGAGTTTCCCACAAAGTGAAGGATTTCTTAGGATGGACTTCCACAGAAAAAGCTTGTCGGCCCCATATGCACTCATTTGAGCCTGGAGCTTCAAAGATGGCAAAGAACTTTTCCAGTGATGCTTTGCTGTTGGGCCTGTCCTAGCAAACACACATTATTTAAATGCTGTCCTTGTGCCAGCTTAGTCCATGACCCTGAAATGCAGTCTTTAAATTTGTGTTTGATACCAGCAGAGTCAAGGTGTTTGTGATTTCTTAGCTTAACCCTAACGAATTGTAGGAGGCAATTTTTTTTTTTTTTTAATATATCTTTATTGAGTTCAGAAAGGAAAGGAGAGGGAGAGAGAGAGATAGAAACATCAATGATGAGAGAGTCATTGATCGAGCCCGCAACCCGGGCATGTGCCCTGATCGGGAATCGAACCCTGATCGCCTGGATCCTAGGTTGACGCTTAACCACTGAGCCATGCCCGGCTGGGCAGGAGGCAACATTTCTATGCAAGACTACTTGGACGTGGTCTGATTACAGATAGTAACTATTTTTTAATGGCCAACAGTGTGGGTCTTACAATTAAACTATCTAGTTTGACTCTCCATTTAATGACTCTAACTTTGGGGAAATGAATTCTCTGTGCCTCAGATCCTTCATTTGTAAAATGAGGATAATAGTACCTGTTTCATAGGGTTGTTATGAGTAGTCATCAGATAACACTTCTAAAATGCTTAGAATGTTCAATAAATATTTACCAGGCTCAGTGGCAGGTATTTTACATGTATGGCTCTTCCATTTCTTATCACTCTGCAAAGGTAGGCATTACTATCTCTGTTTTATAGATTAGGAAACCAAGGTTTAGAAATGCTGTCACACAGAAAGTAGGTAGCAGAACTTGAATTTGAACCTTCGGACTTCACAGCCCAACTCTTTTTATTTTATTTTGCTAGTTCCAATGACCTTTAGGCATTGGAAGTGCATTTATTTTTCTTTACTTTAGGAATGCTCCAATAGGAAAACCACTACAAATAGAGTGGAAGAAAACTTGCATACATCTTTTGCATAATTCAGAATGTTGAAAAGGGGTCAGTTGTCACTCCTGCTTGGGGCAATTCCCTGCAGTGGGAGGCAGCATGTCCAGAGGAAAGAGACTACAGATGATGTGGGTTCCATCTCCACTCTACTGCTTTCTAGTAGTGTGTCCTTAGAATCATAGGATAGTGGCATTGAAAGGGGTTTTGTAGCTCATCTCAGAGTCTGCCTCTCATTTTACAGATGGGGAAATGGGCTGACAGAATGAAATGCCTCACTGAGGGTCATACAGCCAGTTAGAGGCAGAGCCTGGCCTGGAGCACAAGATTGTAGGTCCCAGTCCAGTACTTCTTCCTCAGTACCACATAACATTGTGCTTCAGTTCTCACTAGTTAAATGGGGATGCTAATAGCTTTCAAGCTTTTTCACAGGATTGTTGTAAAGCTCAAATTAAAAGCATGAACAAAAGTACTCTGATAGGTATAAAACACTATATATATGTAAGCTAGTCGTGCTATTATTCAGTAAGTATTTATTGGCATCCTTTAAGCCCATATTACTTCTTGGAGACGTGGGAGGGGTAAATAGATGAATCAGGTGAAGAGATGGCACACAGGATGCTGTTAGTCTTTTAAGAAAGAGAAGTTAGGAGACAAAGAAAGGAAAGGGAGAAAAGAAAGGGTTTGGTGACTTCTTTATAATTGAGATATAATTCACATACCGTAAAATCTAGCCTTTTAATGCATACAATTCTTCAGTTTTTAATATATCCACAAAGCTGTGCAACCATCACCACTATCTAATTCCAGAATATTTTCATCACCTGCCCCCCCTAAGAAACCTATACCCTTGAGCTATCACCGTCCACCCCATTTACTCCCATCTTCTCCCTCAACCCTAGGCAGCCACTGACCTACTTTCTGTCTCTATAACTTTTCCTATTCTTGGCATTTAATATAAATGGATTCATATAATATGTGTCCTTTTGTGACTTGCTTCTTCCAGTTAACATAATGTTTTCAAGTTTCATCCATGTTGTAACATGAATCAGAACTCATTCCTTTTTTTAGCTGAATAATATTCCATTACATGGATATACAACATTTTATTTATCTATTGATGGACATGGACACTTGGGTTGTTTCTACTTTTGAGCTATTAGAAACAATGCTGCTATGAACATTCATGTGCAAGTTTTCATGGACATATGTTTTCTTTGGGGTGTATATCTAGGAGTGAAATTTTTGGTTCATGTGGTAACTAAAACTTTTTGAGAGGGAGGAGAGAGAGAGAGAGGGAGAGAGAGAGAGATTTGTTTTACTTATTTATGCATTCATTGGTTGCTTCTGGTATGTACCCTGACCAGGAATAGAGCCCACAACCTTGTTGTATCCAGACGACACTAACCAACTGAGCTACCACAGTAGCCAGGGCCAAGAGGAGACTTTCTTTTCATTTTTAATAGTTTATTGATTTTTAGAGAGAGAAGAAGGGAGAGAGAGAAACATCAATGTGAGAGTGGAACATTGATCGGCTGCCTCCTGCATGCCCCCTCCCTGGGATTAAGCCCGCAACCCAGGCATGTATCCTTGATCGGGAATCAAATCAGCAACCTCCTGGTGCATGGGTCGACTCCCAGGCAACTGAGCCACACGGGCCAGGGCAAGAGGAGGCTTTCTTAAGCAGTTTTTTTCTTCTTGGGAATAATACTGTCACTCACATTTAGTAAATTATCCAGTTGTCCTATGTAACTCTTACAACAGCACTATAGGTACTATTATCTTCATGTAATAGGTGAAGAAATAGCCATTGTTTCTTGAACACTTACCACATGTCAGGTACTGTACTATTTTACAATGTATTATCTCATTAATGTTCCCAATAACTCTATGAGAGAGATATTATTACATGTATCTATGTGACAGGTTCAAAACAACAACAACCCAGGAGCTTAAAGCTAAATAGTTTTGCCCAGGATCACACACCCTATTGTATAGTAGAGCCAGATTCAAACTCAAGTTTCTTTCGGTCCAAAGCTGGTTCCTAACAGCTATTTCTATATTATTATAAAAGTAGCAAATATTTACAGTGGAATACTTGGAAAATACAGAGGAACAGAGAGAGAAAAATCACCTGTTGTCCTACCAGAGAGCTAACATTTTTGGTGCATATCCTTCCTGTTAGAGCATTACAGATATATGTGTACTTTTTGGTTTTTCTTCTCCCCTCCCAAGGCTGGAATGGCCATATATATGTCTTGAACCTAATTCTTGAACTATATATGATTAATGATTGTCCATTTCATTAATTACTCTTCCATGTTTTGAATGAGTCTATGAAATAAACATTTTTAAAAGGACTTTATTAGAGAGAATTCCAAATATATACAAAGTAAACAGAATAGAACAGAATAATAAACCCCTGTGCACCCATCACCCTATATCAGTAACTTAATATTATGCCATTCTTGTTTCCTCTATACTTCCCCTGCTTTCTGCCTAGCCCTTTCCATTTTTTAGGTAAAACTTACAAACATTAAAATTCACTAATCTTGATTGTACAATTTTGACAAATGGACATACCCATGTAACCCATCCATTCAGTACTCATGTAACCATACTCCCATAAATATAGAACCTTGCCCGGCTGCCGTGGCTCAGCAGTTGAACACCAACCTATGATCCAGGAGATCGTGGTTTGATTCCTGGTCAGGGCATATGCCTGGGTTGTGGGCTTGATCCCCAGTAGGGGGCATGCAGGAGGCAACCGATCAGTGACTCTGTCATCATTGATGTTTCTATCTCTTTCTCTCCCTCTCCCTTCCTCTCTCTGATATCAATAAAGACATATTTTATATATATATATATATATATGCCTATATCTATCTATCTATCATCTATCATCTATCATCTATCTATAAAACCTTTCTCTTATCCTAGAAAGTTCTCAGGTGTCCTTTCCTTGTTCATCTCCATGCTCCTAGGTAACACACTTCTGATTTTTTTTTTTTTACTACAGTTTTGCCTGTTCTAGACTTTCATATAAATGGAATCATATAGTACATACTTTTTTATGTCTGGCTTTTGTTGCTCAGCATCTGTGAGATTTATCCATATCTTTGCCTGTGTCAGTAGTTCCTTTTTTTTTTTTAAATATAGTAACTATTAGGATACAATTTACATATCATACAGTTCACCTATTTTAAATGTGTAATTCAGTTGTTTTTAGCATACTCACAGATATGTGAAACAATTACCATGGTCAATTTTAAAACATCACTTCAAAAAGAAACATTGGACTGCAATGAAATACTACTTTATACCCTTTAAGATAGGTATAATTAAAAAAAAAAAAGCAAGTGCTGGTGAGGATGTGGAGAAATTAGAACTCTTGTACATTGCTGGTGTGATTGTAAAATGGTGCAGCTGCTGTGGAAATCAGTTTGGCCATTCCTCAAAGAGTTAAACATAGAATTGTCATATGACGCAGCAATTACACTCCTAGGTATATACCCAAAATAATTGAAAACAGGTATTCAAACAGATACTTGTACATGAATGTTCATAGCAACACTATTCACCACAGCCAATGGATGAATGTATAAATACAAAGTGGCATAGCAATAATACAGCCATAAAAAGTAATGAAGTGCTGATACATGCTACAACATGGATGAACCTTAAAACATTATGCTAAGTGAAAGAAGCCAGACACAAAAGGTCAGATGTTGTAGTATTCTCTTCATATGAAAAACCTAGAATAGGTAAATCCATAGATACAGAAAGCAAATTGGTGGTTGCCAGGTACTGGTAGGAAGAGGAAATAGGGACTGCTTAATGGGTACGGAGTTTTCTTTTGGGGTGATAAAAATATTTTGGAACTAGTTAGAGGTGATGGTTGTACAATATTGTGAATGTGCTAAATACCACTGAACTGTACACTTTAAAATGATTAATTTTTTTTAATGTGAATTTCACTTCAAAGGAAACACACATTCTTTAGCTATGACCTCTCTATCCCCCATTCCCTCCAGCACCAAGAAACCAGAAATCTTCTATTTCTATAGATTTGCCTATTCTGGATATTTCATATAAATGGAATTATATAATAATGTGGGCTTCCTCGCTTAGCATAATGTCTTCAAGGTTCATCCATGATGTAGCATGTATTTGTACTTCATTCTTTTTTATGGCCAAATAATGTTCCATTGTATGGATATACCATATTTTGTTTATCCACTCATCAGTTGATAGGCATTTGGGTTGTTTCTACTTTTAGCTATTATGAATAACGCTGCTATATATTTTGTACATATTTTTGTATGGAGTTCCTTTGTTTCCAACAGAGTCACTTCTTTTTTCCTGATCTTGATTTCAAAGCTAGCAGAAGTGGTAAAGACATCGTACTCTCTGTGCCCCACCATCCTACAATGGAGTCCCCAATGTTAGCTTTGTCTCTCTGGTAGGGAAAAAAGAAAGGGAGAAATGTTGCAACCATGCCACTGAGCATAGATAATAGGAGTTATCAGGTCTTAGGAGAATTCAGATTTAGCTGCCATCTGTTGAGCACCTACTGTGATCCAAGTACTATTTTGTACTTTCATATATATTTCATAATTTATTCCTCAAAACAACCCATTGAAATAGGTTAGCATCCCCATTTTACAAATGAGAAAATTGAAGCCCTGGTCGGGTAGTCAGTTGGTTAGAGCATTGTCCCAATATGGCAAGGTCGTGGGTTCATTCCCTGGTCAGGGCACACATAAGAATCAACCAATGAATGCATAAGGAAGTAGAACAACAAATCAACCTCTCTCTCTCTCTCTCCTTCCCTCTCCCTCTCTCAAACCAATTTTTAAAAATTCGAAAATTGAAACTCAGAAGGGTTAAGTAACTTGACTGAGAATGTACCAATTGGCACAATGAGGGGGATGGAATTCAGGTCTGAGTATTTTAAGTCTGTTTTTCTTTCTGCCACATTATCCAAATCCCAAACAAGGACATGGCACACCTGAAATAGGTGGTTCCTGATATTTGTTTGGATATTAGCGTTCAATCCCTGGTTCCAGATGAGTATTCACCAGTTATAGTTTGTTCTAAGTCTGGTTGACCTCAGGCTATAGTACTGGTACCCTTTGCATTATGAAATAGATTAATTCCTCCAAATTGAACTGTTAATTGAATTTTATTTTATTTATTTATTCTTGTTGTTAATCCTCACCTGAGGATATTTTTTCATGGATTTTTAGAGAAAGTGGAAGGGAGGGAAGGGGAAAGAGAGAAAGAGAAGAGAGAGAGAGATGAGACACATTGGTTGGTTGCCTCCCCATGTGCCCGAACCAGGGCCAGAGATCGAACCTACAACCCAGGTATGTGCCCTTGATCTAGAATCAAACCTGTGACCCTTCAGTGTGTGCCCAATACTTGAACCACTGAGCAACACCATCCAGGGTGAATTTTCTTTAATTAGCTCCCTTTATAATAGCAGAGATATGTCTATGGAAAAAAGTTTCCCAGTAGCCCGAGCTAAAAGTTTGTAGAAGGGATGGAGTTAACTGGTGACATGCTAGGCATTTTAGAGCTCCAGGAATAGAATACCTTTTGGGAGGTGTAACATCTGCATCGCAGCTCATATTTTCTTTATAGCATTATGTCATATGTTTTCCTCTGTGCCTTAGGTATTTTTGTGTTTTTCATATTCCCAGCTCACAGAAACTGGCTTTCTTCTTTTTCCTTTTCACTGAGTACCTACAAGAGCTGGCCTGCAATATCCTAAATTACAGCAGATGCCGTTCTTAAACCTTTGTACTCTAGCTAGAGAAAGTTTTTATGGAGCTTTCATGATCTGCCAACAAATTAGCCCTCAATGTTATTAGAGCTGTGTTTGTAAATAAGGGTATATTCAGTTATATACTATTCTTAGAATGAAGAATATACATTAAAAGTTGCTTGTGGTCTGTTAAAATCCTTATTTTTCATTAGTTATTTCCAAATTTTTTCTTGCTCTACTGTCATACGTTTAGTTTATTTCCCCCATTGTCATTTTTGTGCTTTCTTCTAAGATGTATGAATAAAGACAAGATTTAATTTGTCATTCCATGTTGTTCCTTTTGAATTTACTATCCTAGTTATTAATTTTGGTCATTCAGTTAAATTATCCTTTTTCAGTCCCTCTGTGGAGCTCCGATTATACCAATAGTCTTGGTGCCATTGATACTCAATTAATGACAACTGTATTGTGTGCTCTTGAAGAGAAGAGTCTGTGTTTGGCTTGTTCTTTGCCATATTTTCAAAGTTAAGCAGAGTAACTGGCTTAGTAGGCTTTGAAAATTTTATTTTATGGATCCTTGAAGTCACTTATTTCAGTCTTTTTGCCTCTTGGCAGAACTGAACATTGTGTACTTTGCTGCACCAGATTGAAATCCCTTGATGTAGCCCTTTTTAGTGTTTAATCATATATATAACTTCCTTTTGTCAACTCCAAGTCATTCATTCATATCATTCCATATCTATGAGTTAGTTCTTTACTCTGTAGAATTGACTGTTTCAGAGCCCTCCTTAAAATAATGCTTTTAAAATTTGACCATGATTAGCCCTAGCCGGTTGTCCAGTGGTTAGAGCATCGGCCTGCAGACTGAACAGTGTGGGGTTTGATTTCCCAAGCCCCAGTTGGGGTGCGTGCAGGAGACAACCAGTTGATGTTTCTCACATTAATGTGTCTCTCTCTCCCTCTCTCTCTCTGTCTCTCCCTTCCACTCTCTCTGAAAAACAATGGAAAAAATATCCTTGGGTGAGGAATAAAAAATAAATAAATAAAATAAAATTTGACCATGATTAAATCTTCTCATATTCAAATAACCATTTATTGATCTGATTATTTATATTTGAGAGACTTTTGGACTGAAGTATGACACTAGTTATGTTTCTTGGTAGATATGAGGGTATTCTCTCCTGATGTTAACCTTTTAAATAATCCCTACTTACAAGTATTTCCACTTGTGCTTGTCAGCCTATAAATGTTTGTGGAAAGGCACTGAATTCCTGTTTCCTTGTAAGGGGTGGGCTGTGACCCAGAATGAGCTATCTGCCAGTATGCTATCATTTCTTCTCAGGATGTGAACATAAGTGTTTACCAAAATGCCAACTGAGCTTTTAAATTTGATGTTTGGTTTTTGAAACCTCTGCATACTAGTCTGATATTATTTTATTTTAATCCTCACTGGAGGATAGTTTTTCCATTGCTTTTTAGAGAGAGTGAAAGGGAAAGAGAGAGAAACATCGATGCAAGAGAGACACATCGATTGGTTGCCTCCCTCTCACGCCAACCAGGGCGGGCACTGAGCCTGCAACTGAGGTACGTGTCCTTGGCTGTAATTGAATCCAGGACCTTTCATTCTCAGGCCGATGCTCTAACCGCTGAGCTAAACCGGCTAGGGCTAGTCTTAATATTATTTTAAAATTCCAGTTTCCATTTTACCATTTATCTACATTACAGTAGTTTTTTGCTTGTCTGCTTTTTCCTTCTAATATTTCCAAGCTACACACCAATCTTAGCTAAAGCCCATTGCCTTTGCCTTAGTATAGGTACTATGTCTTTCATCTCAGTACTGCCCCATGTCTAGCACAGTGCTTGATACTTGGTAAATTCTTAGTTAATGTATTTTATTTGTTGTTTTTTAAAAATCTTAGTGGTTTCTTTTTTTTTTTCTTAATATGTCTTTATTGATTTCAGAGAGAGGAAGGGAGAGGGAGAGAGAGATAGAAACATCAATGATGAGAGAGTCATTGATTGGCTGTGTCCTGCACACCCTCTACTGGGGATCAAGCCCGCAACCCAGGCATGTGCCCTGACCAGGAATCAAGCCACAATCTCCTGATTCATAGGTCGATGTTCAGCCACTGAGCCACACCAGCTGGGCTTAGGTAATGTTTTAGGAAAATTAATGAATGAGTAGTGACAATGTAGTTAGCTCTTTTGGTGGATTCTCATAGTGGTCATTACTCTAGGAAATTACATACCATAGTAGTTAAGAGTATGCATACAATTCTGAGTTTGAGTCTCTGCTCCAGCTCCAGTTTATTAGCTGTGTAGTATTGTGAAAATTATGTCATGTCCATTACCCTGTTTCATCATCTGTAAAATGATAGTAATAGCATCTACAATACAAGCTTTTTGAACCAGTCTTCATCTGTGGCCGTAGCACTAGTTCTCTCTCCTAGGAAGTGTCCTCCCCTAGTTGTTTGCGACTTCTCGTCATTCATGTTTCAGCTTAAATGTTATCTTCTCAGAGACCCTCTCTGTACTAGGTAGGATTTGTAGTTGTAAGCAACAGAAACCAACTCTGGCTGATTAATGAAAGGATATTAGGGAAACTTTACAAAATATCATGGAAGGCCACAAAGCCAGGCTTGAAGAATGGGCTAGAACAAGGGAAACTGGGTAGCAGCCAGGACCCACAGCCAGAATCATTCACAGAACCAGTTCATGAGATCACTGCTGCCACTTATATAGCTTACACCACTACCACCAGATGACTGGACCTTCATGGCCATTATAGCTGTCCCTTGCTGCCAGCATGGACTCTCTGTGTCCTCTGACTCTTTGACACCAGATCCCAATTAAGGTCTGGGGCTAATGTGCCAGGTTGGGAAAACCAGGGCAGTGTTCACACACTCTAG
The DNA here is from genome assembly GCF_054644295.1 of Miniopterus natalensis. Taxonomy (NCBI): domain Eukaryota; kingdom Metazoa; phylum Chordata; class Mammalia; order Chiroptera; family Miniopteridae; genus Miniopterus; species Miniopterus natalensis. The sequence continues at coordinate 14,980,859 of NC_142089.1, forward strand.
TTTCAAGGGAGCCTCAGAAAGAGAATTTCCGCCATTTTCACTTGATAGTAAGAGGGTGCTCTGCCTCCCACCAGACTCATTAAATGGGGAATTACCAAAATATAGGAAGGGGTTCAAATGCTAGCAGCCAGAAACCTCGACAAATGTGTACTGCATCTTCTTTGACCTCAAGTGTAAAAGTAGCTAATCAGTCTCTCATATCAACTTGTTTTGTTTTCATCATAGCACTTATCACTACTGGATATATTCTTATTTTATTTGTATTATTGTTTATTATATATCCCCTCCTGCTAGAATGCAAGTACCATGAGAGTAAGGAACTTGCCTGTTTTAGTCACTGCTGTATTCCCTGGGCCTGGAATAGTAGCTGGCATATAACAAGCTTCTTGTGCTCATTTCTTGAGTGAATGAATAAATATAAAGCACTTAGCACAATTCCTGGTATATAATAAGTGCATAATATTAATTATTGTATTATTTTCCATATGAACAACTGTAAACCTACATTTGCCCCACCCTGTATTTCCTTTTTCCCCCCATTGCTTTTTCAGAGAGAGTGGAAGAGAGAGAGAGAGAGAAACATCAGTGTGAGAGACACATCAATTGTTTGCCTCCTCCACATACCCCAACCAGAGCCAGGATCAAGCCTGCAACCAAGGCACATGCCCCTGGCTGGAATTAAACCAAGGACCCTTCAGTCCATGGGCTGGTGCTCTAACCACTGAGCCAAACCGGCTAGGGCTGTATTTCCTTTTTAAAAATTAACTGTCATCACAAAAAGAGAGGCAAAGGATGGTATATGACTACTGATAAGATGTAATAAGTACACAGCATCCACTATGAGTAGTCTTGCCAAAAAACTGAACCTGCATCCTACCATCCCAGTTTACAGGAAATATAATATAGGGGATAGAGAGACATGTTAAAGGACTTCATAGAGGCGCAGTCAGTGGATCCAGAATGTGGGAAATTCTTCAGACCAAGTGACATGATTTCTCCAGCAAGTAAGTGACAGAAAAAATGAAGAAGAAGGAAGAATTGTCATGGACTAAAAGAGATTTAAGAGATAAATCAACACAATGAATGGACATTATTTGGATCCTAATTCAAACACAACCACTATAAAAATCATTTTTAAGCAAGTGGGGAAATTTGAACATTGACTGAATATTTATTTAATGCTACCAAGGAATAATTGTTAATTTTTTAGGTGTGATAATGGCATTATGGTTACTTTTATAAAACTGTCCTTGCCCTGGCAGGTTTGGCTCAGTGGTCCGAGTGTCAGCCCATGGACTGAAGGGTCCCAGGTTTGATTCCCGATCAAGGGCATGTATCTTGGTTGCAGGCTCGATCCCCAGCCCCAGTCGGGGCATGTGCAGGAAGCAACCACTCGATGCGGCTCTTTCTTTCTCTCATTCCCCTCCTCCCTCCCCTTCACTCTCTCTAAAAAAATTAATGGAAAAAAGTATCCTTGAATGAGGATTAAAAAAAACCTCCTTATTTCTCAGAGATATACACTGAACTGTCTATGGATGAAATACTATGTTTGAGAATTGCTTTGAAATAATACTTCAGGGGGAAACTTGGATGGAGTATAGGTAAAACCTGATCAGCTAGATGTTTATAATTACCAAAACTGGTGATGGGAATTTGGCAAGTCATTATACTTGTTATTCTAGTTTGTTTATGCTTGAAATTTTCCATAAGAAAAAGTTTACAAGAGAGAGAGATGACAATGAACAAAAAGATAACTGATAATATTATTTATTGAAAGAGCATGTTATTACGTAAACATTTGATGTGATTGATATAAGCATTTTTCTTTCATAGGTAGCATTTCTAATGCTGTATAATATAACATGGCTGCACATTATTTAACCCTCTATCGATGGAAACTTGTAAAAGCAAAATTATTTTGCTTTTATAAAATATGATGAATATGCTTGGATATGGAACTTTTTTATTACATTTTGTGTTTTCTTATAGTAAATTATCACAAATGAGATTACTAGGTCTTTCTAGCCATCAGAATTGTAGAACAGGAACAAGTTGCTTCAAGAAGTTGTAAGATCGAAAGCATACCTATTGGGATATTGAAGAGGGATTTCTTTTTTTTTAATTTTAAAAAATATATCTTTATTGATTTCAGGGAGGGGGGGGAGAGAGAAACATTAATGATGAGAGAGAGTCACTGATCGGCTGCCTCCTGCACACCCCCACCTGGGAATTGAGCTCGCAACCCTGGCATGTACCCTGACCGGGAATCAAACCTCGATCCCCTAGATCCCAGGCTGATGCTCAACTGCTGAGCCACGCATGGCCAGGTTGAAGAGGGATTTCTTTATCAGATTGGATCTTGGACATGGTGCCATTACAACTCCTGTCCTCTCTTTGATTCTGTGAATCTGTTAGAGGGTTCTGTGTTCTGTCTATGATACTAATTTGGTTTTGGTGAGAGCCAAGCTGAGGGTCAGAGATTTGAAGCATAATTAAAAGTTTCAGACTGGTTGCCACAGATGCATACTGAGCATGTGAAACTTGACATCATCTTTCTTGCTGTGTACCTTGTTCTTATTTTCAGGATATGCTTCCATCTTCCTTCATACTCATATCCAAACCCTCCTTTTCTGGTGAAGCATACATGACTTATTCAGTGTTTGTTCCAATACTTTCTGTGGCTGTGAGTCATTGTCTCCCCTCTCCCCTATGCCCTTTGCCCTCCAGAGGTTCTTCAATACTGTGTCATAAATCACAGGCAATAGCCAGTTCACCAAGTAGGCTGAGGGGCTGTTTTAGAGGTGAAATTGGGACTCTGAAGCCACCTTATTCCATCCTCCAAGGTTTGATGATTTTTTTTCTCCCCAGGTAATTAAATGTGTGTCGTGTGGACCTGGGCTTTGCTGGAATGCGCAAGGGTTCTGAAGATCTTTATATAGCTTCCTTCTGTTGAATCCATTAAGAGAAGATGGCAAAAGTCAACATAACTAGAGACCTCATTCATAGGCAGATCAAGGTAAGCAACCCAGACCTCTGAACCAGAGCATGAGATCCTTTCTTCCTCACAGGTTCAGTTTACAGACAAGGAAATTGAGGTTTAGAGTTGGTGACTTGCCTAAAGTCACATAGCTAATTAGTGACAGACTGGACTCGAACTAATGTCCCTTGGCTCCCACATTTTTACTCAAGAACATAGAATTCATGGAGACTCCTCTGTTCAAGTGTTTGTGCCCAGGCCACTGAGATTAATAGAGGCTGATGAGAGAGGGGAGCCATTAGTATGTTGTGCATGTGTGTGTACATTTGTGTATGTGTGTTTGTGTTTGCAGGTGCTTGGGTACGTGCGTATGTGAGGGGTTGTGCAGGAGTAAATGTAGCTTCGTGTTGCTCCAGCTGCTAAATTGAACATATAACAGAACCTGGGAGAGTCTTAGTCCCAGTTCAGCTTAGACTCCTTTTCTTCGTGGGTCTCCTGTACCAAACAAAGCCCGTACCCATCCTCTGCAGGATGTACATAGAAGACACTCCAGTACTGTGAGATGAGTGGATGACTGGGTAGTCAAGTTCATTTAGCGAGGTAGCCCAGACTTTGTCAGGGAAGCCCTCAGTAAAGGAGCACAGGAATTTAATGGAAGAGATTCAACCAAGACATGATGTGCTTCTCTATTAAGAACCCTAAGCTGGCGTCAGGAGCTTAACCTCACCACTGCCCTAATTAACTACCTGGAAGACTTTAGTCATTTACCTCCTTGGGCCTCAGTTTTCTGTTGTTAAGTGATAATAATGTCTGTCACCTGCAGGCTGATCTTGAGAATGAAATCCAAAAGAACATGAGAAAGTTCTTTGAAAAGATTAAGTGCTAAAATATTCTTTTAATTAAAAATCTTTTAAAAAATAAGTGGCATGGCCATAACCAGTTTGGTTCAGTGGTTAGAGCATTAGCCCACAGACTGAAGGGTCCTGGGTTCGATTCTGGCCAGGGGCACATACCTCGGTTGCAGGCTCAACCCCCAGCCCAGGTCAGTGGAGGGGGGGCAGCACCAATCAATGTGTCTCACATCAATGTTTCTATCTCTCTCTTTCTTCCCCTTCTTCTCTTTGAAAAGCGATGGAAAAAATATCCTGGGGTGAGGATTAAAAAATAATAATATTGATGATAAGGAAAAAAAAGTGGCATGTAACATAAGCTGTGGTCACCATCCAGAAAGATTGAGTGTATGCCTCTGTGTGAGCCATGTACTTTGTGCATGTTAGTCTGTGTTTTATATAGTATTTTTCTTTGCATCCCTGAATCTTTTTGGAACTTTGTTCATTTGTGGGGGTGGTTTGTGATTTCATTAAACTGATAGCCCTCAAGGGCAAGGACCATTACCTAGAGACACAGAATCATAGAATTGGAGGGACCATGAGAGTTATTTTTTCCTTCACATATCTCACACAGTATGTGTCCTAAAGATGATGTTCATCCTCTCCAGCCTAATATGGAAACATTCCCTATTTTTTGTTTCCAATGTTTTTCTTTCCTTTTTTTTTAATCCAGCAAGCACAATTTACTACTACTTACATACTCTCTTCTATTATTCTCTAATCCCTGCCTAAGTGTAGTGCAGGTCTCCACAAGCTGATTTCTTGTTATCTTTTTTAACTCCTGTGGTGCCAAGCACAAGTGTTGGATATATAATAGGCACATAATAAATCATGTTGAATTAAATCAGTGAAACTATGTGTTCATTTCTGCCCCCAGGAGCGGGGTGCCCTGAGCTTTGAGAGGCACTACCATGTCACTGACCCCTTTATCAGACGGCTGGGCCTGGAAGCAGAGCTGCAGGTAAGAGATCCAGTTTGCTTCCCTAAATGCAGATGGCTGGCTCTCCTTTCTTTGCCTGCAGAGAATCCTCTTGGCATTATTCAAGTCATAAACAAGTCATAAACAAGTTTTTCTCTGCAGGTCATACCTAAAGGTTACCTCTCCTTTCCAGCAGTTTTATTAGGTAGGTAAATCTGAATCAAGATTAGTTATTTACATGGTCATGCAGAAATTATTTTTGGGTCATATTATTTGCTTTGTGCTTGGAAATATTTTTTAATTGCATACCACTGTTTTTACTGTTGGCTTAAGACAATAATGATTCTTACCTTTATACAGGAATTTAGAGTTTACAGAGTGTTTTCATACACACACACATGCACACACTTTCTCATTTTAGCTTCAAAGAAACTCTGTGGGAAGGTAGATAGGGACTAGGTATTACAAAAAAAATTAAAATAAAATAAAATAAAATAAAAATAAAAACAAGTTTAGAAAGGCCAAGCACCTTGTCTAGTGTTGTCCTGTCCAGGCCATGGAGATCTAGGCTTTTTCAGTCAAGAATTTCTTCTTTTGCCCGGCCGGGCGTGGCTCAGCGGTTGAGCGTTGACCTAGGATCCAGGCGATCAGGGTTCGATTCCCAGTCAGGGCACATGCCCAGGTTGTGGGCTCAATCAATGACTCTCTCATCATTGATGTTTCTCTCTCTCTCTCTCTCTCCCTCTCCTTTCCTCTCTCTGACATCAATAAAGATATATTTAAAAAAAAAAAAAGAATTTCTTCTTTTCCACTGTGTCTGACAGAGACACTCCATAATGTTAGTTTCATTCCCTTTCTTGCTCAAGATCATGTTTTGAATCCAACTTTTAACTGTCCTATCCAACTTAGTGTTATCTGCAGGTTGAGTAAGAATTCTCTTTAGTTTCTTCAGATTAGTGTTTGTAAGTGATCATGTTGGTCTTAGAAAAAGACTAGAAAGAAATTTATTGAATGTTAACATTGTGTTATCTTAAGGTAGTGAGATTATAGATGATTGTGATTGCTTTCTTTTAATTATAAACTTTTATCCATTATAAAATATAACTACATTAATAGTAATATGGAAAAGATAAGTAAAAATTACTTCTTAGTCCTCCCTCCATAATACAGTTACTATTAGCATTTCACGTACTTTGTTTTATTTCCTGTATATTTTTACATAATTGTAATCATACTTTACATTGAATTTAAAAAAAAATAGTTTTATTGATTTTTAAAGAGAGAGGAAGCAAGAGGGAGAGAGAAAGAGAAACATCGATGTGAGAGCACAACATTGATTAGCTGCCTCCTGCACACCCCCCACCAGGGATCGAGCCCACAACCCAGGCATGTGCCCTGACCGGAAATCGAACCAGCAACCTTTTGGTGCTTGGGACAACGCTCAGCCGACTATGCCACACCAGCCAGGGCTGCATTGAATTTTTTTTAAGTTAACATATAATAATTCTTTTCTTCATGTTACCAAGTAGGCTTCACAACTTTTACTTATTTTTTTTTTCTGATTATAGAAGAAATATAGTAGCAAATATGGAATAGACAGGAAAATGTAGAGAAGAAAACAAAATCACGTTTAATTCTGTCATCTAGAGATAAACATTGTTAACATTTGGTGTACTGTCTTTGTGTATTATGAAACAGAATACTCATTAAGAGATGGGCATTGGATGCCCGGCCAGGCGTGGCTCAGCGGTTGAGCATCGACCTAGGATCCAGGCGATTGGGGTTTGATTCCCGGTCAGGGCACATGGCTGGGTTGCAGGCTTGATCCCCAGTTGGGGGTGTGCAGGAGGCAGCCAATCAATGACTCTCATCATTGATGTTTCTATCTCTCTCTCCCTCTCCCTTCCTCTCTATGAAATCAATAAAAATATATTAAAAAAAAAAAAAAAAAAAAGAGAGATGGGCATTGGAGCCTCATAAATTTATTTTCAAGACCTATCTTCTCCACAGCTATATAGCCTTGTGCAAGTTACCCCTAGTTTCCTGATCAGTAAAATAGAGCAATAACTGAGAATTGTTTTGATGATTAAATTAGAAGGTTTGTGTGAAGCACTTGACAGTGTCTGGATCATAGCAAGCTAATTCAATAAAATAGCAGTTATGATTCTTAAATCTTCTAGTTTTTTTCCATGCTTATGTAATTTTTTTTCCTACAAACAGGGCTTGTACCGTTTACACAGTTTGAGAAAACCTTTTATACTTTTGTATTATGATTGTTTTCCCATATCTCTAAAAATTATTTGAAAACATAATTTTTTATGTATTTTATTATTTATCCTTTTTTTTTTTAAGTTTCTCTCCATGTTTCCTTTAGAACAAAGCTCAGTGCAGTTGGTGATGGGGCATGGGAGATTTTACCTCCAAGGGAACATTTGGCAATGTCCAGAAACAATTATGATGGTCAAAACTAGAAGGGTACTGCAGACAGATAGTGGGTAGAGGCTCAGGATGCTGCTAAACATCCTACAATATATAGGACAGCAAAGAAAGTGCCACAAAGAATTATGCAGCCCCAAATGCCAATAATGCTGAGGCTGAGATACCCTGCTCTGGTGGATGCTGAATAGACAGTGACCCCTCGCTGGCTGGGCTTCTCCTTTTAGCTGTGCCTCCACCCATCCCATATTATCTTTACCATCTCTTCCTGGTTTAATAACTTTGTCCAGAATAGATTGGAAACTTCTATGACTACAAAACAGGATCCCATCTATTGTTTTCCAAGGTCTGGAACTCAAAAACAATTATGTTAAGGTGAACTGTTCCAATTTGCACTTGCTTAAAGGCCACCTTGCCCAGGACCTCTAAGTAACAGTGCATAGTATGAAGGAATGTACAGCTTTGCCTCTTATGAGACTTAGAGAAGTGAGAGCAGGTGGAAAGAATTGCAGGTTTGATACCCAGTCAGGACACATACCTAGGTTGTGGGTTCAATCCCCAGTCAGGGCATGTATGGGAGGCAACTGATGAATGTTTCTCTTGCACATCAATCTCTCTCTCTCACTCTAAAAATCAATAAAGATAAAAAACTAAAAAATAAAAATTTAAAAGTATTATATTTATTATATATTAACATTGAGATATTTATCTCAACAGCACTGATATAGTTACTCATTTACTCAATTTTACAGTATACACAAAATAGTTACAGAATTGCTACAGCAATATCACTACAAATGACAAATCTACTAATTAGGGTTCAATCAAGATTTCCTTAAAGTTTATTTTGTCTTTAAAATATACACGGTTGAAGAATATATAGTCAAAGTACTGTGTAAAAAAATTACTTGGGTTAGTTAGCATCCCATCCTCAGCTTTGTTAGGTATGTTAGTTTTACTTTTTTTTTTTTACTTTTACTTTTTGCATGTGCAAAACCTCAACTTTTTTCTAAAAGTAAAAAATCTACAAAAAGGTCCAGAGCAGGATTACTCATATCCTTTCTCTACTCTTCACCCTATATCTTCCACCCCCTAGAGGGGACCAACTTCATTAGTTTCTGCTTATCCATTCTGTACTTGTGTTTGCAAAAATATGCAGGTACATATGTAAATTCTTATTTTTCCCTCCTTTGTTATACCAAAATGACAAAAATTATATTAAAATAGCCTTTAAACATATGGAAAAGATATTCAATTTCACTCATAAGAGAAATGTAACTTAAAACTATGTTGAGATGCCATTTTTCATCTGTCAGAATGGTAAAAAATTCAAAAGCTTAACCACACTGTCTGTTGGTGAGTTGTGGAGAAACAGGTACTCTCATGCATTGCTACTGGGAAAGCAAAATGGTGTAACTCCCAGTGACGGAAATTTGGCAATATCTAACAAAAACCACATATACATTTACTCTTTGGCCAGCACTCCCACTTCTGGGTTTTTAACCTGAAGATACATCTCCAGCAATAATAAAAGAAATGTGCACAAGATTATTTATTATGGTATTGCTATAATTGCAAACTATCAGAAACAACTCTTAAGAATCCATACATGAGAAATTCATTGAATAAATATTGGTTCATCTACACAATAAAGTGCTATGCAGCTATGAAAAAGAACTCTATGAACTGATATGAGAGATTTCCAAGATATATTGGTAAGTGAAAAAAAGGTATATAAGTCTATCATGCCTCAATGATTCTACATCCTCAACAAGTCCTCTTACATGCCACCTTATGTCTTTACTCCCTTCCCTATCCCCTTAAGAATCCATGACTCATTACTACAGCCATTCTCTTGCAACATTCATCTGATAAAACCCCAACCCCAGATGATCCTTTAGCTTTCCTGTATCTTTAACTTTCCCTTTCTCTATTGATTCTTTCCCCTTGCAATTAAATATGTTCAAGCTTTTCCAATCTAAGAAAGTCTTCCTTGATGCCAAAGCCATATCTAGCTATAGCCTTCCATTTCTCTTTCCCCTGAAAGACTGGAAGAGTAGTCTATATTCAGTATTTTCACTTCCTCACTTCCTAATACAGCCATGGGCTGCTTAATTACAGGGATACATTCTGAAAAATTCATCATTAGGTGATTTTGTCATTGTGCAACATCTTACAGTGTGCATACACAAAAGTAAATGGTACAGCCTATTACACACCTAGGCTACCTGGTATATCATAGTGTAGCGCGTGACTGTAAATCCTCAACCCCCTTCTATTTATCTGCACTACATACCACAAAAATGGCTCTTGCCAAGGTTACCATTGTAGCTTCCTTGCCCTAAGTCAATGGACACTTCTTAATCCTTACCTTGCTTGATCCAGCAGTATTTGGTAGTACGGGACACTTCCTCAGTGAAACTTTCTCCATCTGGGTTCTGAGGCATCACCCTCTCTGTTTTCCTTCCTACTCCTCTAGTGTCTTTCTTGATACCCTTTGCATGCTCTTTGTCCACCTGTCCCTTATGTTGGTCTTCCTTATGGCTCTATCCTAGGCTTTGTTCTCACTCTTCTGTAGGAAAGGAACCTCACTTTACAAATGAGAATAAAACTGCATTTCCAAGGTCACATAAGTGGAAGAAGATTAATATTTATATCAGGCCTGTCTGGCTCCATAGTTCATATTCTTTTTACTTCAACCATGTGTCTACTTTTTTTTAAAGTGTCGTGTATTGATTTGAGAGAGAGAGAGAGAGAGAGAGAGAAACATCAATGATGAGAGTCATTGATCGGCTGCCTCCTGCACACCCTCCCCTGGGGATCAAGCCCACAACCTGGACATGTGCCCTGACCAGGAATCGAACTGTGATCTGCTGGATCCTAGGTCGATGCTCAACTGCTGAGCCATGTCAGTTGGGCATGTCTACTTTTTTAAAAGACTTAACAAATAGTTCTTGGCTTGGTGGTCTTATTCTCTTGCCTTATTTGTTTTCTTAATATTTTCCTTAAACAAGTTGCAAACATTATATATCTTACCTTCACAATCTGGTTTGATTGCTTTTGTTTCTAATATAATTTGAATATAAATTCACTGGAAACAAGTCATATCAAACTAGATTGGTTTCTTTCTTTTCTAAGGTTGGTAGATCAGAGCAGTTTCACATTGTAACCTGATTCTAACAAAGACTTGTCAGAGTTTTTTTTACATTATTAGTTTAGAGAAGTAAATTAGATACCAAGTTTATTAAATAATCACCCTCAAAGAAGAATATAGAGGGGAGACCTAACTTCATGAGAGATTTAAAGGACTATCCTTTAAATCAGGGGTCAGCAAATTATGGCCTGCAGGCCAAATCCAGCCTGCTACCTGTTTGTTGGCTTGTTTCTCAAGTTTATTTTTTATTTTATATAAGTATACAACTAATTAGTTTTTAGTATATTTACAAAGTTGTGGGACCATCACCACTCTAATTCCAGACATTTTCATCACCCCCAAAAGAAATCCTTTACCCATATTAGCAGTTATTCCCCATCCCCTACCCACAACCCCGGCACTAGCAATCTCTAATCTACTTTTTGTCCCTGGATTTTCCTATTCTGGATATCTCATATAAATGGAATCATACAATATGTGACATTTTTGTATCTGGCTTCTTTCACTTAGCATGATGTTTTCAAGATTCATCCATGATGTACCATGAATCAGTACTTCATCCTTTTGCATGTAGATATCCAGTTGTCCCCGCACCTTTGTCATAAAGACTATTCTTTCCCCCTTTGAATTGTCTTGGCACTCTTGTTGGAAATCAGTTGACTCTAAATGTAAGGATTTATTTATGAGCTCTCAACTCTATTCCATTTACCTAACTGTCCTAATGTCAGTACCATGCTGTTTTAGAAAAAAGAAAAAAAAAAGATTACTTTAGCTTTTGTAGTAAGTTTTGAAATTAGGAAATGTGAGTCTTCCAACTTTGTTTTTCTTTTTCAGGATTGTATTGGCTCTTCTGGTCTCTTGTATTTACACATGAGTTTTAGGGTCAGCTTGTGAATTTCCATAGAGAAGGCAGATAGGATTTTATAGGAATTAGGTTGAAAATATCGCCACCTATTTTTATAAATAAAATTTTATTGGAACACAGCCATGCTCATTTATGTATTGTCTAAGGCTGTCTTAATGATTCAGCAGCAGAATTGCGTAGTTCTTAAGAGCCCATATGGCCTGCGAAGCTTAAAATATTCACTATCTGGCTCTTTACAGGAAAAAGTGCCAACCTCTGCTTTAGATGATGGAGTAAATTCATGCTCTGAAGCACCAAAGGGCAGAACTAGGAGTCATTCATTAATTCAGTCATATGTTCAAGCAAATACTGAGTGCCTACAATATGCCAAGAATGTTCTAGACCGTGGGAGATGAATACAGCAATGAAAGACCAACACAATTCCTGGCCTCATGAAGCTTCTTGCTGTGGTCTGTATGACCTCAGAATCTGGTCTCTACTCACCTTCCTGAGCTCATTTTGCCTTAGCCTGCCCCCTTCATCACTGTGCTCTAGCCACACTGCCTTCATTTCTGCTTCTCCAGCATACCAAACCTATCTTTGCACTTGTTCTTCCCTATGCCTGCCATGCTTTTCCTTTTGATCTTTGTTACTTTCTCCTTCTCAGTATTCAAGTTTTATTTCAAACATTACTTCATCAGAGTGGCTTTCCCTGACCACTGTATCTAAAATATATTCCATGACCATGGTTTATTTTCTCTTTGAGCTCACCTTACTGATTCACATGTTTATTTTTTCTTTGTCACCACTACTAGAGTTCTCTGTCTTATTTACCATGATAGCCTTTGCATGCAAAAGAGTGCCTAGCATATAGTAGATGCTCAAATAAAAAAAATGAATGAATAAAGAGAATTTTCGGGGATAGATAGCAGATATAGACTCTGTATAAGGAAAAACTTTCTAATGTGAATTATGGTTGTGTGCTTGCCCCACTCTAGTTAGATTTTTAGGTAAAACATATAGAAATTGAAATATGTTTTAAATTGCTCCTTTTCATGACTTCTCGGAGGATTTTTTCCTTCCCCAGAAATCTTAGTTCACATCAGGCTGTATTATAAGTCTTGAATTATGGTGCAATTGAAAGAACATTCTTGGATTTGATTTTCAGCTCTGCCACTCAGCAATTAAAGCGACTAAAGTGCTTTGCAAACATTGATTCATTTTCTACAACTCTATGAGGTTACTTATAATTATTATTTCCTTTTTCATAGATGTAGAACCTGAGGTACAGAGAGGTTAAAGAACTTGCTCAAGGAAACACAGCTTATACACTTAAAACCACATTTACTGTACTTTATGGACAATTTAACAGATTTTCAAGGGTGATTATGTGAAGAGGACAGGGCCTGACAGATAGTAAGCTAAGTTTAGTTATTCTTATTACTATTACTGTTCCATATAGTAATTCTTAGGCACAATAAAATTTGAGGAACCATTGAGACAGGTTAAAGAAGCAACAAAAGGAAAGGTTTTATGGAGATACCTGGATATTCAGATCATTCTGCCTCTAAGATAAGTATCAAATCCTTACGTGAATAGAAGGTAAATGAAGAATTCTCGAGAGTTTTGTTTGCTTTCAGGACTCCTTCCATTCTGTTATAGTAATACACCTATATTATCTTAATATCTGGTAATAAACATGTACTGTGAAGTTATAGTGAACTGATATATGCGAAAGCTTAGCACTTACCCTGATATTGAGTAGGTGCTCAATTAATGTTTGCTGGATTTTAATCTAAATCTTGCTTGTTCAGACTCCTAGTCACGCTGTTAAGGAGTTATAGAGATGTCCATCTGCTTCCTGTCTTTCCTGGTTGGCATTTCTTGTGGAGGCTCCACTGAAATCTCTCTCAGGCTCTTTGACATTGAACTTTTAAGTAGAGTTTCATTATACAAGGGTTTAGGTCTGAAGTCAGTGGATAAGTTAAATGTGTATATTATTGGGTTGCAATTAAGAGAGGGTCCTTACATGTATGCAAACTGGGTCACAGGCTTGGTCTGCAAGCCAGACGGTGTCCTCAAAGGTCCTTTAAATTTGTTCCTGGAGCCTGGAATTCCTATCTTCTTCTAGGATACCTTTCTCCTTCCCCTATTATGGTAGAACTTTGTCTCATGTTGCCATAAACATAGACCAGTCTTTGTTCATCCTGCTATTTATTCCCTTTTCTCCCAATACCTTATACATATGGGTATTGAATAAATGAATTTTCTGTTTGATCAGAGTCTAGACTAGCATGTTAATAGCTGCAGAAATAACCCTTTTTTAACAAGTAAGTAAATAGGAAGGAATCCAATTGTTTAAGACGCGTACCCTTTGTAAGTACCCTAGCCACGTAAAGGGGGTCTTTGAGAGTAGGACCTGGAAGAACATACAGGTTGGCAAAAGAAGATACCTTAGGACTAGTTCCAGGGAGCCAGCATTTACCAAAGTGTGCTGGGCACTTAGCATATATTGCATCATTTGATCTTCACAATGATCTTGTCAGGTGACATTATCACCATCCCCATTTCCAAATGAAAAATCTGAAGCTCTGGGAATCTTAAGAAACTACCCACATACTTAGGAAGAGGCCAAGCCAAAGTTGAACCCAGACAGCTCTTTCACTTTACAATTCTGCTTTTCACTGACCAGCCTCGTAGCCTCAGTTTCCTCTTGTAAAAAGTAAATTTGGACAAAAGGATCCCAAGTTCTTTGGGCTATACCAGGATACACATTGATTTGCAGACTTCCTAGCTCTTTGCTTCTCTTTTTTTTCTTTTTCTTTTTTAAAGTATGTCTTTATTCATTTCAGAGAGCAGAAGGGAGCGGGAGAGAGAAACATCAGTGATGAGAGAGAATCATTGATTGGCTGCCTCCTGCATGCTCCCTACTGGGGATCAAGCCTGCAACCCGGGCACGTGCCCTGACCAAGAATTGAACTGTGATCACCTGGATCATAGGTCTGTGCTCAACCTATGAGTCACGCCAGCTGGGCTACTTCTCTTTTCTTATTTACTTAATGCAGTGGGTCCCAACTTTTTCCCCTAGCAAGAATGACTTCTTATTTTACCCCTGTGGATCCCACATTTTGATAGATTGTTGTCTACTAAATCATATTTATTAATTTTTTCCATTTTAATGGATTTTTCCACACTGACTGCACATCTGAGCTCCTGAGTAGCATGGGATATACATAAGGTTACAACACAGATTTTGTATATTTCCAGTCAAATGCAAAAAACCATGACATTGTTCCTAGTCTGGGCCACCCAGTCACCTGTAAATGTTTTAGTCCCACAGGACTTTTGAAACACATCAACTCAGCAACATTGGAACTAACCTAAGGCAGAAATAAATATGGTTTAACCTCTGGAGGAATATTCTATAGTTATTTGAAGTGATGCTTACAAGGAGATCATGATAACATGGGGAAAGGCTAATGTTCTATAGGTTTGGAGAAGAGGAGGGGAAAACAAAACCTCATCAGTTCTGTGAGGACTGGAGATGTGTCTGTCTGACTCACTCTGTGAGCCCAGTACAACGCTGGCAGGCACATAGCAGGGATATAAGTTTTAAGAGAGACAGCCTAGAATTTTAAAAGGCAGTGTGACATCGTAAGAGCCAAGCTCTAGAATCTGTCAGACATGGCGTCACATTCCAGCCGTACTGTTTACACAATACAAGGTGTTAACCTTTTTCTCATCTGAAAACTAAGAATAGTAATGGTGTTTCCATCACAAGGTAGTTGTAAAGATTAACTAAAAGCATACATAAAGGGCACAATATTGTCCCTGTACGTGGTGAGAAAGTGCTTAGTGTATATTAGCTACTATTATTGCTATTATTACCTTTTTTCTCTTTCTTTATTGAGGTGTGATTTACATAAAAATAAAGTGCACATGTCTCAAGTATTGCGTTAGATGAGTTTTGACACTTGTGTAACTACCATTCACAACAAAATAGAAAATACGTCCATCTCCCTAAAAGTTCCCCTGGTATCCTTTACAGTGACCCCTCCTATCTCAGAGCAACCCCATTTTGGCTTCTGTCTCCATAGATTAGTTTTGCCTGTTCTTATACTTTATGTAAATACAGTTCTATAGTACGTGTTTTTGTGTGTTTGATTTCTTTTGCTTAGCATGTTGTTTGAGCTTCATCCCTGTTGCGCGTATCTATAGTGTGTTCCTTTGTATTGACGAGTGGTGATACACGGGATGGATGCGATGCATTTTGTTTATCCATTCTCCCCTTGATGACCATTTGGGTTATTTCCAGTTTGGGGCTTTTAAAAATAAAGCATCTATGGATATTTTAAACCAGTTTTTGTGAGACAAATGTTTTCATTTCCCTCGAGTAAATACCTACAAGTGGAATTACTGGGTCATAGTGTAGATAGATACAAGCTCAACTTTATCTGAAACTACCAAACAGTTCTCTAAGGTGATGGTAGCAATGAGATGTTTTTTTTAATATAGGCAGTAATAGGGTGACATTTGAGGTAGTCCAACATAGCCACAGACTTTGGAGTTACATTGACCTGGGTTCCCATCTGGGCTCTGATATTTACCATTTGTGTGAACTTGGGTAAGTTATTTAATGTGTGAGACTCAGTTTTACCTGTAAAAAGAGAGTGATAATGAGACTGTGTATATTAATACCTAGTATTCTACCTAGCAGTAGAATACTAATGTGAGGACAGTGCAGGCTATAAGGGGGTACATAGTCTGTACAGAATTTAAAAGCAGTAATAAAACCAACTAAAAGTTCACTTTTTATCATCATTATGCACCTACAGTTCTACACAATGTCAGTGATAAAATGCTCCTCTTTGCCTCCTTCTCCTGTATACCATGCTACCTAGCAGAGTACAGGGACATATATAGTAATTATAATGAATATTTAATAAAGTTAAGCAGGAACTAAGAATTAGGTTGGAATTTGGAACTTAAGTGAGATTTGGAGCTTTTATTGCAGGATATTTTTCTGTGCACTTTGTTTCCTCCAGGTCGCTGATGTGCAAGGCTCACTCTAAGTACAAATATTTCTAGGATTCCAGGGAGGCACACAGAAGTCTATTCCTCTCTGGGAGCCCTTTCTAAACAGTCTCTCCTCTCAATTCCTTGAAAATTTGAGGTTTTATCCCCTTCTTTTTACCCACTTTTTAATTTTGATATGTCATAGGCATATTTTCTTCCATTGTATTCTTCAACATAATCATAAATCATGCACCTATATGTTATCCAGCCTTATCAAGGCCAAAATAACTCCTCTTAAACACTCTATTTCCCATAAAGTAGCTTCCCAAACACATGTTCTAACTTATAAAACCCTTTATTAATATTTTTTGTCAGTACAGTTGACCCTTGAACAACACAAGGGATTAAGGGCACCAACCCCCACACACAGTCAAAAATCTGTGTTTAACTTTTTGATTCCCCAAAACTTAACTACCCTCAGTATCTGCAGGAGATTGGTTTCAGGACCCCCACAGATACAGAAATTTGTGGATGCTTAAGTCGCTTATATAAAATGGTATTGATCAGTTCATATAGTCTACCCTCCACATCCATAGACTCTCAACCACAGATCGAAAGCAGTACAGGTACTTATTGATTTTACTTACTAGGTTACCACTTTATTATAAAACAATATAATTCGAGAACAGCCACACAGAGATGCATAGAGCAAGGTATGTGGGAAGGAGCACAAAACTTCCTTGCTCTCTCTGCGTATGCCACTCCCCCCAAATCTCCACAAGTTTATCAACCCAGAAGCTCTCTGAACCCTATCTTTTTGGGTTTTTATAGAGGACTCATTACATGGACACAATTGATTAAATCATTGGCCATTGGTGATCTGTTCAACGTCCATGGAGGTCAGGGAGATGGAGCTGAAAGTTCTAATCATCCAATTATGTGGTTGGTTCCCCTAGCAGCCAGCCCCCATCCTTTGGTGCTTTCCAGAAATCACTTTATTAATAAACTCAGGTGTGGTTGAAAGGGGTTTGTTATGAATATCAAGACACCTTTATCGCTCTTACTAGGAAGTTACAAGGGTTTTAGGAGCTTTGTGCCGGTAACAGGGATAAAGACCAAATATATCTTATTATAAATCACAGTATCACAGTAGTTCAACCTCTCTGAACATTGTTTTTCTTTTTTGTGTGTGTTTTTTTTGGTTCTTTTAATCCTCACCCGAGGATATTTTTTCTGTTGCTTTTCAGAGAGTGGAAGGGACAGAGAGAGAGAAACATCAATGTGAGAGAGAAACACCGATCAGTTGCCTCCCACACGAGCCCCTACCGGGCCAGGGATCAAGCCTGCAACTGAGGTACATGCCATTGGCCGAAATTGAACCTGGGACCCTTCAGTCCACAGGCTAACACTCTATCCACTGAGCCAAACCAGCTAGGGCTGAACATTGTTTTTCTTAAAATGAGTTATAATACCTGTTTCTTAAACAAGATAATGGATACAGAGTGCTGTATTAGTTTCCTATTGCTGCCATAACAAATTACCACAAACTTAGTGGTTTAAAACAATGCAAATTTATTATCTTACAGTTCTGTTGATCAGAAGTCTAACAAGGGTCTCACCAGGCTAAAAGCAAGGACTTCACAGGGCTATGTTGCAGTTCCCAGCTTCTACAGGCTGCTACATTTCTAGGCTCATGACTCCCTTTTCCATCTTCAAAGCCAGCAGGTCAAGTCCCTTTCACATGTCCCTCTAGTCTCTGCAGCCAAGAAAGTTCTGATTTTAAGGACTTGTGTGATTATATTGGGCCCACTTGGATAATCTGGGACAGTCTTCCCATCTCAAGGACTTTGACCTTAATTACATCTGCAAAATCCCTTTTGCCACCTAACAGAACATATTCATAGGTTCCAGAGGATCAGATCATGGACATCTGTAAGGGCCATTGTTCTGCTTACCTCAAGCACTTAGCACTGTGCCTAGCTCTTTGTAAGCCCTCACTTAGGAGCAATCTCTCAAAGCCTTTGGTACTCTCGGAAATTGCAAATTGAAGATGTGACCCCTAGGCACAAGTAATTTATAGCCTGGTGAAAAAAAATGAGAGGGCCAAGGACAGAAATTATTCTGACCCAGAAAGAGTGACCAAAGCCATGGGTGGAGTTTCAACCAAGTGCCGCAGGGAAGTGAGAGGCCTCAGGAGAGGAGTCAGGTCAGCAAGTACTCTGACAAGTTTGGATGGAGTCAATGTGTCTGCAGTGTGTGTAAGTGCAGAACCTGGAAATAAATGAGGTTCAACCCAGATGAAAATCTTTATAGAACAAAGGGTAAGAGGGAAAGAGAAGGAGAGGAAAATCCTTTTCTGACTGATAGGGAATTAGATTTGTTCATATCTCTTCATTCTTCCCATTAGTCCCACTGGTCTCATTTGTTCATTTATGCAACAGATATGTGGCAGGGACTGTAGCTGGCCTTGGAGATGCAGTGAACACAATACACAAAAGCCTGCTTTCTCAGGACTCAGTCCAGTGAAGCAAACAACCATGTCAACACAAAGCCATGGTACAGTGTGACAGCAGGAGCCCACAGGAAGGGTATGCCTCCCTCCCAAATTTACACGACAGGAAAGGCATCTTGAAGGAAGTGCCCATAAACTGAAACCTGAAGAATGAGTTGGAGTTTATCAGTTAGGATGCTCTGGGCCACAAGTAACAACCCAACTCAAATGGCCTTAAACAGTAATGAACTGATTGGCTTAAGCGGAAGTCCAGGAGTAGAGTAGGCATCTGGCTTGCTTACTGTGGTCATTCTGGCTCCATTTTGCTATGATTCCCTCATCTGGGCTTTTCTTTCTATATCAGTTTCATTCTCTGGCTGGCTTCCCTCATGGTGGCAATCCCAGGTGTCACATCAGTATTCCCAGCATCCAGAAGAAGAAAGGCATCTCTTTCATAGACTCTCTCCTGAATGAGAAAACTCCTTTCCTAGAAGCTCCCAGCAACTGTTCCCCTTGCACCTGATTGGGGTCACAGGCTCATTTCTAAGCCAATTCCTGTGCCCAAGTGAATGCCATGTCTAATTTGGCTTAGGCCTAAGTTTCTGAACCTATCACTGTGGAACGAACAACGGGTTTACCCTTCCTGCAACACATGGTCTCATTTGGGCAGGGAGATAATTCAGTGAAAATCAAGGTACCATTAGGAATGAGGGAGCGTGAGGGAACGGAAAGAACAGTGTGTAGGAATGCCTACTGACTTGTTTTCTCCTTTTCCCATGTAACACGTTTCTGACGCTTCATACCTTCTGCTTTCATGGATTCTGTTTCCTCGTAATTCTAGCTTTGCCATGATTTCTCTCTCTGCATGTTTTCAACTTCAGCATCTGTTAACTGCCTCACTGTCCATGTTTCTTAATTCAAATCCCCAAGCTCAAGACACTGACACAATGTACCTTACTATACCAGGCTCCCCCTACTGGAAGTAAGCTCCAGAAGATCAGGGACTTTTATTTATACACTGCTGTACCCCAGCATCTGAACAGTAGCTGGCATGCAGTGAGTGCTCGATAAATTAAATATATGTCAAATGAATGAACGATCAGCCTTCTAGTTAATTGGCTGCCCTTGGATCAGATGCTTCTCTGGGCAAATTTTCTGTCGTCAAGAGGCTATCCCTTGAAGGGACTGTTGACATGTCGCTTCTAGTGGTAGGAGTAGAAATTTGGTTGGATCTCACTTTTGTTACTTATTATTATCTGAACTTCAGTTTACTTTTCTGCAAAATGTTATCAGTGAAACCTGCCCTTTATCACTCAGGGGTACTTGGTATCAAGTAAGATCATGACAGTGAAAGTACTTTATATATTGTAAGATGCCAGGCAGTTTAATTCAATTCTGGTCACTCACATGCACCTAGAAAACATTGATGATGGAAAGGTTAGTTCACCTGTTCAGTTCTACTTTTTGGTGTTGAATTCTACTTGGTGTTGAGTTCCCCAAAAGAACCTCTAACTGGCTTTTTTATTGTCCCTTTCCATTTGCTCCCCCAGGGTCACTCAGGATGCGTCAACTGTCTGGAGTGGAATGAGAAAGGAGAGTAAGTATGAGCTAGAGCACCTAGGGGGTGCTAAAGAATGAGAGTGGGAGGCTGGGAGATCCTCTTCCTAGATGTAAGGAGAAGAATAGACCCAAGTGAAAAGAGACTGCTGCTCTCTGCCACGTACTTTAGTCCATCATCGTCGATACACAGTTAAACAGTGAAGCCCAGAGATGGAAGGTTGGATGACCATCCAAACCCTGTTTTTTGATAAACTAATGCAAAGTTTATGGAATAATGGCAAATTCTCAGGACAAATAGAAGAGAATCAACCAGTGTTTACAAGATAGCCTTAAATTCTATGGCATATACTGTTATTTAAGTCCTGTGCGGCCTAACTCCTTATCTGGGAACGTGGGTTAGGGGAAAATTGCCCAGGAACTTGAGGTCAGAACCCCTCACTCTGCTTGCAGCTTGCTGGCCTCTGGTTCCGATGACCAGCACACGATTGTGTGGGACCCGCTGCACCACAAAAAGCTGCTCTCCATGCACACGGGACACACTGCAAATATCTTCTCTGTCAAGGTGAGCAGGATAAGCCACAGAGCAAGTGAACAGGGTGACTGGGCTGTGCACATGGTCATGTTTGCATATGTGTGTACCCCTTGGGGTCACATACACCTTTGTGATCTGAGCATCTGATGGTGATTCCTAAAACCCCACCTGTTTCCATATTCTGCTTTCTCTCTTAGAGCCAGGAGACAAATTCTAGATGAATTTATATTTATGTGCGTGGTGATGGTGGGAGATACCGTTCTGAGGATGAATTTATATAGGAGGAATACCTGTGTGACTCCCTTATTTGCCTTTTATTTGTTTTTGTTTTTTAAAAAATATGTCTTTATTGATTTCAGAGAGAGGAAGGGAGAGGGAGAGAGAGAGTTGAAACATCAGTGATGAGAGAGTCATCATTGATCGGCTGCCTCCTGCACTCCCCCTACTGGGGATCAAGCCCACAACCTGGGCATGTGCCCTGACCAGGAATTGAACCGTGATCCCCTGGATCCTAGGTCGACACTCAACTGCTGAGCCGCGCCCAGCCGGGCTTACCTGCCTTTTGGAAGCTTTGTGAACTAGGCAAATCACCTGAGCGTGTTTGCTCATCTATAAAAAGGTAGTAGCTAAGGAAAATCCCTGATTCATGAATAAATGAGTGAATAAATAATTTTTAAAAAGGAAGTAGCAATCCACAGGGTTGAAGTTACTTGGCACAGGTGCTTTTAACTGTTCTAGCTTTTGTAGGAAATGGGTCTGCTGATTTGTTGGTGGAGCGGAGTTAAGCTGAGGACAGGTGGGAAAGGGACTTAGAAGTGTCCTCCAACCTCTGGAGACCTATTATGTGGAAGTGGCATGAAACTTTTCCCTTTTGATCCCAGAGAACAGACCTAGGATAACGGCTGTAAGTCCACAGAAGCAAATGCAGGCCTGATGAAGGAAAGAACTGTCTAAGGCTTAGAGCAATTTGAGAAAAGTAGAATGGGCCCTCTGAAGATGTAGTAAATATACTAGCACTGAGGTATTCTGCTTGTTGGGAACTTTATCTGCCAGGTTTAAAGTTGGAGGAAATGACCTTTAAGGACCTCTCCAGCTCTGAAATTCTATAATGGATGGATGTGAGAGTGAGGTTGTCCTTTCCTAATTAATATCAAGAGGAATTATAACATACCGGAAGAAGGCAGATTCAAGAGCTCAAAACCCACTTATTTCCCTAAACCCTACCTTTTTCCCAGGCTGCGATTCTCATCCCTGTCTGACCAGTCCTAGGTGAAGTTCTGCTATTTTACAGACAGAACAGGAGAACCCTTGCTGATTCACCTCTTTCATGGCAAACAGAGACTGCTTTCTGCCCCTGAAAAGCGTTAGGTCCAGTTTGAGTCTGTGGGGTCAGATCTGGGGAAGGGACCTAAGCCATCAGTTTGGCATCATAGAGCACAAAACATTGAGTTCAGAGACCAGACTTTGACAATGGCCTTGATACTAGCTAATGGTAAGACTTAGAGCAAGGCAATTATATTCCAGACCCTCAGCCTTCTCTTCTGTTAAAAAAAAAAAAAGTATGGAAAAGGATTCTTCTCTCTTCTGTTAGTAAAACACTAGATATACTTACAAGGGTGGCAGAGTAGGTTTACAGTTGTTCATATGGAAAACAATGCAATAATTAATAAATAATAATACAAGAATAAACGGCTTCATGTACTCATAACTGTAAACCTACTTTTGCTCACCCCTGTATTTAACCCACGAGTTCCCCCTGGTGGCTGCTACAGTGTATGACAAGTGTGGCAGCAGTCACAAGTTCTTCCCAAGAGTTCTCCTGTTACTTCTTTTGTGCATGGAGTACATGTCTCCAGACAGGATTAAAGACTACTGGTTGTCCCTCAAAATTACTAAATTCCATCTATTTCATCTAGCCCTTGTCCTAGTGAGCCATTAGAGAAGCATATGTTGGAAGAGTGAATTGTTGCTTTTGTGTGAACATTTAAGCCAGGTGGGACTTTAGTTGTTTAAATGCAGAGTATTGCACTCCCCCCAGCACCCATTCAGCCTTGTTGTGGGTTGTGAGAAACTTTTCAATTCAGAAAAAAAGATAATTCAATCTTTTGAACCTAAGAGAGAAGAGAACTCAACACCACACCTCAAAAATTTTCTTCCTCAAAACTGGTGATAGAATAGCATACTTTTAAAAATTACTATTCAGTCCTGGCTGGTGTGGTTCAATTGGTTGGAGCATCGTCCACTACACCAAAAGGTCATGGGTTTGATTCCCGGTGAGGGCACATACCTAGGTTGTGGGTTTTTGGGCATGTATGGAAGGTAACCGACTATGTTTCTTTCTCACATTGATGTTTCTCTCTCTCTCTCCCTCTCCCTATCCCTCTCTCCTCCCCTTCCCCCTTCTCTCTTACATATCCTTGGGTGAGGATTTATATATATATATCTTTATTGATTTCAGAGACAGGAAAGGAGAAGGAGAGAGAGAGATAGAAACATCAATGATGAGAGAGTCATTGATTGAGCCCACAACCTGGGCATGTGCCCTGACTGGGAATCGAACCCCGATTGCCTAGATCCCAGGTCAACGCACAGCCGCTGAGCCACGCCCGACTGGGCGAGGATTTTTTTTAAAATTACTATTATTTAAACTATGTGGCTGTTTTGTTCTTACTATTATGTCACCTAGAGTGTTTTGTTCTCCACCTCATCAGAATGGTGGGATTCTCATTCTTTCTTTTTAATTTTAGAGAGAGGAAGGGAAGGGAAAGAGAGAGAAAAAAACACCATAGATATGAGAAAGAAACGTCAATTGGCTGCCACCCACATGCACCCCAGTTGGGGATCAAACCTATAACCTGGCTATGTGCCCTTACCAGGAATCAAACTCACAACCTTTTGTTGTACAGGACAATGCTCCAACCGACTGAGCCGCACCAGCCAGGGTTCTTGCCTCAAAGAGATGTATCCTCTAGGTGCTCAGCCCTTCTTCTTTCCCCAAGGTCTGACATTTGAGCCTGTTCCAGCTTTTGTCATTATAATGAGTTCCATTTTTGCATAGATCCCTTTTTATTTTGGAATTATTTCTCAGAAGTAGAAGTTTTGGATCAAAAGATAGAAAGTTTTTCAAAAGATAGAAGTTTTTATCTTTGCTACCTATTGCCAGGTTGTTCTCCAGAAATACTTGAACCAATTTTAAATACCCACTCCCTTAAGACACTGAAAGTCCTTTTCAACTTAAGACTAATGTATTACTTAACCTCCAGGCTCTTAAGTAGTGGTCATGAGGCAGTATGGCATAAGGGAGTCAGACAGTCCTACTGAATGTTAATGCCAAACCTGAGTTGTTAATGGGATTATTTTATTTTAACTATCAATAAGATAAAGTACCTGCCCTGTTGTCTAGCACTTGGTAAATGCTTAGTACATGGTAACAGCTATGATTTTCATTCACTTAGCTCTTAACCTGTGGAAGAATCAGAGGAAAATGTTTCCTTAGGTAGTCCAGCTTGGCATAGGTCAGGACTCTTCTGAAAAGCAAAGGTGAAGCCTTGATTTTGACCTTTAGGCCTGAGGACTAATGTTTGAGGTCCAAAGTTTTCCTGGTGGGTTATCTTAGATAGACTCATTTTCTTATCTGATACTGAAAGAGAAAGAGGGTGCTAATATGCAGGGCAGTCTCCTTCCGTGGCCAGCCCTACCTCCACTGCCTGCCAATGTCTTCTTCAATCTCTCCGGAGCAGTTCCTGCCTCATGCTGGGGACCGCATCTTGATTACGGGGGCAGCTGACTCCAAGGTGCATGTCCATGACCTGACAGTAAAGGAGACGATCCACATGTTTGGAGACCACACGAACAGGGTGAAACGCATTGCCACAGCACCCATGTGGCCCAACACATTCTGGAGTGCCGCTGAGGATGGGCTTATCCGGTAAGGGCCTGAAGCATTGATGGGGCCTGTACCTCTCACTGCATGTTGGCTCTTCCCTCCTGCCTGCCCATACCACTTCCTTCCACAGGCTTGACTCCTTCCTTACAGCAGAGTTCCAGCCTCATTAGTCTGCCCAGAGCAGTCGTCTGTGGACAAGCTCACCTGGGAACATTTGCTTCCCCTACTCTCACCTTCCCCACTCTTTTCCCTTTCCTGTATTGCCTCCAGGCCTGCCGGCCTCCCACCACCTCAGATGCAGTCTGCCTCCTCTGGGCTTTCACACTGCTGTTCCCTCTACCTGGTTTTCTCTGTACCCAGCTCTTTCCGTGTATGACTCTTTCTTATCCTAAAGTGATCTGCTTAAGAATCACCTTCTCAGAAGAACCTTCTCTGACCATCCTAAAGTAGACCCTCCCTCATTATTCTTTGTCTCAGCACCCTATTGTATCCTCTATAACTCTAGTCATCACCTGTAGTTACTTTATTTACTTGTTGGTTCACTTTTTTGTCTGTATCCCTCCTCGCTGAATAGTAAACTCTCTCAGAGCAGCTCCATGTCTGTCTTGTCCTTGGGTTGTATCCCTAGGGCCCAGCACAGTGCCTGGCACATAGATACACTTGATACATTTCTCTTGAATGGTTGGTCAGTGGGCATGTGCCTGTAAGGGGGAGAGTCATCCAGAAATGGTAGACTGTCCCTTTTTCCAGTGGCCAGTATTGTCACACCTTTGCCTCTGCTTCCCTTCATCCTAAAGTGGTCTCATTGTCCTTCTTTAACTCGTCTCTTCAGATATGACTTTAGACATTTTTCCTTATCTCCCTAACCTGCCTTAACTGCCTCCCTTAAGAACCTATAGGATCTTGTGCCCTCTCCCCCATTACAAAGGAGGAGAGGTAGCTAAGTCATGTATAAACTGTAACACAGCAATTAGAAGCAGGGCACTGAAGTCAGACAGATCTGGGGTCAAGTCCTGCCTTTGTCACTCAGTGTTTGACTGGGGCAAGTCACTTAACTCCTGAACCTCAGTTTCCTCATCTATAAAATGTATCTCCCTTGTTGGCCTGAGCATTGAAATTGATATAGTGCCAGTAAAACCTTAGCATAGTACATTAAGTCCTCACTTAATGTCATCCATAGGTTCTGTGACTTTAAGTGAAACGACACATAATGAAACCAGTTTCACCATAGGCTCATTGATATAAACAAGAGTTAAGTTCCAATGCATCTCATCAACATTATAATGAAAAACATTGAATGACAAAAAGACATTATTCAAGGACCTGCTGTACTTAGAAAACAGAAAGCACTGGGTTAGTGGCGAGTACAACTCTATGTTGCACTTGCTGACCTTGACTGACCAGACTGTCAGGGCAACAGGTAGAAGCTGAACATCAAGGGCCTTGGGTAGGAGCCTGAGCACTTCAACGCAAGCAGTCAGGGAAGGTGTCCTAGTTGAAGGTAAGCATAAACTGGCCTTCCAGAATAGACAGGATTTGGATGGGCAAAGAAAAGCAGAGGGGATTCCCAGCTTGAGCAGAGTTTTTAAAGGCAGGGGTAAACGTGGCATGTAAGGATAGAGAGTTCTGTAGTTGTAATTGACCCACGTTTAGAAAACTGAGGAACAAGGTTGGAGAGGGATGTGAAATCAGATCTTGAAAACCAGACTGAGGAGTTTGGTAAAAGTAAACTAAAAGTACATTCATGCTGAAAATATCGAGGAATTGCTGCAGTTTTGAGCTAGAGAGTTAGTTAGAAAGATAAGGCAAACAGTGAAGAGATCATTGCAGATGTCTAGGCAACAGGTAGGTGAGCACAGGATGATGTACCTCCCACTCTCTGCTTGTGCCTGTGTTTGGGCAGCCAAAAAGCTCCCCAGGCTGCAGTGATGGGTGTGTGCTGCTGCCAGGTGGATGTTTGGCATGACCTTTGCCACCTAGATGGGACTCTTGGGCTTCTGTTGGCACTGGTGTTTCTAGGTAGCTCTTAGATGATCTCCAAATACTCTTTTTTTGTCACCTCCATACTTCTTTTGTTTCCTATAAGAAACGAGATTTACAATAAGAATTAGAATTAAGGAGCAGAGCAGTCTTAGGAAGCTATCCCAGCTCTGCATTTACTAGCAGTGTTGTCCCAGGCAAGTTATTTAACTGCTTTGAACCTCAATGTTCTAATGGTACCTAGGGATGGTGTGAGGATTTAATTAGGTAACATACACGCAACACTTAGGGACAGTACTGGACACAAAGCAATTTCTCACTGTGTTAGTAATCAGTAGTAATAATACTTAGTAGCAATAATACTGACATCTGTGTGGGTTTTTTTAAAAAGGTACAGTAGTGTTTACGTTAAGGAGTTATGTTAGAATAAAACACTGAGATGCCTGCTACAGGGGCCTGGCACACAGTGGGCACTCAAGAAATGAGAGTGGTTTTTGACATTCTTATTATTTACAACAGGTCTAAGAGCCCCTCCCAATCACCTTGTATAACAGGGCTTTGGCTTCTCCCCTGCCTTCAACACAGGGGTCTGGCCCCCAGTCCCCTAACTCTGCCCTCTCTCACAGACAGTATGACCTTCGGGAAAACAGCAAACACTCGGAAGTGCTGATTGACCTGACAGAGTACTGTGGCCAGCTGGTGGAGGCCAAGTGCCTCACTGTCAACCCCCAGGACAACAACTGTCTGGCAGTAGGGGCCAGTGGGCCCTTCGTGAGACTCTACGACATTCGCATGATCCATAACCACAGGTATGAACAGCTCAGCCTCCTGCGGGCAAGTCCCCAGGAATCTGCTGCCCCTTTCCCTCATTACCATGCCCTCTTCTTTTCAAGGTGGGTTTTTAAATTTTTGTGATTTTTTTAAAATAATTTTTCTTTTTTATTGAATTTATTGGAGTGACATTGGTTAACACAATTAATAGAGGTTAATTTTTGTGATGTTTAAAAAACTGTAATTCATGCTTGTTTTGGAAATATGAAAAGTATAAATTAAAAATTACCCATAATCCATCACCTGAAAGAAATCACCATCTATAATATTTTCTGCTTATTCTTTTACTATGAGTGTTTGTACAGGGTTATAATCTTGTACGTAATTGCTTTTTTGTACATGTAGTTTTATTTTGTTCTTTTTTTTTTTCTTCAAAAACAAAAGTAAGATATACTAGAACCTCCACAGAAGTCCCAGACCTGAGCAGCTCTGCTAGCCTGGGTTTTATGGACTCCTGAGGGAGGTGCAAGAACGTCTGGCCTGCTTTACCTTCATTCATGGGTTTGGGCAACCACTGTTGCTCCTCACACGTTACAACTTGGATTAGGCCTTGGGCCCTAGCTTCCTCATCTGTAAAATGAGGGTAATGGGGTGGTCACAAAATGAAACATTGCGCAGGACCTTCTTGTTAGGTACTGTAATGTATGTGTCCACAGCTGTCTAGTTGGTAGACCTGTGGGGGTGTTGACATAAAGAAGAAAGGTACTTTCTGTTTCTCTCAGGGATACAAACTTAGATTTTCCTCTAGGGAGTGTAGTCTGATCTAGCCAGGGGTAGTGCTAAGCATTGTAACCTATATGGTTTGCCTTTCCACCAGAAAGAGCATGAAGCAGAGCCCTTCAGCAGGTGTGCACACCTTCTGTGACCGGCAGAAGCCCCTTCCGGATGGTGCAGCCCAGTATTACGTAGCAGGTAGGGCTCAGCCCAGCTCTGGCCCCAAACTCTTGGTGGGGTACTGGCTCACTCTGGGGCAGTGCAGGGAGGTGGCGTGGCACAGTGGTCAAGAGCAAGGGTTTTAGAGTCAGAAATACCTGGGCTTTAATTCTGACTGCCATTAATGAGCCATCATGACCATTGGCAAATTACTGACCCTTGATGAATCTTAATTTCTATAAAATGGGGTTATAATGACTAAATGATATAAAGCATATAAAGCAGCCCAACACATGTAAGGGCTCAACACTTGTAGCTCTTTTTATGATGAAGATGATTGCTATCATCGTTTATATGGCTGACTTCACACAACTCCGTGTCCCTTTTTGGGGGCCCTGGGAGCCTCACACTAGGGTGACTGGACTGTTCCCTGCAGGTCATCTGCCAGTGAAGCTGCCTGACTACAACAACCGTCTGAGAGTGCTGGTTGCCACCTATGTGACCTTCAGCCCCAATGGCACAGAGCTGCTGGTGAACATGGGAGGGGAGCAGGTACGTATGACTGACTAAGTTGGCTTTGCCCCACCACCACCCCATATCCAGCAGCCAGGGCTGTGTACCTCATGTCCACTGCCATGATGCAGACAAGAAGCCTTATAGTAAATGATGTTATAGTGAAATGTGGCAGTCACATGGCATCACTGGAGGTCCCAGAGACGTGCCCTGGCCTGGTCTTTTTTTTTTTTTAGCATAAGTTTTAGAACTGAGAGACCTGCCTTCAAATCCTGAACTTCTATTTACTAGCTGTGCGCTCTGACTTTGAACAAGTCTCTTCTGAGTGTACGTTTCTGTAAAAGGGGTGATGATAATAGTACCTCTTCGTGGGATGGTTTTGAGGATGGAATGAGATACATCATATAAAACACTAAACAGAGCTCCTGGAGCAAAGTAGGAATTCAATAAATGTTAAGTAATAATAGACAATATTTACAGGGAAGTAACTAGCAGTGTTATTTTAGGTAAATTGCTTCTCTTCTCTGAGGCTTGTTTTCCCATCTGTAAAATGAGACATTTCTTTGTGACCTCCGAGGACCTTTTCAGCTTAAACATGTGATTCTAATTGATGACAGCATTTCCAGCAGGAACTGGGAAGATTTCTCTACTTGAGATTTGCTCCATAGAAACCACTCCTGGCCTTGCTCGATGGTTCCCTGCCCAACACTCACTGTGTTCCTGAGAGCCAACCCAGGCCTTACTCAGCCACATGCTTACTTCACAGCCCTCATTTCTTCTTGACCCCTCTACTCTAGGTCTATTTATTTGACCTGACTTACAAGCAGCGGCCGTACACGTTCCTGTTGCCTAGAAAATGCCACTCCTCAGGGGGTAAGTTCTCCATTAGGATGTCCTTTAGAGTATCTCTTCTGAGGAGCTTGAGTGTGCGCCACCTCTGCTGAGAAACCTTACCTTGGGCTGTGGCGTGATCCTCCAAAATGAGTATATTTTCTGAAATACACTGTCTATACAGTGAAAAAGAAGATAACAGTAGATCACAGAAATCTGTCAGAAGGATTTAAACCACAGCCCTTTGCACTTCCCTCTGAAAAAGCAGGTTCTTCCCATGGGTTGGCTCTTGAGGACCTGAAGGAGTTGCCCTTCCTGCATTTTCCTGGATCAGTCTCCTCACTCATTTCTAACTGGGGCCTTAAGTTGATTTAGGCACCTCCTCACCCCCCCTCCCATCCCCATCCCAGCTCCAGCTGAGGGTAATGCCAAGTTGAAGCGGTGTCCTTCTTCAGCCAGCAGAGGGCGCACAGGTTTTCTTTATGCCCTTGCCTGCTGGTCCGAACTTGCTTTCTGGGAATGGATCTTACTCTGGGAGGATGGCCTCACAATGGAACCATGAGACCCTCTGATGGAAGCTGAAGGGCTGCCAAGGAGATGTGAGGACCTCTCCCTGAGTTGTTGCTCTTCCCCTCTCCTCATCCTCCACCAGAAGTTCAAAATGGCAAGATGTCCACCAATGGTGTGTCCAACGGTGTGTCCAATGGCCTGCACCTTCACAGCAACGGCTTCCGGCTGCCGGAGAGTAGGGGACATGTCAGGTGAGGCCAGCCTCACTTGTCCAACCCTCCCAGTCCCAATTGCATCTCTAGACCAGAGGGTGGAGCATATCTTATAACCCTTCCTCCTGACTCCCCACCCAGGCACATACCCCAGAGTCAGGGGACTGGAACAAAGAATTTTCTGGAGGGTGATTAGTGGTCCCAATGCCATTCCTACCTGGTAGGACTCCAGTCATGCTCAGACTGAAGCTCTGGTCCCTTGGACCAGAAGCTGTGGTCAGGACCCAGAGGCTAAGTGCCTCTTATCACTGAGCTCCTTCCTAAAGGGTTCCACACAGATGGGCCTCTTTCATTATATTTTTCTCCATCACATAGCACCTTTTGGCCTCTATTCTCTGTCAGGCCCATGTGCTGGGCTTTGGATACAGAGGTGTTCAAATCCTCTAGCCCTTGAGAAAAACAGAATTCTCTCTAGAGAGATCCATGGGAGGGACTTGGGTGGTCACAAGATTTAGCTCACCGTGGAGGCAGGTGGTGTCAGCTACTATCATGCTCAGGAGTTTGGTTAAGAATGGCCTTAAACCTATCCAGGACAGCTTCATTTCTGCCTCTCTTGTTTTTTACTGGCTCAGAGTATCTAGAATTGTATCTATTACCTATCACAGTAACTCAGGCCAAGAATAGGAGTGGTCCCCTCTTCTAGATGACAGTACAGATCCCAAAGGCCAAGAAAGCCTGGGTGACCCTCAGACAAGGCTACAGACTTCTTGAGGGGCTGCTCTGACCTTCTTTGGCTGGCCTGACTTGGCTTTGCCTCTATAGCCCCCAGGTAGAGCTGCCCCCATACCTGGAGCGTGTGAAACAGCAAGCCAATGAAGCTTTTGCCTGCCAGCAGTGGACCCAGGCCATTCAGCTTTACAGCAAGGCCGTGCAGAGGGCCCCTCACAATGCCATGCTGTATGGGAACCGAGCTGCTGCCTACATGAAGCGCAAGTGGTGAGTGGGTCTGGGCCAGGGTGAGGAATGAAGGCAATGAGCTTGACGGAGCCATGTTACTGAGGCATCCAAGGAAGGTGGTAGTGACATGCTGCAACCCCTTAGGGCTTCTTGGGCCCAGGCCTCTCCTCCTCACCTCTAGGCTGGTGGTGGGCAGGCACCTGACCTATTAGTCAGGATGTCTCAAGCACCAGGAAAGCTCACAGTTAAGTGGAACATGTGCACGAGTAGCTTCAACATGGTGCTTTCTTATTAGTGCTGTGGCCACTGGGGAAGTAGGAATTGAGAGAATGGTTAATCTAAACTGTTGGAGAATTGGGCCTTGAATTGGACTTTGAAGGAGCAGCAGAATCTTGCTAGATGGAAATGAGGCGTTTGGTGAATTCAGTTAATATTTGTCTGAAACAATTCTGCAGCTCCTTGACCTTGGGGAGTGCTTTCCTATGCTTTTAGACCCTTTGGACCAGGCACAAGCAAAATCCCAGATGTCTGAAGCTGGCTGTGGGTTGTGCTAGGTTGTAGTGGCCAGTGATAAAGGAGTAGGTCCATATCGTGAAGAACCCTTTATCTTTGGGGAACCTCAGGGCCCCCAGCTTTTCTGCCTGCAGCACCAGCAGGCAAGCAGACAGGCAGACCCCATCCCCCAGCCAGGGCCAGGACTAGAGATGGATAGAGCTGGGCCCACAGCCATTTCTGCTCCGTCTGGCATCCGTCGGCTCTGCCCAGACAGACAGGCCAGCTGGTGTGCCATCGTCTGGCTGCAAGTAGGCAGGCCAGAGAGGGAAGCTTAAGAAACCCACCCAAGTCAGCAGGATGGTGGATGGGGGTTTGGGAATATGCTATTCTCACAGGCCTTAGCTTAGGCAACAGGAGTTTGCCAAGGGCTCAGATGGCAGCCAGACCCAGGAGATGATGGTTTGGGGGGGGGGTTCCTGAAGTGTTTTGCCTCTTTTCCCCAGTAGTTGGGTGGTTCTCATCAGGCTTTAGCCTGAGAGCTGTTTCACACCTGCATTCTTGCTGAGAGAGGCTGATAAATTCCTAACCAATGGCTGCCCCTGACATGTTCTCTGTTCTCCTCCTGTGCACAAAGTTCTGTCACTCTGAGTTCTTGTGCTCTGGAGTCCCCAGCCTCTGGACAGGGGACAAAGACAGGGACATGGTCTGTCATCAAAGAGGCAGGAAGCAGTAGATCTTTTTGAATGGTCAGGTGAAGTGCTGACCAGTCAAAGAAAAGTTGGGTCACTATAGTTCGGGATCGATCAGGAAAGCATCCGGAAGATATGGTGCTGCATGGGCTTTAAGTGTAGGCAGGCTTAGACAAGGAGATGAAAAGGAGGAGGGGACTGTGGGGGAAGGACATTCCCAGGGAGATGAAATGGTGTGAACAAAGGCATGGGGGTGGGGAACTGAATGAAGAGCTTGTTTGCAGAACAACAAATCCATTTGGCTGGAGCAGAGGGTTCGGGAAGGGACTGGCAGGAGATGAGTCTGTGAGGTAGCCTGGGGCCGGCCTGGGAAGGACTTGGAATGCGGAGCGGTGGCAGTGTTTTGGCCTTGATTCAGTGGATGATGGGCAGCTACTGAAGAGTTTTGAGTTTTGAGCAGGAGAGGGATGTGCTGAGGGCTGTCCTTTCAGGGAGATTGATCTGGCAGTGAGTCTGGATGGGTGAGCCCTGGGGCCAGTCTGCTCTCTCCTCATTCTCTCTCACATGCCTGCCAGTGACCCCTAGAATGTCACATTCTGTCCCAGGCCAGTCTCCCCAAGGCTGCCATCTGCTCCTGGATGCAGTGGGAGCTGTCACCCTCTGGCTTCTGGCTGGTCTCTGGTCTGGCTCTCCCCAGGAGCTCTGAGGGGCACCTTGCAGGCGGTAATTGAGTTTCCTAACAGCGCCTGCTCCCTCATCACAGCCACTCGTTCTGACACTGGCCATGCCATGGAAGCACTCTGCCTCCTGCCTGCCCCCACACTGGCTGAGCTGCTGCTTCTTGGTCTGAGCATGGCTGCTCCAAGGGCTGGGTACACCCTCAAAGTGTTGTAGGAGAGGAGGGTCAGGAGGACATTTCCCATGTCAGGCCTGCTTTGGCCCTGTTCAGGAGAGTTGTGAGCTTTGCTTTGGTGGAGGGGCCACCAGCTCTGGGTGTGCTGCTTGGCATAGTTGGGTCTTAAGCCCAGAAGGATGAAAAACAGCTCCCAAAGAAGTGGCTCCTGTGATGTCTGGGTCCAGATGAGAGGTGAGAACCAGTCTATTGGTGCTGGGTGAGTGCGTATCTTATATTCTAGCACAGGGTGGGAGGAGGGGCTTCTCCTTTGACCCTCCCCACTTACTCCCCCACAAAGAAACATTTCCACTTCCCTTCACCCATGCTTTGGGAGATTGGAGAAGTAAGCAGGGACGATTTGGAGCTCCTGGTGTGCAAGCCGCCACCCCCCTTCACCATCAGCTTCCAGAGAGCTGACTCTGCCAGTCTGCCAGGCCCCATCCTCCAGCCCCGGAGGTAGAGGCCACAGATGCTGTGGATCAGTCAGCCAGGACAGAGGGGGGTCTGGCTGAGGGCTTGCTGCCTGCTGGTCAGACCCTAAGTCTCCAGCCTGGCACTTCTGGCTTCCCCAGACCACAGAAGTGTCTTTGAGGGCCCCCTGCCTCGGACATGGCTTTGAAGGCCAGTCAGGGGGATTTGAGGAGGTAGACGGAGGAAGAGAGAAGGAGGGCTTGGGGAGCCTGAGATGGGCAAGATGCCAGGCCTTCTGCTGCAGAGCTGCGGGTGCCTGGGGTGAACGGGTATGCAGTTACATGCTATATCCAGCAGAGGGCAGCCTAACACTGGGTTTTGCTACACACCCACCTCCCACCCCACCCCCAAGACCTCAAGGTTTCTGGCTTGCCTCTTGAATATACTCTGTCTCCTGGGGAGCAAGACCTGGGCTGAGCCAAGACTCTGTTCATCCCCAAGTACCATTGCTCTGAGACTGTCAGAGGTGGGCTGGGGTGGCCACAGAAAGCAGGGACTGAGTGAGGACAACTCTTTGCTTGCCATGTGGCCCCACCTCCAAGCCACACTCTCCTACCTTATCCAGGGATGGTGACCACTACGATGCCCTGAGGGACTGCCTCAAGGCCATCTCCCTAAATCCATGCCATCTGAAGGCACATTTCCGCCTGGCCCGCTGCCTCTTTGAGCTCAAGTACGTGGCTGAGGCCCTGGAGTGCCTGGATGACTTCAAAGGGAAGTTCCCGGAGCAGGCCCACAGCAGCGCCTGTGATGCATTGGGCCGTGACATCACTGCCGCCCTCTTCTCCAAAAATGATAGTGGTGAGTGGGCACTGAGGAAGGGCTGCCCTCAGTCTTTCTATTTGAGGTGCTACATGACATTCTGGGGAGGACATAGTTCTGGGATTGGAGAGTCCTGGGTTCAGAGGCTGATTCAGAAACCATGTGACCTTGAGACACTCATTTGGTTTCTTTGAGACTCAATTTCCTGATCTGAAAATGAGGAAGGATAGCACTTCCCATTCAGTTTCTATGAAGGTTAGCAGTAGTCTGTTTAGAGCACCTGTGTGATGCCCGGGAATCAGGATAAGAGGAAGCTGAGCCCACTCGGGCCATGTGGCTTGCAGGACACACTCACCCTCTCACAGACAGGGCCTTGGGCAGCTGGGGTTGTGCTTGTTCCCATTGGCACCCTTGCAACAGACAGCAGCAGAGGGCAGTAGAAATGCCTTGGGTGCGGGGTGTGGAGCCTCAGGTTCCAATATCAGCTCTGCCATGTAGTGAGCATATGACCTTGGTAAAGCGCAGCCTCTGTGAACCTGCTGCCTTACCGCACAGAGAACATTCAAAGTCCTGCCCAGCTCACCTCGTTAGCTTTGGAGAAAAAGCTGGGTGATTGTAGTGTGGGCTATAAACATGAAAGGTGAGCTCACTGGAGGCAGACATGGACTCCTATCTCTCTCCTTTGCAATTTACTAACCATGCAGTGATTCGTTTGTTCGAAGTTATCAAGCTTCTACCATGTGCCAGGCACTGTGCTGGGTCCTGGGAATACAGCTGTGAACAAGTGAGATGGGATTTCTGTAGTCATGGAGTTTACAGCCTAGTGAAGGAACCAAGGAATGAAGGAGAAACTAAGAGCATGAGGAGTGCCATGGCGACCTGATATGGTATAGGCGTATGGGGGAGGGCTTGACAGCAGTCTGGGGTTCTTGAGGGAGACATTTAAGCTGAGATCTCAAGGATGAGAAAGAAGAGTTGACCAGATACAGAGTGTAGCTATGGGAAGTGAATAGTTCCTGGCATAGGGACCAGCACATGCAAAGGCCCTGAAGCAGGCAGG
Source organism: Miniopterus natalensis (assembly GCF_054644295.1). Classification (NCBI taxonomy): domain Eukaryota; kingdom Metazoa; phylum Chordata; class Mammalia; order Chiroptera; family Miniopteridae; genus Miniopterus; species Miniopterus natalensis. The sequence continues at coordinate 15,016,643 of NC_142089.1, forward strand.
AACAAGGCACTTTTAAGGCACTGAGAAAACTGGTGTGATTTAACCCAAGGCCCTTAGCCCATCAGTGCTTCACTTGGTATCCATGATAACTTGTCTTCCAGAAAGGAAGGGCTTGGACCTCACTGCCTTCGGAGCTATGGATCTATTTAGAAAAATCACCCCTTCAAGCTTTCTTGGTAGTGCTTCTCACCTCCATAGAAACAGACCTTGGGTCTGTGTATCCTTGGGGCCTCAGGGACCTGAGCCAATGCCTTCCTGGCATCAGAGGTCACCTCTTGAATATCCTGAAGGGTTAGGTCCAAAAAAGCTTCTCTCCCAGTCATTCCCAGTTTTCCAGGTTAGGGGTAGAGGGCAGGTAGCCTACATTGCTAGTACTTGGGCTGAAAACAGGACTAAGGGAAGGGGACAGATGGGGGAGGGGAAAGAGAGACAGGACTCTTACATTTCCTTGCTCTCTGCCCCCAGAGGAGAAGAAGGGAGCTGGTGGTGGTGGTGGCGGCCCAGTCCGCCTCCGCAGCACGAGCCGCAAGGATTCCATCTCAGAAGATGAGATGGTGCTGCGGGAACGAAGCTACGACTATCAGTTCCGCTACTGTGGCCACTGCAACACCACCACGGATATCAAGGAGGCCAATTTCTTTGGCAGGTCCGAGGCCCTGAAGAGGAGCAGGGCACAGCCTGGTTGGGCAGCAGGAGGTTGGGGGACATGAGGGCACACTTTTTCTAGAAAAGTCTCAAATCCCAGCTCTGCCTCTGTACACTTGGGCAAATGGCTTCACCTCTGTCAGCCTCAGTTTCTTCATGTATAAAATGAAACCCTAACCCCCACTCATGGAGCCATAGTGAGCAGGACTAATGAGATAATTCATAAGAGCATCTAGTGCAGTACCTGGACTATTCCTCCATTCCCCACCTCCTCCCTCTGTCTCCAAGAAGCTTGGTTTCTTTATCTGGGTGCTTGGAGTCTCCCTCTGGAGGTATGAGGCAAGGGCCCTCAGAAGCTGGCAGTCTTGGCACACCTATCATGTGCCCCATGGTACTGACGCAGAGCCTGTGTCCCAGATACCATCATCCCCAACCCTCCTTTGTAGATGTTGCACTTTCTTTGGTAGGTAAGACACATGAACATGGATTGAGAATCTCTCCACCAAGATCCACCTAAATGTTCACGGTGTATGTAGGATTTGGGCATCTCGATCCAGTAGGCTAGGACTACTGAAGGAATGCTTAGACCAGGGCGTTCCCAGAGACACAAGACCCAATCCTGACACCCAAGAAGCTTAGGATGTACTCTGAGGGATAGTAACTTGGAGGGACCCAGGCAGTCCCTGACCCTGAGTTTAAGAGAACAGTTAAACAGTAACTGGAGCTCTGCAGTATGGAGAGAACTACCATGTGCTGAGTCAAGTGAAGACCCTAGAGTTTGGGGTGCTGAACGGATACAGAATTCCCTACTCCCCCTTGCCCTAAGCCACACAGCCTCTCCTTGAGGCTGTAGGGCAGTACCCCACCTGATCTCCCTGCCCTTTGCCCCTCCCGCCAGCAATGCTCAGTACATCGTCAGTGGCTCTGACGATGGCTCCTTCTTCATCTGGGAAAAGGAGACCACCAACCTAGTCCGCGTACTCCAGGGGGATGAGTCCATCGTCAACTGCCTGCAGCCGCACCCCAGCTACTGCTTCCTGGCCACCAGCGGCATCGACCCTGTTGTACGGCTGTGGAATCCTCGGCCAGAGGTGAGGGTGTAGACAAGGTGGCCGAAGCTAGACATGGACCCTGTCCATGGGTAGGGATGGACCCAATGCTGGGCCTCTGACTGAACCTGTGAGGGTTGGGAAGGGAAATGCATCACACAGAGGGTAGAAGCTGCTAGGGTGAGTTCTCCCTCGAGGGCCCAAGACTATGTGAAGGTGGGAGCCATTGAGTTCTGACAGTTCCAGATGCAGTGAGAAGTCCCAGAGCCAAGAGTTGGCTCCTGCCTTTGAGGGCCATAGTTTTGAGCAAGCTGTGAAGATGTGTCTCACATACAGGACACAGTATCCAAGGGCAGGGCAGAGAGGGAACCAGACCAGCTCCAGCATGTCATGAGAATGGGCATTCAGGCTCCCGGGGTACTCTTCCCCTCATATACCACTGTGGTGTGTTCCCAGACGCCGTATAGAGGCCTCTCCCTCTGTCACGCGGAAGTGTTCAGGCTTTAGAGTCTGGTGGGCCTCAGTTTGAACCCTGGTCCCTTCACTCACTGCCTCAGGAACTTAACCATCTCTGACCCAGGTTTTTATCATCTCCACACTGGCATGGGAGTGACAGCACCTCTTCAGAAGGTTGCTTTAAGGATTAAAGAAGTGATGCCTGTGTGGTGTCACTCAGAACAGTGTGGTCCCTTCCACTTCCAGGGTGGGTAGCCACGTGGGCCAGCCTGAGGCTTCCAGTGCCCTCTGCCCCACCTCCTCCCTCTTCCCAGCTGGCAAAACAGAAGGCAGGTGGTGTATCTAATTCCAAAGTCAATTTTCTTCAAATTGTAGAGAGCCCCAGGGCCCTTCCTTCAGGGGGGAGGAAGAGAAGGGCAAAGGGAGGGCTATTGGGAATGGCAACAGCAAACGGGGGTGGGGTAGTTGTGTCTGTCCTCCCTCACACATGCCCATGTGTGGGCCCCTATGTGTGAGTCCTGATGTGCTATATCCCCATCATCTACTGGTGCAGACCACCCCATGTATACCCTGGTGTGTGTGTTCCCCCCACTATCCCAGCATGTGCATCCCCCACACATATCCCAGTGTGTTGTTCCCTCCCATGTGGGTGTCTCCTCACGTATGTCCTGGTGTGTGTGTCCCAGTGCATATCCCAGTGTGTATGTTCCTTTTACCCATGTACAGGTATAGACAAACTGATATAAACCCACAGATATCTGGTGTGCACATCCCCCTCCACATGTATAGCTCAGTCTGTATGTCCCACACATATATCCCAGATGTATGTGTCCCTCCCCCCACAGAGTGAAGACCTCACAGGCAGAGTTGTAGAAGACATGGAGGGTGCTTCCCAGGCCAACCAGCGGCGCATGAATGCAGACCCGTTGGAAGTGATGCTGCTCAACATGGGCTATCGGATCACAGGCCTGAGCAGCGGGGGTGCTGGGGCCTCTGATGATGAGGACAGCTCCGAGGGCCAGGTGCAGTGCCGGCCCAGCTAGACCCTCCTAGCCCTGGTCCCCAGCCCCTGCTACTGGCTGGACCCTCTGCCCTGGCAGGAGGTCAGGGGGTTCTGTTTTGGTTTGTCTTCCCCCTACCCCATTTTTTCTTTTCCCCTGTTTTCTTTGTTAGTTTGGCATTGGGGATGGGGGTTGCTACATTTTGCTGGCTTTCAGACTTTTGGGCAGATTGCCCTTGACTGACCCCAGCCCTGAGCAAAAGAGCAGGAGGGAAAGCCCCTCCCTATGCCCCCCACCTCCCCCTCTCAGGTCCCTGGAGGGCTCTGGCCTGCCTCAGGTGTGGAGGCAAGGCTGAAGCTGTCTTCAAGGACTGCCCTACCCTTTGGTTGGCAACAGGAAGGGGATTGGAATTCCCAGTCCATAAGGGCTAGCCTTGACCTGTTGCCACTCTTGCTCCCTGACTGGCAAGGCTAGCTTCCCCGTGGTCTTCAGGGAAGGTTCTGAAAAAACAATGGGGAGCCCTGGAGTGGGTAAGGCCAGGCCACTGTGCCTGCTCTTACTGGCCACCTCTGGGGGCTCAGCCTTTCCTGAGGACCCTGGCAAGGGTGGGGCACCACACCGTACCCTGCCCACCCATGCCAGCCCTTCCACACTACGGCCACTCTCCTTTCTCAGGCGCTCCTGGCCTCACTGTGACCTTTCTGCCAGAGCTCCCAGCCAGGCCTACTTTTGCTAAGGTGGGGCTCCCTGCTAAGGGCCCTTCTCGCCCTTTCTGCCCTCCCTTCCACCCCACATGCAGAGCCGCCACAAAGACCAAAGAAGTGATGGCTTTTCTCTGTCCCCTGCTGCTCTGGGGGGAGGAGGGTGACTCTCCTGAGCCACTCAGATGGGAAAGTCCCTAACTCAGTCCCCTCCCTCCTCAGCAGCCCCAAGCTTTACACTGGATGCAGCGGTCACCCCACCTCTCACCAAGCCCCCCTCTCTCTGCCCCCTTGGCTCTCAGCTCAGGAGCCGCTCCTGGTAGTTGGTTTATCCTTCCTCCCCTCTCCCTCCTCCTTCCCCTCAGTGCTTACTTGGCTCCAGCCCTCCAGCTGCAGCCTCTGGGGAGAAGCAGCCTCCCTTCTTTTTCTCCCTCCCTTCCTCCCTCCCTCTCCTTCCACCCCTGTCTCTGCCAGGTGCCTCCTCTCAGTCAGGCTTCAGAGCAGCCCTGGAGACAGGAAGGCCATGTTAAAAGCTTTTTCACAATTTTAAGAAGACGGGGGTGAGGATAGTGGTGGGGGGTCTGGCACTATCTCCTCATTGCTTTAATCCCAGCAACACAGGTGGCAGCTTCTCTCCCTCCCTCCCACCCCAATCCCTCTTCCCACCCCTCTCTTCTAGCTTGGTAATGAAGTATATTTATTGGCGAAGGAAACAGCTGCTGCTGCTTCTCCTGCTGCTGGGACTTGCTCCCCTGACACTTCTTCATGACCTTTCTCCAGCCAGGGAGGGGAGAGCTTGGAGTAATGGGGCTGGGCCCTGGGGCCCACGGACCAGCAGGGGCCCCTTTGCTTTCCTGTGTTGGAGCTGCCCACCATTTCCTCTCTCCCTGCTTCCCACCCCCCCCCACCCCGCCCCCGTGCCCTGCCTGTCCAGCCCTGGCCCTGCAGTGTGGAGAGACACATAAGCCTTACTGTCCTCTGGGGGCAGGAGCCGAGCCTTTTTGTTGCTCCGCTCCCAGGAGAGTGAGGGTGACGCAATTGATTAAAACCGTTTTGTTCTAGGTGTGGCTAGTGGCATTTGTGGGGTGCAAATGGGGTCTTGGGACCAAAGTGAGGGTACCTGATCTCTCACCTCTGTAAATCTGTGACTTTGAGTAATTACGCCTCTACCAGGCAAAATGAGGCATGCCTTGGGAAGGACCCTGTGAGCAGTGGCTACCCAGCCTCGCAGGGCTGAGTCCCCAAGCCCAGCACTCAGCACTCACAGGTGGCTGTGATTTGCAGTAATCAGCTTTCACTCTCTGGGCTGTTTTCTCACCTGTAAAATAAGGAGGTTGGGGTCTTAGTGTTTTTTTCAAACTTTTAAATTAGAACCCAGACAAGAAATAGACATGTTACATTGTGACCCAAGATACCTATGCTTATTTGTATGTATATAATGAACATACATTTTATACAGTAATACCATTGCTACATGCACTGTGTTCTATCTACCATTCTATTTTACTGAGGAGAAAAAATGCTGGTTATAACCCACTAAATTTATTTCACAGCCTGCAGGATCTTTTTATGTGTCCTGGATTAGAGGGTTTCTTAGACCAGAGGTTCCCAAACTTTCTCAGCTCACACCACTTACCCCCATCATTAGTGTATTTTTTTTCATGGAGCCTCTAACCCAAAAGAAATACCTCAACAATTTGATTTATTAAGTAGTTAAATCAATAAGAATTTATGTCTTACCAAGTCAGTCGTCATTTAAAAAATACTACATATAAATGAGATGAAATAATATTTTTATTTATTTCTTAAATAACTAATGGGATCTGTGTGCTTGTTGGGCACTGAAAAATGTGTCAAGCTTTCTAATCAGATTGGAAACCACCACCCTCATTTCCTGTTGCACATTGACTTTTATTTGCTTTTTATCACAGCAACCACTAAAAGCCCAGCTTCTCAGAGAGGACAATCAGAGGAATGTAGCACAACCTAATGATGGAACTGAGCTACCGTGAGCTAGCAGTTCTCTCCGCAGCCAACAGATGTCAAATATCTCAAATTTACAATATCCTGCTGCACCCCCTGTAGGTCTGATGGGGCGCCCTAAGGTGTCTTGATGCACAATTTGGGAACTGTGGTTCAGTACTGTGGGAGCAATAGTTTCACTACAGAAATTTTGTTATTTTTCTCTTTGCACATTTGAAAACCAAACTGGGGCCAGCAGGCTATGGTCGGCTTAGTACAGGAGACTGACAGGAAAGAGGTCTTGCCAGAAACACAGTAGGTGGTGTTCAGAAGCAGGTGCTGTGGGCTGGTATCATTCCTCTGTGTTCCCAAACTGAAGTCTGCAGAAGCTTTTTCAAAACATTTGCAGACCAGGCAAGGGAAAGACAATGTTCCTTTCAGGCCAAGAGAGTCGTGCAAAGACCCAGAATCCCTGATGGAGCCTGAGGGCTTCAGTTCAGCTGCATTGTAGAGGGAGGGGTGGCCCATGGACTGAAGGGGAAGTTGAATTGTGAAGGACTCCCTGTGCTTGGTGAAGGAGTAGGCTTAATCCTGAAAGCCTTTGGAAGACTTCACTGGGGGCTCCTCCTTTTCATTTGGAGTTGTTACTCCTTTTTAAAAAAGTAATAGACTCTATTTTAGAGCAGTTGTGAGTGTACAGAAAATTAGGCAGATAATACAAGAGAGTCCCAGATACCTCCTTTCTCCCTGGCTCAGTTTCCCCTATTATTAACATCTTGCATTAGTATGGTACATTTGTTATAATTAATGAACCACTATTGACACATTATTAACTAAAGCCTATAGTTTAGGGTTCACCCTTTATATTGTACAGTTCCGTGAGTTTTGACAGATGTATGTCATGTATCCGCCATTATATTATCATACAGAATCACTCATCGTGCGCCACCTGTTCAGCCCTGATCAGCACCCCCTCAATAAGTAAGAAGTACTTAGGAATAAATCTCACAAAATATATACAAGACCTATATAAGGAAAGCTACAAAGCTGATGAAAGAAATCAAGAAAAATCCAAATAAGTGAATAGATATTCCATGCTAATGGACAGGAAAACTCAATATTATTAAGATATCATTTCTTCCCAACTTGGTCTGTATAGCTTCAGTGAAATCCCAATCAAAATCCCAGCAACTTATTTTGTGAATATTCACAAACTGATTTTTTTTAAGTTTATATGGAGATGCAAAAGACAGAGAAAAGCCAACACAAATAAAAAAGTCAAAGAAGAACAAAGTTGGAGGATTGATGTTATCCAACCTCAAGACTTAACATAAAGCTACAGTAATCAAGATGGTGTGGCCTTGGCAAAGGGTTAGGCAAATCAATCAATGGAGTTAATAAGGGCCCCAAAGCAGACCCACACAAATACGGTCAACTGGTCTTTAACCAGAGAGCAAAGTCAGTTTCATGTAGAGAGGAGGCCTTTTCAACAAGCAGCACTGGGACAAATGGACATCCACGTGCAAAAAAGGATCTAAACACTGACTTTACACTGTTCACAAAAATTTACTCAAAATGGACCACAGACCTAAATGTAAAAAAGTGTAAAATTTCTAGATAATGAAGGAGGAAATCTAGGTGACCTTGGGTTTGGCAATAAGTTTCTAGATACACCATCAAAAGCACAATCCATGAAAGGAAAAATTAAGTTGGACTTCATTAAAAACTGCTCTAGGAAATCACTGTTAAAGAAAATGGAAAAGACAAGTCAAGGAATGAGAAAAATTTTGCAAAATACATCAAATAAAGGACTTACATCCAAAATATATAAAGAACTATTAACAATATGAAAACAACCCAATTTTTAAAATGGGCAAAAGATCTGAATGGACACCTCACCAAAGAGGCTATACAGGTTAATAAACATGAAAAAATGTTCAGCATTCTTTCATTAGGGAATTACAAATTAAATCAATGAAATACCACTACACATGCCTTTAGGATGACTAGAATCCAAAAGGCTGACAATACCAAAGAACAAGAGCAATAGGCACGCTCACTCATCGCTGGTGTGAAGCAAAGTGGTACAGCCACTTTGGAAGACAGTTTGGCAATTTCTTAAAAGAAATATAGCCTTGCCATAGGATCCAGCAATTGCTCTCCTTAGTATTTACCCAAATGAATTGACAACTTGGGTCCACGCAAAAACCTACGTGAATGTTTGCAGCAGCGTTATACATAATTGCCAGAATTTGGAAGCAACCAGTAAGCCCTTCAAACCGTAAATGGATAAACTGTGGTACAGCCATACAATGGAATAGTATTCAATGATAAAAAGAAAGGAGCTCTCAAGCCACAGAGACATGGAGAAAACTTAAATGCATGTTGCCTAGTGAAAGGAACCAGTCTGCAAGCCACACTGTATGACTCCAACTATATGACATTCTGGAAAAGGCAAAACTATAGACAGTAAAAAGACCCATGGTGCTCCATTTTTAATGTGCTTCCGCATGTGTGACTCATCCAGAGCTCTCACCAGCTCTGCGGATAGAGAGCCCGGGGCTTAGATAAGCCTAGACAGTGAGTGTACAGCAAAACAGACATTAGAATTGGGCCCCCTGTGTTTGCGGTGGGCAGGTGTAGCCCCAGAAGCCTGCTGCCAGTCTTTGTGCTTGGGAGCATGCTGGAATGTGGTTGCAGAACTTAAGAGGCAGTAAGGGATCATCTAGCTCGGAGGTTCTTAGCTCTGGCTATACATCAGAATCACCCAAGATACTTTAAAAACTACATGCTCCACCCCAGAGATTCTATTTTAATTGGCCTAAGGTGGGTCGCAGGCGTCCACCCATTAAGCATCCGAGATTCATTCTAATTACCAACTGAGCTGGAAACCACTGATTGAGTCCTATTCCCACACTGTACAAATAGGGACAGTGAGTTCCAAAGAGGGGCGGGAAAGGGATGGGCTGCCTAAGGACCCCAGTGGATTAGACGCAAACCCAAGGCTGGATCCCTAATCTCCGATTTCTTGTCCAGTTCTTTAAAAACCATTTTCTTATTTAATATACTTTTTGAGCTCCTCTTATGTGCCTGGCACAGGCCTAATGAAAATGCACACAACAAATGAGTCCCTGCCCTCCTGGAGCCTTCACAGTATCTGGAAGATGTGGAATAGCAAATATGGGGGTTGTGCAAGATCCCTGCATGTTGTATTTCCTCCCCCATACATTTGCCATCAAGTGCCCTGCTGTGTGCCAGGCTCTGCGTCTGGCAGGGGAGAAAGGCATTCTGATGGACACAGTGGCAGGCATGAGGCATTCTATTGTTTGGCCTTGTTCTGCTTCCTGCTCCCAAGCCATTTTTTTAAAAATATATCAAAAATCGGTTCTGGTCCTAATGAGGCCATAGTTTGCACCTATGTTATAGTGATTTACAGAATCTCAGGCTGGCCTCATCCACTCACTTAATGGCCCTAAAAGAGGTAACCAGGAGAGAGCCCCGCTTTGAGATGCAGAACCCCAACTCTAATATATGCTTAGACCTCAGGAAAGTTTCTGAACCTCTCTGGACTCATTTTCTTCACTGGTAAAATGGGTGTTATAATACTGTTCTAGTTACTTCACTGCATTGTAAGGAGGCTCCAAATCATAGTGAGATTATGCATATCAAAGTGATTTTTAAGTGGTTGAGTCCTACAACGATGATGTGTAGTTTTAACTGCTGTAATAGTGTTTATTTGGGGTCAGTAACTGTTCAAGTATAGCCTATCAAACCTTACAAAAACCTTACAAGATGCGAATTTCCCATTTTAGAGATGAGGAAACTGATGCCCTGAGAAGGGTCACTTTCCTAAGGTATGGCTGTTCAAACACTGGGCTTGCTGGCTGTCTCTCGAGTTCACATGTTTAACCATGGTGCTTTACTGTTTACCTGGGAGTAAGAGACTTAGATTCTGGTCCTAGCTGTGCTTTCTATAATCTTGGGTATGTTTGTCCATCTATAAAATAGAATGGAAAAGAAAGTTGTAAACGCTGATGTCTAAAGCCTCAGAAGGTCTGTTCTCAAATGATCCCCTCCTCACCGTGGAAAGGTTTGGAGCCATCCTAGGAGACATTCTAGGGCTTCATGGGGAGAATCCCAGTCTCCAGGAACCAGAGAAGGTAATGAATGGAACAGAAGCAGAAAGGCTGCAGAAGAGAGGACACTGCCCTCCCACACACCACACACACTGCATGACACCCAGCAGCTCCTCCAACCTGAGCCTTTGCTCCTCCAGCCTCAGCCCTGCTTCCCTGGATTATTGATTGAGGTGATTCTCCCCCAGAGCCTAAAAGGAGGCCATCTATGGTCAACAAATAGCTGCAGTGACATTCCCTGAGCACTGCCTATCTGCCAATTGCTGTACTGAATCCAGGAACCAATAGATCGAGTCAGTTCCCTTCTCAAGGAGTTCACAGTCTCTTGGGGGAGACAGACATGTAAACAGCTAATGCTAATGCAACTACACATGAATATTCAATAGGTAGAAACAGCCTCCGTGCTCTGGGAGCAAAGAGGGAGCATTTGCCAGAAACCTTGAAAGTGGCATAGGAGACTAGGGGAAGGGCACGCTGCTGAAGGAACAGTGTGAGCAAAGACATGAGGTATGCAGTGCAGGGCTCCATTCTCCGATGGGCAGACATCCCAGTGAGGTTAACTCCAAGCAGGTCCCAAGGGAGGCAGAGATGAGGCTGGAAAACAAGTTTGGAGCTTGGGCCAGATCAGGGGGGCCTTGAATGCCAGGGTGAGGAGTGAGATGGCCTGAGGGAGGTGGTATGTGATCCCTGGGGACTCATACATGGGGCCAAGTGAGAGGTGTCCTGACTCCCACCACGAGAGAACGTGCCCTGAGTTCACCCTTCAGACAAGCAACATCTTACCCTCCAAGCTTTCCCAGCTTGACAATTCCAGCTCTGCCCTCCTTCCCTCCCCCAGCCAGCCCTATAAGTGGATCCAGATGGTCATTCCTATTTTAGGTCGGAGTGTGTGTTGGGGGAGGGGTAGCTATGAGCCCTATCAATCCTTTCCTGAGCTCTCTGTTAGAGGAGCTTCTTCCAGGACCCTGCTGTGATCCGGAGCCTGGAAGGAAGTGTTAGTCTTTGATGGAGATTTCCCATCTGTCTGTGGGTGATAGGGGTGGCAGCCGCAGAGGAGGCAAGGGCACAAGCCAGGAAGGTTTTCACAGTGGGTGAGAGAAACAAGGTGATGTGTATGTGTGAGAGGGGGCCCTGTAGATGGGCTTTGGTGGGGAATAAGCCTGGGGTAGGAGACCCAGAGGAGTCAGAGGAGGAAGCAGCTTCTCCCTCCAGGTACCTGGCCCTCCTCATTTGGCCTACCTAGGCCATGCAGCTGTCTAGGCCAAGGGTAGGATGGTGCAGGCCACAGGGAAGAGAGTTAGGGCTCTCTGGTCAGGACCTACTTCAGAGCATTGTGCCAATCAACCTCCTTGGACCGCTTTAAAAAGCTTGGGGCACCAAGAGGTAGCAAGTGACAAGCTAGGTTCCTGCCCTTAGACTGTCTAGCCAGCACATGACACCAGATTATAAGTATTTGCCATTCATTCAATTTAGCAAATATTTATTAAGCAAGTGCTATGTGCTAGACACTACTAGGCATTGGGTTTATAAAAGTGAACAGGGAGTTCTGCCCTCAAGGAATTTCCAGTTTAGTGAGGGAGTCAAATATATACAGCTACAAATGTGCTGTGAAGAAAAAGAACAGGGTGTCCCAAGGGAGATTGCCAGGGGCTTTCTCATTTAGATTGTGTGACCAGGGAAGGGCTCTCTGAGAAAGCAACATTTAATCTCAGATGAATGGAAGCTAGCCAGTTTAAGTGTTGGGGGGAAGAGGGGATTTCAGAGAACAGAGTATGCCAAGTTCCTGGGTATGAAAGAGCATGGCACATGAGAGAAACTGAAAAAAGGCCAGGGTGACTATAGTATAGTGAACTAATAAGAAAAGGGCATGCCCAGCCCTGGCCAGTGTAGCTCAGTTGGTTGAGCAGGATCCTGTGCACCAACAGGTTGATGGTTTGATTCCAGGTTAGGGCACATGCCCAGGTTGTGGGCTCAATCCCCCGTAGGGGGCATGCAGGAGGCAGCTGATCATCATTGATGTTCCTCCCTCTCTCTCTCTCAAAAATGAATAAAAACATGAAAAGAAAAGGGCATATCCAGATGCAGGGCCTTGTAAACCATGGTAAGATATTTGTATTTATCTGAAGAGCTATAGGAAGCCACTGAAGGTTGTCAGATTAAATTCAGTACTTGTGTTAGTGCTACCCAATTTGTGGCAGGCCCTAAGAAAGACAGGTGGTTATTCATCCATACACACAATAAGTACTTAAAGGGCTAGAATTATGTGTTGACAGTAATGGTAGAGGAATGTCTAAGCCACAGACCTTCCTCAGAGCCTGTGATTCAGAAGAAATTAGATAGCTATAGTGACTGAATTGAGAAGTCATGTAATTTATTCATTCGACCAACACATACTGGACACCTAATCTATTCCAAACCTGGTGGTAGATGCTGGTTGTTGCCCTTCAAGGATCACACACCACACATGGGTCACAGTAGAGGCACAAACATACTCAAAGAATTTTGAGTGAGTTAGAATCATTTTCATCTGTGATATCTATGAGGCCTTTATAAAACATCCATTCAATCATTCAATAAATCAATAAACATCTAGTGGGCATCTGCTCTGCACTAGGAACTATGCTAGCTACTGAAATCAAGGACCTTACAGTTCCGTAAAAGAGACAGACATATCCCTCAAAATGCATTAAAATATTAGGTGTTAAAAAACAGGACAGCAGCCTTTATGTAGATCAGCATTGAGGGAGGTATTTAATGGAAGAAAGACCTTCCCCAAAAGGCGTAACTCCCACCTTCCTAGGTAGACTTGTCCATATAGCCCTCTGGCCTGGTTTTTAGTTCCTGTTTTCCTTCTTGTTACCCAGCAGATTTTTTTTGTCTATCTTGGCATCATTTAAAAAACCCAAAGAATCCAAGATTTGAGACTAGTTTCTTCATATGTTTGTGTGTGATCTCAGACAATTACGTAACTTCCCTGAGCTTCGGTTTTCCCATTTGTACAATGAAGGGATCGGATGGCATCTAAAGCTCAGGGTTTACTCCAGCCAAAGCGATATTCTCATTCCTACATGTTGAGCTCTGCAATGCCGTTCTTTGCACCGCTGCACGAACCCCTCCACCCCCACCCTCCACCTCTGTGCCATCTGGCAAATATCAAGACCCAGCTCAAATATCTTTAGGCAAGTCTTCCCTGTTTCGCCACACACAATATTTTAGTCTGTCCTTTATGCTACCACTGCCTCGTGAGAGATCAGGGAATGAAATGGACAAAGGAGACACAGACCTGGGTTTGAGTCGTGGCCACTCACCTCACCCCTTGAGCCTTAATTGCTCACTTGTAACCTGGGGGAAATACCTAAATTCGCGTGTCTAACCAATTTATGGGGATTAAAAACAATATATGGCGAGTGCTTGGCACCTAAGAAGTGCTCAATACATAGCGACTGTATCACATCTTTTAGGAGCCAGCCGTCAGCTTACTGATTAGAGTTCTGGGTCGGTCTGGGGCGCTAGACTGCGCGCTGCCTGCGGGCATCCCTGCCGCTGCCGTTCACTGCAGGCGCAAACCCGGAGGCTGGCGGGCGCCGAGGGCAAGGGGGCCAGGCACCCCGGCCCCAAGGGATGCGACTCCAATTCCCGGAGGGAAGGCCAAGCTGGGCGGACCCCAGTTCCAGGAAGTGACGCCACGCGGAGAGCAACGACCGAGCGGGGGCCGGCCGGAGCGGGGCGCGCGCAGCATGGCGGAAGCGGAAGGGGTTTCGCCTCTCCTGTCGCCTCGGTCACCCCCGCCTGGAATGGCGGAAGTGGAGGAGCCGACGGCGGCCGAGACGGACAAGAAACAGTTTAGCGGCTCTGGCGGCGTCGCCATGGATGTGGAGCGGAGCCGCTTCCCCTACTGCGTGGTGTGGACACCCATCCCGGTGCTCACGTGAGTTTCCTCCATTATCCACTTGTGCGAGTTGGAGAGCCTCGGTCCGCACGGAGTCCTCGGGCCGCCCTGGGCCAGCCTCCGGCCTCAGTCCACAGCAAGCCCGTCCCTTGGGTCAGACCAATAGGCCTTGCCCGGCGCGGTGCCAGTTTCTGCTGACGATGGGACGTGCTCCCCGCCCTCATTGCACCCGTGTAGTCAGGGAGAAAGACAGTTGTAGACCAGCGGGAAAGGTTCTGTGGCCGGGAAGCTCGTACACAAGAGGGGCCCCTAACATGGTCTGAGAAGACATCTTCATTCATTCAGTGGTTTATTCATTTCTTGAGCAAATGCTTGCTGATCACTTCCTGTACGCAAGATAACCTGCCCAGTCTGGAGGAGTTTGCTGGGATCGTACTGGCTCCTGGGTTGTCAACATTGTTAGGGTCCCCAGAGATCCGGGAGTCCAGCTCTTTGTCTTACAGATGAGACTGGAGATTACACACCATCTCAGTTGCAAAGCGTGTTTCCCTCCCAGACAGAGGTTCTTTCTGTGTCATTAGCTTTTGTCAGGAGAGAAAGCAGGTAATGCTACTGCCTTTTAGCAAGAAGCTCCTAGTTGGGGGGAGCTGGTTTGCCTTCCTGCTTCAGCCTTGACACCGATAATAACCACTCCTCACAGTGTTGGACAGTTGCCCAAGCTCTTTCTCACCCATTTTCTCTGAATTTTGCAGCCACTTTCTAAGGTAGGCATTACCTTCTCAGATGATGAAGCTGAGCTCTTTGTATCATTAAATGCCTTGATCAAGTTCACACCCCACCAAGCAAAGGTATCCCAAACTCAGTCTTCTGACTCCATAACTTGCTCTCTTTTGACTACATCCTATCCTCTCTCACCTGATGGGATAGACTTGTTTCCTTTATCAAGAATAGCTAACTGGTGTGGGAAAAGGATCATTTTTACCTTACATGTTGCCGATCCTAAAATGACCTTAATTTTTGTCTTATGTAAAAATACTTCAATTGTTTTGCGTTTCCTCTTTTTAAAAATTTTTTAAATCCTCATCTGGTATGTTGTTGTGTTTTTGTTTTTAAGTATATCTTTATTGATTTCAGAGAGAGGAAGGGAGAGGGAGGGAGAGAGATAGAAACATCAATGATGAGAGAGGGTCATTGATCGGTTGCCTCCTGCACGTCCCCTGCTAGGGATGGAGCCCACAACCCAGCATGTGCCCTGACGCAGAATTGAACCTCAATCTCCTGGATCATAGGTCGATGCTCAGCTGCTGAGCCACGCCGGCCTCACTGTTTTGTTTTGTTTTTTATTGAGAAAGAAACATTGATTGGTTGCCTCCTATACATGCCCTGACCAGGAATCGAACTGCCATCTTTTGGTATACAAGACAAGGCTCCAACCAACTGAGACACACCAGCCAGGGCTTTCATAGTGTTTAAATCATAGTGGAAGGAGATAGTAAACAAGTAAACTTATAAGAGAACTCAGAAAATAAAATGTTAATGGAAGAAGGAATAACTGGAAGGGACAGGGAATGTATTTGTTTTGCTAAAACCTGTCTTGTTATCCTAAGATCTCTTTGGTTTTTCTCTGTTCTCAAAAACACATTTGTGGAGTCCTCTGCTCTTTAAAGAGCTGATAGCAACATGAGGTAGAGGCACCATAATCCCCAGTCATCTGGGTCAAGAACAATTCACACCCCATTTCTATTCAGATCTGTGTACAGTGTTCATAAGACCAAGATGAATATACCAGAGTGCTTCATCAAAGGGCTCATGTTCCCATAGAAAGACACCCTCCAGCAGAACTACCATCCTCATACATTGTGATGATTGCTGGTCTAGAGCACAGAACTAGGAATAGATGTGGCACAAGGAACTGTCATCTGTCTTTGGATGAGGGATCAGAGAGGAGGCAGCTGAATCCAAAGATGTGTCCACCCCCTCAGAGATGTTGATAATTCTGCATGAAAAGTCAGATAATAGCTACTATTACTAATAAAAACAACTAAGATTGGATACTTACTCTGTTCTAGGCCAAACATTTTATGCTCACCCTCATTCAGTCCTTACATCAACCTAATGAAAATAGATACTGTCATCCCATTTTATAGATGAGGAAATAAAGGCTTAGAAGCCGCCATGGGGCTTTTTTCATTGAGATATTCTATCTTCCCAGATGGAAGCTCCAGCATCAGTAACTCATTCACTCATTCATTCATTCATTCAATAAATAGTTATTGAGGACCTAGTATGTACTAGATCTGCATAGAAAGCAGCTGTGGAGCTTGCCTTCATGAAGCTTCTGGACTGACAAATACTTTTGAGAGTTTCTTCTTTGGGGCTTCCCTGGGTACAGGGATCTGTTGTCTCCAGCCTTCACTCTTAATTTCCATCAGCAGATGCTGGCACAGCTGTGGTATGTGGAATACTGGTCCCAGACCCTCTCCCTAACTAGATGAAAGGAATTGAGGGGAAGGAGGGGCCTGAGGTTAGGGTCTCACATAATTCTGAGTGTCCATCCTATGGCCACTATGGGTCTTCAGCAGCTTACTCTATGCCAGTGCAGCCAATCAGATAGCAAGTATTTATTGAACACATCATGATAACAACATTGAGCAACTACCAAGTGCAAGGAAGTGTGCTAAGCACTTCACAAAGTATGTCCCTATTTAATCCTCACAGTAGCCCTTCGTTGAAGTGATATTGTTACTGCCCGCCTCTCACTGGCAGAGATGGGAATGGGTAACTCCTGCTGGCGGTGAATGAGCATCCAGCTGCTCCCCATCCTCACCCACTCGACATTATCATCCTTTCGTCATAGCCGTTCTGTGGGGGTGGGGCGGTATCCCGCTGTCCTGTTCATGTGCACCTGCCCCTCTTCTGTGCTTCCCTGGCCCCTCCAGCCACCCTCTGGCATACATCACACAGTGTTACAGTCACATGCTCTCACACTGGATTTAGTGTCCCTGGCGTCTGTCTAACCAGCTGAAAGACCCTCTAAGCTCAGCTCCTTCCCTGTCCTTTTCTCGCAGGTGGTTCTTCCCCATCATTGGCCACATGGGCATCTGTACATCCACAGGAGTCATTCGGGACTTTGCTGGCCCCTACTTTGTCTCGGTGAGTCCCCCTTCTCCCCTCTGGAGGGTTTCAAGGCTTAAGTGGAAGGTTGGCCTCTCTTGCCCACAGACAGCTTCCTGTCTCCCCAAGACCCAAGAGAATGCAGGTAGCACATAGCCCCGGCCCTGGTCCTCTGCTCCTCACCAGTGACCCCTTTACCCCTTCTCTTGCCTCCAGGACAGGCCAGAAGGGCAGTGTGGCCAGAAGGATTCTTAAGTAACTGACCCAGCCCTTTGCCCACCCCTTGGGTACTGAGACACGGGTAGGGGTTAGAGGCAAGAATGGAGAGTCAGATCATCCAGGAACCACATCTCTGGACCTTCAGAAGGTGGGAGTCACAAGGTGGGGGCACAGGGGAGGCTGACATGATTCCCTGGGTATGGCCATGGAGAAAGGGGGTGGACCTTCTATAATGAATCAGCTATGTTCTCAGGTCTTTTGGGGGGGATGTGCCAAGATGGGTGTAGTGGGCTTGTTCCAAATACGTAGGCAGCATCCTATCTATTTCGAGATTGCAGCTTCATCAAAGGCTGAAGTAAAAGTATATGGTGGCTTCAACCTGTATATATTAATAGTTGTCATGATCATCTTAACACAAAAAGGGCTTTCATATCCATTGCTTTCACTGTCATATACTTTTATGGTAATTCATCTTTGGCCAGCTGTCAGCAGATTCTGAACCCAGAATCTGACCCTGCATCACTCCCATACCACGCATCTTATATGGTAGGTCTAGGAGTTGGCTGAAATGCCTCCCTCATTGAAGGCCCCTCTAGCCCCACCCCCTTCCGTGTCCTGCTCTGAATGCAATCAGACTTGCAGATGCAGAGAAGGGCTCTCTGTATGGGCACTGCTATTGGGTCAGAAGGTCAGAGGGTGTCCTCATTCATACCACAAAGGAAACTGCCTCTCTGTGATCAAAAATCAGAAATTGACCAGAGAACTTGGAGAAAGTGAGGCCCAGAGAGAGTGAGAGAATTAACTTGGAGCCACACCCAGGGGCAGTGTGGCTGGCACCCAGAGTCCTTGTCTTGGTGTACAGTGCTCTGTACACTCCTACCCTGCTGCCTTCTTCCCACAAACATGCTGCTACTGGCACTTCACATACTGAACCAGCCCCAGAGCAAGGCACAGGCCCCATTGCTGCCCACCCAGCACCTCCTAAGTCACTGCGCTTCTACCACCAACCCAGGTCTATCTCCTGGGCTGGATGCGGGTTCCCCACTGACCTCTCCTCTTGTCTCTCAACAGGAAGACAACATGGCCTTTGGGAAGCCTGCCAAGTAAGTGATGAACACCCATGTGACTGGTCCTACGACCAGGTTCCTCCTGGCTGGGTCCTTTATCCACAGGCCAGCTAGGCCTTGCCTCAGCTCTTCAAGTCATGTTTTCAGCTCCATTGGAAGGGTGAGGAAAGGGAAGAGACTTGGTCAAGATCACACAGGAAGTGGCAGAGCTGGGACTCATACCCAGGTCTGTCTTACTCCAAAACCTAGACTCTTTCTCCTGCCTCTGAAGGAGCAAACACTCCATTTAAAGTGTAGGGGAGGCATTGTTTGGACTCCTCTGGAAAGTTCTGGTTGGCAAGAATTAAAGCAGTTCAAGTCCTCCGGGAGCTATTGCTAGTTTGCTTTAATTTTTTTCTCTCTTGGAGGGCCCATCTCAAATGTGGTTCTGGTTACAATGCCTCTGTCATCTGTATGCTCAGAACAGCATCAGGTGCCCTGTTGCCAGAGGCTGCATTCAGAAGAAGCCGGGGCCCAGGGAGGAGTTGGTATCCCACGCAGCAGAGGCAGCCTGCTGGCTTCCTCAGGCAGGTGAAAATGTGGGCCTAGGGCTTCTGAGCTGGGTGTCTGCTGCCAGGCTGCTGTTTGAGGCTCCTGGCATCCATTTCTGGGCAGGAACCCTTGAGCAGCCCCTGCCCAGGCCATGTTGCTTTCTCACTGGTCCCCTGTCTCTAAGCCAGCGATTTTCAACCTTTTTCATCTCCTGGCACACATAAACTAATTACTGAAATTCTGCAGCACACCAAAAAACATATTTTTTGCCGATCTGATTAATTCACACCGGACAGCTGTTGTGTTGACTGTGATTTGTTTTTCTTTGACAATCTAATGGAAAAGAAGTCAGTGCCCTCACTAAATAGTCAGGTATTGCATGTTTTAAAAATTCTTGGGGCGCCTCAGCTGGTTTGGCTCAGTGGTTAAAGCATCGGTCCACAGACTGAAGGGTCCCGGGTTCAATTCTGGCCAGGGGCACATACCTCGGTTGCAGGCTTGATCCCTGGCTCCAGTCAGGGCAAGTGCAGGAGTCAACCAGTAGATGTGTCTCTCACGTGGCTATTTCTCCCCTCCCCCGAAAAGCAATGGGAAAGATATCCTCGGGTGAGGATTAAAAAAAAAAAAGTGTCTTGGGGCAGACCTTTGAAAATTGCTACTCTAGGTTTCTGTGCCCAGCCATTCCACTCACAGCCGGAGGGGGCACTGACCCCCCAGTACCCCCTCGGGGGTCTCACCCAGCTTGAGGCTTATGAGCTTTAGCTTCACCAGCTGCTCTCCCACTCACCCTAACCTCCCATGTGGGGAGACGGGGGAGAATGCTTTCTGATGGATAAACTCCTCAGAGTGACATTCAAGTCCTCTACAACATGGCTCTGCTATATCTCCAGCCTCACCGTCCAGCATCTCGTCACCCTGTTCTTCCCCTGTTTCCGCTGTCCCCTCTGCCTAGAATACCCAATCCCTGCTCTGTGCCTGGCTGACTCCTCTTCCTCAGGCTGGGCTCACTGTCACCCCAGGAAGCCTCTAACACCCCCAGCTGAATTCATGTCGTCCCCAGGATCCACGTGGCATTGGGCACATCACACTGTTACACGGACCTGGAACTGACTCTTCCTTCCCTGGACCTGGCTTACCCCTGCAATTTCAGCACCCAGCTCAGGGCCCTGCACAGAGTGGGCATCAGGGAACACTGGTCGAGCTGAGCCAGTGCCCAGAGCCTCCCTCTCCCCTCAGGTACTGGAAGTTGGATCCTGCTCGGGTATACGCTAGCGGGCCCAATGCGTGGGACACAGCTGTGCATGATGCCTCTGAGGAATACAAGCACCGCATGGTAGGCGAGCCACTCCTGAGGGTGGGAACCAGGATGGGAGCTTCCCCCTAGCCCGGCCTGACCCTGCCTTCCTGCATCTCCAGCACAACCTCTGCTGTGACAACTGCCATTCACACGTGGCGTTGGCCCTGAACCTGATGCGCTACAACAACAGCACCAACTGGAACATGGTAACACTCTGCTTCTTCTGCCTACTCTATGGAAAATATGTCAGGTGAGCTACCCACCCCCCACTGTCCCCTGGGGCTGCTCTCCCAAGGATCCCAGCAGGGACATTTCTGGAGTCCTGCAGCTAACAAAGCAGATGTTGGTTGGAGATGTTGAAGGTTCTAGAACAACTAGCTGAGTTCCTGGTGGAGAGGGAGGTGGCTGTGCTGAAGGTCAGCTCCACCTGGGTATCAAGCTCAGCTCTGTCACTTGCTCACTGTGAGATCTTGGGTAACTGCCTTGGCCTCTCAGCTGCAGCTGTTCTTGGTAAAATGGAGATAAAAGATTCTGGCTCCTCAGGGAGGCTGTGAGTGCACAGAACCCTGTGTGCGGGTCAAGTGAACAGGTAAACATTCATAGGAGAATGGGTAACTGCCCCACATGGTCCCTTCCCAGCATCCATCATCTGAGGCAGGGTCTGGGCAGGTGGGCGCCGGTGGTGGCCTGGGAGGACCTTGGAAGCCACAGCCTCATGACCTGTAGGGTCAAAGGTATTAGTCCCAATTCACAGGTACAGGCAACTCAGAGAGGTTGAATGACCTGTCCACTTGGAGCCAGCACGCACCTAGGCAGCCAGGCTTTACTCTAACTGCCCTCATCATTAAGAGCGTCTGAAAAGGAGGCTCTCGAGCCTTTTTATAGTCCAAAGGCTTTTAGAGGTCCCCTGAGAAGAAGTCTATAACTGTGGTCACACACACTGAAACAGAGCAGGAGTTGTACCCAGAGCCCTGACTCCAGCCACAACAATGCTAACGCTTGCTGACTCCTCCCCTCCCCGGGGGCCCCATTATGAGAGCTGTGGGCAGATAATGCTCCTGGTTTTCATGCCCAGACAAGTTCCTGGTCCTCTCATTGGAGACCTCTCCCCAGAGACTGGGGTGATTGTAGATGGAGCCAATAAGGCCTAGAGAAGGTGGGCACATCTTCTGTAACCCACCCAGAGATGTGTCACATCTCCACCTGGACTAGCTCCTGCCCAGGACTATCGTTGGCAGTGCTCCATAGTGGGCACCATGTCCAGCCCAGTGACCAAATTAGAGAGTGAAGGTGTGGTTCCAGGAGCTTCCTCAGGGACAGGAGCGCCTCCTGGGTTTGGATGGAGGGGGCTCTGGGTGGCATGCTCACTCACCAGGCCCTTCCACCCATGCTCCCCTCTCCCCCATTAGCGTCGGGGCCTTCGTGAAGACCTGGCTACCCTTCGTCATCCTCCTGGTCATCATCTTAACCACCAGCCTGGTGTTTAACCTTCGGTGATGGCTGCCTCGTGGCCCTGGACCCGCCACTCCTTTCAGTTCCAGATTCTTTCTCCTCACCCCAAAAAGCAGGGATGAGCCTGCTGCTGGTTTTGACCCAGGGGTCTGGGCTAGGTGGGATGGCATAGGGCTGAGGATGAGCAGGGGTTGGGGTGTGTAGTTAGTTGCCTGTTGTGTCTCCCTGGTCACTCAGAAGTTCCCTGACCCTTCTTCCCAGGCTGGTGAGCCCCGTGCTTGAAGCACCCTCTCTGTTCATCTGTTGGAAAGGCTTTAGCTTTTCTCTGTAGAGCTGCTCCTGTGCTGCCTGCTGGGCTTCCACTGCCTCAGTTTGGTGCCTGGTGGGGGAAGGGAGGCCATTTGGACCCACCAGACAGGGCCAGAGCTGGATTTGGAGCCTGTTCTCCTGCCAGGCTCTGATCCTGGGGTGGGCGGGGTACACTAGGAAGTCCCAATAAACTAAGCTGCTCTGGGGCCCTCACCACTGGCCTCTAGAATGGTCCAGTTGGGCTGGATGGGCCCTCCTTTGGCCAGAAGTTGCACTAGGGGTAGTTTATGCCCCATCTCCTGGGGCCCTCCAGACCATGCAGCCCCTCTTCCCATTCTCCCAGGGCCTCCAAGCACTTGGGCCCATCTCCCCCTGCAATTCAGGGCCTGGGCTCCCCTAGTCAGGCTGGAGAAATGAGTGACACTGATGTGTCCAGAGTGACATCCTGTTCATCAGAACAGTAGAAACAAAGCCTGGCCCTGGCCCCAGGTGTGGACCTCATGCTGGTGATGGCACCCCTTGGGTCCAAGATGTGGGGGCCATAGAGCAGCCAGAGCCATCAGGGAGCTGAAGGGGAGTGGTTTCCTCCCACCTACCTTGGCTCCCTCTTCTATTGTGTGAAGGGCCTGTGCTGCCCCCTAACCTCTGCCCCGTGGATTCCTATGTGTGGGGCTCCCTGGATGGGACAATAAAGAGTTTTAACTCCAGAAAGTGCCTTGTCCTTGTTTTCCCCCTTCATTGGTCCCTTCACCTCTTCAACTTATATCTCCTTGGTGTCCTTGGGTACCTCTTCCCCTGGCAAGGGGTCTGGTTAAGTCTTTACCCAGTGCCTGGCTTATAGGGGCAGAGCATCCTTCAAGTATATCCTGCCCTGGGCCCAGGTCTGGGAGTTCCCACCATTCCTCACCTACCATTCCAAAGCTTTCTCTTCAAGGTAAATGAATGTTGAAATTCCTTCCATACTCCCTGTTGGGAGGAACTTGACAGTTGGGGCTGAGCAAACCACAGCCCAGGGGTCTACAGTTGGGATAGGCCAAGAGAGCCCTAGCCCCTGACTCCGGCCATATTCATCATCAGTCATATTGCCAAGTTCCTTGTACTGACCCCAGTGATCCAGTCACTGTCCTGCTCCAGCAAGCCTCCCCTTCTCTGTGGCCTTCAGAGCCCCGCATTCTCCACTGTCCACACACCCTGCTCTTCAGCGCCTGCCTACCTCCAGTCCTGTGCTTCCCGCCTGCTGAAATCATGGCCTTTCTTCCCAAAGCCCAGCTGAAAACTAAGTCACTTTCTTGAGGTGGTCTTTCCTAACCTTGCCCTTGGTCACGCGTCACTTAGTTGAACTAGCACAGGATTTGGTCTCCAAATCTTGAGCCCTTCGGGTTCATTCTGAGTATGGCCTTGAGGACAGCTCCTGCTGCTCGCCCTCAGAGCCCTGGGTCAGCCATCAGCTCATCCCAGACCCTGCAGTGCTGTGGTCTCCAAGCCTGAAGTTTCTCCAGGACAAGTTTCCCCCTCCCCACTTCAGAAACATTCCATTTTCAAAAATCTTTCTTGCATATCAGGGTCCATCAGAGCTGGTTGGAGGCAGGGGGAGTTCCAGTACAGAGGAAAACCACAGCAAAACAGATAGAAAAAAGTTTTAAAACCTGCTTCTGCCTAGCAGAATTTTCAGTTCACCTTGCAGAGACAGGACATAAACAGGTGCTGTGAGAATCACCCAACAATTATTACTGAGTATTTACTATGTGCCAGGCCTTGTCATAAAGTCCTTTTGAGGTAAGTGTATCATCCCTATTTTACCAATAAAGAAAGAAGCACAGAGAAGTAAACTGATTTGCTCAAGGTCACAGAGATAGGAAAAACAGAACGATGTTCAAACCCAGCAGCTTTGCTCTGGAGCCCCCACTCGGAACCACCCTGTGAGATGGCCTCACTGGAGCACAAGGAGGGAAAGTGGAGAGGGGCTGTTTCTCCAAAGGACTGGGGCAGTATCACAAGAGAGAATGGATGCTGGAGATCAGAAAAAGGAAACTTGTAAGATAGTCCTGTGAGATGGCTGCTGTTTTCCCTGTTCTAAAAAGGGAGAGAGTGGGGCTTCCAAAGATTATTGATCCAAAGCCATGGGGGGCCATGTGGCCCTCCAGGAAATTTTAACCCAGATCTGGGGCTTCTTTACAATTTAAAGTTGCCTAGAAACTGGCCACAGTGCACAGGCATTGAGCCCCCAGCGGGTGACAGCAGGTGGGAAAGCATTCTGCAGTGGAGAATGAGGGAGCACAGATGGCTAGGGGTGCTGAAGGGACAGGGAGCAGAGTCTGTAGTAAGGTTCTAAGGACAGTCATGTGCATATGTATATTTATGAAGGGCCTGCAGGGATCGCATTGAGTCTGTAGTAAGGTTCTAAGGACAGTCATGTGCATATGTATATTTATGAAGGGCCTGCAGGGATCGCATTGAATTGTGAAAACCATCTGAAAAGGGATTACCCCCATTTAACAGATAAGTAAAAAGTCAGAAAATAAGATTGACTTGCAAAAAAATAAATGGGGAAGGCTGGACCTTGGGCTGAGGTAGCTGAGGGACCCTCAGGTGCTCAGAATGGTGATAACATTACTGGAGCCAGTTCTGATGAGGAAGGAAAGGAGTGGGGTGTCATTTAGAGTCCTCTCCCTGTCCCATCTCCTCTCTTGGGGGTCTGGGAGGTACCCTCTGATCTTTAATCCATACCAAAAAGGGGAACACAGCAGGACAGGCAGAGTAGAATGAAGCAGACTTCTGGGGATCCTGAAGCTTTTGTGTGGCCTTGGTCCATGGTCTTAAAGCAAATGCAATCTAGGGCCCAAAGCATTCTCAGGGTGGGGCAGAATCTGGGAGAATGGGGTGCTCAAAGGGATTCCTCAGGCACAGAGGGTCCCCTCACCTCTACACACACACACACACACCCTAGTGACCAGCACTTCCCAGGAGGCATACGTGGACATGGAGGGGCAGTGGTTGTCAAAAGGGACTTTGTTGGAGAGGGAACAGCTGGTACCCATTCTATGCCAGCTTGTACCAGGCACTTTTATTTCCCTTAAATACGCTCTTCGCACTCCGCTGCCCACAGTTTGCATTGAAGGAAGTTGCAGGTCAGAATGGTGAAGAGACTTGCTCAAAATCATAGTGGAGAGCAGAAACTCTGCTCAGGGTTGTCTAACTGCAGTCTGCAATCCTTCCATTACCCTGGTTCTTAGAAAGGTTTCTAACTTTGCTTTCAAAGCAAATTCCCATCAGCTCCTCAGAGGACAGATTGGGGCTGCTACCCATTCCACAGATGGGGCAGCCAAGGCCAAGGGGTGACAGGAGTTACAGAGTAAGTCGGTAGTGGAGCTGGAGCCAAGTCCCAGGCCTCTGGGGCCCAGCAAATCGGCTCTGGGTTTTCTGAAAGCAGAGGCTAGGCGCATGCCTGGGAACCAGAATCCAGGCCCGGTTTTGCATCAGGCCCTCCTGAGAAGGTGTTTCCTCCTTCTAGTGGGGCAGCTACTCTGCTGAGAGAGCTGAGCCGCGGGTTGAGTCAGCCTTAGTCCCTCACTGCTCTTCTCCTGGTCCCTGAAACTCGGCTGCCAGGGGAGCTGGGGCCACCCTACGAAGGATCCATACTGGATCCCTACAGGTAACATACCTCAGGACAAGGGTCCCCTGCTAGTGTCCCAAGGGGCAGGCACTGCCACCTGGTATCCTGAGCGAACTCTGGGACCTTGGGTGGGGGAGGCGGGAGTGTGTCTGGGACTGGAACAGCCAGACAGATGGATAGACCCTTGTACTGACCAATGGGTCTGTCCCATAGTGTTGAAACAGAGCAGAGAGGACCAGATACTTGATTCTGCCTCTGGAAGGAAAGGGGACTACAGGAAAGCCTGTGCTGCTGGGGACTCTGGGCTCAGGTGCCCACAGCCCAGCCCCAGGAAGACCTGCAAGACAAGAACAGGGTCATTTTTGCAAAATGTCCTCTCACCTCTACACACACACACACACACACACACACACACACACACACCCCTACCTGGTGGCCCTTGGGGTACCAGAATACATACCATAGCACACAGCTCAGTTACACTTACAGTACAGTAGGAAATACACAGTGCACACACCACACAACACTGTCACCCAGAAAGTCACTGAGCACATCACAGAGACAACAGTCACCCAGTCAGCATCACACTGTGACATGACACACAGGCAGTGATATGACATTCATGCCGGCAAAATATACAGGCTCATAGATCCTCAGTACGCAGGCATGCCTGCTGGACCGACTGTCAAAACAGCACAGCTCAACGGAGACATCACTGTGGGCTCACACCAGCCACAGAAGGGCCCAAATTGCATTTGCAACATCCAATACCTTGAACACAGTAGGTGTGCAGGAACTAGTGTTAACGCAGGGCATGCAGGCCCTCACACAGGCTACATACAACACGCCTGGTGCAGACATGCAGGAACCCAGGCTCCCAGGTGAGGGTGGGGCAGCAGGGGAGAGGGCTCCCTTGGGCTTGGACACTGACTCAGCTGGGAGGGCACAGGGCGCAGGCAGCAGGGACAAGCCAGAGCCTGCCTTCCCATGCAGCCCAGCCTGGTGCCCTCGAATGGGAGGGGACAGGAGGGATAGGAAGGAGAGATTGTCCAGTGGGCTCAGGCCATGGCTCTGCTCTGCCCGTGGCCCAGTCATGGGCCCCTTGCCACGTCCACACACCCACACGCCCCTCAGGCCTGGGCAAATGTTTTGCTTCCGGAGTCACCACTGTACCTGAGCAGCTGGAGCTGCTTTGTCAGCACTTAGCCTCCACCACTGGGACCCTAGCCAGGTCCTGTGTCAGGGAGATGGGGGATCCATATGGCCAGAGCGAGGGGCCCAGGGGGTCTAGACAAGAGGGCAGGACTGGCAGCTGGGGCATTCCTGGTCTAGAGGCCTGAGGGAGTGGGTGGGTCCCGCTGTTACCTCGGTGGGGGGAAGGGGAGGAAGTTGGGGGTGTGGGCTGGGAGGAGGTTGCCTCAGACAGGAAGGCCAAATGGGCCAGGGCAGGGTGGAGGTGAAGGGTAGAGGGAGGGGACCCATGTTGGGAGGTTCCAGGGCATGGAGGTGAGCAGATATGTGTGTGTGCCTATGTGCATGTTTGTATGTGTTCATTCCCTAGGTGTGTGCAGATGTCTTTAATTCATCAAACTTTTAGCAACCATCTGTTGTGTGCAAAGTACTGGCTTTGGGGGTGAGGGCCTGTCCTTACTTCAAGGAGCTCACAATCCATTTGGGGGGTGGTACTGTGTGGAAAAAGACTGTGTGATGGGGATATCTAGGAACAAGTCTTTGTCCGAGGACTTTTTTTTTTTTAATGCTTATTTATTTCATTTTGTTTGGGTTTTTTTTAATTGATTTCAGAGAGAGGAAAGGAGAGGGAGAGAGAGATAGAAACATCAATGATGAGAGTCATTGATCTGCTGCCTCCTGCACGCGTCCTGCTGTGGATCGAGCCCACAACCCTGGCATGTGCCCTGAGCAAGCATCGAACCACAGTCTCCAGGATCATAGGTTGATGCTCAACCACTGAGCCACACTGTCTGGGCCCAGGACTTATTCTTATACAGGTGAACCCACCCTGTGCTGTGGGTCCTGCCTGCCTTTGTGTGCAGGTTTAAGACTATGTTAGATCCATCTCTTGGTTTGGGCATGGGTCTGGGCCTGTGACTACTTAGGGCCCTTCATGGAGGAACAGGTGTGTGTGTGCCTGTCCTTATACAGGCATCAGTGTGCATGTGTGACTGGAAATACATCTCAGTGTAGGCAGTTGTGTTTACAGGTATCAGTGTGTGTGCATGTGTGACTCTGTATATGTCTTCAAGTGTGTCCCTGAGTGTGTTTATGGGCCAGTGTTTGCATGTGTCCATGGGTACATCTCATGCCACCTTGACCTCAGCCTTCCTGGGTTGTACCCTGCCCACCACCTAGCATATATTTGGGCAGAAAGGGGCAGTCAACTCCAGGATGTGCCCTATATTTGGGCAGGGCTTGACCTTCCCCCCATCTGCCCTCAGGGAGCCATGTGTGCCCAGTGGGGGCACTGCCCCAGCTGATGCCCCAGAGGGGCCACCCATCTCAAGAGGGGCTCTGGGCTCCGCCTTACCTCCTCATGGCGCATGAGCCAGAGCCCAAGGCCGATGGGCTGTTGGACCTCAGCTTCCTGACAGAAGAGGAGCAGGAGGCCATTGTCAACGTCCTGAAGCGAGATGCCCACCTGCGCCAGCTGGAGGAGGGGCGGGTCAGGTGAGGCAGGGAAGGAGTAGGGGGCCTCAGGCACTGGGGGGCTCCAACCCTGCCCCCACCAACATGCAGCCTATCAGATATCTGAGCAGTTCTTGTTTTTGCTTTTTGGTTCCCTGCACGCCTGGCCAGCTCAGCTTATCACCTCTCCCAGGGAGGCTGCATCAGCTCCCTGCCAGCTTCCCCTCCTCTAGGCTTGCCTGCTCCAGCCAACCCACCATATCACAGCTGGAGCTCCTCAGATCTGTCCTTAATATGCCTTGCTGAACCCTCTCTTGGCTCCTCAGCATCTTGTGTCAGGGGCAAGCTCCTAAGTGTGGTCCACAAGGCCTGCCTGATTGGTCTCTGCCAGCCTCCCACATCTCATCTCCTACCACCACCCCTGGTGCTCCACAGGCCCTGAACACACCCACCTTTCACTTCTAGGATGTTCCCTCTTCCTGGAAGACACAGTGGCAAAGGAGCATGGGACTTATAAGTAGTGCTTGGGACAGATACCTCCTAGCTATGTAACTTTGGGCAACTCATCTGACCTCCCCAGCACCACTCTCCTCAACTGTAAAGTGGGGCTAAGGAATCCTACCTCATAGAATTAGGAGGGATTATGCATAGTAGTCATTTTAATAAATAAATTCTTCTACTTCTCTACCTGGTGAAATCCAATTTGTCCTTTAAGAAGCAATTCAAATGCTGCCTCCTCTGGGAAGCCCTTCTGGATTCCCACAAACCTGGCACCTTCTTATATTCATCTTGGCACCTACATCACTATAGTGTACTTGTCTATTCTGGACTTGGTCTCCCCACCAGCCTGAGCTCCTCCAGAGCAGGGATCAAGTCTGATTTGCTGTTTTGTCACTGGCCCCAAGTACAGGGCCTGGCATATAGTGAGTGGCAGGAATGTTGGTTGGATGAGTGGTAACAGCCATGGCCTCCCCTATCCTTCAGCAAGCTCCGGGCTTCACTGGCAGACCCTGGGCAGCTGAAAATCCTGACGGGGGACTGGTTCCAGGAAGCACGTGCCCAACGGCACCACCATGCCCACCTTGGATCTGACCTCGTCCGAGCCTCTATCCGCAAGAAAAAGAGCTCCAAGGGTGAGAAGAGATCCTCAGGGTAGGGCAGGCCTTGTGCAGGCTGGGGTACCCAGTATATGTAGGCAGGTAGAGGACCCCTGAGTCCCAGTCCCAGCTGCCCCTGGTACTGTGTGCCTTTGGCTGGGTACCACCCCTCAGTGGGCTATGGGAGGTGGGTATCATTTCCCAAGGCCAGACTCTCTGTGAAGGGGGGTTCACAGAACTTCTCACCTGTATGTAGGAGAACAGACTCTGGGTAGCAATGGGGAAACTGAGGCTGCTGGGAAAGAGACTGAAGAGGAGTTGGAGCCCAGGTGAGTGTGCGTGGCAGGGAGGGGAGGGTGCCTACCAGTCATCTGGGTCCTGTCCCTGACAACCACCTCTCCCTACTCCTAGACTCCTCATAGATGAGGCCCCTGAGGAGAGGCTCAGTGAGGCTGAGGTGAGTATTGAGTGACTGAGTGAACTAATAAAGGAACATACAGTGGAGTAGAGGTGGGATGTGTTGGGAAAGAGACCCAGCCTGAGAATCAAGAGACCCTGGTCTGTCACCCTCTTCTGTCAAATGGGAGTATGGACCCCTAAGAAAATCTCTAAATCTGGCTATTAGAGGCCGAGTAGCAACTGAGCAGGTCGAGGTCCAGGACTCAGAAACTACTGGCTCCCACTGCTGGGACCCTGGGAGTCAGGCGGGGCAGGCACTGAAGGGTGAAGGGGTGTGGAGTACAGGTCCAACTGGTCCTGCCGCTGGTTGCCAGCTCTGCCCCGATGGCTGTGCTAACCTAAAGCGGGGGCAACCTTAGCTGGAGCCTCTGACCTGTGACCCCATCATAACCTTTTAACCTTTCATCACTAGTCCCCACTGTGACCTCTACCCCTTCTTTTAGGGACCTGATTTCCCCTCACCATATGTCCCCCCAAAGGCTTCAGATCATGAAGAGGAGCCCCAGCCCCAGGAAGGTAAGTGGGAGGATGTGTTGGGGAGCAGAGAGGTTGCGGGGATCAGAGGCAATTCTAAGCGTTTCCAGCCACCAGTGTTGACCTTCCTCCACCTGCGCTGGGGGGAGGGGGTGGCGTGTGGTCTCTAAGGACGACCCCGGGGCAGCACTGGGGCCCCAATCTTCAGGTCAGGGGGGTGGTAAACTAGTCCCTACAAATTTGCTCGGGACGGGCTCGGAGAGGCCCGTTCAGCAGCTAGTGCCCCACCCCAGCCCCTGGCCCCGGGGGTACACAGGTTTACGAGGACGAGGCGGACCCAGAGCCGGAGCCCGGCGCTCGGGAAGAGGAGGAGCCGCAGCCCCGCGCAGCCCAGGTAGGCGGGAGCGGCCCGCGGCTGCTCCCAAGACCCGGAGCGGATTCCGGGCCGGGAGCGAGCCGTCCGGGACGGAGCGCCGTCGGGGAAGGGGCTGGAAAAAGCGGGGCGCCCGCGTCACTTTCCCCCTCCCCAGATCCAGGCGGCGACCGAGATCCTGGAGAACGGGGAGGAAGCCCCGGGGCCCGGACTCTCACTCGACCGCATGCTCAGCAGCAGCTCCTCCGTGTCCAGCCTCAACTCCTCCACGGTGAGGGGAGAGAGAGGGGAGGGCGCCCCCCTCCCCACAGCCTGACAGCCCCTACCCGACCTCCCCCTCGCCCCGGGACCTGACACTCCAGCCCCTAGGCAAGCTACCTCGCAGTGCCCTTTACCTCACCTCACTTTGCCCCCATAACCCCCATCTGAACCTTCCACGCTCCGGGGCTACGACGTGAGCTTGCCCCCCGCCCTGACCTCCTCTCCCCGCCCCCAGCTGAGCGGCAGCCTGCTGAGCCTGTCGGGGGAGGCGGAGGCGGGTGCGGTGCAGGTGCGAGGCTCCGTACAGTTCTCGCTGCTCTACGAGCCGAACGCCGCCGAGCTGCGCGTGCAAGTGATCCAATGCCAGGGCCTCGCCGCCGCGCGGCGCCGCCGCTCGGACCCGTGAGTGCCCCCTGCGGGCGGGCGGGGGCGCCAGGGAGACTCACCGCGCAGCCCCACCACCTGTCTTGGCCGGTTTCCCGAGATCTCCAAAATCGTAGTGACAACGTTCTTGGGAGGCGTGGGGTTGAGTGAGATGACTCCTGTAATGAGTTGCAAGAGGCCTGGCACGGGAAGCTGTGTTCCAGGCTGTGGCTGGGAAAGCTCCGAAAGGCCCACCCCCCCTTATCTCTGGTCCTCACCTCCCCCACCCCAGCTACGTAAAAAGCTACCTCCTCCCGGATAAGCAGAGCAAGCGCAAGACGGCCGTGAAGAAGCGGAATCTGAACCCGGTCTTCAATGAGACTCTCCGGGTAAGTCTGTGACGAAGGGGGGAGCCCCTTCCCCCCCCCGCCCCTGTTCATGCATCGGACGTCCCTTCCTGAGGGCTCAGGGTGGCAGGGGCAGCCACAGTGTCGTCAGTGCCCGTCGCTCCAGTCCTCCATTCTGCCACAACGGCAGGGAATCTAGCGGTGGGCTCGGCATTAGTCCAGACTCCCATTAATGCCCTTCGGGGCTCCCCAGGATTCCACCCTGTAAGGAAACTGGTGCAGCAAGCCCCAGTCCACACTCCCGCAGCACCGAAGCCAGGGCCATCAGCGACGCTCCATTAACGCGCACCTCCTGTCCCCAGTACTCTGTCCAGCAGGCCGAGCTCCCGGGCCGCGTGCTGAGCCTGTCTGTGTGGCACCGCGAAAGCCTGGGTCGCAACATCTTTCTGGGCGAAGTCGAAGTGCCCCTGGATACTTGGAACTGGGACTCCGAGGCCGTCTGGCTCCCCCTGCAGCCCCGGGTGAGGCAGCTGATCCGCGTAGAGGGACTCGCGGCACAAATCTCCGGTTTTCACCCCACCGAGCTTTCCCGGAGGCCCCTCAGACTGCGCCTTCTGCAGACCCTCCTCTCAGCCTGGAAATCTTTCCACTAGATGCAAAGACCTGGCCCCCAACGGCCAGGGTTTTTTTGAGGGTCTGCTCCTACAGATCCCTCCCACCCTGCTAGCCATACCCTATGGGTGCCTGGAGACTCCACCCCCTTGGGGCCTTTTTGCCTTGAGTCTGTCCCCTTCCCTGACCAACCGCCTCTCAACTGCCTCTCCTAGGTCTCACCCTCTCCTGATGACCTTCTCAGCCGAGGGCTGCTCTCTCTGTCCCTCAAATATGTCCCCGCTGGCTCTGAGGGTGAGTGGCCGCCCAGGAGAGACTAAGCTGGAAGGGCCTCTGGGAAGCAGGGGACTTCTGTCCCACAAGAGGAGGGCTGTCCATGGGGCAAAGTCTGAGCCCCACTTTTCCACAGGCGCAGGACTGCCCCTGAGCGGGGAGCTGCACTTCTGGGTGAAGGAAGCTCAGAACCTCGTGCCTCTTCGTTCAGGGTCCCTGGATACTTACGTACAATGGTGAGGGGCATTGGGAGCTCCCCACCCCCTTCTAATCATCCACCCTTGATCCCCCCCAGCCTGGGCTTTGACCTCTGAGCAGGGGTGAAGGGGACAGCTTGAGTCCAGAGAGTTGAGGACACCTTTGAGGAGCTGCATTTCAGTGACGGGCACCTATAGGACTTGTTGGAGAGCTGAGGCTGAGACCCGGGAGGTCATGGGGGCCCTTCCATGGAAAACCTGCAAGGCCAGGCTTTGGGGCCTGCAGTTCAGTGGTTTTCAAAGTAAGCTCTGGGGGACCTCTGGTGGTGTCCCCAGGTTCTGCCCCACCCTCAGAGAGTGAAATGGAGGTAGGCCAAACAGGTTCTAAGATCCCAGCCCTGATTCAAACATTGTTTGTCTCTTAGGTTTTGTACTTCTGAGCAATATTTTTATCTTGCAGAAAGGGCTCCAAGGCTTTAAAAAGTTTGGAAACTACTCTGGGGGACAGCAGGAAGTCAATGAAGGTCACTGAGCCGGGGAGTAGCAAAATTCCATTTCAGAGCCGTTACTCTGGCAGGAGACCTGAGAGGAGGCTGCTGTAAAGGTCCTAGGGTATCGAGGGTTTGAGGCCAGGTCTCAGGTGGGAGCCAGGGGGCATGGACACTGTGAGGGAGCATAGGTAGGACTCTGACTGGTTGGTTCTCGGGAGTATGATCGGGTAGCTACTTGATGCCAGCCCACCTTCCCCATAGCTCAGTGCTGCCTGATGACAGCCGGGCCAGCCGCCAACGGACAAGGGTGGTGCGAAGGAGCCTCAGCCCTGTGTTCAACCACACCATGGTTTACGATGGCTTCGGGCCTGCTGACCTGCGCCAGGCCTGTGCTGAGCTTTCCCTCTGGGACCATGGGGCCTTGGCCAGCCGCCAGCTTGGGGGCACACGCCTCAGCCTGGGCACCGGTAAGTGGGGCAGGACCCTGGGGGCAGCCCATGCTGGGAGGCAGGGGCTTAATGTGTGGCCATGGGCAGTTTTCTGCCCTTTTGTGAGCTTTAGTGTCCACTGAGAACTGCGGTGTCAGTGCATAATCTGGGATCAGGCAGGTTTTCCTTGGGACGTGAGGTGTCTAACATGCCCATGACCTCCACCCTTGCCCAGGCAGCAGCTACGGGCTCCAGGTGCCTTGGATGGATTCCACACCTGAGGAGAAGAAGCTGTGGCAGACACTCCTGGAGCGACCATGCGAGTGGGTGGATGGCCTTCTTCCCCTCAGAACCAACCTGGCCCCCAGGACATAGCTGCCTGACAAGCCTTACCAAACCCCTCTCTGGACCATCATCTCAGGGCCTGCCCTTGGCAAACGTCAATAAAGTATATTCTAAGGGCAATAAGGAGCTGATATCTACTTGGGGCTGGGGGGATGGGGGCATGACAGGAAAGAGTGAGGGGAGTGTAGGGGGGCAGGTGAAGGCACTTTAGACTCAGGCATAAAGACCTTAGAGAGCTGGTCCCAGGACCCCTGAATACCTCGGACAGAAATTGCCAAGGCCCAAAGGTACAAAAGTGTTCTGTTTAATAGTCTGTCTGGTGGTGCTCGGTGAGCTTGGGCATCTCTGTGGTTGGACTGCCCCCCACCCACCTGGCCTCCTCCAGTTGCCCCTGGGCCCTGGGGTGGGTGTGCCGGAAGTTGCTCGGGTCTTCTCCATTCACTCATCCTTGGGTCTGGCCTCTTGCCTCTGATGCCCTCATTCAGCCTCCTGGGGGCCAGGGGTAACAGCCGTGGATCCCGCTCGATGCGCCAGAATGGCTCTCCAGATACGGCACACCATCCCTCCCCTGGGGGCAGCAAGCTCACTGTGGCTCAGCCGGAAGACCCTGGGCTCTCTCTGGTACCCACTGTCTGCCTAATGCCCCCTCTATCCCCAAGGGACCCTGGTGTCCCTGTAGTTTCCAGAGAGGAAACTAGGCAAGCCTGTAGCTGGGGGTCAGGATCTGACCAGCATGATCCCATATGCATGGGTCATCCTGGAGGGTGCAGGACATACCTGATGCAGGTGTAGGTGAGGTCATCTCTAGTGGCACAGGTCAGTAGGGCATGGAGGGTGAAGCTGTGGTTCAGCAGCTGGTTGTGGACAAAGACCCGCACACAGAAACAGGGAGAGATTAAAATCAGAGAAAGCTGTGTCCAGAGAATCAGAGGCTAGCTCTGTTTTACTACCAACATTCTAGGGGCAGATCCCACCCTTTCTGGGCCTCATTTTTTTCATCTTCACAATGGGAGGGGTATACTAAGTGTTCCTCTAATGTTGAGATTGAGATTCTCTGCATCAGAGGGGAAAAGTGAGAAGAGCTGAAAGATGGGCAGAGGTGGAGTCTTTGGTTGGTAGAGGTCAGGGATAGCCAGCACTCTGTCCCTCACTGTCTGAATGGTGACTGAATCCACGTTCAGTTCCTGTAGCCACCGCACCAGGTCCTGGTCCACTGTTTGAGCAGCTGTCAAGGAGAAATCAGGTGAATCCAGGGACACCTCCTGCCAGAAGGTGTCTCACACCACCATTAGTGTTCTCCAGCCAGTTCTGCTCACCTGGGGGCTTTGAGGCCAGGGAACAGGTCCTGTCCTCACTGACCCGCTGTAGAGCTTGTTGCATCAGAGTCTGGCACTCCCATTCCTTCTCAGCCAGGACATCTCGAAGCCTGTTGGATGGTAGAAGGCTAGTAGAAGGGAGGGTGGAGTGGGGGTGAAGCTCACACAGAGGCTATGGATGGGTCCCAGGGGCCTTACCTATCAGTCTCTGCTTGCAAGAGGCCCAGCTGCACCATCAAAGGTGGGGGGCTCTGCTCGGGTTCCCTTGGGAGCAAGTTCTGCTGGACTGGGGTCTCCTGCTCCAAGGGTTGGGGCTCCTCTTTACTGGACTCTTCTGACCTCGGAGGGATTGCAACCTTCTCCACTTCTACCAATTAGAGTGAGTGATCTTAGGCTGGGCAAAATGCCCATTTGGGACCCTCAGACACAGGCAGAGGGCAGAGGGAGCTCTGCACACTGGCCAGGCAGTGTCAGTCTGGGAGGTGTCCATTTGGTCACACCCCCACCGGCTCCTTCCTCACCCAGGTTAAGGGTAGTGATCACACCCCCTGCCGGCTCCATTAGTGATCACGCCTCCAAGGGCTACACCCTCACCCACAGGATGCTCCGTTCCCCGGCCTACCTGGGCTCAGCACCGCCAGGGCTACCCCTACAGCGTGGCTGAGAAGCGAGTCCAGCACGAACATCCAGTGTGGGCGGATCTGGCGCTGGCGGAGAATCTGCTTCACCTGGAGAGGGAGGATGGCGCCACTAAGACTGCTAAGCCTCAAATAGAGGTGGGGCTTGAGTTGGAAAGGCCTAGAAAGTCTTCTGCCTGAAGCAAGTGGGTGGACAGGCTTGGAGTCAAGGGAGGGCCTGGGAAGCTAAGGACTGGGCAGATGGCTCTTCCCTAACAGCTCTATCTTCACAGAGAAGACATGGAATCTTTCAGCATCAAGTCCTTGCACATTCCCAAACACAGGGAGCTCTTCTTAGGCAGCCCTAACTGTGAGGAAGCTCCCTTACTGCATTAGGGAAGGCAAAGAGCGGTCCGTGCAGAAGTGCAGGCTCAAGGCCCTGGGCCTGCAGCTGCTCTTGCAGTGTCCGCAGCTCCTGGGCCAGCTGCCGGCGGTTGGGAGTGTGGATATGTGCCCCAAGGCAGCACAGTAGCTGTTCCACAAGATTCCTGCCCAGACGGGGACCCTGAGAAAGAGGAGAGGGGTCATCAACAGGTATTCCCTCTTGACCCAAGAGAGAGGCTGGTATGGGGCTGGGGTTGGGGGAGGCCATCAGTAGGAATCCTGTCGGTGCTCTGCCACCAGGGGGCGTGGGCGGGCTGCCCACCTGTTCCTGTTCCAGGCACAGACTCTCTGCCAGTGTGGGCAGCTCCTGCTTCAGCACCGTGGCCAGCATGGCCCGGCGCTTGCTCTCTTGATGCAGCAGGCTCGACCCCGAACTCTCCTCAGGGGATGCAGGATCTTCGGCTCCGGGCTCCTCAGGCACCCTGGGAGCAACGGGGAGCAGCCAATGGAGGGCGGACAGCCGCACCGTCCAGCCGCCTCCACGCTAGGGTTTGGACCCTGACTCTGTCCTTGACTTTCAGGCCTCTCTCACAGGAATAAGAGAGAAACCTGGCACTGAGGGGGCACCCTAACTAAATACAAGTAAGAGTATTTGGGAGGTGGGCACCAAGTGCCATCCTTGCAAGTGGTTAAGATGCCCAGGTCTGCAAAGAGGACTTATTCTGTAGGGAGTACAAGGGCAGAACTAGATAAAGTAAACCCACCCCAGGACCCTGGGCTCTCACCGGAGCTGGCTGGTGTCCCCATAACTGAGGCAGCGCTTCGGGGGACTGGGCGGGTGTTGAGAGGGTGCCTGAGGGCGTGGGAATGTCTGAGACTGGGTGGTCGAATCAGCTGAAGGAAGATGGCTGGCTGAAGGGGCATCTGAGGGAGGGATAAGACTGTCAGCTGCCCCCCTCCCCCCGCCCTTCAGCCCTGTCAGCTCCACAGCTCCTCTGCCCTCACCCCAGTGTGTTCACTGTCTCTACTTGCACAATACCTGAGGGTCGTGGAGCATGTTGAGGGGAGCCTGGGCTTCGGCTCCTCTTCCCAGGTTGCAGGAAGGGGTCCCCCAGCAGTGCTTGAGCACTGGCTCGGAGGTGGGGGTCTGGTTCAAAAGTTCGCAGGAGGAAGGCTTGGGCCTCAGCTGACAGAGAACTGGGCATTGGTGGATGTACTTTGTACATGCCCACCTGGGAGGGGACAGGAAGGGTAAACATGGGTTAAGTTTAGAGGTGTTTAGGGTACAATCTGTCCCCACCCCACCTCATGAGCAGGGCCTGAGGGTTCTCACCTGAAACATGGCAGCCTGTGGGCTCCCTAGCTCATGGAAGGGTGGGCGACCTGTGGCCATCTCGATTACAGTGCAGCCCAATGACCAGATGTCAGCTGCTTTCCCATACCCTCGTGGGCCCTGGTCAATGATTTCTGGGGCCATATATTGTAGGGTCCCTAGGACACGAACAGTAGCAATAATGCTCATAGAGGCTTTATCACTAAAGGAGCAGCAGGGGGCTCCATCACCCTTTGGCGACCTCTACCTGCCCTGAACTCTATCATCCAAACAGTTCCCATCACCTATCCTTGTTGTCAAACATCTATGTGGGTGTCCTCACTCATCTTAGGCTCCATCACATCCATGGATTCCATCACCTGCAGTAGGTTCCATCATATATCCTGGATTATATCATCCACTCTGAATTCTATCACCAACTTTGGTCCTCACCAACACTTTGGGGTTCCATTTCAGGCACTAAACTCAATGTCCTCAGCTATCCAAGCTCCAATTCTAGATTCCATTACCTCACCCCTGTCTCAGTCAGCTGCCCTGGGTTTTATCCCCCATTAGGACTCCATCTCCATGCCCAGGAGAAGCACCATTCCCTGGAAGGTGCCCAAGAGTTCTGCCCCAGGTCAGCATCCCCACTCACCACCCCACACCTGTTACCTGTGAAGGTCTCAGTGCAAGGCGTGATGCCTGCCAGCCGCTTGGAAGTGCCAAAGTCAGAGATCTTGAGTAGCCCACTAAAGGTGTTAATCAGCACATTGTCCCCCTGAGTAAAGTGGACATTTCACTCAGTGGACATTAGGCTGTGGTCCTGACACCAGAACTGGATCCTATCCCAGGATACCATCTCCTGGGAATCCTGCCTGACTCTGCCTCTATCAACCTCCTCTCCCTGCCATCCCACAACGCCCCTGGGAGCTGGCACCTGGATTGGCTTCAGATCTGATCTCTCCTCTAGGGAACCTGCTTGATGAATCTCCCACCCTTTGCAAAGGATCAGCCCACTAAGTCTAAACTGCCAGCCTCTGTCTGGGGCCATATCTCCTCCTTCCTCCCTACCAGCAAGCCAGGGTGGGCCAGCTACAGGGCTTACCTTGATGTCACGATGCACAATTCGGTTGTCATGCAAGTAGCTGAGTCCCTGCAGGATCTGGCGGGTGTAGAAACTGATGGTGCTCTCGTTGTCCTGCAGGGGTCCCCACACTGACCGCAGCAAGGAGGACAGGCTGCCTGGGCAGGTGCAATCCAAGGTCATCATTGCCACCCACTTACTTCAGCTCAGAGCTCTCTGCTCACACACACCCACACCATGGCCCAGACTCCATCACCCAATTGCACTGCGTCAGCTAATTCTGGGCTACACCACCCACACACGCTAGCATTCATTCCCACAGGGTTCTCCACCCCAGCCTGGCTCCATCCCCACGCCCCACACCTCCAGTCGCACTCCCATCCCAGCAGGGCAGGTACCTCCAGGCACTTCCTCCATGAAGATCTTGAGGTAGCCGCCCTGGCTGGCTGAGCCCAGGTAGCGCACGATGTTTTTGTGGCGCAGGCGTTTGTGCAGGGCGATCTCTTCGTGTAGAGGCTGAGAGAACCTAGGCGCAGGTAGGGAGAGGAATAGGCCAGAGTTGGGCAGAGATGCCTAGGCGACTGCAGCCCTAGCCAGCCCAGCCCCCGGGATCTGCTCTGCCCACAGTACCCTCCCCGACCTCCCCCACCTTGTCACCCAGCCCATAGGCCCCTCGGGCCGTAGCCCGTAGCCGGACCCACCAGGTCCCAGCCTTTCTGCCCGGGGCCAGGGCTTACTGGGCTCGGACTCTTACGTCCCAGAGCCCGTCCGCTTGAGCCGGACCAGTAGGGCATCGGCTCTCCCCTCCCCGCCCAGCGCCCCGCCCACAAGACCCTCTCAACTCAAGGTCCCACCCGCTCGACCAGCCCCAGAGCCCTTGGCCCACGGCCCGCGCGCCCCACCTGCTGTCTCGTTCGGGGATCTCCTTGATGGCGATGCGCACCCGCGTGTGCCGGTCCCGGCCCGCGTACACGACACCGTAGGTCCCCTTGCCCAGCACCAGCCTCTCACCCGTCTCTGTGTACTCGTAATCAAACTGCGGGGAGGAATGGGATGGGG
The DNA here is from genome assembly GCF_054644295.1 of Miniopterus natalensis. Lineage (NCBI taxonomy): Eukaryota > Metazoa > Chordata > Mammalia > Chiroptera > Miniopteridae > Miniopterus > Miniopterus natalensis. Next base: position 15,056,222 of record NC_142089.1, read on the forward strand.
GGTTGGCAGGGTTCTCAGCCCTTTCCCCTCCCCGAGCTCCCAGCCCCCTTCCTCACCTCCAGCACCTCCCCCACACCCTCTGCCTCCTCCGCGGGCGACCTGGAATCTGGATTCGTCACCAAGGCCTGGATCAGGCCGCAGAACCTGAGGGCGGGGGAGGTCAGACTGACCCGAGGGGTACCTTGGGTGCAAAGTGTCCCCCAACTATGCCAAGAATATCTAGGGGACACATCCCTTCCTTTCCCTCACCCCCCCCCCCCCAGGGCATCCCTCAGTACCCGACCCCAGAGGCTGCGCACCACTGGCAGTGCCCTACGCTGGGGAAGCACAGCTGGAAGTCCTGAACCGGGGGCAGCGAGTAGAGGAAGCAGCAGCGCTCATCCCGCTTGGAGGTGCTGGGAGGGGATGAACAACACAAGTGAGCGCCAGGCCAGCCAGCAGCACCACCCACCCCACCCGACTGCCCCAGGCCTTGCCCCTCACCTGATACCGCAGAGGGAGGAGTCTGAGAAGGTCCAGCTGGAGGGACCGTCCTGTGAGAAGAAAGTGAGTCAGAGGAGGGTGCCAGGGAGTAACAGAGGTCTGAGGATGGAAGAAAGGCTCAGGAGAAGGGTGCTTAGTGGTGAGTGGGGGGCACTCAGTGGTGACTTCACCTGGGTCTCAGGCTCCAGCAGGCTCAGGGTCACTGCTCTCACTGGGTTCATACCTTGAACCTCCAGCCTTGCAGGCAGCAGCACTTGGTTCATCTCCAGGACCAGAACCTGCAGGTGACAAGGGGGTGTGGGGGCGCAGGTCAGAAGGGGCCTGCCCCTCTCTCAGGTCCCCCACCTCCACGGGCCTCACCAAGCACTGGTCCCCTTGGGGACCGGCTGTTTTGATTAGCTGGCAGGACTGTAGTAAGAAGTGGAGCCAGAATTGAGCACGGCGTGGGGGTCCTCCAAGGGGCTCTGGTGTGGGTCTGAAGTGCTGATACAGCAGGAAGGTTTCCATCATGGACACCAGGTACCTGCAGGCATAGCATTGTCTCCAACTCAGCCCAGGCACTAGCTAGCACTGCCAGGGAGAGCAGACTGAACGGGGGCATTAGGTGTCATGGGCACTGGTCTGGAATAAGCCAGGTCATTGGCCCAGGGCTCAGGCCAGTTGGACATAGGTGCAGGAGCTGACAGCACAAGTCAGGCCAAGACTGAAGAGGGGACCACTTACCATATGGGGGCATTGAGCTTGTATAGCTGCTCTGCAGCCAGTGCCACCTGAGTGGGGTCATTAGCAAGGATCTGAGCTCCCAGGTAGAAGCCTACATCCCAGTAATATTGCATCTTCTCCACACAGCCTTTTCGGGCCAGCAGGCAGCCCAGCTTCATACCTGGGAGTGAGGGGCATGGGCCCTAGTGAGTGTGGTTCCAGTTGTGGGCAGAGCCCAGCTGTGGGCCACAACATGCATGTAGGCAGGAACACAGATGTGGGTGAAAATGTAGGTGTGGCATGATCTCAGGGGGGAGTGGCTCATAAACAGGTGAGGGCTTGAGAACAAGTGTATGTGGAAGGAACACAGATGTAAGCTTAGGAACAAAGAGTCATAGGCTTAAGGGCTCATGAGGGCCCAGGACAGGCATAAGGACTCAGGTGTGGGTTCAGGCAGAACAGGTCCCAAGGGAGATGAACTCCAGCCCAGCGTTCTTTCTCCTTGACCTGAGCTCCTGTTGGGGGGAAAGGGGTGCAGGACTAGGGCTCACCGATAAGCCGGAGCTCGCTGGAGTCCTCAAAGCGCTGCCCAGCAGCAATGAGGAGCACAGCAGCATTGATGCCTGAGTGAAGGCTGGGCTCCACATCAAAAGCCTTCCGATACCTGTGAGTCGAGCAGAGGGATGCAAGGCTGGACTGATGCCCACAGCTCCACACCTCAGCCCACTGTCCACTTGCTTGTGCCCCTTACCAGTGATATGCTTGCTCCCGGTGCCCAGCATCCTGAAAGCCAGAGCTAAAGAACATGTCCTTGTAGACACGGCCACACATGCAGTATAGGTCAGGTGCCACAGAGCCCTCTCCCTGTACCAGTGGCAGCAGCACAGCTAATGCCTTCTCCTGGTCTCCAGGCCTGTTTCTCCTAGGGTAGGGGGAAGATGGGCTGGGGACCTGCCTGATGGCCCTGTACCACTATGTCTGGGGATCCCCAGGTGCTGAATAGCAGGGACCCTTCCAGGGACCTGATAGTAATGAATACAGAATGGCAGTGACTTTGGTCAACACTGACCTTTCTAGAGGTAGTGATCCCAGATGAAAGTGATTTCTAGCTGCAATGACTCTGAAGAGAGGTGACCTTGGACAGCTGTAACCTCTCCGAGGGTACCACCTCACCCCACCCTGGGCAGCAGTAATGGAACAACAGGACCATAACATCAGCATGACCTTAGTCAGCAAATTCCCTGAACAGCACTGATCCCAGACAGCAATGACCTCACACAGCAGGGACGCGTGGCTATGACCTGAGCGCTACTCTGCCACTCACCGGTTGAGGGCAAATGTATAGTGGAAGCAGATGTTGTGCTGCTCAGCCACATCACAGGTGGGCAACGCCTGCAGCGTCTCCACCAGCTCAATGATGGCTGAGTAGTCCTGTGCGAAGGAACAGCATGCTCTGACACGATGGCCTCTGGTGGGTCCCATTGGTCCCAGCTGAGGAACACCTTGAGCTGGGGGTCCCTTCCCACCCCTGACACCCCACCTTTCCACCCACCATCCTCTGCACACCTCCCTCAGGCCTGGCAGGTAGTGCAGACACCACACCTTACATGGAGAACCCACTGTGTGCCCCAACCTCACAAATGCCCTGGGAGACAGTGACATGATCATCCCCATTACAAACTCAGGCTCAGAGATGTCAGGTAATTTGAGCGGCACAGCCAGGAGCTGATCTTGGGTTTGTCTGACACCGAATGCTATGCCCCAACTGCCACTCTGAGCACACCTGCACATCTCGGTAGGAAAGCAGCAGGTTCATGATGATGTCAGGGCTCAGCAGCTCCACACTGTCCAGTCTCCGCTGCAGGCGAGCCAGCTCCTGCCGCAGCCGCTGCCCCCTGAACCGCTCCCGGGCCTGCCGGATGTCCTGCCGAATGGTCTCCCGGAAATAGCCACTGATGCCCACAGCAGGAGAGGGAGAGAAGGAGTGGGAATGGTGGGGTCCGTCCCTCAGCGCAGGCCACTGCACTCTCCAGCCTCCTCGGGATGCCCCTTCTCGCCCAGCCCCTTACCAAGAGTCCGTGGGCGTCGCCTCCAGCAGACCAGCAAGCCGGCCCACCAGAGGTGTGAGCAGGGCCTCAGTGTTCACCCCGGGCTGGACTAGCCCGTCAGCCAGGCCTCTCAGGAGGCCTGCATCACCACATAGCACTCGACCAGTGGCTGTCACCACATAGGGGATCAGCGTATAGCTGCCAACACAATCCTGATGGGAGGGAGGCAGGAATCGTAGAGGTCAGAGATCAACACCAAGTTCGAGAGAGGCAGTGAGGGAGTCAGAGGTCAGCAGCGGTGGGAACTGGAATAGCAGGGAAGGGGCACACTGCACGGAGGAAGGCAATAGGGAGCAGAGGGTCACACAGATGTTAAAGGGTATTAGGGGGATTAGAGGTGACCAGGAGGCCAGGAAAGGTAGTGGGGGGGGTCAGAGGTCATAATGGAAGTCAAAGGGCACGCTGGGGTGAGGGGTGGATTTTGCTTACTGAATTCTTCTGAAAAATGTCCTCCTGAAAGGAACAGACAGATACTGATGTTCTGGGTAGGCCCTACCCCCACCCGGTGCCTGCCTCCACTACCCACCTGGCCACCTACCCGAAGGGCCTGCAGGTCAGGGATGTCAGCCTGGGAGCAGAGAAGCACATTGTTGGTCATGCTGAAGCTCTCACGCACACCAAGGTGGTAGAACAGGGAAGGCTGTGCCAGGGAGCTGCTCACCTCCAGCACCACCACATCTGCGAGCACATAGGTAGAGACCCTGAGCCCTGAAGCCCAGCTTGGAGGGGAAGGAGGCTGGGATCCATCCTGGCTCAGCCTGCCTTCCTGGGTGACTCCAGCAGGATCAAATTTTGTTCCTGGCCTCAGTTTCCCCCTCTTAGGGTCCTTTTGGCTCTTACACAGAACTAGTATCTGTGGTGTTGCAGGAGAGGAGTTGGGCTCAATGGGCTAGGACCCTCATCCCACTGTTCAGAGCCTGTGGGCACTGGGCACAGAGGAGAGGAGGCTGTGCACCAGCCCAGAGCCTGTTCTAGGCCATTTGAGGAGCAAGAGTTGGGCAAACACGCAAGTCCTCTTCTCTGGGTCCTCAACACTGTGTGTGTGTGTGTGTGTGTGTGTGTGTGTGTGTGTGCGCGCGTGCGTGCGTGTGTGTGTGCGCGTGCGTGCGTGTGTGTGTGTGTGTGTGTGTGTGTGTGTGTGTGTGTGTAGCTTACTGTGACTGGATCTCTGTGTTTGACAGGGTCTGTGAGGACCTGTGTATTGACATATACGTGGCTCGTAAATCCATGACTCTGTGTGTCTGGGTCCTCGAGGGCAAGTGAGCCTTCATTTTTTAGCCTGCAATTATTTTATGGACGTCGGACTAGCGCTGGCGCCAGGATTGTTGGATAAACAAATAAGTATTTGGAGGCGGGCGTTAGGGTTGGCGGAAGGAAGAGGTGGCCCGCCGGGGAAGAGCCGCCTGCCGGCCCCACCCCAGCCGCTCCGCCCCGCCCCCGCCCCGCCCACTGTCTTGGGGCTGCGGAGCCCTCTCCATCTAAACTCCCTCGCCCAGAATCCAGTCCATTGGGTCCCACCGCGCCGCTTTCCGCCGCTCCAGCCCGACCCTCAGAAGTAGTATGCTAGGACCCCTGAACTCCAGCCTCCCTTGGAGAGCCCCTTCCCGAGTCCAAGCCCCACCTCCCAGGAGCTCCGCGCAAAATCACCCCGAGGCGGAGTTCTCCAACCCAAGTCCTAGGACACCGCACGCTGCCCGGCTCCCAGCCGCGGCCCAATCCTAGCCCCTCTCCCTCCCCGGTGCCGACTCCAGAGTGCTTACGTCCCAACCCCGAAACCCGGAGCCGGGCTGGATCGGCTAAGTCCTAGCCAGAGCCCGGCGGCGCTCCAGACCCCTAAGTTCCACTGCTGTCAGGCCCCCCAGAGTCCCTCAGCTTGAGCTCGCCTCAAACCTCCCTAGACCTCGCACCCGCCTGGGTCCCTCCCCGGAGCCGCCGAGCCACGCCCCTTCGGCGCCGCAGCCCTAAGCTCCGCCCGCCCGGCCCCGCCCCAGCGCGCTCACCCGCGTTGTAGAAGGAATCGAGCGCCGCCGTGTCTCCCAGCGCCAGCGTCCCGAAGGGCAGGGTGCGCAGCTGCGGCCGGGGCCGCGGGCCCGCGAGCTGCGCGCAGGCCTCGCGCAGGCAGCGCAGGGGCAGCGCCTCGGCCTCCGCCGCCCCCTCCGGCTCCCCCTCCGGCCGCGGGTCCCGGGTCAGCACGTAGACCACGCGGAGCGGCCGGCTTCGCGCGCAGCCCCGGCCGAGGGGCGCCGAGATCGACCGGCCCCGGCTCAGCGCCTCGGCCAGAGGGTCCTGCCAGCAGCTGCCCGCGCGCTGCGGGCACGGCCCCGCCATGCGGGGGCGCTCGGGCGTCGCGCGCGTTCTGGGCACCCCGGGCAGGGCAGGAACCTGGGACGACGGATCCAGGGGTCTCGAGACCGTGAATCTCCTACGGGATCTGCAGATGCGAAGTCCCGCCGGAGGTTCCGTTCCTCGGGATCTGGAGTCCAGGGCGAAATCCAGGCTCCGACTTGGAAGGTCCTGAGGATCTGAAATCGGGAATTGGGTCCCAGGAATCTGGGGCACCGGGTGATCCGCGGCTCAGAGTCACGAGGGAGGTCCCGGGAATGGGTCGGACCCTGTACGCGGCACAGACTCCGCGGGAAAGCGTCCAAAGTCGCTCTCTCCTGCCCTCACTCGTGGGCTGGGCCCATCCCTTTCCTGGCCGATCTAAAAGCTCCACCCTCGGCCCTGGGGCAGTACCGCTCCCTGACTGCCCCGGACTCGGCTGCTCCCTTTCCTTCTCTCCAGCTAGAAGTTCTGAGTCCGGCCACTTCCGGAACAGCCACTTGTGTCACTGTGCACGCCGCCCACTCTGCGGCCGGGGCTAAGGGAGAGGTGTGCTTCGCAGGCCCTGCCTGCGGGGATCTGTTGAATGAATGGGTCTCCAGAGGCGTCGGGGTGTGCGGGAGCGCGGAGAAGAGTGCGTTTTCTCCAGGGAGGGGCTGGAATGGGGGAAGTCTACCCTCCACCTGCCAGGAGGCCATCAGCCCTAGTATAGGGACTGGCACCTGAGCCCCCACCTTTGCCCTCTTGCCAGGAGGTTGCTTTCCCCAGAAACCAATCTGCTGATTTTTGACCTCCACTCAAAGTGACCACGCAACCTGAGAAGAGTCTCCACACAAACATTCCTTTACCCACCTGAAGAAGAACCCCAGAACCCCAGCCCTTCAGCTACAACAGCTTCCCATCTCCAAATTCCCAAGAATCCCTACCCTTTTGGTGTGAATTAGTGAGGCAGCGACTGGTGTAAACCTCAGTGGATCGTGAAATCAGGAACTGGGGACTTAGGTTGAGTAATTTTTCCAAGATCACTCAGTCACGTGACAGAGCAGGATGCAATCCCAGGACTCCCTATCAGAATGCAGATATCAGACTCTTAACTACTTATTGCTCTGCCACTTTCTAGAATGTGGCTCTGGCAAATTAAGTGCTTGATAAATGCTAGCTCAGCAACTGCTATTTCACTACCTGTGGCCCATTCCTTGGTTTGACCCTGAGTTTAAACCAGCTCCTGGTGGAACCTGTGAGAAGAAGCCAAGGGTGAGAATTTGGTTTACAACACAGGCTGGGGTGGAAAACAGATAACCTAGAAAGGACAGGCTTGGGCAACAGAGAGGTGAGAAAGCTGCAATTAACAAAAAGCCACCCACTTGCAGGATCCAGAGGGCCCAAGGGCACTGTCAGGGAATGCTTGAATTCCAAGTCCTTCACTAAATGTTCCCCTGGCCTTGGCCTGTCTGCCTCCAGACTTATGAAGCTGACCCTTCCATCTTCTTGACTAAAAGAAGTCTTCCTTGAATGGAGCTAAAACCTAGGTACCTACTCTGCCCTCTTTAGTTTTTCCAAGTAACTGGAAGAGTCCTGCAAGCCAGAAAAGGGTTAAAATTATTTTATTTTTAAATATGAACAGAACAGAGGCAGTTAGCAGTGGGGAGTAGCTGAGCATCCGGAAGCTGTACAGGAGAGATAAGGGTGCTCATTGCCAGGGTGCCCTAACGAGGCATTATGCAAACCCTGCGGTAAGGGTGGCCCACGCCGAGGCCTGAGGACCAGTCCATGCCATACTTGTGGACAGTGGTGGGGGACATCGCATAGCGTCTGTTGAGATTAGAGTGATAGCAGGCTTCGTACCACCAGGCACCATGGACAGTCACTGCGCACTTGTTCTCACTTGTGTCATGGTCAGCGTCACAGGTGCTAAAGGACTTCCCATTGTGAAAGCTCAGGGAGTCCCCTGGCAGGGAGGGAATGGGAGGCACATTGGTGCTGGCACCATGCCTGGCATCTCTGAAGAGATGACCCCACAGGAGCCTCAGAGCAACTGAGAGGTGGGTGTTATCAGGCCCCATGAGAAAGCAGCAGTACCAAGAAGCCAGGGTATTTGCCGCAGGGTACTCAACTGGTCACAGGGGCATGGGGACTTGAACTCGGGACTGTGGCTCCAAAGCCCCCAGGTCCTCCCATTGCCTTGTCCCCTCACAGAATCCCCAGCCTCCCCCTAGCTCCTCTGTTTCTTCCTAGCTCCCATCAGCAGCCTGAGCACCTCTGTCAGGGAGAGCTGAGAGGGACTTCTCAGGTGCCTGGACAGGAAAGGGGGCTCCCCTGAGGCAACACCTCATAATTACTTCCCTCTTTCAAGTCTCTCCTCAACAGTTGCTGTTTCTCTGAAAAATGCATGCCCTAGTTCCTCTTCCAAAGCAGATAATGCTGGCAGAGCCTCAGACAGTGCCACAGCCTCCCTCCCTGCCTCTGTTGATTTTACAGTGCAGGAAGCTGAGGCTCTGACATGGAAGGGCCTTGCCCAGGTCACATAGTTAGTAAATGACAGAGCTGGATTCAAATTCACATCTGTTTGCTTCCAGAGCCCAAATTCTTTATTCCTGTACCACCTTGGCTCATGAGTGCCATTTCTTAGATGAGGACACTGAGGCCCACAGAGGAGAAGGAACTATCCTAGGCCATTATGGAGGCAGTGGCAGTGCTGGGCAAGTACCCAGCCTCCCTCACCTTTTCCTCTTACTCCAGGGCCCCACCTTAGGATTGCTCACCTGCAGTCCCTCTAAGACTTGCCCAGCACCAGCTGGTAGTGACCTGCCTCCCCAAGGAGGCAGAAGGACCCGTAGTAGGCAAAGGTGCAGTGGCCGTTGAAGTCCTCCAGCTCCAGTCACAGCTCCCAGGTACCTGGGGGTGGGGGGCAGGGAGGAGGAATCCTCAGACCCCAGAATGCCAGAGGAATGCCCCTCAGGCTCCCCGGGCCCTGCTGGGAACTTACCCTGGAGAGTCTCATCCCCCAGCCAGAATTCAGACTCCTGACTCCCCAAACCTGCTTTGCAGGACCAAGAGTGGGAGAAATCCACAAAACCATCCTGTCGCCTCTGGAGCACCTAGGGAGGCAGAGAAGGCCAGCCCACCGGCATCACTCTGAGGTGTGGGCAGACACTCCCTGCCTCTTTGGACTGAGGGTTTGTTGACCTAGTGTGCGTCCAAGTGAGCTTCGCCTGTGACTATACTGATGAACTCTATGTTCTCTTATTAACTTTAGTGTCAGGAAAATAGTTAGTGACACTCAACTTCACACCAAAGTCTTGCAAGCCCTGGAGGAGACTGAAATGATAGAAAAATCGTTCCTGCTTTCTGGAAATGGTCAGTCCTGCTGGGGGTCAGATTTAAAATAACTTGCTTTAATTTTCTACAATAAGAACCAAGATAGGTCACCTCCAGAGGCCCAAGCTGGACTCTTTGCCTTACCCATACTTCCCTTCAAGCCAAGCAGTCCCCAGGCTCTGTAGAATTTTCCTCCTAAATATCTTTCAGCCTAAGTGCTTCTATTTCCATTGTTGCCACTGCCCACTGTCTTCTCCTGTCTGGACCTCTGAAGCCCTCCTAACCTGGGTCCCTGCCTCCACTCTTGCCCCGCACTGCAGTGCATCTTCCACATTCCCATCTTTCTAAAGCATACATCTGACCTGGCAATTCCCTGCTTCAAACTCTCCCATGGCTCCCCATTTACCTCCATGATCCTCAGTCCGTGCCCTCCATGAACTGGCCTTCGCAGAGGCCTTCAATCCATGCTTGACCCACACCAGTATTCCTCAGCCGACCACTCATACCTGCTCTCAGCGCACTCACATGGCCCCCCACAAACCCTCTTGTACTGTCCTGCCTCCCTGGGTTTGTCTTTCCCTCTACCTGGAATGCTCTTCTGCACCTCATCTGTTTTGAGAATTTCTGCATAGCTTTCAAGGCCCTGTCAAATGTCACCTTGTCTGTGAAGCCTTCTCAGACTTCAGATGGCCTGGGAGCTGAGTAAACTTTTATCAGTGAATTACTCTAAGAAATGCCTTGGCTCCAGTGGGCTCTGACTCCCCCTAGGGGCCAAGGGGCAGAAGTGCCCACTGGGCCTGGCCTGTGAGTCTTCTGACACTCACCAGCCAGCCACCTCCTAAGGTGTCCGTGTCACAAAAAACTGGAAGGGCTCTGTCTTCAGGTGGGCACAGGTGGTACCAGCTGCTCAAGGTGGCATCCCAGCTCAGCATCTCCTAACAGTTCCTGGGGCCTAAAGAAGGGGAGATGGACTGAGGGCGCCCCCAAGTTATGCCCCACCCCCCACCCCATGGGCAATGGAAGAAGCTAAGAGTGGGACCTCAGGAGCCCTCTCTGCTCCTTCAAGTCCCTGAAAGGGGCTCTGGAGGTGGACCATGCCTGGTGGTCCACTAACACCCCAGCACAGCCTGGTTCCAAGTTCCTGGCTCCTGTGAAGGCTACCTCACCCTTCTGGCACCAGAGCAGGTTTGCTGGATCTCCTGCCACATGGAAAGACCAGGTGTTGGTTCCAAGGTCTGAGTACCCCCGAGGGGATGCCTGCAAACCACCAGAGAGGAGAGTGCCCAGGCTCTTCTCCTAATCCTGCCCACTCCTCAGCCTTCCATCCCCCTGCGGGAGGGCAGTCACACCCAATGGCTGAGCAGCAGTCCCGCAGGGCTCTCTCCCTCTCTAGCTGAGGGACAGGGCAAAGAAAGAAGAGGCCCAGGCCCCACACACTCACTGGGCTCACCCTTGGGGCCCATCTTGCCCAGTGGTCCAGGTTGCCCTGAAATCCCAGAGACAGATGCTGTAAGTCCCACTCCATACCCAGGGTCAAAAACAACAGGGACTTGGAGCCAGAAGTCCAATACCAGCTGCACCCTTCACTGACTATAATTTTGGACAAATGACTTATCCTCTTGGAGCCTCACTTTCCCCGTCAGTAAAATGGGGAAAACTCTCTACCTACCTCATAGAGTTGATCTTTGGATGCTGGGTGCCCAGTCTGGAGCCCAGCACACAGTAGGTTCCTGCCCCTTTGTCATGGCCTCTTAGCATAGACAGTTACTACTGCACCGCCAGCCTCCCCAGTTTACCCCAGGTCCCTGCCTGCTCCCTGGTATCTCTCACCTTGAGGCCCTGGAGCTCCCTTCTCCCCGGGACTTCCTGGGGTTCCAGGACAGCTGAGCGGGACGACAATTTTGCTGGCTTCCAGTTCCCTGGGTTCTGCAGGGAGACGCAGGGCTGGTTGGGCACAAAGTAGTCATAGGGGGAGTGGGCATGTCTCTCTCTCCCAGACCCCTCTGCAGTTCCCTTTCCATCTCCCAGATTCTAGCTGTTGGGATACTTGCCTTCAAGAGTTTTCAAGGCTTCACACTGTTTGCATCTATTTACAGAGCCCAGATTATAAAATTCCCACCCTCTCTTTGAGGCTAGTGAGCCTGCGTGAACACCCAGGGAGGGAATGAGAGTGAGTTGGTGGGAAGGGGCACCCGAGGACCCTACCCTGACAGCTGGGGTGGTCCTCAGTCCTCAGGCACACAGGCTCCCTGAGCAACAGGAGCAAAGGGAGTGGAGTCCGCAGGAAGCCCATCTTGCTGGTGCCCTGGAGAGGGGATGATGCCAGATTATAAGGGCCAGGCTGGTGGAAAAATGTGGAGAAAGGCTTCTGTCCATTGCCTCTCCCCATGGACACTCCGCGCAAGTTGGAGCCAGCAGGAGGTGGGGGCATTTCCTCCCTCAGTCCCAAAAGAATGGGTATTATCCCTGCCCTGTTCACCCAGGATGGAGTCTGACTTCTGACCTGGCCGCCAGAGCTCCCCAGCATCTCTCCAGAGCTTTGCATTCACAGGGGACTCTCCACCTTTGAACCTTAGCTCATCCCGAGCCTTCCATCCAGAATGCCTCTCTCTTCATCTCTACTATGAAGCTCCGCCTGTCCCTGAAGTTCCAGCCCTAATGTCATCACTAGGAATCTTTCCCCGGTCCTGTCAACAGTGTTAACGACCGCTGCTACCATTGGCACCTACTGCACTCCACAAGTCTGCTGGGTGCAGCTTGTGTGTTGCCTCTGATCCTTACACAGCCCTGCTCACAATCATTGTTATTGGCCCTGGGTTATAGGCCCGGCACAAAGCAGATGTGGAATAAATACTGGTTAAATGAAGGAACAAGGAAGGGAAACTGAGACCCAGAGACGGGACATGGCCAGTGCTCTCTCTGGCACTTGTATGCCCAGAGCCATAGAGATTTTGCCTAAGCCACATGCCCCCACCAGAGAGAGGCACCCTTAGCAAAATGACTTCATGCCCACCCTCAAGTCCCTTGGGGAGCCCCTGACTGGGCCTAGGGAAGAGCTGCTAATATAGGCCAACTGCATGAGTGGCCCAGGCAGTAAGGAGGCAGCAGCCATGATCCAGATGTGAGGAGTGAGGTGTGAGCTGGAGAGGGACCTCAGGTGATAGGGGAGGGGAGGGGAATCTCATTCGTTCATTCATTCATTCATTCATTCATTCATTCATTCATTCATTCATCAAACCCTCCCTGAGGGCCTCCTCTGTGCCAGACCCAGAGCTTGTGGGGGTCAGGGGGGTTGAGGTACAATGGGGCATCAGGAAAGGGGGAGGCCAAGTTTGCCATACCAGGTGGATCCATGAGATGGATGCTCTGAGGTCCCGCAGTTCCAGTTCTGGAAATCTGCCCTCCCCAAACTCTCCCACTGGTGTGCCAAGATCTGTGGGCAAGCCTGTTTATCATGACACAATTTATAATAATCAATGTGGAAATGACCCAACTGCACATTGATGGGATGCAGGCAAGTAAGTTATCACCGTGTGGACAAGTCATAGTGCAAATCTGATGACAATGAAAGGGGCAAAGTTGCAGAACAAAATGTATAGCACTTTGCATTTAAAGAAAGCTAAATGTAAATTCACAGGAAAAGGTCTGAAAATACTGTGAACCATAGTTACTTCTGGGGAGTGAGACCAGTGGGATAGCAATTCTCACTCTTTATATAAACTTCTGTATAGTCCTTTTGTTCCTTACAGGCATTTATTACTTTTGAAAAAGAAAACATCCAATGAAGAAATTTTCTTAGCTGAGTGGAAAGCCAGCAGGAGTTGGGGGCATTTCCTCCCTCAGCCCCAGAGAATGGGCATTATCCCGGCCAGCTTTTAAGTGCTGGTTGGAGAAGCGAGAAGCCAAGGAGAGTGAACCAAGCAGGAGACACTGCATGTGCAAAGGCTTGGAGGAGAGAGGAAGACAGGCTGTGTAACAAGAGGTAGATCCATGTGGCTGGAGGCTCAAGGGGAGGCTGTCTGAGAGGATTGTGGGCGTTGATTGAAGTATGTGCGTGTGAGGAGTGGGTGGGCTGTTTGTCATGTGGATGATGGTGTGATATGTAGGCAGGTGAGCCCTCTGTGAGGCCAAGGTATAGCCGGAACTACCTGTGGACTTCCAGCAGCAGCTGGAGACCCTGCAGGGAGGCTAAGCCTGGAGAAGAGGTACAGAGGCTCTGCTGCAGCTGCACAGCTGGAAGGGTGGGTGGGTGCCCTGGCATGAAGCCGATGGGGCACATGCACCTGCTCTGAATCTTCCCCACACCCTACTGAGATGGACATTGCTGTTACCCCACTTTACAGATAAGAAAACTGAGGCCCAGAGTTATTAAATAACTTGCTCCAGTTCACACAGAGCAGTAGGCTCCACAGGCTGAACTCTCAGCCATTACTCTATTGCCTCTCAGCTTCCTAGGACAGTCCTGGGGCTATATATCAGACTCTCAGCCACATGCCTGGTTCTGAGCATGTGCCCCCTCAGTGGGAAATGTTATTAGTCAGGGAAGACTTCTGGGCCCAGGGATGGGGGGGTGAAGGGTGGGATGAGGGCATGAGTGGGGCTTCCCAGGAGGGCCTGAGTGAGGAAATGGCTGTTGAAAGTTCAGGGGTATCTCCACCTTGGCCCTGGGGCAGAGACATACCGTAAGGAGCTGAGAGAACCTTGAAGATGCCTCTGCAGGGGAATTCTGAAGTTTTGCTCACTCTGGAGCTAGAAAAACCTGGATTCAAACCCCAGCCCTGCCCTGTCCCACTGCGTGATCTTGAGGAAATATACTTACTTTTCTGAGTCTCTGTACTCTCATCTGTAAAGGGGCAGGGAAGGGGGTTAAAAACGTATAACAGATGAAAATATTTTTAAAGGTGACAGCAACAGTCCAAGGCTGAATTCCCACTAGGAGGGGATAGCGGCCATTCCCTCGCCCCACCCAATCCACACACAGTCCAAGACACGGGACACAAAGCACAGCGCTGGAAAGAGTTCCTTTATTTGGGGGCAGTTCTCAGGCCACGTCAGTGGGAAGAGGCAGGCACAGAGCCAGTGCCAAGCAGGGGGTCCGGAGGGGGCCCACAGGGATGACAGATGAGACAGGTGGTGGTTGAAGGATGCTCTCAGCTGCAGATACCAGGCCCAGGTACTGACACTGAGACTGCTCGGTGCCTTCAGGGGCCAGAAATTGGTGGCCAAAGTTTTTCCCATCCCCAGTGCCCCCAAGGGGGCCCAGCAGGCAGCCTCTTCAACCTCCTTCCCCTCAGTGGAATCCAGGCCTGAAGGGGGTCAGATTCTGCAGAGGCCAGACAGAGAGGGCACTCAGGGCAGTGGCCCTGCCTTGGCAGGGGCCAAGGACCCCACCCCCAGAGAGCAGCAGCAGCTGGAAGAGCAAACACTTTAATGGAGGCTGCAATGACCCGCCCCACAGCACACACGGCACACAGGGGCCTTGGAGCAGCTCCCCTTCCAGAGGAAAACCAAACCGCACACACAGCCAAGGTCCTGCCAAGGCCACAGAGCTGCAGGCCAAAGTCTCGCCTAGGCTGTCACCTACTGGTTCTCCTCCCTGCTGGCAGCATGAGGGGACAAAGGCAAGTGGGCTCAGCTGGGCTCTCAGACACCAGGCCCAGGCTGAGTCAATACCTGGCAGAGAGAACTCCAAGACTGGAGGAGGGAGAGGGGTGTGGCTCACATGGGGGACACTGCTAGGGGGTCACTGCCCTTAGGGCTGCCACTGTCACTTAAGGGGACCTGAGGGGCAGGAGTGGGGTGGGGGAAGTGAGCCAGACTCTGCAGGCTGGTCAGGTACTCACAGTGTCTGGTAGGTGCTGTCCTTGGCCTTGAAGAAGCGCACCACAAAGAAGGCCACTGCCTGTAGGCTCAGCACCAGCACGATGCCTCCAATGAAGCTGGCCCCATCGAAGCCAGGGCTGTGGGCCTCAGGGACAGGAGGACTGCCTGCAGGGTGGAGGTCATGGCAGGACACTGAGGACCAGGATCCCAGGCCTACCCCAGTAACCCACACAGGTCACCTGGAGACGCCGGTCCTCACTATGGGAGCCTGAAGCAGCGGGCTTAAAAGTTCAGCCAGATCTTGTGGGCAGTTGGGAGGTGCCTGGTGGGAGGGACAGTGCCCAGCTGGGGGCCAGGGCCCTGGCTCTGCTCCTGAATTGCTCTGTGACTTGGTGCTTCTCACACCCTCTCTGGGCCTCTTGATCACATGGACCAGATGGCAACTGAGCTCCCTTCCAGACTCCCTCTCCCACACTGGCCCAATAGAATGAGAGTGAACCCAGAACTCTGGCATCCAGACCCCTTTCGACTTTGGGTTTCAGGTTTCAAAGCCCAGATACAGATGATACGATTCCCTTTCAGGACTTCTGAGACCCTGGAGCTACCCCATGTCAGAGCCCTGACTTAGAAAGGGAAGGAGCAGAGGAAGAAGCAGTAGCCCACACCTTTACCTACCACAGAAAATGGGGACTAGATGATATATGTCAGAGGGAGAAGCCAGGCTCTGAGGCCCAACCTGACTAGAGTCACCTCACAGTTAGGATAGAGCCAGACTTACACAGTGTCCCCTAGCCCCTTCTCCAGCCCCACTGTAGGGACCATAGTTGTTAGGCTGAGCCTGGGCGGCTCCCAGCTGTGCCACATTAGCCATCAACTCTCAACAGGGATTTGATTTCAGGCCCTGGGCCCGGTGCCCAGGACAGGGCAGGGCTGGTGGTGGGAGATCATTCTGGGGCAGTGGACACTGGGCCCTGCTGGGAGCTGGGTCCACATCCTAGAGGGGGTAGCTTGTGTAAGGAGGTCTGAGAATATGAAGGGCAAAGGGTGGTCCCAGCTGCAGCTCGGGGAGCCCTTTCTGGGGGAAGGGGAGCAGAAGAGGAAAGAAATGAGCTGCACAAGACTGATCTGGGGCTTGAGCTGGAGGGAGCTGAACCATCAATAATTCAGCCTCTGAGATCACGTTTCTGGGTTTAATTAACCAAGAGCCTCTTCAGCCATCCCTGCCAAGCCTGCTGAACTCCAGGCCCTGAGGGGCAGCGGGGGCCAAGGGGTGGGGTTCTTGCCTCTGTTCTGCCAGGAATCTGCTTTGTGACGCTCTCTGGACAGTAGGTGGTCACAGTGGACATCTCATTGGCAATCTGAGCCATACACCCTCAGCACCAAGCAGAGGTCCTTGAGGGGGTCACTCTGAGTTCTCAGAAATGGTGTTGCGGAGAAGGGATTGAAACCATCATTTCTTGATTGCCTTCCTTGCATCAGACACTGGACTAGGTGCTACATACCCTTTCATAAAATCCTCACAGCAACAATGTAAGGTGGTACCCAACCAATGTTACAGATGTGGAAACAGGCTCAGAGGGAGAAGTCACAGGTCTGAGGTCACAGAGCATGTCAGTGCCTCAGCCCAGCTCTGTCTTTCCCTGCACCTCTAGTCCTGCCACTGCCCAGTTCCCCGAGGCAGTACCTACCTGTTGTGATTGTCTTCGGTTCATAGGTGGGGTGGTGGTGGGCAGCTAGAGAGACAGGAATCCATAAGAACCCAGCTTTTCCACCCCCTGACTCCCATAGAGATGATCCCAGGCCTAGCCAACAGCTGGAACTCTGACTCAGGTCCTCTGTCCCAGGTCCAGACCCACCCAATATACTTTCAGGCCTTAGCTCACGCAGTTCCTTCCACCAGATGTGCCCTCTCTCCATCCTGACCTTTAAGTGTCATCTCTGATGCTACCTCCTCCACAAAGCCCTCCCCTGTTCCCTTCTGAACTTCCAAAGTCCTCACTATGCTTTAAATGAGAAGAGCTAACTCCCCCACCCCCTCCACACCCCTGTCCTGGATCCTCCATCTGTACCAATTTACAGATGAGGAAACAGGCCAGAGAGGGGAAGGGAATTCTTGGTGAGCTAAAGGCAGAACTGAAACTGGACCCAGGTGTTCGTAGGCATGGTCCACTCCCCGAGAGAGACAGATTTCTCCTGGAGGGCAGGCTCTGGCTAGGGACACCTCAGCCCCCTTCCCCCAACTTGGCTTAGGCCAGCAGGAGCCCCCTTACCTGGACATGACTCTGAGTGGTTGTAGACAGAGCAACCTTCCTTGACCACCTCAGCTTGGTCCACACAGTGTCCTGGTGGGAGAAGGTGCAGGGGAGAGGTTTGGGGGGGCAAGGCCCTGGGGTTCAGAACGAGGGCACTCAACTTGGGGTGGGCCAAACTCCATACCTGGCTCCTCGGGCTGACATTGTTCCCACACGCAGCCAGAGAGGTTGTGCGCTCTGTCCCCCTCCACACAGTGCTCACAGAGCTTCAGCTGTGTGCAGGTCCCTCGGACAGCTGGCCAGATATTCATTCGTAGCAGGGCTCCCCGCCCAAAGCCTCGAGCTCCTTTACCTGGGAGTGGGGTGGAAGCAACTCCTTGAGTCTGAGCTGCAACCCCCCTTCCCCATTACTGTGGTTCTCACCCTCTGCACATATACACTCACCTGGATCCCCTAATCCCCACTACCTACCTGGAGTTTCCACAAATATGATAACACACACCTAAAACCTCCCTGACATTCACCCAGAGTTCCCTCCCTTTGCATATACCTGGGGTTCCCCAGATACATTTGAAGCTGCGTCCCTCAGACACACCTGAGGCTCCCTACAGTATACATACACGGGGCTCCACACACAGCTAGAGCCCCCTTTACGCACCCCTGGAGCCCTACACGCGTCAGGAAGGTCCCCTTTCGCCCCCTACCCCGCCCCTCCCAGCCCAGACTGCTCCTGGGTGAAAGTCGCGCTCCACCTGCCCCTGCTCCTAACCAGACCCTGGCCCGCGTTACCAGCCACAACGAGCTGGGCACACAGGAGGAGGCAGCAACAGCCACCACAGAGCGCAGCCCGTAAGGCTCGGGGTCCCGGCAAGGCCATGGGCGCCGGGGCGGGGGCTGGGGTCGGCGGAGAGCAGGTGTGGCGCGTCCCTTCTGGACTCGGCTCCGCCAGGTGGTGGGGAAGGAGGCCCGGGCGTTGGGGGCGGGGCCAGGTGGGCGGGGCCAGTGGCGCAGCCAGGAGGGGCGGGGCTTGATGGTCCGGGGTGGAGCCGGATAGGGTGTGGCTAATGGGCGGGGTCAGGTGGGGCGGGGCTCGGACAAAAGAGGGCGGGGCCCAGGACTGGAAGCGGACCGGGTCGCTGGAGGCGCCCCCGCAGCAGCTTTGCAGAAACTGCTGAGTAGCGAGCTATCCCTCCTTCACAGGTGAGGAAACTGAGGCTCAGAAAAGGTGAGCGACTAGAGTTAGTGGCAAAATCTGTATTTGAAGCAAGGTCACTCTCCTGCCTCCCAGGGTCGGCGCCGGCGGGGCCTTGTGGCGTGCACCCTCCATCCAGGCCCCACAACTGCTGACCAGCTTCCTCTGGCCCCTAGGCCCTGGCTGTCACCTGGCTTTGATCTTTGCACCCTCCTCTCTTCTGCCCCTCAGCCCACCATGTCTGCCTCCAAACCACCACATCCTCTGACCAAGTCACAGGTCTGTTACTGGGGCAACTGAGCCTCTTCACAGTTTTCCCTTCTGTCGCGGCTCCCACCCTGGCACCGACCTCTTCTGGTTCTTCTCCCACCACAGCCACCTCTCTGGTTCCTTAGAGGCTTCCTCCTCTTCCTCTTCTTTCTTTTTTTTTTTTTAATTTTTAGGGGCGAAATTTTTAGGGCTGCCTCCTGCACGCCCCCTACCGGGGATCGGGGATCCAGCGGGGCATGTGTCCTGATGGGGAATCGAACCAGCAACCTTTCGGTGCACAGGACGATGCCCAACCAACAGCCACCACGGCCAGGGCCTCCTTGCTCTCTCCCCTCCTCCTTTTCTCTTCCGCTCCCTTTCTTCCCACCCTGCTTCTCCTTTTCCTCCTTCAGGATCATCATTGCTAGTGGCCCAGCTCAGTCCTGAGCCCTCCTAGGGTCAGCTCAGTCATTCCTTTGCCATCAGTGCCCATTTGAAAGCCCACAAATATCTCTCCATCTCCAGCCTAGTGTTCACTCCCCAGCTGCCACACCCGTAACTAATGATACATAGTTAACAATTATTGACCCCTAACTATTAGCAGAATGTACATTCTACTAAGAGCTTTTATTGCAGCTTCTCACCTAATGTCCCACTACCCTCTAGGTATGGGTTTTGTTAACCCCAAATTGCAGGTTTCGGAAGTAACATCACCTACCCAGGGGTACACAATCACAACGGGAGGGTCAGGATGTAGCCCAGGATCCAATGTGGCCAGAGGCTGCTCTCCCCTCTGCTGTGCCTCCTTTGGGTCCATCTGCTTCCTGGGCATCTCCACCTGAGTGTGTCTCAGGCCTCTGAAACTGCCTGGTCCCTCTTCCCCACCCAGAGAGGCCCCTTCATCCCCTAAGACACCGGATTGGAAACCACGGTCTCATCTTTACCCCCTCCCTTTGTCTCCCAAATTAAAATCCTGACTGGTGTGACTCAGTGGTTAGAGCACACTGAAGGGTCAAGCACTCAATGCCTGGTCAAGGACACGAACCTGGGCTCATACAGGAGGCAACCAATCAATGTGTCTCTCTCACATTGATATTTCTCTCTCTCCCCCCCTCCTCCCTCTCTCCCTTCCATTCATCTAAAATCAATGGAAAAATATCCTCATGTGAGGATTAACAACAACAACAACAAAAATCCTGCAGATTCTGCTTCTACATATCTCCTTGGTCCTACTCCCTTGTCTTCTCTTTGCTGGCCTCACTGCCTCTCAGCCTCTGGGCCCTTCCCCAAGTTGGCCCTCACAGTGCAGTGCTCTCCTGAAACCATGGATTTGACCATGTCACTTTCAGTTCATAATGGCTTGACCTCCACAACCCTTTGATACCTGGTCCCTCCAGCATGTCTTGGGTTCACCCCAACACCTTCCTACTCTCCAAGAAGATAGAACAGCCCCTCCCCAACACACCTTGCCTTTTATACTTCCTTGCCTTTATCCTATAGCTGTTCTGTCTCCTGGAGGGTCCTCTTTCACCCCTGACTCCATCTGTCTGGCCAACTAATCCTTCATGACACCACTAAAGAGCCACCTCCTGCAGGAAGCCCTCTGTCACTGTCTCAAAGCAAGACTGAGCTGCTGCAGCACTCGTCCCAGCTGGTAGATCTGAATCCATCTGCTTTCCTGCACCAGAGCCCTCACCTCCTCATCATCTCTTGGCTGGGTGACTGCAGGCCTCCTAGTAGGTGGGGCTTCTGCTCCTGCTCCTGCTCCCCCCCCCCCCCCCCGCCCCAGTCTGTCTTCCACTCAGCTGTCAGAGCAATCCTTTGAAAATGTAAGTCAAATCATATCACTTTCCTGCTTATGCCCACCAATGGCTTCCATGACTTACATGATCCTTCCCTCCCCACCCCACTCTCCCACCCCACCTACCTCTCTGAGCTCAATTCCTACTCCTGAGCTTATTTGGCTCCAGACACATTGGCCTCCTCCCTGTTCCTTAAACACACATCGGAGACTTTGCACTTGGTGTGCTCTCTCCTTGAAACTCTTCTACTCTCCCTTCAAATGGCTCACTCTGTGGCCTCCCTGCTTAAAAGAGGGCTCCCGGATATTCTACATCCTGACACCTCCTTTTGCCTTCAGAACATGCATCATGTTCTTCATTTGTTTCCCAGGCTATAAGTTCCACGACGGCAGGGACAATATCTACCCTCTTCCGTAGTTAACTCCCTGCACACATAGGGCTAAGCAGGTGTTTATTGAGTACCCATACTGCACCATGGTGTGACTGTTTGTGTACGTGTTTGTCTGTCCCACTGATCTGTGAGACCCTCACAGGCTGCCTACTCAATATCATATTAAGTATCTATTTGTGATTGTCCATCTCTCCCCATTAGAATGGAAGCTCCATGAGGAAGGCAGGAATTTTTGTTTATTGCTGTATCCTCTGTGCCTGGCAAAGAACAGTGCCTGGCAAATAGGAGATGCTCAATAAATATTTATTGAATGTTGAAAATGCAGGATGTGGTCAGATCATCTCTGTCCATAGCACCCACTCAAACCCAATCCCAGGGAACTGTCAGTGAATATCGGCTGAATGAATGGGTCTGTGCTAAGAATGTGTGCACTGACGATACTCAGGTTCTTCAGGGTTGGACAAGGAGTTTGTGTGAATCTTATCTGTGTCTCACTCACACAAACCTCCCTTGAGAACCTAGGCCCACAGGAAAGAATTCTTACCTGGAACTGATTACTCACAGCCATCTGGTGGTCACCTGGGGAACTTCAGATATTGTCAGTCCTGGTCAAGTATCACTTCTGGGGAGACCGTGATGTTAGGCTAGAATGGGAAGGCACACTGGACTTGGTTAGATAGCCTTGGCTTCAGATCCCAGCTCTGTCATTTACTGTGTGATTTGGAGCAGGACTTTCTGCTTCTCTGGGCTTCGCCTATGAAATTGGGATACAGGGTTGTTGTAAGCACTGGGCTCTGGTTTGGCACCTGGTAGGTGGGAAAGATTGGAGAGGGTATTGACGGTGGGGAGAAGCAAGGAGGTAGGGTACAGAGCCTGAGGGGGAGAGAGAAGGAAGGGCTGCCTCTTCCTCTAGACAGCAGATATTTGAAGACCAGAGACCTGGTTGGCAGGGATGGCCTCAATTGTCCTGTTGGCATGGGGTGGTTTTGGAGCATGAGAGTGTGTGGGTGAAAATCCATAGGCTCACTTGAGTCTCTTGGATATTAGGGTTAGAGCTATCACTGCACTCTTTTCCTCCCTGGCCACCTGAGGATCGACCTCTACCATGAATGACACAGTAACTCTCTGGATCAGGAACTACTGGCCAACCAATTACTTCGGTGGAAACATGGTCATCCATGTCCTCCCCCTGGGAAGGCAACAGTACCTAAGACAGAAATTTGGGACAAACTAGCCAAAATATACAAGACCACACCAGATTTCATCTTTATATTTGGAGTCAGAATCCATTTTGGTGGTGGTAAAACAACTGGCTTTGACATAATCTGTTATTCCTTGGATTATGTAAAGAAAAATAAACCCAAACACAAGCTTGCAAGACATGGCCTGCGGAAGAAAAAGACAGCGAATGGAACTCAAGAACAGAACGAAGAGAGTCAGGGCTACGGGAAAGGCCAATGTTGGTGCAAAAAGGAGTAAAGATTCTGCAATGACTTTATATGTGGTGATTGTGCAGATTTTTCATGAGATAATTAGTAAACTGAAAAATTTCTTAAAAGATCACTGCCACTCAGAATACCAGAAAATACTCTGTTATACACCCCTTTCATGCCAGCCTCCCATCAGCTTTCACTCTTCTCTGAGACAAGCTGGACAGCTCTTGGGACCCAGCTCTGATGGGGGAGAAAGTAGATACCTGAGTTCTGGGGTACCGATGCCCCTATATTTTCTCTCTTTGGCACCCTCACCTTCCTTGACACCGTGGATATTGCTACTCTCTGTTTTCCTTCTCTTTCTCTAGATGCTGCTTTTTAGTTTAATTATCCAGTCAACAAATATCTGTCAACATCTACTACAGGCCGGGCGGGGGCTGGGAGAGTGCTAATCTAGGGTAGAGGACAGGAAAGCCTGCTTGGAAGGAATTGACTTGGGTGCAGAGACTGTAATGAAGTGAAAGGGTCTAGGTAGCGGGAACAGCCAGTGCAAAGGCCCAGGAACAGGAACACTTGCATCCATAGGCTATGCCCTTAATGGTGGGGTTCCCTGAGGCTCCTCACTCTCTGCTCCCCCCAGGTGATGTCATCTACCCCTAGAACCTCAGTCACTACCTGCATACCTATGCCTCCTGGGTGCCTTCCTCCTGCCAGATATACTGTTGGTAGCCCACACAGCCACCGCTGACAACGTGCCAGGCCCTTCCCAACAATCCTATGAGGTAGATACTAACATTATCCATATCTTTTTTATGAGAAAACAGGCAAAAAGAGTCTAACAGCTCACCCAAAGTCACACAGCTAGGAAATGGAGGAACTGGGGTTTGAATCCAGTCTACACTCCTGACCACCTCTACCTGCGAAGCACCCTGAAGTCACGGTATCCAACCTGAGGTGCATTATCTTTCCTAGCCCAGCCTTCTCCTCTTCCCATGTACCCTGCCACTGGCCTGTCACTTCCTTTCTCCTTGCTCACACAAACTGTGGGAACTGCAGTGGTGCTGTGTTGAGGGAGAAGTTTGGTGGGACCTGGGATCTGGGCCCTTCTGGTTTCCCAAAGTCCTAACCTGATCCCTTCCCCCTCCCCCATTCCACAGGGCCTGGATGATTTCAATGATCAAAGCTAGAGAGAGGGAGGAGAGCAGCCAGCTCCTCTCCCCCAGGACTGGCCTTATTTGTCCCACCTGGAGAAATCTAGGACTAAGAACAGACAGGGTTGGGGAAGATAGAGCTCCTTCTCCATGCCCTACCTGCCAGGATGCCTGAGACAGGAGGTTGAGAGGGGCCTGCCCTGGGACTGAGCTGCCAGGTTTTCTGCTTCCAAGTTCTTCCTCGCTTCCCCTCTCCAGCTGCTTCGGGGAAGTGCCCCCCACCCTTTTCCCCACATATACACCATGCTGCTAGCTTTCTAGATTCTTGAATAAATAATTCAGCTTTTGAAATCTTGCCTAGATCAACCCTCCTGTGCTGTGAGGGTGCTATTGAGCTGACATAAGTGAGGTCACCCAGCTTCTTATCCCAGCCTCAGCATCATAAGACCTGCCCTGGAAGCAGTTTACCTGCCTGATCACTGTCAATCCTGACCCTCTACCCTGTCCCACCCACCCCGGAGCCCACTCACTATAGTCACCTGCTATCTTCATTCAATCCCACAACCCTCATCACTTAAGTAACTTTGTCACCTCAGTACCTCAGGGTCATGGTGACCTGAAGTCCCATCACCTGCACACTCCGTCTTCCCTTGCCACTGCCTCTGCCACCCTGGGATCTCTGAACCCCATCATGCCACAGAGTCACCCTCACACTGGTATGGTTGCCCTGGAGGCTTCCCTCTCTACATCAGCATCCCTCAGCCACCATCCCCCAAGATTCTGTCACCATGCTCTTACCGTCACTGCCACCCACCTCCCTCGTGCTCCTGTCACCATCACCTAATGGCCTCTGTCATCCTCACTAGGGAGGCCCATTCAGCCCCATCCACTGGGTCTCTGTCACCTGAATTTCATCAGCCTATCTCTGCTACCCGAGAGTCCCATCACCCCACAGCCTATCCCGGTCTCCTTTCCGCTGCCCCCTCCCCCCCGCAGCCTCTCTCAGACTTTTCTAAGGCTCTCCCACCTGCGCCCCGAAAACCCCCCGCCCGCAGAGGGCGCGGGGCCAAGGACAGCTCGGGCCGAATCGGGAGGGGCGGGGCCGCGGCCGTGGCCACGGTCGCTTTTTATGAATGGGGGAGCGGGCGGTGCGAAGCCTTATTACTATGCCGCGCGACGCGCCCTGCGCGCCAGCGCGGCGCGCCCATTGGTTCGCCGAGCCGCTGACGTCACCGAGCCGGGGGCCGGGGGCGGGGCGGGGCGGGGTGACTCACGCCGCCTCTCCCGCGGCCGCGGGGGCCTGGAGTGGTCCGCTCACACTCTGCATCGCCCAGACCCGACTGGAATCTTCCCGCGCGGCCCGGCCGCGCCCGGTCCCGAGAGGTGAGTAGCGGTCCCCGCCGCGGTCACCAGGCGTCCGGGAGGGCACGCAGGATGCTGGGGCGCTGAGCTGGCTGTCAGGCACCCAGCGGCGGGCCAGGGTCGGAGGTCAAGACCTGAAACCCAGATTCTGGGCTAGCAGGTGGGACCCATTGTCTGGATGCTAAGCGTCCTCAGCGAGGTGAACCCGCAAGGGGTGAGCACTCCTACAAGGACCCGAGGCCCTGGAGGGGACTGATGGTCATCTGAGGTTGGGCTGGCAGGAGGCGGCTAGGACTGGGACTAAGGAGTCTGAGAAGGAGGGTGTCTGACTTAGGGATGCAGACTTCCGGGCAGGAGGCGGGGTCAGGCCCAAGATTCGGGAGTCTGGGCTGGAGGGGTCTGACTCAGGAATCCAGGCTTCCAGCAGGGGGTGTCTGATCCAAAAACCTAGAGGTGTAGGCAGAAAGAAGGGTCTGGCCGGGGACAGAAGTCTGGGTGGGTATGTTTGGGGGTGGGGCTGAGTTCCCAGGTGTTGTTACCCCAGGAGTGCAGGGTGGGGGCTGGCGGGAGCTTCACGCGCGCA
Source organism: Miniopterus natalensis (assembly GCF_054644295.1). Taxonomy (NCBI): domain Eukaryota; kingdom Metazoa; phylum Chordata; class Mammalia; order Chiroptera; family Miniopteridae; genus Miniopterus; species Miniopterus natalensis. The sequence continues at coordinate 15,081,393 of NC_142089.1, forward strand.
CTCCCTGGGGGCGGGGCCTGGGGCTGGCCTTTCTGAGAATCCTGAGGGGTCTGGCAAGCCTCAGAAACTGAGCGTCATTCTCCCTGAGGGGGAGGGAGCAGAGCGGCCCTCAGTCTTGAGATGTGCGCCCCTCTCGCCACCCCCACCCCCCCAGCCCCCAGTCCTGGACTTTCGCAGCATCTCCCGGATTTTACAAGTCTCCATTCAAGGTAGTCCTTCATCTGGTTCTCCTCTGGTCACACACGTGGGAGGAAGAGGCCTGAAGGACCCAGGGAGTTGGAAGGGAGATGAAGAGACCTAGGACTGGGATTCCCAGAAAAGGAGACATGAGGGCATGGGAGAGGAATAAAATATCCTGGAAGGAATCCTGGGGCATGTGTAGGGGGACAAGACATTGGGACCCAGCTAGGTATCCTGAGGAGAGACTCCCACCAAGTATCTGGAGAGGCACCTCAGCTCCTGCAGACCCCTCTACCCAGAGCCTAACCCTGCCAACTTCTCACAGAGCCTTTCTCCTACAGGTACCAAGATGTGGGGTGCAGGCAGCCCCCTGGCCTGGCTCTCTGCAGGCCCAGGCAACTTGAACGTGAGCAGCGTGGGCTCAGCAGAGGGGCCCACAGGCCCAGCTGCACCGTTGCCCTCACCCAGGGCTTGGGATGTGGTGCTGTGCATCTCAGGCACACTGGTGTCCTGCGAGAACGCGCTGGTGGTGGCCATCATTGTGGGCACTCCTGCCTTCCGTGCCCCCATGTTCCTGCTAGTGGGCAGCCTTGCCATTGCAGACCTGCTGGCAGGCCTGGGCCTAGTCCTGCACTTTGCTGCTGTCTTCTGCATTGGCTCAGCGGAAATGAGCCTGGTGCTGGTTGGCGTCCTGGCAATGGCCTTTACTGCCAGCATCGGCAGCCTACTGGCCATCACTGTAGATCGCTACCTTTCTCTGTACAATGCCCTCACCTACTATTCAGAGACAACGGTGACTCGGACTTATGTGATGCTGGCCCTGGTGTGGGGGGGTGCGCTCGGCATAGGGCTGCTGCCTGTGCTGGCTTGGAACTGCTTGGACGCCCCGACCACGTGCGGCGTGGTATATCCACTCTCCAAGAACCATCTGGTGGTCCTGGCTGTTGCCTTCTTCATGGTGTTTGGCATCATGCTGCAGCTCTATGCCCAGATCTGCCGCATCGTCTGCCGCCATGCCCAGCAGATTGCCCTCCAGCGGCACCTGCTGCCTGCCTCCCACTACGTGGCCACCCGCAAGGGCATTGCCACACTGGCTGTGGTGCTTGGCGCCTTTGCCGCCTGCTGGCTGCCCTTCACCGTCTACTGCCTGCTGGGCGATGCCCACTCCCCATCTCTCTACACCTATCTCACTCTGCTCCCTGCCACCTACAACTCCATGATCAACCCCATCATCTACGCCTTCCGCAACCAGGATGTGCAGAAGGTGCTGTGGGCCATCTGCTGCTGCTGTTCCTCTTCCAAGATCCCCTTCCGATCCCGTTCTCCCAGTGATGTCTAGTTGTGTACTGGTGACCCTTCAACCCTGACCACTGCAGAGTTCCAGAATGTTAGATCCTCCAGGGTTTTGTTCCAACCCCCAGCTCCACACCCCGAAGACCCAGCTGGTTCTGGAGTTCTAGGACATTGGGTGTTTCACAGGATTCTGTTCAGATCCCTGCAGAGCCCAGCTGGCTCCAGGATTCTAGAATGTTCAGATGGTCAGGGTTCCACTCAGAAATGTCCCACAGCCCAGCTGGCTTGGAGTTCCAGAATGCTGCTGGGTGTTTTACAGTGCCATTCCAAGTCCCTGGGCTTCCCCCTCCCTTGACCTTGTCACTTTGAGTTTCTGAGCTAGAGTTAGAGATGTTAGCCACTCTGTTGCCTAGATAGGAGAAAAAGATTTATCTATATATATGTGTGCACATATGAAGAGAATATTATTTATTTATTTATGAATTTATTTATAAGTATAAGGGGGAAAAAGAGACCAATACCTTGAAATCCAGACCATACCAGGGTACTCCCAGTCCCCACACCCCCATTTCTGACCTCAGTTCCTGGGGGGGGGGGGGGGGGGAGGGAAAGAAACCACGTATTTTGTTAGTATTTTTGCTTACTTTTTATTGAAGAGATCATAGAAACCAGAGCCTCTTCCCCAGGCCCGCTCCTCTGGGGTTTGTGAGGGGAACACACCAGCCTCTGGTTTTTTATTTTTTTAAGAAGCCATCACCTGAGCAACCGAGAATTCCTCTGCGCTGGGGACCTGCTGCCCTCTGGTGGTGGTTTGAGGAAAACCAGCCTGGCCAAGCAGCCAGGACCAAACGTGGCAACCCCAACTCCACTCCAGCCTGGCGTCCAGCGCCACAGCCATGGCCTGGGAGCCAGGCCTCACTTTGAGGTGCCCTTAGAGGAGGCAGGATGCGAGCCAACACCTGACCCTCTCTGCCAATCTGGGTATGGCCCCCAGTGTCCCCTATTCCTGTCCCCAACCCAACCCTTAATAAAAGCTGATTTTGTAATATGTTTCTGTCTTTGTGTGTGGAGGGAGTGAAGTGGGGCCTGAGGTGGGAAAGCATGGAATGGGAGGATTAACCCACACCTGGGTGCCTGTTGGGGGACCTGAGAAGCTGGAGATCCAGGGTGGAGTGTGGCTGGCAGGTGACACTCCCATCCCAGGATGCCAATCCAATGGGCCCCTCTGCTCATACCCGGGTACCACCAGACAAGGATACCACCTCCCCCTGGGGGATAGGAACCGGGATGCTGGACCTTCTTGGGTTGAGAATGTTCACATCCTGCCAACATTAACTTTAATTTGGGGCTTTAGCATGAAGTATGTACTCAAAGCCTGTTAATTTCCTTTACAGCCCCTTTTAATCATGGTTGTGTACTGTGTGCTAGGCACTGTGCTAAGCATACTACACGTGTTACCTCATTTATGCCTAACAAGCATCCCAGGGCACAGGTAATATCTCCATTTTACAGATGAGAAAACTGAGGATGAGGCAGGTTTGGTGAATGGCCCAAGGGAACATATTTCCAGAACCTGTGCTCTTTCTTAGCCTCTCATCTCCTTTCCTTCCAAATCTGGGACCTAGGACATTCTGGACCCTGATTTGTGTTGGGGTTCATTCTCAGAGCCAGTGGCCACATTTGGGAAGTGGTTGGATAGGGTCTGGTCATTTTGGAACTAGAATAGCTTTTTTTATGCAAAAGTGAGTGATGGTAAGAGTATGTACCCTTGGGTGCATTTGAAGACATAAGTGTGCAGGACCCTGGTTTAAGGGATTTTGGAACCAGAAACAATGTGCTCACTAGGAAAGGGCAAGAACAGGTTGGGCGTGGCTGAAGAGGGAGCTCTGACTAGCCACGCCTCCCAGCCTCCAGGGCCAAAGCCTGGAAGGGGCCCTCAGAGCATTCTGGCCACCCCTCCATTGCACAGCTGGGGAGTCTGAGGCTAGAAGAGGAACAGCCATTTGCTTAAACTCACACAGCTGTGCCAGGCTAGGACTCGGGTCTTTCTCTATTTCCCTAGGCAGAGCTCTTTTGCCTGGTGTACAAGACTCCTCCCCATTAGTGGTCACAGAAACCTAGGGCATGGACATGCCAGCCAGCAGGGGCTGGATCAGAGCTGGTAGAGGGCAGGACTGGCTGAGTTACACATGGGTCCAGTCGAGGCACAAAGTGGGGAGGCCCCACCAGGTCATATTGAGCCTTATCCTCTCTCCCCACCTTCCTGGAAGGTCCCTGGGAAAAGACCCCCATTCAGCAAGCCCCTCCCCCATGACAAGCTTTGGGCCAAACATTTCACACATCATCACAGGACCCAATGGGTTTCACTACTGCTCTCCCCATTTTACAGAAGAATAAGTTGAGGCTCTGGGAGTAATGGGCATTCATTCATGTACTGCTGTCCTTGTGGACAGCTTAAGTTCTAGCCGGGGGAGATAATAATAAAGTGCTAAGTTAAAAATATGGTAATATCAGAGAGTGATAAGTCCTCTGAGAAAAATAAAGTAGGGAAGGGACACAGGGAGTATGTGTGATAGTTAAATAAGGATGCCCAAGAAAGGCCTTACTGAAGGTGACAATTGATTTGCCTAAAGTTACACAGTTCATAAGAAGCTGAGCTGGGCCCTGGCTGGGTATTTTAGTTGGTTAGAGCATCGTCCCAATACGCCAAGGTTGCTGGTTTGACCCCTGGTCAGGGCACATAAAGAATCAACCAATGAATGCATAAATAAGTGGAGCAACAAGTTGATGTTTCTCTCTCTCTCTCTCCCTCCCTCTCTCTCTCAAATCAATGCATAAAAAAATAAAAAATAAAAGAAGTTGAGCTCAGATTTGAATCCAGGTCCATTTGACTCCAAATCTATTCCTTTCCTGGTTGAGAGAGTGGGTCTCAGGAGCATCTCAGAAACAGCACACAAGTCCCGGTTGGGCGTGGCTCAGCGGTTGAGCATCGACGTAGGACCCAGGAGATCACGGTTCGATTCCTGGTCAGGGCTCGATCCCCAGTCGGGGGTGTGCAGGAGGCAGCTGATCAATGGCTCTCTCATCATTGATGTTTCAAATCTCTCTCCCTTCCTCTCTCTGGAATCAATAAAGAAGTATTTAAACAACAAACAAAAAAACAGCACACAAGGAAACCATGGAAACCAGGGCAGGGAACTCTGACACTGGGCTGGGGAAGAATTGGGGGTCTCCAGGATATCCCTAGACTTTTGAGAAGAGTAGTATAGGGAAGGGCTTCTTTACTGCCTCCCCATGCTCCCCAGGAGCCCCAACCAAGGCTCAGAAGGAGAGACCAGTGCCCATCCTACCCGGGGCGGGCTTGGTCCTTGGCTTCCCCATCCCAGCTTCTGGCTTCAGGGCTCAGCAGGCCTTAATGCTGGCCAGCCTCCTATCTGGGAGGGCCTGTGGTGGACCCCCATGCTGTGGATCCCCCACTGTCTTTCTGTCAGTGTGGTTGTGTAGATATGAGGTATTTCAGGGGGCCTGTATCTGGAGTCTCTACCTTGGGTCCTGGGCCCACCCTGAGGGGTGTCTCAATCTGCCTCTGAGTTGAAGCATGTGTGCCCATATGATGGCTTCTCCCTACTCCCAGATTCTTCAGATATATCTCAGGATCTTCCCGTACACCCACTTCCAGGAAGCCTCCTTGACCAGGCCCTCCTGTAACTGTGAAGATGTGATTTATACAACACACCTTGCTGCACTTCTGGCTAAACATTATAGAGAAGTCTTGCCTTCCTTGTGAGAATCTCTGGATTCTCAGGGGACCCCTGGAGGCAGGGCTGTGTGTTTCCCCTCCAACAGAGGGACATGTCTGCCCTCTGAAACTGAACCTTCCATGTCTCTTTCAGCTTCAGACTCATCTGGTGCTCAGCCTGCGGCTGCTCAGGACCGCATGCCTGTGTGTGTGTGTGGGGGGGGGGGGGGGGGTAGCAAAGACTTCCAGTCTGGGCTCCCCGGACTGGGGGAGGCAAGGGCTGGGGCCCAGAGCCCTGCCTTCCTGCTGGGGTAGACCCTGGGCTGGAGGTGGGGCCCATCTCTCCCCTTCTTCCCAGGTCCTGTGTGGGGAAGGGGGGGCAGCCCGAGTGCTGAGCCCCTGCTGAGGCCATGACCGCTTCTCCCTGCAATAAGTGAGGAGACAGCAGCTATTAATATAAGATGAGTTCACAGGCTCACAGCTTCTGCAGGCTGGAAAACAGACTCCCGGGGCTGGGGGCTGCGGCAAGTCTGTCTGTCAGATTCTCTCCTGGAGCCTGGAGCCCTCCAGCCCCGCATAGCCCAGCTCCCTACATGCTGAGGCCTGTGTGTACACAGGCACATACACACAAGCACACATGTGGGGGGCCAGGCCCCTGGCTGTTCAGAGAACACACACATGTATACTCCCCCAAACATGCATGTATAACCAGATGTATCTGCACACTGGCACATACATCCGTACACAGATATATCATTGCACACACGTAGACAGACCATGTCAACTTCATGTGCACATGGTTGCATGCAGGAACACTTGCCCTTGCACACATGTGTATAGACACAAACACAGACTTATCCTTGTATACATGTGTGCACATGGGTCCAGACATGCATACCCAGACCCATTTACACACCATTGCACACCCACATATATAGACAGGAAACTGCACGTGTATACAGATGGTATCCATAGTCATGCACACACATTAGCATACGGGACTGCATTTAATGACTTGAAGGCCAGTACATGCCCTTTTGCACACAGTATACACAGTTGCACATGCTCCCCACTGCTGTCAATGCTTAGCAATCATGAATTCACAGGCAGACCCTTGGTTTCTAGCACCATGGAGCTGAGGTGGTTCAACCTCCCCTCCCTGCCTCTCCCCTCCTCCAGTTTCATGACAGGCAGCTGCAGCTCCTGCCAACCCCAATGCCTGCCTTCTGGCTTCCCACCCCAGGGGTCCCCAGATCCCTGATTAACCCCCTCGCTAATTGGCCACCAGCCCCTCAACTTTGCTGCAGGCCTTCTCGGGAGCTGGGAGCGAGAGGCTGCAAATTGGCTAAGTAGGATGGATCTGGGGAATAGAGTGCAGGGGCAGGGTGAGGGTGCTGTAAGCACAGGGCCTGGCTGGATCCAGGTAGGGCACCCCCTATGCCAGGGCTGGGGAAACACCGACATCATGTTTTCTTAGGAGGGCCCTCCTCTGATTCACATGTAGACAGTCCCATGAAGCCATCCCTTCATGCACACACACTCACCAGTCCTGTGCATGGCCATGCCCCACCCACTTCACACAAATGAAAAGTGAACATTTGCACATACCCGAGTACACTCATGAACAAACCCAGCAGGCATGCAAGCAAAATCTTACATGTACATCAATGCACCTGCCAGATATCCCAAGACAATTTATATGTACATAAAAACACACTTCGAGCCCCGGCTGGATAGCTCAATTGGTTATCGTCCTGCTACACCAAGGCTGCAGGTTTGATCCCAGGTCAGGTCACATACAAAAATCAAGCGATGATGCGTGAATAAGCAGAACCACAAACTGATGTTTCTCTCTCTCAATCTCTCTAAAATCAATAAACTTAAAAAACACACATTGCACTTTGCCTACACACACAAATGCAGTCACATGTACAGGCTTGCAAACACATACTTATATGTTAACACTTGCCTATGAATGTTCTCCTAAGTATACTTGCAGGCATGCACGACCATACACCTACACGTGAGTGCACACTGTGGGGTCCAGGCACACTTGTGCACCCCACTCACATGCATGTAAATAGATGAACAAGCTACCAGGTGACCACAGCATAGGGAGAAACCCCTGTAGCCTGCCTCTGGCTCTGCAGAGGGAAAGGAAGCTTAAGGCTGGTGCAGTCCACTGGAGGGGATGGGAATGGGGGGAACCCACCCAGGTTCCAAGCTGCCTTTTTCTACGTCCATGTTAATGCCTAAGCCTGGGTCCTCCTCTGAGTTCGTCTTAGCCTTCAGGGCTCCCAGACAGAAGGGCAGAGCTTCTGGCTTTAGCCTCTGTAGTTCCTGTCTCCTTGGCTCTGAGACCAAGCCCACAGGGTATTCTACTCTGTTGTAGGCAACCTGGGGCATTGGAAAGGGAGTTTCTATTTCCATGCCTGATACCACTTGCTGTGTGACTTTGGGCAAGTTGCTGTGCCTCTCTGTGCCCCTTTTCCTCAACTGTAAAATAGGAATAAAAAGCTTTGTGTTGGTAATCCTCCTAGGACTGGTCTGAGGAGTCCATGGGGTCATCTTTATGAATGTGCTTTACTCAGGCACACACATCTGGGGGAGGTATTAGTTCTCAAGACGATGAGATGCCAGAGTGGAAAGGCCTGCTTATGTCATCACGGTCAACTCCTCACTGAATAGGTGAGGCCCACAAAGGGAACGGCAAGGTGGGAGCCTAAAGAGCTGACTTTTGACCTCAGCCAGTAAGTCTGCTCCTCTCTACGTATGTATGTGAGCAAGTGTGTGCACAGCTGCCGAGGTAAGGGCGGAGATACTGACTGCTGAGACAGAAGTGCGCTATGCAGGACTCCTGGCACCCTGGCACTGACAATTCTACCACGTGGCTTCTTTGGGTGTGAAAGGCCTTTTCTGTCCTCCAGCTACAGAACCCTCTCTAGGCACCCTCATCTCCTGGGGCTGAGAGGTAGTCCATGGTGAGCACCCGAAAATGTTGAGTCTTGTGATCTAGCACGGAACTAGCTGACAACCACCCATAGAACTTCCAGGAAATAGAGCCAGATTGCCCTGGCCACTGGGTGGCCAGGAGGGGGCAGTGAGAAACTGGCAGTGTGAAGGGAGGGGTGGCTCCCAAGCACTTTTTGTGAGGTTTGCCTGTGATTATGTGTATCCCTGTAACTGTGTGCGGATCTGTGTCCTTGTTTGCACAAGAGCACGGCTCTGCGTGTATGCCAGTGTCCCTGGGCCTGGGTTCTCGTGTGCCCACTCACATGAATTGATGTCTATTTGAGTGTGCATGAGTGTGCATCTGAACAGGTGTGTGTGCACATACTAAGTAGTGTGTGTCTGTGGGAAGCCCTATCTGGTACCTAGAGGAAGTTTAGGGTGCAAGTACTTCCAACTCTAAAGGTCTACAACAGCTGGGCTCTCAGTTTAGCTCACTTGATTTCAAAGCAAAAACAAAATTAACCATTACCTGGAAGTGGGTAGACAAGAAGGGAAAACCTTTAACATACCCCTTAGGACACTAAAGACCTTGATTCTAGATGTAGAGATTCTGAAAGCTGTTTAAGTTGCATGAACAGAGAATGAGCTCTGGCTGGACACCCATGCTCGAAATGTGGCATTGTTTCTGGCCAGCTATGTGATCTTAGGCAAATTCACTTTACCCCCTTGAACCTGTTTTTCTCATGTATAATAAGGGGGACCCTTGCTTGCCTTATAAGGTTGAAATAAAATGTATGCAGATTGGGGCAGGTAGTAGGCACTCAGTAAATGCTTCTTATTCTCAGCATTGGCTCAAGAGGTGAAGCAACCTGCACAGGCTCACAGCTCCAAGTGGAGAAGCCGAAATTTAAGGCTGGGCCTCCTGCTTCCCAGAACCACATTCCTTCCCTCCGATTCCCCAGCAAGGGCGGCTCCCGGCACCACCATTTTGTCTTCTCCCAGGGCGGGCGGCTGGCTGCCTGTCAGTCACCAGCCTTGAGAAGCCAAGTGCTGACTAAACACAGGCCTGAGTAGGAGGGTGGAGTGAGGGGCTCCACAGGGGCCAGCGGCTCCCAAGCCCCCTCCCCTGCACTCCCACCTTCGGCAATGAGCTGAGCGGCTGGCGCAGTTGTTGACAATTCAAAACTTCTGCCCCTTCTCCCGGGATGCCAGTGGGTGACTCTCTCTGAACAGCAGGTATGACCAGCGGAGTCACCAACCCTCCTCCTGCCCCTTTCTTCTGCTGGGCCCGGAACTGGATGTCTGTTCGTAAATTATCCCCAGGGACAGTTACCCGCAGCAGCTGTGCTCGGTACAACCACAACCGTTGCTTCCTGGGTAGGTCATTTTTTGGGTCAGAATATAAACCCAGCCCCCTCGCCTGGGAGAGGGGTGTGCAGCAGCCTAAACCTTTTATTGGATTCCATTGTAAATCATTCTATTTAAGGTAAGTTGCTTGGGTCTGAGCAGCAGACAAGATGCCGGCCAGATGTTGGGAGGCAGCATCAGCATTCAGCCTGTGCTCCTCTCTTGCCTGACACAAGGAGTTACCAGCAGCTCATCTCCCCTGGTCCCAGCATACTTCCCTCAGCTAGCTGAGGGAAGCCTGGGGATTGGGGTGTTTAGGTCCCCAATTTGGGTTTCCTGCTAAATCAAAATGTTTTTCAGCCTTCATCCCCACCTCCCGAACAGGGTGCACCATCCACACCCAGAGGCCTGCTGCCCTCTGAGCCCACCCACACTGGACCTCCCTCTGGGGCTCTGGCCACCACCTGTGGCTCTCAAAGTTAGTTGCCTAAGCACTTCTCCCATTAAACACACACACACACACACACACGCACACACACAACCAGAGGTGGCTGAGTGGCTACAAAGATTTTATCAAATTATTTAAAACATTGGCATTTATGTATTCACGTGTATACAGTTACATGGAATCTTCAGGTCACTGGGGAACTAATGCGGTATACGTGAGCCTGACAGGGAAGCAAATGAGACCAGGCTTGGAGCCACAGGGCTTTAAAAAACTGGACATCCTTCTAAGGACCTGGGAGTAGTAGGGCAAAGGGAAAGGGTCACTTAGGTGTTTGGCTTAACCCCACTGCTCAGGTCTTTAACTGATGTTCCTTTCCCATACTCAGGGAAAAGGGACCCATTTTCAGACTGTATCCCCACTATGTTATGTGCTCACTCCCTGAAATCCTGATGTGGCAAAGACACCCAAGAATCCACTGGAATAGGTACGTATAAGTGTTTATGTCAGAGAAAAGAAGGCACTTTGGGAGCATTACGGTCACTCTCCTACATGTCATTCTAGACAGTAAGTAAAAATTGGTTAGTTTCTCGAGTGAACTGAGTAAAGTTAATACAATAACACTGTTCCCTAGCACCCACTGAGGCACAGAACAAAGTGCGTCTCTGGGTAACACCTGGTTCCCAGGTCAGCCAGACCCCAGGAGAGCTCAAAGCCTGATACCCCTAGGAAGTCTGATGTCTCCTGAGCAAAAGCCCCATCCCCAGGCCCTGAAGTCTGGTGAGGGGGGCTGCACTGGGAGACACAAGGAGAGCAGAGCTAGGACACGGTGGGAATGCTTAAGCAGGGTCAGCAAAGCCACAGAGACCTCAATCTGTCCAAGCTGGCGCTGCAGAGCCGGAGGATTGGCGCCACGGGAAGAGATTTCACATTAGCCCTGACAACACCGCCTCAGCTCTGCAGTGACATTGGCCAGGGTCGTTTCTGAGGACGCTTGAGCTTCTGGAGGCAAGCTGGAGCTTGGGTCCACTGCTCTGAGCTTCCAAGGGATCAAGAGCCTGCCCCCTCCCTGAGGCTGCTCCTTTGGAATGTACTCATCTCACAGCCTGGGCAAAGTCACCAATCACTTCTGACACTGCCCCCTGGTCTGAAGTTGAGCCCCTGGGCCACAGGAATGGAGGCAGGTCCCCTGGGCTGAGCAGACCAGGAAGGGAGGTGGTTCCTTGGCTTTGGCGCTTAAAAGTCCTTATGGGTAATTGTTCCAAGGGTTTACCAGCCTCGGCCCAGTTTAAATAATCACTAAACTTTGCATTCTACAATTACAGGATTCTAAAGACACATGATTACCTGCATAGGGTCCTTTATCATCTTAAAGGGCTCTGGGTTTAAAGAAGCATTTTTGGGGGTGTACCAATGCATAAATAGAGCCCAGATGACTGGGTCCCAGCCCACCCCTCCCCCCACCCCCCAGATGAGGAGGCATCGCAAGGCCGGCTGCTACAAAGCTCCGAGCTTGGCTGCATAGATTTTAATGAGAACGTCAGGCAGAGCTGTGCTGTTGCTCTCCGGGACTTGCAGATCATTACCAAACCAGCTGTAGGATGAGAACACAGCACATTGAAACCCTAGGAGGTCACTGAGCTAATGATCTAATCCTACCTTCCGCAGGCAGGCAGTGCCCCTCCCCACCTCCTCCTGCCCCCAGACCTTTCCACGGTGGACTGTCCATTCCAGAAGCCAGGCCAAAACCACCCCCTTCAAGGTCAGAGCAGAATGATAGCAAATGGCACTGGCTCTCCCTTTTTCCAGAAAGGTGGGGGATGGGGTAATTTAGTCAAAGCCATTAGGCCCAAACCCTGCCTGGCCAGGCCCCAGGGCTCCTATTTGGGAGAACCACTACCCTCTGCCTGTCACTCCAGCCACTCCTGGGCTGCAGCCGGGGGCACCTTCAAAGGCCATTTTAGGGTTCTGAAGAATGTACCTTCAGCTTCCAAAGTGCAAGGTGGGAAGCAAGGCAGGGGCACACAGCATGGTATGCTGAGCACTAGAGCCAGGTGCCGGCCATGTGCCAGAGACACCTGACGTGGGTGGGGGAGGGAGGAGGGCACTCTGGAGCAGCCCCAGCAGGAGGGCATGCAGGCCCTACAGGCCCTAGTTCAAGGAAAAGGCGGCAGAGGGGGAGCATTCAGCTGGGCACAGCAGCAGTACCCATGATTACACACTCTCCTCACGCCGGAGGGGTTTATGAGGGCTTTGGCAATTACTACAACCATTTGCTGTGCGGGGTAGAGACAGATCCTGTTTCTCTTTGTTTCAGGGCTCTGAAAGCAGGAGAAGCCAGGAGGAGCCGGTTTCAGCATAAGAGGCTACACAATAGTTAGAGCAGAAGAAACCTCACTGCTGGCCAAAGCTGACCAGTTTTTTTCTGAATAATAGCACCTGTGTATTAGCTCTGGGAAAAGGGGGGGAGGAAGGGAGGGAACATCACTGTGTGTAGTGAGGAGGGGAGCTGGAAACAAGACCCAGAGTCCCTCTGCTTTATAGCCCTCCTCGCGGCTGCCAGGCCCTCCAGGCAGCTACCTGCTACGGCTGCCAGCCTGAGGGACTGCAGTTTCTACAGTTGGCAGAACCTAAGCTAAAACCTGGGGAAATAAAATGGGGAGGAGCTGAAGAGGAATTGAAAACAGCACCTGTCAAAGCTGCCCACCCCCTTCCTTCTCTCACTACCTCTAGTCCCCCAAAACGGCAGCTCCCAAGGCCATGTGGTTGGTTGGCTGGTGATAGCAAAGGGGAAGCAAAGAATTATGAGAGGCTCTGAAGGTCTGAGCAGCACTGACAGGCCCAGCACAGGTCCTGAGCCCTCCTGCTGGGCTCCCCACCCATGGTGAGGTCTGAAGCAGCACAGAGCCAAGACTGCTCTGCCCAGGCTCCAGCAGGTACCCATTATTTGGTCCCAGAAAGCACAGGTGACTTGGAATCAGAAACCCTGGGCTCTAGCCTTGTCATGATCCAACTGTGTCATCTTGAGCAAGTCACTTCCCATCTCTAGACTTCACCATCAAGAGGGTAGGACCCAAGGAGTCCCACCATTCTTCCAGTCCTGCATTTCCAAGTCTCTAAGCTTGGCTCCTGACATCCAGCAGAGGCCCAGATCCCTGTGTGTCAGGGCTAGTTTGGTCATGGGTATTAGAGGTCAGAACTGGGCTATGGTGCCAGAGGCACCTGGTGGCAAGGGAGGGGCATTTAAAGGACACCCAAACACCACACTCAGAAGGGGGAGACTGGGAGGGAGGCAAACACCTCAGTCTTCATAAAGGCATCATTCTGGGCAGAGGTGATAAGGCCTTCTTTAGGGACTTGATGGGGATCCAGATACAGAAACAGCTTAGCAAAAGGCAGCCTCACTCTTATTGGGGCAGAAGGGTGCAACAGTCTGGCTCTTGGGGCATGTGGCCTGCTCTGACCTCTCAGTGCATGGGAAAGGGGCCAGCTGTGTCCATGCAGGCTTTAGGACCACAATGTGGCTGGCATTATTCGAAGTAGCTGAGGGCAAGGATTTTGGGAGAAGACCACAGTAGAAAATGGCTTCTAGGGAAAGGCACCAACTCCAATTTAAACCCATTCAAAGGGATCAGCTTTGGGGTTTTCCTTTCTCTTCAAGATGCAACAGTCACTTGAAGGAAAGAGGGAACATCTCAGCTGACCCTCAGATACTCCACGGGGCATGACTGTGGAAGGTGGGAAATACATGCTGATTTGGAGGAAGCACTTGGATATATCTTTGGTAGCTTCAGGAAGGCTTTGGCCCCTTGAAATTCTTTTTTCCTCCCCCTTCCCCCATGGAACTGTTGGGGGTAGGCATCAAAAAAGGCAGGTAAGAAGAAAAGAAAAGAGGTGGGCAGTAGGCAGGAAGAGTTAATCCGACCAGTCGTCCTCATCAAACTCAGAGGAGTCATCTTCTGAGTCACTGTACTCAACAGCAATGCGACGTGACAAGATGGTGGCCACGTCATTGCCCACGACATCCCGCTTCTCTTGTTCCTGCTGCTCCTCAACCCTCCGCAGTTGAAAGCCTGGTGGAGAGAGAGACAGAAGGGTTAAGAAGATGAGTCAGTCTCAGAATCCATCCAGGACTGAGGAAGGGGGAATGGCCACTGGCAGGCAGAATATGGGAAAGGACAGCACAAAAGAAGGATCCTCTGGGAAAGGAGGAAGCAAGAAAAAAATAAAGATGAAGGTTTATGAAATGGTGGCCCCAGTGCTATAGGTGGATCTGAAAGAAGCCTGCCATTCCTCCCCATTTCCAGCTCTCAGACTGGGGAGGACAGTACTTCTCATGAGTGCGGACTGGCCACTAGCCCCTACCCAGCAGGTACACAGTCTGCCCCATTCATTGATTACCACAGAGCTCAGATGCCCTAGGTTGTCTCCTCTAGACAATCCTTCAGTTCCTTGGGGATCCCAAACAGAAGAAACCACTCTAGTCCCTTTGTGCCAGACCTGGCCTCTGACAGAAAGAGAATAAATGCTCCATGAGGGTGAGATGATGATGAGGGAGGGGAAGGAGGAGGGGAGAAAAGGTGACAAAAGAGGGACGAGGGTAGGAAAAAAGGGGGAGAAGGAAATGGGTGAGAAAGAGGGAAAGAGAGTAGGGAGGGAGGATAGGAAAGGCAACAAAGGAGGGACAAGGAGTGATAGTCCAGCTGAAGAAGTACCTTCTAGGACAGTGATTCTTGTTTTTCTCTGGGGCATGAAATGGATACACACACACACACACACACACACACACACAAAGCACACATTTTCAAGGAATTCAAAGATCACAAGTTAAGAATTCTTTACTTTAAACCAGGGCGGAAAGAAATCTAAATCCCCACATTTTTAGGGTGAAGTCTTTCTTCAGGCTGACCCTAGGCCTGAGGTCCCAATCTCTCCTTATCCAATGAAAGCTACTCCCTGGGAAAGGCACAGAACCCCCCACCCAACCTCAAATCAGTCGCCCCAGCTGCAGAAAGACAACACTTCATGGTCCCAAACCCACCACTGGGGTTTACCTTGACGGATGGCTGAAAGCAGGTCGCTGCGGGCATCACTCACAGGAGGCAAGGAGGACTTGGACTTGGGTGTATCAGAAAATGGTGGTGGTGCGGCAGGCTGGCCATCTGCACCACTGTAAAGGAGAGGAGGTGGCCCAGGAGGAGGAGGGGGAGGGGGAGGGGGAGGTGCTCCTCCTGTTGGCTGGGATAAGGGAAGTGGTGGCAGAGTTGGGTAGTCAGCTGCCGGTGGTGGGGGAGGAGGTGGAGGGGCAGCAAAATCAGGGTGAGGTGGGAAAGAGGGTGGTGAAGGTGGTGGTGGGGTCACTGGGGATCCAAATCCTCCAGGTGGTGGTGGGGGAGGGACGTTTATCATCGGAGGTGGAGGTGGAGGGGCAGAGGGAGGAGTATAGCTGGCTTTGAGGCCGGGTGGAGAGCCCAGAGGAGGAGCTGGTGGTGGATGGCTTGGGCTGACCACACTGGATCTTTTGGGTCCAGCTAAGCCAGATGCCCTTTGGTTGTTGTCCACTGGGTAGCTAAAAGGACAAAGAAAAAGACCCACCATCACTTTCAGGATGCAAATACCCGCCTATAAGCCTAGGTTCATTTTGGTTGACTATATCATTTCATTTTGGTTCAAATAGAAAAAAAAAATCTGGAATGGTCAAAACAGACCAATAATGAAATGGGCAGGTAAGGTAATGAGCTTCCCATAAGTAGAGGGGTCTAAGCAGAAATTGAGCAAAACTACCTAAAAGAAGACAACTTGGGATTCCTATATCAGGTAAGGGCTGACCAAGATCACCTTGTAGGTTCCTCTCAAACCTTTCAGCTCTCCAAGGAAAGTCACTCTCCTGAACCCCCCTCTAATAGGAATGGTCAGTTTAATCCTGGAGCCACGACTACAAAGGCATGCAAGAAAGAACTGGAATAAAAATTCAAACACCACCCACCCACCCTCTGTTCCTCAGGCTATTAACATTCACTAGATCTCATGAGGGCAGGAACCCAAGCAAAGCTGACCAAACCTGAGCAGGGTACAGATTTAGGCAATGGCACTTTCAGTGTTCATGTGTAAAAACTTGAGAAAGAATGGAGGGTCCAAGGGTCAGCAGAGACAGGAAATGAATGTGTCACCAGACTTGACCCAGGCAGAGAGACGATTAAGGGGCACCTCTCCTGGGTCTGGTATGCTCGGCTGTAGGGTCACAGGCCACGTGTGAGGCTGAGGGCTTCTTTTTCCACCTCTGTATCTGCCCTGCACTAACAGCTAGTCCTCAGAACAGCATCCATCTTGCAGTTTTCCACAGACCTTCAAGCCTAGCTGCATCTGACAGGGCAACTGGCAGCAAGTGATTTGGGAGGCAGAAGGAGATCTGGGATTAGTGGTTTTAAGAGGCAAGAAGAATGGGGCTGGGGATGGGATGCTTAGAGCATTGCTTCAGGTTTCCATCTGAGGAAACCTCAACATATCCAATCTCTGACTGAACAGTGTCCAAGGAGAAAAGTGTAGCAGGTACCAGAAAGAGAAAAGTAAACAGATCTGAAGACTCCTTAGAGCCCTTGTCAACCATTACTTGCTAACTCTTCCCAACCTCTGACTGAACAGTGACAAATATCAGGGGCACTGACAAATATTAAAATGAACAGATTCTAAGTTTCATCTCTCTTTTCCCTTTGTTTCATTCTTTCTGGAGATTCTATCCAACAGTGAAATGAACCAGAAGCAACAAAAGAAAAAGGTGACCATCTGCTACTTCTTAGATAACTGGACAAGGTGTCATAAACCTTTTATGGAGAGCAAATTATACCACTTCAATTCAGGATGAGTTAAAGCTAAGTAAAATACGAGCGATAAGGTGGTAACTTCTAGCTTTTCAGATATAACTAGTAGTAAAGAACACAGGCTCTAGAGTCAGACTGACCTGCTTTCCAATCAGGTTAGACTCTGCTTTTTATTGGCTCAGTGACCTTAGGTAAGTTCATTGACCTCTCTGTGCCTTGCCATTTACTCTTACGTAAAATGGGTACCTATCTCAAGATGACCCTTGTAGGGGGATTTAGTAACATATACTGTTTGGTATAATGCCTGGTACCTTACAAACACTTGATAAAAATTATTTCAATTATCTAGACAGATTTGCCTGAAGTTATTTTAGTGGTCCTGGCCTGGATTTGGAACCCTTATTTTGTTCTTGAGTTTTTAACCACCCAGAGTGGATGGAAAAGGTATCACCATTTACCTGAATTCTGCTGGTGGCGGAGGCAAGCTGTCCTCAGAGAAGGAAGAAGGTAGAGAAGTGGAGTCTGATTGTGGTGGTGGTGGGTAGTTGCTTGCATCCATATTTTCAACAGAGCCAATACTGCCATTCTGGTACACCAAGGTGGGTGGATACCTGACAATGAACCCAATGAGAAAACTGTCAGTAAAAAGTCTGAATGTGCCCTCGCCGGTGTGGCTCAGTTGGTTGGACATTGTCCTGTGCACTGAACAGTTGCCAATTTGATTCCCAGTCAGGGCACATGCCTGGATTGTAGGGGGAGTGCAGGAGGCAGCTATCAATGTTCAGCTCTCACATGTATGTTTATCTCTTTCCCCTCTCCCGTCCTCACTCTCTAAAAAGCAATGAAATAAATTTTTCTAAAAAGTCTGAGTGATACTCTCCTTTTCTTAAAAGACCCCATACAAATGCATTTGATACAAAAGCTATTAGGAGAAATAAAACAAATGTATTCCCCATATAGTTTCTGTTATACTGAAATTTTATTTTAGGACTAAGAATTCTATTGTTACCATCTCCCAGGAATTTCTGCTGGATTGTTTGTAAGAATGGGATTCAACCCCGATTATCAAAACTGGATTCTCAGCATTGGTCTTGTCAAACCCAGCAGTTCTTTTAAATCCTCTCCCAAATGTTAGGAACAGCCTATACCCAAATCCCAAAGTCTGTCTGTGGCAAAGGGCAAAGCCAAGCCCCAAGGCTAGTGAGCTAGCTGTAAACACGTGACTGGCACACAGCCTGGTTTTGAGGTCGGCAAGCCTCTGGAGTGCTCAAAGACCAAGGAGGCATTTGACTGCAAAACCAAGCTGAGAAAATCCAAGGTGCTGCGTGGTTGTTAGATGTGGTCTCTCCGCCAGCACTCTTATCAATAACAAAATGAGCTGCCAATTAAAGTAGGGTACTATGGCTTGCCTCATGAAAACCTGCCCCTCAGAGCACTGGGCCTCGGGTGAATTTGCTCTGAGTGAACAACAAACCTCCAAACAAGCACAAAAACACCAAGTGGCAGCTAGCAAAATGTGGCCTATCATGCCCCGCCCCCTCCACCATTGTTGGCCTCTAAAGAAAGCATCTAAAATAGACCCCAGGGAGAACAGGGTTGGAGGGAACTGAATCAAATGATGTTTTGATGTGGAAAATACTTAAGGCCTAGAGCACTATAGGCTTGGCACATCTCTTTATAGGTTCATCAACAAGCATGTCCAGGTAGACCAGCCATGCAGCCCAATTCCAAATCTCTTGGAGAACAGGGAAATGGGAGGCAAAGTCCTTATTTTCACCAACCCAGTTCCACACAAAAATACAAAATACCAACCCCACAAAATAGTTGGCATACCATGAACATGCGAGCTTTTGGCCTTAAGAGTCACTGAACCTATGACAAGGGCCTGTCTGAACAGGATGGGACACCATAGAATAAAATGGCCCTTTTGCTGAAAGGTGAAGGTAATGGAGGACCCTCAGGGCTGATTTCCCTGTAGAGAGAAAGGTTCGTTTTTCTTCTCACCATCTTCATCACTCATTAAAACAAATCTCTTAATCCAGGAAGAACAAGTGTCAGAAGTGTCAAGATTTTTAAAAGTCAAAATGTTCATGGTAGAGTTATTTCTAAATGCAAGAACAACCCAATTCTTTCCTTTTATCATTCCTAGACACCCAGCATGGGCTGGCATGGTCCTCTGACAGTCAGGATGCAAAGTATTTAGGGGAAAAGCCAGGGCGACATTCACACCAAGCAGTAGTGCTGACTTGACTTTGAATGTCACACAGGTTGGACACTAGGATAAGCATCGAACCAAGCTTTAAGACCATTTTTTTTCCTTTTAGACCTCTAGTGTGATCTGGTATTAGGAAATGGGGTCAGACTGACATCTACTATTTCTTCATGGAGATATATAGCCTCAATACTGGCTGAGCGACCTTTCCCACACTGTCTCTGAGGCCTGCTTTCAGTCCCTTGGCCAGCTTCTCTCCTGAGACTGACAAAGGCTGACTGAAAAGTTGCTTTGGTGATGTGTACAAATTCTCTTCCTGGCCCTCCCCATTCTTGTGAAAGGCCCAGCTCTTAGGCACTACCTTCAAATCAATGTTCTAGAGGCAAAGGGCTCCCAAGACCACTTTTCTTCCCTATAGTCTTTACTTTGAGGAGCTTAGACATGCCAGTGTGGGCAGAGCAAGGGCACTAGAAGCCATGGGTTTTGTTTTCCAGACCACTTCGGTCACTTCATGTAAACTGCTGAGTCTTGACTAATTTAGCAAATTTTAATCACCAGATGGATGCACTTTAAAGTAGCTGATTAACAGTGGTATCAATCTAAGCCATACAGCCAGACTTCAGGGGGGTGTGAAAGGTATCACACTAAAGCTGTCAGACTAAGGTCCCCAGCCCCTTCAAAGAATGCTACCAATAGTAAAAAAGCATCACCTACCCAGAAGGCCCCAGCTTTTCTTTAGATTCCACAAATTCTTGTCCCATCTTCATTTTCTCCCACTCTTCCTTACGTGTCTTGATTTTACGTGGGTTTACATTCCCTCGATTTGGATTATCTTTCTTTTCTTTCTATAATGAAAATAAACAGGAAATCCTTTGTAAAACATTTTCCAAAGTTCTCCTCTAAAATTCCATCCACCTTCATGGGTGCACACCCAAGAGATGATTTGCCTAGACAACATAGTAACTACAGAATTTATAGAATTACTGCATTTGGAATGACACAGAAGTCACCTAATCCAAACCATCTTCTGAGCTCAAACACATTTGCTCAATTCCACACTGAAACACCTCTAGTGATGGGAAACCCACTACCTTTTTGGGTAACTTATTCATGTTTCTGAGCAGCTCTAATTGTTAGGAAGTTAGTAAATAGCTATTTGTTGTTCACTCTGCCACAAAGGTCAGTCGAGAGAGATGAGAAGTAATGACAGCTGTAGATATCTGGGGTAGATATAAGGAAATAGTTAAAAAAAAACACCCAAAACAACCAATGAGGGTTTCTTCAGCCTGTGCAGCTACACTAGCCCCTGGCACTCTCTTGGGCCTCCTGGCAGCCATGCTAATGGGATTGTGAGGTTGCAATTGGTAGGTCATATATGCTTATACACATCACTGGGAGTCTAAGGGGAGAGGAGCATCTCCCCAAACTAGGCCTATCCCCTCAGCCCCCCACCTGCCCCCACACACACCAGTAGTGAAGGTGTTAAACTGGTCCTGTTGCAAATCAAACACTGTAGAGCCTTGTGCTGATCTCTGAGAAATGAGCTGCAAAACTGGCAGGGAAGGGACTAGCCTAGTTTGAGTGTCCAGCAGAGTCAGGTGCAAATTGCAAGAGAAATAAATGGTGAATAGAAAAGTCAATTTCTAAAACTCAGTCTGAATATACTCAATTGTTAATAGCACTGGGGGGAACAAACACATTTTTGGTGTGATTTATACTTTCATCTTGGTTGTGCTTAGAGTGGACACATTTTTTTAAGAGTTTCACCTGGCATCCAAGCAAGCAGCAACTCAGAATGATTACTTCACATAAGACTGGCTTCCTTTTTATCCCCCCTCCACAATCGTGCCTACTGATGTGCAGAACAGAGGCCCCTTTCCCCTCACCCTATGCTTTCTCTTCTCTTTCATGATATCCTTGGTGTCCTGCAGCATCTTCTCCTTCCAAAGATCAAAGAAGTACGAAGGGTCTGTGTAGAATTTGAGTGCCTCTTTCCCATCGTCCCTGGGATAGAAATGAAGACAAGTAGCTGTCAGTAGACAGATGAGCTCCTAACCAAATCCAATATTCCAAATACCTACCAGTTAGCAGTTTTTACACTCAGGAATCGAGTCATTCAAATTGATTGCATACTTCCTCTCCCATACCAGCGTTTCAATGCCCCTTGAATGCCACCTCTTTATTTATCTGGCTTTTAAAGAACCTTAGCCTTACTTTCAATTCCTGGTAGAGGAATTTGCATGGTCAGGGCAAAGAATGGGCCATAGCAGCAGGGATCCCGATTATTTTTAATGATCTGCATAGCCACAGACATCTCCTTGAGGATGTCCTGATATCTTGGCACATCAGAGGGGATTTCTGCCACTGGTTCCCTCTCCCCACACCAATTACCCTACAATCTCTAGGAAGCATTAGTGGCCTCCCACCCACCTGAAACCTGTGCAACACGTGTAGGTTCAAATGTGTACATACGTATACATATACACACATCAATGTAAATATGTGTGCAGTTGGTATTCCTCTGTGAGAACAGATAACAAGAGCACTCCACCTTCTTGCTCCCTTCTATAATAGTTCAGCATCCCCCACCCGCCCCCAGATCCCCAACCACAAGGGGGCCCCATTGAGAACAGATGCCAGATGTTTTATGACCACAAGATTTAATTACCATCTCTTAGTGGCTGTGAGGGAATAGAGTGAGTTACTGAGTGTTAAGGTAAGAGTTATCTGCCAGACTCGATGATCCTGGTTGGAATCCTGCACTTTGGCATAAGTCTCTCTCACTTTCCAGAAAGCATGTGCTTAGGGACATTTATTTTAACACTATTCTGAACTAAAAAGAACTGGAAAGGCAATTCTATGTCCTGGCTTCTAATCGTATCACAACACACAGAAAGCATTTGCAAATCAAACTCTAATGATTTTTATATTAAATCTTGTCGAGTTAGCTACATCCCTGCTCATTTCTGTTAGGCCAAATTCAGATAACTGAAAGGAGAATGTTAAAAAAGAAAAAACCATCACCTAAAAAATAAACTTGTTTTACATCATTTATTTATCCTATCCTACCACACCCTATATCACACTCCCTTCAATATTATCAGGTGTGTACTCCCTTCTGCCCTACAACTCCTCTGTAATCCAACTAAATGACAAAGCCTGCAGGGTCAAATCTCTGTCCTAGTAGCCCCTTTGAAAGCCAAGGGGCAAACATAATTTCACACAATAATAATACAGGATAGATGTCAGGTACTTTCTAGATATCTGTGTGAGAAGCTACCATGCTCCTATTCCAGGCTCCCTGATCAGGCCGCTATCCTTGAATTCCCTCCACACACATTCTACTTTGCAGTATACCCATCTCTCACAGAAGATATCTGCCTCCAGCTATCTGTAATTACTTTTTACCTGTTCCAAAGATATTTATGGATGCAAGCAAGATAAATATTTGCTTTCTGCCCCTGCTCAGTGGTTATTTGCAGGATGATAACACTACTAGACCATTAGAGAAGAAGGGCTTGAAGGTGTCCACAAGGCTTCCTTCTTTTTTAAAGTCCAGCCACAGCACTGTAGGTCCTTTCCAAGGGGAATGCTGAAAGGATGTTCAAAAAGTGAACAATACTCATTTGGAAGAATGCCAGTCACTCCTTAAGCTTTGGAAGGACCCTCAGGGCCCAGAGCAGCCAGTCCACAAGGCTGGCCCCACTAACACGCCCAAACATCTGGTAATCTAGTGGTTTCCGAGTAAGTGGGAGCCTTGCTAGAATGTTGCCCCTGGGATACATGCTATAGGACTGCCTTGTAATGAAGTCCTTTTGGTTCTATAATAACTAAATTCCTTGGATGGAATCCAAGATGGATCTGGCTATACCAAATTCAACTCTGCAGCATGCAACAGTATAGCAAACTTTCAGTATATGAATTTCAGAAACCAAACAATAAGTGACAACTGTTTATGTGGTAAATGTTCGGCCATAAGCAACTCTGGGGCTGGTAGTGAGCTTTTTGATACTATTCTCTGACGTACACAATATCTTTAAATAAAAAAACAATCTAATATTGTTAACCACAGGCCAAAAAAGGAGGAGCTACCCAGGTTACCTGTAAGGGGTAAGATTGTTGAGAGGTGGAGGAGCATCACAGGTGTTGTATGTTTCCAAGACAGGTACTGGGAGAGAGTTTCTGTCAAATAGCTTCTGGTCTTGAATCGTAGAGCTTCTGAAGGCCTTTCGGGTGTTGATTCCTTGTAGTGACACTGAGAGAACATGGAAGGCATTAGAAAATGGACGACAGGCTATTTGAGCAAACACTGAGTCACACCAGTCGGAGAGGCCTCAGCTGCTACATTTCTTGGCTGCGGCTGTCTGCAGCCAGGTTTTTTTTCTCCTTCTCTGGGGAAGCCCCACAAGGCTGTCAGCAGCCCAGCCATTTCAGACTGAACAAAATGAGGCAACACAAAGGTTTACTATGTGGCCAGATCTAGCAGGCCTCTCCTGAGGAGGAATGAATCTTCCAAGTACTTTTATGGTAGCAAAATAAGATGGGGGAGGGGGAATTTGAGAAAGAGGGAATTAGGGGAATGGGAGAGAGGGAGTGTGTGGGAGTGTGGTAGAGCTAAAAAGGTTGCTCTACACCACCCAGGCTTGTGTCATTTCAAAGCAGAACTCCATAGGTCTCTGTGATTTCTCCCCTCACTTTTTTTTATAAATCAGGAAAAAAATTCTAAGAAACTGCTCAGCAGAGCCTGCAAATGCTGAGCTCAGCTTCCTTACCTTCTTCTTCCTTGGGATCCAGCTGAGTGACTTTAACTTGTAGGCGGTCAACCCTCTCAGCAAGGGAGCTTACCCGAGAGGCAAAGGTAATTGCCTGAGTAAAGAGCTCTCCAAAAATGTCCTCTGCATATTTACCTGAAAGAACAAAGAAACCAAGTCATTAGTGCATAAAAGTGACATAAATGGTCAGAAAAACTGGCTACTAAAGATTGTATTTCCCACCTCCAAAACACCCCTCCCTCCCTCTCAAGATGGTCTGGGTTGTATGTAGATGCTTGCTACTGGAGATAGAGACATATCCTCCATAGCTGGGGCACTCTGCATATGAGTCTTCTTGTCAAACTCTAAACAGTCAGGAAACTCAAAGCAGTCTGAATAAAACTGAAAGGCATAATACAAAAAATGAATCCTGGAAGGGTAGACAATATGTCTACACATTTGCCTATAGCCCTTAGCCCCTTGATACTCTGTAAAAGCACCTTGTAAATGGTTCTGGAAAACAGACTGGAAGTTAGAAGAACCTACTAGGTGTCTACAATTAACATAAAAAATAAGACATTACATCCTCAGTGAAGCCTCAAAAGTATATTGAAACAACCATGATGAGCAGTGGTATCTTCAAGGAGCTTTGAACTTATCATCAACTCACAGAAGAGACTTACAACTTCTTCTAAGAGGTGAAAAGCTTTTTTTATGTTTTATAACCTACAACTCTGAAAGGCTTTGGTCTAGGTTATAATCCTTCAAATCTGCATCTCAGGGGGAAAAAGTGAAAAGCTGAAACTTTCAAGCCCTCCCTAAAAAAACAACATACCAGTGGTCTTTTTCCACAATGTCTTGTTTTTTAGAAAAAGAGTTCCATAGATTTCTGTACTTTCAACCCTGGGCAAGGAGAATTTGCAGCCAAAGAAACATAACAGCAATTTGACGCTACCTTCATATTGTCATTCCAAGCCACAAAGCACATTCTCGCTAGGAATAAAAAGTGGTGCATACAAACAAATATACCTATCTGAGTTTCTTACTTGCACAGTGAAGGCAGGTATAAGTGACTGTGCTCAACCAAAAGATAATTTCTTTGAGAACTATTCAAAGCGGGCTCTAATTTTTAGCTTCTAAACTTGATTTATGCTTAGTCCACACTTGGGGGGGGGGGAGAATTAGTCCAAAAGGCCAAAACTGCACCTTTGAGGTGAACTGCACCTTTGAGGTGAACCTTCCCAGTGGAACCTGGAGAGTAAGGATAAGACTAATCAACTGCATATTTTGAATTGCTGGTAAATTTAGTCAACAAGGAGTCTGTAATCAAGGAAAGGAGCAAGTCTTTGCATACTGAACGGTTTTGTGATCTAAACAGCCATGGGAAGCTCCTAGGCCCAAAGGACTCAAACTGGCTAATGAGCTGTACTTCTACTCTGCAGGCTGAGGATCCTATCTGATCCCTGTCCATAATATGGCTAAGACCCTATAAAAACCACACTGTAGCCTGGCTGGTGTTGCTCAGTGGTTGAGCACTGACCCAGGAATCAAGAGGTCACTGGTTCGATTTCCAGTCAGGGCACATGCCCAGGTTGTGGTCTCCCATCTCCAGTAGGGGGCGTGCAGGAGGCAGCGGATCAATGCTGTTTCTCTCTATTGGTGTTTCTCTCTCTCTATCCCTTTCCCTTCCCCTCTCTCTAAAAATCAACAAAAATGCATTTTTTTAAAAAACTATACTAGCCCTGCTGGGAGTGGCTCAGCGGTTGAGCGTCAACCTAGGATCCAGGCGATCAGGGTTCAATTCCTAGTCACGGCACATGCCCGGGTTGTGGGCTCGATCAATGACTCTCTTGTCATTGATGTTTCTATCTCTCTCTCTCTCCCTCTCCTTTCCTCTCTCTGAAATCAATAAAGATATATTTTTTAGAAATAATAAATAAATAAAAATTAAAACTATACTGTACCATGCTCATCCAGGTAACAGAAAATTGTGAGTGTAAGGCTAAAGCAGACAAGCATGTAACATTATGTGTGGAAAATAAACCAGGCTCAAAAATACCTGTTGTTCATCCAGCTGTTCTAGGGGAAAAGAAAACCCCAAATTAACTTACCTTTGGGTCACCAAGAGAGTACCTAGGATTTCCTGGCTCTTCAGTGAAGGGAGCAGTGATAGTGGGAGTAGAGGCTTACTGTGGCACAGTGGTTTTCAAGATAAAAATCTTACAAAGAAACCCAACATATAAAAATGGTAACATTGAGAATGCTATTTGAAGAGAAAGTGAGGTGTGTGAAGGCTTTCCCACTGTCTCATCACATCAGGCCCTAGGCATACTTAGAACTACAAGATGATACATGGAATAAGCAGTGGACTTCAAACCAGAAAATATGGGTTTAAGTCTCAGTTTTTTCTATTTATACCTGTGCACTCTTCAGCAAATCACACTCTCTCAGCTTTAGTTTCCTCATCCGTAAAACAGGGGCAACTGTATCTACCTCACCAAGTTGTCATAGGATTAAATGAGCTAAAAATGTAAGTTATTACAATGAGATTCTTTCTTATTTTGCTCAACCATATCAGATGACTTTTAAGAGTGTGAATATCTAAAAATCCTAAACTGTATGCTTAAAGGAAATTTTAAATATAATTCCAGTCAGTAATCTGATAGTCCCTATTCTTCAAGTACTAAAAATTACTCCAACCGTCGAGAAAACCAGAGTGCCTTGTTCAGAGTAAAATTTCACTCATTCAGATTACCAAGATAGACACACTATCACATAGGGACATTCATAATGGATATCACATTTTGCAAAAGATTCCAGAAGTAGTCATCAATTTTTCCCCCCTTTGCAGAACTCTTCACACGAAATATTATGTGGAAATGGAACAGGTAAAACTGATTTAAAATGTGAAACTACTCTTGTTGGAGTCTAAGTGGGAGTCTTGAAGCCTCCCCCCCCCCCCAACCCCATGGCATGACCGCACTACACTTGATTAGAAAACCCAACATCACAGCATGATTTCTTAATGACCCAAGTGGGGGTTTCACTCTCCTGGGTGGTCAAAAGTGCTGGCTGGCTGTGCCTTTATTTCCTAAGATATGGCAACCTAATATGTGAAATACCAATCTCACTGCAGTAAGGGAAAATAAGAATTCTGGATATGCTATCACGAAGCAATCCACAGCTGTGGAATTTTTAGTTTTGTGCTTTATCCGTTCCATAATCACACTTTCCCTACTAGACTGAGCATTTCTGGCTACAGTACAATATATGAGGCTAAGATCATGAGCTTGAAGCACTTGAGAGTCCATTCCTGCATCCTTCTCTGTTAGATGAAATCCTGGCATCTTTCAAGGCCTGGTTCAAATATACCCTCTTCTATACAGCCTTCCTTGATGCTCCCCATCCCCATCTGTGCACTCCCTCCCTGCAGGCAGTACTCATTCCTTACTTCCCTGTATTCACTGTGCACTAACAGCATGAAATGGCGAAGAGGATACAGGCATGAAGCATTCAACAATCATTTACTGAACTTCTACTGGGTGCCAGGTACTGGGGTTCAAGGACAAACAATACATGATTTCCACCTTCAAAGAACTTTTAATTTAAGAGATATAGATAATTTTCAATATAATGTGGTAGGTAAGAATACAGGCATGTAATAAGAGCTCATAGGAGCACTTAGCCCAATTTGGAGGAGGAGATTCCTGAGCTGGGCCTTAAAAATCACCTATAAGGATGGCAAGGGCTCTTCAGGCAGGGGCAACAGCAAGGGCAGGGCACGAAGGTATGAGAGTATGCGCTAAGGGAAACTACAAGCAGTTGATAATTCAATCTTTTTCCTCCCTTCCTCCTCTCTCTTTTTTCCTTTGTTCATTTTAAAGGAATCTTTTAAAAAGACTATAAAATGGGAGATGTATTGCAGAAAATGAGGCTAGAATGGAAAGCAGGTCTTGAAGAGTCTTGAATGCTAGGCCAAGGAACTTACATAATATCATAGTGAGGAACAGGGGAGATAAATAGTTAACATGTACTCTTAGTTTAAAAAAACTTTTTAAATCACAAAAGTTAACACTGCCTTCACTTTTAAAATTTCAAACAACTCAGAATTATAAAAGTAAAAAGTGAGATTTGCATTTTGGGCAGAACACTGTGGCAGGGGTATAGGTTTAAGATTTGTAAGATTCTTAGGTTTTTAGATTTGGGGGGGGGGGCTGATCAGAGAAAGGGAGGCCAGAGGGAGGCTAGGGCATTAGTTTAGGTGAGAGTCAAACAAGGTCTGAACCAGGGCCCTATGGGCAGAGACAGAGTGTAGGGGACTGAGAAGAGAAATCCTTAGGAAGTCTGACTTGCCTCTTACTGGCTGCTGTCTCTCAGAGCAAATTATCTTACTTTTCTGAGCCTTCATTCCTTTATCTGAAAAACAGAAATACCACCTACCCTTACAGGATTATTGAGAAGATTAAATGAGATAATCTACGTCAAGATCCTATTAAAACCTGGCATAAAGTAGGCAATCAACAAATATGAGTTCTTTCCTATTCTTCCCATTCTTCCCTTAAGAATTACTTATTTCTGTTCTCCTATGGTAGATTATAAGCTCCTGGAAGGCAGAGACCATTTCTCATTATCACTGTATCCCCCCAGCATTAAACATAAAATACGTTCAATACATGTTTATAGGATGAATAAAGGGTCAGTTGGCTTCACAATGTAAGAAAATCTTGTTTCTGTAGGCACAAGCTGACCCTGGCCCTCATATCAGCTTCCTTAAGATAGGAGTAGTCTGATCACAAATGGGAGAGTGAGCAATGGCATCCATCAACACTACCCTGAAAAAACACCTCAGAGCGAGCATAACTCCTGCTGACTGAGAATAAGCAGCATCATTAGCAAGATGTCCTTTGTCTTATGGAGAAGGAACCAGTGTGTGATTGACTTCCACCCATTTGGCCTTCTCAGGGTGACAGAAGCAGAAATGATGCTTTTAAGAAGCAGTGAGGCTCTCTGCAGCCTTCATGTGCTTCCTTGTCAGCCACACTGCTGTTGCACTGGTGTCAATGTTCCTTTGTATAAGACAGGCATCGACAGGGTTTCATTTCTTCGTGACACCCATTCAGGTTTCCCTAAGCCCTGGATCAACCGAGATGGCCTCTGAGCTAGGTGAAGGCTTAGGAATCTCAGACCCTATATATCATCTGGTCACTGAGCTCTGTCTCCTCAGGCCCCTATTTTAAAGGCAGGGTCTATTACTATCTGGGGGAATGCAGACTTTCTTGATATTCCACTGCCTTCACTAAGGCCAGTGATGCAATAGGAGGGGTGAATGTCTGAAATAATTCATACCAAGATGCCTTTGCTAAGGAAGATCACTAAAATGGCATTTTGATGGAGGTTCTTATGGGGAGCTGGAGTGGCATTAGACAAATGCACAGCCTATCCAAGCATCTGCCCTTCCCATACCTCAGCTTCAAGCAAACAAAGTCAGTTTGATTCAGAATGAAATCCAAACCACATGCATGTACCCCACCCAAGGCAGTCTCATTCATTCTTGCCAATTAAAAAAAAAATTACAGTAGAGCTCCAAAACAGACTGGGCTACCCCCTCCCCCAGTCCCCCTCCTAGAGAAGAATGGCTCCAGCTACAACATGTGTGACTGTGGTCACACAGCTTGCAAAACTCCCAATACCCCAGAGACTGCAGAAGTAATCTGCACCCTGAACTTGGACCTGGGGGCCTGCAGCACAATTAACTGTGTACCAGGGTAGACAAGTCGGCTAGAATCTGAGTGCATGTTTGCTTTACTCCTTTTTGGGAAGAAAGGGGGTGGGGGATGTGGGGTAGATGAAGACTATTGGCACATCTGAGGCTTCAACAAAGTCAGGCTACATCGAAACAGCTCATGCAATTATAGGCACATTCCCCAACCCAAGATACCGTTCTGTGAACCTCCCACTTTACACACAGAGAATTCTGCTCTGTCATTCCATCTGCAGTTTCTGCTGCAGCCCTTCCTGCCACCCTTCCCACAGATTTCTTTAGAAGCAGGTGGAAAGGGAGGTGGAGGGAGCCTAGAGGGTGGTGGCTGCTGAAGAAAGGGTTGAGGGGAAGAATCTATACCAAAAAGGAGCCTCTCTTTGGGGAGAGGGGGGTGGGATGCATTTTTGCATTACCTAGGGAAGGCAGATGGGGGAGAAATAGGAACACGGGAGAAGGAAACTAAATAAAGAGCACCAACGACCCCTGAGGGCAAAGCACAGGCTCTCTGCGGCACTCACTCAGGCTGCCCAGCTGTCGGATGACATTTGCCAGGGTGATGTTGGTCACGCATTCCAGCTCGCTTCTAACGCTAGGCAACGTCTGACGGCACAGGTGCCTTGGCTCGATGTTCCTCGTTACTAACGGCATGGTGGACCTGCTTCAGGCAATGTTCTGAATGATGAAAAACAACCTAAAAAAGAAATAACAGGAAAGTATTACTCAACCACAAATTCCAGGCACACTAGGGCTGTATGAGTCTTTTTTTTTCTTTGGTCTTGCTCTGATCTAAAACAGCTTTAAAAATTCTTCTCTCTCCCTATCTTTCTTTTAAAGCCCCCCCCCCCCCCGCCCCCCGGCCCTTACCACCACCCCAACCTTTTAAAGGTTTGGTAATAGAAGACTTGCTGAATAAGTTTAGAAATTCTGAACTGATGACTGCTGGCTGGAGTACTATGGGCAGCATAAAAAAACTAAAAACCTTAAAATAACAACCATGTTCCAACCAACAAGAATCTCCAGAGGCAAGGAGGCATGGTTAGAAAACAGCCCATTCAGCAAATCCTAGATGGTACAGATCCTATCCTTGGGGTGTCCATAAGCAGGACAGATCAGATTCCACATGATCAATTATAAAGATCAAAAAAAGAGCTTCTGTCATCTGATAATCTCCACAATGAAATTAAGTTGACAATAGCGATTCCATTGATCTACATCAGGACATAACTTCTCCAGTTCTTCCCTGATGGATGACTGTTAATGTACAACTAAATACTAGCTGCCAGTATCTATTAACACTACTGAAGTTTAGTATGTAAATGGACAGGGTATCAACGAAAAATTTACACGTTCTTCAATATGTCAAACATGATGCCGAGCAAACTATGCTTTAAGATTCCCTAGTCCTTTCTCTTCTATCCAACAGCTCCCTTTCTCTCTCCCATCTGGTTCAACACACCTGGGCCAAAAGGCTCTTGAGACAGCAGGAAGTGTCTGGAGCAGATCCGGAAACCTTCCAGTTACTGTTTCTTATCCTGTCGGCTGAGCCCCTTTCCCTAGGAAATCCCCCAGCACTTCAGGTTCATGTTGAGCTATTGTTTTAGTTAGATCACCAAATTCCTAGCTTTACAAGGATAGAAGCAGGTTTTAGTCTCAACAAAATGCATATGACTACAGCCATGGCACACTGGGCTGTGGTCCTATTTCCCTGTTTTATGAAACTAGAGCTATCCAAAACAGTCTAATGATTTTCGTGCTAGGGAAAATGGCAGATTCACTTTAAATAAAGAGGTGAAATATAAAGGTAACATACCCAAGTCCCCTATATTGCAAACTCCTTTTAAACAACAATAAAAACAAAACAGAGGTTTACTTACATCAAATCTTATAACATCAGTTCATCACCAAAAAAGTTGATTGTGAATACAAAATGTTTAAACCAAGCTAAATAACATAGAACTTAAAAGTGAACTAACATATTGTCCAACCAAAAGTAAAAAAAAGCCCTTCAGGCTCAAAGAGGGAGTAGAACCCTTTGGAACAGACTGCTCCTTGTTATGGACATTCTGATCTGCTAAGAGTAAAAATAAAACAGGAAGCCAGCAGCTTGGGGAACAAGATTTCCTGTCACCAACAGCAACAGCCCAAGAACCAAGAGAATCAGCTGTTTGCTCGTAACTTTGAACCTCCCTTTAATGGGCACTATATGGCAGCTGTGCCTATCTTTGGGGTGCAGAGGTGTTTCCTGAATATTTTTCTACTGTCTAAGGAAATAATTTTCATTCCGTTCCTCTGCTAAGTTCCCCTTTGACTCAACAGGTTTTCTAACCCTAACTCTGGACTTTCCCTTCTAGTCTAACTCTTCTCCTCTTTTACTTTATGTAAAGGGTATCAGGTACTAAGATGCAATCTTTAGTAATTCATGGTGAAAAGAGAGGTTAGAACAGCAAAAGAGGCAGGAGGTTACAAATAAAAGAACCTCACAGAGCTCTCCGTACACCATCCTTGGGATGCCCTTAGACTCCCATATTTCAAGCTTTCTGAAAGAACCAGAAATTCAAAGGTGCATAGATGATTGAAAACAGCCACTGTGGTTCCCTCCATTAGCAATAATTTCAGTCTTGTTCCAGCTTCTCAGAAGAGCTAAAGGAGCCAGATCTCCTTGAAATTCTGTGTTGAATGTGGCCATTGACAGGGCATTCCAGGAGTTCTCTCTGAACACCTAACAGAAACTGGATTCCAGATGGCTGGGTAAATGCCAGATTGGGGGGGCAGGGGGTAGGGGGCAACTTCCTTGGTACTTTAGCATTTAAGCTTTCCCAAGTGTTTTGGATAAGCAGACACAAATGGAGTCAATTCTATGTCATCTGGGTGGGGTTTACCTGAAACCAAATTTTCAATAGCAAGATGGCTTCCTCTTGCCACAAAAAGCTAGCTCCTATAACCAGCTAAAGCGTACTCAAGAAATGACAACATGTCAATAACCATCAAGACAAAACAACTAGAAAAGTATATCTGCTACTAAAAAAAAGTCACTTAATATGCTTCAGAACCACCAAAGAGAGGCAAGATTTCTTGTTATATGAAATTACCTGCACCACTGCTCATTTTTGTTTGGATAATCAAGGCTAGTTATGTTTTGCATAAGAAGTATGGAATTATGCATGATCTGAACCACAACAGTAACTTGACCAAGAAAAAAAATCCTACCTTCTGGTGAAGATAAACTTAGAAATGGGCAGACTTTTAGGCTCTTGACTCTCAACTCAGTTTCAAGTTGTAGAGTTGAGGCATATCGGGTTAGAACACTGACTCTGACACCTGATTAGCTGTGTGATCTTGGGCAATCTTCCTAGAGACAGTAAATAATATAGCATATATAAAATGTCCACTACAGGGCTTAAAAAAAGGCAGTTATTTGTAGTTCTACGAACCCTAGGCAAATCTTCCTGGAAAATCAATTTTATTCATTGATAAATATTTTAAAACACTTTTAACCCTGGACTTACTATGTAGTAGAATGCAACAGTCACATACATTTAAAGATGAAACCCAAGACTTCAATGAAATTTGGTGGTTTTTTTTCTGGAGGTGGCTCTGAGTCATGCTTCTGGGCCTACTGAAGAACATACATTCTCTCTCTCCTTCACTCTATACTGGGTTCCTCATCAGAACCACAGAACAAAGAAAATGATTCAAGTGACTATTTTCTTAATTATCCTTAAGACCGAATATAACTAGTACCATTCAAGATGCATTGGAGAAAAGTTAACATTTACATACAGTGGATGCCTAATGGCATCAGGGTTTAATTCTCTCATGGAAATCCAGCTAAGAAAGGCTCCTCTATCATCAGTGGTCATTTAGTGGAAAATTTTTGGAGCACTGTGTGTTGAGGAACCACTGAATTAAGGAAGTTAGCACAAGTCAAATTTGCATTTTAAACAAATCATTCTAACAGAAGCAAAGAATTTATATTTGGGCACAAGAAGGCTGAAGGTAAGAAGACCAATTGGGAAACTCTTCACAGACTAAGAAGGAGACAATAGAAATGGAAAGGCCCACAGCTAGCAAAAATGAACTGAGAAACCACAGACAGGTTACAGGGGTGAGTTCTGCTATCAAAACTCCTCATAGTTTTGTATAGTTATACTCATGAAGTGATAAAATGTAGGTTTATTAGAAGTTTCATGGAAAGAGCTAAATGCTAGTGCCTGTTACAGAAAGGAAGAGAGAGTAAAAAACCAAGAAAGTAGTGATTCTTAGTTGAGAAAAGAAGTTTTGAATACATGAAAGAGTATAGAATGCCCTGTCTTTATAGAATCAATAAAGTTTTTTTTCAGTTATACTTCAATTTGATTAAGGCAAGTATATATTACAGTGTTATTTCCTAATTCGGGGGTTTGAGGTGGTCTTACCTTGGGGGATGTTACATAGGAAAGGAATTAAATTAGAACCACTGAGAAGATAAAAGTTACAGGGAAGTAGACTTCAATTCAGTTAGTTCCTTTTAATTAGAGTTGTTCTCTCTTTACAAATTATGAGTTCCCCAGACCATCCTTTGGATGACCAGCTGTCAGGCATGTTAAGGGAGACATTCCTAGACTGTAAGAAGATGTTGATGTTGACAGGTCAGACTGGATGATTTCTACAATG
This sequence comes from Miniopterus natalensis, assembly GCF_054644295.1. Taxonomy (NCBI): domain Eukaryota; kingdom Metazoa; phylum Chordata; class Mammalia; order Chiroptera; family Miniopteridae; genus Miniopterus; species Miniopterus natalensis. The sequence continues at coordinate 15,115,544 of NC_142089.1, forward strand.
CCTTCTAAATCAAAGAAGAAATAATTCTCACTCTGGGCTATCATTTCCTCATCTGCGAAATAACGGGACTAAGCTAGATGATCTTTAAGAAGCTCTAAAATTCTGGATTTGTTTCTACCTAAGCTGCCATAACCTCCTCACTTGGCTAAGATCCACTTGCATTCTGAACACACGGCCAGAGGCAGGCTTAGTTAGGTGAATCATGGCCATGAATCAAGCCCGGGTCCAGGTTTAGATTCATCTAGTTACCAGAACCTGCATGATCCAGAATGGTCCAAAGGACAGTCCACACAGAGACCTCAGATTGAATTATTTACACCCTGAGAGGCTCCCAGACTGATCTGGGAGTTGGCTACCCAAAGAAGTTAAAAAAAAAAAAAGGAAGCTTTGGACCAGTTCCAGACATCCAGGCAGACTCAGCAGCAAACCCCATCTTTACCCCAGACTATTTTCAGCCTAAGGGACTTGAGAATGAGTGAGAACAAATAAAAGACTTCAGGCATTCCTTCCTAGCCATGGCGTGGTGGTTTACTGACTAGTTTAGACTAGCGATTTTCAACCTCTTTTATCTCATGGCACACATAAACTAATTACTAAAATTCTGCGGCCTGGGGCAGGAGTAGGATGAGGTGAGAAGTAGGATGGGAGGGTAGAAGAAGGTAATAAAGGAGGGCTGCATGTGAGAGGAGGAGGCATTTGTAACCCATATTCTGAATTCCAGTTATTAACAGGACAGAGACAGATGACGGCTCATTCTGGCAATGATATTTATTACTAGCTGTTTATTATAAATAAATAAACAATGCTTCATTTAGAATCAAAGTCACTGATAACATCAGATTTCTATGGTCATACCCCAAAGCAAGTATATCTGAGCTATAGCAATAACCATAACAACAGAAATGCTTCTCAAGGCAATTCCTCTTTGAAGCATACCCCCAAAAAGCTGATCAGCAGTAGCAGGGGATGACAACATGTGGCTATGTTGTATGTGTGGCAATTAGGACTTCTGCTTTCACTTCAGCATTTCCCACTGTTCTACAGTTAACAGCATTTTGGATGGGGGCATATGAGAAGAGCTTTACTTTACAGGCCAGTTTTCTCTTTCAAGAGATAAATTTCTTTATGTTAAAGAATATACATAAAGAATTTCAATTGAAAAGTCAAATAATCATTTAACTTTAAAATGAGAGTCAACACACAGGGTTACTGTAATCTAAGTTTGTCTACTAAAATGTTTAAAGCAGCATGAATTTACTGTTGAATATAGCCATCCTCACTACCATGCAACAACCACAAGGAGGAATGCCTCATTACAGACTTAAGCACCCACCTACATCCTGTTGAAATGCAGTGTGGAACTGAACTTACAAATATAACCAGACTCTCTCCAAACACAAGGTGTTACTGACAAATTAGTTTAGGTCACTAGAGTAATGTTGAAAACAGCTAGTAAGACAGAAATGGAACTCTTAGGGTAGACAGAGAGAGTATCTGATTGGAAGAAACAAGAAAGAGAGCCTACTTGTGATGTAAAACAAGGAGAAATTTCTAGTTTCATGAAAGAAGAATACCAGCTATGGACCTACATTCAATAAATGTAAGGCTCCTTCTTGTCCTGATTTGGTTTGGGGAAAGCAGCCCAGGAGACAGGACTCCTAAACTCCAATATCTCACTTCTTGAGCACACTGTACATCTATCAAGGACCATTCACACCTGGTAATTCTGTAACTTTCTATTGGGGGACAATACCACCTTTTGTTCTTACCTTTATTACTCTTCAAGCTCTAATCACAGCTTTGCTCTTAAAGCTAAAATTGGGGGATGACTTTTCCCTTGGGAATTGGTTTCTAGTATCAACTATCCCACAGAAAACTGCCTCTTAACTGGCCAAAATTAGGCTTTCCTTTTAGTAGGATCCATCTGGTTGTCCAAAAGAAAATACAGTTAAACTGTGAGTCAGAAACCTGGATTCCAGTCCTTAGTCTAATTATGACTGGCAACTGGGGGGGAAATTTCAATTCATCCTTCTAGTTCAGCTGTGAGCTGCACTAAAAAAATTGCTTAAAAGATGCTATATGAAACTGAGATTTTGTTTGCAAAGTATTCTGAACTCCAAAGAAAGATTTATTCACATAAAATATTTCTTGTATCTCTATCTTGGCCCAAGTTCCCTGTTATGGATCCACTTAAATTACTCAGGGTCTACAACATTACCACTGATGACTTTCAGTCACAGACACAAAGTTCACTTTACTTTCCCAGTTTAATTCCAATTTCTAGCAATACCCAATTCACCAAAATGGAATAGTCTGAAATAGTCCAAACTACCCATCTACATGGGTTTACTTTGTCCGGCCAGGCGTGGCTTAGCGGTGGAGCACTGACCTAGATCCAGGAGACTGCGGTTCACTTCCCGGTCAGGATTCATGCCCGGGTTGCGGACTCGATCCCCAGTCAGCGGCATGCAGGAGGCAGCCGATCAATGACTCTCTCATCACTGATGTTTCTCTCTCTCCCTCTCCCTTCCTCTCTCTGGAATCAATAAATATACATTTAAAATAAATAAATAAATATGCTTGCTTTTACTCTGATTAGGTAAATATAAATTACAAATTATTTTATTCACAAATGGAAAAATCTTACTCCTAACATTTGCAAGTACTCAAGTACCAGATTTCTTTGAGCTATAATCATCAATTGAGCACTATATTCACAGAGGAGTTTAACATGAAAAACAACTAAGCTGCTCTGAAAAACAAATACCAACACACAAAAGTATCAAACCTCAACAAATCAGTTCATAAGATTACTAGAAATATGTCAATAAGTTGAAATACTGTGATAATAGATCCCAATATAGTCTTCAGTTTTAAGAGCTTCCTTTCTTATTTATTGCCAATGACAGAAGAGAGTGATCTCCAGTTGTTGGTGCTCAAAAATTTGAGATAAGAGGATACAAAATGCATTCTTTGCCAAGTACCTGAGAGGAAGCCAAACCTGGGCATGTGCTACCATATGGGAAACACACAGTTGGTTTTTATGGAAGAGTGTCTAATCCCAATTTACTACCTTACCCAGAGACAGAGAGGATGGGGCTAGGCTGTAACCTTTCTCTCCTGGTTCCTGCAAGGAGCAGTGAGTATAGAGGCAGGTTTGAAAACGAGGGAGGAAGAAGATAATCAGAGCCAAATCGCACACCAGGCACCAAGTAAGTCTCATTTCATCCTGCCAGCTGTCACTTTAATCTCTACGATGCCTCACTTCATATTTCAAGCTTCTCTGCAGTAACTGCTCCCTCTCTGGGATGGAAAGGCCAAAAGAGAAACTGACTTTACACAACTGAGAAAGGCCAGGGAAAAAAAGGTTGCAGAGCAACAACAAAAAAGGAAATTCAGCAAAATGTTTTGCTGACAACTCAGGGCAATATACAAACACACCGTCATGTGGTCATGGAGCAGGCAGAAGCAGCAGTCCTGGATGTGACTGATAATACACCAACTTAAGTGAGGAGAGAGATCTAGCAACCACAATTACATCTGAACATTAGGGAGTGGAATTATGGAGCAAACGGACATGTAATTCCATATCAACTATTCTATTCTGCCACCTGTAACAAGAATTCATTCCTTAAAAAGTGTCACACACTCATCTGTCACTAAAGGCCAAGCTGCCAGCAACTAAGAGTCCGCAGCAAAGGGTAGCTGTACGTCAACTTCCTCTCACAAGGTGCATTCACCACTCAATACATGGGATTTACAAGGAGAAGTCCTTGAGCAGAGGGGAAAGTAAGTACCCATTCTTTCCTTTCTACCCTCCGTTTAGCAGGCTGTTACCAAAGCCCTCATAACCTAATAAGCAGTGGCACAGAGCAGCAAGAACAAGGACATTAAGAGAAGAGGTGTGGGTTTTAACCCACTAATGGCAAATTTTAGCTTTGGGACCTTGGCAAGCAGTCAAATCTCTCGGTCTGTTGCCTAAACTGTTAAATGAGTCTAATGATTCCTAGTTTTGTAAAGTTGTGAAGAAAAATGAAATAATGTATGTATTATAGTTGTGGTGGTGATAACGATGGTGGAAGTACTAGTTCTACATCTACCTAGCATTTAACTATGGGTCAGGCACTGTTCTAAATGTTTTATATGTGGTTCTCTTAACCATTAAACAACTTTAATAAGCTTCAGGCTATATTAATGGTTAATTACTAATTATAATACTCTTATCAATGAATATTTATCAAGTAGATATTAAAAGACACAAAGAAGTATAAAATCCCTCCCTTGACTCCAAGAGCTTATAATTGAGGAGACAGACAAAACCAAAGTAACAACATAGCAAATAAATAGTTCAGTTATCAAATAAATGATGTAGTCAATGATGACAATAGGAAGGATGAAAATCACTGTGAACTGAAGGGACAGAGAAGATTTCCTGGAATAAAGATCTGATCTGGGCAGGATTTGGATGTAAAAAATAAAGAGGGGAAGGTTTTCCAGGTGGGGGTAATATAAGTAGAAGCCTTGAACTCTACCACTAAGAATTTATGGAAAAGTCACACTTCTAATGGGCTTTTACTGTATTTTATCAAATCTAAGATACCACTGGCTGTTAAGATACATCATGATTTAAGAGATGTTAAAATGTAGACGATGTACATCTCAAAATCAATGAAATATAATATTTCTTTTTCTATAATATGAGAGGGTGGATAAGATAATCTTTAAAAGTCCTCTCCAACCCTAACATGCTGATTCTATAACTCTGACTTAAAATATTCAAATTTTACCAAACACCACCATGGGAAGAACAAAAATAACAGAAATAGAGAGAGATGAACCATACTCCAGTATTTTTTTTTTTTAATGTTTTTATTGATTTTAGAGAGAGGAAGGGAGAGGGAAAGAGAAACACTGATGTGAGAAACATCGACGGGCTGCCTCCTGCAAGCCCCCTACTGGAGATCGAGCCTGAAACCTGGGCATGTATCCTGATTGGGAGTCGAATCAGTGTTCCTTTCAGTGCATGGAAGGACACCCAATCAACTGAACCACACTGGCCAGGGCCCAGTATTTATTTGAAAGGCTAAAATATCCACCTCCTAACTAATATTTTCATGTTTTCCTTTATAGTTATAACAGCTATTTTAATATCCTTGTCTCCTAATTCCATCATGTCTGTCATTTCTGAGTGTTTTTACAGACTGATTTTTCTTCTAGTTATGGGTCACATTTTCCTGGCAAGTCTGGTAACTTTTTTTTTTTTTTTTAAGATTTTTAATTGATTTTTAGAGAGAAAGGAAGGGAGAGGAAGAAAGAGAGAGAAACACTGATGTGAGCAGAACATCCATCAGCTGCTTCCTGAACCCCCCTACTGGGCATCAAGCCTGCAAATGGGCATGTGTCCTGACCAGGAATCAAACAGGCAACCTTTAGGTGCATGGGAGGACACCAAACCAACTGAGCCACACTAGCCAGGGCGAGTTTGGTAACTTTTGATTGGATGCTGGACATTGTAATTTTACAATATTGAGTATTCAGTATTGTTATCTTCATTATAAAAGTGTTAAACTTTGTTCTGGTAGGCAGTTAAGTTACTTTTCATTCAGTTTGGTACCTCTAAGGGCTTGTTTTTATGCTTTGTTAGGGTGTGTATAGAGTAGCCTTTACTCTATGACTATTTTAACCTCAGTACAAAGATGTAGACCTTTTACCATCTCTAGTGGCCACTCCTAGTGAGCAACAAGAGCTCTTCACTCTGGCTGGTAGGAACTCCAACACTTCCCCCTGCTCTGGGAACCAGTTAGCTCATAGCTTCCCTGTCATCTTTCCCCAACCTCCTGGAGTTTGACCCCAGGCATGTGCGAGGTCAGCAAACACTCAAGGGGACCCTGAGGGGATTCCTAGAGCAGTTTTTTTCTGCATAGCTCCACCTTTCCAGAACTCCACCTCACAGCTTTTAGATGCCTCAACCTCCCCTGAATTACAATCTCTGCCTCTTCAGTTCAGAAAGAGCAACATACTCTGCTTGAGATCTCCCACCCTGCTCCATGGTTAGAACAAACATTTGGACAGAAAGCCAGGGTAATCACAGGGCTCTCTCCTCCTTTATTTTCCTTATACAAGCGATAACAGCCCCATGTTTCCTATTCAAGTCAGGATTGATTTCCACTGTAGTTTTGCAAGGCCCCCAATCATAAAGAGGTACTGTAAAATTCTTAAAGTCAGATTAATTTCAATTTATCTTCAATAAGTGTTTATCATGAATACTTTTAGAAGAAATAATAGGAACTCTGGCCAGGTAGCTCAGTTGGTTAGAGCATCATCCAATATGCCAAAGTTGTGGGTTCCATCTCCAGTCAGGGCACATACAAGAATCAACCAATGAATATATAAATAAGTGGAACAACAAATTGGTGTTTCCTCTCTCTCTCTCTCTCTCTCTACCCCCACCTTCCTTTCTCTCTCTAAAATCAATCAATTAAAAAGTTTTTTAAAAAAATAAATAACAGGAAAAAGTAGGTGTCTTTTTTTTTTTTTTTTTAATATATCTTTATTGATTTCAGAGAGAGGAAAGGAGAGGGATAGAGAGATAGAAACATCAATGATGAGAGAGTCACAACCCGGGCATGTGCCCTGACCAGGAATCGAACCGTGATCTCCTCGATTCTAAGTTGATGCTCAACCACTGAGCCATGCCCAGCTGGACCTCTTTTCTTTTTTAAAGTTAATATTCCTATAGGTGTTAACCACATTTAAAAAATCAATGGTGCGCCTGGCCAGCGTGGCTCAGTGGTTGAGAGTCAACCCATGAACCACGAGGTCATGGGTCGGCTCCAGTCAAGGTACATGTCTGCATTGCTGGCTGGATCCCCAGTAAGGGGCATGCAGGAGGCAGCCGATCAATAACTGTCTCTCATCATTGATGTTTCTATCTCCATCTCCCTTCCTCTCTCCGAATCAATAAAAATATATTTAAAAAAAAATTAAAATCAATGGTGAACCCAGAGACATGTTCAGTCAAGGGAATCAAGGGTGCCCTGAGCCACAGTTGTATGACTTCAGGCTGCTTAACCTCTGAGCCTCATCTGTAAAATGGGGGAAATAAACCTACCTCATAGAATGATTCTAAAGGTAAAATGAGATAACATGTGTAAGCCTTCTAGAGGGGTGTCTAGCACCCAGTAGGTACTCAGTAACTGACAGCTCTCATTATTACTAATTCAAAGGAATGCTGAGTTTGTTTAGACTTACCTCCTAATGGTAATGAAACAATCTAGGGAGAGCAGGTCAAATTAAACAGCACTGAGCATTACACAAAGGGCTCTTCTAATTGGTCTCTTTTCTTTGGTTTCAGCGGAGATCTAGTAGTAGGTGGGCCTCTTACATTCTGAGATAGGCTCTCCAGGAGTGTGGAAACAAATGCTGAGGAAGAAATGGATGGCCTCTGCTTATATTATGCCAATTTTAAGGATTAAGACAAAGGATGACAGTGTTCCAAAATCACAGTCAAGAGTCAATTCAGTATTTTCACTTTAGGTACTTTGAAAGTAAAATAGTCTCAAAGGGACTATTATCTGGATTGTGGCATTTCTCTTTTTTCTTTTTCTTACTTTCTTTTTTTAATCCTCACCTGAGGATATTTTTTCCATTGCTTCTAAGAGAGAGTAGAAGGGAGGGTGGAGTGGAGAGAGAGAGAGAGGAACATCGATGTGAGAGAAACACATAGATTGGCTGCCTCCTGCATGCGCCCCTACCGGGGTCAGGCCAGGGACTGAGGCTGCAACCGAGGTACCTGCCCTTGGCCAGAATCAAACCCGGGACCCTTCAGTCCACAGGCTGATGCTCTAACCACTAAGCCAAACCAGCTAGGGCTGTGACATTTCTTTTAAAAAAAATCCTTTCACCTTAAAGGCCAAGGCAAATGTTACCACTTCTAAGAAACCTTTCTTGACTCTTCTAGTCTGAAGTCATTTCTCCCTCTCCAAAAGTTCCAAAGAGGTATGCTGAACCTTTTTTTTTAACGACAGTTACTACATTCTATTTTGTAGCACACATTTTTTAAGTATACAACTCTGAGTATGGGAACTGAGAAACAAAATATCTTTAAACCTAACAGAAGTAGTAGTCATAACAACAGCTATCTGGAGCCAAGGGGGGGATTCTTAAAACTTCTTTGTATTCAACAGTGTCTGCTCAATAAATATTTGTTGAATTTCTAAAAAGTGCCAGGTATTTATTCACATTTTCTTGAATATCTCTAATCTGCAAAACACTTCTTCAAGGTTAAGTAGTAGCACCCTGATTTTACAGATGAGAACTAAAACTAAGAGTGGTTCTATAACTTTATCAAAGTCACAAAGATTTTAAAACCAGGCCCATCTGTGTCCAAAGTTCACGCTCTTTCCATGACACAACACTTAATCTCACAAAACACCCAAACCAAGAAGTTACACAAATATGCCCATATTTCTCATTTTGATATATAAGTGCCACCCCAGACTAGTTTCTTCCCCTTAGAAAAAAAGACTGCAGGCTAACACAAGAAAGCCTTCCTGACATATTACCCTAGAACTGAAATGGTGTTAATGAGGATAACACACTGCTCTCTCCCTCTCTACACCCAATTTTAGCCAGCTGCTCAAAGGCTTCACAACTTTCACTTTAAACAACATAAACACTGGCTCATTTAAAGTGCCAGCCTCAGATAACATGTTCAGATGCTTTTCAAACAAACTCCTATTTTCAAACAGCTAGGCATTTGGGGTCCCGTCACTTCTAACGGGTTACTTTTATCTACAGGGTCCCTGAGAATCACTTTAAGTTTTATTTTCTGTGTTTTGTTCAGCTCATCGAATCTTGTCATTGGGGACTTTTTTTTTTTTTTAAGCAGCTAACCTTTCATCTTCTTTTACAATGAACCAAAATACATTCCTATGGGTAATTCCTAAACTGTATATATATACTTTAAAATAATATTTTTCTGACCATTCTTCTAAAAAGGACAGTTGTTTTTCCTTTTTAGCCCAAGTAAAGATAATTATATCAGAAGTGAGTTTTCCCCATCTCTTTCTGTATATGGGGAATACTAAAAAGATAAGTCTTTTTTAGTTATTAAATATAAATAGGTCATTAAATATAATCCAATTACTATAATTGTAAAAAAGAAGTAATTACAATATGTACAAGTATTCTTGCCTAGATTTAATATCTTAAATTAATCTTTTCAGCATTAATATTTTAAATTAACCTTTGACATTAGCAAAATGCAAGAAACTAATGTCTCTTTTTATATATATACAAAGATCCAGCTTTATATATATATAAAACTGTACTTTGTGGATCTCTGTAGTGATTTTACCCACAAACAATTTTGGTGGGAACAGCCCCACCCCCACAAAGAGGGGTAATTAAATACCACCTACCCTAACTGAACTGGTATTTCTTGTCAGCTATAAATCATGTTAAAGGGTCTGTTTTAAATTCTAACGCCTCCCTGGTACAAAATGCAAGTAGATGAATTCTGTGGCATTCCAATCATCACAAAGGCTTTACTTAGAAAGACAATTACAAGCCAAAATTTGTTAGAAGCATGTCTTTTGTATGGTGGCCTAAATTTTCCATTACCTATTTCCCTTCTGTTACTACCAATCAGAGCTCCCTGAAACCAGTCCCAAGCATTCTTCTTTTTCTCTGGTCTCTAGCCCCTCAAATTTGCTGTTACATTTTCCCTCAGCAGCCATCTAGTTCTTTGGTTTTTACTCTTTCTTGATGATAAAGGATAAATAAATTGCATAGCTAAATCTCTAGGAACAGCTCTGAAAATGGGGTCTGCCGTGGTCTCTGGGCACTGAAGAACATTTATTAAAATGAAGGGAAAGGCTTACACAGATGAGAAATTAAGATTAAGCTTTGTTTTTCTACCTCCTAAGAAAATCTTAACAATGAATGTTAAGATATGATAATTTTCCTATGATTTAGGAAAATTAAAATTTATTTAGATTTATAAAACTCTCTTTCCAAACTTTAGAAATAGCAAGAACTGTATGAATACATATGTTATACAGGCAACAACTGGGGCGTTTGTAAAGCATTTTCCCTCCAAAATAAAAAAGTTCTATTTAAAGTACTAAGAAGTAGCATGTATTTTCAGCAACTCTCAAGGGTTTCACGGAAATAGATTTTCCTGTTCAGACCCTGTACTGAGGAGCCAAAGGTACAGCTCTGCCTCACTGATACCATTTCCCAAAACAAATTAATGAAATGAAGGAGGATGACTATGTTGGAGGAGTTCCTGACTGCATAAGACTGGCTTCTACTGTCATCCAGGCTAATTATGGAAAGCTATTTTATAATCTGAAAGGATAGTGACATGGGTCACTGTGGCTTCCCTCATCCCAAACAGTGTAATGGTTTCTGAACAGTTCCCAAAGGTTAGAAGAAATGGAGCCTAATATCTGATGATCGCCAACCTCCTAAAGGACAGTACCATTAAAAGACAACAAGAATTTCACAAAAGGTGCACCAGCAACTAAAACTAAGGCCCCTTCAAAATTTAAATACTTTTAAAAATATATATATCTTTATTGATTTCAGAGAAAGGAAGGGAGAGGGAGAAAGAGAGATAGAAACATCCATGATGAGAGAGTCATTGATCGGCGGCCTCCTGCATGCCCCCAACTGGGGATCAAGTCCACAACCTTGGGCATGTGCGCGGCCTGGGAATCGAACCGCGATCTCCTGGATCCTAAGTAAATGCTCAATGGCTGAGCCACTCCTGTCTGGGCCCGCTTCAAAATTTAAATGATTCAAGTCTCATCTTGATAAACTTGTATTTTTGTACAAAATATATCTTATTAGGCCAGCCTTAAAAATTAAAAAAGTATCTTTAAATGCCTGCTGACCTAAAATTGCCATGTTCCATGATTTAAAGGGGTTGATTTTCTGGAGGACAGTAAGGTGCCAAATTCTGTTCAATGGAGATCAGAATATTATTTGGTGAACCTATTCTGCACCTGTGGAAGCAAAAGAAAGACTGGCTCACACACCCAAGAGGGAGGATAGTATTTATGTGAGCTCTCCTTATGACCTCTTTGGCAGCAAATGTAAGAAGTCTTTTTTGAGACTAAGGGACGGGCCCAGGATGTTCAACTACTCATTCCAGCAGGGTTACAATTCCCCTCCTCCATAATTAAGTTTCCTTTCCCACTCTCCATGCATGCATGAAATGCAGTGACACTGACATGGGGGCCTGACATTAGTCTTTGAAGGTCATTTAAATCCTCCTCCTTCCAAGCTGCCTTAAAAACTATGTATCATCCACTCCACAATGCCTGAGTGTAGGGTTTGACTAGATGGTATTCAAAGTGGAGCCACTTAATGCATAAAATGAAAGAGGGCTCCAAATTCAGTTATCATAAAAAGAACAAATCAAAGAAGAAAAATAAGATAAAACTCAGTTGCTCAAGAGACAACAGTAAGAGAAACACTAAACACCTAACACTGGATGAATGAAAACACTTCTATTTGATAATCCATTTTATTTGGGAAAGTAGAAAAGGTCATTCACAATATGGTCCCTTTATAAGGCTCTAGTCTCATCTCCTATCACATCTTCATATATACACACCCTTCTCTGAAGTCCTACAGACCTTCCTTCCCATAGCTCCCCACTGCATCATGTTTTCTCTTGCCTTCGTACTTTTGCTCAAGTCTGACCACCCACCACAACCCCCACCAACTTCTAAGGTCTTCCAAGATTGAGCTCAAGTGAAATATCTCAACATGCCTTGAACCAAAGGTTGGTTCTCCCTCCCCTGCACCCTCTTTAAACTTCCACAACACCCTGTGCATCACACTGCGTCAAAATGACTGATTTTCTTACTTGCTCTCCTACTAGACTGAATTCTTTAAGGGTGGTGGTGAGTCACCTCTAATCCTAGTGTCTACCACCATGCTAGGTGCAGAGAGAATGCTCAATAAATATCAAAAGAATTAAACCACAGTTAGTGGCTCTTGTGTTTTGGCCCTTATGAAGGTGAGGCTGCGGAGGGTGTCTGGACCTCCTTATAGCACTGCTTCCGAAGATAAGAGAACCCAATCAAAATAGCCCAAGTTCAACCTCTGTGGTTAGAATTAAAATTCCTAGTAGCTCACCAGATCACAAGACAGAATATACATACACTCTCCAGGCCCTAGAAAATGATCAGGGGTCCAATCTAGTAGAGAAGAGTGAGACATAAAAAATTAAATACCAAGGCCACCTTGACCCACATGAGTTAGCCACTACCTCCCTTTCATTCACGCACCTCAAAGCTCTTATTCCCTAATGTAAAGAGAAAAAAATTACAGAGTTATCAGCCAAAGGAGATACATTTTCAAAAAGACTAAGGAAGGTTAGAATAGGCAAGTCATCAAAATCAGCACATGTCCAAAGCTTGAAGGAAATCCAGGCTGTCATTAAAATCACCAGGTACTTGGCCTAAGATGATATAAGCCTCTGAACATTTCCTTTCGCTCCCAAATCAGGTTCCTGCTTATCTTCCCTCAATACCTTCCCCCTACACACCAGCCTGCCTTTCTCTTTCTTTTCTTTCCTTCCTGCTTTTATAAATAGGGATAGAGCTAGTGAGAATCTACAAACAAAGGACAACTTCAAACTGTATGTGGTATTTGTACAAAGTGATATCCAATTATTTGTTAGTTTGTTCATTCACTCACTCATTCAATGAAACTTAAGTACCTGGCACTGTGCCACACACTGGGGGTATAATTCAACAAAGCCTCTGCCCTCACTAAGCTCAAAAGCTAATGAAGGCAACAAATAAATAAAGTGGACAATATCACTCTGCGATGTGTAACTGCAAATAGTGACTACAAATAGTTATAGAGGCATCCAGCTCAGGCTAGGGGCAGAAGGGGTCAGTTAAGAAAGGGTATCTTAAAGCACGAAAAAGGTTAGTTAAGAGAAGTTCTAGGTGGAGGGAGCAGTGTGTGTAGAGGCAGTGTTCCAGTAACAGCGAATAGCTTGGTGTGGCTGAAGTGCAAGAAGTCATGAGTGATGAAGCTAATAAGGGAGACAGAAGCAGAGGCACAGAGAGTCTTGTATGCAACATTATAGCACTTGGAGTGTGCACAAGGCTACTGGGAACTATTTAAGATTGAGGCCAGCGAGTGACATGATAGATTTGCTCTCTGGAAGCAGTGTGGAGAAATTACTACATGAAGGGGTGAAAGACTGGGGCAGTAATCCAAGTAGAAGCACTTCTAATTGATCAATAGAATCTACATAATGGGAGAGTTGCAAGATGATAGAAAGTGCTCTATAAGGAGTTTGAGACCAGGTGGTCACTGATAAGCTTTTTCTCTTGAACAATTAATCTCTCTGGGCCTCAGTTTTGTTTTGTTTTTAAAATCCTCACCCAAGGACATGCTCACTGACTTTAGAGAGAGGGGAAGGGGTAAAGGGAGGAGAGAGAAACATCTGTGTGAGAGAAACATCAATTGGCTGCCTTCCCGTACGTGTCCCAAGCAGAGATTGAACCCACAGCCTTTCGGTGTATCCGATGATGCTCAAACCAAGCCACACTGGCCAGGGCTGGGCCTCAGTTTTTACATTCTGAAAAATGTGTTTATGTATGAAAGCAGAGATAGGAGGAATATTAGATCAGGTATTACCAACCTTCTTTTAATTTCTTAAAATTTACAGATATAAAATTTGTTTAAGTATATGCAACGTATAAAGAATAGTGAGACAGCAAATATTAGTGTACCTGCCACCTAGGTTAAGAAGAATATTACCATTAGCTTTAAATTCTTCTGCATGTCTCTCCCCAAACCCAATGCCTTCCCATTTCCCCAAGATAACACTATTCTGAAATGTTTACTACCTTATTTTTCTTTAGTTTTATCACATTTGTATCTCTAAACATTATACTGTCCAGTTTCACATTTCTAAACTTTGTGAATCTAGTCATAATGTATATTCTTCTGCAACTTTTCACTCTACAATTTGTTGAGATTCATTCATGTTGCTATAGCTGCAATTTAATCAATTCCACTATTGTATAGTATTCTATTGTATGGCCATACCATTATTTATTTATCCCATCTAAAGTTGATGGATACTGGGATTTTTCCCAGTTTGGATTTTTTTTTTTGTTTTTGCTATCACCAACAGTGCTGCTATGGGCATTTTTGTGTATGACTCCTGGTGTACTTGTGCAAGAGTTCTTTAGAGTGGATACCTAGGAGTGGGACTGCTGGATCACAGAGTATCCCCATCTTCAATCATGAGATGACACCAAATTGTTTGGCAAAATGATTATACCCTTTTATACTTCTGATTGCTGGGTTCTGATTGTTTCATATCCTTGCCAACACTTTTGTCAAACTTTAAGTTTTGCCAATTTGATGTACATAAAACAGTATATGCCTATAATTTTAATCTGTATTTCCCTGATTGCTTATGAGGCTGAGCATCCTCAACCCTTTTTGTAGGAACAAGCTACTTTTTATTTTTCTAAAACACTGAGAACAAGTCCCTTATTTCAAAGCCTAGAATGGCTGGGTTCATTCAGAATGCTATCTTCCAATAATTAATCACATGAAGATTGGTCTCCTTTAGCACCAAGGTAAAACTGTATGACTAAATCTCAGGCATACTGATACCTAACACAGAGGCAAACCTGAAATCTTTCATCTGAGAATTGAAGGTGAGAGAGATTTCAGAAGGCCTGAGATTGAGACAGGAAAATCAGAGAGGGAATGATCAGGGCAAATATGTGGTATTTAAGGCCTTTCACTATCTGACTCTGACATACTTCTTTAGCCTCCTTTCTGTCCAAACCTTTCCAACACTCCCCGTTTCAGCCACTGTTCACTACAGAGGCCCTCCTGCACTCTCATGCTTCTGTGATTTCATTCAAAACATTTTCTGCTTCCTGGAATATCTTCCTTTTTTTGTTTTTCTCCCCCATTTCTTGAAATTTTATTAATCCTTCCTTGCCCAGTCCAAATGTAATTGCTTCCACAAAGTCATCCTGACCCTGTTCCCCAGAAAGAATTAACCAAGCTCTCCTCTGCTTCAAAACCACATATTATTCCTCTATTATAGCATTCATCCCATATTACAGGTTTTTTGTTTGTTTTGTTTTTTAATCCTCACCCAAGGATTATTTCTTCCATTGCTTTTCAGAGAGAGTGGAAGGGAGGGAGAGAGAAACATTAATGTGAGAGAGACACATCAATTGGTTGCCTCCCACACTCACCCCGACCGGGGCCGGAAACTGTGCCTGCAACCAAGGTATGTATGTGCCCTTGGCCGGAACTGAACCCAGGACCCTTTAGTCCACGGGCTGACGCTCTAACCACTGAGCAAAACTGGCTAGGGCCCATGTTACAGTTTTAACAGGGATAGAATGTAAGCTCTTTGAGGGAAGGTACTATCTTTTAAATCCTGAGGTGCTAAGCAGCACTTCTGTCACCCATCAATCCTTTATAAAATACTGGATTAGTGGACAGGAAGATGAAGGGGGGAAAATCTCTAAACAATAAAAAGTTCCTTTCTGACTCTTGCTGACTATGAAGAAAACAAATCAGAGAAAACGCAAGGAAGGAGAAAGGGACTAGGAGATAATAAAGAATAAAATGTGACAATTAGGCCCCCTTAATAGAGACGCATGTTAGGAAGGGCAGGAAGTGAAAATGTAAACTATAGTCACTTTCTTTTTATTTAAAATGTTTTTATTGCTCTTGGTTTTTTTTAAGAGGGAGGAAGTGAGAGGGGGAGAAAGAGAAACATCTCTTAGCGCCTCCTACCGAGGATCAAGCCCAGGCATGTGCCCTGACGGAGAATCAAACCAGCAACCTTTTGGTGCACAGAACAACGCTCAACCAACTCAGCCACACCTGCCAGGGTCATACAGTCACTTTCTTAATGGGAGACAATAACCTGAAAAAAGTGGAATTTATAACTGATTCTAAAACCTTAGCCTGCACCTTAAAATTCATCTGGGAATTATTTGGGTATGGTGTTTTTTGTAGGAGAAGTTGCTTAACTACAACTTCAATTTACTTAAGTTAAAGGTTTTCAAATTTTTCTTGTGTCATCTTGGTAAGTTATCTTTTGTTACTAGTTTGTCCATTTATCCAAATTTTAAAATAAACTGACATAGTAACCATAGTATTCCTTAAATTGATTAGCAAAAAATTGTTATGAAAACAAAATGACTAGAAGAATGAAATAATGGCAGAGAAAAGAATTCAAAGGGGGGGGGGGTAGGGAAGTGGAAAAAGATTAACCAAAGAACTTATATGTATATACTTATAGCCCAGGGACACAGACAATAGTGAGGTGAAGGTCTGGGGTGGAGCAGGGGCTGGGTGGAGGGAGGTGAAGCTGGGCAAAATGGGGGACATCTTTAATACTCTCAACAATAAAAGATAAATTAAAAAAATAATCCAAGACACAAAATTTTGAGATTCCACAATATTGCAACATTTTCATGTTTCTTTGTGTTCCTAGAATATAAGCTTTTTTAGAACAGGAGATCATGTTTAGCATAATCATTTGTATATAATATGTTGTTCTCAAAAGGATTTGTTGATTTCCTATATCAAATAAAAAACACAAAACTGATAATAGGTATTTTATTATTTTAATAGTTGATTTTGATTACTACATGGTTGACCTGAGTGACATTTGCAGTTGTCTTTGAAATATTTTTTTTTTAAGTAAAATATTAGTTTCAGAGGCCATTCTCATTCATTAAATCAGATGTAAAAAATTTTTGCCCGTTAAAATGGAGCAATACACTGAATTTTAAATAAAGAAAATCAGCAGATAAAATAAATTCAACAACTTCAAAATAAAATTAAAATGTAATTGTTATTAAGACTTGTTACTATGAAAGCATATTGGATTTAAGAAAAAGAAGTTATTTTAATGATTTAAAAAGAACAAGTTAAGCCAGTCATTTATTTTATCCACTCCTTCCCCAATCCTTAATATCACAGTAGTTAACTGGAAGGGAAACTGATTTAAATTCCAGTGTCCTTGTCCTAATACCACCCTCTCCCGTCCTAGCGGATTATGTACTTGGTTAAATACATTCTGTATGAGGAAGGAGAAGCAAAGAGGCAATGTGATCTTTAAATATCTAGAGCAGATTGTAGTAGAATAATCTGGAAAGCTTTTTTAGAGACCGACCAAAAAATACTGTTCCTCTATCAGTGAAAGTCAATATCTTTAATTGGACACAGCTCCAGGAGAGTACAATTTCAAATAAGTATGATTAGAAGAACGACAATGGACACTACCTGGGCAATAGGTCAAGGAGAGAGCACACACGCCTGGTATAATTCTTTTTAATAAACATTAACAGCCTCCAGTTACCACACAGGAAGGTTTTCCCAAATATCTGTGGGAAGTTGACAATAGAAATAGTTCTCTGCCAATCCCGTAATACAGATGCCTTTTACCAGCTCCTCTCCTTGTAGAAATCATGTCAATAAAGATGTTTTGGGATTTATGATATTAAATGACAATGTTTTTAAAAACTGGACAAGTGCCCTAGCTGGTATGGCTCCATGGTTAAAGCCAATCGATATCTCTCACATCGATGTTTCTCTCTCTCCCTCTTTCTCCCTTCCACTCTCTCTGAAAAGCAATGGAAAAAATATCCTCGAGTGAGAATTATAAATAAATAAATAAATAAATAAATAAATAAATACTGGACAAGTGTTACAGAAATTTCTGTTGGTATTTTTCAAACTTGGAGGAAATGGAATTTGACAGAGTATTTCCCAAGTGATCTGGAAGGAAGCAAAAGAATTAACAAAACTGAGAGGAGAAAATATGAAAACACATCAGGTGAAGGCTTATTGTTGACAGGAAAAAAAAGTGTCTGTATTGTGTAAATAAGAATTCATGGTAAACACAATTCAATTATAATGAAGCAATTATCATGTCTTAATCATATTTGTTAAAACTGGACTCTACCAAGAAGAGTATCCTTTTAGTATGTCCATCCATCTTGATTTACATCAATTGTTTCAGGGTAATAAATAGTACTGCCTTTTACTCTTAAAAGTGAACTGGTTAGCCCTAGCCGGTGTGGCCCAGTTATTTGGAGCATCGTCCCGTACACCTAAAGGCCACAGGTTTGATTCCCAGTCAGTGCACATACCTAGGTCACAGGTTCAATCCTCGGCCGGGGGGGGGGGGGGGGGGGGGGGGGGAAGGGCGTAGGGGAGGCAACTGATCAATGTTTCTCTCTCTCCCCCTCTCCCTTCCTCTTAAAATCAATTTTTTAAAAAAGTGAGCTGGTTTATACAATAAGTTATATGAACACCCACCCTGACCAGTGTGGCTAAATGGTTAGAGCCACAGTTGGCCTGCACACCGAAGGGTCATAGGTTCAATTCCCAGTCATGAGCACATACCTGGGTTGCAGGCTGATCCCTAGCCCATCGGGGCACATGCATGAGGCAACCCATCAATGTCTCTCTCACACTGATGTTTCTCTCTCTCCTCCCCAACCCCCACTCTCTAAAAAAAAAATCAATGGAAAAATATCCTCAGGTGAGGATTAACAACAACAAAAAATTATATGCACACCCTATCCTTGAAGAACCAGGAGGCAGAGCTGCTAAAACAGCCCAATGTTCAGAATCTAATCAAAGACTCAATAATTTAACATTCAGTATAGATTTATCTCATTTATCTAGCATCATGAACAGAAGAGCAGAATAGCACTGTGATTAAGAACATGGCTACCGCAGTTGGTTAGAGCGTCTTCCCAATACATCAAGGTTGCAGGTTTGATCCCCAGTCAGGGCACATACAAGAATCAACCAATGAATGCATAAATGGAATAACAAATAGATGTTTCTTCTCTCTCTCTTCCACTATCTCTCTAAAATCAATTTTAAAAAAAAGAATCATCGTCAATGGAAGACTTTAAAAAAAGAACATCATAGCTTCTGGACCAAATGGCCTGAGTTCAAATCTCAGCCCTGCTATGTAAACTCTAGCTGTGTAACCTCAGGACATTTTTTGTTTTACTTTTATTTTGAAACAATTCTAAATTTGCAAGAAAAGAACTCCCCAATGCTCTTCACCAAGGTTCACCAATTAACATTTTGCCACTTTTACTTTCTTTGTTTACAGACACACAATTTTCTTACTAATTTTTAAACCAGTTGATAATACGTTGCAGATATGGTGCCCATATCTTTAAATACTTCAGAGAGTCAAAGTTAACTCTTAAGAACAAACTATAGTACAATTATTATATTATGAAATTTAACAATGATACAATATTATCATCTAACAAAAAGTCCATATCTAAATTCTACCAGTGTTCCAATGATGCTCTTTACAGGATTTTTTCCCTCAACCTAGGATCGTGAGCAGGTTTCTTAATCTCTTTGTATATCAGTTTCCCCATCTGTAAAATGGAGATTAATAACAGTACCTACCTCCTGGGATACTGGGAAAAATAGAAGTGTAAATAGATATAAAGAATGTAGAACAGTTGCTGTCATTTAGTGCAGTTGTTAGCTGCTATTAGGGAATGAGAGACTCCACATAAGGTAAAATTGTCAGATAATGGAAATAACTCTTTAGACACTATACTTTTTGAAGTCATTTAATGAAAATCTCTGTAAAATATATTGTGCATATCCATTATTTCTTAAACAGAATATATGAATCATAATTTAACCTTTTCCTGGTAACTCAGGGTCTTCACATCAGCAGTGGTACTATGCTATAAAATTGTGATGCTGCCTGGCTGGCGTAGCTCAGTAGTTGAGCACTGACCTATGGTCAAGGAGATGGAGGTTCCATTCCTGGTCAGGGCACATTGCCTGGGTTGCGGGCTTGATTCCCAGCAGGGGGCGCGCAGGAGGCACCCGATCAATGACTCTCATCACTGATGTTTCTCTCTTTCTCTCCCTTTCCCTTCCTCTCTCTGAAATCAATAAAATATATTTTAAAAAAAACAAAAAACTGCAATGCTGTCAGAGGCTCCTGAGGTGTGAGGGTTATATGCCACTGTAGTAAAATGGCTGTAAAGTTCTGGACAGACATCTTAAATCTCCTCCTTCTGCTGTCATGCTTCTGATCAATAGAATGTATTAATGTACCTAGTGCACCTAATCTAAATTATTCTAATAATTAGCTTAGGGTCATACAAAGCTTCTAGTTTAAAAAGCACTTTTGCCCTAGTTGGTTTGCTCAGTGGTTAGAGCACTGGCCAGCGGACTGAAGGGTCCCAGGTTCAATTCCGGCCAAGGGCACGTACCTTGGTTGCAGGTTCCATCCCTGGCCCTGGTCAGGGTGGGTGCGGGAGGACACCAATTGATGTGTCTCTCTCACATCGATGTTTCTCTCTCTTACTCTCTCTGAAAAGCAACAGGAAAAATATCCTCGGGTGAGGATTAATAAAAAAAATTTTTTTAAAAAGCACTTTCATATAATCTCTCGTTAATTCAGTAAGTATCTACTATATCATTTGATTAGTTAGCTGATTTGAATCTCACAAGAAATCTATGCGGTAAAAAAACATGTATTACTACTCCCAATTTTAATTACCCTATTACAGATGAATAAATTAAAGCTTAGAGAGGTCAAGTGACTTACTTTGGGCCACAGAGCCAACAGGCAACACAAGCAACCCTCACACACTGTTGCTCAATACACAATTATCTCTGAGTGAGGCCTTAAGGTGATATTGCTTTTGAGGTAAAGCAAAAAAGCTTTCCGAAAGCTCTTTGCCACTCAAATGCATTTTCAGTTTACTTTTATTAATTTATTATTATTATAATTTTTAAAAAATCCTCACCAAGGATATGTTTTTCATTGATTTTTTAGAGAGAGTAAGGGAGGGGTGGAGGGAGGGAGGCAGAAGGGGAGAGAAGGAGAGAAGGAGAGGGGGAGAGAGGGAGAGGGGGAGAGAGGGGGAGAGGGAGGGAGGGGGAGAGGGAGGGAGGGAGAGAGGGAGGGAGAGGGAGAGGGAGAGGGAGAGAGGGGGGGAGAGGGAGGGAGGGGGAGAGGGAGGGAGAGGGAGAGGGAGGGAGGGGGGGAGAGGAGGAGGGAGAGGGGGGGAGAGGGGAGGGGGGGGGGGAGAAAGAGAAAGAATCAGCTGCCTCCTTACACATGCCCCCGACAGGGACCCAACCTGAAACCTGGGTATGTGCCCTGACCAGGAATTAAACCTGCAACCTTTCGGTGCACAGGACAAAGCTCCAACCAGCTGAGCACACTGGCCAGGACCAGCTTACTGTTAAATGCAAAGAGTTGCCAGATGTCTGATGCTCAGATGCTCTTCCTCTTCACTTCCTCAAATATTCTTTCTAAAATTCTCTGAACTTTGCAGCAATACTTTATTAATACAAACTCCACACATTTGAAACTTGAGATAAATTCAGACCTGAGCTAAAGTTTACCTCTGTACTCTAAGACTGCAGGGGAAAATGCTTAATGAACTACTTTTAAGTATTTCAGGAGTCTAATTTACATACAATTAAAGTTAAATTGCACATCATTCTCAGCTATTCATTAAACCAGGTACAAGGACCTCTACCTAACAAAATAACCTGGTAACACTATTAGCCTAGTTTCAGCTACTGTATGACTCAAAGTAACAGCTGCACCTAAAGAAAAACAATATACAACACTCTCACTAGGATCTACCCCAAATTAGCCCAAATTAATGAGGTCTGATTGTACCTCCAATAATGACCCACAAAACCTATCTTCTCCTGATGGCCTAGCTAGAGTCAAAGCACAAATGCAGTTAACCACCTGTCCTAGAAGGTAGGTAGAGGAAGCAAGACAAAATAGCAATGCCATAGAGCTAAAAGCCAGGCTAGGGTTCTAGGCCAGATTATGCTGCTACATCTATGTGACCTTGGTTAAATCACTCTACTTTTCTAGCTTCCAGTTTCCTCATTTATCAACTGAAGGAGCCAGTAACAATGAGGTCCCCAAATACAATGTCTCACTAAAAGGATCCAGAGATTTTTGGCTAAAGGGCAGGAAATGTACAAGAGAAATCTGGAACATCTTATCATACTAGAAAGCAAGGAACACTATCAAAGACTAGTACAGTTATGTCAAAAGGAATCAGGAGCCAACCTGAAGAGGCTCCCAGCAGTCCAAGATGGTACAAACTGAACATCATAAAGAATACCTTCATTGAATTAAAACATAACGAATATGTTAAAACCCATAAATTCATAACGATGCTTGAAAAAACAACTCACTGATCCCCTTTGGAGTACGTCAGGGAATCAACTTATTTTTAAAATCTGTAAATACAGGAATAAAAGGGAAAGAATCAAGTATTTATCCTGCATTTCCCAAATAAAATCAAACCTCAGGGTAACCACAGAGTTGATAAGGAAAAGTTTTTCTTTTTTTAAGTATTTTAGCTAATAAATGAAGAAAAAGTTATGATTTAGAGTATCATCATTTTGCAAACATCTAATGAAATAAAGGATCTAGATAATCGTTATCCATGACCACTTACAACACAAGAGACATCTGGAAATTAAAAGCCTCTGATGGAAGAATACATCACCACCTATGAAGTGTTACTGCCAAAGCAGGAATCTGATTCAAGTCAAGCCTCTAGAGCTGTGCTTGCCCAATAGGTGGTCACTATCCACATGTGGGTACTGAGCATGTGAAATGTGGCTCGTCTGAATTGACATATGCTGTAACACACACCAAGTCACAAAGATTTAGTATTAAAAAAAAAAAAGTGAACTATCTCATTAATAATTTTTATATTATATGTTGAAATGCTAATAGTTTGCAACTATTTTATTAATAAAATATTATTAAAATGAATTTCACCTGTTTCTTCTTACCTTATTTTAATCCTCACCAGAGGATATTTTTTCCATTGCTTTTCAGTGGAAGGGAGGGAGGGAGAGAAACACTGATGATAAGAGAAGAGTCATTGATCAGCTGCCTCCTGCATGCCCCCTGCTGGGGATGGAGCCTGCAACCTGGGCATGTGCCCTGACCCTGAATCGAACTGTGATCTCTTGGATCATAGGTCAATGCTCAACTGCTGAGCTACACAGGCCAGGCTACCTTATTTTTAAAAAAAAAAAAGATTTTTTAAACTGATTTTTAGAGAGAAAGGAAGGGGGGGAGAGAGAGAGAGACACTGATCACAAGCCCCCTATGAGAGATCCTGCAACCCGGGTTTGTGCCCTGACCAGAAGTCGAAACAGCAACCCTTCCGTGCACAGGACACCCAATCAAGTCAGCCACGATGGCCCGGCCTCTTCTTGCCTTTTTAATGTACTTACTAGAAAACTTAAATTTCATTTGAGGCATAAATGTTTCTATCAGACAATGCCGCTTTATTTGTAACTACAGAACAACTTGCTCCCTTCAACAACAGCAAAATACACAGGGGGGGAAAAGAGGGAAGAGAAGCTAATGATTAAGAGACTTAGGAGCCAAATCAATGTATGGTATGGACTGTTTTTGGAACCTGATTCAAATAAATCAAATGTTTAGAGATAAAAGAAGACAGGAATGAAGGGAGAAAGGGAGAAAGAAAAAGCAACTGTGGAAATTTGAACATTAACTGAATATTTGATGAGGTACTATTTCTGGTTTTTTTGTTGTTTTTTTTAAATAGTACTTAACTTTTATCTTTTAGAGCTACATACTGAAATTATTTACAATATAAATGATAAGAAGTCTGGGACTTGTTTCAAAAGTTCCATGAGGGTGAGGGACCAGGTGGTGGTACAGATGAAATAAAAGTTGATAACTATGGAAGATGAGTGATGGGCATATAGTTCATTATGTAACCCTCTCTAAATTTTTATTTGTATATGTTTGAAATTTTCTATAATTTTATTTTAATTTTATTTTTAAATATGTTTTTATTGATTTCAGAGAGGGAAAGGGAGAGGGATAGAGAGATTAGACACATGGATGAGCTGCCTCCTGCATACCCCCTATTGGGGATAGAGACCACAACCTGGGCATGTGCTTTGACCGGAAATTGAACTGGCGACCTCTTGGGTCATAGGTCCACTCTCAACCACTAAGCCCCCCACCCAGGCTCTAAAACTTTTTAATTAAAAAAAATTTATCTATAAGGACACTTTCAGGTCTTGAATCTACAAAAAATCTATGAAAATAAATCATGGGGTTGGTTAGTATCTCAAAAGATTATTTAATCTAGTTTTCTGCCTCCAGGAACATTATCTGCAACATTATCTCACTCAACAAATATTTATTAACTACTAAGTATAAAGGCCCTAGAATTGTAGAAGATGTAACTTCTGTTTAAAAGTTTAATCATATAGGAGAGATGAGAAAAGTACATAAATATAAAACAAAGTAAAACATGATAAAGTTATGGTTTACTTCTGGTTAAGTAATCATTCAGGAGTGTCATAAAACTGGGCATTAAAAATAGGTAGGAAATGCTCTAGTCAGTTTGGCTCAGTGGTTAGCGAGTTGGCCCTCAGACTGAAGGGGTCTCCGGTTTGATTCCTGGTCAAGGGCACGTACCTGGGTTGCAGGCTCAGCCACTAGCCCAGGTCAGGGTGCATATGAGAGGCAACAAATTGATGTGTCTCTCTTGCATTCATGTTCCTAAATCAATGTTTCTCTTTCTCTCCCCCTCCTTCCCTCCCTTCCACTCTATCTAAAAAATCAATGGAAAAATATCCTCGGGTGAGGATTAACAAAAGGGCAGGAGGCCATGGCTGATGTTGCTCAGTGGTTAGGGCGCTGGCCCATGCACCAAAGGGTCGTGGGTACGATTCCTGGTCATAGGTATTTGCCTGGGTTGTGGGTTCAATCCCTGGCCCGGGGTCTGGGTGTGTGGGGGAGGAAACCAATTGATGTGTCTGTCTCACATCAATGTTTCTAAATCAATGCCCCCCACACACACTCTCTAAAAATCAATGGAAAAAATATCTTCTGGTGAGGGGTAACAACAAAAAAATGATTAAAAAAAAAAAAAAAAAAGATAGGCAGGAGCCCTAGCCAGTGTGGCTCAGTTGGTTGGAACATCATCCCATACACAGAAAGGTCACGGGTTCAATTCCTGGTCAGGGTACATACCCAGGTTGTCAGTTCAATCCTAGGTCAGGGTGTGTGCAGGAGGCAACCAACCAATCTTTCTCTCTTTCTCTTTCTCTCTCTCTCTCTCTTTCTCTCTCTCTTTCTCTCTCTCTCTCTCTCTCTCTCCCCCCCCTCCCTCTCTTCCTCCCTCCCACCCTTCTTCTCCCTCTTTCTCTCCCTTCCTCTCTCTAAAATCAATGGAAACTTATCCTCAGGTGAAGATTAAAAAAAAAAAAAAAAGGCAGGATTAAGGCATGCAGAGACAAGGAGTATCAAATTGAAGGTGGACAGACTGTGTGAGCAAAAAATATAATAAGATATTTCTGGGGAACAAAGACGAGTATAGTATTGCAAAAGTAGTGGGAAGCAAGGCTGGAAAAACAAGCTGGGCCAGATCACAGAATCTTAAATATCAGGCTGAGTCTGTACTTTAGTCATTAAATGATAAGAGTAACACAAATGGAGTCACAGATTATAGAACATCTAGGAAGATGCTATACATCTCACTTAAGCACAGACAGAATGGAGCTGGGAAGGGAGACTGCAAGTAGGGACAATAGTCAAGGCAAAAGGTAACAAAGGATATGAATTGGAGTACTGGGAGAAAAAGACAGGGAGGGACCGGAGAGTGTCTTGGCATGAAAAGAGATAGGGTGTTCAGGGAAGTCAACAGTAACTAAGGCCTTACATCTGAATGATCTGGGAAAATAGTGGAGCCAATGTTTGGTATGTTGGCAGTCCTATACCAGTCCTCACTGACTGAATGAATAAAATATGTGAGTCAGGATAAAGGGTAGCAAGTCATGGAAAACGGGGGTGGGCAGAAGATAAGCCTAACCTTTACACTTTAACCTATGAGGAAGCCAAGGACCTGAAGGAAAATGCTGCCCAAGTGTGCTAAGCATCTTTCTTAGAAAATTAAAGTTTCCATCATTAAAAACTGTATAAAAGGTATAAAATCCATCCGTAAAATCTGTAAACATGTCTCTCAAGCAAGGAGGAGACAAGCTGTACCAATCTTACCACTAGTTCCCAAAAGCAAACAGTCCACAAAAAGCTGGAGATGCAAAAGGAGATATTCAGGTGGCGTGATCCAGTGAGAATTCTGGTACCATTGTATGTAAACTGTAATAGAAAATTTACTTTTAAATTTTGTATTTTTTTAAAGAATTCTAGGACTGGGATTCAGGGGTGGAAATACAGATTTAGGAGTTATTACATGGAAGCTGTAGTTGAAGACATGAAAGAGTAGATGACCTCCCAAAACAAAAGCACAAACAGAGGCAAGGTCAGAGGACAACTTAGAAACTGACAAAGAAGAAAGCATCAAGGAAGGTAGAAGGAGAATCAGACCAATGCTTTGTCCTAAAAGCTAAGAAAATAGTTTCCAGAAGAAAGGCATGCTCAATTCTTGTCTTCCTCCCTATCCCACATATCTAATCTATCATCAAAATATATACAAAATACATCCACTTTCAACTTCTTTTTCCATCAACCTAGTCAAAGTCTCTACCATTACCTGGTCTTCTACAATAGCCTTCTGTTACCTCAATCAATTCCTGGCCCCAGATAATCCACTTTGTTTGCAACAACTAGATAAATCTTTTAAAAATGGAAATCATATCATATACACCCTCCTCACTCCCCACCCCGATTAAAATTTATTTTTTTGTTAATCCTTACCCGAGGATATTTTTCCATTGATTTTTAGAGAATGGAAGGAAGGGAGGGGGGAAGAGAGAGGGAGAGAGAGGGAGAGAAACATCAATGTGAAAGAGACACATCGACTGGTTGCCTCCTGCACATGCCCTGACCGGGGCCAGGGACTGAACCTGCAACCCAGGTATATACCCTTGACCGGGAATTGAACCCTCTACCCTTTAGTTTGTAAGCGGATGCTCTAATCACCAAGCCACACCAGAAAGGGCTTAAAACTCTTTAAAGCAGCTGAATATTTAAAGATAGTGGGGTGTGAAAATGCTGATTTTATTACGTTCCAATGGGGAAATACTTGTATTTGAAAGACATATGATGAAATATTTACTAATAAAATGAAGTCTGAGATCTGCTTGAAAAATAATGAAGGCAAACATGTCTGAACTTATTCTATGAGTCCAGTGTTACTCTGATATCAAAACCAGATAATGACTTTCCCCCAAAAATAAGGATCAGGAACAAGACTACGATGTCCACCCTCATCACTTCTCTTTAATACTATACTGGAGGTTTTAGCCAAGGCAATAAGACAAGAAAAAGAAATAAAAGCTATGAGATGGAAAATGAAGAAGTAAAATTCTATTTGCAGATAACATGATCCTGCATATAGATAAATGCTAAGAAATCTACACACAAAAAACCTGTTAGAACCAAAGTAGCAGAATACGAGATCAATATACAAAAATCAATTGTATTTCTATGCACTAGCAATGAACAATCCAAAAATGAAATTAAGAAAACAATTCCATTTACAATAATATCAAAAACAATAAAATACTTAGGAGTAAATTTAACAAAAAGACTTGTACACTAAAGACTACAAAACATAGAAAAAATTTAAACACCTAACTAAATGAAAAGACATCCCCATATTAATGGACTGAAAAACTTAATATTGTTAAGATGGCAATACTTCCCAAATTAATCTACATGTTCAACGAAAACCTTCCAAAATCCCTGCTGATTTTTCCTTTTTGCAGAAATTGACAAGCTGAGCCTAATTTTATATGGAAGTACAAGGAACTCAGCATAGTCAAAATAATACGGAAAAAGAAGAAAGTTGACAGGCTCACACTTTTTGGTTTCAAAACTTACAACAGAGCTACAGTAATCAAGACTGTGTGGTACTGGCATAAGAAAAGACATTTAGATCAATGGACTAGAAACAAACCCATACATTTAGGGTCAATTGATCTTTGACAAGGATGCAAATGTAATGGAGAATGAACTGTCTTTTCAAAAAACGGTGCTGGGACATCTGAATAACCACACACAAAAGAATAAAGTTGGACCCTTACCTAATACCACACACAAAAATTAACTCAAAAGGAATCAAAGGTCTAAAAATGCAAAACTATTAGAAGAAAACATAGGCGTAAATCCTTGCAATCTTAGATTAGGCGAGAATTTTTTAGATATGACACCTAAAAGCACAAACGACCAAAAAAAAAAAAAAAAAAAGATAAATTGTACTTCATCAAAATTAAAAACTTTTGGCCAGGCCGGGCGTGGCTCAGCGGTTAAGCGTCAACCTAGGATCCAGGCGATCAGGGTTCGATTCCCGGTCAGGGCACATGCCCGGGTTGCGGGCTGCAGCCGATCAATAACTCTCTCATCATTGATATTTCTAGCTCTCTCTCTCCCTCTCCTTTCCTCTTCTCTGAAATCAATAAAGATATATTAAAAAAAAAAAAATTAAAAACTTTTGTGGTTTAAAGGTCACAATCAAGAAAGTGGAAAGTGCCCGGCTGGGCGTGGCTCAGCAGTTGAGTGTCGACCTGGGATCCAGGCGATCAGGGTTCGATTCCCAGTCGGGGCACATGCCCGGTTGCAGGCTCGATCAATGACTGTCTCCTCAGTGACGTTTCTATCTCTCTCTCCCTCTCTTTTCCTCTCTCTGAAATCAATAAAGATATATTTAAAAAAAAAAAAAAGTGGAAAGACAACCTGCAGAAATGGAACAAAATATTTGTATTATCATATCCGGTAAGGGACTTGTACCCAGAATATATAAAAAACTATTACAACTTAATAATAAAAGAACAAATAACCCAATTTAAGAATAAGTAAAACCACCCTGGCGAGCATGGCTCAGTTGGTTGGGCGTCATCCTATGCACCATGAGGTTAGTTCGATTCCCAGTAGGAGGCGTGCAGAAGGCAGCCTATCATTATTGTGCTCTCTCTCCCTCTCCCTTCCTCTCTCTCTAAAATCAATAAAAAAAACATTTTTTAATGTTAAAAAAAAGAACAGGTAAAGCCATTTAAATAGACATTCTCCAAAGAAGATACACAAATAGCCAACAAACACATGAAAAGATGCTCAACATCATTAGTCATTAGAGAAATACAAAATCAAAACACGAGATATCACTCTGAACCCACGATGACTATAATTAAAAAGACAATAAGAAATATTGGTGAGAATGTGGGAAAACTGGCTCATACACTGCTGATGGAAATTTGAAATGGTGCAGTCACTTTGGAAAACAGGTAGTTCCACAAACATAGTGTTATAGGAACCGGCAACTCCACTCATAGATACATACTTACGAAAATTGAAAACATAAGTCCACACAAAAAATGTGAGCACGAATGTTTATACCACAATTATTCATCATAGCCAAAAAGCAGTAACAACCCAAATGTCCATCAACTGATGAAAATATAAATAAATGTGGTACATCCATACACTGGAATATTATTCAGTCATAAAAAGGAATGGAGTAGTAACACATACTTCAATACAGATGAACCTAGAAAATATTATGCTAAACGAAAAGATGCCAATCACAAAAGACAAAATATTTTATGACTGAATTTTTATGAAATGTAATAGGCAAATCCATAGACCCAGAGAGTAAATTAATGGTTGTCTAGGGCAGGGAGAGAGGGGGATAGGAAGTGACTGCTAATAGGTGTGGGGTTTTTTTCTGGGATGATGAAAATGTCTGGAGTTAAACAGTGGTGATGGTTGTTGTACAATCTTGTGACTATACTAAAAAACACTGAACTATATACTTTAAATGGGTAAATTTGTTTGGCATATAAATTATATCTCAGTTTTTAAAATCAAAAAGAAATGTCCATACAAAGACTTGTATACAAATGTTCATAGCAGCTTTATTTGTAATAGCCCCAAATTGGAAACAACCCAAATGTCCATCAACAGGTAAAAAGATAAACAAATTAGTATCCTTGTAATGGATTATTACTTGGCAATTTCTGATACTTGCAACAACGTGGATGAATCTCAAAATAATTATCCTGAATGAAAGACATGAGGACATACTGGTGTCTTTCATTCAGGATAATTATTTTTAGATTCATACTGTACTGAGATTCATACTGAGGACATACTGTATGATTCCATTTATATAAAATTCTAGAAGATACAAACTAATTTCTAGTAATAAAAAGCAGATCAGTGATTGCTTACAAATTGGGGAGGTGGGCAGCGGGGAAGTAGGTAGTGATTACAAAGGGGCAGGAGAAAACATTTAGGGGTCATAGATATGTTCATTATCTTGACTATGGTGGTGGTTTCACTAGTATATACATACATCAACACTTACTAAAGTTTACATTTTAAATATATGTGGTTTATTGTATGCCAATATCTCAATAAAACTGTTATAAAAATAAAATAAAAGCACTGTTAATTCAAGTATTTAAATGGCTAGAGTTCTATAGGTCAAATAATAATTTTAAATAAAAGTTACATTATTGGCCCTGGGTGGGTAGCTCAGTTGGTTAGAGCATGGCCCTGATACGTCAAGGTTGCAGTCAGAGCACATACAAGAAACAACCAATGACTGCATAAGTAAGTGGAACTCTCTCTCTCTCTCTCTCCCCCCCTCCCCTCTCTCCCAAATCAATCAATAATTTATTAAAATTTTAAGTTACATTATTAATGGTAACTATGTGAGGTGATGCATGTGTTAATTCACTTCATTGCAGTAATCATTTCATAAGGTATATATATATATCAAATTATCATGCTGTACACCTTAAATATATAAAATTTTTGTTAATTATATCTCAAAAAACAATAAGTAAATAAATAAATAAATAAATAAATAAATAAATAAATAAATAAATGTTACTATAACTTGAAAAAAATGACGGGAAGAGAAAGGGTACTAGAAGAAAAAAGACTGGCCATGAGTTAACAATTGTTGAAGTTAGGGGATAAATACATAGAGTATTTATAACATTTTCTTTACTTTCATATATGCTTGAAATAGTGCATTAGAAAGTTTGTTTTTAACTCCAAGCATATTTATTTAAAAAAAAAACTTTTCAAAACTACCCATTTTACATAAAAATAAAACTCCTGCCCTAGCCAGTTTCTCAGTGGTTGGACGTCGGCCCTCGGACTGAAGGGTCCCGGGTTTGATTCCAGGCAAGGGCATGTACCTCAGTTGCAGTTCGATCCCCGGCCTGTAAGGGGGAATGCGGGAAGCAACTGGTTGATGTGTCTCTCTCACATTGATGTTTCTCTCTCTCTTCCACCCTCACTGAAAAGCAATGGAAAAAATATCCTCAGGTG
Organism: Miniopterus natalensis; assembly: GCF_054644295.1. Taxonomy (NCBI): domain Eukaryota; kingdom Metazoa; phylum Chordata; class Mammalia; order Chiroptera; family Miniopteridae; genus Miniopterus; species Miniopterus natalensis. Next base: position 15,146,922 of record NC_142089.1, read on the forward strand.
AGGATTAAAATAAAAATAAAAATAAAAATAAAAATAAAATAATAAAATAAAATAAAATAAAATAATAAAATAAAATAATCAGTCCTACAAAGCTTTGAAATACCTTTGCCCTTAAGAGTTCCTTCAACCTTGGAAGTCTCTTTCCTCATCTCTTCATTTGGCTGGTTCCTTTTCATTCTTCAGTTTTGGGTTGTCACCTTCTCAACGAAGCCTTTCCTAACCATCTTAATCTAAGTTCCTGCATTACTCTCTATTACAGCACACTATTTTATTCGCTTCATAACCTATTACAATCTTTCAACATTTAATTTATATGTTTATTTGTTTATTGTCTATCCAAGTGTCCTTAAAGTACACGAGAAGCAAGTAACTTGATTCTCATAGTCACTGAGTTACATTACTTGTACTTTGCACATAGCAGGTACTCAATAAATTTGTTGAATGTTAAACTAAAAACTCAATACTGGACATTATACTATTGTGGATCATTTAATATGACAAAGCCTTACAGAGAACCTACTATTTACAAGACATCAGGTAACACATATGCATACCTGTAATGAGAGGATACATGATATAATGAGAATCAGAATTTTAAAAGAAAAAACCTCTTCCAAACGCTACTGAAAACAGCAAATAAATATGACTTAAGAAGACCAATCCTCCCCAAGAATTTAGAAACAGAAATAAGAGAGTTCTGATATAGTCCTTTCTCTAGATAAAGATGTATCAACACCCCAAGGATTGATGCTGAATGAAACCTATCACAAGTAACATTTTTAGAAATTATCTAGAAAAACACTAGTGAAATCTTCTGTTTGCAGATAACTCTACAGCAATAGCTAGAAGGATGATAGTACAAAAGTTGCATGTTGAGAAACGTGGAAAATAGCTTCCATGTAGACAAAAATAAGGTAATGCAAATGGAAAAACAATCCAAACTATAACTATTAGATGATGAGGTCTAAACTACCTGTTATAATCCAAGTCCCTAGACTTATCCTTACTTAATACAGCTACCAAAAAGCAACAAAATGCTGGCTGTTGTTATGAAAGCTTTGGAAAAACAGAACGCATTATCCTGCCCTTGAACAAACCAAAGTGTATCTGTATCTAGAATAGAATGTGCAGTTGTGGTCATAATAGTACAAAAAAAGGTAAAATAGCGAAGATCTAGAAAGGTTTTCAAGAAGACCAAAGGACAGAGGAGCTTCTGCATGCATAGGGACTTTTTAAAAATAGAGGTATAGATATATAAAGGACACTTGAGTAGGAAACAGAGGGTGTGAAATAGTAAATAGAGACTGCATAAAATCTTAGAACTTATAAACCAGAAGTCTAAAGAAACAATGAAGTTTTTTTTATTTTTTATTTTAAGCCCAAGTTTTAGAATCAGAAAGAGAAGTTTTGTGTGTGTGAGAGAGAGAGGGATGGAGGGAGGGAAGGGGAAAGAAAAAAGGGAGGGAGCTTCATGGGTTTTGAATTCTAGTCCCAGTAGGCCTAGAATGTACCATGGGCACATTCCTGAATTTCTTCGAGCCTCACTTTTCTCATCTGTAAACAGTAAGTAATTTTTTAAAACCCTCACCAGAGGAGGATAGTTTTTCATTGGTTTTTTGAGGTTGGAAGGGAGAAGGGAAAGGGAGGGAGAGAGCAAGAGAAACATCAACATGATACACATCAACTGGTTGCCTCCCACACTCACCCAGAGGTGGGGCGGGGATCAGACCTGCAACCCAGGTATGTGCCCTTGACCAGGAATCGAACCCTTGACCCTCCAGTGCACAGGCCGACGTTCTAAGCACTGAGCCACTCTGGCGAGGGCAATAACAACTTAACCTGAAGGCTTCGTGTGGGGATGGAGATACAGACACTGCCTGGCACATAGTATACACTTACTACCTAGCAGCTATCGCTTTTATTAGGACCAATAAAAAGTAATAGTTTACTACCCAATCCAGTAAATAAAGTACTAAAACTCATTACTCCGATGGGGAGTACAGAATATAAGAAAAAATAATTCAGCCCTGGCCAGGTGGCTCAGTTAGTTAGAGCATTGTCCTAAGGTTGATATGCCAAGGTTGTGGGTTTGATCTCCGGTCAGGGCATATACAAGAAGCAACCAATGAATGCATAAATAAGTGGAACAATAAATTGATGGCTCCCTAAGTCAATAAAAATAAATTTAAAAAAAATAATAATTCAAAGATGATCTAGATAAATTCATGGATAACATTTCTGTAAGAAATTCCTAGAAGAAATTATGAATTCTGGGCAACATAGCCCTAAATTTTGAATTTGACATTTTCATCCCTTTCCCCCAAGCAGTAAAATTCTGGGCTACACAGACCAAAATTTTATGGGACCAAAAATGCTATTTCTTAATTTATAACTACAATTGTTAAGTTTTATTGAGCACTGGACTAAGTAAGAATGCCATTTAATCCTTTCAATACCCTTTGTGATATGCTCCATATTTTATAGTAAAATTAAGTCCCCATTTTACAGATGAGAAAGCAAAGGCTAAGAGTCACTGCCCAAAGGTATATACTGAGCTGATAAGGAGAAAAGCCAACATTTGAACCCAAATGGAGGGACTCCAGAATCTATGCTCATAACCACAGAACTACATCGCCTCCTACTCTGCAAGAAATGTTGGGTGTTGGATATACAAGAATGAGGTTAGTGATGAAGGAGTGTACAGTTCAGTATTCAAAAATGTTGCCTGACAAGGCCAACCCAACCAAGGACACTGCCAGCTACTCAGATTTAGGGTGGCCACAAGCATGAACACTGAAAAAACAAGAACTGATTAATGAGGATGTGACAAACCTAATATAACAAGGGAAGCCTAAAAATCCCTAAACTATGGTTTCAGCTATGGCAAACAAAGCGCAGAGAAAGGGGAAAATACATCAAAATGCTAACTGGTGGGATTATGGGTGATTCTTAGTCTCTGCTTCATATTTAGTATGGCTTTTTTCCCCTTTTTTCTTTCTTTCTTTTTTTTTTACACTCATTTTCAAAATTGGAAAAAGGAAGAAATAAAAATAAATCTGAGGAAACTTTCATTTTTTATTTACTTCTGATTGTGACATTTGTTGCAATGAGCTTGTATTACCTTTGTAATTTCAAAGAGATTTTAAAAACAAATCTAGGCCTGGCAGGGCGTGACTCAGTGGTTGAGCATTGACCTAGGATCCAGGAGATCGAGGTTTGATTCCTGGTCAGGGCACATGCCCAGGTTGTGGGCTTGATCCCCAGTGGGGGCTGTGCAGGAGGCAGCCGACCAATGACTCTCTCATCATTGATGTTTCAACTCTCTCTCCCTTCCTCTCTCTGAAATCAATAAAGATATATTTTTTTAAAAAACAAACAAATAAATCTAGGATATTAGAAAAGGGAAATAAATTACATGCAGATACCAAAGCAAAAAAAAAAAGGATGTAAGAATACGCAAATTAGAAGCTACAGTTTGTTGGAAAAACTCTAGATATGTATCAAAAGACTTGGGTTCATACTGATACACACATCAATGTGGATGAATCTCAAAAACTTCATGATGAACAGAAGAATTCAGACAAAAAAGAGTGCATATTGTGAGTCAGTAACGGGCAAAACTAATATGTGAGGACAGAAATCAGAACAGTGGCTGGCTATAAGACAGTGGGGATTGACTGGAAAGGGTGTGAGGAAACTGAAGGGTTATGAAAATGTTCTATCTCTTGATTGGGGTGTTGGCTACACATGCTTACATTTGTCAAAATTCATCTAATTATATACTTGCATTTTTATGCATTTCACTATATGTAAATTTTACCTTTAAAATCTCATTTAGCCCAACCGGGTGTGGCTCAGCGGTTGAGCATCGACCTAGGATCCAGGAGATCGGGGTTCGATTCCCAGTCATGGCACACGCCCGGGTTGTGGGTTCCATCCCTAGTTGGGAGCATGCAGGAGGCAGCCAATCAATGACTCTCTCATCATTGATGTTTCTATCTCTCTATCCCTCTCCTTTCCGCTCTCTAAAATCAAATAAGATATATATATATATTTTAATCTCATTTAAAAAAAGATAGGGTTTAATCTCAAATCCGTCATTAGCTGAGTGACTTTAAGGAAGTTACTTAACCTTTCTGAGCCTGTTTATCTATAAAATGTAGCAACTAACATAATTTATCTCAAGTGCTGAAGACTGTAATGGTATAGATCAAAGTGGGAGCACTGTGCTTTGCAAATTATCGCCCAATGAATGCTGAAGGAGCTTTAAAAATAAAGAGGGGGTGAAGTTGGTCTTATACTTCTCATAATTCCACAGGTGCCTTTGGCATCAGAAATACTACTCCTTAAAGACTATTAGTATTCTTAAAAAGGAAACTTACTTACAGTTCTCAATTGTGAATAGAAGGGAACATTGATGGAATGACATAAGACCTTCTTTTACACAGTTAAACAATTTCTCAAGATACTATTTGAGAGAAAGTTTACAGACTGAGTACTTGCTAGAACAATGGCATTATCAGGGGAGAAAAAGGTCTCAATTCTAAATGCTTGAGTAAAAGAATTGCTCTTGTTACTTTACTATGTCAATTACAAAGTTTAAATGTCACCATCATTTATATGTGTAATAAGTATGTATGTGTGCATATACACAAACATATTCACTCAAATTGGAACGAAGCTGAACCACTGCTTCTTCCCAAAAGGTCTTCTACATTCTAAAATTAAGAAACTTAATTCTGTTCAACTGGAATTAATCTTACAACTAAGAGAGTATGTCTCAGACTTTTCAATATTTTACCAAAAAAGAAAAACAGCATGAAATATCACAGGTCATCAGTTTCTTTACTAGTGTGTAGAAATCATGAAGAAGATGAAATTTTTCTGAGATACTTTTATATCTGAACATTATTTTGTCTGCAAGCATTCAACAATTCTTGTTTCTATTCTTCTTTTCTAATTCAATTCTGTTTGGTTTCTAAGTTAAGAAGAGTGTTTCATTTACATAAATGGTAACTATTCTGAGATACCATTCATAACTATACATTTGAATTCTCTAGAGTACCATTCATAACTTCTAAGGGAACAGAAAAAAAACCCACTCATTCAACTTCACTTTAATGGTTACTAAGACATGAATGATTATCATGTTATTTGTGGAGGGTTGGCCAAAGGAGAGTAAAGTCCCCAAATGTTACTACTAACTTGTCATTACTTTATGAATACTCAAGGGGACCAAGGACCGCTGCCTTGACCAATCTGCCAATCACAAAAAATACTGAGCTTAGAAAAACATGTCCATTGGCTAAACGTGTTTTTTTTAAAAAAGATGTTTTTACTGATTTAGAGAGAGGGAGAGGGAAAAGGGGAGGGAGAGGGGGAGAGAGAGGGAGACAGACAGACACTGATGTGATAGAGAAACATTGATTGGTTGCCTCCTGTACGCATCCTGCTGGGGAACCCACAACCTGGGTATATGCCCTGATGGGGAATTGAACTGGTGACCTTTCAGCGCATGGGATGATGCTCAACCAACTCAGCCACACCGGCCAGGGCCTAAAGGTGTTTTTTAGAGTTATAAAGTATCTATGCAGGGACATCAAAAGATATACTTTAGCCACAAAGCTCAAAAAGTAGCAAAGGATCCTGACAAGAGCTGGCAAGTTCCCTGTAAAACCAATGCTGATTATTCTTTAGGTGTTAAACTTTTCAGCTATGAGCTTTTCCAAAAAACAGTCTTTTATGCAAGGTAGTAATACTCTAGTAGTTCTTTACTCCATCTAATCAGTGGTAGAAACTGATTTTACATAGATCTGTCTGTATAAATAATTCAGCTATCTGCACTGCTCTAATATATTTAAACCAAATAAAATAAAATTTGAACAGAATAAAAATAATGGGGCTATTTAAAGGTTGTCACCTCCTGATTTATCTCATTTTTTCTTTCTTATCCAAAAATCAGAGACAAGAGACTATAACTAGAAAGAAGGAATACGAAGAGTGTGCACCTGAGGATATTTATATTCACTTCTATGACTATATACTACCCCTACCCTTGATTTAGTAGTTCTAAAGAGGGGGCAGTTTTGCCCTTCAGGGGATACTTGACAATATCTGGAGACATTTTTGGTTGTCACAAGTAGTAGGTAGAGGCTAGGAACGCTGCCAAACATGCTACAATGCTCAGGAAAGCCCTCTACAATTACAGAATTATCCGGCCCAAAATGTCAATAATGCCAAGGTTGAGAAACTCTACCCCAAGATCCAAGAAAGATTACCTCTCAAAATAATAAATGTTTGTTGATCTGAATTGAAAAGATCATGAACTGGAAGAAAGAGAAGCCTATAAGAATGGAGACAACAGAGGCCATAATTTAGCAATCTATTACATCTTTTATTGCATGTTGAACACAAATCATACAAAAATAAACCAATACAGTCAGCCCTTAAGGAGCTCACAGTCAGATAGGGGAAAGAGTTTTGTAATGTGATATCAGATTTGATAATCTGATAAATGCTTTAAGGAAGGAGAAAACATACAAGGGAGTCAGTCAACTTTTCCTGAGAATGCTTCACAGAATAGATGACATCTTAGATCAGTTCTGAATGATGAGTAGGAGGCATCTTATTTCACAGTTCATACACCTCTTTCCAAACAGAGAGCCATTCATTTCTTCAGTCAACAAAAAGCTATGGAATACCAATTATGCTCCATGCACTGTATTATGTGTTAGAGACCCAGTTAAATTTCAACTTTCCATATTTCTTCCCCTGGCATCACTGGTGTCCAGCAGTCTACCTCCTTTACTCGAATCCCCAACAATTCTTGCACTTCTACCTATTCCCAGTTTAGCAACTGTCACCCGAATAGATCTTAGTTAGGCTACCTACCACTCAAGAAGTACACAAAACTTTGAGTAGCCTGCTGACATCGACTAATCCTGCCTAGGTCACAAAACCAGGGTGGTAATGCTGGCAGAGTAGCTAGCAATGAACTGACTATGGGTCCAGATCTGCCAACTATTAGATGTGTGTTGGTATCTTGGAAAGCTATTTTACTTTATGAAAAAAATCTGAGGCCTCTTCCACCCTACCCAATTCATGCCAGTAATTTATCAATATGTATATACTGAGCACCTACAATGTGCTTATGACAGTGGTTCTCAACCCTGGTTGTGCACTGACATCAAAACTCCCAGGCCAGATATGAATATTTTCATATGGTGAATTCTGATGCAAGACAAGTTTGGTTCCCTGGCCTTTAGGCATTACAGAATACAAAAGAAGTATAAGACACAGTTCCTGTCTTGAAGAACTTACCCACAATCACAACAGACTTGGAACAGGATGTTAGTCCACTAATCTGTAATCCTTTTACAGTATTATCTGTGCTTATAAAATAGAAGAAACTGGAGTAATCTGGAAAAGAATTGCTCCTATTCCCTAGCCCAATTGTACACCGACTCCACCTGCAACTCGTGATGCACTTTTCCATACCTCACAGTGACAGTACTATTCTCAGGGACTGTGGAGACACCTCAAGTAGAAGGATAAAGATATGTGGTCTCCTAAAGATTAGAATCTCTCAAATTCATGTTGTCATGGAACTTCTTTTAGAAAGAAATAATTCTTTCTAAAGAATTATTAGAATTATTAGCTGGTTTGGCTCAGTGGTTAGAGCATCAGCCCACAGACTGAAGGGTCCCGGGTTTAATTCCGATCAAGGATGTATACCTTGGTGCAGGCTTGATACCCACCCGGGCCAGATTGCGTGCAGGAGGCAACCAATAGATGTGTCTCTCTCATATGGATGTTTCTCCCTGCCCACTCTCTCTGAAAAGCAATAAAAAAATACCCTCAAATGAGGATTAAGAAAAAAAAGAAAGAATTCTTTAACCGCCAACAAAACCAGTCACTGCAGTCTACAGTTAGAGTGTACAAGAAAAGTAAAGAGTTTTTGTAAATTTGCTCTTAGAGGTCCTTGGCCATTTCAAGAAATCAGCCAAATTCATACAGCTAGTAAACTCAAGTTTTTCATATAGCATATGCTTAAAATAAAAATACTCTAAATTAAACATATTTTAGTAAACTCCTTTCCAAGATGTGTAAATTGTGGAGGTTATATAAATTAAAAATTAAAATAAATTTTTCTTTTTTGTTTTAATCCTCATACAAGGATATGTTTTATTGATTTTTATTTTATTTTATTTTTTTTTAGAGAGAGGAAGGGAGGGAGGGAGAGAGAGAGAGAAGAGAGAGACATCAATATGAGAGACATCAATATGAGAGAAACATCAATCAGTTGCCTTCTGATGAGCTCTGACCAGGAATCGAACCCACAACCTAGGTATGTGCCCAAACCTGGAATTCAACCTGCAACCTTTCTGGTGTACAGGACAATGCTCCAACCAACTGAGCTACCTGGCCAGGGCAAAAATAAAAATTTGTGACATAAATCCCATTCAGCAGCAATAACTTATACTAAATACCACCCTAAAGGGAACATCAGCTTTAAAGTCTGCAAACATGAATCTACAGATCCTTACCTGATAAGTAAGTCTGTGAATTATATGGAAAAGTTACAATTCTCTTAATTGCTATACAAAGAGGAGTGTAAGACGCTATAAATTACTTTTTAAAAAAGAGGGGTAGTATTGGCTAGTGTGGTTCAGTTGGTTGAGCAATGTTCAGTGCACAGAAAGGTCGCCAGTTCAATTCCCAGTCAAGGCACATGCCCAAGTTGTGGGGCTTGATCCCCATTGGGGGCGCCTGCAGGAGGCAACTGATCTGTTTCTCTTTCACATTGATGTTTCTCTAAATCAATAAAAACATTAAAAAAAAACAACGAGGGGTATAGAGTATCAGCCAAACATCCAAAGCAGGGACCAATGAGAGTACTAAAAGGTAAATTTTGTTACTTAAAGAAAAATGCACATTGGCACATACTAATTAGAATAAGATTATTATATGAAAGAAACAAAAAAATGTGTCTTCTATGTAATATGTTCTTAGGACCCATAACTTTGAAATTAGCCTGGTTGGTTGCCCAGCCAGGGTGGCTCAGTGGTTGAGCACTGACTCATGAACTGAGAGAGGTCACCAGTTTGATTCCCTGTCAGAGCACATGCCCAGATTTTGGGCTTGATCCCCAGTAGGGGGTGTGCAGGAGGCAGCTGATGGATGTTTCTCTCTCATCAATGTTTCTATTTCTCTATCCCTCTCCCCCTTCCTCGTTCTCGAAAAAAAATAAAAACATATTAAAAAACACACACAAGAAATTAGCTTGGTTTACAATATTTTTCCTTGTAACTGTTCTTGTCATCATATAAGTTTTATCCATAGAGGCCCACAATCCTTTAACTTCAATTCCAAAATCCAAAAAGCTGCAAAAAAACAACTTTCTCATTATTCATTTGGCAGCAAAACCTGATGTGACATGACATGAGGCTATTTATAGTATTTATGTATCCCAGCTGGTGTGAATATTCTGACATTTTACTACAGAAACAGTAATGTGTTTGATTACAAGGTGCTGCCCCAGACCTCTCTGGGATGTTACATAACCACAGTACGTGTACCATATTCCATTTCTAAAATCCAAAAACTTCTAAATTCAGAAACACCTGCGGCCCCAAGAACTTTATTGGTTTTGGCCACAAGATACAGTGGATTGGTATACTAATTAAAATAAAATCTTATACAGAAAATATAACCAATACTAAAAATAAAGGTAGATCTCATGCAATAAATTCAATGACTTATTAACTATTTACAATACACAATCCTTTAAAATAAAGCATTAAAAAGACTTAACAAATGTCAAAAACCTAACACACCATTATGTGTTTTTCAAGTGATGGTGACATTTGCACCATCCAATACCTAGATCAATTCCTCTTAGGTTAAAATGCACTAATTCAAATCACAGTTAAAACAGACCTAAAAACTGCAATTGGTTAATTATGTTGAAAAAAAGAATCACCCACTGATAAGTAACATACTGTACCCAGTAAAATGTTCTGATTTTTTTAAAAAGTTTATCTCAGAGAGTTTTTAAAATTTATTTTATTCCAGATTATAATTTCTGAAGACTGAACAAATTACAACTGACTTTTTCTGTACAAGTAGAGTCCGGGACATGGACAGCAACAGGGACCGCTCTTATACATTTTTGAACGGGAAGAAGAGTTTCACAGTTCTTTCCTTCCTCCTTCAGTTGCTGCTTTCTGGTTTTAGAATTGCAAACAAAGAAATATATATTGGCTCCACTGCTAAGAAACGCCCTCTTTCTCAGCAACTTCCTCTTCCAATTTTCTTCCCTACCATTGATATATGAGAACAATACACACTGACGGCCCTACCATTTTGATTAACCAAAAGCTCTGAGGTTTAGAAAAATTAAGAGCTGCAATTTACAGTACCCAACTACCTCCCAATCCAGGTCCACAATCTTCACTCAGCTATAAGTTTGATAATGGGGAGCACAAAGAAACATGTTTAATCAGAGGTGGGCTACTGAATGTCTTTACTCTAGGAATCCAAAGAAATTTGAACTAACAAATGGGAAACTTCTTCCATCCCAAGAAAACTTGGCCTTCACAGGGAAGAGAAAAAGTTACCCAGCTGGCACCACCCTGAACCAAGTGTCAAGTCTACACACCAATAGTTGGTGAGCTTTCTTCTATAGGCCACCCAGTCAGGATTGAAACTGAGCTCTCAAGTTCTAACACACTTCAGTGACTTTTACAATTTAGAAATGGTCCTTTCCAACTCATAGACTGAACAAAGGGGAGATCAAGACCCAGCCTGTCACCATGCCACAAGTGTTTAGGACAAGACCCCTCTCCCCATTTGTTACAAAGCAAACTTCTTTTAAGTAGACAGACTTCCCCCTTGCCCAGTGAGTCTCAAAGGAAACACCTTATCCTTTGTAAACTCTGCACCTTACTGGGTGACCTTGAGCAAGTTACTTAACTCCTTAATTCAGTTTTCCTTATGTGTAAATTCTCAAAGGTAGCTGTAAAAATTAAATAAGAACATCTGCCTAAAGGTCTGGCACATAGTAGGAGAATCATAAATGTTTTCCCTCCTGAATTCTTTTGGGCCTGAATTTCAATGACAGCCCCAAGAGATTCCAGCGATTCCTTCCTCTTCTGATTTTATGGAGAACTATATGAAACTTCCCCATCTCAGAGGCTCTAGGATCCTGGAGGACCAAGACATCACTCCATCATGGTCTGGGGTCCATTCAAAGCCTTCGTGGAAGAAACCCTTTAGCCAATTATCCTTATTCTGCAGTACATCCTGAACACATACGTACCTCCCTCCTTACTCCGCAGTACTGTCCTGTAGGCGTATGTACATACGTACACACACATATACACAGTCTATCCGCCACCTGGCAACTTAGCAGGCCAGGGGTCTCAAAGAGCACCTCAATTCCTTCATGGCCCACAGATGGAAACTCAGGCTCCACCTGAGGAAGGACTTGCCCAAGATCTCATACGAGATCTGAGATCCAACTCATGTACATATGACTGCATAGCCTCCGCTTTAAAAATGGGGAAATACAGGCCCAGAGAGGGAAGTGACTTGCCCGAGGTCACACAGCGAGTTGGTGGCACAGCTAGGTCAGGTTAGGGCACTTTCGAAACCTCACAGACTCTTGGGCCCCTCTAGTCCCAGAGGGTAACTCCGGGATACCTCCGCCCTGGGGAGGGGAGTGGGGAGGAAGGCACGACCCTGCACAGACCGCTCACCGAGCCGGTGCCCCGGGCCTCTGCCCGTGCACGGCAGGAGGCGAGGGCCCCACTCCCGCAGGACCCAGCGCGACTCGGGAGGGGTGGCCCGGCCGGGCCCAGCACCTCACGGCGGGACCCGCCCGGGAGGACTTGTTGCTCACCTGGTCTTGCGCAGTCGCCCTCAACGACAGAAGGGCGGGCCGGTCGCCCCCTTCGCCTCGGGTCTGTTCCCACCCGCAGCCTACCCGGCTGCCACACTGCCGGACCCCCCTCAGTGCGCTACGCCCCCAGCCGTGCTCTGCCGGCCCGCGTCCGCCATTACACGATTCCCCGCCCTAGGACGCAGCCACACCCCGCCAACGGCCCTGATTGGCTCTCTGCCCCACCCGCCTGGGGCTTTCGGGCCTTTCATTGGCCTGAACAGAATGCCAGTTAAATAGCTACGCAAAAGACGTACTCAAGAGTACCGCCCCGGGAACTCCACCCGAGCTACTTCCGCAATCGGAGTAAACAGCAGGGGGGCAAACCAAGTGAAGTGGGGGTGGAAATTAAACTAAAATCAACTTCTAAATCCAAAGTAGGGAAATTCCACCTGAGAAAGTATAGAAACTCATACAAAGTGTATTGAAAGATGAATTTTTCTTCTTAGAGTTAAAAGAACCAGTAATTTTGGTGGAGCGGAGGGGCAAAGCTCATGAACTTGCTGTAGACACCCCTCAAGTTGCGGATAGTTTTGTTTTTTCCCTCCGGGTCTCAAGTCCGGCAGAAAGTTAGGTGGGGAGAGTGAGTCACCGGCTTGAACCCTCCACTAAAGGATCCAATCCGCTGGGAGGCCCGGAGTCCTGGGACTGGGAGATGGTTTTGAAAGCCCAGGGTCAGGTGAGCTGGACTGCAGTTCAGCCCCCACCTAACTCTGCGACTTCAGACTACTCCCTGAGTTTATCTGGGTCTCAGTTTGCCCTTCTGCGAAATAGGAGCAGTACTGCCTGCCTCATGTCCTGGAGTGCTGAATGAAGATTCGATTCATGCATGAGTGGGTGTATGTGCGTCTTGGTGATTATAAAAGGCTGCAGTTGGATATCAATGTGGCATTTGCAAGTTAATAAAGATACCTTATTTAGTTCTCTAGAGCAACCCTGTAAAGTAGATAGTGTTCTTGTTTTGCAGAAGAGAAACCATATGATTTACCCTGGGTCACCCAGGGAATTTGAAACAACCCTGGGAATCAAACCTGTATCTTTTGGCTCCCATTCCTGTATGTTTCCCTTCCAGGCCTGGTGTCCCCTGAGAAAGACTTCCCTCCTCCAACCACTTAGCACTCTAGGGAGGGTCTTGAGGGTGCCCGGCCAGTTTCCCATCTCTCCGGCCACCAAAGACAGTCACAGCTCCCCTCTACCCCCCAACAACTGTTAATCACTAAGGTTGCAAGGGAAAAGTGATCCTTGGGGTGTGCCTGAGCTGTTTCTGGTATCTTAAGTATCAGGAAGTGAATAAGGGACGACAGGTTGGTCAGCCACCCAGACAGAATCCCAAAGGAAGACACACAAGCTCCAAGAGGGGCAGTGACGCCACTGTGGGCCCTCAGCGGGGCAGCCTCTAAGCCAGGACTTAAATCCAGGTCTCTCTGAGCTCAGAACAGGGCTCTTTTCACTGCAGGATTATTATTCCGAGAAAGGTTGCCGTGACTGTAATTTCTAGTCCCTTTCCCTCTCTGGAAAAAAAGGAAGTCAAGGGAGTGGGAGGGGAAGCAGCCTAAGACTTTAGAAGGGCAGAGACCACCAAGTGGGTGGTGTCCATGCCCCAGTGCTGGCTGAGTCATGACCTCCAGGCTTAAATTGGGGCCTGTGGTCCGACAATTACTATTTAAATCCTGTCTCTAGCCACTGGGTGCTGGGAGGCAGCAGGTGCTGTGCAGAGATCAGTGGCTTTGGGGTGAGACTGACCTTCCATTGAATCCAAGCTCCATCACTCTCCAGCTCTCTGAGCCTCACCTACATCTTCTCTAAAATGGGCAGTTGTGAGGATTCAGTGAGTTAATTGTGGAGTTAATGAGTCACATCTGTAAAGTGCCTAGTAGCTATTTATTCATTCATAAATTCATCTAGTCAATAAAAAATTATTAAGCACCAACGATGTGTAAGGCAGCCTGCCAGTGACGCAGCTACAATGGTTGAACAAAACAGACTCAGGCCCTCATGGAGCTTAGAGTTTAGTGAGGAAGTAAGTTGTTAAACAAATGATCAGATGAATAAAAATACAGTTAGAAACTGTGATAAGGAACAAGAAGGCAAAGTACAATGTGTTTATAAGAGCGAATGTCGGGGTTGGGTGGGGTCAGAGGAGGCTTCCTGAAGAGGTGATGTCTAGAAGAGTGGGGGTTAACTAGGCAGCAGGTACTTGAGAAAAGTGTTGCAGGCCAAGGGAGGGTGTGGAAGGCATCTAGGCCAATAGAGATAGTGGCAATGGTGAGGGAGGGCAAAGCTCACGGAGGCCAAAACAAATGAGGTGTTACAGGGGAAGGAACCTGGTATTGAAAGTGGGGCTATTCTCCAAGGGTGTCTGTGCTTTTCTGATAGTCCCTAAAGAATGCAAGCTCTGAGGCCAACCCATCTGGATTTGAATTTTGGCTCTGTGATTTTATTTTAGACTGTGTGACCTTGAGCAGTCACCACACCTCTCTGTGCCTCAGCTACTCTTCTGAAAAATGGGGATAATGATTGGGGGTCATAAGATGGGGGCGAGGATTCAATATGGAAATGTATATAAAGCATTCTGGCACATAGAGGGCACTCAGTAAAATGGGGCTTCGTTTTCCCAGCGTGAACCGAGGTGAACCTGAGGCAACAGATCCAGCAGATGGATGCGTTTGAGAAAGAACTTATGCAAGAATCTATACACTGCGCAAGTTGTCATCTGACCTTAATTGTCACAGAAGACTTTGGAGCCAGGCAAACCTGGGTTCAGCCCTGGCTGGTGTGGCTCAGGTGGTTAGAGCATCATCCCATATACCTAAACGTTGCAGGTTCCATTCCCAGTTGGGGCACTCATGGAGGGCAACCAGTTGATTGATGTTCTTTCACATCAATGTCCTTCTCTCTCTCTCTCTCTCTCTCTCTCTAAAATCAAGCATATCCTTGGATGAAGATTAAAAACAAAACAAAACCTAGGTTCAAATCACAGTTATACCACTTCCTAGCAGAGTGACTCTGGGCAAGTGACTTCACCTACCTGAGCTTTAGTTTCCTCATCTATGAGATGGAGATTATAATTGTTTCCATTTCCCAGAGCTGTGAAGATTAAATGAAATAATAAACATGAAACACTGCCTGGCTGGCATGGCTCAGTGGTTAAGCGTCGACCTATGAACCAGGAGGTCACTGGTTCGGTTCCCAGTCAGGGCATATGCCTAGGTTTTGGGCTTGATCCGCAATAGGGGATGTGGGGGAGGCAGCCAACCAATGACTCTTATCATTAATGTTCTATCTCTCCCCCTTCCTCTCTCTGAAATAAAAGCATAATTAAAAACAAAACAAAATGTGAAGCACTTAGCATAGTGATTGGCACATAGTAAGCAGTTGTGGAATGTTAATTTAATTTAATTAATTTATTTAATATCTGTATTGATTTCAGAGAGAGGAAGGGAGAGAGAAAGAGAGAGAAAAAAATCAATGATGAGAGAGTCATTGACAGGCTGCCTCCTGCATGCTCCCCTCTGGGGACTGAGCCTGCAACCCTGGGCATGTGCCCTGACAGGATGAAACCTTGATCTCTTGGATCATAGGTCGATGCTCAACCTCTGAGCCATGCCCGGCCAGGCATGAAATGTTAATTTTAATAATAATTATTATTGATATCAGCAGTTACTACCTATACTAGATAAGACTCTGGGGCTTTGCTTGAAGGTTGTCTGGCAATAGGAACCTTAGTTTCTTCTTTTAGACAATAAAGATAGACAAGTTGCTTTCAGAGGGGGTAATGCTGTGCATTTTAATAGTGGTAGTAATAGGCACTAATATTGACCATTTACTATGTGCCAGCCATGTGCTAAGTACTGTATATGCATTAACTCATAAATTCCAATAGCCGTGCCCTGGCCAGTGTGGCTCAGCTGGTTGAGCATTGTTCCATGCACCGAGAGGCATGTGCACAGGTTGTAGGCTCGATCCCCAGTGGGGGCATGCAGGAGGCAGCAGATTGATGTTTTGCTCTCTCTCCCTCTCCCTTCCTCTCTCTTTAAATTCAATTAAAAAAACATATTTAAAATAAATAAATAAGCCCAGCCGGGCGTGGCTCAGCGGTTGAGCATCAACCTAGGATCCAGAAGATCACGGTTTGGGCACATGCCCGGGTTGTGGGCTCCATCTGCAGTTGGGGGCATGCAGGAGGCAGCTAGCTGATCAATGACGACTCTCTCATCATTGATGTTTCTCTCTCCCTTTCCCTCTCTCTGAAATCAATAAAGATATATTTTAAAAGAAAATAAAAAAAGTCTTCATAGCCAGTCCTACAATTTAGGTTCTATTACTATTATCATTTTACAAATGAGATAAAACACAGAGAGGTTAACTGACTTGCCCAAAGCTACCCAGCTAGGAAGCAGCACAGCTGGAATTTAAACCAAACCTTGAGCTTGAGGGGTTTGCTGCCCTCTTCTTTTCAATGAGTTGGAGTTATCACCTGGAGTTAGAGGGATGAAATTATTCACTGCCGGTAGCAAGTCCCCAGGTTCCCAAGGCCAAGCCTCATTCTTTTTCCATCAATTCTAAAAAGTAACCCTTGTCTATTCCCTGTCCCCTGAGGCTGATAAGAGCAGGAAACAGACCCTCTTCCTCTTCCAGGGGTATAAAAGAGTCACCAGAACTGGGTCTGAGTCCCAACTACGCCACTTAATGGCTCTGTAATCTTGACGAAGTCACACCCCCTCTCTGAGCTTCACTTTCCTCATCTATGAAATAGGGGTGATAACAGCCCTGCCTATGGGGCTGTTGTGAGGAACAGAAAAAATAAGACCTGCATTAACTATAAAGTGCTGTCAGCACAAGAGTGCCTCTCCTTGTTGCTATGGGGATGGCAAGCACTCTGGGAAAGCAGCCCAAACCAGTATAACAGGCAGAATAGCCAGCTCTGAAAAACAGTCCTGGGTTCGAATCCAAGATCTGCCTTTTACACCCTTTGTGACTTTGGGCAAGTTACATAACCTGGCTGAGCCTCAGTTTTCTCATCTACAAAATGGAGTGAATAATACTGATCTTGTAGAGCTGGAAAGAAAACACGAGAACGCATAAGAAGCCATGAGTCAATGGTTGGTACAGAGCTGGCCGAGCGAAGCCTGCTAAGGGATTCTAGGGGGAGAGACCACGAAGAATCACCCTGACCCCTCCTTGCCACCCCTATCTGAAGGGCAGACAGAGAGCTCTGTGCTCAGAGTCTAGAATGGTCTCCAGCCACTATCCTACCTCTGGCAGCATTCTCAGCTTTAGCTGGGTGTTTCTCTCCCTCTCTCTTTCTCATCAAACAAGTTCTTCTCCACTGAGCAATCCCAGGGGGCCCCAACCTCGTTTCCAGCCAAGCTCGAAGGCTTTCTCCGCCTCCACATCCTTAATCCACAGCCTTTGCATTTGCCATTCCTTCCACCTGGAATGCTCTCTCCTCCCGGAGTGCCTTTGATGGGGAGGAGGGGGTTGCTGGAGGGAAAGGATCTGGAATGATGCTCCCCCACCTCCTCACTCCCCTCCCTTGCCTGCCCCATGCTTCATGCCTGACCTCCCCCCCTCCCAGCTTGGGGATGAGGCAGCGCTGGGAGGGGGAGGAATAGGAGAACTCAGTGAAGGGCCCTCTGTGGGGTTTTTCACCTGCTCAGAAGAGGCAGACGGAAATGAAAGCTCTAGAAAAACGCCTGCTGCTCTGTTCCGGAGGCCCCAGTTTGGTGAAGCCACCCTGCCTTCCCACTGTGCCATCTTCTCTTCCTCCCCCTCCTCCTGCAGGCAGGTGCCACAGTCAGGGAACATTGGTGGGCGGCAGGCCAGAGAGACTAGGGTTCAAATCCGATTTCTGCCACTTACCCAGTGAGTGGCCTGCTTACGCCACATTTCTTTGTAAAAGGACACAACAATCCCTGCCTTTCAGGCTGCTGTGAGGACCAAGTGAGATGCCAGATGAAAGTGCCTGGCACAACCAAAGTGCTTAGCAGTGGAGATAACACCGACAGCAAAGATACACCAGGCCAGGTGTGCCTGGCACAGCTCTCAGCACCTTGCACATATTAGCCTATTTAATTCCTGATAAGGTAGATATCATTATTATCCCCATTTCACAGATGAGGAAACTGAAGCACAGAGAAATTATATATATAACTTGCCCAAGGTCATGCAGCCAGGAAGACGCAGAGCGTAATCTCTGTCCTCACCCACTACACTATGGTGTGCTCAGTGATAGTTGGTCATGATTATTGTTAATGTTATTTGTTTTTATCTATACTGATTCTCTGCTCTTAGTAAATACATGCTATTTTCTTTCCTCCTACCTTCAAAATCCTGCCTGAGCCCAGCCAGCGTGGCCCAGTGGTTGAGCATCGACCTGGGATCCAAGAGGCCACTGATCAATTCCCGGTCAGGGCACATGCCCGGGTTGCAGGCTTGATCTCCAGTGGGGGGCGTGCAGGAGGCAGTGGATCAATGATGTTTCTCTCTCATCAATGTTTCTATCCTGTTCCCTTCCTCTCTAAAAATCAATAAAAACTTTTTTTTTTTTTTAAATTTCTGCCTGAATTTTCCCTCCTTTATGACACCTTTTAGTCTATTCATTTAACGAGCTTATATTGCTATCTGCTCTGGCCAGGGCTATGCAGGGCACTGGGGACCCAGGGATCATTCCACCAGCGGCCCCCAATCTGGTGAAGGAGGAGACGCATACATAAAAATTACAATAAAAGAGGGAGACACCAGCCCTGGCCCTGTAGCTCAGTTGGTTAGAGTGCCATCTGATATGCCAACACTGTGGGTTAGATCCCCGGTCAGGACACATACAAGAAGCAACTAATGAATGCATAAATGATTGGAACAATAAATTGGTGTCTCTTTCTCTCAAATTAATCAATAATTTTTTTTAAAAAAGAGGGAGATACCAATTCAGCAGGAGCTGTGAGCTCACAGAAGCATAGAACCTAACTGGGGGATTGGGGCAGGCTTACAGAGGAGGGGTCATTTGAGTGGGGTCTTGAAAAATGAGTAGGAGTTCTTCAGACAGTGTTAAGAAGTGGGAACATAGCCCGGCCGGGCGTGGCTCAGCGGTTGAGCATCGACCTAGGATCCAGGAGATTGAGGTTCGATTCCCGGTCAGGGCACATGCCCAGGTTGTGGGCTCGATCCCCCGTGGGGGCCGTGGCGGAGGCAGCTGATCAATGACTCTCATCATTGATGTTTCTAGCTATCTCCCTCTTCCTTCCCCTCTCTGAAATCAATAAAGGTATATTTTAAAAAAAGAAGCGGAACATAGAATACGATGTGTAATACAGATCCTGCAAAAAGGACTGAATAGAGAGTAAGATATCTGGGGTCAGTTCTTTTTGTAAAAATATATTTTTATTGATTTTTAGAGAAAGAGGGAGAGGGAGAGAGAGAGAAACTTTCATGAGAAGCATCATCGGTTGGCTGCCTCCTGCACGCCCCCTACTGGGGATTAAGCCAGCAACCTGGGCATGTGCCCTGACCAGGAATTCAACCAGTGACCTCTTGGTGCATGGGACAACGCTCAACCAACTGGTCCACACCCACCGGGCTGGGGTTAGTTCTATGGCAGGCCCTGTACTGGGCGCTGCAGGTATAGAGGTAGAAAGATACTAACTGGGCCTTCAGGGAACTTACAGATTTGGTGTGGGGAGCAGGGGTGGGAATGAAAAGCAGCAAATAAAGTAAAAATATTAAAAAATATTAAAGAAGAATCCAGAGGAACTCTGGGACTACCAAAAAGAAACGTAAACCTGTTCAGGGTTCAGTGAAGGCTTCCTGGAGGAGTGTTTGATGTCTAGGCTGATACTTAAAGATCAGAGCAGGATTATGTCACCTACTGCCAGCGCAGACCACATATAAAGTCAACATAAAAACAATACTAACTATAAAATAAGAATAGGAAACTCCAATAAAAGTTCTGATTCCCCCCCATGTTGTTGTTTTTTAAATTATCAAACATCAAATTATGTTTTGAAAATAATGTTTTTAGTGCCAATGCTTTGCTGGTGCCTAAACACATGGTTGCTCTGCTCACTGGGTAATCTAACAGGGTGACAGAGGGAGTCAGCCAGGTGAGAGGTGGAGAAGGGTGTGGCAGGCACTGGGAATTTCACCTGCAAAGGCCCAGAAGCAAGAGAAAACATGATGGGGAGGGGAGAAAATCTTTTGAAGAGAGCTGGTGAGTGGAAAGTGGTGGGGATGGAGAACTGGGCTAGATTCTCGGGGTGCTGGGAAGGCACAGAAGGGTTTTAACCTGAATTTGCCATAATCAAACGTCCCTTTTGTGAGATCACTCTTAATATTTGTAGAGATTTATTTATGGTTTGCATTCATTCAAGAGACACCACGTACCTACTGTGTTTCAAGCACTGACCCAGGCACTGGGGCTGCAACAGATAATTAAGGGTTCTGCAGACAGAGCAAGACGTGACAGGGACATTGAGTGCCACCCCTACAGAGGTGTCTGAACGGATAAAGGTTTGGAGTGTGAAAATGTATTACTTTCACAAAAGGAAAGCTAAGTCCCGTGCTGGACGATGAAGCGGCGAAATGGGAGATGGCACAGAGGGGACTTGCAGTGGAGAGACCATGGGACAGGAGGATAAAGGAATGGAAGCGGGAGTGGAGGCAGTGGGTTAGGGGTGAAAAATCCTGACCTTGTAACCTCCTTAGAAGGTGGCCAAGTGGGCAGAGGGGAGGAGGCCCCAGCCAACCCCTGCAGCCCGCCCACGCTTTCCCAGCCCTGCTGAGCCCTGCAGCTCGTCCTCTGGTTCCAGAAGTCAGACCAAACCCCGAAGGAGAACAGAGGCGGGTGAGGATGGGGTGGGCCGGGAGGCAAGCCCGGACCTCTCACCCCAGCAGGGCCTTCCTTCCCAGCGCTGGAGCCGACCCAGCCGAGGAACCAGAGGTTACAGGGAAGGATTAAGGAGTTGGTTGCTTTTTTACCCAAACTATGGCTGCATTTCTCTTTCTCTCTCTCCACTTCTTTTTTTTTTTTAAAGAAAAATGTTCCTGTACACGCACCCCGAGGCTTTTGCAGGAGGCGGCTGTTGGAGAACCAGGAAAACAAGCCAAGAAACAAGAGAGAGGAAAAAGACCACGCCTCGCCTGGCAGATTCCTAATGGCCCAGGAGACATGAGGCTTTACAGAGGGAGTCTGGTGGGGGCTGCCTCGGGTGGGAGGGAAGGGCAGGCCGAAGGACAGCCACTTGCTGGCCGGTGACCTTGGGCGGGATGCTGCCTGCTTCCCTCTGGTGAGAATGGGGAGGAGGGGGGCAGGGGCAGGGTTGGCTGGCTGAGGTCACAGGAAGGCCCCTTCAAGCCTGAAACGCGATCTCGGGATGTGGGGCCTGCCAACCTGCAGCGACCCTGGGCCAGCAGAGATGAAAGGCTGCCTGTCCCCAGCTTCCGGACCCCTGAGGCCCCAATGCCTCAAACTTAAAGGGCAGCAAAGCTGCTGCAGCTGGCTGGAGCCGGTTGTTGGGCTCCCCACGACACCTGATGTCATCCAACCTTCCCTTCCTTGTTTTGCAGAGGACACTCGGGCCCAGAGAGGGCTGGTGACCTGCCCAAGGTCACACAGCAAATTGCATGCTGAGCCAGAACTCATCACAAGTCTTTGGACTCCAAGCCTCATTCCCTTTCCCAGAAACTTGGCTGCCTGGGGGCTTACCCTGGGGAGTTGGAGAGACCCAGGCTTAGGGAGGACAGTTGGGAGCTGTGTCTGTTTGAAAGCTTAATGTTGACTAAAGCGCTTTTTTTTTTTTTTTTTTTTAAAGACAAAAAGAACCGTTCCTGGCCCCTGCCATGAGCCTGGACTTGCTCTGCTGGCAGAGGAAGGAATGCAGCTCTGGCCGCCACAGCTGCTGGTGGCCAGCTGCGGCTTCAGCTCTTGCTGCTCCCACCCCAGTGGGCAAAGGGACAAAGGCCTCTTCTCAGACCTGTCCCCTCCAGCCCCCTGGATCAGTGGGGGTAGAGAATCCACCAGGAGGTTTGGTCGCTGACCAGCTAATGACTTAGCTGTTCCTCTCTGCACTTCAGTGCCCTTTCTGGAAAATGGGGACAGATAATTTGCCTGACTTACTTCTCAGTATTTTTTCCAAAGAGGTGAAGTTACAGAAATGCAGACCTCTCGGCACCTCCTTCTGCCCAGGGTCTGCCTACTCAGAGACCCGTTTGCCTCAAATACCCCTCCCTACGCCGTGCTTCACCTGGCCAGCCCCTGCTCACTCAGCTCAGCAGAACCCTTGCTCTGGGAAGCCTCCCCTCCCCTCCAGACTGTGCTGCTCCTTCAGGGTATTTATCACTGTTGTAATTAAATAATTAATTGTGTAATTGGATCTGTCTCCCCACTAAAATGTGAACCCTGTAATAATAATAGCTGACACTGACTGAATGCTTCCCCAGTGCCTGCGACTACATGTATTAACTAACCCGCTTAATCTCTGGCAGGCACTGTTAGTTTCCCCATCTTACAGATGAGGAAACTGAGACAATGAGAGGTTCAGGAACTTACCTGAGGTCACAGCAAGTTGGAGGCTGAGCCAAGACTTAGCACAAAGAAGTACAGAACCAGGATTCAAATCCAGACCCCGAGCTGTAACCATTGCCCCCTTAATAAGTCAGGTCAGCCTGTTGCCTGCCTATTCCCAGCTCCCAGAACATCTGGCACACAGTAGGTGCTCCATTTATAATGGGCGAATGAATACACATGAGTATTTGTAGAAGAATAAAGGACCTTCCAGGAGTGAATTTTACAGGTGCCATATGTGGAGCTGAACCATGGTGAGGGGAGGGTGCCCAATATATAGTAGTTCCCCCTTATCTGCCTTTTCACTTTCTACAGTTTCTGTGGTCAACTGAGGTCTCAAAATATTAAATAGAAAATTCCATAAATAAACAATTCATAGGTTTTCAATCATGTGCTATTCTTAGTAGCATGATGAAATCTCCCACTGTCCCACTCTCTCCTGCCTGGTACAGGTGTCCACACTGTATACACTCCTTGCCACCTCGTTAGTCACTTAGGAGCCACCTCAGTCATCGATCAGATCAACTATCGGTATCGCAGCGCTTGTGTTCAGGAAACCCTTATTTTACTAAATAGTGGCCCCAGCCCGGCCGGCCGTGGCTCAGCGGTTGAGCATCTACCTATGAGCCAGGAGATTGGTTTGGTTCCCAGCCAGGGCACATGCCTGGGTTGCGGGTTTGATCCCCAGTGTGGGGGGCAGAGGTGCAGGAGGCAGCCGATCCATGACTCTCTCATCATTGGTGTTTCTATCTCTCTCTCTCCCTCTCCCTACCTTACTCTGAAATCAATAAAGATATATTAAAAAAAAAAAAATAGTGGCCCTAAAGCAGAAGAGCAGTGATGCTGGCAATTCAGACATTCCAAAGAGCAGCTGTAAAGTGCTTCCTTGAAGTGAAAAGGTGAGTATAGTACAATCAGATGTTTGGAGAAAGAGACCACATTCACATAACTTTTACTACAGCACAGTTATAATTGTCCTATTTTATGATTATAGTTAACATCTTACTGTGCCTAATTTATAAATTAAACTTTATTATAGGTATGTATGTATAGGAAAAACATAGTATATTATGGTTTGGTACTAACCTGTGGTTGCAGGCATCCACTGGGGGTCTTGGACTGGCTCTCCTGCAGGTAAGCAGGGACTACTCTATTGTTAAAGACCAATTATTGGGCTTCCTTCTGGAGCACATAGGCCACAAAGCTGGGACATCATCTTTGACTCCTTCTACTTCATCTGCCAGAGTTAGTCAGTCCCCAGGTTCTGCTTGGTTCCTCCCCATTGTGTCCCCTCTTCTCCATCTCTCAATTCCTATCCTTTTCTTGGATTTTTGCAGCAACTCCTACACAGGTTTCTCTGTCTCTATTGTCTACTCCTTCAAAGTGGGCCTCTAAAAACAGAAAACTAATTGTGGGTACTATCCCTCTTTAACCTTCCCTCACTAATGAATCTTCCTTCCGTGGCTCCCCATCGCTCTCTGGATAAAGCCCACACCCCTTATCAAGGCTTCCACCACCCAACCCTTTCAGCCTTACCTCCTGCCCCTCTCCCCCACATGTCCTTTGCCCAGGCCACTATATATATAGTAGAGGTTAAGAGCATAGAAGCAGACAGACCTGGGTTCTCTGTTCCACCACTTACCTGCTATCAGAGTTTGTAACAAATCAATTCCCTTCTCTAAGCCTCAGTTACCACACCTGGAAAATGGGCATAATTATAATATCTACTTCCTAGCATCATTGTAGGAATGAAATGAATACATAAAATGCTGAGCACAGTACCTGAGATTCTCAATAGTCACTATAGTTCTTATACATCCCTCTGCCACAAAGAGCACATCTTACTGTCAGTCTTACTAATTCTTTATGATCCAACTCAAATGTCACTTCTTGGAAGAAAATTTCCTTGATAGTCACACTCTGCTCCCCAAGTGAAATCAGCTTCACTTTCTATACTCACTTGCACTTTGCACCTCTATAAAGCACTTGCAATGTTGTTGCACTCCCTTTCCCCCATTACCCCAAGAGTTCCCGGAAAGCAGAAACAATAATGCTTCTTAACTCTAGCACAGAGCTGGGCATACAGCAGGTACCCAATAAGTGCTGGCTGAATTGAATGGAGTCACCACTTTCAGTGCCTTTCTTGAGTACCTTGCAAGGAGGAGACCTGAGTGATGAGATTGCTGGACTCTGCTGGGACCTGATTGCTTGAGTCCTACTCCAGCTCTGGTTCTGGGTATATTGGTATGTGTGGCAACGGGAATGGATGGAGGAAACTCCTGACCTCTGGGCTCTTTCTTCATGGTGGAGACTCTTCCATCCTCCAAGGGAGTGAGAGACAGGGGAGAGTAGGTGAGGAGGGCCAGGAGCTGAACAGGGGTGAGATGAGGCCATAGCAGGAGCTGGGGGCGTGGGTGGGAGCTGGCAGACTCCAGTTCCTCTAAGACCAGGGTTGAGCCTGGCAGGACAGGGCCTCACAGCCAAAGTCCCCACCTGCAACGCCCTGCCTCATCCCAGCATCTGGATTAAGTGACTTTTCAAGTTGTAAAACTACATCTTGATTTGCAAGGACACAGAATCCAAGCCTGGCCTTGTCTGGTTGCTGAGCAGGGAGAAAGGGGAGTGTTCCCTTTTACTCCTCTTTCTGTGTAAGCAACACCTTGCAAGCCTGGTGTACATCGAAGAGGCCAATACTTAATTTTACAAACCCAGGTAAGGTCACATTTTCCCCAACTGTTGCTTCAATTGCTGCTCCTGCCACTTCCCCTACTTAAAACCCTTCTCTGTCTGCCTAGTACCCTCAGGATCAAGCCTTAACTTCTAACCCAGCCCATGAAGCCCTGGGTGGTCTGGCCCCTGTATACTTCTTGGACTTTCTCTCACTTCGCTCTCCCCTGCCTTCCCTTCCCTTCTGGCCTTTTCTCGGTTCTTCCAATACACGTTGCCCCTTCTTTCCTTTTCACATATATTGTTTTCTCTGTTTTGACAGCTTTTCACCATCCTCTAATAATTTTGTTTTATATTTAGTGCTTTTGATGCCTATGAAATCTTTGCCTATCCCAAGGTCATGGAGATATTTCCATATATTTCCTTCTAGAGGCTTTATAGTGTTAGCTTTCACATTTAGGTCCGTGATTCATCTTGAATTAATTTTTATGTGGTGCGAGGTAGGGACTGAGAATCATTCCCGCTCAGTTAATTCCCATTCATTCTTTACAGTTCAGCTTATATATGTGCCTCACCTCCTTTGAGAAGCCTTCCTTGACTACTCCTGCACTAAATCAGGTCCTCCCACTCCACAGCCCATAGCAGCCTGTACTTTATTGTAGCATTTGTCACACTTGTAATTAAACAATTATTTGTGTAATTAGTAGTTTAACATATCATCTCCCTGAGTGTACTGTAGCTTTGTGAGCTCAATGCTTGTGACTGTCTTTTAAAAACTTTTTACTGTAATATACATTCAGGAAAGTATATGTATCGAAATACGTAGCTTGGTAAATTTTCACAAACTGTACACACACACTCTGAAATAGTACCCAGATTAAGATATAAAATATTCTGATGCTGTACATTTCTTAAACCCAGAAGCCCCCTCATGTTCCTACCAGCTATAACTGTCTTCTTTTTACCCTTATATTTTCAGCACCCAGCACAGGCATTATTAGGCTCTCAAAAAATAAATCTTTGTTGAATGAATGAATTAGTTGGCGATGCTTAATCTTCTTCAAAGAACTCAACATGGACTCTAATATCTCAGCTCTAGGTCCAGCTCAGGGTGATCTTGAAGTGGTCCCTCCTACTTTCTGGGTCTCGGTTTGTTTATGAAATGGGGGTGAGTGGAGGCAGGTTGGACTAATCTCTTTGAAGCTTTTCCAGATATGGCATTTGGGGCAAAATTAACCCCCCGGGTTCTGACAATACATTGTCAGGAACTCTTTGGGTCTCCTGACTGAAAATGAGGACCTGCGAGGATTAGAAACTTGATCCAGGTAGTGCTCAGAAGCCTGGGCCTTAGAGTCAGAAGACCTGGGTTTGAGTCTTGGCCTGACCTCTGGATGACCTTGGACAAGTCTCTTCCCTTTCCTGGGCTCCCTGGGTCTCTCCACCTAAAATGAAGCATAGGTTGACCTCAAAAGCTTGAAGAACAGTGATGCTGGCCCTGGGCCTCTACGCTCCAAGGTTTGGTTCCTGGAGCAGGGGCAGCTCTGGCTCTGGGCTCCTCCCTGCCAGGTACTGTGGGGGGATTGGGAAGCACAGGATGTGATAACTGCCATGGGGCAGGGAACTCAAAGCCTGGCCAGGGGACCCAATGTTCAGCCAGGAACCAAATGGAAAATGGGCTCATGGTCCAAGTGATTCTCTGTGTGGGGGGCTGAAGGGAGAGGAACTGGAGTGTTCCAAATAAGGGTAGGAGACCTGGGGTTGGGATGTGGGGGGAAGACAGAAAGGGCTTCCTGGGGGAGAAGCCTTTGGAAATTGGCAGGGCAGCCTAGGGGCGCTTCCCAGAGATGGGAGGAGGCAGGAAGGAGGAAATTGGGTCCAGGTGACCACAGAGCAGCAACTTGGCCAGGGAGTAGAAGAGGAGGGGCTGGCGGGGGCTTGGGCAGCCGCCCCACAGCTGGGCCTTAAGCGGGGGTGGGGTGGGGGTGGGGTAGCTGCTGCTTCTGCTTTGGCCCTGGGAAAACGTCATCTTCTCAGGCCACAGGCTGGGAAGGAGGGCATAGTTATGAGCTCAGGCCAGAGGGGCCTCTCTCTGAGCAGCCCCCAGGGCCCTGCCTGGCTATGTTGGGGCTGCAGAGGACTCAGCAGATTCAAGCTCCAGTCCCCAGCTCCTTCCATACAACCCTCCCTTCAGCTTGGATCACATCTCTGCCTCTTCCTGGCTTTACAACCAGGGGGCACTCAGCCCCTTTACTGCATCCCATTATTTAGGCAGGTGACTGTGGCAGAGTGGTTGCTAGCCAAACTGAGAAACTGAGTTATCACTATGAAAATTGTAACACACAGCAGAGCCTATAGTTAAGAGCTTAACTGCCAAGGTTCCACTCCCAGATCTGCCCTTTATGAGCTGTGTGAGCCTAGGCAAGTCTCTTAACCCTTCTGTGCCTTAGTTTCCTCATCTGTAAAATGGGATGATAGTATTACTTACATCATGGTGTTGTTGTGAGAATTGAGATAATAGATGTAAAGTATGTGAATATAAAACACTGCCACTTCAGGAGCAGTAAAATGAACAAGTTTGGAGTCACTACTCTAGTCTGAGCCTCAGTTTCTTCATCTCTAAAATACTGCTAATAATTCCTGCCTTCGAGGGCATTTGTGAAGATTAATAAGGGCAAACTAGTCCCTAATAATAGTACATCGGAGGCCCTTCTCCTCTCTCATCCACCATTTGCATGTTCAAGTTCCCGTCCTCAGAACAGAGCTGCCCTTTGGCCAACTCTCAGGCCTAGGAATCTACCCTGGTAGTGGGGTCTGGACTAGGTAACAGCCCATTCAGGCCCTCGAAGCTAGCTTAAAGGACTTTAGGATCTGGGTACCCAGAGGTGGTCTAGAAGGTGGTGAAGGTGGGTCCTAGGTGTGCATGGCCTCTTGACTTCTCTGACTTCTCACTTTGTGGAGAAGGGACCAATACTGCTGGGCTAGAGTGGACCATCTGAAATGCAGGGGCTCCTGCCTCCCTGGTTGCCTGGCCTAAGGGCCAAACTGATTAAGAATAAATGACAAAGCCTGGCACAGCACATAGTAGACACTTGGGAGAGACTAAGAATGGTTGCCATCCATTATCTTCACAACAACCCTGGAATGCAGGCACTATTGAGGCTATTTAGAAGATGAAGAAACTGAGACTCAGAGAGGTAAAGTCATTTGCTTGGGGTCACACAGCTATATCTAAGGACACAGATGATATCTGAAGCTGGATCTGATTCTGAAAGGGCTGTTAGCCAAGGGATGGGAATCTCAAGGTCACCAACAGATCCTTGTTGGGGCTGAGCCAGGAGCCAGATGCTGGACTGGGCATGGTGTCTATCCCAGGAGCATGACCAGATCCACTCAAGATAGAGGGGTTTAATTTATCCTCAGAAACCTGCCTGTGAGCCCATCTCACAACCCTCTAGTAGCATTCTAGCTAAAGTTATTTATTCACCTGACACACATCTTCATAGCCCTCCAGTGTGTGGAGCTAAACGCTGGGCCCTGGGGATCCTGGATGAATCAGGCTTACTACCTTTGGAAACTGGGCCAGTCACATAACCTTTCTGAGCCTCGGTTTCCTTGTGTAAAATGGGGGTGATCATAGGATACTTTCTTACAAGGTGGCCATGAGGATGCAATGATGTCGTGAACATAAAATTTTCCGTAAGTCTAGCACACAGGAAGAAGCATTCAGTGAGTATTAACTACCTGTAATTAAGTACAATGGGAGCATAGAGGAAAAACTGACTCTTGTTGGGGAGCAGGAGCCACTCAGGTCCTCCTTGGAGAAGGGGGCATCTAGGTCGGGCCCTGAAGGACAGCTAATTCACCTGGAGAAGTGGGGGAGGGCATCCCAGGAGGAATGCACTCATGCACAAAGGCCCCGCCATGTGGAAGGATATGACCTGTCTGGGTGTGGCTGAGCAGTCAGCTGGGAGGAGTGATAGGAAATGAGGCTGGAAAGGCGTTTCAAGGGCCTCAAGGGCCTGGCTGCCGAGTTTAGACTTTAAAGGACTGGGGACAGAGCAGGACTTTAAGAGTTGGGCAGGGACATGATTGTGCCTATTTTAGAAAGATGATTCTAACTGCAGTGTGGAGAGTGAACCGGAAGGGGAGAGACTGGATGTCGGGGAGCAGATCTGAGCATGCTCCCTGCGGGTGAAAGCCCTGGGTGGCTCCCCACCAGCCTGCAGGCCAGGCCCTGACCGCTCTTCCGCCCCGCCCGCCCACAGGCTCTTTCCTCTACGAGGGACATCTTTCCCTGGCTCTGTCCAGCCACTTTCTGGTCCTCCTTCAGGTCTCAGTTCACCACACCTTCTGGAAGCTCCTCCAGGCACCCCAGCTAGGGGGTCTAGGTTAGGTCCTCCGCTTCCTCGGTACCTGTGGACTTGCCCGTCGCCCTGAATGGACTCTGGCCCTGTGTGATCCTGCTCACGGCTGTGCCCAAAAGTCCCGGCAGAGTGCCCAACACATAGAGGGCACTCAATCCATGATCAGATGCATGAATAAACCAGTGGGTGAATGGGTAAGCCCATTAGAGGGTGGGTGCGACAGTCTGAGTGAAAATGATGGGCTGTGGAGTGGCAATGAGGAGAGGGAAGGTGGCGGGAGAACTGCCAGGACGCACGATTGATGAGAGGCGAACACAGGGAGAAAGGGAAGAGTTGGCGATAACTCAGAGGTTTCTTCTCCCTTGGACAAGCCCTGATGCCTTTAACCAAGATGGGAAACATGAGTGGGGGTGGAGGTGGGGCAGGAGGAGCAGGCCAGGGCTGTAGGCTGGGGCCCTGGAGCAGGCTGTTCCCTGGAATGCTCTTCCTCCCTGTCTCCCCACCAGGGGGTCCCCATCAATGTCTGTGACTGTCAAAATATGGCCTCCTCAGAGAAGCCAGGCTGACTGCCCTAGGTAGGCTGTTCCCCTACAAAGTACTCTCTACCGCCCTGGCCAGGGAGCTCAGTTGGTGAGAGTGGTACACCAGGGTTGTTCTGGTACAGCGAGGTCGTGGGTTCCATCCCCGGTCAGGGGACATACAAGAAGCAAGCAATGAATGCATCAATAAATGGAACAACAAATCGATGTTTCTCTCTTTCTCCCCTCCTTCTCCCTTTCCCTAAAACCAATCAATAAAAAAAGAGAAAGAGAGCGAATAATCTTAAAAAAATTATTCTCTAATTTTCTCCATTTCCTTCCCAGCCCTCCTCATGATTGTAATTGTGCATCTGTTGATTTGTATTTTACTTATAGTGTGTCTTTCTCACTAAATTGGAAGTTCCTCCAAGTCGGGGATCTCACTTGTTTTACTGACCGTGTATACCTGGTGTATGAATGCGTGAATGAATGAAGGAAGAAAGGATCTGAATGCCACGATAAGGAATTTGACGCTTACCCTCAAGGGAATGTAGAGCCATGGAAAGTTCTTAAAGAAGGCAGTGTCAGGATTCAGCCTGTGTTTTAGAAAGCTCACCCTGGGGGCTGTGTGGAAGATGGATTAGGAGGGAAGGCAGGGGGAATTGAGGAGCCACAGGGGGAGACAAAGACATAGCACCTGGGGCTGGGCTTGGCAGCCCCCCTGCCTGTGGAAGCCCAGAGCCACCTCCCTGTCCTTCACCACCCCCGTTCAGGCCTGTTGTCTCTGAGCCCAGCGGCGGGCGGTGGGAAGAGCAGAGCTGGCAAAGCTGACACTCACTAATCACGGCCCTCACCCCGGAGCCGCACTGACTGTCTGGTCTCCATGGAGACACGGCAACCTCCGGCCACTTGTTAATGGCAGCTCAACAAGGCTGCAGCAACAGGGACGGGCATGACCAGAGTGCCCCAGCCCTGCACCACCTGTCCCAGCCTGGACCTTGCAGCGAATCCCAGGGGGCGCTTGAGCTGGGGGGACAGGACCAGAGGCCTGGTGGCTGGGAGGCTCCCCCAACCCTCCTGCAGCCCCGCCTCCCTTGGCACTGCCAAGCAGTGAGAGGGCAGAGACAGCCTCTGCCCTGGCTGACTCCTCCGCAGGGCTGCTGGGAAGCTGAGCTCATGCAGGTCACCCAGGCAGGGCCAAAGGGCTGGAGGGGGATGGTGAGGAGAGTGTGGGGGGGACCTGACTGCATCCCACACACAAGAGGAATAGAGGGGAGGGCACTTCGCCTGCCCTGACAACCTCTGCTCTGCTTGCCCGAGGCAGGGACCCGATTGGGAACCATCTGCCCAGAACCTCTTCCCTAGTTTGCTGTCACTACATCTGAAATCTGAAATGCCACCATTAGCAACTCACTCCTTTGGGAGGCATCGTGGCATAGCACAAAGAACGCTGGCTCTGCCATCAGGCAGGCCTGGGTGTAAGGCCTGGCTCTGGCTCGCCACCTCTGAGTGCCGATTTCTGTAGAATGGGACAGTAACTGCACCTGCACGGACATGCGTTCAAGCATGCATGCTGCACCAGGCTTACTCTGACTTATCCTAGAAGCCTGTGACTCCCAGAGGCCTTTCTTCACCCCCACAGGTGAGCTGGGTGCCTCTTCCATAGTTCTCAGGACTGATCCCGCAGCATTCGCCACCCTGCTGGACCTGTCTGTCCCACATTTGTCCTCCCCACAGACTGCCCTGTAGCATCAGAAGAGGGAGAGGTTTATTGTATAAACAAAGGAGGGGGTAAGGGGAGAGTCTCCCTCTGCCTTTTGTCTTCCTTCCTCCTCAGGGGGTGCTAAGCGCCTAGAGCACTGGTTGAGGGCCTCTTTTCCCTTCTCTCCCTCACACCTTTGTCCATATGTCTGTCCATCCATCATCCTGCAAATTCTCCCAGAATGGAAGTTCAGAGAGGGCCCAGATGCAACCCCAGCTTACAGGTAAGGCAGGGGCCAGATTCCTCTGTTCCAAACATGCGAGACACACCCATGGCAGGCCAGGGCCACCTGGGGACCTTCAAACAATTATTGCCCCCATTGTGTTTCTCCTCGGTCACTCCCTAGGCAACTGTCCAAACTGAAAGGGCCCTTGGAAATGGTTTAGCCCAATCCACTGCAGCCAGATGAAGAAACCAAGGCCCAGAGAGGACTGTGGCTTGCCCAAGATCCCACAGCAGCTCTGTTTTGAGTTGACAATGTACCAATTATGTAGGCCTGCTTGGGAGGCGGCTTTTGGCTCTCTTGGTCTTGCTGACAGCTGTGTTCCCAGTGGCAGCTGGAATGCTGGTGGGAGGCCTGTCTGGCCTTTGCACCCTGACTCCCCAGGGCAGAGCCAGGTGGCTCTGGTGGGGCCCAGGGCTGGGGTTAGGGGGTTCTCAGAGGGTAGTGGGGGGCGTGGGATGATTGGAAGATGAGGTTAGACAGCACAGCATTGATTTGAGAGACTGAATCAGAAGCCCTGAGTTCCTGTCCCAGCTCTGCCACTCACTTGCTGGGTAACTTTGGGTGTATCATTGACTTTTCTGAAGCTTAGTTTTCTTATCTGTAAAATGGTGCTATCTTTGTAGAATAAAAACATTTTGCCAACAGTGACAGCTGTACAGAGGTGAGGAATTTTTACTGTTGGACAGAAAGGCTGAATCTCTGAAAGAAGTGACTAGCCTGAGGCCACAGTGAACTCACGGCTCCTTCTGGAGTTCTCTGCACTGAATTGATATAAGCTTTTGGAGCTGGAAGAAGTGTCCAGTCCAGACTGTTCACATGCTGAAGGAGGAAATAGGACCAGAGAGGAGGAGCAAGTGACCCAAGGTCACCCAGTGAGTCTGGGGCCGATATGGGCCCAGAGCCCAGGCTGGGCACCAGGTCCTCCTGCCCAGCTGCCTTGCTTGCTCATCCAGCCCCCTTGGTTTTGTCTCCCCCAGTGAGTGGGCGCTGAATGGGCCCAGCTTCCTTCCTGCTGCCCTGCCCGCCGTCTGCCACGTTGGCAGCCGCCCGCAGCCTTCTCGCCCCTGCTGCTGCTGCTGCTGCTGCTGCGGCATCAGCCGAGACCAACCCGTGGAGAGTTTGCCCAGAAAAGCCAGGGCTGCTGGAACAGGGGCTGGGCTGGCTGACTCTGCCAGATGGGAGGGAGCAGGAGCGAGCCAGCGGGCAGAGGGAGGGAACAAGGGCTGAGCCAGCCCCCCACCGTCCCAGCCCTTCCCCACCCTCAACTGCCAAGGGAGGGAGGCAGAAGGCTGGGGTTAGGGGCCCAGGGCTTGAGTGTCTGAGGTTCAGATAGCTGGGTCTGTTTTTGTGAGCCAGCACACTCAAGTGTTCAGGGAGGAGCATGTTGGAGTGATTTGTGAGTCTTGTTTGCCTCAATGTGCACAGGTGATGCTGTGTGTGTGTGAGTTTGTGCTGGTTTGTGCATACGCAGTGGGCCACTGTGTGTTTGTGTCAGCACAAGAGAAAGCTGTGTATGTCCTAAGTTTGAACACATGCCTGTGTGTGCAAATGGAAGACAACTGTTAGTGACAAGGAATCCAATCTGTGTGTGCACAAAAGGGTCAGCTCGTGGGTTTGACTTTGTGTACTGCGCTCCGGTCTGGATGTGCTGGGGGCCGCTGTGAATTTGCTATTGTGTGTGAGGGTAAGAATGTAACTGAGTTTGGGCTCATCTATGTGTGTGTCCAAGGGACAGTGATTGTGTGCGCATAGGGAAATGCTGCATGCAGCTGTGACTGTATGCCTGTCCCTGTGCCCAGGAGGACACTGGAACTGTGTGGGCTAGTGCAAATGTCCAGGGACAGGCTCGCGGGGTCTCTCCACCCAGCAGACCTTGTAGTGTGGTTATCTACGGCAATGCAGGGAATCACCATGTGTGGCTGTGTATGCTTGGCTGTGTGCACAAGAGAACAGGCGGCACTGGCATTGTGTCCCTGTGTTGCATCCGCGCAGGGCGGTGGCGGCGGCGGCGGTGGTGGTTGTGCTGTGCGGGGAGACAATATGCTATGGGTTTGCACTTGTTTCTCTGCATGGCACAGCCTGTGTGTGACTGTGTTTGTGCGTGTCTGTGAGCACCGCGTGCTGGAGACTGTGCGTGCTCCTGAGTCTGTGGTAAGCTGAGGGTAAGGAGGGGGGAGTACATGGCTGTGTTTGTACTTGTCTGTGAGCCGGGGTCAGATGCGCTCCATGTGCTACCTCCTGTGTGCACAGGTGGCCACTGTGTCCAACCGTGTCTTTG
The DNA here is from genome assembly GCF_054644295.1 of Miniopterus natalensis. NCBI lineage: Eukaryota > Metazoa > Chordata > Mammalia > Chiroptera > Miniopteridae > Miniopterus > Miniopterus natalensis. The sequence goes on from NC_142089.1 coordinate 15,181,236, forward strand.
TGTGTTTCGGGTCGTCTGAATGCGCACAGGAGGAGGACATGGAGGGAGGATTTGAGTGCGTGCCTGTGCAGGCACCTTTAACGTGGCAAGTCTAAGAAATGTCGGCCTTCTTGGCAGCAAATCTGGGCTTGGTTCCACTGGGGGTGTCTGCAGAGAGGGGCTCTTAGAAGGGACGTGCTTGAACGAGAGACAGGAAGGGAAGGGGGGGCCAGCCCCAGCTTGGGGTTTCCAGGAGGGAAAGCCAGACATTGGAACTTGTCAACGCTACCTCCTTCCCCGCCCCCACCTCTCCCGACTGCTGCCTCCCCTCCTGGCGCCTGAAAGCTGCTGGCAGCTGGACAGACAGAGACAGTGCACACATAGACTGGCTCACCGACCCAGAGCCCAAATGTGAGCCCCTAAATACACAAGGCTGCACACCAAAAGTCCAGAGAGGGCAAAGGACGTGACTAAGGCTGGGGGGGGGGCACATGTGTTTATATGTGTTGGGGGAGGGGGTGCTGTTGGCCTCTGGTGTATCAACTCAGACTAGAGCCCAGGCCTAGAAGGGGGAGGAAGCTTCAGGAAGGGTGTGGGGGAGAGGAGAGTCTCTGGGGAGGGGGCTTTTATTGCTCTAATCAGACTCCCAAGGCTCCCAGCTCCCCTCCCTGATTATATAACTGCTGTCGTGTCTTTGAGAATCTCATTGCCTCAGAAATCACTGACTGCAACTCCCTCTTTGTACAGAAGCAGAAGAGAGACCCAGAGAAGGGTAGCAACTGATCTGGGGTAGCACAGCAGAGGCAGGACTAGAACCCAGGGCTTCTTTTCCCAGTTGTGTCTGCTGTGTGCGCTGCATGGGTCAGTCAGTCCTATTTTTCCCTTGGCTCATTTAGCGCTTTCTCCCTCCCGGGTCTTCAGGATATATATATATCCCAAGTGACCTGTCTGTTTGCTTGTTAGTCCATCTGTTTGTCACAAGGCTCCAGTACCCTCTAGGGCAGCAGAACCTGGAAGAGGAGAGTTTGGTTCTGGGCCAAGGGCTACTGGGGAGGTGGGGGTGGGACGGGGAGATGGAGAAATAGAAGCTAAGGAACTCAGAGAGAGAGGGAGGAGGGGAGGAGAGTGAAGGGAGGGGGCTGGGGGCATATCTGGGAAGCACAGACTCTCCTTTGCCTCCACCTCCAGCCTGGGCACCAGGGGCAAAGTTTGAGCCCAGAGGGAGTCCTGCCCCTTGGGGGCTGGGATAAGGACCCTAGTGTTTCTCTATGGCTTGGACTCAACCCCCAAACCCTGGGGGCAGCAGGGCTGGAATCTTGGGGACAGTATTCTGGGTGCTTGTGTGATGTGCAGTGACCACACTCACCTAATGAGAAAGGAGGTAGGGGGCTGTGTGGGGAGGGTGGGTGTGAACCTGGGTATAAATTGACTTAGGGTGTTTGGCTTCTTTAGAGCATGGGAGTTGGGTGTGTATGTGAAATTGTGAGTGTGCTAGGACTCTGTGTGTACATCTGTGAATGTGTACAGGTTTGGAGTTCACGGGGTGAGGGGGAGAATTGCAGGAATGTGTGTATGTGTGTGTGTGCAATAGGAAGAAAAAAATTTTACCCTGAGGGAATGGTTGTGTGCATGTGTGTGTGTGAGTGTATGAACCTGGAGGCCTTATTCTGTGTATGTAGGTAGCTAAATTGTATAGCTATGTATAGTGCGTCTGGATTTATGTGTGTATCATGTGTTTGAATTGCATGAGTATATGTGAAGTGTGCAACTGAATATGTGTGCTGCTGGGCACACACATCTGTGATTGTTTCAAGGTACATAGTGAAGTTGTCTGTATGAGTCTTGATTATGGGTTATGTGTGCAGTTGTGTGTATTTGTGGAGCCGCGAATGTTAGGGAACTGTTTAAATGTGTGGTTGTATATTTTGGGGGATTGGCTTATATGTGTAGTTCTTTGTTTATTTATTTTTTGTTTATTGTCAAACTTCCCTGCCAGAATGTAAATTCTATAAGGGGTGGAATTTTTGTCTATTTTGTTCACCATATCCTTAGTGTTTAGCATAGTGCCAATACACAGTAGGCACTGAATCACATTTCTTGAATGAATGATGAATGAGTGTGTGCATGCTCGGCTAGGTGTGGGAAGTGTGTTATGTTATATGTATGTGAATTGTGTGTGCATGTATCTGGGTATGTGAATAGATACATTTTGCATCCAGGTGTGTGAGGTTTCAGGCATAAGTGGCATGTGAACCAAGTTTGTAGAAAGGTGCATGTGTGTATCTAGGTTTGTGACTGTGTATCTGAAGCTGTGCCACTTATGGGAGCACTGGGAGTGTTGGGGGACGTGGCTGTGTGTGTGCACAGTTGTGTGTGAATGTTCACTGTGCATGGGGGCGGGAAGGCGCTGTCGGCTTCTCCCAGCCTTCAGCACTCACTCAGCTTCACCCCAGGTCGCCTGCTGTGAAATGTCAGTGGCAGAGAAGCTAAAAATATCCCCTCTCCTCCTGCTCACTGCTTGGGCTGATGGGGTTGTGGGGCCCCAGCAGGCCCCTTGGGCCCTGGGGGGAGGAGGAGCTGCTGGATGAGGGGCAGGGTATGGGGTGGAGGAGGCCCTTCTCAGCACACTCCCTCCCCCTTTCCTTTTGGACTCCAAAGCCAGGCCCCAGGTTCACCTCTGTCAGGAAGCCCTCAAGTACCCCCAGGAGCTGCCACATGCTAGAGTGTGTGTGTGTGTGTGTGTCTGTCTGTGGTATCCAGAGCTGCCTGAGAGGGAGATATGGCCTCCATTAGACTGGGGCTCATCTAGGCAGTGCCTCTTCTGTCAGTCCAGGGACTCTGGAGGACAGAGTTTCAGACAGGGGGCTCCTGGGGATGGGCTGTATCTTTTCCCTCAGTCTGGAGACTCCCAAGGAAAGAGTTGGTGCTACTTCCTCCTTAGAGCAAAGGGTCAGGGGTGCAGTCCAGGCTGTATGGGCTCATCTGGCACTGATCCTGGGGCCCCTGGAGCTCTCTGACCCCAAGGCACATCTGCTGCTGCTCAAAGCTTGTGGGTAGGGAGGAGTCTCAGCTCTGCCCACACCCTGGGCCGGCATGTGTTTGTTACGGGTATGAGTGTGGGTGCGGTAGGACATGTCAGGGCCCGTGGTCTTTCAGGGACCTCTTCACACGTTGGGCTCCTGGGTGTCTCCGCCTGTGTCAGTGGTGTCAGCGACTGCCTGCCTTGAGCATTATGGGCGATCGATAAAAGTTTGAGGCACGTGTGTTTTTCTGTGTGCATGTAGGTGATTCTGTGTGTGGGTCTGCGTTTCTCCCTTTCATAATGCAGACGTGCAAACTCTAGCTGGAATGAACTGTGTTCATGTGAGAGCTGCTGGCATTAACACAAGGGTGTTTCTGTGTGTCAGTGTGTTTGAGATGGTCAGTGCCTGTTTATTCTCTGTGTCAAGAGGTTTGTGGGTATGTCTGTGTTGGAGTTTCAGTCGCTCGATTACTGTTTGTGTGTCTGCCTGAATATCATTGTGTCAATGGGCATCTCTGTGCCTGTGCATGTGTGCCTAAGTCAGTTTGATTTCTGTGGGTCTGTATGTCCATGTGTCCCTATGAATGTTAGTATTCTCTGTGTGGGTTGAAATCTGTGCACAAGCTGGGCATCTCCTCCCCCTTCCCTTGCTTAGTCTCCCGTCATTTCTGTGTTGAAAACCTCAGGTTGTGTCTTTCTGTGTATGTACATCAACTTTCCCCAGCACCAAGGCCTCCAGCTCTGAGATCTGCCCTCCCACTATCTCCGGTTGGACTTGAGGTGGGAGCTGAAGCAGAGGGCAGGCAGGCACGGAGCCCACCACAGCCAGGTCTGTGGCCAGGCTGCCACCGGGGCCCTGCCTCAGCTTTCCTCTAAGCAAGCGCTAAGCCAGAGCCTCAGTTACATGTAAACACCAGCTGTGTCAAGACTGCGCAGCTTCTTCTAGGTCAACAGACAGCTGTGGGGTTGCTAGGCAACCGCCTGGCACCCCCCCCCATTAGGCACCCCTCCCACTGCCTGTACCTGCAAACCCTCTGCTGGCTCCCCCCACCCCAGGGTACTGCCATACCCTTTCATGCCAATTAAAACAGTGGGGCTGAGGGGGTAGGGGGGTCAAGGCTGCAGTGAAAATGGGGCTTTGGGACAGGGATCAAGGTATGGGGAGTGTTAACCCTTCTGGCGCTACTGCCTCCCTCCCCTCAGTCCTCAGTGCACTTCTCACCACCATGTCATCATATTAGAACAGAACTGGGGTGACGGTAGCTGATGCTCCCCTCCCCTGTAGGTCAAGCCAGAACTGGAGAGATGCTGGAAGCAGCTGGAGAGAGGCCTGTGGGTGGTATTAGAGATTGGTCAAGCCCCTGCCCCTCCCCAGTCTAGCTCAGGGAAGAGAATGGAGAGCCCGTTGGCAACAAAAGGGTTAAGTTCCCCCTTTATTTCCCCCTCCCAGGATAGCCACCCCCATTTCCAAAGCAGCACCTGCATGCCCTGCGGCGGTGCAGCTTGATGCCCACGTCCAAGCTAGGTAGTCCCGCAGCGCCCCAGGCCCTCAGCACCCCCAGGCCTGGGCCTTCTCTGTGGGGAGCAGGGGAGGCGAGGGTCCTGCAGCCCCGGGCCTCCCGATCACCCCCAGGCTGCAGGCATGGGGCTCAGGCCCTTTTAGTGGAGTGCGCGAGACCAGCGGCGGGCCGGGTGACTTCAGAGGAGCTGGAGGAAGCTGTGGGAGGAGGCAGCCAGGCGGCAGGGGGGCAGCACCCCTGGCCGCCCCATTAGTATGCGGCCGCGCTCCACTCGCCATGGCAACGGCTCCCCCGCGCCTTGCATCCGGGCCGCCCCAGGCGCAGCGCGCACCTCTCCTCCCACAGGTGGCGACACGCACCAGCGGGCACGCACGCACGGGCACGCACACTCCGGGCGCCCTCGGGCACCTGGGGGCGAGCTGGGGGCGCCAGGTGCACAGGGCCACCCAGTTCCCGCCCCCGCGGCCTATGGGCGTGTCCCCAGGTGCTCCAGAGTAGGCCTCTAGGGGCGGTGGGGGGACCTGAAAAGGTTCAGCCCGTGCCCGGGTGTGTTCCTCAGTGTGCCTGTTGTGCCTCTGTCTCTGCTGTCCTTGAGGATATTTGCCTGTCTGTGCTCATGTTTTTGCCTCTTCATTTCTGAATGTATGTGGTTCTGAGTATAACTGCCATAGTGTAACCGTGTGCAATTGTCTTTGCTATCTTTGTGCCTGTATAAAGGTGTATGTGTGTCTCCGTTTGCATGCACATGGCCCTGAGCTTCCTCCGATGTATGTCCCAGGTGTGCCTGTACCTGGATGAGTATTTCTTAGCATGTGTATGCATGATCCCTTGGTATCTGCATGTGACCCACTGCATCCTTGTGAGTTTCTGGGCACAGCTGCATGTTGCATTGTGTATCTATCTGTGTGTATTCCCTGTGAATCCCCAAGAACCCAACTCTCCATGTCATTATGCGTTCCTGTGAGTGCCCTGAGTGTGTGTCCTGGAGTGTGGCTGTGCCCAGGGGCTGCTGGCTCTGTGCCCTCCTCAGCTTCACTCCCTGCTGCCTGAGCAAGCCGACACCTGCTCCCCGAGCACTGAGCCCCCCCCCCACCTGGCAAGGACAAGGAAGGACACGGAGACAGAGGCAGATATGGCGACAGAGACAGAGACTTGGAGGGGGATAGAGAGCCAAGTAGGCAGGAGAGGTGGTGATCCAGAGTCATGTGATCAGCCTTATAGTCCATGACCCAGAAGAGAGAAACAGAGATGCCAAGATCAGGACATTCGTGAGAGGGAGACCCAGAGTCACACAGAGACCCAGAGCACCAAGTCCAGAACTGCTGAAACACACCAGAGACCAAGATGTAGGTCCCTGGCCTCTTCCATCTCTTTCCCTCCCTTCCTCATACTCAAGAGTTTCCAGCCCTACCTATGCCTCCTCCTCCACATACCCAAAGCAGAGTTCTGCTGGCCCTGGGAATCTGTGTCCTGGGACTGGAACCCAGCCTCCTCCTTGCAGCAGCTGGCTGTGTGTGTGTATGTATGCACGTGCCGCCATCTGAGTGATGTTCTGGGCTGGTGGCTACCTTGCACACAGCCCTACCTTACTTCTCCCTCCCCCCCAACCACAGTTGCCATATTTTCTCAGGCCCAGATCATGCACACATGGCACACAGTCAGCGATACTCATTCAAACCCAGAAGCATGCCCCGGGTCTCCCTGTCTCAAACACATCTGCACATAGGGCAAGAAGATCTACCATGCACATAGCCACACCACCAAGTCCCACCTTCCTAAGCTTTCCCAGCCAGCCAATCACCCCTCAGCAATCTCTGAGGGGTTCCAAACCTCTGCTACTCACAGGGAAAGACAGAGGACCAAACTGGTCAATTCCATCAGACTGTATACTCAAGGGCATGGGCCTGATCTCTTTGGTTCATTGTTGCATCCCCAAGTGCCTGTGACAGTACCCGGAATCTTGTAGGTACTGAAGAAATTTTTGTTAAATGAATGCGTTCACAGTCACTCAGAGAACCCATAGTAATTTACAGCTACTCAGAGTGAAAAACACAAATGCCTACCATAGTGTACACACAAGGCATCTGATGTACACCTAGGACACCTTAAATATAGGTGTCTGCACACAGGTGTCCACTTGTGTGCAAACACTCAGCACAACAGCTAGATTAGAGGTTCTCAACTTTGGCTGACAGAACCACCTGGGCAGCTTTTTAAAATTCTGATGCCCAGGCCCTACCCAACTCAATAAAATCAGAATCTCTAGGTTGGGAACCACTGATCTAGATGAATGGATTCAGAAATGTTAACACAGGGGTTATTACCAGGGATGGTGGTAGAGTGGATTTAAACTTTTAACAGTACAGTGAAGCAGACTCCCACAATCTCGGGTTTGAACCCTGGTGACACTATTTACTAAGTGGTCGTTGTAAATTACCTCTCTGCACTTGAGTTTTTGTCTGTAAAATGGGGATAATAATAGAGCAGTATCTGGTACATAGTGTTATAATTATTTCCAATTTTTTTTCTATAATTAAAATTTTTTATTATAGAATGAATCAATTTTTGAATGAATTTTAAGAGCAGGACTTTTTTCCTTTAAATAGTTATAAAAAGGCAAGGGCTCGGAGTCAGATTCTGGGCCAACCTACTTCTGCCACTTCCCATGTAATTTTGTATAGGTCACTTACTCCAAGTCTCTGAAGCTGTCTTTTCATTTGAAAATGAGGTGAATATCTTTCTCTACCTCAGCAACTGTTTTGAGGGATAAACACCTCCAGGAACTATTTAATAAATGGTGGAAAATGCAAATACCCAGGGGCTGCCTTGCCTTGGTGCATTCGGGGACCGGGTGTGGAACTGTGGCAGCTGTGTTAAGAACAGATCACATATGGTGCCACACCCTGGATGCGTGGCTCATTGGTTGGAGCACAGTCCCGCATACCTACGTTGTGGGTTTCATCCCGTCGGGGTGCGTACGTGAGGCAATATAGATGTTTCTCTCGCTCTCAAATCAATAAAAACATATCGAGTGAGGATAAAAAAATGAAAAAATAAACAGGGTGCTGCCCATCCTTCCCCAGCTACCTGGGAAGGGTCTCTGCTGCCCTTCCCCTGAGGCCTTAAATCCAAAAGGCTGGGCCCTTGGCCTTGACAGATCTGATCTGTTGTCCAAAATACATCCTGGCTCTCCTTATCCCTTACTAAGCCACAGAACCCTGCTCTCCATGAGCTGCCATTCTCTCACTGACCCCTCCTTTCAGGGAGCCCCAGTTTTCCTTACCAAACCTACCTCCCACCCCAGAAACTATAAGCCCTTCTCTGGGTTCCCATCCCTTTCCCAGCGCCCCTATCTTTATAGTAAATCCCCACCCCCTTACAAAGCCCTCAGGTTAATGAGCCCCCTTACTGGGTTATAATCACCTCCCTGAACTTTCATTTCCTTCATGGGTCTCCCCTCCCCACCCCTTCTCCAATTCTGTGGCACAGCTACCCTTCACTGCCCTTCCTCCCCATCTCAAGGCCAATCACAAGTGGAGCGCTCAGTCTCCCACTGGGCATCGCCTCTGCCCAGCCTGCCCCACCTGGACAGCCTCCCCAGTCTCTTCTGCTTCCTCAGCAGCTGCTGAACATTTTCTCCCTGCAGGCGATTCCTGGGGCTGAAAACAAGCTTCTCCAGCCTCCCCCACTGGTTCCTGCAATGCCACCCACCCCCTCCAACCAGCCTCCACCTTGCCCCAGAGTGGTCTTGCCAAAGCTCTCTTCCCACCCCAAACATAGTGTCTACTCCAAACAGACCTAAGTATGTGTGACTTCCACCCCCTGCCACCCTCTCGCACCTCCAGGCCTTTGCACAGGCTCTTTCCTCCTCCAGGAACAAAGCCCCCCTTCTCCTGACCCTCCCAGGCTCTTACTGCTCCCTGCCCCCACTTCCAGCACCTCACTGGATTGAGTACAGGGTTGGTGCCTCTGCTTTCACCATGCGGGAAGGTGAGCACAGTGTCTTCACCTGATTCTTGGGGATTCATGGAGGGGCCATGGTGGGTGGATGAGCCTTCACTTCACATCCAGCACAGATAGAGGCTGCATCCTCTGGCTTCCTCTTTCAGGCAGGGGTGCCCAGAAGATAGGGGTCTGTCTCCCTTTTAGAGGAAGGGTTCCTTTGACTCTCCCAAGGCCTGGACCTTGCTGGTAGAGCTGGCCTTTGGGGTCTCCTTGAGCTTCAGCAGGGAGGGACACAGAGAAGCCACATGGGGCAGAGCTTTAACATACAATGGACTTACAGGAAAAGCTGCTTGCTAAAGACCAGGCAGCCCAAGGTGGGCATTATTTATTATTTGGTCAAGCAGCCAAGAGTTCCCAAGGTCAGGGAGTGGGAAACAGCTCAGCCCTTCCAGGTACACCAGAAATAGGCACAGGATTAAGGGTTGTCTTTGGATTTCCAAAGTTTACAAAAGCTGGGAGGAAACACAGACCCAGCATTTGGGGCTTGAGATGGAAAGGGGAAAGTAGAGAAATATCGGGGTTACTGGCTTAATCATACCCTGCAGTTTGCAGGGGGCAGATATAAGTGTGTTGGAGCAAAATGGGGGCCTGGAGACAGAGGAGACCCAGGCCCTACAGTAAATGGGAGACATACAAATGGGAGGGTACTCCAGTCCTCGTGGGAAAAAGGGGTGTCCCACAAGGGATCTTGGGCTTAGGGTGGAATGAGTGTCTCAGACAAGTGTCCCTGAACTAGAGTAGAACTGTGTGGCCCAGAGGCTGGGGAGACACAGGACAAATGAAGGGGCTAGAGTCAGAGACCTGGGACCTAGGTTGAAATGAGGTGATCTAGAAATAGGGGAGACTAGAGACTTGACTCATAACAGGGGTTCCTCAGGGAGAGGAACTCGGGGGATAACAGGGGTCCTAGAGGCAGGCATCCCTGCACTTTGAAAAGGATGGTGGTCCAGGGGCAGGGAGACCTGGGCACATAAAAAAGGGCCCAGAGAAAGGGAGACCTGGGACTTGGAACAGAAGAGGGGTCTCAGAGTGAGGGGAGACCCAGGACCTACGGCAAAACAAGGAGCTAAGAGGCAGAATCCCCGCACCTGGGTCAGAATGAACAGACCAGGGGCCAGAAGCCTTAGGGGGTAGACTGGGAAGCCAGAGGCAGGGGAACCCAGGGCCTGGGGAGGAACTGGGATAGGGGGTCCAGATGTGAAGGTGATTCAGATCTCAGGCAAAAGGGAAAACTAAAAGGGAGGGAACACATGGCAGTACTTAGACTCCTCTGGGGACCCAGTGGCTGGTGACAAAACCCAGGCGTGCCCCTTCCATTCCTCCCTCACTCACCCCCCCTTTCACAAGACACAAGGTGTGTGTGTGTTTTTTTTGTTTTTTTTTTGCTTTTTTCCATTTCTTTTTAATACAAACTTGGATCTTTGGGTGTGTCCTGCCAACAGAAAACAACAACAACAACAGAAGAGAAAACCCAAGAGTGAAAAATAAGAAAGAAAAAAAAAAAAAAAAAAAAAGCTCCCGCAAGAGGTTCTTTTCCCTCCCCCCCACCATGCGAATTTGCACACCACGGGACCACAGCAGGTTTACAGAATGCAATATACAATCCACGATTTATAATAAAACAGTATATACAATAAATAGGATATTGTTCATTTTTGTCAAACGACCTGTAGATAAATTTCTCAGTGCATACTTGCAGGGGCTCTGGACACCTTGAGGCCCCGCTCGCAACCTCTTGCACACGCTCTCTCTCTCTCTTTTTTTTTTTCTTTTTCTAAAACTGTGTTTGGTTTTTAAGTTTTGTACATTTTTAAAAAGTATTTACAATTGCTGGTTTTGTGCAGAAAGGGCTCACCTTGGGCTTCTGCGTGGAGGAGATGGGCAGGGAGGGGTGAGGGGAGATGGGGCTGGGAGGGTAGGGGGTGCAGGTGTGGGGGGGCGGGAGGCAGAGGGGCAGGCGCTCCTGCCAGAGGACGATGTGGACACTGGGAGGGGTCTTGGCGTTGGTTTTCTGAAAGCTGCAAAGAAACACAAGAGAAGAGGCAGAAATGAGTGGCAGGCAGACACTGAGCTCTAAGAACAGGGAGGCTAAGTGTGGGACCCCACCCAGTTCCTACCAGGATTCTGGGAGAAGCTAACCCCATTGTTCCTTCTCCCACAGAACTCCAAACAGTCCCCCATGAGACTCTGGACTGCTTCTGGCTTTCTCTGAGCTCAGTCTCCCCATCTGTAAAATTGGTGTGTGGTCCAAGGCCCACTCCACTGAGAGGTAAAGGACTTGCTGGGTGAGCAGTTGGGGTTCCAGGCAGTGTAATTTGTTAAGAACTTGAATTCTAGAGCCAGACACAGCTAAATTCAAAAGCTCACACCACCACTAAATAGCTCTATGACCTTGGGCAAGTTGGTGAATTTCTGTGAGACTCAGTTTACTCTCTGTAAAAAGGGGACAACAGAACTATCCCATAGTTTGTTGGGAGGATTCAGTGGTTAACGACAGATTAAGTCTGATACATAAATGCATAATAAATGACACCAATTACTAGTCGTTATTATTTTCCTGGGGCCTGGGCCAGCTAGGCTGTCCGAGCTGGGTTTCCTCAGGCAACAATGAGTTTAGTAATTCCTCCAACCTAGGCTGTTCTGAGGAATGACCTAAGGGAGAGGATGGGGTCTTAGCACAGCACAGGTGTGAACCACAGCTTTGATTTCTTCTAAATCCAACCCTCTCCCAACCCCCCACCAAAGCCATTCTGTTCCTTAGAGAGTCGAGGTGAGGAAGAAGTCTGTCTGAATAAAGGAATAAAGAAATTGCCCAACACAATACCATCTGCGTTTGGCTGCCCCCCCCCTTCCTGAAGCTCAGGAACTCCCAAGTCCTCAGTCCCTACAATCGCCAGACACTGGAGGTCTGAAGTACCCCCTCTCCCTACAAGGTAGAATTAGGGTTGCAGGGCCCTGGGGACCTGACTTCCCTATCCAGATCCCAGCTGGGATGAGCAGAAAGGTGCCCGGAGGGACAGGGATGGGCTTGGTCATTCTCAGCAACTCCGATCATTAGCTGGACCCTTTCAGTTTTGTCATTCTCTCAGAGCCCTGAAATTCCCGTCTCCCACACTTGGTGAGGGACCATCCCACCAGAATTCAGGGGCAGGGTAAGGGTGCTAAAACTGCCTTCTAAGGCTCCTCATCAGGCCAGCCCACCATCCCCCACCCCTGCAGGCACCAGCAGCCACAAAAAGCCTTTCCTCCCTTGTCCTCTTCTTGGCTCCCCTTTCCAACAGGGCCGCATTTAAATTCTGCTCAGCCTCGGCTGCTGTCTGCTGGGCAGTCAGCCCTGGGGAAGACTTTTGTCCTGAGGCTGGACTTGCCAGTACTGCCCCAAGTCAGGGGACCTAGGTGGGTTCCTGAAAGGTGGGGCAGCACGCCGCCCAGGTGTCAGCCCAGGTGGCAAGCAGAGGTGCGAGGGGGAGGGTGGGAGCTGCATCTTTGCTAAGCTGTCAGGTCTCCTGCAGGTGAGGGGAGGTCGGAACATTAGCCTAGGGTAAGAGGTATGCCCGTGGGGTGACAGCTGTATTACTACTGGGGCGATCGGCAGAAAAGCAGCTGGGCAGAAAAGCAACTCTCGGGTAAGGGGTGCAGTTGAGATAGATATCAGTTCTCCACAGGAAGGATAAACAGGACCGCTGCAGAGATAAGCAGGGTATCCATTAGGTGGCAGGGCTGTTGGTGTGGGGGAAAGGTTCAGCTGGAGGGCTCGAGGCACCTATCTGTAGAACAGTTTTATGCAGTTTAAGAACAGCTGCTAAGCTAAGGACAGGTATTATGTATTGGGGAGACATGTGAGGGGGAGACTTAGAATGGGCTGCTCCAAACCACTTAGCAAGTAAATTCTACCAAGCCCCAGCCTCTCCTGCTCCTCCTAAGGGCCCCAGGGCAGGCTGGGAGCCTCCTCACAAATCCCTGTCACCCCCACCCCCTCCAGCCCTTAGACACTGCCAGTGACCCTCTCCAAGCTGGGTCTCCATGGTGATCTCAGCCCAGCAGGCAGCTCCTGCCAGAACCATTCCCATGGTGCCGGTGGCCAGGCAGCAGGGAGGCTTTCTCACCCTCTGCTAAGCCATCGTGTCTCACCTTCCTCCTCCCACCACCCTCCCCAGCTTTCATGGCTTGGCCAGAATCTGGGGGATGGTGGGGGAAGGGGAGAGAATAAAATGCAGAGGTTCCTGAGCAGGGGAGAATGGAGAATGCTGTGGCTATGTAGAACTCTGACCTCACTGGGTTCAATTCTCCACAAAATGGAACTACGGCTGACATGCCGGGCGGCCCGGGGCTGGGTACTGGAGGTAAAGCAGAGAACAAGCCTGCCAGTCCCTGCCCTTGAGGGGCTCACAGAGAAGACAAGGAAGCAAAGCAGACCCCAAACCAGGAAATTACAACTCAGGGAGATGAGGGCTGTGCCCAGGGAAGCCCTGGGGGGCTCAGGGAGCACAGAGGGGCACCTAGCCCAGCCTTGGCAGGAAGAGCTGTGGCTCTTCTACTCACTGCTGCGAGCACAGTGCCCTGCTCATGCTGGGGTCAAGGATGTGTGCTGACTGACGACAGTGAGGATAGTGAAGACAGGTCAGAGTCTGATCAGCGTGTCAAGGTCCAGCTCGGGTCGGGCACACCTCCTAGATGCCTCCTTAGACCACCCGGTTACCATAGCTACCACTGCACTTGTCATTCCCTTCCCCGCTCCTCCAGGGCAGAGACCTGTGTGTGGTACCTCTGTATCCCCAACACCAGCATGCGCCTGGTGCCCTAGGGCACCAGCCACTGTTCATGAGACTTAACCTTTTAGTGCTTCCATAATGAATGACTGCAGAGTCACATGCCACCGAGTCCGTGTGCTCTAGTAGTTTTACTGTCCAAGGTGCCAGGGCATTAAATGGTCTCTGCCTGACAGTGGGAGCTGGCACTGTGGGGCACTGAGGGATAGCTGAGTAGGGACTCAAAGTGCTGCAGATCGGGTAAAAATCAGGTTGTCTGGACAGAGCTGCTCTCCCCTCTAAAGGAACACACATTCCACGTTCATTTAAGCAACCAGCAGACATATATTCACACCCACTAACTACAGGCCACAAGATAAGGTCTAACCCCCACTTTCTAGCCACTGCCCTCCAGAAAGGGGCCTCAACATCAAACAAGGCAGCGAAGCAGAAGGCCAAGAGAGCACATGGGAACTGAGACTGATTTACTATGTGACCTAGGACAAGTCCTCTCCTTCTCTGGCCTTCAGTTTCTACATTAAAATAAGGGGGCTAACCAGGGAAAGGGAGAGATCTTCAGGCACTGAGAGAGTGCCCCAAAGAAGAGTGATCAGAGGCAAACCCCAGCTGCCCAAAGGCCAATCCATCCCTTCCGACACTTTCAGGCAAAGTCAGGCCAGAGAGCCCTTCAAATTTGGAGAGGACACTGGCTCCCTTGGGGCCCAGATCACTCCTGAGAGGTAGATATACACTGAGGGTTGAAGCTTCCAATTGGGAATGGGTAGGCTGTGGTGTGTGGCTCCCCTCCCCACTCCAGGCAAGTTTTAAAAAATCTGCGTCCACCAGAGAGGTGCTTTCCCACTCATTCCCTCGTTAGGGATCTCCCACCTCCTCCACTGCTAAGCATACAGGGATGCTATGGGGCCAGACAGGGTTCACATCCATAGTTGCCCACCAGGCTGTGTGACCTGCGTCTATCTCCCCCACTTCTCAGAGCCTCACACTTCTTGCCTGTCCTGGGAGGAGGATTACCCCCACCCCACCAGCCTCCTGATAGGAGATGCCCGGGCAAAGACAGGTGATCCCGATGGGTATGTGTTGGGTTGTGGCTGAAGTGGAGGCTAAGGAAAGGGCAAGAACAATGGAACTGTGTGATCCCCAAGGGCCCTTCCTGGCTCTACCATGACTTTGCTTCCGTGGCTGTGTGTCTTTGGGCAAGTCCCTCTCCCCCTCTGTAACCTGGGAGAGTGTACTTGGAGATCTCCCAAAGCCCAATTAGCCCTGCCACACTTTTAGGAGTGTATCTGATAACAAAAGATGAGAGAAATCATCTACCCATTCCCCAACACCCTTTCCTCTCACCACTCCCCCTAGTCTACATACTGTTCTTTGCCTCAAGGGGGAAAAAAACCACCAAAACCCCCGGATCCTGAAATGTCTCAGGCACAATGAGATACAGGGGAGGGAGATAGGGACAGTGCACAGACATGAGTAACTGGCCTAAAGGAGCTGATGGCATGGGGAGGACATTCCCAGGAAGGGCTGTCATGGATGCATAAAGGTTTGGAGATTAAATGGGCCTGGGAAGGATCCTGGAACGCTTCTTGGAGGAGGTGATGTCTGAGTGAAAGATAGGAACTGACAGGTGGGAGATGGATGGTGGGTAGGAAAGGGCAGCCCAGGCCAGAGAACAGCTAGAGCAAAGGCACAGGGCATGCTGGGGAAAGCCCCACCCCCCATTCCTGATTCTAGTCCAGGGCTGGAAAGGGAGGGTGTGTGAGGTCAGGGTCGAAAAAGAAGCCTTGAATACCCGGAATACCAAGCTAGGAAGTTGAGCTTTATTTTGTAGGGAAGGAGGCTGGAAAGGGGAGGATGCAATCAAAAGCTGTTAAGCGCCCTGTGTGGCTCAGCTGGGCCCATGCACCAAAAGGTGGCGGGTTCAATCCCCGGTCCCGGGGTCCCAGCACATGCGGGAGGCAACTGACTGATGTTTCTTTCTCACATCGATGTTTTCTCTCCCGGTCCACCACTTCCTCTCTCAAAATCAATAAAAAGAAAAAAATTTTTTTCAAGGTATCAAGCAATGAAGTCATAGGAGCAAATGTGTTTTAATCATTTCATCCAGTAAATATTTTGGGGGCTCCAGACACCATGCACTGAAGCACAAAGCACTCTGGTGGCCACAGTGGGAGGAATGGACTCGGGCAGGGGGAGACAGGTGTTGGGGCAGAGACCTGGAAGGTGCTGGATGCTCTGACCCAGGTGGCTGAGCTGGCGTTACAGCTTCTGAAGTCTCAACTTTGTCTAAGACCCATTTTCTGCCTCCAGGAAGCCCATGCTGCCTGCCCTCCTCATGGTTTAAGAGGGTGGTCCCTAGTATTTCTGGGGAGTGTTTCATTCCTTCCCCTGGAGAGTGATACCCACATGGAGGCTTGTAATAAACACTTATTTATAGGCTGCAAACTCCATGAGGGCAGGACACTGCTTTGTCTTCTTCAGTGGTACCCTGAGCACTCGCTACAGTGCCTGGCCCAGAAAGGTGGCTGGTTCATGTGAGCTGAATACAGAATTAACCTACTTCCTCCTGCCCTCCAGCACAAACAGAGGGCACTATGGCAGCAAAAGTTATGGTGACAAAGGTGGCAAATCTGCCAGGGGAAAAATCATGACCTATTACAAAGTCACAGGAAATTTTTTTCGGATTATCTGCACTGAGAGAGGACTGGTGTGGATAAGTGTGTGGACAGGGCTTCTAGCTGACCTGGGTCCTGATGAGCATTAGGCTTCAGGTCCCTTGGGGTGGGGGCCTGTGACTTACCTTGTCTCTGCCCTCCCAGGGAGGGCTCAGTGGCTAAGGCAAAGACCTAGGTGGTGTTTCATCTCTCACCAAAAGCCCTAAATCCGCACTAGATACAAGATCCTTCCTAGGAGAGAAGCAGGTTGAGCAGGTGAAAGGAGGCCTCGCTAGAGTCCTGAGCAAGCAGGAAAGGGTCAGGGGTGTGTGACTCACACAGACTGGATCAGAGCCCCAGAATTCAGCCTGTGGGGAGGATTTCATCCCCCCATTTACCAGCCACTGATTACGTGCTTACTATGTGCCAGGGACTGGGCTAAGTGCTTCACGGGTAATCTTGTTTAATTCTCATAAGAGATGCAGCAAGGTGATGTGACTCACCAGGTCACTTGGCTGGTATGAGATGGAATCAGACTCTGCACAGAGGCCTGTCCGCGCCCACAGGCATGCTCTTAGCCAACAAGCCCCCCCTCCCGGTTTCAGGGCTTTGCTCCCTTGGGTTCTTCTTCCAGGGCCACAGGGATGTGGGAGAGAAGGAGCGTGAGAGGGCATGTTCATGGAGAGATTAGATTTCCAGGAAATGAGGGCTCGGAACAAGAAGGCCTGGCCTGAAAATGGCTGCGGGAGAGGCAAGAGAGGACTAGAGGGAGGACTGCCTCAGGGATTGAGAAAAGGAGCCCAAAAGAGGCAGGGCAGGGCTGACTGACCCCTGACGTGAGGGCCTCTTGCTCAGAGCCAGAGGCAAGATCAAGTGACCTCTTGAGGTTTCAAGACACGAAGAGACAAAGCCCAGAGCAGCCGGGGCCTGGCCCAGGTCCGGGCATGCCTGCTGACCCTGGCTGGATGGCGGCCTTGGAAACTGCTTCCTGCTCTGGTCAGGCCCCAGCTGGTGTAACCTTGGAAGACCTGTGACATTTCTCTTGGCCTCAGATCCAGGCCTGAGAGGGAATAGGGAGGAGAGGGGGACTAGAGATTCCTGAACACCTTGGAGGGCTCTTCCCACCCTCCCAGCCCCTTCCCAGGGTCTGGTAGGGCCAATCTTCAGTCACGAGGGCCCAACAAGGAGCCAGTCTGTCTGGCTCTGCTTCCCATCTAAGGGACTAGAGAAGATATCTGCAAGGGCCCAGGTGCCCCCTGACCCCCATCCCCTTCCTTCTCTGTCCCATTAGCTCAGCTCCCAGACCAGTTCTGGTCCCACACTCTGTACTCTGGCTCCTCTGAGCTCTCCTCTTCTAATTCCCACTGGGATGTGACCTGCCCTTGCCCACAGTTCCCTCTACCTGGAATGCCCTTCCCCCATTCTCTAGTATCCAAATCTTGCCTATTCCTCAAGGTCAAGCTCAAATGCAGCTTCTTCCACAGAACCTCAAAATCCACTTAAAATGTCAGATCCAGGAACAGTTGGGGGGAACATCCAACCAATCTGCCATTTTGCGGGTGGGGAATCAGGGCTGTGGGGTAGAGACGGAGCAGTGTGGCGGGGGATGAAGGGGGGTGGGGAGGGTATGACAGTACTGGGTTCAAATGCTGACTCCACCACTTACTAACTGTGGATCCCCTAGGCAAGGTTCATCGCTGCACTTGTTTCCTCAAGTCTCTGATTGGGGTGGGGACTCACCTCTCAGGCTACTGGGAAGGGTCAGTAAAGTGGTACTGTATAAAGAGACCAACACAAAATGCACCCCTTTTCTCACCAAAGGGACAGAGAGATGACTTCTCACCTCAACACGCACCTTCCTGGTGTACAAGCTTTGTTTCTCCCTGCCTCTGGGCACCTGCCACTTTCCACCAGGTGTTTTCAGGTTCTTTGTGTACTTGTTTTAGCTTCCTGGGGTGGATGCTGACCTCTGAGACTAGAGGTCACGGGTGCTTTGTCTCCCCAAGTCTGGCACTGGGACGGGCATGGAGGGGCTCCAGATGTGAGGCTGAGCTGGAGGACTACTTCCTAGTGCCCGACATCACGTGTTGGTGAATGAGCCTGTCACTGTCCTCTCTGCTTAAGCCCCCTGCTGACAATGACACTCCCTCTGCTAACTCTTCTTCCTCCCCATTCTACTTCCCTATATTCCCAAATCTTCCTCATTTCCACAATGATTTTAATCAGTGCCTGGCAATGGAGGGCTGTCTTAGATGAGAGAACTGATGTGTCACCTTAGATAAAGGGAGACGGCTCTACCACTGCCTTGGTTCAAGCCACCCTCAGTGCTTGCCTGGTCTCCCTCCTTCACCACTTGTTCTGCTCCACTGTGAACCTTAGCATGTCCCAGCTGAGGGCTCACCTCAGTGGTTCCCTATCTGTCTTGGAACACAGTTTAAATTCCTTCCAATGCCCTACATGATTCTGGCTCTGCCTGACTTGTCCCTCCTGCCCTAGTGTTACTTGTCTTCAAAACTGAGCTCCTTCCTGCCTCAGGGCTTTACCCACTGTTGTTCCCTCTGCCCAGAATGCTCTTTCCATTCATTCCCCCATCCTTAAAGCATCAGCTTCAGGATCTGGTCACCCTGCTGCAGTCTCATGGCTCCTAGCTTTTCTTCTCTTTGCAGTCCTTCCTTTGGCAATATTTACCAAATGCTTTGTGTCATTCTTTTTACTGTCTTTCCCTCTAAACTGGAAGCCCCCTGAGGACCAGGTATTCATTTGTGGTTTTCCCTGTGGTGCCCCCATGCCTGGCACATGGTGGGTGCTGGGCAGATGTCTCTGGAATAACTGAATGCATTAGCTGAGGACAGTGCTGTCAACTCCTAGCTCTGAGCAGGGAGCAGGGCCAGAATGTGGGGCTGGATGGTGTCCCAGTTCCTCCTGTGTTCAGGCCTCGCTGGTGGCTCCATTATGTATCTCACTGAGCTGTGACTTGCCCAAACACCCAGCCCCCACACCAGTTTATTTTCCCACCCACAGCCTGGGAGGAACGGTTTTCGGATTATTTCACATTTCTGATTATCTAAGAGACATCTCCCCTCCAGTGAAAAGGGTCAAGAGTTTGACATTTTAAACCCTAAGCAGCTTCTCCCTGGTCTACTTCAGATCTGTGGCTCTACTGCTTGCCATGAGACACAAGTGGAATGAATAGAAGGCCATTTTGATCTTGGCCTCGCTTCATTAGGAGGAAAAATATGCTGCACCCCCTCGCCCCCCAAAAAGATTGGACCGTTGTCATGCAGAGTTGCAAGAGCCTAAGAGATTATCAAAGTTAACTTCCTTGAATAGATGGGGAAACAGGGGCTGGAGTGGGTGGAGGGGGGATAAAAGCTTGGTCAAAGGCATATAACAAGTTGATGGCCAACTGGGGAATGGTCCTTCTTTAGGCCTCCTGACTCCCATGTGCTGCCCTTTGCCACCTTCAGGCACCAAGGGAGCTGAGGTCAGTCAGAGAGGGGGTAATAAGTTTCCACTGACATGACTTCAGGACCCTGAGTCACCCTGGCCTTGAATGGCCTCCCCAGATCAGGGACGGGGCTTTCCAGGAGCCCTGCTTTTCTTTCTCCAGGAAGTGACACTCCCAGGACGCTGCAGAGGCAGCAGAGGTGAAGAGTGAGGGTCTCAGACAGGCCCCGAGCCCACTCCACCACCACCACCGTATCTGAGCCAATTCTGTGAAGGTCTGTTGTTCAAAAGGGGAATCTGATGGGACAGTTGTGCCTGTATTTCTGAAGCAGGCTGTTCATCAAGAAAATGATTTCTCCAATTGTCTCCCCTTTTACCATTTTGGGAGCATTTTCCCGCTTTTATTTTCCTTTTCTAAAACATAAAATCTTGAGATTAAAAAAAACTGTGACTCTAACTACTGAGGTCATAGTGCCTGATAAAAACACCTAAATATCTAGCAATATTGAACCAAACTCTTGGAAAAGCATTTGGCCTCAGCAAAGGGACTGGCTTTTTCTAGGCAGGAAACATTGCACCTGGGGGCAGACCCACTGACACAGGCACAGCAGGATCCCAGCACCCCTTCTCCACTTCTGGATTCCCACCCCACATGCCCGACTACACTGAGCCTACCACAGGCCAAAGACTTTGAAAAACAGCCTTTGGGGGTACCGTGGGAGACCAGGAAAGGATCCTTTGGGCCGTTCTGTAAAGGCCTTGCGGAGTGTATGACCAGACATACTGGCCACACCTTTAGCCTGGCCCTTGCCAGACTGCATCTTGGACTAAATGAAGCTCCCAGGGAAACGGAGGAGCAAGTCAGGGTCGGTACCTTGGACAGGCCCTGGCAGATAATTACGCAACCTGCTTCCCCCTTCACAGAGCAATTCAAACACCCTCCCTTAAACGAGGTCAAGTGGTGACTGTTTCCTGGGACTCAGGTGGTGCCTGTCAAGGACCTAGCATGAAGGAGGGAATAAATGCTTGATGAACCAAACTAGATGAGACCGTCCAGTGTATGGCTCTCCAGCCATTTCAATAACATCCAAGCCCCGTGATGGGTTCCAGACCCGGGCAACCCATTTCCATAAGACTGTTCTCAACACCTAATCCTAGACTACTTACTGAATCCCAACTCCTTGTTTTCAGGTCCCCAGTCTTGTCCTTAAATTCTTCCTTCTCATCACTATACCCCTGGCCAGGCTCTAATGTCCTCACCTCTGCCATTCCCCGGCCTCTTCCCACTGCACCCACATCCCCAGACTCACCCAGGAACAAAACCTCGAGGTCCAGTCGGCACTTCAGTTGGCACTACAGGGAGGTGACGGTGAATGTGTCCTCAGGGTGAGGTTCTGCCATGGGCCCAAGAAAGCCGCTCTTGGGGCCCCCACCCAGGCCGGGATGCGCCTGTGGCATAAAGCCTGGATACCTGTAGGTGGTATCCTGCAGGGGCAACAGTGAGTCCCTCGGCACAGGGGACAGGGTCAAGTCACTAAGGAGTGGGCAGCCATAGCCAGCAGCGGCTGCAGCAGGGCCACGGGGTGGGCCAGGTGGCCGGCCCATCTCCAGTGACTCCTTGTCGGCCTTCGGCGTGGCTGGAGGGCTAGCCAGGTGTGGGGCACTGAGGCAAGCAGCCTCCGTCCTGCCCAGGAAGTCAGCTAGCAGCCCTGTGCCCACCTTGCCTTCATAGGGTGGGCTGCGTGCAGCTGAGCCTGGCGGGTACCAATATGCTGTGCCCTTGCAGCTGGGGGAGTCGTAGTGGGGTTGGCCCAGTGGCAGGTCCCGGCAGCTCAGGTGGGCCTGGGCTGCAGCCGCATGGCCCAGGCTGGCCCCCTGGAGCCCATGCTTGAGGGGCTCACAGGCAGCCAGCTTTGTGGGTGGCGGCCGCAGCTCTTCCTTGAAGCCCAGTGTTGGTGAGCAGGTGGGTGAGTACGCCTTCTGCAGGCCAGCATCAAACACCGTGGGCGGGTGAGCCAGTGGTGGGAAATGCTTGCCATCCAGCTCAGGGGCACCCAGGCTGGGCGAGTCGCAGTGGAAGCCTTGGCCAAAGGTGCCATCAGATGGCGTAGACGGGTTCATGGAGTAGGGTCCCATGAAGTCACAAGGGTCTCGCTCACCCACGCCAAAAGCCCTCGACTGTGAGGGCAGTGGTGACATGCTGCTGTCCCCACTGTAGTAGTCCAGGCCGAGGTCTGGGCTGTCCTGGAATAGCGGGTTGACCGGCTGTGGCTTGGGGATGAACTTGGCTTTGGCTGCTGCGCCACCCCGCTCCTTCTTTGCTGAACAGGCTCCACCACCCCGTCCACCCCGTGGCTGCCGGGGCCCTGTGCTCCGTTTGGACGGGTAGCCTGAGGCGGTGGCTGAGGCGGATGATGGGAAGCCCAGATGGGAGGCCTCAAACAGGTCAACCTTCTTCCGCCGTCCACGGCCTGGCTTGGAGCTGCTCTGGAAGAGGACACTCTGGTTCCAGTTGTAGCCGGGGGCGGATGATGCTTCGTTCCAGTCCATCATGAGTTTCTCCAGGCTGGACAGGCTTGACTGGCCCTCACTGCTCGAGGCCTCACTGTTGGCACGCCTAAAACCGCCACCGACTGGCTGATTGAACTGGGTGCTATCGGAGGACGACTCAGAGAAGGTCTCCGACACGGCTGTCTGCTGCTTCACCTTCTGTGGCGTGTAGTTGGAGATGTCCAGGATCACGTTGGGTTCGCTGACATGGCAGTCGAAACCGGGATTGTAGAGCTGACTGAAGGCCTCTGAGGCCCAGTCCAGGCCTCCATAGCCCTGCCGGAAAGGCCACTGAGAAGCCCCCACAAACTGCCGACAGTTCTCAGGCGAGGGCTGGAAGGAGGAGGAGGAGGAGGAGGCAGCAGAGGCGGCAGAGGCTGTGGTGCCCTTGGGCACCATGTAGCCGCCAGGCGAGACAGTGCTGGCCCGGCTGTCACAGCGCAGAGGCGTGGGGGCTGAACCAGAGAAGGCAGCTCCCTCAGAGCTGTTGAAGAAGGCCTTGCTTGGTGGCAGGCAGGGGCCACTGGTAGGCGGTGGGGCATAGCCAGCACTGTGGGCGCTGCTGGGAGAGGCAGGTAGGCTGTTGCCACTGCCATAGGCAAAGCTGCAGTCCTTGCTATTAGCACAGTCTTGGCCCGTAAAGGGCTTTGCTGGGGCGAATACACTCTGTCCAGCCCCATAGCCACTGTACTGGGGGGTGTAAGTGTTGGCAGGCGGGTGGGTGGTAGGTGAGCGGGCCACAGCTGAAGGCGGAGGAACCAGCTTCGGAAAGGTCTCAGCTGCCCGGCAATCTGAAGTGGCTGGGGTGATCCCGTAGCTTGCTGCCCGGCCCGGTGGGAAAGTCTGGCGAGCGGGCAGGACCGGCTGGAAGGAGGGGTCCGCCCCAGCCCCACTGCTGCCCACTGCCACTGAGCTGGCCTTGGCTCCCCGGCTAGGGAAGGCGGCCAGGCCCCGCTGGGCAGGCAGGGCACTGGTGGGGGGCCCTGCATAGGTGCCCGATGCCTTCCGGGACTCAGGGCGTGAGGCTGAAAGGGCAAAGTCCAATAGGTCAGAGGAGTCATCTGAATCAAGCAGGGAGCGAAAATAGCCAGTGAAGAGGTTTTGGCGCTCCTGGCTGAGCTCAGTCTGGCCCGCAGGTGTGCCCGTGCTGTAGTAGCTGCCACGGCCTGAAGTCCCACTCTCTAGCCCAGTGGAGGCAAAGGCCCGGGCCTCAGTCCCCTGGAACCCACAGTTTCGGCCAGCTTGCCCACCTGGGTGCCCATGGTGAGGGGCCCAGCCACCACCCTTGTCCCCAGCCCATTCAGTGCCTGCCTCCCCAAAGCCTGGGCCACTGGGCACCTGCTCTGGGAACAGAGTCCCGTTCTTCCTGGACCGCCTCTTGCGTTTGGGCTTTCCAGTCACAGCGTCTACCTCCCCTCGGCCCCGTTTGCGGGGATGCCCCAACTCGGTCAGGCCAGGGCCCCCCACACCAGCAGCTGCCACTGCCACCACCTTCTTTTTCTTGCCGATGCCTTCAAAGAAGTCACTGAAAGAGCATCGGGCTGACTTGGCCGCATGGCCCCCACCCCGGCCACCAAAACCGCCTGCTTTGCCACCACGCCGCCGGAAGCCCTGCACGCGATGCAGGAAGTGGGAGATACTCTGGGTGTCGGGTGCCTGATGCACTGACTCGGGCTCACTGGGTGTCCAGCAGCGGGGTGGCGAGCAGCGCCCGGCACACTGGCTCTGGCGGTTCAGGAAGGCCAGCTTGGCGAGGACGTCTGAGTACTCGGCCTTGCTGTCATTGGCGTCTGCTGCGTAGGACGGCTGGGGAGACGCCAGCTTCTGCTTCCGCCGCCGCCGTTTCTTTACCTCTGGCATGGCCAAGGTGGCCGCTGCCACGGTGGCCGCCTCAGCCGCCACCACTGCTGGCTCCTTGGGCTTGCCAGGACCCAGCAGCAGGTTCTTAGGAGGGCGGCCACGCTTACGTTTGAGAATAATGGGCATCTCACCAGGTGGGAAGACCACCACCACGTTCCGCCCGTTGTTCTTCATCTTCAGCAGCGGGGTGGGCTCTGCTGACACACGCAGGCCCAGCTCCTTGCCCTCCACACTCAGGCTACTGCTCAAGGACGACACCTTGTACGTGGTCTTGTTCCGCCGTCCCAGTGATACAGGGATCTTGGCCATCTTCACCACCATGCGTCGCACGCCCCGGCACTTGCTTTTGCGGGTAGGAATCACTGGGTTCTGGGAAGATTCTGGCTCCAGCTCTGGGACCGGGCCTGGGCCTGGCAGGGCGGGAGGTGGTGGAGGCGGTAGTGGTGGAGGCTCAGCCAGGGTGACCGCCAGCCCTGTGGGCATAGGCAGGGGCAGCAGGCGGCCCTCAGGTCCAGCGTCTGCCTTACGTCCCCGACCGGCTTTCCGCCGGCGACACAGAATCTTTGGCCTATCAGTGCGCCGCAAGGCGTACTTGGGGAGACCCTCAGGCCCAGGGGGACCATGGGGTGAGCACAAGTCTAGGCGCAAGGGCTCGGCCAGTGGGCAGGGCCCTAGAGGCTGCTGGGGCTCCAGACGACGGCCGGGGACGTCAAGCAACTTGGGCAGAGGGTCAAGTCCCTGAGGGTCAAGCAGCTGTGACTCCAGGGAGTCAGGCAGGGTATCCAGGGCCTGCAGAGACAGGCTTGGCAGCCCCAGGGGATCAGCAAGAGGTTGCAGGGGTGGCAGCTCCAAAGCTTCCCCAAGTGGCTCTAGTGCCTGTGGGTCCAGGAAGCGGGGCTGGGGGTCTAGGAGCTGAGGCTCTGGCTCAGGCGATGGTGGCTCAAGGCCCTGGGCCTCCAGCAGCTGGGCCTCGGGGCAAGTAAGGGAGGCCAGCTCATTAAGGATGTCAGCATCAGCGAGTTCTGAGTAATCAGGGCCGTCTTGCTCAGGCTCTGGGGGCAGACCAGTGGCTGCAGCCGTGGCTCCGGGACTGTGGCCTTGGCTGGGCTGAGGACTGTCCCTAGGCTCAGGCTCAGGCTCGTAGAGGGGGTGGCTGGGCCGGTCAGACTTGGCGTGGGGGGTGGCCCGCTCCTCAGGGCTGCGGATGCTATTGGCCAGACTAGGGGAGGAGAAGAAGCTATACTGAAGGTCACCAGGGGGTGGGGCAGGCGGGCGGCTAAGCCGGAGCCCACCGCAGTCCAGGTGCACGCCACTGTGCTGCAGGTCCTGGGAAAGCCGAGTCAGGTCCTTCATGATGTCAATCAGCTGCACCACTGGACGCAGGTTCACCCGCCCGTTGTCCCAGCGACGTCGGGAGCTGCTGCCGTCTCCGGCAGGTGTGGGGCAGTGGGCCTGTGAGACTGGACGAGCTGCTCGAGGAGGCAGCAGGTTGTCCCCCTTGGCAAGGACTGGTGGGCGCCGGGTGCTAGGGTCCCGGCGTGGGGGTGGGCGAGGGTTCTCGGAGAAAGTGTGGGCGAAGGCCTTGTCAGGTGGGCTGGCGGGGGGCTGGGTGGGAAGCAAGGGACGGGGGGTAGGGGGGCCGCTGGGATAGTACTTGGGCTCCCGGAGGTAGTCAGGAGAGCTGCACACGGCACTGGAAGTCACCACCAGGCCCTGGGGCTTCACACGCATCCTGACCTTGTCCTCCGAGGGCCGCCGGGCGGGGCCGGGGCTGACATGAGGGTGCGAGAAGCCGGGACCAGGACCTACTGGGCAGGACAGGCAGGAGGTCCCTCACTGAATACTCAAGTCCTCATCAGCTTCCCATATACTCAATGAGCCTCCACGACCCTCTCTTAAGTCCCCTCCCCAAGTTCAATCCACTTGTTGACCCCAGCTTTTCCCAAACCACCACATGCACCATGAATACCTCACAAGCCCCAGTTCAACCTACTGATAGTTCCCTCCCTCCTAGACCCTGGCTATGTGCTCAGGGGGAGTAGGACGCCTCCCTCTGAGAGAGAACAGCAGGGCAGGGCAGCCACTCCCGACCAAACTTCAGGAGAGGACCAGGAAGTTCCATCAAGGGCAAGGCCTCCCTCCTCTTTGCCCCCATTCCCAGGGTTCCAGGGGAACCCCGGCCACTCACCCTCGGCTCTGCCGCCTGGGCTGTCACACTGGAGATCTCTGTGGGCAACAAGACAGGCAACAGGAGATCTGAGTGGTCTGGTGGCCACAGCCTATTCACTGCCCACCTGGCCCACCAGCCCGGTGTCTTCCACATACCACCCACAGTTCCCTCGACGCTCCCTCCAGTGCACACACCCGGCTGACCTGGGAGAGAGAGGGCCCCCGTGCCTGGGGGCTCTGCTAGTTGCTGGCTGTCAGCTGGGAGTGCTGTGGAACAACTTCGGCCTGAGCCCAGGCCTCGGGGTGTGGACAGCGCCTGGAAAGGACCATCGCAGCTCAGGTTTAGTGAGCACCTACTGCACGCCAGGCACTGGGCTGGAAGCTGTTCAGGCATCGTTTCATTTAATTCTTCATACCAATCCTGCGAGGTAGGGGCTATTAATAACCCCATTTTGCAGATGAAGAAATG
Organism: Miniopterus natalensis; assembly: GCF_054644295.1. Taxonomy (NCBI): domain Eukaryota; kingdom Metazoa; phylum Chordata; class Mammalia; order Chiroptera; family Miniopteridae; genus Miniopterus; species Miniopterus natalensis. Next base: position 15,207,677 of record NC_142089.1, read on the forward strand.
GAGGCTCAAGTAACATCATTCATTCAATATATTATTTATGGCGTGCCTACTTTGCACAAGAACTGGGTAGAAAAACATCAGATAATCAAAATTACTTAATTATTACTGGGATAAAAGCTGTAAAGAGAAACTGAAAAGTGCCTGAAGTCAGAGGTTTAGCAATCATACCAGAGAGTCAACAATAGAAGCTCATACTTTGGAGACCTTTCTCTGTTGCCAAACACTGGCCTAAGCAGTTTTATGGATTATCTCATCTAACCCCCTGCAAACCTAAGATCAATATGATTATCATTCCCATTTTTACAGATGAGGAAATCATCCACTGGAAGGACTCTTGCAGGAAGGGCTGTGGGATCACTCAGGGTTCTGCTCTCTCCACGCCTAGCCCCTCCCAGGCCAGGTTCACTAGGCTCTCTATGCTTCAAGAATATCACCACTGCTCTTGCAGGAAGGACTGTGGGTAACACCATGAGGGCAAGGATTTCTATCAGTCACTTCTGTGTGTATCTCCCAACACCCTCATTAGCACATGGCCCACAAGTGTGCTTCAAAAAATATTGAATAAATGAATGAATGTACCACACAGAGCACTCAGCCCTGCCTTTTCCCATGGGGCTCTCTCTCATTCTTCTCCAGACCCAAGTGTGACCCAAGAAGGAGGTTAGGGAGGGAGGGAGACAAGAATGTGGAAAGAAACATTTTCTGACCTCTCGCCTACCTTTATCAGAAAGGCGCTCTCTGACCCCCCATTCCACCTCTGCCTTGATCTGGCCCCTGCTATACACTCCTAGAGCCCTCTCTATTTCACCTTCACAGTATTTATCATGACTGCAATCAATTACTAGTATAACTGGCTGTTTAGTGTGTCCCTCTGGAGTGTGGGCTCTTTAGGTGCAGGGACTGTGTCTGTCTTGTTTACTGCTGTATCACGACCCCAGGGCCTGGGCTATGGATGCTACATAAATATTTATCATTTGACTCCCTGAGCGGGTCTGGGCAGAGCTGGGATTTAGATCCAGGCATGTCCAACTTTCCAGGGAGCCTGGGGAATCAGGGCCTTGGCTGATCCCCAGGAGATGGGATCTCGGGGAGCAAGGAGCTGAATGGGCCCTGACCACCATGAGGGTCTTAAAGACTGACCCTGACACTACCTAGTGTTTGGCCCTGACCTAATCCCTAGGGTCCATCCCTTATAGACACATGCAGACTCTCACAGGCTGCCACACTGCCCAGTACTGTCACCCTACAAGGAAGACTGCAGAGCTGACCCAGGGACAGGATTGTGTAGATAAGGACACTCTTCCACTCCCTTTTGGTGGATATCGATTTGCAATCTACAAAGCACCTCCAACACATATGACCCACTGAATTCTTACAGCAACCCAGGAGGCATGGTTTATGATCCCCGCATTACAGAGGAAGCAGGCTCAGAATGATTGTGTAACTTGCCTGAGGTCACATAGCTGCTAAGTGGCAGGATTCCTAATTCTGCCCTATGTCCAAAGCCTCCTTCTACTCCTAGCTCCTGCAACTCTCCTTCAGCCACTACTGAAAGTGCTCCTTCTAGAGCTGTGATCTAATTTAAGACTGGGAGGAACCTTAAAATCATCTAACCCACTGGCTTCCAAATCCTGGGCCTAGGGGAGCTGTGGAACATTCTAGATGCCCAGGCTCTAGTCCAGGGGAATCTGACTCATAGATCTGAAGGGACATCTGGGAATCTGTATTTTTAATCAGCTCCCCCAGTGGGTACAATGTTCTAATGCCATCTTGTGCCCCTCCCATTTTACAGATGAGGAAACTGAGACCCGAAAAGGGAAAGAGACTTTGCCTGAGGCATGGGGAGGGCCCTTCTGTTGCTCATCAAGACAGAACATTCCTCTGCCTACTGTTCCTTCCCTCTCTGCAGGTCCCAGTGCTTAGCTGTTCCTCATCATTGTCCCGCCTACTGGATCACGCAGGGTTCTGCTTTCTCCATGCCTAACCCCTCCCAGGCCAGGCTCTCTATGCTTCAAGAATATCATGGCTGCTCTTGCAGGAAGGACTGTGGGTAACAAAGGAGGGAAGGGGCTCAGACACTGGTATCTCCAACTCTGATTTCCAACAGTATGGTTGACCCACGGCTCCTGATACCTTCCTAGAAATGCCTACCAGAAGCCAACATCCCTCCCTTACTGAGGGTAGTGCTTACCAAGCCTCCCTGCTCTGGAGACCTCCCACTTGGGACCAGAGGCTGTGATCTTGGCAGAAAAGAAAAACCTCCTCTCCAGTGGTTGCTTCTATTCCACCCACCCATGAAGACCTTTGGGCATGTTCTCCTGCCAGACCTCCTGACTCTGTCCTCTGCTCTCTCTTGCAGCCTCTGGGATCTGAGGGAAGCAGCTGGCTCTCCTCCTCACCACACCCAGGTGGCCATTTTCTTGGACCCCTCCCAAGGGCACCACCTACCCCGTGTCTGTGAACAAAGTCAAAAGGATCCTTCTGTCCCTCTGTCTGCTTCTGGGTCAGTGTGTCTGAGCCTGCCCATGGGGATACCAGACAGCTGGGAGGGGGCCCCAACCTGCTGTGCACAGTGCCGGGAAGCGCCAGCCCACATCCTTGAGTCCCCAGCCCCACCCTCCTGGCTGGGCTGCGGCTGTGACCACCCCACCCCTTCCCCAGACTGCCTCCCCCTCCCCCACCCACAGCCTCCCCAGGGGAGCCAGACTGCCAGGCCCAGCTCTCACTTCCGGCCTCATGACCCTCTCTCCAGCCTGCACACTCCTCCCCCCCACACCATTTCCCTCCCAGCCTGGACTGAAGGCCCAGGGATGTCCTCAAATGGAAAACAGTGTATCAAAAGGGCCACTGCTGCTGCTGTGAGACCTCCAGCATCTCCCTTTGGGGCCTTCATCTCCCAGGATCTGTCTCCCCAGGAACTAAGCATCACCCCTCTCAATCTCCTCCTCTTCAGCCCCCTCCCACAGACCCAATTATACCTAAAAATCTTCTTCCAACCTGACTCCAGCCCAAAATCATAACAAAAATAACAATAATCAAAAAATATTGGTAGCTGTCACTTATTTGGCATTTAACTAGAGGCACAGAGAAGTTATGTCCTTAAGAACAGCCATGACATGGTAGAGCTGAAGCCTTAATTTAAGTTTGTTGGGCTCCTCTAAACCAAACTTCACTGTCCAGAGAGTCAGCCCCCTCCCCTGCAGCCTTCTCCAACTGTTCTAGTCCCAACCACGAGTTTTCATTTGTAAATTCTAATCTACCCCGCCAGCTTCTTCACCCACCCCTCCCACCTCAGCCTTCCTGGTGCACTACCTTCCCTCACCACTAGGTGTCCCCTTAGAGCCACTGATGCCCCCAAGGGGAGCAAGCCCCGCCCTGCTCCCTGGAGCCAGCAGCCCCCGCCCCAGCACAGCACACCCCACCCCACCCTACCCCCAGCCACACAGAGCTCCTTTGTGCAGCCCTCGCCCACCCCCTTCCTGCAGAGAGTGGGGCACCTGGCAAGCAGGTCTGCCCTAGACCCGCCCCCTCCCAGCCCTCTGACCTGGGTGCCAGGTGTGCAGGCACCACAGCCAGCTCTGGCTGAACCGGAGGGTCACCCTGCCTGGCGGCCCTCCCTTCCTCCCTCTGAGGTCACCCAGGGACTGTGCTTCCCGCCCTGCTCCGCCCCCATCCCCTCCTGCCCTTGGCCCTTCCAGACTTATGTCCTTGTCTTTCCCTCTGTCTCCCAGAGGACTCCCCTCCTCCAGCCCCACCAGGCCCTCCCCACAGCCTCTCACCCCCGCCCACCTCCTTCCCCTGAGAGCTCCTTGTTCCGCCCCCCCCCCCCCCTTGCCCAGGTCTGAAGAACTCCTCCTCCTGGAAAGTTGCTGCTGGAAAGGAAGTGACTTCAGCGATTTGGCCACAAGGCTGGGCACTGCTGAGCCCAGCTCAGCTGAAGGCTTGCCCAGCCCACCTCCAAAGCACAAATGGTGCCATGTGCACACACACCACCCCCAGCATGCACCCAGAACCCTGAACACATGCTCTCCCAGTGACACACGGAGAGATCTCAATGTTTACACCCTACCCCATCCCAGTGTACCCACCTATGACCCCAGTGTATTCAGATTCGTCTACATACCTCTCCAGTGTACAGACACCCATATACATACACCATCCAGTGTGGCACACACAACACTATAGTATTCCCACACCTGCCCAGGACACACCCAGAATCCTGCACACTCATCACTCCAATGTACCACATACACAGCCTTCAAACATCCCCAGCTCAGTCCACTTATACAATAACTCTTGTATACAGAACCCCGCACACATAAGGATAAAGCCCTACACACAGCTGCCTGCATGCACGCCTGTGTGGTTGCACACAAGATACCCTATACTTTTACAGTGGGTACACACAGCCCTGCATCCTCCCACAGCTGAACCTCCCCACCCTTAAAATCTCAGGAGGCCCCACCCCCAGACCTCAGGCCCCAGGAATGCTCTTTTGGAAGTTGGGTGGAGTCCCCAGGCAGACTGGGCTCTAGGGAGCTTCCTGGAGCCTGGAGGCTTCATGTGTCAGTTCAGGGAGTTGCCTCGGCAGGGCAGCCCCACCTGGCCTCTGTGGCTCTTGAGCCTGGGTGGGATGTAGGCCAGGAGTAAGGAGGCGGGTACTGCCCCCGCTCTACCTCATCCTAGTTGGGCAGCCCAATACCTGATCTACCCAGGTCCCTATCTAGCACCTCGCCTTGGCCTCCCAGCTCTTGCTCCCAAACATTTCAGTCCTGGGGGTCAACTGCACATATCAGGCACTCTGGTTTCCACCTCTGCCCTGAGTTCTGCTCATTGTTACAAACCCTCTCTTCCCAGTTCTCTGGAGTCATCAAGGAGCAGAGAAGTGTCCCCAGACTAGGAAGCAGGAATCCGGTAAACCTGCCTTGGGCCTCAGTTCCCCTTTCTGGGTAATGAGGAGTTTGAGTAAGTTGGGTTAATGTATTTGGATTCTATCAAGGGCCTCTTTTTGGCCTCAGCTGGGAAGGGGAAATCCCTGCTAGGACAGGGAAGTAAGTCCCCCTGATGCCCACTTCATGGGGATGGCTAAGCACAGACCTGGTTTCCCTGTACACTGTTACTCACCTGAGCAGGCTGTACAGCCAGGGCCGTCTCAGCAGCAAAGGCCAGGCTTCACCAGTGATTCCAGGATGGTCTCGGCAGCCTGAGAGTTGCCCCGAACCCGGGGCCCTCTGCACGCACCTAGCGGGGCAGGCTCTGGGGTCCAGGCCGATGGGTAGACAGCCAGGCAAGCTCCCATCTGTGGAAGCAAACAGCACCACAGGCTTAAGCATGGACACAGGATGAGCCAGAGAGAGGGACCAAGAGGTGGTCCTAGATAGGGTTTACTCTTGCATACAATTCAATCAGCTCAAACCGCATTTCATCGGGAGCTGTGAACCTCAAAACCTCAGGTTCCTACTGGGAAGCAGTACATGTGTATGTGTAGGTACACGCATGCATGAACATGAATACACAGGCTACGGTGGAAAGAACCTGGCCTTGGGAGTTAGAGTCCTTAGCTCAACTTTCACTGTGTCATCTTAGGCAAGTCAGTTAACCTCTCTGGCTCTTACTTTTCTCATCTATAAAATGGGGAGATCTTGTGAATGGGGAGGAACACTCTGGGGAAACTATAAATGCTAAGAGTTTATTTATAATACAGGTGTGAGTTACTGTTCAAAGCAAAAGTGTATGCAGATTTCCATGAGGGCTGTATATGTAGCTAGCATTTACCCTTCTCTACCAGCTGGTTACATCTCTTTTCTTTAATAGCCATGGCTCTTCTCACGTGGCCCTACCCTGATGCTTCCTGCCTATTTGTCTGCCTCCTTGAGGTCTGTACTGGAGCCCAAAGGGGGTCTGAGAACCAGGTCTCATGGACCCCTTACAGGTTCTGGTTGCCTGGCAATTTTGCCTGTGTGAATGCATGTCTGAGTGTTCAGTTATCTGAGTAAATATACCTGCATGTGGGTTCCTGGGTCGATTTAGCCTTCTGTATGCTTCTCTGTGTACTTTTGTATGTCTGTGCAGGTATATGTGTGTTTAAGAGTATACATGTATGGGATTGTGTGTTTGCTCAGTTGTGGTATGTGTGTGCGTGCATGTGTGCCTGACGTGTACCTGGGTTTGGTGTCTTTGGTTACACATGTGGGTGTGAGCATCTGGGTCTATTCAGCTTTGTTTATGTCCAGCTGAGCCTGTGTTTGCATGCCTGTGTGGAGAGAGGTGAAAGTATGTGTGCCTATGTATGACAAGGTGTGCCCAGCTGTGATCAGGCTATGAGGGAGCCTCTCTGTACACACTCTGCCTGGCTCTCTGCATCCTACTGTGTCAGGAGCTGCACAGGCTTTTCCCTGTCTCAGGGCTCTCTGAATGTATGTGTGTGTGTAGTGGGGTGGAGAAGGGGGAGTGCAGCTGATCCTCTGCTGTCCCTGCAGGTTTCCAATCTCGAGGCCTGTGACTGCGGGCACTGGTGTCACTGTGGATCAGTGTTGCCTCCCTCCTACCTCTGCCTTTCTCTGGGATTTCAGGGTCATGGTGTGACAGTGTGACTGGTGACAGTGTTCCTGTGGGTCTGTTTCACCGTGGGTCAGTATGCGCTCATGCATGTGTCCATGCATTTGTGCATTGTATGACCTTACCACTGTGCATCTGTGTGTGCTGATGGGTCCTTGGTGCCATGTCATTGTGTCTGCGCTAATATAGCTGTGTCAGTGTCAACATGTGTGAGAGGGTCTGTGTGCCAAAGTGTGCCTGCGAGACCAAGGGTGCCTGAGTATCTGTGCAGCACTTTTGTGTAACATGTCAGTGCATACGTGTGCGCATGTGAGAGACCCTTTGTGAGACAGTGTGTGTCTGTGTCACTGTGTTTGTATGCCTGCTTCCCTCCTCCCTATCTCCTGCCTTCTCTCTCTTTCTCTCTCTCTCTCTCTCTGTAGGAGCCAGACAGCTCCCCAAGCCTGGATTAGGGACAATTTATCCACAGGCAGAGAAGGAGAATTCCAACCTGCCAGAGCCTCCCTCCTCTGATCCATCCCCCCTTTCCCCGTGGTTGGGTGGGCACAGAAATGCAGCCCAGCAGCTCCCAAGCCCTCAGGGAGCCCCCACCTCTGCAGCTCCCCAGAGGCCCAGGAGGGTGGAAAAGATGGAAATCTGGGTGGCTCCAGAGCCCTCCAAGGGGGTGGACTGGCTGCCCCCCATCCAGGCCCCCACAGCTCAGCTCATCTTGGCCCTGTTTTCTTACATATGGTGGTGGTGGTGGTGGGGAGTCTGCATGGGGTCTGCCTGGCCCTGGGGGCTAGGGGGGAGCCAAAGGAGCAAAGCTGCTCCAGCCCCTCCAGAACCTGATACTCCCCAACTGATAAACGACAGCTTCCCCAAACCCCTGAAATGTAAATGACTGGGGAACTTGCGACTGTGCCCACACAGGCTGGGGGAGTCACTGGGAGGAGGGGGACAGTGTGGTGGGGGGAATGCAGCGAGGGGGGAGCAAGGGCTGAGCTGGGACTAAGGCTCCCTTCACGGTGCTCCAGGCGCAAGGCAGAATCACATGTTTCCCATTAGCTGCTCTGGCCTCCTTGTTCAGGGGGTGTTGGCTGGGGGAGATTTGTTCTGGTTGCAGACACCAGCCGAGACCACACAAGAGAGAAAGAGAGGGGGGGCGTGGGGGGGGGGAGACTGAGTGCCAGAGAGAGAGAAAAACACAGAGAGGGAGAAAGAGAAGATACAGAGACACCCAGAGGGAGAGACAGAGAGAGACAGACAGTGACAATCAGAAACTGTGAGAGACAGACACACACAAAACAAATGGAGAGACGGAGACTGGAGGACAGGGACAGTGGCAGGGAAGGGACAGAGGTGGAGAGGCTAGTCAGAGGCTGAAGAGCAGGTCAGTGAGGCACAGTGTGAGTCAGGCCAGGTGGGACCGAGAGGGGGAGAGCCAGAGGGATGGCAGCAATGAGGCCAGCCTGATAGATGGGAACTGGAGGCTGATGGAAGGAGACAGAGGGAGGAGACCATGCATAGGGCCAGGATGAGCCAGGGAGAAGAGCTGGGTGAGGATGCCATGTGGGCAGCAGCGGGACCAGGAGGGCAGGGGGGAGTGGGTGGGGACGCCGACAGACAGGCAGGGATGGCAGTGTGGGCAGGGGGAGTGGACCTCCAAGCTGGCCCAGCGGGGGTGGCCAGCACACATGGAGCCTCCGCCTCCTGACCCTCAAGACTTGGAGAGATAACAGGCCCGAATAGTGCTGACTTGCGGTTCAGAAATCCAATATCCTCCTCGGTGCACTAATCGACTACCTGAGCTCCGGGCCCTGCGAGCTGCCCCGATTAATCCTGCGGCTCCACAGCCTTAATTAGTTTAACAGTTTCAGGGGCAGAAGAGGCAGGGAATAGGGTCCCCCAGGCCTAGGGAGACAGGCCCTCATGCAAACCCTGCCTGGTGCCCCACCTCTCCAGTTACACCTGCCCCAGTCCCAGCGGCCCCGCTGCACACTGTCTGAAAAACATGGGTCCTTGCTCCCGGGGAACAGTCTCTAGGGTTGGCACCTGGGTCAGGAGGCAGGTCATGAGGGAATGAGACACCCCACCTCCCAACCCACACTTGTACCAGTGCTCAGGGCTTCCGCTGGCAACCCCTTTGGGGTCTTGTGGTGTCCATGGGAAGGCCCCGCCAATTGTCAACTCCATACCACCAGGCAACATGTTGTCTCTTTAGGGTGAGAGACCAGCTCCTAAGTTACTGACAATCTCCCAACAGCATGAGATAATCAAACATGTCACTCCCCACAACAGCATGAGATGGGCACATGGTGACATCTCACACATACCCAACAGTCAGGCAGGCATATGAGTGACTAGTCTAACTTGTCACTTCCCACAAAGCATGAGATGGGCACATCTGATACCCCTAGACAGTATGAGACAATAACATAGGCCATCACCCTCACAATGGTGTAACTAACATACAACCAGTTATCCCCACACCTAATAATTGGACGTGAAATGCATGGAGAACATTCCCTCCAACCCAAAGAGAGACAAGCCTCACCTTCTATGTGTGAGGAAGGTACAGCCACCCCCTCCCCCCGCATGGTATATGCCAGGGATACAATCTCACTCCTTCCCCATGAGTCCTATGAGTCCTCCCTCCAGACTGGGATGGGTACACGACATGTAACCCCGACTGCCTCGGACAGGTGACAGCCCACTCCCACCCCTCCCCCATCACTGCCAGCCTGGGTGGTGCTGTCCTCTGCCTGCAGAGGCGTCACAGCTCACAGGGCATGAATGTCACCCCAGCACTGCCAGAGCCAGGCACAGCCGCACGTTGCCCCAGTGACAAACACCACTGGCCCCAGGAGGAGATGGAAGCGCATAGGGCGGGCTCTGGGTGTGACCTTGGTCCCTGGACACCAGGAGGGGAGGCACACTGGCCTCCGTCCTGGGTAACCCAGCGGCCTGGTGCTGGGGAAGATGAGTGCTGGGAAGGAAGCCACCTGGGCACACAGATAACCTGGAAATGCCACCACCCCAAGCTCCCAGCCTCACCTTATTTCTAATTGAATGTAGTTGTTATCTAGGGAGGGGGCAGAGTGAGTGGTCACCAAGGCCTGGGGAGCAATCCCTGTAAGACTTCTTAGAGATTGGAGCAGGAGAGACAGGTTATGGGTGGCTGTCACCATACCTTCAGGGCACAGGACTAAGGAGGAAGAAATGATAGCTTCACCCCATCCTACTACTGCCAGGGGAGCCCTTTCTTATAAAGGCCCCCCCTCCCCGTCTCCAAATTCAGACCACAGAGCCTGACAAGAAGGCCAAAGTCCAGGGGCATGACTCACCCAGGGAACAAGCCCAGCCTGCTGGCCAGAGTAAGTGAGGCCGGGAGCCAGGGGGCCTGGGTTCAAGTCTGAGCTCCTCCCAGGCCAAGCTGAGTGACCCTGGAGCAGCAGCTTACCCTCTGGCTTTGAAGTGGGGGGAAGGGACAGCAGCCAGGGAAGTGCCAGGGTCTGAAAGTAGCTGAGGCTGGAGACCAGCAAGTAGAGTGCTGGGGGCCATGGCAAGGAGGATACAGCCATCCACCCCTGGCTCCACTGCTTTCTCACCTTTTTGCACCTCAGTTTGCTCATCTGTAAAATGGGGATAATAATGTCAGTCTCAAGAGACAATGTGGCATAAAGTAGGCAGGTACTCAAGAAATGGGAGCTTCTTATTGAAGAGGGAGAAACAGACAAAGAGAGGGCGGGAGACTTGCCCAAGCTACAGAGCAAGTTAGATTCAGCTGAGCTCAGCCTCTACATCCTGGCTTCCCACTAGAGCTGTTTTCGTAAGACTGCTTGGAGTTCTATAATATGTATATGTGTGTGTTGGGGGTGAGGCGGGGAATGCTGGGGTGTTGTTGGATATAGAGCTGCCCTACTGTCCAGTGAAGAGCAAGGAAACTGAAAGGAGTCTGTCATATACCCCAACCTTCACCTGAAACCCTGCTTGGCCCACCTTCAAACACTGGACAAGAGAGAGCCAGTTCTAAGGGAGGAAGGCAGCCCCACACCCTAGTCCCCCATGACCAGCATCAACACCTGGTGCTTAGAAGGACTAGGGGGTCCTGGATGTCAGTGTCCAGAACTCTCTTGTTGTATAGGAGCCCAGAGAGGGACTCTGCCTAGCCTGAGGTCACACAGCATGACAGCAGCAGAACAGAGTCCTGGCCAGGGACAGCCTCAGAGCGGAGTCCCTCTAGCCCCTGGGGGTGGCTGGAACTGGGGGACCCTGGGGGACTGAGCAAAACGTGGCGACAGATGGCCTGCCGAGGCAGCGGCGATCTGGGCGGCTGGCAGGCATGCTCGTTCCCGCGCAGGGAAACGGCTAATTTTAGCTGAGGCCTTGATGCCAGCTTTGTTCCCCCCACCCACCCGCCGAGGGGGGCCCAGCATGCCTTGCGTGCAACCCGCCTCCCCCAGGCACCTTTACTCCCCCTCCTGGCCCCTTGGTAAGTAGTGCCAAGACCCCAGGGTCCTAGAACTTCTGCCTGACCAGGCCTCATCACACCCAGAGGCAAGGGCTGAGCCCTGTAGTCCTGGCACCCCCACCTCAAGGCTGGTTTCCCATGACTCCAACCTCATTCCATGAAGAGGGGCTGCCAGGAGGAGGGCTAGAGGCCACTGCCCAGACTGGGAGGGCCTGACAGCAGGGGCTGCCAGTCTTGAGGGGGAGGCGGAGCACTGTCCTCCACCAGATACTTAAGGAGACAGGACCCTTATTTTACCCCTGCCCTGAGACAAATTCTTCTGTGCTGGAGTCCCCCTGGGGTTGGTGAGCAAGGGGGCGGGAGTTACTCTACCCTTTCTCTCTTCATAACTTTGACTTTGCCCCAGGAACTCAAAGTACTTTAAAGAAACCAAAGATAGAGCAAGGGTAGTAGCTCTGTGCCACCGGGGGAAACTGAGGCACAGTTTGAGACCGTCATCATTGTGGCAGGAGGAGACAAATCCCAGGAATCAGTGAGGCCTAGCCACACTCTTCTTTGAGTCCTTATAGCTAGAGGGCTTCTCGGGTAAGTTCAGCCCCTGGAACTACTCTTTGCCCCTACCCAGGCTGGCAGAAGGTAGACTAGATAGGTGGCGCCCATCCTCTGGAACCCTGGAAAGGGAGGCCTGGCACTCTAGGTTCCTGGTGCCCACCCCATAGGCTCTTTGACCTTAGACCCTCTCTTCCCCATCTGAGACTCAACTACACCTGCCCTATGGGGTGGCAGGATATCTGGCTCCTGAGAGGGGACTTCTTTGGGGTGAAGCTGGAAGCCCCGCCCCCAGCTCCAACCCAGGGGCCCATGAGGGAAATGACCAGGCGGGAAATTGAGAAAGAAGACTTGAAGGAAATCTATGTGTTTAGAAGGAGAGAGGCAAAGAGAAGAGAAAGAAGGAGGAAGAAACCAAGGCAGAGAATGAGATTCAGGGAGAGACAGAAAGAGGAAGGGTGTGGGGGCAAGAGAAACAGGGCAGGATGAGGCTGAGAGATGGGGAAAGAGGGGAGGGTGGATGAATATACATGAATATACAAATGCTGAAGGAAAAAGGCGAAAAAGGCAAGAGAGGAAGAGGAACAGAGGGGGACTAACAAGACAAAGAGACAGAGACAGGCAGGATGAGGCAGAGACAAAGACAGAGTGAGCAAGACACACAGAGGGGAAGAGATGGGGATGGAGCCTGCCACAGACAGGGCAGGCAGAGGACTGAGGACACCACAGGGAGCTGGAGACAGACAAGGGATTGACACACCCAGAGACCAAGAGACAGTCAGAGGATGAGACACACTCAGAAAATGGGACAGGAAGAAGGGGGAGACCCTAAGTGATAGTGGGTGTGGGGGGGCAGCAGACAGAGGCAAGGAGGGAGGTGGTAGGAGGGGGAGAGATGTCGTCGCCAGAGCTGGGGGGGAAGGACAGAAATGGAATGTGGGTCTGGGCATGAGGCTCGCAGATGCATCAGCTCCGGTTTCAGCTGGGGCAGTTGGCTGCTGGGGGGGGGGGGGGGAAGGAGCAAAGCTGGCGAGGGGGGGGGCCTGTTGCCATGGCTGCGGGCACGGCAGGGGCACAGTCTGCTGGCACTTGGAGTTCTGGGCATGGTAGGGGGCTGACTTAGAGGAAAGGGGGGGATGATGTAGCCTCACCCCTGCCCTCAGGGCTCTACTAGGAAAAGTTTCCAGAGAATGGATGGGAGATGTTGGGAGCTGAGGAGAGCTCTGGGCCCTGTTCCACCCCACAGTGGCTGCCAGTGGGGCACCACTTTCCAGGTCGCCTGTGGGCATCCCAGGTTCCCACCCATGTTTCAGGCTGGCCCCTGAGGATCCTCTTCCTCTGTCCCTTCCAGTCTAGCTGCCGTTCCAGCATGCTGCAGTTGAAGCTGCTGCTTCTGCTTGCAGGGGAGCAGCAAGATTGTGAATTCAGGATCTGTAATCCTAACGCAGAGCCCAGGCCTACCGGGCTCCAGTTGCCAAGGCGACGGAGGGTCAGAGGGCAGCTCAGGGCGCCCGCTCCTCCAAGTCAGAATCCCAATTGTTAAAGCCCAAGAATAAACAGCTGAAGCGGCCATGGGGGGGCAGGGAGGGGGGCTGAGGTCTGCATCGGCTCAGTGTGGTGTTGTCAAGCGAGATGTCACTAATTGTCTGAAGGAACAGGCTGAGGCAGCTCTTAACTGCTTCTGTGCCACCGGAGACACCTTGGCTGCCTGGCCCCCATCCCCTGGGCCTCCCAGCATTCCACCGGGGCAGCCTGTTGGTAGGGGGAGTGCTGGCCCAGCATAATCCCTGCCTCCCTTGCACTGAACCCCCACATACTTTGGCTCCTGACACTCCTCTTTGCCCAACTTGGAACCTCCCACCTGCAAGCTAAGTCCTTATGTCCCCATAACCAGTAACCCCCAATCACTGTGCCCACAATACTCCTTGCAGCCCAGAACTGCCCCCTTTGGCCTGCAAAAGCCTTTCCAGTTCCCCCAATGTCTTCTCCCATCTTCCCCTCCTCCCAGAAGTCAGGGGTTCTGGTACAAGGTGTACGGATTGCAGAGGAAGATAGACTTTAGTTTCTTCTGATCTTTTTTTTCCGGGGGGGGGGGGGGGGGGGAGAGGCGTCCCTGGGGGAAGGAAAGATCTATAGCATCATTCTGTGTAACTCCCTTCCTATTCTTAGTCACACACCAGAACCGAATAACTGAATGGAGCAAGGAAACCTGGTTGCTAGCTTTGATTGTTCTACCTACTTGCTGTGTGACTTCTGACAAGGCACCTCCATAGCCCGTCTCCTCATCTATCATCAATCCTGAACATTTAGTAGTGCCTATTCTGAGCAAGGCCATGTCTGGAACCCCTGTCCAGAGGAACTCCCAATCCAGTGGGTGAGAAAGGCTCATAATACAAGGCAGAAAACAATCAGAGATCCACCATCAGGTAAGATATTCCATGAAAAACACGGAGCAGTCGGTACACAGTAAATTGTTCAGTGGACAGCAGCCGGTGTTAGTAGTTGTACTGGTATTGCAATTACAGAGGGTCACTAAAAGTGTAGGTAATCAGAAAAAAGATTAGGGAGGTCAGTTCTGGAAGGCTTCCTGCAGAAAGTAGTACCTGGCAAGAGTTGGACAGGTGGGCAAGAAGGTAGTGTTCCAGGACAGAGGTCTTGTGAGGCTCTTCAAGGGGAGCTGAGCTGTAAAGGTTTCTGGGCCGCTAGTTCAGCCCCTCCCCGAGCAGGAAGGGCGAGGCCTTCAATGGTCTCCCCGCCCCATAGGACGGCCCTGCCTCCTCCTCCACCCACTGCTTTTAGGGATGGCAGCAGAGCGGTGCCTACTAGGGGCGGGCCGCCCATGGGCAGGGCTCCTGGAGATTGGTAGCACCTGGGGTGATGTCATGAGGGGTGTGGCCAAGCTTCTGGGTACGCCTCCTGTCCCAGACCCCAGCCCTAAGACCAAAGCCTGGGTCCCAGAAGGGGGCGCTCAGGCCGCCTAGCCGCCCTCTCAGGTAGCGGGTGGGGCCGGGGCGCTGTCCGTGGGCGGGGAGCTGGGCGCAGAAACTGGGGATCCCCCAGAGAGGGCCCAGCCTAGCCCGAGGCTGGACGCGTACAAAAGGCGACTTGTTCTTTCTTGGGATGCCTGCGCCTTCTCAAACATACCTACAGTCACACTCCAGGGACAGCTACACCCACATATGGCTGCACAAAGCATGTTGGCGTGGGGAGAGGGGGCTGTTGCCAGCCCGAGGTCGGGGTTAAGAAGAAATCTGCCCTAACCACCCCTTGTCACAGATTCAACACCGTTCACCTGACCCCAAGTGACCTGGATACTCCCACAGCCTCATGCACAGCCCTGGGGACACTGACCCACTCACATTCTCACAACTACCCTCTCCCTCATCTGTAGCTCACCAACTTCCTGTTCTGGAGTCAGACCAGCTTCAATGCGGGCTCCACACTGCATGTGACCTTGGCACACAATGAAGCTCATTAAGGTTACTTTTTACCGAGCACTTACTCTGTGCCAATTCTTGCCATTACCCTTTATGGTGAATACTATCAGTCCCATTTTGTGGTTGGGAAACTGAGGCTTAGGTTAAATAGCTTGCCTAAGGCGGAAGCAAGGATTTTAACCCAGGTCAAGCTTGACTTCAGAGCCCACCATGTTCTTCCATGTATTGTGTATTATCTCTGCTTGCATCATATCACCCTAACACCCACCAGACACACAACCACAGAGAGCAAAGCCATCAAGTTGAGGTGTAATTCTCCACCCCAAACACATCTGTGTTATAGTCTAATATCAGGCAGTTTCTCTCACTAATCAGTGTGTTTTGGGGGGTGGGGGAGTCTCCTACCTCTAAGGTTCCATCAGAATAATTATAAATGGGGCACAGAGTGAGAGCAGGGCTAGAACGGGCCACCTCTAACCTTTCCAGCAGGCTCACCTCCACCTCCCCTAACCGCAGGATGACAAAGCACTAACATACTGGCTGGGGTGCCAGGCCTGCAGCTCTCCCTGACCCCTTGGGCCAGGACCCTCCCCTAGACCCCAACCCCTGCAGAGAACAAGCTGAAACAAACTCCTTCCTGGGGAAGTCAAAGCACCTTTCCTGGGGGAGGCGGCTCTGTGATCCCCTGAGCTTGGCTAGGGAGAAGGATCCGGTTACTCTTTCCCCAGCTGTGCCTGGACTCCTTGGGGCTGACCTTTCACCTCAACCAGGCCAGGACCCAAAGGGAGCAGGAGTCCAGCTTTCACCTCCTGTTAACCCTCTGAATTCCTTATCTTTCCACTCCAGAGCCCCTGCCAAGGCCCCAGCGGGTCTCAGGAAGCCCAGCCGGGCATGCCAACCTTTCCCCACCCTCCCATCCTGGGGTCTGGTTTCCCAGAGGGCTTCATAGAATGCTCCTCCCTGCCCCCTGCCCAAGCTGCCCTGCCCTCCCAGGATCAGATACCTCCGCCCAAGCAGCTGAAAATGACCTGGGCTATTTTCGCTCTGGGATCGAGTTGCAAACTCCCCCTTAAGCTGGCAGCTTCCCACAGCCCTCCAGACTATTGCCCCCCACTCCTCATCCCTCACCCAGAATCACTTAACGAGACAGGAAGGCTTTTAGAGACCACTGACCTAAGCCCCTCAGAAGGGGAGACTGAGGCCATGAGTCAAACACAGGACTGGGCAGAGAACCAGGCTTTCTGGGTGCCCTCCCAGGTCTCTTTCTGCTGTCTAGCACAGCCTGCTCTGTACCCTAGATCTCAGAGCCTCTGACCCAGCCAAAAACCCAACCGACCTCCAAGCACCAGAAAGTCACACTGGAGGCTACCCACAAGTCTGTGCCACTCTTCATGTCAGAAATCACTTCTACCACACTCTTTGTTTAAAATTGGGACCAGGTCTGTACCTGTACCACAACTATGTGGACCACGGGACCATTTTGAAGGGTGCGAACTGGGAGGAAAGAGAGGGAGACTGAGGTCCAGGGGAATGGGAGGTGGATTCAGGCTTCCTAAGGTTTATATTGCACAATACTTCCAAGTTCCCAGCAGCCCCTAACTCCAGCTTCTCAGTACCCCCCCCCTTTCCATTCCTATAAACCCAGCCCCTTCCTGGCCCCTGCCCCTCCACCTCAAGCTCCAGCCCTCCTGGGCAGGAATGTGACTGGTCAGGTCTGAGCTGACCACATGAGTGGCTATAAGGCAACAGACCCCCCATCCTCCCATCCCCCCCAGCCTGGGGGAGCTCACATACCAAGACAAGGTGGGGGAGGGGGAAACGCTTTAACCCGTTGCAGCCAGACTGTTAGGGTGAAAAAGAGGGGTACTCTACTTCCAGTGGCCATTCCCTTGAGTGCTGCCAGGTGGAGAACAGGAAGAATCTGCTTTACCAAGGGGGTGTGATGGAGGTAATTGCCCCATTAGTCCCTGTTAAGAAAAATTAGACTTTGCCACCCCAACTGTTTTGGAAAAAAGTCATGAGGTGGTGCTGAAGGGAGGAAAGAAGGCATTATGAACCCCAACCTCAGGAGCTCCTAGTCTGATGGGAGAAATACAACTCTGCCCCAGGGAGTCTGACTGAGGAGACCAGCCACAGACGCTGGGACAAAGAGCTGAGAGCAGAGAGCATGGAGCTGCGTAGAAGTGGGAGGAAGCCAAGGCAGGAGCAGAACAAGCCAGGTGGGGTCAGATCGGGCAGGCTTCCCAGAGGCCCCTCGGCCCACACCCCTCCCCCAAGGCTGTGGAATCTCGGGGGTCAGGGCTGAGGGACAGCCCCGCCCCCTGCTCCCCTCGGGCTCAGGAATTCCACCAACCAAGGAAGGGGGGCCTGCTTCGGCCTCAGTCCAAGTTGGCTCCCACTGGACCAGGAACTGAAGCTCTTCCTCAGCCCCCCACCCCCATCCAAGCCGCTGGGCTGGCCCCAGGCCCCCTCCCCTCCCCCTCCCTGGCTGGCACTGTGTGTGCCAGGCGCTGGCAGAAAACAAACCCGCCGGGGTGGGTTTGCAGGGAGCGGGGTAACCTTGACACAGTTGCGGCAGTCGCTAATGGCAGACACATACTCCGCCTGTTCTGGGGGGACTGTTGCCGTTGCTAGGAAACCGGCAGCCGCGTGAATGGAAATGGGTCAGTAAACCTGGGGAGAGATAGTGTGACACTCGAACCACTGCAGCTGCTCCAGCCCACACCGAAATCCCTCCTCTTCAATATTTATCACTCCCGCCTGGGTCCTCAGCTTCTTCACTAGCCTGGCCCTCGGGCCCCCCCAAGGCTCGACAGGGGAGGGGGGAGAGAAGAGATGGGGGGTTGCTTATCCGCTCTTTGGGGGGCCCCCCAGGCGGGATGGAACTGGTTCTGGAGGAGATTGAACAGGAAACAGAGTCTAATCCCATGGCGGGGAAGGGGTTAAAAGGTCAATTCACGCCTGTTCCTGACTTAGGCACCGTGGTAAAATTACTGCAAGTGTGAACAGGCTTGCCTGTAGGCTTGCCTACCTGCGGAGGGGCTGATTAAGGCCAAGAGACCTCCCTTCCAGTGTGTAAGCGGTGGAGAGGGAAGAGGCACCCAAATCATGGCCAGGATTTGCTCACAGCCTGAAATCATCCTCCCTTACAGCCCAGCAATCCCAATATAGCCCAAGGCTTCCTAACAGCCAGAACTGATGCACCCAGTACAGTTTGAGAAGCATCCCAAATGGACTGAAGCTACTCACTGCCTTACAATACCATCCTGTACAGACACATGCACCCCAAACAGCCACTCACTGTTCAGAAAAACTTGACAAACACCCTGACACAGATAACCCCACAAAAGAATGTGACAACAGCAATTCAGAACAGTGAAGCTCAGCTCAACACCTATGAGCAAACATACAAACCTAGGCACAGGCAAGACTGCACTGTGTCAGACTGTGCTGAATCTTCTACCACACTTCCCCGTAAGGGGGGAGCCTCCCCACACAGCCTGCCCTAAACCAGAACCTACTTCTCTAGTTCATCTGGGTTTGTTTTTTTCCCTCCCTCTCTTTGCCAACCTCTTTGTCTTGCACACTCCAATATACTGCCCGTGCAATTGCTCTTCTGGACACTCCATCCCACTAACTAGCTGCCTCGTGCACCACACCCCCCATTCCCTGGAGGCTGACTGGTCACTGACACACACATTCCCTTCCCCTAGAAGCCAGCAGTCTCATAGCCCCGCCTGACACAAGCTCTGGTTCTTAGGCACAGGCCTCTCTACCGACAACAGAGACCCTGGGATTCAGCAGTACCACTCACTTGGGTGATCTGCCCCCTCCACCCACCACAATTTTGGTCAGTATCCCTGAAGGGTGTGTTTTGGGAAGGAAGGCACTCCAGCCTTGGAGGGGAGGGTGTGGGGGGGTGTACCTCAACAGGAATCTCCCAGCTGACTGGGTTCTGTATGCTCCTATCTCCTAGGATACATCAGTCAACACAGGCTCAGAGCCTGTCAGAGCTGGAAGGTGCCTTAGGCAGTCACTAATCCAGCCTCGTCTTGCTATGCAGAAGGAAACTGAGGCCCAGAGAAGGGAAGTGGCCTGCCCAGAGTCACACAGTCCAACTACTGCTTCCAGCCCCTAACCAGAGCCCTCTATGGGTTTGGAGAGAAACTGGGGGAGGGAGGTAGTCAGCCCAGGAAGGCTTTCCTGAGGCAGGGGAAGTGAGACTGGATTAGTTGGTGAGGGAGAGTCTGTAATCCTAAAGAGAAGTTTATGAGAACTGAGCATTCAGTGACATGGGCACCTGGCAGCCTTGGAATCTAGGCCACATAAATTTGCTCAAATTTGGACTTTGCCAAAATGATCTGGTGGATACTCATCCCCACCCCACTTCCTATCACAGGACCCCAGAGAGCTGTCTCCCCAAACCAAAGGTACGGAAGATTGCTCAGATCCCAGGCCTTGAATGTAAATTCTAGGGAATCCCTGCCTTTTATTATTTAAATAGACTTACCAGGAAGCCTCTGGGGTGCCCGTGAAAGAGGTTTTACGCTAGAAAGTTTTTATTTCAACTCCATTTTGCAGAAAAACAAACTGAGGCCCATAGAGGTGGGGTAGTTTGCTTAAGTTCACACAGACAACAAATGGAGCCTTGAGTTCCTTCCAGTACACAAGGAAGGCCAATCCAACAGGAAACAGAGAGAAATGGGGGGGGGGGGGGGTGGAAGAAAGGGGAGGGTGGGAGTTGACACAGGCCCAGGCCCAAAATCCTGGGCTGAGGGGGAGCCAATAGGCGTCTGAATTTGAATCTGGGTGTCTGGGTTCTACCCCCACCCCACTCCAACAGTGGTGGAGTGAAAAGTCAGCATGGAGAGGGAGAGGAAGCAGAATTCCAACAGCCTCTCAGCCAGTCTGGGCCATGCCCCAGGGAGCTAGGCCAGGGACTGCCCAACTTCCCCCCTGCCCAGAGCTCTTGGCCAGCCCCTGCCCCCACTCTCACTTGAACAGCAAGAGGAGCATCAGGAAGAGATCTGGCTGGCTTCCTGGGCCTCAGTTTCCACATCTGTACTAATAGCTACCCTAGCAGGAAGGCCTTTTAAGGGCCCTTCCAGGTTTAACATAGCTTGGTGACCAGTTCTAGTTCTCAGTTCACGGCACAAATTCAGAAGTCTGTCCCCTGGTCTGAAACTAGTGGAAAGCAACAACATTAAATATGTGTTTAATGAATAAATGAACACTCAATCGAATGAACATCTTTCAATCCTCCCAGCCTGAATGAGGCACTACTTACCGTTGGAAGCCAAATTTCCAAGTGTTGGAGGGGAAGGGGATTTAGATACTTTGATGACTCTGAATGGGACTGTATGTTACAAAGGAGCCCTTTATTTCCCACCCTTACTATGTGCTAACTGCTTTAAATGTGCAACTTTAAGCTCCACAAGGCCATACCCACCTGCTATTATCTAGTTTTTCAGATGAGCAAAGGGACTAAGAAGTGAAGGGACTTGCTCAAGGTCACTGAATAACCAGTGAGTGGAGGAGAAAGGACTCCAAATGTACCTGTCCCCACTGCCTTTGTTTAACATGGTGAGGGTGTGCTGGGTTGGGACAGGAAATGGGGCTGAACTGGAACCACTGGCAAGGGGAGAGCCTGGGTCCACCCAAGGTAGAAGAGGTGCCTGCTGAGTTACCAAAAGGTTCATCAGTTTACAGAGCACCAAATGGTACTAGAACTAGCAAAGTTGTGGACAAGCATCCCTTCCCCTCCCCCACAAAGGGCAGGGTAGACCTATTTCCCTTCCCCAACCCACAGTGCCAAGAGTGAGCCCTGAGAAGTCACTTACCTACTCCCCTGGATCTCAGGGCTCCTGTAAAAGGAAGCCCCTCCCTCTCGGGAGCCCTTTTCTGGACTTCGGGACCTGCAAGGTGCCCAGCCACCCCCAAAGAAATCTGCAGCCACCGTCGGAAAAATTGTCCAGGGTTTTTCCAGCACGTCTGCCCCCCCCCCCACCCGCTAGGCAGTTGCGGGGGTGGGAGGTGAGGTGTTATTGGGAGAAGACTGCCTCTCCTCCCACCTAGAAGCCCTGAGACGCCTCTTACTCAAGCAGGAGGCTTTCTCTGGTCCGATGACCCAGCCCTTCTCCGGACTGACCCGTCCGCCCGGAGTTTTCCCGCCGCAGCCTCCACGGCTACCTGGCAGGCCTGGGCTGCCCCCTGATCCCTGCCACCACCGCCCTCCGCCCCCTCCCAGAAGAGGCCACAGAACTTCTGACTCCCGGAGGAGGTGACGGGCGAGAGGGAAACCAGGCGGCTGGGGGAGGGGCGTCGCCTGCACCTGGCCCCTCTCTGCCGCCCAGGCCGGGAGGGCGGGACTGGACCCCCGCCAGACCCGAAAAGAGCGGCGGGGGAGGGGAGGTGTGCTGCCTCCTCTCCAGCAGCGTGGAGGCAGATAAGGAGATCTCCCCCGCCAACCCTCGCCGCCGAGGCGCCCCCTAGGGTCGGGCTGTGAGGCACCCCTTCCCGAACCGCGCGCTCAGCCCGCTCCCCCGACCGGCCGCGCTCTCCAGCTGCAGGAAATTCCAGAAGCTCTCCATCATCCCGGCGCAGCGCGCAGCCCGGGCTGCCAAGGCTCCCCGAAGGAGAGCCACATGCCGGCCGGCCGCGCGGCCCGCCCTCGTCCCCCCCTTCCACCCCGGCCCGGCAGCCACGTCGGGCCGGGCGGGGACCCGGCCGGCCGCCCCTTCCCGCGCCCCGGGCCGGTGGAATGCGTGGCAGCCCCGGCCGGGGGCTATTTTGAGCGGGAGGGGAGCGGCCCAGCCTCGGTGTTTTCGGCTTTTTCCTGGCCCCCGGCCCGCCAGCCCCGGCCCTCGGCTGCCCGCGGGGGGGGGGGGGTCACGTGGCAGGGCGAAGGCCGGGGGGGGGGCGGCCCGCGCCACGACCCGGCTCGGGCCCGGGCTCTGGCCCAGGCCCGGGAGGCGCCCGGCGGCGGTCCGGACCTGCGCTCTCTGCTGGGGCCCGGCCGCCGGATTATTAATAGCGCGCCTGGCTCCGACTGCGGCTCCAGGGCGCCCGCTACCTGCACGCCCCTCCTCCCGGGAGCACAGTCGGCCAGGGCACTCCCTCCCCAGTGACGGACTCAGGCCTCACTGGATAGCGCCACGGAGCACCAGTGGCCAATCGCCGGCCTCGATTTCCTTACCTGTAAATTGGGGTAAATCGGAATGGACTCCCTGGCTTATATGGTGGATACCAAATAAAGGTTTGGCTTGCTGTGTGCCTCTCATTGGGCAAAATGCCTTTCCTTTTTGGGGCCACAGTTTTTCCATTTATAAAATGAGAGGGTCTAAGAGGACTGAATCCCTTACATGTGAATAAGGTATTTTCATTTACGACCCTTTTGAGCTTAGCGACTACCCAACGGTAATAACCACCACTGAACACTTGATTATAAGGCTCCCATAAAGTAGGTAATAATATCCCTCTTTTGCTGATAAGGAAACTGAGGCTCAGAAAGATTAAGTGACCTGCCAAAGGCCACACAATGGCAGAGGCCAGAGTCATAAACTTTGGCTCCAGAGTCTGAGTTAGCACTGAACCATAGTGCCCTGAGACAAGTGGGACAAGTACTGTCCCCTTTTTATAGAGGAGGAAACACATTCAATGTGTGATTTGCTCAAAGTTGCCTTTGGCTAGTAAGATGCAGAACACCCAACAAAGACCTTCCAACTCACAGTCTAATGTCCTGCTGCATCTAGTGAGGGCCCCAAGTTTGGGTCCTAGAAATGGACAATATAGGCACAACCCAGATGGGCACCAAGCTGTCTCCCAGCGCCTAGAGATCACCCTCTGCTCCCAAGAGTCAGACCCAGACTCCTGGACCCCCATGATTCATTAACCCACCAAATTCTAGACTTAGCCCAGCCTCAGAGGTGGGGGTAGAGGCATCTGTGAGGGAAGACGCAGGCAGGTGTAACAGCCTCGGACAGGGCCTGGAGTAGCTTCCTGTCCCCACCCCCAACCCTAGGCAAGGAAGCACAAAGGTTGGCAGGCCCCCCCACCCCTCCCCGGAAACCTGGCAGTTTATTTCTGTCTCTGGGCCCCCAGTTTCCACAAAGTCAGTCCAGGAAGGCTGGCAGCAGCTGGCTTGGAGGGGTGGAGCTCCTGCTCTCTCAAGGGTCCAGCTGCTACCCTGCCCCAGACCCACCTGCCAGGCCAGACTAGACTCCAGAGTCAGAGGTGACATGGGGAAGAGAGAGGGAGGGGAAAGAAGCCAGTAGGTCAGGGCTCTAAGGGAGGGACCCCACCTGCCAACCTAGATGCTCTCCCAGGGTGAGTCAGTCTATACAGTTCAAGTCTAAGAGTATAACCTCTGGTGAGTCCAACTCTATTCCCTATCATTCTGGCTCATGGCTCCTCTGGACCCTGGTCCCAATGAAAATCCTGCTTCTAAACCTGTATTGCCCAGTATGGTAGAAACATGGTATTGAGCACTGGAAATGTGGCTAGTTGGAACTGGATTGTGCCATAAGTATAAAGTATATACCAGATTTTGAAGTCTAAATATAAAAAAGTAAAATATCTCATTATTAACTTTATAGTGATTATATGTTGAAATTACAATAATTTGGATATACTGAGTTAGATAAGATATATTATTAACACTAATTCACTTATTTCTTTTAACTTTGTTTAATGTAGCTACTAGAAAATTTAGATTACCTATGTGGCTCCCAATACATTTCTATTGCAAAGTGTTGTTCTAGATTATATGGTGCTCTGGCTTAGGACCAATACTTCGCCTGCTCTAGATCAATATCTCTGTGGCTTCAGGTCATCAACTTCCTCATATCCAGACCACACAGCCTATGTGTGGGTCTAAATCTCAACATACTACCCTGCCCCACCACACCCTAGTTTTCTGTGAATTTAGGCTCAGCCAGAGATTATGGCTTAGTCTGCTTTAAACCACTACTTGGTACATTTCTTGTTCTAGAATTCACAATATCTAGATCCCAGCAAGAGTGCAGCTCTAGATCACCTTCTAGCCTGACACCCCAACCTTGTTTGCTTAGAGATCACTGATTAGTCAGATTTAAGATCTAGACACCCTCAGGAAGAATAAGCTTCTAGATCAGGGGTTGCCAAACTATGGCTCAAGGGCCAAATCCAGCCTGTGTCTATTTTTAAAACTCAAGTTTCATTGAAATGTAGCCATGCTCATTCCTTTCTGCATCATCTATGACTGCTTTCAAGGCACAAAGGCAGAGTCGAGTCCTCATGACAGAGATTCTATGGTCTCCAAAGCCGTTTTCATTGACTTTTTGTTAAAAGTTTGCCAACCCATTCTAGAGGACCAACTAGTCCAACCCATCATGAATCTAGATTCTTGCCTGAGAGGATGGCCTAATCTAATCTAGATCACTCCCTGCAAGAGGGTACTGCTGACTAGGATCTAAACCAGAGCTGAACATGTGCCCCATGCTGCTTGACTTCCAGATTCTGCTCTGATCTCAGGAAATGGGACCCAGTATTCTTCTCTGGGATGGAAAGGGTGTCTCCACTTCCGAATTCCCCTAGGGAGAGATCAAGGCACATTGGCCCTACTCAGTGGCCTTGAGAAGAGGGAGGGAGGGTAGACTCCAGAGACAGCACTGGAAGCTAAGCCAAAGAATCAGGGGTAAGTCTTTCCCTGCCAAGGGTGCAGAACATAATCAGGCCAAGAAGACAGAGTAGCCCCATACTCCACCCCTTCCCAGCAGGAGGCAGAGCAGGTCACTTAGCTGGGGGTCATGGGGGATAGATAACCAACCCATCCAGTAGCTAGATTAAAGGGCTCCAAACAGAATCTTTACCTCCAACCACCTGAAGCCTATCACCTCAGGAATGAGTAGTACCACCATCCGCCTAGTTTGCCTCTAGCTCTGCTTTTTCATGGCTTTCTTTGAAAATCCTCCCATAACTGCCTCCCTCCCTGCCTTTTCTCCTTCCTCCAGCCTAGAAATTCTAGCCTTAACCTTAGCAGTTAAGATCTCGGGCTCTGGAGCTGACAAACGCCAACTTCAATTCCAGCTCTGACTTTGGGCAAGTCACTCCTCCTCTCTAGGCTTCCTTAGTTTCCTCATCTGTAAAACAGAATAAAAATAATGGTACCTACCTCATAGGGTTGTTGTACAAACTTAAAATCATGATGTATGTCACTTTGCCCAGCACCTGGCCCATAATAAGCATAAAACGCTAGCTGTTATTTTTATTACTATTAATGATCTAGCATGGTTCCACAGATGGACTCTGGCAGGTTTGTAAACCTCACAATATTTTAACCAAAAGCTGTTTTTGCATTTTTCTGAAGAGAAGGCCCATGGCTCTCATCATCTTCTTAAAATGAATCCTTAGCCCACATGGTTAAAAAAAAAAGGGGGGGGAGTGTGGGGCCTTCAGTTCAATTCAAATGAGGAAACAGGCACATAGAGGGGAAAGGACTAGCTCAGGGACCCTTAAAAAACGTGAGGCAGACCTGAGGCTACCACCCAGGAGCACCACCTCTGAAGCCCCACTCTTTCTACTAGGCCAAGCTGTCTCTCTGATCTGACTTCATCATTTCTCACCTGCTCAGCAATGACAGCCCCCCACAGTGGGCTCCCCACTGCCAAATGCCTCCACTGAATCTCCTCCACCTAGTGACAGATTCATTTTCCTCAAATCTCATTCTCATGACACTGTGTCCCTGCTCCAAAACCTTTAATAGCTCCCTACTGCTGACGACAACATCAAGGCGGAGGTCTTTAGCCTGACATTCAAGAGCCTTCACAGCCAGCTCTGGCTCCCGCCAACCTCCGCACTGCTCCCTCTTGTCTGGTCAGTGGAGCTGGCTTCTTCCTTTCCTCTCTCCCCCTCCCCAGAGTCTCCACACCACCCACACACTCACTCAGTTCTGAACAGATTCTGCCCCTCTGCTCAATCACACAGTGTCTCAGGCCCAGCCGGCTTCCCCCACTCTGCCCTCAGGGTTGCCCCTGGGTCCAGCCACTCTGAACTCAACCAGATCAGGCCACGCCTAGGGATGTTGACTGCAGCTCTGGTTCCAGGAAGCAGGCCTCTGCCCTGCTCTCCAGCCCAGATCCATCCCTCAGCACTGACCCACCTTAGCCAGTGCCTATATGCTCTTCAGTTAACCTCTCTCCTTCTGTGTCCTAGGCTCAGGAACATTCCTCTCATCACAGAGAGTCAGCTGGTATAGCACTGTCCTCAGTCATGCTCCGGGATCAGATTCTTCTTTTTGGGCTTCAATGTCCTCATCTATAAAATGGGGACAGCAATACCTACATCTCATGTGATTCTCATGAAGGATAAATTCCTTATAAACCGGCCCTGCCAGAGTGGCTCAGCAGTTGAGCATTGATCTATGATCCAGGAGATCACGATTCGATTCTCAGACAGGGCACATGCTGGGGTTGCAAGCTCCATCCCCAGTGGGGAGGCAGCCGATCAGTGACTCTCTCATTATTGATGTTTCTATCTCTCTCTGAAATCAATAAAGATATATATATATATATATATATATATATATATATATATATATATATATATATATATATTCTTTTTTTTTTTTTCTTTTTCTTTTTTAATTCCTTATAAACTGGAAGGTACTTTTTCTACTAAAACTTGCTATACAAATAATACTAACAATAGCCTCCATTTATAACTTTATTTAAAATGGCAACAAACCTTCAACCTCAGCACTCCCTAAGCCCTTTTCCCTGTTCCATTTTTCTCCTTGGAACTTATCAGCATCTAACAAACCAAATATTTTACTTATTTTTGCGTTTATAATCTGTTTCATCCTCTAAATGTAAGTAAGTTCCTTGAGGGCAGAGATTTTTATCTACTTTGGTCTCTGTTGTATGCCCTAGAAAAGTTCCTATGTGTTCTTGGTAGTTGAGGAATGAATGAATGAATCAAGTGCTTACTATGTGCCAAGCACTGTGCTAAATACTTCTCATAGGTCATCTCATCTTAGGAGACAGGTACTTTCATTATCTCTCATTTTGAAAATGAGACCTTGAGTGGCTTGCCCTGATCACCCAGTAGGAAGCAGCCTGGTTAGGATTTGACTCCAGGACTTGCCCTCTTGAACTCTATGCTCTATTTCCTGTCCCGATGGGGGGGGGGGGTGTCTTTCTATTTCTACATTAGCTAAGCCTCTCGAATCTGTTACCCTCCCTATTTCCCTGGGGCTATTACTCTCCCTGTGCCCCTGAGGCCACCAGCCCTCCCAACTTACATTCTGACCTCTCTCAGCCATTTCCTCCCACTTTTCGGCCATAAGCCCTGAAGTTCATCCTCACCTCAGGGCCTCTGCTGATGCTCCGTGCTCTGCCTGGAATGCGCTGACCCCATCTCTTTCAACTCGACCCATTTCTCAAGACCCACCTCTTCCAGGAAGCCTTGCCTCCAGTCTTTACTTGCTCCCTTCCATGATCTCATGCCTTGCTGTTTACTGTTGGGAAAAACCACTAGGAGAGCATATGCTGGCTTGGTCCGTTCCCTCACTGTTTCCTGGACTTGGAGGCCTTGCTCACGTCTGTCCATCTCTGGCCAGGTCTCTCCCACCTTCCTCTGCTGAATCACTGCTCCCACCCCACGCCATCTCTTAATCAGGTTTAAAGCTCTGTGATTCAAAGCCTGGCTTTTGAGCCTCTCAAACTCCAGCTCCACCCCACACTAGCTGTGTTTCTTTGGGCATGTCACTACATCCCTCTGAACCTGTTTCCTTTTTGCACAATGGGGACAATATGGGCACCTGCCTCAGGAACTAATGTGCCTGGCACATAGTAAGCACTCAGTAGGTATCAGGTTGTAATTTCTCCTATAGTATTTTATCATGTTGCTCATCCCTGTTCTAAGGCCTCAGTCTCCTCTCTTCCTCCTTCCCAAACAGCCCCCTCCTCCAGAATATAACTGATGATAATAAGATTGCTAATATGTATCGACCATTTATTATCCGCAGCAAGTAAAAATATGTCTGGAACCCAGCTTGTGCTCAATACTGCTTATTGAATAAATGAAATAACTAGTTTAATCCTCATAACACCCTATGAGGAGGGACACTATTATTATACCCATTTTACAGATAAGGAAATCAAGGCCCACAGAGGGTATGCAACTCATCATCGCTGGGATTTGAACCCAAGCAGTCTAACTCTAAAGCTGAGGCTCTCACTGTCCTCATCATCTTCACTATTCCCATCCTGCTCTGCTCCAGTGCCAGCCCCCAGGCCAGGATGCTTTCTTTCTCCAGAGGTTGGACCTTAGAATCTAGATGAATGCTCACTGAGCCCTTGCTCCAAAGTTCCAAACCCTTCACATTTTATCTCACTGGAACCTCACAAAACCCTAT
This sequence comes from Miniopterus natalensis, assembly GCF_054644295.1. Lineage (NCBI taxonomy): Eukaryota > Metazoa > Chordata > Mammalia > Chiroptera > Miniopteridae > Miniopterus > Miniopterus natalensis. Next base: position 15,236,067 of record NC_142089.1, read on the forward strand.
GGAGTTAGGGCCACATTATTTCCCCTTGATGAGGAAGCTAAGGCTCAGAGAACAGTCAAGTAACTAAGGTCACATAGGACTCAAAGCCCAAACTCTTTCAACTGCATCATGTTTTGCTATGTTTTTCTCCCATTGTCTTATACAGCTGTTGATAACTTCACACACATCTGCCTTATTTTTCCAGTCAGTTAGACAGCAAGTTCTCTGAGGGCACAGTCTGAGGCCAACCCTTCCATGTGACCCCTACCGTGGCCAGCACTATAGCTGCATGGGCCATGCTTCTCCAGAGGCTTCCTAGCTGCTGATCTGCACCTCCCAGCCAGGTACACTTTACACTCGCCTGCTCCCCGCACTAAGCAGGTCTTGATTTGTGAGCTGTGTCTGCCCAGTCAGACTTGGGATTGGCAAGGGCAGGGCTGGATCTCCTCTTCAATCTAGACTAGAGGCTCCCCTAAGATGCCATATCTCCCAGGAACTCAGGGATCCCACCTCCCACTTACAGCACTCTTAGGCAGGGTATCCTGGTGATTCAGAACAAGGACTCTGAATCCCAGTGTTCCAAGTTCACAGGCTGGCTCCACCAGGTACTGGCTGTGTGACCTTGGGCAAGTCACAAGGTTTAACCTAAGCCTCAATATTCTGATGTGTAAAACGAGGATGGTGATAATAATAGGGCTGCTATCATGATTAAGTAAAAATCTATAAAGTTAGATGACTGTCTGGGACACGGTAAATGCTGTGTGTTTGTTAAATAAATAAAAGTAGGGTTCCACCTAGCCATAGACAGGCCCCCCTGGTAGGGTACAGCGCAAGTGACAAAGCAAGCCCCAGTTCCAGACAACTGAAGGCACACAGGGACATGGAAACAGGTGGCCTCTGCCTCACACCTCAGGAAGCCACCTTGTGGCACAGACCCACTCCTCCTCCCCCCACATCCTCCAGAGCCAGAGGACCCCATTTCCTGGCCACATCAGTTTTTTGACCTAATACTCCTACCCTAATCCCCAAGCCACTTCCCCTGCTCTCCTTCTAACTGTTCCTTCTAACTGTTAACGCATTCCACACAGCCAGACAGATTACTGCCAGAATGCAGGCCCTGCCTCTCTAAGTTGCTGTGTGACTTTGGGCAGGTCACTTAGCCTCTCTGAGCCTTGCTTCCTCATCTCTAGAGGGGATAATCGACCCTGGAGGTCTGGCCTAGAGATTAACTAATAACTGAAATCACACCCATAGATGTGTTCACAAGTGCTTGGACATTGTAGTGTCCCACAGGCCTGACCACATGGATAGGTTTGCTGTTTGGGCAATGGGGTAGGGAAGGTGCTGTCGTTAAAAACTGACCCCCACTTTAAAAGTTTTCCCAACAGCCTCTAAACAGTGCTTAGGTTGCAAGCCAAGCTCCCTGTCCTTTTTAAACCACCACTCTATGACATTAAAATACTGATTATTGGGGAGTAGACAGGGGCCTCATGTCAGGCCTTCTGTCACCAAGTTACTGCATCTGAGACCCTGAAGCAGACATGGAGTAGAGGGGGAGGACAAGGAGGGACCATAAGGGGGGGCCCTTTAGAGGAAAATAAGGAGAGTGGGAAGTCTCCTAGGTTAAGAGGGGCAAAGGGGAAGAGGGACATGTCCCCAAAGCCCTTCCTCTCCCTCACAGCTAACTCAGCAATCACTTGGCTTGGCCTTCCACCCCTCTGGAAAACAAGAGGAGCCAGCGGCAGCAAGGTACGAGAGACGATTACCCGCCGTTAATTAATTAAAATAAACAGCAAATTAAATACAGCAAAATTAAAATAGCACAGGAAATTAATTCTCTACCAGCCCCACCTCACAGGTAAGATGCTTAAAGGGCCCCTTGCAGCCAGGATCCAGGGCAGCTGGGGGCGGTCACCAGGACCTGCCTTTCACCACAACTCCTGGCAACCTCAAATATCAGTGGCAGAACCCAGCTACCCACAGGCATTCACCTGGCTCTGCCACCCCAAGATTGGCCTCCTGGCTCCTTATCCCCATTCCTGAACCCAAGCCCTGCTCCTTGGTCAGTGGGTAGGAAGGGTCCTGACACCCTCTGGGCCAGGAGGGCACATGGCCCACATCTGCCACCACATGGGTCAGAACAGGAGGGGGCGGGCCTTGCCCTCTCTTCTGGGTCCCCTCTGGGACTTGGAGTCAGATCCTGCAAAGGCCCCTCCCTTCTATGCTGAGTGCCTGGCCCCTCATTTGGAGCACCCAAAATTTGCCTCTGGGGAACCCCTCACTTTGCTCTTTCCTTTTCCTCAGAATGCTGAGGAAGAAAGCACTGCTGAGGCCCCGAATTCCAGGCGAGAAGATGCCCAGAGCCAGGCGCACCAACCCCTAGGACATGATACACAATTCCCTTCCATATAAGACTAACTGCTTCATTGCACAGTTGCGGAAACTGAGCCACGGAGGGCCAAAACATTTGTTTGCCATCACCCAATGGCTTAGTGGCAGCGCCTGGAGCAGAATCTCTAATGGGCATGTTCCATGTCACCACCAAATTGGTATTTCTAGAATGCAGCTCAGCTCTATGCTAACACCCCTCAGCCTTGCCACCAAGGCCTGGCCTCCATAATCCCATCCCACGACTCCCCCTTCTTGGGTCCTACAGAAGAGCCAGATTAGACTCCTCAACCTGCCCTTGAGCTCCTACTCACATGCTTCCCTCTAACCGAAGCTCCCTCCCCACCTCTGCCGGCCCAAGTTTGACCAGCCTCTTTAGGGTCCAACTCAATGCCTGCTCCCCCATGAGCCACCCAGAGGGCCATGACAGGTGCTGCCTCGCTGTCCTTTAACCTCCAGGGTGCTTTGCCCCACTCCACGCCTGGCCCTCCCTGTTGTCTGAGTGAGCTGTGGTTTTCAGGTGCATGAGCTTCCTGAAGCTGCAGACCATCTTCCCTTGGGCCCAGCCCCTGGCACAGTACCCAGCACTCAGAAGGTGCCCAGTAAATCTCCTCCTCATCTGATGTCCCCCCATGTCCTACTGATAACTGACAGCTGGCTATCACTTATTAAGCATTTACTATAAGCCTGGCTCCTGCACTACTCCATCCTCATATCATGGACCCAGCTCAAAGAGTCTATGGGACTCTTTGTGACTCTTTCTGGGGTCACAGCTCAGGAACTGGAACTCCACTGGTTCTTGCTTCTACATGAATCTCCTCTCCAACCTGCTTGCCTCTTCGAGGTCAGACCATCATCTTCCATCTGCAGTACTAAAACCTCTCAACGAGCATCCCTGCCTTTCTTCTCTCCCCACCCTATCCTGTCACTAAAGACTTCCCATGACTCCTTATGGCCCACTGGACAAAATCCAAACCTCTGAGCGTGGTGTCTAAACTCTGTGACATTTGGCCTCTGTTTTCTTTGCAGCTTCTCTTTTAGTCTCTGTCTATCACCCCATTTTCCCAGCACACCGGGACAGGCAAAAGTAAATTTACAGCTGTCTGTATGGAAAAAGACATGCAGGTTATGATTATAACAACAGCTTTATTAACTCTGTTTCGTGTACTCACAACTGTAAACCCACCTTTGCCCACCCCTGTATAACAGTTTGATTCATTTCCAGGCTTTGCATATGCTGTTTCCTCTGCCTGGAACACCCTTCCCCTATTTTTCCTACACATTCTTCAACATCCAAGATCAAAGACTACCTTACAGTCTAGTCATACTAGTCAAGCAACAAACAAAACTGGTCACAAAACTGAGAGCTGTATAAAAGAAGAACCTGAGTCACCACAGTATCCCCAATGCTTAACACAAAAATCAATGCTCGATCAGCATTTGTTGAATGAATAAGTGAATGTCCCATATATAACTGCTGACTAAACAGAGAGATGACAAGGCCACGGAATGCAGGGCTGGAGGTGAGGGGAAGAGGCGGAGGCCAGGAGGCCAAGGACGCAGTGGAGAGCAGCCACAGAGGCTGCCAGGGCTGCTCTGCAGCGGAGCTCTACTTCTGGCAGAGGGAGTGTTTGTGAGAGACAGTGATCGTGTGAGGGAGGCTCTCGGTGTGTGTGCGTGCGCACGTGTGAGAAAGCGGCGAGGACGTACGTGGGGGAGTATGTGTGTATGTGTTGCACTTGTGAATTAGCCTGTGAGAGGGTGAGGAAGTATGTGAGGGAGGGCATGTATGTGTGCATGTGGGGGTCTGTGAAAGATGCGGGTGTGGAGAGCCTGTGTGTACAATTTGTGCGGAGGTCTATGTAAGAGAAGACAAGGGTGTATGCCATGAAGGCTGTGCTGGAGGTTGCACATGTCTACAAGGGGACTCCTGGGGGGGGGGTGAGAAATTTAAGTGTGTGGGAGTGTGGGAGTGCTATGAACATGTGCAGAAGGAGATGGTGTGCCTGTGAGAGTGTCCAATGGGGAGAGCAAGGTAAGAAATGTCAGGGTTCTGCTGAGGGTGTGGCTGCCATGGCCTTGGCCACAGGCCCGGTACCAGAGGTGGGGGCTGGCCCTGGGCCCGGAGGGGGGGGGGGGCTCTGACTGAGCAGAAGATTCCTCAGAGTTCTTCCTGGAGCCACAGGCACCAGATTATCATCTCCCCAGGCAGGGAGGTGGAGGAGGAAGCCCAGATGTGTATGTGCCTTACATCTGTCCACAGCAAAACCTCTGGGCATTTATTTGTCTTTGTCTGTGTCCGGGTGTGCACGCCTGTGCTTGTGTGCGCACTGCCGGCTGTGTGTCTGTGCCTGTCTTTGTCTCTGTATGTACCCAGGCCTTTGTCTCAGTGTGTGTAGCTGTTGGTCTACGCCTGTCTGCATGACTGTGTCTGGGTTTGTGTGTCTCTAAGTGTATCTGTATCTAACCGGTACTGTGTGTCCTTGACCTGTGCATGTCTAAGCAGGGCTGCAAGCATCCCCCCTGGAATGCCTGTCTGTATCTGTGAGTCCATGTCGCCTTAGCGTGAGTGAGGGATTGTTGTGCTTTTAAGGCTATGGGTTTAGATCTCAGTATAACTAAGTGTAAGTGTGTGCTTGCGTCTCTGTACATTAAGACTCTGCCATGTGCTGTAATATGAAAATGCTTACCTGTGTCTGTGGGATATACATTTGTGAGACCAAGGATATATGTTGTTTCTGTGCCTGTGTGTGTATGTGTGTGTGTGTATGTGTATGTATGTATTGGGTGTGAGGGTGTGAGGGGTTTGTCACAGACTGGTGAGCAAGTTAATCTCAGACTCCGTGACACGTGGAATAAAATCACGCTCCCATAATGGGATCATTCGTCTTCCTGTCTAAGGAGAGAACCAACTCTTCACCCTCCACCCTGGGGAGCCAGTGGGGCCAGGCCAGGGCCAGGCACAGGCCCCCACCCAGGCCCACTCTGGTCTCAGCACCCCACCTTTACCCCTCCTCTGTTGCACCAGGACCATTCTGCCTCCAGAGTGCCCTGGTGCCCACTGCAGGCTGGGCTGGGCTCCAAGACATGTGACCAAGTCTTAGAGGCCTGTCCTGGGCCCCCCAGCCCCACCCACTGCCGAGGAGGGCCCTGCCCCAGATGGGAGGGGGGTACAGGAAGGAATCTCTGGGCCCCTCCTCCTCCCGGAGGGGAGGGATGAGCTGCAGGCCCAGCCGGGATTTTCCATCTCTCAGCAACAAGATTCCTGGTGAGCAGGCTGCAGGGTTTGGCAAGGCGCCTGCTGGAGACCCGCCCTCACCCGCCAGGATGCCTGGGTCCCCAGGGCCAGGCAGCAGTCAGTTCCCTGGGGAGCTAGGAGGGCCCCAGAACTTTAGCCTACTGCTGCCCAGGCCTGTGGGAAAGCCAGACCCTTCTAGCCTCCTGCTCCCAAACAAAGATGGCCCCCTTGCCCCCAGGCAAACTACTACCCTTCCTCTGGCCTCCCCCTAGCCTCAGCTTCCTTTGCTTCAGAAATCCATCCATCACCCACTCCCCGCCTGAACCTCAGCACACATCCAGCCTGGATTCTAGACCTCACCTCTGGGTTTGAGGGCTCCCAAGGCCAGGGCTGTGCTTCTCTCAGACTGGGGCTTCTGAAGACAGGGCCATGTGTCCTGCAGCTGCGCAATCCCTCTCGGTCTTAGTGCTCCTTCCTGAATGAGCAGACAGGTACCAGGAGAGAATTTCAAACCCCAGGTTGAGGAAACTGAGGCATCAAAGACCTCTGCCCTACCTACCACACAGGATCTTTATCCTGCCCAACTACAGTGGCTGCAACCCTTCCTTCCCCAGAGGGGTGCAATTGTGCAGTTTCAGAAGTAGGTGAGCACCAGTTGGAGGGAGAGGGGAATGGGCAGGTGGACTCCCTCAAGCCCCAGCCTTGGATGAGCAGCTGGAGAGCAGGTTTGGTAAGAGATTAAGGCTGAGGAGGAGGAAAACTGAGATGTTCCAAGATTTATGAGCTTAATTCTTCTCCCTTAAATTCCCCTCCAACCCCCCCAGCACCAGCCTGGTCCCTCCAGGGTCATGCTGTGGCCCCAGGCCAATATCAAGGGTCTAACCCATCCATCAGCTATAGCCAGGGAGTTTCCACCCCAATGAGTTCCAAAAGGAGGGGCGCAACTGACACTAGGAGCCCAGATTGATGGGGAGAGGGTATGGCCCTAGAGACAGCAACAGTCTCCTGTACCCTCCCATGAGCTGAGGGCTCACAACCTTCAGAGAAGAAGCTAGGCTGGTGGGTGGGGCCCAGGAGGAGGTATCTCCCTGCCCTGGTACCACACCCAGCCCCGCCCTGTCAACAGGCAAGGAGACCTGGGATCCCATGGGGCCCTAGAGCTCACGGGGTGTGTAACCTTGGGCGGTTGCTGCTTCACTCCAGGCCTCAGCCTCCCCACTGCAAGGAGCAGGAAGTGGCTCAGAAATCCCAGGTGTCCCCCTCTTCAGCTCAGCTCTCTCAGCACTAAGCCCTGCTCTCTCTCCAGTCCAGGGGTGTCACCCAGAATCTGGGCCAGATGGGTTGAGGCTGCAGCAGCTACCCGGAGAAGTCTCTGAAGCCACCCAAGTCAGAACTGAAAAGCCGGTGATTACCCCTTTGCTACTCATCCACTTTCCAGAAGAGTGCAACTGAAGCCCTGAGATAGTGTCTGGGTCTGGACCAAGGCCTCAGTTTTACTGGTGGTTGAGTAAGAAAGAACAGAAAGACCTGGATTAAAATCCCAGCTGCACCAGAAACTTATTATATAAGGGCCCTTGCCTTCCCTCAGCCTCAGATTCCTCATCTGTAAAATGGGTAACACTGCCTCTAGCCTACAGCCGTTAAGTTGAAATGAGAAAATGCACATAAGGGCTGGGCACGGTGTAACAAGTGCTTGTACAATGCTAGTTATCATGACTGTGGGTAGTGCTAACATAAATCCAAGTGGCCAGGGTAACGGGGAAAACGGCTCATGGTCCAGCCAGATCAGGACCCCCAGGGCCTCAGCCCAGGAGGGCCAGCCAAATTCCTCGAAGCCCCCAGCTGTCTCCCCTATTCGTTAAAGGACTCTCATTAGTGAGCCTGGGCACCTGCCCCTCCGCATATAATAAGCCTCATTAGTATCTTAGCCCCAAGCTCTGTGCCCAGAGTCTATGCATGTGCGCACACACATGAGGGTGGGGGGCTGCAACAGGCCACCAGCCAGGAGACAGCATCCTCGCCAACCACACCCCCTGCCTGTCATCAGCAGGGCCCGTCACCCAGCTTGTCACCTGCCTGCCTCGCACCCGCACCACCTGTCACCCACCCAGCTCGTCACCCACCCAGCCCATCACCTGCACCACCTGTCACCCACCCAGCCTGTCACCAGAGCTGCCTGACAGGCATCTGGGTGAGGAGCAGGAGATGGGGAGGAGAAGACCACAGGGGTGTGGAGCTGGGGGCCCCAGAGACCCTGTAGGACCCCCACTTCAGCTCGGCATCCTGCAGCATCGCCATGGCAACCTCTCAGCCGCAACCACTTTCCCAAACATCCCCCGCCCCCCCCAAGCCCTGCTCTTAGCTGAGCTGAGGCTGAGAAGAGCCTGAGTGACAGCAGAATGGGGCAGGAAGGAGGTGTTCATCAGCTGGTTGGCCGTGGCCATCATTCCCTCTTTGGACTCGGTTACTCCATCTGCAAAATGGAGGGGCTGGAATGGGTGAGGCCCCTATAAGGCAGCCATCCTTCTCCAGCCTGAATTCGCTGAGCCAGGTGCCAGTTAACCTGTAAGGGCTGGGAGGTGGAACAAAAGGACAGGAGTTTCTGGGTTCTTCCACACTCCTTTGCCCCTGGCCCAGCCCAGAGAGGTGGGGCCTCTGGCCCAAGCTCACACAGCAAAAGAGGAAGAGTAGGCTGGAAAGGAGGGGGCTCTGCCACAGGACTGCCAGCTGGAGACATCACACTGGGTGACCCAAGGTGACCGGGGGCTGAGTTGGCCCCCACCTCCAAGCTGCATTATTTATAAAACCCAGAGCTCGGAGCTGAGCAACAGCTGCAGTGCTGCCCCTCCGGGGGCACATGCCACAGTGGAATGGAAAGGACAAGGTGCCTCCTCAGGGAAGGTCCCTAGGGTCCCTGGCTCCCTCCACAGCTGGCTGGGGCAGGGGCTGAGGTGGGAGAGGGGCAGCAACCCGTCCTTCCTCTCCCGCCCCTGTCCTCTCCACTCCTCCAGCCAGGCAGCGATAGGATTACTTCTGCATGACTGCCTGCTCCACGGGGTTCCAGAGACCCTCCTGCCTGCAGCAATCTTTAAAATTCCTCCAGCCCAACCTCGCTCCCTTTCTCCCAGCAGTGAATGCTCTGGCATCTACCGCAGTGTGTCTGCTGCTGCCACCACCAAGCAGGCTGGGGCCCGGGTCCCTGGCACCCATGGCAAAGGAGAACTCATCCTCAGGGTGTAGCCCGTGTCCCACAGAACCCTCTGAGGCCCAGGCTCTGGCCCATCCCCTCTGGCCCCTGGTGCTGGTCCAGCCCCAAGACTATGGCTCAAGCTGGGGTCAGGCATGCCAGCTGTGCCAAGGTGGATGAGCACATACGTGCAAATACACTTGGTGGATCTTGGCATGCCTGTCCATGTCCTCTGCTGCCAGAATCTGGCTGCCCCCACCTCAGCTCTGACCAACCCCTCCCTACCTCACCAATCCCTGCTACCCCTGGGGTGGGCAGATGCTGGGCCAGGCCAGGGCCTGTGGCTCCCCAGGGCACAAGAGGCAGGCAGGAGATCGATCCACTGAATTTTTCAAGGCTCTAATGGAGCCTGCATCCTAGGACTTGGGGCCTGGGACACGGGATGTTTCAGGGACCCCTCCCTCAGCACTGCAGTTGCTTCATCTGTCAAATCTTGGGGGTCAGAGAAACCTTTCTAGGAGCCTTCCTCCAGCAACAGATGAGGCATGAGAGGCCCCTGGGAAAGGGATGGTATTGGGGGAGCTGTGAGCCCCCCCAATCTCCCCAGCCCTAATGCGGGCAGAAGCGGCTCAGCCTCTAAATCACTCCCCTCATGCTGCCCTCTGAGGCGGATTCTGTGCATCTGTAATTAGGGGGTGGAACAGATGGTGGAGATTCCGTTTAAAATCATGCATCTAGTAAAGTAACCTTCACTGTCGGAACTGACTCCCAGGGAGACCAAGTCCCAATCCCCGATCTGAGGGGGTGGGCGGGATGGGGAGCATATTAAGCCAGAACCTTCACTGTCTTTTCCCCTGAAGCCCATGGCCCAATGTTTCTCTCAGGTGAGCCAATGAGGAGGGGATTTGGCAAACACCTGAGAAAGCACAGGCTGGGGGTAAATCCCCTTGTCTCCCCCATACATGCCACAGCCAGGGCAGGGTACTCAGAGTTCTTGGCTGAGAGACCAGAGTGACCAGGTGCCAAGAGCCCCCAAAGAGGCCCCAACCCCCCAAAGCCCAAGCCAGGGTACCCAGAGCACAGGGTCTTGGGTGGGGCAGCTTTGAACCAGATGTACAGCCTCACTGTCCAGGAATGAAAGGCCTGGGGCAGTGAGGGGGTGGAGATGCCTCCCCAGGCAGAGGAGGCTCTGGGAAGTGGGGGAGGTCTGGGAAGCAGAGGAAGAGAGAACACACAAGAGTGAGCAATTGTGTGTGCAAGGCTAAGGCTGTCTGGGTGGGGGCGGGGGTCTGGGAGAGCAAGGTGGGTTGAGGGAGCTGTGATGGAGACTGCTAGGGAGGGAGGGTGTGCTGGAATGTGTGATGGTGGGAGTGAGGGCTGCAGACAAATTGAGGCGGGGTATGTGACAGGGTGAGATGGGGGGGTTCAGGGGAGCGGGGAAGAGCTGTTCCTAAACAGTAAGGGGTGAATGGGTGTAGGGTTGTGACTGAGCTGAGGCTGTGTGTGTGTGTGTGTGTGTGTGTGTGTGTGTGTGTGTGTGTGTGTGTGTGGAGTCGGTGTTTGGAGAGGTGTGTGTGGGCTGTACCTGGGCTCTTAGATGGCTGAGGAAAGTTCTGGAGCTGGAGCTTGTTGGGGATGTACAGAAGACTACCTTTCTGAGGTGTTGGGTCTGGATGGGGAGGGGTGTGTGTGTGTGTGTGTGTGTGTGTGCACGCATGCGCACCTGAGAGAGTACAAGAAACTAGGGGGAAGTTATCTGTTTAGAGATATACTGGAACCGAAGCTATCAATGTCTGTGTGTTTGAGGTAAATGGAGTGGCTGCAGGGGGTGTTCTCATTTGAGTGGGTGTTGAGGCAGTGTGCCTATGTGTATGGGGGGAGCTATATGTTTGGGAAGGTGCAGGGATTGCATAGATGTGTTTGGGGAGGTGCTGGGCTGCAGCTGGGGAAAATGCTGGGGCTGTAGGGAGTCTGTGTGCTAGTGAGGTGCTGGGGCTCTGAGAGTCTGCATATTTGCAAAGTGTTAGGGTTGTAGCGGAGTCCTGGGTATATCTGGGGACGTGTTGGGGTTAGAGAGGGAGTTATGTGGTAGAAGCTACATGTGTGTACACTGGGATGTTTGGGGGTATATTGTGGGTCTAAAAATGTATGTTTTGGTTAAGTATTAGGGTTGCAAATATATGTGTGGGTGGGCATGTTATGTGGTGGTTGTGTGTTTAGGGGCATGTTGGGGCTGTGTGTGATATGGGGCAGTTTGATGTCCAGGGTGTTTGTTTGTGGAGGTGTTGGGCTGTGTGTTTGTAGGTGGAGCAACTGTGTGTTTAGGGGTGTTGGAGCTGTAAGTGTGTGGGGAGGTAGTATATTTAGGAGGCGGTAGGGGCTGTAGTTGGGTCCATGTGCACAGGTGATGGGGCTGCAGGGTGAGGGTGGATGCCCCTCTGGGGAAATGAAGGGCAGAGTCCTGGCCTCTGCTCAGGGGCCCAATGGGGGGGCTGCCAGCTAGAAGCCCTCTACTGGGGGTGCCTGCCCACACCCAGACCCCATGCGGGGGTGTCCAGACAGGCAGTCCATCTGTCTCAGCCTGTGCCCAGGCCCAGGAGCAGCCGCCTCCTCTCTCCCTGGGGGATGGCAGCAGATCCTAGCCCACCCATCTGCCTTCAGATGGTCGAGGCAGGAGCCTCCACAAAGCTGCCTGGAGGGCATCACTGTGTTTGAAGAGGCATGGGCTGGGAGTGGGGGAACTGCACAGCAAACAGTTCTCTCATGGAGGCTCCTTTGAAAACCACTGACGCCAGGAGAGAGGAAGAGGGAGGACAGGGGCGGGTCTGTCTGTCCTTGCGCGGCTGTGTGGGTCAGTGCCCAACTGTGCGCCTTGGAGCCCCTTCGCATGTGTTTGCCCGGATGGCCTCTGTTCAAGCAGCATTCTGGCCTTGGAAAACAGCCCTCCAACCCAGGCTACACACTCACAGTCTTACACAGGCAGCTACCCCTCACTGCGCACACTGCCTACACTCACATGCAAATACCCCTCCACATCTTCACATCCGTGTAACTGCACTCTCACACACATGCAGCTCACCCCCAGGGCCCTATACCTTCACATATGTACACACATTTCACACCCCACACTCTGAAAAGCCCGGTAGTCACACACCTGCCACATACATGCATCCACACATACATACCTGACAATCAGCTACCACATATACACCCACACACTCCATACACCATGGATCTCCCTGTCACATCCATGTCCCACCTCACATGCGCTCAGTCTTTCTCACACATACCATAACAGACACTTGCCATCCCTTATATCCATACATATGTGTACATTTTATACTTACACACATACCCCCTCACCAACTTTCAGCTCTTTCACACCACGCAACCCACTAGCCAATTTACCTGTGTCCAGGCCCAGCCCTGCAACTTCCCAGGAGGGCTCCCATCAACTGAGGGCCTCCTGGCATCCCACCCTGCCAGCTGGGTGAGAGTGAGGGAGTATACCACCCCCAGTGTCACCCCCACTGCTCCCTGGGAACCCTGATCTTCATGCCTAAGAAAGAAAAAGCCTTCTCTTTGCTTTGGTGACTGCCACAGTACATGTGAGAGTGTGACTGTATGTGACTGTGTGTGTGTCAAACATATCCTGAGACCCCATAGTGAGGCCTGTGCCACCACCTATGTATGGGTAAGAAAGCATAGGTATGCGTTCACTAGCTACGTTTGTGAGATTCAAAATGAGCGTAAAAGTGGACATTTGTATGTCACAAAATGTGTGTATATGTGAAGCTAGGCCTGTGTGGACAGGTGTGATTATGGGGGTGGGGGTGCATTTATCCAAAGAGACATACACCGAGTGAGTGGTGAGTGTGAGACGCTAATTTCCAAGAGGCCGGAGGTATGTACATCTGTGAGTAGGGGTCAGGGCTGGGAGATCTGCTTCCAGCAGCTCCCCCCCTACAAAAAGAGCAAGGAGGAGGGGTCTCTGGGCTGTTTCACTCTCTCTCTCTCTCTCTCTCTCTCCCTGACCTCTTTAGCAGCTGGAAACTGAGCTGGGGGTGGAAGGAATGGAGACTTGGCTGGCCTGGGGGTTTGGGGAGGGAAGCAGGAGAAAACACCTTCCAGATTCTCATCAAATCCCTGTTTGTGGTTTGTAGCCTCAAGTCTCTCCTCTCTCTCTCTGTCTGAGTCTCCCACTTTCTTTATCTCTTCCTGCCTCTCACTCTCTCCACCATATCTCTCCTTCTCCCTTCTCGGTCACCTGGTCACCCTGTCTCCAAGTTTCTCTCTGTTTCTCTCTCCCTTCCATTTTTGACTCTTCCTCTCTGCCAGCACCTCTGTCTGTCCGTCTCTCCCTGTCCTGGTCCATCTGTCCGTCTCTCTCCGTCTGCCTGAGCGTGGGTGTCTCTGTCCATCTGTTCCACCACCCATCTGTCTGGTTGTCTGTTATGAGTGCGGATGCCCACTCACTCCCCAAGGCACCCTCCCCCAGGTCAGCAAAGGCTTCTCCTGGCTCAGGGGGTAGGGAAGGGGTGCAGAGCTGCAGCTTCTGGAAGCTTCAGTAGCAGCTGGGCTGAGCTGGGAGTTCGGGGCCAGCCAGCTGCAGAAGTGGCCCCTCCCCTGGGCTCTCAGGCCAAGGACCCCAGAGCAGAAAGAGGAGAGAAAACAGGGCCTCACGGCAGCTGAGTTTGCATGTGTGACAGGGAAGAGGCAGGGGGCCTCACTTTACCCTCACTTTGCCATTCCTCCCCAAAGCCAGGCCCTGCAGGAGACAGATCCTCAGTACCTACCTTCCTTATCCCCTAGCCAACAGAAAAGATACTGGGATCCAGGACTGAGGGATGCCAGGCCTTTGGGGGGGGGGGGGGGGGCTGAGAGCCTTAGCTACCTGTCAGTTATTGGGGGAGGTTCCTCCCATACTTCCTTCCAGACAGTCCCTGGGGATCTCTCCAGTTCTGGTCCCAGCTCCAGGCATGAGGGGTTGCACAGGCAGTTCTCGCTAGCTCCCCACAGGGGCCGTTACCACCTTCTAGTTTCCCAGAGTCTCTGAGTCATGGGGATATGGGGATCACATGAGTGTCACCCCTGTCCTCAAGTGGAAGGTGGTTCTGGACATGTGGAGTCCTAGGCCCCGCCTAGGCACTGGCCATCCTGAGAAGACCCAGGTAGTCCACCTACGTCACCAGATCAGCACATCACAAACTCACACACACATACACAGACTGCACCCCAGCACTCACAGCCAGCCACCTCCACTCCCCAGCGCAGCAACTCTAAGGGTTCAACAGGGAGCCTACCCAAGACCTTGCACCCTACCCTGCACCAGTGGCAGCTCCAACAGTGCCCCCAGCACAAAGACAGCAGCTGGAGACAGCATCCCTCAACACCCTCCCAGGATGTTGTGCCCCTACCCCCTTTCCCAGACTAGATGGAATCCCACAATGGATGGAGAAACTGAGGAAGAGATGGGAGGACACAGTCATCCCCCCTGAGACCCTGGGATGGGGTCATAAATGAGGAATAATAAGGAAAGAAAGGGACACTGCAGAGGCAGAATCTGGCTCCTTCCTGACCTACCACGGGCAAAGTCCATATTGGTGGCACCCTCCACAAAGCACAGGCCTGCTGCTGGGCCAGGGCCAGGGGCGGGCTCCCTCCCTCCAGAGCTCTCCTTGCCCCTGGCTGGGCCCCCTCCCTCTCTTTGCTTCTGAGCAGCCCTCCCAGCCCTCTCCCTCCCAGCGCTGGCTCTCTCATCTTCAGCTCTTGGAAGCCTGACTCACTGTTTCCCCTCCTCTCTCCCCTCCCTCCTCTCTCTCCCTGCAGCAGCACCTCCCCCTCCCCTGGGGGGGCTCTGGCCACAAGGGTGCCTGCCTGCTCCTCTCCCCAGGCTCTGCCCCCCCTCTGAGCCCAGGAGGCCCCCTGCAGCTGTTCTAATTCTCTAGCTCCAGAGAGGTGGAGCAAAAAGAGTATGGGTCCCAGGCTGCCCCACCAAGTGTCTGCGATACTGGGCAAGTGGCTCCCCTCTCTAGACCTGGTTTCCTGTCAGACAAGGGAAGGGGTCCCAAATGGATGAAGTCCTTGGCTCCTCTAGGACCCTAATATTCCCCACTTTTAAAACCCTGGTGCCTCCTGAAATAGAGCACCCACAACCTGTGGGGCTCAGAATCTGCCTCAGGCCCCGCCCCCAGGTCCAAAGAAGAGCTCTGCTCTGTCCCCAGACATTTGGAAAAGGCAGAGGGGCAGAAGCATGAATCAAGTAACCCCTAGGGTCCCCATTTCCCCATTCTCCCTCCTCCTGTGGGAATCTCTCTTTCCATGTCTCTCTCTCTCTCTCTCTCTCTCTCCCACCTGTCCTCCTCCCTCTTCCCAAAGACATTTGCTTGTCTCTCCTCCAAAAACAATCCCAGCATTTGATCTTGGGTGAGAGGCCCTCCGTGCCTGCTCATTTGGGGCTGTGGCGCATGCCTAGGCCTTCTTGACAACCTGGACCCCATCTCCGGGGGCTCTGATCCTGGCTCTTCTCCTTGCCTGCTTTCTCTCTCACCCCCTCATCATTGGCTTCTGTCACCATCTTTCTCTCTCCCCACCAGCAAGTGGCTGTCTGGGTCTCTCCACTCCCCACCTCCCCCATACCTCCCCCATTTTCACCCAGTTCTCTCCCTGGGGGGTCCATCTGCTGACATTAGCAACAATGTTACCCATACTCCCTCCTGCGGTCTCCACCCCATCCCGGTTTCCCCTTCCAGGTTCTGTCCCAAGAGACCCAGGGGACCCAGAGGCAGAGCTGGGCGCCATCCCATAATAGTGAGCCTGCTTGACCTTAATCAACCAGACCAGAAGTGCCTGAGCATCTGTTAGAAAGGCATGGCACCCCCTGGTCTTGGGTGGCTGGCTGGCATGAGACACAGAGCTCTGTATTCCACAAACCAAAAATAAATAAAAAACAAACAAACAAACGTTGACCTGGGGGTGGGGGTGGGGGGCAGGGAATGAGGGAGATCAGGTTTGCCTGGAGGTAACCCCTGTCCAATGGCAAATAAAGTCAAGAGGAGGGAGTGGCCAAGAGTCAGTGTTCCAAGCAGATCTGAGAACGAGCAATGTCCCTCTGGAGCTCTGCCAATCCAGAGCAGCCCCCCCCCAAAAATGTCCTCTGGTTTCTGTCAGGGACAGTTTGCCCCTCAAGCCTCTAGCACAACCACAACAATCAGGCAGAGATCCCATCCCTTAATCTCCTTTAGGATCCAAGTCCAAACTCCCCACAGTACACCTCCATTTAACTCTGCAGGGGGTTCCAGAAGCCTCCCTGCCAAGATCTCAGCAGGTGGAAGGGGGAGAACAAAGCCCCCAACTCCCAAGCCCCCTCACTAAAGGCCCCTTAAAAGCTGGGGAGCAATGCAAAATAATCCTGGAGCCCTCATACCCCCAAACTAAAAGCTACACTGTCCATCCGCAGCACCTGGGGGGGGCACTGGAGCTCCCTGCCCCTATGACCCTATTCCAGACCCCCAGCCCAGCAACCATAATAAACAGCAAACTCTTTTTCTTTATGACACCAAATTTCTCCAAGCCCAACAGTTCTTTCCATCACTACCTCAGCCATAGATCACATTAAAAACTCACAGAGGGCAACTTAAACACATCACATTTGTTTCTCTCTATATTATTTCAAAAGTAACGGCATTAAAAATGGATTTTACTACAGAAAATAAATATCAGCACGTGGCTCGGAGCCTAGGCAGGGGGAGGAAAGCCCACCCAGAGAATATCCCTGAAGGCTTGGGCACAGATTAGGCACTGACCAAAGAGGTGGCTGAGAGGCCAGATTACGCCCTGGGGTGTGGGGGGTTGCCTGGGGAGGGGGCAATGCCTGCCCACCTGGGCACCTGCTCCAATGCCAGACCAACAGAGACTAGAGGACTGGTGCTCACTAGTCACCCAATGCTCATGCCCTCACTGATCTCTGCAACCTCTGAAGGGTGGGAGCTCTGGGGCAAGAAGTTCACCAGTCTCCGGGGGTTATTCCAACTATTGACACAGCAGGAGAAAAAAAATGAATTCAACTTACTATCCAGTTTGATTTTCCATTACTATAAAAATAAATATACATCTGCTCAAAGGAGGGAGACAGCAAGCAGCATGCACATGTCACCTGGTGGGGTCCCCCCACAAGTCACCACCACAACACAGCCTTTCCCCCAAAGTGGGGGTGGGGGGGTGGACAGACCATAATCTTTCACTTACAGCCCCAGCTCACAAAGCTACACACAAGGGGCCACACAGAGCAGGAACAAGCCAACAATAGAAACACCCCAAATGCTCCTGGCAGACTCTGCCCAGGCCGGGGCACATGCCTCCGCCCCACTAGTGACAGCAGTGGACAAAATGTGGCCACCCTGACGGAGAGGCAAAGCTTGTCCTCACACCCTGAGCTCTGCCCAGGGAGCTGGGGCCAAGTCCCGCCTGACACCAACTGGTCCGGCGGGAAACGCCTGCCCAGACAGACAGGCACAGGCCCCCCAAGGGTCCCTCCTTGTGCTCAGGGACCAGACTGGTGCAGCCCAGCCCTGCCTCCCAGGGTGACGCCTGGGCCCAAATTCAGCTGGCCCTGCCAGTCAGGCACTGGTGCAGAACCGAGGGCACCAGGCTTAGCCCCTCCCAGCCCAGCCTCAGGGCCCCCAAGCTAGAAGGGAGGGGGGACTCCCCACCCCTCCACATCTGGCCCTGGCCCCCAGGGTCTGCGGTAGAGAATTCCCGCCCCCGCTTCTCTCTCTCTCTCCCTCCTCCCTCTCTGTGCCCGCTGCCGCCTCAGGGACAGCCCCAGCTCCCGCCTCCGGCCAGCCAAGGCCCACATCCTTCCTCCCTCAGCTGGCCCCTTCGCCTGGCAGGAGGCTGGGGGGTCAGGCTGCTGGGGAACCCCTCCAGCTCCCATCAGTCCTCCTCCCCAGCCCCCAAACTCTAGGTTGCTGTCCCTTTTCCTGTAGAACAGGAAACAAGGTTATTTCCTAGACTCAGAGCCAGCCCCCTGCCCCTCTGGCTCTGCCTGGGGACCAGGACCCAGCAGGGGAAGGCGCCCTCAGCCAGAAAGCAGAGGGATTCAGCAATTCACCCCCAGCTACCGGCCCAGGGGGCTGACAGCTGTCACTCAGCACCCCACCCCCTGGGGAAGAGGGGGCCGATTCAATCAGAGCCCCAGAGGAAACGCATTGATAGGCGATTATTTATTTATGCAAAAGTGAGCTGACTTTGTTCGCCAGGTAACCGGGCACACGGCCCAACCCCTCCGGCCCCGGCCGCCCCAAATCCCTCCTCCGCCCCACACCCCCTCCGGGTCATTAGGTCCCCGCCCCTCAACTCCCAGAGCACCAGCGGAACCTTGGGATTTGGGGGTTAGAGGGGAGGGGCTCCTCCCTCCGCAGTCTCCCCTTTTCCCAGCGCCGTTCCTAAAATCCAGCCTTGTTCTCCGCTCCCACGGTCCCCCCTGCACCCCCCCCCCCCACATTCTCAGCAAGCTGGAGAGCAAATTGCAGTTTTAAATCCAAAGACGGAGGGAGGGGGAAGGAGGAGAGGGAGCGCGGCGGCGCTGGGCGCGCACCTCGCCCCCGAGCCGGGGGAGCCGCGGGGCGGCCAGGAAACCCGAGAACCCCCCCTCCCCGCCCCCCCTTCTCGTCCACCTCCCCCTCCCCCTTCCCGGCACTGCCTGCCAGGCTTCGAGCCGAGCCCAGCCGAGCCGCGGGCCCCGGTGGAAACAAAGACGATCGCACCGCGGGCACCGCAGCCATGGGGTCCGGCGGACCGGACCGGGGTGCGCGGAGGGGGCGCAGAGCCCCCCTGGCGCGCTGCACAAAAGAGCCCGGCCAGCCGGTCCCCAGCGGGGTTCTAGGGCTGGGGAGGAGGCGCCACTCACCGGAGTGCTGGGCTGCCGGCTCCGTGGGTCCGAGCCAGGCAAGGGGCTTTTAGGGGCGTCTGTCTTCCGGCGGCGGCAGCGACGCGGGCGCCGGGCAGCTGGGGAGAGGAGTCGTGAAGGAGCCCTGAGCCGCCCGCTGTTGCTGACAGCATGGCTCGCGCCTCGGCTCACATTCTCCGCCGCTAACTCCGCTGGACACGGCCCCCCGCTCCCGCGGCGCCCCCCACCTCGATCACTCCTTCGCTCTCTCTGTGCCCCCCTCGCTCCCCCCCGCCGCGCACACACTCTCACAGTCCTGGACACCCCCGCCGCCACCCCCCAATTGCAAACCTGGGAGAAAACGCGCCCCGCGTAGTCCTCCTCCTGCTCCTCCTCCTCCGCCCTCCTCCCTCCCGTTCTCTCTGGCTGTCTGTCTGTCTCTCTGGCTGTCTCTATCTCTCTCGCTCTCTGCCTTTCTCTGCTCTCAGAGCTGGGTGGGAAAAGGAAATGAGGACAGAAAGCAAACGCTGGCTTTGGGTGGTGGTAGCTGGATTCCCTCTCCCTCCCTCCCCCTCCTCCCCTCCCTCCTCCTGCCTTCTGCTCGCTCCGCTGCGAGCGGGGCTGAGCGCAGCCTGGCGGGTGGCTAGCTCTGCCCGCCCGCCCGCCTGTCTGTCTGTCTGGTCTGCTTCGCTCACTCCCTCCCTCCGTCTCTCGCCCTCGCCCAGCCTGCCTGCCTCTCTCCTTCTCCGCCGCCGCCGCCGCTGCCTCTGCGAGCTCGCCTTACCTTCGCCGCTCACCATCCGGAACCCCAGGGGGGAGCGCGCGCACAGCACTCCGGGACTTGTAGTCCCCGCCCCGGCCGCTCGGTGCGCTGCGCGGGCGGGGCCGCACGGGTTGCTCCGACGGCGCGGCTCCGAGCGCACCGGGCCCCTGCACCCAGATCCCTCCGGAGGGGGGGGCGTCCTCGTTTACCAAGGGGTGCTGGTTTTCCCCAAGGATTGGGAACGTTTCCCAAGTTCCTCGTCCCCGACGGGTGTCTCTGGCTTGAGGGAGGTTGCGGGTGGGAGCGAAGGGGCGGGGTCTGAGAATGGAATGAGAGTCTAATAGGGAATCAAGGGATTAGCCAAAAGACCTGAGACTTTCTGGGGCGTCCCAATTAAATGGGAGAAGAAGAGGAGCGAGAGGGGGATAGGCTTTCTGAATTTGAGGACGTTCTCCCTTTCTGAAACGGTGTCTTACTGAGTAAAGCGCAAGAGCTTATGCGGGAGGGATGCTCCAGAAAACTCAGCCCCACCAGCGTCTCCTCCTCACTCAGTGACCGCCGTCTCAAACAGAGCCCTCGGTTTAGCCCCGCCAACTCCTAGTCTTCCTAGAAGTCCAAGGGCGGCAAGGGCACAAAAGTCCTGGATAACCCACAGATAGTGCAAGCGCGCGCCCGCGCGCGCGCACACACGTGCACACGCATACCCTTCCTGAATTCGACTGAGCGTTTTCATTGTGTCGGGAAGCAAGATTCAAATTCAACAGTTCAAAGCTCCTGCTGCGGCCAGGGGGCTGGGCTCAGCACTTTCACCTACCTCCTCTTCAGGTCACATCTGTTATCCAGCTCCCAGCTCCTAGCTCCCGGCCCCCTGCCTGGCCCATCCCCACAGATGGGAGGAACGTGCACTGCCAGGGCCTGGTTACCAAGGGGAGGTAGTTGGACAGCCCAAGGAGGAGAACTGCTGCTGCTGCCATTTGCTAGACACCACAGGGACCCTTGAGTCCAGCAAAGACCTGGTGAGATGGTACTGTTAGCATTTTCAAAGATGAGGGCACACCTTTAGGTCCAGGTCCCCCAATTAGGAAGTGGTAGAGTAAGCCCACTGCTTAACCTCTGAGCCATGCAGGGAGTTGTGACCCCCCAGGCTTCTGTCTGATCTTCTCTCCTAGTGTCTGTGTGTGGCTCACAGTGGACACAGAGATGAATAATGCATGGTCGCTGTCCCGTCCTCAGTGTCTACCAACACTGGCTCTGACTGGTCCTGAGTTAGTCCCACTTCATCAGTGTGTCTGACATTCCTTTGCCCATGTCTATTAGCTTTGTCTGTCTTTCCCCATGTCTGAAGTTCCTCCAGCACTGCCTTTTTCCTTCGCCCACCTGTTTCTGGCTCCTCCTTTGGCCCTGTGGGGTGATGCAGGGTGATGCAGTGTGTGACAAAGGCAGGTGGTAACATTTTGCCAAATGCAGCTTCTTTCCCTATACCTCTATCTCTCCCAAGCCCTTCTTCTACGACAGTCTGGAATCCCAGAGGGCAAAAGAAGGGATCTGAGGGGGATTCTTTATTGGCCTTTTGGGGCAGAGGGAGCAGCAGCAGTGGGAGAAGTCTAGGGCTCTAAATGGTACACCAATTGATCTGGCATCATGGGACTGGCGTGGCCAGCTGGAAAGGCCCCCATCTGGGAGCAGCATCTTGCAGGCACCTTGCAGGCATCTTGCCCTAGTTGGTCCCCCACTGGAGAGACTTTGACATTGGGGAGGGTAGGAGAAGCCCAGATTCCCCTTTCTTTTAGCTTCCCTCACATCCTTACCTATTATGCTCTCGCCCACCCAGCCTGAACCAAGTTTTGGGAAGGAAATGCGGATGGGGTAATGCGGATGGCTTCAGGGAAATAGGGAGCCCCAGGGCATTGGGATAAAGAGGAGTTTGGGGAAAGCATGGGAGGGGAGAGGTTACGTGATGAGGTTTAAGAGGGCAAAGTCAGCAGGGTCCATGGCTCCATGGAGAGAATAGAAGTTAGGTATGGTTTTCCAAGTATGCCCCTCCCAACCCAGGCTGCTTCAGCTGTCCCCTCCCCAAAGACGAAGTGTACTTTTAACTGCCAAGGTGTTGGCCATTGTTGGAAATAAAGCATTACAGGGTTTCACAGTCATTTGGGGGCTGGTCTTTCTCTTGGAGCCTCTCCAAATTGTGTTGGGGGAGATCTCCCCAAATTCATGAGTCTTCCTATGGGCTGCTGCTGCCACCTAGTGTCTAATCTCCACATCTGCTTTGGCAGCCATAGTCTAAAAGAGTTAAGGTTAGCTACCCAGTCCTTAAAAACAGTGTGGGAGTCACCGCAGGCTGGGCAGGAGAGCTGTTAGTTAGCTCCTTGAGAAAACAGACTTGAAGGAGGGGACCCAGGTTTTGGAAGAGCCTGCATCATCCCTTTCTGGGAACAGGTCATTCCAGTCACTTTTGTTTCAAAGGTAAACAGAAGGTGGTACAGCTAAACCCTAGGAAATAGAGGTGAGAGTCTAAAGTTGTGGGGTCTCAGGGTTTGGAGGCCATGTGGTCTAGCAGCCAGATAGACCTGGTTCTGATTCTGCTTTTACTGTGTGTCCTTAAACTCTCTGAGTTTCCGTTTCCATATGTATAAAATAGAAGAGTAATCCCTTCCCTGTGTTATAGGCAGCGCTTGCAAGACTTACTGAGCACATGGATGTGAAAGCACTTTGAAAACTGGTAAGGGCACAGTGAGGGGTTATTGAGTCATATAATAATAACGGCAATAACTGAGAAGTTGCAGCAGGCTGGAGCCAGGCCCCTGGGGCTCATGGAAAGGGCAAAATGAAATGAGCCTTGGGTAGTGATGGGCACTGCCCTCCCTGACTACAGAAGTTCTGGGGCTGGCCCCCCTCTTGGAGTTCTCTCAGGAAAGGTGTGGAATGCTAAAAAGGGATTCATCCCAGTCTACAGAGGGGACCTATCCTAAGGCACTCAGCTACATACAGATCCAGGAACAAGAGGCCCATTGGACTGGAGCCATTATGGCCTTGGTTTTCCCCTCCTCTGGATGAGAGCAGCTCAGAGCTGGGGCCCAAGAGACCATGGAAGCAGAAAGCCCTTCCTCACTGTGGTACAGTGGGAACTAAGGCCCCCAGGCCCCCATTACCCCTCCTCCTGTGGCGGCCCCTCTCCACTCCCCCCTCCCCAGAAGTCCTCCCACATTCCTCCAGGCAACAGGAAACCCCAGCTGCAGCCCAGACTTCAAACAGCTCCTCCCTCTGGGCAGGGGGTGTGGGAGGAGAGGCCAGGGGCCAGAGGGCAAGGGTCAGCTTTGTTCCTGCCGGAGGTGGTGAGGGACCCTGGGGGAGACAGGGGGGTAGTGTAGGACCCCTGTGTGTGTGTGTGTGTGTGTGTGTGTGTGTGTGAGAGAGAGAGAGAGAGAGAGAGAGAGAGAGGGAGAGAGAGAGAGAGAGAGAGAGAATTCCTGCGTGTCCATCAGGTCAGGGTGTATGTGGTTCTGTCATGTCCTTGGTTTCCTTTCAACTTGACTTTTGAACCTGAGTTATGTGTCTGAGTGTATATCAGTGCATGTTTGTTTATCTGTGGGTGCTCAGCCTGGGATCCACTGACAGGTCTGTAGGTGTCACCATGTGCCTGGTTCACAGGCCTGCTCAAAGCTGTGTCCTATGAGTGTGACCTGGTAGGGTTCTTTGTATCCAAGAGAGGTGTCCCTCTCCCACTTCTTCCCTTCCCATTCTTCCGACATTAGTCACCAGAGATTTCCTTCTGGAAAGTGAATCTGATTTTGTTAACTTCCCTGCTCAAAAAACTTTGCCTGCGTGCATGGCAGGTAAGACCCATGTCTACCTCACCATCTCCACATTTAGCCACTAACCCCCCTCAAAAACTTCACTCCAGTTACACCTACCTAATTGTAACTACCTGCACAGTCCCATTCAAGTCTGAAATGCCCTTCTCTTGTTTTCTTTATCAAGCAAACTTTTACACCTTTTGCACATTTCTGGTGAAGCAACACCTCCATTGAGAAGCCTTCCAGGCTTCCCCAGGTCCAACTGAGTTAGGACTCTTCCTTGTTTTTCCATTTTCTGCCTGTGTCTATTTCCTTCACCCTCATCACCATTACTGTGAGCTCTGAGAGCAGGAACTGTGCTGTGCCTCCCGCCCTATGGGACGGGAAGGTTTTGAAGGGACCTAGTCCCAGCCCAGAGGAAAGTTTCCTACAGTTTTAAACGTAGTGCTCAGGGCGACCGCTAGAGGGCGTAAAGATACCTCTGCAGGACCATCCTGTGTGCGTGTTTGTGTGTGTGTGTGTGTGTGTGTGTGTGTGTGTGTGTGTGTCTGTGTCTGTGTCTGTGTGTGTGTGTGTGTGTGTGTAATGGGTGAATGGGAGACTTTGATACTGTGCCTGGGAGAGAACTACTGGAGTTGATAGGGAATACACCCAGCTCAGTACTAGAACAGTGGGATCCAAGATAAGACTCACTCCCCAATAGGTTCTAGGTCCCATAGATTTCTCTCTGACTTTTCTTCACAACTCAGGGGCCATACCCCTTGGCTTTCCAACCCTCATAGCTCCTTTTTTTTAAAAAAATTAAAAAAAAAAAAATCATCACCTGACGATACGTTTTTGTTGACTTTTAGAGAGACAAAGGGAGAGAGAGAGAAACATAGATGAGAGAAAAATTGATCAGTTGCCTCCTGCATGTGCTCCAACTGGGGATCAAACCTAGGTATGTGCCCTGACTGGGAATCGAACCTTCAACCTTTTAGTGTATGAGATGATGCTCCAACCAACTGACCCAACCGGCCAGGGCCCAACCCTACTACCTCTCGCCTCTGACCTTCCAACCTTCTTCTTCCATGCCTCATCTGCACCCTCAACCCTCCCATACATAATTAGTTGCACTTGCTTGACTTGGTCTTGTTATGTCATACTTCTGGGCCTTTGCACGTGCTGTTCTCTCAGTGGGAACTGATCTCACCCCTCACCCTCTGGTTGCTTCATCCGGCACTTTTCTTTCACATCCTCCAAAAAGTCTCCCTTGACCTCCAGACTGACCTTGCCCCTAAGTGTTGTAATTGTTTATTGTTCTGTCTCCTGAGCAGGACTAGCCTACAAGAGATATCAATAAATGAATGCAAAATAAATGACTTGCTTCTTTTACAAATATAATCCTCAGCATATATGGGACTACCCCCAGACCTCTATCTGCACCATGCCATCCCTGGGCCTGACTCTGGGTTAGTATTATACTTTCCCCTGCTGCTCCATTAAATAAAGGAATGTGACATAGTGGGATGCATGAGACTTTGAAGTCACACAAACCTGGGTTCAAATTCTGACTCTACCATCCAGCTGTATGACCTTCGGCAAGTGTCGTAGCCTCTCAGAGTCTTTGTTTCCTCTTCTATAAACCCAGAATAACCACACTTCTGCCCTGCCTCGGGAGCATCATATTAGATGATGCATGCGAAACACCCAGCATTAGTCAATTATGTGTGTCCCCCCCACCACCACCATGAACTTGGAAATAAAACTGCCCTCTGAGTCTTAAGCCAGTAAAATCCACGCATTGGGAGGAGAAGAGCCAGGTGGGGGAGTGAATGAGGCAAGAGATGGTTTTGTAAACGACTGAAGGGTTTTGTGAACAGTGGAAACCTCAATCAAGGTGACCCGCCTGTAATCTCAGGGAGGCAGGGCGAGAATGTGATTGAAATTGAGAAAACAGAGGCCTAATCAATTGCATTGTGCTCTATCTGAAGGGAACAGAAGGATGCACAGAAAAGGGGGTGCAAGGGAGAATTTATTCAGCTGCACCAGAGGGAGGGGCAGGGAACCAATAGATACAGGGATTCCAGACTCAGGAGGCTCTGGTCTCTGCTGAGCAGAGAGGGCCTAGTGAACTCCATGTGGTTCACTGTCCTGCTGGGCCTTCGTTTAAACTCAGTGGCCATCCAGGTACCAGGCAGGGAGTTCCATGAGGCAGACAAAAATATTTTGGTCCCAGGAAAAGACTATAGACTAAGAGGACTGGTTTTGAAGTCAGAGGATCTGGTTCAAGCCCCTGCTCTGCCAGTTATGTCCTGTAACCTATTTACTTCACTGTGCCTCAGTTTCCCTATCAGTCAAATGAAGATACCTTTTCCTCATAGAGTTGTGTGAGGAATAAATGGTAGCATGCACTTAGCAGGATACCTAGCATAGAGTAAATAATTTATAAAAGGTATAACAAAGAGAGCTAGCATGTATTGAGCATTTATTGCCATTTCACAGATGAGGAGACTGAGGCTTGGAGGGATTAATAACTTGCACAAAATCACACAGCTAGCAAGTGGTGGAAACCACATTCACACCAGGCAGTAAAGCTCTAGAACTGTGCTCTTATCTGCTTACATGACAGATGGAAACACTGGGACTCTGGCTTATACATCAGGCTCTTGTGAATTTAGTTGGCTAGAGAAGCCTCAGGAAGCCTTGACACCTGCAAATTTGAATGTGCAGAGCCAAGGCTCCCACTCCCGTGACCACCTCTCTAAGCAGCTACTTGGCCTCTCTCTATATTATTGCTCCCATTCAGCAACCCCTAGCACAGGGTTGAACACAGGGAACTCACAATCTGTATTGGCCACCTTGTCCCCTTTCCTTTAGGTCACTCAACTTGGGTTTCCAGGGACACTTTCTATCAAAATCTAGAGGAAGAGTGATTTTCCAAACATCCACCTGGGGCAGATATGATTTCTTCCCAAAGCCCAGAGGCAGTGAAGTCTGGTAGAAAGATCATAGGCTTTAGTGTGAAACCAGGATTTAAATCCCAGCTCTGTCACATATAGCTGTGAGCCCTGAGCCTCAGTTTCCTCATCATAGAACCAGACTCAGGACTAGATTACATGGATGTAAACACATCTAGTATTCATCAGACACTTAATAAATGAATTGTTGTTATTTCTCTCCAGCTTGACTGAACGCCTTCAGGATAGGGACTGGTCTTGTTCATGTTTGTGTTCCTGGGGTCCTGCCTAGCAAACAGCCCTGAGCAAAGTTAATGCTTAGCAATTGTTTGCCAATTGCAGCAGTGATTCCTAGCTCCCAGCCCTTTTCCCTGTCCACCTCTTAGTAAGTCAGGGGTCAACAATTTCCTGATGGGAGAGGTGAGAATCCTTATACTCTGTTCCCTGTTTCCATATAGATGCACTTCAGCTGTCAGAGTGTCTCAAAGGCGGACCTGGGGGTGGAACAATTCCTCATTACATAGGTGCATGGCAGATTATTTAGCACCTTCAACCTCTGCCCACTCAATGACAATAGGAGGCCCTAGTCATTGTCACAAATAAAAATGCCTCCAACCTCTCCAAAACCCTCTAGGGGACAGAACTGCCCTGAGTGAGATCCAATGAGCTAGACTAACTGTCAGGCCTCTCTCCTCCCTCCCATCTGTCTTCTTTTGGGGGAACTGCAGAGGGTCCACTGATCTTCCCCCACTGCCCCTATTGGGGGAGGCCTGCTGCTATGCCTGTAATGAACAGTAAATCTGTGGAAATCAAGTAAAGAATTAGCAAACCTACTGCACACAGACTGAAAGCCACATTAGTAATGAAGGTGACATTTTGGTGTCCAGCTGCTTGTCTTTTGTATCCATCTCTTAACTTGTCCTACACTCAATGGGGACGAGCATCAGGACTTTTGGGTGTCTTAAAACACCCCTTGTGTACGCTTCCCAGCAGCCAAAGCAGTCCCACTCACCTCCCACTGACCACCATCCCTCCCAAAGGAAGGCATTTTCATAGCTCAAGGATTCATATTGTCATTTTTCTTATTTACAAAATCAATAAACACACACACATGATTCAGGGAAGGGAGCCCTCAGCAACCCTCTTCCTCAGTCTGGGCCTTGGACCTCAGTCCTGGACTACAGGGTACACCCAGTGGGAAAGGGATCCAGCAAAGTTTTCCCCTCCCTTTGTAACCTACAGTCACAAGAGAATTGAGTAGGAGGTGAATTCTGGGGTCCTGGACCAGGGTGGGATGACAAAGTAGGAATGCAGAGATGGGAGGTGAGGGAAAGGATATAGTTTTATAAATAACTAGATAAGGTCTGAGCATTTCTTTTTTGGGGGGAGGGGAGGAGTAGGGAGACCAGAGGCATATACGGTCCTAAATTGTAAGGAGAGAAATAGTGCCTGTGGCTACACTGGGTGAGGGATCATCTCTGAGCCTTGATTTGCCCATCTTTAAAATGAGTGGTTGCCCTCAATGGTCTCAGAGCATCCTGCTTGCTCTGACATGCTATGACCCTGGGGGCTTTGGGACCAGGGCCTGGGGGGTTGAAAAGGGCCTGGTGGGTACCCCTCAGTGAGGTGACGGGTGCCCAAACAGGCTATGCCTGATCCCCAGGCTGGTACTGGGGTTCTGAGGAGGTGAAGTAGTCCTCCAGGAAGGACTGCAGGTACTCGAACGTAGGCCTCTCCTCTGGATCCAGACGCCAGGTCTGCAACATGGCCTCATACAGGGATACTGGGCAGCCTGGGGGGCACGGCATGTGGTAGCCATGCTCCACCTGCTCCAACACTTCCCGATTATTCATGCCTGGAGGGTGGGGCTCCATCAGTCAGGGGGTCTAGCCTCTCCCAAAGCAGCAGCCAGGAGGAAGTCCTTCCCCATAACCACCCTTCCACCTCCACCTCCACCTCCACCTCCCCCAGCAAACCTGGGTAAGGGACTCGGCCCTTGCTGATGAGTTCAGTGAGTAGGATTCCAAAGGACCACACATCTGATTTGATGGTGAATCTGCCATAAAGGGCAGCCTCTGGGGCCGTCCACTTGATGGGAAACTTGGCCCCTGGAGAGATTGGAGGAGAAGGGAAAGTTAGTGAGGGGGGTCCCTGGATTAAAAGAATGGTGTCTTTAAGATGGGGGACCCTGAGTAGAGTTCTCTGGGCATAACAGAAAGGATCCAGTATTTAGCCAGCACTTACTACGTGTCTAGTATAGTGCTGGGCACTTCACAAACATTGTAATAATTCTCATAATAATAACATCTAACACTTGTACAGTAAGTCTTCACTTAATGTCGTTAGTAGGTTCTTGGAAAGTGCAACTTTAGTTGAAATGACGTATAACAAAACCAATTTCACCACAGGCCAGTAATTGATAAAAACAAGAGGTAAGTTCCTACAGCATATTTCTGGTCACAAAACATCACCAAACTTCTAAATAAACACCCAAAACACTTCTAATATTAAACAGTGAGATAAATGTGAGCTGTACATACATTTAAGAAAGATGAATAAAAACACATAAGATAATTATTTTCCAAGCTGCTTATTCCAGTTTAGGGTGGAGGGTGACCGGAGCCTCTCCCAGCAGCTCAGGGCCAAATCGGGACCCCCACCCTGAATGGGATGCCCTCCCATTGCAGGTGCACTGGCACACACTCACTCAGACAGGGGTGATGCAGACACACCCATTCACGCACACGCATGGCTCTGGGATGAGGGAGGAAGCCGGAGGCCCCAGAGGAAACCCACGCAGACATGGGTAGAACGTGCAAACTCCACACAGACAGTGGCCCCCGCTGGGAATTAATTTTTTCTCTCATCAATGTTATAATGAAATGACGTTGAACAAATTGACATTATTCAAGGACCTGCTGTATCGTCTTTACTACATGTCGGGTGCTGTCTTGAGTGATTTACATGCATTAACTCATTTAAACCTCACAAAAACCCCTTGAGATATTTGCTATTATTACCCCTATTGTACAGATAAGGAAAGGGAGGCAGGCCGCAGCTTGCAGGTGGTTAGGATTTAGACCAGGCCTTTTGGCTACACACTTCATGCTAGGACACTTACTGACTTTCACGTGAGACTTATAACAGTACCTAGTGCCCGATAACTATTTACTGGCTTACTATTGTCTGAATATTTTCATTTTACAGATGAGAAAAATTAGCTCACAGAGGTTAGGTGATTTGCCCAAGGCCACATGGCTGGTAAGCAAAGCAGCTTGGAATTGAACCCAGAGTGGTCTCTCACGCTATGTCAGGATGGGAGTGTCCCGGACGGTCTGGGGTGGGGAAGGGGTGCGGGGTGCGCGGCCCCAGGGTGGGATGGGGCAGGGCACCTTGTCGGGGATTGTACTCGTCGTCCTCGATGAGCCGAGCCAGCCCAAAGTCAGCGATCTTGCACACCAGCTGCTCCCCCACCAGGATGTTGGCTGCCCTCAGGTCACGGTGGATGTAGTTCATGCGCTCCATGTAGGCCATGCCCCCAGCCACCTGGGGGCCAAGGTGTGGAGAGATGGGAACACCACAGCTATGTGACGGATCATTTGAAAAACCAACTTTGCAAATGAGGAGACTGAGGCTCAGAAACGGGCAGTGCCCTGCCTCAGCTCACACAGCTGATATAGTGGTTGGGGCTGCATGTCCACCCACTAAGTGTTTAAGGGCACAGGGATTTGTGGAAGGTTAATGGGGCGGGGTATCTGAGAAATGAAGGCTACTGTCCCAGTTTACCTGGGCTGCCATGTCCACCAACTGGGGCAGCCTCAAATCCTGGCCCTCTTGGTCTTTGAGGAACTCCAGCAAGCTACCTGGGGAGAGGAACCCAGAAAATCAGCAG
Organism: Miniopterus natalensis; assembly: GCF_054644295.1. NCBI lineage: Eukaryota > Metazoa > Chordata > Mammalia > Chiroptera > Miniopteridae > Miniopterus > Miniopterus natalensis. The sequence continues at coordinate 15,266,139 of NC_142089.1, forward strand.
AAAGGCCTTACCCCCACCCCAGCTCCAGGCCAGCCTTGTCACCCTTGGCCCCACCCCTCTCCAGAACCCATCTCCTGCTCCCAGCCCTCTCATTTAGAGCCACTCGCACTCAGGATCCCGCCAGGTACCTCAACCCTTCACAAACCTCACCCAGGCCCACAGACACCTTGACACATCTCTTTTCTTCTCTTACTACATCCCCTGCTAGACACCCGCCACACAGACGCTGCCTCCGTCCCTACTACATCACAGATCCCGCCTTCACTCGCCCAAGCCTGCCGGCCAGCTGACCACACCCCAAGCCAGAGGCTCCTTCCCCAGACCCAGACCCAGACCCAGACCCAGACCCAGACCCAGACCCAGACCCAGACCCAGACCCAGACCCAGACCCAGACCCCGCCTGGTCTAACTTGGACCTGACCCCACTCCCAGCACTCTCTCGGTTTCTGCCCATTGTGCTTCCTCCCATCACAGATCACCACCCAAGTCCCTCCCCCCAGAGACCCTCACCTAAACCTTACCCCAAGTCCTGCCCCCCAGACTTCACTCCCTGACCCCGCTCCTCACCATGGCACATGAACTCCGTCACAATGTAGATGGGTTCCTCCGACACCACGGCGTACAGCTGCACCAGCTTGTCGTGTCGCAGCAACTTCATGACCTGCGCCTCCTCCAGGAAGGCCTTCGGGGACATGGTGCCGGGCTTCAGCGTCTTCACCGCCACCTTCGTGCTAGAGTTCCACATGCCTGCCGGGCACCAGCGGCTCATCAGGATGGGCTGCCTGCCAACCCTAGCCCTCGCTCTTGCCCTGGAACCCGGCCCTGGCCCCTGGGATCTCCGTACCCAGCCACACATCCCCGAAGCAACCGGTGCCCAGACGGCGCTCGAGCGTGATGGAACTGCGGCTGATCTCCCAGGCGTCCTTGGCCAGCCCCAGCGTTTGTGGTTTCATGGTAGTGCAGGCCGCTGTGAGCAGGTGGCACAGCCCGTCGTTCACCTCTGGGGAGCGGGGTGTTGGAGGTCACAGTCGGGCCTGAAGGACCCACATTCCTCATCCCATCTCAGCCTCCAAGATCAGTTATAAGGAACTAGGCCACAGGTGAGGTCACAGGCCAGGGCAGAAGGCAATTCAGCCCACTGAGTAGGTGAACATGTTGGTGCCCAGGGAAGAAGGTGGCACCAAGAGGGTGAGGTGATCTCTGTAAGGATTGGGGGACTTCCCGTAGAAGGTGGCTTTCAGCTGGCTTCCAAGGATAGGATGGGATTCTGACAAGTGGAAATGGAGTTGAGGATTCCACACAGAGATGTGGCCATGTGACCCTCGCTCTTCCATGGCCCTCATCCTTACCCTAATCAACTAAAGCAGAAACCTGGGCATGATTCCCACCTTCCCCTTAACTCCACAGCCCATCCTCCAAGTCAGTCCTATTCTGCCTCCTACCCAGCTTAAATATTAGGGGGCGCCACTTCGGTCTGGAACTAACAGTCTCATGCCTCAGTTTCCTCTGGAATCCTATGGAGCAGTATCCTGGGTGAGAGCCCAGACTGGGTTCTAGTCGTGGCCTGCCCCTCCAGGGTTGGAGATCCCTCCTCTGGGCCTCAGTCTCAGTGGGTTGGGTCAGGGATCTGCAGCACATGTCAGTCCCAAGGGCCCGCCCCCCTCACCCATGTAGTGCTGCACCAGCTCCTGCACCGAGTCAAACTGGGCCCGCGCAGTGATGTAGTAGCCACCCGTGTCCAGCTTTCGGATCTTGTAATGTTTCACGTGATCGCCCCTGGCCTGGTCCCAATCCCGGATGGACAGAGAGTAGGCGCCTGTTGGGAAGGGTCACCTTCAGGCCTGCTTTCCCAGTCCCAGTTTGGAAGCTGGGAGAGGCACAAGACTGGGGGCTCTGAAGGTGGACAGCCACATCTCTCGAACCCAGTCCCAGCCTTAGCTCTGCCCCTCCAGGTTCCAGTCTTGGCCCTGACCCAAGCCCCACCCCACCACTCCTAGCCCCACCAACCCCTCCTAGCCCCACCCTAACAGTCCCCGTCAAGGGCCAGACCTGGCACAGGCCGCACCTTTTGTCGTCTCGCTCTCCCGAACGAGAAAGGCTCCCTGGGGGTTGCCAGAGGAGAGCAGCAGCCTCTCCGAGTCCTTCCTTCCCATCTTTCCAAAGTACCACCTGTTGGGAAAGGGCCAACAAGAGTTACGTACACACCCAGTTCAACCCCCAAGTCGACCTCCTGGGAAAAGTCACCTCAAAAGCCAAGGTTCAGTGTCCTCACCCTTGAAAGGGTGCCCACACACCTGCTTCACAGCCTGGGTATGAGGATCACAGAAAGGGGGAATTAGAATGCTTGGCACACAGTAGGTGCCCAATAACGGTTAGGCTTCTCCTCTCCACTCTCTGGGTTTCTCTCTCTCTCTCTTTTTTTTAAATATATCTTTATTGATTTCAGAGAGAGGAAGGGAGAGGGAGAGAGATAGATAGAAACATCAATGATGAGAGTCATTGATCACCGCCTCCTCTGTGCCCCAGCTGGGGATGGAGCCCGCAGCTCGGGCATGTCCCTGACTGGGAATTGAACCGCGATTTCCTGGATCCTAGGTGAATGCTCAGTTGCTGAGCCATGCCCGGCCAGGCTCTGGGTTTCTCTTGAATTAAAATTGCTAGAACCCAAGTGACTAATGACCTCATCAGGGCACCACCAGTCCATTAGTCCATCTCATTACTGCTCCTCCATGAGTTCATTTTACAGATGAGGAACTTGAGGCTGGGAGAAGAGAAGTGACCTGCTTGCAAGGCCTGCGATAAGCTGTATTTGAAATCCTTTGCAGCCCACCCTAGTTCTTTTCACACTGTCCCAGGCAATCACTCAGATCCCTCTCCCCACACCCACTGGCAATCCCTTTCCTCCTCTGGCTTCCAGATCACTACTCTTTCCTGTTGCTCTTCCCCACTTTCTGACTGCTCCTTCCTGGCTCCGACTGCTGCTTTTCCTCCACTCTCTTAAATATGGATATTGTTCTAAGTCTCAACTTCAACTTCAGGCCTTGAGCATTCCTGCTCTCTCTTGGATATTCTTTTTTTTAAAAAAAATATATATATATATATCTTTATTGATTTCAGAGAGAGGAAAGGAGAGGGAGAGAGACAGATAGAAACATCAATGATGAGAGTCATTGATCGGCTGCAGCCCACAACCCGGGCATGTTCCCTGACCGGGAATCGAACCCCTATCGCCTGGATCCTAGGTGGACGCTCAACAGCTGAGTCACGCCCGGCTGGGCTCTCTTGGATATTCTTCTGAGACTGAATTGTACCCTCAAACCAACTGTGAAAGTACACTGGAGAGATAAAGTGACCACAGGTGCCATAGAAGAATCAGATGTCATTAGATCACCAAATTGGCCCATGACCACCTTGGGCTCAATTAAAAGGAGCATAGTTTTCAAATCAGGGGAGGTGGCAGTCATAGTGAACTCTGAAATTGTCATCCCACACCTGGGTACTAGGTACATTTTGGGGAACAAGGGAAGGCATTGGCAAATGGAGTGTCCAGGCAGGATGAGGAAGGAGGAACTGTTGAAGGACTGTGTCAACAGGACACATTTCCAAGTTTTTTCAAAGCCCTGCCCCCACTGACACCCATGACATTAGCTACTTCCTTAATAATTAATATTATAATAACAGCACTTATTTTGTGTCAGGCTCTGCTTTAATACATACATGTATTTATTTAATTCTTATAACAAGGCTGTGAGGTAAGTACTATTATTACCTCCCATTAGACAGATGAGGAAATTGAGATATCTTATGGTTAAGCAACTTGCCCCAAACCACAGTGCTCTTAAGCTGCGATGCCAGAATAGGAACCCAAGCAGTCTGCTCTAGGGCCTGCACTCTTAACCACTACACTATTCTTAACAGCGACACTGCACTGAGTGCCTCTCAGGGCCTCATGACACTGCCCCCAAGATGTGGACACAGCATCTCTCATCTTCTGCATCATCTCCTCTCCTTCATGCCTCCTACAACCCTCCACAGATGAAGTCCTCACCCCATTTGAGCTCTGAACCCTGTCCACTCGCCTCTGCTCAGAAACACTTCCCCCACCAACCAGCCCCCAACTACAGCCTCTCCAGCCCTGCAACCTCTACGTATGCCTACATTTCTTCCTTCCCCAAAGGAAGCTGTTCTAAGCCCCACCTTGCCATCAACATTGTTAGATCTCACCTCTTCCCTTCACTTGAAGAAGCGCTTCACACTTGGGTCTCCGCTTCCTCACCTCCATCTCCCTCCCAGGCTCTGCTGTCTGGCCTCCCACCCTCTTCACTCAGATCTCTCACAAAGGTCACCCCCGTTGCCAAATCCAGTGGAAGCCTCTGATACTCATCTCTCTTGTTTCCTCAAACCAGCCCTCCGCCCTCTTGGCTGCTCGGACGTGGCTTGGTTTGCCAGCAACCTCCCTTCTCTTTCAAGGGCAGCTGTCTTCAAAGTTGGGTCCTAGGGCCAATCTCTCTCACATTCCTCCCTCTTCCTTCACCCCCAGACAGCTTTAATTATCGTCTCCACCATGAAGAGTCCCAAGTTTCCACCCCAGCCCAGGTGTGCCAGAGGCAAGATCCACAACAAACTAAGAGCCTTGGTGCCAATTAGAAGAAGATGCCCCTCCTCTGAGCTCATTCAGGGGATGGCTTGGCACGGGCTGGACACCTCTCATGCAAAATACAACCGAATCTACTTGCTGGTGGGCTCCTCTGCCTGGGTACTCCTATCCATGAAACTGAACCCAACAAGTCCCCTCTAGAAACTGACCTGCCCCTATGTTCCCCACTTTAGCAAATGGTATCATCACCCACCCAGTTCCTCAAGAAGACTTCGGGCCACCCTGGATTCCTCCCACTCACCATACCCCAGTGGCAAATCAGTCAAGTCCTGCTAACTCTCACTCTGAAGTCTCTCCAATCTTTCCTTTTCCCATATATATATGTATATGTGAGGATAAAAAAAAAGTATGAGCCTCAGTTTCCTCATCTGTAAAATGGGGATGACAGTAATATCAATAATGTTATTGTGAGAAGTAAATGAATCAAGGTAGGTAATGTACCTGTAGTAGTATCTCAGGTACTCAGGTACAGTAGTATATAAAGGTACTCCGTGAATAATTCCCTGCCTCCTTAATAGAATTAATTCTAAGTAATATCCCTTGCATTTGTTTAGCATTTTACAATTTTTTAAAGCCCATGTGCTGTTGTTATCACTGAGAGACAATATGTACAATGCTTAGCAAATGCAGCCAGACGATCTGGGTTCAAACACCCGCTCCACCTACTTACTAGCTATGTGAACTTGTGCAGGGTATTTAATTTCTCTGCACCTTAGTTTCCTCATTTGTAAAACAATATTAGTTCCTAACTCCATTAATACACAGAAAGCATTCTGAATAGCGCCCAGAACATAGTAGATACTAGGTAAGTATCATCTGCTATTATTATCATCTTCTTTTATTCTCACAATGACCTTACAGAATTATAGATAAGGAGATGGAGTGGAGCTGTGACTTGCCCAAGAGGTGACTTTGGGTGTGGACTCCAGATACTGTTCATAGGGCTGGTCTCCCCTCAACCCCTACTCACTCTTCAGCCTGGATGGAGTCCACAGGGGCCACATAATTGCTGGGGATGTAGCCAGTTTGTCCGGAGCTGAGTGACCGAGCCTCCCACCAGTCACCTTCACTGCAGGCACAAGAACAGGGGGTGTCAGCATCAACTTAGCCCCTGGCGCACCTTAGAGCCAGGCAGGGCCACACAAAAGATCAGGTGGAGACTGGTCCTGCTAACCCCTTGCCTTGGACAACCCCCCCCCCCCAGAGCTTTTATCTGTTCTGACCCCAGCCACTATAGCTGTCCCAGAAGACTCCTCAACATGGCTTATGAAGCCCTGCAGATATGCTCCCATACACCTCTCCAGCCTCTGCTCTCTCTGTTCACCGCATACTGTATGACCCACCTACACTGAACCACTTGGTAGTTTCCAGGAGTCATCAGTTAGTTTCATTCTCTCTGGCTTTCTCTTCCTCTTTTCTCACCTCTTCCTTCAACGTCTATTCATTTCACTAGTCTCAGCTTAGAAATCACCTCCTCCAGGACACCTGCCCTGATCACCACCAACCTGGAGATCACGTTTGGTGCTCTTTCCATGCTCACAGTTCCTTACATAGTAGTAATTACCCAGGATTGTTATTGTCATTTATCTGTCTCCAACTAGGCTGGAGTTTTCTGAGGAGAGGGACCAGGTAGAATTCTGCTCGGGTCCTACTCCCAATCCAGGTCACTTACTTGCTGTTCAGGATGTGGAACTTCTCACCCTTCATGAAGGTGAGGTCATCTTCTGTCCGGGCCTCATAGTCATACAGGGCGATGAACAGGGTCACCCCAGTTCCTGCAGAGTCAAGGCTACTCAGCAGAGTAGGGCACCAGCTGTACTCCTAGAGTTCTGTCCCTCAGCCGGGCACTGTGCCTTCCCACTGCTGTGCCCTGCTTCCCTAGGCCTCTGGAATCCCATGGATTTCCAACTCGGGCTTCACAGCTTGGCCCCTCTTGGATTCAGGACACACACATTAACACTCATCCCTGCCAACTTGGGGAGTAGCCGGGTCACCAATTCCTCCTCTTCCTGGTCAAGAAGACTTCCCTTTTGCAGCTGCCACAGGGGTCCCTCTCTGAGACTGGGACAGAGCTGTTTCCCCCGCAGACTGGGGTTTCTGAGGCTAGGGCTGTGTGTATTCCCTCAGGGCGCACGAGGAAAGCAGGGCTGTGTTTCCCATGCCATACTGGAGACTCCTAAGGACAAGTCCGTATCTTCCCTTCTCCCAGGGTCCAGGTAGTGCCTGCCTCCAGCCTACAACTCACCTGAGATGCCCGTGATGGTGCCCCCATCGAGGAAGGCGGGGCTGGTGGGCTGAGGGGAGAAGTTGTTATAGTTGGGGATATGGGCAAAGGAGGACACAGGCCGGGCCTGAGTAGGGTCAGGGCCATAGCGGTCTGCAGCCCCGTAGCTCCTGAAGTCCCCTTCCAGGCCAACATCCTCCTTGGGCCCCGGCTCCGACTTCTTGCAGAACACACAGCCCATTCCAGGTGCCCTGCTAAAAAATGGGGGTATGCCTCACTCGGGGGCCCCTGCCAGATATGCCCCACTATGCACATATGCATGCATGCGTGTGCGCACCTGCATACACACATACACCCCACCAGGTCCAGCTGCCTAGCCAATGACTCTGTCACAAGCATGCAGCTTTCCCTCTCAGGTCTGCAGTAGGGGCTCCTCCCTAGTGAGGGATAAAGGTAGGCAGGGCTACCACTGATCTACCTACCAGCTGCCTTAGTGTGCTTGGAGAGAGTGTGTGTATCCTCAGTGGGGCTGGTTTTCTGCTTCCAAATGTTGCTGTGCTCATTTATATATTTTGCCTCCTATTGCTTCAATATTTGGTATTTCTATGACTCCTTCAGAGTGCTCATGTGTGCCTTTTGTGTGTCTCTAAGTATTTGTGAGCTTGTTGGTGTGTGTGTATGTGCAGCCTTTTGTGAATGTCTGTGTATGTAAGTGCATGTACATATCTTTGTATGTGATGGCTCTGTGTGTGCTTGTGTCTTATGAGTGTGTTCCTATGCACGCGTACTTCTGTGGAAGTACATGTGAATGTCTGTGCATATGCGTGTGTGTCTCTGTGTATGTGCATGTTATGCACGGATGTGTGTGTGAGTGTGTGTGAGGGCTGTGTGCCCGCACCTGGAGATCCCCTGCAGAGCGGGATCAAGGCCATTTCCTGTCTCAGGTCCAGCCTCTGGCCTCTCAAGCTGCCTCATTCTGGCTCCCCCATCTGTTACCTAGCAACAGGGCCCTTGCAGGAGGAGGGGGCTGTGAGGAGTTGTGGGGCCCGGGAAGGCCACCCCAACCCGAGTTCCCAACCCTCAAAGCAGATGACTCTTGGTGAAGTGTCCCTGAGTATGAGAAGCCCTCAGTCCCCACTCTCCTTACTCACCCCTCAGGCCCCTACTCCTGGGTCAGTGGGGCTGCAGCATGGTCCTTGGGAGGGGCCAGAGACCTGAGGGTAAGACAGAGGACATGGAAGGGAAAGGTTCTGCTAATGTTTTTGCAAGTCAGCTGCTAGCTCCTGCCCTCTTCAGGAAGCCAGAAGGCCTGGGCTCTGCCCCAGCATGACTTTTGCCTTCATTTTCCTTCTCACCACCCCTGGCACACTTACACATCCACCCTCACACAGGACACACCACCCACACAACCACATACAGTAACACACACACCAGCAACAGTCACATGCCAACACTTACAGCATACACTTGCATGCGTGTGCTAAACACCACTACACACCAACACAAACTAGCTCTCCCACAAGCCCAAACTGATGCATAACGGCATGGACACACAGGCTGCCTCTCAAGTAACAGACTCGGACACTCATATTTTAGTGTTAGATCCATTTCTCTAATTGGATTCCTATCAAGTCATGCTCAGCTCATTCTTGGCCTGCCAGTCCCTATCTCCTAAAAACACTGTCTCCTTCCTTTGGAAGCTGCCTCTGCTCCCAGCCTGGGCTGGGTAAACCCCAGCAACCCATGGCTACATCTGGTGGCAGAGTAAAGGCAGACACCTACCTCTAGAGCTTGCTCTTATCCCCGTATTAGGGAAAGGCCCAGGTCAGAAGTCAGGGCCATCAAGATCCCTTGAGGAGCCCACCAATGAGCCTAGCCTTTCCTGGTAACTGTGTCCCCTGAGCAACAGGCTAGCAGGTCATTGAGCAAGGGTTCCCCCTGCCCTGCCAGAAACTCTGGCATTGCAACACTCAGAGAGGAACTGCTGCGGGGAGAGCTTGGTTTCCTAAGATGTGAGAGGAATGGAGAGATGCAGGGTGGGGCTGACCCAGTGAACACTGATTTCCCCAGAGGGGCCTGAGGGCCCTGCCTTGCCTTTCTTGACCCCTAAATCCAGTTGCCCTTATGGATATCTTCCTCCTCTTCTCTCTGGGTCCTGCCCCTCCCACCAAGCACCACTCACCTCTTTCCAGGAAGCCTTCCTGGATCCACCAGGTCCAGCTGCTTAGCCAATGACTCTGTCACATCAGTGCCCTGATCTCCACCCTAGCCCTACCAGCCCCTCTCACCCTTCACTGTAACTGTTCTCCTGTAGAAGGGGGGGGGCTGACACCTATGTGGTGAACTGTGAGGCGGGCTGTGGCGAGAAACCTAAAATAGCCCCTGTTCACCAAGCCATTTCAGAGATCTTCACCTCAGGACCCCCCGTCTTGGGCAAAACCACTGTGTCTGCAAGGCTCCAGGATGCTGCAGGGCTGGTTAGGACCAGGGAGAGATGGAGGTGGGAGTGGCATACAGGGTTTTCAGGCACTGCGGGGACAGATGGAGGTAAGATGGAAAGGGTTACAGGCTGAGAATGAAGGTCTTCGCACAGGAAGACACGTGCACATCTTAAGTGGCACACAAGCCCTATACCCAGAATCACACAGCCCTCCTGACACATTTTCAGTCACACACATTACCTCAGCTACACACGGCACCTCACCCAGAGACTCAGCTCCTCTATACAGACTCACAGGCACAGACACACACAGACACACATTCACAGACACATATATCTTCAAGGCTACCACACCCCCACATACACAAATCTCCAGCCCTCACCCATCTACACACACACACACACACACCCTCTCCACAACAGCATATACAGAATTTATAGCACTTACTGTGTGCCACCACTTCATTAAACACTTTACATATATGACCTCATTTTATTCTCATAACACCCCTATGAGGTAAGTATTCTTATTATGGATAAGGCAACTGAGGCACAGAGGTTTAGAAACTTGCCCAAGGTCGCACAGTTGATATATCCTGGCATTTGACCCCAGAACAAGAGCCACTTCTTTCCAGTGCCTGGTCACAGACATGGGCAATTGCAGCCATTCCTACAAGCGTGCACAGATGGAGCCTGCGCAGGGACGCAGCCCTCCTGGGTGGTGGACCCACACAGAACTCCCTCCATAAAAGACACACCCACACAACCTCTCGGGCCCACACATAGAAACAATGTTGCCACTTCGGTACATATTACCACAATGATTTTTGTTGTTGTTGTTGTTTTTTAATTCTCACCTGAGGGTATTTTTCCCATTGCTTTTCAGAGAGAGTGGAAGGGAGAGAGAAACATTGATGTAACGGAGACACATCGATTAAGGTTGCCTCCTGCATGTGCCCCCAACATGGGCCGGGGATAAAGCCTGCAACTGAGGTACGTGCCCTTGGCTGGGACAGGACCTGGGACCCTTCTGTCACCAGGCCGATGCTCTAACCACTGAACCAAACTGGCCAGGGAACCACAATGTGTTTAAATCAGCCTAAGGGGAGTCCTAAATTCTGCACGTCTGGAATGGGGTGGGGTTCAGAAACTGTCAGCCATTGAAAAGGAGGCAGAGGGCTCTGTGGGCTGAGCACAAGCCAAGGCAGGTCCGACACCATGGGCAGCAGGCAACAGAGTCAGCTCTCAGGGCTTTGCACTCTAGGACTGATGGGGATCAAAGCCCAGGGCTAGGCTTGGCCCTCTGAGCGCTGGTAGTGTGTTGAGGAGGTTGGGGGAGGTGGGGTGAGGGTGTGGGGCACAGGGTGCGGAATCTGCATGGCCCAAGGCACTAAGGATGCCACATTGAATGTGACAACGCTCATATAGTTTTCTCAGAGGGAAGAGATAGAAAAAGAAAAGGCAGGCAGGAAGACATAAATGCAGACAGAGACACAAAGGGAATCCCAGAGTGATGTGCTGGTATACTGACTCTTAAAAAAAAAAAAAAAGCCCTGATTTGTAGCATTTGCTGATTTCCATGGTGTAAATATTCCCTCCATGGCTGATTTCAGGTTACCTAAGTGACTTCCTGAATGCTGGGCTGGAGATTTGCAAAATCAGCTCCCCAGAGCCAGCAGTAGCTGGCTCCAAAGCTTCACTGCCAGAAAGAAACAAAGAGAAAGAGAGACAGAAATGAAAAGTAGAGAGACAGAGACAGGAAAAGAAAAAGGCAGAGATGAAGAGAAAGAGTCAGAAATAGAACTAAAGGAAAAAAAGAAAAGAAAAAGGGATCTTTGGAAATAATTCGACTTCCTAGAAGTCTGGGAGGCAATAACTATTAATTTAAAAATGTTAATTTACTGAACACCTCTTCAGTGCCTGGTGTTGACCCAAGCAATTTCCATGCACGATCTCAGTGACTTTATGAAGTGGGTTTCACTATTACCCCTATTTTACAGATAGGGACTTGACTCTGTTCATAAATATGGCTTTTGAACATCTGGTTGGCAGGATTCAGCTACCAGAGGTTCATCTGGGTCAAAATCAGGTAGTGGATGTCAGAGCTGAGGTCCGACCACGGTGTTCCCTCCAGCCTTCAACATTTCCTCTGTGTGGCCCTACTCAACTCTGAAACCTTGGATTAATGACATAAGCCCTCTGAACCTCAATATTTGCACCTGTACCTTCTGTACTGTTGTTGGGAAGGCTTGAAGAGATGTGGCTCTTGCTTAGTGTGCAGTAGCTAAGCGAGGCTGAGAACTACAAGTATCGAAGTTAGAATGGCCCCCAGGGACATTAATCAGTCCACCCCCAACCCCCGTCTTGTGTGTAGGGAGGAAGTGACTTGCTGAAGGTCAAACAGTCGGATGGGGGATTCAAAGCCAGGACTATTAATTCAGGTCCAGAGTTCTGTTCCTGTAACTATGACTGTGTTCTCCAAAGACTGAGCAGGGGAACATCATATTTCCTACCCAGCTCCTGGCCAACTAAACACACCACCACTCCCTGCCGTATCATATGGCAGCTGGCCACCCAGCCAGGAGCCTGCCTCCCTCCCACCCCTACTCCTGGACATAGGAGCCCGAGGCCTACACATCCTTTCTTGAGGACCACACTTCCCAAAGCCATGTCAGGTCTTTGATGTATACCCACGGTGTCCTGTTTACCCCACTAACCCCTGCCAAGTATCTGTAGCATCTGGAGACAAGTTTAGGGGCAAATTCTACCGGCCTGACAACTAGCTTGAGACATTTGGCAAGTCAGTTCACCTTCCCAAGCTGCAGTTTCTTTGCCTAGAAAACAGGAACAAAAATTGCTACCTCATGAGGTTGCTTCTGAACATCAAATGCCGTCAAGCCCCTGAAAACACCTCCAAGTCTGAGGTAGGAGGAGTGGCGGGGCTGAGAAGAAAGAGAAGTTCCCAGGGTGAGGTGGGAGGGCTGGGCTGGCACAGCTGCCTGGGGAATTTCACCAAAAGGGAACTGGGTGCCTTTGGGCAGTGGTAGGAAACCACCATCCTGCAAGAGTTCCGGCTTCTCCTCAAGGCTCTGGGCTATCCAGGGGCGGGTCAGGGCTGGAGAAGCAGGGGGCAAGCCTCAACTCCACAGCAGCCCATCTGTCACCAGTCACCAAGACCTGACCCCCCTGACTGAAGGCTTCCACCCCTCACCGAACTTCGGTGCCCTTACTGAGCCCTGATCTCCTTCACTGAGACCCCCACTTCTCACTGAACCTCCAACCATCTCACACCAGCTTTTCTTGAGGCCTTACCATCTTCCACCCCTGAACACAGGGGCAGAGAAGACAAACCTCAATCTGAGGCTCCTAACCTGGTGTGGGGGTACAGTGGGAGAAGAGTGGGGCAGGGGAGAGGGAAGGGACCTATCTTTGCCATACTAGCTTTACCCTCCATATGGTCCTGAGGTGTCAGCTGAATTTTTCCCACTTCTTGTGGGTAAAAGTGTTTTTTCATCTGTTGCTAAAAACACACCCATCAGCGTCTAAAGCAGGAGTCTTCAGGGACTCCAGATTCTTGGGAGATGTTGAGGCATGGGTGACTCGGGGGAAGCTGAAGAATTACGAATCTACATTCGACACTCCACCAGACACGAAGCCCCCTCACCAGGTCCCACCTTAGGCCAGCCAGAAGGGCCCTGGCTCCCCCTTCCCTGGTTCTGGAGCCCCCCTACTCAGCCTCTCTCGGTCTGGCCACTTCCTTTGCCACATCAGCCCCAGGTGGCTGCAGAGAACACCCAAATACTCACACATTGGCCTACATGCTGATGATCATTCACTCAAAGCCCAAGCCCTGCTCACAATCACTCTCACAGGGGACCAGGGACCAGCCATGAAGCCCATGAAGCCCAAGCCTTCATGCACCTCTCCCCCTTCACAATTTCCAGAGGGCTGCCTGGGATTTGGTAGGGATGAGAGGAGAACTCAGCCCTCAGCCCTGGCTACTTCTTTCACCACATCAGGGACAAGATGCCCTGGACTCTGGGTCCCTAGTGCTGGCCCTGTCAGTCATTGACTCCCAAACCTTCATCTTCTAGCCTGTGACGTGGGAACAGAGCCCTGCTCTCCCTCCACCAAAACAGATGGAAGGAGGCCAAAGGACTCAGGATCACAGGGTGTGGCACCATGGGCATTGGGGACAGATCGCAAACTGGTTGACTTTCCTAGTATGGGCCCTCAACAGATCACATTTATTTATTTATTTATTTATTTATTTATTTATTTATTTATTTATTAGATGTCAACTGTGCTGGTCCCTGGAGGCCCTGTCGGGTTTTCTGTCAGGCCCTACATGCTTTTGAGAAGGTGAAGGGGAGGATCCCCAGGTCAGGGATAAATAGCTCTTAACCCCTCCAGGACACTCAGCAAAAACTGCTTTCTGCACCTGATTCTCAGGACTGGGGATGGGATGGGAGATGGGGGCTGCGTAGGGGCAGAAACGACTTCCCCCCATAATTCAAATGAGGGAAATGAGGCCTGGAGAAGCCCCATAACTAACTTAAAGTCACACAGCAACCAAGGGCCCAGTCTGGTCAAGTCCCAGAAACCGCAGATCGCCCACCCCAGGACCCGCGAACACGGAAAACCATGGTCTTACTCCTCAGCCCCGCAGCCCTCCCCGGACTCAAGCCCCGAGGCGGGAGCGAAGCCCTGGCCGGTCTTCCGTGCATCAGAAGGTGGCGGTCGGATTCCGGGTCAGGGCACACACCCGGGCTGCAGTTTCAATGCCCGGGGCCAGTGGGGGGGGGGGGGGCAACCATTAGGCGTTTCTTTCTCTATCCTCTGTCCTCTGCCCTCTATCTCGCTGCCTCTCCCTTTCTCTCTAAAATCAATGGGGGAAAAACAAAAACAAAAAACAAGACAAAATGGGAGCGAAGCGGGACCGAAGTGGGCTGCGGGGGTACCGAGCGCGGCAGCCAAGCTCGCGCTCAGCGTCTCCACCCTCCTGTTGCCATGGAGACAGCCCCTCCCCGCAATCGCGGTCAAAGGCAGGATTTCCGTCGGGGCGGCCAGAAATTCCCGGATCCCGCGGAGAACGCGGACCGAGACCGCCGCGGCCGGCAGGCGCGGCACCGACAGGCCCTGCCTGCCGAGGGCGGGGACTTCCCCAGGAAGCCGCGCCCACCCCTCCAGCCTGGAAGGTGTCCGCCCGCATTCCGGACCCGCCCACCGTGTGGGGGAGGCGGCCCCGGGCTGGAGTCGCGCAGCCTCCGCGCCGCTCGCGGCTGCCGGCTTCGCCCCCGACTTCGGCCGATTCCAGATAAGGGGACTTAATGGGCCCCCGGAACTGCACCCCGCATTCCGCAGCCTCCAGAAGTGGTTCTCCTCGACCCCCTTCCCGCAAACTCCCTCACCTGATCCTCCCAGACCCCCCACCTGGTTCCCCTCACTCAGACCCCGCAGCTTCTCCCCAAACCCTCACTTTCAAGGTCCCCTCAGTTGCTCCCCCAGCCCCTTTCGGAGGTCTGCTTAGTCCCTCTCCCCCGAGTCAACCCCCGTCCCAAATTCTATCAGCCTCCCTCTACAGGTTCCCTCCGTTTTCCCACCAGACCTTTTTAGGGGACCTGCGTTCCCCATATTCCCCCAGCCCCCTCCCCACATCTTATCAGTCTGACTCTCCAGGTATCCTCAGTTTTCCTCCTTAGGTCCTTTTCGGGGTGCGGGCCCCCTGGCCCTAAACTCCTGGCTCTCAATTAACTCAGCTGCCTCCCCTAAATTCAGACTCACCCCTCCCCGACCCCCCCGCCCCGGCGGGAGGGGCTCCGCGCTGCCCCTCCAGCCCCACCTGACGGCCGCCTACCTGGTCCCAGCGGAGGTCGTTTGTGACGGACCCCAGGGTGAGTCGGTGGGTTTCCCAGCAGCCACGAGTGCCTACGTGGGGTGAAGGGAGATGA
The DNA here is from genome assembly GCF_054644295.1 of Miniopterus natalensis. Taxonomy (NCBI): domain Eukaryota; kingdom Metazoa; phylum Chordata; class Mammalia; order Chiroptera; family Miniopteridae; genus Miniopterus; species Miniopterus natalensis. Next base: position 15,281,411 of record NC_142089.1, read on the forward strand.
CTGGGGTGCTGCCCGCCTCTGACCGCCGCCCCCTCTGGGCTGGAAGGAGGAAGCCGTCTCGGACTTCTCTTATTGCAGCCGCAGCGGCGCGACGGCAGTGGCGGCGGGGAGAACTCACAGTCACGCCCCAGCCCCAGGCCAGCTGCCTGCAGCAGGGAGGGGCCCTCAAATCCCAGGCCCGCCCGCCCCCACTTCCCGCCTACCCTGACTTACCGGGGGTCGGCTGTCCCAGCGCTGTCCCTGCACCCCAGCTCCTCTCCGCAGACCTGAACCTCCAGCATCGCCTTCCCAAGGGCTCCTTCCAAAGGGGCAGGTTCCTCCCTCCCAGAAGCACCTGCTCTTTTAGAATCATTGCCTACGAGGTTAAAAGGGGCTTTTCTCTGTCACTGAAGCTCCCTCTCCACCACCCACCACCCCGCCACGAAAGGTTAACAGTGGTGTGCCGGGCAGGCTAAATCGCCTTAGCTGGGTGAATAAAGAAAAATTAAATTTATTAAAAGAGGTTAGGGACATCCAAATGGAAGGGCTACACACCACTGACCCAAAGGATATTGGGTCCATGATGGCAGTAAAAACATACCTGGGACAGTGAAACAAGGAAGAACATAGAAGAAGCAACAGGAGAACCTAGGCCAGGCTGCTCTGGCTCACTGAGAAGTCAGAGAGAGAGAAGGGGGCCTTGGAGACAGGTTCATGGGGTGAGCCCTGGAGGAGCTGCTGCTGCCCATTGGGTCTTCTTGGAGGATGGAGATGGCACTGGCATGTGCCCCTAATGGGGGACGGGGGCTGGGTCCTTTGTCCTGAGCATATTTATCTCTTTCATGCAGGCAGGAATCTTAGGAGAGGTCTCGGAGAGTCTCAATAGAATATTCATCAGCTTTCCAGGTGTGCTCTTTCAGGGTTGTGGTCTCCACTGATTAGTCGGTGCCAGGGCAGGGGGTCATTAGTCAATGAATCTGGTCCTGAGTCACCCACAGCGACACTTGTCTGGTTTCATGCTTATCTGAGCCTGGAGCTGAAATACTACAGAGGCCTAGATGTTATCATTAGGGAGAATCCCTCAGGGGCTCTAAACCGCATGACCATCGATATGCTAGGGGAGGATAAGTTACCCTGGGGACAAGGTGGTTGTTTTCCCAGTTTCACCCCTTGCTAGGCATCTGTGCCTCCCTGTTGAGTCTCTGTACCTGGGTTTCTGTACCTGGGTTTCTGTACCTGGCCCATGTAACACCCCTAATTCCTTTTGCAGCTGGGAAAACTGAGGACCAGATGCGACAGGCCTTACCCAAATTCTCACAGTCAGTTGACCTCAGGCTGCTGTCACAAGAGCCACTGCAGTTCCAGGCACCAAGTCTTGCCATCCTCCTCAGGAGGCCTTCCCTGATTGAACACTCAGCACCTTCTGCCTCGTGACCACTGATTCTCAGGGTGTGGGGTGTGGAATATGTTTTCCTAAAGGGCAAGGACTGGGTCTGGCTCTTGCCAGTGTTCCAGTCTGTGCAGTGTCTGGCACAGAGTCTCGGGCTCTCTAGGCATAGAAATGCATGCATTATTCAGGAACAAAGGAATTCACAGGTGAACAAATGAAAACCCAATGAAAAAAATTAATAAATGAGGACAAGAATTAAAGAATGAACTATCCCTGGCCTGGTAGCTCAGTTGGTTAGAGCATCATCAAGGCTTCGGATTCAGTCTCCAGTCAGGGCACATACAAGAAGCAACCAATGAATACATAAATAAGTGGAACAACACATCAATGTTTCTCTCTCTCTCTCCACCCCCTCTCTCTAAAACCAATAAAAAATTTTAAAAAATTAAAGAATGATGAAATTCAAGAATCAATGACTAAATAAGCAAATGGACAGCAGAACAAAACTGCTTCTGCTTTAAAAATACAAATTGGACCAAACTGGCCCTGGCCAGGTAGCTCAGTTTGTTGGAGCATCGTCCTGACGCACCAGGGTTGGGTGTTCAACCCCTGGTCATGAGTGTGTCAGTAAGTAGAACAATGAAACATCTAAGTTCCTCTCCCTCCCTCTCCCTTCCTCTCTCTCTTTCTCAAATCAGTAAATTTTAAAAATTGAACCAAATTGCTTAAAACTCTCTAATGGCTTACCTCCCACTTTGCTTGCATAATAAAAATAAAATACAGTAATAATAAAGAAAAATAAAATCCAAACACCTTGCCATGGCCTTCCAGGCCTTGTGTGCCCCGGTCCTGCCCATGTCTCCAGTTCCATTGGGCCATCTTCCTTTTCAGCCACCGGAATCTTTTTCAGTTCCTAGAATACAATGAAATTTTGCCTCCGGGCCGTCTCACATGTTCCCTCATCCTAAGATACTCTTTTCCTTTCTCGTCACAGTACTGGCTCCTTTCTGTCCTTTACCTGACATGCCACCTCCTCAGAGAAGCCTTCCCTGACCAACCTATCTAAGGAAGTCCGCTCGTTTTGCTCTTGGCACCCAGTTTGTCTCCTTCATGGCAGTCGTCACAATCTAGACAATCTAGTTGTGTATTTCTCGGTTCATTGTTTATTGTCTCTGGATCTCTCTTGACAAGACAAGGGCTCTGACCTCAAGAGATACCTGGCACCACTCAGGACAGAGATTCTGATTCTTATTTATCTATTTAGAATAAACTGTTGGTTAGGAACATGGACACTGACTCTTTCTAGCTCCATGACCTTAGACAAATTATTTTACTTTTCTGTGCCTCAGTTTCTTCATCTGTAAAATAAGAATAATAGTAGACCCCACTTCACAGGAGTCTTGGGAGAAATCAATGAGCTATTAGACTAGTGCTTGGCACCTAGAAGCCGCCATATAAGTATTTGCTAACATTCACTCATTTGATCAAACCTCAAGCCTTCCCTGTCACCACTGCTCATGCCAGGCTGGGTGCTGGGGGCTCAGATAGAAATCAGGTGCATTCTTTGTCCTCTTTGTGGCACTTGCTTCCTATATGATACAGGTGATCAAAGAGGCCACGGAATGGGCCTGCTAAAATCCCCCACTATCCTTTAAAGGAGCATGCTCACATGCTCCTTTAAATCAATTTTGAAAACTAATACCAAAACCAAAAATCAAAACCCAGCAAGTCGGCTAAGACCTCCCATCCATTTCCCACCTAGCCATTACTTTCTTGCTCTCACTTCTATTTTTAACCAGCTTAGATTCTGTTGTCACTCCTTATAGTCCTTTGCAAAGACCCTGCACTGCTTGCCTGCCTTTTCCTCTGGTGTACTTACCTGAAAAGCCCAGGTCTGCAGCAACCCACCAGCCACCTTCTCTGGGTGTGGGGGTGAAAACTACCTGCTGTACAGACAGGGTTACACCTCCCAGCCTCAAAAGGACTCTAGCCATGTCCTGGCTGGTGTCGCTCAGTTGGTTGGAGCATTGTCCCATACACCGAAAGGTTGCAGGTTCAATTCCCAATTCAGGGCATATACCTAGGTTTCGGGTTTGATCTTCAGTGGGGGCACGTAAGGGAGGCAAGGGATAGATGTTTCTCTCTCACATTGATGTTCCCCTCTCTCTCTCTCACCCTCCCCCTCTCTCTAAAATCAGTAAAACATATCCTCCAGGGAGGATTAAAAAAAGGACACTAGCCAGACCCAGCATCCTTCTAAAGCACTTTCTGAGTAGGCTGGCCTTCTGTGTCTGCCTGGTTAACCAGTTCCCACCCTTTCTTCTGTCCGCCAACTTCCAGCCTCTTATCGTTCCCCTTGCACTCCAAATCCTCTCACCTTTTGAGAGCTTCACACCTTCTGTAACCCCCTCTCCTGCACCACCCATTTCTCCTTCTCCAGGGAATTATCCTCTCAGCATGCAAATCGGTTCTAGATATTTTCATTTAAAAAGAAAAAAACCCAAAAACCTTCCCTTAGGGAGTGAAGCATTGTATCCTGCCTTTTTGGGAGGAGCTCCAGTTCAGTTCATTTCTAGTTAATGAGGGAAAGTTTTTGTTCTTTGTTTGTTGTAGAAAAATGCCAGCCAACCCACTAGAAGGGATGTGAGAGCTAGAAAAACTCCATTTTGCAGCCCCAGTTAGATAATAGATTTAGGCAAAAATAATCAATGTACCATAGATTGGGTAGCTCAAACAACAAACATTTATTCCTCACAGTTCTGGAGGCTAGAAGTCCCAGACCAAGGTCTGGCTGGTTTGGGTTTTGGTGAGGGCTCTCTTCCAGGCTTGTAGAAGACACATTCTCGAAGGCAGAGAGAGAGCCAACTCTCTAATGTCTCTTCTTATAAGGACACCTGTCTGATTAGAGCCCCATCCTTATGACATTTAACCTTAATTACCTATCTCCAAATACAGTCACATCAGAAGTTAGGGCTTCAGCATATGAATTTGGGGGTGAGGGGACACAATTCAGTGCATAGCAGGTGCCAAAACCACTATGTGAAAGGTTTTAAAGCGCAAAATGTTCACCCAGTGCTGAAGTAGCACTGCACAGCTGATTGGTATTTGCAAAGAGGACCCCTCCTTTTCAACAGAGAGATCTGGTGGGCACCCGGAAACTGGTGTTAGCAAACTGTGGGCCAGCTATGGCCCTCTGCCTGTTTTTGTGCAGCCTGTGAGCCAGAATGGGTTCTACACTTAAAAATGGTTCAAAGAATCAAAGGAAAAATAATATTGAGTGACATATGAAAATTATGTTAAATCCAAATTTCAATGTCCATAAATAAAGTTGCATTGAAACACAGCCACACCCATTTACATATTGTGTATGGCTGCTGTCATGCTACAATGACAGAGCCAAGTAGTTGCAACACAGACCATATGATCTGCAAAGCTAAAAATATTTACTTTCTGGCCCTTTACAAAAAAAGTTTGCCAACCCAGCTCTCGACCTAACTTCCAGTAACGAGATACTGGTTTTAGAGAAGTAAGGTAAGTGACACTATGAGGGAACCTTCAGACTCATCTATAATGTGGAACATTCTAAAAGACAACTCACTTTTAAAAGTTGTCCTTTAGCCCAGCTGGCGTGGCTCAGCAGTTGAGCATCAACCTCGGATCCAGGAGATGGAGGTTTGATTCCCGGTCAGAGCACGTGCTCGGGTTTCAGGGTCCATCCCCAGTGTGGGGCATGCAGGAGGCAGCTGATCAGTGACTCTCTCATCATTGATGTTTCTATCTCTCTCTCTTCCCTTCCCTTCCTCTCTCTGAAATCAATAAAGATATATTTTAAAATAAATAAATAAATATAAATTAATTAATTAATTAATATAAAATAAAACCAGAACAGTCATATTTGTCTCCCAGAATGAGGAGTAAAGGAAATGTTGGCTGTGCAAATACCTGTAAATAGCAGGTATACAAAAAATTGTCAGGAATACAAAAAAATTTCAGGATCCAGGGAGGGAGGTCTGATCAGGAGTTTTAGACTCTTTCCTACCACCACTCCATACCCGAGTTCCTTCATACTCATAAGGTGATCGATGCAGGGAGAAATAATAAAATACTTTATGTCTAAGTCTAAAGCAGACCTGGCACATAGTAGGCACTCAATAAGTATTTGTCAAATGAAAGATTCATTCTATAACCACTCTCTCCTTTGAGCCTTGAAGAAAACCAGTAAGGGGCAAGATAAGGGCTATTGTTCTCTGTTTCAAAGGCTAAGACAGTGCAGCTCAGAGAGGGAAAGTGATTTGCCTAAAGTAACACAGAAGAGCTGGGCTTAGAACCTAGTTCTTTCTGCTGACAGAACCCGTGATTAAGATCCCCTCCCATGAAGCAACCTTGTGGTCAGGAACTTGCTAGGCTCTGCTTACACTTACCCTCACATAAGGGTGAACCGGTCAGGCACTTGGACAAGCACAAAGCAGGGCATGTTGTCCCCCACCTAAGCCATTCCCAGGGGCCCAGCTCTGCTCTCTGATGACCCAGACACCCTAATGGGTCACCGTGTTCCTTGAACAGAGGCAGCCTGGCCTTGGCCTGGCTACCCTTCTATCAGCAGACCCATGGCACCACAGGACAGGTGTCTCAGAGAAGGACAGTGGGGAAATTGACTGAGTGCCAGGGATGATTGAGCCTGTGGGACTGCCTCTGGGTGGCTGACCCAGCCAGAGGGCTCATGACAAGTCAACCTGGCAGGTCAGGGGTCTGCTGTCCTTGAAGGCTTGGGTGCCCCCAACCTTTGGGTACTGCAACCATGTTTCTGGTTAGTGGGGCTCTTATCCTGGGGGTAGGAAGAAGGTTCCTGGTGGGGAATTCTGCTGGGCTGGGAGTACTGTGAGAAAGCCAGTGGGGTCATCTCACAGCCTCCTTCTGCCAAGGGTGTTAATGCTCCCCTACACTGATGTCCAGGAGCTGTTTGAGGCCCGGGGGACCTAGGAACCAGCTGGAACCAAATTGAGTGCTAACACGGTATGCTCTGGACAGGCCTAGGAATCCATCTTCCCCTTGGGGCAGGACAGAGCATTACAGAGGTGCTGGGATATCATTGTGGGGCTGGAGGATTTTCACTGGGGGTGGAGAACTATCATGGAAGTGGGGGCTGGAGTGTTAAAGTGGGGTGCAGAATATTATAGGTATTGGCATATTTCAAGAGTGTTGGAGTGTTAAAGTCAGAGCACACATTTTAAAGTTGAGCAGGAGTTTAACAGTGGAGTGGAGTTTCACAGCAGGGGCTGGAGTACTTAGAGATGATTGGAGTAGTGTAGAGTGGGGGACAGACTCCACCGAGGGCCTGGTTATTTCAGAAGGTGCTACATTGTTTAGTGAGGAGAATCTAGAAAATTTTGGAGGAAAGGTGGAATATTATGAAGGTAAAGTCTTCTGGGGGAGGCTGTATTCTTTCAGAGGGAACAGGATTACTTCAGAAGGGGTGGGAGTCTTTTACAGGGTGGGCTGAAATATTTCAGAGGTGAGTGAGAATGGTGCTGGGATGGTGTGTGGCCTTGGAGGCTGCCCAGAGAGCCCCCTTTAACCCTGAGTTTTTAGTCCAAGGATTCCGGGTTGGGGGAGGTATCTGGGAGTTTAGTCTCATGCTCTCTACAGGACAGTTCATCACCCTCCCGGTAAGCCATAAGCAGTTCCTCAGTATGAGCTACAAGGTGATGATGGTTACCATGGCCTTGGGGGCCAATGACTTCTGCTGCCACCAAGTCCTAGTGAAATATCCTGCCTGAGTTCTGGGGCTTCCAGATAAGGGTCAGATCAACTGGCCATCCCTCTGCTTCTGGGCAGGACTCCCTTTCCTTCCTCAGCAGCCCTCTCCCAAGAATGAGACTCCCCGTTAAAGTAGGGAGCATTGCTGGCACAGGGCCCTCTGCTTCTAAGGGTCTCTTTGCAGTCTACCTACAGACCCTCCTGCTTTGGTGGGGGGCTTGCTTATTTCCTGAGTATGGGAGCTCTGTTGGGGAGGGAAAACCTACTCTGCCTCAGTGGTCCCCGGTGTCCCCTGCAGCCTGTGTGATTTGAAGCACTTGGGGGCCAGGAGTGCTCAGTGTTGGAGAGGGTGTTAGTAGGTGGTGGGCAGAAGAGCATGTGCTAACTCTTGGTAGCCTTAGGACCTCAGGGGACAATTCCTGTTTGTTTCACCATGCATAGCTTTAGCTACCTACGGGGCTGTCACTTCCACAAGTACCAGCTGAACTACACCAGCTTCTCCAACACGACATGTTCCACCTTCCAAAAAGTGAGTGACGCCAGCAGCTCACTCTACATGGGGCAGAGCCCCAGACACCCTCCCTCCCAGAACACCAACACTTCTGCCTCCGGTGTCCACACCCCACCTACACACCCTGTGCAAAGAGGTGACACAATGCTGTGGTTTCTCACTCAGTGTGAGGCCTGGGGCCAGTATCTTCCCTCTCTGATTGGACTGTGTCTCCATCCGACTGGAGACTATCCCCTCCCCTCCCTCCCCCAGCAGACTGAGGCTTCCTGGGAATGGAGAGACCCTGAGTGGGGGCAGCAGTCCCCCAGGCCTTATCAGTATGAGAGGAGAGAACACAAATATTGTCTCTGAGACAGCTAGGCCAACCTGGCCTGGCATATGTCCAGGCCTGGAGGACCTGCCAGAGAAGGAAATGAAGGAAGAAAGGAAGGAATATCCTTTATTGAGCACTTACTGTGTGCCAGGTCCTATCCTAGACATTCTATATGTATTATCTCCCTGTGAAGTAGAGTCATCCTTCCTTTTATAGAGATAGGGAGAGAGGCCATACCTGCCCAAGTTCACACAGCTAGTAAGTGAGTGAAAAAGCTGGGGTTTGGCCCAGGGTCTGCCTGAACTGACTAACACCACCTTCTCTTCATAGCCCTGACATGGGCCTCTGGGCAGCTCTACTGCCTCAGTATCTTCATCTGTAAAATGGGTATATTAATAAAATCGATGTTATCTGATGAACAGAGATGATGTGTGTGAAGTGTTGTGTTGTATTCCTCTGTACAGTAAATGTTAGATAATACCAACATTTGGAACATATGGAAGAGACATAGCCCTGCCCCCAGTGTGAAGGGAGAGATAAAGCTCTGCCTTCACCATCCCCCCAGTCTGAAGGAGAGACTAAGCAAAGTGGCAGAAATCACCTCACTTATAACTTCACCAGGACCAGAGGAAGGGAGAGAGCATTAAAAAATGGACCACGTTCCTTAGGGAATGGGACAGGTTAATTCTGAAAGATTCTCTAGGTCAGTCTCATTGTCCTTATTTTATAGATAGAAAAACTGAGGCCCAGGAAACCAGAGTCACTTGTCCAAGAATGTAGTGACTCAATTGCTGAGCAGGGAGGAGGCCCTGCACGGTCCATCCAGTCTCCTCTGGCCCTGGGTGGGGAGGGATGTGATATTCCAGGGGGCCCTGTACCCCTCGCCCTCAGATGTGCTTGCCCACAAGATCTCAGCCCAAGGTGTAACACCACAGCTGGTGAACCCCATGGCAGACTTCTTGGGGCCTGGCAAAGACTGAGCCTTCAGCCTCTTCAATAACTATAGCCACTGGCATGAGAGAAGCTACGGCAGCAAGGAGGACCTTACAGCTTCCAGCTCCACGTCCCCTTGCTGTAGATGAAATTCCTCCACAGCCTTAGGTGCACAAGGACTGACACTGTTCCCACACAAGGGCTCAGCACCTCAAATTTGTCATCTGTTTTCATCCTGTATCCTCATAAACACCCTGCCCCCTCATGTGATGATCCCCACTGTTCAGGGGAGGAAACTGAGGTTTGGAATGGGGAAGGCTTGCCCAAGATCACAGTGGAAGGACCTGGCAGAGGCGAGATTGGAAGGCAGGGTCCATTGGCTCAACCCCAAGTCCTTACTCCTGCTCTGCCTTATTTTTAGGCATCAGTCCCCATCCTAACTCCTGTCTTCTCCCTGGCAAGACCAGAGAAGGTGTGTCTTCTCCAAGGCAACCCTGCAGATCAGCAGGCAGGTGGGGTCCCAGCTCCACCTTGTCCTCAAGTACCCTGTTGCTTGAACTTTATTTTATAAACATCTGTTTTTATATATCCCTTTCCCACTGCACCCTTGAGGGCCTGGCCCAGAGCTGGCATCTCTCAGTGTTGATTAAATTGGAATAACATGTTTATTGAGTATTTACAATGAGCCAAGTATTATGCTAAGGGCTTTATATTCAATAAACTCATTTAACCTTCACAATGACCACATAAGTAGGGTACTATTAGCCCCATTTTATAGACAGGGAAAGTGAGATTAGAGAATATAAGAGCACATAGTAGGTGCTCCTGACTTTTCTGAAAGGCTGAGTGAATGGACGTATGAATTAAGAAGGGAGAGGTGGTAGTGCGGTGGTCAAGATCACAGGTGTCAATCTTTTCCCTCACTCAGGTTTATTAACTACCACAACAGTTCCCACCACACCTTGTGCCTGGCCCCCAACAACCTAATGGACCACAGTCCTAGAGTGCTGGCAGCCCTGCAGGGCCTGCTGAGGTCCTCTGAGCTAAATGAAGGATAAATCTTTCCTGCCAAGCAGTTGGCCAGCATGGCTCTGCCTGAGAGCCTCAACTGAAGATTCCATGGTGAGGGCCTGCCTCCAAGTCCCTGACAACCAACAAAAGCGGATAGAAAGGACTGGCCAACCACTCTCTCAGCAGCCCTAGGGAACTAAGAGGAAACAATAAAGAATGAGTTTATTGTAGCAAGAATGATTTCAGTTAGACTGAAGAAGGGACTTACTGACAGAGAGGGGGAACAAGCCAGGAATGCTTTACCAGTCAGGAAATGCCACACTGGTCCCTGTGGGTAGCTCCACAGGCTGAGCTCTGGGAAAGGGGGGGCCAGAGCGAGGCAGAACTGCAGTTCCCACAGTTCGTGCACAGGGAACCATTGTCTAATGGAGGAGACATGTCACATCCCAGGTCAACAGCTGAATATAAAGGTCACTTGGAGAGGAGAGAGTAGAATTGGGTGAGAAATGGGGTCCTGAGAGAAGGCACCCATATGGTCACGTGGGAGGTATTCCTGGTGGGGGTGGGATAAGAAGATAGTGAAGATGCCCAAAGGAAGGGGGGGGGGTAGGGCAGGGAATCCTCTCCTGTGTGCCAGGCACCATGCTAAGCACCTTACATATAGTGTCTCATTTCATCCATTCATTAAACAGATGTTTATTGAATGTTCCAGGCTCTGTGCTAAGGACTGGGGATACAAGCTATGAACAAGAGAGACACAGTCCCTCCCCTCCTTGGAACTCAGAAGTGGAAGGAGACAACAAATGTGTCAAGGGGACACATGCTTTGAAGAAAAGAAAAGCAGGGAAGGGGGTAGAGCCTGTGGCAACTGCGAGTAAGGGTTGCTTTTCTTTTTTTTTTTTTTGGTGAGAGGTGGCTCTGCAGCAGTGACATTTAGCAGAGACCTGAATGAAGTGAGGGAACAACAGCCAGTGCAAAGGCCCTGAGGTGGGAGTGTGCCTGGCAGGCTCTAGGAACAGCAAGGCCACCTGTGAGGTTAGAGGACAGTGAATGAGGGGAAATGAACTGAGAGCTGTGGAAAGGGATACTCACCTTCTAGTGGTGTTTGTCAGCCACACTAAGGGTATTTGATTTTGTTATAAATGTGATGGGAAACCACTGGAGGGTTTTGAGCAGGGCAGTAATATGATTTGTGTTTTAAAATAATTTTTAATTTAATTTTTAAATAGATACTACATTTATATAAAAAGCCTGAAAACTGCAAAGGCTTTGCAAAGTCTTGCTCCTATCTGTCCCTCATCTCCTAATCCCCTCCCTTCTACCAACCACATGCTTTAGTTTTTTATTTTTATATAGTTGACTTTATCAGTCTTTTAAAATGGCTTTTTGGCTTTTGAGTCATGGTTAGATTTTTCCCATTATGAGATTATAGATTCTCCCATTTTTTTCTATTGCTTTTATGGCTTTATTTTGATTTTTTTTTTTTTTACATTTAAATCTTTGATCCCTTTGGAGCTGATCCTGGTACTCACTGTGAAGTACAGGTCTAATTTCCTCCCCAGTTGGCTACCTAGTTGTCCTAACACTTTATTACAGAGTCTGTTCTGCACTTCGAGATGCCACTTTTACCAAAGCTATCAAATACTAAATCTCTGTGCAAGTGGGTCTATTTCTGGAATTCTATTCCAGTTCATTGGCCTGTTTGTCTCTCTTTCTGCACCCAAATCAAGTTGTTTTGTTTTGTTTTTTAATCCTCACTTGAGGATATTTTTTCCATTGCTTTTCAGAGAGAGTGGACGAGAGCGAGAGAGAGAAACATCGATGTGAGACACACACATCGATTGGTTGCCTCCCACATGTGCCCTGACCAGGGCAGGGGATTGAGCCTGCAACAGGGTACGTGCCCTTGGCCAGGATCGAACCCAGGACCACTCAGCCCGAGGGCCGATGCTCTAACCACTGAGCCAAACTGGCTCGGGCCAAACCAAGTTGTTTGAATTATTGAGGCTTTAAGTATGATTATCTGTAGTAGTGATGTTATTAGTGTTGCCTTTTCTTTTTTCAGTTTCCTTGTATTCCTCTCTCTTTTCCTGAGGGGTGGGGAACCTCAGGAGATCTCATGGGATTTATGCTACTGGAGGGGAACAGACAAACAAATAATTATGTTGCTTTATATTGTCAAGAAAAATAATAATAAAGCAAATAAAGGGACAGAAGGCAAGAAAGGAGTGATATTCAGATGGAAGGTCCCCGGATAAGGTGGAGACACCTGGGTGAAGGGAGGGAGGCCTCATGGATGCCTGGAGGAAGACATTCCTGGCAGCACCAAGGGCAAATGCAAAGGCCTGAGGCAGGAGCATGCTTGGCATGTTGAAAAACAGCAAGGCAGCCAGTGCAGCTGGAATGGCGTGTTCAGAGGGGAGAGCAGGAGGCGATGAGGTAGATCATGCAGGCCTTGCAGGTCACGGCAAGGACGCTGGCTTTTCCTTTGAGACAGGGAGTCATGGGAGGGGGTTGAGCAGAAGAGAGACATGTTCTGACCTCCGTTTTAACAAGACGGCTCAGGCTGCAGTGTGGAGAGCAGACTGTACCAGTGAGGGCGGTGGCGGGGAGGGCCACAGGATTTGGGGTGGGTGAATGAATTGTAACTTGGTTTCTTTGTCCGTCTCCCTGCTAAACTGTGATCTTTACAAGGACAGGCACTGAGCTTATTTGGTGATATATGCACAGAGTAGGCATGGATAAACATTTGTGGGAGGAAAAGGGAGGGAGGACATGCAGGAAGAGGGGGGAGAGGCAGAGTCCCCTGGGGGATGGCTCTGCAAAGGCCAGATAGTAGAGGGAATAGAAGTGATGAGAGAGCAGGGATGGAGGTGGAGAGGGGCTGAAGCGGGGGAAACTGGGCCCCCCAACCCAGTGCCTGCCTTACCCAGGATCTGTGACCCCCATCAAGGACTAGGCTATGTGCAGTTTACACTGGAGTTCTGCCATCACAGAGACCCTGGAGGGGGCCTCTTTTCCTCACAGTGAGAGGGTTCAAGGGTGAGGTGGTTGGGGAGAGGAAGCAGCTTTCCTGAATTCTGGCACACTGAGGTCCTGGGAAGGGATAATATGCCCCATTTATTGAAGCCTCAAGAAAGGAAGGAATCTAGCCAAGGTCATGCTGCAAATAAGAGGCCAAGCTGTCTCAGGAGCTGGGTGTCTATAACACAGCTCCTTGGCCATGACCTAATTTTGGTCTGGGTCTCTCTACAGTTTTGGGGAGTGACCAACAGCAGAAAAAAAAGATGACTCCTGGCATTCAGCCAGTCCTTAGCTGCTGCCCCTATACAACTGCTGAGGCCCCAGTGGGGGTAGGACCCAGATGTGGGGAACAGGAGCATGGGACCCTTCAGGACCTCCAGGACCTCCTAATGCTTTGGGCAGAATGGGCCTAGAGCAGGACAGGTAGACAAGAGGCACCAAGGAGCAGAGGAAAGAGGTTGGGTTTTGAAGTTCATTCTGGCTTTGCCACTATCCCACTGTGTTCCCTTAGGTAAATAGCATCCATCCAGAAGCCTGTTTGTGTGTCTGTAAAATGGAAACAGCATCTCCCACCTTAGAGGGCTGGCATGGAGGTTGAATGAGGCAGTAGGAATACAGTGCTTCTTCCCTGGCCTGCCCCATCCCAGACTAGGTTGCTGGTGTCCCAGTACCCAGCAGAGATGATCGGCTGCTCCTAGGTGAAGAGGTATATGAGCTATGACGTTGTCTCAAGTGACAGGCCTACAAGTGGATCCAGGCTGTGGGGATCTGGCCAGTGCTGCTGCCTGTGGGCTTTATCAGGACCAGGTAAGTCTGCATGAGCCCTCAGGACAGGTGGGTGGACCCTGGCTCCACACCAAGTCCTCAAAGTACTCCCTCACTCTGGGCCTCAGTTCCAGGGAATCTTCTCAGCATTGGTTAGGGGTGGGCAGGAATTGGAGGCCTTCTAAAAAGCAGATGGAATAGGCTCCTTCGAAAGTAGTAAGCTCCCTGCCTCTGAGGTATGTAAGCAGAGACTGGCAAGTACTGGGCAAGGATTCACTCACTCGCTCATTCGATAAACTCCTATTGAAAACATACTTTGGGCCAGGTCCTGTGCCCATCACTGGGGGAAACAATGATAAGGCATCGGTACTGTCCCACAACTTACATTCTAATAGGAGTGAGAGATATTAAATAGTGGCGAGAAAGTGTGTATTTGATATAGGAAGGGCTGGTCAAGGAACCTCTTCCCCCCACCTCTGGAAGGAAGTGATTTCTAAACTGAGATTTAAAGTACAAGTATGATTTAAGTAGGGAAAGAGAGGAGTGTTTAGGTCTGAGATAACAGCAGGTGCAAAAGCCCAGTGGCACAAAAGAGCCCCGCATTTTCAAGTAGGTGAAAGGTCAGCACGGCTGGAGGTAGGGAGCAAGAAGGGCAGCAGCTGAGCTGGGTGGGCGAGGTCTAGAGTCACAAGTCCTCACCTGAATAGGGGCCCATCTTAAGGGTGAGGGTCAATTCTGTCAGGATTGGGCAGGGAGGGAACTGTCTGTGCAAACACTTGGAGGAGAGGAAAGTGAGCGGAAAGCAGCTCAGTCTGACTAGAGCCTGGCAGGGAGAGAAGGGAGGGTCTTGGCTGCCTAGAGACCCTGTGAGTCTTGCTGAGTAGCCTAAAGGCCATAGGGAGACACGCGGGGGGGGGGGGTGGGTAATGCAGGAGAGTGACCCAACCTTGGTAGGAACATTAAGGACAGTTGTCTGGGACACCCTTTAAAGTAAGTTTTTGCAGGCCCTAAGACAAGGCAGAATCATCTCTGGGGAGCCCAGCCCTCTTACTTCATTAGAACCATCTCAGGGAGGATGGGGAAGTTCACTTGCCAGAGGAACCTCAGAGAAGGGACACCAGGAAGCGGGGTCTAGTCTCGGCTCATCACTGACTCAATGACTCAAGAAGTCTTAACTCCCAGCACCTCAGGGCTGAAAGGACAATTCTCTCATCCTAGGAAGTGAGACTCAGTGAAACTGCTCCACGCCACACAGCAAATCAGTGGCAGGGTCGGGGTCAGGGTCAGGGTCAGGGTCAGGGTCAGGAAGAAAGTAAGTATCTACTGAGCATCCAGTATGTGCCAGTCCAGCGCTGGGCATTTTATATATCACATCATTTAATACAGGTACCATTTAACTTTGTAGATGAGCAGACTGAGGCCCCGAAGGCATGACCCTTGTTCAGGATCTCACAGAGCTAGGACTAGAAACCAGATCTGAACCCTCCTTGTCCCGCAACTCTTTTGGGTCTGAGTTTGGGGTGTGGGGAAGAGGCGGAGCGTGTCCAGAAGAGCGTGGCTGGGGCTGTGTTTCTGGGACTTTCCTCATTGAGGTCAGAGGCCCGAAATAGCCGCGCTCCAGTGAGCACCCCAGGCTTGGTCACATTGTCTCTGCCCCCCCACCCACCCCACCCCCGCTGCGGCGATCGGTCCGGCAGCGGCGAGCGCCCCTCCGCTGTCCCATCTCCCAGCAGGATGGGGTGAGCAGCGCTACACTCCGCGCCCGCTCTCCCCACGCCGGCTACGGGAACGTGCCCCCGGGAGCCCCCGGCGCGCTGAAGCCGGCGCTGCTGCGGCGCGCCCTCGGGGCAGTCTGTGGGGGCACCGAGCTGCGCGCCTCCGCTACTACTCCCGGGACGCCCCCGCGCCCACCAATCAGGAAACAGGAGCGGACTCTGGGCACGCCTCCCTCCGTGACGTCATGAAGCAGGCCTGGAAAGCCCCGCCCAGTGGCCTTGTATGAGAAAAGCCAAAGGGCGAACCAGGGAGTGGGGGGCCTCTCGAAGGGTGAAAATAACTACCCTGTGAATCACACATATTATAACTGACCCGAGAAATACACGCAGGGTGAATAGATTCCTAATGTTAAATGTATGTATTAACTCAGTCACTCCTCATCCACCCACTGTCCCTCCTTCCACCCACTTATCCAAAGTTATTAGGCGCCTTCTGTGTGCCAGGTGCTGTGCTGGATGCCGGCGATAAATCACGATGAACCCTGAGTGAGTCTAGTGAGGAAGTCTAACAGAAACAAATGCTTACACCAATCATGCTTCTATTATATAATCGTGATCAATTCTAGGAACATAAGGAACAGGCTGCTGAACTAACAGAGTGTTTAATTAATTAATTTTTTTATTGATCTGAGAGAGAGAAACATCAATTTGTTATTCCACTTATTTATGCATTTATTGGTTGATTCTTGTATAAGCCCTGACTGGGGATCGAACCCGCAACCTTGGACTATCAGGTTTACCCTCTAACCAACTGAACTACCCTTCCAGGGCACGTAGTGTTTAATTTAGATTGGGGGCTTAGATCTCTGGAGAAGTTACATTCGAGCTGACTCCTAAAACAACAAGAGTGTTTCAGCCAGAGGGAAGAGCTTGTGGAAAGGCACTGAGATTGGCAGGCACTTGGAGGGCTCTGGGAAGGAAAAAGAGGCCAGCCAGAATGGCTGGAAAAGAGTTGGGGGAGGGGAAGCAAGGTAAAATAAGGCTCTGGAGGTTTGAGTAGATTATTCAAGACCTTGAAGGCCAGAGTAAGCAAGTAAAAGTTTATTCTAAGTGTGATGGGTAGACACTAGGCTGGGGGTTGGGGGGCTTTAAGCCGGGGGGGGGGGGGTCACTTGATCTTCTTTGTTTTAAGATCTTCCTTGGCTCTGTGTGCGGACACAGGGCAACCCATTAGGAGGCCCTTGTAGGTGCTCTCCAGCCTGAGGGTAGGAAACTAGATGGGTGGGGGAAGCATGTGGCTAGACAGTCATGAACAGACTCAAAAAATAATTAGAAGATAGAATCTACTGGCTGGCTGGTTGCTCAATTGAATGTGGGAGGTGGGTGAGGCAGAGAAAGATTAAGATTAAGTCATTCATTTATTGAACAGTTATTTATAGAGCCCCTCTAGGTGCCAGACACTGTTCTAGAGAGACTATCTGGGTTCAAATTCTGGTCATCAATTGGTAGCCATGTGCTTTAGGGAAGCTATTTAGCCTCTCTCTGTCTTGATCTCTTAGTCTGTAAAATGAGGATCCTAAGAACACCCAAGAAGTACTGGCCATGTAGGAAAATCATCCTGATATGCCAAGGTTGCAGGTTTGATCCCTGGTCAGGGCATATGCAAGAATCAATCAATGAATGCATAATAAGTGGAACAACAAATCAATTGCTTTCTCTCTCTCAAAATGAATCAATTTTTTAAAAATTTAAGAAAAGAACACCCAAGAAGATTGTTGCAAGGAATAAATGAGTTAATATATTTAAAACCTTGGATCTGGGTGCTTAGAGCTGATTCTGAGGTTGAGTACTTGAACTTGGGTTCTTGGGGCTGGGTGCTTGGGTCTGCTTCTTGGAGTAACCAAGCTCCATTTCTTACTGGCCTTTCACAGAAAATTAAAACAGGGTGATATGCTAGAGCAGTGGTTCCCACACTCGTCTGTCTGCACATTAGAATCACCTGGAGATTTTTTAAAAATTCCTAAGCCCAGGCTGCACCCAAGACCAATTAAATCACAATCTCTGTGGGTGAGACAGAGGTTTTGAAGAAGCCTCAGTATGTTTTGAAGCCTCCAGGCAACATCAAGGTGCAAAAAAGTTTGGGAACCACTGAGGCAGAGAGCAAAAAGGCGGCTACTCTAAAGTAGGCAGTCAAGGAGGGCTTCTCTGAAGAGGTGGAATTTGAGTGAAAACCAAAACGTGAAGTAGGAGCTATTATTGGAGGGTCATGGGGGAAAGCCTTTGGAGAAATGTCTGGCCTAGGTACATGCATGCCGGAAGGTGCCTTTGCCCGAAATGGGGAAGACTGAGGGAGTAATGGGCTTGAGTTGATGGGTTCCAAAAGAGTGGGTGAGTAACCGTGGCTGAGTGAAGACCCTCTGCCCTCAACTCAGGTTGGTACCTGGAGCCTTGAACAATGCCGTACTCCTGGTAGACTATAGGCACTCCTCCTTCTCCTCACAACCACCCGTTGAAGGAAACAAGCAAGGGCTGCCCACTGGCCAGGAGGAGGCTAGGCCGAGGCCCAGACAGAGTCATGCATTAAAGCTAAGGAGTGGTGAACCCCAAATAAAGCCCCTGCCCTCTCTGCCTGGGGCTGGTTTCTAGAGGCCTCCCTGGCCTCTAGATCTGCTTCTGTCCCTGTTGAGGAGATCTGGTTCTCCATCAGATGGGAGTGTTGGTAAGTGGGGGCTGGGTACCACCCTGGACAAACAAGTATGTACAAATAGAACAAAAGCAGTAAAATTGTACCAATTTGGGTTTTGTGATTGTTCATCATAGTTGGGCTGGCATTTCCCTTAGTGCTGGTTAAAGGGAAAGAGAGTCCAGTAAATATATCCTGGGAGAATAATTTGGGACAAATTCCCCTACAGGACCACTCCCCCATGCAATGAAAGAGCCACAGAGCGCCTGCCAACCTTTGTCTGGGCATTGGACACCCCACTGGGAGTCAGTGCTTGGAGCTAGGAACCTGGGACTGGGTCCTGAGGATGGATGGGTACTTGGACTTGGACACTTGGGGCTAGGAGCTTGGACTTGCTTCTTGGAATAACCAAGGCTCCATTTCTTTCTTTCTTTTGATTTTTAAAAAGAGGAAAAGAGAGAGAGATAGATTTGTTGTTCCACTTATTTATGCATTCATTGATTGGTTCTTTTTTAAAAATATATATATCTTTATTAATTTCAGAGAGAGGAAATGAGTGGGAGAGAGAGATAGAAACATTAATGATGAGAGAGTCATTGATCGCCTGCCTCCTGCACGCCCCTGACTGGGGGTCGAGCCTGCAACCCGGGCATGTGCCCTGACCGGGAATCGAACCCCAATCGCCTGGATCCTAGGTCGATGCTCAACTGCTGAGCCATGCCTGGCCGGGCCATTGATTGATCCTTGTATGTGTGCTGACCAGGGATCGAACCCACGACCTTGATGTATCCGGATGATGCTCCAACCAATTGAACTACCTGGCCAGGACATGGCCCCATTTCTTTACTGGCCTTATACAAATGAGCCTGCCCCTAACCTGACTCTCCTTTCTGTGGCTGTACAGCACATGAGAAGGGTGTGACCTTTGCTGTCTAGCTGTCTCCTCCATGGAAACTCCAGAGGGAAGGGAACTAGAAGGCATTCTGGGTATCTTCATAGGGCCTTCCTGGGGTCCCCTTCCTTTTCCCCTGAACCAGGAAGCCCATGCTACCTAACCTTTCCACCTCCCCCACAGCCATCTGCTGAAAGGAAGTGGCTCTTCAGTTCTTCACAGGAAGCCACAGGCCTCCTCCGCTTCAGTTCCCTCCAGCTACTGCTAACCAGGCCCTCTGCTGGCCTAGGATCCCTTCACGGCTGAGCCCGGGGATGCCCTGTTCCTAGTACCATCCTCTGCTGCCCAGCCAAGTGAAGTATGTGTGTGAAATGTTTCCCTCATTTCTTTTTAGTCCCTGTGGTTCAGGTCTAGGAACACAGGCTGTGGCCCTGCAGGTAAGACCTGATTGCAGAGGGTCCAGAATGCTGTGCTCAGGAGTTTAGAGATCCCAGAGAAGGAAGGGGGCAGGCCCTGCAGGGTTCTCAGTTTTGACCACTCTCATGAGCTTCAGGATCTCCTGTGCAGACAGGGGCAGGGTTGGATTCATTTCAGTCTCTAACATCCACGATGGGGCCTGACCCAAGGAGTGCTGTTGGTAATTGTGGAACTGCTCAGGATGGTACAGGCTGATGAGAATTCCAGGATGGGACTGCACTGTCACCTGGTGGCCACACCAGCACATTGCGCCATGGAACTGTGGGAGGTCTGCCAGGACCTGGAGTGAGCTGACTTTCAAGGGTCTAGGGGCCAGGAAGGCCCTTAAAGAATAAAAGAAATCCCTAAATAAAGGGATCTTATTAAAGAGTATGACAGCTCTAGCCCTTGCCGGTGTGGCTCAGTTGGTTGGAGCGTTGTCCTGTAGGCCAAAGAGTTTTGGGTTTGGTCCCCTGGTCGGGGTGCATGCAGAAGGCAGCCAGTGATATACTCTTTCACATGGATGTTTCTCTCTCTCTCCCTCTCCATTCCTCCCTCTCCCACTTCCTTTTCCTCTCTGGAACATGTCCTACAGTGAGGATTAAAAAAAAAAAAGAGTATGACAGCTCTAACTTGAGCACTTAGGAAAGGCATTCTAGGCTTAGGGGAGAGCCCCAGTAACCTCCCCCCCTCCATTTTATAGTCTAGGACAGCGATTTTCAACCTTTTTCATCTCATGGCACATAAACTAATCACTAAAATTTTGTGGCACAGCAAAAAGTATATTTTTTGCCAATCTGACAAAAAAATCAGTATAATTTTGATTCATTCACATTGATGGCTATTGTTGCATTGGCTGTTGTCATTTTTTTAAATTCGACAATCTAAGGGAAAAGAGGCCAGTGCCCCTGACTAGTCAGGTAGTGCATGTTTTTAAAATTCTTGCGGCACACCGGTATGCCGTGGCACACAGGTTGAAAACTGCTGGTCTAGAACACTGAGGTCCAGGGAGAAATGAGGAGGACAGAGGACCTCAGCATTGTTTTCCGTCAAGTCAGCCACACAGATGGAATCTATTTTCAGACTTGTCTTCGGGTGTGGTCCCAGAGTGAGGAACTGCCCTGCTAGTTTCTAGTCACCCTCATTTATGACCAAACATGGCATCTCTCAGCACCATCACCCACCTTAGTACCGAAGGTGGCAACATTATGGTTTTGCCAGCTTCAAAAATAAAATCCACTCTCAGAGGGCCGGGATCTGACAGGGCCAGGGGGATTCAGAAGTATGTGCTTCAGGCTCAGCAATTTTAGAGTAGGAAGTGTCCTGAAGAATATATCCAACCCCACTGGTTTAAAAAAACAAGGAGGCTGGGACTCAGGGAGGACAAGTACCCTGCCTGAGGCACCCCACCCTGGAGCTGGGCCAGACTCAGCTGTGTCTTTCTGAAGGCTGTTGCCAAGGAGGAGTCTAAAAGTGCATTAGCGTCTCATGACTTGCTGCATTAGTGACTTCTGGTCTGTGTTCATCATCTGCCTCATACTTTGTAGACAAGGTGATTGTGGTCTGTGAAGGCTGACAAGGGCCAGGGTGAGTGAAAGGAGATGGGGAAGAGGAGGTGATGACAGGGAGGAAGAAGGGGGGTCATAAATGCTTTGGGGGCTCCCAGTTTATGCACTGTGGGCTCCAAGCAGGTAGGAACTGGGTCTCTTCCACTGTGGTGTCATCAGCATTTGGCACAGTACCTGGCACAGACCAAGTGCCCAGTAAACGTCTGCAGAATGAAGGCAAGGATTTATTCTACACAGGCCCAAAGGAGATGTATGGTAGGTGGAATCTCTCCTTAAAGATGGGTCATTTCAATGTCATTCAGCCTAAGAACAGCTAAGGCCTCAGATCTAATATGGGGGGGGACGACGACAACGACGACAGAGTTGTCCATCTCTTTGGCCTTGATGTTATTCAAGAAAATAAGATGCCAAGGGAGTAAGTGGAGGATGCCCATCCTTGGGAGAAAGGCAGAACAGTCTGTGAGCCCCTGAGAATAGATCCTGACTCCAAAGTTAGATGATGTAACTCCTGGTTGGTATTTGGCTATTTCTTCTTTGCTTTATGCCAAGTTCCTAGTCATAATAATAACTGACATCGACAGAGTGCTCACTATGTGCCAGGCATCACGCTTGACTCTCTCTGTTCATCAGTTCATCTGATTTCCTAACAAAAACCCCATGAGATAGGTGTCATTATCAATCTCAGTTTGTAGAGGAGAAGACAGAGAGAGGTGCAGAAACTTGTGCTAGGGCACACCGGGCAGGAATTGAACCAAGGTCTGCAGGACTCCAGAGGAACATTCCTAACTACGATGCTCCACTGCCTCATTTGAAAACTCACCTGTGCTAGAGAATATTGAGTAAAAGGTAAGAGGCCTGTGTTTACTTGGGCTACAGTGTTAAAGCAGGTGCAGGCCCCTCTCCCCTAGGCCTGCATGATAGTGACAGTGGGCATTACCAAGGGAACCCCAAGGAAAGAACAAGAATTCTAGTCACTCCTTCCCATGAAGATTGGGGAAGGTATAGGGACAGGTAGATGGAAGTGGAGGAAACTAACCTCAGGTTCAATTCTGCCCACATATATTGAGTACCTACTGTGTGCCAGGCCTATTCCGGGCACTAGGGAAAAAAGATAACAGACACAGTGCCCTCCCTGGAGGGGCTGAAGGACACACACCTGTCTCTGGGATGTCAACCCTGTAGACAGACTGGGGTACAATTAATAGACCTCAGCGGAGTATGGTGCTTGAGGCTCTACCTCCCTCCATGAGCAGAAGTCCACTCTCTCACTCCCCCTACCCCCCATGGACAGCTCTAGCCAAGACAGGAGTCTACTCAGGCTTGAATGGTGAGTATCAGGTCAGGGGACTCAGTCGTTTCTGCTCTTGGATACAAACCATGGGGACAATATTTGAAGTGCAAGATGGTGCCTGTCCCATTTATGTACCTCTTCCACAAACAGTGCTTCTCTGGTGGCCTGGGGTAAACTAGCTGAAGCAACCAATTTCCATCTGCAGAGGTAGCATTAGACCTGGGGGCAGGAGCAAGCAGGATGGCCCTCGTCCCCACCCATCCATATACATCTGTAATGGAAGAATGTCGATTATAAGTGAGGACAGCTGGCTTGGCCCATTGTGACCAGGTTTTGTAATTCACATGTGGCTACTTCCCAGGGGTGCAGATCTCCCCAGAGGCTGGGCTTGCCCTCAGGCTGGTGCCCGCTCATAGACTAGAACCATAGCATGATTCTCTCTTTCCATCAGTGATAGAACCAGCCCCACCTTTACTGACATTTGATCTCTAAGGTCTCTTTGCCCTTCCCCTGCATAGGTCCTGGAGCTCTGCTTCACCTGGACAGGCCTCCCAAACTTCAAATCTCCCCAAGGGCTTGGGTTGGCCTTCCCTTCCCACTTGGAAGGCATATGCTCCAGATACAAACTGTCCACCCTATCCCAGAGTTTTCTGAGGGAAGGGAGGCCTTGCTGAGCCCTCCAAAGCTGCTGTTAACACACTTTCTTTAAGGCAAAAGTCTGGCCTTCTCTTCATCGAAGACCACTCTGGTCCTTCAAAGAAGGTAGAATCGGTGCGTACGATTCTGTCTAATCAGAGAAGTAGCTGGAAGCTTCTCTCACTGAGACCAAACTGAGCTCTGCCTCCCCAGCCCCACTGTGAAATCCAACATGAGCATTCACAGTGCGACAGGGACAGCAGGAAGCTCTGCTGGGAAGGAGTCCCAGAGGAGGGGATGTCTGAGCAGGACTATGAGCTTCAGAAAGGACAGCACATGCCAAGGCCCAGAGACAAAATCAGCTGGTTGTGTTCCAGGAGCTGTGGTTGGCTTCAGGGGGAAGTGAGGGTGGGGGAGTGTAGATGAGGCAGACCAGACCCAGATCTTCCTGGGCTTCTCATAGCAAGGACGACTCACAAGACAACATGTTTTCTGAGAGAAGTTTATTCTCTTTTTCACCTAGGTCATTGACAAGGGTCACAGAGAAAGCTCTGGACTTCAACTGGAGACGTAGGGCGGGGGTGGGTGTCCTGGGAGGCGCTGACTACTCCTCCTCCTCCTCCGCCCCCTTGTTTGCTAGCTGTCTGTGGACCGTGTAGCCTAGAAAAGCACCAATCTTGCCCATGAAGGCACTGCCACCAGTAGCCCCTGTAAAGCAAATATAGCCAGGTTACTTACAGCCCAGGAGTCACACCTGGGTATCCAAAAGTCTGGAAACATTGGTCAAGTCCACCCTCTTCATTTTCAGATGGAGAAACAGAGGCCCTGAGAGGGGATGGGACTTCTGTAAAGTGAATCCTCTATCCCTTTTCCCCCCAACTCACCACCTCACATCAGCTGTGTTTGGGAGATGAAAAAGACAGAGTAACAACTCCTTCTCTTCACAGCTGCGGTGAACACATGGTGTCATTAATAATGCTAATATCAGCCACCTTTGTGGAGGCCTCTCTATGGGTGCTGGGAGGTGCACAAGTAAGAGAGGACAACCGTCTTATAACACAGGACTGTTCCTAGCCCTGCCCAACCCCCTTATTTCCCATTGCTGGGGTAGGACCTGGTCTGTCTTCCCCTCTGCCCTGCCCTCACCCAAAGGACTCTGTTCTTTTGGGCTGGTTCTTTGGGCTTTGTCACCCAGAATTGAGAGAAGATGGAAGGTTCAGAAAGGCAGAGAGACAGTTTGTCAGGAGTGGTTTTACTCTAGGATTTTGGAGAGGTGCGCCCGCGCCAAAGAGAGAGAGAGAGAAAAGGAAAAAGGGTGGAGGAGAGAGGCAGGGGGAGGAGAAAGAGATACATAGAAATAGATATAAATGCACATTTTTAGAAGGGTCATTCTGAGCTCTGTGTCTACCCTCTTCATGGTATTCAAGAAACATAAGTCAAAACCAGGATCGGTATGAGATTGAATTGGGTTGTCTCACCACGTGTTTTTGCCACTCTAGGTCTCTGAGATTGAGCAGGTTAATAAAATGCTAAATTGAGGATGATTATCCTGGTTAACAGATGAGAAAACTGAGGCTTGTTGTGACTTGGACAAAGCATCAGGGATGCACCCGCCTAAAGGCAAGGAATCGGGCTGGCTGGGCTGGAATCCTGGTCTAGTGCGAGCCGGCTGGCGACTTGGAGTCAGTGCCTTCAGGCCTCGGAGCCTGGGTCACCCGCCGCAGGGCGGGGTTTATGAGAAGCCCTCCCCGGGGCGCCGAGGGGGCCTGTGAGAAGGACTCGGGGTGCTGCAGAGGGACGGCCTGTGGCCTGGGGTCTCCGCTCCGGGCCGGGCCCCGACTCACCCAAGCTCTGCAGCGTGGCCACCAGCCCTCCGGCGGGCACGCCGCCCCCGTTCGCCAACGCCGACCAGCTCATCAGCGAGGCCGCCACCGAGTTGGCGGCGATGCCGGCGCCGGTGAAGCCCAGAGCCGGCAGCCCCGCGGCTAGGAGCCCTGGAGGAAGGGGAGGCGGTGAGGGAGCGCCCGCGGCCGCCCCACCCTCCCGGGCTCCCGCCCGCCACACCCACCTCCTCCGACCGCCATGCACGCCAGCGCGCCCCAGAGTCCCGAGCCACTGTCCTCGGAGTTCGAGTCTTTTCTGTTGCCTGTGGGGAGAGCGGACAAAGCGGGGTGCCGCGGGGAGCAGAGTGCCCTACCCTGTGCCCGGTGCCCAGGAGTACCCACAGGCCTGGGGCCACCCTCCTCCTGTTTCGGGGAACCTCACTACGGGGAAGAGGCTTTTCCTGAGGCGTCGTGCCCGGCCTGTAGCTGGCTTTGAATATCGGCAGAACGGGGGAATTGACAAAGTAGGGATTCGAATCTGGGGCTCTGGCTACGACAAGCCTACGCTGTCGGTGGTCGTAGCTCCTCTCATTCAGAGGCACGCCGAAATCTCTAAACCGGGGATCCTGAAACCTTCCGCTTCTTGCTCCCCAAGCCTTCCGCGGCCCCATCCTTACCTGCCTCCACACCGCCGCAGGTGTAGAGCAGCAGGTAGCACAAGAAGAGCGATACCACCTTCTGCCGCATGAGGGCGCCGCGCCGGCTTTGTCGCTGGACCTGGGGACGGGAAGAGGAGAGACATGACCCAGGGCCAGTTTTGAGCCACGCTCGAGCGCTGTTTTCCTTTCCGATTGGAGGATGAACCCGTGAACAGCAGCGAAGTGCTCGGGGCTGGGCCCAGGACCCCTCTAAGGAGCCGCGGGATTTCCGCGGCGGTCATGTTCCTGCCCCAGCCTGTGGTCGTGAGAGTCGGCGAGGGAATCCTCTTCTGGTAAAATGCCTGGCACACGGCGCGTGCTCAGCTAGTATCATTACTTTGGTTTCTGTTCTTGACTTTTTCGTCGCTGTCTGTGTGACCCCGAGCAGGACACCAGGACCTTCTCTGGGCCTCGATTTACTTATCCCTCGGATGGGGGTATTAATAGAGCCTATTTCAGAGGGTGGCTGTGAGTTTTCAAACCATTCACCACTATGTCCCTAGCACTTAGGATAGTACCTGTCACCTAGAATTTTCTAAAAAATGGCTGTTGATCAATTTATTCTTCCAATGCAGTGAATAGTTATGGGCACCAAACATTGTCCTCACCCCAACTTCATTTTTCAGAAAGAAAGCACAGAGGGGTTAAGAAGCTCGCCCAAGGCCACACAGTAAACTGTTCAGCCTAGATATACACTCACTACTGTTGGAATTCAAAACCTATGTTCTTTCCATTATACCACAAAATAGGAAAATACATATGCCCCCAAATTCACCTCTAATGTGATTTTTGTCAGCTCAATGCAATTTTCTTGAATTAAAAACACCCCCTCCCATTGAGCACTTACTCAGCATTTTATGGCACAAGGTCATTTATACCCATAACCACCACATGAAGTAGGTACTGCTGTTCTCAACCACGTGTTATAGATAAGGAAACTGAAGCTCAGAGAGGTTAATATTCCCAAACCAATGCAGCCAGGAAGTGGCAGAATCAAGATTTAAACCTGTGATTACTGATTACCCACACTTTCAACAACCATTCCAGATTACTGCACTTATCATCCAAGATAACTCACTATCACACCAGATTCTACAACAAAGGGGTTTCAGAAATCATCCAGTCCTTTGTCAAGTATGGTGGCTTAATTATCATTCTGCAGATGAGGAACTAAAGCTCAAAAAAGGTGAAATGACAGAGTTAAGACCACAGATTGCTGACATGCCATCTGTAAAGTAAATCTCATGCCTCTTGGGGTTTTGCACCTAAAAGCCCCAACCATCCCCTCAGACCAGTCTTAGCCCAGGATACTAAAAAGGACTCGGTTATAGCTGGCTCTCTGAGCATGAGGCTCACAGGTAGGCAGAGAGTGACTGCTTGACATCCATGCCTCATAGTTTCTGGGCTTACCTTGGAGGAAAGAGAAGGAATCTTCCTACCCAGAGCCTGCTGATAGATGGGAGCAGCAGTAAGGTACAGCAATAGCTCTCAGGCTGCAGGCTGCAGGCTGCAGGCTGGCTTCTTATAATCACATTCAAACTACCCCCCCCCCCCTTCCTGATGGCCAATCCTTGTCAGAGTTTCTGTTTCCTGCACTCTGCAGAGTTTCCTTTTCTCTTCCATATCCTCCAGCAGCCTCTCTGCTTCCTCTTGTGGTAGCAAAGTGTAATTCTAGCTGGGGACTTGGAACAGCCAGGAGTATTCAAAGCAGGTAATGCTACAGTGAGATCCACGGCCTTTCTGGACTCAGTGAAGCCCAATCACTAGTTCCTCTTGGGGCCCAGAGGTCTGTCACAATTCAGTTCAATTAATAATAATGCTTACCATTTGTTGAGCACTTGCTGCCTGTCAGGACCTGTGCAGAGTGCTCTATGTACATGATTTTTCCAATCCCACAATTTCATGAAGTACCATATATTGTTGTGTTTTTAAAAATTATATTAGATCCTTATTATGAGTTTATTTTATCCTATAACTAGTTCACATTTTCACATGATTAAGGATTTTTCATGGCTACCAGAACAGGACTTGGGCTGCAGAGTCCCTGCAGACACCTCCTTCCACAGCCCCTTAAATCTTGGTTTAATCCACATAGTTATGATCTTTAGTTAGAGCTCTTCTAGATGGCCATTTTCTTGGCTTGCAGCTTTGAGAGAAGCATCATGAGAATCATTCACCTTCTGATAACCTAAGAAGGAGACTTGGAGCTAGGATGCATTTCGGGAGCACTTTAATGCTGAAAGTAATTTATTTCTTGTTGAGTTTTGACATTCCAGTCAGTCTGGCCAAATGAGTTAGAAGGAGGAACCTGTTGAGGCATTCCTGGAGTCATTGGAAGTACCTGGCAGGGATTTCTGCTTCAAGGTTTCCTTTTCAAGAGGTTTTGTATTTTCCTGCATGAATATGGTCTCCTTTGTGGAACTAGCTACAGATATCAATGGCTCTTCTTTTGCTTTAGTGATTTTCCTGTAATGGAAAGCCAGTGAGCCAGGTACTCTATGGGGTCACTGGGCTGAACCTTCACCCCCTCTACCAAGTGCCTGGGCAAGGCAATTTCCGAAGCACTGTCCCAGTTTCTCTGGAGACGTATACGCAGGTGGTCTAACTCCCAATACGTGGATATACCACCATGAACACTTTGGTTCAATGAGACCAAGCCAATAACTCAAGTTCAAGAAGGGAGACAGAGACGAACATAAAGCAAATCACACAGGGTTTATTTACCAGTTCCCGATGGTTCTCGGCACCAGCAGGGCCACCCAGAGGATCTGCCGAAAGACACACACAAGAGGGTCGGGGATGCGGCCGTGACGGCGTGGGTCACTGCAGTCCTCTGGAAGCTCTCGCAGAGATATGCAGGACAGAGCAAGACAAGGGTCAGCTTTCCCAGAGCTGGAGACGAAGTCTGTGGAGGGCAGACAATGTCCAAAGATGTGGCCGAAAAGCTCCTGCTTTTAACAGTTCAGTCGAAGGGTGTGGTGCATCTTCAGTGTGTCTTATCAGGGTCCTAGAGAGCTCGGGGGCCTGCTTGGAAGCTGAGGCTACAAAGTGTTAATCTTATCGTGGCACGCAGGCCTCATAGTTACACTCAGTCACACAAAATGGAGCTACTTATTTCAAGTCTAATACACACATCAAACTTATCTTCCTGACTCGAATACACACACAAATTTATTTCTATAACAAGCACCTCTTCAGTTAGTCAGTTTCCTTCCTGTGGGCAAGTTCCAGTTCTGATTCTGCCATTTATTAGCTGTGTGGTCTTCAGCAAGTCACCATTCTCTTTGAGCCTTGGTTTTCTCATCTACCCTGGTGCCCCCTCTTTTTGGCCTCATGATCTCTCCCCTACCCTATACTGTTTATAATCCTCATTTTGCAGAGGAGATTAAAGCTTGTGGAAATGAAGTCACTCCATACCATTGTTCTCTCAAGGTGGGTGCTGCTGGGTGCTGGACATATGGTAAGACCAATAAATCCCATGTTTGTGTGGACATACATCCTTTGCCATAAAATGGGTCCTATGGCCCTAGGTAATGGGTTGAATGTTCTTTAAGCCTTCGGATGGTGATGCTTGCAGGAGCACTATGGGTAAGAAATGTAAGTTCCAATAAGGATGAATCATTGCCTTCTCCAATGTGGAAGGGAGCTGATATAAATGACCCGTCACAAGGTGGCTGGCTGCTCTCACTGACCAATGTTGCTAAACTGTTGCCTGCTGCTGGGTGGTTAGCTACTTATTGGCAGTTGCTCGATCAGCCTTTGTGAGAGGGAGCCCAAGTTGTCGGATCCATTCCTTGCTGTATCCACTTATAGCCTCCTTGCTACCATGGCCACTCTTTTATGGGTCTTTTGCAAAACAACAGAGTGGCTCAGTTTAGAGGCTGGCTGACATCCACAGGATGGGGCATCTGACCAGCTGGCTGGAGAGCTTCCTCCTGCAGTGGATGGTCTCTGGTGAGCATTAGTATGAGACACAAAGATCTGCATGCTTTGTGCCTACTCCTATAGCTCCGTCCACATGCCCCTTATCCAGACCTGCTTATCTCCAAAATTCCAGTCTTGCTTTTTCCAGGCCCTTGACCAACAAGCCAAGCCATTTGCCACTTGTCAGGAATTAGTGTATATCTGAACCTCAGTCCATCTCTTCCTCTATACCAGGGGTGGGGAAAGTCCAGCCCACGGGACTGGCCCTGCCAAGGCAACTGCAGGCAGGATTCAAAATTCAGTAAGTCTAGGAGCTTTATTCATAGCTAATTTTTAAGTTGATAATTTTGTATGGCCTGCAAATGATGTTATAAATATCCAAATGGCCCTTGGCAGAAAAAAGGTCCCCCACTCCTGCTCTTTACAAAAGGTATGACAAAGTATATTGTTTATAGTTCTGCCCCCAGGAGGACTTACCACTGTCCAACTGGGGCCATAATAGAGCAGTCCATTTCCAGATGGTGCCAAAATATCTCACTGACCTATCTGTGAAATGAGTTCAACTCCTTTCCTTCTTTATCAGTTGGTTGCAGGGAACCCTCCATGAAGCCATAGGTACGGGTTAAAGGAGAGGTGTCAGATCAACAGATTTAAATCTAGGTGCCATGGAAGTCTGAGCTGCCTGTTCATTTCACTTACTCATGCCTCTGGACTCTAAGCCCAGCCCTGAATGTACATTTCCATCATATTGGGTTGCTGCTGTGCCTGTCTGATAACATCTAGCTTAAGACATATAGCCACCTGGCAGATGCTCAGTCACTACCGGGCCCACTGACACATCAGGACCTTTCTGTTCAAATGGACCATGGTGAGTATGGCCTTACTCCAGGATCCCAGGGGTCCTCACTGCAACCCTTCTATTTGAGCTTTCAGAGACTCCCTACAGAATGTTTATCCCAGATGGATTCCTCCAGCAACCTTGTATCTGCAGGATCATATTATCCAAAGTGTCAGCATAGCCTGTTTTATGGTTTGAACCTGCTGTACAGCTTTCTTGCTCTGGACACTACTCACGATTGGCAGCCTTCCAGATCACTCAATAAAGGGTTGGAGAAGTAGTTCTGAGTGTGTTCTCAATAAAGCTCCAAAATCCAAAGAGACCCACCAAACACTGTGCCTCTTTTTAAGTGGTGGGATGTTTGAGGAGAGATAACTTGTCCTGCTGTGCCCCAAACCACCGAATTCCTAAAAATGTTCCCAATGTGGAGCATGAATCTTCATGTAATTTATTTTCTACTCTCTGGCAAACATGGTGCTTTTACCACTTCTTGTTCATGTACAGTGAGCATTATGTCATTAATGTAGTGGATCAGTATATACTGTTCTGTGGAATGTCAAGGCACTCAAGGTCCCTGAAGACTACATTTTAACAGAGAGCTGGAAACAAAGCCTGAAGGAGATAGAATGAAGGTGCTATCATTGTGACATTATGAAGTAAAAGTAAACTTCCTTTACTTGTCCCTTCTCATGGGCATTAAAAAGAAAGTGTTTGTGGCCCTGGCTGGTGTACACCGGAAGGTTGCAGGTTCAATTCCAGTCAAGGCACATACCTAGGTTTTGGGTTCAGTCCCCGTTCAGAGTGCTTACCATCACATTGAGGATTAAGTTTCAACATATACATTTTGGAGGACATAAGCATTCAGTCCATTGAGATTATATAAGAGAAAAATAAACTTCTGTCTTGTTAAAGCCACTGAATAATTGTTCGTTTTCTTTGTTACAGCAGCCTGGTCTTACCCTAGGTGTCAAACCTCACGGTGATCTCCACACCCAACACAGTCCAAGAGCAGTAGACAGGAGCAGTAACTCCTCATGCTTGAGGGTTGCACAGGGAGCAGTGGGATATTTTCTCCAGTGGCCTTGAGCAGAGCACATATTGCTGGCAGATATGAAGAGGCCTTGTGATCTAGATGAGGACACAGCAAACCACATGGACAGATGAGTTGACACCAAATGGAAAAGAGGTTGTCACAATGGACAGATGAGAAAGACTAGATATTCCATAACCCCTCCCCAAAGACTAGATATAGTCATAGAAATTCAGTTCAGTTATGTGTCAAATATATCTCAATAAAGCTGGAAAACTGATTTTTTAAAGAAATTAAATTCAGGTTTTTTGTTTTGTTTTGTTTTAAATATATCTTTATTGATTTCAGAGAGAGGAAGGGAGAGGGAGAGAGCGAGATAGAAACATCCATGATGAGAGAGAGTCATTGATCAGCTGCCTCCTGCACACCCTTGACTGGGGATCAAGCCCAGAATCCAGGCATGTGCCCTGACCGGGAATTGAACTGCGATCTCCTGGATCCTAGGTTGATGCTCAACCGCCTAGCCACACCCAGCTGGGCTAAATTTAGTTTTTTAAAGTTTTACTTTTGAGTTTGGACCAAGGATTCATAATTGCAATAGAAGCCAGTTATAATTTTTATCAACTCCCCCTCTTCCACCCAAGACTTACACCATCCTCTGTAACATGAAGATTTTCTGAAGATTGTGAATGGGAGGCATACAATGACATTCTGGGAAAGCTGACCCAGTTGAAGCTATGTCCCCTCTCTGGACTTCCATGATACCCTGAGCACAGCACAATTTATTCATCCATTCCGTCAATAATTATTTCTTCCCCTCCGCCTTTCTTTTGCTACTATGAATAACAGGACTGGAAATATTCTCTTCTACTGCTCCCTCAGGGGCATACCCAACTGCTATTGCCAAAGACATGGAGGAAGACTAGATAAGAGAAGAAGGGACATGTTTTGACAGGGCAGACATTCAGCAAACACAGGTGTGTGTTCAGGTCAGTTCAGGAAACATCAGTCACTGTCTTCACTTTAGTCTCCCAATAGCTAATGACACTGTTGACTAAGTCTCCTGCTGTTCTCTTGGCCTCTAAGAAAATACTCTCTCCTCTCTGCGCTCTCTTGTTCATGGCTCCTTTGCAGGCATCTCCTCCTGAGGACACCTCTAACTGTTGGATGAACTTTCCCTTGAATCAGGAAGGGCCACTGCTCTCCTCCCTCTATGGACTTCCAAGGTAGTATCATCTAGTCTCAGGCCATTAAACACCACACATATATTAATAATTTCTCCAAAATGCTATCTTCATCTCAGACCTCTCTTCTAAGCGATACACAGACTAGAGCCCACTGCCTACATAATGTCTCTTCCTGGATATCCCATAGGCATCTAGAACTTAATATGTCAAAAATAAACTCTTGGTGCCTGACCAGTGTTGCTCAGTGGTTAGAGCGTGGCTCCATGCACCAAAGGGTTGTGGGTTTGATTCCCAGTCAAAGGCACGTACCTGGGTTGCAGGTTCACTCGGTCGGTTGGACACATGTGGGAGGCAACCAATCGATATATCTCTCTCATATTGATGTCTCTTTCTCACATCGATGTCTCTCTCTCTCTGCCCCCCTCCCTCCTTCCCTCCCTCCCTCCCTCGCTCTCTAAAAATCAGTGGAAAAAATATCCTCGGGTAAGAATTAACAAAAATAAATAAACTCCTGGTTTTATCTCTGAAACCTGTCCTTCTAGTCTTCCCTTTTGCTGGAAATACCACCATCCACATAACTGGGCACAATGACTATAATTTCTTCCTTTCCCTTACCACCTCCTAAATCCAATCCATCCCTAAGTCCTGCTGACTCCATCTCTAAAATATATCTTGAATCTGTTCACTTCTCTCTGTGCAACCTTTTACTCATCTCACCTGGACAACTGCAATAGCTTTCTCAGTGGTCTGTGCATTTATGCTATCTCATTATAGTCTATTCTCCTCAGAGAAGCCAGACAAATCTTTTGAAACAACAAATCTGTCACTTATCTGCTTAAAAACTTTGGCTTCTTTCCCATTATACTTTATACATTGTACTCTGAAAAAAAAAATCCATATGAGGTTCTACAGGCTCTGCACATCTGACCCCTGCCAACCTCTCCCTTCATCTTCTGTCCCTCTAAGCCCTGGCTATACTGGCCTCTCCTTCTTTTTTCTTTTTTTAAATCCTCACCTGAGGATATTTTTTTCCATTGCTTTTCAGAGAGAATGGAAGGGAAGGGGGGGGGAGGCTCACTGATTAGTTGCCTCCTGCATGAGCCCCAACCGGGGCCAGGAACCAAGCCTGCAACTGAGGTACATGCCCTTGGCTGGAATTGATCCCCAGACCCTTCAGTCTACGGGCCAACACTAACCATTGAGCCAAACTGGCTAGGGCTCCTTCTTTTCTTGAACATGCCAAGCTCTATTACACCTCAAGGTCTTCACCTTTCATTCTACTTAGAATGTAAGTCATATGGCTATGTCCTTCTGGACCTTCAGGTTTGGGTACCTCCTCAGAAAATTTTTCTCTGACCCTCTCTACTGAAGTGACTCCCCCTACTCCATCCCAACATTGTTCTTTGTCCCTGTGGCATGTCTTTTCATTCATAGTCCTTGTTATTTGTCTGACACTAGGCTGTTGGCTTCACAAGGGCAAGGATCACAACTGTTTCACACAACGGTGTATTCCTAGTGCCTAAGCTAGAGCCTGACACAAAATAAATACTCAACATAGTTTTGTTGAAAGAATGGATTAATTAGATAATTTACTGCCAACACCCCAAGCCTGAAGAAGGTGAATGTGGGGAGCTTATGAGAGGATACAGAGGATGATGACCTAGAATATGGTCCTTTTATTCCATAATGCCAGAATTTGATTTATGAAAAACAAGTAAATAGCCCTGCTGGGCATGGCTCAGTGGTTGAGCATCAACCTAGGGTCCAGGAGATCGCCATTTGATTCCCAGTTAGGGCACATGCCCGGGTTCCAGGCTCGATCCCCAGTGAGAGGCGTGCAAGAGGCAGCTGATCAATGATTCTCTCATCATTGATGTTTCTATCTCTCTTTCTCTCTCTCCCTTCCTCTCTCTGAAATCAATAAAGATATATTTAAAAAACAAACAAACAAAAAACAACAAGTAAATAGGCAATTGCAAAACTGGTAAGTAATATAGTGGAAATCAGAACTGGAGGCAGTAGGAACACAGACAGGCCCATACCCCAGTGTAGGATATGTATGTGATTAGAAGGGAGGCTGTGTTTACATGATCCAGGGCACCAGCATCTCCCTAGAAGAAAGTGTCTTCTTGTAATAATAAACCTTTATCTAGTTACCAAGTTCCATGTACTGTTCCTTGTTTGTTTTTAACGTGCTCACAGTTATAGAGCTTCTGAGTAATAGAGCTGGAATTCAAAGCCAGGAAGTCTGGCTCCCAAGCCTATATATCCTTTTTCTTTTCCACTAATTTGAGGTGAAATTCACATAACATAAAGTTTTTGTTTTTTTAAAAAAATATATCTTGATTTCAGAGATAGGAAAGGAGAGGGAGAGAGAGAGATAGAAACATCAATGATGAGAGAGTCATCGATCGAGCCTGCAACCTGGGCATGTGCCCTGACCGGGAATCGAACCCTGATCGCCTGGATCCTAGGTCGATGCTCAATCGCTGAGCCACGCCCGGCTGGGCCACATAACATAAAGTTAACCATTTTGAAGTAAACAATTCAGTGGCAGTTAGTACATTCCCAATGTTGTGCAACCACCACCTCTATCTAGTTCCAAAACATTTCCATCACTCCGAAGTAGAACCCCTTACCGTTTAAGCAATTTACCCATCACCTTCCATGTACTATTTTTGATCCCCACAGACCCAACTGTACAATTGAGGGAAGTGAGAAGTTTAGTGATGGGTCCAAGGTCACATAGCTAGTAAATGTGGAGTAGTGCTTTTGAACCTTATTTTCTGACTCCAGAGCCTAAATCTTTGATCAATACACATCTTTGGGCAAACCCACAAGGAGGGGGCTGGACTTGGGTTTTAAAGAGAGTAAATTTTGTTGGGGCAGTGCACACTCAATTGTAAAAAATGCAGGTTGAAGTACTGCATTTCAGCTGGTACTGCACAGGCGGTCAGAAGAGCCAAAAGTAATGTAAGCCCAAGAGCAACTCTAGAGCAGGCACTTTGAAACGTCAGCGCTACAGGAAGCTTTGTCAAAGCCTCAAGAACAATAAGTTGGTTAATTCCCAGGGCAGCCCCTATATGAGCCAAGCTGGGCGCTGAAGAGAAGCAGGGTAGCCAGGAGGGTGTGCCTTGCCTTTCGCATCCCAGCCAAGAAACCCCAGGTTTTTGTCTTCCCGAGAGAAGCTGGCGGTGCAACTGGAAAACACAAAGTAGGAAGCAGGCCTCAGGCCAATTGCATCCACTCTTGAGGGGTCCTCCAGGGCAAGAGGACACTCAGGGCGGCCCAAGTTAGTCTTTGTCTTCCCCTTCCTGGAGGGGCTGTCATCACTCTAGCATCCCTCTTCCTCAACACAGGGGTGCTCACTTTGGGATTTCCTCCTTTCTCGCTGCAGGTCAACGACCCGAGAGTTCTTCCCTTTCTTAGGGGTCTCAGACCACCCCTCTAAGTTGCCTCACGCGGTTGCCCCTTACCCCTCGAGTGATAACGGCTCTACGGGCCCCTCCTGCCCCGAAGATGGAGGGGTTCTCTCACAAGGCGCAGCATTCCGCCCAACCGCGCCCCTTCCTCTCCCGAAGGGCAGCTCCATGGAAACCAAACATCACAACTCCGCGGAGGTATCGCGAGAGGCGCGAGGCGACCGCGGCCTTGGAGAGGCGGAGCGAGGGCGGGAACAAAGAGCTAAAGGGGTGGAGTCTGGGCGCTTCCGAGGTCGCGGCGGTAGACCTTCCCTCCCAGCAGCGTCTCCGCGTGACTGTGCTTTTACATAATCGAGGCCGCTTGAGTCATAAGTGGCGTAGCCCAGTCCAGACCGAATCAGAGCCCTCAGAAGCTCCGTGTTCCGCCCCTTCATGCTTGATGGATGTCGAAGTGACCAGTGAACAGGCGCTCAGCGTCGCCGCGCCCGCCCCGGTCCGGCCGCACCCTCCCGCCCGTCCGCCTGCCGCAGCCCGCAGCCTGCCTCCTCTGCCGAGTTTTCCCTCAGACTGTCAGATAAAGCGGCGGGCTGAGCCCGCTGGACGGCGAGCACGGCCCCAGCTGGACATGGCGGCGCTCTACGCCTGCACCAAGTGCCACCAGCGCTTCCCTTTCGAGGCGCTGTCTCAGGGGCAGCAGCTGTGCAAGGTGCGCGGGCTAGGGCGGCGGCTGGGAACTGGGACTCTGGAGGCGCGGCCCAGAGCTCCATGTTCTGAGGGGAAGCCCGGCAGGGTCCCCTACGCAGGGCGTGGCGGGCTCGCCTGGCTGAGGAGCCTCACCCGCCCCGCAGGGGCCTGGTGGGGCGAGTGGGGGAGTCCGGGGCCGGGTCAGGCCCCCTTGGCCGGCTTGTCTGGCTGCTTAGCAACCGCGACAGATTGTCCTCGGACCCGGGGAAGTCGGGGGAGGGTACAGTGGGTCCCCTGCTTTGCCCCAACCCGCCGCGTTGGAGATCCGCCCGGGTTTGCCAGGTTGCAGACTGAGGGACCCTCTGCCCCGCCTGGGACTAAACTCCAGAGTTGGGTGCTGCCTGAGAGAAGTGTCCTCAAGTCGGGCGCCTCACAGACATTTTTCAGCCAGTCTCAGAGTCGGAGATGGAGAGGCTTTTTAGAAAAGGCAGACAATCAAGCGCACGAAGCAAAGGGATGATTTTTTTCAACATCCAGTTGGTGACCTTCGGTCCTCATCCTAACCAAGCTGTTGGTCAGTTTTTACCCCTGAAGGTTTAAGTTCCCTTTTTCATTTAAGTTGCTTCATCCTGCTTTGCCTATTTAAGTGCATAGAAGAGCTGTGAGGCGACAGTTAAAAGTCACCGAGCTGGCCTTAAAAAAATTACAGTAGTTTTATATATGTAAGCAATAACAATTTTAATCCAGCATTTTCATTTCACAAGTGACCCTGCTCAAAAAATCACACAGTGGCAATGGCAGAACTGGACTAGAATCCAGGGCTTTTCATTCCCAGTCTCAGGCTTATTCATACGTACCTTTCTTTTACAATTTATGGCTACAGAGTAGTTCCATATAAATTCTGACTCATCTCCCATATCAATGCAGGACAGTGATGCCAGTATTAGAGAGGAAAAAAATAAGGCCCAGAAAGTTTAAGTGACTCACTTAAGCACAGTGACTATGCTGGGAATAGTACCCAGGACTATTGGGTAGGGAAGGCTGTTGCCATTTCTGACTGCCTCTTACAATTATATCCTCATTTTATTTCAGGAATGTCGGATTGCACACCCTGTTGTGAAGTGCACCTACTGTAGGACTGAGTACCAGCAGGAGAGGTACAGTTTTTGTTGACCATGAAAAATGTTAATAGCCTTTTTCCTCTTAAAATCTCGAATTGGTTGCATTTCAATATACAGATCTGTAATCAATTGCATTTTACACAGATTGTGCAGGTTTTTGTTTCTCTCCATGGAAATCTTTAGTAAAAGGTGAAAGATATAGCCCTGGCTTGGTGGATCAGTTGGTTGGAGCATCCTCCTATACACCAAAAGGTTGAGGGTTCGGGTTCG
Organism: Miniopterus natalensis; assembly: GCF_054644295.1. Lineage (NCBI taxonomy): Eukaryota > Metazoa > Chordata > Mammalia > Chiroptera > Miniopteridae > Miniopterus > Miniopterus natalensis. The sequence goes on from NC_142089.1 coordinate 15,319,332, forward strand.
AATCTTAGTAAGGGCACATACTGAGGTTGTGGGTTTGATCCCTGGTCCAGGTGAATATGGGAAGTAGCCAGAGGCAGCAGATTGAAATTTCTCTCACGTCACTGTTTCTTTCTCTCCCTTGCTCTCTCTCTAAAAATCACTAAAAAACATATCCTTGGGTGAGGATTTTTTTAAAAAGGTGAAAGATTTATGTGATCTGAAGAGAAACTAGAGTATGATTCTGCAGTTCTTTATTATAACACATTGATGGGTATAAAAATACACATGTTCCCTAGCTATACATTGATAGCTTAAATTTTTTAAGTTAACTTTTTTCCCCAAATCCTTGATCATTTTATATTGTGGTTATGATCTTTATGACACTCAGAAACCACAAGAGTAAAACATGAGCCTCATGTTCCAGTATGTCTATATACAGAGTTTGAAGAATTTATGAGGCAAAGAATATACTTTTGGAAATGTGGCAATCCTGATAAAGGATTTGTTAGCCGTAGTCACATTTGAAATTCATTTTTCTCATTTTAGAAAGTGTGAAAAATGCTTAGGTGTGAGTGAACACACATCTTTTGGGGGGAGGGGGCTTTTCTATAGTAGCAATGTGGTTTGTTAGTATAGTAAGTTCAATTTTTGTGGAACTGCCTGTGTAAGTGATAGTGCCTTAAAAGCACAGTGAGGTCTATTTGCTAGCTTACACATGGAAACATATAGACTATACTCTAGAAGCTCTATTTTTTAGCTTTTATATTTAGGTTTAGGATCCATCTTTAATTTTTGTGTGTGGGGTGAGATATGAAGTTTGACCCTTTATCATACCATACATAAACATTAAGTCAAGATGGGCCATGGAAGTAGTTTTACTTTGTGTGTTTTCTACGATGTCAGGAGCATTTGTATACAATGATATATATCCCACCCCTTCAATAGTAAACCTAAGTATACATCAGAATGTTCGGCATCATAGAATCACTCATGCTAATCCTCTTTCTAGAGGTCTCTCAATGTACTTTACTTCTTGTACTGCCTTTTAAAAATGGCAGAAAGTTGTCTTGGAAAATATATTTTTTAATATCTCAGTTTAATTTAAATGTTTTCTACTTTGAGGTTGTCTGTTTTAACTTTATGGTCACTTTCATAGGAATTGTATGGTAAAATAATCATAACATAGATTTTGTGTGATTTTATTATCTCCAGACTATTGTTTAAACTGTTCTTGCACATCAAGCACTTGTTTGTACCTCCCTTTGTGAAGGGTTAGGCTTTATTTGAAGATGATTATCTCCCCCAAGGCAGTTTTATCAGTTCAGGCATTTAGGTAATAGTATGACCTCTGGTAAAAGACATTTTTATTTCTGTCAGTCCTTGGCTCTTAGAGAAATTGGAAATATTGACAGAATATTTGGTCATAGCATCTATATCCCACATCTGGGATTTCATACTCTTTTACTTACAGAGGTGAGCATAGATGGAGAAAGGTCAACATGGATAGAATCTCTGAGTTTATGTTCCAAACACATATACTTAATCTTAACTTCAAATTTCTCAGCTTTTCCTCTGAACTGAGAAGTAATTTTCTTTTTGCTAGTCCAATTCAGTCTAAAATAATCTTTTTTTTAAAAAAAAAAAAATTTTGTTTTATTTATTTATTTTTATTATTTATCTTTACCCAAGTTTTTTCCCCCCACTGCTTTTCAGAGAGAGTGGAAGGGAGAGAGAGAGAGAGAGAGAAACACCAATGTGAGAGAGACACATCAATTGGTTGCCTCCTCACCCACGCCAACTGGGGCTGGAGATTGAGCCTGCAACCCTCGTATGTGCTCTTGGACGGAATCAAACCTGGGACCCTTCAGCCTGCAGGCCAACGCTCTAACCACTGAGAAAAACCAGTTAGGGCTATTTTAATTTTTTTTAAATTAACTTTAGAGAGAGGGAGAGGGACATCAATGTGAGAGAGAAACACCGATTGGTTGCCTCCCACATGTGCTCCAACTGGGGATTGAACCTGCAGCCTGGGTACGTGCCCTGACTGGGGATCAAACGCACAACCTTGGTGTATGGGGACGACACTCTAACCAATTGAGCTACCCGGCCAGGGCTTTAACATAACATTCTTTTGAGGATCCTCTCCATATCTGATAATTTTACTTAGAGATGTCATAATCATAAACAACTCACTATTTTAAACCAAAGCCTCATTTTATCTGAGTTAATAAAGTTAATAACTACAAGATAATTAAAAGAGCTATTGGCCAAGAAAAAAAATTAAACAAAAGAGCTATTGGCCATATATTCAACCTTCAATTAACCAAATGTCCAGACTATATTTCACCTTAGCACTTAGCAATGAACAAATTCCTTGGGTTTAAGGAGGAATCAATGTTCAGATGTTCTAAGTAAAACAACTTTTTTCTTACAGAAGCCTTGTGTCTATTTCTTCCTTTACAGTAAAACCAGTACAATATGCAAGAAATGTGCTCAGAATGTGCAGTTGTATGGAACAGTAAGTAGTTTTCTGTGTACCTGATAGTGAGTGCTCAGGTCTCTTGGAACCTTACATTCTCTGGTCTATTAATTAGAAGAACTAGTTATGTATAAATACTTTCTCATAAAAACTTATCTAGTGTTTGAGCTTTACTCCACTAATACTTAGTTTTGAGGAGTTCTGTACTTATAGTCACTGTGTCAGGATTGCGATTATAATATCCTGAGAGACTCAGTAACCAGTATGGAAAAAGGAGGAAAAGATGGATCCTATGACTTGCCTCTTTGGTTGCAGTTGACTGTCCATTTTGATTTTTCTCTCAATTTTTTTTCTCTCTCACAGTTAGGGTTCAGGGTACTGTGTCCTTGCAGGCATTTCTCCCAACATGTTTATACAATGGTAATGGCAAAGAGTCCTTTTTTAGAAATTTGGAAGCACTTGTTTGTTTCTTCAAAGAGATGGTTCTGTTGAATTTCTCATAGAAGTCCCAGTATATACACTAATTGGTTTTTGTTATTTGTTCATTTATTTATTTTAGAGTCGATAGTTCTCTGCATAAAAACATTTTACATAGTGTTAGGAATTGGGCTTTGCTTGATCAGTCAATGTAAAAGGAAACTTATGAAGTTGGAAATACAGTTTTACCATGACTAATGGACTATGTAATACAAATCATTGCTTTCAAAAAGGCATTGGTGTTTTATAATATACTTACTTGAACCTTTTTTTCCTCTTTCAGCCCAAACCTTGTCAGTATTGCAATATAATTGCAGCATTTATTGGCAACAAATGCCAGCGTTGCACAAATTCAGAGAAGAAGTACGGACCACCATATTCTTGTGAACAGTGCAAGCAGCAATGTGCATTTGACAGGAAAGATGACAGAAAGAAGGTAAATCTCTGTGTTTTTCTTAATTTTTTTTCTTTCATAGAAATTAAAGTGGGCCATAAGAAATTAAACTGTGTTAAAAAGACATAAATAGAGCCTTAGCCAGTTTGTTCAGTGGTTAGAGCGTCAACCTGCTGACCAAACGGTCCCAGATTTGATTCTGGCCAAGGGTACATACCTTGGTTGCAGACTTCTTCCCTGGCCCTAGTTGGGGCATGTGCGGGAGGCAACTAATCGATTTGTCTCTCTCACATCAATGTTTCTCTCTCTCCCTCTCTCCCTCTCTCCCTCCCCCACTTTATCTGTAAAGCAATGGAAAAAATATTCTCAGGTGAGGATTAATTAAAAAAACAGAAAGATATGTAACAGAGATAATGTATTATAGAATTGTATACCTAAAACCTATATAATTGTACTAACCAATGTCACCCCAATAAATTCAGTTAAAAAACAAGACATATAATAGAAAGTTATCTCACTTCCACTCGTAGTTCTGTTATTGACCTTAAAGAAGATAGTCAACCTTTGTTTTCTTCATTATTAAATGTGGACCCTTACATCTAATATCTCATGAGTTAGTATTTCATGAGAATCTGTGTTATAGTGATCAGTATCCCACATAAGTGAAGTGGAGTAGTGATTGGCAGAATCCTATAGAACTCTGTAAAGGAGAGATTGTGATTCAAGGAAAAGAGTACTACTACCAGTTTTACTGTCTATTTATTTTTTTTAAATATGTTTTTATTGATTTTAGAGAGAGGAAGGGAGAGGGAGAGAGATAGAAGCATCAATGATGAGTCATTGATCGGCTGCCTCCTGCACAATCTCCAGTGGGATCAAGCCTGCAACCTGGGCATGTGCCCTGACTTGGAATCAAACCATGACCTCCTGGTTCATAGGTCAGTGCTCAACTACTGAGCCATGCCGGCCTGGCTATTTTATTTATTTTTACCCCTCACCCGAGGGTATGTTTTTATTATTATTATTATTATTATTATTGATCTGAGAGAGAGAAGAAAGGAGAGAGAGAAACATTGATGTGAGAGAGAAATGTCAATCGGTTGCCTCTCTTATGTGCACTAATGGGGATTGAACCCTCAACCTGGGTATGTACCCTGAGTGGGAATTGAACCTGCCACTGTGTTTTGGTGTATGGGATGGCAGTCCAACCCACTGAACCACACCGGCCAGGGCTTACTGTCTGACTCTTTAAATGTTTTTACCTGTTGAAGTTAAAGATCACAGGAAGATGACATAGAGGGAAGCTCTATGTGAAATGATAGTATTTTGGTGGAATCAAAATGGTTTAGATTTTTTTCTGTTTAAAGCTCTCCAGTGAGTTCCGGTTGCACTTAGAATAAAACTCAAACTCCTTCGATGGCTTACAAGGCCCATATCTGACTCTCAGTCTCATCTGCCATCACACTCCCCATCTCTTACTTTGTTCCAGCCACATTGGACACCTTTCAGTCCTTCAGACATGCCAATTTCATTTCCACCTTTGCACTGGCTGTCCTTTTGCCTGATACACCCTTCTCCAGAGTGTGTTAACTGATTTCTCCTGTCACGTCTCAGCTCAGATGCCACCTCCATACAAAGACCTTTTACTAACTCCCTTAGCCACTCTTTATCATAGTACCCTGTTTTATTGTCTTTGTAGCACATAACGTTATGAGAAATTGTCTCATATGCTTAAGTGTTTGTCTACACCCACTAGAATGTGAGGTCTTTTTTCATTTTGTTCTCTGCTGTATTTCCAGCAATCTGTCACATAGTATATGCGCGTTCTCTCTCTCTCTATATATATACATATATACACACACACAAATATATACACATATATGTCTGTCCACATATATGCATAGATAGAAATAGATTTTAGATTGATAAGAGTCATACTTTATTGAAAACTATCTCCTCTCCCTTTTTACTTGTCCTATCTGACATGGCTAAAATATTAATCTGAAATATATCTTCTAGCTTACTGTTATTTATTGGGAAAAAATTATGGTTCTCATTTTCTACGTCTTAAAAAGTGACTAAACTGATTGTTTTATTTTTTTACTGAGGTGTAATTGACATACAACATTATATTAGCTTCAGGGGTATAACAATGATTTGAAATTTGTTATGTGTTGTGAAATGATCACAGTAAGCTTAGTTAACATTCATCACCATTCACAGTTACATAATTTTTTTCTTGTTGATGAGAACTTTTAAGATCTACTTTCTTAGCAGCTTTCAAATACATAATACAGTGTTATTAATGATAGTCACCATGCTGTACGTTACATTCCCAGGCCTTAACTTATTTTATAACTGAAAAATTGTACCTTTTGACTACCCATTACTCCTACCTCCCACTCCTACCTCTGGCAACCACCAATCTGCTTTCTTCAATACTTTTTGAATGAAAATATTCAGCACAGAAACTTTTTCAGTGTCCATAGGTACTTTTCAGAGATGCTTAGGCTCTGAAGAGCTGACTCTTGATAACCAAATTCATTAATTTTCAATGGGAGGATATAACTTTCCAGTAACCAGAATACTCCTGCCTGCCAACTAGGGCACCTCTTCCCTGAATCAAGATACTGAAGAAGCTGAATTAGTAATCAGGAAGTAGCATATAATAATAATTGGAGCACAAGCTTTGCAGTTTCTCAGCCCTGGGCTAGCTGAATCGTCTGGAAAAGTTCCTCTTGTTATGCATCAATTTAATCATCTTTCCAGTGGGAATGACAATAGCTAGTTCATAAGGATATAGGAAGATTTTTTTAAAAAATATTTCTATTGATTTTAGAGAGAGGAAGGGAGAGGGAGAGAGAGATAGAAACATCAATGATGAGAGAGTCATTGATCGGCTGCCTCCTGCAGGCCCTGCACTGGGGAATGAGCCTGCAACCCAGGGCATGTGCCTTGACTGGGAATCGAACCGGGATCTCCTGGGTCATAGGTCAATCCTCAACCACTGCGCCACGCCCGGCCAGGCAGATATAGGGAGATTTGAGCCTAGCACATAATATCACTCAATTAATGGTACTTATATTATTATTAATTAGATTACTAGAATCCATTAAGTTTCTACTTTCTTAGTTACAATCCTACCTTAAGAGTATGGATATTTTTAGGCATTCTCAATCACATGTTCATAAACTTAAGCAGAGTTTAGGGACTGAGGGTGGATGATCTGGATTCAGAATGCCTGGGTTGAAATCTTGGTTCTGTCACTTATTTGCTGTGTGACTTTGGGCAAGTTAATCTATCATTGCCTCAGTTTCTTCATCTGTGAATGAGGCTGATCAGATCTCATCATTGTTATAAAGATTGAGTTGTTATGTGTAAAGCCCTTGGAAAGGAATCTGGTACATGATAAGTACTCAACTGGTGTTGTCTATGATGATTTCTTTCTTTTTTTTTTTTTAATCCTCACCTGAGGATACTTTTTCCATTGCTTTTCAGACAGAGTGTAAGGGAGGGAGGAAGGGGGTGGGGAGAGAGACACATTGATTGGTTGCCTCCGCACACACCCTGACCGGGGCTTGGAACCTGCAACTGAGGTACTTGCCCTTGGCCAGAATCGAACCTGGAACCCTTCAGTCCATGGGCCAATGCTCTAACCACTGAGCCAAACTGGCTAGGGCTATGATAATTTATTTATGATACTTTAATTCTCAGAGGGTAATTTTTTATATTTTTTAAAAGCAGGCCTTCAGGCCATATCCATAACATGAAATGAACCAGACTGAAGTTTGGTTTCAAAATTCATTTATGTGTTCATTAACCAATAATTAAATGCTTATCATGTATCAGACCACTGTTCTAGGTATTAGAAATACACTAATGAACTAAACAGAAAAGACCTTACTCTCATAGAGCTTATATTCATGTGTATAAGAGAGAGACGGGTGAGAACAAACAAGGAAATAAATGAACCCAAATTTTAGATGTTGGTGTTCTAAAGAAACAGAGTATATGGTAGCAAATGACTAGGGAGGCAAGTTTAAATTGGGCAGTCAGGAGAACCTGCAAGGATATAACATCTGAGCTGAAAACTGGAATGATGAGAAGATAGCAGCCATGGTATTTCTGGAGGGCAAAGATTCCAGGAAGAGGGACCAGCTATGAAAAGTCCCTGAGGCAAGAGTGAGCTTGGCACATGGGAAGAACAGAAGGTAGAATGAACAAGGGAAAGAGAAAGGGAATGAGGTTAGAAAGGCAGGTAGGGGCTATATTTAAGTCAACACAGGCCATGGTAAAAAGTTTAGATTTTATAATAGATACAATGAGAAACTATTGGCTTTTAAAGAGAGGAGAGATGTAATCAGATTTACATTTAAGAAGCCCTCTTTAACACGTAGGTGAAAATGGTTTTTAAGAGCCTAAGAGGGGAATAGGGAGCTCTTTTGGGTGGTTCTTGTAGTTGTGAGAGAGAAGAATGCCTTTACTTGGGTGGAAGCAGTGGAGTGGGATGATTCAGACTGATGAACTTGCCAATGGGTTAGAGGGTGGGGTACAAATTGGATTTTGCTAACAAGATAAAAATACTTCATTAACCAATAATTAAATGCTTATCATGTATCAGACACTGTTCTAGGTATTAGAAATACCTAGCCCAGCCTTCATGGCTCAGTGGTTGAGCATCGACCTATGAACCAGGAGGTCACGGTTTGATTCCCACTCAGAGCACATGCCCAGGTTTCAGGCTTGCTCCCCAGTAGGGGGTGTGCAGGAGGCAGCCGATCAGCAACTCTCTCATCATTGATGTTTCTATCTCTCTCCCTCTCCCTTCCTCTCTCTGAAATCAATAAAAACATATTAAAAAAAAAAAAAGACCTCAGTGGTATGACCTACCCATGTTCAAGATGGGGCATAAGATCTAATTTCATGAATAAGACATGAAAATTAAAGTTCCATAAAATATCAGCACACTCCCTCCCCACCCTGAGTAACTCCAACCAGCTCTGTTTTCCAGCTACCTATACCATGCTGTCCCACAAATGATTTTGCAGTTAGTGCTGCACAGAGGCACCCTAGCTTCAGAGGATTTTAGAAGCTCCATTCTGCTTTCCTAGTCCTGTGCCCTGCTCCCTGGTGCAGAGCTGCTTCTGCCCAAAGGGACTAACTTTTTCTAATTCAGAGTGCCATGGTAGGCTACTACTAGGGACTGGGGCCCTGGAAACTACTTGCTCATAGGTCTTTTTTTGAAGACATTCTATCTGAGAAAAGATTTCTAGCATAACATTTTGTGAGCCATTTATAAGGTATTAAAACTGAAGTATAAATTTTATATTTTATCTTCTGTCTTGTCTTCTCTCTGCTGAATTTTTCTAACGAGCACCATGGAGATATTTGTCTTTTGAAATTCTTGCAACTTTGCTCTAGTCTCTGTTTGTTAAGTTGAAGAAAACCAAACAAAAAGATACATAAAATTAGCAACTCATATTTATTAAGCAATTTTTATGTGCCTGGCACCATGCTTTACCCACATTATTTCACTAAATCCAACAGCCCTCAAAAGTAGTTACTATTATCCCCCATTTTACAGATGAAAAAATTGAGCCTGAGAGAGCTCAAGTGACTTGCCTAAGTTCACACAACTCATAGTGGCAGAGATGGGACTTAGCCCAGAGGTTATAGCTCCCTATACTCATGTTCTCTAGTACCCATGTACTTTGTTCCCTCCTCTTTATCTTTGTCTCCTTGTCTTTCAGGTAGATGGGAAGTTGCTGTGCTGGCTGTGCACACTCTCATACAAACGGGTCCTTCAGAAGACCAAAGAGCAGAGGAAGCACCTGAGCAGCTCTTCCCGTGCCAGCCACCAGGAGAAGGAGCAGTACAGTCGACTGAGTAGTGGCAGCCATTATAACAGGTAACTCCAAGATGCATAAGATAGGACTAGAGGTGCTGATAGGTCAGATGTAATGCTCACACAATAAGCCATAGAAGGTACCATTTTGCATAAATTTTTCTGTTTTTCCCCTCTCTACTTACTAGCCCATAGGAGGAATGTCCTTTGTCATATTTTACAATTCATGCGTTTTCCAAGAGCCAGAAAGAATTCCATAAGGTGTCAGAATTTCCTGACTTGGTTTATGTTATGTCTGAAAAGTTTGTGGGATTTACTCTACTTTCACATGTAATGGTTCTCCTCACCCTTAGAGTGGGTTATCTCCCTGGAAGGTTGGACATTTTGCTTTCTGAGGGATGTAGCTTTTTTATGTGTATTTGGCCAGGAGGTTGATAGATGTTCTAGGTTTTCCCTGGTAGTGTTCTTAAGAGTTCTGACTCTAGATTGAATCCTGGCTTTTCCAGGTTCTCTGCATGAGATCTTGGGCAAGTTTTTTCATTTGTAAAATGAGAGAAATAATAGTATTACTTCATGGGTTTGTTGTTAAGATAAATTATATAGTTCATGCATAGTAATAGTTTTATAACTGACACATAGCAAGCATTCGATACATTTTAGTTACTCTTGGTTGTTATTACCATTATGATTTTATTCATCCAGCAGATGTTAAGTACTCTCATGGGCCAGGGACTCTGTTAGGGTGCATAGATGAATAAAAAAATCATTTCGCTGACCAAGAGTATGCAGTCTGATCGTTGTAGTATAATTCTGTGGAACCATAGAAACATTAACTCCACAGTGGAAACGTCAAGATACAGGCATGAGAGGCAGTAGTAATTAACTGCCTTAGCAAGTCAGGCAGTGAAGGCTGGGAGAAGAGCTGGTGTTGTAGCTGTATCTTAGGGTGAATCAGAATCATCAGATAAGGAACAGGCAGAGGCATCCTAGGCTGAGGAAATAGCATTTGCACAAAGACATGGAGAATATGGGACCACATGGAAGTCTGAGGAATTGCAAATCCTTTTATGTTACTGGAGCTTATGGTTGGGAGCTGGGAAATGGGAGGAAAAGGAATTCTGCAGATCTGGTAAGGAACATGAACTTGATTATGGGGTCAATAAAAAAACCCTGATTATTGTGGAGAATGAATGGGAAGAAAAAGAGACTGGGGGCTAGTTAAGAAGCTATTTTTGTAAAGTCTAGGTAAGAGATGTTAATACAAGAACCTCATCGAGACCCTGACCTGTGTGGCTTAGTTGGTTGAGCATTGTCCCGTGCACCAATAAGTTGCTAGTTCGATTCCCAGTCAGAGCACATACCCAAGTTTCGGGCTCAATCCCCAGTAGGGGGCATGCAGGAGGCAGCCAATTGATGTTTCTCTCTCTCATCAATGTTCCTCCCTCCCTCCTTCTCTCTCCCTTCCTCTTTCTCCCTCCCTCCCTCTCTGTCCCTTCCCCTCTCTAAAATCAATAAAAACATATTTTAAAAAAAATATAAAACAGAAAACAAGAACCTCACTGAAGCAGTGGCACAGATCAAAGAGGCAGATTCAGGAAGATACTTTAGAGGGAGAATTAGATAATTTGATGAACACAAATGGGCAGGAGCTGGGTGTGTAAAGGATAATTCTCAGGTTTCTTAGATCCTTAACTTACAGAGAATATAGGAAGGGGAGAAGAGTTCAGTTTTGAAAAGGTGAGTTTGAAGCATCAAAAAGAATTACTTAGTGGGAGCTTAACTAGAACTCAGAAGAAGGGTTTGGACATGGTTCATTGGTTACACTTAAGAGTCAGTGGGAATAGAGATTATTCCTGTGGCCCCCATCTCAGAGTTTAACTTAGTAGGATCTAGGATAGAGTCCAGGAATCTGCATTGTTTTATAAATATCCCAGATGATTCTGGTGTAGGTGATCTGAGGAACACTATTTCCAACCACTGTGATGGGTAGTTGTTGATACAACTTAGGTTGGAGGCTGAGAACAGAACTCTAGAGCATTCAAGAAGGATGGAATGAATATTTGTGAGCCATATATCTGATAAGGGGTTAATATCCAAAATATATAAAGAACTCATACAACTCAATAGCAAATAAATACAATTAAAAAAGGGTAAAGGACCTGGATAGACATTTTTTCAATGAAGACATACAAATGGCCAACAGATACATGAAAAGGTGCTAAGTATCACTAATTGTCAGGGAAGTGCAAATCGAAACCACAATGAGATATCACCTCACCTATTAGGATGGTTGTTATCAAAAATATAAGAGATAACAAATATTGACCTGGTTGTAGAGAAAAGGGAACCCTTATACATTGTTAGTGGGAATGCAAATTGGTACAGTCATTGTAGCAGAAAGTATGGTGGTTCCTCAAAAAAATTAAAAATAGAACTACCATACAATCCAGCAGTCACTTCTGGGTACATACATATCAGAGGAAATGAAATCAGTATCTCAGATAGCTGCACTTTCACGTTCATTGCAGCATTATACACAATAACCAAGATATGCAAACAACTTAAATGTTCTTCGACAGATGAATGGATAAAGAAAATGTGGTATATATATACTGTGGAACATTATTCAGCCATAAAAAGGAAGGAAATCCTGCCATTTGTGACAGCATGGATGAACCTGGAGGGCATCGTGCTAAGTGAGAAAAGAGAAAGACAAAGACTGTGTGGTATCACTTTTATGCGGAATCTTTTTTTAAAAACCAATTTTATAGAAACAGAATAGAATGGTGTTTGCTAGGGGCTGGGGGAGGAGAAATGAGATGTAGGTCAAAGGGTATAGACTTTCAGTTATAAGAAGTTGTTGTGAGGATTTAATGTAGAGCAGTGACTAAATTAATATGGTATTATATACTTGAAAGTTGCTGAGTGTAGATCTTAAGCATTTTCACCATTAAAAAAAAAGTTAACTATGTGAGGTTATGGTTGTGTTAATTATCTTGATCTTGGTAATCATTCCATAATGTATGTGTATATCAAAACATTACATTGTACATTTTACATATATACAATTATATTTGTCAATTATTCCTTAATAAAGTTGGGGGGAATATGAGAATGGAATGGTCAGTGGTATCAAATATTGAAAAGAGATCAAGTAAGAAAGGGTCTGAGGCATATTTTAAGCTTAGCAATTGGACATCCACTAAAGTGAAAGGGTTGCAGACCAGTTTTAGAGGATGAACTTATTAGGGCTAAAATGGATTTTTAGCATTGTTGTAGGACTTAGCTATCAGTAGATTCACAGAAACATAGTGAAGGAAAACTGGACTAGGAGTTCAAATATGTCAACCTGGTGTCTAGTCCCAGCTTTACTATTAACTAGCTGAATATTCTTGGGTAGCTCAGTTAACATTGATGAGTCTCAGTTTCTGCAAAGTAGAAATAATATCTTGTATATACCTCACAGATTTATAAGATGCATATGAAACACTGAATGTAAAAGTACTTTTTAAACTGTAAGGTTGATTATACTTCTTATTGAAGTTTTATTGACTGTTCTCATAGTTATTAATAAGGCAGGTAATATTTAATTAAGGCCAAGAATTTTGGGGGCCTATGGAAACGAGCCACCCATGCATCCAAGACCTATGAAATCAACACCTTGGTGGATTTTAATAATCAAAAATAAATAGCTCTTGCATAGAAGAGCTACATTACATTGGTCCCACTTGGCACTTTCATTGTGATGTTTTATTAATTTTTTTATTTCTAACGTATGTCTCTCTATTTTTGCCATTAAAAGCCAGAAAACACTTTCTACGTCTTCAATTCAAAATGAAATCCCAAAGAAAAAATCCAAGTTTGAGTCAATCACAACCAATGGAGACAGGTGAGCCAACTGGAGTGTGTGTGCATGCTTCCATTTGAAATGCATACACAGTTCCTGAAACAGGAATACATTTTAGGGTGTGCTTGGAGCTAATGTATGGTTGTCAGTGAACCTCTTAGGGTCACTATGCTAGCCATTTGATATCTTATAAACAAGCAGTATTTGTTTATAAATCTAATCTTGTCATTAAATAATAGGCAGGAACATATAACTGGATTTAATAGCAATCAAATTCTGCAATCCACAAATAACTCCACCACACAATTCTAAGAAGTCAATAGCTGAATGCCTTTCATTATGATCTGTGACTGTAACCTCCTCCAGGCAGGGCAGTACTCAGTCTCGAGAGGCTGAGCAGAGACGAGTTGGAGTTAAGGCAGTGTTGCTCAGTCTAAGAGATGACCTGTTCTTCCGTAGCCTACAGAAAGACAGTCCAATGCAGATGCTAGATCAGAAAAGAATGAAATGCATTTAAATATTTTTGTTTCATCTTGAACTTGTCTAAATGTACGTTTTTATGCCTATCATCCTTCCTCAATGCTGCTTCCTCCTATGAGCTGCACTGTCCAAATACCTGGAATGCTCCATCTGGGTTGGTGCAGTGGATTGCTTTCCAACAGAGTCTTGGGCCCCACCATTTTTTTGTTTCTCTAGGGCCCAGCATCCTGAGTGAGACCACCTGAGACACTGTTCCATAAATCCTTGGAATCATTTCCATTTTGAAGACTCCCCCCAATCTCAGTTCTCCCTTCCAGCCAGTAGTGGATTTAGGAGCAGACCAGCATATAGGCTTACCAGGGGTGAATTTTATTTATGTAAGGAAGTACAAAGCATCTGTGAGGTTTACTCTTTCTTATTACCTTTTTTTTAGAAAGAGGAAGGGTTAGACCTCCTGGGTATGTGCCCTGACTGGGAATCCAACCCACCACCTTTTGGTGTACAGGGAGAGGCTCCAACCAACTGAGCCACAGCAGCCAGGGCTCTTATTACCTTCTTCATTAACTTGATTTCAGACTCTGCAAGGTGTGTTTTTTGTTTTTTTCCCTCACCCGAAGATGATAGATAGATAGATAGATAGATAGATAGATAGATAGATAGATAGATAGATAGATAGATAGATAGATGATAGATAGATGATAGATAGATAGATAGATAGATAGATAGATAGATAGATAGATAGATAGATAGATTTTTTTCTTGCCCACTGCTTTTCAGAGAGAGTGGGTGAGAGAGAGAGAAAAACATTGATTGGTTGCCTCCTGCACACACCCTGACTGGGGCTGGGGATTGAGCCTGCAACCCAGGTACCTGCCCTTGGCTGGAATTGAACCTGGGACCCTTCAGTCCACGGGCCAACGCTCTAACCACTGACCCAAACCGGCTAGGGCTGCAAGGTGTCTTAACAACTAGCATCACTGATTTTAAACTTCTTGAGTTGAACCTTCTGAAATGCTTAATTTAGATACTCAGATTACATGGGGGAAGGAACCATAAAGCCCTTCTATCTGGTCAGCTTTACTGTTCTCTGAACAGCTAACTTAGTCTGGCCATTCTGAAGAAAGTAGATGTGGCACAGATTATCCCATCATTTCTGCCAGGTACATGACCCTGCAAAGACTACTTCAGGGAGTCAACCTACCTGAATACCCTGCTTTATAAAGGCCTAAGCCAGGACCCACAGCCTTTAGAGTCATTTCTGTTTTATGTTCACTGATGACTCAGGCTGTGTTTGAATGACCTGGAAAAACTCATTTATATTCTTTAGTTTAACCAACCAGTTCTTAAAGTTCACCCTCTTTTAGTTTATTTTGTTTTGGAGTTTTTTTTCAAATACATATCTTTATTGATTTAAGAGAGAGGGAGGGAGAAGGGGAGAGAGAGAAACAAACATCAATGATGAGAGAGTAATTGATTAGCTGCCTCCTACATGCCCCCCACCAGGGATCAAGCCCACAACTCGGGCATGTGCCCTGACTAGGAATTGAACCTCAATCTCCTGGATCATAGGCTGATGCTCAACCGCTGAGCCATGCTGGCTGGGCTGTTTTGTTCTTTAGATACTGCCACTCACTATTCTTGCTGTCCATTGCTATGGATATGCCAAGTGAAAAACTTAAGCTTTCTGTTCAGTGTTTTATTGCACCTGGTCACCAGCAGTGATTGTTTTCCTTAAGTAGGATGCTGATCCTTAAAACTTAGGTACATAGTTTTTTATAATGTCCTCTGGAAATGATCTTAAAAAAATTTTTTTTTTCTTGTAATATACATGCTAATTTTAAAAATTAATTTACCCTAATAACGGGAAAATTTTGAAAATTTTTCTGCTGCCACAAAAACTATTTTCATACATATACAAGTTCTATTTGAATGTCCTGAGTTAGCAATCTTAATCTATTCCACTTGTTTGCATGTCTTTTAAAAATTCATAGTACAAGGTTGCCCTGGCCAGGTGCTCAGTTGGTTAGAGCATCGTTCCAATATGCCAAGGTTGTGGGTTCGATCCCAGGGCAAGAGAATCAACCAATGAATGCATAAATAAGTGGAACAACAAATAGATATCTCTTTCTGTCTCTGTCTCTCTCTCCCTCCCCCTTTCTCTTCCCCCCCTTTCCCCCTCTCTCTAAAATGAATGAAAGTTCATAGCACAAGGTAAATTACATTTTTCCTTTTTCTTTTTTGTTCTTTTCTTGCTTTTCCTTCACTTTATTTTTTGGTCTTTTTTACTTTTTATTGAATTTATTGGGGTGACATTGGTTAATAGCATTATAGCAGTTTCAGGTATACAGTTCTGTAATACATCATCTGTATATTGTGTGTTCACCACCCACTTTCCCCTTACTTTGAAAACATTCTGACCATCCTTTGTTTTTCTGACAGTTCCTTTTTAATATCATGCAAACCAAAACTTTTTTACTGACTTGAATTCAATTCTCTACCAAATGTTACCAGTATGGTTTCTGAACTCTCTATCCTTGTACTTCCTTCCAGTTTGTTTGTTTGTTTTTAATCCTCACCTGAGGATATTTTTTCCATTGCTTTTCAGAGAGTGGGGGGAGGGGGGGAGAGAAAAAGAGAAACATTGTTGTGAGAGAGACACATTGATTGGTTGCCTCCTGCTAGGGATCTAGCCTGCAGCTGAGGTATGTGTCCTTGGCTGGAATTGAACCCGGGACCCTTCAGTCCATGGGCCGAAGCTCTAACCACTGAGCCAAACTGGCTAGGGCTGCTTCCAGTTTTTAATTAATCATAATCTACTTTCCCAAACCCACTTTTAAAATATTTATACACTTTTAAATTTATTTTCCAATTCTTTCATTTTATCCCTTTGCTTCGTCTGCAGGTTGCTCTCTAACAGTTTCCATAGACCTTTCTGTACTACCACATTCTCCTCTCATGCATTTTTTAAATATTGAGGCAGATTTGAGGGTTGTTTTTTCTTCTTTTATTCATTAGCCTCCCATATCATACAGAGAGAAAACATTACTGTAGGGTTTTTTTAAACAAAACCATTTCTCTAATGATTTTATACTTATAAAATGCCTTGCCCTTTTTTTTAAGTATTCTGCATACTTCACAGCCTCCTTGTTGTATTTTCTAGTCTGTTGAAATTGTAATAAAAACTTTTTAATTTGAGGAAACCTGAGTTCATTTCTAGCTTTCCTTCCCTGAGAAAATGCACCAGTTATTTTTTTATCATAAAAGCACTCAACAGGGTGACACCCAGGTACACCTTAAAGTTTATTGTTTCTAAAGGACATTCTTTTCCTTTCCTTGTAGTTTTGTTTTATTCTCCATCTGAAATGTGCCTGAAGGATTAGATGTACTCTGTGTGTCCTTTAAGGACAGACACAGGACCAATGCATAGGAATGACAGGGAGTCAGTTTTGTGTTCAACCCAGGGAAGATTGTTCTTATATTTAATATAAGCTTTTGGGAAAGGCAAGAAGCTTCCTGGAGAAATAGTAAGTTCCCTGTCATTGGAGGCATTTGGAAAGATACCTGGATCTGATTTTCTGCCTTGCTAACCTACCCTCTTTTTTCATTTTGATTCCTAGCAGTCCTTATTAATCAAAAGAGAGTTGGGAAGGTCAGGGCCTAACACACAGAATAGACATGACTAGTTTTGTTAACAATTTAAAGGAAGAATCCTCTCTCAAGAAGCAGATAGAGCACAGCATTAGGAGTTTTTGGGACAACAAGAAATTGTTTATACCTGCCCCTTACTCAGTTTCATTCTCTGATCTAGTTATGGGTTTAAACATTCTGTTGGGTTGAGGGAAGACAGTCCCTTGGCAGGTATTGAAACTAGTAGAGACTGTAATGGGACCTTTCAGTATTTTCTCCTGCATGCCTTGTTTTATTATTTTGTATTTAGTCTTTGTTACCTAGTAAGTCTGCATATTCATCAGTAATTAAAACTTTGGTCCATTTTTCTTCTGACATTCTCATATACTTCATATAGACTGAGGAGGGAATATTCTTTTTTTTTTAAATATATTTTTTATGGATTTCAGAGAGAGGAATGGAGAGGGAGAGAGATATAGAAACATTGACGAGAGAGAAACATTTGTCTGCTGCCTCCTGCACGCCCCTACTGGGAATTGAGCCCACAACCCAGGCATGTGCTCTGATGGGGAATCGAACTGGCAACCTCCTGGGGCATGGGACTCAACCAACTGAGCTACACCTGCCGGGCAGGGGAAATATTCTTGTCAATGGATGTCTCCCCATTGTAGCCATAGAAATGTTTGACTTGGTAATTATGAGGAAGTATGTCTGGTGGTTTGGCTTGCTATTTGGAGCTTCCACCTGTGTAGAGAAATGCTGGTTGATGTGGTTTAAGATATAGGAAAGAACCAACAGCAAGGGGAACCTAGAATTATTGCTATATTGATATAGGGAATTAGGAATCAATATTTCAGTGTCCTCTTAGGTAAAACAGGTTTGTGTTTAAAGGTTGCCCTGGGAAAAGTGAAGTGCTTCCTTTGTGAAGTCTCTAGAGAAGGGCAGGATTTGACCCTCTTAGCAGTGATTCCCTACCTTGTTTTGGGTCTAAGACACCTCTGATCAACCAGTAAAAGCTATGGATCCTCAACCTAGAAACCACTCATTATGTGTATACATAGAATTGTACATACAATTTCAGGGGGTTACAGATTCCCTGAAACTAATCCTAGTTAGGAGACTCTACTAAAAGGACAGAGTTCATCTGGCACTTTGACAAAAGGAAGTGCTCAGACACTGCTACTGGGAGGAATCTGTTGAAAATCCAGGTTGTGATTGACTCAGGAGTTTGCCATCTCTTTGTTCCTTTCCTAATTAAATGTCACAGAATTCTTGCTCCGGCTGGGTGGCTCGGTTGGTTAGAACATCATCCTGAAGTGCCAAGATTGCAGGTTCAATCCCTGGTTGGGGCATGTGCAGGAATCAATAAATGCATGAATAAGTGGAACCACCACAACAAAATTCACAGAATTCTTGATATTGGAAGTGGCAGTCTACAGGCCAATTGTAGTGTAGGGGAGGTTGGCTTCCTTCCTTTTAAATTCATCTTTTTATCATTTTTTTTCTTATTTTTTTGCTAAAGATGTCCTATATGTGTATTACATATATGTAATATTTTAAAATGTCATTGAGCATATACATTTCTTTAGCTTTTTCCAGGGAATGTTGTACCTAAGTTCATCTTCTTTTTATTGTTTTTAAAAAGGACTGACTGTTCATTCCTGGGATGGATTGCAGCAGCTCCTCAGCAGCTGCACCCTATCACAGTGCTTTGGGTCAGAAAAGGGAATCAAAAGAGGAGCTCTATGGGAAGTGATAAAGAAAAACGCATGTGCTTACACTCGATCGTTCGTCCCAATTCTAGGGAAATTATCTAATTACAAATAAATGATGACTGTTTTACCCATAAATAATTGGAGATCTTCAATGAACCTGAATCGGAATACCTTGGTTCTTGTCAAATGGCATTTATTTTAGTCCTGAATGTGAGAGAAAATGCTGGTATAGTTATCTGATGAGCACCTTGTCTGTGCAGTTTAGCAATGCTGTTGAGTCTGATGTGTATGGAGCATTGTGCTTAATGCTGGGAATTCAAATAGTTGCTCCTGCCTTGAGCTTGCAGTCAAGTGGCCTACAGTGTGTCCTCAGGTAGAAAATAAGGTTTGTCAAGCATTTACTTCGGTCAGATGGGATCTTGCTTCCAGGTGTATCTTCAGTTTGGCTCAAATAAACTCTTATAAAAATTCAGGGGGGGAAAAAGAAAAAAAAAGTTTATCCATCCAAGTTGTAATTCTTTTTCCTATCCATTTTCCTACTCAGCTTTTCCCCAGACCTGGCTCTGGACTCACCAGGCACTGACCACTTTGTCATCATTGCCCAACTGAAGGAAGAAGTGGCCACCCTGAAGAAGATGCTGCATCAGAAGGATCAAATGATTTTAGAGAAAGAGAAGAAGGTATGGTTTAGTTAATGCCTCTCAGGCCAGAATGATGCCAGGGTAAGCTGTGTGGAATGGGGCATGATGCTAACTCTATTTAACTGATATTAGTTGGGTACTTACCATTGATGCTTTGAGAGAGATCCAGTGGCAAGGTTGGGATGTCCTGGGGAGAGGCTTACTGTCTGCCAAGATGACTCATAGCATGGTATTACTGTACTGGATCTACCTCAGTCAAGTGGGTTTAGAAAGTTGATTTTCTCAGCATTTGGAGGGAGCTTCCATTTCTCAGGGAGAACTCATGTTAACCAAGCTTACAGAGAAGATGTATAAAACCACAATGCTCCCTCTTAATTCACAGTGGGGCATGCAACTGAGTACTATTTCTCTCAGCATGAGCTTGGAAGGTTGTAATCAGAAAGTGCTAAATGAGCATGGAGTTGGGATAGGAGGAGGTAGTTATGTAATTGGAATTTTTAATGCTCTCAGGCTAAGAGAACCTGATGCCTCCATCTCTGTTATTGGGATGGCATGTCCGTGGGACAGTAATACTCAAAATATGTGGGCGAGGTCTCCCTTCTCCCTGGACAGTGTTCAGGTAGGCCTTCCTTTATGACTCTTGTGTCACTTTGCTTCCATTGCTGACAACTTCCTTCCTGAGTGACCCACTCTTTAAACACATTGTGCTCACTTTGGCAGCACATATACTAAAAATGAAACAATACAGAGAAGATTAACATGGCCCTGTGCAAGGATGACACATAAATTCATGAAGTGTTCTACATTTAAAAAACAACAGCCCTAGCCAGTTTGGCTCAGTGGTTAGAGCATCGGCCCAGGGACTGAAGGGTTGCAGGTTTGATTCCAGTCAAGGGAACGTACCTTGGTTGCAGGGCTTGTGCAGGAGGCAACCAATCAATGTATCTCTCTCATGTTGGTGTTTCTCTCTCTCTGTCTCTCCCCATCCCCTTCACTCTCTAAAAAATCAATGGAAAAAATATCCTCAAGTGAGGATTAACAAAAAACAACAACACATTAATATCTTCAGTAAATTCTTATTCTGTTCTGTGAGTCATCCTCCCTCTTTAAGGAGACTTTTTACATCCTTGTTCTGATTCATGATGTCTGGTATTTCTTATTTTCACATTCTTAGAGAATATGTCATTTCTGCCTTACTGTATTAATGAAAATAATAATAGTTAACTTCTGTTCGATGCTTACTATGGGCCTGACTCTATTCTAAGTACTTCATATGTATTAACTAACTTATCCTCATAATAACCCTTTGAGGTAGGAATTATTATTATCATCATTTTATTTTTTTTAAATGAAGTCTTTTTAAATTTTTATTGATTGATTGATTTGAGAGAGAGAAAGAGAAAGAAACATTCATTTGTCATTCCATTTATTATGCATTCAATGTTTGATTCTTATATGTGCCCTGTCAGGGGATCAACCCACAACCTTGGCTAATTGGGCCGACATTCTAACCAACTAAACTCCCTTGCCAGGGCTATTATCATTTTATAGATGAGGAGTGCCTCCAGTGTTTTTTCTCTAGGGTTCCAATTCATTCAACTAGCTGTTTTACCCCTGAGCCTGTGTATTGTCTTGTACCAAGTTTGGAATGCTATTATTCATTCCAGTGGCTAATAAAGACATTTATAACTTGAAAACCTTCACATGCAGTCTTTCAATCTAATTTCTACCTCATTTTATAGATGAGGAAATGGACCCAAAGTAAGTAATGATGTATCCAATTCACACAATTAAGTAAATGGCAGAAAAAAGGAATGAACCTCAAGTCTTTCCCACTGTACTGTTCTTTCTACTGTGTGTGCTTTCTTCTTTCAGTAAGGTGGAGATTCACGGGAAGAGACCAGTATGCTTCCCACTTTACTATATGACTGTCAGATGAAAGTAGACCCAAGTATATCTTCTTCAAGGACTAGATCAGAATAGCACATAAAAGGATTTTTGCAAAATAGAGACAAAACGAACACTTGTTTCTACTGCTTTATGAAGTTAGGCTTTTAAAAGGAGCAAGAACAAGTAGTAGATTGTTCCCTATAACTTTCAGGATTAAGGTCACACTCCGTGGCTTGGAATGCAGACTCTTCCATATCCTGCCTGCCCATCTCTAGCCTCATCACCTGTCATTCCCCACACTCATCAGTCATTGGAACAAGCTCTTGGTTATCTCACATTCTCTGCCTATGCCCTTGCTGTTCCCTTTGCTTGGGTGTCCTCCTTCCCTCATGTTCCAGTTGCTGCTTATACCTCAGAACTCAGCTCACACCTCATTTCTCTGATTTAAGTATCTCTTCTCTGTGCTCCTTGAATAGCATAGTCAACAAAAGGCCTTAGGTTTGGATTCTAGCTCAGCCACTTGCTAACATGTATGATCTTGGCTATGTTACTTAACCTTTTCTAAGCCTTGGTTTTCCCACTTGTAAAATGGGAAGAAGAATATTACCCCCTATGGGGTTATCATAGTATTTAATGAATTGATGTAATCAGTTTTCTTGGAACAGGGTAAAAATTCAGTACATGGAAGCAGCTATTATTCTCATGGTTACTCTCAAACCATCAAAGTGCATTATAATCACTGATTTATTTGGAGGTATACATGAAAATTTTAAAAATCTGCTAGTGGTTAAGTATCACAAATACTACTTCAGGATTTTGTGTAATTTTTAGGAACTCTTTAGAAAAAATAGGATATAGAATTCCCTGGCTTTGATTTAAGTATGGCTCTTCAGGAAAGCCCTGTATTTTATTAATTTGGGGGACCATTTAGCTCTCTGATACTGAAACATTTTTCATTGGACAGAAATTTCTTCTGGTTACTCTGCCTTTTTCCCCTCAGATCACAGAGTTGAAGGCTGATTTTCAATACCAAGAATCTCAGATGAGAGCCAAAATGAACCAAATGGAGAAAACCCACAAGGAAGTCACTGAACAATTGCAGGTGATGACTGCTTATTTTATGTGGTAACTTGTGTATTTAGCTGATTACATTTTAAGTGATCATCTCTTAGATTTCTTTTTTCTTTAAGTATTGACAAATCACTTTAATCTACCTTATATATGTCTTTTATTGTTTCACTTTTAGATGTGTTCTGATCTTTTCCCCTCAAAAACAGTGTAATTAATGTGTTCTTTGAATTTGGGAAAAACCAGATGTGATTCCAGATTTCTGAATTATAAATTCTGGTTTATCCAGCATATTAGGGCACTCTATGGTTTGCTTGTGTTGCATAAAACATCCTTTTGTAACAGTGGATTCCAGGAGATTGAAGTATACTGATTACCCTCCAGCAAATATCTTCTTTTCCCTGAACCTAGCTCTAGAGCTTTCTGTTTTCTCTAAAATTTGTTTATCTCTTCCTAACCCTCTACATCTGCCTTAGCATCTGCATGAAAAACATATCCTATCCTGTTAAAACATTCTTCTTGCACTGATTTTTTTTTTTTTTTTTTTAAGGCCAAAAACAGAGAGCTCCTGAAGCAAGCAGCTGCCTTGTCCAAGAGCAAGAAGTCAGAGAAGTCAGGAGCTATAACCTCTCCGTGAGAGACCACATGGAGGTTCCCAGCAACAGCAAATGTATTCCTGGGTTAGGGTTGGCGACTTGGGAACTGCAAGCTTTCTTAAGAAATCTCTATTTTATTACAGTTACCCTTTATGTGATTGCAGCGGCCTGAATGGAAATACCTGGTTTGTGCTGTGTTAGGACTGCATGCATGAATGTTCGGGGTTTTAGGCTTTCTCTCTCTCTCTCTCTCTCTCTCTCTCTCTCTCTCTTATTCTCCCAATCCTCTCTTCCCCCTTTTCCCCACCTTGTCAGTACTACTAGCTCTCTTGCTCAGTACTACTCTTTTCTGCTTCTTTTTCTTTTTTTATGGTGGTTACTGCTCAGTGTTATGTGCAGAATGATTTTTGTCCATCGTTGCATCCTGCCATACCCATGAGCAAATAGTTTTGGCATTAATTTCATATCACTGCCACCCTCTGAACTTTGAAAACTGCCACCTTAAGACTTGGTACAATGGATGAAGCTTTCTCCAGTAAACCTTTTGCTTCAGGGTATACTCTTGGGTTTATTTCCAGGTATATTATGTATGAACTTTGTACTATGTATAGCCAGAGTTTTATTTATTTTTTAAAAAAAAGAAATTTTCTTGATAAAGAAATAATGGTAGCCTAGCTTGTTCTTCTTGTAAAAGTGATGCCTCTTTTTTAAAAAGTCCTACTCTAGCTTTTAGTAAAAGAATCAAATCTTTTTTTTCTTTTTACCTTGGAGTCTTAAAAACTGATTGTTAAGGTAAAACAATTCAGTGCATAAGTATGGAGTTAAGTGCCTTTTGGAGGGTTTCTTGGAAGAGCGTTTAAGAAGATACTTAGGGAGGTAGCAAAGATTTGAATGGTCTGTCTTTATAAGTAAGGGCAGAAAGAAAGGTTGTCCAGGTTGTACTGGACACTTCCCTCCCCCACCCCTTTCCTGATTGTTTTTATGTGACTGATTTTAAATTCTCAAACTGCCACTTCTTTAAAAAACAAACAAACAAAAAACCCTATATCAGTTATCAAACTTGGCCATTGTCAGAGAACGTCGTTTTTTTACATGAGCAGATTAAAAATGGGATAATATTTAAACTAGAGAGCATTTTGAGGGTCAGTACAGGCTGCTCAAGTATGGACTCTGAGTGTGGTTGAAAGAAATGATATCACTGTAACTTCTCCGCACTCCTCCTCACCTACCCCAGCCTGTACACTCCCTGCTTTTAAAAACAGAAATGTATTGAAAACAGGTGCTTCCCAGAAGCAGCTTGGTCTTAGCCAGAATTGTTCATGTCCTGTTTACCCTCCCTGACCCAATAAGCAGGCACATGGATTTACTTTTCTGGAAGAGGGGGGGATAAGTTTGCATTTCTAGCCATACTCTCAGGTCCTTTATATGATGTTTGTGAAAGAAATTAGAGATGTGTAGCATGCCATGAAACAGTAATACCAACTACCTTGGAATCATTAATGCAGGGAGTATTGAGTTAGAGGTAATTATGAGGGCAGATGACATTTGTACCTCAGCCTACCAAAATTATAGCATAAGTTTAACTTACTAGACATTTCTTAGAAGCAAACACTTGTAACTTGTGATAGCATTCTCACAAGTGGAGCCATGCATATAATGGGACAGATGTGGAAATGGATGGTTTCCTTCTGATAGGAGAAACAATGGACCAGGTTGTTTCTGTATCCCTCTAGTAGGGGATGTAATTTTTCCTTCCAAGCAAAGGAAATGGCAGTGCTAAATAGTTTTGTAACTTTTTGAATGAGAAACTTTTAGGTAAAGCCAAGCGGTCAGATAATATTTTTCAAATGCATGTACGTTCACTGTGGGGAAAAGATTGTGAAAAAAGTTACAGTCATGGTTTTTGTTTTTCTTAATTTTAAAGACTTGAGAAATTCTGTTATATGAAGTGACAATATAAAAACATATTTAGTTTTATACTAAATCTTTTTTTAAGATCTTGGCACTTAATATAAATCAAATTCACACATTTTGTAACTTTCCACAAGTTCTAAAAGGGGAAGGAAGAAATCTCAGTCTTGCAATTTTGGTTTTTAAAAATCATGACACCGTTTTACCATGAAATTGAGTATCTAACTTTTGGTAACACCTTTTGTTTATTTGTATGTTTGTAATAATGGACATTTTAAACATAGGAATGTTTTGGTTTGTACAGACTTTGACAAATGTGTGTTAATAAAAATTCATATTGACTCTAGTATAATTGTTAGTGGGTTTTTTTTCTCATTTATTTCTTGATGGTTCACCAGTAAATCCTGTTATCCCCTTCAACTTAGAAAACAGTTTGTCTTGCTTGTTGACTTAAAAAATTAAAGCCTGCCCTGGCCAGTGTGGCTCAGTTGGTTGGGCATTGTCCCATGCCCTGAGGGGTTGCTGGTTCAATTCTTGGTCAGGGCACCTGCTGGAGTTGCAGGCTTAGTCCCCAGTGTGTGCAGGGAACAGCACAGTGGGCGTTTTGCTCTCACATCGATATTTTTCTCTCTCCCTTTCCCTTTCCCTCTAAAAAAATATGTTTTAAATAAATTTAAAAGTCTAACTATGCTAATAGGGAGTTTCATGTCCATCAGAGAACAACTCATTCTCTTTCTTCTGTAATTTTATGTATCCAGTTTAAGTGTTTGCTTTGTTATAAGCACTGTGCTAGGCAATGAGGATACAGCAGTGACGAAAATCAACCAAGTTACCTCATGGTCTTCCATTTAGTGGAATATTGAACAATACCATTGTCCCTTGATCTTATATTTATCATCATTATTCAAAATACAATATAGGAGGAACCTTAAGGTATGAGTGAGAGGTTTATGAGATGCCATCTCAAGGACAAGAATGTTAGTTTGAAGCCTTGGTGTTAGTAGTTTTAACAGGTGCCTTTCAGGTATTGTCACTGTCACATCCTGGTCATTCTTTTTTATAGACTCAATGACAACTTATTTTCTCTAAATAAATGGAATATAGTTTTATTTTGTAGGTGCTATGGTCTGAATGTTTGTGTTCTCCTCAAAATCCATATATTGAAACCCTAATCCCCAAACACCATAGTGTTAGGAGGTGGGGCCTTTGAGAGGTGCGTAGGCTCTGTCCTCATGAATGGAATTAGTCCCTTTATATAGGAGGCTCCAGAGAGAGGTTCCCTTGCACCTCCACCACATGAGGACACAGCCAGAAGGAGCTGGTGTGAACTAGAAAGGGCTCTTATTATAAGGTAACCATGCTGGCATCTTGATTTTGGACCTTTCAGCTTCCAGAACTAGGAGATATTTCTGTTGTTTATAAGCCATCCAGTCTGTGATTTTTGTTATATCAGCTGAAACAGACTAAGACTGTAAGCTATGTTTATGACCACCTTTATTGTGTGTTATCTTAATTTATACATTTGTTCAGCCTTGTGCATTTGTTTAACAAAAAAAGACCAGCCCAGCCAGTGTGGCTCAGCAGTTGAGCATTGACCTATGATCCAGGAGATCACAGTTTGATTCCTGGTCAGGGCACATGCCTGAGTTGCACAGGCTCGATCCCCAGCAGGGGGCATGAGGAAGGCAGTTGATCAGTGACTCTCTCATCGATGTTTTTATCTCCCTCTCCCTTCCTCTCTCTCTGAAACCAATAAAAACATTTAAAAAAAAAGACGAAAAAAAAAGACCAAACCCTTGGCTGGTGTGGCTCAGTTGGCGTGTCCTCCCGCGCACTGAAGGGTCGTGGGTTCAATTCCCAGTCGGCACATACCCAGGTTGCCATTCGATCCCCAGTTGGGGTACGCGCAGGAAGCAACCAATCGATTTTTCTCTCTCTCCCTCTACCTTCCTCTCTAAAATCAATTAAAAAAATATATCCTGGAGTGAGGATTCAATTTAATATATATATGTATATATATATGGCCAAACCACTGAGATACACAACATCATAGATAAATCCCCAAAACATCATGTTAACTGAAATGAGCCAAACACTACAGAATACATCAAGTAGGATTTCATCACTATGAAGTCAAAGAACAGGCAAAACTAACTTGTAGTGCTAAGAACCAGAAAGTGCCAGGCTGGTGTGACTCAGCGGCTGATCATCAACCTAGGATCCAGGAGATTGAGGTTCAATTTCTGGTCAGAGCACATGCCAGGGTTTCGGACTTGGTCAAGTAGGGGACATGCAGGAGGCAGCGGATCAATGACCCATCATTGATGTTTCTTTTTCCCCTCCCTCTCCCTTCCTCTCTGAAATCAAAAAAATATATTAAAAAAAAAAATCAGAAAGTGATTTCTGGGGATAAGTGGAATTGATCAGAAAGGAGCATAGCTCAAGGAAACTTTCTGGGGTGATGAAAATTTTCTATATCTTGATTTGGGTGGTGGTAACATGGGTATATACAAGTGTCAAAATTCATTGAACACTTAATATCTGCATTCTATTGTGTGTCAATATAACAATAACAGAAATATAGAAAAGTGCCTCTTAGTCCTAAAAAATGCTATTATGAACATTCCTATTCTTGGTGTTTGGAACAAGTATGTGTGCATATCTGTTGAGGATATAGTTACTGGAACTGCTGAGCCATAGAGTATGTATGAATCACACACAGCTCAGCAACTTAATAGCTGTATGACATTGGGCAAGGACCCAGAACCTCTTGAGAACACCAGTTTCTTTATCTGATACCAAGGACGTAATCTCGTCTTGAGGTAATCTCGTCTTGATGGGTGCCAACCATGAAAACTGTTTTTGTCAATTAACAAAAGGACATGATGCTGAGAAGCCTTATTCTCTAAAATCACAGATTTCAGAAAACTTGCAAATTGAAATGTCAGTAAGAATGGAACATTCCACTCTTGCCTGGAAGGATCTGAGTTACTTTGATACAGAGAAGCAGCCTCAATTTCCAACCCAGGTGCAAAGCTTCAGATAAGCGGTTTCTAGATACAACATTCCACATTTATCTTCAGCTTGTAGTTTCCATGGAAACAGTTCTTTTATCAGCTCAGGCCTGATGAGAATCCCTTTACAAATAGCCTGGTGTGCTTTGAGGCTATGTCAAAACACCATTTCTTTTAAATTTTACCTACACTCCATCCTTTCCCCAAATCCTAGAATAACTATCTCTTCCTGTGCTTGGTGTGATGCTCCATGATTTTTCTGGTGAGCAGTCTCCCTTACAGCGTTAACAAACCTAACTTTGTCAGACCACAGGTGGTCTTTATCACATGGGCTTTATCGTGGGGCTTACTGATTAATGTTTGTAAAATTTGTTCACATTGTCTGAGTAGGCGTTTAAGAAACTAATTTTTTGTTATTCATGTATAAATTTTGTAAATGTTCATTTGACATCTAGTATTTGCAAGGCACAAATGTATTGCTATTAAAGAATAGCACAAGGCCCTGGCCAGGTAGTTCAGTTGGTTAGAGCATTGTCCTGAGATGCCAAGGTTGTGGGACAGTCAGGGCACATACAAGAAACAACCTTCCCTTCCACTCTCTCTAAAAATCAGATCAAATAAAAAATGGTTTTCCATCTGTGTCCTGTGTTATCTTCTCTTTTCTTTTTTAAAATTGATTTGAGAGAGAGGAACATTGATTTGTTGTTCCACTTATGTATGCATTTATTCGTTGCTTCTTGTATGTGCCCTGACCTGGGATTAAACTCACA
Organism: Miniopterus natalensis; assembly: GCF_054644295.1. Taxonomy (NCBI): domain Eukaryota; kingdom Metazoa; phylum Chordata; class Mammalia; order Chiroptera; family Miniopteridae; genus Miniopterus; species Miniopterus natalensis. The sequence continues at coordinate 15,348,065 of NC_142089.1, forward strand.
ACCTTGGCATATGGGGACGATGCTCTAACCAACTGAGTTACCCAGCCAGGGCAAATGACCACTTTTTATTTTAGATGGGGAAACAACAACCACTGTGTCTTCAATTGTTAGGAGAAAAATACATTTACAGAATTTCCCTTTACAGAGAGTCAAATGTAAATGAAAACATTCTAAAGACTATTTTATAGTTTTAAAAAGTACAGTTTACTATAAGTTGACATAAAACTATGGAGTCTAAGAAACGTTAGGGTTTTAACCAGAGTGAGAGCCCCCAAATGTTATCTGTCCCTTCCTATAGAGAAAGAAATGCTCTTATAAATGCTCCAACAAAAATTAGAGACAGACTACCTTACAAAAGCTCTAAGGCTGAGTGCAGGCTCATTCACCCATTTGGGGTCCCTTCTTGCACAGGCAAGCAGTTTCCTGTCCTTACCATTCCCCAGAGAATGCAAAGCAGGCTGGGGTGGGGTGGGGTGGGGTGAACACAGGAAACAAACACAGTCAGTTCCCCTTCACTTCTTCCTATCTTGATCTCCCAAACCAAAATCCTACCCATGTTTTCCATTTACGGTAAGCTCACAAAATGCAGTCTTCTATGGGAACACTGAAGTCATACACTCCAAATTACTTAAGGAAATGATTTAAAAATTTTCAGGGTTAGGATCTCCAAGAACTCTTGGTTTGGGATATAGATAAAGAGGCTATTTGGAAGAGATTTAGATGAAGAATGAATTTGGGACTGTGAGAATGAGTTTTAGGAAAGTAGTGAGATGACAATGGAGTTAGCTTAGAGTTTGGGTTTTGTAGTCAAATCTCAGATAAAGTAACCTCTGTGGTCTTTATTTTCTCAATTGTAAAAGGGAAAATAATAACACTTATTTTGTTCGGTTATTTTACTTTAACAGTTTAAAAATCGATTGTTCATTATCTATTCTGAAGGTAAAAATATAGTTAAAACATGGTCCCTTGCTGTGAAAGTTTATGAACAATTGAATTGCAGTGATGATTCAGCTCGATAAGTACTATTATTATTATTATTATTATTATTTTGATTAGGAGAGGGGTGGAAGGAGAAATGAAAATGGTTTGTAAACCATAAAAGTATTCCGCAAATACTAACAAAGCCATAGAGGATGGAAGCAGAGTGAGGAATTTCGGGAGTTTGGTTAAGGATCTGAGTTTTAACGTTGTCGAATACTCCCATATTTGGGCCTGAATTCTCAGAATAGAACAGAATAGGACGTTAGGGCTGAGATCATCTGGTACAATTTTATGCGAATCGAAAATTCTTGCCTTCTGTCACCGTGCCCTGGGAAGCATCAACACCGCCACCCCAGCTCCTCCAATCCCAGGTCCAACGGTGTGACGTCACCACCCCACCCCACCCCCCGCGTCCAGTCTCTAAGCTTCAGTCCCTGGCACTAGTTCCAACGGCGGAAGCGCATTGTTGGGCAGGGCGGGGCAGCCGTGTGCGTACTGCGTAGGGGCGGGGCTAGTGCGCACGCAGCCTCAGCCCCCTTCTCCGCCCTTTCTCTTCCCGGTTTTCCCCGTCAGACTGCGGTCCGGCCGGGTGGCTGCTTCCGGTGGGACCGCCGTGCAGGGCGAGTCAGGCTCAGCTCCTTGTCATGTCCTACGGTCCCTTAGACATGTACTGGAACCCAGGGCCCTCGGGGCCCCAGGGGCCCCAGGTTCGGGACTTCGGCAGCATCATCCAGACGTGCAGCGGCAATATCCAGCGGATCAGCCAAGCCAGTGAGCCCGGGGATAGAGCTGGGGGAGCGGGGGCTGTCCCGGGGACAGGCCTGGGGGAGGCTGCCGGGACGCGGAGCCTGGCTGGGGCTGCCGCCAAGGCCACACCTGAAGCCGTGTCGGGCTTTCCACTCTGGGGGCGGCGAGCTGTCATCCCTCAGTCTTGTCAGGCTCGGGCTCCCCGAGGGTCCCGAGCTCCGGCTGGAAGGAAGCTCGAGTCTCTTCTTAAAAGAGTTATGCCCTTTTGGTGTTGGGGTCAAAACATCAGTCTTGACAGCTCCCGGGTGGGAGGGTGTGTGTGTCACCTCGAGATCCGTGAGTGAGTTGACTTGGCGCAGTGGTCAGCCGAGTATTTCCTGTCACCCGCCTCCCCCCACCCCGCCCCCGCGTCCCCCCACCTTTCTTTCCTCTTTAGCCAGTTTGCATCGGTTGTTGTTTACTGATTTAGACTTTAGGTTTATATTCCGCTCAGCTCTGGCTCCTTGGAAATCAGCAGCTTTCGATTAGGGGAAGTGGAGAGTGCATGTGTTTGGGTGACTTAAAACAGTTCTTGCTTTAATGAATTTGGAAGTCAGGTACAGTGACTTGTATGTGAGGGGTAAGATGACTTCTGTTTTAACAGAGAATTCACCGAAAACATTTCAATTGACATTATTCTGGGTTTTTTTGTAGCAAAAGGTTTGCATATATTTTTGTATTTCAAGCCGATGAGGCATTTGTTTTTCTTCCCTATTTAGCTCCTTTGAACAAATCTGATATACAGAGAAGCTCAGGGACTTGGCCACAATCATATAACAACATGGTAGAGCTGGTGGTAGATTTCAGAATATCATTGTCTTAAAACTTCATGACCACGAGTAGGGTCTGAGTGAGACTAGCTGAATGAGTCAAATACAGGCTATTTCTTGTGCCTAGAAATCAGCTGAGAGCCTTATAAACAGGAGGTCAGCAGCAGCAACTTGACTTGGAAAAATGGTGGTCATCATTGTTATTGTGTTTCTGTGAGCTTGGCTGTACTGTTAGTAGGCAGAACTAGTTGGTCCTTAATTACAATTATTTTCTGTATTTTAAAGAACAGTCTATCACTTTGCTTTTAAATTAAATACACGATGTAGAATTTGAGAAGTGGGAAGCTTCTGATGAGAAGGGATTGAGACTGGGTGATTTGAAAGTGGAAAGAATATGGCCTGTTTAATCCAGAAATTTTTAAAAAATTAATATGACTACTGGCTAGGAAATACAGTACTTTGTGTTCCAGTTTCTCTTTGTGAGGGAACTATAATACAGGTTAGATCAGAAAATTCTGGTTCAAGGCTGAAAGTTTTCTGTTGAGGCTAAATCTAATGTCTGTGAAATCATTCTACATTTGAGTATCAGGCTATGTGGTAAGTACTATAGGAACTAACATGGATTCTTTCAAAAGGGTTTCTGTGGAATACATAACTGATACATAAAGTTGAAAGAGATCAGTGTTATAGAAGACATATAAATAACATTTATGTAGGTATTTAGCAGGGAGAAAGGGATCATTTTCAGTTGGGAAGGGTCGTGGCATTTGAGCTAGGTCTGGAAAGATGGTGAAAGGATTTGAACTTTTGACAGTAAAGAATGGAAGAGCATTCCAGGAAGGAATAAAATGAATAAGGCATGGTAGTGGGAAAGCATGGGATGTATATAGAAAAGTAGAGTGATTTCATTTGGCTAGAGTGGTAGACTCAAGAAATTAGTGGAAAATAGGGCTGGAAAGGTAAGTTGGGGCCCAAGATGGAAGGGCTTTAAATGCTAAACTGGGGGTGGGGTGTTGGATTTAATTCTTTGGGAATGTGTAAATTGAATTGGAAGGGAGACACTGGAATCACAGACAACAGTTAGGGACTGTGAAAATAAAAAGGAAGGAAAAGATAGGAGAGGTTTCTTTGGTGATAGAATTGATAAGGCTTAACTATTGATTGGGAATTGGGCTCAAGGGACATTGGTGTAAACCATTAGTAACATTTAATAACTAACATTTGGGTGCATATTGTGTGCCAGGCAGTTTGAGAAATTCTTTACATGCATTATCTAACAACCCTGTAAAGTAATTACCAATATTATTATTATTATTATTATTTTAAATATATCTTTATTGATTTCAGAGAGAGGAAAGGAGAGGGAGAGAGAGAGACAGAAATATCAGTGATGAGAGAGTCATTGATCGGCTGCAGCCTGCAACTCGGGCATGTGCCCTGACCGGGAATTGAACCCTGATCACCTGGATCCTAGGTCGACGCTCAACCGCTGAGCCACGCCCGGCCAGGCACCAATATTATTTTTATTGTGTACAAATAATTACCCAACTGGCCCTGGCTGGGTAGCTCAATTGGTTAGAGCGTCATCCCAATACGCCAAGGTTGCAGGTTTGATCCCTGGTCAGGGAACGTACAAGAATCAACCAATGAATGCATAAATACCTTAAACAACAAATTGATGTTTCTCTCTCTCTTCTCTCTCTAAAAGAAAATAAAATAGAAATTTAAAATAAATAATTATCCAGTTAACATGGCAATACCTGAATTTGAAACCAGGTCTGTCTCTTGTGATCAGCAATAAGCCTTTTTATAATTCTTAATTAATATTACAGTTCTGTAGCAGATAACACTTCAAGTTACAAGTGACTTTTTTTTTTAACTCTCCATAGAAAACTGTGGGGAATACCTGAGGCTGTTGAATTTTGTCTTCTTGTGGGTGTGTCTATCTCCCCTGCTAGACTGTTAGCTACTTTGAAGCATGGGACATGATTTAATTAATCTTTATGTTTCTGGTGCTTACTCAGTCCCAAGCATATGTAGATTCATTCATTTACTGTTCAACAAATATTCTTTGAGCACCTGCTCTGCGCTGGGGATGGAGTGATGAACAAGACAGACAAAAATCCCTTCCCTGATAGTGTGTGTATATATACACAAATGTATACATACACATATATAAATAATATTGAATAATAATAAGTGCCATGAAGGAAAAGCAGGGTAAGGGGATAGATGGAGAGTGAGAAGGGAAAGAGGGTGGGTGTGCTATCTGAAATAAATTGGTCAAGGAAGGCCACTCTGAGGAGGTGACATTTGAGTAGACACCTGAATGAAGTGAAGGAGAGAGCCATGTGAGTAGCATGGGGAAGGCATTTTTGGCAGAGGAGATAGCAAGAGCAAAGATCTCGGTGTTAAAGAGAGCCTAGTAGGAAAAGAGGTCAGGGAGGTACCCAAGGATCATATCATATAGGGTCTTGATGCTTAATAAATTGTATTTAGTAGATTTGAATGAATAAGGTTTTTCTACCATTTTGGAACTCTTCTTGCTGCATTCTCCTTGTACTTTGTGGTACCTGCCACGTCTTACTGACCCCAGGTAATATGAGTTGGAATTCTTTGAATTGTTTGGTGAGGAACAGGGAATTTGAAATTGAGAGGGTGACATTGCTTGTTCCCAGTTAGTGCTATCAGGCTAGTGCCTGTCCCCCAAGCCTCTCTAAGACATGGCTATCCTACCTAAGTATACACTCTGAATGGGAGCTCAGACATGTACCCACATTTTTCCAACCCTGCAAGGACCTGTATCCATTGAAAGTATGAGAGAATAGCTATTATTTTTTCTTATCTGTTCAGCAAACAGATGTGAGTTTGGAATTGCTGAGCATATCAGCCTGAAATACAGCAAGCCACTGTGTGGGCTGTTACAGGTACGGCTAAGGTTGACTGCCTGGTACAGAGTGTTGTTGTCACTATGTGTGGGGTACAGAAGAAAAATACTTGACTCTGCCTGTTGTGGGACAAAGAGTCGGAGCAGGTATTACTGAGGCAAATATAGGAAAAAACTTAATAGCCTCCAAGTTATCTTTGAAGAAATTAAACCATATTTCTGTTCTTTAATGTTGCTAATTTATTGATACTATTTTGTTTACTAAAAAATAAAGAACAGTTGAATTTTTAAAACTGATTATCATGAAATTTTGTAGGTTTTTCTTTCAGTTATTTTCATGTCCTTTGCTTTTTTTTTTTATTGCCACCCTCTAAAGTTTTCATGATCTCAACATCTGTATTCCAACAGCATTCTCCCAGCGTCTCTGTTCCCATTCTAGCTCATCCTGATAATGCTATCAGCAGTGTCTAAAATCCTGTTTTCATTATACAACTCACCTTCTCAAGAGCCTACAGTGGCTCTGTGATGTTTGCTGCATCAGATCTTAACATTCCACCTTGCTTTTACCCTGTCATCTTAACACAAATTAGCCATATTGTCTACTTCTCTTCACCCTTTGCTGTAGGCAGGCTTTCTTTTTAAACATCTCTAAACACTGGCTTTTGCTCATTCTGTTTCTCCTTTCTTTAATATCTTTCCCTACCTTACTAGTTATCCAAATTATACAAATTCTTTGAGTTGTACTTAAATCCTGCCACTTGTAACTAAGCCTTCCTTTGCTTCTGACAGTGAAGTCCGAAACCATGAGCTTTAGGGTCAGTAGTAGATATGTGACGGAGTCCCTGCTCCTCTGTGTACTGTTGACCTTAAACAGGTTATTTCCCCTTTTTGTCTGTTACCCCATCTGTAAAATGAATAGTATTGTTAAAATGGGATATTTGAAAGTGCCTAGTATAGTGCCTGGCACATAGTGGCCATTCAGTAAATGGTAGTATTATTGGTTTAGTTCCCTGCCCCACTATAGTTTAGTAGTTAGATGAGCAGATTCAGGAGTCAGGCTATCTGAGTTTGAATCCTAGATCTGCTTCTTACTAGCTGTGTAATATATTACTTTCCCTCTCTTTTTCTCAATTTTCTCATCTGTTAAATGGAGTTAATAATATCTATGCCATAGGTCTGTGAGGATTAAATGAGGTAATTTATGTAATGTGTTTAAAACAGTGCCTGCAACATAGTGTTTAGGAAATGTTAGCTATCGTTTTTTTCCTTTGAATTTGCAGGCAATTTCTTTTCACAGTTTAACACTTACTTGTATTCCGAATTCCTTAATTAATTTATACTTTTTGACCTTGTCATTCCAATTAGACTGTCAGTATTAGTTTTGTAGTTACAGAGAAACCATGCATTGTACATTTCTCTTAAGTTAGCTACAGTGCCTGGCACAGCAATGGATATGTAGTTGGCATTCAGTATGTGCTTAATTGATTTTATCATTGCTAAGTACACTTTTCTTGGTATTGAGTTTGATAATAATAGCTACCCTTAATTGAGTTCTTTTATGCGCCAGACACTGTTCTAAATTTAGTTTCATATTTCATTCTCACAACAACCACATGAGAGTTCTTTTGTTATTCTCATTTTTAAGGTGAGGAAACTGAGGCATAGAGGAGTGGAGCCTTTTGCTCAAGATCATGAAGCTAGGAAGTGGTGAAACCAGGAATAACAGAGGCAGTCGTAATTCAGAGTCTGTGAAATTAACCGTTACATATTCTGTCACTGGTATGGTAAATGGAAGATTATACCTTTGATATTTAGTACTCATGTTGAGTTTAGTTTGGAGCTTTACTATTCTAATACAGTGGTTAATTTTTTTAAAAAAATTATTGATAGAGAGACAGACATCGATTTGTTGTTCCACTTATTTATGCATTCATTGGTTGCTTCTTGTATGTGCCCTGATCAGGGATGGAACCCGCAATCTTGAAGTATTGGTACGATGCTCTAACCAACTGAACTATTTGGATAGGGCCTACAGTGGTTACTTTTTAAAAGTTAGGTCATTTTCATTGAAGCAATATAAAAACAATGTAAACCTAGTTTTCAGAATAAAACATGACATGACATCATTATCATAACCACCTCATAGGCTATCATTTTCTCATTTGGTGTGAATGATGTTTTTTTTGGTTGAATTTATATTTTTTTCTTTTTTAAAAGTACTGAATTAGAGCATTAGAGTATGTCAGATGAAGAGAATTTTCCCCCATTTGTGACTATACTTGCTTTCGGTATGACTAAACTTTGATTAATTTGGATTAAGGTTCATTTGGAGATTCAGATTCTGCTTAAAGCTGATATCAGCTGAAAGCACATAAAGAGTGTTTAATTTATAGTAGTTCCTAGTGTGGACGTTAGCTGTAATGTAAAATACATTGATTTGCTTTGTAATCTTTTAAAAGTTTTAGCCAGGACATCCTTTTAAAAATGAAAAGTCAGTGATAGGAGAAATTGAAACCTAGTTTTAAAAATAACAAAATTGCTTACATGTAACTGAATGATTGTCCTTACATTTCACCTAGTCATCTGGTTTCCAGGATAATGAAGCGTTTCATAGAAGATGCCCAATTATTTTCATCCAAAATGTTGTAACAAATTAACCTAAAGTAAAAATTTTATTTACTAGAATGCTTAGAAAAGAGTTTTCACATTAACCAGGTTGACCAGAAAACCCTTTTAGATTCAATTTGTTTTCATAAAAATCTTTCCAAAAAATATCACTTTACTTTTTTGACACTTTAAATATTCTCAAGTGAAAATAAGTATGTATATATATCTATATATCTATATATCTATATCTATATCTATATCTATATCTATATAAGCATTCTATTTCTTTTTGCGCTTTAGGCTTATTAAGGTACACAGTTCTTAGATGTAAAATAAATGGGGTCATTGAGACTCTGTTTTTGAATAAATTCCTGATGATGGTGGTTATGGAGGGCAGTATGCAAAAACTTGAGTTCCAGTAAACTACTGTCCTTATAATTTGAAGTTTGGGGTATCTAATATCTGAGTCTTGATGGAGACTTTTATTTTTATTTATTTTTTTTTTAAAAGTTTACTGGTATGATTAAAAAAATATATATATATATATTTAAAACATGATATTCTTTTTTTTAAATGTTTTTAAAATTGATTTCAGAGAGGATGGGAGAGGGAGAGAGAAAGACCTTTGAGAGAGAAACATCAATCACTGCCTCCTGCACGGCCCCCTCCTAGGAATTGAGCCCTAAACTTGGGCATGTGCCCTGACTGGGAATGGAACTGGTAACCTCTTGGTTCATGGGCCAACGCTCAACCACTGGGCCACACCGGCTGGGCTTAAGTATGTTTTTATTGATTTCAGAGAGAGGAAGGGAGAGGGTGAGAGAGAGAGAAACATCAGTGATGAGAGAGAGTCATTGATCAGCTACCTCTTGCACATCCCCGACTGAGAATAGAGCACGAAACCTGGGCGTGTGCCCTGACTAGAAATCGAACCCGTGACCTCCTGATTCATAGGTCGACACTCAACCACTGAGCCACACTGTCTGGGCTTGATGGAAACTTTTAGGAAAATATCTTAATATTTAGGAATTTAGAAGGAGTTGATCAAGGCTTGGATTAATTCTCATGCTTAGTTAGCAAGTGATCGTATTAAGTCTCCTTCCCCCACACTTCCCCAACTCCCCTGCCTTCCCCTAACACTCATACAAATTCAGATAATCACAACAAAAGAAGTAAAAAAAAAATCTAGATGAAAAAAGTTCTCAGATGAGAATGCAGAAATAACAGCTGATTTTAATGGATTTTTTTCTATATTCTATAAAAATCCCCATTGCTGTATAGGATATTTAATAAGTTTTGATAGATGATTAATAACTTGATACTTTGACATATCTCTATAGTTTCTAAGGAGAGTGCTCTACTTTATTAAGTCAGTCAATAAAATGGGATCTGTTTCCTTGAACTTTTGTAAGATCTACCTTTATGTGTCATCTAGAGGGTGTGTGCCTGCATGTGTGGTTATGCAAATACAAAAATGAGTAAAATGTGGTCCCTGCTCTCCAGAGGCGTATAATCAGTCCATTCCCATTTGTACACAGGCAGAGCTTCTCTAAGCCAAACTCTGGCTTGCAAATACATTCCTTGGTTGTACAGCATCATTCTGGGACTAGAGCTTTTTTGTTATTACTGAATTTTAACATTGAGCTGTGGTGGGAGTACTTGGATATCATTTAGTCCTCACAGAGTTGTAAAGATTTGATGAGAAAAACAAATCCACCCACACAAATAGAAAGTACTGTGACAAATAGTAAGTAATCAATATATGATAGTTCAACCTGAATATCATATACAGTTGGTAAAAAGAGACCCAGCGCATGAAATGACTTGAGTGGTGCCACACACCTAGTTAGTGGTCAGGGCTAGTTTAGAGTTCAGGTCTCATTATTGCTAGCTCATGTTCATTCATATATCTCCTGCCTTAAAGAAAGTGTCATGATATAAAAAGGAGGCTAACTCAGTTAATCAGTAATTACTTATATACCCACTGAGTGTCAGGCACTCTGCTGGACTCTGGTGAGTGCACAGGAATATTCTCAAGGTGGGAGGAAGTTGGGGAAGGGAGTAGGTTAGAGCAAGGACATCAGCCTATCTACAGCAGAGAGCTATTAAGTTAGGGAGGTATCAGATAGGCAGGGTGGGGCTAAGTGGAACACTGGGAAATGGAGGCCTGCCCTATGTTACTACATTCTGTTTCCTTTATGCGTCAGCCTTTTGAGAGAACATAATGTGGCACAAAGAATATAGTCCTTGAAATTAGCCCTGAGTTTAAATTCTGGTTATTATGACACTCTGCTCAAAACCCACCAGTGGCTTCCCATTTCATTAAAATCTAAAGTCCTTGCACTAGTTTATAAGACCCTATACAGTCTGGCTCCCCTCTACCTCTTCGGCCACTTCTGTTATCCCTCTCTATTGTAGTCACACTGGCTTCCTCTCTGTTCCTCCATCATACCAAGTGCTCTTGCCTTGGGGACTTTGTACTTAATTCTCTGCTAGAAAGCTTCTCCCCCAGATATTTACATGGCTGGATCTTTCACTTCCTCTAAGATCTTTGCTCAGTGTTACCTTGTCAGAAGTCTTCTCAGATCACCCTATGTAAACTAGTACCCAACCCCCACCCCCTGTTATTCCAGCCCTTACCTAAGTTTATTTTTCTTTATAGTACTTATCACTACCTGATATATGCTATTATTTATTCTTTTCCTTAAAATGTAAGTTTATTGAGAGCAAATGTCTCCAAGAGCACAGATAGAACAGGGTAGAGTATGTACTCTGAATGAATGAATTCTGTAGCTCCTGTGAACCCCGAAAAGTAATTTATCTGCTGAGGTGGACTCCCTATGGTCAACCGAGGGCCCAAATTACATGAATAAGATTATCTAACGGCCATTTGCTGACAGGAGCTCCTCATGTACTCTATTCCCGGAAGAACCTCAGACTGAACTCTCTACACTGTGCCCCCCTACTTGTTTATGTTGAGTCAACCACTGCAGGGAAACCCTGGTTTCAGTCTTTCTACCAAGGTACTGGGAACTGCCTGGTTCCATCAGAACTAGGCAAATAATATCCTCATTTACATCTATACCATTCCGTCCTAACTGCATGATTTAGACCAATCAGAACTGTACAATTTGGGAAACTCATTTGCATGAAACAGGCCAAAATGGGAACTGTGGGCAGGAAAATTCTTTATAAAAGGTGACCTCTCCTTTGTCTTGTGGGAGCACAATTTAGTTGCTCCCCGAATCTGTGTCTTCTGGGCTGCAACTCTGTGATCAAATGAATGCTTTTATTCCTTATTACAGTCTAAAAATAATTTTGGTTGACATTTTCATGATCCTCAGTGTGTCCATCTATAATATTGGGATGTAGTAATGCTTATTTAAAGGATTGTGGAATCAAATAAGATCATGCATATCAAATGTAAAGGAAAAACACTCCTCCCATGTTTCCTCTACTCTTAGTAATTTACTTCTGACACTAGGTGTGGGGGTTTTCCACACATCAAGCAATAATCAGCTTCTCTGGACCAGTTGGGTGTCCTACAATTTAACTCAATTCCTACACAGGTTAAGTAAGGGCTCACTCCCATAGGACTGGTCCCCACCCGCTCTACACCACTTGCAAATCAGAAACTACGGTTCCCTCCTCAGGTTCCATTAACTTGCTAGAGTGCCTTACAGAACTCAGGAAAACATTTACTTACTAGGATACCAGTTTATTGTAAAAGGATATAATTCAGAAACAGCCAGACAGAAGAGATGCCTAGGGCAAGGTATCTAAGAAAGGGCTCTGAGCTACCTTGCCCCCTCTGAAGTCAAGACACCCTTTCCACTAATCAGAAGTTCATCGAATCTAGTTTAAGAATTTTTAGAGAGCTTAAGCTGTACCCTTTCACTCACCATTCCTCTTTCTTAAGGTCCCTGGGTCTGGCTGAAAGCTCCTACCTTCTAATCACTTGGTCACTCTGGTGACCAGTCTCACCCAATCTAAGGTTATCTAGAGGCCCCCACCCAAGTCATTCATTAGCATAAATTTGGTGTGCTAAAACGGGGCTCTTTAGGGATAACAAAAGACACTCCTATCACTCAGGAAATCCCAAGGGTTTTAGTAGCTTTGTTCCAGGAACCAGGGACAAAAATCAAATATAATTTTTATTATACTATATCAAGAATGTAGCCCAGCCTGGCTGGGCATGGCTCAGTGGTTGAGCATCAACCTAGGATCCAGGAGAACACAGTCCGGTTCCCTGCCAGGGCATATGCCCAGGTTGCGGGCCCAATCCCCAGTGCAGGGCGTGCAGGAAGCAGTGGATTAATGACTATCCCTCATCATTGATGTTTCTATCTCTCTCCCTCTCCCTTCCTCTCACTGAAATCAATAAAGACATTTTTAAAAATAAATAAAGAGTTCCTCATTGTTTAAAAAAATAAATAAAAAAATATATATATATATATATATTACCCAATGGCACATAGTAAATGCTCAGTAAATTCGAATGTCTGCCCTTTTTCATCAATTATTTGTATGGCTAGCCAGTTGATAGCTTTAGTGATATCCTGATTCCCATTTGACTTAGATAAGAAGGAAATTCATGTGAAAAATGGTTTATAGTTTATATAGTGCCATCTTTTCTTTATTGTTTTTATTGATTTCTGAGAGAGGAAGGAAGAGGGAGAGAGAGACAGAAACATCAATGAGAGAGAATCATTGATCGGCTGCCTCCTGCATACCCCCTACTGGGATCGAGCCCAAAACTCGGTACAACAGTCAACCAACTGAGTCACACTGGCCAGGCATATAATGCTATCTTAGCAGAATGCAGTAATTATAGTGGTTACATCTTCCTGTAATCAAGTGAATCCTATATTTCCATTATAAAGTTGGAGTTATATTTTTGCTAGAAAGTCATAATTACAACTGCTATAAACCTATATATTCTGGACTTGAGAAATTTTGGATTGAAACATCCATGATACAGTGATTATTTTGACTACAGAGAAACTTGTGCATATTGCTAAGGACTAGGCTGTTCAATTTCCATTTAAGAGTAGAGTCACCCATCAATCAATTAGAAGATTTTGCTTAATCATTGTTTCTTATCAGACTTAGAGACTGTCCACAAAAGAAAATCCAGCCCTAGAAAAAGTCTTAGAAGAGTTTATTTGAGCCAAACTGATGACAATTTCTGGGAAGCAAAATCTCAATGAATTGAGAAAATGCTCCAGAGAATGGCAGTTTTACAGCTTACTTTATACATTAGAATTAAAGGAGACTTTAGGAGGATTACGTGAAGTCCATTGATGGTAGATTAGAGATGTGGGAGAAAGCAAAGCAGGGAAATCTCTGAGATTGGATAAAAAGTAAAACAAAGAGAGGCTTCTTTTACATTGCTAGGTACAGGATAGTTATCAATTACAACACAGAGATAGTATGTGGAAACAAGATAACAAGGCGGGGGTTCTGTGGTCTCATGCTTTGGTGCAATGGCTGTGTCCTGAGGGGTCTGGAAAAGGAGATAAACTTTGACATTCCAAGGTATGTTATTGTAGATGCAAAAAGACGATAGGAGACGTCCAGTCCCGATGGCAGTGTAGGTAAATGCGGTACTCTCATCCTCCCACAGCCACATCAGAATTACAACTACTCTGCAGAACAACCATCATTCAGAACACCAGAAATCTAGCTGAATGGAAATCCTAAACTAGGAATTTAAGGAAGAAGCCTAGTAGGAGGGGTGGAGACCCGGAATGGTCTGGTCTGACACTGATTTGTAATCAATAAAAGTGAAGAGAGATATTTTGTCCTCGGAGGTTCCCCCTGAGGAGTGAGGGGTCTCAGCCTTACACCAGCGCCTGATTCCAGAGTTCCAGTGGAAGAGAAATCCCCATAACTTTTGGCTGTAAAAAACAGTGGGGATTGTGGCTGACTGAAGGAAGGTTGCTGGAGTCTGAGACAGTTCCTCTTAAAGGGCCCGCACATGGACTTACTCTGAACTCACTCCCTCTGAGCTCCAGCACTGGGGCAGCAGCTTGAAAGGGAGCAGGGACATACTGGGGGAAACTGAATTGTCTGTCATCAGGGTGAAAGCTGGGTGGGTGAGGCTTTCTGCCAGACAAAAGTGCTGGTAGATGCCATTGTTCCTTTTCTGAGACACACCCCCTCCATACACACAGCTGGCGGGTGGCACCATATCTGAGTCTCCAGGCTCACACTGTTTGCCCCACCCTGGTGATTCCCTGTGACCCTGCCCCACCTAACCTTCAGGACCCACCCAAACTCTTTCCAGTGGCTTTTTTATACAAATGTCCTGTCTTGGCTCATGCTTTAGACTTTGCTAAAATCTCTCAAAAGAGCAGCATCTGGCTTCAGCATGCCCTGTACCTCATCATAAGCGGCTCCAGGTCAGTCACTAGCAGCAGCCAGCCTTGGTTCACAGCTTGATCTCGCCTGGGCACCTCTAAGCCCAGCACAGGCAGCAACCGTTTGCAGATTGCTTTGTAGCTCATGCTGGGTGGCCCCAGGCAGACCTTGGCCTACATCTTTGGAATGCCCAGCACACCCAGCAGACAGCTTCAGACTACTTTGAAGCACCATTCAACCACCTCCACAAGCTACACACTCAAGGGGTGTACCCAGTGTGCACCAGAGCCCCCCTGAAGTAAGTCCTGCTCCATGGAGTGGGTCCCTGCACAGTTGATCCTGCACGATGGTTGGTGATTGGTGGTCAGTGGTCGCAGCCAGTCCTTGGAGCCGATAGACCTGGGTCCAAATCCCTCTCGTTGATGTGCCAACAGCAGCCAAGGCAACTATAACAGGAGGGTGTACACAGTCCACATGGGGGTGGGCAGAGCGCACCTGTAGTGCTCAGCTTGGATGATTGGGGAGGCTGTGGCACTCGACCCTACAGAACACCTACTACACTAGGCTACTCTACCAAGCCTGGGAGACATAACAGCTCTCCCTAATACGCAGAAACAAACACAGGGAGGCTGCCAAAATGCGGGGACAAAGAAACATGTCCAAATGAAAGAACAGACAAAACTCCAGAAAGAAATAAACAAAATGGAGACAAACAATCTGCTAGATTCAGAGTTTAAAACACTGGTTATAAGGATGCTCAGTGAACTTAGGACTTCAACAGCATAAAAAAGGGCATGGAAGCAGGACACAAAATAAATCAAGGTCTCTATTCCTGTTGCAGAAATTAGTGAGGGCGGGTGGAGTGTTTGGATTCCCAGGCAGGCTGGTGTTAAGAGTGTTCCTTCTTACTGACAGATAATCAATTCCTCTGCATCACTGCTGGTCCAGGGCTAGGGGTTTAAACACCCAGGATTCAAACATGATCATTCCTAGTCTTAGCAAAATATCTAGGAAAAGGTAGAATTAGCTGAATAAAACTGTGTATTTGACTATAGACAACATGGTTGGAAGAACACAAGTATGTACCTGAGTTTAACTTTTTTGCCCTTCTACTTATTGTGTACCCTTATATAAGATATTTATTTATTTTTAAAATATATCTTTATTGATTTCAGGGAGAGGAAGGGAAGGGGGGAGAGAGAGGTAGAAACATCAATGATGAGAGAGTCGTCATTGATCACTGCCTCCTGCATGCCCCTGACTGGGGATTGAGCCTGCAACCTGGGCATGTGCTCTGACCAGGAATCGTACTGTGATCTCCTAGGTCGATGCTCAACCCCTGAGCCACGCCCAGCCGGACTAAGATACTTCTTTAAATATGTTTCCTCACCTGCAAAATGATACCTACTTCAGATATTGCTGTGAAAATTAAAAAGATAATGTATATAAAGCTCCTGATATAGTGCCTGGCACATAGAGGTGCTCAGTCAGTGGTAACTTATTAATAATAATATACATTGTCTTTCCAAAAAGGTTTGCTATAAAAAATTGTGTACTAGTGGATTGTAGTTTTTATTGTGAATTGATATTTGGTATTAAGGCCCTTCTAAAGGTGATTAAATTTTTATCCAGTGCCATGGGAAATCTGGGAAGATTTGGATGTTCTTTGGGGGTGATGAACAAAACCACCACCTTCCACTTAGAGGTGTAGTTACTCTATAGGACAGCGGTGAACCCCGCAACTAGTTTCGAAGGGAATGTAGATGCCAAGGTTTTGATCATAGCAAGCTTTCTATTAGTTACATGCATTTGTTCAGGATGTGGAAACTGGTGATCTTAGACATAGAGTGCTCATGATGAATCTATTTTTCTTTTAACAAATCTTTTTTCCTCTCTTCTCAGCCTCTCAGATAAAGAATTTGATGAGCCAACTAGGAACTAAGCAGGACTCCACCAAGCTACAGGAAAATCTGTGAGTAGCTTCCTAACAAGGCTGGGTTTTATGAGCGCCTTTCGAGGATATACTTAATATCATTGCTGCATGGCAGCTTAGGTGTCAGGCCTGTGAAGTCAGAGTGAGAGGCAGTGGGACATGAGGTAATAGCTGGATCTAGAAGAGGGGCAACAAAATGTAATAATGGATTGTGATCTTTCCTGCCTCTTAAAGTTCTTGATCTCTGGTTCTTTCTTCCCTTGGACAGTTTAGCAGAACAGTTTAAGGAAATAGAGAAGGGAACCCCTACCTCTCTTAAACTATATTTTGCCTAAAGGAGCCTCCCTGTTGGCAGAGGACTCCTGATGATCTGCAGAACTCATCTCATCTAGTTGGATTTCCAACCTTATGTATACATTATCAGAAAAATTTATTCAGAAAGACCCCAGGGGAGCCTGAGAGAACAGTAGACTGGTAGTAGAGACACATGATTTTTTTTCCACATCTTTCTTGAGCACATTTCTGCTTTTAGAAATTCTGTTCTTCCTCTTTAAAATATACTGAACAATGTTCTTTGTTTCCTGTCTTAGACATTGTGAAGTAAGAGAATGACTTACTACTTTGAGCTTTTTTCAGGGAAATGTGAAATACCTCTGGATATTACAGTACTGTCTGGGATTTTCAGGCTCCTGACTGATTCCCTCTTGTTTTTGACTCACTTGTTTTTTTTATCTTGGAGGCAGGCCCCTTTGCAGTGAAAAAACATTAATAGTTAGTAGTGCGGTTTCTCCGTCCACCCATAAAATCGTTGTAGAAAAGGCCAGGTAGCAGAGGAAATCATGACTCTGCCCTTTTTGAATTTCCACTACTTTTTAATCCACCTAATATATTACATATCCTTCCCTCTTTAATGTCCTTACCTCTCTACTCCTTATATATGTTTACACACTATGGGGCTTTTTTGTTTTAGAGGAAAGAAGCAGAAAGTCAAGCATAAAGGACTGGTAGGGAATCAAGACTAAAGATGAAAAAGCATCAGCTTTAAGCAGGAATGTGGGAGTAGATCTTTGGCGGTTGTTCCCTAGGGTAGGAGCTGTGCTTTTAATGTACATTTCATTCAGCTACCAGGATTCTCTCTCTAGGCAGTGCACTGTGACAGTAACCATGCAGAGCTCCTGGGCAACTCTGACAGTTTTGTGAGAGAGCTTAGTGTGTTAAAATTATTAGATTTAGCTGTGGAGGCAATTGATCTTCTTATATTTCTATCAGAACTGCTGATCTGCTTTTCTTTTCTCCCCAAAAAGTTAAAATACCCGATCGTCCAGTTTCACTGAGGCAGGTTGTTTCTGCTCAGTAATATGATGAAGCCTTGACATGGGTTTGACTGGGTAGTAGTTCTGGAATTTTGTTGTGAACCTGGGCATCTAGGAATGTATTTCGTCACTTGCCCCTTCATTTCCTGCGTGTGAGACACTCTGAGAACAAGCTGATACTAACAATAACAGCTCTTAAGAAGCGAGACCATCCTGAAACATGTCTTTTCTCTCTTAGGCAGCAGATACAACACTCTACAAATCAGCTTGCCAAGGAAACAAATGAATTACTGAAGGAATTAGGATCCTTGCCCCTTCCCTTATCTACTTCAGAACAGGTAGGTATTTTCTGGTTTTTCATTTTGTTTTTTAATAGGAAAGGACTTTGTTTTAATGGAAATACAGTGTATGAAATAAAAATAACTTAGCCTTTGGTGCTAGATAGACCTCTAAATCTCAACTTTATTATCAGTAAAATGGGGGTATGTGGCCATTGTGGCAAGAGAAAAAATGTCTGCATCAGATCTTGCAAAGTGCCTGGCACTTAGTAGGTACTCAGTATGTGGTGGCTACTGCTATTATTAGTAATAACACATTAGTATATTAATAGAATAGGTTTAACTGAAGAGGAATCTCAGTGTTTGCATCTTTTGGGGTTTTGTCTAGCAGCCTTGTGTTTCCAGGCTTGATCCTAGTTCTTTTTGTATCCATTATCTATACATTTCAATCATATGTCTTTTATATTTTGCAGTCACTTTCATGTCCCATCATGAGTCATTCATAGGTCTCAGGTTGAGGAAATGCTCAGGAAAAATGACTTCTCTTTTCAAGTAATTTTATTCACTGGCCATTTAAATCCTTAAACACTTTCGGTAGGGATTCCTTGTTCCCTCAATATGCCGTGCCTTTTGTTTACACGTTCCTGAAGTCAGATGTGCTCCCTCCAGTGCGGCTTGACTCTTTTACCTGTCATTCATGGTCTACCTCAAATCCTCTCTCTTCCAGGGGAAAAAAACCCTTCATCTACTTAAGCCTCTTGTGAGTCCATTTTGCTTTTAGCTTCTATACCATTCATGGGGGGCACTTATATTACTTGATTTTGTTTTAATTTTAAAAATATGTTTTTATTTTAGAGAGAGAGGAAGGGAGAGGGATAGAGAGATAGAAACATCGATGAGAGAGAAACATCATCAGCCTCCTACTGGGGACTGAGCCTGCAACCCAGGCATGTGCCCTGACCAGGAATAGAACCATGACCTCCTGGTGTCTGGGGCAACACTCAACCACTGAGCCATGCCAGCTGGACACTTTTTAAAAATTTTAGATAGAGAAAGGGGAAAGAGAGGGAGAAACAACAACTTGTTGTTCCACTCATTCATGCATTCATTGTTTCTTGTATGTGCCCTGATGGGGGATCGAACCCGCAACCTCGGTGTATCAGGACGATGTTCTAACCAAGTGAGCTACCCAGCCAGGGCCTATTATTGAACTTTTAATTTTTATTTATTTATTTTTTATTGTTCAAAATATTACAGATGTCCCCTTTGACCCCTTCCACCCTGCACCTACTCCCCTCCCCAGGCCTTCACCACACTATTGTATTGAACTTTTTAAATGATGATGTCCTATCTCTGATGACTCTAAAGATGAAGCCTACAACTTCCCTACTCAGGGGTTGTCTGTGAGTTGTGGCTATTGGAACATAAAATAAAATTAGTGTGTTGTGACCATCATTTTGACATAGAGTAGAAATAGAGTGCGTTATTGTTACATGAAACTTGTTTCATATATATATATGTGTATATATGATACTGGATCAAGATGTTGCATTCTTACTGTTTGTGTCCATCAAAAAAGTGTGAAGATCACTAATTTAATCTATACCTGGCAAGCTGTTTAATGAAGTATATGTTTAGTCTGTGGAGTTTTGGAGCCCCTCGCACAAAACAGAGGATCCAAGGCTAGATGCTTCTCATCCTGCAGATAAAAAGTAATCTTCATGTACTCACCCTTATCCATATGTGTGCTGTTTGTTTTAGTTGCTACTCATGCTGATATTTTAATTATGGACAAATTCCCCGTTGCCATCCAGTATCTCTGAGTTGTTTCAGAATTACCCCTCTCTTCCTCCCAGCTGCGCACTTAGGTAATACACACTTGTAGGCAATAGCAGTAGTAGAAAAGGAGTCTAAGGGTCTGATGCAAACGGAGTATTGAAAGTGAAAGTACTTAAGAGTTAATTAGTAGCCTAAGCAAAACATAAATGGGAAGTTAAATCTATGCTACCAAAAAAATTTTTTTAATTGACTCTAATGTATTCCAAAATCAGATAGGAGTTATTTTTGGATTACGCATGGTATTTTTCCCTTCCTTTATGTTAGATCATTAAGGACATGATGTAGATCTACAAACATACTATCTCTGGTGAAATATAGTTCCTTGATTCCCTTCCTCCTATTGTGCTGAATACTCTTTTCCTTTCAAGGCTTTCTTCATCTAATTAATCTTAGCCACGTTACCCATCTTTTGCTACTGTCTTATATATCAAGCAGTACATTCTACTTTCAGTACTTTTTTCATACTTATGTACTATCATCCGTGATCTTCTAGTTGCTAAATCCAGTGGCCCTTTTTGGTTCTTACTCACTTCTCTGATTTTGTTTGATCCTTCTTGCCTGTCCTGTCTCCACTGAAACTTTCTTCTTTCCACGATTCCCTTTCATTCTGTCCTCCAACTCCGGTGACCCCTTTATGGCCTTTTTTCTCTTACCCCAGGTTGAGTCTCAGCTTCCTTCTCTGATTCTATAGCTTCCTAGAAGTGGGCATGCCCCAAGGCTCTGCCATTGATCCTGTAGTTTTCTCACTCTCTGATTTCTCCCTCAGGAGTCCTGTCTACTTTTATAAGCTCCCTGTCATCTTTATAAACATGACCCCTGGATCTTTTTCCAGCCTTAGCCTCTAAGCCTCTATTGCCAATTCCTGTTCTGAACTCTCCTCTTGAATATATTGCCTTCATCTAAAATATAACGTATTGTTTTATACAGAATTCTTCCCGTTCAACCAAACCCTTTAACTAAGTTGATTGGCAAAATGGATTGTCATAGAAAATTTGAGCCTTTTGACCTAATGTTCCCAGTCATCCAAATTTGCCCTGAGGAAGAAAGTACTAAGAGGAGGAAAACAACTATGTACACTGGAGCCAAATTTCCTGGGTTTAAATTCTACCTGTGCCAACTTTCTGTGTGACCCTGGCGAATTACTTAACCAATCTCTGGGCCTCAGTTTTCTGATCTGTAAAATAGGTACTATAATAGTACCTAACTAATGTAGGTTCTTGTATGGATTAAATGAATTATATAAAGTACATATATCAGTACATGCACATGGTAAGCAGTGTATAAATATTAAGTATCACAGTGGGGCTCACTTTTCCTTTTTTTTTTTAATTATCATGTCCTTTTTTTTATATATATATCTTTATTGATATCAGAGAGAGGAAGGGAGAGGGAGAGAGAGAGACAGAAACATCAATGATGAGAGTAATTGATCGGCTGCCTCCTGCACACGCCCTACTGGGGATCGAGCCCCGCAACCCGGGCATGTGCCCTGACTGGGAATTAAACCCCGATCGCCTGGATCCTAGGTCGATGCTCAGCCGCTGAGCCATGCCCAGCGGCTAGCTTTATTTCTAATAGTTAAAAAGTAGGAACAGTCTAGAAGGAATGCTTACATAAAATTTACTAGATCAGTTTGATGGAGTATTATGTAACAACGACTGTAATTGTGAAGACTATAACTTGGAAAATGTGTATGATATACTTAAAAGATAGTGTTTTTCATAGATTGGGGAATGATGTTTCCCCCCCCCTTACTGTTACAATGTTTATGAAAAAATAAAAATCCAGAAAAAGGGAAACAAGTTTCTCCCTTAACTGTGCTCTCAGCGCTACCTTCGCTCTCTCGGTGTGAGATCTGAGCCCATCTTGGCTTTGCTCCCTCCGCAACCACTCGCAAAGTCCTAGTGTTTCTTAAAGTAATTCTTTGTGTTCCCACTGCTGACAGCTACCATGTCCTCCTAACCTTAAGTCTGGACTATTGCAGTAATCGTTTGGACTCCTTTTTTCCATTCTCTCTTGTACACCATCACAGACTCATTTTTCTAAGTTATCATTTTGTGCCTGTCCTGATCCCTGCTCAGAAACCTTCATTGTTCTTCATTCTTTAGAGATTAAGTCCCAAAATCATTAGCTTGGCTCTTAAAACCTGCTGTGGTCAGCCCCTTCCCTGCCTTTCTACTTTCGTCTTTTAGCTGTTCTCATGAAAAATCCTGTGGTTCCAACCAAACTATCTCTTTATCGACCCTCTTCAAATTTCTACCACCCTGCCTTTGCTCACCCTGTTCTCCCGCCTAGAGCTGCCTGACCCCTCCTCTCACTCCTCTCTTTCCTCAGTGACCATCTCCTTTCGAGGCCTTTTGACCCCTTGAGTTCTTACTGATTATATGTGCCTCTAAACACGTATAGTACTGATTGGATATAGCAGTTCTTTATAATGACTTGTTACTTGTATATCTATATCCTTTATCTATAAATACATGATAAGCTGTTTGAGGTCAGGGGTGAGTTTTTACCTGTGTTCTCAGCCCACAGCAAGTGCTCTCATTATGTGTGTTTTGAGACATAGAATCAGGAAGCTTAGTTAAGGTAGCCTGTAACTATACAAATTAGTTTTCAGGTTTTCAAAGATTTAAAACCTCACCATAGTAGAAAGGAAATAACCCTATTGTTTTCAGGGAAGCTGTGAACTCAGCATAGATGAATAGTTTTAACATTTTAATAAAAAATAATCTCTGAGTCCATTCTGAGATCAAAGGCATTTACTCGTCTTTCGCTTCTTCAGGGAACCAAAATTCTGAATTGCAATTCCCTCTGAGATTACCTTGCAAAGGTAAATGACACCCAGTTCCCAGGTTTGTCAGAATGAAAATTTTCATTCTGACGTGGCTTATGTAGTATTAACCAGGGATTTGAGTTAGCAAAGAGCAAATTTATTAATTTAAGGAAGATCCTATTTCATAGTAATTGTCCTAGTAGGGAATCTTCAGGGGGTATAATATTGCTTTTAATGGGTATGGGATTTGGGATTAGTATGAAATTTTAAGTTTTTGTTTAATTTCCTTAGCGGCAGCAGAAACTTCAAAAGGAACGCCTCATGAATGACTTCTCTGCAGCCTTAAACAATTTCCAGGCTGTGCAGAGAAAGGTGTCTGAAAAGGAAAAGGAGAGTATTGCCAGAGCAAGAGCTGGATCTCGACTTTCTGTAAGTTTATTCCCCAAAGAAGACCTTTGCCAGTTTCAGGATGTTCTTTCCTAAGCCTTTTTACCCCCTCTGACCATTAGCCTTTGTTTACTGTCCCCCCAAATAATAAATATAGACATTAGCTGCTGTGAAAATGTCAGGTTGGTATAACCTATGTAAAAAATAAGGTGTGCGTATGGTCAAAGATTGGAAAGGAATGTGTACAAAGGTTAAAAAAAGTGACAGGTAGAGTTATGTGTAATTTTCTTGTTTGTCATATTGGCCTTCCATTAAAAACTTTAACAAAGAAGAAAGAATGAATCTGTTTCTTAGAATATAGTAGGCTGGGCCATTTGGACTAGCTTTCTCTTTGAAAAGAATTAGCAAACACTAGATTTTAACAACCCAACTTCTCAAAAGTACCTAAGAGCCATGGAAATATTAAGGTCAAAAGCTAAGAGAAGGTGAGAACCTGTAGTGGTAAGCAGAGCACTGAAACTGCTTTTATACTGATACATTTACTGAGGAAAAACTTGAACTGCAGTTTTAATGTCCTCCTGGCATGTGGGTGGACTAAAGTCCAATGCAAGGTGGAAAATCTAAAGGAAGACACTTCTCAAATTAAACTGGGCCCTAGAAGACTATATCCCCCGGTGGATTGCAAAAAGATTACTTTAGCACCGAGCTAAGCAGGTGGAGGACAGCAGGAGGGAGGGGGAAATCCAGACTGTAAGCTATACCACAAAGTAACCTTCAGGCAAATTGACTGCACTAACTCATACTACCTGGAGGTACAAAAAGCCTCAAGCTTCAAGTATTCCAGGACTGGTAGAGTACCTAGTGCCAGGAAGAAGCAAATAGAAATCCTCTGTAGCTAGGCACTTTTATCCTAGTCCTGAAACAATACCCTCAGTTTCTGAAGTGTGAGCAGCATAGTGTAACACAAAGAAACAAATAACCCTGAACTAGAACTAGTAGAAACAGCAGTGAGGTGAAATAGACTTACAAAGGCTTCTTATTATTACAGTTATAAGACAACTATACTTACTATGTTTAAAGAAATAAAAGAAAAATTAGAAAACATCTGCAGGAAGCAGGAAACTACACAAAGCTCTGGAAAAACATCAAAAGATTTTCTAGAATTGAAAAATATAATGTGGAGATTAAAAACTTAATGGATGCGTGGTTTACCTAGAAAATAGGTTAGAAGATATTATCCAACATGTAGGACAGTGGGTGAAGAAGTTAATAGGAAAGAAGGATTTTGAGAAATGAAGAATGAAGTGAAAGGATATAACAGAGTTTTAATTGGAGTTACAGAGCAAGAGTAGAGTAGACGTAGAACAGAGATGATATTTGAAGAGATAATCGATAGTAATATTTCAGAACTGATGAAAGATACTCATCTGTAGTTTCAAGAAGCCCAGCCCGTCCAGGAGGGATAAATAAAAAACTTTCATCTAGATACATCAAAAGAAACTTCAGAACATCAAAGACAAAGAGAAAAGTCATAAAACTAGCCAGGGAAAAACAATAGAAAACTTTAAAGACACAATAGTTAGATTGACAGTTGACTTCTCAGCAGCAGCAATGGAAGCCAGTAGGGTGCCTCTTTAATGTTATGAAGGACAATAACTGCCTACGTAGGATTCTAAACCCTCTGAAAGCAGATATCCAGAATGAGGGCTAAAGACATTTTCAGTCAAGAGAGTTTGCTATCAGCACCTCTATTTTGGAACTGCAGATTAAAACCCCAGTGACATACTATTTCATGTCTAAAAGAAGGGCAAAATTTGTAAATTCTATGAACACCAAGGGTTGTTGTTACGGATACAATGCAACAGGAGCTTTCCTACCTGGCTGGTAGTAATATGAATTGGAACAACCACTGGAAAACATTTTGGCTGTAACTTCAGAACACATGCATACCTTATGACCGAGTAGTTAGTTCTACACTAGAGAAAACTGTACATGTTAGTACAAGGATATATGTATAGGAACGTTCATTCATAGCAGCATTATTTGTAGTAGTCAAAAGTTGGCAACATCCAAATGTCCATCAGCTGAAGAAATGATCAATACCTTGTGATATATTCCTATACTGTAATATACAGCAAAGAAAATGAATGAACCACAGTTACATTTCAGTATCAGTATGGATGTGGCATAATCGGGTGTGATCCAATCAAAGTACGAAAGAATACAAACTACGTAGTCCCAATCATGTAAAGTCAAAGTCAGGTAAAATTATATTAAATGAAGACACATGTCACTAGATATGTAAAATACAGGAAAATGGTTATCACAAAGTCAGGATAATGGTTACTTTAAAGGAGAGAGGGAGGGGGGTTGTAATTGGAGAAGGGCACACAGGTAGGCTTTAGGACAGTAGTAGTGTTTTGTTTCTTAACCTGGGGAAAATAAAAATTAAAAAGAAAAAAAATCCACATGTTCCTCTGCAGGAGTAGAATTTTGAAAAATTTTAAATTTTGCTTATTTTTATTATTGCTATATTAAAAAGGGAAAGCTTTTTAAAAATGGGAATAGATTGCTCTTTTAACATTTTTTTCTTAGTTTATGTGTGTGTGTGTGTATATATGTTTTCATTGATTTTTTTAGAGAGAAAGGGAGAGGGATAGAGAAACAGAAACACTGATGAGAGAGAAGCATCAGTTGGCTGCCTTCTGCACACCCCCTACTGGGGATCAAGCCCGTAACACCAGCTTGTGCCCTGACAGAATTGAACTGGTGACCTCTTGGTTCCTGGGTTGATGTTCAGACACTGAGCCACACGGCCAGGCATCTTAGTTTTTTAATTACAAAACTAAATACATGAATTTTGAAGTGAGTTTGCCACTTTAATACCTAATATGCTGTAAATGTCCATTTTAAAAAATCTTTACACTCTAAAAATTTGTTTCAAGTTTTCAGCTTTCCCTTAATCCGCCTCCCTCCAAACTGTAAAGTAGGTTATCATCATTCATTATTACTTTTTAATCCTCTCTCCTGCCCATGTTCTCTCCATCCTGTCTAGTATAGTTTCTGTTCTGAGCCCAAGCTGGAATGCAGATTTTCTTTCTCACCCATTTCCTAGTGAAGACAGATTGCCAGAGCCCTGTGCCATCCTGGAGATCCTGTTGGATCCAAGGGCTGTTGCTTCTTTACACTCTAGCTAAAGGAAGCTATTGTTTCGTGTTTCTGTGACATATTTCTGGATAACAGCATCAATAATACCCTCTGCTTTCTAGGCGGAAGAGAGGCAAAGAGAGGAGCAGCTCGTCTCATTTGACAGGTAAAGGAATTATTCAGACAACTTTCTAGCTAGTTGAGATGAGATTCTATTCTTTATACTTTTAATTTTTAAAATCAGTGAGAGAGAAAAAAGAGGAAAATAAAGGGAGACCTGGGGTGGTTAATTTATAATCCACCAAATAAAACAAAAATATTAAAACCATGGGTTTTTCCAAGGTTTTTGAATTACATAAGGAATAATTTCAAGGTGAATAAAAAATACCAGGAACCCCCTGATGACTTTGTGTTGGGTAGAGAGCCTGACTCACTAGGAATAAGTATGAAGCCACGAATCTACAGATTAAGAGGTCTAAATAATTTTCTAATTCTTCGAAGTTATTGGATCTCTGTTTCCTCATCTCTAAAATGGAAGCAACTCATTTTTCTAGGAGTATTAAAAGAGAAAGCAAACAGTTTGTATCTGAAAGATGTCTCCTTTCTTAACTTCTTTAAATTGAATCAACTATAGTAGGTCCTCAAATAACACCTCTTTGTTCAATGTTTTCTTAGAACCTTGATCAGATGCCGTAGGAACTTAATTCTTGTTTATATCAATTAGCCTATGGTAAAATTGGTTTCATTATATGTAATTTTGCTTCAAGTCACAGAACCTATCAACATTGAGGATTTACTGTAATTTCATAGAAACGTATTTGTGGTATTAGTTCAGAACTGGAAATGTTTTGTCATAGATAGGTATCTGTCTCCCTCCCCCACCCCCGCAAAAGCCTGGGGTGCTGTATTATATTCAGCTTTGTATTTCCAGCACATGGAGGAAATATTTTAAATAATGTGATGATGATGTATGATTTATGCATACTGTTAGAAAAATGCTTAATACTGGATTTTCAAAGTGTTTCATGTCTAGTATAATGTATCACCTGCCATTCTTCTAAATATAGTACCTGAAAAGTAGAGTTATAACACTTCACTAACTTTTTACCTTAGTTTTTGTTAAGAAGTATTTAACCCAAAGCATAATCTTAAGATTTCTGAAAACCAGGAGATGTTCTTCTGTTAGACTGCAGGTCATTTGGCCTGCTCTTCTCCACCTATTTAGTACCCAAGATTACCAACACAACTTGCACTTTGAGAGTGGCCTGGAAGAGAATGGGTCAATGTACTTCATTGACTTCAGATCTCTGCTACTTTCCTTGTCCAGCAAGTCCCAGCAAGATTGCAGAGTGTACCCCTAAATGGAAACAGCAAGGAGTCCCATCCCTTACAATTCTGCTTCATCTCAGTCTTGCCCATGAAAGCTGGGACTTTGTTTTCTTGATGTTATCAGTGCTTTTCCTCTGCATATGAAGATCATGGCCCTCAGAGACTTTGTATTAATTGATACCAGAGGAGCTGGAGCCCCATGATGTCCTCAGATAGGCTCTACTGGCAGTAGAGATGCTATAGATGTCTCATGCACACCTTTGAGAGGAGGAATAAGCTAGGGTGCTTGTCTTACTGCAGCCATGAGGAGTGGAACCAGATGCAGAGCCAGGAGGACGAGGTGGCCATCACTGAGCAGGATCTGGAGCTTATTAAGGAGAGGGAAACGGCGATTCGACAGTTGGAGGTGAGAGCCAGGCCATGGTTTTTGTTTGACTCAGTGTATTTGCTACACTGTATAATCCACTTGGATTTTTCTCTCCATGATTATGAAAAAACATGAAATGAGTCATTGTGTGATTTGGATGTTAGGTTTCAATGTAATCTGGTGAATTTGAACTTCTCTTATGATGGTATTGGTGCCCAAGAATACCCAAATCCTGTCCTCAAGCACCATATCTTCTATGGTCTCCATGAGAATAAGCATGGAAAGCAGAGCAAGGCAAACAAATATTGTATCACTCATTAAGACTTTAACCGCAATCCTCAGTGCGAATCCCTAGATTAGGTAGGGCTCTATAGGAGCCCCTTTGCTTAGTCTGAATAGCCCAGAATAAAGGCAGGCCAAAAGGTTTGCTCCATTTTTCTGCATCCCAAAGTCTAATCTTAAGTTGTGGATATCACTTTAGTGGGTCAGAGAAATTGGAACAATTTTTGAATTGGGGGTTGAGAGAAAGGTCTTGAAGCCTTTCTCATCTGAGTTTCCAACTTTAATTTGGCACAGTAACCAATAAAATATCCTTAAACCGGAGTTTTCTCCTCCATGGAGGTAGAAGACTGCCATCCCTAGGGGGCAGTGGGGAAAGGAGGGTTGTGGAGGGGAAAAACTTTGAACTCCTCCTTGACCTTCGTCTGTGGCAGTAGTTCTGAACCCTGACACTTTTTTTTTTATGCCCCAGCTCTCCTTCCTGACACACCATTTATTAGTTTGAACTATGTACAACTCCTATATTTTGTAGGTTAAAAATTGGCAAATATCCACAAGAGGCCTTGGGCATGGATTTTTTTTTAAATTTTCCAGATGATAATATGCAGTCAGGGTTGAGACCCACTGCCCTGGATCCCATCAGTGTCTGGTCTTAGATGAGACAGTTCATCTTCAAGTTTGTTTATTTAATTCCTTTCAAAATTATTATATATTTTATCTTCTCACCTTCTGCTACTAATCATTGACTTGGTTTTCTAACATTAGAAATACTGTTACAGCAGGGAGTGAGATATATGGAGCTAAGGAAAGCAATGTAACTTAATGGATGTCGGGAATGTAAGGGGCACTTCACATTCAACAGAATTAAGTCCAACAGAATTAAGTCCAAATTCCTTAGCCAGGCTCGATTTTCATGTCCAGTCATTTCCTACATCTAACATGCAAACCCTGTTCTAATGGAAAAATAACACACTCTTTTGTGTCTCCTGTATTCTGACACTACACTTCTGACACTTCTGGCCATCAAATGTGTGGCGGTTTTTCCACATCAAGCAATTCTGCCACACCAACTGGGTGTCCTACAGTTTAATTCAGTTCCAACACTGTCTACCTGGAGTTAGCATCAGGTCCCACAGGTTGACTTCAGTCCCACACTTCAGATGCCAGTGTCAAGTCCAGGTAGTTACCTGTGCTTCTGACAGGTTCTAAATTGGAGGTTCCCATAACCCCCTCCTTGGTTTTGATTAATTTGCTAGAGTGGCTCACAGAACTCAGAAAAACAATTTACTTACTAGATTACTGGTTTATTATAGAAGAAGACAACTCAGGAATAGCCAAATGGAAGAGATACATAGGGCAAGGTTTGTGGGAAAGTATATGGCGCTTCCATGCCCTCTCTAGGTGTACCATTCTCCCAGGACCTCCATGTGTTCACTAACCCGGAATTCTCAGAACCTGTTGTTTAGCATTTTCATGGAGGCTTCATTTCATGGGCTTGATTAAATTATTGGCTTTTGGGGATTGATTCAACCTCCAGTACCCCTTCCCTCCCCAGAGTGGGGCTGAAAGTTCCAACCCTCTAATCACAAGGTTGGTTCCCTTGGCAACCATGCCCCATCCTTAGAGGCTATCCAAAAGTCAAGTCTTTATCATAAACTCTGGTGTGATTGAATGAGGCTTGATATGAACAAGACACCTCTTTTTTTTTAATCACTTAGGAAAGTCCAAGGGTTTTAGGAGCTCTGTTATAGGAATGGGACAAAGACCAAAAAATATTTATTATAAATCACAGTATCACATCTGTGTTACAGCCAAGCTGGTCTTTTTGCTCTAACTCAGTTACCTTTCCATTTGTATGGCTTCTCTTTTGCTTTAAGGCACAACTCAAGTCCTGTCTCTTCTGCAAAGTCTTTTCTCCTCTACACAGTGTTCTATACCATTTATTAGTCATTTCCCATATAAAGCCCTTCTTATTTATCTTGTTGTGTGCTGATCCTCTCAATTCCCACTTAGTTATTAAGCCCTTTTGTATCCTATTAAGCCCTTTTGTATCCACAGCAACTAGCAGACTGTCCCAACCAAAGCAGACTCTTAGCAAGTAATTGAGGGTGCTAGCAAGAACTATTCTTGCCAAGTTATGATTAGGAAGTCATTGCTTTCAAGGTATCAGTTTTTATTGTAGCATTCTGAGAGACAGTGTATTGCAATCAAAAGAGCATGGGCTTTAGAAATATAATCCTAGCTGCAACGCTTAGTTTTCTCACCAACAAGCTATGTGACTGGACAAGTTACATAACCTCTCTGAGCCTCATTATCTTCAAAGATACTTACTTCATAGAGTTACTGAATGATTAATTTAAATATAAAGGAGGCATAGTAACATAATGAAAACACCATGAACTTTTCATTCTCATTTTGTCCACTTACTAGCTGTGAGACCTTGGAATAAGTCATTAAGCCTCTCCGAGCCCCGATTTTCTCTTCTATAGAATGTGGATAATAAATGTCTTATTGGGTGTCATGAGGATCAGTTAAGTAATAGTTAATGATAGCTAACACTGTGAAGTGCTTATTGCATAGTTCTAAGAAATTTATATGATTCATAAGCCTTAAAAACACCTGTGTTAATAGCTTTAGGTATGTTACTAATTTAGGTAAGTAGAGGAAATGAATCTCTAACATGTTGCTTAATGTTAGTTAATTGTTTTTTGTGTTCCTTAGGCTGACATTTTGGATGTCAATCAGATATTTAAAGATTTGGCTATGATGATACATGACCAGGGCGATCTGATTGGTATGTATTATTAATACCTTTAACATAAAGTGAGTTGATACCTTTAACATAAAGTGAGTTGAAAGTGAGTGTGCAAAGTAGTAAATAAAATGTGTCTTAGGAATTTAGGAATGCCATATTAAAATTATTAAATTCAGCTTCTCGGCAATTTTCTTGTCGTCAAAAATAGAAGTTAACGTGAGGCCTTAGTGAATATTCAGCTCCATTCACTTACCATAGCCTCTTGGTAAGTCTGGCTGTTTAGGGAGATAGCTGTCAGCTTCCCAGCTTTATTTCTAGAAACTTGCACAATTATGGGATTAGTAACTCCTTTTATAAGCTGCTTTTTTTTTGGAAGTAATTTCAAATGTGTTAAAAGTTGCAAAAATAAAAATATTACAAGGAATTCCTTTATAACCTTTATCCAGACTTACTTTTTTTTTTTTTTTAAATATATCTTTATTGATTTCAGAGAGGAAGGGAGAGGGAGAGAGAGATAGAAACATCAGTGATGAGAGAGTCACTGATCGGCTGCCTCCTGCATGCCCACAATCCGGGCATGTGCCCTGACCGGGAATCAAACCATGATCTCCTGGATCGTAGGCCGATGCTCAACCGCTGAGCTACGCCTGGCTGGGCCAGACTTACCTCTTGTTAACATTCTACCCCATTTGCTTTTTATTTGCTCTCACTCTTTCTCTATATATAATGTGTTAAAAATTTTTTAACTTCCATGGCTGAAAGTCTTTTTAAAAGAAAAGGGTTTATTAGGCCATTGCTGGCAAAAAAAGACCAGTCTTAGGGCATGGAGTCTAAACCACCAGCAGCATGGCTAGGTAGAAAAGACAGCAAGTCCGTCATCCCAGAGTTTTGCAAGCGTTTTTATACATCAGTTAGGGAGAAGGGGGAAGAAAGAGGTAGTCTGAAAGAATTTATGTGAGCTTTAGGCAAACGGGTGGGAGAAGGTGAAGTGGGGCCAGTTCTGGGATAGGTGCAGCAAAGTCCCCACAAAAGAAGTATCCACTCCTGTGAATTAGCTATGGGCATTAGATTGGAAAGTTTGTGTGTAAATAAGAAACAGAGGCTTCTGGAGTTCTATGGCACCTGGCCATTCTCTCTTTTAGATAACTGTAGAAATAGTCATCTGAAAATTAATCCTAAATTCTAAGATATACACAACTGTGGTCTTTTGTCAGAGCTGGTCCATGGCTATTAACAGGTTAACTATTTTGTCTCTTTCTCTTACGCTATGCTGTGGCTGCTGTAATTTTAATTTAGAACATCTTAGAAATTTTTTTCTTGTTATATGTGTACACATAATTTTTTCTCAACCATCTGTGGTTTAGTTGCATACTTTATAATCCTTTCCCGTAAACACTTCA
The DNA here is from genome assembly GCF_054644295.1 of Miniopterus natalensis. Taxonomy (NCBI): domain Eukaryota; kingdom Metazoa; phylum Chordata; class Mammalia; order Chiroptera; family Miniopteridae; genus Miniopterus; species Miniopterus natalensis. The sequence goes on from NC_142089.1 coordinate 15,380,259, forward strand.
GTGTTTATTTCCAAAGAATAGGGTTATTCTCTAATGGAGGTAGTAACTTTTTAAAAAAGTTATTGATTTTAGAGACAGAGGGGGAGAGAAGGAAGGAGAAACACTGATGTGAGAAACATCGATTGGTTGCCTCTAATATGCACCCCAACCTGAGATCGAGCCCACAACCTGAGCATGTGCCCTGACTGGAATTGAGCCAGCGACCTTTTGGTGTATGGGACGACGCTCAACCAACTGAGCCACACTGGCCAGGGCCAGGGCCAGGGTTAGTAACTTTTAATTTCATGGCTGGATAGTTGGAATGGTGGTGCTGAAACCAGGACCCATAACATCAGAAGTTTGTTTGATTTGCAGTCTTGAAACAACTGAGTTTGATAAAACATCCACTGCCCTTCTTTTTTGCAGATAGCATAGAAGCCAATGTGGAAAGCTCAGAGGTACATGTGGAAAGAGCCACTGACCAGTTACAGCGAGCTGCTTACTATCAGGTAAAAGCAGGTACCAGGGAAAGTCACTCTGTGCTACAGACTTTATGAGCCATTAGAATACACCAGCAATTTTCAACCTTTCTCGTCTCATGGCACACATAAACTAATTATAAAATTTGTCAGCACACTAAAAAATATAAAATAGGTATAATTTAGGTGGTGGTGGTTTGGTTTGGTTTTTTACAAAAAATTGGTATAATTTTTATTCATTCACACCGGATGGCTATTGTGTTGGCTGTTGTCATTTTTTTATTTGACAATCTAAGGGAAAAGAGGTCAATGACCCTGACTAAATAGACAGTTACTGCATGTTTTAAAAATTCTTGCAGCACACTGGTTGAAAATTGCTGGAATACGCTACACACTGAGAACAGCTGCAGCCTTTTATTTAGGCTTAAGTTGGAGACTAGTCATAATTGCAGTCCCAGTTACATTTTTAGTATTTTCCTTTGCAGAGAGATCTACAAAAAGGCATCAAACCTTGTTTAAACTTATGTAGAAGCTTCTTAGCTACAGAGCTAACCCCATTATGCTAACATGATACCTAAATCTGTTTAAGGCTAATTTTATATCCTAAACAGTTGAAATTTGTTTCAGTTAGGATAACAGTTGGTACAAAGTAGGACTTTGCAGATACTTTGTTTGGCACAGAGGATGGACATAGAATCAACTCTAACTGCTATTTATCTATGAATAAGTAGGGGTTTATCATTTTGGGGTTACTTATTAGTGAATAAATGGGAGTTAATTGTTCTACTTTCTGTAAAGTGACATTCTTTTTCATATTAGTCAAAACTGGTTTTATGACTTATCTGGGTCTTTATGTGTGTACAAATACTATGAATGGGGTCCTTCTCAGGTCTCAATTGGGTTGCATGGCTTTTTAGAAATAAAGAGCATTTCAGTAATTTTCCATGTTCCTAGGATAGTTGTATTTTACCTGGGAATGTTTTTAAAGAAATTTGTATTTAATAATAGTGTTTCCTTTTTAAAAATATATATATCTTTATCGATTTCAGAGAGAGAAAGGGAGAAGGAGAGAAAGAGATAGAAATATCAATGATGAGAGAGAGTCATTGATTGGCTGCCTCCTGCATGCCCCAGACTGGGGATTGAGCCCACAACTTGGGCACATGCCCTGACCGGAAATCAGACTGGGATCTCCTGGATCCTAGGTCGATGCTCGACCACTGAGCCACGCCCAGCCGGGCAGTAGTGTTTCCTTTTAAAAACTGAGTGATGACTTTAGTATCCAACAACAAAAGAATAAAGTAAATTACCTACATCCACTCAATGTTATATGGAAATTAAAGGAGATGTTTATGAAGATTTATAACAACAAAATTTTTATGCTAAAATGTTAAATGAGAAAAACATCAAACATCATACAATATGATCCCCATTATATCAGATAACATTTGCATAGATAAACGATCGGGAGGAACTATCATCAAAACGTCAAGTTTCATCTGTGGGTAATTATTTTCTTTCTGCTGCTTTTTGTTATAGTGAACATAAAATTTTATAATAGGTACAAAACCTTTTTTAATATATACATGCACAAATAACTTATGTTATTGCACATGATGCCTAGCAGTATTGGTATAAACAGTCCTTTTGCTAAATTGTATTTGGGAGCCTGGAATTAAAACTTGCAATACTGGGGGAAAACAAGCTGGCGGCGTAGGTAACAGCTGCACCCGCTGCCTCCTGCAACCACATCAAAATTACAACTAAAGTACAGAACCACCATCACTCAGAGCCTCCTGAGATCTGGCTGAACAGAAGCCCTACAACCAGGGAACTGAAGAAGCACCGAGACCAGTAGGAGGGGTGCAGACGTGGGCAGATCGGGGCTGGATTGCAGAGACACGGCTGAGGGCCCACACCCGGTGCCGAGGTTGAAACCCGGGAGGGAATCTCAGCGGCGGAGTTTTCCCGGAGGAGGGAGGGGGTCCCAGCCCCACAGCGGGGCCCCCAGCCCAGGACTCCAGGCCGGGAACAGGCACTCCCAAAACTCCGGGCTGTGAAACCAGCCGGACTGTCCCTGAGGGTCGCGGAGGCTGGGGGAGCCCCAGCAGCTCCTCTTAAAGGGCCCGCGCACGGACTCACTCGGACGCGCTCCCTTGGAACCCAGCGCCGGGCAGCAGCTGGGACACTCAGGGAGGAACTAACCTGCCTGAAATCCGGGCGAGAGGTGGAGGGGTGGCTTCCTCCCAGGCAGAAGAGCTGGCAGAGGTCATTGCTCCTTTGGTGAGTCCTCCCTGCACACAGCCGGCAGGCAGGCGCCATATTTGAATTGCCAGCACCTGACTCACACTTTTGGCCCCACCCCTCCCCACCTGCAGCTCATCCAGGCCATTTCCAGGGGCTTTTCTGTGCAAGTGGCCTCTCCAGCCTCATGCTTAGGAATTTCCTAAAATCTCTCAAACAAGCAGCAGAGGGCCCCATATGGCTTGATAAGTGGTCCCAGGCCTGGCACTAGCGGCAGCCTGCATTGGCTCATAGCTTGGCCTCTCCTGGACAACGCAAAGCCCAGCACAAGTAACAGTCAACTACGGTTTGCTGTGTAGCTCATGCTGGGTGGCCCTGAGCAAGGCACTGGCACCTCCCAGGAGGCCTCAGAGACAGTGCACCTGGTGCTCAGACTCGACCACGCTGGATTACAGCCCTACCACATCCACAAGTGACACTCACTTGGTGAACACCAAAGCTCCACTGAAGTAAATCCTGCTCCATAGGGGTGTCTCCAGCACAGCAGCTCTTTGGCTGTAGTTGCAGCTGGTCCTCACAGCTGACTGGCCTGGGGGTCAGTTTCTCCCAGGGCCGCCAACAGCAACCAAGGCTCAACTACAACAGGCCAGAGCACACAGCCCACACAGGGGAGCACCTAGAAGGCCCAGCTCAGGTGACTGGGGAGGCTGAGCCACTGGGCCCTACAGGACACCTACTACACAAAGCCACTCTACAAATTCCAGGAGACATAGCAGCTCTACCTAATACATAGAAACAAACACCTGGAAGCAGCCAAAATGTGGAGGCAAAGAAACATGTCACAAAGGAAAGAACAGAAGAAATCTCTAGAAGAGGAACTAAATGAAATAGATCCAAGCAAGCTAACAGAGAGTTCAGAATAATGGTTATAAGGATGTTTAAGCAGACTGTTAGGGAAATAACTGAGAAAATCGATAACATAATAAAGTACCAATTTGAAATGAAGGCTACAGGAACTGAAATGAAGAATAATTTACAGGGAATCAACAGTAGACTAGAGGACGCTGAGAATCAAATCAGCAATTTGGAACATGAAGAAACAAAAAAGACCCAGCCAGAAGAGCAAAAAGAAAAAAGAATCCAGAAATATGAAAATAGTGTAAGGAGCGTCTGGGACAACTTCAAGAGGCCCAACATTCATATTATTGGGGTGCCAGAAGAGGCAGAAAGAGACCAAGGAATTGAAAACCTATTTGGAAAAATAATTACAGAAAACTTCCCCTACCTGGGGAAAGAAATCGACTTTCAAGTCCAGGAAGCACAGAGGGTCCCAAAGAAGAGGAACCCAAAGAGGCCCACAGCAAGACACATCATAATTAAAATGCCAAAGATTAAAGACAAAGAGAGAATCTTAAAAGCAGCAAGAGAAAAGCAGTTAGTTACCTACAAGGGAGCACCCGTACAACTGTCAGCTGATTTCTCAACAGAAACCTTGCAGGCCAGAAGGGAGTGGCAAGAAATATTCAACGTGATGAAAAACATGGAACTACAACCAAGATTGCTCTACCCAGCAAAGCTATCATTTAGAATTGAAGGTCAAATAAAGAGCTTCACAGATAAGAAAAAGCTAAAGGAGTTCATCACCACCAGACCAGCACTACAGGAAATGTTGAAGGGTCTTCTTTAAGAAGAAGCTAATGAACAAAAGAATCTGATGAACTAAATAGATCCAGAGACATTGACACATGCAACAGACGATCATATTTCAGAGGAAAGAGGGAAGGGGGGTGGAGGGTGGGAAGAGATTAACCAAAGAAGTTATATGCATATATGCATAACCCATGGACACAGTCAATAACGGGGTAAAGGCCTGGGGAGGGGGTGGGAGCGAAGTGGAGGGGGTCAGTTGCGGGGGAAAATGGTATACCTGTAATACTCTCAACAATAAAGATAAATTTTAAAAAGTAAAAAAGTAAATAAATAAAACTTGCACTACTATCTAGATATGGTAACTGTTAAGATTTTGGGCAGGTCTCTACGTATTCATTCATGAATAGAGTTGATTTTGAATTACCAGGAGGCAGATCTATGAAGCACTCTTGGAATAAAAAATTTTACGTGTTTCATTAGTGTCTTCTATACATATTTCTCTTCTCAGAAAAAATCTCGCAAGAAGATCTGTATCCTGGTGCTTGTCCTGTCAGTGATTGCTGCTATCTTCGGACTTATTATGTGGCTAGTTTATAGAAAGTGATTGCCTCAGAGCCTTCTCCCACGGAACTGTTTTCAAGGGCAAGTGCCTGCTGGAGTCTGCCAGAACAAACTGATCACAGAAGAGAGCATACATCAGAACATCCTGTAATAGTTTAGTTAGAAACTAACTACTAACCAGTCCTTGGAATTAGTGACCTATGAAGACAGTATTTATCAATTTATGTATACATTTTATTGATTTCTCAAATTAGGAATTAATTTATATGGATTTTGCTTTCTCTTCTGATTATCCTTCATCCCAAGTGTTTACTGAAAATTCCATTCTAAATATTCTTGTTTTAACAGGTGACACTACAGTCTTGTAAATTGTCTTTTTATGTGTATACAAGATTGACCTTTTTACCAGCAACATAGAATTACTTTTTAGCACCCAGCATATTGGAATCTGTCAGAAACTGTATAATAAGCTGGCAATTTTTATTACTTAACATTTTAATTTTAATTTGTAAGAAGCCTAATCTCTATCTGCTTGGAAAGATTTTGGCAGTGTATTTAACTAGAAAGTAAAAATTGCACATGTGATCCAGATTAAATGAGAAGTATCAATTTGAGCTGGCCAATTGTGGAGGTACATGTTAATCTTGATTTAAAGTTTACTTTATTATCTGCTAGTGTCACCACAGCAGTTCATCCATATATACACCATGTACACACTAAACCATCATGTTCACTTCTTAAAGAGATTAATTTAATTAACATTACTATACTCCAAGGAGTTCCTCTCCCACCTGCTTGTGTAGAAAGGGATAATTAGACAAAGCATGCTTTTGGAAAGCAAATAGGAATTGTTCGGAATGATTTAATCCTTTTGTTGTTGTTGTTGTTCAGTTGTGGTTCTGCATTCCTGGTGAATGATGAATGTTGCTGTCAAAATGCTGTCTTTCCCTTATAAGGGTTGCTGGGCATTTGATGGCAGGAAGATTTCAAAAGCTAGACTGAAACTGGTCCAAAATTTAGTCCTGTGAACCTGGCGGTAAAGCAAAGAAAAGGTTCACTTTTGTAAATAATACTGGTTTGGAATAGTGATGTTAGACTTACCTTAATTTATGAACAAGAAATTAATCTCTCCATGCATAGTTTTAGACAAAAGAAGTTTGAATAAAAGATTGTTGTCTTGTAATATAAACATTGTTCACTTCCCTTTTTCACAGGTATAGAACAGTTAAAGGGAATGTAATTTCTTTCCTCTCAAATAAATGTGAATTGGGCCAACAATTTCAGTTCATCCTTTAGCGGTGAATTAGAGGATTTGACTGCCCTGGATATATTTATATTAATTTCTTTTGCTCCCTTTAATGTTACTTAATCATCTTTTACTAAACTGATGTAAACAGGGAAACAAGGACCCAAATGCATAAGTTTCTTTGCACTCTTGCACCGTTCTACCCACTTATACAAATAAACATTTAAAAAACTGTTGTAGTAAGTTTTTATGAGTTCAAGTCCTAATGTGGTAGATATTAGATAATGTGCTGTCCTTTAGAAAAATTGAGGCTTGCAAGAAGACTGGAGATCAGGGGAGGATTGGTTTGGGGGTGGAATAGGTACTGCTGCAGTCCCTTCCTTGAAAAACAAGATATAGCTATTGGGGTGTGGCCCAAGCAGCAGCTTCAGAGCTAGTTTCTTGGCTCTATGATCACTGCCCCTTAAGCTCCAAATTACAGCTCAACTTGGATACATCATTTGTAACAGCAGGCAAGAGAAAGTCTCGATCATGAAAAACTATTTCAGTTTGGGTAAAATGAAGCCACCATAGTTCTGTTCCATAATACTATGTAATCCAGTGGTGGTGGTTATAGTGGCCATAGGTAGCAAATAGAATTGGAATGGCCTGGAATTTGTCACAGTTGCCAAGAGGTTCTGCTAGATGCTCCTAAAAACCTATTCATAGAATCTTTGTGTTTTGTTCATCATTGGGGGCACAATAGCCATGGCTTCACATTAGAAACTAGAAGATTACTGATACCTGGGTGCCCTTGCCACAAGATTCTAATTTAGTTAGTTTGGAACACAGCCTGGGCATAGGGACTTTTAAAAGCTCCAGATAATTCATGAGAACCATTGGTTTGGAGGTCAAAAACTAGAGAGTCTTGGCTCTGCCATTAATTTGCTGTAGGTATTTGGACAAGTCATTTAACCCATAGACCCCAAGTTTTCTCAACAACTCTCTTCTAGCTATGAAATTCTCTGACTATAAGGATCACAGGGGTTTGGTCTGAACATGCAAATTCTGTTTGCCCCTGTATTCCTTTCCTTGAAATAACAGAATTTTTAATGTTGGACTGTGATTAAGGACTACGCTTTTACCAGTCCATGGAAAAATAAGAACAATGATATAGTAGGCTTTTTAAAATACCATCTTTGAGGCTGAGCTAATGACCTTTCAACTTTTTAAAAGGAGTATTTCAAGATTATAAAAATGAAAAGGTGGGCCCTGGCCAGTTTGGCTCAGTGGTTAGAGTGTTGGCCCCTGGACTGAAGCATTGTAGGTTTGATCTTCAGGAGGCAACCAACGGAAGTGTCCCTCTCACATTGATGTTTCTCTCATTCTTTCTCCCCCTCTCTCCCTCTCTTCCACTCTCTCCAAAAATCAATGGAAAAAATATCCTTGGGTGAGGATTAACAAGCAAAAAATGAAAAGGCGGTGATGTTAGATGGCAGTCTTCATTTTTAAATCTACTTAGTTGGCAAAATAGAAGTCGACATTCCTATAAATTTTTCTCCTGGTCCATGACATCTCTAATGTCTGAACCACTCATTTAGACTAGCCCCACCCATCTCTTTACAACTAAAGAAGTTGAGGCCAGTAATGGCAGTCTACTACAGGAATTGAAAGGCTTAGGAAAGTGCTCTACACGTGAATGGTCATTTGTAGGGTAATATTTGAGCTCTTGCTATCAGCACTTTACTATGCTAAATGTTAAATGTTTGACATTTTATATTTAATATCTCATATCCACAAAACTAAGATATGTTTTTCTTGTCCTTTTTTTATGGATTAGGAAAAGGAGGCATAGTAAGTAACACACACAGTTTAGGAGTGATGGAGCCAGGATCTGATCTCACTCACTCAGACTTCAAAACCACACCTTCAGACACTAGACACTGTCTTCGTGCATCACTGGTACAACCTATCCTACTCACCATCTCTTTCATGAAGCTTTCTCTCAAAATCTAGAGTAGTTTCTACTCAATTTTTCATGAATGTCTTGTCTTTTGTCAGTACCATATGAACTTTAACCACCCGAATAAATGAAGCCTCCTACTTGTACTATCTATACACAATTTTTTCAGTGTCTCCATTTGATCACTTTGTTTTTAAGACAGTTTTCGAATATCAGCGTGCTCCTAAAGTCTTTAGATTCTATTCTGAGGAAGTCTTAATGTCTAAGAAACTAATGTCTTTGTTGAGATAACAAAAGCAGCTAGTCTATCAGTCTTTCTATTTCAAAAGGTTAAGGGTCTAGACTGCTGCTCTCCAATTTGCTGATCTATACTAACACCATTGGAGCCCAAAGAAAGAACGTTTTTGCTTTATAAGGCCTAGGTAAGTATAAGGTGCCATTACGTCACAAGCCAGTGTAAATATCAGCTATGCCGAAAGCAGGGAACATGAACAAGGAAGAAAGAATTACAAGGGTAAGAAGAATATAGCTTTAGGTTTCTTGGGTGTATAGTCAGCAATTGAAGGGATTACATAATGGACCACACACAGAAGCTGAGAAATTGAAAGGCAAAGTTGACTTAGATGTTCAGGTCACTCAAAGCTAGAAATGGCTTCAACAGCCACCTCCTGTCTGAAAGGGGCATGGAGCCTCAAGGGCCTGCACAATCTCTAGGTAAGAGGAACTTGTTCTTTTACACTCAAAACACTTTTGTGACTATTTTGTTCCTTCTTAAGAATCATGTCCTTGTGCTCAAAAAGAGCCTACTTTGTTGAAACCAAGTTTAGAATTTGTATTTTCCCCATCAGCCTAGTCTTTGGAATCACAGGACTGGAAAGGAGGATAGTAACAGGTCATTTGATAAGTCATCTGATCAGTTAACATCCTTGCTGAATGAGTTTACTGGGCTTTTGAGGGCCAGAGGAAAGTGATTCTACCTACTTAAAAGTTGATAATTTCAAAATCCAAGTTAATATTATGTTGCAATTAAATCTTGATCCCTGGAGATGTCATTACGGGCAAAATCTTTTGAACAGGCTGATGTTCAATTTAAAATCTAGAGGACCACTAGCAAGGGAATCAAGAAAAGAATGTGCAGTGCCTCTTTCTGGGTGAACAATTTTCAATCAGTTTCTTTAAAAAAGAAAACAGAACAAAACAGGTCAGATAACCCATGCTTTCTTTTTGAAAAAGTATTGGGCATCAGTTGCATGATAATAAATGTGATCATATCAACATCTATTGGGAGAGACCGGTGATTAAAGAGCATGGCCTTTGGCATCATACAGATTTAGGTTTGAATCCCACTCACCCCCCTTTCTAGGGTTAAGCTGGGCAACTCAATCTCTCTGAGCTTCCTCTCAGAGACGTTAATACCTATCTCAAGAGTGTTATGAGGATTAAATGAGATGATCCAAATAAAATACATACTTGCCCAGAGAACTAAGCACCCAACAAAGCCATTACAACTAATGGCCCCTGCTGATGGTCTCTTTCAGCCAGCGGTTGGCCTAGGGCAGGCCTGAATCCTAACGCTTCCTTTCGTGATTTAGGCACCACGACCGAAATTTAAAAATCCAAAGGGGCCACAACTTGATTAACCATTGAAGATTTGGACGTCTGCCTACTGATTAGATCCTTCCTGGCTCCAGCATGTCCAGGCTTTTCGTAAACAGAGACTAGATGACTCCCTAAAGCAGATTCCCAGATAATATACATTCGCTCACAAGGTCCAGATTTGGATTAGGGAGGGGTAGTGAGCATGCAGCTCTGCAGAGAAGGGCCGTAAGAGGAAGAGTAAGTGCTCACTGCACCCTCCGAGCTCCGCTCTAGCGCCTCTCTAGATTGGGGCGAGCCTGTAGGAAGGATGGCGTTACAAGATTTAAGAGCCCCGCAGTGGTTTGCGGGAGGACGCAGGGGAGGTTGATACCGTACCTCCTTACAAGCACCTTTTCCTCAGACATCTCCCAGCCACGGAAAACCCTAGTCTTCAGTGACACTTCCAGAGAAGGCCACCTGTTTCGAACACTGACAAACACCTCAAAATCACATCCCAGGCTCCACAGCCACTAGAAGCACCAACTACGTGCGTGCGTGTGTGCGTGCACGGGCGCGTGCGCGCGTGCTTGCTTACGCACAGGCTACTGGGATGCCGCTTCTCCCCTCTGAGTCTTCCAGTTTCCCGGCGTGCTTCGGGCCCGCCAAATGGGAGGGGGAGACGCAAGATGGCGGCAGCCACGAATTCCGGCTCCAGCCTCCCGCTGTTCGACTGCCCGACTTGGTGAGTGGCGAGGCGAGCAGGGCTGGAGTGGCCTGGGCTGGCTGGGCGGCTCATTTCTCGCAGTGGACCGAACGGTTCAGACATGTTCGGACTGACTGAGGGAGAACAGTTCGTCAGGCCGGGCGGCGTGTGGAGGAACCGGGAGCCCGGGCCCATGCACTGAGGAAACCCAGAGTTGGGGGCTGTGAGGCGCTCGTTTACGCTGCCCCTCCAGCAATGAGCTGGTTGCCTGGGCTCTTCGGGGCCGTAGCCCTGAACTTACCTCAACTCCTGACTGAATGCCTAGAGCTCTAGTGGCGCATCGTATCTGCCCCCCTGCTCTCTGTCCCGAACGCGCACGAGCCAGCTTCCCGGCTCTAGCTCCACCTCAGAGCCGGGTGTCTGTTGTGCTGCGTCCCTGATCCGGTACTTGTTTCTCGCAGACTGGGAGCTCCCTGAGGGCAGGGACGGCTCTGACTACCCTTGCATTCTCAGCAACCAGCGCGAAGTGGGGCGCAAGTGGGCATCAGTAATTGTTGGAAGGACCCCCCCTTCATCCTTTCTCAAGTTCTTGGCAATAATGGAATGACTTAATTTAGTCTGAGTAGAGTACAAGATGATTAATTGTGAATTGCCTTGCAAGAAGACCCATCTCAGAGCTATTCCTGCTGTAACTTACCACAGTGTATTGTTTATGTTACTCTTCTCTGCCTCCCGTTATGTTGAGATTCTCAAGGGCAAGGAGCCTGATGCATCTTTTAACCAGGCACATAGTAGGAATTCAGAAAGCATATTTTGGATGTAACATTGCTTTCCCTGTTTCCTGGATAAAATGGGCTTTTGTTCAATGCATGGTCCTTTCAGCAAATGCCATGTAGGAGTTGGGGCAAGACTGTGAGATGACCATGTTGCTTTTCAAGTTAGATGGACAGGTACATTTTTTGTATGCATTTTTTTTTTTGGTATGCAAATATAGGGACTCTGGCAAGATTGTTCTTTCTCTCAAACTTCAAAGGAGCAAACACAGGAAGCAAGTGAATGTGTGGCTGTTTTCTGGGTCTCTTTGCGTTTTGTAACACCCGGTTGCTTCAGTCTACAAATTTTGTGTCCATTTTGGTTCCCTGCTGCATTGATTTCAGAAGTTGGACCAGGACAGTAAACTTAGAAGAGACAGATTACCTACCATTTCCTTAGTCTTCTATGCACCAGCCTCTGGGTTAGATGCTTTGACATGTGTATGCTTCTTGAATGCTGTGGTTATAGAAATATAGAGAAAAGTTCCCTTGAACAAGCCATTGTAGAAAGACCTGTCCTAGGGTAAGAAACATATCTTGTATTTATTGATACCTGGTTTCATGGACATGATATTGGATTGCCCTAACTCCCTAATTATGTACCTCTGATTTGGTCTCAGAGTTCAGAACTCTGCTTATTCTGTGACGGGATTAATCTCCATCAGCTCAAAACACCAACTGATTTTTTCAACCTTTACATGTTGTTAGCAGTAGTTGCAAAGCTTAGATTCAAACTCAAGTGATCAGACTACCCCAGCTATAGTACTTGCACTCTCTATGCTGCTTTCTTTTTGAGGTAGATATCCAGTGTTAGAATATAGGTTTCTTTGGTGCTGTTCTAAATACAGATCCATTAAAATCTGTTTTAGAGCAACTGAATCACTGGGGAAGTAAGTGTCAAACTTAGAAAGGAGCTGTAATAACAGTGAAGTAGATGACATTTCTGCTTGAACATGAACTAATTATAGGCTGGTAGGAGAGCTACAGTGTTGAATGGGATAATAATTGTAAATGGCATTTACAACTCATCCTGAAAATGCTTTTTCCTTCTTATTTTTCAGGGCAGGTAAACCCCCACCTGGATTACATCTGGATGTAGTCAAAGGAGACAAACTAATTGAGGTATGGAAATACATGTCTTCCCTTTTTCCCACCACACTGAAAATTTTTGCAGGTGACTCACTTTTCCACCCCCTCTCCCGTGCTTTGTTTTCCAGCAATGCTACTTTTGTTCATCCTGGATTTTTTTTTCTATTAAAAGTACATGGTGACATAACACATTCAAACCTCTTATCTTCCCCCAGACACTCAGTTTTTTGTGACTTCTCTCACCTTCTAAATTAAGGGTTTTAATAAATCATGGGCCTGTGGGCCCTAATCAGACTAGAAGCCCTTTAACTTGGTGAATTCCCTCTCTCTGAGTACATGGAGTTGTGTGGAAGGTGCAAGATATGCAATAATTGAAGGAGAAAGTGAATGATATAGATTGAGTTAAACTTTTTTTAAAATATGTTTTTATTGATTTCAGAGAGGAAGGGAGAGGGAGAGAGATAGAAACATCAATAATGAGTCATTGATCTGCTGCCTTCAGCACGACCCCTGCTGGGGATCGAGCCCCCAACCTGGGCTCTGCCCTAACAGGAATAGAATCTCCATCTCCTGTTTCATGGATGGACGCTCAACCACTGTGCCACACTGGTTGGGCGAGTTTAACTTTTAAGTTGCTTTTATGATATTCAGGCCTGAGCCCTTCAAAGAAGAGATTGGAATGGTGATAAGTTTATTCATTTATGCAAAACATTTAGTGCTTACTGTGTTCCAGTCATTGTGCTCCACATAGGGACTACAGCAGTGGACAAAACAAACATGGTTCCAGTCCTCAAAGAAATCATGTGATGGGAAAGATACAACATAAAAAATTACGTGAAATCAGTACTATAAAGGAAAAGTTTACGAGAATTCCAGATTTGTACAAGTCTCTGCAATGAACACCACATAGAACTTGAAGAGAACATAAATTTTGATTAGGTTGTGTAAGATTTATTTTATTTATTTATTTATTTATTTATTTATTTATTTATTTATTTATTTATTTATTTCTTATCGGATCATTTATTTACCAAGAAATTGAGATTAAGCCCACTGTGACCTTGAGCTGTGTCTCCATGTCTTAGACCAATTTTATGTTTGCTTGCTCAGATAGAAATTAGGTTCAAGGTCCCACTTTTGAGTGCAGTAGTTTTTGTTTGGTGTATATAGTAAAAATATCATTCCATGGTTGAATAGCTGTCTGAGATCTCCTGAATGATGTTCTGTAAATATATTGTTGTCACTTCAGGATGTTGTAGAGATACCCTGGCATTTTACAAAATATTAAGGCATGAGTTGTGATGAATTTTTTTTTATTAATTCATCATGCTCATATCCAGTCAGTTTAGAGCCCTTTTGTCATGGGTTCTTTTATCTTTTTATTTTTTATTTTATTACTTGAATTTATGGGGGTGACATTGGTTAATAAAATTATGTAGATTTCAGTGTATAATTCTATAATACATAATTTCTATAGAATTCTTCTATCTTAAAAGTTACAAAACACCAAGATAATTCAATGAAATAATTTTGCTACAATGTCTGTAAAACCTTTTTTACTATAGATTGTTCCACAGATATAAAGTATATTGTTGCTAAATAGCATGAAGCTTTGAAGACACAGGAATCTATTTTGTTACCATAATTCAGTAAATCTTCAGTTTGCAACAGGAAAAAACAGAAGAGGCCTGACGTTAATGATGATATCATATTCTTTGTGAAATAATTTATATTTTTAGAGTGCTGTAAGTTGTCGATCATTCTTCTGATTACTGGTTTTCATTAACCGATAATGTTCTCTCTTTCATTGCTCTTAGGTGTGCTGAGTTGCCCACAGTTGTCAAGTTACAGTCTTTAGACATCACTGTGCTGTTTCTGAGGAATAGATCTAAGATGTGCTTATTGTTAAGGATTTAGGCAGCACTCGATACTAACCAAGCTATCTATATCCTAGCCATGGGTCAAAGGCTTGTGATATGTTGTGATAGCTGGGTTTAAGAAGTGCAATATTAAAACAAAAGCCATGAGTCTTTTTAGCCCAGTGTGTAAAGACACACTCTGAGTTATAACTCAGTGGCACAACTGGATAATGGTGCTAGCCATAACTAGCCGTAGCTTTAGTGACTATTGAAAGACCAATGCATTATTTTAATTTATTTGGACAGAAGAAGCACATTGCCCAGGAGTTAACAAATTTCCTTAATTCTAAGACATACTATTTTCATGTTTCTATAATTGAGATGCTTTTAATAATGAATGTATATATTTAATTTGGAGGCCATTTTGCCTCCCCCCCCAAATACCTAGATTTCTGGTATGTTTTTGGCCCCTTAGAATCATAGAAATTTGGTCAGTGTTTTATTAGAATCCAAGAGCTGGTGGTCTTATGTACTGTTTCATCAAGACCATCCAGTGAGCCTTGTGGTTAGCAAACTTAAGTTTTTGAGGGCATAATCTGTGTGCATATAAATTTGAATGAGAAATGCAGTGAGATTCAACCTGCACAGATATTACCCAGAGAGAATAAGATGGTAAAATTTCAGAGCTCTCTCAGTTCTAAAGCAATGTCTTATATTTAATCCAAGTCTTAAAATTTGAGTCTAAGCAGACATAGGGATGATTGTCTTATTGAACTGTCAGGCTGTTCAATCTTGGTGCTGCCTAGCAGTGTAGTATGGGCCTGGAACAAGCCTTACCAGCAGCAGATGGGCACTGCTGGACAGGGTTTCCCAGAGGTGACCCACATACCTATACTAGCTTGAACTAATTGAGCCTTAAGGCTAAGCTTGAAAGAAACTGGGTAACATTGTTTAAAGGAAAATTAAGAGTGTGACCCATAGTATTTGTTCACTCATTAAAATGTTCCTTGCCATATGGTGCATTTTTTGATGCAGGTAGAATGAATATATATTATGGTTTTAAAATAGCTTAGGCTCTGAAGTCAGACAGTTTCTGTCTGTCTGTATTCTAATTCAGCTTATAAATATCTAACTGTGTGAACTTGAATGTATTAATTTCTTTATGCCTCAATTTTATCATTTATAAAAATAGGAATAATAGTACCTACCCACCTTACAGAGTAGTTGTGAGGGTGAAACAACAGCATAAAACTCATTGTGCAGTGTGTGACACATAAGTATTCAACAGTTGTTACTGTTTTCAGTGCATGAGTTATATTTCTGGTTTTATAAGGGAAACACTAAAGCATAAGGGAGAATAGTAACCCACTGTGAGTTCAGCAGCATAGCCAGGAATGAAATATAAGCCTCTTGAGTGCTAGCCTGGTACCATACTAACTTGACTGTGCTTGTCTGCTCAGCTTTGTGCTGTCTTCTCTCAGAGATTTTAGAAGGAGTATCATGTGAAATGGGAACTAGAGCTTAATGAGACCTTGTAAGGTTTTCGTTTAAAGGAAAAACATATGTCTGAGTAAGGGTTATTCTTTAAAATAGTCAAATTGTAGACTTTTGAAACTGGAAGAAGTGTTAGCAAAAATTTATTTAGAGTCCTTTATCTATGACAGCCCAGTCTACAACCAGGCTGTGTCAGGGTTTAATGATCCAGGATAAAAGAAAAATAAGGACAGTGTAGTGAGTTTTTCATAAAGCTAAATTCAGCTCAAAGTATTCCAAAAGTAATTTGAGGCTATGACAGCATGGTTAAAATATAGATAGGTGTTTATACTCCCTTCCTTTCCTAACCAATTGATAATCTTCCTTTGGGTATATGTTTTCTGAAAAGCAGTCATTGCTTTATAGACATGCTTTGTGTCTTACTTCCTGCTTGACCTAAAATTAAGATCCATTGAAATCTTAAATTTCCAATGGACAGAAGACAACCCTCTTGCAGGTCACTTTTATCTACTAGAATTAGTACAAGTTCTATCCATATCAACACCAGACATTTGACCACTGTATTTGGGGAGATTAATTGTCATTTATCCCTCAAAGTGTTCGTATATTATTCTGAGCTCTTTATCTTGAAGAATAATAGGAAATACCTTTTTTCACCTTGTTGAGGAATTTTATCTATTCAAAATCCTCTACTTATTTGAATACAAGAATTTTTGCTAAACCCTGTTGAAACTATTTAAGTAATATTTAATTTAATGTTTATTTAGAAACTGATTATTGATGAGAAGAAATATTACTTATTTGGGAGAAACCCTGATTTGTGTGACTTTACCATTGACCACCAGTCTTGCTCTCGGGTCCACGCTGCCTTGGTCTACCACAAGCATCTGAAGAGAGTTTTCCTAATAGATCTCAATAGTAGTAAGTAACTCACATCCCATCCTGTCTTACACATTTCTTTTGGGCAATGTGAAAGTTCCCTTTAAGTTCTTCAGTTTCAAAATTGTGTTTTATTATTATTTATCAAGGAAGAAGTTTACATTTGGTTTTTAAATCAGCCCTTCTTGACTCCTGTGATATCACCTATTTTCCTGAAATAAGTGATGACTGGAGAGAAAGTAGGGTTTTGGGGAGGACTATCCTGGAGGAGGTAGATATATATAGAAAACAGCAACAACAAAAAACACTCAGGAGCTAGGAACTATGGGTATCCAAGTGTTTACAGGACCATGATAAATTGTGGTCCAATTTAAGCAGCAGAAGCTGTGATTAGCTCCATTAATATAATAGAGCAATGGTGCAAGACATTAAAAAAACAACTTGTTTTGAACAAAATTTAGTTTTTTATAATGGGTTCTTTATCCCTGCTACATTCTGCTTCGACTACTTATAATATCAATTTTAATTTCATGAACATACTCCAACTAATAAGATTTTCAATTTTGCCAAAGATAATCCCAGAAATGCAGTTGAGACTTAACTTCATGGAGCCCTGAAGTTTGTTCACTTTTCCCATGTATAAATACAGTGTAAAATGTAAAGGATCTTGCTTCCTGGGCTGACCATGTTCTTCTTTCCTGCTTTTCCAACATGGACCCCACCCCAGTCTGCTTATATAATGGTTTTGGAGAACCTTGTCTCACAAGTACTTACTTGCAAATTTATCTCACCTTTTCTCTCCATTTTATAACATGCAGAATGCAGACATGGAAAAATATTCAGACTCTGCAATAGGATTTTGACTTGCTTTGGCATTGATATTGCACCTTTTCAGCCATCCTCCTTTCTTGTCCTGGGGAAAACCCACGTATAACTGCCACCAGGGCCTCTGTTCCTTAGACTTGGGGCTGGAGAGGTCAGACCACAGTGATGCCTATCTCCTGCCTTGGGTGGCATGGTTATTGCTGGCTTGGAACCATTCCTGCTGGACCCAGAATGGAGCCAAGCCTGTCTGGTAGCAGAGAGCAAGCAGTGGTATTTGTTATGTGGGGTAACAGCAGGTCTGAAGATGTGTAAGAATCCCACTGACGAGATTCAAGACCCAGTGAAGGAGTTTTCATTGTGACCCATGACAAGGGATGCAAAGTGGACCCAGTGTCATTTTCATTTGAAAAAGCAGAACTAATATGCTGGGAGGAGCTGCTCTCCCTTCTACAGCTCAAGTTGGTTTTTTTCTCTTATGTTTTTGATTTGCTTATTCCCAGCACACGGCACTTTCTTGGGTCACATTCGGTTGGAACCTCACAAACCTCAGCAAATTCCCATCGATTCCACAGTCTCATTTGGCGCATCCACAAGGGCATACACTCTACGTGAGAAGCCTCAGACATTGCCATCGGCTGTGAAAGGAGATGAGAAGATGGGTGGAGAGGATGATGAACTCAAGGGCTTACTGGGACTTCCAGAGGAGGAAACCGAACTCGATGTAATTCCACATCTCTGTCATTATTTTGTCTCTTAGGACTCTGGTTTTTGCAGTATGTAGCTGTCTGTATAACTTGAAATGCCAATGACTTAGCAGCAGGAGATTTTCTTGAGCCCACTAATGGGCCTTTCCCACTTAGTGTAGGGTGGTCAACTGTGACACACTTTGGAGAGCTGCGTTGTGTGAATTTGGTTATGTATGACCAGGCATAACAAGGAGACTGGGTCTCTGGCCAATAGACCCTCGGGCTGTCTTATGCACCTTCACTGGATGTTAGAAGCCAAGTTAAATTTTTCTAGAGCTACAGTGTCCAATGCAGTAGCTACTAACCACATTTCAAGTACCCAGTAGTCACATGTGGCTAGTGACTTCCAGTTGAATATCACAGAAAGAGGACATTTTCATCATTTCGATTGGACAGCACTGCCTTAAGACTGAAGCTTTCATTCATTTACATTGCTTTCTTGATACTATTCAAATAGCCCAGGAATCTTCTGAATAGAACTAGACAGCTTTTGTTCTTAGGGGCCTGGCTGCCCCAAAGGCTATGAATTTTACAATCTTTTATTTTAAGTGCTAAAGTTTCTAGAGGCTCACCCCAGTAGTTTGTTATGCGGCTGTCATCCTTTACATGTCTGTCACTGCACTGGTGTGACTGGTCTATTCAGGTAGACCATATGCAAGCGTGTCCTTAACCACCCACGTGCACTTACTATTCTAGTATACCCTAAGATAGTTTCCCAGCCCTTAGAAAGAGAAGCACCTCAGAAATCTTATAATTTAGAAGTTATTTTGTTCTGAAGAAGTAGCCTCAGAGCCAGAGGCCTTGATAGCAGTCACTTTTGCCCATTTCTCTTCCAGGTTTCTTCCATGCTTTCCTGTCTTTTAAATGTAGTATGTGAGGTCCTCTCTGAGTCTTTATTCTCAAGACATTTTGAGTATCTCAAACTGCAGTGCAGATTGGAATAAGTCCAGAGGGTTGGGAAGAGGCAGGCAGCAGTGTTGAGGCCAAGTTAATCATTGAGATGGATAGATGGTTATGAATAGAAATGGGGCCATATTCAGGGAATGGGGAGTGACAAAATATTAATGCCAAGTATTAAATGCACTGACAGTGTCCTTATGAGTTCTCAAAGAGAGAGGTACTGGGAAGAAAGCTGTCAATCATCCTTTCTCATCTCTGTTTTGTTACTTTAAAACAATTCTTGGAGTTCCTTCCAGTCACATTCCTTTAATTCTCAAAAAAACCCTCAAAACCTCAACTCAAAGATGTTTGTACAGATTACCTGTTCTCAGATCAAGGCCCTCACCTTTTGAATATCACTGCCCCACTAGTCAAAGAGGATGTTTCACAGTCTGTCAAAGGTGACTTCTAAATATTAGCAACCTGGGGACAGTAATGATTTCTTTCTGAATACAGAAGAGAATCTTGACTTCTTGGGGAAGTCAAGGTTAGTCCCTAATGCCTTTCTGCCCCTTATTTAGTAATATATTCTCCTTCAAATTTTGTGTACTGACTCGTCTTTCCTGTGTGAACCCTGGCCTAGAACCTGACAGAGTTCAACACTGCCCACAACAAGCGGATTTCCACCCTCACCATTGAGGAGGGGAATCTGGATATTCAGAGACCAAAGAGGAAGAGGAAGAACTCACGGGTGACTTTCAGTGAGGATGATGAGATCATCAACCCAGGTGAGGTATCTTCCTAGTTTCTTTTGATGAAAAAGCTGTGGTCTCTGGCCAGAGCATTAGCCCTTGGGCTGAAGGGTCCCAGGTTCAGTTCCAGGCTAGTGCCGTACCTCAGTTGCAGGCTCAATACCTGTGCAGGAGGCAACCAGTCAATGTCTCTCTCACATTGATATATCCCTCCCTCCCTCCCTCCCTCCCTCCCTCCCTCCCTCCCTCCCTCCCTCCCTCCTTCCCTCCTTCTCTCTCTCTCCCACTCTCTGAAAAGCAATGGCAAAATATCCTCGGGTGAGGATTAAAAAAACAACAACTGTGATCTCAGAGTCGTGAACACAAGCTGTAGGTCAGTTTCCAAGGTTTAGGATAAGTGCTATATTAAAGGGAGGTAGTTTTACAGTTCATTGGTGGAGTATCCTCATCATGCAGGCATTATCCATTTGCAGTGTGAAAGGAATAACTAAAGAGAGGGCCTGTATAATTCAGTATACAGAGCAAGGCTGTAAATCTCTGCTGATTCAGTATGTCTATGTCATAGTGGAGGTTTAAGTTAAGCATAGGTGTTTTCTGCCTTTACCTCAAAGCAGAACATTATTGTGTTTATGGGGTTCTGCATATGATTGGTAACTAAGATGGGAGAACTTTCTGCTACTACTATTAACTGCATTGAAGGTTTGCCTCTGTAAGTAATTTATAGATAGTTTGTATGGAAATCTCAGCAGGATAAGAGCATCAGATTATGGGAAGGCCACTAACTTTACCAATTTGTTCCATCATTCAACACTTACTTGTTGGACTCACGTTGTATCTTACTCTGGTAGGTAGATGACAGAGCTGGGAGGTATAGTTCATACAATGAAGATGGAATTGGGATTCAAAAAAACCTTGTTTGAAAATAAATCTCAATGGATAGAAACAAGGATCCCAGACTAACAAGTTGCTTTTAATTTCCAAAATAAAATGCAGTGAGAAAAATTTTGAAGTCCTGCATTTAGGTTCAAAATATCAATTATTTAGGTGGAGGAGATCTACTCCAGCATGAAAAAAAAGATCAAGGGATTTTGGTTCATTGAAAATGCAGTCTCAGTCATTAGGGTAATGTGAAAACTAATCAAATGCAGTTTGGGATTGCCTTAGTAGAAGAATGGGGGACAGTAACCCCACTGGTCTGGGCTGTGAGCAAAACTCACCCAAATATGTTAACTAAATACAAGCATGGCCTTAACCATCAAATGTGTTCTGTAGTCTGAGGGAGGAGGAGACTCATAGGTATGAAAAACAGTCCCTTGAATGCTGGGAATGTAGGGAACCATGCATGGGGGAGAGCAGATTGGAGGAGGCATGGTCACTGTCGTCAGGTATTTTCAGAGCTGACCTTGAGAAGGTAACACTGGACAAAACGAGAGCCAGTGAGTAGCAAGTATTTGGCTCAGCATAAAAAGCAACAACAAGCCCTGACCAGTTTGGCTCAGTGGTTAGAGTGTCTGGCCCGTGGACTACAGGATCACAGGTTTGATTCCTGGTCAAGGGCACGTACCTTGGTTGCAGGTTCCCTGTCCCCAGTCTGGGAGGGGGCATATGTAGGAGGAAATTGATCTCTCTCTCTCCGCCCCCCTCCCTCCCTTCCACTCTCTAGAAATCAATGGAAAAAATATCCTCGGGTGAGGATTAAAAAAAAATGCAACAATGAATCCTTATCATATTTAGAAGAATTAAAAGGATTCCTGTGAATTGGGCATTTGTTTTAGTGACTAGTTTACTTTATGAAGTGGAATGGATTACTCCTAAAACTAGTGCATGCCTGAGGGAAATGTTTAGGCAGGGCCTGGATGATCAATCTAGGAAACTTATTTCTGGGCTTCAGAACCTATTGAGTAAGAATTTCTAGAGGTTGGGCCTAAAAATTTGTAGTTTTAAACAAGCTTTTGTTCTGCTGATGAACAGCCAATAACTTGGGAATTACTGGACTAGACAATCATTTAAGTCTCTCTCAGGACTCAGCGTCTGATCTGCTTTGTTTTTTTTTTCTGGAAAATTATTGCCTCAGAGCTTTATTAAGGCGCTGTATTCAGGCAGAGTATAGCATAGTGGTTAAGGGTATGGGCTCTGAAATCAGAGGGCCTGGGTTTGAAATCCACCTCTCCACTTAGTAGTTGTATGACCTTGGCCAAGTAACTTGAAAGACTACTGGCCTCACAGGATTGGTGGAGACAATAAATGATTAACATATGTAAAAAAACTTCAGATCATTGCTTGGCATTCAGTAAGCTCTTGATAAATGTTAGCCATCATCCCCATCATCGTCTGCCACAACTTTTGCCTTCTGCCCATGCAACCTTTCCTGTACCAGAAGTAGACACAGTAAGGAATTTGTTAGTAGATCTTCCAGGAGCAGGGATCTGGAACAAGTGTATCCTCTAGGAGTAGAATGGCTAGAGAATGAGGAGAGGATGAGAGCCTGACCACCATTTAGCCAGCATGGTACAGGGTCCCCCAGAGAGGCTTAGCCCCTCCCCTCTATAGGCCTCATGCACGCATAGGGTGCATCCCCCAATAGCCACTCCTATCGGGCTCCAGTTGCTTGTGTGCTTCATTCAGTTTTCCTTGCTAAAGGAGTAGGGCTCCTATGGGGCAGAGAGAAGATAAGGGTGCCTTTTTTAGAGACCTTTTCTCCTCCCTGAGTCTGGTTATCTTCTTTTCCTCTTTCTTCTTCCATATAGAAGCCATTTATTCATTCATTCATTGAACAAAGATTGGTTATTCAATGAATATACCAGGCTATATTCTTTTTTTAATTAATTTTTTTTTTTTTTAAGAATAGTTCATTGATTTTTAGCGAGGGGGGCGGTGAGAACACACCACCAGTCGGCTGCCTTTTGCGCTGGGGATTGAGACCGCAACCCAGGCATGTGCCCTTGACCGGATATCTAACTGACAATCTTTGGGTCTTTGGGTGCACAGGATAATGCCTAACCAACTGAGCAACTGAGCCACACTGGCCAGGACCAGGGTTTGTGTGTGTGTATAATTTTTTTAAAAATATGTCTTTATTGATTTCAGAGAGTAAGGGAGAGGGGGAGGGAGAGGGAGAAAGAGAGATAGAAACATCAATGATGAGTCTTTGATCAGCTGCTTTCTGCACTCCCCCCACTGGGGATCTAGCCCGCAACCCAGGCATGTGCCCTCACCAGAAATCAAACTGAGATCTCCTGGATCATAGGTCAGTGCTCAACCACTGAGCCACCCTGGCTGGGCCAGGGTATGTTCTTTAGAAGCATCTTAACATGTGAAAAGCCAGACTTAAATCAACCAGGTGTTAACTGTTCAAATTAAATAGGGAACTTTATTTTCCAAAGGAATTCATAGGAGTGTTTTTGTTTTTTTAACATCAAGCTCCTTCAGTGCATTTAAAATAAGATGTTCAGCACCTGTTAGGGCAACAATTCCTTTCCTATCACTACATTAAGATAAAGGGGACTTGGAGTAGTTTTCTCTAGTAATGCTAATCAGTAGGCCTGCCTGTTTGTACACACTTGGCCTTCATCGAGAAAACTCCTGTTCATCCTAGGTGACTCAGCCCAATCATTCTCTCTGTGCTCCAGAACACTGTTTTCCACCTGTCTTGAAGCACCTCCAGTGTGTTGTAGCCTATCTGGCTTTACAACTGTGAACTCCTTAAAGGCGGGACAGTATTTGCTCTTTATTTCCATGCCTAATGTCCAGTAAATGAGGCACTGAGTGGATTGACTGCAAACATGCCCTGTACTTGGTCTTAGCTCTTTGTTCCTACAGAGTGAATGAAGCTAGAAGCTTTGTAGGGTATAATAACGTGTTTAAACTGTGAAAAGGGAGCTGCTCTCTCACTCTGCTTGGACAGGGGCTTCAGAGCCTTTAGTAAAAGTCTTGATTGTATACAGTTATTCAGGTCAAAAGGCCAAGTTAAGTTGGAAGCCCTGGATCTGAATCCTAATTCTGTTATTTGCTAATGAGTAGGCATTAGCTAGGTAGGTGCTGTGTGAACTCTTGACATGCCATTGTTTTATCACTAATATAAGATTGCTAATATCTGCTCTTTTGTTTCCCCTCAAAAGAGGGAAGTATATGGAATGAGAAAGAACTTGGGGAAGGCAGCATAGCACAGTGGTCCAGTCCTGTTTCTGGCTGCTTGAACTAACCTGGCTCCTCCATTCTCTCATAGGGTGATTGGGCCCATCACTTTACTTTTCTAAGCCTGAGTTGTTTTCTTGTCTATTAAAAGTTTATTGTAGTAGTGTTTCCCTCATAGGTTTATTGTGAGGATTTAACACAGTGCCCAGTACATAGAAACACTCGAAGTGTTAGCTGTATTTTATTGTTTTAGTATGAGTTGTTATGATTGCTTTGTTTGCAGTGAGCCTTATACCCTTAATCCTCCCAGTAGAATACCAAACAAACCCTTCCCTCATGTCTTTTTGCAGAGGATGTGGATCCCTCAGTTGGACGCTTCCGGAACATGGTACAAACTGCAGTGGTTCCAGTGAAGGTAGGAAGCACATTGTAACAGTATTTGAAATGCCATTTCATACAGTCTGGTTTAAAAATCCACTCTTTTATGTGTAGGTAAGTATTAAATGTGTGCTTAATTTTAAAACACATTCTTTACTCCTCTCCCTTTTTTTTACCCTGTGGAAATACTTTTACTCCATCTATGTCTAGGGTTTCCTGGAGGCCATAAAAAGACTGCAGGTGACCAGCCAGCTTGTTGCTGCATGTAAATTATGGTGCAATGTGAGTCTGTAAATTTACCTCCCAGCAGGCTGCAGAGAGGCCCACCTTTCTTTAGCCTTTCCCTTCTGAGTAAGCTATTAGGCAAGGAAGAGGCATTGTTGTATTTCTGCATGGCACCTCTGGTTTTTGCTGTGCTTGTATTCTCTGTGCATGGGAGTGCCGCAGATAGGAAAGCCAGCCTAGACCTGGATTTGGTTTAAAGACCAGCTATATTGAAGAACCAAGAGGTGGAAGTTACAGAGATATTCTGATTGCTCTACCTGTGGAGGAACTACCTGACAGCTAGGAACAAATAGTCCTTTAAGTACAGGTATTCAAAAAGTAAATGGAAGATGCTGTAAAGTTTTTTGTTTGTTTTCAGTGCACAAAAATCAATTATATTTTCATACACTCGCAATGATAATGTTTTATTTATTTATTAAATATGTCATTTATTTATTAAATATGTCTTTATTGATTTCAGAGAGAGGGAGAGAGAGAGAAACATCAATGATGAGAGAGTCATTGATCAGCTGCCTTCTACACTCCCCCCACTGGGGATCCAGCCGGCAACCCAGGCATGTGCCCTGGTTGGAAATTGAACCATGATCACCTGGATCATAAGTCGACACTCAACCACTGAGCCACGCCGGCTGAGCGATAGTGTTTTATTTTTAAAAAGTCTTTAGAATATATTAGACTAGATTGGTATGTCAAATTCCTGGTTAGTCTTTGTTTAATCTAAAAGGAGTAGAGAAGTGAGGGAGATCTTTCATGAACTTTCTTTAGTCTCATGTGAAAAAGTACAAGGTGAGCCCTGGCCAGTTTGGCTCAGCGGTTAGTTAGAATGTTGGCCCTCAGACTGAAGGGTCCCGGGTACGATTCCCAGTCAAGGGCACGTCGTACCTTGGTTGTGGGCTCCATCCCCCACCCCAGCTGGGGCATGTGCAGGAGGCAACCAGTCAGTGTGTCTCTCACATCGATGTTTCTCTCTCTCTCCCCCTTCCACTTTCTGAAAAGCAATGGGAAAAATATTCTCAGGTGAGGATTAAAAAAAACAAACAAAACAAGGTGATATTTTTCTGTGCAACTCCATAGTGTTCATGTCACGTTTCCTCTTAAGCTCTTTTCTCTCTTTTTGGAATATTCTGTTGTCAGTCTAGTCTAATATATTCTAAAGTACAAAGCCAGATATTTTTACTTTTATGTCAGTTTTATTGTGGTTAATTTACATACAATAAAATGTACACGTACTAAGTATACAGTTTGAGTTTTGACAAATGTGTACACCTGGGTCACCACCACCATACTCAACATATAGAAGATTTCCATCACGCAGAAAGTTCTTTTAAGTCCCTCTGCTGTCAGTTCCCTCCCACTGCGAGCCCCAGGCAACCAGTAAACTTCTATGATTCACTACAGATTTGTTTTGCTCTGAGATTAATGTTTAATAGTTGGGTGCCCAACATGAAGATAAATACTAACTTCTTATCCCTACCCCCCCCCCGCCCCAATATTTAAATGTCTACCACCACCCATTATCACCTCTGTTACCTAAAAGGGCATTTTAAACCAGAATAAGAGAGGGAGGGGTATGACAAGCTAAGAATAAAGAATGGTCATCTAAACTGGATAAGTTTTACTTCATGAAAAGCTCACACACTGTCCTCTTTTTTTTTTTCCAATTATGCTTTTATTGATTTGAAAGAGAGAGGAAGGGAAAGGGATAGAGACACAGAAACATCAATGAGAGAGAGATTGATTGGCTGCCTCCTGTATACTGCCTAATGTGGATCGAGCCCACAACCCAGGCATGTGCCCTGACTGGGAATTGAACCTGGGACTTTTTGGTTCATGGGTCAATGCTCAACCACTAAGCCACATCAGCCGGGCCACACTGTCCTCATTTTTCTCAGTGTGACTTGGGATGGTGAGTACTTTGTGTGGACCCATCACATTAGACAACTACTGTAAATCTCTTCAAACCCTGAGATATCAGGACAGTGAAATAGGTTGTCTGGGGGGAAAAACAAGCCAGAGGTTTAGGGACCTTCCCCAATTTTTTTAGGGCTTGAATAGAAAAGGCTAGTTAGCACCACTCTTGTGCCTCACCTGTCTCTTCTCTTCTTTGTAAACCACAGAAGAAGCGGGTGGAGGGCCCTGGCTCCCTGGGCCTGGAAGAATCAGGGAGCAGGCGCATGCAGAACTTTGCATTCAGTGGAGGACTCTATGGGGGCCTGCCCCCCACACACAGTGAAGCCGGCTCCCAGCCGCATGGCATCCACGGGACAGCACTCATCGGTGGTTTGCCCATGCCATACCCGAACCTCGCCCCTGATGTGGACTTGACTCCTGTTGTGCCATCAGCAGTGAACATGAATCCTGCACCAAACCCTGCAGTCTACATCCCTGAACCTGTCAATGAACCCAAGAAGAAGAAATATGCAAAAGAAGCATGGCCGGGCAAGAAGCCCACGCCTTCCTTACTGATTTGATATTTTTGGTCATGGAACAGGGTGGGATTGGGTGGGCATTGGGTGGAAGGGTGATGGGGGAAGCTAATGAACTAGGGAGAAAAATTTTCCATGTGTGCAGTATCGTCTTTCAGAATGTCTCCTGGGGTCCTAACCATGTAATATGTAATATCAAAACTGGGGTGGGGTTGAAATATCCTAAAAAGACCACTCTTCAGAACACTTCCAATATAGAGAAATGTTTCGTATATCCTTTTAAATAGATGCCCTGGTGCCTCCCAGGCCTTCCATGACCACCTTTTTCTTTCTTCCCTCTTTCCAGGATCATTTTTATTTAAGTCATGTACCTTGGGGAGAGACTCCAGGCCCTCAGGTTGAATTCAGAGCTGGGGAGGTGACAGTCACATCAGCTGTGTGGGTCCAGCAACCTAATTTATATTTACTATCCCTTTAAGCCCCACATAGCAAAAGGGTTGCCACGGATCTGAGGTTGATCAAAAAGAAGGTTTAGAATTCTTCAGTTAAGCTAAAGTTTAAACTCAGAAATGGTTTCCTGGGTCAGTGGTTTTGAGGCCCAATAGTTAGGCTTTTCTTTTGTCCTTTCTGTTGGAATGAGAACATTTTGATTGTGGTCTGTGACCAGACACAGGTTAATAGTTTTAAACTTACTACTTTGTTTGAACTTTACTTGTTTTTCTTGTCAAACCTGAGTACTTACTGAAGTTTCTCATTTGATTCCAGAATATTGTCCTCTACTCCCTAAGGCTTTAATTTTCTTTTCAACTGTGTTATGAAGGCAGTTTTTAAAGGATTTGACCAGTTAGAACAATTCAGTTAAAAAGGAAAAGATTTTACTTTGCAAGTAACGAATGTCTCTAAGAAGACATTTTTAGATGTTGGTCCAAAGGCTTTTCCCCCCTTTGAGAGCTCTTGTTATCCGGAGCTCTAAGACTAGACCTGGCTAACAGACATAGGAGACGAAGGTAGGAAACTTATCTTGATAAGAGCTTTGTACAGAGATTTGTACATTTGTGTAATAGGCCTTTTCACGCTTTATGTGTAGCTTTTTACTTGTAACCTTTATTACATTGTAAATTAAACGTAACTTTTGTCATTTGGGTGCAGTTATGATTCAGTCACCATCACCAATTCCCACTGACATTAGGGAATGTTGCCAAAGGGACGGCTGTCTGGCTTGGGAGTTGGTGCTCTGTCCCTGTTTTATTACCACAAATGAAAATACACACACCCCCCCTCATGAATTCGGAAATTCTAATTAGAGACCCTGGTCCCCAGAGTGAAGCCTTATGGAGCCAAGTCAGTTAAGAGGTGCCAGCTGTCCATCAGGAGGCAGAACTGCAGACCTGACAGGGGACTGTGCTTTGGTGCACTTGTCCTGGAGTAGGCATGGTTTAAACCTGTTTACCTGCCCTCTGGTTACAGCTGCAGCTCGGGAAGCTAAAGGAAGCTAAAGGAAGCTAAAGTTGAGGACAGTTTAGAATGGATTTCAGCCAGGCTGGATTGAATGAATGTATCTTGCAAATTGGAGCCCCACTGCAGGAAATGCACTTGACGTGTGGTGGGAATTGTATGGGTGGCTTTGTGATGCAGATGACAGCTAGGTTCCAGATCCCTTGGGCCAAGAGTGTGGACTTGAAGCAGGAGCAGCCTGATAAGAACAGAGGTCCATAAGATCACAAGTGTACAGGAAGTTCATGTCATCAACTTCCATAAAAAACAAGTTCTCACCTTAGGAGAGTACTTTTCCTCATTATAGGGCAGATTACCATTAGACACACATTGAACATCTACATTTACAACATGTCTTTTAATTCACATAACCCTAAGAGGAATATTGTTTTAATCCCCATTTTACAGATGACAAAACAGGCTCAGAGACGAAACTTACTCATGATCCCACTGTAGTGAAGTCAGGATTGAAACTAGTCTGAATCCAGAGTACAGGTTTACACAGCCTCCAGGATGAGTTAGTGAAGGATGTGTGTGGCCCACAGGTGGAAAACTGTTGTGCTCAGTAGGCTGGGACTATATTGATTTATAGCTGGGCATTTGCTTTGAAGTTAATTTTTTTCCAAATGACAACTTTCTGGAAGGTATATTAAAGAATTTAGATTTAGTTTACATAGTAAAATAAATACTTCCCTGGTGAGAAAGATCATGCCCTGCATTATTTGGTTCCAGCATTTGAGTTGCAGAGTGAAACTTGCAATGGTGTCTCAAAGAAGGCTCGGTGTTCATTCAGCTCGCATTGCAGTAGCAATGAACGCCTTGGATCGAGTTGTAAAGCCCAAAACAAAACGGGCCAAGAGATTCCTTGAGAAGAGAGAACTGAAACTGAAAATATTAAAAATGCTATGCTTATTAAAGGGGGAAATGCAAATTCAACAGTGACACAAGTACTTAGAGATGTGTATGCACTGAAAAAACCATATGGCATTCTGTATAAAAAAGAGTGGAAGGGAGAGAGAAAGAAACATCGATGTGAGAGAGACATCGACTGGTTGCCTCCTGCATGCGCCGTGAGAGGGCCAGGGATCGAGCCTGCAACCCAGGAAAAATATTACGAGACCATTTGAGGATCAGACATCATTGGAATTCTTTTCAAAGAAGTCAGATTGTTCTTTATCTTTGTTTGGCTCCCATAATAAGAAGTGGCCAGATAACCTAGTAATAGGCCGTATGTACGATTACCATGTACTGGATATGATTGAATTCGGTATTGAAAAGTTTCTCTCTCTAAAAGTTTCTCTCTCTAAGGTGAATAGTAAATGCCCTGAGGGAACAAAACCCATGTTAATATTTGCTGGTAATGATTTTGATGTAAAAGAAGACTACCAAAGGCTAAAAAGTGTTCTTATTGGCTGCTGTTGAAGAAATCTGGTTGCAGAACACCACAGATAGAATTGGAAGAGATGGGACCCTCATTAGATCTGGTGCTGAGGAGGACCCATCTGCCTTCAGGTGACATTTATAAGTTATCCATGAAAATGCCAAAAGCCCTCAAGCCAAAGAAGAAGAAAAATGTCTCCCATGATACTTTTAGTACAACTTATGGAAGGATTCATATGCAGAAGCAAGACCTAAGCAAATTACAAACCAGGAAAATGAAGGGGCTGAAAAAGTGACCTGCAGAAAGGAAAACAGAAGACCAAGAGAAAAAATCAAAGAGAATTTTTAAAAAATTGATGGAAATTAGCCAATAACTAGTTTTATTATAGTCTGTTTACATAAAGAGAATTATCAGGCACCTGTCATTTCAAAGTTCTTACAAGATTTGATTGTATGTTTTTATAACATAATTTACCTAAAATATGTATTATGAACAGTAGAAAAAAAAGAAGGCTCAACAGGCTATCCAAGCCTGCAAAGCGATATATCTTTTCCTGCAAGGGCCCAGTTGACTTTAGTGGAAGCAAGAGTGCCTGAATTTGGTAGTTATGTGATGTAATGAGGCATGTATGTGTACACCTGGCTTGCCTGGTGCCATATTTCTGATTTCTTCCAATCCTGTTCTAGTGCACTTCAAGGATAAGCGTTGCAGAGTATCAACAAGATGGCGGCGTAGGTAACAGCTGCACCCGCCGCCTCCCGCAACCACATCAAAATCACAACTAAAATACAGAACCACCATCACTCAGAGGCTCCTGAGATCTGGCTGAACAGAAGCCCCGCAACCAGGGAACTGAAGAAGCACCGAGACCGGGAGGAGGGGCGCAGACGCGGGTGGATTGGGGCTGAATCGCGGAGACATGGCCGCGGGCCCACCCCCGGTGCCGCGGTTGAAACCCGGAAGGGAATCTCAGCAGCAGAGGTTTCCCGGAGGAGGGAGGGGGTCCCTGCCCCACAGCAGGCCCCCAGCCCAGGGCTCCAGGCCGGGAACAGATGTCCCACAACTTCAGGCTGTGAAACCAGCGGGGACTGTCTCTGAGGGTTGCGGAGGCTGCGGGAGCCCCAGCAGCTCCTCTTAAAGGGCCCGGCACAGACTCACTCGAACGCTCCCTCGGAGCCCAGCGCTGGGCAGCAGCTTGAAAAGACCTGGGACACATGGGGAGGAACTAACCTGCCTGAAATCCGGGCGAGAGGTGGAGGGTGGCTTCCTCTCAGGCAGAAGAGCTGGCGGAGGCCATTGCTCTTTTGGCGAGTCCTCCCCGCACACAGCCGGCAGGCAGGCGCCATACTTGAGTCGCCAGCACCTGACTCACACCTTTGGCCCCACCCCATGATTCCCGGAGGCCCTGCCCCTCCCCACCTGGAGCTCATTCAGGCCACTTCCAGGGGCTTTTCTGTGCAAGCGGCCTCTCCAGCCTCATGCTTAGGACTTTCCTAAAATCAAACAAGCAACAGCATGCCCCATACAACTTGACAAGTGCCCCAGGCCTGGCACTAGCGGCAGCCTGCATTGGCTCATAGCTTGGCCTCTCCTGGACAACGCAAAGCCCAGCACAAGTAGCAGCCAGCTACGGTTTGCTGTGTAGCTCATGCTGGGTGGCCCTGAGCAAGGCACTGGCACCTCCCAGGAGGCCTCAGAGACAGTGCACCTGGTGCTCAGACTCGACCACGCTGGATTACAGCCCTACCACATCCACAAGTGACACTCAAGGGGCCCACTTGGTGAACACCAAAGCTCCACTGAAGTAAATCCTGCTCCATAGGGGTGTCTCCAGCACAGCAGCTCTTTGGCTGTAGTTGCAGCTGGTCCTCACAGCTGACTGGCCTGGGGGTCAGTTTCTCCCAGGGGCGCCAACAGCAGCCAAGGCTCAACTACAACAGGACAGTGCACAGAGTCCACACAGGGGAGCACCTAGAAGGCCCAGCTCAGGTGACTGGGGAGGCTGAGCCACTGGGCCCTACAGGACACCTACTACACAAAGCCACTCTACAAATTCCAGGAGACATAGCAGCTCTACCTAATACATAGAAACAAACACCTGGGAGCAGCCAAAATGTGGAGGCAAAGAAACATGTCACAAAGGAAAGAACAGAAGAAATCTCTAGAAGAGGAACTAAATGAAATAGATCCAAGCAAGCTAATAGATAGAGTTCAGAATTTTGGTTATAAGGATGTTTAAGCAGACTGTTAGGGAAATAACTGAGAAAATCGATAACATAATAAAGTACCAATTTGAAATGAAGGTTACAGGAACTGAAATGAAGAATAATTTACATGGAATCAACAGTAGACTAGAGGACGCTGAGAATCAAATCAGCAATTTGGAACATGAGGAAACAAAAAACACCCAACCAGAAGAGCAAAAAGAAAAAAGAATCCAGAGATATGAAAATAGTATAAGGAGCGTCTGGGACAACTTCAAGAGGCCCAACATTCATATTATTAGGGTGCCAGAAGAGGCAGAAAGAGACCAAGGAATTGAAATCCTATTTGAAAAAATAATTACAGAAAACTTCCCCTACCTGGGGAAAGAAATCAATTTACAAGTCTAGGAAGCACAGAGGGTCCCAAAGAAGAGGAACCCAAAGAGGCCCACAGCAAGACACATCATAATTAAAATGCCAAAGATTAAAGACAAAGAGAGAATCTTAAAAGCAGCAAGAGAAAAGCAGTTAGTTACCTACAAGGGAGCACCCATACAACTGTCAGCTGATTTCTTAACAGAAACCTTGCAGGCCAGAAGGGAGTGGCAAGAAATATTCAAAGTGATAAAAAACATGGAACTACAACCAAGATTACCCAGCAAAGCTATCATTTAGAACTGAAGGTCAGATAAAGAGCTTCTCAGACAAGGAAAAGCTAAAGGAGTTCATCACCACCAGACCAGCACTACAGGAAATGTTGAAGGGTCTTCTTTAAGAAGAAGCTAATGAACAAAAGAATCTGATGAACTAAATAGATCCAGAGACATTGACACATGCAACAGACGATCATATTTCAGAGGAAAGAGGGAAGGGGGGTGGAGGGTGGGAAGAGATTAACCAAAGAAGTTATATGCATAACCCATGGACACAGTTAATAACAGGGTGAAGGCCTTGGAAGGGGGTGGGAGCGAAGTGGAGGGGATCAATTGGGAGGAAAATGGGATACCTGTAATACTCTCAACAATAAAGATAAATTTTAAAAGTAAAAAAAAAAAAAAAAAAGA
This sequence comes from Miniopterus natalensis, assembly GCF_054644295.1. Lineage (NCBI taxonomy): Eukaryota > Metazoa > Chordata > Mammalia > Chiroptera > Miniopteridae > Miniopterus > Miniopterus natalensis. The sequence continues at coordinate 15,413,342 of NC_142089.1, forward strand.
TGAGCATTGCAGGAGGAGGCTCAGTTGTCTTCTGCCCTTAATGCAACTCTAGACACTGACTATAAATAGATAAGCCCCTCCCATTCACTACAAGGATTGACAAGTGATTATCACTCAGGTGAGCATGATACTGCTAAGAGACATAGCTTCTCCCCATCCTAGGACACAGTCTACCTTGGGTGAGAAGTGACCATGGGTTTCCTTAAAGTCCTATGCCCACTAATGGGCCATGTGCTAAGTAGGGAGAGAACAACCCATGTTCCCCTGCCCAGGGTAGGGGGGTGAATCCCCAGGAGAATGACACCTGTTGACAGGAACCAGCCCATTCTCCAGGTGGTCCTGGCTCAAGATCTGCTATTTGGTGACAGTTGCCTAAAATATGCTATTATCTGCAAATTGAAATTTTAGAGTCTGAGGGATTTACGAGATCCTGTCTGGATCCTTCATTTTGCTTGTGAGCAAACCATGGCGGTGGGGACTCACTTCTCTCAACTAAACCCGGTCTGACACGTAGGAGTTGGATAATGAACGTGCACCAGCCCTGCCTGCAAGAGTCCTGTCTTTTAGAGGGGACATGCACACTTACAATGCCATCGATGCTGAGAGCTTTGGTGAAAGCGGGAAGGGGGCGGGCAGCAGATGAGCATGACCCTGGGGGTCAGGGAGGCTTCTAGGGAGATGACAGTTGAGCCAAGCTTTGAAGGACAAGTAGAGATTTGCTAAGGAGGAGTGTGGGCCAAGGTTCTCCAGGCCGAGGGACCAGAATGAGAGACATGGGAGAAGGTGTGGGGGTGGCTGGTGGGTGGGAGGAGGGAGGAATCAGACAGGCAGAGGCCAGATCCCACCCTGTAAACTTTGCTGGGGAATTTGAAAATACGAGGAAGCCACTGAAGGATTTTTTTTCTTTACTTTAAAAAAGACACACAAAAAGACATGCTCATGTAGAAATATTGGATAATCTGGAGATACATACATCATACACACACACCCTCACCTGCAGTGAGGAGACTTCCTTGGGGATATTTTCGGGTGGGGGCTGTGAATGGTCAGATTCAGATGATATAAAATCCCTCTGGCAGGGCGTGAGTAAGGTGTTCCAGGTGAGACAGGTGTTCCAGGGCTCTCATACAGTTTAGCAAACCTAGAGGTAAATACAAATGTTAAGAGAATACAGAAGAGAAAGTTCCAGTAGCTCGGTCTTTAGGAGGGAAGGGTGGTTAAGGCGAGAGGGTCATCTAAAGCTTCAGAGGGGTGACCTCCGTGTTTCTAAGTGGTGGAGGGGAGGGCACTCCGAGCAGGCGCAGCTGCAGGACCGACTAAAGGGGGGTGGGGTGAATTAAGGCACCCAGTATATGATGGGGGTGGTGGCAATGTTCTGGAGTGCTCACCTACTGACTTTGGATGGCATCTGTTGCTGGGGAATAAAATTATTGCCTGTTCTGCTAAGGAATTGGATTTGGACTGTCTACCTCGAACAGGGGCAAAGGTGCAGTTCCAGAGTCAGCCACCGGGGGGAGGGGGGCCCTGCCCCGTCGTTGGAGTTGCTATGGTAACGGTATGACCATGCGGAGGGGGCGGGGCGAGAGAAGACAGAAAAGAGCGTGGCTCCCTCTCCCGGCACCCGCAGGCACTTTCCGTGCGTTATCCCGGTTCTCCCGACGCCCCGACAGGAGCTGGCAGCGGGGGCCCCGGCTTACAGCTGGGGAGCTCGAAGCTCCGAGAGTAGCCCGACGGAGGTCGCACAGCTGAGCTGGCAAGTGATAAAGCAGGGGCTGCAACGCGCTGCGGCTGGTCTGGACTGTGCACAGCGCGGGGAGCTCCTCACTCGGGGTGCTGCCTAGCCTGTGCCCCGGTCTGTGAGAGATTTTGGTCCCTTTCTGATTTTTCTCTCTGTTTCCTACTCCTTCTGTCTCTATCTCTGGTTAAAAAACAAACAAACAAAAAACAAACCTTCGCTCTCTTTTTTATCTTTATTGTTGCAAGTATTACAAATGTCCCACAAACTTCTTGATTCCACTTTCCCACCAGCAGCCTCAGCTTCTCTGCCTTCTCTCTGCTCCACTTGCTGTCTCCAGTGCCTCTCCTCCACTCACTCTTGAACCCACCCCAGCTGACCAACACTCCATTAAAGCTGTACCTCTAGGGACGCCGGCCAGTCCTAGTCACTGCTCTGATCAGAACACTCCAGAGGCCCCTCATTTTCTCCAGAGTAAGAGCAGTGTTTCCGCTGTGCACCACCCCCTTGCCTGTCTCCCCTCATTCTCCTGCAGCCACCCCAAGCCTGGTTGGTCCTCTGACCCTCAAGGCATACTCCCACCCTGTCCCTGTGGCTGGACTTCTTCCCCCAGATGTCAGCGTGGCTCCTTCCCCCACTGCCTTCAAGTGAGAAAGAGAAAAGCAGGCCCTGCCTCCAGGCTGAGGCTCGGTGTTCCTGCTGAACAGTTTCACAGAACATCCACATCAGACAAGGTCACTCTGTGACTGTAATGGATCAAGACAGACAGGACCGCTTGTTAGCATTTCTGAACTCAAGACAGCATGTGAACTTTGTCAAAACCACAGAAAGGGCCAACCATCCCTGTAGTGGGTCCCAAAAGATATGTCTACCTAGAACCTCAGAATGTGACCTTATTTGGAATAGGAGTCTTTGCAGAGGTTAAAGTAAAAATCTTGAGATGAGATCATCTCGGATTAGAGTGGGCCCCTAAATCCAATTATGAATGTCATTAAAAGGGACAGAAAAGGAGAAAACACAGACACAGAGGGGAAGACACGTGAAGATAGAGGCAGAGATTGGAGTGATGTGCCGACAAGCCAAGGATTGCCAGCAGCCACCGTAAGCTGGCGAGAAGCAAGGTACAGGCTCTCCCTCAGAACCAACCGGCCAACACCTTGATATCAAACTTCCAGCCTCCAGAACTGTGATTTCTGTTATTAGGAGCCACCAAGTTTGTGGTAATTTGCTAGGGCAAACCTAAGAAATTAATGCTACCCCCCCATGCTGGCTAATAATGAGAGCTGTTGCTTCTTAGAAATGATAGCTGCAGCCTTGGTCTGGTCTTCCCTCCTTCTAAATAGTTTATTAAGATCCCCAGTCATAGAATTGCCCCCACTTTTATGCTGCTTTTTTTTTCCCCCTCACCCAAGGATATTTTTTTCCATTGCTTTTCAGAGAGAGTGGAGGAAGGAAGAGAGAGAGAGAAACATTGATGTGAGAGAGACACATCGATTGGTTGCCTCCTGCACGAGCCCTGACCGGGGATCGAGCCTGTGACCAAGGTATGTGCCCTTGGCCGGAATCGAACCCAGGACCCATTAGTCCGAGGGCCAATGCTCTAACCACTGAGCAAAACCAGCCAGGGCACCTCTGCTTCTTGACAACATCCAACGCAGCTGCTTCTGTAAACCCTCCCAAATCCTCTAACCCAGGCCCAAGTCCTATAAGTCCTTCCTGACACCCTCCTACTGAGTCGCCCAATTTGTTAACTCACTGTGTTTCTGGTGCCCTTTGGCTGGAGGGCACTGACAAAGTCTTCACCAAAAGGCCACCATCTCCAGGTAAAATTGCAGCCTGCCCCACCTTCCTTAGCCTTCACCTTTGCCTGACTCCATTGCCCCCAGAGCATTCATCACCATCTCCTGCACTAGACCAATTTCTTATTCGCTCTGTATTGTTTACGGTCTGTCTTCCTCCCAGCCCATTTAAATGCGGGCTGCACTAGGGGCAGAGATGCTCATTTGTTTTGTTTCCTGATCTATTCAAAATGGCTGGAACAGCCCAGCCGGGTGTGGCTCAGTGGTTGAGCATCGACCTAGGATCCAGGAGATGGTGGTTTGATTCCCAGTCAGGGCACATGCCTGGCTTGCAGGCTCGATTCCCACATGAGGGCTTGCAGGAGGCAGCCGATCGGTGACTCTCTCATCATTGATGTTTCTCTCTCTCTCTCTCTCTCCCTCTCCCTTCCTCTCTCTGAAATCAATAAAGATATACTTTAAAAAACAAATAAACAAACAGGCAAAAATGGCTGGAACAGGACTTAGCACATCATGGGCACTCAGCGAATATTTGTTGAATGAGTAAATCGGTGCTGGGACAGGAGCAGGCCAAGGGAGCGCCTAACCAGCTTGACCATCAGGAAAGCTTCCCTGGAAAAAGGCTATCAGGGCTGGTATCTGATGGGTAAGTAGAGGTGATCCAGGCACAAGAGTGAGGAGGGGTATTTCAGGCATGTGCAAAAGGCCTGGGGAAGCAAGGGGTATTTCTGGACGGGGAGTACAACTGCTTCAAGATGGCTGAAGTGTTCTGGAAGAAGGCAGATGTGGTTGGAGCATTTTCAGGGACCAGGTGATAAGGAGCTCAGACTTTACCCTGGGGCTGCAGGGAGCCATGGAAATGTTTAAACAGGAGGCAGCATTTTAAGAGCAGACAGCAGGAGGTGGACATTGCCGTAGGGCTGGAGGTGGGTAGACCTATGACAAGGCTGTCAGAAGGTAAGGTGATGTGACCTGGGCCACGGATCTGGATGTTCAGAGGTGATATTCACTGCAGAGGGGAAATCGGGAGGAGAGGTTAAGGGAAGGGCCTGAGTTTGAGGCACTTCATCCTGTGAACAGTGGGGAAGACGTCAAGTGGGCAGCTGTATGTACACACCTGGAGCTCAAAGTCCTGCTGCAGACACAGGCTTGGAAAGTGGACATGGGGTGGTACTGAAGTCTCGGCGGAGAGGGGGATTCTGAAGGCTTCTACCTGAGCAGCCATGTGACCAGAGGGTTGAAGGGAAGGACAAGGGGGGTCCACTCCACCACCCCTCCTCCTCTCTGTCTCAGGTCTCTAGGTCTAGCCTTGCCCCTTGGAGCCCCCAGTGGCTCGAATCACTTGCTGGGACAGAGGTCTCCTTTCTCTCCTAATAACTCACTGCTCCAGGCTTCTTTAGAGAGCAACTGGGAGGCTGTGTGGGGCACTCAGCCCAGACAGCTGCAGCAGTAGCCACTCTGGAGCAGAACCCCAAATGGAGGTGCAGACGGCAGCCTGGCCCTGGGTCTCAGGCCCGGTGTTGTTCTGGGAAAGCTCAGAACTGGGCTGAAGTGGATGGTCACCATAGGAAGTCCAGGCACTATGTATGTTACCATCAGCAGGACATGGCAGGGCTGGGGACAAGCCTGGAACAGGCTGGCACACTCCCTCCTTGTCCCAGTGGTCCCAACCACCTTCCCCCCAAGACTGACCAGAGCTGGAGGCAGCCCTGCCCCAGCTTGGTTAAGGTGCCTTAACCAAGACCCCATGGGATCCATTCGTCACTTTCCATTCTGCCTCCTAAATGCCTCTCTCAGTGCCTAGCATCCCAGGCAGGGCTCCCCTCCTCTGTCCTCTGAGCATAGCCTTGGTCTCATAAGGGCCCCTCCCTGCCTGCCAAGTCCTTTCCCACACCTCCAACAGAGTCTTGCTAAAAATGCATTTCACACCACATCAATCAGGGACTCATCCCCAAATCCTTTGGGTCAAGGACCAAACTCCTTACTGAGTCCCCTCAGGGCCGCGCTCACTTCCTGCTGGGACCTCCAAGGCAGTTCCCACTTGAAACTTATTTCAGTTCCTCAGTGTGCACACTGCCCTCCCACTTGTCTCCAGCTCACACTCACTAGTTCATCACTTTCTCTGGGCAGCTTCCCTGGTGCCCAGGATGCAGGAGGAGGGTCTGCTTGAGTAACTCTCATGCACTGGGTTTTCCCCACCAAGGTGTCAGGAGGGTAGACTGCTGGGCTGACCACGGTTCCCAACAACCCCACAGTGAGCCAGAAATATGGACAGCATTGGACTGAGATGCATCATGTAGTTCTCCCCCCCACCCCACCCCCACCAACCCTCACTTCCCCAGCCTCAGATCCGGCACCACTGGGTGACAGGGTGGTTGTCCTCCTTCTCAGCTAGAAGGAGCAGCCTGAGTCCTGAGGCTATGCCTCAAACCCAGTGACATCACCAAATTGAAGTCACATTTCTACAAGACTCCCAAGCCATTAGAGGAAGTAGGGCTGTGAGGAGAGGGCAGGGAGTTCCTTTGCAGAAGAGGCCGAGAGAGGCCTCTGAGAAAGGGAACTTGCCCTAGGGGCTTGCAGCACAGAGGGGTGGTTTGAACCTCGGGACGGGTTCAGTCTCTTCCTGGCTGCTGGACTTTGGGCACACTGCCTAACCTTTCCAGGCGGCAGTTTTCCCATCTGTAAAATGTAACGAACAAGATAACCTACATCTCAGGGTATTACGAGCTTAATGAAACACTTAGCACTGTGCCTGATGAGCCATGCCCCCCCAGATCCCAGGTCTCCCCATCTCCTCCCTGTGTATAAAAATTCAAGTTTGTGCAATGTCCAGGCCGGGAATGGATGGGACAGTCCCAGCAGTGGGAACGGAGGACATCTGGGCAGATGTGCTGCCTATGGGCTGTGGGGCAGGGCCTGTGGGCTGGAAGAGGGACCTTTGACTTTGTCCTTCAATCCCTTTTCATTGCAGCTGGGGAAACTGAGGCTAAGAGGCGGCGGCACTGTTGCTGCTGCTCCAGTGTTGCTTGGAGGCAGGCTTGGCACTGAAGCTTCTCTGCTGGACTCTCACATAAAATGCAAGTTCTGCAGGACCTCTGGGAGTCAGGCTGAGGGGATTGTGATGGGAGAGCACAAGCTTTAGACTCAGACAGTTACTTGACTCAAAGTCACAAGGAAGAGGCTGTGACTGAGTGAAGCCAAGAACCCAGGGCTCCAGATTTCCCAGGACCCTTCTTCCTACTCCAGGAAGGCTTACCTGGAGGCAGGATCTGGAGGTAGGTGTAGGGTCTGGTGGGGAGGGAACAAATGCCACATCCCAGAACCCCCCCTCATCATTCAATAAACATCAGGCTCTGAGGAAATAAAAAAGAGGCATGCCCCAGCCCTCACGGGGCATCTAGCCTCCTGGAGAAGAGATGCTAAGAAAAGAAATCGCTAATAAATGTAGCATTGTAAGTGTGAGGAGGGCCATGGAGAAGGGTTTCATGGTCCCTGCTGTGCGAGGGTGTAATAAGGGACCATACTCTGTCTGAAGGGGGTGTGGTTCAGGGACGTCTTCTTGAGGATGTGATGTTTAAGTGGATGATGAAGGTTACTGTGAGATTATTTATACATATAAATTGGCCTCTGTCCTCGGGTCTTGGCACAGAGCTTCTAAAATACTTGTAACTTTCTTTTTCTTTTTTTATTCTTACCCAAGGATATTTTTGTCATTGCTTTTCTGAGAGAGTGGAAGGGAGAGAGAGAGAGAGAGAGAGAGAGAGAGAAACATTGATATGAGAGAGACACATCATTTGGTTGTGTGATAAGAGCACTAGGAGGGGGGAAAAGAGCACTAGAAGTATCTCTGTTCTATTGAGGTGACTTTGGGTGGGCTCCTGGATGGGGTCTCGTAAAACCATGATCAGAAGCTTGGAATTTTCAGCTCCCCCCATTCCCCTGTCCCCATTTCTCCAGAGAGGGGGAGGGAGTGAAAATGGCTTTAATAATTGATCATGCCTATATGAGGAAGCCTCCACAAAATCTCAATAGCACAGGGTTCGGAGACCTTCCAGGTGGGCGAACACATCCACATGCTGGGAGGGCGATGCACCCCAACTCCACGGCGACAGAAGCTCCTACGCTCAGGACCCTCCCAGACCCCACCCTAGGGGTTTCTTCCTCTGGGTGTCCTTCCGTATTCTTCATCAGACCCTTTCATAAATGGGGACATGTAAGGAAGCATTTCCCTGAGTTAGCTGCTCTAGCAAATTAATTGAACCAAAGGAGGGGGTCATTGAAAGTGGCAAACTATAGCTGGTTGGTCAGAAGCACAGGTAATGACCTGGATTTGTGACTGGCATCTGAAGTGTGTGTGTGTGTGTGTGTGTGTGTGAGTGTGTGAATGAGGCAGTCTTGTGGGACTGAGCCCTTCACCTGTGGAATCTGATGCTGTCTCTAGGTAGATAGTGTCAGGACTGAGTTGAACTGTAGGACACCCACCTGGTGTTGCAGGGAATTAGTGTGAGGGAATTTTCTCTGGAAGAACAGGGTTTTCCCTATAGTTGCCCAGGCCGGGGAGTTGTGTGCATCCCTGTGGTGAGAAGGACAATACAATTTAGAAAATGCTCCAAGCTCACCTTTTCGAGAAGGTGGAGCAGAGGCATCTTCTTCCCCCCTTTTTTTTTCTTGAAAATCACCCCCCCACACACCCACCCACACACACATACAATAAAAACAAAAACAGGAACTCCATCTTTTAGGAAGGTATTTCTAACCTCAAACTATAGTATTATTAAAAAGCATCAAATGCTCTGGATTCCAGTAAGGCTAAATAATGGAAATATTAAATAATTTTATCTTTTTGCTAGTTCTAGAACTTGGCCTCCTCTGGCCTGTTCTTTCTTATAGTGTTGACTAATAAAACTCCGATGCCTGGCCCTAAGAATGAAAATCTTCCTAATTAACAACTGCTGTGAAAATAAACCTCAGAAAGATACTTACAGTGCTGCCTTGGTTTTCGAATGTGACCCATTCTGGAAGACCGAGTTCCGAAAGGTTCAAAAACCGAGGGATCCACAGCCGCCAGCTGGGTCTCGGGGTCTTGCCCCCAGCGGAAGCCACGTGGCGACTTCGGCTTCCGAGGCTGTGGGAAAACCGTAGCATTTACTTCCGGGTTTACAGCGGCCGTAAACCGAAATGTTCGTCAGCGGAGACGTTTGAAAACCGAGGTACCGCTGTACTATGTTCCCTCATAAACATGAATTTAAGAATTAGATGTGAGCCCTGGCCGGTTTCCTCAGTGGTTAGAGCACCGGACTGCAGACCAAAGGGTCTGGGTTCGATTCCGCCAAGGTTAGGTACCTCGGTTGCAGGGTCGATCCCCGGCCCTGGTCCGGGTGCTTGCAGGGGGCAGCCAGTCAAAGTGTCTCTCTCACATCGATGTTTCTCTCTCTCTCTCCCTCTGTTCCTCCCTTCCACTCTCTCTGAAAAGCAATGGAAAAAATATCCTCAGGTGAGGATTAAAAAAAAAAAAAAAGAAAGCCTGGCCGGTGTGGCTCAGCGGTTGAGCATCGACCTAGGACCCAGGAGATCACGGTTCACTTCCCGGTCAGGGCACATGCCTGGGTTGCGGGCTCCAACCTGAGTCAGGGGCGTGCAGGAGGCAGCCGATCAAAGACTCTCATCATTGATGTTTCCATCTCTCTCTCTCCCTCCCCCTTCCTCTTTCTGGAATCAATAGAGAAATATTTTTTAAAAAAAGAAAAGAAAGAATCAGATGTGATAGGGATCAAAAGGAGAACTTTCACAAGAGCATCGGCCCTGTTTTCCTGTCCAGTTTCAGGGTTTGTGGAACTAGTGGGGAACACGTTGGCCCTATCAATAGAAATCTAGCCTCGGAAGGGTTGTTTGCACAAGAGAGTGTTGAAAGACAACCAGACTTCAGATTAGAGAACACTCTGCAGAAGTAACTTAAATTCCAAACGTAGCTCGGCCAGTGTGGCTCAGTGACTGTCAGCCTATGAACCAGGAGGTCACTATTCGATTCCCAGTCAGGGTACATGCCCCAGTTGGTTTCCGGCTCAATCACCAGTGGGGGGCATGCAGGAGGCAGCTGATCGATGACTCTCTCATCACTGATGTTTCTGTCTCTCTCTCTCTTCCTTTCCCTTCCTCTCTCTGAAATTAATAAAAATATATATATATTTTAAATTCCAAACAGAAGCCCAGGATGTCAGTAGACTATCTTCACTGATAATTTGAGTGTTGATAATTATGTTACAATTGTCATCTATTAATTAGTTCTAAGCTTTTTTTTCTTTGGACGGGTGGGCCTAAGCAGAAGACAGCCTTTGGCAATGTCTTCTCTCCCACTTGATATGTAATATCCATGACATAAGAACAGGATGAATAAAAATAATTTCAAATAAGTTTCTGAAAAGTGTTAAAAATGATATTATTAAAAGTGGCAGAATGGCTAGATGAAATCTATGAAATCCTCTAGAAAGTAGAACAGAGGGGCAGGGAGATGAAGAATTGGTCCAGAAGACACAACATACAAATAAAAGGAACTCCTGAAAGAGAGAAAAACAAGAAAGTTTCTAGAACCAAGGGGCATGAGCCCCCAGATTGAAAAGATCCACAAGCATCCAGAAGCAAGAATGAAAGACCTGCAGAGAGCTGAGCATGTGAAGTAATCAGAGCACCGGGGACAGAGAGGAGGTTCCCACATTCACACATTGGGCTTCCCGGCTTGTAGCAAACATGTTACTACAAGCCCATGGAGCCATGCTTCCAAGTTGCGGGGGCAACAGTGTTGACAATCTGGACCTCATACCAGCCAGACCGTTCTTGAAGACTAACCAATGCTGTGCATTAGGTATTAGAAAGTGTGAGATAACTTTTTAAAAGATTGTGATCAGATACACATAAAGTTCACCATCCTAACCATTTTTAAGTGTACGGTTCAGTAGTGCTAAGTACATTCACGTTGTCGCACTCCAGGACTTCTTCATCTTGCACACCTCAAACTCAGTCCCATTGGACAGCAACTCCCCATGTCCCTCCTCCCAGCTCTTGGCAACCATCATTCTACTGTCTGTCTCCAGGACTCCGACTACTCTAGGTACCTCATATAAGTGGAATCATACAGTATTTCTATTTTGGTTTATTTCACTGAGTATAATGTCCTCAGGTTTCATTTATGTTGTAACAGGTGTTAGGATTTCCTTCCTTTTTTAAGGCGGAATAATATTCCATTGTGTGAATATATCACATTTTGTTTATCTCATCTGTCCATGGGCACTTGGGTTCCTTCCACCTCTTGGGTATTGTAAATAACGCTGCTATGAACATGGGGGTACAGATATTTCTTCGAGATCGTGCCTTCAATTCTTTTGAATATATATCTAGAAGTGGGATTGCTGGATCATACGGTAACTCTATTTTTCATATTTTCAGAAAGAGATAACTTTTCATTAAACCTCTGCTGAAGAACTAGCCACTGCCCAAAACCCAGAAATTACACAGACGGTTTTGCAACGTTTAGAGCTCAGAGCCAGAACCAGGCCCACTTCCTTCTCTCTGCTCCAGCCATGCAGGTGCTGCAGCCGCTTCTCACATCTTTGGCTTCCACCAGGTACCAGTGGGAAACTCAGGGGTAAAAATCTCTCTGGGCTCAAAACCACTTCCTCAGGCTCAAGGTCAATGTTTCATTTTCTGTGTTCTGGCTCTGCTCATCCCCCAGCTTTACCCTTGGGACCTGGCCTGTCCCCAGGCCCAAGCATCTCCTGACCAGCCCTCCTCAGCTGCCGTGCCTCCTGATCTAGACCACTGTGAGGTGTCTTGGGAACCCCCCTTCCTGCCAGCATCTATTATGCCTTCCCAGAAGCCCTGGGTCCAGACTGTCAGAGCTTCTCAGGGTAACCCTGCAGGCTCTCAAAGCTCCCCTCCCCTCCCCTCCCCTCCCCTCCCCTCCCCTCCCCTCCCCTCCCCTGTTTTTTCTATGCTCTTCCTCTCCTCTCCTTTCCTCATCCCTCCCACCTCTCCCCAGTGCTCTCCCTCCTTCTCATCTTCCTTCCTGCACAAAGGTGCTTCGTCTGGGTTTGATGCTCCCTTTCCCATCCCGCCAGAGCACAAGTCAGTCCTTCGAAGCTTTACGGCCAGACATGCTCTCCTCCTTGAGGATATTGAATATCTTTTTCCAGAAGTGACCTTTTCCCCCCAGAGAAAATCTGAGAGGGGAGGGGAGGTGGAGCACCCCTCCAGACTGCCTCCACAAGGTCTCAGGGATCCTTGGCAGGGAGTTGTGCGTATGATCTTTATAAACAGAAAATCTAGAAAACAAAAAAGACAACAGATCGCCTTTCAATCCCCCATGGTTCTGGGCCGGAGGGTTTCTGGTCTCATCCTGTGAGTTTTCTGCACTTGTCTCTGCAGGAGGCTCTGGCATGAGGTGGGGTCTTGCTCTCCCAGGAAGAAGGCAACTCTGGAGAGAGACCACAGCTTCGGGGCCCACGGGTGGGCATGTATCTGCTCTAGTGGGGTACCCTCTCACCCAGAGGGCGCCCCACCATGTGTGGAAGGAAAGGGGCCATAGGCTAAACACGACAAGCTCAGGGGAGGCCTTGCAAACTCAGAGACCTAAAGTCTCAGGCCAACCACAAGGATGGCCTGAAATTAAAACTTTATTTTAACTAAAAGCAGTCTATGGTAATTTTTGCCTAACAAAGGTTAATTTTCACCTTAACTATGCCCGTTGGTTTATCTTTTTGCATCTGAGATAACATATCTGATTAACATTTTTTTCTGGGCCTTCAAAGCACAGAGCTGAGACCACAACACCCCCGCCCCCATTATCATTGTTATCATGTTAATGTTAACTGTTAACTATCCTGCCCTCACGTATGTAAAAGAAGTGTGTGTCTATCATTTTACTTTTTACCTAACCCCAGGGTTCCCCCCACATACCCCTGCTTTGCTTTCTCCCACCTCCCTAATCTATCACCAGTGGATTTCAGGTAACCCACTTACATCTCCCCCTTTGATCGTAATGTATAAAACAAGGTGCAAAACTGCCGTTCTCTGGAGCATTATCTCCATCTGTTGAGATTCTCCTTCCCAGCATGTGTCGATAGTTTGGCTCAAATAAACTCACAAAAATTCTTCACAGGTTTGAATGTTTCTTACATTAACACACGGGACTTGTGAAAGGGCACAGTTATCAAGGCCACCTCAGAGCAGCCACAGGGCCTGTGCTGTGAAGAAGTCCACAGGAGCCCATGGGAGCCTCCAGGCTGTGGGGACAGATGTGCCCAGGGGGACCAGCAAGCAGAGGCTTCCAGCCTCAGTCCATCTCTCTCACCCTTGGAACTGAGGCAGTCTCCACATCTCTCCCGCACCTTGGTCTTGACCTTCCTGACTGCTGGAGTGTTTTCCACTGCATTGGACCAAGGTGCTAAATTGGCGGACATTTAAATGAACAGCAGGTCACTGTAAAGGATAGTGGGGAAGGGCACGTAATAAGAATAGAGCCACAGATGTTTAATAATCATTCACCTTACTAACTACAGATAAGGTTTCTTATAGGCCCTGGGAAACTGGAGGGTGAAGCAATGCTGTAAAAAGATAAGATGCCTCGGTGGGTCCACTACTCAGAAAAGAAATATATTTTGAGAACAGACCAAGGACAGAACACGCTTTGATTTGGTTGCTGTGCCCGGACCCTGACCCCGTCCAGGAGTTTGCCTCAGGAACACTGACCATTCTATGGTCCCAAGAACCAGGCTGAGCTGTTTGTAACATCACAGATTAGCCACCTGGTTATGGGACTTTGAGCTCCTGAAGGCCCCACTGCAGCCCCCCCCCCGTGACACTTGCAGCTGGCAGGCGCAGGTAGCTATCTCCCCCTCGCTGGTACATAACCAGCCAGCTGGTGAGGGGGTCAGAGCAGAATTTCCAGGGTGGCCGGCTGCTCTCCAATCATTCACCCACAATAATGGAATAAATGCTCATATATGATTCAACCATGTCTCTGCTTAATTTGGTGCAAGCAGTGACAGACAGCCTCAGACCCTTTGTGTTCGGTTTCATAACAACCACTGCCCAGTGTTGTGTCAATGTTTGGGCCCTTCCCCTCCTGGAAAGGGGCAGGTAACTAATGCAGGACCACCCCACCCCTGATATGTTGCTGGGAAACACCAGGCCATGTGATACCATGTGCAAGAGAGCATGATACCAATGCAGCAGGCAGGGGTCCAGCACTCATCCCCAGTCACCCTGAGTTACCCTGTACTGTGACCAGGGGCAGCCCACAAGAGGCCCAGAGCCACTGACTTTCTGATTCCAAAAACTCTGATAGAGACCAGTGTGTGAAATGGGGACCCCAGCTCTAGGTTGTTGTAGGCATCCTCCTCAGGTCTCCTTTCCACCCTATTTACCCGGGTCTGTGTGAACTTGAGCTTCCCCTCTGCACCCGCTCAGCTCTTAAGGAGCCAGGGAGACTCAGGCCAGGGCTACCAGTCTGGGGAAGTGGAGAGGGCTGGGGCAAAGGCCATCATTGGCCTGGTCAAATTCTAGTTCCCCCATTTGCATGTTGTGCAACAGCAAGGAAGATCATTTCCCACTCAGAATCTTTTCCTAAAAGAGAAGCATGGAAGATCTGAAATTTCAGAGAAATGTCAGAGGCACAGGAAGTTCTCAGAAATAATAATGATATGACATAGGGCTGAGCACTTGGCATGTGCCCATGCACCTATCTTACACTAACACCCCAGCTCCCATCAGTCCCCACTGTACAGAGAGGAACTGAGGCTCAGAGGTTAAGGAACTTGCCCAAGGTCACACAGCTAAGTGGTGGAGCCAGGATTTGAACCTAGCTCTCTTTCTAAAGCCTGTCTTTTTATCCTTCAATCTATACCACAATTGTAAGGAAGTTGGGCTGAGCAGAAATCTGCCAGTTACGTGGTCTGCTGAAACACATGGGGAAGAGATGAAGAATTGCCATGTTCTCCGGCCTGCTGGAAAAGCCCAGCAGAGCTGGGTTAAAATCTTAGCATCTCCATTTCTCATTGCATGATCTTAGGCAAGTCCCTTCACTTTCCTGAGCCTCAGTTTCCTCATCTGTAAAATGGGAATGACAATGTTTGCTTTGCCTCCTTGTAGGGAGAATTAAGTGAGCAAATGGTTGCACAGGGCCTGCTTGGAGTGGGTGCTCAGAGAATCATACCAGCTGGTGTTTCTGGAAACATTTAGAAATGCCCCCTCTGTCCCATCTCCTCCACTTAGCAGACCCTCCTCCTGGGCCCTTGCATGCCTCTGTGTTCTGCTCAGCTTCTTCTTTATCTTGTCGGGTCCACTGGGGGCTTAGCACCCTTTCAGCACCACTGAAATATGCCCTTAGAGGCTGTAAAAACAAGCAAACCATTTGACCCAGAAATTCTACTTCAGGAATCTATCCCAAGGAAGTAGTTTTACCATTCATTCACTGAGTCTCAATGCTGATTTACTGAGCACCTACTGTGTGCTGGGCCATATACAACGTGCTGGGGATACACTGGGGAGCAAAGCAGTCTGGTACCCCAGCAGTCTGGTACCCCAGTGTCTGCCCAACTGTCTAATTGCTGAGGAGATTTAGCCAATTATTAAGGCAATAATTACACAGATAAATATATAATTGCAAATTGTAATGGCAAGGAATTTTTTTTATACTTTAAAAAATATATATATATCTTTATTGATTTCGGAGAGAGGAAGGCAGAGGGAGAAAGAAACATAGTGGTGAGAGAGTCATTGATTGGCTGCCTCCTGCATGCCCCCCACTGGGGATCGAGCCCACAACCCAGGCATATGCCCTGACCAGGAATTGAACCACAATCTCTTAGATCATAGGTCTATGCTAAACCACTGAGCCACGCTGGCTGGGCGGCAAGGAAATTAAAATTTTTATATTATTATTATTTTAGAGCGAGGAAGAGAGAGGAAGAGAGAGAGAGAGAGAGTTACATCGATGTGAGAGAGAAACATCGATAGGTTGACTCCTGCATGGGCCCGACTGGGGATGGAACCCCCAAGCCCCCGGAATCGAACTAGCAGAGAACAACACTTTCCATGCAGAGAACAACACTCAACCAAATGAGCCACACCGGCCACGGCTGAAATGGTTTTGATATATGTCATAGTAGGCTTTTGCCTACTAGTTTTGTTAAGTCCACGTCTGTACCCAGGAATCTGGGGAAATGCTCACAAGATAAAGGCCAAGTGAAAGAGAGGGACTTCGAATTTTCTGTGAGTGCTTTCACTCAAAAGTTTCTCCTTGAAGGTGAGGGCTGGACCTGATTTCAGCTGGGTCCTGGGGTGGGTAGTGGTGTCCCTAAATGTTTATGCAAGAGAAGAAAAAGACAAACAAAAATAATAGGCTACCCAGTGGGAAGGAGCACTCTCAGTGACCAGATCGTGGTTCCTAAACAGCATTCTCCAATAAAAAGAACCAGGGCTTCTGGGAGAAATGGCTGATTGCAGGGATGGGGTAGGAAAAAGACAAGCTGAGCCTGGAGCATCGTGTAGCACACTAAGGAAGTGCTCAGGGAACAGAATGAAGGGGGCACGGCAAAGGGACCCAGGGGCCAGCCTGAAGGAACTCCCAAAGCTGGAAAAATTTGAACAACAAATTAAATAGCATAGGATTAGAGTCTAAGTCAAAGTATAAAATTAGCACACACGAGTCCTCCCTGGCCATATAGCTCAGTTGGTTAGAGCACTGTCCCAATGCACCAACGTTGCGGGTTTGATCCCCAGTCAGGGCACATACAAGAAGCAACCAATGACACGTAAATAAGTGGAACAACAAATCCATCTTTCTCTTCTCTCTCTCCCTTTCCCTCCCTCTCATGCTGGCATAAAATCTTTCTCATAAAGGAATTCCAGGTAATTTATTTGGATGCTTTCCCCTGCAGGAGGTGCGGCTTAGCTCCCCCTGATGGTGGACTGCGCTTAATGACTTGTTTCCAAACCACAGGTATGGAGAGGGGGACAATAGCAACTTCACAGTGGAAAAACCTGGAAACTCTATCTTAACCAAGCGATCATGGTTAATATCACAGTGAGAAGTCATGTGGTATGCCATGTGCCCCGTGAGAGGATGTGATGAGAGGGGCACCTCATCTGGTGGTACCTGCCCCTACAATCCATAACCCCTGGCTGGTCATGAGGAAAATATCAGAAGAAAAAAAATTAAGGGACATTTGGCAAAATACCTGACCAGTGCTCCTCAGGACTGTCAAGGTCATGAGAAGAACAAGGAAAGGTTGAGAAAGTGTTAAATGGACGGGACACACATGATGACTAAATACAATAGGGGATCCTGGGTGGGATTCTGGAACAGGAAAAAAAGCCAAACGCAGATAAAATTCAAGTAAAGTCTACAGTTTAGGTAACAGTAATTTAACAATGTTGGTTTCTTAGTTTTGACAAATGTCTTACAGTAATGTGAGATGGTAGCATGGGGGAATTTGAAATTAGCTAAGGCTCAGCGGTTGAGCAGCAACCTATGATTCAGGAGACGGCGGTTCGATTCCCAGTGAGGGCCCATGCCCGCTTTCGGGCTCCAACCCCAGTGCAGGGTGTGCAGGAGGCCGCCCATCAATGACTCTCATCATTGATGTTTCTCTCTCTTTCTCTCCCTCTCCCCTCTTTTCTCTGAAATCAATAAAGACATATTTTAAAATAAAATGAAATTAGCTAAGGGATAGATGGGAAATCTCTACTATTTTTGCAGCTTTCTGATAAACACAGACACACATACACAGGTAGAATAGAGTGGAAAGAAAAAGCAAAACTTTAGCAGTAAATATATTTGGGCAGTGGGAAAAGAATGCCTGTCTGCTTTTAACTCATCAAATATCTTTAATTAGGGTTTATTCCATTTAAACTTTCATTATTACACTATTTCTGATCAGAAGTCACCTATTACTTGTATAGTGACAAAGAATGAAATAAAGCATTTTGCATAATACCTATATCATCTCATTTAATTCTCACAACCAGCTGGATAAGATAAGATTACTTCCCCAATTTTACACATGGGGAAACGAAAACTCAGAAAATCAAAGTGATTTGCCTCAAGTTATATAACAACAAGGATGAGGGGCTGGGATCTGAACTCCGTGGCTCTGACTCCAGAGGGACAGGGAACTGGAAGCGCTTTCTCTCCTCTCCCGGGGTGGGGAGAAGAGGCTGGACTCTCTCCTAAGCAGATTTCTCTTTAGCCCAAGGAAGACTTTTTAACTAGAATTGTCCAGAAGCTATGAGCGTCCTGGAAAGGTCACGAGTCCCGTCAGCAGAGGGCCATGGAGTGTCCTGGAGAGGGATTCAGGAGACCTGACACCTATCTTCCTCCTCAGGTCCGAAGGACAGGGCTGCGTCTCTCCTGAGGCCCAGGCCACACCGGGCGGGCCGCGTGTCCCTGTTTCCCTGGGCGGGCCACGGGGGTGCAGGGGGCCTCTGGGGCTTCATCTTCGTCGCTGTCGCTCGTCCCCCGTGGAGTCCGTCGCTGACGACTGAAGACGGGGGGGGGGGGGGGGGGACCTGCTTTATTCACTCGGAACCTCCCTGACGTTGACCTTCTAAACAGTGCCACCGGTGTGACAGGTGGGTATTGCAACCCCATTCTGGAGATGCGAAAACTGAGGCTGGAAGAGGGAAATGGCTTACCCAAGAGCTGCGCGTCCGGCCCCTGCGGAGCGGCTCCACCCCGCGCGGGGCGGGGCGCGGCGGGGCGCGGCGGGGGCTCCTGCGGGAGGGCGGGCGCCCGGCCACTCGGCGCGAGTCCGGCGAGCCTCGCGGACCATGGAGCCCGTGTCGCTGCAGGACTTCGTTTGCGCCCTGGACCCCGCCTCCCTCCCGCGGGTGCTGCGGGTCTGCTCCGGCGTCTACTTCCAGGGTGAGTGAACGCGCGGCGGCCGCTTCCCCCGGGCGTGCGGGCAGAGGCGCTGCCGGGGCGTCGGAGACCCGCGAGGGTGCGCCCCGCTCCCGCCCCCGCCCCGACGCTGCCGCTGCCCGGGCCGCGCGCCTGTGGGCCACACGCACCCCGGCGGCAGTGTGCTCGGGCGCGCGGGGGTGCAACCGAGCCGGACCCGGGTGGAACCGCTGCGCGCGCTGATTGAGGTCGCGGTGGGCGGGGGCCGCGGCGTTTGGGTGCTCGTGACTCACAGCTGTTGCTTCTTTGGTGTTTTGTGGCTTTTAAAAATTTATTATTTTTTAAGTTATCTTTATTGTTGAAAGTATTACAGATATCCTCCCCCCTCCATTCCCCCCCATTGGCCCCCTCCACCCCGCTCCCGCCCCTGATTTAAGTGCCGGGTCAGCCCTCCCGGCCGGGGAGCCTCCCTCTCCCCTTGACTGCCGTCTATCACACCACCGTCCTTAGGGCGCGCCACCCCACCTTCGTCCCCTGCTTGGCACTAACAGGCAGCGCCTGATGCCCGCGGCCCTCCAGGTCTCAGCCCACATGTCCCCTGGTCCTGGGAGCCTTCCTGGCGCTCTGCTCACCGGCCACAGCGCGCCTCGTTCGCTGCGGGCAGGACGCGGCGGGGGCTCAGTCACTAGTTGCCACCTGAGAGGGCAGGAGGCCACGGATTGACCGAAACCAGAAGAAAGCTGGCTGCTTGGCAGAGGGGAACCCCAGGGTGCTGCGGGTGAAGGAGGAGCCCTGGGAGGCAGAATGGGGAAGGAAGAGGGAGAGGAGAGAGGGAACCAAGATGATGGTGGCGCTGAGGCTCCTTCCTTAGAGAATGAATTAATGCATGGGTGCCCTGGCTGTCCTGTCCCCTCTCTGTCCCCTCTCTCTGTCCCTTCAGTCTGCCACAGCGGCTTCCAGTAAAGTGTTCTGAGGCCCCAAGTGGGTCCTAGACCAAAGGCGAGACATACAGAAGGCCACACAAGGGACAGGCCAGGCCACCACACAGTGGGTGTGGTCAGGTCCACTTGGGAATCTGGCGGATCTGGGTTCAAATCCCAATTCTACCTCTGGGGGCTTCCTGCAGGCGCCTGGCTCTGTTTGCTCTCTTCTGGACATCCCCTGCTCGCTGTGTGTCATAATACCTGAGTTTCTTCATTCTGCCTGAGCCGGGTAGTGGGAAGTGACAGAAGTTAGGGTAAGAGAACCAGATGGGTGCGAGTATGGAGGTGGGGTGAGTGTGGAGGACAGATGGTGATACTGACCAGGCGGTGGCTGGTCCAGACACTTGGAAGGGGTTAAGAGTTGCAGCTTTGGAAGAAAACATCCTGGACTCAGGTCCCAATGAGGCATCTTGTTACCTATAATCTTGGGGCCCCCCATGCAGCCTTGCCGAGGCTCAGTTTCATCATTTAGTAAAGAGAGCCTTCTGTCCTCAGAGGGCAGTGGTGAGTCTTAAATGCATTTGCAGTGCTCACCACAGTGCTGCTCGTCACCTCAGCCTGGTGTTCACACCAGCCCAGGCCCCTGCTCGAGCCCCCCCCCCCGAAACTGTAGATGGACTGTGTTTTATGAGCTTGTGTGCATTTTCCTGGGGATAAGGGAAGAGGTGTTACCCAGTTTCTCAGGGCTGTTGTGAAGGGCCCTGCTGGGGCTGCAATGGGTGGGGTTGTCCGGTGGCTTCAAGCGTCACCAGCTGTACTTTGCTGTTGGTCGTCAGCAAGATGCAGAGCCTGTGCACTCCGTGTGCGATAGAGATCTCTGCTGAGCGCCTTCTATATTCCGGACACTGCTTTAAGGGCCCAGAACCCTGCCTACGGGGCTCCCCCGTCCGTGGTCCTTTGTTCTCTCCTGTGTTTCTTTTAAAAACAATTCATCTGAAGAAGAAAGCACCAGGGTGGGTGCTAGGGTCTGTGTGACATTGTCTTGCCCCTGACCCTCTCTGGGCCTGAATAAATAACTGCAGTAAGGGAATGGGAGTCACTGGGGTGAGTTACTAA
Organism: Miniopterus natalensis; assembly: GCF_054644295.1. Lineage (NCBI taxonomy): Eukaryota > Metazoa > Chordata > Mammalia > Chiroptera > Miniopteridae > Miniopterus > Miniopterus natalensis. The sequence goes on from NC_142089.1 coordinate 15,433,808, forward strand.
TTCACGACTTGAACACACACTGAGAGGCCACGGCTGTGCCGGCTGCTGTGGCACTAAGATGGGTCAGCCCTGCTCTGAGAGCTCAGTTTAGGAGGCACGGGGATGTGAAGAAGGCCAGAGAATGTACCACAGGGGGATATGTCCAGCGCTAGAAGGTGAAGGTGGCATATATGCCACCTAAGGACAGCTGAGCTAGTGGCCATTAAGTAGGGAAGGGGAGGCATTCCAGGCAGCAGGAACACGTGCGCAAAGGTGTGGCAGAGCACGGCTGTGGGAGGACAGGCCTCACAGTGCTTGGCCCTTGCTGAATGGGGAAACTGAGTCTGTGTCTCCACAGGTTCCATCTATGAGATCTCTGGGAATGAGTGCTGCCTTTCCACAGGGGACCTGATCAAGGTAACCCAGCTTCGCCTCCAGAAGGTTGTCTGTGAGAACCCAGGCACAGGCCAGACCATGGAGCTGGACCCCAACTTCAAGGGTAAGGTTGGCACTTGCCTCCCCGAGTGCCCTGGCACCCTCCAGGAACACCCGTGGACACTCATGGGCTTGCCCACTCCAGCATGCACTCCCACTCCTCTGGGTTAGCATGTGCGCCTCACGTCCACCCAGCCTCAAGGCTCAGGATGTCCTCATGGTGGTTTGACCGTGCCCGGAGCCTGGCGTGGCTGCACCCTCTCCCTGTCCATCGATCTGATCACCTCTTGGTTGGGATTTTCTTTGTTCCAGGTCTTTTTTTTTTTTTTTAAATATATTTATTGATTTCAGAGAGAGGAAGGGAGAGGGGGAGAGAGATTTGAAGCATCAATGATGAGTCATCATTGATCAGCTGCCTCTTGCACACCCCCGACTGGAGATCGAGCCCACAACCCGGGCTTGTGCCCTGACTGGGAATCAGAACTCGATCTCCTGGATCCTAGGTTGATGCTCAACCGCTGAGCCACGCCCGGCAGGGCTGTTCCAGGTCTTTGTCCACATGCCTCTGTGTTCCCTCATTCACTTACTAAACATTTATTCCCACCCTCTGTGTGGCAGGCTCTGCGCTGGGGGCTGGGGTGTGGGATGAACCAGGGGCCGCCCTCTCTGGTGGGGAGCTCCCACGATGGCAATGAGAGGAAGGGCAACAGTAGAAGTAGGTGCAGGTTTAGAGTGGGCTTTGGCGGGAGTGGCCTGCCTCAGTGGTCTGGGAGGGCTTCCTGAAGGAGGTGGTACCTGGGCTGGAGGAAGAATCCCTAGAGGGAGTATCATGTGCACATTTGGGGCTCCAGAAACCCCATGTAGCTCAGTTAACTCAGGAGGCATATAGTGGGGTAGACTCTGGGCCCGACGCTAAAGCCAACAGCCTGGGTGGGAATCCTGCTCTGCAACCACTATCTGTGGCCTTGGCCAGTTCCTCTCTGGGCCTCAGCTTCCTCTTGTGTGATGGGGGCACTCAGGCTTGATGTAAGGATGAAATGAGTTGCCATGCATGAGGCATGTAGAACAGAGCAGGCACAGAGCATGTGCCCCCCGAATGCTGGTTCTTGGTATGAGTCACTGTGATCACCCAAACAGGATGAGCGAGGGTGTGGGCTCCAGCTGAGGTGGGAGGTGGCTGGAGTCAGACCGAAGGGGGCTTGTGTGGGGCGCAGACACATTTTGGTCTTTATTTTGAAGGCATTGAGGGTTTGAAAGCCCATGAGGGTTTTAAATATAGAAGTGACTTGTTATTTTATATTTTGAGGATTTTGTTTTGATTTTGAAATAATTTCAAATTTACGGAAGACTTGCTGGAACTACTCTACACCCTTATCCGGATTCACTGATTGTTAAACATTTGTTACATGTGCTTTCTCTCTTTCCCTTTCTCTCTTAGTACACACAGATACAGATATGTGAACATATGTTACTGTATATGTATAAATTTTTCCTGAACCATTTGAGAGTAAATTGTAGACGTGAGACCTAATATTTAGGTGTAATACTTACTCCTAATATTTAGGTGTGTCTCCTAAAAACAAGGAGATTTGCTCACAAAACTATAGTTTAATTATCAAATTTGGGAAATTTAATATTGATATAATACTAGTGCCTAATCCACAGTCTGTATTCATATTTCACCAGCTGCCCTAATAATGTCCCTTGTAGCAGTTTTTTCCCTTGATCCAGAATCCAGTCCCAGGTCACACATCACAAACAGCTGTCCTATTTCTTTCTTTCTTTTGTCTCTTAATCATTACCCAAGGATATTTTTTCCATTGCTTTTCAGAGAGAGTGGAAGGGGGTGGGGAGAGAGAGAGAGAGAGAGAGAGAGAGAGAGAGAAACATCGATGTAAGAGAGACACATCGATAAGTTGCCTCCTGCACTCGCCCCAACCAGAGATCAAGCCTGCAACCGAGGTACGTGCCCTTGGTCAGCATCGAACCCGGGACCCTTCAGTCCGAGGGCCGACACTATAACCACTGAGCCAAACCAGCTAGGGCAGCTGTCCTATTTCTTTAGTCTCCTTCAGGCTGGAAGAGTTCCTCAGCCTTTCTTTGTCCTGACGTCCATGTGCTTAAAGAGTCCAGACCAGTGCTTTTGCAGGATGTCCCTCCGTCTGGGTCTGTATGATGTTTCCTGGATTGGATATGTGTTGAGTGTTGTTTTTTCTTTTAAATATATCTTTATTGATTTCAGAGAGAGGAAGAGAGAGGGAAAGAGAAACATCATTGGTGAGAGAGTCATTGATGGGCTGCCTCCTGCATGCTTCCCACTGGGGATAGAGCCTGAAAACCTGGCATGTGCCCTGACTGGGAATTGAACCGTGATCTCCTGGATCATAGGTCGATGCTCAACCACTGAGCCACGCCGGCCGAGCATGTTGAATGTTTTGAGCAGGAAAAATCTCAGAAGTGATGTCCAGATGTGGGGTTAGTTTAGGCCAGTCAGGTGGCAAGAGAAGAACGGATGGGGTGGGGGAGGGGCAGAGGGGTGAGAGCAGCCAGAATTGGCAGACACTTAAGGGGGGTGAGGGGTCAGAACTCATTTGGCCAGTGGCTCCTAGGTTTCTAGTTTGGGAGAGAGGGACAATGGTGCTGCCCCAGGATGGGGTGATAGGTGTTGGATGTCAGGTATCTGGAGGCAAAGTTGGCAAAATTAGAGGCAGGTGGGGTCAAGAGGTCGGAAAATGTGGCAGTTGTCAGTGTGTCTTTTGGGGAACACATCCCTGTTCTGTTCTCTGTCTCTGAGCAGTCCCCCCTGTGTCTGCCTGTGTCAGGGGAACTGTCTCCACCTCGGCCCCTTGCTGTCCATTCACACGTAGTCACTTGCTGCCTCCCCTCTCAGCCCTGCAGCCCAGGTGTCCAGATGCTGGCCTGTCCTTGGCACCTGTCTTCGGGGGAATCTGGCTGGGTTCTCTTTGGCCACTCTGGGGCCTGGTATATTTGGTCCTGGACCCAATAAAGGTCTGCGCCACCCTGACATCCTCTGCTGTGCCCCACAGGCCTCTTCAGTTCCCTCACTGGCCCCCAGAGCTATGGAACCCTGGAGGAACTGGTCTCAGCTGTAATCCAGAGCTCCAAGGAGCTGCCCATCTGGTTCATGTCGACCCACAGAATTGAAACAAAGGCCAGGGTGGTGCCTGAGGCGCAGCCCCTCATGCTTGAGGCTGTGGAAATGTACCTGGGGACCGCCTCTGCCCGCTGTGTGCTGAGCATGGGGACCCAGGTAGTGGCTCTGCACCTGCCCCTGACCACGAAGGGGCCCTTTTGGGAACTGGAGACTGGTGCCCCTCGGACCCTGCTGCAGACCCTGAAGGACCCGGCCCTGAAGGACCTCCTCCTCACCTGCCCCGTCTTCCCCTGGCGCTCCTTGATCCTGAGGCCTCAGTATGAGATCCAAGCCATCATGCACAGTGAGTTGTTGGGGCAGGTGGGTGGGGGTTGATGGGGAAGGGAAAGAGGGCACCTGGGGAGCTGCTCTGATGGAAGACTGCCCCCTGGAGTCTAGGGATTCCAGGTGGCTTACACAGTATATACAAAGTAACAGAATAAAGATTCCCAAAGAGTGGGAAGTTAGGTGTAAAAGAAGACAGGAAAATTGTGAGTTTACCAGCAGCTAGGATAAAGAGACACAGTGTTACCAAGTGAAACCTTGACCATTTGCTCCAGAGAAACATGTTTTCCTGCCTCCGGGGAGAACAGGATTGTTCAGAAGGCCCTTCTGTCAGAGTGACAGGGCACTGAGTGAATCCCTCAGCTGTTTTACAGGTTATTTCAGGGCGGGCTGGTGGCAGCATGCAGAGCAGGGTTGGTGATACAGAGGCAGAAGGACCTGTCCAGTGGGAGGCCGAGCCTGAGCAGAGGTAGAGGAATGGCATCTGTGGCCTCTTTCCCGGGGCCAGAGTTTGAGGTTTGGCTCCCTGGCAGTTACCCAGAGAGTCACTGGTCAGGATTGCTGGCAGATGACAGAGCCAAGTTGGGATTCTTTGCCCTGTTTTTAAAAAATCTTTAAAAACTACTTTATTATGGAAAAATTCAAACCTATACAAAAGTAGGGAGGAGTATAAACACCCTCTGACCCCATTACCGAACATCATAATTGTCAACTCACTATCCTGTCTCATCTCTCCCAAGGCCCACTCTCCCCACCCCCCCTGATTATTTCAAAGGAAACCTCAGGTATCATAGCATTTCTTTTGTAAATACTCCAATATGTCTCTCTCTCTCTCTGTTTTTTAAAGTCTCTTTTTTTAAAAATGTGACTCTTTAAGACACTAAAGTGTTTAAGAACACCATGGCTCGCAGCACACTACCCTTATGTGGCCCCAAATATTGTCAAGCAGTCTTTCATCTGTTGCGACCCTGGCTATGGTTCTGTCTTGATCACTTTCCTAACAAGGCATCATCAGTCACGTATCTCAGCAACTGATGTTCAGCAGCAGCACTTTTAATTCTTATCTGACCACTCTTCATGGCAGGTCCTCCTGGCCGTGGACCACAAGCCTCTCCCCACCGGCCTGTTTTCTGGTTTTTCTCCAGCTCCACTTGGTCTGATGGATGATACTAACCAGCACTTCTGGAAGCTTGAGCTGCTCTTTGGCTTCGGTGACCATTAGTTTTTTTGGGTTTATCTAGACGTTCATGTCTTTGTACCTCTGTTAGACAGTGACTCCTGTTTTCTGATTGGACTGATGCTTTAGAATGGATACTGGCCCACTGTCATTGCTATTTGTTTTTATTATAGTGCTTGGGTAAAAGTCGTTTACTTTTAAAATTTTGGTAAACCTCCCTAACCAGTTTTGCTCAGTGGTTAGAGTGTCAGCCCATGGACTGAAGGGTCCTGGGTTCAATTCCAGCCAAGGGCATGTACCTTGGCTGCAGGCTCCATCCCCAGTAGGGGGTGTGCAGGAGGTGACCAGTGGACGATTCTCTCTCATCACTGGTGTTTCTTTCTTTTGTTTTTATTGATTTGAGAGAGAGAGGAAAGGAGAGGGAGAGAGAGAAAGAAACATCAATGATGAGAGAGGGTCACTGATCAGATGCTTTCTGTATGCCCCCTGCTGGGGACCGCAACCCAGGCATGTGCCCTGACTGGGAATCGAACCTCAGTCTCTTGGATCCTTGGTCGATGCTCAACCGCTGAGCCACTCTGGCCAGGCTCAACATTGGTATTTCTCTCTCTTCCTCTCTCTGAAATCAATTAAAAGCTTTCTTTTAAGTAAACCACTTGAGTTTGGGTACATGCTCTTTCCTTCTTTGTAATCATGCTTTTCAGTAGTCATCCTATTTTCACTGAACCTGGCATGGTTCACAACGGGTGTCTCAGGGAGGAGGCTTTCCTCTTCCTCCTCGCTCAGTTCCAAATAAAATAGCTCTCCATTTTCCTGCACACTGTCCAGACATTCAGGCACAAGGTCACATTCTCACTGTGGCTGCTGCTTTATATTCTTAGCTGTAGGACTTCTACTCAGATTTTTAGGTGGTTCTGAATGATGGAGGTTCTGTAGTTTAGTTGTAATTTTGATGTGGTTGTGGGAGGATTCCAGTACCGAATGTAGCTACACCAGCTTTTTTTTTTTTTTTTTTTTTAATTGACTTTTAGAGAGAGAGGAAAGGGGAGAGAGAAGTATCAATTTGTTGTTCTACTTATTTATGCATTCATTGGTTGATCCTTGTATATGCCCTGATGGCATTGAACCCGCAACCTTGGCGTATGGGGACGACGCTCTAACCAGCTGAGCTCCCCGGCCAGGGCCCTAGGCCACTATCTTGACCAGAAGCACCATTCTTCACCTCAGCTCAGGCTCGGCCTCCAACTGGCCAGACCTGGCCAGGTTCTACCTGTTTCACCAACCCTGCCACCAGCCTGCACTAAGAACTAACCTTTTTTTTTTTTTTACTAGTTTTTAAAATAATGAGTTGGCTCCTTAGCATCCTTCAATGGGTGATTATTTAGGTGTTTCTTTTTTATCATTATGAACTCACAGATGAAATGTTTTCAATGTTCCAAATCCACTGAAATTATTATTTTTTAAAAATATATCTTTATTGATTTCAGAGAGAGGAAGGGAGAGGGAGAGAGAGAAACATCAATGATGAGAGAGTCATTGATCGGCTGCAGCCCACAACCCAGGCATGTGCCCTGACCGGGAATCGAACCCCAATCTCCTGGATCCTAGGTCGACGCTCAACTGCTGAGCCACGCCCAGCCGGGCTGAAATTATTATTCTTATTGAAGCTCAAATTATCTCAGCTTTGGCCAGTGGGAGCCTTTTCACATTGGCTCCTAAATCCTTTTGACATACCTTGGTGATCTTGAATAGATTTTCTTGCTTTCTGGTAACATATATTTCAGGCTCATCTTGAACATTTCCTCCTCAGGAACTGAAGTTAGCTCCTTCCTTGGGAGCCCTGGGCAGTAAGAGGCTATATCTGGGGAGTGAGGGGTTTTAATGGTCGGGGGGCTTGGCAGGCTGTGCTGGATGAGGCAGCTCAGGTAACCCATAAAGTATTTTGAAGAAAACAACAAAACAGTATAATGAACCCCCCCCCCCATGTGCCCATCTCCCAGCTTCAACCCATTATTAGCTCATTTGGCACAAAGCAAAAATCCCATCAGTGTGACCGAGGGAAGTCATCACTGCCCCTGAGCCTCAGTGTTCTCATCTGCAAAATGTAGAGGATATGCTTGCTCTGTCTTCCATGTGGCATGGATCAGACAACCCAGTGGGTGGGCCAGTTTGCCTCATAATCACAGTCACTCTTTGAGTTTATGTACCAGGTACTAATCCAGAGAGGAAACAAGTTGCCCAAGGTCATTTAGTCAGTGCTTTTCCTGATTTGGTTTTATCTCTTTATTTAAATCCAGGACTTGGAAAGGCAGCTTACAGAATTACATTCAAAATTCAATTAACATTTAAAAAGTGGTTTAACCAATTGGATATCCAATATTAAGGAATTATCAACTAATCATTATTATTTCAATGTGGCAATGGCATTGTGGCTGTTTTTAAAGTTTTTAACCATCCCTTCTTTTAGAGGTATGCACTGAAGTAGTCACAGATGGTGTGATGTAATTGTTCTGGTTCAAAATAATTCAGCGGAGGAGGAATCGATAGATGGGAGTAGAAATTAAAGATGAGCTTTGAGTTCAGTGTTGAAGCTGGCTACATGGGGTCACTATGCTAGTCTCTACTTTTATAAATGTTTAATAATTTCTAAAATAACTTAGAAAAAAAAGAAGTTGAAGGCAAGAGTAGCCAAGGAATCTGGTGTAGCAGGAAAATGCTGGTTAGAAAGAAAAGACAAGAACAGGAAAGAGGTCAGCCGGCCCAGATCTCTTTGCTGAGGGCGGAGAGTGTACTGCTGAGGTGGCACGTGGTGTGTGGCCCTGCCCTTGAGATGACCTCTCCCCTCCACAGTGCGCAGGACCATCGTCAACATTCCTTCTACCCTGGAGGTCGACGTGGAGGATGTCACCGCCTCCTCTGAACACATCCACTTCATCCAGCCGCTGCTGCTGAGTGAGATCCTAGCCAGGGGAGGCCCCTTCCCCCTGACCACGGAGATCCTGGAGGTTCCAGCGGGTCCCCCCATCTTCCTCAGCCCGTGGGTGGGCTCTTTGCGGAAAGGCCAGAGGCTCTGCATCTATGGCCTGGCTCTGCCACCCTGGCGGGTCCTGGCCTCGTCCAAGGGCCTGAAGATGCCCAGACACTTCATGGTCTCTGGGGCCTACAAGGGTAAACTGCGGCGACGGCCAAGAGAGTTCTCCACGCCCTATGACCTCCTGAGTGCTGTCCAGCCAGGCCAGCCACTCCGGGTGGTGGCCATGAAGGACTGTGAGGGTGATGAGCTGGAGATTCCTGGGTTCACTTCCCTGGCTATGGGGGACAGGCTGGAGGTGGTGGGGCCTGGTCAGGTCCACGGGGCTTACGGCAGGGACGTAGACATCTTGGTGTGTCTTCGGCTCAGTGACCAGGCTGGGGAGGAAGAGTGTGAAGAGAAGGCAGAGGACCAAGAAGAGATTGTGCTGCCCCTCTACTTCTCCAGCGGCTTCGTGGAGGAGGTGAGTGATGGCCGGCGATATAGCCTGGAAGACCTGACTGCCCAGTTCTCACTACCCTGTGAGGTCAAGGTGGTCACCAAGGACACCAGCCACCCTGCTGACCCTCTGTCCTCCTTCCCGGGCCTGCGGCTGGAGGAGAAGATCATGGAACCCTTCTTGGTGGTCGGCCTGGACTCTGAGCCTGGGATGTACTTCGAGATTCCGCCCCGGTGGCTAGACCTGGTTGTTGTGAAGGCTGAGGAGCACCCAGGCCGGCCAGCTGGGTCTCTCCCCATAGCCACAGTGGAGGAGCTGACAGATGCCTTCTATTATCACCTTCGGAAGTTATCGGCCTGCAAGAGCGAATGCCCCCCACCCAGGCCCCCGAAGGGTCCGGGCCTCAGCGGGCAGGGGAAACAGAACAGCAAGGAGAGAAGTGTCAAGGTACCAGTATAACCAGAGTTGGCAGGGATGGGTTCCTCTGTTAGGCTCACTGCAATCTGGCCACTTCATCTGGCATCACATCTTTCTTACAATCGTCTAGAACATGCACTTCATAAACTTGCATACTCTGCACCTGTTACTCTTATTTCACCCTGACGATCCTGGTGTTGGTGTGATTATCTGTGTTTTATGGCTGAGAAAATGAGGACTCAGAGACTCTGAGATTCACTTGAAGCCAGTTAACAAACAGGAGGCCTGAGCTGGAGCGTAAGCATTCTGATTCCAAGGTCATTGTGCTTTACCTCTTTGCCACCCCTGATGTCACTCTGTAGTTCAAACTTCATTTTTCACCTAAACTGTTTCAGCAGCCTCGGCAACCCCTACCACTGCTGTCAGAATGGCTTTCCAAATCCTTGCCAGGTCACTGATGGGTTTTGGCCCCATTTTCTGAAACCTCCAGTGGCTCCCCATTGCCAAGGGCTAATGCAGACCCCTTAACATAGATTCCAGGGTCCTTTCTAAGCTGACCTGTCTCACTTTCCGAGGCCCATCTTCCCCCACCCACTCTGAAGTCCACACTGCAGCCAGAGAAGCTCCTGACGCTCCCTTACTATGCCAGGACTCCTGCCTCAGCACTTTACACACACCAACCCTTTAGCCAGGCATGTTCTTTTTTTCAGGCTCACGGGAAAGGCTCAGCTTAGATTTCCTCCTAGGCACTGAGTCCTCCCTCTCGTGTACTCACACTGCATGTTGGACATAGCTTGGGGGTTGGGCATATAGTTTTCGGTTAGATGTACACGAATCTCTCTGGCTAGAATGAGGGTTCTGTGGGGGCAGGGACCTCACCCGCTCCAAAGTGGGCAGAGAAGGTGCCAGGGAGTGCTGAACTGAATGAAACGGAATCACAGTAAGGGGGAAAGAACCAGGCAGAGACAGAAAGACTCAGCTGTAGTCCCAGTTTCCTCACTGTGGCCTGGATTCTGAGCATGTTTCCTCACCAGTGAGCCGGAGATAACATCACTCACAGTGCTGTTTCATTAGCTGCACCTGCAGGGTGCTTACTCTGTGGCAGGCACCTTGTATACATTGCCCCACCTAGCTCTCGTGTTGTCCCCAAGGTGGGCACTGATATCCTCTCTTTGTACCTCGGAGAAAACAAGAGTGCCGGGAGGTAGTTTACCTGAGATCACATGGCTAGCAAGTGGCGAGCTGCAGTTTGAAGTAGGGCCTGACCACACAGCTTGAGCAGCTAACCACCATGCTCTACTCGTAGTTTGTACTGTGTGGGTAGTTAGTGGGACCACAGTGGAAGTTCAAAAGGTGGATTCTGGGTCTCAGCCCCAAAGGGGGTCATATCTAAAGAGGGGCAGTTGTTTTCTGAGGACAAAGAATGGACTGAGACATCTGAAATAAAGGCCTTCTAACAGTGCTGGAAATACGGTACAAAGAATTCAGACACCTCAGTCCCACCTTGGTTCCTGATGGAAGTGACTTTGGGCCTAGTTCCTGCTTGTTGTCCTTGATCTAGCAGCTTTTCCTCTCTGGGTACTAGTATTCTTTGCTGCTCGTCATGGAGCTATACTGTTTGCTCTCCACAGCACAGTGTGGTAGAAAGAGCACTGGCTTTAGAGGTGACAGACATGGCCTGGGCCCGAGCCTTGGCCCAAAATTGGGGACTGAACTGACTACTCAGAGGGTCACCTGATTAAATGAGCAGATATGCATGTAGCACCTGGCACAAGGTAGTTCAATAAAAGTCCTCTTCCTTCTGGTGCTTCTCTCTGCCCTGGCACTCTGTCCTGAGGCTGTGACCACCCCCACCCCTCGCCTCAGCTGTGAAGGACATTTTCCAAACTCCTATGTGGATATTGTCTCTAGCCTCCAACCATATCACCTCTCACCCTGGCCCTTCTTTCCCCTGTCAAAGAACATTTCATGTGCTTATAGCAAAAACCCCTGGGGTCCCGAGAAGCCCTACCCTGAAAAGGAAGTAGAGAAGGGAACAGAGGAAGTGACATTTGAAGGAAATGACAGTTCATGGATTCCGCTGCTCCAATTCTTGGGACCCTGATGACTTTTGCTTTTTCTCCCCCATAAGTCTTCTCAAGTCTCAGAACTGCAGCAACCCCCTCTGCTGCCCAAACTCAAGTCGAATACCCTGCCCGCCGTCACAGAGGAGAGATCAAATACCTACAGCAAGATTTCTGCCAAAACGAAAGGCCTCAAGCCCACTAAGCCCAACACACTGGATCCAGGTCAGTCCTGTCAGCTGTTCACCTATGTCTTTGCTTCTACCCTTCCTCCTCTGCTCCTCTGATGCCGCTTTTGCCTCTGATGGTGCTGGCCAAACATTCAGCAGGGCCCTGCCAATGCGCAGACCCTTCTGCAGTCCCAGCTGGATGGTCAGGCCTTTATAGGGTGGGCTTAGGCTGAAGGGTCCCTGCTGTTCCTCTCCCAGGATCCTCGGAGCCCTGGCAAGGGAAATGAGATCCTCTCTCAACACACTTCCCTCCCTCCCCAAGGCAAGGGGAATGTTTGTAGTGTTCAGTCAGAGGAAATGATAGTTTCTGGGCTAGAAGAATCTTAGAGCACTTAGACCAGCCCCTTCCCTGTCCAGGCAAGGAAGTGTGCCCTAAAGTGGTAAAGTCGGGGAAGGGACCTGCTTTCAGGCCAAAGATCCTCATTGACTTGGACTCCTTTGCAGATGAACATGATTACGAAGAAGTAGTTGAGCACTTTCAGAAAACCCTCTAGATGCTGGAGGAACCATGCTTCCTAACTGCTGCTTCTCAGGGAATCCAGGATCCCAGCCAATTGCTACAAGCCTTTAGAAGACCTTGGACAGTCTCACGGAAATCAGACTGCAGACAGGGACGCGGCTTTGTGGGACTGACTGGCAATGGGATGGACACTGCACAGCTACCTTCAGGTTCACTGAGGTCAGGCTTGTTTGGGCCAGCCCCTACACTTGATGTCCTGACTCAGAGCGTTGGTATCCAGAAGAGCCAACTGGTTTCTACTCAATCCTTCACCCCCAACAGCAGTTGTCCCACTGGTTGGTAAGAAAGGACATCAAAACCACCAATTTTGGTGATGGCAGCATAGTGACTCCTGCCTCTTGGTAAAGGGGGACTCAATCCTGACCACACTGAACTGAGAGCATTTTGTGTTTGCCACCCCCTTACCGTCTTCCCACTCCATTCTTCCTCCCTCTCCCCTGCCAAGGCTCTAAGCTCCTGAGAGACCAAGACTGTCTTCCTCATCTCTGCAGCACCTAGCACACAACAGCTGTAGGTGACTACCCAAGATTACTTCACTCAAGAACCATAAAATAAAAATTACACCTGAGCTTCTGGAAAAATGACAAGACATCACTTACTCTGTGTGCCAGACCCTTTACAAACCTATTGAAATCTTCAACTTTCTGAGGTAAACAACTGCCTGATTTTAAAGATCAGGAAACAAGCTTGAGTGATCAAGTGTTTCAGAAGGCAGACTAGTCATGAAGCTGAGTGAGGACCACAGGTCACCACCTATCAGCTATGACTATGAGCAAGTTATTTTAACCTAAGATTTAGTTTCTTCACATGTAAAATGAAACTGAGTTACCTACTTCACAAGATTGTTTTAAGAATCAAATCAGATAACCTTTGTAAAGCATTTAACACAGTACCTGGTACATAATAAACAGTTGATAAACATGTATCATTACTGACCAAGGTCAAACCTATACTCTTTTCACATGTCCAGATTGTCTCCTAGTCATGGAATCATCTGTTTTAACTCAGCTTCCACAGGTCTCATTTCCTGAAGTGGTGGGACTTTGGTTTCCTGGAATTAACCACCATGGTCAGCAGAGGACAGCAGGAAGACAAAAAGATGATGAGTCTCCAGTTGAGGTGAGAGCCAAAAGAGGGCCAAATTTCCAACCCCTGGATTCTAGGCACTACACCTAAGCTTGTCATTCTTTTGCCTGCCAATATCCCTCTGAGTTGTCTGGACCCACTGCTCTTCCCAGGCCTCCTGGCTCCCACACCCTTGGCACGGAGTCTTCCAGGTGAAGAATCTAGCACCCCATCCTCATCTCCCCCGCCAGTTCTCATGCCCTCCTCCAGAAAAACCATCTAAACTGCACAGGAGGACCCTGAGGAAGAATATCCTTGGACAAGCAATAATTAACAAAGTGAGACACAAAGTTCCTCCCTGGCACAGCTGCTAGGGGTCAAGCCCACATGCAAAATGCCAATAGTTTTCGGTTTGCATTTAATCTTGGCAACAAATTGAGCAAGATCACAAATAGGGGTGGGGCAGAGAAGAGGGCTGCGAGTTCCTACAAAAGAGGATTTCTAAGTGGACAAATGAGAAAGGGAGAAATTTCACAAAAGGGAAAACTGGGCTTTAAAGGAAAACACGTTTCACAACTATAACTGTGCATGTCTGATCAGAGCCATGAGGGTTAGCACAGAATGGACCAAAGGCATACCCCACTTTCAGGGCACTTTTGTCTTCTTTACCTCTGGAATAAGCCACTGGACGGTGGGGAGGGTGTTCCAATGGGGATAAGGATTCCCTCTGAGCAGTGGTCTCCAAAGTGAGCACCCACACCTGGGAGTACACAAGATGATCCGCTGGGATATATAAAAGTTATTAGTACATCACCTCATATTTTTAATATCCCTTTTCATTTATATTCTTGAATGTTCTATAATATATAACATACTAATACAGTAGCAAATGTAAATAACTGCTAAATAAATGAATATAAATGGGGGATGTATGCTCAAAAATACTTATCAATGACTTTTGAATTTCTCTCAGCTACATTTTTAAACACAATTCACATCAGACACTAATTCTTATTGGACTTTCTTTAGTTAAGCCCGATAAAGTACTACCATTTCTCAAGGAGCCTAACTTCCCACCTGTATATCTAGAGAGACTCTCTGGAGAGCAGGCTGGACTCATTGCGTGGCTGTGACACGGGGGGTAGTTTCTAAGAACTCGGGTCATACAGGAACTTGGTTCATGCTGTCTCAACATGTGCTACCAGAACACTATATGCGTCCCAGGTGACCACAAACATCTGAAGTGCAAATGCCTCCCACTTAAGCAGGGTAGAGAAAGGGTGGGGTTTCGTTCTCCTGAGGCATGGGCTGCCTATGCTCAACCCCACAGGCCTCCATAACGCTCAGAAACCACACAACTTCTGTGAGAAGGTGTAAATGCCAAGATGGCCGGAAACTCAGTGTCACTGAGTAGTTACTCTGCTACTGGGAATGCTGAACCGCATATCCTATGACACCAATCTCCTATTTTTCTTTAAATTCCTAGTGCTTGACATACTCTGACTGATGGGCTGACAGATATTCGATAAGCACTTGCAAATGAATTAAAAAAAAGACTTCTACCCAGAACCACGGCTACTGCCTTGCCCATTTGAGGACACTAGCCTGATAACTAGAAAGAGGAGTCCACTACCCATAAAAGTATCATGCATTCCAAATTCAAATGTATGATTTTTTAAATCTATTTTTAGCTCACTGTCCTTTATAGGAAACAATCAAGAAACAAATAGGCATACTGGTTGGCTGACTTTTAAACATCTGCACTGCTCCCAAGATAGGAACTACTCTGCATGTGTAGAAAATAACAGCCAGATTGTTGCTCAGTTACAAACCAGGGTGGTGGAGCCTTCTTCACACAGATGCTAGATCTCATTTAAAAACATAGTTGAAACAATTATAGAAATTTTATTTGCATATTACACCTCATTAACTTGCCTCAGAATTAGCTCTTTCATTCAAGAAGTATCTTACTTTCTGGAGTTGTCAGAAATATCTTGAAACTAGTTTCATCTCCCCTAAGAAAAGGAGCTGATTAAGTTGGCCGAAAAATAGCCAAGGCCTCTGAGTTTCATCCAGAAGTGACATAGTAGGTATTTGATCAGTCACATGATCATTTACTGCTAGAGAGTCAAGATTAAGGTCCACTTTATAACCCTCATTAATAGCAATGCTAGATGCTTTACAAACTTCATTCAATTTTCATAACAAACCTATAAGGAAATAACATTGTCATCTTTTCATAAACGGAGGCTCTCAGAGCTGATGTACCCTGCTCAAGATCCTAACTAAAAAGAAGGAAAGCCAAGATGTCAAATCCAAGTCAAGCTAGGCTATACTGTCTCAGATCACGTAGTTATTATTATACTAACTTTAAAAAAAAAAGGACATTTCCACAAGTTACTACAATAATATAACTATTTTATTAAACATATGGACGTACTTATTTTGTACAAAACATGGTAACATTGCCTCCCCTCCTCTGCCATACGAGGCCACCACTCTAGAACCTCATGTTTAAAAATACATTTGGCAGCAGTCACAACAAGTTGAAGTGCAACTCTGAAAGTACCACCACGTAACCAAAATGGGGAACACAACCAGGGAGAAGTGAGCAGGTTTCCTGGCTCTCTCTCTGCTGACAGGCCCTAGTCATACTCATCTTTTCTCAACAGGCAATATTTTAGGAATAGAGACTCCCGAGTATTACTTAAGTAATACTGCCCAACTCTCTTGGTAGCATCCCTCTTCCACTTCCACCTATCCAAATGTTATTATAACTACCTAATTTGTAACTAAGAAATTCCACTTTGGTTCATATCTCTGTCAGTTGCCTATCTCCCTTTGAGCTTCGAAAAAACAGAACAGTAAGTTTCAAAAGAATGTCGACTGAGGCTTTTTATAGATGAAACCTACTTTCTAGAAGTCAACTAGTCAAAACATATGCACAGCTGGAACCAACAGATTGTGAAAATAGGTCCAACGGGAAAATATGTTGGGTATCCAATTAGATCCAGTTATTCTGCATCTGTGGATTTAAAATGATCATCATCCACAGTGGAATAGATGTGCCCCTCGTTGCTTAGAAAATCCACAGCTTGCCTAGAAAGAAAGAAAAAAAAGGCTCATTTTCTTTTTTAAAAAAATTTTACATTAAATTTTTTTTTTTTAGCTGTGACTCCAGACAGGATCCAAAGAAGAGTTTTACCATCTCTTCTCTGGGTTTTATGGAGACTTACTTTACCCTTCTGTGTTAGCCTCCTAAGGCACTGTATCAACCTTAAAAGGGCACTGGAAAGGGTGAAGAAAGGGAACTGCCTTTCTGATACTGCCAAATAGGTAAACCTCACTACGTCCTCACTTTCTATCTTAGTTAAGAGTTCATAGCCATTTGCCCACAGAAAGCTCTTGCAGGGAGAAAAGCCAGTAACATCGCAAAACTGCAGCAATCCACGAAGACAATGGCTATTGGGAGCGGGCTGCCTTGGATCCCTCTTCCAAATCGTATAAAGGCAAATAGGACCTTACTTAAATACCAATTGAAGCAAATCAAAACAAGAATCTAAAGCTGTAGTCCAGCTTGCACATAAAATCTAGTATAAAGAGCTATTTTTAAAAGTTGCCCCTTCCACCCACCCACTGAAACTCTAGCCCGCCCTTCAAAACCTTCAAGGCCCTCAGGGCCAGTGTCAGTAATTTACTTAGTAAGAGTAACAACTTATAGAACACCTACTACTGACAGCCATTCTGTACCTCATCAACAGAGTAACTCTGAGACAGAAACTACCTTCACTTTATAGGACAGGAAGTAGAATTAGACCTGAGCATTTCTTTTCTGTCTAGGTCCAGCATACTGAGTTATGGTAACAGCTATCACAAGCATCAAGTTTGTCTGTTTGATTAGTTCACCGGAATCTGGAAACTATATAGTCTAACATGTTAATCAGGAAAAGAATATTGAAAGGACTGTTAATGGCTTCAGGTCCAGACAGCCTGATGCACACATCTCCACAGAGGGGACGGTAACACAAATGGGACTGTACACCTAAGGCCCAGGAGCTAAGGACCTCGCTCCTCCAGATTAAATCCACAAGAGGTATCAGGTCAATTTTTGCTCAAAGTTATATCCCTGGCACATAATGAGATTCAGTATTTGTTGAATGAATAAATGAATGAGTGATGTGACAGGCAGCACCACCTTTGTGAGTTCTTTTTCCATGACTAAACGACTTCCTTCTGTCAATAGGCTGTGGTCCAATAGATAGTTTTTAAACTTTTTGTTATTTTTATTTTTTTTACTCCTCACTGGAAAAGTGAGGATATTTTTTTCCATTCATTTTTAGATGAGAGTAGAAGGGAGGGGGGCAGAGAGAGAGAGAAACATCGACGTGACAGAGGCACATTGACTGGTTTCCTCCTGCACCCCCTCAACCAGAGGTAGAGATTGGACCTGCAACCCAGGTTCATGCACTTGACTGGAATTGAACCCAAGACCCTCTTGTACGCAGGCCAACACTCTAACCACTGAGCTTGCTGGCCAGGGCCAGATATTTTTTATTTTTATTTTTAAATATACCTTTATTGATTTCAGAGAGAGGAAAGGAGAGGGAGAGAGAGACAGAAACATCAATGATGAGAGAGTCATTGATCAAGCCCACAACCCGGGCATGTGCCCTGACCGGGAATCGAACCCTGATCGCCTGGATCCTAGGTCGACGCTCAACTGCTGAGCCACGCCCAGCAGGGCCAGATATTTTTTTAGAACTCACTTCTCATTACCAGGAAACTCTAATGAGATGAAATGGGTATCACTCACTTGATTGAGGCTACAGACATGTGTTGAAGCTGGTTCTTGAGATCGTGAAAGTTCAATCCTTCAGGTCTTGGGCAAGCCTTAATCAAATTCAGCACCTGAACATTCAAATCAGAAAGATTTTAGCAACTATTTTGAATCAGCCCCCCTCTTAAACCTAAGTGTCTTTATAAGAAGGAATCATACTGGGTACTTAGACAGCCTCAGAATGATCAAGGAAATAACACAATTTAGGATAGTCTGTGTTTTGCATTTCTGGAGTCACTCAAGTAGCGTTTACCTGGTTCTGGGCCACTGTGAGGCCATTTGTCGGTATGAAGCTATTCCCACCAAAGTTCCCTGCTTCACTCATTCCTGGATTGCTGATAGGTGCTCTCCCTGCTGAAGGCTGAATTAAGAAATAAGTTCACAACATTAGAAAATTCAATTTAAACACAGTCCTTGCTATTTTAAAGAGCTTGTTAGTAAGCAGCTTACAAAAACCAAACCAAAACAAAAACAATTTAGGCAGAGTTTTCCCAGTAACAAATATTTACTTTGGAAGGGAGAGCATATGTCAAACGAGAGGAAGGTATCACCTGGCTCCTATTCTTTGTGACGGGAGGGGAACAAGAGGAAAACTAGCACTGAGAAAAAAGTTATCCAGAGTTTTGCTATGATATCCTTGGTGTTCAATCACTCAAACATTCACTGAGTGCCAACTAGGTATGAAGCGTTACAGGGAAAGAAAAGGAGAATAGTTTCCATCAACTTTTTTTCTTCTCTTTTACAACCAAATTAAAAAAAAGACTATAATCACTGTTTTCATTTCCCTTCTCCTTAGTCACTCAACCCCCCACTAATTTGGATTCTCCCCAATATACCTCTGAAACTGTTTCCACCAGACTTTTCAACCAACATATCCAATAGTCTCTTTCAGTCCTCATGACACTTGACCTCTCAGGAGAAACTGCTGAGCACAATCCTCTCGTAATGTACTCCTCCCTAGGCTGCTGCTTCTTTTTTTCAAACCTTTTTTTAGTTTCTCCCAGGGCTTCTTGATACTACATTCTTCTGGTTCTCCACTTACCTTTCAAACTACACTTTCTCAATATCCCTTATTAGCCTCTTCTACCTGTCTCCAAAAGGCTGATAGTTCCCCCAGGATTTCATTCCAGACCTCCTTGGCACAAATCCTTACTCCCTGCCATCTACTGGATACCTCCACCTAGATATCTCAAACTTCAAAATAAAATTCATTACCTTCCTCCCCAAACCTGCTTGCCCTGCTATATTCCATTTCAATTAGTAAACCCCAAACCTAATCATGCAGACCTCAGTCATCCATTTGCTTACCTTCCAAAACCCCTTCACCACAGCCTTTTAATACAATCTTCAGTGTCTCTCAAGTCAAACCTCAACACCCCTGGTCTCCTGATTGGTATCTAAGCTGCTACCAATCAACCTACTCCAATCAACCCTCCTCATTGTTACCAAGTCATAACTTCTGGTCATGTTGCTTCCTTGCCCAAAAGCTTCCAGGTGGCTCCCCCTGCCTGCAAAAACAATATAAAACTCCGAGACATTCAAGACCTACTACAGCTAGACGTCAAAATCTGTATTTTATTCTTGATCACTCCTTTCAGCACACTTTATCACCCAGTTGCACTTGGACTTCTTGCCATCCACAAACATGCTTTTGACCCGAATACAGTGTTTCCTGTCTGGAATGCTCCTTTCCTCGTCTGCCTGGTAAACACTTCACTAATATTCCCAAGGCCAAGTTAAGTCATAATCCTTCTTGGCTCTCACAGCATTGGGCCTATTCTTTCTCACAGCAGCCATCACAATGTTGGCATGCCACTTTTCCACACAAGCTCCTTCATCTCTGCACAGTGCCTGGGGGACAGTACATGCTCAATCAATGTTTAATCTATTGAACTGAATATGTAAGGGTGACGAATCAAATGTTAAGTACCCCTAACAGGATGAGGGAGCACTGGAAGCTCTTTAGGAGAAATCCCATCCAGTCAGGAGATTCACTCATTCAACAAATGTTGTTAGACATCTACTGCTTTGAGGTAAACAAAACAAAACAAAACAAAACACCAAGAGTCAGTCATGGTCCTTTGTTTTCAAGCTAGACACCTTCGCATTACCTGCTGGTGAAATAGAAGTCTTACACTGTATGACCAGTAATACTGAACTGAATACTATTTCCTCCCTGGTAACCTCTGCTGAAATGATCTCAAGTCCTGCTTCAAGTGGCCTCACCTCATGCATTTTTCAAGATTTGGGTTAGGCATAACCTCCTCCAGGGAGCCTTTCTTGATGTCCAAGTCAGGACAGGAAACCCTTCTCTGGTTCCATGGCACCCTGCACTTGCCACTTACTACTTAAGTGCTCTGAACCCCCAATGCTAATGCAAACTCTGAGGGAAAAGACCATTTATTCACTCCTCAGTGTAATTGTCTATGCTCCCAATTTTCACTCCCTAACTACCCATTCTTACTTTAAAACCATTTGTATCTTATAACATTTGATCCATCTACTGGGCAAAAGCAGGTTTACAGTTGTGAGTATGCAAACACAGTTTATTCTTATATTATTATTTACTGATTATTGTATTATTTTCCATACAAACAACTGTAAGCCTACTTTTGCCTCACCCTGTATGTTACGAAGTATAGGAATAAAATAAATTCCTGAAACTTTCTACCCAACCCCCTTCTCTAACCCACTTTCCCCCTATCCTCAACTCAAGCCTCTTTTGAAGATCTGTTTCCAAATTCAACAGCATTTGGAATGCTTCCATCATCTTACTTGACTTCCAGGTAGACTTCTGCAATTCATCTCTACTCCCTCCTTCTTAAAATACTTTATTCTACAAAATCACATTTCCTGGTTTTTCTCCTGCCAAACTGGCAACTTCTTCAACTTTCACTGGATCCTATTTGGCTTCCAGACTTCTAAAGGTGTTTCAGAGCTCAGGTCTCTGACCTCTTAACTCTCTAGCTGTGTCATTTCATCCAAGCCTTTAAATATCACCTATACGACAATGACTCCCAAAGTTCTATTTATATCCCTTCTTTCTTGAGTCCCAGCCTTATACATTCAACCATCTATTCTGTTCTCCACTTAGATATGGAACTGGCATTTCATACTTGGTTAGTCCAAAACAGAACTCTGGATTTTACCCTGCAAACTTGTTAGCTTCATCTAGTTGCTCGAGCCCAAACCTAGGAGTCAGTTTTGAACCCTCCCTTTTCTTTATATCCTGTATCTAATCCTCCAATAAGCCATCAGGCCTACCTTTAAACGATACTGAAATCCAACCACTTACTCCAGCTGCTGTTACTATTCCCCTAAACTACTTCCGTTGCTATTCTTGGTGCCTCATGGTCTAGTCTCCATACAGCAGCCCGAGTGAGCTTTTTAAAAGGTCAATCAGGCTACCTCACTCCCTAGACAGAACCTTCTAAAGGTTTGGAATCAATCAGAATAAAGTAATCCTTACTATAACCTACAAAGCCCTACATGATCTGAGTCCTGCTTCCTTGCACACATCCAACTGTTTTCCCTGTCATCTGCTTCACTGCAGACAGTTGGGCCTTCTTGCTGGTCTGAGACATGCCAAGCTCATTCCAGCCTCATGGCTTCTGCCTTTCTGCTCCCTCTGCTTGAAGCATTCATCCCCTATCTAAACTGCACCAATCTCATTCCTGCCACCACTCTCTCTTCCTACTCTGTTTTATTTTATTTCAGTACACCCAGAACTATCTAAAATTATATACATTAATTCTTACTTATCACCCATTTCTCTCAAGAACTGAAGTTTGAGGGCAGACACTTTACTCATCTTAACTGCTATATTCCAAGGACCTAGAATAACTGGCAAATACTAGGCTCAATAAATATTTTTCAAATGAAAAGAATGAATTCTCTCTGTATCCCCTGTATCCCCAGTGCTTACCAAAGTGCTTGGCACAGAACAAGCTGCAATAACGTCCTTAATGGCTGATCAGTCTCTCCTTTTGTAATCAGTCCTCTGTCTTGCCATCAGAATCATCTAAGGGCATTCTAATACTAGAATCAACAAGGCCTTTGTGTGGTCCTAGATGGACTTGGTCAAATTGAATTCATACAACAGAAAATAAAGTTGTTGAGCAACTTCAATATGAAGCAAGAAATATAATTTCAGGGACAAAATAATGGTGAATAAACTTTAACTAGCCAATACGCTGGAAGGAAAGCAGCAAAATGCTGTCCTAGTTGAGGTTTTCCTCTGAATATGGACTGACAACCCTGGTGCTAAAAGCCCAGACTATAAATACATGTCTATACTTGAAGGCTGTCTTAGTACCCAATCACCCACACCAGTAGGGTCAGAGGAACTCATAATGCTGAGAGGAGCATGAATGTTTCATTGGAATAAAATAACATGACAAATCTCATGAAAAAAATGTTTTAAGAACTAAGATACCTTTATTCTGACTCAATCTTCAAAATGTCAAGTTAATCAAAGCCAGAACACAGAAGCTGTCTATACTCTCATGGGGGAAAGAAAACCATGATTGAAGCTGCTCACCTGGCTGTTAGCTTTGGTCAGCATCATGTGTGCATTCACCACCTCCAGAATATGTGCGGTAAACTCATTCATATCCTCCAGAGGCATGATCTTAAAGGCTACTAGGCTTTTTTTGTTCTATTAAAGAAAAAAATGTGAATAAAGGATAAGCACATTCAAGTAAATTTCAGGTCAAAACACTATGACTCTTTTCTTGGTTATAATATTTTGCTAACATGGGAAAAATGTGTATATACTCAAAAAATTTTAACTCAAGGTTAAACTAAATACAGTCAAATAAGATAAATAAAATAAATTACATTAAAATAAAATAGCTCAGAGATGTTCAATGACTTGCCCAAGGTTATAAAACCAAGCAAAGCAGAGCCTATTATCTTGACTCTAAATCTAGTGTCCGCCCATCTACACCTAATGGATGCCATACATGACAACTGCAGGTGGAGATCCTGTTCTTTCTCTAGCATTCTGTTAGTTTTATATTAAGGTAAAAAAAAATTTCCTTTTGAAGAAGAGAAAATAACTTCAATGTAATTCCCATTAAACATGGAAACTTAGTTAAGTCTGAAATGTCCTAAGTGTAGGCATGAATCCAGAAATTGTTATTCATACAAATACTTTTTTAATTTTTATCTTGGAGGATCGAACCCACAACCTTGGCATATCAGGACAACGCTCTAGCCAACTAAACTACCCGGCCAGGGCCCATGAAAATACATTCTAACAGTGATTTTTTTCTGACTTCACCTGAAAAGATCTCAGATGGCCAGCCACTTTCACATATGTTTCTGGAGGAACCACAGTGTTTTCACCACTGGCATCCTAAGATAAAATACAAACATATTACTAAGGTTTTAGTAATGTTGGTGAGAGCTTCTTTAAAATCTCTAAGTTATGTACAGAAACAGAAAGTTATAAAGTGAGAGAGCTATAGGATCCTAATATGGCACTAACTAGTTTGCCTTACCTTTTAGAATTTACTTTTTTGTAAAATCAGAAACTAGAAAAAAAATCTCTATCTACAGGTAACTCCCAGTTCCAAAGTTCTATATTATGCATATCATAAAAAAACAATTATGGCACTCTCATTCAATGCTCTTAGGCACAAAACTTTCTGGTGGATAGTGGACCTACTTATTGGCATAGCAGTTCTGTTTTTAGGAATTAAAGGAAATAATTAAGAACATGCATTAAGATTTAGCTTTAGGAATATTAATCATAGCTTAGACTACAATACTAAAAAATTTAAAACAACCTAAATATCCAACATCAGGCATCCATTCATACAATGTAGAATTTTATTAACTGGAAAGACCAGTAGTGACACCTAGTAAAAAGACGATTTCCCATGTTGGGAAAAATACACATCAAAATGTTAACAATGGCCCGGCCGGGCGTGGCTCAGCGGTTAAGCATCGACCTAGGATCCAGGCGATCAGGGTTCGATTCCCAGTCAGGGCACATGCCCGGGTTGCGGGCTGCAGCCGATCAGTGACTCTCTCATCACTGATGTTTCTATCTCTCTCTCGCCCTCTCCCTTCCTCTCTCTGAAATCAATAAAGATATATTAAAAAAAAAAAAAAAAAGTTAACAATGGTTAACTGGGATAATTGGGGTTTTCTAGAATATGTACACATTATTTATATGAAAAATATATAAGCTGAGTCTTAAAGATTTTTCTGATTATAAAACACATGACTATAAAAAACTAGAAAATAAAATATATGTCTTTAAAAATAAAAAACACCCAATTCCCATTACCAGGAGATCATTAATTATTTTTTTGCATTTCATTCCATCTGTCGATTATTTTACATAGCTGAACCTATATCAGATAAAACACCCAAATTAACATTAAATATAATTTTGAAATTTTAAAACCAAAGAATTACAAGTGAAAAATGAGAAAATTCTCATGGACAAGACTATTTTTAAAAACTATCAAACAAAAATTTAAAATTCATAAGACCCACTGTTAGAAAGAATGTGGAGAGCTAACTGGACACTTTCATGCACTAATGAAATATACAAATTGATACCTTTATGCAAGGGGGGAAAATCATGAAAATATAAATGTAAGATTTTTTTAATTAAAAAAAAAAAAGTAAAATGCATATTTCTTTCAGAAAATCTAGTTTTAAGAATTCATCTTAAGAAGATTACCTCATAATCATGAAGAGATGCACACAAAGGTACTCTTTGGGGCACTGTTTATAATAGCAAATAACTGGAAACAAGCTAAATGTTCCCTGATTGGAAGTAAGAGATGATGTATCCTTATGACGGAATAGGCAGTTGCTAAAAATCATGATATAAATCTATATTTATTGACATTAAGAAATCAGTTCCACAACACAGCTTTTTTTTTAATTTTTAATTTTAACCCTCACCCAAGGATATTTTTTTCTATTGCTTTTCAGAGAGTGGAAGGGAGAGAAACATTGATGTGAGAGACACATCAATTGGTTGCCTCTGCTCGCATGGGACCAAGGTACATGCAACCAAGGTACATGCTCTTGGCTGGAATTGAACCCAGGACCCTTCAGTCCACAGGCTGACACTCTAACCACTGAGACAAACCAGCTAGGGCCACAACACAGTTCTGAATGAAAAGTGCAGATTAGTTGTATATCATATCATATCATCCTTTATATAAAACTGTATGCATATATCTATTATATGTACAAATATGCAGAGAGAAATGTCTGAAAGGTATTTACCAAAATGTGTTATAACAGTAGGCATCTTGGGATGCGGAATTTCAGGTGATTTTTAAATGTTTTATAAGTAAGCACAGTACATTTTGTATGAACATGTAGTATTAGGCATCTTTAACATCTACCTCCCCACTTGATGGCAGGAACTGTCTTTTTCAATCTTTGTATACCTGGAACCAAGCAGTTTGGTTTAGAATCTGTATTCCAACAATAACTAGTGAATAAATTATCTTGTGTTTTTCTGAGAAGCAAAAAATAAAGAAATAACTACCAAGTTATTTCTCCATAGATGACTTGTGGTTTTTGAAGTGGAAAGTGTTTATTATCCAAATTTTCTATTATGTATTTTAAAAACAACAACATAAAAAACCAAGAGGCCTTCTGCCCAATGAAAAAATAAAAAGGACAAAAAGCATGTGTTTCCTTTCAGTCTGTTTTCTCCATACATGTGTTCTTGCAAAAGGGGATCTACTATGCAAACTATCTTTAACCTGTTCCTCTCAACGATTTATGGTAAACATTTCTTTGAGACAAAGCATACATTTCTACATCATTTGGAATATTTTATAAATATACCATGGTTTAATTAGTAATACCCTACTGCTAGCATTTTGATATTGCTTTTAATTTTTCATTATTATAAATAATGCTATTATCAACATTCTTACAACTGTACGTGTATTTAATTATTTCCTTAATGTAAACCTCTAGCAGTGGAGTGCAAGGTCAACATTTTTATGAAGGATTATTTTGATCATCAGCTGATTTTTGAGAAAGGTTATACCAACTTATACTTATACCATCAGAGCAGTATGGTATCCACTTCCCCAGACAAACTGACAAATCATTAACAAATTCAGTGCTTACTAAGTGCTAGAGGCACTGTGCTAGCTATTGCTCTCATCAGAAGCTGGCAGGTGCCATTCTTTTTTTCTTTGCCAATTTAGCAAGTTAAAAATGGTATCTTAATGTTTAGTTGTTACAATTTATATTTCATCTGTAATGAATTATCTGTGCATCTTCTTTGCCCACTTTTCTAAAATGCAGTTGTTCTTCTGTTTTGTAAGAGCTTTTATTAATTAAAAATTTTAAATGTTTGTAATATGTGACAAAAAATTTCCCCATTTATTTAAATAATATTTACTGAGGGCCCACTATGTAACTGGCACTGTTCTAGGTGCTGGGGATACAGTGCCAACATAAAAATCCCAGTTCTCAGAGTTTACATTCTAGGACCTCCTGTCACTTGCCTTTTAAGTTTGTTTACCGTATTTTGGAAAGTTAAGAAAGTTTTAAACTTTTATGAAATCAAATATATTAACCTTTCATTTTAAGGTTTTTTTGCCTTTGATGTCTTGCTTAAGTATTATTTTTATAATTAGAACCTTTAAAAAGAATAAAGAAGTCTAACATCTCCAAAGTCCCAAAGTAACCCTACCCTGATTCAAAAACTGCTTACATCTGTGTCAACCCACTGGCGAACGTCCATGGGTGCAGCTGTCATGTCATCTATTTTGTAAACAATGTTGGTTGGGGCCTTCTCTGCATGTCTGATTATCCCCACAATAGTGACCTAGATCAGAAGAAAAAAAAAGTCTGGTTTACTTTGAAACCAAAGCAACATTTATGTATTTTTAAATGAAGTAATTTTTACTTCATTCTTTGTACCTGTGAAATCTCAACATTCCCAATTCTGAAAACTTCATCAACCAGAGTGGCAGAGAGCAGCTGAGATATGGTACAAGGTACAATGTGCTGGGCTCGGGCTCTCTGGAAGAAAGAATATGCATAAATTCACTCATTTAACACCTGTTATATGTGCCAAACACTTTGCATATATTATAACATTGGCTCTTCAAAACAAACCTCATTCTTGCTTCAGAGGGAAACCAAGATCATATAGCTAACAAATGCTACTTTAGAATTCAAACCCAGGTTTGTTTGACTCCAAAGCTCCTGATGAATGGGTAAGTTTGTGTTGTACTAGATTCACCAAAATGAGTAGACCAGAGAGGAGACAGCATAAAGAATGACCTGCTTCCTGAACGAACCTTTAAGAGGAAATTCTAGCTTTAGGCTGAAGGCAAGCTGGAGCTAGCTGTTCATCGGTGGTGAGATTGAGATGGTATTTGGAAAGGGTTTGAGAAATAGCCAGTGGAGACAGAACTTTGGACTTGCTCTAAATCTCTTAATAAAATATAACAAAAAGTTAGAAGCATGACTTCCTTTAGGACAGATGTTCTGACAATCGTTTGGAAGTCCTGGGGAAAATGGGATAAGAGCTTGGCCACACTAGACATCTTAAAGGGAAGGGACAGGATGTGATGGGCAGAAGAGTGTCTAGTAAATACGACACTCAAATCACATCCTGAAGCAGTCTAACAATAGTGTAAACTCTTATTTTTGCCTACGACTGGCCAGAGGTTGTCTGGGTGACATAAAGATGAATACAGTTTGCCCTTAACACACTCCAAACCTAGGGTAGGTAAAAATACAAATAACAAATCTGATCTTGATACACTACAGAATGAGATGTGCTCTGTGGGATATCAGAAAAATTTACTGGCGACTTCGAGAAGAGGGAGCATTTTAGGCACAAAAATTTTGACTGAAAAAATAGTGGCTGAGGAATGAGCATTATAGGCTGAGACCAAATATGCACTCCCACAGACTCATAAGGGTAATATAGAAGACAGAAAAAGCATAGCTGATTAAAGATGTAGTGTTCTTCCTGTCAGAAATGAACAGGAAGTAACCTGATAACTATTCTTTTTTTCAAACTAACACTATGACCATTTGAATACATTTTCTAGTATTTTTCTCTCGGGTAGACATAGAGCAATGGATTTCCTGGAGTTGGAATTTAAATTTTTTAAAAATTTATTTTTATTGATTTCAGAGAGAGGAATGAAGACGGAGAGAGAGATCGGAACATCAATGATGAAAGAGAGTCATTGATCAGCTGCCTCTGGATCCAGTGTCATGCGTATGTTCTGTCTGGTTCCAGTTACCTATTGTGTTATTAGGGAGTCCCTTAATCTCCGAGCCTCTGTTGTACAATGGAGTAAGCAATATATACCTTATAGGATTATATTAAATAAATTGTATGAAAAATTTAAAGCAATATCCAAATGTATGAGAATTATCAATGAATTCTTCCTCACCAACACCCACCCTGGAATTAAGAGTTCAGGTAAAAGCTTTCAACCTGTAGACAAAACATAGGATCTGCTAATGGTGAATCTTAACATCACATCTGAATGACACCTAAAGAGGCCAAATTAACCCTGTATTTAAAGATGAAATCCACAGCAGCTGTTAAATGCAAACTCTTTCTGAAAGAGTACATAACAAGCACCTGGACAGCTTTTTACAGATCACTTTCTTATACATTAGCTTACTTGTCAATTCCCTGTGGTATGGGTAGTACTAGTAGCATTATCAGATGGAAAAAAATCAAAGGCCACTAAAACCACAGGTTCAAGTTGCTTCACCAAATTCACACTGCCAGTTAAAAGGCAAAGTTGATTCTGGACACTATGTATTACGGCTCCAATTCTCAGGTTTTAAAAATAATAGCCGGTCTAGCCCAGAGGTTGAGCGTCAATCTAGGATACAGCCGATCAATGACTCTCATCACTGATGTTTCTATCTCTCCCTCTCCCTCTCTCTGTCTGAAATCAATAAAGATATATTAAAAAAAAAAAAGTTGTTCAATGATACTATACTCTGCATGTTAGAGAACAGATCTACTTGACTTCAAAGACCCCACTATGTTTAATAAAAAAAGACTTTGAATACATAAAGAACGTAAAATAGGCTATTAAGACAAGTTCCGTTTCCCCCAAAACATTGCCTATGTTAATAATTTCAAAACAAAACCAAGGAAACAGTGGATGCAAAATTTGAGGAGATTCTTTTTTTCAAACTTATAGCACTTATAAGATTCGGGAAGATAATAATTGACAGTTATCGAATTAGTTCATGTTCTACACCCTTCCTTCGCCGCATACATTTTCTCACATGGATGAGTTACGGGATTCAGGAGAGATGAAATAAAATACTCTTTCAACCTACTGATTTCCTTTCAGCCTGAGAAGGTGCCGGCGATCCAAAGCCCCCAGGGGACTGTGTGTAGCCACCGGCTCCCCCAAAAGTGGAGCTGCCATAGCTTTCAAATCCACCTGGTTTTAAATAACAACCGTATTAGTATCTGAGCTGCTTCCCAAACTTCTGAAAAATCCACAGGCCCCCTCATACTTCACTCCCCCACCCAAATACTCGCAGCATCTACCTAATCTTCCCTACCACCCGTCCCGGGCCCCAAACGCCGAATGGGCGGCTCCAGCACCTCCCCCTCCCGCCGCCACTCGCCTCTCCGATGCCCGCTCCCTTTGCTAAACCCCTGCGACTCTCATCTTCCGCCCCACTTATCATTACTATTCCACATCTTGGTCACGTTTCCCTCAGGAAAGACACCCAGAAGGTCCCGGTCTGCTGGGTTCGCCCGACACCTCAGAACCTTGTTGCGGTCGCAAAACTGTATCTACTTTTCGCTGGTGCCACAAACTCCTTCCCGCGAAAGGCGGAGCCAATCAGTGTCCATAACGCTACTCGCTACAGCCAATCAATGCTCGCGAGTCTTACGCTTTTTCCGGTCTTAGCTGGCCACGCTCCGGAAGACACGCACTTTACTCCAAGTAGGGCAGGAAGCCTCTGCGGCCATCTTTACTGAGGGTAACCACGCCGTGCAAAAGGTAGCGAGGATGCGCGAGATGCTGAAGGTGTCAATACAACCAATCCTATAATAATTCCGCAACTCAGGACCAATAATCCCACCCCCGTCAATTAATGATACCTGACGTCACTTCCTTCGATAGCGTTTTCCCTGTTCCCGCCAAATTTCCACCAATCACACACAGCCTTAATTTAAAGCTCAATCGTGGGATTCCTGCTTCGGAGTCTCCGCCCCGTGGTCGCCAGGGATCTGCGCGCTCCGGGAACTCACAGTACTCCTTTCGCAGCACCTCCTGGGGTTGCTAAATCTTTAGCATAACCAGCCAAATTCCCTCCTTGTATTGCCACCCCCTGTTCCTGATTCTCCTCAGGGAAGCTTTAAGAAATCTACACCCCCACCCCCACCCCCACCCCCGCCGATGGCCTTCCGAAAAATCTGAGGATTGCGCTCCCCTCCCCTGTCCCCCCCCCCCCCCCCCCCCGTCTAATCCTGCTCGCATCCTGTTTCTTCAGTTTTTCTAAATGTAACATGGTGTGTTCCTTCTGTAGAGAGAGGAACACGGCAATTAGTTCCTTGCTCTAAACACCCCTAGGTTGTTAGACATCCCCTTCCCATTTACTTATTTAAAATATTCATTGGTTCCTCTTTTGGATTAAGCTCTGCTGGCCACTGGGATTCAGTGGCAAGTAAATAAGGTAAACATGATCCCTGGGCTCTGACAATCTGATAAATTGAACAGAGGGTTCCATTCTCAGCCAGTGCTAAAATAATTGGTACTTACCAAGTATGTGTTAATGAATTCATCTCTCAAGGTTTAGTTTTGCCAAGTGGCAATCTTCTAGTCACAGTGATTTCCAAGAAATCTTCCATTTCCCTCTCAGTGTAGGCTACTATCAGGGAAACCCACAGCAAGACTGAAAGGAGGAGAAATCACCCTTTAAAAACATTCTGGTAGCCCTGGCCAAGTGGCTCAGTTAGTTGGAGCGGTGTCCCCTACACCAAAAGGTGGCAGGTTCAAATCCAGGTCAGGGCACCTACCTAGGTTTAGGGCTTGATCGGGATGGGGGGTGTGCAGGAGGTGGCTGATCAATGTTTCTCTCTCACATTGGTGTTTCTCTTTCTCCCCTCCTCTTTCTCTAAAAATCAATAAAGAGACATATCCTTGAGTAAGGATTTAAAAAAACGTGTTGAATGAGTGAATGAATTTTCAAAAGCAGAAGAGCAATGTGGCTTTGCTTTAGAGTGACTGGACTAGATGTCAGCATTCATGGATTCTGTTGTGGCCCATTCCTGACCTTCTTGGACTAAGCCCTTTGTGGACTTGAGCCCCACGGCAACCACAGCAGCAGCCTCCCAGAGGCTCTGAGGCTAGGAATGGGCAAAGGTCACTGGTACTTGAGGGCTATCGCCCACACTCCCCAGGGCTTTGTTGCCAAGGTGTTTGTTTCATATGACTACTGAGGTGATAGGCCTGAAAGGGCTACAGCAAAATCATGAAGAATTCTTGCCTCTTACAGCTTTTATACAACATGCTTTTCTCTAAGAGTGACGGGGATTTTCTGGATTTTACAATTGCCAAGAGTCAAATAAATGCAATTTGAAGAAAAGGAGCTGGTTTGTACTTAAAGTCCCAACCATTCGGATTTCTCTGCCTCACTTACCTCTTCCAGTAAACCCAGTACAGATGGGTTCAGCTGGTCAGGCTGGACCCAGGAAGAAGCCAGTCATTTAGGTAGCAAAATTCTGGCAGAGGGCCGAGTGGGGACTGAAATCCCCCCTGGCTCCACTCTGAGCCCTGGCTGTGTCTGTCTGGGATGGAGGCATCTTTTTCTAACCCACACAAAGGCCTAGAGGGGTGCCTTTTTCTACTTGCACAGACTATGCCTTGTGGGTTAGTAGTGGTGATAGTGATGGTGATGGGGGGCTTTCTGGGGACACTGACCAAAAAGCTGGGATATAAAAGAAGTCTTTGCATTCAACCAAAAGCTGAGTGGGACTCTAGCACCCCTCAATGTATTTACAAAGAGCACCTAAGCTCCTTGGATGTCTCCCCCTTGTTCCAATTTCTAGCCTAGTCATTGCCAAAGTCATGCTCAGCCCTTGGGGAGTCGCCTGCCCTAGACTTCTTGCCTGTCCTCCTTCCCACCAGTCCCCTGGGATACCTTCCAAGCGTACCTCGATGTGCCCTAGATACCGTTCAGCAGTTATGAATCAGGCCATAGGTTCAGGTGCAAGAAATGTCACACTGCCTTATTTTTGTTAAATCAACAGCAGTTAGGTCTCTGAGCCGTTGTCCTCTGAACTGGCAGGAAACTCAGTCCTGGCGGTTATTTTGATGCCTTCCTTCTTGGGGTGACTCAGGGCCCAGAATATGGACAGGGCTTTAGTCTTTAGTTGCTTGTGAGCCCTGCTGATTTACTCCTCGACTAAGTTTGTTCAGTTCTGAGGGGCTGGAGGTTCTGCTGCAACTCTGGCCCGGGGGCCTGGCCAGGCTGGGAGCCTTGTTGATTTCTCCGTGTAATGTGCTGAATGTAAGCTCCACGAGAGCAGACTCTTTTGCTCATCATGGTGTCCCCAGAGCCCAGAAGCTAACAGACATTCAATATTTATTGAGCCTAAGTAAATGTTCAGGGACTTCATATCTCCCTCCCGAAGACAGCCGGGACACGTTCGGAACCCAGTAACTTCTGTCTGCTGCCCTGGCTGGGCTAAGCTCCCCTCTCTTATAGATGCTTCCCCAACCCTGCCCCTCCACTGTCCCCTCTAGGAGGTCAGAGGACAAAAGCATGGAGGTGGCTTCTTCAAGAGGCCTCAGCCTTCCCCCTGGCCACATCCCCTGCCAAGGGAAGGGATCTTTGCTACCTGCTTAGAGCAGGGTTTAAAAAAACACAGTGAGAACACAAATTAACACTTCAACCAATTCCTCAGGCCCAGTCTATTTAGTTTCTCCCTACTAACAGTTACTAGTTTCCTAAAGTAGACCCTCACCGCTTTTTTTTTTAAAGATACGTTTTTATTGAGTTTAGAGAAAGAGGAAGGGAGAGGGAGAGAAACATCGATTGGCTGTCTCCTACACGCCCCCATCCCGGGCATGTGCCCTGCCCAGGAATGGAACCAGTGACCTCTCGGTACATGGGGCAATGCTCAACTAACTGAGCCACACTGGCCAGGCCAGACCCTTACCACTTTTTACAAGGACTTCTCTGCATTAGCTTTCTTTCTGGTCTCCCCAAAAGCCCATCTTCCACAGTGCAGTCTTTCTAAGGTGCTAATTGGGTTGTGTCTCTCCCCCAGTTAAGATTCTTCCATGGCAATCTCAAAGGGAAGTGGGTGTGGGGGGTGTGGAGTGGGACGAGATTAACCAAAGAACTTATATGCATATATGCATTGCCCCTGGACACAGACACCAGGGTGTTGAAGGACTGGGGCAGGGTAGGAACCAGGTGGATAGAGGCAAAGGGGGAAAAAAGGGGACATCTGTAATACTCTCAACAATAAAGATTAAAAAAAAAAAAAAAAAAGATTCTTCCATGGTTCTCCACAGCTCTCAGCTGAACAACTGAGCATGGCCTGGCTTCTGCCTGCTTCCCTGGCTCAGAACCCCAAGCCCCAATATCACCCCACATAGCTCTCTGGGATGTTTCAGCATCTCTGTCTTAGCAGAGGTCACTCCTTCTACTTAGGACACCCTCCTCCCCATTTCCCTCTTCTTCTAGGTAACTCCTACGTGTACATTAAGACAAACCATACAAGTACATGCCTTGTGCGGCAATGTAACAGGAAGGACACAAGACCACCTGAGAAGTCTTCTTGACAAAAAATAAATAAAAATCAAATCTGTATGTCATCAAACCTCTAGATCTAACTACCGATTTACAGGAAATATGGGGAACAGAGGAACATGTTAAATGGCACCACCAAGAAGCAATCAGCCAAATCTTCCAATGAATGTGGGAAATTTCATAGGACAAAGTACCTGGTTCCACTGACAAAGAGCAAAGAAAAAAGGCAGCGGGGGGAAAGGTCTACAAATTAAGAGAGACTTAAGAGACACACCAACCAAATGCAATGTGTGGATCTGGTTTGGATCCCGAGTTGAATAAATCAGCTTTAAAAATAATGATGAGATCATCTGGGAAATGTAAACATTCACCACACATCTACCAGGTGATAGGAATTACTATTATTTTTTTAGACCTGGTAATGGTATTATCATTGTGTTAGGAAAAAAAGAATCCTTATCTTTTAGTGACATATATACTAAAGTGTTTATTGGCAAATGATATGATCTCTGGAATTTGCTTTAAAATAACCCAACAGGGTTGGGAGTGAGGGTTGTAGATAAAGTAAGATTGGCTGTAAATTCAAAATTACTGTAGCTAGAGGATGGGTGCTCTGGGGTTCGTTACACAATTCTTTGCTTTTATTTATGTTTGACAGTTTCTTTTTTTAAAATTTAAATCGTTTTTTATTTTTCAATTACAGTTGATATACAATATTATATTAGACTCAGGTGTACACCGCAGCGATTAGGCATTATATAACTTACTAAGTGATCATCCAGATAAATCTCGTTCCCATCTGACACCATACACAGTTATTAGAATATTATTGACTATATCCTTATGCTATACTTTACATCCCGTGACTGTTCTATAACCAATTTGTACTTCTTAATCCCTTCACCTTTTTTCACCCATCCCCCCCAACCTCCCTCCCAGACACTTTCAATAATAAGGGATTAAGCCCAGGTCACTGTCTCAGTCTGCTTCAGATCCCTCCTCTGGGCTTGTCAAGCCATCTAACGTGCTGAAATGCAGTCCTGGGTTTACCTCTCCATCCTGAGGGCAGGGACTGCCCTGGGTCCCCTCCATCTCCCTGGAACAGAGTTCCCAGCATGAATGAATGGATGACTCTTAGTCTTGGTTCATTTGTGACTGAGTAGCTACATCCCCAACTAGCAGTTAAGTTCCTTTGATGGCAAAGCCAGGCCATGTTATGCAGATTTGTTCTTTGTGCTGAGTGAGGCACATAAAAACGATGAGAGTTTATGACATCTGCCTCTCAGTGGCCGGGGTTGGGTGAGTTCCCTTGAGAGTCCAATTGCTGGCTGACAGGCGCTAAGGAGCTGGTGGGACAGCTGTTACTTTCTACTTCAGAGTCCAAAGGCCTGGCTGGTGTATCGCCCCAGGCAAACCCAGCTCACACCCTGCTGGACGAAGGAGGAAAAGCCAGAGGAGCCAGATGCCTTGGATGACTGGGAACACCAAGTAACACGACAGAAAGCTCTGCTCAGGCAAGTGGCCACCAAGACCTAGTTAGGAAGCCTGTGGTGTGAAAAATAGCTCCTGAAGAACCTGTCCCCTGTGACTCGAGCCCCAAGGATGAAGCTGCTCAAACTGCTGATTTTCCTGGCCCACTGGCGAGTGGCGAGGGCTGGACCAGGTAGGCGCTGCAAATGCCTGTGATGTCTTTGTTTTGTATTAGGAACTCAGGATCCAGGTTGCTGGAAGCTGCTCACAGAAAGCTGGAAGTGCTGCTAAAAATAGCAAGGCAGGGAGCTGGGCAGGGAAGCAGGTGAGAGAGTTAGCAGGTGGTAGGTGTATTGTTTGACCTTGAAGATTGTAAGTGGAGGCGACAGCTGGCCAGGGGAGGGACACTGACTTTGCTAAGAGGTGTTGAGACATAAGAGCCAGCCAGCTGGTAGAGGGAGAAGGTGGGCGGAAGATTTGTGAATTCACTGGACAAATACTGGCTGAGAGCCTGCCATGTACCATGAGCTATTCCAGGAATCAGAAAATGAAGGAAAACAAGCAAAGCCCTAGTCCCTGAAGCATCCCTTCACCAGGAAGAAACAACCCAAAAGACACATGTAAATGCTTAGTAGTCTAGGAGATAGCAAGTGTTGTGGGAAATAATAAAGCAGAATCAAGGGAGGGTCGGGAGGGGGTGTTTGTGGGGTGGCCAGAGAAGAGCTGTCTAATAAGTGACATTGGAGCAGTGAGGGAAAGAGCCATGTGGACGTCTGGAGAACATTCCAGTAAGAGAGGATGGTCAGTGCACAGGCCCTGAGCTGGAAGCACAGGTGATGTGTGAGGACCAGCAAGGAAGCCAGCACGGCTGGAGCGGAGTGGGCAAGGGGGCGGGAGAGATGAGGTCAGGGAACCACGGGGGTGGGGGTGGGGGTGGGGGCTGGCACCAGCTCATGTATAAACTTGTAGACAATTTAAGGAGTCAAGAGTGAAATGGGTCATCATTAGATGGTTTTAGGCGGAGCAGTGATGTGATCTGACATGTAAACATTGAAAAAGAACCTCGGGCTGTTGTACTGAGAAGAGACTGTAATGCAATATATAAAGGCAGGGGATCCAACTTATGTTGGTTTGCCTGAGACTCTCCTAATTTTAGCACTTAAAGTTTGCTGCCTTGGACACTCCTGCTGTCCTGGGCAATCTGGGACGGTTGATCACCCTAGTAAAGGAAAGGCCACCAAACCAGGGGGGAGACGACTGCCATCATCCAGTGAGAGAGGATGGCCGCTCGGCCTGGGGTGTAGGATCGGAGGTGGTGGGAGGTGGTCTGATTCTGAACTAGACTATTCACCGATGGCAGGTGTGAGAGAGGAGGACTCCAGGGTGGCTCAGAGATGCCTGTTAGAGGGTTAGGTTTCCATGCAGTTAGATGGGAGTCAGTGGGAGGGCTGGACCTGCAGTTTTCTTAGGATTCTTGACTGCCCCTCTGGAGTCTTTTGAATGAAACTTTAGAGGTGATCCAACACCCTTTCCACAGCTGCAGAAATTGAATTGAGGCTGAGAGGGGAAGGACTGGCTTAGGGTTCTGCTTATTGCTTGTCCCTAGTCATTCGGTCATTCACTTCCTCAGGCCCTACCCAGGAGCAGCTGGGAGACTTGACAAAGCACTCTGCCAATGTGGCCGGGCATCTCAGAGGCCAGTGAGGAGGAGATGGGAGGTGGGGGCAGGAGACCAGACTAAAATGCCTGGGAAGGACTCAGATCCAAAAGCTGTGACTTGAAGATGGAAATATCTCTGGGACAAGCCCTCAGAGGATGTATCATTCCCTGTGAAGACAATCGGCTTGGGAGAAGGCTGGGGGTGGCGGTCTTCCTTCCACTGGAGGCAGACACCTGGCTCCCCTCTGGGAAATCAGATCCCTGCCAGTCTGACTGGAGGCTTGGAATGACTGGAAGACTCTTCCACTCCCTCACTTTCACTTTTAAATATGTTTTCTTAGAAACCCAAATGCCAATGGGCAACCCCCCAGGCCAGGGTCTTAGTGGTGAAAAGGAATCTCTTCTCCCTGTTTGTGATACTAATGAGAAATGGTAACAGGAATGGGATAGCTCAATAGATTATGGTAAAACCTCCTGGTGGAACAGATTCAAGACACTATAGCAAAATTGAAAACAATAAGCAACATTTATTAAGTACTTCTGTGCCACACACTGCTGAAATTTTTGCATAATACACTCACAACAGCCTTGTGAAGTAGGGATTATCAAGGAAACTGAGCCTTAGAGAAGTTAAGTAACTAACCCAAGGTTACACATCTAGTTAATGCCTGAGCCTGGACCTGAACTCAAGCAGTACAATTTCAAGCTGTTTTAAAATAATGCTATGTAAGCCTGGCTGGGCGTGGCTCAGGGGTTGAGCATCGACCTAGGATCCAGGAGATCGGGGTTCGATTCCCGGTCAGGGCACATGCCCGGGTTGTGGGCCCCATCCCCAGTGGGGGGGGTGCAGAAAGCAGCAGACCGATGACTCTCTCTCATCATTGATGTTTCTATCTCTCTCCCGTGTTTATTGAGCTAACCTTTGTTTATTGAGCAGTTATGACCGGCCATGCTTGTGCTAGGTGCTTGATATATGCTCTTTTTAAAAAAAAAAAAATGTTTTCCCTCACCCAAGGATTTTTCCCATTGCTTTTCAGAGAGTGGAAGGGAGAAAGAGAAACACCAATGTGTCAGGGTTCAAACCTGGGACTCAAACCCAGGACCCTTCAATCCATGGGCCAATGCTCTAGCCACTGAGCCAAATCAGCTAGGGCTTCATGCAGCCTCTTTTTAAAGTCTATTTGAGACATGAAATAAAAAAAACCTTTGATTTTCCTAGTCCCTGTAAAGTGGTTTCTATTGCCATACTAACCGTTTTGCAGACGAGGAAAAGGAGACTCAGAGGGACCCGGCACTTGCCCAAGGGTCCACAGCCAGGAAGTGGCAGGGCCAAGCCTATACTATTGACCTCAAACAAATAGGAAGCCAGATATTTGTCCAGCAAAGTGGTTTTATTCAGGAACAACAAAGAATTACAATTCGGGACGTGTGGCCTAATGGAGAACTACAGTAAGTCCAGAGAACAAAAGACACGCAGGATTTTTTTCTCGAAGAAAGGATTTCACAGGGGCTGTTGTAAGCAAGGAGCCCATTGGAGGAAACGGGTAGTGCCAAGTGCAGTGGCTTTTCATTGGCTGAGCTGTAACAGTCTTTCATTGGCTCAGTGGTTGCCAGGCAAGAAAAAGATCCTCCCTCCTGCCGGAGTTGCCGGCAGAGAAACACCTGATGGAGATGGAAAGTCAGTCTCTTCCGGTTTTGGGTAATTGACCGCGAGTGTCAGGGTGTGAGAGCGCCCCCTGCAGGCCCTCCCAGCTCCAATTTAAATGAGGTTTCTGTTTATTAACGTTCACAACACTCGGCTGCCTTATGCATTATGCCGTTTGATGTGTTCTCTTGGGATAATGGGTTTTATAGGTACTTTTTTTTTCTCTCTTTTCTCCAGATTTCTGGAATGTATACGTGTATAATTTTAAAACAAAATTAAATTTAAAAAGAATTCCACAGCACCTGTAAGTTTTTACAGAATCTGAGTCTCTTCCTGAAGTGCAAGAGAACTTTGGGACAACCAGTCAGATAGCAGTCATCCCTGCTTTGCATAAAACTTGGGGTTTCTACCTCTATCTCCCCTAGCCAAGAGCTTGCGTGCGACACCAACTTGTTGTTCCTTATTTCTTCCCACACACACACCCCCTATACAACACTGTTATCCTTCAGCTTCTAACTGGACAAAAACAGACACGCTTTTTCAGTGTGGGTCAGCATGGTAGGAAAACATTTCCCTCAAGAACGTTAAGCCTACCTCATGCAGCTGCTGTGGGGAAAGGGCAACCCATGTAGTTAATGCAAGGGCTCAGTAAATGCTGGATTTCACAAGTGAACCCTCTGTGTTTTGGCGGGCCTTAGTTTACACAGGAGGAATAGCAATGGAAGTGTTTGGGGTTATTGCTTAGCATCAAAAGCAAAGGACGGAAACAGGAGCCAAGATCGTTTGATGGTGTGGGTTATACACCATAACAGACACATGAGATCTTTCCTTTCCATCCACACAGCCACCCTTTTGCTATTGACATCCCTGTTTTTACAGATAAGGAAACTGAGGCTCGGCTGAGGAAATTTCTTGTTCAAGCTGCCTCTGCCTGTGTGGGGGAACCAGGATTCAAAACAAGACTTTCCTAATTTCAAGTTTCATTCATGCCCTTTCAAAAACAA
This sequence comes from Miniopterus natalensis, assembly GCF_054644295.1. Taxonomy (NCBI): domain Eukaryota; kingdom Metazoa; phylum Chordata; class Mammalia; order Chiroptera; family Miniopteridae; genus Miniopterus; species Miniopterus natalensis. The sequence goes on from NC_142089.1 coordinate 15,472,992, forward strand.
CCCACTGCCTCAAGTCAGAAAACCTGTCTTACCTTTTAATATCTATGTGACCTCAAGTCTCTATTTCACTGTCTATAAAACAGGGATATCAGCAGATGAGAGATTAAATGTGATAGCTAAGTAACGTCACGCACATACTTGGTAAAGCTCTGTAAAAGTTTAAGGAACCATTTTTTAAATATCCAAGATCACACTGGTAGCTAGTGGCAGAGTAAAGTGCACCATGGTCATTTCTGTCCTGACTTGATGTGAATCACACATCTGCTGCTAACTAGCTCAGTTTCCTCATCTGTAAAATGAGTCCCATAATAGAATGTATTTCATAATTTTGTCCTGAGGCTGCATGGGTAGAGTGCTTGTCACAGCATCTGGCATTCTGTAGGTGCCAAATAAATGGCAGGTGTCTTCCTGCATTCCTTTTCTTGTCTCTGACCATAAGCAAACTCACTTTTGGCCAGTTTAAGATCATCTTGGGCTCTAGAAATTATTTTTGTGAGTCTTCCCAACCCCATCACAAATTATAGTAAAAGGAGCTCAAATTATATGACTTTTAATCAAATTTTTAATATTTGCTTTGCTTTTGAAATGATTTCTTGATTTTGATGGCATTGGCTTTTCCCACTTAAACTTTGGAGCCAATGCATTTTTTTCCTGGTCTCAGACATTTCCACGGGCCTTACAAAGCTACTAGGCCCTGGGCCCTGTGTCTGTCATCCCCAGTGGACAAGGGGGCCCCGTAACCCCTTTGATGAAGGAGGAGGAGAGCAGCAGACTGTGTTGCCTGCCCAGGGACAGTGGGCAGAGCTGAGCTCTCAATATTAAAACTAGAGGGTGCACTGTGGCCAGGAGACAGGATCTGTCTTCACTTTGTTCTGCTTCATATGTCCTGCCCCTGGACCTGCACCTTACCTGCAGAGGACAACAGCTGAGGGGACGCTGGGGCAAACAGGGGAAGGACACAGTCACTTCCTTAGGTCCCATCTCCCTCCTGTGGTAAAAGGGTGACTTGCAGAACCTCCCAGGGACCAAATTCAGAGTAACTGCTGCACTGCATTGCTGACCTCTGAAGCTTCATTTTCTTATTTGCAAAATGGGGATAATGATGAATAACACCTCCAGCACCGTGGGAGGGTGACTGTATAATGACCATGGGAGGGATAGAGATTTGTTTTGTCAGTCATTTGCACCTTAGTATGAACAAGTTTCTGCTTCTTTCCTGAGACCAGGTTTAGATCCAAAGAGGTGGGCAAAAGCTCTAAAGCACCTGGGAGGAAAAGTCAAGAACTGAGGATCAGGGGCCAGACTTTAACTTCCAGCCTGTCCTGGGCCACCCTGAATGTCCCTGAATGTGGCTTGGGTGGCACCCTGCTCTCTAACCCTGAAGGCAACAGAAGCAGGAAGGCCAGGCCCAGGCCCAGTTTCCTGAGGCTGAGCAGGTCCTGACTGTTGGCCCTGAGAGACACAGGAAATGGAGGCGGAAGTGACAGCAATGGTGGAGGGTGAGGAAATCCCAGGCCTCACCCTCGTTTTAGCCAGAAACACAGGATTTTGGGCAGAGGCCAAACCTGTTCAACCCTCTTCAATAAACATCGTTGGAACTACTTATGTCAGGCTTGGTACTGGGCGCAGATGATGAGTCCACTCCGTGTGGCCTGTTTCTTTGGCTTCCCTTCTCTCTGTTACACCAAGAGAATGCTGGCATTTCAGCCTCCCTTGGTTTGGAGCTGAGACCAGGTTCAGTCAACCTCTTCAGTAAACAGGACCACTCCCAGCTGCCCGAGCTGCCACCCTGCATCCAGACTCACTGAGTACACCCACAGGAGGGATCCAGCCCAATCTGAAATTATGTTCCTTCTTTTCTGGTCTAGCATTCTTAAATTCTACTTCCACACCTCTCCCCCAGGGTTTTGGTGGTATTAATTAGCAAGATCTTACAACGCATTTGGTGTGTAAGCCTTCTTCAGACTTTTGTTTGTATTTCCCTGGGGTATGATTAGATCTGGCTCTAATTATGGGCTCAGAGAGGTGAAGCAACTTGCCCAAGGTCACACAGCTAGTATTGTTGACAGAGATATTAATAGGCCAGATTTCCCTGTCGCTCGTGGGAGTGGGGTTCTTGGGTACCATTGAAATAAGCATTTTCAGAAGCCCCCACGGGAGAATGAGATGTGACCCAGTTCTGAAAAAGGTGCAGCTGGGGTTCTAGTACAGCCAAAAGCAGGGCCAGTGTCCAGAGCTTCCATTCTATATTGCAGCTGGGCCCAGGTCAGCATCAGGCTAATTAAAGTCCATTAGTCCATTGTGCGGAGTCCACATGGCCGTGAGCCACGTGGGCGAATGCAGGGGAAGGCACCCCCTGCAACAGGAGTCCCAAGAAAGCTCGAGAGTAAAAACCAAGAGAGTGAACTCCCTTTGTCTAGGAGTTTAAATATTCAAGTTTAGAGCCCTTGCAGTGGCCACACCTATTCTGGCCACTGACTTGTTCCCAGGTGTGACTGACAGGTAAGCACCTTCCCACGTCACCCAGACCTTCCTGGGCATGTGTCCAAGCTGCCTTTGTCCAGTCCCCTCCCCCATGGATCAGCGGGGAACAGACGGAGAGTGTTAAATTACAGGTCTCTAGCAAAGCTGTATAAATGGCATGCCTATATTATCTAGTCTTCCCTTTACTCCTTTCCAGTTAAATAATAACCAGATTATTACAACGATGTCAGTATGCGGCTCCGTAGCCTGGGTGCTTACCCTGCCTCTCTCCCACCTTTGCTTTAAGACAAGCATTTTGCTTAGAACTCCCAAAGACGTCTTGAGGGTCACTCCTCAGCTCAATTCCTCATACTGCTGCTGGGAACTCCGAGGTGGGGAGATGGAGAGGGCCTTGTCAAAGGTCCCAGGTCGGGGACAGAGCTAAGCCTGTGCTCTGCTCCACTCGATGCCTCCCTGGGCAAGTCCCATGGCCGATTTTCTCTGGACCCTTTCACATGCACAACCTCCCCTGCTCCGGCCCACTGCCTCCCCATCCGGCTCAGGGAGGGCCCAGCACTGAGGAGGGTCTCCTTTCCCCGGCAGGAAAGTTCTGGCACGTCTCTGACCTTCACCTTGACCCTGACTACAAGGTATCCGCAGACCCCCTCCAGGTTTGCCCATCAGCAGGCTCCCAGCCGGTGCCCAACTCGGGCCCCTGGGGTGACTACCTCTGTGATTCCCCCTGGGCCCTCATCAACTCCTCCATCTACACCATGAAGGAGATCGAGCCCGAGCCCGACTTCATCCTCTGGACAGGGTGAGAGCCGTCACAACAGCTACCCTCCGCCGGGTTCTGCTGGGTGCTACCTGCTGCCTGGCACCTTCCTGCACTATCCCCTTCCTCACTTGAAGCTCAGAGGGCCCCCGGGCGTGGCTGATTCCTCCCCTCCGTGTCTCCAGCTCTCACTGAGGCTGGGGAGAAGGTCATGGCACATCTGGGCACGTGGAAAACTCCCCAGTTTCAAGTTGGGGGATGAATATTGCAGCCACTCCCACTGGGACTTAGGGACTGCAGCCCTAGAGATCCCGATGCAGGGATGGGAGGGTACGTCTCATTATTCCTGTTTTACAGATGAGCTCATGGGCACTCAGAGAGGTTAAATTACTAGCCCAGGGACCCACAGCAGGTCAGTGGCAGAGCCCGGGTTTGAACACTGTCTTGTGTGACCCCCCAGCTTCAGCCTGGCCACACCTCTCAGTTCCACAGCCTCTTTTCTCACAGCAGAGCCCCCACCCCACCCCTTTTCTCTTTGCCCATCCTGAGCCGCCCACACCAAACTAGCTTGGTGGTGTTTTGCAGTGATGACACGCCTCATGTGCCCAACGAGAGGCTGGGAGAGGCGGCTGTGCTGGAGATTGTGGAACGCCTGACCAAGCTCATCAGAGAGGTCTTTCCAGGTAAGACCCTGCTGTCGGTTCCCCCCAGCAGTTCCTGAACCCCAGCTGGTGCCTGGCACCATGGGACAATAGCAGCAAGGTGCAGAGGAAGGGCCTTCATTCATTGACTATGATGGCTGTGGTAGAGTCCCACGCCAGACACTTCACGGCCATCATTCCTTACCTTCCAACAACCTTGCAAGGAACATGAGAGCTCACTGGCCTGTGGATGCACCAGAACCTGTTCATGGAAATGCCTGACATTTCACTGCCTTCTGCCCTCACACCAGACTCACAGCCCCTTCTCAAGGCATCTACAGTTATACACAGGCATCTTCCCTGGGTAAGTCTCGTGTGGGCTCGTACACAGCCTGTGTCCTGCTGTGGCTCCCGAGTTACCATCCATGGCCCTCAAACCATCTCAGCTGCTGGGACCTCTGGGAGATGCTGTTTTCCAGCCAAGGTGCTATTGCTTGGTGCTTCCAAGACCTTCCTTCAGAGCTTGGGAGAGCTGGCGGGGACTGTGAGTGATTAGGGCTGCAGCCCCGGGGATATGACAGGGAGAAGGGGGTCTGCGTGCCTCATCTAATGGTCCTTAAAAATGTGTTGTTGTTTTTTTAATTTTTAAAAAATATATCTTTATTGATTTCAGAGCGAGGAAGGGAGAGGGAGAGAGAGGGATAGAAACATCAATGATGAGGGAGTCAGATTGGCTGCCTCCTGCACACCCTCTACTGGGGATCAAGCCCGCAACCCGGGCATGTGGCCTGACCGGGAATTGAACCACAATCTCCTGGCCCAGCCAGGCTTGAAAATGGTTTTAACGCAAGCTGTGCCAAACACAAGGTATCAGGGGCTGAGTCAGGCTCTCAGGCTGCCAGCTGGGACCTGTGAAAGCAGCCCCCAGGCCCCCAGCCCCAGCTGTCCTGGTATAGCTGCTTCCTCTCAAGGTCTCAGTCATGGGTGCCCAGGGCCCAGATATGGAATAATGATAATAAATAATATAGCAGCAGCAATAACTATATGTATCTATGTATTGAGTGCTAAGTGTCAGGCAGACCTCTCAAAATATGTCTTAGCTCATTCATTGTCATGATAATTCTAGAGAGGTGCTGTTACTATCTCAGCTTTACTGTGAGAAATGTGAGCCTTGGTCAAGTAAACTGGCCAAGGTTATGGGGTGAGGGGGGTGGTAGGGGAGGAGGGACGCAAATCCTGGTTGGAAGGACCCAGGCCCAGTCCAGGCTCTGCTGTGTTCTAGCTGGGTAATCTTATTGAGACCCTTTTCTCCCTGGGAAAAATACAGACAATACTGGTACCTGCCCAGAGGGTTGTTGTGAGGATTAAATAAGCCAACCCATTCACTCATTTAGTCAATCAACAAATATTTATCAAGCATCTATTATGGGAGACACAAGTCTAGGGATAGGGGACTTGGCGGTGAACAAGATGTCAGGTCGTGACCTCATGGAGCTTGTAAGGAGCTTCTAACAATGCCTGGCACATAGAAGCAGCAAAAGGGGGGGGGGGGGATTCTCTCCCTTCTCGTCTGCCCTTGAGATTCCAGGAATTCATGTTTTTTCTTAAATGGATCTTTAATGGCTGCTGGCATTTACTTTAACTAGGTGAGGTTTTTCCATCAGCTACACTGATAGCTTCCTGCTTTGTGACCAATTCCTGGTGGGAATTCTACTTCTACAACCTCCTCCTTTGGCAGAGCTCTCAGCATTTCCAGAACGTGAAGGCTATATAGAATAAAAAGTCAGTTAGAGACATTTTCCCAACTGAGAACTGGAAGCTCCAGCCTCCCTCAACGGTTCAAGGTCACTCTCTGGGATGAGCCAAGCTCATATAAGGCACTGCCTTGCCCTGAGCTCAAAGGAGTTTTTGTTTGTCCTCAAATATTTATTGAGCAACTACTACATGCCAGACACAGTAGTAAAATAAAATCAGGAATGAAGCTACTCATAAGGAGGAAAGGAGTCTGACAGCCTCCCCTCCCCTCCCCTTCCTGGGCTCATTCACAGGCCAATTCCTCTGGGAGGCCTCCCCTGATTCACCGCCACCCGTTATACACTTCCACAGCAAGTGGTTCTTCCTTTTTTGTAACAATAGCCCACACACCTCCCATTACTCAATACCTGTCAACCCTACTGCACTGGGTCTGGGACTGGGTGCCTGGTACAAGGTCTACAGGTTGGCACAAACTAGCTGCTCAGTACACACTCTTGATTCATGAATGAGTGAAACTCCTTAGGCCTCCCAGAGTGAACCTGACCTCTTTCCTGGCTCTGGAATTGACAAGAACAAGGAACACTAAATTGCCAAGCAGCTGTAATGGATCTGAGGATGATTTAGGTCTTCTAGCTTTCTTTCCTCTCAGCCGATGCTTCCTCTCTGCCCAGGAAACTTTCTGCTGGGAATGGGGTTAGGGTCCAGGATCCAAGAGCTCACTGCTCCTCCTTCACAGGTCTGAGCAAAGTTCAGCCAGATTCTATAAAATGAAGTTTTCAGCTTAGCTCTGTATTTTCCTCATCTGTGGATTTTCCTTCATCATTCCTCATTGGCTCTGATGGCCAATGGCCAACTGAAGATGACTGACTCCACCAAGGGCTTCCACATACATATTTTTATGTTTCTCCTTTCCCTCCCAGATACTAAAGTATACGCTGCTTTAGGAAATCATGACTTTCATCCCAAAAACCAGTTCCCAGCAGGGAGCAACAATATCTACAATCAGGTAGCAGAACTGTGGAGACCCTGGCTCAGTAATGAATCCATTGCTCTCTTCAAAGAAGGTACTAATACCATTTGTTACTATATGCACTTATCGTATGCCAAGGTCTAATTCATCTTCACAACATCCCCATGAGATTGGTACTGATTTTATCCCCATTGTATGGATAAGGAGACTGAGGCTTAAAGATACCAAGTCACTTGGCCAAGGTCACCCAGCTTAGAAGAGGCAGGCTTGGGGGCAAAATCCAAGGCTGACTCCAGTGCCCATGCTCTTAACCCCATAGCACTAATGAGGATTAGCAGTGAATATTTATTGAGCATTTACTGTGCCAGGCACTACCCTCAGGGTGTTACTAGACTGTTGGCAAAAAAACTAGGAAAGGGCAGTGACTTTTAATTCAGCTCAAGCAGGATTTTTCAATCTTGTCCCTATTGACATTTTGGGCAACATAAGTGTTTGTAGTGGGAGCTGTTCTGTGCACTGTAGGATGTTTAGCAGCATCCCTGGCCTCTACCCACTAGATGCCAGTAACACCCCAGTTGTGATAAACAAAAAATATCTCTAGACATTGCCAAACGTTTCCTGGGGGACAAAAGTCACCTTGTTGAGGACAACTGATTCCAAGACACAGCTAGCCCAAGGTAACCCTGACTACTCTCTTCCCTTTCCTCAGTTCCCTGCTGCTGAGGCTCCCCATTGGTCAGGCCAACCAGAAGCCTGTGGCTCAGAAGTCATTGATTTAGTTCAATAGATCAGCTCCTGGGACAGAGAGCTGTGGAGAAGGGTTGATGGTGTATCTGGAGGGGCAAACACACGTCATTGTTATCACCATTATACAGATGAGGAAATGGAGACACAGAGAAGTTAAGTAGCTTTCCTGAGTTGCACAGCTAATAAGGGACAGAGCCAGGACATGAACCTAGGCAGCCTGGCTCCAAAGTCTTTGGTCTTAACCCATGATGCCCCTCTTATGGGAAAGATGGGGAGGGAGGACCCAGGTAAGGAGAAGGTGGGAGAGTGAAGTGAGAGGGGGCAGAGGTGTGTTTGGTCAGAGGCAGAGGAACCCTTCACATTTTCCCGGGCGGTGATGTCCTAGGTGCCTTCTATTCTGAGAAGCTGCCGGGGCCTGGGAGGACTGGGCGAATCGTGGTCCTCAACACCAATCTGTACTATAGCAACAACGAGCAGACGGCCAGCATGGCTGACCCTGGCCAGCAGTTCCAGTGGCTGGAAGACGTGCTGAGCAATGCGTCCAGAGCTGGGGAAATGGTAAGGGCTCCCCCCTTCTCCTCCCCCACTCTGGAATCACTTCCTGAACAAGTCTCCCACCTCCACACAAATCCATCCACTCTCTCCAGATGCCCACATCACAGAGGGTCTTCAGCAGCCTGGCACCAGGAGGGGGCTTTTTCCATCCTCAGAACAGCTTGTGAGGCTGGGACCCCAAAGCCTATTACACATGTGAGGCTCCCGAGGGGCGGCGATGATCATCACACAGTTAGTGGTAGAGCTGAGGCCAGGACCCCAGTCTCCGCACTCCACGCTGTGGCCCACACTGTGGGCTAGACCTCGAGGGGATGCCCTGCCCTTGGGGTGTGTCCGTCTAGTCTGCTGGGCTGGCGGCTCCCCAAGGACTGGCCCTGTGTCTCATTTGCTTGAGTCCCTGCACGGAACAACAGCACATCCCAGCAGGATGTCATGGCTGGTGCTTCTGGGCCCTCACTATGGATTATGTCATTTAACTTTCAAAGCTCCACCAGTTAGGTGCTATTCCCAATTAAAAAACTGAGGCTCAGAGAGGTGACACACCGATGGTGTCCAAGCTGTAGTCTGACTCCAAAGTTCATGCTCCTAACTGTCTCTCCCTCACCCCCACTTTACCCGTTGCAGTGACGGCCAAGGGCCCAGGTAGCGTTAGCTGAGCGACTCAAGGAATGTAAGATGCGATCACACATTAACACATAGCATGTGCGATGCAGTCGTGCAAGGCAGGTTCAATTACAGTGCCCGGGCTCTCCAAGAGAAGACCAGTCTGTGAGGATCAGGACGGTTTCACGGGGAGGTGAACTTTGAAGTGGGTTTTGAAATCTGAGGAGGATTTACAGAAGTGAAAATGAGAAGGGTACTCCAGGTGGCAGGCACAGCACGCGCACAGGCACAGAGGGGGGAAGCAGGTGTACCTTCGATCCTGGGTACAGAGAACACTGGAGTCCGCCCGGAAGAGGGAAAGCAGAGGGCTTCGACAGGAGGTGCACCTGAGCCTATCTGCTTGCCTTTGGGGAGATGGGCGGGTTTTGAGAGGTGGAAATGAAGGGGTGGGGAGGTCATCTCTGAGCCCCTCCTGGCACTGCTTGCTCATAGGTGTACATCATTGGCCACGTGCCCCCGGGCTTCTTTGAGAAGACGCGGAACAAAGCGTGGTTCAGGGAGGAATTCAACGAGAAGTACCTGAAGGTGGTCCAGAAGCACCATCGAGTCATCGCAGGGCAGTTCTTCGGGCACCACCACACCGACAGCTTTCGGATGTTCTATGATGATACAGGTACTCAGCCTGGAGGGCACCTGCCAGCCTCCCTCCCTCCTTCTCTCGCCAGTCTCTCTCAGTCCCATTGTCTCTCTCCTGAAAGGTGCCCCCATCAGTGTTATGTTCCTTACACCTGGAGTCACCCCATGGAAAACCACATTACCTGGAGTGGTCAACGGGGCCAATAATCCAGGCATCCGGGTGTTTGAATATGACCGAGCCACACTGAGTCTGCAGGTCAGGAGCCCTGGGTCTGCTGGGGCTACAGGAGAAGGGAGGGGAGGGACCTGAACGTATCACCACACTCCCTAACTCTTTCTCAGATAATCCACACTCTAATGACCACCGAACCTCAGGAAGGTCAAGTTACTTCCATCCTTCTAGAGCTCAGGATCAGACCCTTGGTGCTATCACCAAATCCTGCCACCAAATCAAGTCATTTCTCCTTTCCCTAAGTCTCCCTTTGCCCTGGATCACTGTCATGGCCTCCTACCTGATTTCTCTGCCTCCAGCGCTGCCCTGCTGAAGCTCATCTGCTACATACTACAGAAAGGATTAATCTTGCTAAAGCACTTATCTCTCTCCTGCTCAAAAACCTTCCATGGCTCCCCAGTGTCCCCAAGATAAAATGGATCTCCTTGGCCTGGTATTCAAGTGTGCCCTCAGGCCCATTGCCCGTATCTGTCTTCTCTACACTGATTACACTGCAGCCAAAGCAGGTCCCTAACTCATCAAGCACTCCCTCACCTCCTGGGATGTGCTTGTGATTGCTGAAATGACAAAGAAATATTATTCCTTAATTTATTCAACAAAATATATTAATTATCTGCCATGTGCCTGGCCCTGTGCTAAGCTCAGGAGATACATAAGTGAACAAAAACAAAATCATTGCTCTCCTAGAGCTGACTTCTTACAGGAGCCAATAAACAAATAAGTAAAGTATGGCAAGAGATAAGTGCTAAGGAGAAAAGAAAACAGTGAAGAGACAGGTGGTGATGGTTACGGAGTGTGCATGCCCGTGTGTGGCAGGGAAGTGTCACTGACAGGATGACATTTCACTTCTGAGTAAACTGAGGGAGTGAGCCACGTGAGCATCTGGGGAAGGTGAAGGAAGAGCAAGTGAAAGGCCCTGGGGTGGAAATGTGCCTGGTGTGTTAGAAGAGCAAGGAGGCCAGTGTGGTCACAGTGGGAGGCACAGTGGGAGGGACAAGGTTAGATCACGCAGGCCATGAGTAGGACTCTGGATCTGGAAGGTTTGGGGCAGAAGAATTAAACATACTGACTTAAAAAATTTGCAAAATCACCGTTTCTGCCGTGCAAAGAACAGGCTGGGGGGCAAGAGCGGAAACATGAGGATGAATTGGGAGGCGGCTTTAAAAGCAGGAGACGTGATGCTGCTGTGCGCCAGGGTGGTAGCAGTTGGGTGGTGGGAAGGGCCAGATCCTGGATGTATTCTGAAGGCAGAGCAGACAGGATCTGCTAGTGGATTGGATGAGGAGTGTGAGAGAAAGAGGAATCGATGAGGACTCCAAGGCTTTGGTCTGAAAACCCGTAAGGATGAAACTGCTATTGACTGGGATCACTGCAGGAGGAACAGGTTTTGGAGGGAAGATAAATCTGGTTTTGGACCCATTAATTTCAGGATGTCTAAATGGCATCCAAGTGAAAATGCTGAGGGAGGAGGCACGTGGAGTTCCAGGAAGGGGTGATTATTGAGATTTAATCTGGGAGTTGAGAAAGGCCATTTAAAACCACGGACTAGATAAGATAACCTAGTTCCTTGATTCTTGGAGTAAATGGAGATAGAGAAGAGGTCTGAGGATTTTTAAGAGTATGACTTCTTGCCCACATGGGCACTCAGAGGGCCTTAGTGAGAGGAATCACAGGCCAGGACTCCCTCCTTCCTGCTGCACCTGGTCCCACCAACCTGCCTCACGTCCTTCTCAGACAGGGAGTCAGACACACCTGGGTTTGAATCCTGGCTCCACCGCTCAGGAGCTTTTTGACCTCCTTGGGCCTCCGTTGGTTTATCTGTAAAATGGGAGGCAGGAAGTGTCATCCATCCATGGCAGTTCCTCTTACCCCACCTCTATTGACCTGAAGCAGGCCCATGAATTTAAGTGGAAAGTGCTGCACAGATAAACCCTTCCAGATTCTAGTACTGAAGGTGCACCCGAGTCCTCGGGGTCTTGGGTGTATCCCAGGCCTCCAATCAACCACATTTCTATAACCTCTCTCAGCCAGGCACTCCATCCTACCTCTTTTAAGTTGCTTTTTATCCATTCATTCTGTAAATATTTACTGAACATCTTCTGTGTCTCCGGGAGCTTCCTGGAACAGAAAATGCTCAAGCCATGGGGTAAACCACCTGGTTCCACTCCTGCCTTGGCCACTGAACACCTGTAGGACCCTGGGGGGAAAAAATTAACCTCTTTAGGACTCAGTTTCTTCGTCTGTGAAATGGGGGTAATAAGCACAGATACTGCATCAGATTCACTCAGAGGATGTCTGTCATACACACACCTGGTAAGTAGTAAATGCTCATTAATTAACAGACATTATTATGGATATATAGAATCTGGGGGCAAAGGCGAGGTGCAGGGTTGGGGGTGGAAGCTCAAGGTCGCCTTCCTCTCCAGGACATGGTGACTTACTTCGTGAACCTGAGCCAGGCGAACGCGCACGGGGAGGCGCGCTGGGACCTGGAGTACCGCCTGACCGCGGCCTACGGGGTGCCAGACGCAGCCGCCCGCTCCATGCACGCGGCGCTGGGCCGCATCGCCGGCGACCAGGGCGCGCTGCAGCGCTACTATGTCTACAATTCCGTCAGCTACGACACGCGGGCCTGCGACCGGGCCTGCCGCGCCGAGCACGTGTGCGCGCTGCGCCAAGTGGCCTTCGACGCCTACGCCGCCTGCCTGCGAGCCTCGGGCGCCGCACCCACGCGCGCGCTCGCGCTCCTGCTGGCGGCGCTGCTCAGCGCGAGCGCGTTGCTCGCGTGGTGACCTCGGGCGCCGCCTGCAGGGTAGCTGCGTTTGCCTTCCTCCCGGTAGACTGGGGCCAGCGTCACCCACCCAGGGCTGGACTTTACCATTTTCCCGGCGACCGCAGAGGGAACGAGGATGGGACAGCCAGATCAGGAGGAAATGAAGCCCAAAGACCCTACCTACCACATGCACATTTCTTCCAAGTTTCACGTTTTATATATTAAAAAACCCCTCCTTGTGCCTCTTATTCTGTGCATTATCCTTTCAATATGTAAATAATGTTTAAAGCAACTCTCTTGCACAGTTAGTGAGTGTTCCTCCACTGATGACGGGAGTACATTGAGCCCCGAGGAAGATGTGGCCTCCTTCGCACAATTGCCCAAAGTCAAGACACACTTAGTTGGCGAAGTCCCGCAATCTGGGATCAGAATAGGCCTTTTTGGTTTTTTGTTTTGTTTTTAAAATATGTATTGATTTCAGAGAGAGGAAGGGAGAGGGAGAAAGAGGGATAGAAACATCAATGAGGAGAGTCATTGATCAGCTGCCTCCTGCACGCCCCCTACTTGGGATCCAGCCCGCAACCCGGGCATGTGCCCTGACCGGGAATGGAACCTCCGTCTCCCGGATCTTAGGTGGATGCTCAACCGCTGAGCAACGCCAGCCGGGCTAGGCCTTTCTGTTTTGTTTCGCAACAATGCAACGTGAGAGGTGGCAGTTCTAGCCTGGACGCTAATCTCTGGCCATTTTCGCCATCATGGACCTCCAGGGGTCTTAAATGCAAAGCAAGGCAATTAGAAACCTGCTACATTAAGGGCAGTGCAGCTCCGACGCCCTTCTGGGGACCTAGCGGCCCTCGGCGCTCCGCGGGTCTGGGGAGGGGAATCCCTGCGAAGGCTGCAGAGCCAGGGTCAGGGCGGCCTTCCCGGGAGCGGCGAGGCTGGGGTGGTGGACCCCAAACAGCTGGGGCGGAGTCTGCGGGCCTCGCTCCACCCCGGACAGGGCGGGACCGGGAAGTCCCGCGCAAGAGGTCCCGGCGGTGGGAGGCTCGGAGAGTTGTGAACGCCTCCTTCCTGCCGCTAGGACCCGGGCGGGGAAGGCGGGTGCCAGCCCAGAAGAGAAGAAAGGGGAGAGGCCGGCGGGTCATGTCCTGGTCACTGCGCACCACTCTCCTTTGGGACCTGATCCTGGGCGTACTGGGCATCTCCGCCTTCCTGATCCACCTGGGCTCCGACCTGTGGGCTGTGAGCCAGTATGCGCTCCGCGGCCGCTACGTGTGGGCCGCGCTGGTGTTGGCGCTGCTGGGTCTCGCCTCGGTCGCGCTGCAAGTCTTCAGCTGGGTCTGGCTGCGCGCGGATCCCGCTGGCCTGCACTCGTCGCAGCCCTCAGTCCGCTGCCTGGCGCTGCTCCACCTCCTGCAGCTGGGCTACCTGTACAGGTGAGCGCCCTGACACGGGGAGGGGGCGGGGAGGCACCCGTGGGCGCCGTCACCTGCAGGTGAGCTTCCAGCTCCTTAAAGAAAGGTAACTCTGGGTGACAGCGCTCAGAACTCACCTAGCCCTACCCTTCCTCTCACAGGTAAAGGAACTGAGGCCCAGAGAGGAAAGGCATGATTTGGAGTCAGACCTCTCTGGGGGCCAGTCTTGGCTTTACCCCCTGTGACCTCATTCCTGGCTTTTTCTGAGCTTGGGTTTCCTCCTCTGTTAAAAAGAGGTAGTAAATCTAGACATAGGTCTGGCAGGCAGGCCTGTTGTGAGGAGTGAAGGAAAGACCACAGTGCTCAGCTCCTGATGGACTCTGTTGAAAGGGCAAAGACGTGCAGAGAGACCAGAGTTCCTTTTAGCTGAGGATGGGGCCTTGGGCAAGTCACTTGACCCCTCTAGGTCTCAGTTTACTCATTGTTCCAGTGGCATGGTCATAGTGCCTCCTTCTGTTTGGTAAGGATTAAATGAAATGAGACCTGTGAATTGTGTGCAAATGTGAGCTAGCTTCATGAGAGTTTCTGCAGTCCTGACCCCCCAGAGCAGTACTTATTCCCTCACCCCTGAGGGCCTCTCATCTTTTCTTTCCCAGTTAGTTGTATTCTCCCAGAAAATTTCCTCCCTGCCCCCCGCCCACCCCTGACCAAGCAAGAGGGCAGAGATGGGGTTTGACTCTTCCAGGCCCCTGGAGCCAGCCAGGGCTGGGCATAGGCCCAGTCCCAGAAAATCTGCGTGGGTTTTGCTCTTTTCTAGAACTGGCAGAGCCCGCTAGAGATGGGGAAACTGATACCAAGGGGTCAGAGTCATGGGATAAAGTCAGGACGCAATGTGGCCTTGGTTGGGATGGGGTGGCTGGAGCCAGGGTCTGCTCTTGAATCCATTTTTACAGATTCTCTCCAGCTCTTGCCTTGACAAAGCTGCATCGAGTGCCCAGGAGTGGGCAAGAGGGGCTTTGAATGTTGCCGTTTTGCCCGAGGGACTGTACAGGCATCAGTAAAACTCTGGGTGGGCATGAAGAGACACACTTATTACCATCTTGGCAGGCCTTGATGAGCCCCGAATCCATAACTAAATCATGCATCTTCCATTTTCCTATTTCTGCTGAGTGTGAGGCAGACAATGTACTAAGCTTTGGTTTTGAAAATGGGATTTCTGTGTCTGCCTGTGACTAGGCTGAGGCAGGACTCTGCCATGGCATTGAGGGACCAGAGGCGAGGCTTCTGCTGAAGGAGAGCCCCAACCTGCCTGCCTACTCCCTTACTGTGTTGTCAAGTGCGTCCAAGGGAGGTAACAGTATGTGTCTGACGAGTGAATTCACAGTGAGTGAATGGGCTCAGCTCCCAGTAGCCAGTAGACCAGTTGTGGGTGGGGGGAGCCTTAGTGCATCTTCCACTCCCCCCTCATGCCAATGGGTCACCCAGGCCTGTCTGTCCAACTTCTGGGCTCTCTTTTTTTTTTTTTTTTTAAATATATCTTTATTGATTTCAGAGAGAGGAAAGGAGAGGGAGAGAGAGAGACAGAAACATCAATGATGAGAGAGTCATTGATCGAGCCCACAACCCGGGCATGTGCCCTGACCGGGAATGGAACCCTGATCACCTGGATCCCAGGTTGATGCTCAACCGCTGAGCCACACTTGGCCAGGCTTCTGGGCTCTCTTAACTCAGCTGGCCTCCATCCCCACCACTCTGGGGCTCTTGTCCTTTCTCCCCAGATTGTTACAACAGTCTCTTAAATAGATCCCTGCTTCTGGTCTATCCCCTTCTACGCTTCTTCTCCACAGCCTGGGAGTTCTTTCTAAAGCACAATCTGACCTGTCTCACTGGTGCTCAGAAGTTCTCAGTGGCTCCCCTTCCCCACAGGATCCTAAGAAATCCTTAGGCTTGCTAAAATTTGAGGACTGTTGCTTTAGGCAATTATATTGTGTGCCTTTGATATTCAAACACTACTGCTTATTCGCTCTTTGGTTATGTTTTCCCATCTGTAAAATGGGGATATTGTAAAACATAAAATTGGACAAGGTTTGTGATGAACTTGGGACAGTGCCTGGCCAGCAGGAGCAGCAGGAGTTGTATTCATCCATTTTACAGATGGAGAAACAAGTTCAGTGAGGTTAAGTTGCTGGCCCAAGGCCCCACAGCATGTTGGCGATGAGCTAGGATTGGAGCCTGCCTGCAGGTACCTGATAGGGAGGGGAAGGAGGAATGCCTCAGGACACTAACCTGGCCCCTGGGTCATCCCTGTGCGTCTAGGTGCATGCAAGGGCTGCAGCAGGGGCTGTTGGTGTGGCAACAGGAGGTGCCCTCCCAGTTTGACTTGGCCTACGCTGACTTCCTCTCCCTGGACATCAGCATGCTGCGGCTCTTTGAGACCTTCCTGGAGAAGACGCCGCAGCTCACGCTGGTGCTGGCCATCGTCCTGCAGAGTGGCCAGGCCGAGTACTACCAGTGTGAGTAGTCATTCTGCCAGCAGCTAGCCCCACTTTCACAGCTTGGGAAAGGTTCCCACAAATCTCAGAAACGCTTTCACTCTTTTATAAGGACTGCCTAGGAAATAGGAGCACATCCTTTAGTCAGGCTGGTCTGGGTTCAATTCCAAAGTCAAATCCAAACACTGGCTGTATGAATTTGGACAAATGACTCAACCTCTCTGAGAATCGGTTTGTTTTCATCTGTAAAATAGACATAAATAATCCTACCTCATAGAATCGATGAAAGGATCAAGGGATGTGATGCATATAGGCCTAGTGCCTGGTGCATAATAAATCTTGTTACTTTTGCTATTTTGAGGACAACAGATAAAGTGTGTAGGGTGCCTGACACATAATAGGCAACTTGGTCTGTAACTGTTTATTGAGCACCTTCATTCACTTAAGTTTTTATTGAGCAATTCTGTGCTGGAAACACTGCAGTGAACAAGGACCAGCCCCTGCCCTGCTGGGCTGACTGTAAAGCAGGTAATTAAAGTGGGCTGAAAACGGAGAGGCAGGTGGCCTTATAAGCCATGGGAGAAGTTTGTACACTGAGGAGCTTTGGGAAGGTTTCCTCCTGTAAAAGGGTAGTATTGGGCTCAAGGTTGCAGACCAGCTGGTGGCCCAGCTAGGACTTTAACTCACTCATGTCTGATTCAAGGTCCAGGACTCTCCTTTCTCTGCCACCCCCTCCCCACCCCTTGTAGATGCCACAGACTCCCAAGGAACAAGTCTCCACTCTGCCATCACTCACCGTGTGACCTGGGGAATACTCCGGTAGAATTAATTGAAAAACACCAGTAATAGCGGCCATCATGATCGAGTGCCTACTATTGACCGGGCACAGTATAGAGTGCTTTATTGTCACATTCACAGCCTTGTAGGTTGGTGCTATGTTTATCTCCATTTTGCACAGAGGAAAGAGGTACAGAAAGGTAAAGTGATTTGCCCTGGGACACACAGCACTTAGGGGGCACACATTTCTGTTTGTCTGTTTGAGGGCAGTGGGTATCTAGGACCAGGGCCAAATGGATACAGTCTACACTGAACGTGTATGGGGGGTGGGGGAGAGGAATGATGGAAGAGACAGATTTCCCCAACTTTTTATTTAGCAAACATTTGTTCAGCTACTATTATGTGGCAAGTACTGGGCTGCCTGGGGATCCCAGGGGAGCAGAATCAGTTTCCTACCCTGCAGGAGCTCAGAGATAAGGAAATAGATAATTACTTCAACAGAAGTGAGTGGGGTGGGATCTGGATGGGTGGCTCTAGGGGATACTCAAGCTGGAACTTGCAGGGTAAGGAGGAGGAGGCCACGAGAAACGGGGCATGTGCTCCTGGCCTTCCTATCATGGGCAAAGCTGCGTGCCCAGAGAATGCGGCGTGCTGGGCAGACTGGAAGAATAGTCTGAGACTCAGAGTGTGCGGAGTTAGGATGATGGCCACAGATGTGAATCTAGGCTGCGTGTGGGTTCCTGGCCCAAAACACGTTCCCAGTAAACATCTATTGAATGGATGCGGTGGGAAGGAGGCCAGGGAGGAAGCATTCTAGAGACATTCCAGTGCTGCTTCCCTCCCTCCCTAGGGGCCCTGGTGCTTCTAGTCCATGGTGGACAACCAGGAGGTGGGATAGGATCCCCACTGTAAACTTTGAGTCTTGGAAAATTGAGAGCGGGGTCCAGTCTGAGCATGGAGGGGAGGGGAGTGAGGATGTCCCGGCCATACAGCAGGGCGCCTTCAGCCGGAGCCTGCTGCCATCTTGTGGGGTTTCCAGCTTCCCTTTCTTTTCTTTTTTAAAAAATATATCTTTATTGATTTCAGAGAAAGGAAAGGAGAGGGAGAGAGAGATAGAAACATCAATGATGAGAGAGTCATTGATCGAGCCCGCAACCTGGGCATGTGCCCTGACCGGGAATCGAACCCCGATCGCCTGGATCCCAGGTTGACGCTCAACCGCTGAGCCACGCCCGGCCGGACAGCTTTCCTTTCTGAGACTAAGAAAGGGGAAACTGGGACTACTGATTTTCAGATGCAAGAAACACTTGGGCTCTTTCGGGAAAGGAAGGGTTACAGGGCTCTCTAAGATGCTCATGGTATGGCCAAGGCCCAGGGGTGTAGATGAAAGTGTATATGTCACACAGCCTCTTATCCGTAAAAAATATCACTGTGATAGCACCTGAAAAGTAAAGCTTTGTGGTGGAGGGCAGACCCCATATTTGAATCCCAAGCCTGTTTTTGGTTGTGAGAACAATGTTCTCTAGCTGTAGTTTTCCCTTCCACAACTTAGGGGTTCTAATACCCTCCTCAGGGTGGTTTTGAGGGCCCCCAGAACCTGCAAGCTCTGGGGAGTGCCAGGCAGGCTGCCCACAGGGCTCAGCTGTTCCCTCTTCCTCTCCGTAGGGGTCGGCATCTGCACGTCCTTCGTGGGCATCTCGTGGGCACTGCTTGACTACCACCGGGCCTTGCGCACCTGCCTCCCCTCCACGCCCGTCCTGGGGCTGGGCTCCTCCGTGATCTACTTCCTGTGGAACCTGCTGCTGCTGTGGCCCCGAGTCCTGGCTGTGGCCCTGTTCTCAGCTCTCTTCCCCCGCTACGTGGCTCTGCACTTCTTGGGCCTGTGGCTGGTGCTGCTGTTCTGGGTCTCGTTTCAGGGCACCGACTTCATGCCAGATCCCCACTCTGAGTGGCTGTACCGGGCAACAGTGGCCACCATCCTTTATTTCTCCTGGTTCAATGTGGCTGAGGGTCGCACTCGAGGCCGCGCCACCATCCACCTGGTGTTTCTCCTGAGTGACAGCATTCTCATGGTGGTCACCTGGGTGACTCAAAGTGCCTGGCTGCCCAGTGGGATCCCCCTGCAGGTGCTGCTGCTTGTGGGAGGCATCAGCTTCTTTTTGGGTCTGGTTCTGCGGCTTGTCTATTACCGCTGGCTGCACCCCAGCTACCCTTGGCAGCTTGCCCAGGTGGACGGGACCCATGCCTTCCGCTCCCTCGAGTGCTATCGGCTGCCTCAGAACAGGCGTGCTGACCATTTGGCTCAGAATTTTTTCTCCAAGGCTAGGGAGGAGGCTGCTTGGCCCCAGGAGGGAGAGGTAAATGGAGTCCTTTGAGGCAGGGTCAAACCCAGCCAGGGACAGAAGGACACGTGCAGTCAGTTAGATTGCAGGAGAAGATAAGCTAATTATGCTGCTGTGGGCCTTGATTCACTCAACAAGCTCTTGATGCCTGCTCTTGCCAGGCACCAAAGACCAGAGTTGAGTAAGACAGAGGCTGGCCTTCCAGGCCCTGGAGGTCAAGAGCCTCAATTATGTTCAAAGCACTTTGGGAAGAAAGAAGAGATCCTCTTTTCTGTACCTCCCAACCAGTATATCTGGTGCCCCAAACACCCCAGCGTTGGTATTTTCACCTCCGAAATAATTGGAGGAGGTGCTCTCCTACCCTTTGGTTCCCCTAGCCTGAGCTAGAAGGCCTTGACCTCCACGATGTGTTCTCTAGAGTTCTTCCCCCTCTGCCCCACCTCAGTCATTCAATTCACTCACCAAATATTTACCGAGAGCATTTTATGTGCCAGGGACATTATTTTATCCTTGGATCCTAGAACAAGATCAGCTGCCACCCTGCCCATCTCCAGCTGCTCCATGCTGGAGCCATGGATGCCCAACTGGCTGGCCTCCGTTAACCCCTCCAAGGCCTTAGTGCAGCTGGTCCAGCCTCTGTCCCTGCTCTCCAGGGGCTGCCTTTCAACCAAGTGCCTTGTGAACCTGTGGTCTGGGCCATGGTTAAGCTGGTTGAATATTTTTTTACACTTTAGACAGTGTATTTTCTACCTCAGAGTCTATTGTGAGAAGGAGAGGTGTATGCGTGTCTCTGCAGGTGAGAGACATGTATGTGCTGTTTTGTTCAACAGTATTATTAGGTTATTATTAAAACCTTATAAAATCATAAAAAAAAATAAAAAAATAAATAAATAAAACCTTATAAAATCCTACAAACTAGTTGTGTCATTAATCTAAATCTACAGAATTCAAAGCTGCCTGCAAAGAACGGGTCAGGGACACAAAATCCACTGCTCAAAATCGGTAAAGGCCCTGGGACAGAGAAGAGGGCTGGCTTAGGCAGGACTTCTCAATGTTGTTTTCTAAGTTTCAGGAGCCGGTGAGCCAGCGTGGGGTTGATCGTTCAGGTGGGATCAGAACCCTGGTCTGGATTGACAAGTGCTCTGCTGCTGGGCCTGGCAGGAGTAGCCACAAACACCTTTAGTGCCAGGAAGCAAATACAGGAGCCCAGGTGAAGGTCTTTTTGCTGGGAGCTCAGGTAGCTTTTGCTGGGCGCTCCAGTGATGAGGTGGCTTGAGGGATGTGGAAGTGGGCAGTGGTGCCAGGGAGGTGGAGCCTTTTGCTGCTCTTGGGAGATCTGTGGTTTGGAGAAACACGTAACAGGAAAAGGGTGCTGGAGACAGAAGAAAACAGTCACCACTGTGATGGGACTCAGGACAGTCTCCGTTCCATGACTTGTTCTAGTGGAGACTCATAAGTAGGATAAGTAAGACAGTGTATCTGATAGTGTTAAGTGCTAACAGAAGTAGGGAAGGGGGCAGGGAGTGTGTGTGTTTTTGTGTGTTATGTGGGAGTTACAGTTTTATGTAGAATAGCCAGGGAAGGCCTCCCTGAGAAACCAAGCCCTAAAGGAGATGAGGGAGAGAGCCATGCGCATGAATTTTATCCCAGACCCCAAGTCAGCAGGGACTGTATGAAGGAGGGCTTGTAGCTGCTATATTGGCCCACAGCCAAGCATGACACAGAGATGAGGGTTGGCAATAGGAAGAGGCTCCGGGAACATGATGCTGGTGCTTTTCTACATATATAACATAGTAGAGGCAGAAAGGACTTCCAGACTTCTAAATTTCATGGACCAGTAAAATGGCCAACACGGTCACCAATTTAATTTTGAACAAAAAAGGCAGTAAAAAGTATCACCATCTATTATCTTCATCATCTCTAAAAGAAAGGATATAATGTACTCAGGGAAAGGACCATTCTTTTAATTGAATACATTTCAACACACACATGCACACACACAACAGTGAAATAATTATCATTTTTCTTAACCCATAAAGAATGTCAGGTTGAGACCCCAGACAGTGGGCTAAGTGCCCAACCTAGCCTTGGACGTGGATCCTAAGTTTCAGTAAATCAAATACTTGCTCCGTTTACTTTTCCACATTTCTTCCTGTCGTATGTGGAGACTAGACTCAGGGGAGATGCCAAATATATCAACAGAAGGTGCAAAGTAGGGAATTCCCTATTTTCCCCTGAGAAAACATCCCCAAAAAGATGTTTTTAATTTTTTGCCAAAGTTCTATACTCTAGATGAAGTTGTCAAATGATGGCAATATATATGCAATTAACTCCAAAGTAGACTAAAAAGCTATAGAAAAAGCTTCATTTGTATATACACTTAAAAGTTTACAGAATCAAAGACTTTACAAAGATGAGTGACATTACATGCCATTAGGAATTTCTTTTGAAGATTCCTGTCAATCCTTTTTTTCAAAATGTCAATAAACCTATTTTTGAAGAATGAAAACCTCTTGAATTGCCTGCCACCAAAAATTTTTTGAGAAGTGTGCAGATGTTATACTTATTGCAGAGGGAGACGGAGGCGTTTACTCTTTGGGCTTGAGCAGCAGTCAATACTCTAATATTTGTACTTACAAGCAAGTAAGGATCTAGCAACTCACAAGTTGGCTTCATTGTGGTTCCAGCATGTGCATCTTCTTTTTTTAAATAAATAAAAATTTTTGCCCTAAATCCTCACCCAAGGATATGTTCTATTGATTTGAGAGAGAGGAAGGCGCGGGGTCAAGGGGGAGACAGTAATTGGTTGCCTCTCGTAAGTGCCCCGACGGGAAATCGAACCGTCAACCTAGATATGTGCCCTGATCAAGAATTGAACCAGCAACCTTTTGGTGTACAGGCTGATGCTTCAACTAACTGAGCCACCCGGCCAGGCCAAAATATGCACCTTCTGATGAAAAGATTTAATGCCTAGAGTACATAGCAACCCCCTCTTTTCTAGGGCAACTTGGGAGAAAATACATCTTGTAGTCTGACATGTATGGTGCTTGGAAGCTAGAACTGAATTCTGATTTGCTTCACTGGAATAAAAGGCAAAATAATTCTTGATTTTTCCAGACCAGTAACGCACAGTCAAACCCAAACCTGAAGAAATGAAATGAGAAAAAGTAGCTGATGTGACATGAAATCGGGCCAAGTCAAACGAGGTTTGATATCAGTTTGTCTGTTTTATTGCTTTTGCGTTTTAAGCTCAGCACAGCAAGTTACTCTCTTTAATAACTGAGTTTCAGCACATTTGACAGCAAATGAAATCTCTCATCATACCAGTCCTAAACTTTAAAAAGTAATATATTCTATAGACAATTAAGAAACTTTCCCTTGCACATTATTTTAAAATCTTTTATTTTCCCATGTACATTTATACCAAATGGTTAGTCACTTGGTTTCTACGTTTTTGGTGAAATTAATGACTCATTTATTAAAAGGGCGCTATCTTTTAATGAGTGCTTCAGGTTTTTATGAAGCCTTACTTAGTTTCCTACCAGCTGGGCGGATCCTATTCAGAAAAGACACAGGAGGAAACTGTATAGAAAATAAAAACTTTATTTTTTTTCAAGTTTACAAGATAGTTCCCATTACATATAACATTATGGTCAAAGACTCTACAGCCACGAATGCCCGCAGTCACATAAATATATCCAATTCAAGCAATGCCTTTTACTGCTAAATGAGGCATCTGTAATCCAGAGGGGCAGGTTTCGAGAAGTCGTCCTTAATGGGATGGCTCCTGTCAGTGCATTAGGAACTAGCCTATGAGCCTTGCTTGCTAGAGCTGACTGAGGAAAGGAAGGAACAGAGGGCCTGCTGATCTGGACGGAAAACTAGATTTTCTCTCTTGTGGTTAAAGATGTTTTAGAATCTGCCCTGGCCAGTGAGGCTCAGTTGGCTGAGCATCATCCCATGCGCCAAGAGGTCCCCATCAGGGCACATGCCTGGGTTTTGGGCTCAATATCCAGGATGGGGTGTGCAGGGGGCAGCCGATAGGTGTTTCTCACTTCTCCCTTCCCCTCTCTCTAAAATCAGTAATATATATATATATATATATATATATATATATATATATATATACATTTTTAAAAAAAAGATATTTTAGAACCTCAGAATTCAGATTTGGCTTGTATAGTGTGAATCTGGGGAGTTCCAACTTTTGGATGAAAAAGGAAACCAATTTAGTGGTAAGAAACAGGAACTTGCTTAAGAGGGGTCCTACTTGTCCCTTCCTGCAGGAGTGAGAGGAACGCCCCAAGTTCACCACCCCTGGGCTTAGGCCATCCCTCTCCCAGGAGAAGAATAGCTCTGCCCTGCTTCTCCTCTCTCCCATGCTTCAGCGGCACTGACACCCATTCAAAGGAGTGGACATCTAGAAGCTCCGTATGCTGCAGCTGGAGTTTGCCAGTCAGATTCTACTTGGGAGCTTTAAAGATGAGTTTGTGTAAACTGCGAACAAGCTGTGGCACAAGTCTCCTGGGATACTAGCTTTGCCCCACCCCCACCCCCCAACTTGCAGAGCAGAAGACAGGAACACCCCAACCAAATAAAAGTATCTAAATCTGGAGCAGGAACCATTCTCCTGGACACCACCAGCTGCCCCAGGGGCACTGGACAGGGTGATGCTAAGGCACAGTCAGTTTTACATTCGAGAGTCAAGCCATCTCTTAAACCCAGGACACACTTGAAAACTCCAGATCCCTTACTAGAGACAGTCCTCAACACAAAATGTGCAGACCCATACTATAGAACCCCACCTCCACCTGGGGGAAGGATTCATCATGTGGCTTATCTCATGGGGACTTTTTCTAGTAAAGAGGGCTTCCATCTTGACGAAAGGACCCCCACTATCCTTGGGCCCCCAGCTTCTAAGAGCTCTTGGTGCTACCCACTTGTTTTCCTTTCCAGATCTTTGTTCTGGGAGGAGGAAAACACAGGGTAAAAGAAGAGGACTGTTCCCTGGACAATTCATTTTGGCAAAGAGGAGCCAGGTCCCATTTTCTGCCTGAACCTCTAAATGAGGGTGGCAACAACCAGAAAACAGCAAAGGCTGCTCTGCTCAGAGCTTCTTCACCTCTTGGTCAATTTCAAGTTCTTTTACCAAAGACCCAGGCTGGGCAGTCAGGGCAGGAGGGAAAAGTTAACTGAAAAAGGGGTCCAAGTCATATTATAGGAATAAAGAGCTTCTCCCAAAGGGCAGGGAGAGGGAGGGGTTTGTATGTGGACCTGGGTACATGATGGGGGTACCACTCCAGTCTCACAAGCCTGAAGCACAGCACCAATCGGGTGGCCTATGTCCAGGGCAGGAAACCAACAGTTACACTGCTGGTAGGTGGAGGGCTTGGGGCCTGGAAGAAAAGACCCACCCTAGAGCTTTCTAAGATCAATTGTCAATCAAGGCAGAGCAACATCTGGGCAACTGTGTTGAACTCAGACCAAGGCAAGGTCTGCCTCAGGCTACATAATCCCCCCCAACCAATGGAAACAAGGCCAAAGCAGCAGCTAAGTAATGGGCACTGACTTCAGCTCCTCTCCAAAGGCCTCTTCCCTAAAATTGTGTCATGAAGCAGTTTCTCAATCAGTTATGAAGGAATGTGTATGAACAGCCTTTCTCTGCTATATGAGTGACCTGGCCTTGGGAGGAGTATGGCCTCTTTGTGCTACAACATCCCTAGAA
The DNA here is from genome assembly GCF_054644295.1 of Miniopterus natalensis. Taxonomy (NCBI): domain Eukaryota; kingdom Metazoa; phylum Chordata; class Mammalia; order Chiroptera; family Miniopteridae; genus Miniopterus; species Miniopterus natalensis. Next base: position 15,497,893 of record NC_142089.1, read on the forward strand.
ATGAATATGCAGAATCTTTGGGGACAAGCAAGTATAGGTGGGGTTGGTCAAGGATGCCTCCTACTGAGAACCTAGACTACACCTCTCTGAGGTGCAGCCTGGGCCAGGCTGAACTTACTCAGCTCCAGGGAAGTTTATCCAGCCTGAGCAGATGCCCAGGCTGGTCTTCGAGGGATGGAGCATCCACAAACACAGTTGGGCTAGAAGGCTGGGACTAGTATACCTGGCACCTACCAGTCTTCCCAGAGGTCAGGCTGGGAAATGTTCCTGCATTTGGCCCAGGATTAAGTGAGTAGGGGACCTCGCAACTTCATTTAAAACAGGAAAGCCTTTCTGGCTTCTGGTTTTCCATTTTAGATTTGAGAAGTGGGAAGGGTGTACCATGGGAAAATTGGGTTTTGATCACAGCAATCTCTTCTTCAGTTTCAGGCAGAGACCTGGGTAAATATATGCCTAGAAGACCCTTCATAGGGCTTATGGGCTTCAAAGGAAGTCAACTACATTGGTTGACCAAATGTAGTTATGAGCCTGTTCTTAGACTTAATTTAGACTTCTTGGGTCCAAAGGGATTGGCCAGAGCTGCATGGAGGTCACTGTGAGATATGCAGGGCAGGAATGGGACAGGAGCCTACACTGATGACTAAGAAGGAAGAGAAGGCTGTAGGGTGAGCATCTGTTGGGGGACGAGTGCTTCTCTGCAGGAGAAAAAGGTGGAATCTTCCTGTTTTGAGAACCAAAGAAGCGGTAATTCACAAGAAGCCTTAGTCCATTATCTCCAGTTTAGAGGTAAGCCCCTGGGACATAGTCTTTGAATAAAAGAGTCACGCTGAAGGCTCAGCATTTACTGTCTAAGAGAAGGAGTTTCCAGGATTGTGCCATTTGGTTAAAGGGGAAGAGGGATTAGAAAGGGGACTAAGGCTTCTAGGATGAGAAATACCAAAGTCGAAAGTTAATCAGTGTCCAGTGCCCCACAGTTCAGCAAACTTGGAGATGGAAGAACAGGAGAGAAACCATCCTAGACAGCAGAACACTGGAGCAGCTAAAGAGGTGCTACTATCACAGAGAGGTATTCTAGACATTTCAATTATTATTTTCCAAGGAAACTTTACACACCCCTTTCTTGACAGAAAAAGGAGGAAAAACCTGCTTCAGAGACCAGACCCTTACCTATAAAAATTACATACACATTCACTGGGAATATGTTCTACAGCTAAGGAGATTATAAAGACTGCAAGAGATGTTATTACAAAAGTCTGCCACATTTATCCTATCACCACAAGTTAACAGCAGTTCTCAATCAGGTTATGGACGAAGAGTGCAACTCTGCCCCAAGAATTTCCTTTTGTTTTTTTTCTTCATTTTTTTGAAACAAAATAAACAAAACAAAAAACACAAGAATTAAAAGCACTGTAGCTTCAGTGAGTCTACTGTTCTCTCAATCTAATTGTCTCCTGCTTCTGCACGAGGATGAACATGGGGCTGCAGCTCACTCTTAGCAAAAATAAGCTTCATCCCTTGCAGCTGTTGGTTCTGATTGTGTTCTCGCCAGCATTCCACAGAGAAAGAGAGTTCCCAGTCGGTTCCGGTCTCCAGCTCCTTTTAGGAGTGAAAAGCAGCTCATGGGGAAGGCTCTTCATTCCAGTTCTTAGAGAAAATCAAGCTCCAAAGCCTGGTGGAGGGACACTAGGTCTCCATGGTTTGTGATCCTCCAGAAAGGCATGTTGTGCTGGAAGAGAGCAGGGACACCCGGTTAACTCAACTTCTTTTGGGAGGTCATATTTACCCAAACCCCCTTCTCCACAGACTTCTCCCCAAGGTATTTGGTAATCCTGTCTACTCCTGTGCACCTCATGGGGCTGTCATAAGGATCAAATAAGTCATATATATAAGGACTTTGTACACTTTAGGACACTCTACAAATGGGAGAGATTTTCATTACATTTCAGTGGTAACGCTATGCTTTTATGGGAGATATACTTATTCTAGCTGCTATCTAGGGTCCTCAGGATCAAATAAAATAGCCACATAAGAAATTAGTATTAATATTACATTTTCTTACAGATAACCAATTTCCTATAAGTTACAGAGCTACAAGGCCCAAATTTTGTCCATCACCAAGATTCAGAACATACAGATCTGGGAAATAATAATCCCATTATAAAACGTGGTCAGAGTTCTGTCCAGTAAACTGTGTGCCATTCTGAAACCTTTTAAAGGGCTTTGACAAATGCATATGTTAGAAACTATATTCTATGAAGCTGAAGTAGATTAGCTTTACTGATTGTCTTGTTCAAATAGGTTACAAATTACCCAGAATTTTGAAGTCCTAGAATGGTTCTTTTGGCATGTAACTCAATGTTTTTTCTAGCTGCTTGTGCACACATACTATTTAAAAGGCTTTTACTATAGAGAAAAGGAAGCAGCTTGTTATGTTGTACTCAGGAGTGCCAGACTAGGACCAAAATGTGAAAGTGAGAGAGATAAATTTAAGTTCAGTGGAAGGTGGAACAGCCTAACAGTGTGGACAACCCCACAATAGGATACGTGGGAAGCAGCCCTCTATCCTTGGGTGTGTTCAAGTAAGGACTAGAAAGTCTTCTGTCAAAAAGGCTGCAGAAAAGATCCCTCACAGAGTGGGGGCTGAACTGCACAGAGGCTCTAAGGCATCTTCCAACAGATATATTTTCTGGTAGATGATCACAGGTATCAGCTTAGAGACACCAACTCTGCTAATAAATTGGGTTGTTCTTTATCTCCCCAACCCCCTCTTCAGACCAAGAAGTACTGATATCTACATTCACTCGGTATCTTTCCCAGAGGGCAACGAGCACTTTAGAATCAAAGCTTCAAAGATAGTACATGAGAAAAAATAAAGGCCCTTGAATTGCTACATAAAGTGGCAAATGAAAACAAAATGTGTTAATAATGCCAACTGAGCACCACCAATCTCATAGTTCATTAATAGCTGCTGAAGGTTTGTATGTTACTGAATGAAGAAAATTAGGACAGTGGTCCTAGCTGGTAACCCACTGTCTCCAAGTTTAAGAAATAGAGTTGCTAGAAGAAAGCTGGGGTAGAAGGGAAAGAACCTATGTAGATCCATTTAGCAGATGAGGAAACTCAGACAGGATTAAGTAAATGGTCCAAATTCACACAGCTTATAAATGACTCGGATTTGAACTGGTGTGCTTTTAGATTCCATTGCCAAGACTCTTTCATCTGTTTCCTGTTTTAAGAAGGGACAACCTGAAGTTGGGGCCTGCATAGTGAGGAGGATAACATCAGAACAATCTTTCCAGGGCTCAGAAGCAGAAAGAACTTTTTCTAAATAACTCCTCATTGATTGTAATGGTTTTTGAGAATCTGAAGCCTGGAAAAGTCAGAATTATTTGCCTTTTTGTAGCCAAGTCTCATGCTCTTCAGAAGGAATTGCCCAAAGTTGAACTATGATACAGCTGCCGGAGAGGTGCTAATCCACCCCAGAGAGAGTGCTGGAGCTGGATCACCCTTCAGAGACGAAGGTCTGAAACTAGAGTTGTGTCCCTACCCCCACCAGTAACTGGAAGCAAGCTGTCTCTGGGAAGGTGATGTAACCTTGGGCAAGGCAGCTTCTGCTGAAGGCAATTCTGGGAGAGGGACTGTGAGGGAACAGCAGCCAAGATCAGGAGGTGGCTAAGGAAATGAGTGCCTCAGTCCTGCTGGAGGTCTGACCACAGCACCGTCTACAGACAATAAATTCTCTGGTCAGTCATACCAAAACATTACTTCTCTCAGCTAAGACACTGATAACATCTCAGCAAACAATGAGTTCATATTTTATGCTTCAGTATTACCCTGAACTACAGATTTTTTGTGTTTTAATTTAAAAAGACTCAATGTGTGTTATCAGACAGTTCAAAAGTCTAATGTCCTCTGTAAGAACTGTGAGGCCTAACCCCTCCACCCTCCAAAAATGCTTCTGAATGAAGGTCACTACCTCTCCAAGTATATAAATGATCCAAGGAAGTACACTGAAGATCAGGTTCAGACTCTCCTTAGAATTTTTTTCCTTTCCAAAGCATATACAAATGAAAGGTCCTGAAATTCCCAGACTATTTTCTTTACCATGGTTACCTGTTTGGCTGCAATTTCTTCATCTCGTCCATCTCCAATCACTACATACGTGACTTTCTTTCCAAACCTTGACACAATTCTCTCAAAGCAGCTCTCTTTACCTGATGAGAGAAAACAATTTCCTATTAGGACATTCTGCCCTACCTTTTTTTCAACACCAAAGAAAAGGGCTGCTGCTAGGTTCACTTGCCTATGCTTAGACAAAGTGAGTGGCAGCCCCTGAAGTTTGCCTGGTGGGGAGTAGGAGTGGCAGACAGAGATCCAGTAGGCCCTCTGGATCTATAGTGACAACTGTGAGCACCACTTCCCTTTTCCACATCTCTTGTACTTTACAGCTTACAAAGCAGTTTTCAAATTATTCCTTATTTAATTTTCAAAATAATCCAGTGAGATGGGTACCATACCCTATTTTAACAGGAAATAGGACTAGTGACTTGCCCCTGATCCAAACAAGCTTATAGCTAGACTTTGGGCTCCTGACTCCAAGTCTAGGCTCTGGACATTGTGAAAGGATATTTCTGAGAGGAAACTGTTTTAGGGTAGGAAAAAGAAGTATAAGTATAAGGACTCGACTTCTTGATAGTAATAAGAAATAGACAAATAGCCATTTCCCTCCAATTCTTCATTTTCCAGAAACAGTCTTAGGCGTGAGCCTTATGTCTTTCAGTGGGGGAGGAGGCCCAGAGTACCAATAAATATGGCAGCTACATTTGTCACATCTGGAGTTCCCTCACTATTATACTTGCAACTGCAACTGAGATACTGTATCACTGAACTAAACCTTGGAAAATGGGTGATTTCAATACACTGCACACTGTTTTTAGATATATGGCAATATATAAAAATTCAAATCCCATCTGGAACCTACACCTAAAACAGGCACAGATGATACTGCTTTTTATTTGCAGAAATAAATAAAAAGGAAATTATTTCCATTACCATCTCTTATATTTTATTTCCCTACTTCTGTCACTTCCTTCAGTTAAGCAAGGTCCTAACTCTGCTTCCTTCTTCATCCTGCTCCATTAACACTCTTGTTCTTTCTTCTTGCCAGATCCAGTGACTTAACACAGGGATCCCTGTGCAAATAAAAAGGTGTCTTTGCCTGGCCAGTGTGTCTCAGTGGTTGAGCATCGACCGGGTCAGGGCATATGCCCAGGTTGCAGGCTCAGTTCCCAGTAGGGGATCTGCAGGAGGCAGCTAATCAATGATTCTCTCTCTCATCACTGATGTTTCTATCTCCCTCTCCCTCTCCTTTCCTCTCTCTGAAATCAATAAAAACATATATATTTTAAAAGTGCCTTTTCCTCAAGGCACTTGACTGCCATCTGCTGGAAAATTGTTGTAAAAAACATACAAATACACAAATTTAAGATAACTACATCGCAATCGACAAGCACCTATGTACCCATACTCAGAAGTCCTGCTTGGCACATCTGAGTAACTGCAAGTCTTTGACATCCCTAGCTCAAGTGGCATCTCAAACCAGGTTGACTGACTAGTCACCTGGACCAGACACTGGTACACTCTGGACTTTAGCCTCCTACTTTTAGTACAAGGCTTGGCTTAGGTATACTTAGGTCCCTTTCAGTGCTAACATCTTACAATAGTATTGTCATGGTTTACATTCATATCAGGCATTTAATCAATGTTTGCTAAGTGCATATTAATCTCACAACTGACTCAATGGATGATTGTAGTCCATGTCTTGAGCCCTAATTAAAATATGAATTCTACTAATAATGAATTATTATGTTCAAAGAGTTCTTTGTCTAATTCCATTCCATTATATCCCTACAACCTAATCCAACCTCTGCTAGACCCATAGTCTAATTTATGATCTGTCTATATAAAAAAAATTTTAAGTCAGAATTTTAGACTTTTCTCCAAGGCCCAATGAAGGGAATGTCTCATATTTAGAGGACAAGAACACAGATGTTTTCACTGTCCTGGCATGCAATGATAAAGAATGAAATACATTTAGGTATGTCTCCTTTAAAAGGATTAAGAGACTAAAAGAGTTAGTAACAACTCAAACTGTAAAGAAATGACTCCAATACAGTTGGTAAATAAATTTCTTCCATTTTACACTCTCAAAACAATCCTGGACATGGGTTTTCCTGCTCAGGAAGATGAGGCCAATGACTAGTCAGCTTACCAAATGTAACATCTGTTAAGTGCAATAAAACAAAGTATGCCTGTACTTGGTACTGAATATATTTTTAGGGGTTAAGAAGTACCTTAATATACACAGTCTCATTTGATTTTCACAACCTGTTAGTTTCACATTTTACATGAGTAAACTGAGGATCAGGAGATAAAGTAATTTGCCTATGGAAAGAGCTAGTAAGTGGGGAAGCAAGTCATTACTTTTTTGCCTTTTCAAAAAATCACAGTAAAAGAACACATAACCTAAAATTTATCATCTTAACCATTTTCAAATGTATATTTCAGTAATGTTAAGTTACTCACATTGTTGTGCCACATATCTCCAGAACTTTTTCATCTTGTGAAACTGAAATTCTATACCCACTAAACAACTCCCTATTTTCCCTTCCCCAAAGCCGTTAACCACCATTCTACTTTCTATTTCTATGAATTTGACTACTCTAGGTACCCTATATAAGTGAAAACATACAGTATTTATCTTTTTGTGATTTACTTTACTTAGCATAATGTCTTCAAGGTTCAAATATGTGGTAGCATGTGACAAGATTTCCTTCCCTTTAAGGCTGAATAATATCCCTCTGTATGTAGATATACCATTTTGTGTATCCATTCATTGATGGATATCTGAGCTGCTGCCACCTCTTGGCTATTATGAATAATGTTGTTATGAACATGGTGTGCAAATATTTCTTTGAGATCGTGCTTTTAATTCTTTTGGATATATACCCAGAAGTGGCATTGTTGGATCATATGGCAGTTCTAGTTTTAATTTTTTGAGGAACTGCCATACTGGTTTCCATAACAGTAGCATCATTTTACATTCCTGCCAAAAGTGCACAAGGGTTCCAATTTCTTCACATCTTCACTACCACTTGTTATTTTTCTGTGTGTTTTTATAGCAAGCATCCTAACAAGTGTGAGGGGTTTAACCATTTTTAAACATACAGCTTAGTCCTTGATTTTTAATCTAGTGACTTTTCTATTACACTATACTGCAGCGCTCTCTCTATGAAAAAGAAATCTGAAATGAGGCAAAAGTAGATTTGTAAACTAGATATTATGTTCTTTCAAATATTATAAAGAAAAAGAGAAAGATAAGTTTTAAGTCCCACAGATCTGGATTTGAATGCTGTTTATGTAACTTACTATCTGTGAAGTCTTGTGCAAGCTACATAACTGTTAAGCTTGAACTGCCTCATCAGTAGTATCAGAAGGCTGCTGTGAGGAATATATATATGGTCTAACAGAGGGACTGGTATATAATAAGTGCATCATAAGTAGGAAATATTATTGCAATGCAAGTGACAAGAAACAGAATAGAAACCATACCAATTTTGGTAGCACTATAGATGTTTTCAATAGGAAATATTTCTCCAAGTCCATATAGGAGAACCTTGGCCAGAGCTGGAACCAGCTGGGTTGTAGTGATCAGAACATTCACACAATTCTTCCTAAAAGGGAGAAAGAAGGAAAAAAGAAAAAGGTGAACCTACCCAGGAGCAAGTATTCAAAAAGATCTCATCTTTAGGATCTAACTATTAAAAATCAACCTTAAAGGGCCTGGTATGATATTTGTTCAGTGCCAATGTTCAGTTATTGCTCTAATTATCTCAGGTTTATTTACTTTCCATATTAAAGGACAGAGATTCTATAGTGGGCACAGAGCAGCAATTTGATTCTTGCCTTATTTCCCTCTGACTATTCTAGCTCACTGCACCTGTTAGCAATTAACCATCAACCCATGTCATTGATACCACTCTCTAGAAAACAAATGACAAAGACTTTCAGTTACATTGCTATTTCATCTGAATGCAACCCAGCTCTTAAATGAGGTATGATTTAAGTCCTCTCTGCTGTTTACACAACAGCAACATAGATTCCAGAACACACATTAATTTCACAGGTCCTATATAAACTTCACTGAATAACCTCGGTGTCAGTTTTACTGTCTGCTCTATTAGGTTATAGATCTAGAATTCCTGCTTTGAGGAAGGAATCAGTAAGGGACATTGGTACAATTATGACTGTATTTATTTCCTATAATAAGCTTCAAGCTGAAGTTTCCTTAATCTGCTTAATGTACCCTTTTCTTTTGAATCCTGCCTTCCTGAGTAAGTTTTGATACATTTCTTTGGAGCTTCCTGTACTTAGGATATTTGAGATATGTCTTATACGTATTCTTTGATGTCACCAGGCCCATCTCCTGGGCTGGAGATTTTAAGTTACTGAGTTTTAATTTTGTGAGCAAAAAATAAGGGGAAGCCCTGGCTGGTGTGGCTCAGTTGGTTGAGCATTGTGCCATGCACCGAGAGATCGATGGTTTGATTCCGGTCAGGGCACATGCCCAGGTTGCTGGTTGGATCCCCAGTAGGGGGCCTGCAGGAGGGAGCCGATCAATGTTTCTCTCTCATTGATGTTTCTCCCTCTCCCCCTCTCCCTTCGTCTCTCTCTAAAATCAATAAAAACATATTTTTTAAAAAAGTAAAGGAAGAAAGAAAAAGGCTTTCATATACATTCTCTTAAAACGCTAAGTGTGTTGTTGGTATAACTGACCCTGCTTCTCACCTAACCTAAATACTTCCTTGCTTCATTTAAACTCCTCTCACCCCACCCTAAATGCTATTTTAGGGAATGACTGTCCTAGACTAGTGTTGGAAAGAGTGTGTCTCTGAGGGGATGAGACCTACAAGAACCATTTTCATACCTGGACTTGATGAGAAGTAAGGACTTTAATGCAGTACCTAACCAGGAATCTGTTAAAACTTCAATTTCTGCTCTTAGTCTCTGCAGTGCTTCCTTTCTCTGGGGACTGAGAAGGCCTTTGGGAAGAAAAGCAGAAACATTATCATTTGACAACATATCCTTGCTGACATCGAACAAACAACTTCTAAACTCATTTGAGAAATAGTGTGTCACTGAAATGTTCTACTGAGCTAATATAGTTTTCTTCTTAGTAAAACCCTAGAGTAGTCTGCTCAAAATGCCTTTTTGACTTTCTTCATCAGAATGTTTGTAAAGGGCACAACAACCAAATCAGATGAAAACACTGTGATTAGTGAGATTCTGGCACAAGCTCTTTCATCATGAAATCAGCAGCAGAACCTGCAGACTGGTGGACTATACCCTGAGGAGCACTGATTTAGACATGGCTCCAAGAACCAAAGGGTGAAAAAGTAAGTGTTAGAGCTGGGAGAGTCTAAAGAAACCAGAACCCAGGGAGGAAAGCAGTGCTAAGATCACACAGAAAGTTAGTAGCTTTTGGTCTCAGAAGTCTTTCCACTACCATACACTGCTCCCAATGTGACTGTTTTTTTATACCTTTCAGAATCATCAATCTGAGATCCCAGGTTGAAAGACCAACTCTCTGAATGTCATTTACTTGTACTGTACTTATATCTGAAACAACTCCAGCTAATAAGAGACCAAAAACATTGCTATGATCACATAATTAAGCATAATAAAACAGAATTCATCTGATGAGAGCATGTTATCAGACACTTGAGTTATAATATTCAAATAATAAACCTGGCTTGGAATTTTCTATAGTGAAGGTAAAAAGAGAAATCCTGTATTCTATTACTAATATTCCATAAAAACAGAAGGCATTTCTGTGAGGACTAGAACTGCGTATACTGTTTTCAGATGGATGGTTTCGCAGTGCAAGCCTAGAATTAGATGACTCTCAATGCTTCTAATAAAAACCAATACCTCTAATCATGTATGATATACACATAAATATATATATGCCATATACTTAAATGATGTGGCACTTTAATAATGTAAAATGTTTACAAAATACAGGTGGACATTCTCACAGAGGGTTATATTACTTTCTACAGGAAATTAGGTCCAGGGATTCACTAGGCAGAGAAAGAATCATATACTTAAATTCTATTCTCAAAACCCAGATGCCCATGACTTTTACCTGGTATTAGAGGGCTGTAACAGGAACAAGCCAAACTGACCTTCAAAGCCCTATTTTTACTATCTACACCCCAGAAAGTGATAGCATGGTACGGTAGGAGGGTTCTCTTGACCTGGGGTAATGTATCTCTAAGTAGTCTATGGAATCCCTAAAATTTAATGCAACATTTTGTGTGTATGTAGAAGTCTGGGGGTGATGGCTCACAGTTTTAAATATTTTCTCATAAGAGTATATCACTAAAAAAGAACTGCATAAATGTAAAGTGGACCAAGAATTAAGGGGTGTGGATTCCCACTGTGGTAGGTCATTAACTTGCTATGGTAGCTGCCTTTGTTACTTTCATGACGGACATCAGTTTTCTCAAATGCAAAAGAAGGAATGTAGATATCTAATGTCTCTTCTAATATGGACAATCTATCACTAATTAATTAATTCCAAATAATAGAATTTTAGGCCTGGTGGCACCTGACATATGAGATATTTATAGGTAGAAGATATTTCCAAGGTCCTTCAAATCACAACACATGGATACTGCCAACCTATACTCCTGAACCTAGTTTTCCATCTACTATAAGCCTAGTGACTTGTCCTGATATATTAGTTTAAAAAAAATAAAAAAATAAGACAACCTATTAACCGGTATTGACAGTAGTTTTGACTCCAGAATAAAACTCATCACCAAATATAATCAACAGAACACATTTCCTTTAAAAAAGGCATTTGTCTAAAAAGAACAAGAGAATTTTGTGAAGTCCATGAGAAATGCAGAGCTTCCTCCCCGAAGGGTTTTAATCAAACCTCCATGTTTTTAAACACAGAATTAAAATGTTACTGTGGCACAAATTCATAAGCAGTTGCCAGGGAGTTCTAAGGAATCCTTGGAAAAGAAAGCAGGAAATAAGAAGGAAACAGAAAATCGGACTGGTTGTATGCCGCACTTACCGCCCACGTTGCTTTTATGCTTATCATAGATTTCTCTCACTTTTCGGTAACGAAAAGCCAGTTTTCTCATCCAGTCCACACCTCCCTGCACACCCACAGAGGAACCATGGCTGCCACTGCCTCCTGAGCCACTGAAACCATCTGTTGAGAAACTGTAGTTGCTGCGGAATAGAGGATAATGGAAATTAAAATCTATACCGCATGGTTTTTTTGGATGAATGCCACCTGGGATTCTGTCATATTCCTGGCACCTGACACCAAGGCTGCTGGTGCTGAGAATCTTGCCCTATGTCTGTGTGTCAGAGTCTGTCTTTCACTAGTCCTCTCTCTCATGCCTGCAGCTTCTATGAGAGAAAGGACAAAGTCCAGCACCAGCACCCCATCTCCCATCCTGCAGGTGAGCTTAAAGTGAGGCACCCTGTCATTAAAGGCAGAACAGTTGACAGTGATAAAGGCCAGGATATAAAATTTCTGTGTATGTACATACAAAATGATTGCAACTATGTAAAAAAAAAAAAAAAAAAAGTAAAAAAATAATGGAAGGTAATAACCCAAAATACTAATACGAGTAACATAATAGGGATGTTCTCTTTCAGTGATCTGTTGGCTAGTTTATTAAGTTCATGGTTCACGGGTGGCTTTAAAATATGTCCACAGCCCGGCCGGGCGTGGCTCAGTGGTTGAGCGTCAACCTAGGATCCAGGCAATCGGGGTTCGATTACTGGTCAGAGCTTGGTCCCCAGTTGGGGGCATGCAGGAGGCAGCTGATCAATGACTCTCTCTCATCACTGATGTTTCTCTCTCTCTCTCCTCTTCTCCTTTCCTCCCTCTGAAATCAATAAAGATATATTAAAAAAAATAAAAATAAAGTATGCCCACAGATTCTTAAGTACTCCACTAATTCTGCTCCCTTTGGGTATTTGAATGTAAACAGAATATGGTGAAGTGATGGTGTTAGACTTCAGAGACTAGGCTTCTTTTGCTTTCTCTCGGAGTGCGTGCTCTGAAAGAAGCCGTCACATGAGAACGCTCAAGCTGCACCATGCAGAGGTGCTATGATATAATGTTTAAGACTGTCTTCCATAGGGCTATTCCTCACACCATCAGATCCCCATGACTAGTCTTCTTAGTAAAATTCATGATGCCTATTTGTATCTAAAACTAACCAGTGTGGATGCACACTTCTGACTGAAAATCTGGCCAAAGAGAAACTGGTATATCCTTTCCTTTGGAATGCTTTTTCCTTTTCCCATCACTGTTCACCGTTCTTCAGAGTCACACTCAAATTCTACTGCACAGGAAAGGCGACTCTAATGTTGGCCTCCACCTGCTCCCCCACACCCATCAGAACTGCTATCTTTTCTGTGCTCCATCACATTTTCTATTGTCACCTCCTACCGCACGCCGTCATTAACTGTCTGCCGCCTCTAAGAGGGGAGCTCTTTGAAGGCTATGTCTTACTCATCTTCGTTTCCCCTCTAAACCTAGACTGTGTCTTGTGCATAACAGATGTACTGATATTTAAGGCATCATTGTTTTTATCACCTTAAGTCTTGGCCATTGTCATCAGAAGCCACATCTTCCACATGCACTTGGTCACATTCCTGTTAAAAAACAAAACCATACACTGTTTCAGTCCAGCGAATAGTAGTGCTATTACCACCATGATATATTGTAAAAATACCACAAACAATGGTGGAATGATGAAATACCTTATGGCTTCTCTTACAGTTGGAGGATCACTCTCACCCCCCTTGCTGTCCATCTTCTTTTAAGGCCTAATTCATATACCACAGTCTTCATGAAATCTTCCTTAACCAGCCCAATCCTCATTTATGCTCTTATCTCAATAGTTCATTTTCCCAACAGCTCATAGGTATGAGCACAAGCTCCCTTACATTGTCAGGTGTGTTTATGTTCTATACTAGATTGAAAGTTCCATTACACTGCAGGCCTCTTATGGCACAACCCCTATCTCACATCTCGTTTGTACCCTTCCAGTCTAGTCCAGTGACTTTATGCAGCATGTACCCAATAAATTCTTGCAGAAGAAACAGATGTTGGTAGAGTGTAGTATCACGACTGAAAGCGACTGAAACAGAAATTTATAAATTCAAACTTGGTACTCAGAAGTCAGATCTAAGTCAATCTCCTCATGTTATAAAAGTGAGGTAAAATGATTTACCCAAGTGAGTAACAGAAAGAAATTAGAAAAAGCCTTCCGATTCAAATCCAAGGTTCTTTCCACCAGGCCCACGTTAGTACTGATATAAAATGCCACCCACTGCCTAACTCTAACAGAGTCACTCCTCTGATATCACCTAGGGCAGTGTTGTAATGTCCACGTGCATCAGAATCCTCTGGGGAAGTTTTTAAAAAATGCATATTCTTGGGTCCACCCCAGACCTACTTGCATAGAATTTCTGGGAGTGAAGTCCTAGAATCTTCATTTTTAACAAGGTCCCCAGGTGATTCTTATGCCCCCTAAAGTTGAGAACCACTGACCTGGGGGGCAGGAACACATTCAGGTCAAATTCTTCACAGAACTTTCAGTCCTGAGTGAGGACTATGTCTAGAAAATCATTACAAATACAATTTGGCAATAATTACTGGCACATAGTAGGTTTTCAACAAATGTTTGCTGAATAAAAACTCTGATGTCCTAACTTATCAACATGTGAAGTTGAGGAAAGATTAAAACATTGTGGAGCTTAGACAAAGGTATTAGAGTTTAGAGCCCTATTAATTTAATTTGTTGGAGAATTGTCTGTTAAGTAGAACTAAGCTGTTCTGCTTTAAAAGGAATAGAATTACTTTGTGTTTATAAAATGGTATCTTATTTTACTTTAAAATTTTCACTATTTTTAAAACTAGGTAATACATGTTGTACACAGTTCTAAATTCAAAAGGACATTAAGTGACAAATCTGCTCCTCCCTACTTCTGTGTCCCAGCAATGCATCCCCCTCCCCAGAAGGACAACTGTTACTAGTTTCTTGTGTGGAGTAACTGCTTAACTGAGGCCCAAAAATGGGAAGATAACTTTCCTAACTTGGGACTCACACTCCGGTCTTCTGACTCCCAGTTCTATGTTTTTTCCACTAAACCATGTTTACCTCAAAGGTGAACTCAAATATCAAAGCCAAAATATTCACCAAGAAGTTCTCAGTGTTTCTTGGTTTTCCTTGCATCTAACTATAAAATGATGCTGGATGTCAAGGCTAATGCATACATGGAAAATCAACATGTACAAAATGTAATGAGTTACTGCAAGCATTTGTAGATCTAACAAATCTAGAGACTCTTTGAGAAGGTAAAAATTGAAGAATAGTCAAATATACTTTAAGAGCACAAATAAACCCACCTTATATATTATTTAATATATATCAATAAATTGGAATGTTGATTTATGTACCAGTGTTTTGCCTAATGGGTTGGCATTTCCCCTAGAGCTAGATCACTTCCAGAACAAAAATCAAATTTTTGAGCCAATAAAATTGAGGGCCAGAACCAAGACTGTGGTGACCCAACCAAGTCATTATTCCTGCAAGACTATACTGATCTAAGTAACCAGCTGGCCTCTCCACACCCACCCTATTTTTAAAACTAGGTAATACCACCCTAACCACATATCCTCTAACTATAATAAGCACAGCTTCACTAAATAGTTATTGAACAAAATGTTTCATTGAAGCACAGAAACAATTTAAAAGGCTTACCTCTAAGTCATTGAAAAATAGGTGTGTATCAGCCACTTCAAAAATCATTTCTTCCATAGTTAAACCTGAGCCAATCACTACTGTTGGGTCCTGGAATACAGTAAGAGAAAAATGTGCTTGATGTGGTACTTGCAGCACTGCTTCTGACCCTTAAATATTTCAAAATTATTCTGGGTCCAGGCCAAAACAACACAGACCCACAATAGTGCTTCCAACTATTACTGATGCAATTTCATTCATGGTTATAAGAATCTGGAATTGTGAAAAGTTAAAAATTTTAGGACTTTAGTTTCTAGAAAACCAAACCCACTTAAAAAAACAACAACCTTGCCCTGGCTGGTGTGGCTCAGTTGGCTGGGCATCACCCAGTGCACCATGGTCAGGGCACATGCCCAGGTTTCAAGCTAGATCCTTGGTAGGGGATGTGCAGGGAGGCAGCCAATCAATGTGTTGCTCTTATGTCAATGTTTCTCTCCCTTTCCCTTCCTCTGTCTAAAATTCAATAAAAATATAAAAAAACCCAAAAACCTGAATTTTGGGGAGAAATTCTGTTTCAGGAGAAATTCTAACTATTACTAAAATATTAGTATTGTAACATCCATTATCTTCTCTACACACACAGTATAACACCAGAAATCAGTTATCTGACAATCTCAACAACCAGGAAATAGGTAAACAAAGGCTAGAGTCATAATATTTGCAGAAAAAGCAATACACTTAGCTTGCCACCCTCCCCCAATGCACCTAGCTTTAAAATGAACAACCAGGTCTTTATTTAGAGGCTATATGTTCTTATTTTATATACTTTGATAAACAGCCTAATTATACAGTGTATGAGCTTGCCAGTCTATGTACTAAAAGCCTGTGGAAATTACTTCTAACACAAACATTAGTGATAATAAGGAATAAATGGGAATAGTAAGAGAGCAAAGGAGGCAGATATCTTTATAAAATGTATTCATAGAAACAGAAAAATAGGAGCCTGAAGGTAACTTAGTGTAGAAATATATAAGCCGTAGCTCAAAAATAGCTCATCCCTTTATTAAAACTGATGTTTAGATTGATGACTAAACAAGTTAAATTCTGCTTGGTATTTTTAATTTAAGAAGATATGTAGTCTATTTTAGAAAGATATTTTATATTTTATCTGTATTTTGACCTTACATATCTGGCATATACTCAGCTAAATGAAATGCACAGTTTGGGCTGTTAACAGTGACTTAAGGGATAGTACATTGGTCTTTGGAATACATAATACTGAGACTCCACTCTGTTTTGAGCATCATTCCCATACTGCATTTATACAGAATACCACTCTCAAAGAACTTCAGCTTTCAGCACCAGTCCCAGGTCTAGTCTCTAGTTTTATCATCAACTCTGCCTGACCATGCAGCCTGTGTGGTACAAGCTATTAGGTGAAACTTAACATGGAAAGGCCAACAGGGTAAGGTGCAGGGAGCAGAGAAAGTGATTTTGGTTACCTGCCCTTATAGCAGAAGAGGGGCAGTTACAACAAAGGAAGAAAGACTCACATTACCTTTCCATACTTCTGGGCATAGGATCCAGTAAGAAGGGAGTGAAAGATGATGATGGTTTCATCTAAGTCCCACAGAAACACCCGCTGAGGGAGGAAAATTAAAAAATGGGTGAACATCTTTTCTAATCACAGTGGAATAAAGCAAGAAATTAATGGAAAACTAAAAATTCACAAATATGCAAAAATTAAACAACGCAATCTTAAATAACCAAGGATCGAAGGAAAAAAATCACAAGTAAAGTTCAAAACCACCTTGAGATGAATAAAAATAAAAACACAACAAAACAGAATGTATGGAATGCAGCGAAAGCAGTGCTAAGAGGGAAGTTTATAGCTGTAAATTTGTAAGCTGATACCTTAAAAAAGAAGTAAGATCTCTCTCTTTTTTTTAAAAATATATCTTTATTGATTTCAGAGAGAGGAAGGTGAGAGAGAGACAGACAGACAGAAACATCAATGATGACAGAGTCATTGATCAAGCCCGCTACCCGGGCATATGCCCTGACCGGGAATTGAACCACAATCTCCTGGATCCTAGGTCAATGCTCAACCGCTGAGCCATGCCCGGCTGGGCAGAAGTAAGATCTCAATCAATAACCTAACCTGTATAATTTAAGGAACTAGAAAAAGCCAGCAGAAGGAAGGAAATACTAAAAGTTAGAATGGAGATAAATAAAGCATAGAATAGAAAAATAATCGAGAAAGATCAAAAAGTTAAAAGTTGGTTCTTTAAAAAGATCTACAAAATTGACAACTTTTAGTTAGACTGACTAAGAAAAAAGAGAGAAGACTTAAATTACTAAAATCAGAAATAAACATTATTACTAATTTTAGAAATAAAAGGGATTATAAGAGAACACTGTGAACACCAACAAATAACCTAGATGAAATGGACAAACTTCTAGAAATACACAAAGTACCAAATGATTCAAGGAGAAATAAAAATTCTGAATAGACCTTTAACGGGTAAGGTGGTTGGATCAGTAATCAAAACCAACCCAAGAAAGAAAAGCCCAGGACAAGATGCTTTACTGGTAAATTCTACCAAACATGTAAAGAAAAATTAACACCGAGCCTTCTTAAGCTGTTCCAAAAAGTTGAAGAGGGAACACTTCCTAACTCACTCTATGAAGCCAGCATTATTCTGATACCAAAGTCAGATAAAGATACAACAAGGGAAAACAAAACAAAAACTGTAGACCAATGAACATACTTATAAACACTGATATAAAAATCCTCAACAAAATACTAGCAAACAAAATTCAGCAGCATAGTAAAAGAATTATACATTATAATCAAGTGGGATTTGTTTCCAGGATATGAGAATGGATCAACACACAAAAATGAATCAATGTAATAAAAAAGCACATTACTAGAATGGAGAGAAATGGTATCTGACAAAATTCACCACTTTCATGATAAAAATCCAATTAACTAGAAACAGAAGAGAACTTCTTCAACATAATAAAGGTCATATATGAAAAACCCACAGCTAATATCCCACTCTATGGTGAAAGACTGAAAGCTTTACCCCTGAGATCAGAAATAAGACAAGGAAGCCTGTTTACACGACTTCTACTCAACACAGTATTGGCAAGTCTAGCCAGAATACTTTGGTAAGAAAAGGAAAAAAATGTACCCAAATTAAAAGGAAGAAGTAAAATTATCTCTGTTTGCAAATGACATGATCTTATTATACGTAGAAAATACTAAAGAGTCCACACAAAAAATTGTTAGAACTAATAAATGAATTCAGAAATCAGTTATATTTCTATACACTTGCAACGAATAATCCCAACGGAAACTTAAAAAACAATTCCACTTACAACAGCATCAAAAGTAATAAAATACTTAGTAAGACTTATAAACTGAAAACTATAAAACATTGCTGAAGGAAATGAAAGAAGACAGACCTAAATAAATGGAAGGATATCCCACATTCATGGATGAAAGACTTAATATTGTTAAGATGACAATGCTACCCAAAGCAATCTACAAAATCAACGCAACCTCTATCAAAATTCCAACAGCAGCCCTGCCCTGGTCAGTGTGCTCAGTGGTTAAGAGCGTTGGCCCACGCACCAAAGGGGATGTGCCTGGCCAAGGGCATGTACCTGGGTTGCAGGTTCGATCCCTGGCTCCAGCAGGGCCCATGCAGGAGGCAACCAATCAATGTTTCTCCTCCCCTACTCTCTTCTACTCTCTCTAAAATTAATGGAAAAAATATCCTTGGATAAGGATTAACAACAAAAATATTCCAACAGTATTTTTTTGTAAAGAAATAGAAAAATGCATTCTAAAGTTCATATAGAATCTCAAGGGTTCCCAAATAGCCAAAATAACCTTGAAAAAGAACAAAGCTGGAAGATGTTCATAACCTTGTATTCTTAGGTATCATACCAAAAGCACAAGCAATAAAAGAAAAACAACTTCATCAAAATGTAAAACATTTGTGCATCAAAGGATACCATCCAGAAAGGAAAAAGACAATCCACAGAATGGGAGAAAAATATTTGCACATCATATATCTGATCAGGGATTAATATCTAGAAAAATTCCGAAAACTCAAAAAAACCCAAACCACCCAATTAAAAAATGGTCAAGGACCCA
This sequence comes from Miniopterus natalensis, assembly GCF_054644295.1. Classification (NCBI taxonomy): domain Eukaryota; kingdom Metazoa; phylum Chordata; class Mammalia; order Chiroptera; family Miniopteridae; genus Miniopterus; species Miniopterus natalensis. The sequence goes on from NC_142089.1 coordinate 15,516,907, forward strand.
GGCCACTTGGCTCAGTTGGACCATCATCCCACACACCAAAAAGGTTGCGGGTTTGATTCCTGCTCAGGGTACATACAAAAATTGTGGGTTTAATCCCTAGTCCGGGCACCTCTGGGAGGCAACTGATCGATGATTCTCATTCTCTCTCTCCCTCTCTCTAAAATACAAAGAAAATAAACAAATGGCTGATAAATGCATGAAAAGATATTCAACATTAGTAGTCATTAAGGAAATGCAAATCAAAACTACAATGAGATAGCACTTCACATCTGTTAGGATGCCTATTATCAAAAATATGGGAAATAAGTATTGGTAAGGATGTACAAAAACTAAAACCCTCATGCATTGCTGATGGGAATGTAAAATGGTGTATTCACTATGGAAAACATTTTGTTGGTTCCTCAAAAAGTTGAACATAGAATTACCATATGATCCAGCAATTCTACTCCTAGGTTTACCTAAAATCATTGAAAAGGGGGACTCAAAGAAATACCTGTATAGCAATGTTCATAGCAGCACTATTTAGCAGCTCAAAGGTGAAAAAACCCTCGGTGTCCATCAACAGATGACTGGATAAACAAAATGTGGTATATATATATATAATACTACAATGAAATATTATTCAGCTATAACAAGGAACAAAGTTCTTATGCTTGCTACAACATGGACCTGGAAAACATGCTAAGTGAAAAAGTCTGTCACAAAAGGATAGGTATCGTATGATTCTACTTTTATGAGATTATCTAGAACAGGCAAATTCAGAGAGACAGAAAGTAGAACAGAGGTTACTAGGGGCTAGTGGTGTAGAGAATAGGGAGTTACTGCTTAATGGGTGCAAAGTTTTTGTTTAGGATTATGGAAACTAACAGTGGTAACAATTAAATAACACTGTGAAAATATTTAATGCCACTGAATCACACTTAAAAATAGTAAATACTACGTTATGTATATTCTACCACAATTTTCAAACTTGAGTGAGTTCTCTCTGTTTTCCCCAAGAAATATATTAGGACTTTAGATTCTTTTTTTCTCTTTCTTCCTCCCCCCTCCCACCAAGAATAAAGGGAAAGAGAGGTTCCAAATACAGTTTCAATTTACCCATGTCTTCAAAACACCTACCAATGGGCTCATTTTTATTTTATTTATTTTTTTAAATCCTTACCAGAGGAGCCCAGCCGGGCGTGGCTCAGCAGTTGAGCATCGACCTAGGAACCAGGAGATCAGGGTTCGATTCCCGGTCAGGGCACATGCCCGGATTGCCAGCTAGGCAGTTGCTCAATGACTCTCTCATCATTGATGTTTCTATCTCTCTCTCTCCCCCTCCTTTCCTCTCTCTGAAATCAATAAGGATATGTTTAAAAAAAAAAAAAAAATCCTTACCCGAGGATATTTTTTCCATTGTTTTTCAGAGAGAATGGAAGGGAGAGAGAGAGAGAGAGAGAAAGAAACATGGATGTGAGAGAGAAACATCGACTGGTTGCCTCCTGCTCTCGAGATGCCTGGGGCTGGGGATTGAGCCTGCAACTGAGGTACGTGGACTTGGCCAGAATCAAACCAGGGACCCTTCAGCCTGTAGGCTGACACTCTAACCACTGAGCCAAACTGGTTAGGGCAATGGACTCATTTTATTTTTTTTTTAATATATCGTTATTGATTTCAGAGGGAGGAAGGGAGAGGGAGAGAGAGATAGAAACATCAGTGATGAGAGAGTGGTCATTGATCAGCTGTCTCCTGCACGCCCCCAACTGGGGATTGAGCCTGCAATGTAGGCATGTGCCCCGACAGTGAATCGCACTGCAATCTCCCAGATCCTAGTTTGATGCTCAACCACTGAGCCACGCCTGGCCAGGAGGACTCATTTTTAAATACAGTTTGCCCTTTTCAAATGATTCTATTATAGAAAAATTGAAAAAAGCAAAAGGATTAATATCAAAACTTCACTATTAGTAGCTTGTATGACTTTCTAGTCTTTTTATAATAATGAAGCCAAATGTATGCCCATAGTAAATTCTTATAGTGCTTAACTACAGAATAAATGAGTATAAATCTCATTAATAAAGTTCCAGATCTGGGTTGTACGCTTCACAGAAACTTGGCGTAAAGCACTCTAGTCTTCTGTTTACTTTGAGATTTATGAACAGCAAACAGTACAACATTACTTGTGATACCCTCTGCTTTCTGAATATGATGCACTGTTCTTTCTGTTCTCCTCTGGAATACAGAGAAGAGTTTCTTTCCCTTAAAGAGTTACCTGGTTACTTAAATTCAGAAAAGTTTTTTTGATGCTTTCAGTAAAAGCACCTGAAGTAATATGGAAAGTTATGCGCATAGACAAATGTGTTTTTACATTTCTCTTTTCACTTGGCAAAATCAGTTTCTCCTGACCAGGAATTAAAGGGTACACAACATAGAACCATATTATTCCAGAAGTTTCAGATATATATATTTGATAAACTTCAGAAATGAGGAAAAAAACAAAGTAACTCAAAGGAGTTTCTTCTCATACTTCTAATTCACTGTCCTGGGAAGAGCTGGCATCAGCTTTCCTCTTGCCCCGGTTCTTTCCAGTCATATTTTTTCTGGACTGGTCATCAGCATCTTTACTTGGTGTAGTCTGGGACAAAGATGGGCTTGTAGAAGGGTCTCCTGAAAAGGAAAATTAAGACATTTATTGCCAGTAGTCACAGAGCAGGAAGAGGGTCAGGAGACCCTCTTCTGTCCTTAAGAATCAAATTGCAGAGACAAAGGGTAAAAAACCAAACTTTATCTAAGTAATTTGGGAATGCAGAACTGGGCGTTGAGCATCAACAGCTCCTAACAGCATCACAAAGAGAGTTATAACCAGAATTTATACACCTGCATCCCAATGAAAGAACACATCTATAAAGTTGTTTTGAAAAAAAAAAAAGAAAGAAAGAAAAAAGAAAAAAGGGAAGGGAAGGACGAACCTGAGTCTGGTCAAGCTTTTAGATCAGAGTTTCTCAACTTGGCACAATTAACATTTTGGGCCAGATAATTTTGTTGTAAGTGTGCTGTCCTGTGCATTGTAGAATGTCTGGGTAAGCAGCATGCTTGGCCTCTATACTCTAGATGCTCACACAGTGTGACAACCAAAACTGTTTTTATACATCGCCAAATGTCAAAGGGGGCAGAGGGGAGGCACACAGAGCAATATTGCCTTTAGTTGAAAAAGACTCCTCTAGATTCATTTACTAAATTACAGTAACATATAGAAGGCAACAAGACATGTTAATTATCATAAGGATATAATCAACAAAATTCAGGAAATGCTATGGGATAAACAACAGTTTCTTGAACAAATAAAGTACACGGGGGAATAAAAAAAAAGAGATGGAGGAATTTACAGGTTAAAAGAGACAAAATATGTATCTACCAATCACATGTATGGACCTTTCTTGGATCCTAATTTAAACAAACTGTAAAAAGAAAAACAAAACTCCTAATATTTATGAGAAAACTGGAAATATGAATACCTCTTGGTAATTTATGATATTAAGGAATTATTGTTGAATTATTTTAGATGGGATAACAGAATTGTGGTTATGTTGAGTATTTATCTTTTAGAAATATGATGCCTGGAATTTGGAGAGGGAATTGGATGAAGTATAGTTGAAACAAGATTGCCTATGAACTGTTAATGGTTGAAGATGGGTGATGGATACATATGGGTTCATTATAAGTACTGACAACTTCTGTCTATGTTTGAAATTCTCCATTATTAAAAAATTAAAATTGTTATAAAGAACAAAGATATTCAGAGAAATGAATTCAAAACTAAAGCATCAGTATATGTAATTATTTCAACGTTATGTAAGTTTGAAATGACCATCTGTATGTCCATTACTTAGAAGACTGGTAAAGGCAAAATGCATAGAAAACTGCTTTAGCTGATGTAGAAGAGTTTTAAAAAATGCCTCAGAGCTAAAAGCAATAAACAGTCCTTCCTCAAGTTGCATGACATGACAACAAACCATCAAATTTTCATGAAAAATAGAGATAAATAAAAGTATGTGCATGTGTTTATTGAATATGTGTATAAAACCTTTAGCCAGGGTTTTGGTTTTTTTTAATCTGGACATCATAATCCAGCAATACATTTCAAAGCTAAATGTACAGATCTAAATTTGTAGGTTAAATTTCATGTTTCTTTAGCTTTTCTTAGACTCTTAAAGGGATCCATGACACAGAAAAAGTTAAGAACTACTGCTCTAAAGCTGAGCAGAAGTCCAAAATATTTAGACTAAAACTAGACTCCTCCAACTTTTATAAAATGTGCCATGGTTGTGAAATACCTTGTGACAATCATGTTAAAGCTACAGGAGGGGGTAGAGCAAAGTGGGAGTCATAATTACACTCAGCCTGCCAAAGACTTCTAGTCTGGTTCCAATGTTTAAATACTCCTGAAAGGGAAAGTCAATAGCATGGTAACAGTATCTTAAACCAGAACAAAATAATCTTCACCATCACCTATTGGATGAAGTGCCCTTAAGCCAAAGTTGTTAGAGCTATGGTACTTACCAGAGGCAAGTCTCTGTGCTGCAGGCGCAGGTACCATGACACTAGGCTTCTCCGTCTGGTATGTGGTTGCTGCTAATGTGGTACTCTCAGCATCACTGTTAGTTTGGCCTGTGACTCCAAAGCTGGAGCTAGGGTAGCAGGCCTGGTACTGACTCTGACCAAGAATAGTATAGGTGGGATAGTCCTGTAGACCAAAGGGATTAAGGGAGGAAAACAAGTCTTTTAGAAAAAGCAAAACATTAATTTCAACACAAGAGACTTTCATGTCCCTCTTATTTATAATTATCTTCCTAGAACATAATCTGACCTCTCATTTGCCTATCTATATCTTTCACTTAAACAAATGATTTTCAAAAGGCATTCTGTTGGACACCTGAGTCAAGAGGAGATGCCTCAGGGCTGTCCGGGATGACAGGAAGGCTGAGAGGGAAAGGTCCCATGCATGCACTCTACATGCAATGTCCCCTTTTCTACTATTGCAGCTTCCTCCCCTATTTTATGTACTGAATTTCTAGATAAATATCTGCATGAAATTCTTGAGGGCTGATATCTGTAAGAAGTTTATAAACCACTGCACTAGAGGGCAGTGCTTCTAAGGACAGAAGACCTTAAACAAACAAACAAAAATCACATATCCTATATTAAAGTTTCCCAGTTTAAAAACTGAGTATCTTTCTTTCTAAAATAATCAGTGTTTCTTTAGAATATTCATAGGGCATTTTTGGTGGTTTCGTAAGCACATACATGTCAAAACTAATCAAATTGTACAATTTAAATCTGTAAAGTATACTGTATGGCAATTATACCTTAATAAAGCTATTAAAAAATGGGTATGATGTACAGCTCAAAAAAACACCTTAAAGAAGTCCATTGATACTGATATTGGTGACAAGAAGAGAGATGCTAACTGATCAGACCAATTATTTATAAAGAGTACATAAGCATCTAGCCTGAATATGTGTGTGTGTGCGCGCGCATGCACACACACGCATGGGTGGGAATAGGGAATACTAGCTGTACTCAAGGGAGTTAAAAATTTAGCAGGAGCTAAGACCAAAACATTTCCAATAAGTTGGCAATAAATTATATGTCAAATGAGTGAAATACAGAGGAAGACAACTATCACTAAAGATTGTGGTAGAGAACTTCCTGAGAAAAAGGCAGAGGGAATAAATACATGAATAGGCTCTGAAAAGGTTTTATTAAGGGGCCAGAGATGTTCAGTCTGGTTGAAAGGATCTCTGTAGGCTTGAATGACTAGTTAAGGAATATGACTTGGATTGTTTAGGCAATGGTGATCTGCTTATGTGGGGGCAGGAAATGGGGATTATCCAATTTAAACCAACAAGTAAAAATACAAAAAGATAATGAGCAGGTGAATGCAGGATAAAAAGTGGCATTTAGAGAGAATTGATCAGATAGTGTTTTAGAAAATGGACAAACATAGCAAAAATTGAAAGATGAATAGTTAAATACAGTAATTCAGAATTAAGGGGTGGGAGGACAAAACATGGGAAATGATAACAGAAGTGAAAAAGAAATGGCTGGATTAGGGATAAGTGAGGAAAAAATACTGATGACTTGTCTAGGTTTATTAAAAAAACGGTCTCGCCGGGCTGGTGTTGCTCAGTGGTTGAGCATTGACCCATGCCCCAAGAGGTTACCAGCTCGATTTCCAGTCAGGGCACATGCCTGGGTTGTGGGCTCGGTCCCCAGTGGGGGGCATGCAGGAGGCAGCCAATCAACGTTGATTCTTTCCCATTGATGTTTCTCTCTCCCTCTCCCTTCCTTTCTCTCTAAAATCAATAAAAATATATATTTTTAAAAAAGGTTTTATTGACAAGAATTGAGAAGTCCTAGAAAAAAGTGGTTTTACTGTTGGAGAACAAGGAGACAGAAGGAAGGGTAGAAAGAAAGGTTGGTTTTAGATATGATGAACTTAAGGAAATAGCAGGATATTTAAGAAAAAATGTCCATCAATAAGCAGGAAGCCTGCACCTACCATAACATTAGGACTAGAATCATTTCAAAGGTAGTAAATGGATATTGTGAATGTGGTTAAATGTTCCTGGGGAAAAAAAAACATGGGAAACTAAATGCAGATCGTTCCTGATACAAGATAAGACCAAAAAAGAAAAGCTAAGAAAGTGAGAGAGATAGGTGTACCTGAAGAGTGCTAGGTACATAGTAGGAACTCAATAAATATTTGTGGATTAAAAGAATGAACAGATGCATGAATAAACATAAAAAAAACACACCAAAAATAGTAGTATGTTAAATGCAGCCAGAAAAAAAGATCTATGGATACAGTGGTTGATAATACTAATTGCTGCAGAGAAACAACAAATTAAAACATAACAAAGGCACTGAAGACTTACCAGTGATCGAAGCATAAAATGTTAACAGAACAATGATAAAAACTAGACCACAAAGAATTCACAAAGGAATGAGTGGCTAAATAAAAAGTGGAAGAAATATTTATTCATTCCACAAATATTTATGATGTGCCTTTAATGTGAGTGCTAGGCATTTTTATGAACTCTGGAAATACGTAAGTGAACAAAATAGAAAAATAAACCCCTACCCTCACGGAGTTTACATTCTAGAAGGGGCAGGGTAGGAGGCAGAGACACACACAGCAGATAAAAGGAGCAGACAGAACCATATCATTGAGAGGCTCAGCAGAGAAATGAGAGAAACTGGATGGTAGCTTGAGAAACCATCCAGGGTACTGGTTCTCAGGGCATGCAGAGAAGGGTCTCTCTATAGCCCATACTAGTTGTTTTTTGGATTGTCAAATTGACAATGAAGAGAAGAAGAGCTAGCTAGATGAACCATATCTAATAGGATGAAAAAAGTTGCACTGTACCTGGTTTGAGATGCTGGAAACTGCTGCTGCTGGAATATTGGCAATCGTAGATGAAGTGGATATCAGGCTGGCATTTGTGCTTGAAGCTATAGGATTGAGAATGTTAAGAGATATTAAAGATATTATGTAAAAGGCTAGAAGAAATTTAAAATATATTATATCTTAAATAAACAGATCTACAAGGATATAAAGAACATTAGGAAAGGAAGCAAATACTAGTTTTGCTCTTTTACATGCTATGCCATAATTTAGAATTGATTAGATAAAACAGTTCAAATATTTTTCTGTTTTGACTTCAGTCTTCAACTATTCCTACTAATGTCCTAGAAGGATACATATACAATGCACTGGTTCATACTAATGATATCAATAAAGTCAGATGCTAAACCAAATGACTGCAGTCCATCTTCTCTGGCAGTTGAAAAATGACTTACCTGCAACTGGCCTACTGACAATCAATAGAAACAACAAGAGCTCTGGTAAATCCACATGTAAATCCTACACACTATGGTATTTATTGTCACTTGCCCCAAATTATGCCTTTCCTGATGCAACATAATAAGTCTGAGAAAGAGAGATGGTTCTCCAAATTCTAAAGTACTTGGGCACTACTCAATGGAATTATTAATGTGGATCAACAAATACCATGATCTGGCATTTAATGATTTTACCAATGACCCTGGAAAAACTTAGAAAATATTAAGCATTATTCTGGGCATGTAAAAATATACCCTATAAGCTAACCAGGCTGCCTACTTTGAGATAAGGAATTTGTGTTAAGTTTCTCATACCCTTCTATGACAGATTCCACTAAGGTTTTAATCAACTCCTCAGTGACTAGTATTTGCCACAGAGTTTTTTCCAGGTGGACAATGTAACTGAGATTGAGGTAATGGTCTTGAATTTTTCTCACTTACTTATCATAAACACGCTAAGAAATGGTTCCCACTGCAGTTGCAAACACTGTAAGGGGTTCAGCATCAGGTAGACCTGACTATTTGACTACCTAGCCCATTAGCAACAAAGTCCTCTAGAGGGAAAGTTAATAGGAAAACCTCCATTAAGAACATGGCAGGTGGTCCAGCCGGTGTGGCTCAGTGGTTGAGAATCGGCCCATGTACCGAGGTTGCCAGTTCACTTCCTGGTCAGGGCACATGCCCAGGTTGTGGGCTCGTTCCCCAGTATGAGGCAAGCAGGAGGCAGCCAATGAATGTTGATTCTTTCCCACTGATGTTTCTATCTCTCTCTCCCTCTCTTTCCCTCTCTCTAAAATTAATAAAAACATTAAAAAACTAAAAAACAAAACAAAACAATAGGGCAGGTGAACAAATGCAGCAGAAACTTGCAAGTACTGGTCAAAATCAGAGGAAATTTTTTATCCCTTTTCTCAAGGGAACCCTGTTTAGAAGAAAGTCTAGAAGAGATTAAGGTAAATTAGATATAAGGAATAGCTAATGCTGCAATGCCAGCTTTCTGATGAAGAACCTGGGACAAAGAAGAGTTAATTTGTCCACAGTCATGGAGATACTGGTAGATAGTCAAGATGACAAATCTGGGATCTCCCAATTCTTTATCAGTTGCAGATTTAAAAACAAAAGCAGCAGCAATAAGATATGCAACAAAAGCACAAATTTAGAGGATCAAATAAAACTCAAGGGGTAACTCCTACTGCTGTATACCTAAAGACTATTAGCTCTATATACCTAAAGACTATTAGCTCTCCCAACGCCAATGGCATAGCCAACTCTTTCTGGATAAGTCTCCACTCCTGTTTTGACAACAGAGCTAAAATCATAGACAAAGCAACTGAGAACTATGCCCCACTAGAGGTCGACCTAATACAGTCAATATACAGAGAGCTTTAATCAGAAGACTTTGGTTACAGAACTGTGAGAGGCAGGTTGAATTAAGTGACATTGCCCTAAAGTTGGAGGGTTAATGGCACATAAAAGTTGCTGCAAGATTTAGTTTCTACCCTTCAATTTTATATATGTTTCTCCACCACCCTTGCTTACCCTGGCCTTTTCAAGTTATTCAAAACAAGAGAGGATCTCTGCCTGGACTGTTCTCCCTGGCCTGCCCCTCTCATTCTCCCAGCATCGTGGCTCTTCCTTCTCAGAGACTCTCTCTAACCCCTCTATTAAAATTAACTTTTTTCTTGTTTTCCCAATCACAGCAATCTATTCTTTATTCCTTTCAGAGCACTTTTCAAAGTCTGTTTATTTTCTTGCCTGTTTTCTATCTCCTCTACTAGTCCGTAAGCTCCATGAAGGCAGAATCTTAATATCTTATTACCTACAATATCTAGCAAAGTACCTGGCCTACAGTAGGTGATGCTCAGTAATTACTTGTGGGATTCATTTATATCTTGTATACATGTATAACTTATAGAATTCGTGTATAGCATGTCAAGATCATAAAAAACAAGGGAAGTCTGAAAAACTGCACAGTCAAGAGGAACCTAAGAAGACATAACAATTAAATGAAATATGGTATCCTGGATGGGATTCTGGAACAGAAAAAGGACATCAGGTAAAAACTAAGGAAATATGAATAAACTATGGACTTAGTAATAATGTACTAATACTGGTTTATTAATTGTAACAAATGTTCCATCCTAATGTAAGATGCTTATAATAGGAGAAATTGTGTGCATGGTGGGGGGAATATATATAACTCTCTATACCACGTGCTCAATTTTTCTATAAATCTAAAACTTCTAAAAACTAAAGTCTATAAAAAGACAAATATGGTCAACAAAAGACTATTGTATATTGCCAACAACATCAGAGCTCAAAGACATTCATTAAAAGTCAAGACTAAGTTAAAATTAAATTTGAAATTTCTGTAATTAATTTTGCCACTTGAGTATTAATCATTTAAACCATCTCAACTGAAGAAAATAACCAGGATTGGGCCACATACAGACATTCTAGGAAAAGATTAATATAAAGAAGCCAAATCTATTTAATCCAAGGGTTTTCATGAGCATGAGGTATAAATTAAAGGTGATCAGAGCTGATCAAGCCAGAAGTGGAATTTGGTTTTTCAGATAATTTCCCTAACTTCCTGAAGGAAGAAGGGTTGTTGTCAATTATAGAATGCTTTGGGTTGGGATAAGGGAACATTGCTGTTTTGATCACTTAAAAAAAAAAATCAATACAATACTCCTTGTTTTTATTCTGTGGAATGACTGGGTAGTTACATAGGGGGAAGGAAGCAGCCCTGGGCAGCTAACAATTTTCCGTGCTAAAGGAAATGAAAAGCGGGGGTGAGGAGAGTGAGTGGAGAACCAAGGTCATTTAAATGTGCCAATAGCCATATTTCATTTTAGCCAATTGTTCCAACTTGTTTTCTACCACTGTTCCTTCAAAATAAGTCGCAAAAAAAATTGATCAAGTTAATGGTACACTTTTTTTATATTAAATTTTTCAATTACAGTTGACATTCAATTTGGTGAACTTCTGCCTTAATTTCTGTGCCAAAGTTCTAATGTACAATACAATAGACCAATAGGTTAACCAGAAAAAGGAATGAAAAATAAATTTAGATATTTGCCACTACAGGTTCTTAATTATGAGAGGGTTGATATTGATACCATGACTTTAATATTAAGAAATTATACGTTTTCAATCATAAATCACTCACGCTCTGGGGTCTGACTGCCCAGCTAACATCCTTACTTTATTATTTACTAACTTTGTGACCTTTGACAAGCCACTTTGCTTTTTTGTGTCTTCTGTTTCCCTTCTTTAAAATGAAATAAATAACAGAAATTCCCTCAAAGTGTATTGTGAAGATTACATGAGTAACACCCATCTATTGTTTAAGACAATGCTAAGAACATAGTAAGCATTTAACAAACACCAGCAATGATCACTACTAGCAAAATGTGAGGAAACCAGGTTAATCTATCAAAAGGGAAAAAAATTTACCACAGATAAGTTAGGATAGTGGTCAATGGAGTTTAAAGGTTATTTTCATGACCCCTTTAAAGCAGTGAGTTCTAAAAGACCTCCAAAAGGTGGTTCCTCTTGTTTTACAAGGAGGGAGAAGAAGCATAGCTATTAGGTTCCTCAGACTCAAGATATAACTATAGAGAAGTGGTGGTTCTACACCTTTGGAGAGGGTTAGTAATATAAAAAAAGAGAACCCCTGCTGTTCTTTCACGACCTAGGTGTAGTCAACCAAGGTGTAGTCACCAGGGATATATCCCTTAGGAGGGACTTGGCAACTAGATTTGCCTGTAGTTGGACGCAAAAGGCCTACTTTATAAAAATCAAAAGGGGGTAGAGGGGAAGATAGACAAAGTCATGCTCTTTGAGATTTTCCCTTCCTGGTTTGTTCTCAGTTTAGAAAGAAAGAAGGGAAAATAAATAAGAGGAAACTCTGTAAACAGTTAATAGGTAAAGGTAGCTCAGAGCAATGTCTTAGAAAGTAGTGACCAAATACTGTTCTCAATGGACGAAGCAGAAATCATTCTAAATCATTTAACTGAAAACAGTTAAAACTGAAAATAAAAATATTTTGTTAATCTACATCAAAACATTTTTCATCATCAAAGTTTGTATCTTAAGAGTACTTCAGACCAATTTTTGCTGCCCTGCCCTTACCCCTTGGGTACCCGTTTTATAAGGAAAAAATTTAAAAGCTGGGAGAAATCAGGAGAAAGGATAAGCAAGGTACATGGACATTAATTCCCAATCTAGATCAATGATAAATTGCTTGTACTGGATTTGGATGGGTTGGGAATTAATTCCATAGTGCCTTTTGCGTTTCTTTGTCTTCATTCCTAATAGTCCTATCATACTTCTAACCTTTTAAAGGAAGAATTTGGAAGGCAGAGATGTTTAGAATTCAAGCTTTAATGCTATGCTTTTCATCATGAAATAGAAACAAGACAACTTTTTGAGAGAAAAAAATGCTCTCACCAAGAAGTGGTAAATGGAGGTAGAGGTATAACAAAACCAAGGCAGAAAAGCAGCACTCATCTCACATTCCACTCTATTTGGACTTCATACAAAAGAAGTCAGCAAAGTTCTAACCCGTGGAGTCTTCTGCTCATTTATAAGACAAAATGCCACTGAGAACAGACAGGTTTTCTGAACACCAACATGCAAAAGGGAAGACTTCAATTCTAAGCAGTTCACATTCAAAGGTTAAACTATTTACAAACCATGCGCCTGGGTTCTGGTTTGCCTAACACAAAAAGCATGCACAAATGCACATATCACCCCCTTCTATTTTGGAAGACAGAACTCCTATTACCCAGTTCGTCTGGAGATACAGGTAGATTAAAAGCAAAAACCAACAATAATAAAACACACACACAAAACCATGCCTATTTACCTTGAATGGGATAAGAATAATGTGCTGGGCTTGGCTGGCTTGTGGTTAACCCTGTAGTGCAGGTAAGAACACTGTGTTGACTTGGAGATGGAGTCTGAATTAAACCACTTTCAGGTTTCATACCTGGCCACAATGCACCTGAATCAGATAAATTGGACCAATTACAAACAATACACTGGGACTGAGGAGCATGGTTATGCTTTTAAACATCAGCCAGTAATTTAAAATCTAAATCTTAAAAGAAAAATAAATTTGCTTGTAAGAAAAAATTACTGATTCTCCCATTTACAATGTACCACAAGCAAATACAATTTCAAAGAATTGGGGAGTGGAGCCATAGAAACAAAAATCTTGTCAAAACTCCAATAGTGATATATATATATATATATATATATGAATATATATATTCATTTGAAATGAATATATATATTCATTTCAGTGGTTGGGGAAATTGACCAGGGTTCAAAAAAAGAGCTACTGATACCCAACCAGAGTATTTGTTGTAAAGAGTGCCTGATGTTCATGTACAGCAATAAATCATTGATCTGCATTGTCAAAGTGGGAGACATTCCACATAAGTTTAAAATTCACTTACCCATTAAACAAGCACCAAACTTTTCTAAAGTGTATTAAATACTTCTCTGCCTTCTTAAGCTGGTTATTTTGTTACCTTTGTTTCTTCTGATTAAGAAAGACATACCTGCTTACTTTTATAAATTAAAAACATTACAGAAATATGTAACTTAGAAAAAACAAAGTCATGTAATCCCATCACCCAGATTTAAGCACTATTAAGTTTGCAGAAGAGTCACTCAGGTTTCTTCTATGTACTTACTAACCTTTTTTCTTCTTTATATAAAAATTAAAAATATATTATACATACTGTTCATAATTTGCTTTTTCACATACCTCTAAGAGACATCTTTCCATGTCAGAACATATAAATCTATCTCATACTGATAGACATCATAGCTGTTCACTTTTATTCTATTTTTATCACAATGTTCCTGAGCGACAATCTTTCTAAAATATATTTATATCTCTTCCTGCCTTCTTGGCAGGGAGGAAATAGTAAGCGTACCTTTAGATTTTCTCAGAATTACTTCTACAAAGATAAATATTGTGCTGTGCTATATAACTTATAGAAACAGGCTATTGTGATATGTGAAGACATTTGCTTAGAACTGAATTATGGTTCTGTGATTTTTAGATTCTTGTATCACTTTGTCTTTTCTCTGTGATCTGTCACTTCTTGACAATCTCCTGTCTCTGCTTGTATCTATCTCCCTTTTCATTTGTAGTAAACTAGGAAACCATAAACAAAGCTTTGCTTCTATATGAGAGCTCAAGGTTTTCCTTTATGAGTGAATAGTTTTTGTGATAATTTTGGGTATGCAAAAGTCTATTTATAAAAAAACCTTACTGTCTGGTTACTCACTGTGTTCTGAATAGCTATGGTTGCTGGATCAGTGTAAGTGAAGTTGCAACTTTGGTTCAAGAAGGTACATCAGTCAAATAAATTCCAGGTAAGAAGTCAATACCAATGTCAGCCACAGCTTCAAATTCAACATTAGCTCATTTCATTTACTCCTAATCTGATAAGGAATTTATAGAAATATAATGCTTTAATAATAAGAACCTCTGCTTCACCAGGGCACTGAGATATCTTAGTGCAACTCAGATCTGTAACATTTGTTGAAAAAGTAAATATTAGAATAGTAAAGGGGAGATGTAAAAATCGTAAAAGGTTGACAATGGGACATGGTAATTGCATTGGCCCAAACTCAAAGCATTTAAAAAAAAAAAAAAAAAAGCCATATTCTTTTCTCAGCTATTAAACACATGAAATGACTTATTTGAGGAGCTTGAGGAATATCAACATCTCTAGCATGAATTAGGATTGCCCCCACTACCCCCAAGTTCAAGATCATTTAAAAAATCTTGTCTAGGTTAGCCACTACTAAAGTTCTTGCTATGTATAATTTTCAATAAAAAATATTTGATTTGAATATTAGTGCCATGATTCTGAATGGTATCACAATTTCTAGAAAACAAATCACTATTTCAATGTCATAATAACTTTCAGACTTAATTGTAATCAATGTGTTTTTCCTAAATGGGTTCTGAACTAGAGGTGTTAGATTTGTGAACATGTTTATTATTATGCTATACTAAAACACTATCTTATTAGTAAAAATAGTATTAACTGAGAATGTTTTGTTACCCTCATTATTTAGTATTTTTTTAAAGTTTCAAAATGTAAAATGTCTACAAATTGGTCCTTTTTATAAGGTCAAAAATTAGGGCAAAATGTCCAAGACACATAGGGGAACAGTTAGTTTTCAATGTTTTTGACCAGAAACACAAAGTAAATATTTAACATGCAATTATTTTATGTAGACTAGAGGAATAAAAGACAATATGGACACTGCCTCCAGCATTACTGTAGTCCTGTCTGTAAGCATATAAACAGCTTCCTTTAAAAGCACCCTTCTAAGAATTCCAAGTAATAGGTAGTATGATTTGGCTGTAGAGCACCATTCCCCACAGCAAATGATGAAACCAAATCCTGGTTTCCTGACTACTAGTCCACTGCTGTATGCCTACAACTTACAAAGTGTCTCAAGTCATTTTAAGCACAAAAAGCCTGATTGTGGAGCAATAGCTGGTCTAACAATGGAAAAGGAAGTCTGTCTGTGAGTGCTATCCTCCTGCTGCCCCAAACTGGGGTCTTATCGTAAACTTTACCCAAATCTCTGAGCACAAATATCTGTCACTATGGGTTAGTCAATAATCAAACTAATCTGAGGAGTTCAGTTTATAGTAACACATATCAGAGTAGTGGATCTTTAGAGGTTAGTTTGGTTAGGAGTTGAAGTACATGTTAATGCTCGGAAAAAAACCACATGAAAGACTATCTTGGCTTGCTGATTTAATAGCTCACTGGGATGAGCTATTATAAATACCAAGTAATTTAATCTGAGTACTTATCCTAATTATAAAATAAGTAGATTATATTATAGAAAATTAGGAAAATACAGAGTGTAAAGAAAAATTCACATAGTCTCACCACACACCAAAAAATATAAGCAGTTCTCACTGTGCATGGTTCTGTGGTAACTGAGATGAACTGTATAGTGCCTCTATTGTTAAGTTCACATTTTTTCTTCCAAATTAGTCTTTATGTACATATTTTTAAAATATACTGACTGGGGATATTATATTGTATTTTCAGTTTTACATACTGCTTTTTTCAATTAATAGTAATCTATTTTCTCAAGATGCTAAATATTCTTTAAGAATGTGATTTACGCCCAGCTGCAGTGGCTCAGTTGGTTGAGCATCGTCCCGCAAACCAAAAGGTTGCTGGTTTGATTCCCGGTCAGGGCATATACCTGGGTTTTAGGTTTGATCCCTAGTTGGGGAGCTACGGAAGGCAACCAACCGATCAATGTTTCTCTCTCACATAGATATTTCTTTCTCTCTCTCACTCTTCCTCTCTTTAAGCATGTCCTCCTGTGAAGATTAAAAAAAACCAAACAGAATGGCTACAGTTTTCCATTCTATGGATACACTGCAACTGAACACAAACCTTTCCATTGATGATGTATGTTGTATCCAATTTTTTGCTATTATAAATAATGCTGCAATGAATATTGTAGTTAGTAAAGTGTTGTGGTTATCTCTAATTAGTTCCACAGGATAAATTCCTCGAAGTGAAATTACTGAGGGAAATAGTATGAACATCCTTAAGGCTCTTAATATATAGTCAAATCTCTCTCTCACATTAAAGTTCTTTTAAAAGAAGTTAGAACAGTGGCAGCTAAGGCAATCTTTTATGAGCCCCTAAAAATAAATGATTTCCCTTTTCCTCACACATTCAGGTCTCACTAGAAGTTAAACTTGCCATCCTCTTTCTGCCGTCCCACCACATTTCTACATAGCTCTGAAAAGAAGATGACCACTATTGCTTTACTTATAAAGATTACTCATAGGCTTCCTAGATTTCCTCTAGTCTTTTCTCCATTCTTCAAGAAGAAACTTTTAAATTTCAAACTCAACTCTGAGACTATATTTTTCATATAGGCCTAAACCAGCAGTTTTCAACCTTTTTCATCTCCTGGCACATATAAACTAATTACTAAAATTGTGTGGCACATGAACAAAAATATAGGTATAATTTTGATTAAAAAAAAAAGAAAGAAAAGTAAAAGTAATTACCTACCCTTTTTGCTCCAAAGTGACTTTTTAAAAAATCAGGTGCTTATACTTATATATAAGGATTGCTGATACCAAGAATTAACCAATCAGATGCAACTGTATTATGTGACGGGACCAATAAGATACAACTTTATTATATGACCTATATGTTTGTTTATGGTTTGGCACTTCACACTGAAAGGCTACTGTTGTGTTGGCTGTTGTTATTTCTTTATTTGACAATCTAAGGGAAAAGAGACTAGTGTCCTTGACTAAATAGTCAGGTATTGCATGCTTAAAAAAATTCTTGCGCACCCCAGTTGAAAATCGCTGACCTAAGCTATGAGCACTTCTGGAGTTAAACAGACTTGAGTTCAATTCTAATCCCAGGCATTTACTAATTGTATGACCTCAGGCTAGTCACTTCACTTAATCCTTCTAAGCCTGTTTCCTTATCTATACAAAAAGTTAATGCTACTACTTACTTCTTAGTACTGTTCAGAGGATTAAAGAAGACAAAACGTAAAGTGTGAAGTACTTATTCTTAGCATACTGCCCAGTATAGTAAGGACTCAATACATATTAGACAATATTATTACAATGAGATTTTCTGAAGCCCTTTTACACCTGAAATAACAGATTGGCTAATTTAGTTTTAGTGCTTACAGGCAGCATTAAGATGACAAAATTTCCAAAATCTTCACAAGAAGAAAGAAATGTTCTATATTTGAGTGAACACATTAAAAAAAAAAAAAAGCCATGTTATAACATAGGAAAATGTCTTTAAAACAGTCACTTTAAAAAGTATTCCAATCATCTCTTTATAAATTATGAGAATATGCTATATCATTCACATTACTGCAACCTAAATCTCTCTCCAGTAAGTCTCATATATAACTTAAAGTCAAATTAAACTAATGATTACCTCTCTCTGAATTACAGGTAAATGGATTTATAAAACAAGTTTCCCTGGCCCCCAAATAGTACACAAAAACAGATTTATAAAACAGCCTGTTATAACCAATATTACTTTACAATATAAACACCGTTTCCTTCAAGTTTTTAACAAGGATTGATCTATTTTACAGAATTTTCTTTTTTTCTTTAATATAGAGAAAATGTAGCGATCACAAAAACTACCCTAATATCTAGGACCTACATGCACATGGCACTGTTAGGCATTCCATAAACTGAATTCAGATGTGTCATAGAAGTTTTCTTTAACACTGAACAATAAGAATGATCAACTACCCAACAATATCATAAAGGGCTTTGAACTTGCTAATAATAAATTTAAATCAAAACAGAGTTAAAAAACAATGTGAAAATACTTTATACTTGCTAGCCTATTACTAGCTAGCTAATAAAAATTCAGCTTTAAGATACACAAGAAGAAATAAACACAAACATAATCACAGAGATTTCTGCTTCCAAAAGGACTGTTCAGTCTTGGCTAGTTAAATATATGACAAATGCAAGATTTTAGTATACTGGCTGAAACTGACAGGCATATAGGTAGGCATGGACTACAAACAAGGAAACAAGAGCATTTGTTTCTCTTCTCTTGTGAAGTTACCAACAATCACTATCATGAAACATAGCCCCCAATTTTTGTTTCTAGTAGTTGTTAGGAGCCAAGGAATGCCTAAAAGTAAGAAGGCTGTCACTATCATAAAAGATTAGCAAAATGGGCCAGGAAAAGTAGCAATGTAGAAACCAGAAGCAGGCAACACTAATACATCCATAATCTGGGGAGATCTGTTTGGAAGATTTTTCTAATTCCCAGCTAGTTTCGGTAGAGGCTACAGAGATAGAATTTTATTAACATATTGCATATTTAAAAATAATACAGTATTCTCTCAACTTTTTGACACCAGTTCTAGGAAGGCAGGGAAGAGGTAATAAAGCACACTAAATATATCAATTTACATACACAGAGACAAATCAGTGCAGATATTAAGTGTACAAAGAATCTCAAACTGTCTTCTAGTAAATAATTTAATTTACAGTTCGTGTCCAAGATACCTAAAACCAAAGAACAAAATTTTCTATGTACGTAAAGTTGTACAAAATTGGGGATTTCCCCCACTATAAGGCATATTCTATCTGGATATTTAGATTACCTGGCTTCAGCAACAAACTAGTTACCTCAAAATACATTTATTGTTTACCTAACCAGGTACCACGTTTTGTATAAAGTAAAATCAATAGTAATTTCTCAAAGGTTTTCCACAAACACTTAGAGAATCCAAGTTTTACAGTCAAGACTTAGTACCTTAGAAATTTTGGTAGCTAACTTTGGTAGATAAACAAATGAGTACTGAAAAATTATGATTTTATATTACATGCATCAAATATACTGTCAGAAAGTTGCATGCCCAACTTCTATTACACCTATAACTGAGTAGGTGCTCTGCAAAGAACAACTCATTTCTCTGCTTCCTGATCAGCCACGCTTGCTTTTTGGAGAAAGACCAAAGTTTCTGGGGGATAAAAATCAATATTCTTAAAAACAGCTTAAAATAGGATGCCTTACCAAAAGGAGGTAGTCCATACGTTTGGGTTGCCTGAGGGTAGACAGCATACGGTTGAGACTGCTGTAGTGTCTGGTACTGAGTCTGCCCAGGATAAGCAGTTTCCGAAACAGGAACTGAGAGGATATGTGCATAAGGTCTAGAAAAGTTCAAGAAAACAAAAACTTGCACGTGTAATTTATTTTAATAATGAAAAATAGGGGGAACAGCTAACACCACTAAATGCAAAGAATCAGCAACGAGGAGACTAACTTTCCACAAAATGTCTCTCACTGTAGTCAAAAAGTAGAGCTAATATTTCCTTTCCAGGTTCTACTACAACCTACTTAAGAAACAATTTTATGGAAAATTTATTATTTTCAAATATCCTCCCAAGGTCCAATTACTATGCTATAAAAATTCATGGTAAGCCATATGTATAGCCCCTATGTGAGATACAAGGATGGATTAAACTTGTTTATGCCCTTATGTCTACATATAGAATAAAACTCTAAAATAACAGAAAATTGGATAGAGCAGGCTTCACAACTGGCTCTCGTTCTCCACCGAGCCCTCTGGGCCAAACTAAAGCCTTAAGAGGAAAAGTGGGGCTTGGAAAAGAGGGTGAGGCTGGTAGGAATGGGCCCCAATATGGACAGATCAAGCCCATAAAACAGGAGCCAGATAACTAAAAAAATCTGGGAAGTCCCAGATAGGACTTAGAATTTTCCCACTGATATTTAGATCAGAGTACACTGCTACTAGTTGGTGCCAACCACATCAGGTTTACCTAGAGATCTGGATTCAGCAGTGAAACTTCAGGGAATAGAGACTAGCTAGATGACTTGGTTATTTCATGAAATAAGATGATCCCAAATTTTATGCACTGAATTTTTAGATAACAGTTATATGATGAGTTATACTGCACTTAAAATACAAGTGTCACATGTACCATGTAAGTAATAATGATAAAATCCTGGAGGAAAGGGGTGTATCAGAAGGCAAAAAGATTCTTTTCAGGTTTGGGGGAGAAGAAAATGAAGGAAGGCTATAAAGAAGTGGTATGTGAGCTAAGCATATAGGATGTGCAGGAATGGGAATGAGAGAGTGTTCTAGGAAAACAAAAACTCTGGAAAAGGTACACAGGAAGGAAAGCAAGGGCTTCAGCCTGCAAGAAGCACAGATTATACTAAGGGAGGTATAATAAAGAGAAGGGAAGTAGTGAGAGAGAAAGATAGATAGCAAAGACCTTGAATACCAGGCTAAAAGAGTTCAGACAAATCTGAAACAAGTGGGAGTCGCTGAAATTGTTGAGCAGTGACAAGATCAGAGCTGCTCCTTAATAAAGATTAGTTTAACACTACTTTGTAAAATGGATTAAAACTGGAAATAAGATGTCCAGGTAAAAAAGTTATATAGGAGGTCTGAATTAAGATAGAAGGCATAGCTAATAAGGTATCCTAAATACACCAGGTATGCAAATCCTTTTTGAATGAGTAAATGAATTTGGAATATGCAACATATTCCCATCTCCGTGGATTCTAAGAGACTGAATATGAAAATTTTCATTCTTTTTAACCAGATCTGAGACCAGGAAATAGCTCAGGTTGCAACTGTTAATCAAACTGCATGGGATATTATTTAAAATCTTAGTGATTAATCTCCAGATATATTGAAGACCATACCCTATTTCATATAGTATCTTTACAGCTCAAAGTATTTTGTTAACTCCATAATAATCTCAGAGAACAGGTTTAGTCACCTCACAGAAGAAAAACACATGAAAATGACTGGCCCAAGGACACTGTTAGTGTTAATACCAGATTAGAATTTGGAAAACTCATTGAGTTAACTTTTTAATTAGTGTACTTTTTAACTGATGCAATATCAAGGCACAAAAAGATGGAAAAATGCCAGTCTACTTTTTACAACAGCCCACAGGCACCACTCATCTCTGTTGCCAATTTCTATGTATCCTGCATTATGTAAGCACAGAAGAATATATCCTAGCTTAATAAGCACACTTGTATGTATTTATGTATATACAGGCTCACTATCAATGTACGACTGGTAGCTTGAAATATGCACTGTTCTGCACCTACTCAACTGGTAGGTGATTAACTTGGTGGATCTTAAATGCTAATCTTAACACCTTGAAGGCTCAAAAATGTTGCCTCTTAGTGACTTCAACCCATTAAACCTGTCTAACTTCAAGTCCACTTCTACTCTGAGGATATTCCTCAGACAAGAAACTGAACATAGAATAGGCTGAGAAGTCCCACGATGAGGCTGGCTTGAGCTGTTTTTATTGATCTGTCCATCAAGGTAAAGAAAAGAAAAAATGATCAGAAGTCAATCAGTGATATGCTTGGATCACTAACAGTATTTTTCATTTTCAATGCCTATTCATTTAGAGCAAGCTCCCCGGTAACAGTGATCTTTTCCAGGCAACCATCTACTTTTTAAAAGGATATTATAGCCCTGGCTGGTGTGGCTCAGTTGGTTGAAGCATCCTCCCATACACTAAAAGGTGGCAGGTTCGATTCCTGGTCAGGACACATACCTGGGTACTGGGTTTAATCCCCAGTCAGGGCATGTATGGGAAGCAGCTGACCGATCTTTCTCCTCCCCCCACCCTCTAAAATCTATAAAAAGCATATCCTTGGGTAAATGAATGAATGAATGAATGAATAAAAAGATATTACATAGACTCCATATTTGGAGGGAATAAAAAAATTGGAATAAGGACTGAGAACAAGAGGGGTGAAAATAAATTAAATGTCAACTTACTGAGTTAAATATCAGGTTAAATTTTGCAAATAACCTAGAGAAAAACCATATAGATCTTGAAATAATTATTCAACTTACTTTGCAGAATACATTTGTGAGGTATAATCATTGGATGAGCGAGGGATGTAATCGGTGCATGTCATAACTGAAAGAAAGATATCACCAGGTAAAAAGTTAGAACATTTCTAAATGAAATGGAAAAATTGTATATCTCACTGTATAGTCTTTCAAACTAAATTACAGAAAACAGCTTGGACATCAGAATTTAGAAAGACTATGTAATAGAAAATACCTCACTCTTCTAATATTGGATTTAGAGACTTTTAGACAGTAAAAGAAGCCAGAATGTGAGGGGTATGGAAAAGGGCTGAAGATTAATACCAAGTGATTGCTACATTCACCCTTCACTGATTTAAAACCACAGATGGAGCACCCTAAGCTCTCAGCTATGCCTATAGGCAAACTTAAAAAGCAGGATGCCTGGCCAGGTGTGGCTCAGCGGTTGAGCGTCGACCTAGAATCCAGACGATTGGGGTTCGATTCCCGGTTGGGGCACATGCCCGGGTTACAGGCTTGATCCCTAGTTGGGGGCGTGCAGGAGGAGGCCGATCAATGACTCTCATCATTGATGTTTCTATCTCTCTCTCTCCTTCCCCCTCTCTGAAATCAATAAAGATATATTTTTTAAAAATTATTAAAAAAAACCAGGATCCATATCTAGGAAACCACATCATACATCTTCAGCTATTCATTCTATGGGTGCTTACTCTCTATTTTGGCCATGTGAGTGACTTGCAGGAAGACAGATTTAGGGGGAAATACCCAATTTTATTCGAAAACTATTGCTACTGCTATGTATAATCAGCAGCAGGAAAGATGTAAATATGCTTCTATATTACTGTTTTTTTCAGCTTGTGGTAAAGGTTTTAAGCTTGGCAAAGCAGAGGCAGACCTGAGGAACCAATGTGATGCTCCGATAACTTAGCAAGTAAAGAGACTTTCATAGCTAATGTCTTCCTAACTCTCATGACTTCATCTAGAATAGCTACAGTGAAGGCTTGGCCCTCATGATTTCATCTTGGATAAATGCTATAAATATTCAACTCAAGTTTGACAGTTAGCAAAATCCTATCCATTAGGCACGATTTCAGTCCATGCTGTAGATTGAGTTACATCATAAAGCTTGTACCAGACTTCTGAACTGTTCAAGAGTTCAGCATCTATACATCTATAAAGGAGGTTGCTCTACTACAAATAGGGTCTAGGAGTGAACCAACTAAATTTATGTCTAGTTGGGATCCCTGAATGTTTGACCCAAAAAGGGAACTTTGCTCAAGAGCATACGAGAGGAATATTCATGCACAAAAGTAAGACAAATCAACATCAGTAAGTTTATCATAGGAGATCTTGTCCATTGCCATTGTTCAAGGTCTTTAACAATAATGACTGGAAATTTGTAGGTAGCATTCATTCATAATCATTTTGACAGAAATTAAGGAAATCTCAATTAGATGTAAAGCTCTTACTATCCATCACAAAGAATGTAAGTTCATCTGAATTCTGCATGATGGTCCCTTCTCTGCTGACAAGTACTTTCAAAAACCCAAACCTTTCTCCTCCTCTGACTTAAGTTAATTCTAGAAGAGATCGACAAAATATCCTAGGAGATTTAGGCCAATTTTTACTTTTTTAGAGAACAAATGAGCCTTGATCTTTGCAGTATTTAGAAACTATGAAAGGATTATAAAGAGTTAAGGCATAACCTGCTATTATAGTAGAGTAACAGCAGTGGAGATGAGGCAAAACCTTGAAATATATTCTGTGGGTAAAGCTAATAGGACATTCTGATGGATGATTATGTAAGGAATGAGAAAAACAGGGAAAAAGATAATTTCTAGGTTTCAGCTTAAGCAACTGGAGGGACAGTGAAACCACTTCCTAAGTGGGAAAGTTGGAAAAAAATAAATTTGATGGCGGCTAAGGGAATAAAAAGCTTTCACACATTTTAAGTATGGCTTTCCTTTGAGAGCTAAGCGGAGATGTCAAACAGACAGTTGAATACACAAATTAAACCAGAGGAGAAGTTAGACTGGAAATATAATAATGGAACAGAGGATGCAGAAAGAGAAAAGATGGTGGACTAGAAACAAGTCCTGAGGGCCCACCTAAACTCAGAGTTCAGACAGAAAGAAGGGCCAGCATAGGAGAAAGATGGGAGGAAAATGAGTGAGAGCCAGGATATGAGAAGAGAGAAATGTCCACTAGAACTAGTACCTGCAGTTACTGAAAGTAACTGATGACCCTGACAAGAGCAATTTCCTTAGAAGAGTGGTAATAGAAGCTACATTTGAGAGGGTTGAAGAGTGAATGGGAAGTGAGAAACCAAATGAGGGCAACTCTTTTCAAAGGTTCCAATGAGTCATGGAACAAACAGGTCTACAACTAGTGGGGATATGAAGCCAAAGGAAGGTTTTGTTTGTATTAAGATGGTAGATACCAGATCATGTGTCTTTACTGACAGGAAGGATTAAAAAGAGAAGAACATGATGATGCAAGAGTGGTGTTAGGATAACTAGTAGCAAGGTCCTAGGGGAAAGTGAGAAGGGATAGGATATGGAGCACAAATAAAAGGCCTTACCTTTGACAGGAGCAAGAATACGATTTCCATTCTGACAAAAATGATGCAAGAAAACATGAGTACAAACACAGGTAGGTTTGAAGATTTGGTGGTGGTGGGATGATAAGGGAGTTTCCTGTCTCACAGCTTCTAATCGAGGAGGAGTCATTAGTTAAAAATGAGAAAAGGTGAGTATGGGTGCTTTGAGGGGGAAAGAAGTGGTGTGAACTATCAAAAAGTAAAACTCATTAGGGAAATGTAGTAAAATTTCCAAACATGCTAGGTGCCTACTTGAGGTCCTGTGATTAGTCAGCTAGGTATATAATTTATTCAATGTTTGGCTATTTGAATGCACTGACAGAGAAGGTAGAAAGTTGGATTAAATTAGAACTAGGGTTTAGAAAGGAATGTACAAGAGTCAAGGTTTTTGAAAGTATTTGTAAGGAAGTAATTATAATAAAGAACTATAGAATCTATGCTGAGTAAGAAGGGTTATGAAGACAAGAGGGATATGGTGGGCACTGGATAGGTCATCTACATGGATGTTGAAATCACCAAGAATATTAAGAGTCTGATGGATAAGAAAACAAAGAAGATCCAGTCTTTTTAAAGAGTGAAATGACTACAAGTTCGACCAGAGGTAAAAACAAAGGTAAGGGGAGGCATAAATGTAGACTTCAAACAAATTAAGAGTTTTTGAAGGAAAATAGAAATGATTCGGAAGGAGCAAAAAAATTTAACTTACTTTCTGGCTCTAAAGTAAGGTAAGGAAAAGGTCTTTTCTTGTAGATGAGTTGGACATTCAAAAAACTAGAAGAGAGCCATGGCCGGGTAGCTCATTGGTTAGAGCGTCATCCCAATATGCTAAGGTTGCAGGTTGGATCCCCAGTTAGGACACATACAAGAATCAACCAATGAATGCATAAATAAGTGGAACAACAAATCTCTCTCTCTCTCACGTCAATAGAGAGGAGACATTTCATTGATTAGAGCAGTTTCCCACAGTATGGAGAGTTTCCTACATGCATCAGATTGCTTAACCGTAACTATCTTCTTGAAAATATAGATTCCCATCCAAATCAGATCTACTGAATGATAAATCTCTGAAGATGAGGGTGGAATTCTATATTATAAACAGGCACTCCAGATGATTCTTAGATACATTAAAAGTTTGAGAACGACTAAAATAGTACCTTTGAGAACGTAATATATGCAACTCAAGACATACCTGTGATGTTTTTTTTAAGTCATGCTATTTTTTAATACAATGGAAAGTATATAAAATTAAGCATAATCATCTTGAGAAGAAATATCCCGAAACAAGTGTCTTTTTTAAACTGTCTTACACAACTTTATTCTTTTAAAGTCTGTGGTAAAATAAGGAAAGGCATAGCCATTTAGTTTCAGGGAGGACTATTTGCCCTATAAAGGCAATCTGTGGAAGCGGGTATACAGGAGAAAGCTTATGTCTCCACAAGAAAACAAACAAACAAATAAACGAAAAAACAGAAACAAAAACAGAACACTACACATTTCTGCTTAAGGCATGAATATAACTATTCTGCAGGAAAGTGAGGGTTGGTAAGTGGAGGGGCATATCTTACTGAGCTGAATATCCTCAGGGCCCAGTATCAATCTTGGGCTGTCAGGGGATTACTTTTCCTTTTTTGGCCTGGATTGATAGGTAGTATCATTTGGTTATGAGAAAGATAGAAAAATACCAAGCCCTCAGGAGTAGCAGTCAGAGGTTAGCCAACAAACTTTTCTGAGTCTGAGTAAGGCACTCTTACCTTTAAAACATCCAACATCAAAGCAAATATAAAATCACCAAGGGAGACTCCTTGGGTGAGTGAATTCCATGTGACTTTGTTCCTCAGCTGGTATGTCAATAAGGTTTATAGGAAAGCACAAGTATGTGTGTGTGTGTATACATACACACACACACACACACACACACACACACACACACACGCACACATATTAAAAGGAAATCTTCTGGACATCCTGGGACAAACAAAGCAATCAGTGAAAACCAATTATAAGAGAATAGCATCACCTGGTTTATAGGAATACCGCTTCTGTCATGCAGAGACTTTGGTACTTACTTTCCTCTGACATGGTAAGGTTTGAAGCAAGGCTTGAAGTTTCAGGTTTCTGATCATTGACTTCAGGGTTGCTTACTTGACTGGGAGAACCAAAATGAACACATTAGTCCCTGACTGACATGCTGCATTGCTAAAAGTGGTTAAATCAAACCCATTTCTTCCAAGACTATACAAAAAAGAAAGAGGTAAAGTAAGTCTTCCTCGTGATATCCTTATTCTTGGTTTTTAGCAGCTACCTGAAGAGCTATGGCCAGGGTTAGTACCTACAGCATTCTACTGTTCTTTCTCATATCTCTAGACTCCTTCAGTTTTTACATCACTCAGAAATTCCAGCTAAGTCACAAGCAAGTCAGATTTTCTCTAAAGACAATGTGGTAAAAGAAAAATTCCACAACATCTAAAAATGCTTTAAGACAATGGTTCTCATAATAACTTGAGAAGTTTTTTCAAGTTTTACATGCTTGCTTCCAAGAAGGAGTTCTGAACCTTAAAATGGCTCGTTCCACTGTATTTCCCTTTTCTCCAAAAATGAAAAAAAAAAGAAAAAAAAGAAATTTTTCTTATTTAACTTATAAAGAAAATTAAGAGAACTTATAAAAGTAAATTATATAAACTGGGAGGACAAGTCATTATGTTAGACGCTTTAATGCTGGGAAGATTCTCACTGAAATTCTGAAATGGAGAATATACCAACTTTCATCACTCACAATGTCCTTCCTCTTTCCTTCTACCGTACTTTCCGCTCTCCAGTTATTCCCTCAGCTATCAGTATAGCACAATCTTTAGGAGGACAGACTGCAGAGCCAGACTGCTTAAGCTCACATTCCATACTCCACTCTACCAAGCCTAGCTTTATGACTTTAGACAAGTCACTGAACTCTGTGCCCTAGTTCTTCAACTGCAACTGTCAATGAGGGGTAATAACAGAACTTACCTCACAGGGTTGTTATAGAGATTAAAGAGCAGAGACTAGAACAGAGTAACTACAATATAATTACAGCTAGTATTACTGTATTACAACTTCTCCCCAGTCCAGGCACCCTTCCCACATTTATGTTCCCGAGGAAGAAATCTGCTTTGCTGTCTACACTGTAGGGAAAAATGGAGGACACTGCACCAGAGGGTCCATATACCTGGAATGATAACACTGACTAAGAGTAGTTTCTATACAAAAAAATTTTTTTAAAGAAATGTTATTTCTATTAAAAAATACACAGCACCAAAATTCTTAAAGCTCTCATATATTTTCTGAACAAATCTCTAATATTCAAGTATAATATCGATAAAGTCCCCCCCCTCCCTGGTATATTCTAAATGTTCAAACAATTTTTCCTTGGATGAGAGAAAGGGAAGAAGGGAAGAAAGGAAGAAAGATAATTTCAGAGAGTGGGAAATAAAACACACCAGGAAAGATAGCTGGACCATCAAGAGTGTTTAAGTGTCTGTTTAAGTTGTAATCATGATAGAAAACTGAGACCAGTCAGCATAGTTTTATGTTTTTCTCTTGCAATGTTCAGGTGATTGGAAATAAGTGTGGAATAGGTAGACAGATGAGTTTAAGCAGGGTTGTGATTTTGCTAGGGAAATACAACACAGAGGAAAAGGGGAGGGAGTTAAGACTATTTGTAAGGGACTGATTAAAGTAACAGATCTTATCATTTAAAAGCAACATAAGATACTGAAGTCTTTTTTTGAGGTACGGGTCAATGGCTGATAGGGAAGATCATTTCACTGGACGTGTAGAGTAAGAACATGGATAGTGTGGCAGTAGAATAAATGAGCTGGAATGTAATGTGGT
This sequence comes from Miniopterus natalensis, assembly GCF_054644295.1. Classification (NCBI taxonomy): domain Eukaryota; kingdom Metazoa; phylum Chordata; class Mammalia; order Chiroptera; family Miniopteridae; genus Miniopterus; species Miniopterus natalensis. Next base: position 15,545,687 of record NC_142089.1, read on the forward strand.
AGTAAAAGAGGAGGATTCTAGAAATTAAGATGTTGGAGGTGATGCAGTTACTGGTTCTTATAGTTACTGGTTCAAACGACAGGAGATAAGAACTGTGGAAAACTAAAATCCATGGTGCTGTGGAAGCCAGAGTATGAGGTGCATAGAAGCTGCCCCTTTTCTATAAAGGGAGTGAGGCTAATGACTGAGGCTTCCCATATCCATTTGGTAATTAATGCCAAACACCTTGCATTTCCCTTACTTCTGCTTATTCTTCCTATTTCGTATTCTATACATCTGACTAAAAATTATTCACCTTTGTGTCTCCTCCATAGATCACATGAGCTTGGTACATATGGTTGAATAAATAATGAATGAATAAAAAAATAAATTAGCACTTATGTGTTTTAAAAACAAACTTTTGGAGGAAATTTTCATTTTAAACCAAATAATTTCAAAATGTACAGACTAATGTTAAAAAACAAAAAGAGGGCAGTCAACCTAAATCATGCCCATCATCAGCATGTGAAAAAAATTGTAATCATTAAAAAGAAATTCAACTTTACATACCTTAAAGTTTGCTCTCCCGATTCCTGCATCTTGGCTTTTTTAACCTGCAAAAATAAATATACAAAGAAATAATGTAGTGATCTGTTTTTGAAATCATCTAGCTACTCAAATGTCAGGCTAACATTAACTGATAAACTTCAGAATAATTATCTTGTCTTGCTTAGATTTATTTAATCCTTATTATATTTTTGAGTTAGATATGAACAACTTTGTTTTTCACATGCAGATCTTTTGATGAAAAAAGTGTTTGTCAGATTCAAGGTAAAATGTTTATCAAGATTTTTACTCAAGATAAAATGTTTACCAGGATGAAATATCTAAACTTGGATACAAACTCATTAGTTTTAAATTTTAACAGATGCATCCGGCCGGGCGTGGCTCAGTGGTTGAGCATTGACTTAGGACCCAGGAGATCTCAGTTCGATTCCCAGTCAGGGCACATGCCCGGGTTGCGGGCTCAATCCCCAGTCAGGGGCGTGCAGGAGGTGGCCGATCAATAACGACTCTCTCGTCATTGATGTTTCTCTCTCCCTCTCCCTTCCTCTCTCTGAAATCAATAAAGATATATTAAAAAAATTTTTAACAAATGCATAATTACATCACCAAACAGTAAATATGGAACTCTTGATACCATCTCAAAATTTATTTAACAGAAATGTCTTTTTCTTTTTTTTTTGGTTAATCCTCATCTGAGGATATTTTTTACACTGATTTCTAGAGAAAGTGGGAGGGCGGGAGGAACCGGAATGAGAGAGAGAGAGAAAACGAACGAACGAACGATAGGCAGACAGACATCGACTGGCTGCCTCCCGCACACCGCCCGGATTGGGGCCGGGGATGAAACCTACAATCTAAGTACGTGCCCTTGACCGGGAATCCAACCCGAGACCCTTCTGGGCTGACACTCTAACCACTGAGCCACACTAGCCAGGGCTAACAGAAATGTCTTTATACTTAAACTACCTACATACCAAAAATGAAGACAAATTCTTACTAGGTTACCAGTAATTTAAAAAATATTCTTCTTCCCCCCGCCCCAGATTTTCATCCTTTTTTAATTCCTTCTGAGGTAAAAGCATTTACATTGAAACAGTTTAGTTCACAAATGAAAAATCAATGTTTAACACTGCTAACAGACTTACCATATAATCCCTGCTTTCATATTACAAAAAGAATCTGATTTTAGAGCTCTCTGGTTAGAATAACTAGTTATAGAAGAAACATGCTTAGTATGGTTAACCGTATAAATTATGAATACTTACAAGTATTTCAAGCTAACAAAAGAAGGCAAAAATGTTGATAAATAATTTTAAATGGACATAACAGGTGGGAATATAGTTATTTAATATGATTAAATTTAACATTTCAGATACTGTTCACCTTAATTTGGGCAATTATGTCCCTCTGTAAGTCAGGGATAGGAAGCATGTGCTACCTTGGCACCAGAGACAGTTTAACTCAAAGAATACAGACATATTTCACTGGCTTACAAAAGTACAGATTCAACAATATAATCCAGAAACTGAGAGAATGCAAATAGTACAGCTACTTTAGTACTAGTTCATGAAAAGGTTAAACACAGTTACCATATAATCCAGCAATTCCACTCCTAGCTACATAACCAAGAGAAATGAAAACATGTCCACACAAAAAACTGTGCATGAATGTTCATAAAAGCATTATTCAAAATAGCCTAAAAGTGAAAACAACCCCATTATCCATTAACAGATGAATGGATAAATAAAATAATGATAAGTAAATAAAACGAGTACTAAGTTTGATACGTACATTCTAAAACTTTTTCCAATGCATATAATGCTCTTTCAAAACTTGAGGTCAGAGACCACTTATGATATTCATAAAGGAGTACTAAAGTGCTTCCAGTTTGCCAGAAATAGTCTTGGATTATACCTGTTATCCCAAACTGGGTCTGGTTAGTGCCCCCTTTCACTCTTTAAAAGAGTTCCAGGTTAGATAATAATATGAGCTACTTCGAAGTAGTTGAAAAAGATGAAGACTGGGAGAAGACTGAATCAGGGACGTAACTGCTGACTACAGAGAAAACCATTTCTGATTGCAGAGGATTGACTGGCAATAAGGGAAAATGAAAGACAGACCTGTGGCTAGGATTTATGCTGCATTGTTAACAATGACCCGAACAGATCTTAAATCTTTGTTAACAATGACCCAAACAAATCTTAAATCTTAAGACAGAGCAAGTAAGAAGTAGAGAAACAGAGAGGGATAATCCAGTAAGGATGAGACAAGAGATGATGGGATTAAAATAACTCCAATAATAATAATGCCCATCAGTAACATCTCCCTCTATAGACAGGTAAACAGTAGGGTTAAAAATCTTAACTTTATCATCATCAACTTGGGACAGGGCTAGTCTTTCCACTCAAATTTTCCATCTCTACTACAGCCTGTGAAAACTTATTTTTCTCCTCAAAGCCTGACATTGACTCTTCTAATTATTTTTAACGGTCAATAAGTGTTCTGTGTTTTCTTAGATTCCATATTTGTTTATTTGACATTCATTAATCACGGAGCCAAAGTTGTTTGTATCTCTCCTACGATCCAGAGCCCGCATTCTGAACTACCTCCTTTATCTAACTCATACATACCAAGTCAATATTTCCCCTGCTCTAAATCAACTCAGGGCCAGATGGATACCAGACACCTAGTGACAGCCCCCATACTCCAAACCTCCTGGAATTATTCAAACTAACCAATCCTACACTGTTGACCCTGCCTTGCCTTGCCCCATTCACCCTGCCTGTGGAAACCCCAATGAAGGCTGTAGCCTTTCTGTCTCCTGATCAAAATTGGTGCTTCCCCCTTACCCTGCCCTACCCCATGGGTCCTGTGTGGCATGTCATGCCTCTAATTTCTAAGGGAATTGTGAGTAACATTAAACTTTTCTTTCAAATGGCACTGACCTCTCAATGTTGTCACTCAGGCACCTTTAAAAATTAAATTAAACCCAGGCACAAATCAGTAAGAAAATGATGCCCCAAGGCAATCACCATTTATAGTCAACAGAAAATTAGTTTTTAAAGTGCTTTAATTTCTCACCTTCCTTGGAAGTAACAATCAGGTTTTATATGGAATGTTATAGAAACTGAATAAGAAAAGCAAGGAAATGAAGCAGAGCAGAAAAGATGACCCACTAGCAGGTCAGCCTCACAATCTTCATTACCTTAAATAGGTAAGGAGTAACTAACAATACCCATTTCAACAACTTATAAAAGTCTTTTGAAACTATGACTAGACCTTTTACTACATTTAAAACTCAATGATGTAATTTTTCTTGGTACATTTAGTGTCTCTAATTCAGGTATTTGTTCTTATAGCGTATATCCCAGATACACTGCTGAAGATGATTTTTAACCCTACCATTTCCCTGATTATTAATGTCCCACCAGGGGAAGGAATGACATTCCAAATGTTTCAAAAGGCTGTGGTTGTTTTAACAATTGTTTACGTCTTCCTACTTTTATATTTACCTTAAGTGAGAGGGCTAAAAAATATGTCAAAGTAATCATCAGTACACATTTCTCAATGTAAAGAAAAATATTAAAAACCTACTAAAGGAATTTAATATTTAAATGGAAGCTGGTGTCTTCCATCCTTCTGTAATGTAAAGAATACATCCAGTATATGAAAAACATACCCTATTACCTGCTTTCAAAATTCAAATTTTCCTATGTTGGATTTTCATTAAAAAATGGTAAACATGTACCTCTCTATATTCTCTTTTAATATTAAATGCAAGAGGCTTGCTCAGAATAGCAAACTGAATCAGTATTTATTTAACTTCAGAAAAAGAAACTCAAGACAAAAGGAAAAGATTCTTATAATAAAAGTACCTTAAGAGAATGATTATTGCTTTCTTTTTTAAATGCTAAGGATCAAAAAACAAACAAACAAACAAACAAACAAACAAAAAGAAGCCATGGCAAGGCAATAAATCCGTATCACTTGTGGACATTTAAAATGATTTTATTTATTTATACTAAATACTTAAAAGAAATTAAGAATTCAACCTAGTCTCTAGGGTCTTATCTTTTTAGGAATTAGCTAGTGGTCAGATTATACTTTCTTCAAAATTAGGCCAGTTAGGAAAATTTAGGTAAAGGTAAAACTAAATTTTCCGTCAGAAGTGGTAAATAGTGTTTGGTAAATAGATGTCCTCTTTTATTTTAAAAACTGTAAGAATATCCATTGTTTTATCTTTTTTTTTCCTTTGCTGGTCTGTCCCACAACTGACTGACACCCACAGAACATTCTGCTGCCATCTCACCCACCACAATGGCTAATTGCTATGCCCTTCCCTGACAGCTCTGCAGGCCACAGACCAAAGGAAATATCCATTGATTTCTTTTTTTAATGGCATTCCCAAATACAATAGTGATTTTGTAATGCTGAATATTTTAAGCAGACTCCTTAGCATTGTTAGCAAAATATGCATTTAAGAACATATAAAATTGTTTTCTTAGAAGGAAAGTATTAAGGAGTCTTTTTCTTATTTTTATTTCTAATTTGGAATCTGTAGTACAACTAAATAATATTAAAAATATCTACAGATTAGCTTTTCTACAATCAACTTCAAATTATTAAAGGAAATACTTACTGGTTGCTCTGGTAAATCTTGTTCTTCTTCCATGAGGACCAATATTTCTTTATTACACTTATATGACTGTATCAAAACTGTCTCTCAGCAGTCTTCACAGTCTGTTTAAAAAAGAGAGGGAATTCAAAGCTTATGTACTCTTAAAAGCATTATCATTCAGGCCATCAGAGAATAATTTTTTAAAATATTTTGCTACCCCAAGCTTTCCACGTGAGTTCCAATCTCAAAATCTCAAACTTGCACATGGCTTTTCAAAATTGACATGCTACACCAAGTCCAGATAGGAATACGCAATGATTTTTATACTATCTTACAAAAGCCAACACGTGGAACCACTTCTGCTGTACTTAAAACATGGTTACTATAGTGCCTAATGCATTAAACATTTTACAATGTGCTGATAAGTAGGGCAATTTTTTTTTTAGGGTTAGAGTTACATTTTTTAATGATAAAAACTAGCCTAGCAAGTCAGTAAGTTATGATAACATCTAACCTGCTCTCATGTGGAACATTTACATAACGTTAACACAGACACACAGAATTACTTTAAATATAACAAACTGGAATACCAATTAAATACATTCACAATTATCTGTACATATAATTAATTTAAAGGAAAACTCAATTCTCTGGATCTACTTTAATAATGCAAATAAGTGAAACTTTGAATTTTAGAATTAAGAAAAAATAATCATGTAAAGCTGGGACCCAATTTTTTTTTATCTTTTTAATCCTCACCCGAGGATATGTTTTTATTGATTTTAGAGAGAGAGGACGGCAGAGAGAGAGAGAGGGAAACATGGATGTGAGAGAGAAACATCCTTTCCGTATGCACCGTGACCGGGAATGGAACCTGTAACCTAGGTATGTGCCCTGACCAAAAATTGAACCCACCACCTTTTTGGTGTATGGGACGATGCTCCAACCAACTGAGCAACCTGGCCGGGGCTGGGACCCAGTTTTAGTCTGAAATAATGAGCTCCACTAAATATACTGTTTAGTCAATTATTTAAGGAAAACCTTTATCTTCTTAGATCCTGCTCTACCTGTCCTGATTTTCAAACTAACAAAGAAAAATAGGACTCTAAGCCCCACATTTACTGGTAAAAACACCTTATGTGCCCTTCTGGCAAGAGAGACAGACAGACATTAGAAAACTTAAATACATTATAAAAAAGAAAAACTCCATTACTATTTAACAAAAATGAAACTAGCACTTCTCCAAAAACAGATGTGATTGCTTATGCTTTTAATTAAGGTAACACCTCTTTTCACTTCTACCAACCACTATAACCAACTTAATATATAAAGCTAAAGCAAGTACAAAATCTTACTGCAGAAGTAATGAAAATAGATAAATAACATGAAAAGGGAAATGAAAGACTTCAGTTATGCCAATATACCACCACTCCACTTCTATTGCTCTATCTTGGTACAATACAACACTCTTAGACCCTCACTCCAGAATGGGAAAAGGAGAGAAAACATATGTAAGCTAGACGGTTAGATTAAAAAATGTCCAACTCTGAAACAGCTTTACTCCCTGCCCTAATCTAGAATGTCAAAAGAAAAAAAAGTTTAAAGGTCAGAAGCACAGGATGCTCAATGCACTCACGTGTAGCTCATGCACAGAGCCTCAAAAGCTGAGTTCTCATACTACCTGACGTAGGTAACTAGTGCTGCAGAATTACAGCGCACAATAACTAAAGCTCACAGGTGCTATCTTCCCTGCACTTGTTTTGCTCTACCCAGAACAGCATAATCAATGTGACGTGAAACTGACTCATAATTATGAAAGATGAAACATTTTTTATGTTTCACTAACATATCTATCTTAGTTTTAAACTGAAGCGTCTTTATAGGATTTTAATACTGGCTAAATGAACATAATGTACATGTATGATTTCATCTCATAAGAAAGAGCAAACTAGGGCCAAATCATCAGGAAAATGTAATGCCTTTAAATCTCATTTGTTGAATTTTTGTGTGACCAGCTCTGACCTAAACAAAAAGTGACAATATTCCATGTTTTACTTAATTGAAGGCCATAACTGTAATAACTGCAATCTCTAATTAGTAGATTCTCGGCAAGGGAGAGGGAGAGGATATTCCTTCCTTCTCATACGGGAAATGTTTTAAAATCTATTTCTGGGTAAGAGGAAGGTAAGGAAAATTGTTTTGTTTTTTAAAAAAGGATACTAAAAACCATGTACTTTAACTTTGTTTTTAAACACAAAAACTAATTTATTTAAAAAATATGAACAACATTAAGAACACAGATTTTTATTGATCAAAATAGGTTATGGGTTTTAAAAGGCAAGAAATACTTCTTAATAGTGGGGAAATAAATTTTTCAGACCACATAAAACTAAATGTTAAAATCTTGATTTTTTGTTTTTTAGAAATATGATAATATTACTGTGATTTTATAATGGAAATGTACTAATTTTCTATTTTTCTTGAGATAAACTCTATGGTAAGTTGTAAGAAAACCTTCTTTAAGAAAACAAATGAAAGATACTCCTTTCTACCTCTCCTATTTCTTCTATGAAAAGAAGCATCCTTTGTTGTTTCCATCCTTAAAAATTACTTTTATTTTCTCAGCTTTTAAATTTAGGGGACTAAAAGGGGCATAGATAATTTTTATATTTAGAAAAAAAAACTTTAAAAATCAATAATTGGTCTATGATCACCAATAATTTTGATCATTTTAAAACAAAAAAGGCAATCTATAAGCAAAACATATGATTTCTTATAGAATCTTCTGGGATTCTACTGGCTATTGTGAAGTATGCAAACATATATTCTGGTACATATGTGTATAAAATATACTAATAATGACATAAATCACATAATTCCATCACAACATGCATCTAAGATACTACTTTCCATCAATACAGTATTCTTCCTTCCAAAAATTTGTAATTTAAAAGACCTGAAATATAAGAACATACTCAATACAAGAATACAAGTATTTACCACGTTCCTAACATTTATCAATGTGCTAAAACTTTTAATCTTAAGATCTCACACCATTTTCTACAGTGGCACGTGCTGAATAATCAAAAGCCGAGTTTACGAGCAACCAGATGAAAGTATTATATAACACAGACACAGTAATCTAGTATTTGACAATAACAAAAAGTACGGAATTACAATACAAATCTTAGCATTCTCATTTCCGTGTACTAGTTTTAGAGTTTAATATAATGGCTTGACACAGGAGTGGAAAATGGATTCTTAATGTAATGTAAATTAATACAATTACAATTTAGCCAAGCAGCCGATGAAATTACAAAACACTCTCTGAATTCATTTTTTGTTTTAAGCACCTTTATAAGGCATTTGGATGGTAATGTCTTTTCATAATTTTTTAGTTTCAATTTTTATAATTGGTTTCTAAATACAGCTGTTTTATCATCTTTTTTGGAGTTTGTTAGTATTTATATGCCTTCATAGACAAAAATCTGGGAAAATCTGCAATTGAGAACAGAAATAATATTTCCTTACCTGCCAATGCTGACAATGAAAAAATAGGAACTTTGGTTTGAAACAAAAAGGTCACACAATTTTAAATATTGTGACTTCACATGCTCATAAATAAAAGCTGGATCATTTTGTAATATGGCAGCCATAATTTTTAATCCTTAGAAATTAGAAGGGAAATAATAACAAATATTTTATTTCAAAATTCTAATGATATTCCAACCTTATAATTTCTGTTTTGTACCAAGTTCAACATACTATTTACCCTGTAGTTATAAATGGCAACAAGCAAGCACTTAGGTTCCTTCAATGTCTTATTATAGCCCTTAAACATAGAAAGGGAAATTAAAAATTAGGTATATAAATACTTTAAAGCACAGTATAAGGTCATTTTTTTCCAACAAAAACACACTATATGTTATTCTTAATTATAATATTAAGAAAAGTGTCTAAATAGAGCAAAACAGTCTGATTATAGGTCCTAAGTAGAGCAAAACAGTCTGATTATAGGTCCACACTTGCATGTGGCTAAGTGTGCAGAGATATTCAGGAATTAACTGAGTATCTTTGATACAGTTCTAAATAGAATAGGTAGCTCACAAATTGGTCACTAACTACACTGAATTTTAGAAGTCAATTAACTACCCCTTCCAGAACCTTACATATATTTTCAGAGCACACTAAAGAAAAGGCTACAAAAGTTTCCCTGGAAAAAAATCAATAGTTTTCCTCCCCAAATTAAATATATCTCAGCAATAATAGTTATAAACAATAGTAGCCTAAAGAAGTATAAAAAAGTGGTATATAACCACTTAAGATTTTTATTAACACGTGGATTACTTCATGATTTAAAAGAAGTAAGTAATTAGCAAATGTTTGCCATGGCATCCTCAAATATAATTATGTGTATGCCTTGAAGAATGAAAACAAAAAGCAAAATATGCTCTTCTAATGGTTTTATTGTTATTCAACAATAACTGATCTATTCTAAGGGGGATCTATCAAGGAATTCAGAAACAAGTGTCCTAATACCGAAAGTACCAAACATAAAGCCTGAAGGTATCTGGTCAATATAAATTCTAATTTATCAACTAGGAGGCTTATAAGGCAAAATCAGAAAGATGTCAGGAGAAATGGTTTCAAAACATAAGAAAACATTTCTGTGGTCTCGTGGAACAGCGCTTATTAGCAGTAAGTGTTGGTGGGGATGATACTAATTAGTAATTTGGGCTTCACAAGCTACAGAATATATACATTAGGTTTCAAATAAGAATATATGCATTAGGTTTCGAATAAGAAGTAAACGAAAGTTTACTCCAATACCTACAAATTTCTTACTGAAAATTAGGTAAAAATAACAATGGAAATTTTGGAGGAGAGGAGAATAGAGGAAACTAATGAATAGCTGCCCTATACCAGTCTTTAAAACTAATTACAGGGAGAAGGGTAAGCGAGCTATCATTTACCAAGCATTTATAATACACTAAGTATTTTTATATTCATTGTCCTACCTAATTTTATCTCCACAACTATCCTAAGACACAGGTGGCATTATCCTCATTCTATGGACAGGACAGCTGGGATTCAGAGATTTAAACAATGTGCCTGAGAATAATAGCAATCATGCTTCAGGTTTAAATAGAAATACATCAAGTAAAGAGACTAGAGGACAGTGGTAATGGCTGACATTGTGAATGTATTTAATGCCACTGAATGTATACTTCAAAATGGTTAAAATCGTTTTTGTTAAGCATATTTTTTAAAACAAAGAACCAAAAAAACAAAACCACATACAAAAACACAAGAGACTAGAAATACCAAAACAATGATCAAATCTAAAAAGTGCTTATAAGTGGAGAAAAATCCATTTTAAAAAATATTGTCAGAAAAACTGAGTATCTACATGGAGAAAAACATACCCACATCATACACTATGATGAATTCTAAGTATATGAAGAACTAGTAGCATTAAAAAAATGGAAAAATAGAATAGCATATTTATTTCATCAGTAGAAAGATAAATTTTTGAGCAACAGAAGCATTAGCAACTAATCAACAGATCCGGTTATGTAAAATATACTTTCATGCAATGAAAAATAACAAACCTAAAATTAAAAGGGTATAACAAATGTAAGCAATACCTGCAATAATTACAATAGATAAAGCTTAATGTCTACAATGTAAACCTAACCAATTCAACATTTACTGACCATCTGTTACGTGGTAAACAATGACTAACATATACATCCATCAAAGGACACAAACAATTTAAGATCAAATCAGCGTTTGGGAAAAAAAGATTCTCCCTACTAACTAAATAAATTTTAATATTTTTAAGATACCACTTCATGGCTATTCAACTACCAAAAATAAATCTAAACAACAAAACCTAGTTATCTGGACTCTAAGATAAGAAATATTCAGGCACAGCTTTAAAATCAGACTGTTCTCCAGTTAAAGAGTATAAAAGAGGTCATAAAATTGCCCATGATCTGAATAATTTTTCTTGTTCTTTTTTTCCTAAAATAAATAGAGGGGTAAGAAAGTTAACTATTTTAAAAAGGGGAAGTCTGTTTTCATAAAAATGAAAAATTAGAAACAACTAACACATGGAGAATGGTTTGCCTATGCTGTAATTATACAATTGAACATTCTGTATTAAGATGAAAACTATAACCTATTTCAATAAAAGCTCATTTAAATCATGAAAAAATATAAGATTTTACATTAATTATAGAATAATAACAGCTTAAGTATAATCAAAAGTATATACAGAGGAATACAATACTTAAGGTTTGTGTAGTAAAATGTTTAGGTACATCACTTTAAAAATGCTTCTATAAAAATGTTCAAGTATTAAGCTAAAATTGGGCATAAATTCTACATTCTGGCTCATCCATTTTCCTCAGGAAAAAACTTCAACTTTGAGGGAAAAGCAATTTAAAATGCAATGATCTTCCTTACCCCCAAATCTCAAAGAAGTTCATGACAACACTACAGGCAGAAAGACATTTAATTTTCTTGCTCTGTCATCTCTTTCATAAGAAGTCAAGTTAGACAGACCCTGCACATAAACCCAGGGTTGCTTCATTTTACGGTTCTGAGCAAAAGCATTCAGCTTCCAATAGCTAAAAGAATTTGGTATCAGAAGACATTTTACATTTGATTATCCTCTTCTGGACAGAAAGTATTCGCTCTGTGAATGCAAGAAAATTTAGATTATTAAATTAAATAGTTAGAGGTAATCCTTATTTTAGGGTTGAATAACCTAAAACCAAAGATTTGAAGGCATTGCCTCATGCCATCTGTAAGTAGCAGAACCAGTAGTGGAATCCAAGATTCTGAACGCCCTTGTCTTCTTTTCCCCTTCATGTAGAATTGAGCATACAACCTTCCCTTTTAAAATTACATGCCTAATATTACCTTAGGCTATTTATTCCTTTTCCTTCATTAATTCTTCAACTATTCTGTTATATTACTTTGACCTCGTGGTATAGTAACATGTTCTTAAATTTAAAACTTTTTAAATGTGTTATCTGGCACTTTAAGGACCTCTTTAAAATCCTAAAATGAGATTTTATGCTACTTTTTAACTTCTTGTACAGTCCACCAAAAATAACAATTTGATTTCTCTTTACAGCCATAAGTCTTTAATTTGTAATGTACAGAGTATGATCTACTGTTAATGAAACAGGTCATTTTAATTACAGAGCATATGAAAATAAACTTTTACCATTTCTAGTCAGAGATAAAAGCATCATTTTAGAAAAACAAAATATCTCCCAACCTACTAAAACCTCAGTTATTAGTGAAAGAGTTCCCTGCTTCATAATTAGTTGATAATTGAGAATTTTTCAACTTAGTCACTCTTCTGACCTCTACGGTGGCCTCTAAATCTGTCAGCTAATTCTGTTAAAACTATTAATTTTTCCTTGCTTCTAAGATTCTGTGGAATCTTGATCCTAAATCTCACAATGGCAGAGACCACCTTATTCTTTTTAGTATGATAGCACGTGGCAGGCATTCAATAAATATTCATTCTATCAAACACAATTTCCAGGCTCTTGAGTCCTCTAAATATTTACTTAAACCAGTTCATTAAGAACCTTCAATATATTTAGAGGCACAAAAAATTAAAATCTTCACTTTTCTCATTTCTCACCAGGGATGCCTTAAATCACAAATTTAATTCTTTACAAGGTTTTGTTAACTGATTTGAAAAACATCCTTTTGAAGTTTGTGTTAACTAAAAAGTTCCCTTTTAAAAAAAGGAAGGAATGATAAACTTTATTTCAAATTTTAATATATCTGTAACAAGAAATCACAGCACAGGTCCTACTTACTTGGAGGTTAGGAGCCCATATTAGTTTCCCTCCCTTATTAATAGGCTAAAGGTTTTTGTTTATTTTTTAATTTTTTTCAATTAGTTTACATTCAATATTATTTTGTATTAGTTTTATATGTACAACATAGTGGTTAGACAATCATATACTTTAGAAAGTGTTCCCCCTGATATTTCCAGTATGCAACTGGCAGCATAGTTATTACAATATTACTGACTATATTTCTTATGCTGTACTTTACATCCCCACAACTATTTTTTAACTACCAATATGGTAGACTAAAGTTTTAAATTAAAAAGAAAGGGAGGGAAAGAAGGAATGAACAAAAGAACGAAAAAACAAATCTATATCCTAACTCCCAGAATCAGTGAATGTTACTTTATTTGGAAAAGATTCTTTGCAGATATAATTAAATTAAGGATTCTGAGATGAGATTATCCTTAATTACCTAGCTAGGCCATAAATGCCAACTCATGTCCTTATAAGAGAAAGGCAGAGGGAAAATGAACTCACACACACACTGAGAAGGTGATATAAAGATGGAGGCAGAGGTTGAAGTGATATGGCCAAAGACTGCCAGCAGCACCAGAAGCTGGAAGAAGCAAGGAACAAATTCTCCCCTTAGAGCCTATGAAGGAAGTGCAGCCTTGTTGACGCCTTGATTTCAGACTTCTGGCCTCCAGAACTGCGAGAGAATAAATTTCTGTTGTTTCAAGTCTCCAAATTTGTGGTAATTTATTATGGTATTCACAGAAAATTAATACAAATAGCATAGAAGTTTATTTTGTTTTTCATTCTTTTTTGCTATTACCTCTTTGCTTGGGTTTGCTGGCCACTTGGCCAATGAATGAAATACACAAGCTGAAAACAAAGGTGGGAAGTGAAGAAAAGTACGAAAATAAAACAAAACATAATTATACATACAACCGTGAAAATGCTTCCAAACATTAATAGGATAAACATAAAACACTCAAAAACTTTCCAAATAATTGGACAGTTTGCCTAACAGAACTGTCATATAACTACAAAGTTAGTATTCTCATGCTTTCGCTCTGGGCCAAACCCTAAATTTATAGTGGAAGAAATTCCCAGCTAACACAGTAATACCACTGGCAGTCCCAGGTGTTTCATGAATCTTGAGAAGCCTTACTGATCTAATGACTTGAGAACAAATTCAAGTACAGACAGTACCTAACTTACGACGGTTGGACTTACGATTTTTCAACTTTATGATGCTGCAAAAGCAATACACATTCAGTAGAGACCGTACTTTGAATTTTGATCTTCTTCCAGACTAGCGATATGCAGGACAAAACTCTCTTGTGGATGCTGGGTAGCAGCAGCTCCCAGCCAGGTATGCGATCACGAGGGTAAAGAACCAATACTCTCTGCCTGGCCGGGCGCGGCTCAGCGGTTGAGCATCGACCTAGGATCTAGGAGATCGAGGTTTGATTCCCAGTCAGGGCACATGCCGGGGGTTGCAGGCTTGATCCTCGGCAGGGGGCCTGTGCGAGGCAGCTGATCAATGACTCTCTCATCATTGATGTGTGTCTCCCTCTCCCCTCCTCTCTCTGAAATCAATAAAGACATTAAAAAAAAAAAAAAAAGAACCAATACTCTACAGTGTAGTGTGCTGCCAGTGTTTTTGAGATACTGTGCTCTCAACATGTTTAAGGCAGGCGAGACTTAGCTATGATGTTGTAGGTTAGGTGTATTAAGTGCATTTTTTACTTACGATACTTTCAACTTATGGGTTTATTGGGGTGTAACTACATCATAAATCCAGGGTTATTTGTACTATTATTTGTAAGATAGCACTTAAAACCAGAATACAATCACTATGCTGTTCGATGTGTTCTGCTTAGAAAAAAAAAATTACTACTGGAGTTAAACCTGAAAGATACACAAGTCCTCTTTTCCAGTTGATCTTAACTAAAAATCTTAGGCAAACTATGCCTCAAAATTGAAGCTCATATTTTTCTATTTTGAGTGAAGTTCATATTTTTCATTTCTCTCATAAAGTTATTTTTTGATATCTGTATTGTGCTTCTCCATAAAAGCATTTACCAAACATTTCATTAAAAAAAATTTTCATTTAAAATTTTGTAACACCATGTTAAGTGCTGTATCAAGAACATCATAAACAGATCACAGAATGGCAGTAGGTCATCAGAAATTTTTATTATAAATGTGACTTTTCTAAGTCAGAAAATGACTTGTTTTTGGTGCATGTTTCTTTCTTTGGGGCTTTCTTTTTTGTATGCTTTAAATAGAGCCCTAAAACCCTTCCTAAACACTCAATAGTCACAGAATATCTCAATTCAGTAGAAAAACACTACGAAGAATACAGGGGAGAACATGCCAGGTTACTAAAGGCATATTCTGAAGGAAATCATAGTAACTTAATGTGTTTTGGCTGCTGTTTGTCAAAAATTTATGTCAGTATTTAAAATGCCACTTAACACTAAAATGTGTAGATTAAAAATAATAAATATATAAAGTCTTGGGTAATTTAACCAAAGAAAAAAAAAGCTGTTAATGCTACTTCAAGCAAGAAAGTAAATGAGAAGAGTAAATTTTAAGAACTTACTCTTTTTCTTGATAAAGACTCTTAACTGAAACAGTCTTCCCAGAGGTTCTCTGTATTATTTTCTGGTTGGTCTAAAAGGAAGGAATCTACTCTACAGAGGCCAGCAGCCTCAAACTTTGGAATCTCCTTTGACTGCAACTTAAAAAGGACTATATGCAAATTAAACTCATTCAACAAAAGAAGAGTATATGACATACATAGCATTCTGGAATAGATATGAACTGAAAAATATATTTTTGCAAAAAACAGAACCAAGACTAGTAATGGTATCTTATAATTTGGTTATGACATGTTAGAGCCAGAAATAAAAATTAAAATAAAGTTGTACTAAGTGCAATGTGGCACCCTGGATTGGATCCTGGAATAGAAAAAGGACATTAGTGGAAAAAATAGTGAAAGCTAAAGTTTGTGAAGCCTGGATTTAGTTAACAGTAATGTTCTAAGGTTGGCTTCTTAGTTTTGAAAAATGTAATAGTTATGTAAGCCCCAGCTGGATGGTTCAGTTGATTGGAGCATAGTCCCATACACCAGAAGGTTGTGGGTTAGATTCCCAGTCGGGGCACATATAGGAGGCAACCGATGTTTCTCACATCGATGTTTCTCTCTCTCTCCCCTTCCTTTCTCTAAACATATATCCTTAGGTGAGGATTAAAAAAACACACATTGCCCGGCAGGGTGTGGCTTGGCGGTTGAGCGTCGACCTAGGATTCAGGCGATCGGGGTTTGATTCCCGGTCAGGGCACATGCCCGGGTTGCGGGCTCGATCAATGACTCTCTCATCATTGATGTTTCTCTCTCTCTCTCTCCCCCTCTCCTTTCCTCTCTCTGAAATCAATAAAGATATATTTAAAAACAAAAAACAAAACAAAAAAACAAACAAAAAACACCACACACATTAACAAGAGAGGAAACTGGGTAAGTGGTATATAGAAACTCTCTGTACTATCTCTGAGACACTTCTGAAAATCTATTCCAGAATATTATTACACGATCCCCTACTTAAAATTATTCCAAAATAATTATTCCATAATAAAAAGCTTATCTTAAGAAAAATGAGGTGTCATTACACAATTCCTAAAATGGTTAGAATAAAGGAAAACTGGCCATACCAAGTTGAGCAAGATGCAGAGCATCTAGAACTGCCATACATTGCTGGTATGAAGACAGAAAGGTGTAGTACACCTATATAGAAAAGTTAGGCAGTTTTTTATAAAGCTAAACATACACTTACAATATGACCCAGCAATCCCACTCCGAAGTATCAACCTAAATGAAATGTAAATTTATGCTTACCCTAAAAACCTGTATATGAATGTGTATAGCGGCTTTTTTTCATGTATACACCAAGGACTAGAAACAACTCAAATGTCTCAAACTGGTGAATGGGTAAACAACTGCTGAAGATCTATACAATGGAATACCACACAGCATCATGAAACAATGTGGATGAATCTTAAATGCATTATGCTAAATGGAAAAGGTCAGGCTCTTTTCATTTGATCTCTTCTTTGAAAGAGAAGAGAAGAGAGGGAGGGGAGGGGAGGGGCCAGGCTCAAAAGTCTACATATTATAAAATTCTATTTATATGACATTCTTTATATAACTATAAGAACAAAAAAAACAGATCAGTGGTTGCCAGGTTCTGGGGATTAGAGAAGGGATTGGCTCCAAAGGGCATGAGGGAACTTCACTGGGGTGATGGAACTGTTCTGTATCTTGATTGTATTAGTAGTTTACATGATTGTACACATTTGTAAAACTCACAGAACTTAAAAGGGTGAATATACTGTATGTAAATTATACCTAAAAAATTATAATATGATCTCTTTAGATTTTTTTAGAAAGAAAATTAATCACATGAAATTGAATAAAATTCTATGACTAATATAAACAAGCAAAATTATAAACCTAGTTGGATCAATAAACAGTTTATAAGTCAGAGAATGAAATGTTGGCTAATAAAATTATAAACATAGTTGGATCAACAGTTTATTTATGATTCCAGAAATCTGAAATGTTAGTTATATTACCTGATATCATAACAGAAGAGTTTCCCATTAGTGAGATGACTTAAATAAGGTCAAACTATATAAATTCTTATTTTTATTTTATTTTAAATGCTACCTTCAGGCGATCTTTCCTTACCAAAATGAGAGTAGTGGAAGAATTCTACCCCTATGCTAAGCCACTAAAGGTAGATAATATAAAATATACAATTCAGAAGCAATGACACCTAAAATAGCTGATATTCACTGAAATACAGGAAAACAGAGAGAGGGCAGGAGGAAGGGAGGGAGAGAGGGAGGAAGGATGAAAGAACAAAAGAAAGAACTTGAGAAAGGCAATGAACCAAGTAAAAGACCTCTGTAAAACAAATATACAGTCCAACCAGGCTTGGCTCAGAGGTTGAGCATCGACCTTGGATCCAGGCGATCGGGGTTCGATTCCCGGTCAGGGCACGTGCCCGGGTTGCGGGCTCAATCCCCAGTTGGGGGCGTGCAGGAGGCAGCCGATCGATGACTCTCTCATCATTGATGTTTCTATCATACTCTCTCTCCCTCTCCTTTCCTCTCTCTGAAACCAATAAAGATATATTTAAAAATAAATAAAACAAATATACATTTATTAAGCCAGAAGAATTATTCTACAGAATTATACTTTGCAAATCTCATGGTAAAATGAAAACATGTATCCGACAAAAACAAAGGAGAAAATAAATCCCAAAGAGAATTCTGCAGTTTCAAAAGAGAAAAGTTGCAGAAAAGCTCACACCATTGACTGGAGTATCATTATGGTTGTTAAAGAAAACAATGAACAGCATTGTTTTCTTTAAAAAATATTTAAAGGGCTTTATAGGCATAATACCAAAAGGGTGCAAAAACTTGTTAAGCAATCTTGCTTTATGAGACATGTTTCTAAGTTTGTGATCACGTTTTTATAAAGTCAATCATTCCAAATGCACTGTAGGAGCTTACTATTTAATGAGGCAAATTAGTACAAGAGAAAGAGATGGGATTCCGGGTCAAAAGGGTTCAGCTCTGTTCCTACAAGCTATAAAACTTTGGGCAAGTCAGTTTTAGTTTCTCTTGTAAACATAGATTCACTTTATTTTATTTTAATTCAATCAATGAATACTTAGGAAAAGAGAATAGTATCACGCACAATGCCTGGCACATAGTATAGGCACCCCCAAAACGTGAGTCCCCTTTGCATTCATAAGCATCTTCCTAGGCACTGGGAATGGAAGAATAAGTCAAGACCATTTCCATAAGGCATTCATGGTTCAGTGGATTTCTTAGGTATGACACCACAGCAAATCCGTAACAGAGAAAAAAAGATACATTTGACTTCATCGAAATTTAAAACTTTAAATTTTCTGTGGAATTCATAACTGATTTTTCACTAATGGTCTTTTCTCAGTCAACACCTTATTTGCATTTTCTGCTGGATTAGATGACACTGACTGAATGCCCCATCTGTACGATATTCCTTCTGGGGTACCTGAAAATTGCCTTCTTCACCCACAAGGGTAAGCCCTTTAGCCCATATATAAATACACACACACACATATATATGTGTACTTTTTCCCTCCTGACTAATTCTACTTCTCTGATGAAATGTGACAGATCTACCAGACTGAAGTAACCCTGAAAGCCTACAGAAAAGACTGCAACGATTAGTGCACACTTCCTTGTGCCTTAACTAGTACCAAGTACCATCAAACTAAAAATTTTTGCCTAATGCAGTAAGTAAAAGATGATCCCAAACTGCATGCTTTATATCATTAATTATAAATAAAAATAAGTGTTTTCAGTTGACTTTTCTCTCTGGTAAACTGCCTAGTCATGTCTTTTGCCAATTTCTACAGAGTTGCTGATCATTTTCTTATTTAGTATCAACTCACTGTAAATTATGGAAATTAGCTTTTTCACTTATATTACACGTTTTCTTTCACCTTGTTGTTTGTCTTTTGACTTTGTTTATGGCATATTTTGCCAAATAAGTTATAATTTTTAGGAAATAAAATTTGTTAATCTTTTTCCTTTTCAGTTTCGAGGTTTTGTGCCCTAATTTTAGGCTTCCACAGGGCCAACTTATAAATAATTACATTCATCCTTCCTTCTATAACTTTGATGGCTCTATTATTTACACTTACATATGTACTTAGAGAGGTAATAATAGCATAGTGATTAAGAGAACATACCATGGCACCAGACTGCCTAGATTTAAATCCTACTTTTTGCCATTTAATTGCTGTGTGACTCCGCATCAATCTCCCAATCTATAAAATGGAGGCAAAATAGTATCTATCTCACAAGGCTGTTGGGAGAATTAAATGTGTAAATAAATGTAAAGAGTTTATGATAGTAACCCTGATGCATAATAAGTGTTAGGTGTTATTTGATGCATAATAAGTGTTAGGTGATCTACCAAATACTTAACCACTTGTCCTAACACCATCTACTAAATCTTGCCTTTTTCTCCAATTATTTGAAATGCCAATTTTATAATGTATAATCTAAAATGACTATATATATGCAATTTCTAGATTTTGTTCCCTGGTCTGTTTGTTTCATAGTATATTTGGCACTTCCTCAGAATCCAACTTGAATTATTATAATTTCAAAACATGCTGTACAGGCTTTTTTATTTCATGTGTTTTAATATTTCTTTATTCTCCTTTCTCACATTTTATGCTTTCCAAATGAACTTCACATTAATGTTGTCAAGTCTTTAAAAACTAATGATATTTTAACTTAAATTTCATCAAGTACATAAAATAGTTTAGGGAAAACCAGTAAGTTTACAATATTGAGCTGTCCTATTTAACAGCACAGTATATATTTCCAGTTAATCCTTTTTAAATGTCACTTAGTAGAGCTTCTCATTTATTTATGTTGGTATTTTATCTTTTTGTTTGTTATATTTTTCAGTATATTTTCTAAATAACTTGCTTTTTATATATAGGAAAGCTGCTGATACTGGTACATTGTTTGTAAACAGCCACATTACCAAAGTCTCTTGTTTCTAACAATTAGAATGGTAAGATGGTTGATTCTTAAGTTTCATGTATATACATTGTTCCCTGCTGCACAAAAAGTTTGCTGCTTCTCTCCTCAATATTAACCTCTTCATTTCTTCTTCTTGACTAAGGATATTGGCCTACACCTCCACTATAATATTAAGTAACAGTGCTAAATGTTGGACATCCTTCTCTTATTTCTCAAATTAATGAGAATACTTCTAGCATACCACTCACTAAGCATGACAGTGGCTTTGGCTTGAAATAAGATTTTTTCTTAATCATGTGAAATAAGAATTCATCAATTTTAATTATACGGAGAATGCTTATCGGGAATTGATATTAATTAGGTCAAATGCTTTTTTGGCATCAAAAAGATGATCATGTGGTTTTTCTCTCACCTATTAATAGAACATGTATATAGATTTTCTAATACTGAACCACATATGCATTTATTTCAGAGCTGAAACCCTAGGGTTGAAGATTATTTTAATGTACTGTTGATTTATATTTTTTAGTGCTGAATTTAAGTTGCATTAATATTTGTAAATTTTTTCCATATTTTCCTATTTCGTGCTGCCCATGAAGTTTTAGAATTAACATTTCATTAACTTTTTTAAAAGAATTGTAAGTTTTTCTTCTTTATCCATGCTCTAGAGCAGCGATTTTCAACCACTCCGCTGCAAGAGGCACAATGATGTGCCATAAGAATTTTTAAAACATGCAATACCTGTCTATTTAGTCAGGGGCACTGACCTCTTTTCTCTTAGGTTGTCAAATTAAAAAAATGACAAGAGCCAACACAACAATAGCAGTCTGAGGTGAATTAATCAAAATTATACTTATTTTTGCCCTGGCTTGGTAGCTTAATTGGTTAGAGCGTTGTCCTGATAAGCCAAGGTGGTAAGTTTGATCCCCGGTCAGGGCACATACAAGAATCAGGGCACCAATGAATGCATAAATAAGTGGAACAACAAATCGGTATTTCTCTCTCTCTCTCCCTCTCTCTCTAAAATAAAATAAAATAAAATAATTTAATTGAAGAAAATTATACCTTTTTTTTGTCAGATTGGCAGAAAATATAATACATTTTTTGGTGTGCCAGAGAATCTTAGTAATTAGTTTATGTGTGCCATGAGATGAAAAAGGTTGAAAATCGCTGCTCTAGAGCAGACACAATTATCGTTCCTTGACTATGTGAAATAACATTCCTATGAAAATATCTGGGTCTAAAGGTTTTTGTGGAGCAGTCCTTAGACAACTTTATTCTCTTCATTGTTATTGTCTATTAAATATCTTTCTTCTGGGATCAAGTTTGTGAACATTTTTCTAAAAGAGCCACTTCAAGCATAAGAAAATCATCATCATAAAAGGGGGATAAACCAAGTCATTGCTATATTACAACAGATCACATTTTTAGTATGACCACATGAGCCTGTAAAAACAAACACCAACTAATTAGACCAATCAACACATGTTTTAAAACCTCACAGCAAATATAAAGATTTACCCACACCTCCTCAAATAAAATTTTAGCAAATAATTTCTCCATCAATCTTGTGACTGGGCCTAAATAATTTTTTACATGTGTGGCTTAACTTTAATAAAATAGGAATGGGAATAAGAGACTGTGATGAATAAAACCTGAAAATCTAAAAAATAAAATAAAAATAAATAAATAAAATAAAAAAGCCACTTCGTCCAGATTGTCAAAATTATTGGTATAGGGTTTCATATATATGTGTGTGTGGTTATTTCATTCTCTTCTTTAGAATGCTGAATCCTACTACATAACCTCCCAAACTTCGTCCCTATCAGTTTATTCTCAATGATCTTCCTCTTGATCAAAATCAGGAATCAGAACACTGTGGTTCAAGACAGCTGACAAAGCACACCCATTATATACTCTCTCCACAGAAATCCACCCCATAAAAATAACAGTAAAGGAATGAAATAGATAAAATACACGACTACAAAGAAAATAAAAATAGTGTTTTCAGGTGAAAAGATTCAACAAATTTTTAGCAAAGTGGACAGAGAACTGATATTCAACTCATTCAGTTATTCATTATTTCAAGAAATATTTTATATACTAGGCATTGTTCTAAGCACTGGAGATAAAGCCCTGTGTAAAAAAGGCAGTCACAGCTCTTATTGTGTTGATGTTCTAATCAGAAGAGACAGATAACTGGTAACTTATTATTCAAGTAGTAGTTAAGAAAAATGAAATAGGACAAGAAATAGAGAAACTAATTCTGCAGAGTCTGGATTCTTTGTCATATGTGGCTACTGAAGTCTCTGCTATTAGTATTAATGGTCAGCAACTGATTAGACTGAGATTTCCTTAGATGCCTGGAACCAATAAATCTTCTGATGGGCTCTGTATGTATATTAGGGCACATATTTAACACTCAGCCGGTCAATTTACAACTCTACCTTAGCCTTCATTCACTACCTGCTTGCAGCACAGAGCCTCAAGATGAACCAGAACTGAGAGCTTAGGGCCTTCTCAGGTCTTTCCTAAACATGCACACAGCCCCACGCATGTGCACAACCTTGTAGATTCCCAGAAATACATCAGAGCTTCACAAATCCCCTTATGGATATCTCATTCCTCAGCTTTTCCTTTTAAGCTTTTTGGTTAGCCTGTTGTTTGTTACTCACTGTCACAGGCAGCCAAGATGTTCAACAACTGCCTCTAATTGTTCTCAGTGAATACCCTGATGGGGAAAAGGCTATTTGTACAGGATGAGCTCCACGTCAGGCCAAATACAGGCAGTCTTGTGAATGAGGTCTTTCAAGAAACCACCAGACAGGTTAAGTAATGACAATTCTCTGGGAATGGGGCTGTGAAGGAGTTCCAATCTTGTTCTGCCCCTTCCAGTGGCTTCCGGGGCTGCTAGTTTTCACCATGATTGGGGGAAGTTGGTTTTCAAGGCTACTGTGGAGCTGGAGAGAGGGAGATGGAAACAAAGCAAGTTAAAACTCTACAGAGTATACTGTTTTTGCTGAGATTCAGCCATTTTTTTTGAATAAATGTTCCCAGACTGCTGTAAGCCTGCGGTTAATTCTGAGTTCTGAAAAAGTTAATTCTATTTTTGTCGGTGTTCTCACTTCTCTTGGAAGGAGAAAATTTTCAGAGGTTATTACTCTACCATCATTGTTGACATCCTCTGCATTTGATTTGAGAAACTCCTTCAGCTCAATCTTCATACTTATTAATTTTTTATTTTTAAAATTTCAGTTTATTTCCTCTGAAATAACTAATAATTCTGATCTTTAAAATTTCCTTCAATTTATACTATTCACTATTTCCTTTAGTGTCAGTTGCATTTGGTACCTCTTACAGTATTTTTCTCAAATGACTAATTCATCTAGGTTATTCATATTCATAGTTGGAAGTTTCAACTAAACAGTTTTTCCTCAGAGTGGATGAGAATCTTAGTCCATTTGTTGTTATATGCAGGTTCTAGTTATATACATCCACTTCTAGTGCCTACAGAAGAGGGGTGAAATATGCAGTTAGGCAGTATCTGTAGGTAACTTGCTTTCTGTATATGAATCCCTATCTGTTCTGAACATCATATAAATTATTAGGGATATATCTGGTCTTTATGACAGGCCTTTGACTTCAGAGAGAACAGCTACCAGAGGTTTATCCTGGAAAAAAACACTGGAGTTAGAAACTCATTTTGCTTTTTGTTTTCTCTGCTTTTGTAATAGCAGTCTATAGTTGCTTCAGTCTATTCTTCTTTCTCTAACCTCAAAATTCATTCATTCATTTATAAAATATTTAGTTGAGTGTCTACTATGTGCCAGGCCCTAGTTTAGATACAGGGAATTCAGTGATGAACAAAGTCCCCAGCCTCAAGGAAACTTGTATTCTAATAAGAAGATAAACAAATACATAAGGTAATATAATTTCATAAAGTAAAAAGTACTATGAAAAATAAAACAAAGTAAAAAATAGAGAGTGACTAAAGGGAAGCTATTTTAGATAGGGTGATACTTCCCTGAGGAGGTAACATTTCATCAGAGGTCTGAATAATGAAAAGGAAAGAGCTATAAGATGTGGAGGGCTTTCAGAAGGAAATAATAAGTGTGAAGAAACTGAAAGGATAACATCTAGGCATGTCTGAGAAACAGCAAAAAGGCCAATGTTAGCAAGTGAATGAGGGATAGGAAATGGGGCATGAGAAGCAGGCAAAGAAAGGGCCAGATCACACAGCCTTGTAAAATACAACGCAGAGTTTAGGAAGGTAGTGGGTGCTTCAAGCAAGAGAATGACATGATTTGATTTATAGACACTAAATACTATGGGGAGAATAGACTATAAGGAAATATATGCTCTCTCCAGGCAGATTGTTCAATGTTTGGAAAGCATTTTTCTGGGCTTTATCCAGGGGACAAACACCAGATGATCAAAATTGAGAGCAAGGGCCAGGGCACTGATGAATGCTCCAGGCACCCTTCCATTCTTCATATTTGTTTACTTAACAGTCTAGTACATTTCTGAAACTTCTACACATACTTCCAGCTGTGACTTCTCCTAGTTTCTCTACTGATCCAATCTGTTTCTTATCTTTCAGAAATTCAGCCGATGGCAACCATTTTTTATTTGCCACCTTTTAAAAAACATCTAACGTTCCTACTAACATATTTACTTAAGAGTCCTGCTAAAGTAGATACAAATAGCCAGCAGATCTACATTCTGCTGACCTCCCTTAAGGCTCTTTTTTTTAGAGTGACTTTAAGAGAACCTTTTAACTCTCATAATTTAGGCATCAGCACAAATCACATTTCTGGGGCCAAAAAACTGCAACCAACTACACCTTCCCTGCTGGATTTTCTGCAGACAGCCAAAAACCATCACTATGCTGTACAACTCCTTCCATATAAATAAACAGCCCAGCCAACTGACAGTGGTAAAAGTTGATGAATTCTTCTAGCTTCTTTATTTGAGAGGCATGACTGATAACATAGCATGGTACTGTCAGCTGTAGGAATATTTATAGTAACTTTACACTTAACACTATCAGAACTTACTGAGAAAAAATATTTAAATATATACTTAGGCTGTACCAAATTCTTAATAAAAAAAATATTTTATCAGGAATAGATTCTCTAAGTAGAATTGTTTTTACAATTTCTAATATTGCTTCTTGGAAAATCAGCCTTTCAAGTTGTCTATTAAACCAATCTTTAATAAAAATTAACACAAACTTTTCCCTACAAGCTTTCCTTAAAATAGGGAGAGCCCGGCCGGGTGTGGCTCAGCGGTTGAGTGTTGACCTAGGATCCAGGTGATCAGGGTTCGATTCCCAGTCAGGGCACATACTTAGGTTGTGGGTTTGATCCCTGGTCGGGGCGTGTATGGCAGGCAACTGATCCATGTTTCTCTCCCATCGATGTTGCTCTTTTTCTCTTTCCCTTCTCAAATCAATAAACATATCCTCAGGTGAGGATTTTTTTTTAACTGTCGGTTCAATTTGTTTACTGTTTTATTTCTCCAAACTTATTTACCCCTTCAAAAATCCACCACCCATAATTTCAGTGCTGTCATTTCAGCACAGAGAGTGAAGAATAGTGAAGTAAATTTTAACACTTGTTATTTTACCCTTTTCAACATAATTCATCTCTGTAAAAGGCAGGTTTGGCAAGCTTGGAGCATGAACTCTGGAGCCAGACTACCTAAGTTCAAATCCCAGCTCTGACACTGATGAGTGATGTGGGAACTTAAGACAACTTACTTAACTTTCGTGGGAACTCAGGTGCTTCATCTGTAAAATGGGAAAAATAAATGTCTTTCTCATAAGCTTGTTATAAGATTTAAATAAGTTAATATCTATAAAGCTTAAAATAATAATGCCTGACACATAGTATATATGACATAACTATTTGCTAAAGAAAAACAAAGTAAATAAATACCTTAGACATAAGATAGGCTCAGGAAAGAAATCTGGTCTTGAGTAAAAGTCAATTCATTAACTAGTGCCCCTTAGTTTTTCAAAGGGCAAAATATTAAAATTATTAAGGGTAAGGTCCAAATCACAAGGATCCCTATGAGAGATTAAACAAACTGGGCCTGTAGCTCTGATACCCTTTGTCACTTGGCTTTGATTCCAAATACTCTACACAAGAACTTTCCCTACAAGTCCTCAAGGAAAGCTGTTTTCAAACTTCTGGGCAACATAACATTGACTGTCAATCATGCCCTGTTACTTAGCAAATATGCAGCATCATGGTCAAAAATAATTTCAGGAGATCCAACTGTGAGTTATGAGCTATTAATAGCTAACATTTATGGAATGTTTTTACGGGTCAGACACTGTTGTATTTTACCTATATCAACTAATTTAATCCTCTCAATAAATTTGTAAGATAGGTATTATTTATTATATCACGAGTTCACAAATGAGAAAACTAAAGCACAGACTAACCTGCCAAAGGTTATACACCTAGTAAGTCACCAACCTAGAACTTAAGCCCCGGCAACCTAACTTCAAAGCCTGAGGTCTCAAACCACAGCTATATGCCTCAAGATGGAATATCACAGACAGGACTGATGATTTTAAAAGCTGACCAAGCCTAAAAATGTATGCCCATGCCATGCTACAGTCACCAACAGCCAGAATTCACAAACCGAGTAATGAGAAGATGCTAAGAATGCAAGTTTTCTTTCTCTATTCTTTCTCATTCTTCTCCTAGGCCTCCCAAGTAAACATGGGTTAATACAAATGAGATGCTTTTAAGTAGTGCCTGACAAATAGTAAGTGCTCATCTTATTAGGAGATAGTAGTGGTAAAAATAGCAGAGTATGCCTACTGACCCTGCCTCACTCTAATGGCTGCCATATATAGGAACTGTTGATATTTCTACCATCTTTTGCCCTTTGTCATTACAGGAAATGTATCAGTACAATCAATAAATGCACTGTAACAAACCCAAATTACTCTTCAATCTGTTACTTTCACCTGATCATATACACAGAAGCAAACTACTTCACTCCTCACTTCTCTTTCTTGACTTACAAAGACTGAATTGGGGCCAGAAGGAAGTAGAATAAAGCAGCTTTGTAACCTTTTGACTAGTTGCCAAAAGTAGAAGCAAAGTTTATGAAAAGTAAGTTAATTGACCAAAAGTTAGATTTTTAAAAATGATGTGCACAGTAAAGAACAGAGATAACAGCAACAATAATCTGAGCAATAGGGTGTCCCTCTCTCAATTGTTCTGTACAATTATTTAGGTTAAAAGCTTAACAGAATCAAGATACATTTCAGAGGAAGAAACTAGCAAACCCAAACATTCTCAATTCCAAAAAGATAATATTGGAAAAAGTTTAGCATTCACTAGAATTTTTCAAAGTGCAGGTACAACGCATTAATAGTTTGTATCAACTTAGTGGAGACCAAAAGTTTGTTTTGAATGAAATACAAGAAAACGAAATAGAATAAAAAAAATTACATTGTACCACCAGTAGTAAAGATAAATATTGTTTCATGAAACTTATTTCAATTTTAAATATTAATATGTACATATGTGTGTATAAATACTGGGTAACAATGAAAATGCATCTTATAGTGGGTTGTAATGAAAAAAGTTTCAAAGCCACTTTACCAGAGGATAAAAAACTGGCCAGTCAAAAAAGAAGAAAATATTTACTTCAAACTACATATGAAATAACACTGGCAGTTTGGGTAGTTCTCTAAATTAGTTTTTTAAAAGCAAGCCTCTGAAAAAGAACAACAAAAAAAGGAAACTATCTGGGTAAAAATCAATAGTTTAACAGAGTTATCTATATAAACAATTTCACAGAATGTGAGGTACTGAAACGAAATAAATATATACTAACAAGAGATAGAAAGAAATGAGACAAAGCTAAGAATTTCAGTTCACTTACTTATTAAATGCCACATCAATATGAGAAATGACCTATTTTCTTTGTAAAAGCTCTCGTTCTCAACCTCAAGAACACATATTCATCAGTGTTATCTAATTACTGCTTCCTAATCTATAGCACAGACCTGGTAAAAAGGAAAAGTAGATTTGGAAAGTTCAATGAAGTAATAACACACTGATTACTAGGGTATTTTTTATATGACACATATGTACTATTTTTTAATCAATATTCTCTAAATTATGAAATATTTTAAGAAAAAATCATACACATATTTTGGATCATGTGTTGGTAAAAACACTGAGATGATCATCAATCTAACAGAAAAAATTAACATCATTGTGCTAAATTAAAATTCCGTTATTATTATTATTATTTTTTAAATATATCTTTATTGATTTCAGAGAGGAAAGGAGAGGGGGGAGAGAGAGATAGAAACATCAATGATGAGAGAGTCATTGATCGGCTGCAGCCCGCAACCCGGGCATGTGCCCTGACTGGGAATCGAACCCCCATCGCCCGGATCCTAGGTCGATGCTCAACCGCTGAGCCACGCCTGGCTGGGCTTCCCTCTTATTTTGAAAAAAAGAGGAACAACAGATGAATCTGACCTAAATCTTTTTCAACTACTATGGAAACTAAAGAATAAAGTTCAATCCCACCTAAGAGCTAATCGTTCTAATTTATTTTCATAGTAACAGTGCTGATAGCAACAAACTACCAATTTTCCTAAATTCAGTAATTGCCACATTATCAAATTTCAGATGAAAGAAAACTACTGAAATTTTAGAAGATAAACTGATTATCAAATCCACATATAAAAAGTTACTTCCAAAACAAAAATTAAATGTTTAAATCAAAATAAAGAACATTCTAAATACCAACAAGTAAATCATCATAGCAAAGCTTATACTTTTCAGCTCCATACAATACTTTTCCCACCAAAGAAAAAGAAAGAAAAAAAAAGAAACAAACAAAAGCTACTTTAAAAAAACAGGGTATTGTGCTCACTTCGGCAGCACATATACTAAAAAACCCCAGAAAAAGGAACTTGCCCTGGCCGGTATGACTCTGGTCAGAGCATCAGGCAGTACACCACTGGACACCCAAGGGTCATGGGGTTTGCTCCCCAGCAGTGCCTTAGGGAGGAAACCAGTCCATGTGACTCTCTCACATCGATGTTTCTCTCTGTCCCCCTCTCCACTCTCTCTGAAAAGCAATGGAAAAAATATCCTCAGGTGAGGATTAACAAAACAAAAAAAACCAAAACCCACAAACAAACAAACAGGGTACTTGATGTCTGAATTAATAAACGGAGTTAATATATAAGAATTAAAATAAGTAATATCACTAACCAAGTGTCACTTCTTACCAGAAATAATTATAGTTTTTTTCTGTTAATCAGATTCCGTAATTCTCAATTGTTTTAAAAATACTTAGAAAAACAATTTCTCATCATATCTGAGTCCCAGACTCTTGAGTTAAGCTGCACCTCAGTTAATATAAAACCATCTCCCCTTCCCTTAGAGGTGCAACAATTTTTTTGAATTTGGAAATAATAAAAGCATAAAAGAATATTAATATGATGAGCAATATTCTAAATGACTATTTTTAATTAAAAAAAGAATTTGCTTGTGAAAGTTCCCCTCCTCTTGACTAAAGTAAAAATAAAAACACTAATTTAAATATATTACTCTTGACATGGTAGTCTTAAAGAAATTAATGTACTTAATTTTGCACAAATTTCCAAATTTGAAAATGAGAGTAGAGATAAGTTAGAAATTTCAGTTTTAATCTTCTGTTTTTTATATTTCAAAGTTGTTAAATTCATATTGGAAATATTAAGATTTCAGAGTTTAAAACTATTTTTGGTATTTGTGCTGCCGAAATTCTATAGATCAAAGAAAGGGGAAAAAGTTAATATCAAGGGGTAAGACATTTTAGTAATATAGAATACATTTTACTTATACTGCCTATTCTTCAAATAACACAAAAGTAATTAATTTCCATATAATTTTTTATTTGGTTAATCCTCACCCAAGGATATTTTTTCCATTGATTTTCAGAGAAAGTGGGAGGGAGGGGGAGAGACACACAGAGAGACACATTGATTGGTTGCCTCCCAAATGCACCCTGACCAGAGCAAGCCTGCAACCAAGGTTCGTGCCCTTGACCAGAACTGAACCTGCAACTCTTCAGTCCTCTAATCACTGAGCCAAACTGGGCAGGGCGATAATTTTTAAAATATGTTTTTATTGATTTTTAGAGAGAGTGGAAGGGAAAGGGATAGAGAGACAGAAACACTGATGACAGAGAAACATCGACTGGCTGCCTCCTGCATGCCCCCTACTAGAGATGGAGCCTGCAACCCGGGCATGTGCCCTGACTGGGAATCGGACCAGTGACCTCTAGGTTCCTGGGTCAATGTTCAACCACTGAGCCACGCCAGGCAAGCCACAAGATAATTTTTAAAGAGGGAAGGATCTGGTCGTGTTTTGCTTTCTTAACATATGATTTTTGCCATCTAAGAAATATCGGTAGTAAAGAGTTTGCAATTTGCCCTAAGCCAGCATTAATAAAAAGACCAGGTAAACCCACCCCTGCTCTACAATTCCCAACCAGAAGCAGTATTCTTACATGTTTCAGAGAAATTGGATTTTTTTCCTTAACCTATAAAGGAAGAAATCACTAAATTAGTAGAACTTTGTACAAAAAAGTCATGAACTCTGGAGCCAGAAAGACTAAGTTCAAAATCCAGCTCTCCTGCTAACTAGTGTTGTTACTTTGGGCAAGTTAAGTAACTTCTGTGCCTTCATTTTCTCATTTATAAAATTAAAATAAGGACTAAAAAGTTAATATATGCACATCACTTAGAATAGTTTCTGGCACATAGTAAGTGCTATGTAAAGTTGGCTTTTATTTTTACTGTTTACCATTACAGATTTTTATAGTTCAGTTGTGAAAAAGTTCCCTAAATAAAAATTATTTAATTTTACCTATAAAGAATATTTTATATTAAGCTGTCACGCAGAGTAATTCAAGAACCTTAAACTCAAATAATCATGAGAAATCACTGTTTTGAAAACAATAGAAAATCATAAAATCTAGGTTAAAAAATCGTATACCATTGTCATTGATAAGAAGCAAAACTTTCTTAGGGTTAAACCTTTTTAAATTCTAATTACGTTGTCTCTTTTTTTGCTACACCCTAGAGATGCAGGTTATACTAAGTCTTATAGTTTAATTCAGGTATGTACAAATAAAACCAAATTCAGTATTTAAGTATAAATGTCAGTCCTGTATAGTGTCACCTACTTCACATAGATAGCCTATTTATGTATTATTATTATTGTATAAGTAGATATCTAAAAAAAATATGCTGAAAGAAATGTATTACAAAAATTACTGCTATTTTCTAGGGTGAATAAAAAGAAATCTAACTAGTACAAATATTAACCAAGCTAATACGTTAAAGTGCATCTATCACAATCTGTAGTAAGATCTTTATGATATTAAGTACTGACTGCCTTGGGTTGATCTGTTGACTTACAGTAAGTCAGCACTATTTACACATTTCCTTTTCTGATTTAAAATACTACATATTTAAAAGGGGAAAACAGTAAGTATAAATTTTATGAAGTCCATATTTCAAATGTTTTTTAATATACTATAAGTAACAGAGAAAATACCCTAATTATTTCTACATTTAATAATTAGATACTCCAGGACTTAGGTTTATGGCATCAAATAAAAATATCAACATGATGATGTGGCTGCTATTCCACTGTTTGCTATATGTTCTCTGCCAATAAGACATATCAGTAAGTCAGTTTATAGCTTAAGCCATATATTCTGTACAAAAACATGCACTTCTATTTTTTAATCAGCAGATAGAAAGCCCACCTAATTTCTACTTTACTATAAATATAATAATTCAACCCCTTGGTATAAACCAATTAAGTGAATGTATGGAAAGAATAAACTATTCCTAATATTCTCAAATATATTTTAAACTACCTCTTAGCTGAGCTGTTTTATGTCAAACTAATTTGAACTACTCTTCCTCCACTTAAATCACACATGAGTTAAAACATGCTGTTTTTATATGCAGAACACAAAGATCTTTTAGAAAATCTACCAAAAAAGTTCTATGAGTTTTTTGTATGTAAGCAAAACAAAGAGAATGGGGCTGTGAAGTGGCTCAGGCAGATCACAGAAACTCATACCGTACTGTATTTTCCTTAAAACATATTGTAGGCTCAAGGATAAAAATCAAAACATGTAAAACAAAATACAGAAGAAAGAAAATGACAAAAAATAACAATAAAAAATAATCAAACCAAGTCAAAACAAAAAAACACACAACTAACTGGCAGACATAAAACTAATATGCAAAAATACATTTTAAACTGAACCCTCTGGGTTATAAACTAAGATTGTCAAACTAAAGTAGAAATTTCTATAGAAAACTGACAGTGAGACCTCTCCTGAGCTTTAAAAACACATGTGGCAGGTCCTCAAATAGTTCTAATATTGATGAGATGCCCAGGAACTTAACTGTTGTTTATATCAATTAGTCTATGGTAAAATTGGTTCCATTATAAGCCGTTCCACGTAAAGTCACAGAACCTATCGATAACATTGAGTGAGGACTTACTGTGCACACCAGACTGTCTCTAGTAATTTTTGTTGTTTGGCAGGAGATAAGAGATGCAGGCTTTTCAGTAATTAGAGTATATCAGTGTTCCGTACGAAGACCAAGAGCATGAACACAACTACTCCAATGTGACTATAGGATGCTCATTTCATGTAGAGGCTTTTATGCAGAATCTAGGGCAGAAGAGATTTTAGAAGAAAGGAGAAAGACACTCCCCTAAGACTTTCAACTTCTACTTCTGCACAACAGTTTCTTTCTAGGGTCCTTCTTTGAAGGCAAAGTGACTTAAGCTTTAAATTTAAAAATCTGTCATAGATTACCCTAAAACTTTCATTCCTATAACATAAATTTACTGAAATAAACCACTAAATACTATATTTTGTTCTCCAGGCTATGGCTTTGATGGAACTAAAACCCACTTCTCTGTGTGCATGCACAGGACTTCTTTATTTGTAAAGGGGCTTCAGCAGTTAGATAAGTCCTGAAAGCCAACCAGAAGGGTCCTTCTCTGTGGCTTCTAGGACTAATATGGCCAAGCTCCAAAGTCCTTTGCTAAAAATAGATGAAGGTAGCAGCCCAATTTTGGTATAAGCCAAAGTCTATGCTATGTTCACAGATGTATATGTATCATATAATGAGGGAGACTTTTTTATAACTCATTAGTCAAAAGAGAAGCAGGTGCTAAAAGCTGTATTTATTCTGTTCACTGTAGTACTAAATTTTAGAACACAATTTGTATGATTATAGAAACTGATCACACAAAAACATTTGCAATCAAATGCTAGACATACACCATAAAGATCAGAAAAACAAAAATAAAAATTATCCAATCCTGTACCTCAAATATACCTCAGATCACAAAATTTGGGAAAGAGTACACTAATCATTATTAAACCCAACCCCTTCATTTTAGAGATGACTAAAAGCCTCCAGAAAATTTTAAGAGATTTAAGAGAAACTTAAGTCTCAAAATAAGAAAAAAATGGTTTTAAGACTGAGGTGGGACAAGTAAAGAAAGAAATAAAAGAAGAATATTCTAAGAAGTAAAGTACTGTAATGTCTGGCTTATGAAGAAACAGGAAGAAAAACAGAAAATTGTCAATACGGTAAAAATGAAGAAACAATGTATAAGAGGCAAGGATAAAGATACATCTGAACACTGAGTTCAACGAAAGAAAATGTACTTTGAAATTACTGCAGTGAACTCTTTAGCAGAAAACGTTTCAATAACAACACATTAAGATTTTTGGAAATAAACTTATCAATCTGGGCCTAATAATCTCCCAAGAAACTCTGTCCTTTGTCACGGCAACTGTCCTGTAAGTAAAGCCCATGCAGAAAACCAAGCCGACCCTCCCAGAACATGGGTGTGTGTTTTTGCCTCAGAAGTGCATGTCTCCATTCTCACGGAACAGAGAAGACCAAAACGACACGACGCCCTCAAGATCTGTCAATTAACAAGATCACTCAAGCCCAATCGCTAGCAGTTATGTGTGCCTGCTACCTGTTAGCCTGTTCCGGAGAGAGCCCCCAAAACTGTGCTCCACTGAGGAACTGCGAACGCCTTTGTTGTTTCCAAACTACGGAAGCTACCAGAGTTCAGTCTAACCCAGCGCCTCAAAGCAAAACTTCCCCCAGGCCTGGTAAATCTGCCCACATTGGGGGTTTAGCACAGCCCTGTGCTAGCTACGAAAAGGCGGGAGAACCCCAGGCGAGGCGCAAATGTCACCTACTAGTCTCGGGAAGGGTCAAAGTGAGGAAAGTTGGAGGTCAAGAATCTAGGACCCCGTTTCGCAGTGGAGGAGGAAGGTCACAGTGAGGCGGCCGACCGTCCTGCCGGGTGAAAGAACAGCGAGAGCCCGGGAACGGGGTTCGAGGAAGAGGGTGCTCAAGTGAGAGTAAGGGGGGTAACTAGACAGTGGCGGACGGAAGCGCCGAGGCAACAGGCACGAAGCCGGGGCTTGTGAGGGGCGGGCGAGGCTGAGCAAAAGCAGCGAGGCGAAAGGTGCGCGGAGGCGAGAAAGGCTAAGCTGAGGTGAAAGGGGTGAGGCCAGCGGGAGGCAAAGGGCTGAAGAGAGGGAGGCACAGCAGGGACAAGGGACAGGCAAAGAGAACCCCCACCCACAGGGACCGGGACAGAACTCTTGACCGGTCCCCCTGCAGGCTGTAGTCGTCCGGCCGCACTCAGACCCTGTCGACAGCGGAGACTCACCCAAAGGCTGCAGAGGGCTCGCTGCAGGGCATGGGGACCGGTCCAGACCCACAGTAGAACCAAGCGAGTGGAGGAAACCGCGGCGTTAGCGTGACCCGGATGCGCATCCCTAGAAACCGGAAGTCACCGTCCAGGGTCACCTCATAATCCACACCTCGTTCCACCAGAAGCCTCTGGGCGCGTGTGTCAGGCATCAAGGGGCGGGGCAGAGTCCAAGCCCCGCCCACTTCTCCACCCCAGCGAGCCCCGCCCCTGGTCACGCCTCCCTGGGGGCCCCCGGGGTACCCGGTGAGGACAGGCTGGTTTTTGCTGCGCCCAGGCCACGGTACCCCGGTAAAAAATACTTAAGCACTCATTTTTCTAGAAGATCTCTTAAAATGCGTGTAATCCCAACCTCCCTAAAGAGAACATGAGGAGAAATGCATTTGGCAGATTTAGAAAAACTGTGGAAGGAAGAATGGGTGGGAAGTTTTGAAAGATACTTGAGGGGAGGCTAACCCAAGG
This sequence comes from Miniopterus natalensis, assembly GCF_054644295.1. Classification (NCBI taxonomy): domain Eukaryota; kingdom Metazoa; phylum Chordata; class Mammalia; order Chiroptera; family Miniopteridae; genus Miniopterus; species Miniopterus natalensis. Next base: position 15,581,584 of record NC_142089.1, read on the forward strand.
TGATGTTTTTATCCCCAATATTAGCTTATACAAATATTGTATTTAGCGTACAATTAACTTCTATTTCGTGCAAATTATTTCATGTAATTATTTTGTCAGAAACAAAAATTTTAAAATTTTTCATTAACTTTAAATTACTACCCAAATATGGGTTGAATCCAGGTTTTGTAGCAGCTTGAAATTCAATTTGGGGGTCTTCTTTAAGAAAATTCAATTACAAATTTAAAAAATTTTCACTAACACAAAATCCAGAAAAATTATATATTACTAATTAACTGCTTGATATGCCTCTAAAATACTTTTTTTTCCTTTTTGGTAAAATTTTTGGCTGTAGTCTTTGATCACCTATGACAATAATTTACTAAGTAATATTTATGTACTAAGATCTTTGACTCCTCTCTTGCCCTACATTCATCAGCATGTTCTGCAGGATCTGCCTTCAAAATCTGTCCAGAATTGGACCATTTACCACCTCAGTAAATGTGTGACTGCCCTTTTATGCCCTTGCCCTCCCAAAATCTATTACACAGCAGCTGTGGGCTTCTGTTAAAACCTTAATCAGATCACATTGCTCCTCCAATGGATTCCTATTTCCAAGTGAAAACCAAAATTCTTACATTCACCTACAGGACCCTCAGGATTTGACACATACACACACCCCTCCCCAGTACAACTAACCTCATCTCCCACTCTCTCCATCATCTCTCTACTCAAGGCACATTGATCTGTTTGCTATTCCTCAAACCTGCACATAAACTCAGGGCCTTTGTGTTTGCTGATCCCTCTGCCTGGAATGCTCTTCCCCCAGATAATAGCATCATTCACCCTGTCACTTCCTTTACATCTTTGTTCAAATGTCACCCTGACACAATATTATTTTCCCTGACACTATGTTTACAATTGAAGCACCACCATTCTCCCTGCACTTCCTAACCCAGTTTCCCCCTTAATTTTTCTCTTATAACATTCATAAATTTGGTTTAATGTCTCTCTCCCCACACCCACACACACTAGAATGTAAGCTCCATGAGGGCACACGTGTTTGTTTTGTTCATGCATATACTTCAGCACCAGAACAGAGCCTGACACAATGTAGGCACCCAATAAATATTTGTTGAACGAAAGAATAAATTGCTCATTAACTTTGCTATTGCTGATCTGAAACCATACAAACTGAGCCACTGACTCCACCAGGGGGTGCAAACAACTAACCAATGTGGTATTCACAGAAGTTACTCCTAAAGCATATATATGCTCATTAATTCTAAAACAGAACCACAGAAAGGAACACAGATTCCTCCGCTGAGCAAAGAGTGCAGTACCTACTAGCAATAAAAACCCTCCAATGTCTTCATAGTCCCTTGAGAATAAAGTCCAAGCTTTTTATGATGGCCCACAAGGCTCTTACTGGCCTGTCCTTCCTATCTCTGGTATCATGCCCAACCTCCCTTTCTCTCAGGTGCTGAGCTCTATCCATCCTGTCTTTTTCTTTCTTCTTGTACAAACCAAGTTTTCTTGCCTCATGGCCTAAGCACATACTATTCCCTCTCTCTTGAACACTCTTCCCCAAACTTCCAAGTGACTAGTTCCTTCTGCTACTCTCAGTTAAATTTCACCTCTGAAGGCTTCATGACCTCCCATGACCTCTTGTCTCCTGTCTAAAGGAACTCCCATACCTCTTCCCATGCCTTATCTTTTCTTCATAGTCCCTACCACTATCTGAAATTGCTTTGTTTGTTTATCAGTCACTAGAAAGTGAGCTCCACGGGAGTCTTTATTTCTCTTATTCACAGTTAAGTTCTCAGCCAGCACTAGAATGGTTGGCATATAGTAGGTGCTCAATAAACAAAATAAATAATTACTACTATTTATTGAAGCTTTTCTATGTGTTACTGGCTGTACATAGTAAATACATAAGTGTTCATATTTTCTTTTAATCCTTTCAAACACCTTGGGGAGTATTATGATTACGTCCATTTTACAGATGAGGAAACAGGCAGGAATAAATTAAGCAACTTGCTCAAGGCCACAAAACTAGCAAGAAGCAAACCTAGGACTTGAATCAAGTCTGTATGACTTTAGAATCCATGATTTTAACTACTAGGCCATGCTCCTCTCAAATTACAGGAAGAGCAATAGATAGCCAAGTATGAATTAATTTACTCACTAATTTTTTCTCTGATGTCATGCATTTATGTTTACTGTCATGGTGAGCAGGAGTGGAACTGTTTATTGAGGGTTTTTTCCTACATTACTCCAGGTGACAGATCTAAAGAAATATGGCAAACATATGGTTTTGTTCAAGCTGGGTTGTAAGTACTTAGATATATTATATTATTTTGTGTAGATCTGAAATATTTCATTCAAAATTGAACACAAAGGAAAGGCTATTAAAATAGTCCAAAAATATTATAGCCAAATCTTTCTAAACAAAAGCCTAAAGATAAATCAAAACACAAGTCTAGTTACACTAAAAGTGTCTAAAAATAAGGCCTCTGAATCATGTTTCCATTTTTAAAAAACATAATGAATGTATGATCAGTGTTTTGTAACAGTTATCAATTTAAACTCTCCTGATTGACATGTCTGAAGTACATTGGTCTGGGCTTTATTTCTGTTGATGTTCTCTATTGTACCTGAGACAATCTTATTATAGATATGACGGTTGAACCTCAAAAAGCAATCTATAGTTGGTAGGATTATAAAATGGTTCAACCACTATGGAAGCCAGTATGTCAATTCCTCAAAAAAATTAAAGATAGAACTACCATATAATCCAGCAATCCCACATCTGAGTATATATCCAAAGAAATAATAGCAGAGTCTCAAAGAGATATTTGCACACCCTTGTTTATAGCAGCACTATTCACAATAGTCAAGAGGTGGAAGCAACCCAAATGTTCATCAGCACCTGAATGGGTAAATAAAACGTGATATGCACATACAATAGAATGCAATACAGCTATAAAAAGGAAAGAAATCCTGTCACATGCTACAACAAGGTTGGACCTTCAGGACATTATGCTAAGTGAAATAACTAAGTCACAAAAGGACAAATAGAGTATAATTTCACTTATATGAGGTATCTAAAGTAGTCAGATTTATAAATATAGAAAGCAGAATGGAGGTTACCAGGGGCTGGAGAGAGGGGGCAAAGTGGAATCGTTTAATAGGTGTAGAATTTTAGTTATACAAAATAAAAAGATTCTGGAGATCTGATTCACAACAATGTAAATATATTTAACACTATTGTTAAGTGTACACTGAACTGTGTACTTTAAATGATTAAGGTGGTAAATTTTATGTGTAAATTAGCACAATCTGTATATATTTTTTATTGATCTTGGAGAGAGAAAGAAGAAAGAGAGAGAGAGAGAGAGAGAGAGGGGAACATCCATGCGAGAGGGAAACATGGATCTATCAGTTGCCTCCCACACATGACCGAATGGGATTCAACCTGCAACCTGGGAATCGAACCCACCACCTTTTGGTGTACAGGATGATGCTCCAACCAAATGAGTCACACTAGCCAGGGCTACCACAATAACTTAATTAATTAATTTTTACAGAAAAATATTTATTTTATTTGGTTGTATATACTACTCTGATTATCCCCACTTTACAGGAAACTGGGGCTCAAGGTCGTTAAATCACTAAGCCAAAGTCACAGAAGGAGGAAGGGCAGGCTCCAAACCGGTGTGTGACTCAAGCACAGTAGCACCAGGAGGGCAAGCCAGCTCCAGCTTCCTGGTCTGGCCTCAGATCAGCATCCCTGAGGCTAAAGCCCTGCCCTCTCAGCTTCCGAGCCAATCTGGAAAAAGGTCAGTGAATACTGAGTGACTGCTTATCTCCAACTACTCTGGATCCAAGAGCTTCCTTTGCAGACACCTGCTCCCACAGCACTCATGCGCTGGCTCCCCCCAGGTCCCCTGAGTCGCCTCTGTTGTCCACAGGAACTGGGTCTGGAGAGCCCTAGCCACCTCCATGCCACACCGTCTCAAACGATGGCACTTGCTAACCCTTGTTTACTATGTTAACTTCGTGCACAGGAATTAGATTTCTCCCACTCCCATTCTCCCTGACTTACTAAATAAAGCCTAGTGGTTAAAAGCAATGGCTTTGGAGCCGGATGCTCCTAGGTGCAAGTCCCTGCATCACCTCTGCCTACCTGTGTGTAAGTGTCTTCATCTTCAGGCTCCCAACCTAAATAGGAAGGATAACACTACCTTTTTAGTAGGGTTGTTGTGAGGATAAGATGCATTAATGTACAGCAAGCATTGAGCACTTGAAACACTTGATAAACAGTAGTTATTATTTTCATTACTTTCATTGTTATTCCCCTTGCTATAATCTCAACCCCTTCCTGGTCTGGGGCCCAGATCTCCTGCCTTCTCTTTTCAAGTTTTTTTTCTTTTCTTTTTTCTCCCTGAAAATAAACTCCAACCCTGGGTGGGCTCCCAGATCACTGGTGGGTCTTCACTTAGACAGATCTCCCTGCCTGACTTTTTCATTAAACTTATTTCCAGGTGGAGTTTTGCTGCATGCTCACCAATTTTCATCTAGAACTTGAGTGTAAGTGATATGCCTCTGAGAGAACAAATAAAGGAAAGGGGGTCGTGAGGTGGGGTCTAGAGCATGGACTGAAGTCAGCTGGGCAGGACCCTCTGCTTGCTGGCAATGAGGCATGCACACAACTTCTCATCTCTGTACCTCAGTTTCCTCAGCTATAAAATGGGGAGTCTTACTCTTAACTTTCAGGGAGGTAGTGAGAATTCCATGAGATAATGGCTGGAAAGCCCATGTGCCTGGCATGAATAATGTACATTTCCTTCCTTCTGGCAGACCATCACCTTCTTGAAATACTGCCACCAGCATCTTAAAAGAGAAGTCTCACTCCTAAGGAAACAGCAAGGCTCCCCCTCTCCCATCACCCCTTCTACCTCTCCTATCACCCCTTCTACTCCCAGCTACAAGGGAGGCTGGGGATGCAAACAGAAACTCCATGATTGGCTCAGAAATCGTGATTTATACCCTGGTTACACCATCATCCAAAAAACTTGCCCAGCTAGGCGTGGCTCAGGGGTTGAGTGTAGGCCTAGGATCCAGGAGATCACGGTTCGATTCCCGGTCAGGACACATGCCCTGGTTGCGGGCTCAATCCCCAGTTGGGGGCATGCAGGAGGCAGCCGATCAATGACTCTCTCATCATTGATGTTTCTCTCTCTCTCTCTCTCCCTCTTCCTTCCTCTCTCTGAAATCAATAAAGATATATAAAAACAAACAAACAAACAAAAACTTGGAGGTCTGTTGGCAAAGATAAAGGGAGAAGGAACATGAGGTAGGCAACTAGCTGCTGCCCCCTTTAGACAGGACATGGTGCTGCCCACTTTGTCACAAACACAGTCACCTCATTCCTTCTAGTCACTCTTTCTTTTATTTCTCTGAACTTTAGTCATTCTGAAGTTGGTAGTGGAAAGACTGTCCCTGGGACTCAGCCAGCCTGAAAGTGGCCCTGATCAGATGCCATTTGGTCAGAAGATTTGCTGTTTATAAAAACACATCCGTTCTGGGCTCCACTACCTAAGGGAAAACTATGAAAGTCTTCAAAAATAGCAGTAAAGATGATTAAAGAGTTAGAAAATAGGGCCCATGAGAAAAGACTACAGAACCTAGATTGTTTATGTTAAGGAAGTGAAGGCAGGAGGGGCAAAGCTGGGCTGCTGAGAAACAGTTTTGAAAGAGTCAGAGCCAAATAAAATACAAAAAGGATACTGGTAATTACGTCTATGTTGTAGATTAGGAGGGGTAAGTGGCAGGGCAGGGGAAGGATCCTGGCAGGTCCACAGAGAGGGTGATCTCTTCAAAAGAAGTTGGGTGACCTCTTCAAAAAAAGAATGTAAAAGTATCAACACAAAACCGCCGGGCCCTTCCTGGGCTTTGGAGGGGGTCTGCGAGGATCAGTGGCCCTGAAGCTTAAGCTCTGTTGATTTCACAATAAATTCACCTCTGATCAGGGGAATGAGTGAGCCGGTAACAGGTTTGGGAAATGGTCACAAAACTTGATTGTTCTGCACACTCCGCCTGGAAATGCCTTCTTCCCCTTCTTCCCCTAACGCCTTTCTAGCCTGGGGGATGCAATGCAAGCCTGCCCTCCTCTCAGGAGACTTACCAGATACAGCCTTTCCCCGCCACATGTGCACCCATCACACACTGTGTTTATTTGTACCACTCCGCTTGTGTATTAGTAATCTACCACTGCATAACAAATGTCTCCAAAATGTAGTAGCTTAAAATAACACCCATTCATTACCTCACATTTTCTATGGATCAGGCATGTAGGCATGGTTTAGCTGAAGCCTTGGTCATCTTAAGGCTCAACAGGAAAAGATCTGTTTCCTAGCTCACACGATTATTGGCAAGATTCAGTTCCTCACAGGCTGTTGGACTGAGGCCTTAGTTCCTCAAGAGCTACTGGCCAGAGCCCTTGCCATGAAGGCCTCCCCACCAAATAAGCATGGCAGCTGGCTTCCTCAGAACAAGAAATGAGAGGGCAAGGGTGAGCACGCTAGCGGAATAGAAGTCATAGTTCTTTGTAACCTAATCACAGAAGTGATATCCCATCACTTTTGTCATAGTCCATTCACTAGGAGTGACTCCCTAGGTGTAGCCCATACTCACAGGTAGGGAATTACACAAGGTCATAAATACCAGGAGGTAGGGATCATCCAGAACTTTGTCAGAAGTTGCCTACCACAATTGTCACTCCTTCTACTCTGTCTTATCATTGCCTGTTGTCCTACCTGTCTCTGCCATTCCATTATGAGCTCTTCAAAGACAGGGACTACAGTTTACTCATCTCTTAGTGCCCCTTAGTGCTTAGCACAGGCCTCTTAGACTTGTTTCATGAATGTAATTAGAAAGATATGTTCAGATGTTTTCAAGTTAGTTGCAAGGATGACTTGATTATAGTAGGAAACCTCCCCCTCAAAAACAACTAACCTGTAAACTACTTGAATGTGCAATGGTAAAGGACTGATTAAATGAATTATGTTACAGTCATACAATCAATATTCTGTAGGCATTAAAGTGAAATATGTTGAACAATAGTAAACAACAGGGAAAGAGTCTTACAATATTATACATTATTTTAATATTGTACAACATTGCACTTTATTTATTGTACATTTGGAAAGCAAGTTACAAAGTAGTGAATTACTTCATTTTTTTACGAAGTAAATATACAAATAGAAAAAGTCTGGCCTGGTGGGCAGGGTTCAGTGGTGGAGCATCAACCTTTGAACCAGGAGGTGATGGTTCCATTCCTGGTCAGGGCTCATGCCCTAAGTGCAGTCTCAATCGCCAGTAGGGGGCGCGCAGGAGGCCAATCAATGACTCTCTCTCATCCTTGATGTTCCTCTCTCTCCCTTCCTCTCTCTGAAATCAATAAAAACATATATTTAAAAAAGAAAAGAAAAAGTCTGGAAGGATTCAATCAGTTTTGAATGGCCATGAGGTTCAGATAAACCAATTTTAAGTTGCTTAAACAAACAGACGTTTTTTATTTGTTTTTTCTTTTACCTCTGTAACAAGAAGTCTGAAGGTAAGCAACCTCTGGCCTTGGTTCTCTCTGGCTCAGAATCACCACAGTTTTTTTGCTTTCTCCCCATTCTTGTCACCCCACTGTCACAAGATGGCTCCCCCAACTCAGGGCATTACACTCACATTCAAAGCAAAAAGAACAGGTAAGGGGAAGCTCTAGTCATGGCTGACTCTTTACCAGGAAGGCAAACACTTTCCCAGAAGGACCCCATGGTGTCACAGGGACACTCCCAGCTAGAAGGGAGGCAGGGGACACAAGAAACAGAAATTTCATGATTGGCTCAGAATTCGTGATTTGTACCCTGGTTACACCACCATCCAAACAAACTTGGAGGTCTGTTAGCAAAGATAAAGGGAGAAGGAACATGGGGTAGGCAACTAGCTGCTGCCCCTTTAGACAGGACATGGTGCTGCCCACTTTGTTACAAACACAGTCACCTCATTCCCTCTAGTCTGATACTCAGGTTGCTTTACTTGACCACCTGCTAGCCCATGAAGGTATCTGAGCTTTAAACACATGAATATAAGGCTCAGGATTGGAAAGTGTGAACAAATTTTTAATTTTTCTCCATGTTTTCCTTCTTCCTTCTAGTAACAAAGTAACCCTCACCTCAAGATGTAGCAGGGTACATGGCTGCCCAGCTCAAAATCATATTTCCTAGCCTCCCTTGCAGCAAGCTGGGTGTGATCTTGCAAGTACTCACCATTGCAAAGTGAATAGAATTGATATAAGCATCACTTCTCCTATATCATCTTTTTTTTTCTACATAATTTCTTTTTTTAAATATATCTTTATTGATTTCAGAGAGAGGGAAGGAAAGGGAAAGAGAGAGATAGAAACATCATCGATGAGAATCATTGATTGGCTGCCCCCTGCATGCCCCCGACTGGGGATTGAGCCCGCAACCCGGGCATGTACCCTGACTGGGAATCGAACCCCAATTGCTGGATCCTAGGTCGACCCTCAACCGCTGAGCCACACCCAGCCAGGCTGTCCTACATAATTTCTTAAAAAAAAAAAAAAAAAAAAGTTAGCCCCTTTCCCACAGGCTGGGAATTTAGATATAGAGGTGGAGAGCTTGCTTTGACAATGTCCTAGGAAAAGGCAGAGCAACAATCTTCTTTGATTCTTTGATCAACAGTCAAGTTCCAGGAAAGGACAAGATTTAAGTAAGCCCTGGGAATCCCACTAACAGAAATTTCCAGTTTCTCTAGGGCAGAATCAGCTGGAGGGCTTGTTAAAACACATATTGCCCAGGACTGTGTTGAAAGAATTATGTGAGGAAATATCAGCACTTGAGAAATCTCTATTTCTAGCAAGTTTCCAGATCAAAGAACACCAAGTCATACTTCACTGGTGCCAGAATTTCACATGAAATCAAGCCCAGCATTGGGTAAATTCATTAATTTTATGAATTAATAAGTAAATGGTTTAAAGACTTTAAATATTCAAAGCATACAGCACACAAGGGAGTGAAGGGGACCAAAGGTACATGAGATACAATCTCTAACATCATTTGCTTTGGGATTTAAGGTATAAATACATTTAAAAATTGTGTAATAGTGTAAAAGTTGAATAAATATTCAAAATTAAACAAAACAAAACAAAAACCACAGATTGCCTGGGCCAACTGGGAGAATTTCTGATTTAGCAGGTGTAGGGGGGGCCTAGGAACTTGTATTTCTAACAGGTTTCCAGATGCTACTGCTGCTGGTTGAGGAACCACATATGAGAACAACTGTTCTATAGTAAACCTGTCAAGTGACTCAGCTCCAGCTACCTTTTACCCCTGCATGTCTCCACTCACGGTTCTAAAGTTCTGAGAAGGTCTGGTAGACTAAGAGTTGAGTCACTGCTGTGGTCAAAGAGGCAGAGAGGCCTGTGATTGGCGGTCCTGTGAGTATCACAAGGGGTGGTGGTGGGAGGGAAGTTCCCCCAAAAAAGGAATGCTGGACACAAAAATAGAAGTCCTCAAAGTGGTAACCGGTCAAGCTGACTTCACAACTCTCTCCATCTGGAGCAAGATCTGCAGCAGCAACTTCTTCTCTCAGGACAGAAAATTCCAGAAGAGAGAATAAAAGAATTTTAAAAAGGAGGTAGTAGATCAGTTTCACAGCTGCCTCCTGACTACAGAAGCCTGAGAGGGCGATAGACTGCACTGTGGCCCATTCTGACCAGTAGGCCCCTGCCCAGGCCAAGGTGTCACGGTGCAGGCTGTAACTTCTCAGCCCCAGAGAGAGCGACACTAACAGTTCCTAAAAAAACCTAAAATTTCATTTTTTTGCATCACATTTTATATGCTCACAACAAATTTTCTCCTTCAGAAAAACTTTGTAAGGAAGAAAAAAAATTTGTGTTAACCTAAGTAACCAAAGCTGCAGTTGTACAAGTCTGGTTTGTCATTTATCAAATTTTCTTAAAATGAGGTCAACCTGAGTTTATAAGCCAATATGATGATTTAACATAGCAACATGGAGTATGTTAAAAACATCATGTTAATATCTACACAGCAATCAATATAATACACAATATTAATAGGAAAAAGGAACTCCCAAAACACATGATTATCTCGATAGATAAGAAACATTTGACAAAATCCAGCACCTTCTCATGATAAAAAAATACTCAACAAACTAGGAATAAAAGAAACTTTCTCAACCTGATAAAGGACATCTACAAAAACACCATAGATATCATTATACTTGTTAGTGAAAGACTAAATGTTTTCTCTTAAGATCAGTTGTTTTCACCAGTGGTTGCCAGGGCCTGGGGGAGGGGGAACAGGAAGTGACTGCTAATGGTTTCGGGGTTTCCTTTGGGGATGGTGAAAATATTCTGAATTTAGGTAGTAACTGTGATTGCACAACCTTTTGAATGAATGTACTGAAAACCACTGAACTGTACACTTTAAACTGGTGAATTTTATAGTATATGAACTGTATGTCAAATAAAACTTAGTAAATGTATATGTTTACACAGGGGCAACTTGTGATTCTATGTAGCTAAAAGGGGAGGAAATTCCCATTAAAATTGTTATACTAATCCCTTTAGCTTCCCAAAAACTGGTGTTAAAGGGAGCTCAGCCTAATAATTTAATTTTGTTGAAGAAAATTTCCCTGTAATTTTCAAGTGTACTTGGCCCTTTCTTTCTAAGGACACTTTAATGAGGGTTCAGTAGGTTTGATCCCCAGTCAGGGCACAGACAAGAATCAGTCAATGGCCCGGCCGGGCGTGGCTCAGCGGTTGAGCATCGACCTAGGATCCAGGCGATCGCGGTTTGATTCCCGGTCAGGGCACATGCCCAGGTTGTAGGCTCGATCCCCAGTCAGAGGTGTGCAGGAGGCAGCCGATCAATGATGACTCTCTCATCATAGATGTTTCTATCCCTCTCTCTCCCTTCCTCTCTGAAATCAATAAAGATATACTTAAAAAAAAAAAAAGAATTAATCAATGAATGCATAAATAAGTGGAACAACAAATCGATGTTTCTCTCTCTCAAATGAATAAAAAAAATTTTAAACAATAAAGAAAGAAATTCCTCTTGGCCATATGGCCCATGAAATTTTAGTTACATCTTATATATAATTTTAAGTTGGTTCCTATACTGTGCTGAACCTCTCCCTCTGTTTCCCCAAAACTTCAGTAGAACCGACTAAGTGCCAGGGACAGCTGGGATGATGAAGGAATCAGGAATAGGTCCAGAAGGCTGAGAGGGCCTGCAAGGAAAAATGGCATCAAAGGAGTGGGAATAACTGAGAAATAAACTGTTCCTTGGGCTAACAAGGGGGATGTAGCCCACCTTCATGCTATCCCTGGCTAGAATCACAGGAATTGGGGGGATAAGGCTGGAGACCAAGTTAAGCATGGTTTTGGTTACATGTAATTTAACAAAAAATTGAAATTACTTAACCAATAAGGAAATTTTATTATTTCTCATAATAAGAAGTCCTAAATTAGATAGGTTCTAGGGTTGCTTAATTCAGCAGCTTAATCTGCTATCCACAGCTTGCTGGTTTGTCTTCAGGCCACCATAAGCCCAGCCACCCTGTTTGCATATTGAAGTGAACCTAGGCATTGGTCAGAATTCTTTTGGTTGCAAATGTCAGAAATCCAACCTAGACTGGCTTAAGGAAAATGAGAGTCCACGGGGACTTCAGGCATGTCTGGATCCAGAGGGTATGAGAACTCTCTCTCTATCTTTCAGGTTATTTGATTTTGCTTGGCTTTACTCTGACAGGCCATGTAAATCATGATGGGGGGGGGGGTGTCTTCTAATGTTCATATGACAAATTTCAGGGATTTTGATTAAGTCACAGGCTCATCCCTGGACTAATCAAGGGGAACAAAGGACATAGACCTTGGATCGGTCAACCTTCGGTCTTGAACCACCCAAACCATAAAGACTAAACTGGATTGGGGGGAGAGGAATGATTTCCCCTAGGAAAACAGGCTGAGTAACTGAAATGTGCCTACAGCGTTCCAGAAGGCTAAGGACAGGAGGGCACCAGGATTTCAAAGCAAATTGAGGCTTGATTGACATCTTCTTAGAACTGTACCAGAGGAAGAAGTGAAAGGAACTGGAAAATGTGGAAGGCCTACTTTGTGCTTTGCCAAGGTCACAGAGCTAGGTAGGACATGGCAGAGCCTAGATTTAAATCTATGCCTTTTTAGTTCCAAAGTCCATGCACTTAGCACTGGGAGGACTGAGCAGAGGCAGAGGAGCCAAGACAGAGAGAAGCTATAGTATTATGACAGAGAAAGATGTCCAGCAGGCTCCACAGGAGAGCACTTCGCCCAACCTGGGAGTACGAACCACAAGGGCTTTCTGGAGGAGATCATTTAAACTGAGCCTTAAAGGGCTATAATTGTTTGTCAAAGGAGTAAAGGAGAGAAGCAAGAAAAGCAGTTGTCTGTGTAGGCAGCGGAGGCCACAAAGACCAGAATTTAGCCTTGGTCAGTCACTGTCCCCGTGTGGTGGGGACTTTTTGTCCTGTTTCCTCCTAGCTCTTCTTCATGCCATTGCACCAGAACAAGCCATAATTTTCTGACACGCTTAGTTATTCACTTGGGGGTTTCCAAAAGCATTCTCACAGTGGTTGGGACAGTGGCCTGCGTTCTGCCAGCTACTCTCCGTGTGACTATTGGCTAATCGCTTCCCCTCTTTGAGATGGAGTTTTCTTATCCATAAAATTGTAGTGAGCAAATGGACTGTGATGGTTGTACACATCTGTGACTGTACTAGAAACCACTGAATTGTACACTTTAAATAGGTGAATCGTATGGTATGTGAATAATATCTCAATAAAGCTGTGGGGTTTTTTTAAATTGCAGTGGGTCAGGTGATGGGGAAGTTTGGCCTAAAAGCTGTAGAGCTGTTGCAATCAAGGCTTTGCTACTTTGTCGCCAGGTGACCTTGGTATTTTTCTGTTTTCACTTTATCTCTCTGAACATTGTTTTCCTCACTTTCTTTTATTTTTTTAATACGTTTTTATTGATTTTTAGAGAGAGAAGAAGGGAGAGGGATAGATAGAAACATTGATGATGAGAGAAACATGGATCAGCTGCCTCTTGCACGCCCCCTACTGGGGATTGAGCCCGAAAGCTAGGCATGTGCCCTGACTGGGAATCAAACCAGTGATCTCTTGGTTCATGGGTCAGCACTCAACCACCAGGGGGGCATAATTTTCCTCACTTTAAGAGGGGAATCCTTATCTTGTTTAGGTGGTTAAGGAACAAGGACAGTCTGGGTTGGAATGCTAGGTTAGAATTCTGGCTCTGTGACCGACAATCTCGCTGTGCCTCCACTTCCTTGTCTCTTTAATGGGGATAATAGTACCTACTTCATAGCATTGTTGAGAAGTTCGAGTTGATACCTATGAACTTCTGAGAACTATGCCTGGCATGTGGTTCAACAGTTCAATAAAAAGGTAGCTAATTTATTACATCTATATCATATCCTGGATTCTATTTGGGATCTTCTTGACATGGTGTAACTGCCCACCCAAGCCTACTACTGGACTCCCTGAGAACTGAGGATTCCCCACCCCTGAGCCCTGCCCTCGAGGGAGTACACAATTTGGGGGGTGGCCTACCCGCCATGCTCTTCTCTGAAAATGCGTTTCCCATAGGAGTGGGCTTCAACAGTCCCCAGCCATAACTGAACGGACAGGGGTGGACCCCTCACCCAAGCTGGACCAGTCAACGACTCCTTTCTTGAAATTTGGAATTAGGGCTCTGAGATGTGTTAGCAGGTGGTGCTGGCGCTGAGAGGTGACACAGCTCCAGGCTGCGCAGCATTGTGTGCCATGTGAATGGAGGTGCTGAGAAGCCAGAGAGGAACCATGGAACAGATTCACAAAGAATGAAAGAAACCCTGTCGCCTCAGAGGGAGAAGGAGAGAGGGGTTCTACTTTGAATCCTGGTGCATTCCCATTCAGTCATTCAACAAATTTATTGTGTACCTACTACACGCCAGCCCAGGGATACAGCAGTGATCAAGAGGGACAAATTCCTGCCCTCGGGTATAATGGGAAACCACTGAAAGGTTTTGTGCAGGAAAACAACACGATCTTATTACATTTTTACAAGGTCACTCTGGCTGCTCTGTGATGAATGGGTTGTGGGGGGACAAGGAGAGAAGGAAAGAATGTCGCAATAGCCCAGGTAACAGATGACGGTGGCTAGGACGAGGGTGGTGGCCGGGACTTGGGGGGGAGTGGTGAGGATGAGTGGAAGCCCGGATCTATTTTGAAGTTCCCAGTTCCTGGCTCTAGTTCCTCGTGAGACCTATTTCCTGCCCCTGGGTTTATCCAGATTTCCCCCTTTCCCATCCCCTCCCCCAAAATGTCTTTATTGCTTAGGCTAGCATGTGGGGAAGAATTTGTCATTTGCATTGAGCCGTCTCTGACTAAGACACCTTAGCTCTTCAGGCTGGTCTGATTCACCACTATCTAGGACATGGCCTCTTCTGTTTTCCCTGTGTTATGGAAAGTGTTTTTCCTTATTACTTTATGAGTAATACATATAGGAAATGTCAATATCCTGAGGGAAACTTTTTTCTGGAGAACTTTCAAAGGGAGCAGTCCAAGAGGACTGATTTTATGATGTGGGGAAAATGTTTATAATATATCAGATACCACCTCCAGTTACACCTACAGCTTATTATGTGCCAGGCCTTGTCCTAAGATATATTTTAAATATTTTAAATATTTAATTTGTATAAGTAAATAGAATATATTTTATAAATCACATAAAATGAAATGTATATATTAACTCGCTTAAGCCTCAGGGCAACCCTATGAGGTAGGCTATCACTGTTCTTATTTTCCAGTTAGTATCATTGCTCCTATTTTACAGATGAGAAAACTGAGGCACAGAAAGATTGTGTCTAAAGTCACAAAACTAGTAAGTGGTAGATCTATGGTTCATCCCGGGCATCTAGGCTCCCTATTCTTAGCTAGTGTTTCTTAACTAGGAGCATTAATGTCATTTTGGGTGAGATGATCCCTTGTTGTACAGGACTCTTCATATCACTCACTCACTGTAGTGAGTTTAGTATCCATGGCTTTGCAACAGGAACTCAGTTAGGCATTGTTATTCTCATTCCCATTTTACAGAAGAGGAAACTGAGACCCAGGGAGGTTAAGCAGCTTGCCCTGAATTACCAGGCTCATAATAGGGGGAGTCAGCATTTGAACCCAAGCACTCTGTCTCCAGGTCCTGTGCTTTTAACCGTTCTGCTATCCTACCTCACGAAGAATTAAGAGAATAGATGAAGGTACGGAATGCCCTGGCCAGACAACACCTTTAAGTAGAGCCCAGCAGGCCTTTCAGAGTAGGCTCAGGAGCTCAAGGGAGCCAGTCCTGCCTGAAACAGCAAAGATGGGCAGGAACCAGTGATCCTTTCCTTATGCAGAACTGACCTACAGGTAAGGGGAAGAAGGGGATGGGATTAGAAAAAGTCCAAACTGTAAAGGACATAGCCCAGGAACTGGGGATAAACAAGAAGTGGGAATCAGGAATCCACACGGCAGCAAAGCCAAAGGGATGTCTGGAACGCTGGACTGCTGGGTGAGTGCCTCGTCAGCTCCTCCTCCTGCAACTGTCCCTTTTCTTAAAGGCGTAAAGCTGCCTGGGACATCCTGGACACTCCTTTGTCTGTAACTCTGCACCTTCATACCTTCAATATGCTCACACATGGCTAATGGCAGGGCTAATTGGCACCATTTTGGATAAAGCCATTGGTAGCTGATACCAAGAGTCAAATCTTCTGGTTCTATAATCCCACTCCAAAAATAACTCAACAAAAGGCCAGAGGGCTGGAGATATCAGGGGCTGACCTTCCTGACTTTGTAACTTTAAGCCAATTGCCTATCACAGGCTGTGTAGTCCAAAAAGCAAAACTGTGAAAAGCAGGAGTGGGCCATTGCCCAGGACATCACCTCACTCCGAATCCAACCTTCTCTTCAACTGAAGTTCAGCTCTGGGACCCCGACCCTGACGCTTAACTCTGTCTTCCATTTTCTGCTCTGTTTCAGGCGTTTGAACTTGTGGGGGATTTTGACTCAGACTCTCCCCTCCGGTTCCTCTTACTCCTGCCACTTCAGGAGGAACACCCCATCCAAGCTCAAGTCCTTAGGATTGTGCCTTGATCAGCAGTCACTTGTTTGCAAATTGGAGAAGAAACCCACTCAGACTCGTAAAAGGAAAGAACTTATTATGAGAACCCAGGTGTCTCACAAAAGCCAAGGCAATAATTGCAGCCATGTAATAGGAGGGTGCGATGGGGCCTTTCCCTGCTTCTGTTTCTAAAGAGATGCCAACGCATGAATGTCTTATTCCAAAATGCCTGTGAGGCCTTCTTCTGTGCAGAAGTTACAAAGGAAGAGTGTAGAACCAGTTTTACCACTGTTGGACTTCTCGACCAGATCAAGGATATTAAAAAGTGGTCAGAATATGGAAAGGAAAGAGGATTTGATGAAGATACACATCTTTGGAGAGAGCTGTTGTCTGACCAGCGTTCCCATCCCCCAGGATGGGAAAGTAGAGATGGCTCCTTTCAAGCCCAGGGAGGCAGTTCTTGAATGACAGGGTGGTCTCCACACTGTGGCCCAGGGGCTGACTTCTCCTTAAGAAATCCTGACAATGAGAGATGGCTCACCAAGACATATCAAGAACTTTCCATGTGCTAGACTCTTCCCTACGTGCTTTTCACACATTAAGTCATTTAATTCTTCCAATAACCCTGGGCGGTAAGTGCTGTCTACTGAAGCCTGATGTACTTACTCACTCACTGACGTATTGTGAATATTTTCCCACATCAATAAATAGTCTTCTGCCACATGGATTTTACGGCTGCACAGTCTTCCTTTGCATAGCCGCAAAGCCTCATGGTTAAGCACATGGACTCTGGAGTCACACTGCCTTTTTCAAATCCCACCTCTACCAATTATATATTTAACAGGACAATTTTTATAAAGAAAATGAATGTACGTAATCCAACGATTGGCAGCTTGGGTGATTTTCACATCTCTAGCCCATTAGGGTCACCTTTTAATCCAGTAGTACTTCTTGGACACCTAGCATCTTCCAGAAATTGGAGCTACAACAATGAATGAGACAGATGTACTCCCTGCCTTCATGGAGTTTATATTCTAGTAAGGGAGACAGACAGTAACTAGTGAAAATGCTGGCCCTGGCTGGGTAGTTCATTCGGTTAGAGTATCATCCGGATATGCCAAGGTTGCAGGTTAGATCCCCCCATTTAGGCGCATACAAGAATCAACCAATTAATGCAGAAATAAGTGGAACAGCAAATCAATCTTTCTCCCTCCCTCCCCCTCTCTCTAAAGTCAGTCAATTAAAAAAAACCACAAAAGTAAAAATACCAAAGAGTGCATATAATTTCAATGAAGGGGGAAAGCAAGGGGCTGCTAAGATGGAGAAAGTTTAATAAAACTGCCCTGAGCCTGACCCGGAGTAGCTCAGCGGTTGAGCGTCGACCTAGGATCCAGGAGATCGCGGTTTGAGTCCTGGTCAGGGGACATGTCCGGGTTTCGGGCTCGATCCCCAGTTGGGGGCTTGCAGGAGGCAGCCAATCAATGACTCTCTCATCATTAATGTTTCTGTCTCTCCCTCTCCCTTCCTCTCTCGGAAAACAATAAAAATATACTTTTAAAAAAAACCTGTGTTGAGCTCCCAAACCCTGGGGAGTGGGAAACCCAGAGTCCCTCCCAGTATCTCTAAGGATATGATTGTGAATCTATGGCTTCTGATCTACTGGGGCTCCAATTCCCTTTTCCCAGATTCTTAACTCTCTGTCATCCTATAGGTTCCTGGGATGAACAAACAGGACTTTGAGAATCTCAATGTTGCTTGGGCTTGGCTTAATTCCTCCTTCTCCCAAGAAATGTTTTCCCAACCAAGTCCTTGCAGGTCTTTGTAGGCCCATGAAGCTGTTCCCTTTTGAATGCAAGGCCCTTTGGAGACTGTCTCATCTCAACCCCCCTCTCCCATTTTACAGACAGAGAAACTGAGTCGTATCTCCTTCAATAATTTTCTAGAAAAATTTACATACCTCCTCTGAGTTTGAAAGTTGCCACGATAAAAATTTCTATGTTCCAAAGAACATAGAAATCTGTCTGAAGTTTCATCAAAAGTTTCTCTCAAGCTGTTAAATTGTTATCACTTTGGGGCACTTCCACATTCCAGTTCTACAAGTGTCAAAACCAAGGGAACTAAACAAGATGTATAGAAATGAGTGTCTCAGAAAAGAGAAGTAGCAGCAGTTAAGAGGAAGAACCACATCCTCAGTTTTCAAGATATTTACAAAGTGTGTGTGTGTGTTTTTCTTTCTGAGTTCCCTCTTCAAAAAGTTCTAATAAACTTATTGGCATACCCTGTTCACCTTTGCTGTTAGACAAAAACGATTTCATAAGTACTTAAAATAGCTATAATGGTCAGTCCTAGCAAAGATATGACAAAACCAGTACTTATACAGTATGTTTGTGACATGATCACTGGCACAATTCTTTCAAAAGCAATTCGGTAACATCTTTTAGGAGGCAGTAATTCCTCTCCTGGAGTATTACCCTAGTTATATCACATAAAGAAGAGAAAAGTAAAGTAGCAAAAACTTGGAAATGGCCTGTGTATCAAAGGTGTTTTGAGTGTGTATTTTGTGACAGGTCCTATGTTATACACCTGACAGATGATTTCATTTAATCCTCAAGACAATTCTATGTGGTATACGCTGCTATTTTACCCCTCATAAACGAAATGGGGAAACTGAGGCTACAGGAAACACTGTAGTTTGCTCATTACTCAATAGAGTTAAAGTTGGGATTTGAACCCAACGGTCTGCCTCCAGGGTCACACACTCCGCCACTGTGTCTTGCTGCCTCTGTCTTCGGTGACTGGCTGCTCCAGCGCAGTTTCCTGTTCCCAGACTCCTCCCCAGCACTAAGCTGAGATCTTGATCTGATAAGAGGCTTATGAAAAGCTTCCGGGAAGGAGATAATTTAAATGGAGTAATGATGATACAGAACTCCTTCCCCTTCTACAGTGGTGCGTGGGGAGGGAGCAATGCGTGAGGGACTATAGATAGGTCACCTCATTAAATCCTTTCAACTCCAAGGTAGGGGATTCTTAGCCTCTTTGGCAGGTGTGGAAACAGACTCAGAGTGGGGAGGTGACCAGCTCAAGGTCACACAGCAGGTAAGTGATAATGGTGTCAGAATCCTAACCCAGAGTGTCTGATTCTACAGACCAGGCCCCTTCCCCAGGCTGGCTCTTTGACAAAGACTCAAAATATAATTACTGTAGTTGACTCAGGCAGGGAATGATGGGCTGGGCAGGGAGGATGTTGGGTGGATGGGTCTTGGCACACTGACCCAGCTCTAATGGCATACCCTGTATAGGAAGTCAGGCAGTCCCGGTGTGGGATCCAAGGAGGGGTAGGGACTTGGTGTGGCCTTGGCAGATGCTCAATTGGTACAGCTAAGAGGAAGACACAGGAAAGGTCCAAACCTGTAGAGAACTTTTATGAGTCGATTTGAGGCAAACCGACGACATATACAGAGGAGCAGGATCTCAGATGGTTGGGACAATGGCAGCTTGTGGCTTATTTTATACATAGTATCAGAGGAGAAGACTTACAGAAGGTACATGAAATAAATCCATTGGTGGTAGGTTAAGGAGGCAGGAGAAAGCAAAGCTGGGAAATCTCTAGGACTGGCTAAAAGGCAAAATGGAGAAACACACTTTGTTTACATTGGTAGGGTACAGGACACTTAATAACTATCATTTACAGCACATAGAGATGGTCTTCAGGAAACAAGATAACAATGCAGGCTTCTGTGGTCTGTGCTCTGGTGCCTTAGGTTTCCTGCCTTCAAGGAGGAGGAAAAGAAAATTACTCTGACATTTCAAAAATATGTTATCCTAGATGCATAAGGACAGAGCTAACTTAAGGTAAAGATTGACCTTTGCTAAGGAAGCTATAGGCCTGGGACTTGACTACCCACCGTGACCTGCCCAGTTAGGAATTTGCAGTTCAACCATCCTGTGTGGTTACTTTTGGTTGCTAAGCTTGTCAGGCCTGCTGTGTGGCCCCCTGAGCTTGTCAGGTTTATTGCATAGCCCCATTTAAGCAAAATCTGAAGCTATGTTTACGTGCATCATCTGGAGAACTAGAAAGGAAAACTGAAGCAGAATCCCAGTCAATAACTGGATCAACCTGTCGGAAGGAAAAGTCTGCAGTATCTTGGATTTATGGGTCCCCAGAAGCATCCACCAACACTTCATGGCCTTTGCCATGTCCACAACTGTTTTCCCCACAGGAGAGAAGGGGCAGGGGCAGGAGCAGGGACAATTGACTCATCTCTGGGGATCACCCTCCTGCTTGTCTCACCTAGAGACAAATGGATGCAGGAGACAAATCTGATTTAGAACCTCCCACCCCACTCACACATACCTCCTGTTCTTGCTAGGTGCTCCCAGGGGCTGGGCTGGGCTGGCTTAGAGGAGGAGCCTCAAAGAGCCCAGGAGACCGAGGAAGCCAACCCAGAGGAAAAGGACCTCCCTACCGTGGACTTGATCTCCACTCTGGAATATTATCACATGAATCAAGAAGCTCGGTCCACATCTCCAAGGCTCTTGTCCCAGTCCTCTTAAGCCAGTGGCACACCTTTCCTCATTCCGATGTAGCTCCCAAGGACCAGGGAAAGGATTATGCCAGTAGAGGACAAGTGAGGAAAATTGGGTTTAGCTCTCTGACACCACTCACTCCCCTCCCCGCCCCCCAGGGCTGCTGTGCTCTAAGTCATGTCCCCAGCAATGAGAAAATCTAGAGTGCATCCGGATATGAAGCCTTCCTGGGGGAAGGCACCTCAAGATCTATGATTCACTCCTCTAAATGCGGAATGAGGCATCAAAGTGTGTGGTTCTAACAACCTTATCAGAAAAGATCAGACCTATTTGGAAAGGGGCCAAACCAAGCTGTGGGCAAGATCATCCACACCAGAAGCACCATCTCCCACATTTGGCCCCAGCCTGGCCAAGGTGAGTCAAATGGTGCAAGTCTGAGGAAGGCAGGGTAGGAAGGATGGGAAGCATGCAAACACTGAGTACTTACAATATGTCAAAGGTTTTGCTCATCTCTTTTAAGCCTCACTACCACTCTAAGACTGCATGATTCTTAACTCGCCCTATTTCACAGGTGAAGAATGGTATGAGTTCAGTATCTTTGCATTGGATCAACAGTCTACTGAAGTGAGCTTTTCCTAAAAGAAGGGAGTAGGGTGGGGAAGTGGTATTCATTTTAAGGAGCAAAGGGTGTGTTCTGGAATCCATGGACATGGATAATAAAAACAAGTAGTATTTACTTAGTACTCGCCATGTATTATATGTTGTTCCATGTGCTTTTATTTACCGTTATGGCAACCCCATGAAGTAGGTATTAATGTCATTCCCACCTCACAGGTGGGAACTAGAGCACAGGAAGTTAACTGATGCAGCCAGGATCACACAGCCAGTAAATGTGACCCCGGTTGCATCGCCAAGGTGGTCTGGGACTAGAGACTATGACCTTACTCATTACACCAACGCTTAACTAGCTACTACCTGGCTGTTCAACAGGTAGGTAGGCCTGAGAAATAATCTGGAATAAGAGCTTTCTTCTCCTCTCCTGCTGCAGACCAACTCAACTCTATCTGATGGATAATGACCATAGTCAGCTCCTGAATTCCTGTCTCCTCCATTTAAAAGGTCAACCAGACTAAGACTGGAATTACAAATTCCTAGAGAATAGGCTCTGATTGGCCCATTTTGGGTCAGATCCATACCCCCGGTCCGATCAGTTGAGATAGGGTTGGAGGAGGGAGAGAGGGTCACATAATAGTAGAAGCCCTATCATATTAAATGTGAAGATTGGGAAGGGCAATTACCAGAAAATGGGGAGGTTGCACTAAGAAGTCACCCCAAAAGGTTTCCACTTCAGGAATCTGAGGCCCAGTACGACTGGATAATTTGCCCAAGGCCACCCAGTAGTAAATGATGAAGCCCAGATTCTAACCCAGGTTCGCTTGTCTTCACATCTAAGTCCTTTCTTCCATAGCATACAATCCCCCCAGAAAAGTGAAAAATCTTGGTTAGATTTATAAAGTAAGTTCACAAGGTAATTTTCATCCAGCCTCTCTTTGTTAAGCCCCTGTACTGTATCAAGCACTGTTCAAGGCAGTGGGTTTACAGGGTAACAAAACTGACAAAATTCCCTGTTCTTGAGGAGTTGACATTCTAGTGATGCCACTGAATGAGGACAGAGGTCCATCCTGGAGAAATGCTCGTTTGGCTGGGGCCCCGGGTGGTGTGGAACATGGAAAGAGCTTGGACTTGGATGTCCGTCATAAACATTGGTGCGTTATAGCGGCATGAGCCATTCCCCTAGCCATTCCCCTGCAGGGATGGCACCGATTCTTCACCCTTCCCTATATCCAAACCCTTTACCACGAAATTTTTCAGTGCTCTCTCTAATGCTGGTCTTAGTCATGTGACTTGCTTTGGCCAATAGCACATTAGCAAATGTGATGCAAGCCAGGGCTTAAAAAGCACTTGTGTGATAGGGTTTACCCCCTCTCCTGCCTCTGCCATTACATGTGAGAACATGCCAGAACTAGACTAATGGAGGAGCAGAGCCAGAGGCCTTCATCTTTCCAGACAAGGTCAGACTAGATCAGCCAACAGCCAGCCAACTTCCAGACATGTGAACAAATCCAACCAAGATCAGATGTATAAGCTTATTGTCACATGCTTCTAAAGCATGTGATTGTTTGCTATGCGTATTTCCATATTACAGTAATGCCCCCTAACCTGTGGTTTCACTTTCTGCTATTCCAGTTACCCTGGGTCAATTATGGTCTAAAAATATTAAATGGAAAGTCCCAGAAATAAACAATTCATAGGTTTAAAACTGCACACTGTTCTGAGTAGCATGATGAAATCTCACTCTATCCCACTCCGTCCTGCCCAGGATGTGAATCATCCCTTTTTCTAGCATATCCATGCTCTATAAGCTCCCTGCCCATTTAGCAACCCAGTCACTTAGTAGCCCGTCTTAGTTATCAAATCTACTGTTAAGGTATCACAGTGCTTGTGCTCAAGGAGCCCTTATTTTACTTAATAATGCCACATTCGTGTAACTTTTTACAGTACATTGTTATAATTGTTCTGTTTTATTATTAGTTATTATTAATCTCTTACTGTATGTAATTTATAAATTAAATTTTATCATAGGAATGTATGTAAAGGAAATATATATATATTATATATATATATGGGTTTTGATACTACCTGAGATTTCAGGAATCCATTGGGAGCCTTGGAAAATATCCCCCATAGATAAGAGGGGACTACTGTAATTTCCTTTGTGGCCTTGATGGAAAAGTAACTCCAAAAGATCCATCCCACTAAAGAAACCACATTCTTCTTACCCGGGAGGACAGGGTTATAATGAAAGCTAATCTCATCAAAGCTAAACCTTTTTCTGAGAATTTGAATTTTGAGAAAGTGCGGCCAAAATAGATCTTGCTAGTCATTCATCATAGTGGTGGTGGCAGCACTTAGGCAAAAATGTGCCTGCAACCTGATAGTAGGCCCTCCATCTTTCCTTGGTTCTTGTTTGTCCCCAAACTTACTTCTCCAGCTACTCATTAATTCTTTGAGACCCACCCACATCCTTCCAATAACTTCTCTTTTACTGAACATTGGCAGAGGTGGTGTCTATTGCTCATAACCAAGAACCCTATCTGCTACTACACCATGTAGATCCAAATTCAGGTTCCAGTAGCTGATCCTTGTCCAGGGACTTGATGGACAGATGACCTCCCAAGAGGTTCTTCGGCCCTGGTGCCACTAAAGAAAAGGAAGTGAGGGCAACAGTGTCAGGGGTTCTAAGTGGCAACTCCTAATTTTGCCCTGAAAAGGAGCAGTGATCTCCTCTCCCTACACCTAGGCTGCTGGAGTCTGGCCAGATGACCCATGCTTGGTTCATGGGATGCTCCCACCTGGTTTTTGAATCTTAAGGGACAGTCTTAAAAAAAAACAGATTGAGAACTAGAATAGTGAGGACAGTGGCAGTCCCAGTGGCATTGTCCTCACCAGCTAGTTCCTAGAGTGTGGATGTGGCTCCATTGGTTTTCAGCCCTCCTGTTTCCTGAGGCTGGGTTCCACTCAATGTCCCTCTAATAAATTCCATTCCAGAGTCAGTTTCAGTTTTGCATCCAAAAACTTTGACTGGTATAGTAAGGATGATGCCCATTTTATAGAGAAAACCATACTGGATTGGAATTTATTTACTGACTCTAGACGTCTAACAGACCAGATTTTGATTCATCTCTATGTCACCACCCTCCAGAACAGAGTCTGGCAATGGGCAAGAACTCTGTACATGTTTTGGAAAGTAGGAAGGAGCAAAGAAAAGGACAGAGAAAGACAGAGGGAAGGAGGAAAGAAAGAGAGATGTAAATAGAAGGAAACGAAAAGGAGAACTTCCTTCATCCCTGAAAGTTCAGGCAAATGGTCAGCCTTTTTTCAGATCCACTTCCAAAGCCTTCAGAAAGCAGATGAGGTTTCCAGAGATCCGCACCCAGAAATGACACAATCCAACCACTGCCCATCTCAGAGGACAGCAGAGTGAAAAGAAGAAATGGCAAGTTGTGGCCTCCGATCTGAGGATTTTATTCTCTCCTGGCTGTCTGACCTTGGAACAAGCTTCAGTGTCCTGATCTGAAAATAAGCATGTGCATCTGTGTGTTTTTCTGTTTGTTTGGTTTTTTGTGTGTGTTTTTTTCAAAATATGTCTTTATTGATTTCAGAGAGAGGAAGAGAGGGGGAGAGAGAGAGAGATAGAAACATCAATGATGAGTCATTGATTGGCTGCCTCCTGCACTTTGCCTGCTGAGGGTGGAGTCCACAACCTGGACAAGTGCCCTGACCCAAAATCAAGCCAGGATCTCCTGGGTCATAGGTCAATGCTCAGTTGCTGAGCCACGCAGGCCAGGCAGCATCTGTGTTCGTAAGAGATATTTAGTGCTGGAAGAGCAAGGTACTGAGGATTTAATAATGGACAGACACAGACAAAGCCCTTGCTGCCCTGGAGCTTACAGACTAGTTGTGGTTGTATTGGGGAGAAAAGTATTAATCAAATGAGTACACAAATAAACAGAAAATTAGAACTACCTAGGTTAAATACACATTCCATAATATCTACAGTGGAAACAATGAGAGTTCATAATGGGAGCATTTAATCTAGTCCCAGAGGTTGAGGAGGGTCCATGGGGGATACCAGGGATGAGTTAGAGGTAATCTGGCAGACTGCACAGAATATGTGATGGTTAAATGATGAGAGAGAAAATGGCAAGTTTGAGGAAAAGAAAATGGTAGAAGAACGACACAAACTTGATGGAAGGCAAAACAAGAGAAATAAACAGGGAGCACACCCTGCAAAGCCTTAGACACCCCGGGAAGAATTTTTGTCTCTCTCTTAAGAACAACGGGAAGCCAGTAAAGTGTTGAGTGGGTGAGTTACATGAGCAGGATTGCATTTTGGAAAAATAACCTGAAACTGGTATAAAGAAGGTAGGTAGGTAGGTAGGTCAGAATGGACCTAAGAGACCAGTTTAGATGGCCAATGCACAAGCGCAGGCAAGAAAAGTTATCAGTTTAGACCAAAGTGGTGACTTGTAGTGGAGGGTCAGTAGACTGAAAGAAATGGATGGATTTATGATCAAGGAGGTAAAATTGAAAAGACTGGGCCAAGGATTGGATTGAGGGCAGGGAGGAAATAGACATTAAGGATAATTGTCTAGTTTTTTAGTTCCTGTAACTGAAGGGATGGTGGTTCCTTTTACTGAGTTAGGGCTGGGTGTGGAGAGAAGGTTTTGGACATCTTGAATTTGGGAGGCCATTGAGATAGCCAAGTGGAAATGTCAAGTAGGCATTTAGATAAACTGGTCTGGGCTCAGTGATGTCTGGACTGGAGATGTGGATATGTAATCATAGTTGGTAATCATGCCTTAGACTCAGTGAGCTTGCTTGTGGAGAGAGTATAGAGTGAGGATAGAGGAGGTCTAGAGCTGAAACTTGAGAAAGTCAATAGTTAAAGTCAGATAAAGGAGGATGAATGTGCAAAAGATACAAAAGAGTAGCCAGAGGGGTAGGAGTCAAAGCAGAAATAATAAACATTTTTGCTTCTGCCATCCAGCATCTGCTCTGTGGTAGGCAGAATAATGCCTCCCCCACCCAAAGATGTCCATGTTCTAATCCCTGAATATGTTGTTACCTTACATGTTGAAAGTAACTTTGCAGATATAATTAAGTCAAGGGTCTTTAAATGGGGAGATGGTAATTATCCTGGTAGGCCCAATGTAATCACAAAGGGTCCTTATAAAAAGGAGGTAGAAGGGTCAGAGTCACAGAAAAAAAATGTAACAGCAGAATCAGATGTGGAAGTGATGTGGCCGTGAACCAAGGAATGTAGGTAGTCTTCAGAAGCTGGAAAAAGCAAGGGAATGGATTCTCCCTTATAATCTCCTGAAAGGAACACAATCCTGCCAACACCTTGACTTTAGCCCCATACAACCCATTTTAGTCTTCTGACCTCCAGAACTGTAAGAGAATAAAACATGCTGTTTGAAGCCACTGTGTTTGTGGTGATCTGTCAGGGCAGCAATAGGAAACTAATACATGTCCCCTCTTCTTTTGACAACAGTACCTCAATTTTGCTTTGGGAAAAGCAGCCCCACTCTAAGCCTATATACTCTGATGAAGCCAGCTCTGACCCAGGGCTCCAATGATGGGGTAAGTGAGCTCGCCTAAGCCAATCCCCCCATTCCGCCTCCCAGCCACATTGATCAATTAGGATTGGATATACAACCTCAGCCAGCCCGACCAAAGCAAACCTCTGGATTTAGGGGGAGCTCCCGGGGAAAGGGCCTCAGTCCTCTTTGCAAAATGTGAATGAAGAAGAATGTAGCCCTGGGAGTCCCTGGCAGCAATCTTGCAACCATGAGAAAGAGACAGTCTAAGAATGAAGTCAACATGTAAGACAGCTGAGAAATGGAAAAAAAGAGCAATCACATCCTAACACAAGGCTGTTACTTATCTGGTACCCACTGAATGGCTGATGGTTGTTGAAATATTTCTGTTGGTAAGTACATGCTCCCCAGAACCTCCAGGGAATAGGAGTGAATCCCCCACTGCCTCCCAGCCACCCTTCTTTGGAATCCCTGGACTTCTTCATCACCCAGTAACTAAAGAGTTAATGCCAGGACCAGGCCTTCCATGTTACCACCCCCTCTGACAACTGTTTTGATGGGTCAGTGACAGTGAAGGCTAGTTGTTAAATATTTTGAATGTTGCTCCTGTCCTAATACTATTGTTTGAAACCTTCTCTTCAACGAGGTCCAAACATCTGCCCCTGGACTATTATTATTGTGTTACTTGAATAATACATTCTTTTTTGTTGTTTAATCCAGCATAAGTTAAGATCTCTGTCACTTGACAATCAAAAGAGATTCCACAAACACTAGGAAAATGTGACATCACAGAAGCCAGGGGATGAGAGAGTTTTAAGAAGGAAATGGCCAACAGTCCAATGTTGCTGACAAGTCAAGGAAGAAGAGCAACACCATGGAAAGGTGTAAATCACATGAGCCCATTGCAGGTACTCGATCAGAGGAAGTTCCCCTCCCCTTATATCTCCCACAGCTCCATCCAGCAATATTAATATATGCTAGATTTAGCTGCATATGACAGAAACCCCAAAATAACAGACTTAAACAAGAGAGAATTTTATTTCTCTCCCACGTAAAAGTGGTCCAGAGGTAAGTAATAGAGGCAGGAATAATACTCTACTAATATTATGGGTCCAGCCCAGCCAGTGTGGCTCAGCAGTTGAGCATCGACCTATGATCCAGAAGATCGAAGTTCAATTCCCAGTCAGGGCACATGCCTGCGTTTCAGGGCTCGATCCCCAGTGGGAGGCGTGCAGGAGGCAGCCAATTAATGACTCTCTCATCACTGATGTTTCTCTCTCCCTCTCCCTTCCTCTCTCTGAAATCAATAAAGATATATATAAAAAAATATATGGGTCCAGGCTCTTTGTATCATTTGGTCTACCTAGCAAATAGCTTTCATTTTCAAGATCACTTCAAGGCCAAAAATGATGCTGGAGCACCAAATTCCAGGCAAAAAGAAAAAAGACAGGATAGGCACAAGGGGCTCGCTTAGCTGAGCCAGCTCCCTTGAAGCAGCATTTCCAAAAGACCTGGTAACACTTTCACTTCTATCCCATTGGCCCGAAATTAGTCACAAGGCTACCCCTAGCTGTAAGGAAATGTAGTCCTTAAGCTAGAAGCATTGTGTTGAGTACTGTACTAGTCTAATGTGATTTCACACCCCCTGTATATGACTTAAGTGAAGTTGTTTTAATCCACCAGTTTATGACAAAAACAAAAAAGAAGAAAAAAGTTTCTTTGATATAAGTATGAAGTTGTGTCAGGATGTCTTCATTCCTCATCTGTTGTCGTTGATAAGCAGAAGTATCCCTCTGGGGGCTTATCTATAAGAACATGTGGAGAAGCAACAATGGCAAGGGGACAATTAGACTATAAATACTAAGAGTTTGTAAGGACTATTTGAGAGTTACAGTTTGGACAAGGTGACTCTTCACTAACCTAAAAACTCCCCAAAGAACCTAGCGGCATTAGCTTCTGCCTTGGTAAGGGCTACTCTGTTAGCAGTGTCAAAAAGCCTTAAGGGGGGCCCCCCCACAAGGAAGTCAGCCTGCCTGGTAACACCAACGCCTCCATTTCCTAGCAACAGGGGACTTTTATTTTTGCGCTGGCAACTGGATGCCATCTCTTGATTGGTCGCAGTCTCTTGATTGCCTCCTTTAATAATGCTTCATATTAAATTTGGACCTTATTTCTCTCACCTCCCCTTGCCTGGAACAATAGTGTGATTAAGCTGTCATTTGTTTGGAGTATGTTATTTCTTTATTTGGTTTATTATTCCAAATAAAATAAGGGTTCTTCTATTTTGGAAGAGGGAGAGGATAGATATTAGGCAACCAGCAAACCAGTTGAGTTGGTTTTATTACATTCAATGGCACACGTAATAGTCTTTGACAGAGTACAGAATGATTTCCAATTCATTATCTCCCCTGAACCTTCTAACACACCTATGCAGTAGTTGTCAATATCTTCATTTTTACAATTGAAGGAACAGGCTCGAAAACAGGCAGTCACCTAAGGCCAAACAGCTAGCGATGACAGAACTGGCAGACAAATCTAGATCTAACTCCAAGGCCCAAGTTCTTCCCCATTCCCCATTTTGACTTACTGAACTAATTTTGGAGGTTGCTGTAATTAAAACTCATTTGTTGGGAAACTCCCAAAAAGTTAGGAACCATTATCAAGCCATAAGATCAAGTATAAACAAAGAAACAATGAACTGTGGAGAGCAATAATCAATAAATGATCTCCTTTAATAGTCCTCCCCTCGACCTCCTCAGTGCTCACAGAGTACATAGTAAGTAAGTGTAGAGTTACTTTGGGCCCACTGCCCTCTTGGGACAGCCCCCAGCCTGGGGCAGCATTGGTGTCAACAGGGGAGATGGGCGAGAGGCATCAGCAGTTACCTGAGGAGAGGCAGGCTCCCGGTCACCTAAGAACAACCAAAGCCCCTTCCCAAATGTCAAATTTTCCTCTTCCTAAGTGAGGAGAACTACATTTATTCTATCTATTATACAAACCAGAAAGCTGAGGTGGGGAGGTGAAGCGATTTGTCCAGGATCACACAGCCAGGACAGAGCTGAGATTCTAAAGATTTGTAGCATTTGCTAATTTCTGTGTTGCAAATTCTCCCAATATGGCTGATTTCAAACTAACTAACATGACATTTCTGAACACAGAGCTAGGAAGAGATGCTCATAATGGACTCTCACAAACAGATCATTGAGTAGCAAACACAATGCTCTGTTGCATTTTTAACACCTCTGCCACTTGCTAGACTCTGAGGGCAGAGACTTCATCTTTTCTGACTTGTCCCCACAGCACATGACAGAGTGCTCCCTATGATGGGCAATCATTAAACATTGATGGAATGAAAGGAGGACACTCATTTCTCTTTTCACAGGGCCATGCTGCCTCAAACAGCCACACAGACCAAAACATACCACATTTATAGGATTTTGTTGACTAAGCTCTTTCATACCCAGTAACTCAAGCAAAGTTTGTTGAATCAATGGCAGGCAACACCCCCTTGAACATGATGGGCCCACTGTGAAAAAGGCTCCTTTGGGAGCCTGAATTTCTTCCTTCTCATCTCACTTCTTCCTACTCTACCTTTCCTCTTTGTAAAAAGTTTTGTGTGTGTGTTAACATAAAATTACCATTTTAACCATTTTTAAATGTAGTTTATCAACATTCAGTATATTCAGATTGTTGTACAACCATCACCACCATCCATCTCTAGAACTTTCTCATCTTCTCAAATTGAAACTCCATACCCATTAAACTACAGCTCCCCATGTCTCCTCTCCCCCATTTCCTGGCGACCACCATTCTACTATGTCTCTATGAATTTGACTACTCCAGGCACCTTATATAAGTGGAATTATACAATATTTGCCCCTGTGTCTGGCTTATTTTATTTAGCATAATGTCTTCAAGGTTCATCCATGTTGTAGCATGTGTCAAAATTTCCTCCCTTTTAAGGTTCATAGTATCCCATTGTACGTATCTGCCACAGTTTGTTTATCCATTCATCCCTTGATGAGCTTAGGCTGCTTCCATCTTTGACTATTGTGAATATTACTTCTATGAACGTTGGTGTTCAAGGGCCTGCTTTCAGTTCCTTTGCATGTATATCCAGAAGAAGAATTACTTGGTCATATGGTAACTCTATGTTTGTTTTTGAGGAACTGCACCATATTGCATTCCCACCAGCAATGCACAGTGTTTCAATTTCTCCACATCTTTGTCAACACTTGTTTTCTGGTTTTATCTCATTGTGGTTTTGATTTGCATTTCCCTAACAATAAGTGATGTTGAGCATCTTTTTATGTGTATATTGGCCATTTGTATATCTTCTTTGGAGAAATGTCTATTCGAGTCCTTTAACTATTTTTTAATTGAGTTGTTTTTTTACTGTTGAGCTGTACGAGTTCTTTATATATTCTGCACATCAACCCCTTATCTGAGATATGAACTGCAAAAAACTTCTCCCACTCGGTGGGTTGGCTTTTCACTCCATGGATAGTGTCCTTTGATGCCCCATCCTTTCTCTTGAGGAATTGATTCATTGTTTCCTTCCAAAAGTCAAAATCCTCTGACTCATGCATGTGGCAATTCTTAATACATTCTCTGCATGTCTTTTAGAACGACAAGTTAAATAAAAAGAAAGCCAGACTAGTCACACTCTGTTTCTCTCTTCTACAGTTTCACATTTCTAAGAATTCAGTTACACAATGCGAACTTTTTGAAATGGGGCAGGGGCAATGGGGTTGAGGGCTCGAGTGAAAAGGGATGTTGCAGGGAGAGCAACACAACCTAGCAGGGTGAAACATAACATTTACTAAGTACTTATTCCATTTCAGGCACTGAGCAATTTTAAATCCTCAAAATGATGCTATTATGTGAACAGTAAAACTATTCGCATTTTAGAAACAGGAGCCCAGAGAGGCTAACGAGTCTGCTCCAAATCACAGATGAGGTAGAGGTAGAAGTTGAACCTGGTGACATGGCCCCAGAGGCCATTTTATTGGTGACTACATGACATTGCTCAGGCTTTGGAGTCAGAATTCAACTTCAAATGACTAACGAATGCAGATTACCAACCCATTAGTAACATGAGAGAAATTGAAACTAAAAACCAGATTTTACTTCACACCTACCAGCAATTTGAAAGTTAGACAATGCCAAGGGTGAGTGGGGAACTGGGGATATAGAAACTCTCATGTAATTATGGGTGGGAGCGAGCGTAGACTGGTGCAGCCATCCCAGAAGTGATTTATTTGGCAGTTCTTCATCCCATTCAGTATGGATGTAACCTATGACCTAGGAATGTCACTCCTGGGTACACATCCCAGAGATATTCTTACATTGATCCACAGGGAAACATGGGAAAGCAGCTCCTCACAGCACTATGTATAAAAAAAAGGCTTTCAAGGCAACCTAAGTGTCCATTGCCAAGGGAACAGGTGAGCAAAATGTAGATGCACACGTTGGAGGACGATGGAGTAGATGTTGGCGTCAATGAACCACATGTATGCACTTCAACTTGGTTAAATTACAAAAACAATGCTGAATGGGGGAGAAGTGAGACACAGAATGAGCTCCATGGCCCAACATATGTAAATCACATCTTTTATGTAAATATAAAAGAATACACACAGAAAAGGACACAAAAAGTCAAGGATATTGAACACTCCAGAACTGCTGTGGGGGATGAGACTGGGGAATGGTGATTAAAGAAAACGATATGCATTCAGACAGAAAAGCACATAAGAGAAGTGTCTTGCAAAACGGAGGTAATAAAAGATCTATGCATCCCAGTTCTATCAAGTCATTGCTGTGTGACCTTGGGTAGTTCATTTCACCTTTTTGATAGTTGCTCTTCTTGTCTGGATGGAAGATACTGACCTTCACAACCTGTGTCCTGAAGGACATCTACAGAGGAAGTCAGTGTAGCATAGACAATGCAGGAGCCAGATGGTGCCTGCCATTCACTGTGTGGCCTTGAGGAATCACTGCACTCTCTAAACTTCTGTTTTAAATGAGGTGGGCAAGACCTCACCGAGAAAGGGACATTTGAGTAAAGCCTTGAAGGAGTCGAGGGAGTAAGCCATTCAGATATCCGTGGGAAAAGTAATTCAGACAGAGGGAAGGGTCAGCTCTATCCACAGGTCAGATGAAGTTCCATTGATGTGAAGTTCCCCTCACAGTGTCTGAGACACAATAAGCTGTCAGTAACTACGG
The DNA here is from genome assembly GCF_054644295.1 of Miniopterus natalensis. Classification (NCBI taxonomy): domain Eukaryota; kingdom Metazoa; phylum Chordata; class Mammalia; order Chiroptera; family Miniopteridae; genus Miniopterus; species Miniopterus natalensis. Next base: position 15,614,719 of record NC_142089.1, read on the forward strand.
AGTGTTCACCCCTTTCTGTCCTCTTACAGAGATATCAGGATCCAGGTGACAACTTAATGCATCTTCTAGCTTCAGCAATGACACTATGGCCTCGGAAGTTTTTCGAAGCACTGCATTCACGTACACCATCCACCTTCAGTAGTGACCACAGGATCCCTTCCCTTACTGACCACAGGGGCCTCACCCTGGGAAGAAGTCATTCCTGCTGGGGTTTCAGCCCTCATGGGGAGCACAAGAGCCCTCAACTCAAACAGGAAGCTAGAAACAGCGAGGCAGGGCCCCTTGTCAACTGCTATTGTCTCAAGAGACTCCTACCCCAGCACATATCAAAGCTAGAACAGGCCCTACAGGGGCTTGAGTGAGAGTACGGTCACATGGGGGGGGGGGGGGAGAAGGGAAGGGACCCATGTTTACTAAGGCAGATCTGGCTTTGAATATTATTTGGCCACTTACTAGTTCTTTTACCTTTGCAAGTCACAGAGCCCTCCCAAGTCTCAGTTTCCCCATCTGTACAATGATATGAAAATATCTATTCTGTACAGTGATTGTGAGGACTTATGAGATAAGATCTGTGAAAGTGGCAAGCAAATATCTGGAGCTCAACAAAAAGTAGTCCCCTTTCCTCTGTACCAAGTGCCCAGGAGGCCGCCACTGTCGTATTCAGTCAGCTTGGGTCCTTATTTGTTTTATGCATTTCTATAGGGATGGGATCACCTACATTTCATGGAGGATGTGAGACAGCAAAAAAACCTGGCCTGGCTGGGCGTGGCTCAGCGGTTGAGCGTCAACCTAGGATCGAAGCGATCGGGGTTCGATTCCCAGTCAGGGCACATGCCCGGGTTGTGGGCTGGGCAGCCAATCAATGACTCTCTCATCAGTGATGTTTCTATCTTTCTCTCTCCCTCTCCTTTCCTCTCGCTGAAATCAATAAAGATATTTTTTTTAAAAAAAAAAAGGAAAAGAAACAAAATCCTTATAAAAAAACACACAAAAAAAACCCACCTGTGCTTAGTTACTGGACCAAAATAGGTACTCCATGGGTGTTTGTTGGATATCTGGATGGATGCATGCATGCATGGATAGATGGACAGGTAGATGGGTGGATGGATAGACAGACGGATGGATGGATGACTGGGTAGGTGGGAGGATGGCTTCCTGGCAGAATGTCAGGGGAAGCATAAATTGTATTACAAAAATGCAAGTCTGCACACAAAAAAAACCACATTTATTTTACAAGAGGGTTTTATTATGCCTATTTTTAGCCTTAGGTCTCAAGCACAGATATAACATAGATGAATAAAAACAGGCATAAATATGCCCAGTTTTAGTCAACTGTGACCTGCATTTATCAGTGCCATCTATGACTCATCTAGAGGGGCCAGGTCTTGCCTGTGCCAACATTCTCCAACTGAGATCACTGGCAGTCCCCTGACGTGAAAGCTGAAATGAGGGGAAATATAGGGTAAGGCTTTCTTGGTATACAAGATGGTTTGGAAATCCTGGCTGGTGATGTTTCTTCAAAAGAATTATAACTCAGCTTTTCCTCTCATCCCCATCACCATTTTAAGAAGTGAGAGACATGGTTAACAGCCAATTCTGTACTCGCTGCAGTTCCATGCTGTGTAATTTCGGCAATCACTTGGCCCCTCTGAGCCCCATGTTCCCCTGAGTAAGATAAAGGGGTTGGACCCTCCCCACCCCAAAATGTTCTGATCCTCTGAAAACCCCTCACATCTTCTTTAAATATGAACATGGAACTTTGGAAGGATATGTATTATTAAATTCCTTCTCCAGCTCTCCTCGAAGAGTCTGTTAAACACTTTCAAAAATAAGTGCAGGGGAGAGGAAACAAGATGGCGGTGCAGGCAACAGCTGTACCCTCCGCCTCCCACATGAAAATCACAACTAAAATACAGGTCAACCATCACTCGGAACCTCCCGAAATCTAGCTGAACAGAAGCCCTACAACCCGGGAACTGAAGAAACACCCAGACCGGTCGGAGGGGCGGAGACACGGGTGGATTGGGGCTGAATCAGAGACGCAGCCTCAGACCCACACCTGGTGCCGCGGGTTAAACCCGGGAGGGAATCTCAGCGGGGGAGGTTTCCCGGAGGAGCCAGGGGTCCCAGCCCCGCATCGGGCCCCCAGCCCTGGGCTCCAGGGCCGGGAAGAGAACTCCCCACAACTTTGGGCTGTGAAAACCACCGGAGACTGTCGCTGAGGGTCGCGGAGAGTGCCGGAGTCCCTTTTCCTCTTAAAGGCCCCGCGCACGGACTCACTCAGATGCGCTCCCTCTGAGCCCAGCGCCAGGCAGCAGCTTAAAGGACCTGGGACACTTGGGGAGGAACTAACCTGCCTGGAATCTGGGAGAGAGCTGGAAGCAGAAGAGCTGACAGAGGCCGTTGCTCCTTTGGCGAGTCCTCCCCACACACAGCCGGCAGGCAGCCGCCATATTTGAATCGCCAGCACCTGAGTCACACCTTTGGCCCCGCCCAGTGATTCTCGGAGGCCCCTCCCCCTCCCCACCTGCAGGCTCATCCAGGCCATTTCCAGGGGCTTTTCTGTGCAAGTGGTCTCCTGAGCCTTATGTTTAGGACTTTCCTAAAATCTCTCAAACAAGCAGCAGCGGGCCCCATACGACTTGATAAGTGGCCCCAGACCTGGCACTAGCGGCAGCCTGCATTGGTTCATAGCTTGGCCTCTCCTGGACACCTCCAAGCCCAGCACAAGTAGCAGCCAACTACGGTTTGCTGTGTAGCTCATACTGGGTGGCCCTGGGCAAGGCACTGGCAGAGGCTGACTTTGCACCTCCCAGGAGGCCCCAGAGACAGTGCACCTGGTGATCAGACTCGACCGCTGGATTACAACCCTACCACATCCACAAGTGACACACTCAAGGGGTGCACTTAGTGAACACCAAAGTTCCACTGAAGTAAATCCTGATCCATAGGGGTGTCTCAAGCACAGCAGCTCTTTGGCTATAGTTGCAGCTGGTCCTTACAGCCGACTGGCCTGGGGGTTAATTCCTCCCAGTGACGCCAACAGCAACCAAGGCTCAACTATAACAGGACAGTGCACACAACCCACACAGGGGAGCACCTAGAAGGCCCAGCTCAGGTGACTGGGTGGGCTGAGCCACTGGACCCTACAGGAGACATAGGGTAGCCACTACAAATTCCAGGAGACGTAGCAGCTCTACCTAATACATAGAAACAAACACCTGGAAGCAGCCAAAATATGGAGGCAAAGAAACATGTCACAAAGGAAAGAACAGAAGAAATCTCTAGAAGAGGAACTAAATGAAATAGATTCAAGCAAGCTAACAGATACAGAGTTCAGAATTTTGTTTATAAGGATGCTCAACCATATTAGTAAGGGTATTACAAAAACAACTGAGAAAATTGATGACATAATAAAGTACCAATTTGAAATGAAGGCTACATGTACTGAAATGAAGAATAAGTTACAGCGAATCAACAGTAGAGTAGAGGATGCTGAGAATCAAATCAGCAGTTTGGAGCATGAGGAAACAAAAAACACCCAACCAGAAGAGCAAAAAGAAAAAAGAATCCAGAAATATGAAAATAGTATAAGGAGCCTCTGGGACAGCTTCAAGAGGCCCAACATTTGTATTATTGGGGTGCCAGGAAGAGAAGAAAGAGAGCAAGAAATTGAAAACCTATTTGAAAAAATAATGACAGAAAACTTCCCCTACCTGGGGAAAGAAATCGACTTACAAGTCCAGGAAGCACAGAGGGTCCCAAACAAGAGAAACCCAAAGAGGCCCATAGCAAGACACATCATCATTAAAATGCCAAAGATTAAAGACAAAGAGAGAATCTTAAAAGCAGCAAGAGAAAAGCGGTTAGTTACCAACAAGGAACACCCATATGACTGTCAGCTGACTTCTCAACAGAAACTTTGCAGTCCAGAAGGGAGTGGCAAGAAATATTCAAAGTGGTGAAAAACATGGAACTACAACCAAGATTGCTCTACCCAGCACAGCTATCATTTAGAACTGAAGGTCAGATAAGGAGCTTCACAGATAAGAAAAAGCTAAAGGAGTTCATCACCACCAGACCAGCACTACAGGAAAAGTTGAAGGGTCTTCTTTAAGAAGAAGCTGCCCAGCCAGGCATGGCTAAGCAGTTGAGCATTGACCTAGGATCCAGGTGATCGGGGTTTGATTCTCCGTCAGGGCACATGCCCAGCTTGCAGGCTAGGCAGCCAATCAATGACTCTCTCATCATTGATGTTTCTATCTTTTTCTTCTCTCTCTCCTTTCCTCTCTCTGAAATCAATAAAGATATATTTTTAAAAATTAAAAAAGAAGCTAATGAACAAAAGAATCTGACAAACTAAATAGATCCAGAGACACTGATGTAGGCAGCAGACGATCATATTTCAGAGGAAAGAGGGAAGGGAGGTGGAGGGTGGGAAAAGATTAATCAAAGAAGTTATATGAATATATGCATGACCCATGGACATAGTCAATAATGGGGTGAAGGTATGGGGAAGGGGTGGGAGCGAGGTGGAGGGGTCAATTGGGGGGGAAAATGGGACACTTGTAATACTTTCAACAGTAAAGATAAATAAAAACAAACAAACAAAAATAAGTGCATGTAAATGTCAATATGTCTGTTTATGCTACACCCTGGGGTGTGTGAGGTGACTTTAGACAGGACACCACGAACACTTTATTTTAATAGTTATGCTTTCTATTTATCTTCTATGTGTGTGACAGGTCGCATTAGTTTTTGTTTACAATTTAGTTCTAAAGCATCTTTTTTAACAATTTAAGTTTTAAAAAGTGACCCAATTTAAAGAAAAATATTTATTGAGTAAACATATAGCTGGTACATAGACATTGCAAAAATTTCAAGGGGGGTACACAAATCACAGAAAACCTGTGCTTTAGCATATAAGCATTTATCTCCTTCCGAGCTCTTTTGGTTGCAAGTAATAGATTACTCAAATCAGCTTAGGCAAGATAAGAGAAGGTATCCTGCCCAAAGGAAAAAGTGCAGTTGTGCCTCAAGAAAAACTATAGTGAGGCTTGTGCTATTCCTCAAGAACAGTGGCCCTGAATCTTGCTACTTACTCCTGAGAGAGACAACCTGACTGGCCCAGCTGGAGGCAGATGTTCACCTCTCATCCATTCAACTCCGATGTAGGACTGAGGGAAACAAATTCTCAGAAAAAGAGAGAATCCAAGATGAGTAAGCACCCTGACCAAGGGGTGTCTGCCTCAGCAACTTAATTCACTGCTCATAGCAACCCTATGAGGTAGGAAATTCAGCTTGCAGTCCTTCATCAGGAAGTGACAAAGCCTAGACTTGAACCTGTGTCTTTGCGACACCAAAGTTCCAGTAAGCTGCACTATCTACCTGGTTGCCATCAGGTAAGACCAGCCCACAGCTACCACTGAGCTACCATTGAGTTACTGGCCCATTGAGAGGCAGTTATCAAAATCATCAACCCAGTGCTTGCCCAGTAGACAGAAAACAAGGATCCCAACTTTATGGGAACACTATCTGGGAGCGAAGAAGATTTCTTAGAAGGCCCACAAGGCTCTGGGAACCAGAGAAGACTCCTCCAAGTCCTGGGCCTAAGGCTGCCAGATTCATACTGCAGGTATTGAGAGCAGGATGCAAGAGGAGGCTCATTTGAATGTTTGCTGAAAATCACAGGCAGGCACCTAGAGATCCTCAAGGAATTGACACTTCTTTTCTGCCCCAGAATTCAAAGTACCTGTGGCCCTTGAAACCATAACAGCTCCTCCCACCTCCTAGAAGCTAAATTAGGAGGGGTCCCCTAGAAAGTGGGTCAGGGAGGAGACCTGACAGGCTCCTTCCGCTCTGGGGGCCTCCCCACAACACAGGCACTTCCAGCCTAAGCTCCCATTCCCATGGAAGCCTCTGGGCATCCATGATGTCCTGGATGACCAGACTTCAGCCTTGAGGGCCCTTTGCCCACCCACAGTGGGTGGCTGCCCAACAGGAGGTATTTCATCAAGGTCCATTACTGAGACAGACAGATGGATGTGGCAATTGTGTCTCTCCCACTTCCCCTGAGCTGACCCTGAAGCGAGGCCTGTGCAGAGAGGCACCTCTGCCTCAGGATACAAGCTCCTCATCCTAGCATTTGGTCTATGCATGTTTTATCTCTTCTGGTCACCATTCAGGACAGGTTGTTGGGTGAGTGGGGAGAAGTTTCCACTGAGCCACTCTAAGAAGTGTCACAAAGACCTTGTGCCTGTGGGTAGAGACAGGGTGGCACCATCCTAGCTCAAAAGTCTGCCCCAAAGATACTGCCATGTTGCCAGGAGAGTCCCTTCTCCCAAACCCCTTTCTCTGCCTTTACAGTGATAAAGGGAGTGGTTGCTCAAAAGTTCAGGTCATACTCACTTGGGATGCTGCCCTAGTAGGGTGACCTGGGTGGCTCAGAGTCTGCTCCCATGGCCTGTTCCTGGTTCTGACTTTTCTCCCACAGCTATCAGATTTACGCACTCAGGGTGAGGCCACCAGCCAAGGTTACTATGGCAAGTACCCAAAGGTGGCTCAAGGGGTTCATTCAAGTTTGGGACTTCTAGAAGTCTGGATCTCCCATTATCCCCACCTTGGGGAGGTAGCCTCCATATCTAATGGGCCCCTAGCACCGAAGGAGGAAGGGCCCAGACCATAGCAAATACCTCTTTTCCCCCCAAGTCAGTTATGATGTCCATGAAGGAGAAGCCTGTGGGCCTGGTGCCGTCCATCAGAGACTAATTTTTGAGGGAATTGGCAGGGATGTGGTTGAGTGGCAAGACCACTTCGGTGCCTGTCTCCATGGTGGCCATGGGGCATTTCCGGCTGCTGCGTAGGCTGTTGAACTTCTCGGTGAGGTGCTTGCGGAACTTCTTGGTGAGGAAGCAGTAGATGATGGGATCCAGGACACAGTTGGTGCTAAGGAGGCAGAGGGTGACCTGGTGTGCATCGTTGATAGCCTGGTGGAAGCTGTTGTTCTGGAAGCCCAGCTCGGCCAGGGTCCAGGGCAGCTGCACAATGTGGTGAGGCACAAAGCATGTGATGAACACAGCCAGGACCGTGCAGACCATCCACAGCGCCCGGCGCTTGACTTCTGCGTTGTGCTGCAGCTGCACGGGCTGCAGGAGCAGCGTGCGCATGATGACCAGGTTGCAGAAGAGGATGATGAGGAAGACGAGGAAGAAGCCGCCCACGAGGAAGATGTGGATGAGGAGCACCGGGATGCTGCCTTTCTCATAATGTTCGAAGCAGCGCGTGATGTTGCCCGAGCCCGTCTTGCTTTGCACTACGTTGGTGGAGTCCAGGACAAAGAAGTAGGACGCAGCGGCCACAATGGACACCCAGATGATCAGGGACAAAAAGATGCCACGCTTGCGGGTGGTGGCCTGAGCAGTCTTGATGGGCCGTGTCACCGCCTGGAAGCGGTTGTAGGTGATGACGGCCAGGAAAGCCACCGAGCAGTAGGTGTTGATGAAGAAAAAGCAGCCGGCCAGGTTGCACAGAAACGCAGGAAGGATCCAGTTGCCCTGATGGTAGTAGTAGATGATCCACAGGGGCAAGGTGACCAAGAAGAGCAGGTCGGCCACGGTGAGGTTCACCATGAAGATCTTGATCTCATTGAGTTTCTTGGAAGGGTACAGGCGGGCAAAGACCCACAGCACATAGCTGTTGGCGATGACCCCCACCACAAAGATGATGCTGTACACAATCGGGAAGAGGGTGTATCGGAACTCTGAGTCCACACGAGAGGAATCATTTGTCTCCATTGCTCTGGGCTAGAAAAGGCAGCTGGTCACAGTGTCCCCCTGTGCCTGGAAGACCACACAGGAATTCTGGTTAACGAAGGGCCAACAAGACTCGCATTTTGCACATGTTTAGAAGTCTAAAAATCAATGGCATCTTCCAATTAACTGGCAGCATTTCTTTTCTTTCTACATAAAATAATTTTTTCATGAACTAAATCTGAGATTCAATGAAATCAATGGCAGCTCAGTTTGAGTAGTGGAAACACTTGAAGAAGCCAATAGATACTTAAACAGGTGAGTTTAAAGGAACAACTGGTTCTAACTGGAATTTTGTTGATTGAGAAAAAAATGTTTGTGGTTGCTCCATTTACTGTGATGGTAGTTTTTCTATGTTAAATTAAATAAATGTAGCTTCCATTATTCCAAGAAACCACTGTGATTCTCTTAAAAACAAAAAACTCACCCACGAGTGAATTACATAGTTGAGTTGAATTACATAGTTTTATGCTATGGGACATTTTCCACTGCTAAAGGGAGTTCTGTCATCTGATCCCAAAGCTCTAGGATAATAGTCTCAAAGGGGGTCCACAGAGATGAGGGGGAGAGAGGAACATCTCTGAGACCTTTCAGGGGATCCATGAGGTCAAAACTACTGTCAGAAAAACAACAGATGTAATTTGCCTTCTGCACCGTGTTGACATTTGCACTGATGACGTGAAACTGCTGGCTCCTTAGGGTAAACCAAGGCAGCAGCACCAAACTGTAGCGGCAGCCAGATTCTTTGCAGCCATGTACTCAGTGTTAAAAAAAAAAATGTCCAATTTCATTTTAAGTTACTTTAAGATGTCCTTGGTAAAGGGAGGGAATTATTAATTTTATTAAATCTTCAGTACACTTCTCTTTTAATATTCCGTGTCAAAATGGGAAATGCACATAAAACCCTTGTGTTGTGAACTGAAGTAAATAGGTTGTCTTCAGGCAAAGCACCTATGTGATTGTTTGAGTTCTGAGCTGAACTTTTTTGAGGATCATTATTATCACTTGAACAAATGACAAACTATGGTTTTTCAGACTTGTCTATCTGGCAGATATTTTCTCACATATGAATGAGTAGGCCTGTCACTGCAAAGGAAACCAACAGTATTTATTGCTAATGATAAAATTCAAACTTTCAAGGAAAATTAGAATTTTTGGAAAAATTGTATCTGCCAGCAGGATCTTGACAACTTTCCAATACTTAAAGAATTTTCTGCCCAGCTGGGCATGGCTCAGCAGTTGAACATTGACCTAGGATCCAGGAGATAGGGGTTCGATTCCCGGTCCAGGAGATAGGGGTTCGATTCCCGGTCAAGGCACATGCCTGGGTTGCCGGCTAGGCAGCCGATCAATAACTCTCTCATCATTGATGTTTCTCTCTCTCTCTTTCCCTCTCCTTTCCTCTCTCTGAAATCAATAAAGATATATTTAAAAAAAAAAAAATTTCTGATGAGATTGGTGGCGATATTAGTGAATGCAATTTTTTGGTATCTTATAATGAAAGATCGATATTTGGAAGACCCACATAATCAGTGAACCGATATTTTCCAAATGAGGAAGACATGATATTTCAAAATTATGCAAAGGTAAAAGATTCAAAAGGTAACATAGACCAATACATCACAGGGTAACAAATTACAAAAAGTTCATTTACATGATCCAGGTTCCACATTGCAGCTAACCTTTAAGAAAGTACCATTTGTAAACAATAATAAAATTAAAAAACAAACAAACAAAAAAAAACTACCATTTGTGATGCTTTGATGTAATATAAAAGAAGAGTGCCATCAATTATCTGACAAGGACATTAAAATATCCCTCCCTTTACAAGTACCTATCTGTGTGAGGCCAGATTTTCTTCATATATTTTGGCCAAAATCACATATCACTACAGATTGAATGCAGAAGCAGCTATGAGAATCCAGCTGTCTTCTATCAAACCCAACATTAAAATGATGTGCAAAAAATGTAAATAAATGCCACTCTTCTTCCTAAAATGTTTGCTTTGAAATTTTAGTTATTTTTCACTAAAAGTGTTATTTATGTTAACATGCAATGAGTTTGTTGTTGGATTTTATATTTAAAAACAAAAATTTTTTAGAATGTCTTAGTTTTAATTTTGAATATGATAAACAGTGATAGATATAACCCATGTAAACAAAAGCTCTCTGGGGCCCTCAAAACATTTTAAGGATATAAAAAGATCCTGAGACCAGAAGATTTGAAAATTGCTGCTCCATAACCTCGGGCCCTCCTCCCTCTCCTTTGAGGCCAAGATGCCAGTTCATCTGGCACTGGCCTTATTTCTTTCTCCCGATGGGCCCCCATGCCTTGGGGGAGCCTGTTCCTGGGGTCTGAGAAGGGCGAGGAGGCGGCCCACAGCGGGGAGTGCGTGGTGCTCCTCATTCTGGGTCTCTGAGGAAGTCGCATCCCCGCCCAGCCCTCACATCCACGCTCACCTTCACCCCTAGGTCAGTTCCTTCCTCTCCTGGAGTTTAGGCTTCTCCCGAAACTGTCCCTCTCCAGCCAGAGGACTCAACCCAAGACATCCTCCTGGGCCCTGCCGCCTGTGTCAGGCCTGCCCGGCCTGTTGAGAAAGTCTTTCCTCCAGGACCAGGACTAGGGAGGGTAAGGCTTGTGAGGTGCTCACTTAGGTACCAAATGTAAGGGGGCACCAAAACTTTCGTAAGCAAGATAAATAATATTTTAATGCAATATTTAAAAAAATTAAAACCAGTATTACTGATTCTTCTTTTTGCCTCAGACTCTGCCTGGCACTGTTATGATCCGGTCTTCATTTAAAATGTTGGTATTTTCACACTTATAGATGCAGACAGCAAATTGATAGTTACCAGAAGGGAAAGGGGGTGGGGGAGGGTGAAATGGGTAAAGGGGGTCAAATGTATGGTGACAGATGGAAACTAGACTTTTGGTGGCGTGCTCACTATAGTGTATACGGCTATCAAATTAGAATGTTGTACATCTGAAACTTATATAATGTTAACCAATGTTATCTCAATTTAAAAAATGGTATTTTGTTCTTAGAGTTTTTTCCCCCCCATTAATTGATTTTTTTTAGAAGTCTTTACACCATGTGAATGGGGCACATGCACAGGTTAGCCCAACTCAGCCATTCTGTCACTCATTCATTTGATAAGCGCTCACTGCTCCAGGGCAGAGCACTAGGGCCTCAGAGAAAAGTCCCAGTTTCTGACCTTCCATGGCTCCCAGACCACCATTCAGAGGTAAGTCAGAGGGGGAGGAACTTATGAAGGAGGCAAGGACGGGAGGGTCAGAGAGGTAGGAAGAGGCCAGGGCTGCCATGCTGGAGACCTAAGGAAGAAAGTTTCAAGAACAAGCGGTGTGCAAAGTCTCAGGGAAATCAAGTACCACGCAAACAGAAAAGCAAATATTGGATATGGCAACTCAGAAACCTGTCTCCCGTGATTCAAGGGAGAGCAGTTTCCTAAGCATGAGCTGAGGAGTGAATGAAAAGCAAGGAAGTGGAAGGTCAAATCCTCACTCAAGAAGCTTAACTTAAGTTGAAAAACAGAGAGAGAAATAAGTAGAGAGATAAATAAGTATGATTTCAAATTGTGATGAATTCGATAAAAGAAATAAAAATAATGAAGGTTGCTTAGGGGACTGCTTTCAATAGTGACCAGGGAAGGCTTCTCAGAGGAGGTGACAATAAACAAAACCAGAGGCCAGTTTACCATGAAGCCAGGGAAGCCTGACCTTAAAGTGCCTCTCCTAGACCTTGCACCTAATTGTGTATTTGTAATTTGGTATCTTTTCTTTAAAGAGGGCTCCCACAATTGTATAAGCTTTAGGGTCCTGCAAGACCTATATCTTCCTCTGGCTGAAATCTAAAAAGTGAGAAGTCAAGAGAAAATCTGGAATTATTCCAGGCAAAGGGTATTGTGTGCAAAGGGCCTGCAGTAGGAATAAGTCCATCATGTTCTGAAAAGGAATAAATCTGTTATCTTTAAGAAACTGAAAGGTCAGTGTGGCCCTAGAGGTGTGAGAAACTAGGAAGACTGGGATGAGATCAGAGAGCAACAGGTCCCAAATTGCCGTAGCAAGTTCAAATTTTATTCTTTGAGCATCACGGTCAAGTAGGTGAGCAACATGATCTGACCGGCTCTGGATGCTGGGCAGAGAATAGATGGTAGGGGACCAGAGTGGAAGCAAAGAGACCATTTTAGAAGCAACAGATGGTGGTGACATGGACCAGAAAGTGGCATTTCCAATGTTTCTCTTTATCCCCAGCATCCGGCACAAGCTTAGCCAGAGCAGGAGCTTAGTAAACATTTGTCAAGGGAACAAATATCTAACAACTGACAAGACTAACCTCTTTGTGAGAGCTGCGAGAGGGCTCATGAAGGTGGTAGAAGTCTGATCTATCCAGTGACATAAGAGCACCAATGGCAGCCTCCGCAAGAGGCAGAGTGAGCCCTCCACAACCTCACTGTTCAAACTGTGGTCCTTGGACCAGATGCATCAGCATCGCCTGTGAGTTCATCAGACACCCAGAATCTCCACCTCCACCCCAGACCTGTTGTATCAATCTGGCTTTTAACAAGATTCTCAGGTGATTCATGTACACACTGAAGTTTGAGAAGTGCTGTGCCTCAGTGCACTGCCAGCCACATACCTGCCTGATCTAACACCTTCCATGGCTCCCCACTGCCCAGTATCAAGTCCAAGCTCCTTTCACGCCTCATCTTCCACCAGCCTCTTCTGCTACTCACCTCTATTCCAACCACACTAACCTTCTTGCTGCTTCTCTAAAAACCCCATTTCTCTTCAAACCTCTGTCTTTGCACATACTGTGGCCCCTACTGAGCATGCCTTTTGCCTATGACTTTACCTAGCAAAATCTTACTCTTCGTTTAAGACCTAATCTAAGGAGTGCTTTCTCTGGAATCCCTTCCCTGGTTGCCCCAGGCAGAATGAGTGGTCTTCCTCTCTGAGTCACCATGACACTGGGAACATTCCTCAGTATAGCCTGACACAGTACTATGTAAATATTTTCTTGCCAAGCTCAGAGCTTCTTGAGAGCAGAGATTAGATCTTTTTCATCTCTATCCCCAGTGTCAGACGCTGGGGTCTGAATGACTGAATGATTGACTAAGCCCAGATGACTATTCGGAGGAAACTGGCATGATGGAAAGATATCCAGTCTCTCTGAGGAAGGCATAGCAGGGTGGGGAGAACAAGGCCTCTGGAGTGAGAAAGACCTGGGTTCATACCTGGTTCTGCCACTTAATTGCTGTGTGACTATGGGCAAGTGTATTCACTTCTCTGATCCTCAGTTTCTTCAACTGCAAAATATTACAATCCTAACAATAGTTCCAAAGATAAGCAAGTAAAGTGGCCACAAATGGCCAGGCATCCTCTCCCCATTGGCCCAGCTCCTTGGAGCCTGGGGAGAGGACTATGGATCACCACTGACTTGAGGGGCGCTAACCCACCACTGTTCTTCCTGCCAGCTCCAGACAGGGCTTTAGATTAATGCCAAGAAAGCTTTCAACAGCTCAAGAAGGGAATGAACGTTTGGAGGGAGAAGGGGAAGGCGGCTCAAACCACTCAACTTAACATGCAGGCACCGTTCCCTGATGGATCAAGGCTGGGCAGCAAATCCAGGCCCAGCACTCAGCTGTGGGTGAGCTAGGAGGGCCATAAAACTCATGGAGACAAGAAGAATCCTGCTCTCTGGATCTCCCACCCTGTGCTCTGCAGAGCATTCAGCCCCAGCCCATCTATCATTCCCATCCTGTCTAACGTTCCTAGTCTCTGGGGAAGCTGAGAAAGCTGGATGGTCAGAGGGGAGGGGCTACCAGTATCTGGGCAGAAGAAAGTACACACTGGTTACTTCCTCAGTGTGGACTGTGGGTTAGGAAGTTGGGTTTACCAGTCAGACCGACCCCTAACATTTGTGGCACCATATGTGGTCAAGAGTACAAATGTCTAAATATTTACAAGCTCTAGCCTTGGCTCAGATGGTTAGAGAGCATCATCCCGTACACCAAAAGGTGGTGGGTTCAATACCCAGTCAGGGCACAAACCTGGGTTGTGGTTCAATCCCCATTGGGGACACATGCGGAAAGCAACCAATTGATGTTTCTCTCTCTCCCTTCTTCTCTTTAAAAAATATATATACCTTACATACCTACAAAACTGATTTGGCCCTAAAAAAAAAAAAAGCCCCACAACATTTAAAAAACAAATAAATATTTACAAGCTATAAACCAGTCACGTCCAAGTTCATGCACATCCCATGCACCAGCAGCTCCTCGCAGTCCAGCAAGCTCGTATTCACCAACAGGGTATGGGCAAGAAGAGGGTGTGGGAGGGACATAAGCTCCAAGTGGTCAGTCCCACATGGATCTGTGGGGAGGGCATGACTGGAGGGGAACCAGAGCCAGCCCACCTAAGCTGAGACTGGGCATGATTTACCAGTTAAATGTATAGACACTCTTACCCATGATCACATTTCTTCCTCAGATCAGCCTTGGGAGGTAAACTTTACAAAATGCCCATGTTTCCAGGGAAGAAAGTGATGTCAGAGGGGGAACCAGATTTGTCCACAGTCATACAGCTGGACAGCGGCAGACAGGATTTTTAACTCCAAGTCCCACCCTATCTCTCCTTGGCTGAGCTGTAGCAAATCACTTCTGGGCCAACTTGGCCACTCACAGACCTAAGAACAGGCACTTTAGATGCTGTGATGCCCCAGGAAGAGATGTCTTTGACCTGGGGCCTTGCTTTTACTTTCGCTCCCCAAAGTCAGGAATTGATTGGGGCAAAGGGAGGGGAGTGTCTGCTCTGCATCCATCTCACTCTGCTGGGAAGTGCTGGAGCTGGAATCACATCCTGGTTCAAACACTAAACACACCCCATGACTCTGAATCTCTATTTTCTCATTGGTAAAATGAAGATTTTAAAATGGGCCTAAGAGAAAAGGAAATTATGAAAACAATCCCATTTACAATAGCATCAAAAAGAATAAAATACTCAGGAATAAACTTAACCAAAGGGGCAAAAGACTTGCACAATGGAAATGACAAAACATTGATGAAAGAAATTAAAGAAGACATAAATAAATGGAAAGACACACTGAGTTCATGGATTGGAAGACTTAATATTGTTAAAATGTCCACACTGCCAAAAGCGATTTATAGATTCAATGCCCTATAAAAATCCCAGTGACATTTTTTTGCAGAAATCGAAAAAAATTCCAAAATCCATGTGAAATCGTATCTCAAAAGCCCTGAAGAGCCAAAATAATCTTGAAAAAGAAAAGTTGTAGGTCTCACACTTCCTGGTTTCAAAACATGCTATAAAGTACAATAATCAAAACAGTATGGTATTGGCATAAAGACACACATACAGATCAATTTCTGTATAGCCATACAGAAAAAAACCCTCACTTATATAGTCAAATGATCTTTGACAAGGGTGCCAAGGCTACACAATGGGGAAAAGATAGTCTCTTCAACAAATGGTGATGGGGAAACTGATATTCACATGTTAAAAAGTGAGGATAAATCCTTATCTTACACCATACACAAAAATGAACTCAAAATGGATTAAGGACCTAAATGCAAGATTTGAAATCATAAAACTCCTAGAAGGAAATGGGTAAATCTTCATGACATTGGAATTGGTAGTGATTACTTGGGTATAACATTAAAAACACAAGTAACAAAAGCAAAAGTAGACACATGGGACTATACCAAACTTAAAAACTTTCTGTGTAGCAAAGAAAACAATCCACAGAGTAAAAAGGCAAACTACATAACGAAAGAAAGTATTTACAAGCCATATATTGGATAAGAGGTTAATATCCAGAATATGTAAAGAACTCTTACAACTCAATAACGATAAATAAATAATTTAAAAATAGTCAAAGAACTTGAATAAACATTACTCCAAAGATATACAAATGGCCAACAAGTATATAAAAAGATACTCAAACATCACTTATCAACAGGGAAATGCAAATCAACAGTGACATATCTGCAACCTCACACCCATTTGGATGACAACTATTAGAAGAAGAAAAAAGCAGAACATAACAGGTATTGGCGATGATGTGGATATAAACTGGAGCACTTGTGCACTGTTGGTAGGAATATAAAATGATGCAGCTGCTATGGAAAACAGTACAGAATTTCCTCAAAAAATTAAAAATAGAACTACCATAGGATCCAGAAATCTCACTTCTGGACGTATATCTGAAAGAATTGACAACAGGATCTTGAAGAGATATCTGCACACTGTGTTCATAGCAGCATATGCACAACAGCCAAAAGGTGCAAGAGACCCCGATGTCCATCGACAGATGAATGGGTTCAAAACGCACTACATATGTATGACGTACCACAGCCTTTGAAAGGGAGGAAGTCCTGTGGTTGCTGCAACATGGATAAAACTTGAAGATATTATTAAGTAAAATAAGCCAATTACAAAAAGATAAATAAATACTGAATGATCACACTTAAATGAGGTATCTAAAGTAATCAAACTCATGGAAAGAGAAAGTAAAATGGTGGTTTTCAAGGGGGCTGAGGGAAGGGGAAACGGAGCTGTTGTTCAATGGGTCTAGAGTTTCGGTCATACAAGATGAAAATGTTTTAGAGACCTGTTGTACAACAATGTGCATATAGTTAATAATACTGTAATGCACACTTAAAAATTGTTAAGAGAATCAATTTATCTTATGTGTGTTTTACCACAATAAAATAAATAAGTTTTAAAAGTAGGCCCAAGCCTGGCCGGGCGTGGCTCAGAGGTTGAGCGTTGACCTAGGATCCAGGCGACCAGGGTTCGATTCCCGGTCAGGGCACATGCCCGGGTTGTGGGCTCAATCAATGACTCTCTCATCATTGATGTTTCTATCTCTCTCTCTCCCTCTCCTTTCCTCTCTCTGAAATCAATAAAGATATATTTTTAAAAACAAAACAAAAAAAAGCAGACCCAAGGGATGGCAGATTTGCAAGTGCATTGTGTATTTTAACTTGGAATTATATGGCTTAGCTTTATGACTTCATAGCTCTGCAACTTTTGGTAAAACTGCTTACCCTCTCTGAGCCTCATCTGTAAAATGGGTACAATAACACATCTACCTTATAGAGCTTTTGTGAGCACCCAGGGAGATATAAAGTGTTTGGAAAGATAGTGGGTAAGACCACAGGCTTTGGAGTCAGACGAACCTCTGTTCAAGTCCTGCCTCTGTCCCATCCTAGTTTAATGACCATGGTCAAATACATTATTCTCTGAGCCTCAGGTCTTTACCCTGTAAATGGAGCTGATAATATTCCAAGCACATATCCCCCCAGAGCGGTGTGAAGATTCCATGAGCAACGTATGTAAACAGCTGAGCTGAGCCCAATTAAAGAAACTCACAGTCAAAAGCTATACCTACAGGAAATCCACACAATCTTCTGATTAGACCAGATCGATATTTCTCAAAGTAGTATATGCTACTCTCATTGTGACTGCTCACGCCAACCTTACCCCAACTTGAAGCCACGTATATCAGGCCTCCAGCTATATCATTAACCCTAAAAGCTTCTGGGAATCAGTCACATCTTTTTATGGCAGCTGGAACAGTTGGCAAAATGCTATCAGTCAATTCTTGCCCAGCACAATTAATTTAACCTTCACGAACCTCTGTTTACTGATCTATTAAAAAAATAATAGTAATAATATTACCTACCTCATAGGGTTGTTGTAAGGATTAAATAGAAAATGCCTGATCCATAAGAAGAGCTCAGTGAATTTTGGCTATTGTTAGTCTTACTTCTGTAGCCCAGACAGAGTTCAAGGTGCCACCTCTGTTCCCCATAACGCAAAATACACAAGGCTGTTGATTTCTCTTTCCTTCTGGCCCGATTCCTGGTATCACAGCGGGGCGTGCCCTGTGCTGGGGAAGCCCAGAAGAGGAAGTGCCTCCCCACTCCCTTCTGCCTGCCCTGCCTGACTTCCAGGAAACAAGGAGAGGCAGGCTGACTTAGGCACCATCTGAGTATCTGGGTGCCAGAAGGAGAGACCTTCTGTGTGCAGGGCTTCTGGCATTTCAATAGCACAGGGCCTCCTACGCAGCAAACACTCAAGAAATAGTTACTAAGTACAGACACACACGCACACACACACAGAGTCACACTGTCCCTCATCCTTCATTTCTGAACCCTCACACACTAGCCTCAGCTACTCCCTGGGGCCACTAAAACACCACAGTTTAATCATTTCCCTTCTGTGAGTCTAAGTTTTCTCATCTGTAAAATGGGATTAATATCAGGTTTAACCTCACAAGATAGCCCTGAGGCTAAAGGCAGATAAACCTCTAAAGTACTTCACATACAGTATTCCAAGCACATAACTCCCCACAGTAGGTGCTCAATAAATGAGTTAACTCCTGTTCGGACCTCCTCTGTTGCTTGACATTTGTGCCCTGGCCTGGTCATGCTGGCCATACCATGTAAAGATTCCCTTCATGCAGTAGTTTCATTACAATTTCTCCAAGAAGCAGAAGGCTTTGAGGGGCAAGTTAAGGGAACAAGTATACTGACCTCTGGGGAACTCTGCCCTGGGCGCCACACAGTTTCCAGTACAAGGAGTCTAAGATCATGCCAGGTATATTTATTGGTGGGTAAATGGAGCTCTTTGTCTGGGGAGAGGTCAGGGTCAGAGTCTGGGGCGCCAGTGATGGGGGTGGCCCAGGTACCAGAATTTCCCGACTTCCCTTTTCACTGGGGCCCACCCTCATCCCAGGTATGTGTATTACACTGATGAGACTCAGTCTGCGCTCAGCTTGACTAGGGCATCCTTGTGGTGCTGGGGGGCCCTACTCCTGGACTAGGTCTCTCCTTCTGGCTCCCAGATACTCAGATGGTATCCAGCTAAGTCAGCCTGCCTCTCCTTGCTTCCTGGAAGTCAGGCAGGACAGACAGAAGGGAGTGGGGAGGCACTTCCTCTTCTGGGCTTCCCCAGCACAGGGCACACCCCTCTGTGATACCAGGAACCAAACTGCCATCTTCCCAGCCTGGGAGCTCCTGAGTCCTGCTGGTAACCTCATGGGTACAGAAGGCCTGGCCCAGGTGGGATCGCGCAGACCCAGATCTGCACCTGGCTTTTCCCTTTCCTAGCTGACGTTTGACTCTCGAAACCTGTCTTTCTTAATTTGCAAAAGAGCGGTAATAAAACCTTCTTCACCAGGTCGTTGCACGAGGCAGTGAAGTAATTTGTGCGGGGCATGGTAACTGCTTAATAGCTGTGAGTTCCTCTGCCCTCTCCACCACCTCACAAAGATGTTTGTTGAATGAATGAGTAAGTAAGTGAGCAAACAAACCAGCCGTACACCAAACCAGCCACATCTCCTCCTTTGGAAATAGCCTCCAGGGATGGCTGAAGAGAAACGGCAGGAATTGGGACCAGTGGATCTGGGCCGTGGCCCTTGGCAGGGCCACCTACTATCTTGAGTGAGTCTCCACTCAAGCTCTGAGCCTTGGGATCTTTATCTGCAAAATGGGGTGCCCTCACCTCAAGCATTGTAAAAAGGAAGTAAGATTTGGGGGAGTGATAAAGGGTTTGGCAAACTGTAGAACACTTGGTAAATTGAAGTGGGTTTTATAAACTGTAAAGGGATCTGCACACATCTTTGACATGCTTCTCCCATCAGCCAGCTGAGCTCAATTCCAGACCCAGGCCCGGAGGGTCCCACTCCTGTAGAACTAAGGGGGTGGGGAGAGGCTGCTGAGTGGTGGTCCTCCCCCACCCATATTCCCTCTCTCTCTCTCTCTGTCTCCCCCTCTCACACACACACACATACACACACACACACATTCTGCTCTGGATTCCCTTTGGCTGAAGACACAAGGGAAGAAAGGGACAGACAGACAGCTATTAACCTCTCAGCTGGTTACGTTGATGGTCCTGCTTCTGGGAACTGCTGGGCTATACCGGGCCCACTTACAGGTTGGACATGCTCCAGGTACATGTGGATATAGTGAGAGCGAACTCCCCAGTGCACCCCACACAACCACGGACACACATGCATATACCAGAGGCTTCTTTCCCCTCACCATGCTGCCAGGGCACCTAACAGTGGCTGGGGAGAGAGGTGGCTGCACTGGGGGCCTAACATTGGCCTTTCTGGGAACTGGCTCCACTCCTAACCCACGCTCCCCCAGGACCAGTCAGGGCGTGTTCCCAGGCTATAGCTCAGCTGTGTGCCCTCCTGGGCCCACTTGTGAGGAAGGAGGGGGAACCAGCAGGGGAAGGAAAGGCTGCCACTGAAAAATAGGACCCCTCCCTTCTCCTCAAGGAGGCCTTGTTCACAGGCCTGAAGAGGAGGAGGCCTCTCTCTAAAGGTCTCCCTGTAAAAGAAAACGGACAGGATCCCAGCCTCTCAGCACACCCCCAGCCTCAGCCCAGTACAAATCAGGAGCGGGAACTCGGTCCCAGAGGCACATTTTGGCATTAATGCCATTGACTGTGAATTCCTTACCCAAACCTTCCTTGGACAGATACCTCCATCTTTCCAGAGAAGAGAAAGGATTTGTCCAAGGTGACAACAGTGTCAGGGGCAGAGCTGGGACCAGATGCTGGGCCTCTGGCTCACTGTCCATTCTGTCCCAAGTACAACATGCTACTTCATTGTTCATCTATTCAATGCATATTCTAAGATTAAACTAGGCACGGAGCTCTGTGCTAAGGGTCAGGATAAAACAATGAACAGAACGAATTCCTCCTCCTTAAGGCGTTTACAGTAGGAATTGCAGGGTTGGTATCAGCAGCACCACGTTGGTTCACGTCTGCACAGCATCCTACGATTGTCAACGCACTTTCCCACCCAGCCCTTTACTTCATCTTCTCCATAAACTCCAATCTGCAGAGAAGGAAAGTGAGTCCCCTGCATTGTCCAAGGTCCCAGCTTGTAAGCAGGAGCAGAAATCAAAACCCTGGTGCCCCCTTTGGCCCAGGGCCATTTCTTCACCTCTGGAGTGGACGTCTTTCCTTGGCTGCATTTTCAGCACCTAAAGGCAGAGACTTTTTTTTTTTTTTTTTTCCTTCCTTAGCACTCTGTCCCCCCAACACACACACACACACACACACGCACACACACACTCCCAGCACCTGGAACACAGGTACATATTCAGTCAGAGCTGCCTGAATGCCTGGAGGGAGACTCTGCAGGTCCTTCATTCTTTCCAGGTAAGGCAGTATCTGGGCAGCAGCCCTGGTTCACCTTCTGCCAGAGAAAAGGTGGGAGGCAGGGGTGGGGGGGTACCAGCCTGTGCCCTGTCCCTACCACCTTGGACCTGGTGGGGGAAACTGGTTGTGGGCTGGGCCCTTTGTACCAAGCATCATCCCCCATGCCGAGAAAAATCTCCAAGTTGGGGCACCCCGGCCCTGAGTTGCTAAGTCCCCAGCCCTGTAGCAGACCTTTCCCTCTCCCAAAACTCCTGCCACGGTGATGGTATTGTCCTCATCTGACAATTTAGGAAACTGAGAGGCAGAGAGAGGGTGCAAGGTGGCCAAGGTCACACAGCTAGTAAAGTGCATGGCATTCAGCTCCTGCGATCTAGGTAGCTCGCTCTCGCCACCACTATCATCCCCCAGCAAGGTCTCTGAGGTCACTTCAGCACTACATTGACCTCAGAGAACCAAAGAGAGGGAGCTGGATTCCCTGGAAAAGTTTGGTCATGAGGAATTCTTTATAAACATGAGACTCAGCCTGAGGAAGATGCCAAAACAGTTCCTTAAACTACTTTGGCGCAGTCTAGGGGCACGACCTTGGTCTCCTGAGGACATTTTCATATGCCCCCCCTTGCCAGCCAGGGCTGGGACTCCCCCCTTACCTGTACCAGGGACAGTGGCCGCAGCTGAGGGATCTGAGTGTCTCCGTCTGCACACCCGGCCTCTGTGCTTTCTGGAAATTGCAGAAGTGAGGAAACAGAGCAAGCCACTGCCCAGTCACCCCTGGGAGGAAATGCCGTGACCCTAGGGCCCCTCCAGCAGATGCCACAGGAACCTCCAAGTTGGGGCACCGAGGCCCTGAACACTGCTTGGAGGTGTCTCACAGAGCAGAGGGCAGCGTGGGGTGGGGGCGGCAGCCACTGTGCCAGGGAGCCGGGGCGACAGAGAAAATGCAAGGGAAAGAAAGCAAGATATGAGCCAGCACTCGACAGAGAGAGAGAGAGAGAGAGAGGGAGACAATGAGAGTGAGGAAGTGAGTAAGAGGGGGAGCTGGGATGAAATGAGAGGTGGGGGGAGAAAGATGGGGAGATGTAAACACAGAGAGTGCGTAAGGGGACAAAAACCAAGGGAGTTCAGAGAGAAAAAGATGAGGCAGGCTGTGAGCATGTGTCTGTGTGTCTGTGTATCTGTGTGTCTGTGTGTCTGTGTGTCTGTGCATGGGCGTGAGAGAAGAAGGGACAGAAAGGGAGAGAGGGAGCAAAGGGAGAGACAGCTACAATATAAAAAAAAATGAGAAGGGAGGAGCTCGGGAGAATTGCCGTGTCAGGGGCCTGACTGGGCTGGGAATCGCTGGTGACCAAGAGGCATCAAGCCCAAGGAACTCATGTGACAGAGCGTGGCAGATCTGGGTGGGCAGGCAGGGGGAGGGGAGAAGTGTCACAATAACCTGAGCAGGAGTTTGGCAGTGAGGGAGGTAGTGGGAGACAGTGAGGATGAACAGGGATGGGCAGCTGGCATGAGTTTGGGAGTGTCAGTGTGTGTGAGTGAGTGTGGAAAAGTCAGCTGGGTGGAGGCTTCGCGTGTGCATAGTGAAGGACAGGCGGAGCTCCCTCGATAGTCCGTCTACCACTCCTTTATTCAAGCAACATTCATTGAACACCCCCAGGCACTGGGCCCTGTAGTGGACAGCCTCGGGAAGCAAGTCCCTCAGTATCAGTCAATCCAGACCCTCCTGAACAGAGAAGGAAGCAGGTCTTGACAAGACCAGGGTACCACAGCGAGGCAAATACAAAACAGAGGCAGGAGTGCAGGCTCCTGACTCCCCACACAGGATCCAGCCTCCGCTCCACTCTGGGTGTGTCCTGGTTAGCCTCCTTCAGCTGACTGGGAACCCACTGTTTTTCCTTATCAAAGCCAAAAATAAATCTCAAAGGACAAAACACCTTTACCTGTGCTGCACCCCTAAGGACTAGAGCCAAAAATCTGCCCCACTCCCCCAGCTCTGCCCCATCACCCACAGGCAGACACACTCAAATCACTTATGCACGAACCCTTGAGTGCTCATGTGCTCTCAATACCCAGTGTCATGCAAAGACTCTCAGTTTTACATCCCTCCACCCACATGCACACTCAAGTGCCTACATCGATCACCCCCTCACATCTGCCCAGAGTCATCCCCTTCCTCTTGTTGACTCACCCACAACTGTTCACACTCCCCCACCACCCACACTTCCCTCAAATCTCCCTCTAGGTCTCCTGTTAGGGACTTTGAAAGGCCCAGTTTGGTCACCTCCTGTTGAGCCTTGAGTGCCCTGAGACACAAGAGGACATGGTTTGGTCATGGAGTTTAACCTTCATGCAAAATGTCCAGCTGAAATCCAAGACCCTCACTCTGCTCCCCAACCCAGATCCCCTTTCCCAAAATTGACTTCACTTTCTCAGCTGTCCTCCAGCCACCACACTCTAGAGGGACATGAAACCAAAAGGGGACCTCCAGGATCAGCCAGCCCCCACGTGGCCACAGTCTCCAGGACACCTGGCTTAAATCCAGGACTGTTGAGCTCAGCGTGTTTTTTAATAGTCCCTCGTGTATGTTCATGTAGCAGTTGCATAGCGGTACCTCTTTCGAGATTAACAATAAGCAGGTTAGGTAGGCAGAGATTATTATCAACATTATCAACAAATGAGCAAACTGAGGTTAGCAAATTTAAAGTAGTTAGTTCTACTTTAAAATATATTCAACTCTGTATCTAATCCAGTCTTTAGATCTAACCTTCAATTTGGTAGGAAACACAGGGGACAGAGGAACAAATTAAAGGACCTCACAAGGAAGCAATCCGTCAAACCCAGAATGTGGGACAAGGACATTCCTCAGGACAGCTGATCAGGTCTTTCAACAGACCAATCACATAGAGGATAAAATGGGGGTGGAGGGGACTGTTCTAGATTGAAAGAGACTTAAGAGACAGAAAAATCAAAAGCAACCTGTGGATCTTGTTTAGAACCTGGATCAACCAAATCAACTATGTCAAAATCAAACCAAATCAAATATACTAAAGAGAGACATACATACCAGTTAGGGTCCCGGGAAGAGAGGGAGCCCTCTGATGTCAGATTTCTGGCCTCCAGAACTGTAAGAGAATAAATGTGTGCTGTTTTAAGCCACCAAATTTGCAGTAATTTGTTACAGCAGCAACAGGAAACTAATACAGCATATAGGGATTCATTATAGTCTTCCCTCTCTTTTTGTGTATGTTTGAGAACTTTTCTAATAAAGCTGTGTTCATGCATGCCCAGTACACAGCACTACATGTGAAATAGTCTTGCCAAGGAAATAAAATAAAAATCTGCAAGTTCAACCACCAGCTTACAGGAAATACAGAAGAGGAGCAGATCATAGGAACACATGCAGCAAACTCAGTACATAGGGAACACGCAGAACAGACAAATGGTAAGGGGAGAAAAGATGATAGGTCAAATGGGAAGAGACAACGCAACAAATTACTATGTGTGAGCCTTTTTTGGATCCTGATTCAAACAAATGGAAGGAAAAATGGAAGGGAGGGAGGGAAGGAAAGAGGGAGGGAGACATTGATGAGCTAATTTGAAATTTCAACACTTATTATTCAATTATATTAAGAAACAAATGTTCATTGTTAGGTTAATGATTTCACAGTTATGTTTAAAAAGAACTCTCATCTTTTAGCGGTACATACAAAATATTTACAGATAAAATTATATATTTGGGATTTGCTTCAAGATAATATGGAATATACCTCAGTTTTAAAAAATGAGTTGATAATTGTTGAAGCTCCCTGATGGCACCTAGGGATCCATTATACCATTAAGTGCACTCTTGTATGTTTTCAATTTTTTATAATAAGAAAGAGGTTTTTTGTCATTTGTTTTTGAAAGAAATTCAGCACTTGTTTAGATTTTAGAGATTAGAACAACGATGAAAAAGGAAACTGTCCTGATTATATAATGGATAATCATGTCTTGGGATGTCATTTTCCTGTAAAAGCCTTTTATTATATAACAGCATATATGATGTTAGATGCTGTGTCTCATACAACGTAGAAGGAAGTGAAAATGATGTAACCTGGAAAACTCTGTTAATGACAGAGAAGAGCAATAACAATGAAAATGCTGACATCAACGATACACATAAAGGGTTAAAGTAAATTGGTTTCACGAAATTCAAGAGTGGAAAAAGCATTATATATAAATTAATAAATTATTGCCCAAAATATTTAAGCATGTGAATGACTAGAGGAATACATTAAATATTATAAGTAGGCATTTGACTGTATCAGTGGTTTTCAACAGGGGCTATTTTTCCTTCTAGGACATTTGTCAATGTCTCAAGACATTTTTGGTTGTCACAACTGGCAGGGGAGTGGAGGGGTATCAGGGGCAGCTAGCACGTGGTGGGTAGAGGCCAGAAATGCTGCTAAGCATCCTACAATGCACAAAACAGTCCCTACAACAAAAATGTATTTGGCTCAAAATGTTAATACTGCTGAGGTTGAGGAACTTTGGATTATATCATCTATATCCCTAAAATATGCAGATTATATATGTAGATGATATAATCCCTAACTCTGGATTATATTATCTACATATTCAAGTTAGCCTAAAAGCCTTTTTGGGATCTCATCATCAGAAAAATAGAGGATTTCTTATTTAAGGAGTTGCCTAATGTTTGGATTTATAAGATATTTTAAAGATTCCTTCGCCGAATAAACTTATTTTTCATTTTAAATATTTTAAATTGAGTCTTAGAGGGAGAGGAAGGGAGAGGGAGAGAGAGAGAAACGTCGATCCTCTGCCTTCTGCACACACCCCACCAGGGATCAAGCTTGGAACCTGGGCATGTGCCCTGACTGGGGATCGAACCAGCAACCTTTCAGTGCACAGGACAATGCCCAACAAACAGAGCCACACCAGCCAGGGCAACTTATTTTTAATTTTAAACTAAATATATAGATTTACTTTCAACTTCAAATGATGATAGATAGATTGATAGATAGTCTGACACTTTCACAATCTCCACTGCTATGGCCCTGGTTCAAGCCACCATCATCTCTCACCTGGATGTGGCTCTCTCATTGGTCTCCTTGCTTCCACCCTTGTACCCCCTTTTAGTCTGTTTTCAGCCCAGCAGTGCAGTTGAGCCTTTTAAACATCAAATCACATCATTCTTCTGCTCAAAATTCTCTAGTGGCTTCCATCTCACTTAGCAAAAATCCACAGTCCTTTAGAATGCCTGCAAAACCTGACCTCATCTCCTGCCTCTGTCCCTGCCCCACTCTAGTAGCACTGGCTTCTGGTTTTCTTCAAATAACCAGGCACAGTACTGCCTCAGACTCTTCCCAGGTCTTTACTCCAATGCCACCTTCTCAGCAAGGACTTTCTTAATAACCTCAATAAACTACAACCATCTCCGACATGCCGTAGGCCCCTACACTGCTTCATTTTCTCCACATTACTTATCCCATCTAACATACCATATATTTTGCTGCTTTCCTTTGTTCACTATCTGTCTCCCTAACTAAATTGTAAGTTCCTTGATAGCAGGGACCTGTTCATCTGTTTATTCCTGTATTCTGTTATCTAGAACACTGCCTGGCACATTGCAGGCGTACCCCCATAAAGTTTATTGAATGAATGAGATTAGAGGAGAGGAAATGACTTATCCAAGGTAACACAGCTGGTAGGTGGCAGGACTGGAATTAGGACCCCAATACCCTAAACCGCAGTTCACTCTTGCCCACTGTTACCAAAGCTTTGTTAACTTCTTTGGCTCTTTCAGTCTGTCCTTCACTCAGAGTGACGTGGACACTTCATTTCCGTGAGCAGCCCTTTTCTCATCTGCAGCTGGAGGATAATGTGGGAGGAAGAACCCCAGAAGAAAAAGAGCATGGGTTTTAGATTCAGAGACTTGACTTCAAATTTTGACCACCATCAACTCTCTGTGTGAACTTGGAAAGGGCCATTTACTTCTTTGAGCCTCAGTTTTTTAATCTGCAAACTGGGAATAATCATAAGTACCTCACTCTGTTGTGAAGAATATGAGGGGCGGGGGAAAGTTATGAAGGTTGGAAAAGACTAGCAAAACCGTCATTTTCACAGGCAATCTGATTGTTTACATAGAAAACTTAAAGCAATTTCATGGACAAATTATTAGAGCCAACAAAAACTTCAACAAAATTTCTGATATAAATTCACTATATAAAAAGCAATGATGTTCCTATAAACAAGCAATAAACAGAAAGTATCATTTTGTAAGAAGATATAATTTATAATACCAAAGAAACTATCTGAGCAAATATATATATATTTTTTTGGAAGCTAAGACGTGCAATTTCCTCTTGATGCAGGAAATTATAAAAATAATTGAAAAATAATTAAATAAGAGCTATGTGAATAGATAATATAATATATTCATGCATGAGCATGTCAGTATCATAAAGATATAAGCTCTTCCCAATTTAATCTATGAGTTCAGTGCCAGTCCAAGCAAAATCCCAATAGACGTTAATAAAGCTGGGGGACTAAAACTCACATAAATAAAGCACTGGGGGAGAGAAACAAGCTGGCGGCGTAGGTAACAGCTGCACCCGCCGCCTCCCGCAACCACATCAAAATTACAACTAAAGTACAGAACCACCGTCATCAGAGCCTCCTGAGATTTGGCTGCACAGAAGCCCCGCAACCAGGGAACTGAAGAAGCACCGAGACTGGGAGGAGGGGCGGAGACGCGGGCGGATCAGGGTCGAATAGCGGAGACTCGGTCGAGGGTCCACACCCGGTGCCGCGGTTGAAACCTGGGAGGGAATCTCAATGGCAGAGGTTTCCCAGAGGAGGGAGAGGTCCCAGCCCCACAGCAGGCCCCCAGCCTTGGGCTTCAGGGCCGGGAAGAGACGTCCCCACAACTTTGGGCTGTGAAACCAGCGGGACTGTCCCTGAGGGTTGTGGAGGCTGCGGGAGCCCCAGCAGCTCCTCCTAAAGGGCCCGCGCACGGACTCACTCGGACGCTCCCTCTGAGCCCAGCGCCGGGAGCAGCCTGAAAGGACCTGGGACACTCGGGGAGGAACTAACCTGCCTCGAATCTGGGCGAGAGGCGGAGGGGCAGCTTCCTCCCAGGCAGAAGAGCTGGCGGAGGCCATGGCTCCTGTGGTGAGTCCTCCCCGCACACAGCCGGCAGGCAGGCGCCATATTTGAATCGCCAGCACCTGACTCACACCTTTGGCCCCGCCCCTCCCCACCTGCAGCTCATCCAGGCCACTTCCAGGGGCTTTTCTGTGCAAGTGGCTTCTCGAGCCTCATACTTAGGACTTTCCTAAAATCTCTCAAACAAGCAGCAGCGTGCCCCATGCAGCTTGATAAGCGGCCCCAGGCCTGGCACTAGCGGCAGCTGCATTGGCTCATAGCTTGGCCTCTCCTGGACACCTCCAAGCCCAGCACAAGTAGCAGCCAGCTATGGTTTGCTGTGTAGCTCATGCTGGGTGGCCCTGGGCAAGGCACTGGCAGAGGCTGACTTTGCACCTCCAGGGAGGCCCCAGAGACAGTGCACCTGGTGCTCAGACTCGACCGCTGGATTACAACCCTACCACATCCACGAGTGACACTCAAGGGGCGCACTTGGTGAACACCAAAGCTCCACTGAAGTAAATCCTGCTCCATAGGGGTGTCTCCAGCACAGCAGCTCTTTGGCTGTAGTTGCAGCTGGTCCTCACAGCTGATTGGCCTGGGGGTCAGTTTCTCCCAGGGGCGCCAACAGCAACCAAGGCTCAACTACAACAGGACAACGCACACAGCCCACACAGGGGAGCACCTAGAAGGCCCAGCTCAGGTGACTGGGGAGGCTGAGCCACTGGGCCCTACAGGACACCTACTACACAAAGCCACTCTACAAATTCCAGGAGACATAGCAGCTCTACCTAATACATAGAAACAAACACCTGGAAGCAGCCAAAATGTGGAGGCAAAGAAACATGTCACAAAGGAAAGAACAGAAGAAATCTCTAGAAGAGGAACTAAATGAAATAGATCCAAACAAGCTAACAGAGAGTTCAGAATAATGGTTATAAGGATGTTTAAGCAGACTATTAGGGAAATAACTGAGAAAATCGATAACATAATAAAGTACCAATTTGAAATGAAGGCTACATGTACTGAAATGAAGAATAATTTACATGGAATCAACAGTAGAGTAGAGGACGCTGAGAATCAAATCAGCAATTTGGAACATGAGGAAACAAAAAACACCCAACCAGAAGAGCAAAAAGAAAAAAGAATCCAGAAATATGAAAATAGTATAAGGAGCCTCTGGGACAACTTCAAGAGGCCCAACATTCATATTATTGGGGTGCCAGGAGGGGAAGAAAGATACCAAGGAATTGAAAACCTATTTGAAAAATAATTACAGAAAACTTTCCCTACCTGGGGAAAGAAATCGACTTACAAGTCCAGGAAGCACAGAGGGTCCCAAAGAAGAGGGACCCAAAGAGGCCCATAGCAAGACACATCATCATTAAAATGCCAAAGATTAAAGACAAAGGGAGAATCTTAAAAGCAGCAAGAGAAAAGCAATTAGTTACCTACAAGGGCACACCCATACGACTGTCAGCTGATTTCTCAACCGAAACTTTGCAAGCCAGGTGGGAGTGGCAAGAAATATTCAAAGTGATGAAAAACATAGAACTACAGCCAAGATTGCTCTACCCAGCAAAGCTATCATTTAGAACTGAAGGTCAGATAAGAGCTTCTCAGACAAAGAAAAGCTAAAGGAGTTCATCACCACCAGACCAGCACTACAGGAAAAGTTGAAGGGTCTTCTTTAAGAAGAAGCTAATGAACAAAAGAATCTGATGAACTAAATAGATCAAAGGACATTGACGCATGCAACAGACAATCATATTTCAGAGGAAAGAGGGAAGGGAGTGGAGGGTGGGAAGAGATTAACCAAAGAAGTTACATGCATAACCCATGGACACAGTTAATAACGGGGTGAAGGCCTGGGAAGGGGGTGGGAGGGAAGTGGAGGGGATCAGTTGGGGGGGAAATGGGATACCTGTAATACTCTCAACAATAAAGTTAAATTTAAAAAGTAAAAATAAAATAATAAAATAAAATAATAAAATAAAATAAAATAATAAAGCACTGGGGGGAGGGGGGAATCCCATAGGCTCTTCAAGGAATTTTATAAGCTGATCCTAAAATTCCAATGAAAAATCAAAGATCCGAAACTAGCAAAGACATTTTTGAAGAATAGCAGGACATGTGAACAATAAGGACATATTATAGGATTTTCCCTTCCACATATCAAATCTTATTATAAAGTTACAGTGTTAAGAAAGGGTGGTATTAACAAAGGATAGCAAATAGTCCAGAGAAACAGAACAGAGATCCCAGAAGTAGAGAGCACACGTACGAAAACTTGATACATATGACAGAGTTGTCACTACAGATCAATAAGAGACAAGTAGATATTGGTGCAAATCCCTGACTATCCATTAGGGAAAAATAATAATAAAACTAGATCCCATCCTCACACTGTATCCAGAATTCAATTCCAACTGGCATAGAGACCTAACCATGAAAAGCAAAACATGCTCTCTCTCTCTCTCTCTCTTTCTCTCTCTCTCTCTCTCTTTTTAATTATGTTTTTATTGGTTTCAGAGAGAGGAAGGGAGAGGGAGAGAGCGAGAGAGACATCCATCGCTGCCTCCTGCATGCCCCCTCCTGGGGTCGAGCCCTGCCAGGAATCAAGCCATGGTCTCCTGGCTCATGGATGGATGCTTAACCGCCAAGCCACGCCCACTGGGCCCTTTCCCTGTTTTTCCCTCTCTCTCATTTACTCGCCCGTCCTCAAGCTTTGGGAGTTGGCATCCCAACCTTGCCATTTGACACCTGGACCACCAGAGCCTCAGATTCTTCATCTGTAAAGTGGGGATGGCCCTGGCCAGTTTGGCTCAGTGGTTAGAGCGTTGGCCTGCAGACTGAAGGGTCCCAGGCTCGATTCCAGCCAAGGGCACGGACCTTGGTTGCAGACTCCATCCCAGCCCCAGTCAGGAGCTGGTTGCATGTGGGAGGCAACCAATCTCTCTCTCTCTGAAAAGCAATGAAAAAAATATCCTCAGGTGAGGATTAACAAATAAATAAATAAAAATAAGGTGGGGATGGCAGCCCCACCTCACAGTGGCAGTAGGTCTGTAAAGGAAAGAGCCTGGCAGCAAGTCTTCAGTCTCCTCTCTCCCCTTCCTCTTCTCTCTCACCCTTTCCTGCCTCTGGCCCAGACTGAGCCTCACCTGCTTTCCCTTTCCAGTCGAGGCATAATTTCTACAGCAAAGTGAGCACAGCTTGTGGGAAGGGTCACTCATCCTGTGTTGGGTCCTGAAAGAAAGCCTCGGGGGTGTGGCCAGGGCCCTCAGGGCTGAGATGAGGGGGAGAAGTTCCAGACCCAGGGGGCTCAAGGGCTGGGGGGGTACCTCGAAGACTTCAGACAGGAGAGGACTTAAGTTGGAAGGAGCCCTAGGAGCAAATAGAGGCAGCTGTGTTTGTGCCTGGGCACGGGGAGGGCATGGAAAGCCCCAGAGTCTGGGAGCTGTTCTTGGAACCCTTACAGCTAAAACACCCTTTAACCGTTGCTAAAAGAGTTCTCCAAGGGGTAGCTCGGGTTTCCTTCAAAGAGGGAAATTGGGTGACTGGGGAACAAGGATCAAAGGGCTTCTTTTCACTGTGTTTTTTCATAGCTATTGAACTTTTAGTTTCAACATGTGTTACCTCTAAAAGGTAAAAAAAGAAATTAATGAATAAAAAAAGAGGTGGACTCTGATGTCAGACTTATCAATGTCTAAATCCCATTGCTTCCTATCCGTGGCATATCGGGCAGGTCTCCCAACCTCTCTGAGCCTATATGAAAACAGCTATAAAATGAGGCTGAAGAGGGTAGGGGGGGGGGTGAAGGGGGTCTTAATATATGGTGATGAGAGAAGATATGACTTTGGGTGGTGGGCACACAGAGCAATATACAAATATTGTAACATAGAAACCCACACCTGAAACCTATGTGTTCATATTAACCACTGTCACCCCAATAAATATAATTTAAAAAAAAGAAAAAAATGAGGCTGAGTATCTACTTCATAAAAGCATTATATAATTTCAAAAGATAATACTTGCAAAAGCATTGAGCAGGATGTCTGACACACAGTAGGCATATGATCAATGCTAGCAAGCTTTTTTTTTTTTAGGGAAGTTCAGGTTTAATGACACACTTGACATATCATGTTCAGAGTCTCCATAGAAACAAACATAGTGACAATGTCGGAGTGTGTAACATTAACAACTAACACTCGTCTGAAAAAAAAAACCCTATATGGACACTTGCAGAGCAGCTTTGAAATGCCTACATGTTCTGAGAGTCTAGTAAGAACTCTGTCTTTAAATCGTAGCTTTCATCCCAATAAGCAAAAGATCTTACAAATGTTATCTCAAGAGAACGCCTCATGTTATTTTAAAATACAGCAGTTTATGTTCAAATGATTGGCCCAGTCATTCGCAGAGCAAAGATGGGGATCGGAGAGTGGGAGAGGTGGCCATCAATCTGGAATTCTCATGAAAATGGGACAGAGTTTGATCTCAGCATCAGAATTGTATCATATTACCTCAAGGGCTACTTTGACTTTAAGTCTGTCCCTTCTTAACCTCAAACTAAACTTTAGAAATCCCATTGCTCGATCATTTATAATGAGCTTATCTTTATGTCAGAGTTTCCGCATCAATCATGCTACTTGCCACTTGTGCAGAAAAGCGTTACCATAGCAGGTTATCCTTAGAAAGGCCTTCTTGCAAGCTTGCTAGCAAACTTTTTATAGTAACAGCTTGTGCTTAGTCCCATGGCATAAGAAGCAGCACAGAGTCCCTCCTATGACGCTCCTTGACGTGGCCAGGACCCCTGGCTGCCCCTCAGTGCACAAGCAGGGCTGGGGTGGGGTGGGGTGGCGTGAGAAGTGGGGATTGTGTTGCTAACTGGGCCCAGCCCCTGTCCCTTCCCCTGCCCCAGCTGAGCAGTAGTGCCCCAGGATCTTGGGACGGTTTGGGGGTGAGGGAAGTTTCTGTGATATGTACAGGTGGCTGCATGGATGTGTGTGTGTAGAGCGGGTTTGTATGCAATGAGTGGGTCTTCCATGGCACATTGTGTCTGTCAGTACTACTGCATGTGTTGTGTCCATGAGGATGTGTGTTTCACCCTGTATGACATGCATCACGTGAGGGGACTGTGTTCATTGTGATAGTGTATATTATGTGTAGTGAAGGGTCATGGGTTGTATTAGTGGATGCCAAGAGTCGGTTGTGAGTTGTGTGTTTGTGAAGGGCCATGAATTGTGCCTGAGGTGATGAAGGTGTGTTTTGCGTGATGTGAGGGAATGCTGAATCTGTTGGTGGTTGTGTATGCTAAATGTCTATGAGGGGTGAAAGGGTATCTGCCGTGTCTGTGAGTGACAAAGAGGGATTGTGTGTCCACGAGTGGTTGCTGATGGTAGGAAAGTCAGACATAACCCAGCTCTTTAGACCCCTCTAGAGCCTGACTTGCCTCAAGGATACTGAGGCAGCTAGACAAAGCAGCCAAACCTGACCCCCTCGCCCAGGCCACCAGCCTTTTACCCGAGAAACAGCAGGGATAGTGGTCCAGGAAGTGACAAAGAAGCTGAGGGACGGTGGGGGCCTCTGGGAGCATGTTTCCTGGAAGGCTTCTTGGGGAACTCAGGAAGCTGGGCAGGGAATGAGCAGGAAGCAGAAGGCAAGCCCAGACCTAAGTATGTGACTCACTTTCCTCACTGCTCCAATGCCAGGTCAGCAGCAGCAGGATGAAGAATTAGGGGAGGCCTGCCTGATGGCTCTGCTGCATGGTCAGGGCATAAACCCAAGAAGCCAGCTGTTCGAGTGGGGCCCCAACCCCAAGGTCACCAGGAATATTCACATCCAGCCAAGGAGTCTCTTTCTGCATATCCGCTCAGCCATCAGCACAGGGCTGGTTCCGTTCAATGAACAGCCTCTCTAGGAGGAAGGGCTGGGCCTGGGCTGGCAGAATAGGGGCAAACTGGGTCCCCTGCCTGAGGGGGAGATGGGCTCTGACCTAGGGAAGCTCCCAGACCTGTCCTTAGGAATCCCCAGTCTGAGGGGGAACAGAGCCCTGTCCTCGGGAGCCCAAGCTTCAGTGGGCACAGTCCCATCTACAGTGAGCCCCAAACTAATGGAAAAGATCCAAAGCTGCTTTCAGAAGATACCCCTGTATGAGGGGACACATTGCCAGTCTTGCCCATAGGAGGCCACCATCCAGTGGGTGTGACAGTGACATAATCTGCCCACAGGTGCCCCCAACCAAGGAAGAGACAGCCCTGCCTTCAGGGATGCCCAGGCTGCTGGGAAACAAAATCCCACATCTGAGGAAGAGACGCAACCGTCTCTGCCCTGAACTCCCAGTCTGAAGGAGAAGTCAAATCCTTGCTCTGAGGAGGCCCATTGTCTGAGCAAAGCCTAGGACTGCACCTGGAGCCCCAACTTTGAGTGCTCTACGCTGGAAGTCCCTCCTTATCTCCACCTCCGCCCCTACCCCCGCCTGATTGGGCTTAGCAGGAAGCAAAGGTGTTAGGCCACAGAGGACAGTGAACTAGGCCATGGCATAGGTGGACATTCTCAAATACCAACACTAAGAATCCACTGGCCCCGGGTTTGACTGCTGCCTCTGGTTTTTAGCTTGAGCCCACCACTGAGCGTCTCTGAGCCTCAGGTTCCTGGGTCGACGACAGCAACACATACTCCCTACATTATACCTAGTGTGACGCCTGGTACATAATTCAGTAAATGAAAATCACTTCATTTACCCAAGCTCCTGCCTAGTGCCCCAGAACTGGGGGATCAAATCCTTTTTCCACATCAGTTGGACAACTTGTTTAAAATAAGGGTTTAAAAAAAGCAGTTCCTCAGATTCCACTTGGAGAGATTCTGATCCAGCAGTGCTGGTGGTGAGGCCACCAGTGAAATAAATGTTTAACAAGCACCCAGGTGGGTGGCCCATAGAGCAGAGAAGGCTTGGAGGGGGTCCAGAGGAAACCAGGGACTGGGGAAGGAGAGTTCAGTCACCTAAGGTCTCTTTTTAGCTATGCTTACCTACTTCCCACCTTAAATAAGGGCTGCCCACTGAGCCACAAGGTGTGGGGTGAGGATACGGGCATCTCTGACAGAACCCCAAGCCTTACCACCCCCTGCCCCAAGGAGGACTGGATCTCCCTGCCAGATGCTCCAGCGCTGGCTGAGTTAACCTGGGAGCTTGTTTAAGTTCCTGCCTTCTCCCCACCCCACCCCCACCCTGAACCCTGAATCCCAATCTTCAGGGACAGCAGAGAATGTCTTTTTAACAAGTTTCCCAGGTGTCCTCAATCCTCTGCTCTTTCACTCAATTCTTGGAACTGGGAACGTCCTGCTGGCAGAAGAGGGCAGGGCGGGGTACTCACCTGGTTTCTTGGTCTTCACACGCAAGGCAAAAAACAAGAGATGAGGAAGCTGAGGCCCAGAGAAGTTTCAAGACTTCAGTCTGTCTGACCTCAAACGCAGGCCTGTTGCCTCCATTTGCAAGGTTTGTTCTTTCCACAATCACAAGAATCTCATGGAACAAGAACGGAGGAGGTCCTTTTACCCTCATTTTATGAAGAGAAAGCTAAAGCCCAGAGAGAGGCAGAGCAGATTCTCAGCAAGGTGCCTCAAGGCCACTCTGCACCCATTCCCCAACACGCAGATCCGACAGGCCTCCCCACATCCCCAGCTACATCCCAGCTCTGATGGTGAGAGGCGCTTGACAACCTCCAGCAAGGGGCAGATGAACTGGATGTGTTAGGATGGCTATGGGGGTAGGAGAGAGAGAGAGGAAATGGAGGGGCAAATCCTGCTTCCTGAGGTTCCACCCTAATGGCAGGCTCAGACTCATCTGCAGGCCCCACGCACTTACTCCCACTTCCACTGGGCTTCAAGGAAGCCAAAGAAGGTGGGGCCTGGCTGTGGCTTTCTGAGACAGCCTCTGAGCGACCGCAGCCAGCTTCGAGGTTGGGAGGTTGAGTGGGGAGGTTCGGGTGACTGGATTGCCAAAGGCCATGACTGATGCCTTAGGTGGTTAATTGCCACTTTACACATAAGGAAGCAGGGCTCAGCACTGAAGTCTCTGGCCCAAATGCTAGGATTCTAACCCTGCCTATCTGGCTCCTGCCACTCCATCTCTGCCTGCAATAGTCCCACAGGCAGCAGTTGGGTGTCCAGTGGGAAGTGGGGGGTGGGGGTGCTGCCTATCTGCTCCACTATTCGCAGCAAACCACAGGAAGAGGAGTGAAGTAGCTCATCCAGCCTTTCAGTCTCTCTGGGCCCTGACACTCCTCCAGCAAGCCTTTCCTGCCCAAAGAGCCCCTTAGATGGGACAAGCTGCCACAATGACAGCCCCACCCTGAGGCAACAGCCCCACCCTGGAGGCGTCTGGACTAATGTTCCCTCAATTCCAAGTCCAATGCACACCCTTTTGGGCCAAGTCATCACTGAAAAGACAGCACTGATCAGGGGTTGAGAGTGGGCTGGGTCTACTGCTTATCTTCTGGGTCTATGGCTAAAATATGCCAGAAAGGAAATGGGAAGGCTTTGATCCATCTGGGAAAATAGGATGTCACTGCTGAAATCCAAATTCACTTGACCTTCTGATCTCCCTGGGTCTCATCTCAATCCGCTTTTCTGCTCCAGGCAAGACAGAGGAGGTTTGGTTCCACAAATGCGCTATGCTCTTACTTCCGGGTCTTTGCACATGCTGTTCCCTCTAATAGAAACATCTTTCTCTCAAGTTCTACCCCATTTGTGCCACTTAGTTGAGCCCAGCAGTCAATCTCCCTGTCTTCCTTCCTTGTCAACAAAATAGCAGATACTCAGCCACAGGGACAAGTCCTGGTCTATAACCTGATCATTGTCCTTTGTATATTTCCCAAATTTACAGCTAGAGGTGGCCATGTGACCATTATTGGCCAGTGACGTCTTTGGGGGGAAATCTGGCCTCCCAGATGAATTCTTTCTGCTTGGTAACTGGTATAACATGTGGTGCTGCCACAACCTCCTATGAAACTATGCAACTATGAGATAACAAACCCTCTGGAGAGGATGGCAGGGCGACAGTAAGAGCCCGGTTCCCTGGTGGTACTGTTGAGCCCATGAAAAATACCTGAAAGTGCCTGCCACCACACTTACATAAGCAAATATTCCCCTATTTGCTTACGCTGCTATTCCTTGTTGCTGAAAACATCCCTAACTGATGCATTGGCCTCTGGGTTCCAACTTTAAAAAGGTCACTTTGGCCCTGGCTGTTGTGGCCTCAGTTGGTTGCAGCATCACCCTGTGGTGCATCAAAAGGTTGCCAGTTCCATTCCAGTCACAGCACATACCTGGGTGGCAGGTGCAGTCCCCAGTGGGGGCAGCTACGGGAGGCAACCAATCAATGCTTCTCTCATACATTCATGAGTTTTTCTCTCTCCCTCCCTTTCCCTCTCTAAAACCAGTAAAGCATCCTCAGGTGAGGATTAAAGGAACAAGGTCACTTCCTCTCAAGGGCGCTCTCAGGGCAGCGGGCACATTGTGCCTTCCACGATCTCTGTACCTGTCCACGCACCTGCGTACCCAGCAGGCCGTGAGGCAGGCAGCAGGGTTCCGTGGTCCTCCCCATTGTACTCCTAAACCAGCGTAACTGTTGGACGAGTAAACACACCCATAACTGACTGCGGGCGCCTCCTCGAGGGCAAAGCCCGGCCCGGCCCTCACAAGCCTGCAGGGAAGAGGCGGTAGTGCATGTGCGCTGCAGTGAGATGGCTGTCACTTGCCAGGCTAGGAGGAAGAGCTGCTGCTCTGGGCACAGGACAGTCTGCATTACCTCATGACATGTATTACCCGACAAAACAGTTCCCTCCCTCTGCCTTGGTCATTTTAACCACCCCAACCCACCTTTGTGCTCTTATTAATCGGTAGTTGGGATGCACTCAGCTGCACTTGGAAGGGCAGTAAGACACCCATTCTTCTGTCCCCTCCCACAGGAAAGCAAATCAAAGTTGCAGTATCTCTTGATACTACGACAGATTATACCTTGTGATTATTATTCCTCTTTACTCATCTACGAAACACTGTAAAAAGTCTAATTTCAAGTCACTCAGTTTCTCGTATCTTCACATTTTAGGTGTCATTACTCTAGGGCTGATTTTATCTCACAGCGAGCAGAACATTTGAGTATATACGATAAGCTGTGTATTTTCACAAGTTATTTCATTTAATTCTCAAAATCGGTATCTTTACTTAACACAGAAAGAATATTGGCAATACCCACCGAGCACCGTGGAGCTACCTTATATATGCCATGGCTACTCCTCCCTCAAAACCACTACAGTAACCTATATTCCCACTGTGTACAAGAGGAGACTAAGGGTTAGCAAGTGAGTGGTAGGGAGCCAGAACTCCAAAGGATTTCAGGGGCCCGCCTTGGAATAATACCTGAAGAAGACTACACCAGTGGTTAGGGTATAAAAATTTATTACACATACAGAATATTACCACTAACGAATGCAGACAGGCTAGGACAAAATGGCGCCAGATGGAGGACAGCTAGCTCTTTGGAAAGTGAACAGGTTTGGGTGGCTCAGAGCTTCATGCCACTCGGGTTGGTCAATCAGATGGGACAGCACATGCCAAACACCTTGGGATGTCCAGGCATCAAGTGATTGCTCTGTGCGCCCAATGCCCTCCCTGTCTGACCTGGGGCTTTGGAGGATGCCACACCCAGAAGCAAGACAATGAAGCAAACGGGCTTCCCAAGGTGGCCCAGGCTTGTCTCTGAAGTCATAGCAACACCATTTTAAGCAATATGTTTAATTGGATGATTTCCACAAACTATACACGAAGTCTCTAACCATGACAATTCGGTGAAGTACAAAACGTTAAGTTACAAGCTGAGGGAAGAGAAGGCAACACCAGTGGTGGCACCTTCCAATCTTGGTTGGCCTAGGGGTGGGGGTAGAGGAAGCTTTCTTTTTAAACCGAGCCCCTCATTTCAATGTACAAAAGAATTACTCTGATTGATATTAAATTGTATTGAAAACAAAATGGCCTAAAAAGCAAATACTATTCTATGTTGGGGTGGAAATGGGAGGAAAGAATGAGTCCTTCAAAGCAGGAGGGGAGACAGCTGGGGATAGGATCCGTGGCTGTGATCCCAGGTGGTCACTCACGCTGCTCCATTTTTACTTTTGGTGGTCTCAGGAAGGTCCGATTCTTCTTCTCTTTCTTCCCCTTTGTATTTGCTTGGAAGTTTCGCCAGCTGTCCACACGACCGTCTCGACTTTCCTAAACACAAAAGAAGTTTGAGATACAGAAGCTAGTTAATAAGAGGAAGGGCCTGAACCTGCTCTGCCATCTCCCCTGTAACCTAGCTCAACCACCTGGAATAGTCAAAGAGTAGAAAAGAGCAGAGCTTTGCTCCAATTTCCATCGTCCCAGGAAAGTGTCATACCACCTCTAGAAGGCAGAATAGCCAGCAGCAGGTTGGGAGAGAACAAAATGAGTAATACTCATCTCAACAATATAGCCACCATTTGTTGGGAACCTCTGGGCTAGACACTTAGCATTTGCTACTTCTAATCCTCACAAAAAGTTGACTGTGGCCCAGCTGGCATCGCTCTGCGGTTGAGCACTGACCTAGGATCCAGGAGATCAAGGTTCGATTCCGGTCAGGGCACATGCCTGGGTTGTGGGCTCAATCCCCAATCGGGGGCATTGCAGGAGGCAGCTGATCAATGACTCTCTCATCACTGATGTTTTGATGTTTCTCTCTCTTTCTCTCTCTCTCTCTCCCCCCTTCCTCTCTCTGAACTCAATAAAGACATATTAAAAAAAAAAAAAAAAGTTGACTGTGGTATGTGTAGTGCTACCAGCATTTCACAAATGACAATACCAAGGTTCAGTAAAATCTAATCATTTTCTCAAAGCCATATGGCTGCCAGCCCGGAGTGGCTCAGTTGGTTGGGTGTTGTCCTATGCACCAAAGCATTGCCAATTTGATTCCAATCAGGGCTCTTGCCTAAGTTGAGGGTTGCATCCCCAGTCGGGGCACCCAATCAATGTTTCTCTCTCTCTCTCTCCCTTTCTCTCTCTAAGCATGTCCTCGAGTTAGAGTTAAAAAAAAAAAAAAAAAAAAAAGCCACACGGCTAGCCAGTATAGTACAGCCACTCTTTCCACTGCACCTTTCCTACTCCCCACCAAAACTCAGATGGAGGCTCAACACCAGCACCAGCTGTGCTGAGAGGGCCACTAGGGTCTCTTCCTCCTTATCGAGGGGCCTCCTCATTTTCTCTCTTTATTCATAGATGCAGTGGTACAGAAACAAAGTCATCAACTCTGGTTAGCCAATCCCTACCCTGAAACCTAAATGTTAGAAAAGACCAAATGTTGCTCAATTCAGAAAACTAGCTGAGCACCTGAAGGATGCAACTAGGATGTCAAAGAGAGGAGTCAAGTTCAAAAGCCGTGAGTCTCTCCGCAGGCAGGACCTCAGGTCCACAAGAACCTCAGTTTCTACTAAAAGACCTGTAAGTAGGGCACCACTCCATGTCTGCCCCCTAAATTATATGGGCAAGCCATTTTTCTTGAGCCCACTTGGCAGCTTATGCCTACCACAATCTCTGAAACATCATTCAGGGATCCTCACTGCCCTTGCCCAGGCTATAGAACTTAAAGGTGGCTGACGCAGGACAAGACTCTTCCCTGCATATCCCATCCCCTGACTGTCGGCCCCAGTCAATCCTGAGAATGCCCCAGGAACCATGTTTCTATGCTGGGAAGTTTTCTTACTCTGGAATAAGAATTCCTGGCCACCTTGGAAATTTACCTCAAAGTTTTTCTGCCACTCCCTTTCCCGTTTGGCTTTTTCTTGAGCTTCAATCTCTTCTTCTCTTTGTCGCTTCCTAGGAAGAAAACCAGACCATAGTATTTATACGACACTTAAGAGTGTGTTAACTATACAAGTTAAGGTATCTCCCCACAGAAGCAAGCATATAAAGTAAATCAATTTCCTAGGATTCTACAGAGATAGCTGCCTGGAAAGGGCTCAAAGTAGTTTCATAAATGTCTCATTCTAAAAAATGCAGATGAAACTGCATTTTTAGGGTGGTCTACTGACTGTGGTGGGGCTAAACTGCAGATAAACTCCCATTACACAGATAGACAAGATCATCAAAGCTCAGCCAATCCTAATAGTAGGTTCTGGGCTCAGCCACTGACAAAACTATCTTAAGAACCCAGGCCACCTTACTTCAGTAGAATGAGCATTACAATAACAGAGGCTCTTACTCAAGAGGATCTCTGCACAAAACCCTATCCTAAAATAAGGATATTTCAAACAACCTCAACTAGCAAAACCTAGTTACTGGTAAACACCAATCAACACCACAAAATACATAAACTAAATTAATCTCAAGATTTCTGATGAGCCAGGGAAACCATACTTTAGCACAATAAACATTGTATGTGTGATTACACTGTACAATACTACATACTCACCAAAGCTGCAGCCACTGGACACACAAAAGGTTCTGGCCTCAGTAACAATGACCTCAATAGCTACCTATTTCACTCCAGGAAGTCAGGAAGAAAGTACACAGCACTCCTGATTATAAACTTCCTAAGGACAGGTCCAGTCAGTATTTCCCAAAGTAAGAATTTCTTACCCTGGTGATTCAAAACTTTGGCTGTCTCAGATAACTATTTTAGAAAATTGTTCAGATGACATACTCTGTTATTCCTTCATTAGGAAAATCCCCGAAGAGCAATGCTGATTAGTCTAGGTATTCAGATACGGTTTAAATGACTATATTGATATGTACCTTTCATGCATCTCCTTGGCTTCTCTCTCCTTCCTTTTAATTTCCAGCTCAGCAAAGAGTTTCATGGTCTGTTTGTATACTGCTTGTTTGAACTACAAGAAAGTAAGAACAAAAGAAAATTCAACATTTTACCAACTACTTGAATCAAGTACTTTCGTATGGAGCCCAAGACAAAAGTAGATTAGAACTCAGCAAAGACAAAGATTCTTCAAAGAGAACCACTTAATGATGTTCTCAGGGAAGAAATAACACATCTGCCTCTGAGATCTTTCTGCTACTTTCACCATTCAGATAATATAACAAAACTTGCTCTAGTAAAAAGCACTACTTACTCATCACCACCATTTGAGATTTTGGAGGGACCTTTCATCCAAAGACCTTCCAAAAATAATTTTCTTTTTTTTTTTTCTTTTCACAAATATTTAAAAATTATTCTGTGCTAGGCACCAAACTAGATACTAGAGATACGAAGTTGCTATCAAGCGGAACAGACTTAGGGTGGTCTACTGACTGTGGTGGGGCTACTAGTTGCCACCCTCTGACACCTCACTGTCTCTTCTCCCGCCATCTAAAATCCCTTACCTTAAGGCACATGGCCACGCAACAGAAAAGTCTGTATTTCCTAGGCTTCCTTGTAGCTAGGTGTGGACCACATAACTTAAGTTTTAGCCCATGGGATATTAGGAAAAGTGATGTAGCAACTTCCTAAAGTTCTTAGAAGGAGCAGGCTTATCCCTTTTTGCCCCTGTCTTCTATTCTGAACTCTGAGGATGGAGGTAACATCCTTGTTGGAAGAGTCAGAAGAGACAGAATTCTGGGATAACACATGTTCCAGGGCTCCCATACCAACAGCCATCTCCCCAGAGTCTATTACACAGATCAGAAAACAAACTGCTATCTTGTTCAAACCACCATCATTTTGGGTCTCAGTTGTACGCAGCTGAACTTATATTCTAACTAACACACTGACAGAAAGAGTTAACACATTAGATAGAAAACAGAACTCTATCTTTAAAGCTTTTCCCCTAAATATAAAATATTTTCAATATACAAAGAAATACAGAAAATAACCCATCATGCAGATTTCAGAGGGCCTATATCCTAAAAGCAGACACTGGAGTAAAGAGAAATATATGAAGAAAAAAGAAAGAAAAGGAGCCCCCAAATTTCTCACTTCTTTTAATATTGTTACCTGCCCACAATGAAAGCAATGCTGGCCAACTCCAATCCCTAATGAGGACAAACATCAAAGGAGAAGAGTCTGTCATGAATATTTTAATATCTTTAAAAGCTCTAAACTCTCCTGGATGAACAGTGGCTGGTGATTTTCAATATTTTATTTTTTCCAAATTTTCTATCATTAGCATGTATTCTTTTATAATAAAAAAAAAAGACAACAAAAAAGTCAGGGTTCCTAACAACTTAGAAAAACCAAGGAATATTTGTAAGAGGGTCTTCAGAAAAGACTAGAGAGGATAATTAAAGGGAAGACAGAATGAGACTGAGGAAAATATGGCCTAGAAGTTCTCAAGCAATGTTACCACACAGAAGATGGGACCAGTCAATGTTAGCAAAATCACTGAAGCAAGAGAAGCTGATGGGAAGTTTCCCTAGCAAGACAGCCTCTCCGCTATAAATCTTTAAAAACAAGGTAGGCGTATGGGTAAGTTACATGTTGACCTACACTGAGGCAAGATTAAGATGACTTTACATTTTTCAGGCTAG
The DNA here is from genome assembly GCF_054644295.1 of Miniopterus natalensis. Classification (NCBI taxonomy): domain Eukaryota; kingdom Metazoa; phylum Chordata; class Mammalia; order Chiroptera; family Miniopteridae; genus Miniopterus; species Miniopterus natalensis. The sequence goes on from NC_142089.1 coordinate 15,658,416, forward strand.
AGAGGCAAAAAGACACAAATATTTAAACAGAATAGTCTCTCTTAACCAATCTCCACTAAGTTAGCCAATGCTCTCCATATCTATGTAAAATTATACCTAGAGAACAATGAGAACTCATGGCTAGTAGACAGATGTTTAAGAGTCACTTGTGCAGGTTCAATCCCCGGTTGGGTGCATGAGGGAGGCAAGGCAAATCGATCAATGTTTCTCTCTTATATCGATGTTTCTCTCCCCCAACACCCCCCAAAATCAATAAAAAATAAATAAATAATCTTAAAAAGTCATTTGTGATTGTTCCCAAAGCTGTCTATGCTGGCTGCAATTAATACTATACTTGTGTGATTTAAATATCACAGAATTCATGAATGTGGTTATAAAAATGTTTGTTTCTTTTAAAGCTAAATATAACACTTTACAAAAACTCAATAGCCATAAGTTCCTAAAAATAACTGCTATTGAATGAGGTACAGGTGAAACAGCTAGAAAAGATTAGAAAAAAATTATAAATATCTAGGATTTTGCTCTTAGTACGTTTCACAAATACCTAAGTTTTCAAAGTACTTCAAAAGAAATTAAAAGTACTAAATACTATCGATAATGTTTCGTGTATGTGTTTCATAAAATAAATTCAACTACAAACTCCAGTGAGCTAAAATACACTCAAAGAAAAAGGCCGTAGCCCTTTGATAAAAAAGGGGTGAATTTTTTAAAAGGGTGAATAAATGCACATTTGATATTTTAAGTTAAAATAAAATGGTTATAGCACGTATGCATCACTCTTCAGGCTGTCCTCTCTTTAACCCACCAATCAGTGAACCCAAACACAGGAGATAAGGTGGCTTTTCCCTTAACTCACCAGCTCTGGATCATCCTCCTCTACATTTGTAGGTTTTCCTTCCTTCTTTAATTGCTTTTTTCGCTCTTTCACCTAAAAAAAAATTTTTTTCATCAAAAAATAAGCATTCATTCTTTGAGAGTAGCCAATAAGCTGCACACACAATATGGGTACTTTTCTATACATACAACAAAAAGTTTGCATTGAAAAAAGATGAGCCTCCCCTCCAAAACAGCAGTGCAACCAAGGAAAACTAGGAACAAGGGGTTTTCTCTAACCTCATCTAAAATCCAATCTACCTGTAAGGATGAACGGGGACCAGCAAGGAAGCTGTTCCCAACTCATTAAAAAAATCCTAGGCCAGATCAAAAGAGCCTTTGAAAATTAACACATTACCCATTTATCTTTCTCAGTTTGTAGTTATGTGTTTATAGTAAAGAAAATATATGTGTCAAGTTTTAGAAGAATATACAGAATAAGTATTGTTTTCCTGGCATTTCTACAACTTGCATTTTTAATCATTTTCACTTTGAAACCTCTTTACACTAATAATTTTCACAAAGTGTTAATTGGTGTTTTTATCACTTTGGCAACTATTGAGATCCAAAAAAATGAAATATACTCATTCACAAAAGAATGACATTATTCCATTAAACAATCATTCAGTGTTGTACACCAGCAAAAAGCAAAGTGCTTTCCAAACTCAGAAAGGCCCCACTGCCACCTTGTGGCCAGAAAGACTGAGGATGGCTCCTTTACAAGCAAAATACAGATGAAGGGTAACCACCACAATGGTTCAAGTACAAATTGTCAGGTACTTTTCTGATTTTGCCAGAACTGGGCCTACACGTACCATTTCCAACACATGACCAGAAGGACATAATTTTGGTTGTCCATCTCCTCTTTTTCCTCATTTTCCTCGTCTAAACTTGGAGTCATTATCATTACTGGTTATGAAGTTCTGGTTTAGATTACAAAAGCTCTTCAAAGAAAACATCCATATTCACTCCCGATTGAAACAGCCCTTATAAATGGTCTCAAGATTCTTGCTCCAGCAAGTAAAAAATTAAAACAAAGACCTTTCTTAGCTCAAGCGAGCAACCTTAACATTTTCTACCACTCAGGAGATTTCAGTAATGCAATAAAAATTAACACCAGCTCTAACTAAATTTATTTCAATTGAGTCCTTCCCTATTATTAATAAAGACATGTAGCTCCTCCTATGTTTTAAAAAAAATCTACTCATATCCCCTTGTCAACCTATTTCAAGTCCATGTTCCAACCCCTTAACGGAGACAAGCATAAAAATCAAGGGTCACCCAGCTGGTGTTGCCCAATGGTTGAGCATCAACCAATGAACCAGGAGGCCATAGTTCTATTCCCAGTCAGGGCACATGCCCAGGTTCAACTCCCAGTCAGGACACATGCCCAGGTTGCAGGCTTGATCCCCAGTAGGGTGTGTGCAGAAGGCAGCCAATCGATGATTCTTTCTCATCATTGATGTTTCTCTCTCTACCTCCCTCTCTCTGAAATCAATAAAAACATATTTTTAAAAAATCAAGGATCAAGTGTCACATGGCTGCTCCACTTCTTCACTCTCAAATGGGGTAATGTGACATGTAAATAGAGGACAAGAAAAGCCCTCTCTCCACAACACAGGACTGGTAAGGAAGGAGGTCAGAGAAGTGTCCTAGCCACTTCTCATCCTGAGCTCTAAGGGTGAATTATAGCTTTAGACACTCACTATTCACTACCTCCACAGCAAAGTGGTATAGACCAAGTATGCAGTCACAATTACACTGGCAGGCATTGCTATGTTAACATTTACCCTCCTACAAGGTGCCCAAGGCTTGCTAATACTTCCTGTAAACACAGCAGCACTATAAATACTTACAGTGTGTTCCACGTATTCTTTTCCTGCCTGAATTACATCCAGGGCCCTCTTCTTTTGTTCCTGATCCAGTAGCAACTTGTAAGCTTTGTCCACAGCTAATGCAAAACATTGAAATTAACTGTTTCTGCAAACACCCTCTGCAAGTCTGAACTATACTCAGGCAGTGTAAATGGACTTGAGCCATCTAAAAGTATTCCCTACTTTGTTAAATTATTTACTGTTGTTAAACTAATTTTAAAAACCATACAACTACAGCAATGACTTTCCTTGAGAGCGTTGGAAAAAATTAAATATCCACTCAAGACTACATACACCACATCTAGGTTTAATTCAGCGATAAAACATTGCCAATTATTTTTTATGTTCAGAGAAAAAAAATGATCCTATGCAATAACAGTCTTTGTTGGCACAAAGAAGTTTTAACAAAGCAAATTTAAGGTCTATTTGTTAAACAGCAACATTTTGCTTTGGAATGACAACTGTTCCACTGAAAACCAGCTTCTTCATGGCCAGAAGACAAAACTATTATATTCTTTTCTTGATCCAGGACAAGCAACAGTTCATCCCTAACAATGACAATATATTATTCAGAAGCAGGTAAATTTACAAATACCTTCAAAAGCCTTTTGTGCTCTGTCAGCATCATCTTGATTTTTGTCAGGATGCACCAAGATGGATAACTATAATAAGAGAAAGGTTAGGTTTGTCAAAAAGAAACATTTACTCTTTGCCTGCACTCTTTAAACCAAAAGCTCTAAGGTACTATGGCAAAAAAGACTATTAATCCAGAAGCATTTTTTTAAATTAATAAATATCATAAAATGCCCAGAAATACTGGCATTTAACAAAATTCAAGCACCAAAAGGTAAATGCACAACTGGGAAACATTAGGGTTTTAATCACAATGTTGAAAATAAATGTAAGCCTAGCATTATGAGGATGTTATCATTGGGGAGGGGAGGGACATTGAAAACTACCAAGTTCAGCCCGGCCGGGCTTGGCTCAGCGGCTGAGCGTCGACCTAGGATCCAGGCGATCGGGGTTCGATTCCCAGTCAGGGCATATGCCCGGGTTGCGGGCTATCTGATCAGTGACTCTCATCATTGATGTTTCTATCTCTGTCTCTCCCTCTCCTTTCCTCTCTCTGAAATCAATAAAGATATATTTTTAAAAAAAAGAAAGAAAACTACCAAGTTCCAGTTAGGTTTCTTATTCTGAGCAGAAAGGAGGAGAAAACAGGTATGAGACATCCTCTCTAACCTAAAAGAACTTCTAATATAAAACTGTGGTTCTCAATTCTGGCTGTGCTCCAATCCTGTGAAGTTTTTAAAAAATACGAATACCTACTTTCCACCCTCAGAACTTCTAAGTGAGTGAGTCTCTGGCATCTGTTAAACCTCTACTAGAATGGATATCAGATAATAGTAAGGAATTAGTGTTAATTTTGTTAGGTGTGACAAATAGTTATGCAAAAGATGTCCTTTTTTATTTGGGGTTTTCATGCTGAAGTATAAGGGTGAAGTATTATGGTGTCTGTAATTTACCTGTCAACAATTCAGCCAAAAATATATGGTTAATAAAGTGAACTGTTGCAAATAGATGGTGAGTATATGGGTGTTCATTGCTCTATTCTTTCTTTTTAAAGTACATATAATTATAAAATCTTATGTCAAAATAAAAAACAAAAATCTCCACAGCTGATTCTTTTAGGCAGCCATGGTTAAGAACCATGGACTACTGTCATTGATAGACAGAAACCAACTAGTTAGAACAGAGGGAGTGTGTTGAGGGATGATAGCAAGTGGGAATCTACTGCTAAATCCTACATTACTAGAGACAAAATCCTGGGGTCTAATTCCAACTTCAATCACATACTAGCTATAGGACCTTAAGCAACTCAACCTATCTCCACCTCATCTTCCACCTATATTAGGTACTTACAGTTCAGTGTGTTGAAGTTTGAAATGAAATAATGCAAGTAAAGAACTTAGCATACTCTATAACACACACTGACAACAGTTAGCATATAAAGAGAACATACTATATACCAAAACCTATTCTAGTGTTTTATGTGTATTACCTCATTTAATCCTCATAACAACCCCACAAGGTAAACACCATTATTATGTGCATTTCACAATTAAGGTAACAGGCACAGAAAGGTCCAAAGTAACTTGCCCAGTTCAAACTGCTTATAAGAGGTACAGCCAAAATTGAAACTCAAGTCTTATAGCTCCAGGTCATATTAACTATTAGGTCATATTAATGACTAAATAAAAACTCTTATTATAAGAGTTCTTTATATAGCTACATAAAAAGTTGTTTTGCCCGGCCAGGCGTGGCTCAGCAGCTGAGCACTGACCTAGGATCCAGGAAATCGAGTTCAATTCCTAGTCAGGGCACATGCCCAGGTTGCAGGCTCGATCCCCAGTCCGGGGTGTGCAGAAGGCAACCTATCAATGAAGACTCCCTCATCATTGATGTATCTCTCTTTCTCCCTCCCTTCCTCTCTCTGAAATCAATAAAGATACATTTTTTAAAAAAAAAGTTGTTTTGACTATGGATTTGAATGTTTGCATATTAAATTGGGAAAGACTAATACATTACATTAGGAAACTTGAAATTTTAGAGAAAGAAAAAATCTGAATACATGTAAGTAGAAAGTACAACTCAGGAAGAAAAAAACTGCAAAATTATATAATGGGAAATGATTGAGTAGGCAAAGATAAAAAAACATCAAAAACATCTTGGCTTAATAGATCATAAGATGATTATGAGTCAGCAATGAGGGGGCAACTGTACTCAAGAAGCAAGCATAACACTGGGTATTAACAAGTATGTCATGTGGAGCTGAGAATAATATTCAGCACTGGTCAGGCCCCTTTGAATACGTAGGACAGCAATTTTCGACCTTTTTCATTTCATGGCACACATAAACTAATTAATAAATTTCTGTGGCACACCAAAAAATATGTTGTATTTTTTGCCAATCTGACAAAAAAATAGATAAAATTTTTTAAATTAACATCCTAGTTTTTTTTAAATGTTTTTATTGATTTGAGAGAGGAAGGGAGAGGGAGAGAAAGACAGAAACATCGATGAGAGAAACATCTATCTGCTGCCTCCTGCACGCCCACTACTAGGGATCGAGCCTGCATCCCAGGCATATGCCTTGACCAAGAATCAAACTGGCAACCTCTTGGTGCATGGGACGACGCTCAACCAACTGAGCCACACTGGCCAGGTGAAATAGGTATACTTTTGATTCATTCCCATCAGACAGCTATTGCTGTGTTGGCTGTTGTCATTTTTTTATGTCAGTCTAAGGGAAAAGAGGTCAGTGCCCCTGACTAAATAGTCAGGTATTGCACATTTTAAAAATTCTTGCAGCACACCGGTTGAAAATTGCTGACATAATACATAAGAGAAATAAAGAAGTTGAGGAGAGTTAAAAAACAAAAAAACGACACGAAATACATACAAAATCCAATTTGTAAAGACATTACAGGGAGTGTGATTATTCAACTCACAGAAGGAAAGGCTGGGGGTTACTCAAACTCTCAAAACTACTTTGTAGCTCGAGTTATTAAACATTAGAATGAACAAGAAGCTGATGTTGTGGATCTCCTTTCCCAGAGAATTGCCAAAAAGCATTCCTTATATTAAACCACTTATCTCTTGGGTATTTATTTAAGTTTACAAAAAAAAAATGATTGAGGAATGGGGTCCTAAAAATAAAGAACTGCTACAAATCATTTAACATGTTCTCTCCTGGAAGCCAGGGTAGATTTAGTAAGTATGACTCCATGTAAGCTCTACAATTCTACCTTGTACTTCTCCCTTTTAATTAAGGGGCTAGAGAGATTCTATTTGGATATAAAATTCTTTCTACTCAGAGGTAAGCTATGGCCATTAAAGATTTTATGTCACTATGAGGTTTTTATCTAAGAATTAATAGCCTTAAGTTTAAAAAAAGAAAGGTCACATATTGGCCCAAAAGTTGTAATAGCAAGTCTTAAGAACCATCACATGCTTACATTTTCAAAATGTTCAAACTCCATCCATTACAGGGAAATAGTACCATACCTGCCGAAACCTCTTTTTTATTTCTTCATCTGTCACTTCAGGATCTATCTGAAGAACCTGAAAGAATCAAAATCAACACTGTAAAAGAAATTAAAAAGAATTCATAAATTTAAGAGATGCCCAATAACTATACATATTATAATCAACATCTAGAATAGTACTCAGCTATTATACTCAAATATAAATGAGCAAATAGATAATAAAATAATAGCTATACTGTTTTAGGTTCTCAATTAATACAGTAGTTATTTTCACTCCATCAGAAAAAAATAATAATTTATTTTATACCCAGAGACATATTTCCAAACACTGAGAAAATGTATTTCTCCTTCATTCATTAAGAGAAGTACCCACTGCCTATCCCCTACTTACCTTTGCAAATGTAGAGAAAGCACAGAACTCAACAGGGAAAAAATAAGGCTGGCTAACTGATCTTCACCTCAATCGAGAAATGCCCACTTGGCTTCACTTTGTATCTATAATTTACATGGCCTGATGGTTCTCAACTCAGAGTGAACATCGCAATCACCTGTGGAAACCTGAGATCAATGCCTGGGGCCCCCCTCTAGGAAAGTCTGATTCCAAATGGCAGAAACACCTGTATTTTCATTTTTATTTTTTTAGCAATACTGTCATAAAAAATAAATTTAATCATTCTTCTCCAAGCCTGGGTATCCTAGTTTTGACATTCCTCATCAAGGATTCTAATCCCATCACCACAAATACATTCACTCAAATATTGTATATAGTAGCTACTGCCTGCTGAATACACTGCTACATACTAGAAATGCGAAGGTAAATAGGTAAGGGGACATGTTTATAAATATATATATATATTTTAAAGAACTTTACTTTTTTTTAAAAAGATTTTTAATTGATTTTTTTAGAGAGGGAGGGAGGGACAGAAACATCAACTAAGGGTCAGTTATTAAGGGCAGTGGGAGAGGAAAAAATAAAAATGAAAATATATCTTAATGTGAAAAATACATACAGCCCTGGCCAGTTTGCTCAGCCGTTAGAGCACCAGCCTGGGGACTGAAGGTTTGCTCAAGGGTTTGAGTCCTGGTCAAGGGCAGTACCTGGGTTGCAGGTTCAATCCCAGGCCCCGTAGGGATGCATGCAGGAGGAAGCAGGTCAATATGTCTCTTTCACATCAATGTTTCTCTCTCTCTCCCCCTCTCTCCTTCCCTTCTACTCTCTCTGAAAAGCAATGGAAAAGGTATCTTCATATGAGTATTAACAAAAAAAACACCACAACTTTATGATGCCCATCCTACAGAGTGGCCAACACATTTTGCATGAAAGACAAAAGTTTTAATGGACAGTCATGGAATCCTGCCCAAACACAATCTCACACTTTCCTAAGTGTACCCACCTCCCCACATCTTTACACATCCAAATATATTTCCTATTGTCAGGACAGGAGCTACAGGGCAGTGAGTTCCACTTCCAGAACCACATTAACTAGTAGGGCATTAAAACCCTAGCCTTCATACAGGTCCCAGTGATCTCTCACTTCTCGTCAATCAGTTCTCCACAGAAACACTAATTACCCTAAAACATAATTGCCTAAGTTATATGATTACTTGTCCCCTTCCACGGTACTATGCTCAATTTAAAAGTATGACTTAATAGGAAAAAACATGACAATAGAAAGAACATACCATCAAATTCTTTATTACCTCTCAAACAAATTATCTCCCCCTATGCCTGCCCTCTCCAAAATTGTATCAAAGGTATTCTTTTGTCTTCCCCTTCTCTTTCTGAGCAATACAATCCAAATACATTAAGTGGTGACAGGCAAAGCAGACATCTACTTTGGGTGGAGAGTTATGATGGCCCAGAGCAGAGTGTGAGAGCCCATCTGGAATGAAGAAGACAGTGACAACACTGGGAGTGGTGGCCAGTCACAGTGCTAGAGCCCAAACTGGGTGAGAAGAGCATTCACAAACAAGAGCAGCCCAACACGGAATGCCGAAGTAGGCTAAGGAGGGCATCCTGGCATAGGGTTTTAGGTAGGCAGCCTGGTACAGTGTTAGAACATAAGCAGGGTGAGACTGTTAACATGGGAGGGTAGCCCAGTGCAGGGTGCAAGAGCGCAAGAAGAAAGAGGAAGCCATCCCCATTGAAGTAGAGCCCAATACAGGGTGTTTGACACCAAGCAGGGTAAGGAGAGTGTCCACAAGGAAAGGTGGTCTCGTACAGGGGTCCAGGCAAGGCCATCTCCACAAAGGAGTGGCCTAGTATGGGGTGTGGAAGCTTGTACATGGTAACAGGGGTGCCCATGCAGGAGGGCATCCAGTGCAAAAGGGCAGCCCAATGCAAGATACTGGCGCTCTAGCAGGGTGTGGGGAGCATTTATGTAAAGTACGGCTGGCACCAAGAGTTGGAACCTGAGCAGAGTGAAGAGGGACTCCATGCAGAGGAGTGTGGACTCAAAGCCCAAGTCAAAGCCCAAGTAAGATGAAGAGTGTAGAAATGGTGTTCGTTTGGCGGGGAGGATGCTGTAGCCCAAGAGGAATGAAAAGAGCCTCCAGGGGTTGAGGGCAGACACAAGGAACCAGAACCAGGTGAGGAATACCACATGGAAGGGTGACCTGGCATGGAAGTTTGAGCTCAGTTGTGGAAAGAAGGGTTTTGCAGTGAGGCAGCACAGTGTTGGTGTCAAGAGTAAGGCAGGGTGAGGGCATTCACTTGAGGGGAGGAAAGGCAATGGGAGATCACCTGCATATAGGAGGATCAATTAAGTAAACACATATAAAGATTTCTCACTAGAGAAGGGAAAAACACCTAAAATAAACCCTGCGTGGGATTGAAATTGGATGTAAATATGTATGTACACACACACACAGACACATACTCTCTCTCCTTAGCTCTATCCACCAATAGAATCTGGGAGGAGTGACATCCCAACTACAATGAGTACACCTAATACTCAAATCTTGATTTTAAATACCATTCTTCACTAAAACGAACCAGGGCTCCTCTGTGAAACAGGAATTCCAGGCTGGGTCAGGAAAAGTATAAGAGTGCCTAGTAATCAAAGCATGATGACGACATATAAAAAAGACAGGAGCTCACTTGAAAGGTAACCTACTTGCCAAAATTGGGACAATTTGAACATCAAAATAAATTGATATCTAAATATAACCCACTGACTAATATAGAAAACCCCAAGTCCATACTGACAAATTAATAAATTGAAACTCTGATAAGGAAAGGATATTTACACAATCTCAAAGTACCTCCCCATAAAATATATTACAAATGGGGAAAAAAAGTAACTTCATAAAAAAACCTCGCAAGCAACTCTTGTATTTAATTTTTTTTTTTTTTTTTTTGAGAGAGAGATTTGTTATTCCACTTATTTATGCATTCATTTGTTTCTTGGATGTGCCCTGACTGAGGCTCAAACCCACAACCTTGGCATATCTGGACAACACTAACCAACTGAGCTCCCCAGCCAGGGCTAGCAGGTAACTCTTTAAGTGATCAAATTAACATGATTAGTAATGAGATAAATCAAAATCATGCACCACTTTTTTTTTTTTTTTTTAAATACGCTTTTATTGATTTTAGTGAGGGGAAGGGAGAGGGAAAGACAGAAACACGGATGGGACAGAATCAACATTGATTGGCTGCCTCCTGCACACCCTCACCAGGGATTGAGCCCGCAACCCAGGCATGTGCCCTGACTAGAAGCAGAACTGGCAACCTCTTGGTGCATGGGTCTACGTTCAACCACTGAGCCACCCTGGCCATGCAATCAAGTTACCACTTTATAGGGTGCAGACAAAAATGCAGTATCACTTCTGAGATATTCCTGCCAACGTTGCATAAACCTATTCTAACATGAAGCAGCATCAAATAAACTCAAGTTGAGAGACATGCTACATAATAACTGGTCTGTGATCTTCAGAAATGTGAAGATCACAAAAGTCAAGGAAAGACTTAGGAACTGTTCCAGACTGAAGACTAAAGAGACATGACAACTAAATGTAACAGGAGATTCTGGACTGGATCCTTTTGTTATAAAGGTCATTACTACTCGGCCGGGAATGGCTCAGTGGTTGAGCATCAACCTAGGATCCAGGCGGTTGGGTTCAATTCCCGGTCAGGGCACATGCCCGGGTTGTGGGCTTGATCCAAAGTCGGGGGCGTGCAGGAGGCAGCCAATCAATGACTCTCTCACATTGATGTTTCTCTCTCTCTCTTTCCCTTTCACTCTCTGAAAAGCAATGGAAAAAATATCCTCGGGTGAGGACTGAAAAAAAAAACAACCAGAAGCAATGGATGAACTTTGAAAATATTATGCTAAGTGAAATAAGCCAGACACAAATGTTGTATGATTCCACTTATATGAGGCACCTAAAATAGGCAAATTCATAGACAGGAAGCAGATCAGAAGTTACCAAGGGCTGGGAGTTATTATTTAATGGGTTTGGAGTTTCTATTTGAAATGATGAAAATTTTCTGGAACTGAATGGTGATTGTGGTTGTACAACATTGTAAATGTACTTAACGCCACTGAACTCTACACCTACAACTGGTTAAAATGGTTAATTTTATGTTATGTATATTTTACCACAATAAAAAAAGTTTTTTATAAGTGTTCAGTGTTATTTTTATGTTAACAATACTCATTTCAATTTATAATTGTGAACAATTAGAAGCTAATTTAAAAATCCTACAATAAAGGATTTAAATAGTAATTATAGAGACTTTTTAAATAATGCAAAACTATACTTTATATGACCCTTATTTTTAAATAAAACTTTTAAAACAGATTGAATATAAACAGTAAGGAGTAGCTATTTCTCTTAGGTAGAATTTACATGATTATTTATTCTTGCTTTTTTTTTTATCCTCACCCAAGGATATTTTTTCCATTGCTTTTCAGAGACAGTGGAAGGGAGTGGAAGGGAAAGGAAGGGAAAGGAAGGGAGAGAAAGGGAGGGGAAAGGGGGGGAGAGAGGGAGGGAAGAGAGAAGGAGAAAGGGGGAGGGGGAGGGGGAGGGAGAGATTTGAGAGAGACACATTGACTGGTTGCCTCCCGCACACGCCCCAACCACGGCTGGGGATCAAGGCTGCAACCGAGGTATGTGCTTTTGGCCAGAATTGAACCTGGGACCCTTCAGTTCTTGGGCTGACACTCTAACCACTGAGCCAAACTGGCAAGGGCTATTCTTGCTTGCTTTATATTTCAAACTTTAATAAGAAATATGATTTACTTTTATAAGGAGGAAAAGTTTCAAGTTATAAAACTAAGGAAACCCAAAAAGTGTATTTCTTTGTCTAAAATCTTGTGATAATTTTTTGGTTGTTGGGATTTTTCACACTTTAATTGTGGTGAAACAGAAAATTTTAACAAGCAAATTAAATCGAAGATCCTAAATTTATCAAAGCTAGCTATCCCTTCACATCTGAAAATAAATCCATATATATTTGGGTTGCTTAAAGATCATGGAGGATATATGATAGGGCAAAGACTCTCATTTTCCTTAACATACTACCTCCCAGGTTCTGCTCACAATAAAACCACTCAAGTTCAATTCCAACTATAATATAAATTAGGTGTATGTTCTGATGTAAGCCTGCCTGCAACTATGCAAAGCTCCCCATCATAACACCACAGCAACATCAGACAACTCACCTCAAATGGGTTCAAATTGAAGTAGGAGGAACCAGGACGGGTCAATCTTTCAATCTGATTTTTGGACGTTAAAACTGAATCTCTCTTCTCTATTTGTTTCACCTAACATAGAAGAGACAAAAACTTCATTAGTAAAGCTGAAAAATTCTGAATTGTCATCCTAACAAGTTACTCACTGGCATGTTGAGCAAACATCTGTGTGTCTACGTGTGCAGGTTAACCACTCTGAGGAATAATTACAACAGCTACCATGTGTTGAATTTTAATAATGTGAAAACTTTACATATATTTATTCCTCTCAACAATCTTATACAGTAGATACTATTATCCCCATTTTATAGATAAGAAAACTGAGACTTAGAGAGGTTAACTGACTTGTTTCCAATTACCCAATTTATAAATAAGAATTTTAATCTTAACAGTTTGATTCCAAAGCAACCATTGAGAGAATTCAGTGTCACATCCACCACCTTCAAAGAGTTTCCACTCTAATGATAGATTTACTCAAGTGTGTTCATACTTTACAACTTTTTAAAAGAAAAAATACAATTACATTTATATATATATATATATATATATATATATATATATATATATATATATATGTTAAAGCAGCATTTAAAAAGTATGTGGGAGAGAGCAAATAACTGCCTACCTAACTCTAATAAAGTTAGAAAAATTCCTGGCCTGAAGACAACTTGAAGAACAGGCCCCTGGTAGTTCCAGGAAAGCATCCTTGATGCCACTATCAGACTTGGAATGCCAGTTGGAATGAACATCTGGTATGCTACTTACCATCTTTATTCCTCTGGCCAAATGAATTTGGAAAGAATTTTGTAACATAAAAATCCATTCCTTCTTAGCATCTTCACTCTCTAAAATAGCATGCCAATCCCCTCACCCCCCATCTTCTTTCCCAGGCTTACTTTTCCACACAGCGCTTAAATCACTACCTGACGTTATATTGTACATCTGTTTGTTTACTGTTTATCCCTCTCTATAGAATGCAAGCTCTAAGAAACAAAAATAAGATTTTCCTGTCTGCTGTTCACTATCATATCTGCAGCACAGAAACAGTACACTAGTACATGTCAAGTGCTCAATGAACAACGACTGAATGATTGAAGGGTCCTCCTTTATGTACTTTCTCTCATCCAACTCAAGTCAGGGTGCTGTTGTTTTTCTTTTCTTTTTAAACTAAGATTTGTTAAGTGAAACAATTCATCATAATTGCTGAACACTTTCACGTGAATTAGGCATTTCAAATGGACTATAAAGGATGTGTTAATTTCCGTGTTTAAATGTAATACTTAGGAGAAACTACTATGTAACACACACTGTTACAAATACCAGAGATAAAAGATGAACGTGACATGGTGCTTCACTCCGAGTAGCTCACAGCCTGCTGAGGAGCAACTCCATTCCTCAAATCCAAGTCAACTTAATAAGCTCCGTCTTTGGCCTTAAGTCTTACCGAGATGCTTCTGCTTATGAAATCCTTTCTTATATATTAACTCCATTACCCCTCATAAAAACTCGTTTTAATATTGATTCGTTTTACAGACATGGAAACGAGATCTGCAAAATCAATGCCTTGAAAGAATTCAATCACAGTCAACTGCCATGCACGAATCCAATCCGAGGTCCTCGGGCTCCAAATGGTATGTTTTTCCTTCATTTATTCATTCTTTAATTTACTCAACACATATTTACTGAATAACCGTATGTAGTAAGTGCTGGAAATGCGATGGTAAACGAGGCTCAGGTCAAACTGACGCCTGTCCTAACGTGATACCAAGTTGTTACAAATTATTTCACCTCCCTAAACCTCAGGTTTGTCATCTGTAAAATGGAGATGCCTACCTGGCATGATGCACAATGCCTGGCATTCGCGAATGGCAGAAATAACCACTAATACAATCATTATAGAGGACTAAGTAGAGAGGGCTTCCGTTTAAAATAAAAACGGGGGCCTGGACGGTTAAGTAGCCCCCAGGAAGGCCGGCCTCTGCCAGCCCTGACTCCGCGAACTTGGGAAACTCTACGCGCGCCCAGGTACTTCCTTGGCCAGGATCTCTGTCTACCCGCTGACATCGGACCCAACCCCGTTTTCGTTGCCCAGGGGGTCCCCCAGCAGCTATCAGGGAGAGACGCACACACACCCCCAGCCCCGCGCCGCCCCGCAGGCCAGACAGCAGCCGCCCAACGGTCCAGGCCAGGAGGGCCACTGCCTTCGCCCGCTGGGAGAGTAGGTCCAGACGGGGTCGCCCCGGTGCCACTACTCATTCCTCGTAGATCACCTCACTGTAGAAGGTCATAAATGCCTCCTCTGTGCTCCCTCCGCCGCCCGAAGCCCCGCTCTCTCCTGAAGCCGCCATTTCCCCGGCCCAGCCACCACGTGACTCGTCTGCGCAGGCGCTGCTTCACGTGACTCGTACAGGCCCGCCTCTCTGGCCTCACCGCTTTCCTTGCGGCCCTTAAAGGGCTCCGAGCACAGCCGCACACAGCTAACCAAAGACTCTTGTTTTTAAAAATTGAGGTAAAATACACATGACATACAATTAATCATTTTAAAGTGAACAACTCATTGGCCTTTAGTGCATTCACAGTGTTGTGCAACCACCACCTCTATCTAGTTCCAAAACAGTTTTATCACCCCAAAAGGATACCTGGCACCAATTAAGCTGTTCCTCCCATTCCCCTTACTTCCCAACCACTCTGTATTCTGTCTCTATAGATTTACCTATTATAGACATTTCATATGAATGCAGCCATACAATATGTGACCTATTGTGTCTGCCTTCTTTCACTTAGCATGTTTTCAAGGTTTATCTAAGGTATTGCATGTATCATTCCTTAGTTACTTTTTATGGTTGAATAATATTCCACTGTCCTGTATGTATATACCACAATTTTATTCATTCATCAATTGTGGACATTTGGGTTGTTTCTATCTTTTGGCTATTGTGATGATAGTGCTGCTGTGAACATGAGGCTACATGTATTTGTTTGAGTACTAATTTTCAATTGGGGTTGGGGGGTATATGCCAAATACCTAAAGTGAAATTGCTGAGTCATATGAGAATTCTATATTTAACTTTTGAGCAACTGCCAAGCTGTTTTCCACAGCAGCTGAAACATTTTACATTCCCACAAGCAATGTCCTTTTTTTTTAAATGGAAGTATTTTTTTGTGGGTTTTTTTTTTGTTTATTTTTTAAAAGTATATCTTTATTGATTTCAGAGAGAGGAAAGGAGAGGGAGAAAGAGAGACAGAAACATCAGTGATGAGAGAGTCATTGATCAGCTGCCTCCTGCACGCCCCCGACTGGGGATCATGGCGATCCATCCTGCAACCCGGGCAAGTGCCCTGACCAGGAATCAAACCCCGATCACCTGGATCCCAGGTCCATGCTCAACCCCTGAGCCACGCCCCGCTGGGCTCCTTTTTTCTTTAATTACAGCCATCCTGGTGCCTAGATGGATCTTTTGCACAAACTCAGTATGACCCTCCACTGGATGCCCAGCCTACTCCATAATCAAGAAATAGCAGTATCTGAGAAGTAGAAACAGTGTTTCTGAAACTGGAATGGTACTTAAAGATCATCTAGAAACACATCGAATTATTATCACTAGGTAGTGGATTTATAAGTGATTATTTCTATCCTGCTTTTGTGTTTTTCAAAGTTTTATGCAATGAACATTCGAAAATGTGCCCCACAGGCATTTTCTCCCATCTAAGTCATACAAACCAGGGCCAGCATTTTTCCAAACAAAAGATGATTAATAAAAACAGTTCTAGCATTTCATAGAAAGCAAAGAAGATAGTTTTATAATCATGAATAAGAGAGATAATCTGGCCTAACTCATCTAAAGGAGAAAATTACATAGGCAAAGACTATAAAGTACTATTTTCTTGTTCACATTTGTTAGATGGCTGAAGGAAGGTGAAGGCACAATGCCTGTTTGATCGAGGCTCTGATAACTTCAGAAGGTGAAAAGTGCAAAGAGAAAGAGAAAGAACAAAACGGAACTACGATAGAACGACAAGATCAGGGATGGTTTCTTTGAGGTGACATTTAAACTGAGAGTTGAGAGTGAAATGTCAGTGCAACAAAATAACATTGATATCTCTTAAGATACCATATACATGTATATATACAACATTTTATCCACAACCTAACTAAGTCGGGGTATTCTGGACATAGACATCCCAGCTCCAACTGGGATGCTATAGGTAGCATCTTCGTGATCTTTTTTTTTTTAATTTATTTTATTGTTGAAAGTATTACAGGCGTCTCCATTTTCTCCCCTTTACTCCCCTCCCTCCAGCTCCAACCCCTCCCCAGTTCTTCCCATCTCTTGTCTGTGTCCATGATCTTTTTTTTAATCTTACTATTCTTATATCATCTTTTTTTGTTGTTGTTAATCTCACAGGAGGATATTCTTTCCACTGATTAAATTTTAGAGAGTGGAAGAAAGGGAGGGGGGAAGAGGGAAGGGAGAGGGAGGGAGAGAGAGAGAAACAGCCCGCAGGCTACCCGACTAGGGCAGGGGATCGAACCTGCAACCCAGGTACATGTGCCCTTGATGGGGCATCGAACTGGTGACCTTTGGGTGTCTGGGCCCTACATTCTAACCACGGAGCACACCGGCCAAGGCTCTTATAGCATCTTCTTTACCCTAGTGGTCCAGGAATAGGAAGGCTTCCTTTGCAGATTTAATAATAACATTTTTAGGATTGGAATCGTGGGGTGGAGGTGGACGCCAAGCTTCCTTCCGATGGCTTCTGCCCCTCCCTTGCCCGGGACTTCCTTCCAACGTCCTCCATCATTATTTTCCAATCCTTTGGCCCCGGAGACCTTGCTAGGGGTTGGCTGAGACCAGGCCCTCCTCACGGTCAGGATTCGCCTCAACCGGCAGCAATCCCGCCTCCTCCCTTTCATGATTCGCTTCCCCTGGGTTCATCCCGCCTCTCCATCGAAAAGATTGGATGCCGGCCGCCAGCGCCGTTAGCGCCCGCCGGAGTCCGCGGCGTCTGCGTGCGGGGCTGTGCGGCGCCGACAACCATGGCCGTGGCGGCGTTGGCGGCGCGGGTGCGGCTCGGGGTGTGCGGCGCGAGGGCCATGCAAGCCGGAGGCCTCAGCTCCGACCGGGTATGCCCACGGCCCTGAGCATATGCCCCAGCCCCGAGCCCCGAGCCCCGAGCCCCGAGCCCCGAGCCCCGAGCCCCGAGCCCCGAGCCCCGAGCGCGGGCGCCGTCTCCCCTCCCCACCTTTACCAATGTCCTGTCTCTCTCCGCAGTCAGATCATTTCAGCTCCGACTCGGGCGCGATCAGGGAGGCCGGTGGGGCCTTCGGGAAAAAAGAGAAGGCTGAAGAGGACCGATACTTCCGGTGAGGCCCACGGGGTCGGGGGTCCAGCCCTAGATCTCTCGGAGCCTTCCAGGCCTCCTTAAGCTTCCAGTCGCTACCCCCGCTCCCCCGTGCCAGGGGTCGCCCCATCCCCCAGCAGAACTCCCCGGTCGCGGAGCCCATCACACCCTCGCTCCCAGTGACTTGCTGAATAGTCCCAGGGCCCCAAGCCATTTCCACCTGCGCGTCTCCAGGACAATCAAACCACGGCCCAACTTGTCCAGAATCATCTACCATCCTCACCCGTGGAGTTTTTCCCGGGTCGTGCCAGACACCCCCAGATTCTTTGCATTGTCTGGATCCGACCGCCCAATTCTTGCAGACCCTCTGAACTTGACCCCGGTGGCCACCACCCAACACCCTTCTACGCCCTTTTCTCCTCCACACGCCTTAGCTTTGCTAGCCCCCAGTGGGTGGATCTCCAGGCTTTTCAGACCCTCTCGGCCCTTCCTAGACCTCCAAAGGTCTCCAGCTCGGCCAGAGTGAGTGGGTCATAGGAGCTGAGTGCTGGGTTGAAATTCCCTTCCTCACTTCCTGGAGACTTTTGCCAGGCTCCACCCAGGTTAGCTTTCTGTCACTTAAGAGTATGGAGTGGGCTGGATCTCTTCACATTTTTACCAACCCTAAGTTATCGTTTACTGACTTCTTTGCACAGTGAGGAACAGCATAGAACTTATCTCATTTCTGCTTCTTTGGCCTATCTTTTCACTTCTGCCCTCTCTTCCTTGCTCTTAAGAATTATCACCGTGCCCCTGACGGGTATGACTCAATTGGTTGGGCGTCACCCGTGCACAGAGAGGTTGCTGGTTCCATTCCCGGTCAGGGCAAATGCTGGGGTTGTGGGCTGGATCCCCGGTAGGGGGCAGCGTGCAGAAGGCAGCCGATAGATGTTGTGCTATTACATCAGTGTTTTTCTTTTCTCCCTCCCCTCCCCTCTAAAAACCAATAAACTATTCTTTAAAAAAAAAAAAAAAATTATCACCATAGCACCTACCATACCAGAAAGCCAAAGTACAGCCCTTAGAGACCACATACTTAGGCTCCTATATTTTACAATTAAGGAAAACTGAGGGCCAAATGTGGCCAAACCAACATTTGAATCCTTTCTTTTTTTAATCCTCACCTAGGATATGTTTTTATGGATTTTTTTTTTTTTTTTTTTTTGAGAGAGAGAGAAAGAGAAAGAAATATCAATGTGAGAGAAACATTGATTGGTTGCCTCCTGTACACAACTGGGATTCGAACCCACTGCCTAGGTATGTGCCCTGACCTGGAATCAAACCTGAAACCTTTTGGTGCACAGGACGACACTCCAGGCAACTGAGCCACCTGGCCAGGGCTGAATTGTTTCTTACTGAGACCTAAATTGGACTGCCACGTACTGCCCATGCAAGAGGCCCCTTCTTTTTCCCTCCCTTCTTTCTGGCCTTTACAGTGGGCCATGTATTTCTCTAGGCAAAGAAAGCCCTAGATAAATTAGGATTTAGATTGCAGATATTTGCCCTTTATACCCTTTTGTCTATTTCCCCCTCATTTCCCCAAAAAGGGATTCTGTTCTCTTGATTAGTCCTCTAATAAGGAATCGGGAACTTACGTCACACATCTCTGGAGTGTTCTGCTCTAAAGAGGAATCTAAAAGGAATAGCTCATGAACGATGGAATTTCAGGCACCAGCACCAGGAAAATGGAATCATTCTGGTCATTTCCTAATGATGGGTACACCTTAAGATGGAGTATTCTTTCACTAGTGGGGCTTGAGGCGGTAGAAGACGATCAGCCAGATTCCCGTGGGATTGGGACTCCTTTGCCTTAGGTATTGCTGGTTATGCTGAGAGATCTCTTCGGGGTGGTGGATTAGGATTAAAGCCATTGTTTACTTGTAGAGAGCGGAGTAAAGAACAACTGGCAGCCTTGAAGAAACACCATGAAGATGAGATCATTCATCATAAAAAGGAGATTGAGCGTCTGCAGAAAGAAATTGAGCGGCACAAGCATACCATCAAGAAACTAAAAGATAGTGTTGAAGATTAAGTGCATGCAGTTCCCCATAGAATGGCTATATATTGCCCATTTCTATGAAGACATAGTTCTGGTAATTAATACCAATCTGTGCTGCCAACAGATTATAATAAATTGTGATCAGTGAACTGTGTTTAATGCCGTCTACCATCTGGAGAGGTATAGGGGGACACAGTACTGGACTGCTAAAATGAATCAGACAGGGTACCTGCAATAGGGAGCTTGAAGACAAAGCACAGCATGGTAAGTGCTATGCCACATGGGGGGAGTTGGGGGAGGCAGGTGTGACATAGGGGGTCTAATATTAGTCAGAGATTCAGAGAAAACTCCTTGAAGAATAAACCCCAATCCAAGGTCAAGAGCAGCCTGGAAAACAGATGAATAATTGCTTAAAAGATACAATTAAAGGAACCATCAGTCCGTTTTTCATTTATAAAATGGATTAGAGAACTTTTCATGTGAACTAGTTATCGTAGTTCTAATTATCTTTGTGCAAATTGAGAGAACTGGAATTAGAAATTATGTATTGCCTACAGTTAGCAAGTTGGAGTTGAGATTTGGCATGTAGGTTTTTTAACTCAATCCAAGTCTATTAATAGCAGAGAATCAGAATTAAATCTTAGGTTATATTTTGCTCCACCAAGTGTGCTCTTGATTCAAATTAGACATCAACAAACTAGTAGTGTAACTCCTCTAGGCCAAAAAAAAAAAAATTGAGGTGATTTTTGGGGCCATTAGCAAGACATTTTCAATTCAAGGGCTCAACAGATCATTTGCCCCAGAATTACAATGAATTATTTGTTGCAAGACCCTATTACTTGTGTACACAAAAGCCTTCAGGGCCATTGAATGATAAAACTTTGGACAAGTCATTGACTGCCCTTGCAGACGAGACACTAGATGGCTATTTCCAAAACACTTGTCCATGTGCTGCTGATGGAAAGTTTGTAGATAGTCCTGAGGTGGAAGTGCTGAGATTCAAGTGGCCAGCAACAAAATGACCTCAGAGATGAAATGCAAAGCAATGATCGTGCCAAGGTCACATGCCTTTTTTTTTTTCTTTACAACAGTACAAAATTTGAAAACTTACAAATTAGTCAAGGAACAAGTAACAAACATCTTTCATTTTGCTTATTTTTTTTAATCTTCACCCGAGGATATGCTTTTACTGATTTTAGAGAAAGGGAAAGGGAGAAAGAGACACATCAATGTATGAAAGAAACCAATGGGTTGCCTCCCATACTGGGATCGAACCCAAAACCTAGGCATGTGCCCCAACCAGGAATCGAACAGCCAATCTTGGTGCACAGGACGACGCTCCAACCAAGTCACACCAGCCAGGGCTTGTTTTGCATTTTTTTGACTAAAATAAAAAAGGCATACAAAATCCCCTAAGTTTGTAGATGATAGTGTTTTTGTGACTACTTATAATCAATTGCCTTATTAGGAGTGATATTCCTGCGTTGATTTTTTATTAGGGGGTATACCATCTACTCAACATTTTATTTTTAATAAAAGTCAATTGAGTAAAGCAATCAAAAGTTGAAAGTTTAAAATGAAGATGAAGAATCATAAGCTTGAATTCTTAAAAGGGTAAAATGAATAATTTTTGGAGCAGCCTAATTTAAGATGACCAAATGTCCATGATCCAGCAGCATCTTATCTGGAAACTTGTTAGAAATGGAATTCTCAGGCCCCATCACAGACCTGCTGAAACAGGGTGGGACCCTGCAATCTGTTTTAACAAACCCCCCAGGTGATTCTGATGTGCACTAAAGTTTGAGGACCACTGTACTACAAGTACAATAGTTTCTCATGAAATTTGCTGGACTTCTTGGGCATAGAACACTTTTGTAAAGGCATTTTATTAAGTATAATAATGATATATATTTAATACAGTTTTTTTTTAACTGAATTTATTAGGGTGACATTGGTTAATAAAATTACATAGGTTTCAGGTGTACAATTCCACAATATATCATCTGTATATTATATTGTATAATTACCACCCCAAGTCAAGTCTCCCGTCACCATAATATACTTCTTAATACGAATGCTATTTGAGGATTTAAAAATTAAAGTACGCCTGACTGGCATGGCTCAGCGGTTCGATTCCTGGGTTTCACGCTCGAAACCCAGTAGGGGGTGTGCAGGAGGCAGCTGATCAGTCCTGCTGATCAATGACTCTCATCATTGATGTTTCTATCTCTCCCTCTCCCTTCCTCTCTCTTTTTTTAAGTATGTTAAGAATTATTCTTGTACAAAACATGAACATTTTAATTTTTAAAAAATTGATTTTGGAGAGAAACATTAATTTGTTCTACTTATTTATGCATTCGTTGTTTGATTCTTGTATGTGCCCTGACAAGGGATCAAACCTGCAACCTTGCAGTATCAGAACAACACTAACCAACTGAGCTACCCTGGCCAGAGTTAACATTAACATTTTAGAACATAGCCTTCTGCAGAATACAATTTGGAAAAATGCTGCACTGGTTTATTGCATTAGTTTAAATTCGTAAGGAAGAGAAAAAGTAATTTATTAGAACAGGACCAATTATTGTTTCAGAATCTCAAGAAGATTTGAACAAACAAAACTTGGAAAAGGCAGGGACCAGAGAACTCTGAGCAGACTGTCTAAACAGCTTCCTAACCACCTGTGTCAGAATCATTAGGGCCATTTGTTTAAAAAAGATTTCAATGGAATTTCACACTTTGAAGTTACTTAATTGCACAACAATTTATATTTATGGGGCACTTTACAATTATTTTGCTCATTAAATCTCATGATATTTCTGGCAAATATGTCCGTATCATTAGTTTAATTTTATAACCAAAGTAACTAAAGCAGGGAACGGTGAAGGAACTTTTTCAAGGTCGCACAGCCAGGCTTGTGCTGAGCAAGGACTTTACTTCAGAACTCCTGGTTCCACAATCTCGAGTTGCAGTCCTAGTGTAGTGGGTCAGCTGCCTATTAGCTCCCTCCTCAATGTGAGATAGGTCAGGGGGCTTGCCTGGACATCTGGAGGTGGGTGGTAAAGGCGGAGGTTCCTGGCAGTAAATGTAGAAGAAATGTCAGTAGTTGGCATTGCATTAGATTTCGGCTGTGACATGTATCCTATCAGCATGTCGGTGCACGCTTATATGGTACAAACACGTTTGCAGTAGAGCTGGGGTTGAGAGTTTCACATCAGTAAATACAGAGGTATAATTCTCAGCCCAGGCTTCGCACTGAAATACCTGGGGAGCTTTGAAATTAAGCCGATGCCTCGGGACAGATTAAATCCAAATCTCCAAGATTGGGGCCTGGGCATGACTCTTTTCAAAAAACTCCCTAGGTTTTTCCAATATGTGGCTGGAGTTGAGAACCACTGGTGTAAAGGATCCTTCCAGATCTGCTGCATAAGGTATGAGCTGCAGGTTGTTCACTGCATAAGGACACCAAATTGAAGGGGCCAGGGAGGACTGAAATTCAGCCCACACTGCTCACCAAGCAGTGTACTCTAGGGTGATACTTGTTAAGAAAAAGAGTCACCTTTTCTCGTCTGATTTCCACAAAAAGGACTCATTCCACTCTTCTTGAATATGCATTGCTTGCTGCATAGCCTATGTATTCCATTTTCAGATTTTTAAAAATGTGTACATATTAAAAAATGAAGCCCTCACCAGGTAGTTCAATTGGTTAGAGCAATGTCCAGATATGCCAAGGTTGTGGGTTCGATCCCTGGTCAGGGCACATACAAGAATCAACCAATGAATGCATAAGTAAGTGGAACAACAAATCAATGTTTCTCTTTCTCTCCCCTCTTCTCCTCTAAAAATCAATAAAATATAAGTAAACAAAAATTACATTTAGCATCTACTATATGCTGGGCACTTGATACATACTGAGAATACAACTGCACAATAATCAAAGCTCCTGTCCTGTGGAACCCACAGCCCACTGGGAAGGACAAGTGGCTAAACAGCAATGGGGGAAGTACTCTGATGGTGGTGAGTGCAGAGTGCTTGGGGAGATACTGGACAGGGCTTACAGGAACCTCACTGTGGAAAGGTATAACTGTGGCCAGGTAAAAGGGAGAGGTGGTATTCAAGGCTGGTGACCGCATCTGAAGAAGCATGGGTTATTGGGGAATTAACAGTAGTTCAGCCTGTTCATCTGGAGCGTGGAGGGGGATGATGGAGGAGGTGGTGTGGTTGGAGGTCCTACTAACCTTCCAGGGGCTGGGTTGGCCACTTTTAAGCATAAACACTGTTCCTCTCCTCAGTCCTTTCTCCCTCTTTTTCCAACCTCCCTCCCGCCCTCCTTTCCCTATTTTTAGAGCAGAAAACACCTAAACCACTTGCACCCTACTTTCAAACACTGGAAAGGAACAAAAGGCTTAGGAGCAGGCAGAGGAACAAAGACGCATGGGGACACACATGCCACTGCTTCACTTGGTGCCACCTGGCACAACATCACAATTAGCAGATTCCAGATTCCTCCTTGTGCTTTGAGGTAAAATTCACATAACATAAAATTGTTAACCATTTAAAGTGTGAAATTCAGTGGCATTTTGTATATTCAAAATGTTGTGCAAACATCACCTCTAGCAGTTCGAGATATTTTTATCACCCCCCAAATTCCATACCCATTAAGCAGTCACTCTCCGTTCCCCCTTCCACCCAACTACTCGCCTGCTTTCTCTCTCTATAGACCTTCCTATTCTGAATATTTCATATAAATGGAATCATTTAATACATGACCTTTTGTTTCTAGCTTCTTTCACCCAGTGTGATGTTTTCAGAGTTTATCCACGTAGCACGTTTTAATACTTCATTCCTTGTTTATGGCAGGCTAATGTTCTACTATATGGATATACAACTTTTGGTTATCTATTCAGTAGTTGATGGACATTTGGCTTGTTTCCACCTTTTGGCTATTGTGAATAGTGCTGCTAAAAAACATTCATGTACAAGTATTTGTTTAGACATCTGTTTTCAATTCTTTTGGATACATGCCTAGGAGTGGAATTGCTGAGTCATATGGTAATTCTATGTTTAACTTCTTAACAAACTGCCAAACATTTTTCACAGCAGCTGCAGCATTTTGCATTCCCATCCGCAATGCCCAAGAGTTCCAGTTTCTCCACAGCCTCACCAATACTTGTACCTGACTGTTTGATACTGAGGCAGGATAGTAAGAAGCTCGGAAAATTACTTGGCAAGCGGAATGAGGGAAACTGTGACAAATAGGTCAACAATTAACAGTCTGCTAATAAATCACAAGATCTTATCTTCCCTAACCAAGGCCACTTAGGTGCAGATGGTTTACACCTCTCCTCCCCAACCAGAAAGCGAGTAGCTTAAATCACCCTCATCCAGGAGATAGATAACAGACCCAGTTAACGCCATTAGTGCCAGCCAAACCCCAGAACAGATGAAGTCAGGGAAATAACAAAACAAAAAAACAATTAGAGCCAGAAAAATCCAAGATAAAAGTAAAGCAGTGAAGCTGACCAGAGAATGATCCCAAACTTCCCTATACACTATTTTTACCCCTAAAAGGTCTGGGAAGTTAGTCCTACCTGAATTGAGTTGTTAGAGTTTTACATTGACCTTAATACAAGGCATGGTAATACTAAGAGACACCCTAAGGGATCTCCTGGATTCCAGACATACTTTCCTTACCTTCATTGTAGAGTAGTGGTCCAATTTCCCCTTGATAGTCAAGATCAGTCACCCAAGTCAGCACAATGATTCCCTTTGCCTGTTGATTCAGACACATGAGGAGTCAAAAATGGTCAGGCAGCAGTCTTAGCTTCCACTTCAGTAGAATTACTGTGTTTCCCAGTAGAAGCATTCCTCCCTTTGGGACTAAGATCTCTAGGCCAGCAGAGCATAAGTACAGAGGAACTGGAAGTGAAATTTTGCTAGTGGGTTACTAGGGGTGGTGTCATTCCCATTTCCACCTCTTGATTCCTGGACCTGTGAATCCTGCCTAAGGGAGAAACAGCACCATATATTAGATGCTGATTCAGAGCATATACATCCTTCTGAAGAATCATGCCCCAGCCCTGCAAGGTATTGCCACCCTGCTGGCACTGTAACTGAGTCTCCATTATTGTATCAAGCCAGCTGCTTCAGGATGGTGGGGAACATGGTAAAACCAGTAAATTCCACAAGCATGGGCCCATTGCTGTACTTCATTTGCCGTGAAGTGAGTTCCTTGATCAGGAGCAATGCTGTGTGGAATACTATAGTGGTGTATATACATTCTGCAATCCACAGTGGTGGTTTTGACAAAAGCATTGCGTTCCAAGAAGGCAAATTTGTATCCGGGGTATCTATTCCAGACAGAACCAAATACTGCCCCTTCTATGATGGAAGGGGTCCAATGTAATCAACCTACCACTGTGTAGTTGGCTGATCATCCTGGGGAATGGTGCCATATCAGGGGGTCAGTGTTGGTCTTTCCTGCTGGCAGATTGGGCACTCAACCAGCCATTGCCTGGTTGGCCTTGGTGAGTGGAAGTCCATGTTGCTGAGACCGGGCATAACCTCCCTTCCTACCGCTATGGCTACTTTTGTTGATGATCTCATGAACATCACCACTGGGTGATTACAGGGGTGGTAGTCACATAATAGGTCATCCTGGCCACTTGATTGTTAACATTTCCTCTGCCAAGGCCATTCTTTGGTAAGTATTCACATTGGAAACAAATATCTTCTTTTTCCCCCACTTTAGAGACATTTTCTTGTCACCAATTTTCCAAACATCTTCCTTCCAAATCCCTGACCATCCAGCCAAACCACTGGCCACAGCCTATCTGATATATATTTATTGAATGCCTACTATGTGTCAGGACTGTGCTAGGTGCCAGGAACAAAAAAGAGTCCTGCCCTCACAGAGTTTCCATAATGTGAGGGAGGCAAAAAATAAACAAGTATATATGTTAGGTGAAAGAAATAAAGCTGGGTAAAGGGATATAAAGCGGCTGAAGGTCAACTATTTTCTAAAGTGTGTTCTGAAAAGGTGGTCACCTTATAGAGTGAGCTAATAGTGAGAGGCCTAAAGAAGATAATAACATAAGCTATGAAGACACAGAGTATTCCAAACTGAAGTCTAATAACAAAGGCAAAGGCCCTGAGACAAGTGGCTTCACATGGTCAAGGGACAGCAAAGTGGCCAGAAAGCTGGAGCACAGTGAGCAAGGGAAGCGAGAAGCTGATGAGAGCCATATATGAGACTGCATGTCAGGTAGCAAAGTTTCCACCACTGGACATTCCATTCCACTTGGTTTTATTCAAATTGACTGACTTTGGCCTGGTCTTATCAAGAAAAATAAGCACCTCAAGTTAATGAGTAAAGAACCAAATGAGGCAGTTAAAAGTGCCTGGAGAGTTGGATGAGAAACCCTGGTTCTAATTGCCATTCTGTCACTGCCTTATACTTTGATCTTGAGCAAGGGTGTGTTTGAGCAAGAGCAGAAGTATAGGTGAAAGGGAAGGCACAGGACCATCATGGGGCTTGGAAGACCATGTTAAGGAATCTTGACCCCATCCAGGGGTTTTAACCTCAGGTTCCTAAAGAGGCCAGGTAGGTAATATAAATGAGTCAAAGTGGTCTACTTGTTATTATTATGGGAACCAAGAATGGGAAAAGACAAGACTTAGTCCCACCATTGGCCTCAGGAATGCAGACCCAGTGTTAATACATCTTCCTCTTTTCTAAGAAAATTCATAAATTGGGGATTTTATGTGAAATCTCCTAATTTTAAAATCTTAGCAACATATCCAATTTTTTGTTAAACCCAGAGGACTGAACAGTATATAGCAACAGACCAAATATGACCCTTTGAATGATCAAACACAACCTGAACAATGGGAGCCATGAAGAGTTTTATGGCCAGTAGTGACTTGGTCAGATTATTTTTAGGTATCTCTGCTTATCTGAGCTACTTCTATTTGCTTCTGTCTTTCTCACCTGTCTGATCCTGGCAGCCAAATTTGGGGTATTATTCAGCCCTGTACCCCACCCCAAGCATAGCCCCATGCCCTTCATAGGTATTGCTGTGGATTGAATTGTGTCCCCCAAAATTTGTGTGTTGAAGCCTTAATCCCTAATGTCATGGAATTTGGAAATAAGGTCTTTAGGAGGTAATTAGGTTTGTTTGTTTGTTTGTTTATTTATTTATTTAAAATGTATCTTTATTGTTGAAAGTATTACACATGTCCCCTTTTTCCCCCATTGACTGCTTCTACCCTGCACTCACCCCCCGGCCCAGGGGGAAGTAATTAGGTTTAGATGAGGACATGAAATAGGGTCCTCATCATGGGCTTAGTACCCTCATAAGAAGAGACTCCAGAGAACTTGCTTGCTAGCTCTCTGCCATGTTGAAGACACAGCAAGAATGCAGCCACCTACAAGCCAGTAAGAAAGCTCTTACCAGAACCCGACCATGCTGGTACCCTAATCTCTGACTTCCCAGCCTCCAGAACTGTGACAAAATAAATTTCTATTGTTTAGGCTACCCAGTCTATGGTATTTTATTATGGCAGCTGGAGCTGACTAAGACAGGCATCAATAATGTTCACAGAAACAAACTTTAAAAAAGTTTTTGCAATTAGTATTGAGAGTCTTAAATATATTTGTTCATAGCCTTTGACTCATGAATTTGTGTCTAGAAATTTAACTTAAGCAAATAAATGAATATAATGCAGTATTTTTTCTGCAAGAGCTTTATCTCATCTTGATATATTATAATGGAAAATTAGAAGGAAAGCCCTAAATTTACAGCAATGGGGATTAATGAGCAAATTATATCAAATGAACATTTTGCAACAATTAAATGTTTAAGGAATATTTAATATTATAAAAATTACCATGAAATGTAAGCTGAAAAAGCAGGCTACACAACTATGCATTATTTATATACTATAAATATAAGCATAAGTTAAAGATAGACTAAATATATAATAGTAATATATAATACATAATAAATATATATATGCAAATGGGGGGAAGGGGGAACATCTGTAATACTTTCAACAATAAAGATAAATTTTTAAAAACATCCAACATGTTATCACTTCTCTGTTGGTAGTGGGGTTAGAAATTTTTTTAAGTTTTTCCCCCCTCTCGTTTTAAAAGGATTTTTTTAGAGGTACAGCATAACACAGCTTGGCATTTTAAAAAACACAAATATTGCCCTGGCCAGGTAGCTCAGTTGGTTAGAGAGTGGGGGCACATACAAGAATCAACCAATAAATGTATCAATGGGTGGAATAACAGATGGATGTTTCTCTCCCTTCCTCTCCCTCTAGGGTCAATTAAGTTGTTTTTAAAAAAATTAAAAACAAACACAAATGTTAAAGAAATGTATAGAGTCTTATAATTTCTCTATCCCTTCCACCCCAGAGGTAACCAGATGCTGACAATTTGTTGCAAACTGTCCATAGTTCCAGACTTTTCTTGCCTCTGTATAATCATGTACATATATATTTTGGAGGTCACTCCATATCTACCATTGTGCAACTTGTTTTTTGTTTTAACCTAACATTAAATCCTGAACACATTTTCATTTCACGTAGAACACGTAGAGCTAGCTACCTCCTTCTGTTTCTGTGCTGCATGTTTCATTGTGAGGACGAATCTGTTTATTACTTTAACCAGTCCCTTGTGATGGGCATTTTGGTCGCTTCCAGTTTTACACTTTTACAATAAGAACGACGAGCTTATTGTAAAATACGCTTAAGTCAAAAATACCAGCTTAAGTCAAAAAGCCTGAAACACATTAATAAACGCAAAAGGGGTAAATATTCGGGTCATTTCTTTCGTACCTTTAGACTTTTCTGTATATCCCAAATTTTCTTAAATAATACTTGTCACATAGTTTGGAATGGGAAAACTAAGCTATAACCAAAAAGTTCATTAAAATGAAGAAAAGGAGGGGGGAAAAAAGAAATGAAAAGCAGACGGGGTAGCCCTGGCCCCCTCCCATGGAGGCGGGGCCAGGAGAGAGAAGGGGTGGGCCGCAACGTCCGCACCAATCAGAGCCTGGTTGGTAGGCAGAGCCGGGAGACTTTGGAGACAATCCCCGCCCGAAAACCGCCTCAGGGGTTAGCTTTTCTAACCTGCCTGGAAACCCACAACGGTCAGTCCTGCGCGCCGCTACGGGCTGCTATTGGCTGCCGGATGACCCCGCCCATATTCCTGCTCACTGGCCGGCGAGGTTTACGTAAGAGGAGCCTGTTGCTGAGCAAAAAATAAGTGATGCAGCTTTTCCTCAGAAGAGACATTACAAAGGCGGCGGCGGCGGGGGTGGGGAGGAATTGGGGACATCTGTAACAGTGTCAACAATAAACTAAAGTTAAAAAAAGGTAGATATTAGGACTCCAAAGGTACTGGGAGCCTTTGGGTCAAAAAAAGCAAGAGTACCTCCTGTTTACATATTCAGTTCCTGCTAAATGCCAGGCTCCGTGCTTCAAACTTTTAAATATGAATGGTTATAACCACTTTTCTTGAACACCGTCTTTCTGCACTAAGTTAGATACTTTAAAATAACAACAGAAACTATAAATAATAGTAATTGCAGTTTATTGAGGACTTAATCTGCATCAACCCTTGTTAAGGGATTTGTATGCATTAGTGCCATCCTCACAACAGCCCCAGTGGAGGTAAACCTTATTGCCCCATTTTACACAGCAGGAAACACGTTCAGAGAGGCGATGTGACTTGCCCTGGTTCACACAGCTAGAAAAGGTTAGATATCCTGCTCCAAGTACAACATTTTTTGGGGGAAAGGATAGGAAAATCTTAAGGGTAGGAAGAGATGGGCCAGGATGGTGACAAGGGTCAGGGTCGTTGCTCCAGGGACAGCCTCAGGGTGTTTGAAGAGTTGTAGGGCCTCTAGAAATGGAGAGGGGGAAATAGAGGAAGACGCCTGAACAAAGAGAATTGTTCTTTCTGGAAATGTGTCACTCCTGGGGCAGCCTCTGTCAGTGGCCCTCGACTGGAGATCTGGACCCCAAGGTTCTAGTCTCTGCTCTATGACCAGCTTTCTGGGGACTTTGGGCAAATGGCTTATTCCCTCTGGACCTCAGGCTTCCTGCCTGCAAAATGCAGGCATAAGCCAAAACAATGGAAAGTGCATTCAGGCTGGGAGTCTGGTTCCTGCTGGAAGCAGGGGAATCTTCAGCAACCACACGATCTTTACTTAGCTGATGCCTGGCCTCTTTTCAGGACCTTCAGGTTGTGACATGGGACCTGACAATCCTATAAACTCCAAACGGTTTGGGGCGGCCCTCAATCCACCCTTCTTCCCAGTCCGTGCTGAGCTGTAGCGTGGTCCTGCCTGTAGGGGGCGCTGAGGGCTCACTCAGCCGACAAAGCCAACTGGAATTAGTGAATTAATTATCCCAAAGCACCCAGCTGGTCAGTTTTTGTATTTGTTTTTATTAAGAGGAGTGAGCTTTTTGAAACCTGGTTTCTGTCCCAGAATACAATCAATGAAACCGAATTATATGCAATTGCCCAACACCAGTCCTCTCCACAGTGGCGCTAGAGGGTTAGAGTTAATTTCCAATTCTTTTGTTTTACAGATAAGAAAACAGGTTCTAAGAGCTGAAAAAAATACTCTTTCGGTCATATAGCTAAAAGCTAGGATTCCTGGGCAGCGCTCTTAAGAGATAGTTGGCTCTGATTCTAAGAGTCTGTGGTTGTTCTGCCCCGATGCACAACTCCAGGGGACAATTTCAATTTTAATTGTGTAGCCCCACAGCTCAACACCTGTCGTTCAGGAGGACCTCCCTCTGCACCTAGCACAATGCCTGCTTAATGAGTGATTGAATGGATGAATGTGTGAATGAGCCCCAGAGGGTGGATCTGCTTTGTCTTTATTAAACCTGTTGGAGTTGGGCTTTTCTCCTGAAAGTTCCCCCAAGGAAGGAATTGTATTCTGAGGTGGTATGGGGGAATGTGTTGAGAACAATAAGAAGAGCTTAGAAAATTACATCTGGCTGATAAATCACAGCCCCAGGCAGGGTCAGAGACAAGTCATTATAGCAAAGTGATCCCATAATTTGGAATTAGAAGATTAATTCAGAAAGAATGAATACAAAGCAGATGAGATGCCATTAGGGTTAAAATCTGAGAGAGGGTCTGAAGCTGAGGAAACCAAAAACATTTCAAATCCAATATAGACGTACCTTCAGGACTGGAATGTGATCGAGGAATAATAAAAGCTTTGGCCAATCGGTGACCTCAGTATAGCTGACGCAAGAGTACAGAGAGTCTGGCAACAGAAGGTGGAGATCTCTACTAAACCAAAAATACTAGGCATAGGGGAGGGGAGGGATAAACTCAGCCTGTGTCACTAGGCCATGCCCCACTGGGCTGGAAGCTTCACTGGTTGGATTTCCAGAGCCCAGCACAGTGCCCGGTACACAGTAGATGGTCAATAAATATTTACTGAAAGAGAAAAGGAAGAATCTGGAGCACTGACCAGCAAGTTTGCACTACATGGAGCCAGTTCAATTATTTATATTTTCATTGGTTCCTTTTGCTCAGGTTCCAGCTGCCCTAACCGCCTTCAGATGATAACTTGAATTTTCATGGAGGCTCTCCTATCAAAAGGCATGTTCTGGCCCATCAGTTATAGGCCACTTGATCATTGTATTTCTCACTCCCAATTAATTGGAATTCTTCCTTATGCATTAGTTCCTTGTGCCAGCCTGTTTCTTACATACACACTCAGCTCCTTCTCTCATCAGTGGTATGGTGGAGTTTCTGCCTGAGTTTGAATCCTTACTCAACATATTACTAAGCTCTCAGACCATGGCCAACATACCTCTTGAGCCTCAGTTTCCTCATTTGTCGAATGCGAGCACAATAGCTACCTCACAAGGTTGCAGTGAGAGTTACACGAGATAACAGA
Source organism: Miniopterus natalensis (assembly GCF_054644295.1). Lineage (NCBI taxonomy): Eukaryota > Metazoa > Chordata > Mammalia > Chiroptera > Miniopteridae > Miniopterus > Miniopterus natalensis. The sequence goes on from NC_142089.1 coordinate 15,691,233, forward strand.
TGTAACCTGGACTATTGTTTGAGTTCAGCAAATGGTAGTATCTGTGCCTTTTCTGAACTTTCTTTCCTTAGAAACTGGGTCACAAAAGCTCATCCAATTTAGTATATCAGCATAGCTTTTTCTTTTCACAAAATCACTAACTTTGTAAGTGAAACCTAGAAAATGACTTAGTCACTTCCTTGAAGATTCTAAAGGGTCATTATTCTACAGAAGAAAGTTTTCATATTGATTCATTCAAAAATATTTACTGAAGAATCACTACATGATAGTGGGGAATACAGAGACAATTAGGCACAGTCCCTGCTTTAAAGGAGCTCTCGAACAGCCTGGTGCAGTAAAAAAAAAAAAAAAAAAAAAAAAAGATATTATATGACCCTGATGTGAAGTTTTGCCTTTCTAAGTAAGCTCAAGTTTCTTCCCTTTGCAAAGCGGTCAATAACATATTCCATTGTTTGTTAGAGGGAAGTGGTAAGGTGTGTAGACATAACAAGGCTGCATCAAGTTTGAAGACCAGTGGTATGAAGTAGAAACAATGCGTTGAGTGGGAGAGAAGACTTTCAGCTGAGCTGAAGAAGCAACATTTTCTGCAGGAAGTGGCATTTCGAAGCCTTCACTCAGGCCACAAACATGAATGAAGACATTAAATGCTGGGTAGGATTTCAGTGGACAGAGATTTGCAGAGGGAACTACTGAAACAAAGGCTTGAAGACCAGAACACTGGCAGAATATTGTGCTAGTTGGCATGGGGCAGAAGACAAAGATGTCAAGATGTGGACCCTGCCTTCGAGGAACTCATAATCAAAAGGGTTGGATAAGACCTGCACACAGAAAATTACAATACAAGGTAGAAAGTGATAGGTATTATAAAGGAGATCCAAATCAAGTGCCTTGGGAGCTCAGCAGAGGGTGAGATTAATTTCCTTCTCCCAAGAAGTTGGAGGCAGGAGACCAAGTCATAGGGTCATCTTTGGTATCATAAGCCTAGACTCAGAAAGCCTCAGAAGGGACCTTACCTTGTAGGTCATTTGGTCCACCCTCACTCCAGCCATGATTCTCTATCCAGAGCTAAAAATGACTTTAAAATTGAAACAAAAGGGTGGAACTCTGAAGAAAAACTGTGAAGGAAGACAATCTGTGGGAAGGGGACAGAAGAAGATGGTAGAAGAGACTTCCTCCCAAATGGAGGGTTGAAGGCCAGGAAATGGATGAGATCAGAGAGGGAGAGTAGGTCTGGAGAGATGAGGGATAAAAACAGAAACTAGAGGAACACTCATGTTCCAGGGGGTGGAAAGAGAAAGAGGAGTCAGAGAAGGAGTGGCCAGAGAGAGAGGTGAGAAAAGACTCAGTGGAGCACCTTGTCACAAAGTTTCTAGAAAGGGGTGGCAGGGATGGAAGAAAGAACCTGAGGTCCCAAAGGAGCAGCAGGGGGACAACGGCAGCAATAGGGATTGAGGTTAGACTGGGGGGCTGCCAAGAACATTTCAGTCAATGAAAGCTTTTCCAGAGACTCTACAAATAAGGTGGATTTTCCGTGTCTGATACATTTTGAGGGTGGAGGCCTCCCGGAGGCCAGGGGAACAGGGCTGTGGCCAGATCTGGCCCTATAATTAGCACCACCTCTCTTAACCCTAACCAGTCCCTCCAGGAACTGAAAAGCTAAAGAACGTACTTGGGAGGGATTTCACACCCGGCTCTCCGGCCCAGCCCGGTGAAGTCCCGTTTCATCACGCAGCTCTAATGACTCTCCGAGCTGTCACCGTCGTCCGGTATTGTCAACAATCTGACTAAATCCTTTTGCAAAAGTTTGCAGCGTTCGCGCGGGGATGACTACAGCTCCCAGAGTTCCCGGGCGCTTCCCGGTGTGGATTGGCTGAGCCGTGGGCTCCTGAGGAGGGTGTCGCCCCGCCTCCCTAGGAAACAGGCATCTGATTGGCTGCGGCGTGGGGCTTTTGTGTCCCCGCCCTCCCCGGGGGACCGCAGCGGGCTGAGAGGCGCTGCTGGTTGTCAGAGCCCAGCGAACGCTGGCAGTTCGGCGGCCGGGATGCTGAGGAGCGCCGCGTCCGCGAGCAGCCCTTGCCACTGCGGACTTCGGAGGCACTCGAGGCCGTGAAAACCCGTGCGCCGCGGCCAGTCCCGGGCTCCCGAGGCCATTCACCGCTCCAGAAGCCGGACGAGAGGAGAGTCCAGCGAGGCAGCGGCCGTTCGCGGACTCTGGGCTTTCGGAGCGTTCTGGAACCCTGAGAGGCACCCCGGGGTTCTAGAACCTCCCCAGCGGCCCCAGTCCCGGCTTCCTGCGTGTGTCCGTCCACAACCCCCTCCGGGGCACGGGTCGGCGGCGAGCCGCGGCTGGGTCCTGGCGCACACCATGATCGTTGCGGACTCTGAGTGCCGCGCGGAGCTTAAGGGTTACCTGCCGTTCTCCCAGGGCGGCGGCGGCGGCAGCGGCCCCGGGGCCGGAGAGGTAAGCAGCGGCCGAGCCACGCCACTTTTACCTTGAACCCTGAGCCGCGTCCGAGCTTCGGGCTAGCCTGAGCTGAGTTGGTGCGCAGCGCCCCCTGTCCCCCCCCCCCCCCCCCCCCCCCGGCTCGGGGAGGTGGAGTGCAGCGCGTAAACCTGGAGTGGGGTTGCATCAACTGGCAACCTCGGCCCTCCCCTCCCCTCCCCCAGGGTTGCGGAGCCCTCCTCGGCCCCTCGGACTCCTGGCCAATGAGAGGAGAGCCTTCTCGAGGTTTCCTTGGGTTTGGGCTCCGGTAGAGAGAGTCGTCAAGTCCAGGCAAATCCCCGCCGCTGCGGCCCGACCACTCCTCCTCCCCGCCCCCTTCCGCAGATCCCTTCCTCTGGGCTGGGGCTGGCGGGCAGACGATTCTTTCTAGTAGGATATGTTCCCGCTCCAATCCCCCAACGCGGGGAATGAGACGCTTGGGACTGGCCATCGAAGGTTGACCTCATCCTCCGCCCCCACCTGCACCCCGGATTTGGAAGGGGGCGCGGTTGCTTCCGGGCCTTGGCCAGCTACCCCGTACGCGGCGGCCAAAGCTCTCGGTAGACCGCGAAAACCCTGGCCAGGGCTCTCAAGTCAAGCGCGGATTAGGCTATGCCCTACTAAGTGGCCTGAGGTCTCAGAAGTTTGTTTTGCAGGGACTCCCTTTGCAGTGAGGCTAGGAATAAGGCTGGGCCTACTCTGACAATTCACACCCACACACACACACACACACACCCATCACTGCCACCATCAATAATAGACATTTTATAAAGCACCTATTAGATGCCAGGCTCGGGTTTTGCCTTCTCTTTTAGTCCTCAGGACTAAACCAGCAAAGTATGAGCTATACTGTAGTTCCATTTTACAGGATGAGAAAATTGAGGTCCAAGAGGGATTATGGAGAAGCTTTCTTCACTAACCCCATTGAATAGCTCATCTTTTGGCCTGGGTGTCTCTAGGATTTCTGATTGTGCTTGGAACTACAGGGAGTTTTGTTCGTGTCTTTCGTTTCCTCACTTGCAGAGTGGTGCAAGTGTATTACTGGGGCTGGGAGTCATACAATTGCTAGCCCTAAATGGTGATCCTGGGAAAACAGCAGGGCTTCTCTGAGCAGCATGGTTTCTGGGGAGGTCCTACCTCCAGCAGTGGATGGTTTGTGTCCTGGGTTTTCTGTTAGTTTGTTTACCCTTCCTCACCATGGTTTAGGAGCCCCAGTGGAGGAATAAAACCTGCTCCTGCCCATTCTTAGTTGTGTGACTTTGACCAAGTCATTCTACTGAGCCCGTTTCCTTTTTTGTGAAAAAATGGAAATACAGTAAGTCCTCATTTAACATGGTCTATAGGTTCTGTGACTTTAAGCAAAATGATGCATAAGGAAACCAGTCTTACCATAGTCTAACTGATATAAACAATGTTGAATGAAACAATGTTATTTAAGTACCTGCTATAATATTATTTTTTAAAATATATATTTTAAATTTTTATTGATTTTAGAGAAAGGGAGAGAGAAAAACATCAATGATGAGAGAATCATTGATCAGCTGCCTCCTGCATGCCCCCTACTGGGGATGGAGCCGGAAACCCTGCATGTGCTCTGACTAGGAATCAAGTGGTGACCTCCTGGTTCATAAGTCAACGTTCAACCACTGAGCCATGCCAGTTGGGATGTAATATTATTTTTTTAAAGATTTTAATGGGTTTTTAGAGAGGAAGGGAGAGAGAGACATCAATTGGTTGCCTTCTGTATGTGCCCTGACCCAAGATCGAACCCGCAGCCCAGGTATGTGCCCTGATGGAGAATCAACTGGCTACCTTTCGCTACACAGGACAATGCTCAACCAATTGAGCCACACCAGCCAGGGCTGTAATATTATCTATTAAGAGCACCTAGTCTGGCCGGAGTGTCTTGGTTGGTTGAGCATTGTCCTGTGCACCAAAGGTTGCCGGTTTGATTCTCGGTCAGGGCACATATGGAAGGCAACTGATCGATATTTCTCTCTCTCCTTTCCTCTCTCTAAACATGTCCTCAGGTGAGGATTTAAAAAAAATAAAAATAAGAGCACCTGGGCAGAGCTCTGGGTTCATGTACTAGCCCTCCCACTCACTTGCTGTGTGACCTTGGCCAAGTGATCACTTTTCTGATCTGCATCTTCCTCCCATGCAGATTTGATATTATCTCGGAGGGATCGTTGGGAGAATTGACTGAGATTACAAGCAAAGGCCAAAGCACAGTGCTTGGAACATAGTAACCTTGTCAAACAAGCTAGCTCTTGTTAGAATGTGGCCATCATACATTTATCTTTTCACCAGAGTGTCTCACAGGGTGTGCCTAATTGTGTCCCTCCAGCCTGAGGTGAGAGATGGTCCATCCTTCTCTGGGACAGTGCCTGGGAAGTGGTCTGGAATGGGGGAAAATGCATGATGTGAGAACCCTTTCTACATATTCTCTCTCAAGAAAAGAGGACCTTGGGAAGATGTCTGCTTTAAGTGGATTCCTTAGAAGACAGCAGGTTCCTGAACTTACAAAGCCTGGTAGCCCAAGGCAAGACCCACATGTACTTTACCCTCAACTCCCATCACTTTACCACACACCCTTTCAAGCAGTCAAGGCCTTCAGACGCTTCACTCTAATATTGGTAGTATGTTTTCAGAGCCCTATTAGGCTCTAGAATCACTTCCTTAAACATTGTTTCCTCAGGGAAGCCTTTCCTCCCCCGCCAGGTAAGTCCCCTCTCCATACCCTCTTCTAGTCCCCCTTCTCTGTATCCCAATTATAGTGTAACAGTTGTATAATCAGGCATTTCTTGTCTGTTTCCCTTGCTAGACTAGAAACACTCTACAGGTCACATCCCCAGAACTGTTCTTAGCACCTAATAAGTGCTTGTAACTATTTGCCCCTGTTGGCTTAGCTGACCCTTGTGAACTGTGCAGGCTTTGAAGTCAGATCTGAGCTGTGCCTGTCTGGAACAGGACTCAGCTTCAATGAGCTCTGAAGAAGGGATAATAGGACCTATTTACCTCCACGTGGTTGGGAGAAATCGGCAAGATCAGATGTGTAGAGCACTTAGTCTAGTGCTCAGCCCATTGTGAGTTTGTAGCACCACTCACACACCCCTCCCCCAAGACTGGTCAGAGGCTGCTTGTGCTATGTCTCCCTCTCAGGTGTAAACCCAGGCAAGTGTCTGAGTTCAGCGGACCACAGCTGCCCACGGCGTGGGGGTGGAATAGTCTCTGCCCTTTCCCAGCTGGCACAGTGACTTGGCAGGTGTCTGTACCTGAGTCCTGGGGGTAGCAGGCTGTGGATAGGATACCAGGAATAAAGGCTGGGTCTACTCCAAAGGCTGATATGGGTGGTAGACAGAACCCTTGGAAGCCAGACTGAGCTGAATTCAAATCTTAGATTGGCCACTTGTCATCTGGTACTTAACCTTTGGAATCTTAATCTTTCCTTAAGTGCAAAATAGACCCTCTACCCCCAAAACTGATGAAGATTAGATGGAAACTGTATACAAGTGCCTGAGCTAATATAAAAATTAACATTCAGCAAACGATTAAATTAGGAGCCAGGCACTGAGCTCTGAGGTGATTATCCTCTTTTTACAACTTGCCTGAAACCCTCCCTGTTGAGTGGCCGCCCAGAGGGCTGCCTAACTAGTGTTTCTGCTGCCCTGCAGGACCCCCTCAGTTGGAACTATATGAACAGTCACCATTGGTATTCCTTTTGCTCATACTAGCTGTTGCCTTGATAGGTCACTTGCCCCCCGGGTTTCCATTTTTTCATTTATAAAGTGGGGGTGGGGATCTTGCCTTTTTCATGTGTGCTGAAAATGCACTGTCTAGTACGGTAGCCCTTAGCCACATGTGGCTATTTAAATTTTGATAATTGTTTTAAAAATTAAAATTCAGTTTTTAGTTGCACTAGTGACATTTCAAATGCCTAGCCCCCATGCTGGGGGCTACCATCTTTATTTAACAGTGCAGATGTAGACTATTCCATCATTTGCAGAAAGTTCTATTGGACTGTGCTGCGCTAGACACTGGGGGTTAACAATAGGGAACTAGTTCCAGTGTGCACCCTCAAGGTAGGAAGCAACACAGTGTGACAGGTGCTGTGATTGGGGGTAGTGGATTTCTGGGAAAGTAGGGAGGGAGAAGGAGCTTCTCAGTCCTGGTGAACCCCAGATGCAAAGCCTTGGGGCTACTGAGACCTCAAGAAGTTTGGAGAAAAGGGAATTGTTTCTGTGGTTGCAGAAACCGTGTTTGTATCCTAGCTCTGCTAGCTCCTCCTTGGCTGAGTGACCAGAAGTAACTTTATCTTTCTGAGCCTTATCCCTCATGTGTAAAATAGGAGCCCTAGTAAGTAGTAGTTCTTGCCTTAAAGTGCATGTGAAACAAATGCTTGGCCTGTGGTAATCATGATTGTTGCCCACCATTATTATTATTGACTTCTTGTCCCGGGAGTATGGGAGTGCTGATTTGGAGGCGTCATCTCTTGGCAGTGGGACCCTGCCCTGTCTGCTTCCTCTCAAGTTCTAGGTGTCAAGGTCAGGGGAGCATTCAGGGTATTGGAGCTACGGATTAGAGTCTACTTGGTCTTGCCTTCAAAGCTCTGCAGTTTCTATTCTCTCTGACTGGAATGCTGGCCCTGCTGCCTAATCAGTTCATTTGGAGATTTGATATTTAGATATCAACTCAAAAGTTACCTCCTCAGTGGCTTTCCCCGTCTACTCAGACCTACAGTACTGCACACACCCAGCCCATCCTAAACTCTCTCATTGCCCTACTTCATTTACTTTATATACCCTGTTATTTGAAATCCTTTTCATCACTTGTTTGTCTTTCTCTATTACATTGTAACTTCTGTGAAGGTTGAGACTTTTTCTTTTTACTTCTGTACTGTTGCTGCCTGAAATGTGGTCATCAAAAACACTTGTGGAGTGAACAGATTAATTTTGGCTTCACCTGGAAAGCACTTAGCACAATGCCTTATACACCCTGGCTATAAACCATGCTATGCCCCCACCCAATTAAATTAGAATTGCTGGAGGTGGGACCTTGACATTGGTATTTTTTAAAAAGCCTTCAAAGGGATTCTAAAGCACTGCTTGGGTTGAGATACCATTGTTTGAAAGAACAATGTGGTTAATAATAGCGGACTTGTATTAAGTGCTTACTGTGTTACAGGTACTGAGGTAAGGGCATCATCTCATTAAATCCTTCTGACTACCCAGTGAAAGTAGGTACTACTAGCCCCATTATTTGGTGAGGAAACTGAGGTAGCAGATGGTGGAGATGTCATTTGAGCCTAGGCAGTTGTCAGAGACCCTATCTTTTACTGTACTGTATTATCGTCATCATCAGGGCTGGAAAAGGTGGATCCAAATCTATCACTTAAAGACCCATAGGTTCCTTCCCTTGATAGCTCATGGGGCAGATTTTAGAGAAAGAAGGGACTCCCAAGACTGTTCTCTGTACCTCGCTAGCATCCTGGTGGGCCATCTCTATCCCCCAAGCTCCGGTTACACTCTGCCCTTCCCCACCCCACCTGGCTGTGGTTTTCTCTCTGTCCTCAGATCCCCTGAGGGGGGAGGCCCTTTTTGTGGAGTCAGCAATTCTTATCTCCCTCACGGAGTTGTTAGGCTTTTTCTCTTTGGTGAGGGAGGAGGGGAAGCTGAAACAGGAGTGCTTGGGGCTTATGATGGTTTCTGTGCTGGATTTGGACCAGCCTAGCTTCTGGTAGCTCCCAGAAGTGTGGGCTGAAAGGGGCCTGAGCAATCGGCCCAGCTATCTGTGTCCAAGGTTAAGGCCCAGAGAGTTTAGGTTACTTTCTCTGAGTCACACAGCAAGTTAGTGGCAGAATTGTTATTCACACTTAGGACTTCCAGGTCCCATTGTTCTTTCCTTTGTTCTCTCTCAGAGCCCCAGAGCTCTGCCTCCCTCAGGGGCATTTGGCCATCTAAGAAGGAAGGTTCAGTTATAATCTTTAGTTTCTGGACAACTAGGTCCATTGGTAATAAGTCTGGATTTTAATGAGATGGGGGAGAGAGTTAGGGGACACTATTTCTACCCAGTGAGGGTATAACTCTGTTTTGGGTAAATTCTTTCTAAGGCCAGTGCTGAGAACCTCCCAGTTATCAATACAAATGAATAATAAAACATCCTCTGTGAACCTCACGTCTCGGACTAGGATCAGATTGATTGAGTACATAATTGGTGGTTTCCAAAGAGGCTCCAATTCACGCCTGACACAATAGCTGCTCCTGTCAGCCCTGTACGCCCTGCCCAGATTGCCCTGATGCCTCTCTGCTTTCTCTGTTCTTCATTCAGAGGCTGGTGTGAAGACCTAATTCAGACAAGTAGTAGACAATGTTTTCAGAAGCAAATGCACTGGGAATTGTAGGGTCACAGATGAGGGTCTGGAAGACGTTTGCCAGACCCTGGAAGACTAAGAGCTCTGCAAAAGGAGTGCCTCGTGGGAGGGCAGTGGGCCTGAGTCACTCTAGTTGACCTCAAAGGCTATGGGAGGTGGAGGCAGAGTTTTACGCCAGTTGATCAGATTTGCACTTAAGAAAGTTTACTCTGGCTATAGAAAGTTTGCCTTTTTTAGAAACCACATCGGGGTCATATACTCACTAAATCTATTCCTAGAGGTGGCTCCTATTCCTAGAGGTGGCGTTCAGAAGGGATGCTTTATTTATTCAGTTGTTTTAGTAGAGGATGGGGAGGTTAGGGCAGGGAGAACATTGGTGAGGCGGTGATCGGTGGTCCAGGCGAGGTGGTCTATGAGGTGGTGTTGGCGGGAAAGATGAAGAAACAATTCGAGAGGGACTGCAGCGCATCATAGGAATCTAGGGTGTTCAGTAAGTGGCCTCAGGATGTAAATGATGGGCTTCTTGTATGGATTCTCCAGGGCTGCCAAGAAGGTGGTCTCCTGGAGATGTGCAGCACGGTGGCTGCATGTTTCCCGTCCCGCCCCATACCGGGGCTCCCGAGTCCCTGCCCAGTTCCTGAAGAACTCGGCTTGTGGGTGAGGCCCTTTGCCTCACTCGTCCTCTCTCCATCCACCAAACATGCACATGAGGCCCTTTGCCTCACTCGTCCTCTCTCCATCCACCAAATATGCACAGCTCCCACCTGACTCCTCCGCAAGTTGCACCAGAAAGGAGGTTTTCAAAGTTCAGTGTGGCCCCTTGGCGGGAGGAGAAAACTGGAGAGAGAACTTTGTTTCAGCCCTCCCTTTTACCTCCAACTAACCAAGATGTGTTTCCTCCTAGGAGCGCAGGGTGAGGCGGGCTCGGGGAGGCCCTCGAGGACCCAGCGCCTTCATCCCAGTGGAGGAGGTAAGCTTGGAAGGGGTTAAGGATTGTTGGTCACTGTGAAGAAGGGACACGGGACGCTGGGTGGGTGAGGCTCTTTTCCTATCTCACGAAATAGCAATTTTGGAACCCTTCCGGTTCCTAACTCATTTAATCCACAAAACAGCTCTGTGAAGCAGGCCAATCAGTCCCATTTTGCTGGGAAGTAACAGGCTCAGAGTGATAATAACACAGGTCAGTAATGGGCAAACTTCTGATTCCCAGAACAGGGCCTGCTTTTCCTAGAGAAAATAGAACCATCTATGTTTATCTTCTCATCCTTGACTGTGCATATACTAAAGTTGGTTTTTTACTGCAAAAGTATATGTTCATTATTTAAAAATTTTCCAATGTTTCAGAAAGCTCTAGTCTCTTTTAATCTCCTCCCCCTCCAGAGGTAATCAGTGTTATTTAACCATTTGCAATTGTTTTCCAGACTTTTTCTGTACAAAACCAAGGTCATAGTTTACAGCATGTTTTTGACGGGAGGTTATTGCTTCGTTTTGTTTTGTTTTGTTTTGACTTAATACAACAGAGACCTCTTTCATTTACTGAGTCAGATCTTTCATTCATTTGTTTAACAGATAGCTATTGAATGATTAATCTGGGTGAGGCACTGTCCTGGGCACTGGGGAGACAGCAGAGAGCCAGACAGACAAAAATCCTTGCCGTCATGGAGCTGACATTCTAGTGTGGGGTTGGTGTGGTGGCGGGGGTGCCTTCAAAGCTCATGCACAGAAAAATTAAAAAATAATCGTTTCCTTCTTCTTCGGCCTTCAATGAACAAAGACAAATGTTTTGTTTCCCTGCCCTCTTTTCTCTCCTAAATGTGTAGGCCAAGTAGTTAATGAGCTGTTAACAAATGTCTAAGCCCCCCAGTTCCCTCCACCCTTTGTAAATGGAAAGTAAACAGCCACTCGCTGATTATTCATGTCTTAGCCCTGAATTTTAAGATCAAATATTGTTCTTGTATTTTATTAACCACTCCTCTTTTATAATAGAGGAAAGAAATAGGCTTTGGGGTTCATCTGGATTTGAATCCTGCTTCTGTCATTTACTACATCTGTAACCTTGAGCAAGGAATGAAACCTCTCTGGGCCTTGATTTCCTCATCTGTCAATGGGGGGAAAGTAGTATTCATCACCTCAGATAATTGGGAAAATTCAATGAGATAATGCAGGGGAAGCTCCAAACTCAGCCCTGGCATGGAGAAAGCACTCAGGAAGTGTGAACCATGGCTGTATGGATTTGCACTGTTAAAGTGGAAGCTCCATGAAGGTGGGAGAAACTATTTTAATCTCTGTACCTGAGTTTTTCTATATCAAAATGGAGAAAACAGAATTCTTATTTCATAGTTGTAAGAATTAAATGAGTAAATACACATAAAGTGCTCAAAGACAGCTTGGCACATCGTAAGCATTATATAAGTGTTGGCTATTATTATATGAGGTGTCTAATAAGTAATCACTTAATGAAATATGTTTTACTCTCATATTCTCTTTTTTGATGTTATAGTTGTTTTCAGCTTCTTGCTGTTATAATCCTACTACAACAAATGTGGTGGGAAGGATGGGAGGGGAACCCATCCTCTCCTCACCTTTGTTTGGCAGGTCCTTCAGGAGGGAGCTGAGAGCCTTGAGCAGAACCTTGGGCTGGAGGCACTGATGTCCTCTGGGCGTGTGGACAACCTGGCAGTGGTGATGGGTCTGCACCCCGACTACCTTAGCAGATTCTGGCGCCTGCACTATCTACTGCTGCACACAGATGGGCCCCTGGCCAGCTCCTGGCGGCACTACATTGCCATCATGGTGAGCCTGTCTGACTCTGACTCTTGTAGGGGTGGCCACATGGGGGGGTTCAGTCCGTAGATCTCTTTGATGGGGACTTCCTGAACCAATTCCATAAGTGAGGAAGGGAAGCAGAGGAAAGCCCTGGCTTTATCTGACCACAGAATTTTAGATTCTGAAGAGAGGCATCTTTAGTGCCTGCTTGGGAAACTGAGGCATAAAGGAGTAGATGACCTGCCCAAGGTAGGACAACAAACCAGTGGCAGAGCTGGGGTTAGAACCTAAATTTCCTGCCTTTCAGGCAATAGTGAGGCCTATGATGTCACCATCCATGGGGTACTCACCCTGAGTAGGGCCCAGAAAGAATAGCGTGACCTAAGCTCTGTCCACTTACCTCCATAGGCTGCCGCCCGCCACCAGTGTTCCTACCTGGTGGGCTCCCACATGGCCGAGTTTCTGCAGACTGGCGGTGACCCTGAGTGGCTGCTTGGCCTCCACCGTGCCCCTGAGAAGCTGCGCAAGCTTAATGAGATCAACAAGTTGCTGGCACATCGGCCATGGCTCATCACCAAGGAGCATATACAGGTGAAGTGGGCAGAGAAGCAGGTCCCTGAGGCAGCACAGGAGGCGGCGGGGGCATGGCAGGCAGCCCAGTGGGAGGCACTGAGCAAGTCTGGCCTTCTTTCCTCTCCAGGCCTTGCTGAAAACGGGTGAGCATAGCTGGTCCCTGGCCGAGCTCATCCAGGCCCTGGTCCTGCTTACCCACTGTCACTCGCTGGCCTCCTTTGTGTTTGGCTGCGGCATCCTCCCTGAGGGGGACCCGGAGGGCAGCCCTGTTCCCCAGGCACCTTCACCCCCCAGCGAGCAAAGCAGTCCCCCCAGCATGGACTCACTGAACAATTCTGGGGTAAGTCACTAGCCTGGGGCTTGGTGGGACAGGAAGCTGGCATGGCCTGTCATCCATGGGTAGCAGCCACAGTGAGAGGCCTATCTCACAGTGAGATCCCTTAGGAAAGTTATATGACTTTGAGGTTCCATTTCCTCATCTATCAAATGAGGATAAAGACCACTGCTTCACAGTGGGCTGTGAGGATTAAATGAAATAATCATGTGACTGGCCTCTCATCACGTGGCTCCGTAGGCTTAGTCTCCTGGGTTTATGCACTTTCAGTATACAAAGTTTGCCTCTTATTCTATAAGGTGGCCATGTCTTGTTTTAATATGAAAACAAATACTTTAAAAATCCCTTACCTATGAGGGTAGTTGATGCTCAGAAAAGACACATCTGTTCATGTCTGTTCTATAGGTGTGGGTTTATTTATTTATTGATTGATTGATTTGTGGGGAGGGAGAAACATCAATTTGTTGTTCCCTTTATTTATGCATTCATTGGTTGATTCTTGTATATGCCCTGACCGAGGATTGAACCCGCAACCTTGGCATATCGGGACGATGCTCTAACCAACTGAGCTACCCGGCCAGGACTGTTCTACAGCTTCTTAAACTTCACTTGGAGAAGCACAGCCCACGTGAGCTGTCCATTAAAAAAAACCTGGCATGTGGGAAAGATGTGTAGAGTTTCATGGGGTGGCCGAGGGAGGAGGAGTAGATGGTCATCATTGGGTTCCTCCTGCAGGGCTTCGAGGCCGCCCGAGACGTGGAAGCTTTGATGGAACGCATGAGGCAGCTGCAGGAGAGCCTATTGAGGGATGAGGGAGCGTCCCAGGAGGAGATGGAGAGCCGCTTTGAGCTGGAGAAGTCGGAGAGCTTGCTGGTGACCCCCTCAGGTAGGGGATCACAGGTGTCCAGGCTCCAGGGGCTGCCCCCTTCTTCTGCCATCTCTCCTGAGAAGTAGGCACCTCCATGCACTGCATCTCTTGTATTTTGGGGTCAGACCTGGGTTTGAATCCGGCCTGTTAGCCTTTCTGGCAGTGTGACCACTAATAAGTCACTTCCTGCCTCAGGGCCTCAGTCTCCTTCCACATGAAGGATTGATGTGTAGAGTAAATGGAACAAGAAAAGCAAAGCTCTTAGCACAGAGTTTGGCCCAGGGTACATGGCTCCATAAATAACTGCTACTGTTATGATTATTATTATTACTAGGGGCCTCATCCCCTGGTCCATGGGGCTGATTGACCTCCTGTCCCAGACCTGGCTCCAGCTGGAGTCCTGGTTCCACTCACTGTAGCGAGGGGTTTTCTCTGGCCTTCTACTCTGTGTTGCCTGGCCCATATCGATGATTAATGAGGAGTGGAGACCTCTGTCCTACATGCCTTGGCCTCACTGTGACCTCTTTCTGATGTCCTTAGCTGACATTCTGGAGCCCTCTCCACACCCAGACATGCTGTGCTTTGTAGAAGACCCCACTTTCGGATATGAAGACTTCACCCGGCGAGGGACTCAGGCGCCCCCTACCTTCCGTGCCCAGGTGGGCTCTCCCCACTAATCTTGGCATTGCTCTGGATCTACAATGGGGGGGCTGATTTGAGTAATTAGAGTTGGGTGCCTTCTCTCCCTCACGATTCCTTGAGGGAAACGAGACCCTAGATCACAAAGGGACCCATCTGCACCCTAAGCTTGGGGTCATCACCAAAGTGCATCCCTCTTGGCTTCTCAGGCCCAGATCAAGCAGTAGGTTAGATCTGCAGAGTAGAGAGGTGTGCTCCAGAGGATAGGGTCTCTCTGTCCAGCCAAATATTCCACTTACTGACCCTTCTCCATGTTTTCTCAGGATTATACCTGGGAAGACCATGGCTACTCACTGATCCAGCGGCTCTACCCCGAGGGTGGACAGCTGCTGGACGAGAAGTTCCAAGCGGCCTATAGCCTCACCTACAACACCATGGCCATGCACAGCGGAGTGGACACATCCATGCTCCGCCGGGCCATCTGGAACTACATCCACTGTGTCTTTGGCATCAGGTAAGCACATGTCCGGTCGTCCAGGGCGTGTGTGCGCTGCAGGTCTCAGTCTGTACTCACAGTTGTTTTCTTTTCTCTTTGTTTTTTTCTTTTCCTTTCTTCCTGCCAATACTGTTTTTCAAAGCAAGTTTATTTCTTTGCTGATTATAAAAGAGAATAGGTGTGCTCACTGTTTGAACCTTGTAAATGAAACTCTATCTCTGACATATACATATATATATCTATACACACACATATATATATACACACACACATATATGTATGTATATATATACATGTATATATCAGAGAAGGAGATTTACTTAGGCTTGTATTTCCATTCCAAGTAGCAGTTCTCTAATGATAAATAAGGACAATATATAAATGCCCATTAGTAGGGAACTTAAGATGATGAGAGATCCATTCAGTAAAATGCTGTGCAGCTATTAAAAATTACAGTAATGGTATATTTATATTGCCATGGGGAAATGTGCAAAATGTATTGAGAGAAAAGAAAGCTGGTCACCATCTAGAATCTTTTTGTTTTTTGTTTATTATCAAAAGTGTGTGCATGCATGGAAAATGTGTGTGGAAGGCTATAAACTAAAATTGTTATTTAAAAAATGGTTGTCTCTGTAGAGTATGTGATAAATTATATTTTCACCTAAGGACATTTTTTCCATTGATTTTCAGGGAGGGAGGGAGGGAGGGAAGGAGAGAGAGAGAGAGAAATGTTGACCTGCATGCACCTCAAATGGGGCCAGGAATCAAACCCGCAACCCAGGTGCATGCCCAAGACCCTGGGCTGACGCTCTGACCACTGAACCACACTGGCCAGGGTTAGTTTTTCTTTTTAATTGATGGGATCATACTTGATATATTCTGCAAGTTGCTTTTTTTTTTTTACCTAATAATCTACTGCCTTTCTTGTCAATATAAACTACATTTTATATTTTTTAACCACTGAACCTACTGCATGGTGTTCTGTTTTGGATGTAGCATAATTATTCAACCATTTTTCTATTTTTGGGTATTTAAGTAGTTTGCGGTTTTTCACTATTACGAGCACCATGCACACTGACCAACTAGTTTTATACCTAAGTCCTCATAGATAAATCCTAGGTGTGAGGTTACTTATCAAGGGTATGCACAACAATTTTTTTATTTAAAGAAAAATCACAGTCTGATAACATTATGGGAAATTCAAAGAATTAAGAAAAAAACAATTTCCCAAAATTCTACTACTCTACAACTACATCCACATTCTGTGACATTTTTCTCCATTACTTCTTTAAACAAAACAAACCAAAAAAACCACACACGTCTTTATTGATTTCAGAGAGCGGACAGGAGGGAGAGAGAAATAGAACATCAGTGACGAGAGAGTTGTCATTGATCTGCTGCCTCGTGCATGCCCCTGACTGGGCATCGAGCCTGCAACCCGGGCATGTGCCCTCCCTGGGAATCGAACTTTGATCTCCTGGATCATATATAGGTCGATGCTCAACTGCTGAGCCATGCCAGCCGGGCTCCCTTGCTTCTTTTCTTTCTTACGTAGTTGCTTTTGTATAGTTGAAATTATAATGGTTGTTTCATTTATAAAAATATAATGTTTGATGTTTGTAAAGAGAAATAGCCTGATTTTTAGTAAATTTAGAAAACAGAGATAACAAAACGAAGAAAATAAAAAACATCCATGATACCATGATACCACTCTTCCTTGTTATTGTCAAGTATTTCCTTCCTATCTTTTTTCCATGCATAAATAACCAAAACATATATAATTTTATGAAAACAAGATTTTCTTGCCTATGCATTTCGCTTTTTTTATTTAATCAATCATACATGAGCATATTTTAGTTAACACAATTTTTTTCCTTTTCTCATTTAACAGTTTATTCCAAGCATCAAAAAAATCCCCCAATTTTTAAAAAGGGTACAAATGTGTATTTCTGTGTATTACTAACTGTTAATTGTATTTCACTGGGTGAGTTGAGCTGTACTTAATTGACTGCCATCCTGCTTGTCATTGGCAGGTTTCTAACTCAGGGGAGACAGAGAGTGGATGGTCACAGGCTAGTTCCTGTCCACCTCTCAGGTCCAGTCTCCTCCATTCTCCAACATGATCCTTTTTCTACTGAATCTGTCCTCCAGTTGTCAACCAATCTTTCCCATCCACACTGATTTGAGATGACTCACTGACTCACTGGGGAATGACAAAGTAGCTTCTAGATTGGTCACCAACTTGCTCTTTGACTTTAAACAACTTAATTGTCTTCTCCAGGCCTTAGTCTGCCCATCTGTAAAATGAGTACCAACTCCTTTTTGCCCTTTCCCTCTTCCTTCTCCAGGGTAAATACTTGCACTCACCTCCTGACCCACTTGCCATGACCTTTACTGTGAAGTAGTGAATATAACCTTGGAGCCAGGTAGAGCTGGGTGTGAATCCCATTCTCAGCTATGACTGCACTTCTCTGAATTGCAGCTTCATCTACAAAACGAGGCTGATGAATACAGTATATTGTATATAATAATTCCGTATATAGTGTACAGTAGTTTTAAGGATTCCATGAGTGCATGTTCACATGGTACACAGTTGGTACCAAATAAAGCATGCTTATTCTCTATGCATTCCTTAGCCTGTCATACATGACATCAGCTATTTTTCTAAGAGGAACCAAGCTTCTAGTTGCTTCCTCCCTTCTGCCTTTCTTGCTATTCTCTCTTCCTCCTTTTATAGGGTGGGGCTAGGAGAGAGGAGCTAGTTCTGGGAGCTGGGGTGAATGATGCTGTTGGGCCTTTTCATCTAGATATGATGACTATGACTATGGGGAGGTGAACCAGCTCCTGGAGCGCAACCTCAAGGTCTATATCAAGACGGTGGCCTGCTATCCAGAGAAGACCACCCAGAGAATGTACAGCCTCTTCTGGAGGCACTTCCGCCACTCAGAGAAGGTACGGCTACAGCCCCCAGGGGAGAGACAGGGTAGAATTAGACAAGCCTGGCCAGTGGAGAGGGCCAAGGGATCAGGACCCAGTGAGGAACCTCAGACTGAGTCTGTAGTGACAGCCAGGTGGGGTACCGGGGCATATTGTCCTGGGTTTAAGTCCCACTCTGGGATGTGACTTCAGATTCCATTTCTTCACCTATAAAATGGGAATGTGCCTTACAGGGTCCTCAGTGGCAGCCAGGAGGACCTGGGTTGAAATCATAACACTCAGTAGCAGTATGACCTTGGGCAAGTCACTCTGTCTCCCTGAGCTTTTTTATCTTTACAATGAGAATGAATACTACCTGCATTTCAAGATTGCTAGGAGGATGAAAGGGGAAAGTGAGTGTAAATCTCCAGTCCTAATGGGGCTCAGTGCTAGCTCTTGTTTTTAGTTTTGGGGGATAAAGAGATTAGTGATTAGTCCTCACAAAGATGAATGTGCTTGAAATTCCTCAGCAGTCATTGCACCCAACTGCTCAGAGCCTTAGGAAATAGAAGGATGAGCTGAGTGGTCAGGGTTGGTGGCATTGTGGGAGGGATGGAGATGGTGAGAACTGACATAACTTGCTGACAGCCCTCCTCTGTGCCCCAGGTCCACGTGAACCTGCTCCTCCTGGAGGCCCGCATGCAAGCCGCCCTGCTCTATGCCCTGCGTGCCATCACCCGCTATATGACCTGACTCCCACACAGGACCTGGACCCAGACCAGCTGACTCTGGAGGCACCCTCCTCTCTGCAAGAACTTCTCTGTCTGGAGACAGACCCGATCCCTTTCTGTCCCACGCCGACCCACCATATTCTGGGAGTGGGCTTTTGTGTGAGGTGCAGCCCCTGAGCCACACCCTCCGTTTTCTCACTGGAATGGACAGATCTCTGGGATCACAGCTTTGGCCCTGGAAGCTGGAAGACGACTAGCAGATGCCCAGGGGCCATGCCCTTCTTCCTGCCCCTGAACCCAGAGGCAAAGGGCACAGGAAGTGAAATGGGCTGAGTTCGGACTTGTGTGCCCCCACGCTGGGCCCCGGGCACAAGTACTGTGGCCTTCTGGGACTGGGAAGGTCCCCAGCTGGCCCCGAGGGAGAGGGGCAAACACCTCCAGGGACTGACACTCCAAGCAGCTTTCCTTTTCCTCCTCCCTCATTCCAATTTCATTACCTCTCACCTGCCATTAACCCATCAATGTGAAAGTCAGGGTCACAGCTGGTCTGTGCATCCAGCTCCCCAAAAACTTGTTCTGTTGGGCAGCCTGAAGGCCCCTTATTTCCTGATTGCCCCAATCCTACTTCACTTCTTTCGACCTCCTCTGACCTCCTACCCTCTTCTCCCATACCTGGTGGTGTGAAACCCCAGGAGAAAGACCACACACATCAGAAAAGTAGGTTATCTCTAGAGAATTTGAGTAGCTCTGATGGTCACTTTGCCTTCTGAAGTGTAGGGAGTATTAGATTATAAATGCTCTGCATTTTGGTTCTTTATGGGAGAAGTTTAAACCTCTTCAGGCCCTCACCTCTAGAGCCACAGCCAATGGCTGTGAGGAGGAAGACGGGGGCAGTCTGTTCTCCCCAGAGCTGCATCTGCCCAGCGCGTTCCTCTCCTGTGGCTCTGCTGCAGATGTTTGCCAAGAACTTGGTCCTTTCTAGGTGGCACATGACCCAGTGGGAGAGGTGGGAGACCCCAGGGTTCTTGTTTGGGCCCTGCCATTGGCCAGGTGACCATGGCTATGTTGCCAAACCTCCTTGACCTTGATTTCTGCAGTTTCAGACTAAGGGGAGGGGCTAAGTTTCCATGTCTGAGTCTTCACTCTGGGTTTCTCAGGCCAATCTGCCAGCTGTGAACTGCAAATCTTGCAGGATTTTGAAGGCCTCCAGGGACTTCCACTCTTGCAATCAGTCTCCTGGCTACCTTCCAAGGACTACCCATTTTCTGTCCCCTCTCCTCAATTTTAGGTGGATTACTTGGAGGCAGAAGCAGCCAAGGACTGCTCCCAGGCACTTTCAATAGCAGACAAGCTGTGAATTATGACCTCCCTTGCCCTCCTTCCAGCAGTATGTACCTCTTCTCTGATCAGTTTGGAGTTGATTGAAGACAGGCAAGGGCGAAGATGCTGCTTGCTTCTGACCCTCTTCTCTGGGGTGGGGCAGGAAAGGAGCCTGGTCAATGTGCCACATTTCATACCCATGCAGGCATGGGGAAGCGACTGGCACCCTCAGGCCTCAAAGCCCTCCCTGCAGTGAAGCTGGGCAGGAGCAAGAGGCCCCAGCCTGGGGTTTGGATTCTAGAAGGGACATGAAGACTCTGTAAATGTCCCATGGGTGGGTGGAGAGGGGTATTCAGTGTTCAAGTGCAGAAGTCTTTGGCTTTGCTACCTGTTCTGTATAATGAGAAATAAAAGTTCACCGAGGTTTTGTTTTGTACTTCTTGTTAATGGGCTATTTTTCCATTTCCTAAGGGTCATGGTTCACCTCTTAGCAGGAAGCTGTGATTGCATCATGGACCTGACCTGCTAGCCTCAACCCTACTGGGCAGTTGTGCCCAGTGACTACGGGATTGGGAGTGGTTGGCATTGAAATTTCTGTACCTTCGGTATCCAGCCCTTTTGTGGCAGGTCAGGCACTATGGAAAAATAATGGCCATGTTATTTTTTTCACTAAGCCTGTCCCTTGACTGGGTACCTGGTGGCCATTTCTCTGAATCTATAGCAATCCTGCAAGAGAATTGAGGCTCAGAGGTAAAGTGACATTGCTGAGACCACATAGCTAGTAAGTGGTAAAGCCAGGATTCCAACTGGGTATGCTTGACCCTGAGGCCTGGGCATTTCACCTTGCTGTTCTTTTCCACTACTGGGCTCCCCCTGTAGCAGAGGGAGGCTGTTTGAGAAGCTCTGGGGGACCCCTTTCTGTTCCCACATTATGCTTATCTGCTTCTCATCCTTCCCTCTCTAACACCAAGGAGATAGAACCGGGCATAAGGAGTTAGATGTGACGCCCCACCCCCAAGTTGTGCCAGTGCCATTTAGTAGCTGTGTGACCTTGGCAAGCTTCTGAACTCTGGGCACCAGGAACTCCAGTAAGCTTAGGGGAACCACAACATGACGAAGAGTTAAGCACTCTCCTGCTGTCTTCCTCACCTGCCTTCATAAACTGAAAATGGCCTCCTCCAGGAAGCCTTCTCTGACTGACTTCATGTCCCCTCTTCCTTCTATCCTCTTCATTTTTGCAGTGTCTCCAGTACACTTGTTCTTCCTTCTACGGTCATTTAAGAGGATGTGAGAGAGTAAATCAGACTTGGAGTACAAAACTTGGACCTGGTCCTGACTCGGTCACTTATCCTAGGGCAAGGGAGCGGGAAGGGGGGGGATACAGGGAGGGTGTCGATTCCACTGTGCCTTAGATTTCCTCTCCCATGAAAATGGACACACAACGTTTTCGTTTCTTGTCTAGATATAACATTAATGAGTGACTTGCCAGATGTTTTCAAATTTAATCTCTCACTCTTCATAACAACCCTGGGAGAGAGGAGTGGTGTTCCCATTTTCAAGTGAGTGTCTAGGGAACACCAACTTAATAGACTGACCTGGGGTCAAATTCAAATTCCAGTTTGACATGTGATGTCTGACCATAAGCAAATTACTTCAATTCTCCCTCCTCAATTTCCTTATCTATACAATGGAATTAATACCTAGAGTCGGGAGGGTTGTGTGAATTAAATAATGCATGAAAACCATCTAACACAGGTCAGATACCTAGCACCTAGCACTAGTGAGCCATTTAGTATTCTGATATCTGCCCAATGTCACACAACTGAAGGAGGATTTGAACCCTTGACTGACTGATCCCAAAGCATCACTTTTGTCCTAAAACTCCCTATACTTTCAATCTGCTTTTTTACAAAAAATCATGTTCAAACCATTTTGCATGTGAAATTGAAAACTCTTGGTCCCCAGATTGGATCTAGTGAATCTGTTTCAGTCTTCTGCAGCCTGCAATGCAAGACCTGGCACATCTACCCAGGTTGGAGTCTGTGGAAGTTTGCTGGTGGCTGATTGTTTTTTGGCTTTTGAAGCCATGCTTGGACTGAGGACTGCTGAGAGTGAGTAGAAACGAGCTGGGAGAGTCTTCCCCAGCAGGTTTCAAACATTCACCAGAGCCCTAGGGAAAGTGGAGTGAAGTTGTGGTTCACAAACTTTTTGTGCCTTAGAATCTCCTAAAGACCAGTGGTTGGAGGTAGAGCTCAGAATCTTGCCCCTTTAACAGCTTCCCCGGTATTCTGGTGCCCAGGCCATGCTTACATTCAATACATGTTGTGCACATAGTATAGAAAGGCCCTGGACACGGAGCAGTGAGCAAAACAGGCATGGTTCCTGCCCTCTTGGCATTTATTGTCTAGTGCAGGAGACAGACATTAGATCATTACACGACTAATTATGTAAATTATAATTGTGATGGTACCTCAAAGAAGAAATACAAGGTGCTTTAAGAGCATTTACAACCTAAGAGTAGAGCTATTTCTTCCAAGAAAACATGTTGGACTTTTGCAGAAACTAAAACACACCCAAGAAGAGCAGTTTCCCACCCACTAAAGCACCTTCTTAGAACCCAGAGGCTCCATGGGACAACTAGAAAATTGCCCAACTACATTCCTCTGTATTGGATGCTGTGGTGAGCAACCCAGACTGTGGCTCTCATTCCTTCCCCCACACCCACTCAACCGGGAAAGGCCTCAATTGAGGCCCTCTCTGGGAACTGCCCTGGGTCGAAGGAAGCCACCTAGCTCATGGTTATGCCCCCTCCAGGCAGTCCGCCTCCAATGACTGAAGGGACTGGGTATACAAAGGCCTGGCCTCTTTACCTCCATTTGAAACAACTCTAAAGGATTATCCCAGCTCTCCTGGATCAGCCGAGGCAAGCATTGCAGCCCAGTTTCTTTTGCCCAGCCCTGCTTCTCACTGTCCTACGATATTGACCCCCATTAAACCCCCTGTATTCAAATTTCCATCTCAGAGTCTGCCTATCAAGGGACTTGACGTAAGACATTCTCTTATTACAGATGTTGAAAATAAAGACCAGAGAAGGGAAATGACTTGCTTGAGGTCTCACAAGCCTAGACCTTCAGATCCTCTTCATAGTTCGTCACCACTCTGTGTCAGAGCCCTACAACTTCCTGTCTTGACTTTCTCTTCCTGAGGTTGGACGCAAAAGCTGCAATGCTGAAAGGGCCATCCTCATGCCCATGGCTAGAGACCTTGGGCAAGTCACTTCCCCTCTCTGGGGAAGTTAAGTGCACTGCCTGAGTGCTCTATGTTCTCTCAAGTCAGCCTGTGTGTGATGCCCCTTGTCCTGAGAAAAGCCATGTCTCAGCTGGTTATAGCAGCAGAAATTCCCCTCATGTCTGAGTCACCTCTGACCTCACTGTTGGTTCCAGTTGGGGGGAGCCTTGAGCTTCAGGCCCAATTCTGAGTAGCTAAACTAACATGTCAAGAAGGAATCGCTTTTCTTTGTTCATGTCAACATTACTGAGTGCTTACTTTGTCCCAGACATTGCTAGATGCTGGCAGTACAGCAGTGAATGAGACAGACATAGTCCTGGCCCTCATGGGGCCTTCAAGTCCAGTGGAAAAGATGAATGTCACACAAAAACTTGTGGTGAGTCCTGGGGGAATATAAAGCACAGGGGGCTATGAGAGAATACAACAGGGGAACCCCCATATTCAGAGTGGGAGTTCCCAGAGAAATACCCCGGACCTAAAGGATAGAGAAGACTGGCCAAGGATTGGGGGAAAGAAGGGAGTGTGGAACAAAGATTTCTGGCAGAAGAAACAGCATGGGAGAAGATTCGAGGCAGGAGAAGGCAGCCGGATAGGGACAGAGGGATCGGAGAGAGTGAGGAAGGGTGAGGCTAAGGGGGAGCCCAAGGCAGATCTGGCATGACCTTGCGGGGCATGTCAAGAATTTTGGACTTTATCCTATGGGCAGTGAGAAGCCTTCAAAGGAAATTTTGTTGTTACAAAATAGATGTTACGAACTGAATGTTCACGTCTTCCTCCAGTTCATACGTTGAAACCCTAATTCCCAGTGTGATGGTATTTGGAGATGGGGCCTTTGGGAGGTGATTAGGTCATGATCGTGAAGCCCTCATGATGGGATTAAGGCCCTTAAGAAGTGGACACAGTAGCAGGGCTTATTTAGGACTTCCCATGTGCCAGGTCCTCCACTAGGTACTTCTCAGGCATGACCCATAACCTCATTTAATCCTCACGACCCTAGATAGAGCCTATTGCTATCTATTATCTCCATTTTAAAGATGGGCATAATTGAGCCTGCACTCAGACGTATCATGTGTGTGGCTCACTCATCTCCCCACTTGACTGCAAGCCCCTGAAGGCAGAAGTTTTTGTCTAGTGTGCTCGCTGCTGTATCTCCAGAGCCTAGAGCAGGACCTGGCATGTAGCAGGGGCTGAGTAAATAAAACAGGTGTGGAATATATGTCTGTATCCACCAGGATGCCTGGGCTAGTGCTGGGTCCTGGCGGGTGGTGTTCCACGAATAGCAGCCTCCCCACGCTTGGACTCTGCCTCTGCTCTGGCTGTCTCTCCCTGGCTGGTTGTCTGTTATGTCGCCAGCTCTCAGACACTGTGTCACTCTGGTGTTGGGGAAAGAGCTTGGACTTTGGAACCAGACAGATGAGGCTCAAATCTGAATGCAAGTCCATCTGGAATGAGGCAGAGTATAAATAAACAGAACCAAATATATGGCCTTTGATAGCCTTCTTTAATTTCCTCATCTACAAAATGGGAGTATTACCATAAAAAAAATTATTGTTGTCAAGATCAAATGAGACAATGCTTACAGAGAACCTGTTTAGTTAATTTAGTTCCTCCCTTCGGTGGAAGATAGGGATTGGGTCAATGTCATCTTCTTAGACTTAACAGCCTCAGTTTCCACATCTGTGAAACAGGAGATAGTATAGCATTTCCACAGCCTGGAATGTTCTTCTCCCAGACCCGTGTGGGGCTATCTCCATCTAAAACTTATGTTCTCACTTTAATATCATCACATCAGAGTTCTGACGGGATCCTTGTTTCTCAACCTAGCTCCATTCCCTCCCATTTTTTCTCCTTTAAACACCTGTCATAATCTTTATTGTTTCTTACCTGTCCTTTGTTCAGTTGTATCCCCAGTGTCTACCATACTCCTAGAGTAAGCGCTCAATAAATGCTTGTTACTTGCAATAACTATTAATTGATCACTAATTTATCATCCAAGGTCTATTCTAGGCAACCCTGACCACAACCCTGGGACACAGGCAGGACAGGGATTTTCCCATTTTACAGCAGTGACAGCTGAAGTCTAGCAATACTAATAGTGCCCAGGAATTTTCCAAGCAAATTAGCAAGGGTTCTAGACATTTTGGCTAGTGCTATTTCCACCTACCCCTCCACTGCAGTACAGGGGAAGGAGCACTGGAGGCCCAGGTACTAGTCTGGGCTCTGTTCCAACTTGTGGCTGTAAGATTTAGGTAAGTTACTTTCCTTCCTGAGCCTTAGTTTCCCCATCTTTAAAATGGGAAGAATAATCCTTGCCCTAACTGATTGGTGGTTAAGGTGAGAATCAGGTGAGAAAATGAGCTGAAAGCATTTAATACTGAAAACACTATACATGTTTATGGAGGATTTTTTTATATTAATATGCAGAATTAATATTGACATCTCTGTGGGCTGGAGAAGCGGAAGCCAGGGAAGTTTCCTAGAAGCCATGGCATTTCAGATAGGCTTTAAAGACAGGTTAGATTTGGGGGCAATAAAACTCCAGAGTCAAAGTAAAAAACCAATCAAAGCAGGACCCTCCAACCTTTCTGAGTTTTACACTCTGTTCTCCTCTAAGGTGCATTTCCCTAACCTGATTTAGTTTTCCTTTCAAATCAAACTTATTTAAATATAATTTGCATATAATAAAATGCACATGTTTTAAGTGCACACAGCTCTATGAGTTTTGACAGAGGTACACACCTATGCAACCACCACCCAGATCAACCTCCCCAACCCCCTTTTTGGGTCCCCCAGACAACTGCTTTTTGCTTTCTGTCACTACAGGTCAGTTTGTTGTTGTTAATTACTCATTTCTTTATTAGCTAATCACAAAGTTTTGCATTCAAAAATTAGAACAGCCTTGGCTGGTGTGGCTCAGTTAGTTGGAGCATAATCCCATACCCCGAAAGGTCTCAGGTTTGATTCCCAGTCAGGACAACATGCCTGGGTTGAGGGTTCATTCCCTGGTCGGGGTACATACAGGAGGCAACCGATTAATGTTTCTCTCTCACACAGATGTTTCTCTCTCTTTCTCTCCCCCTCTGTCTAAAAATCAATGAACATGTCCTCAGGTGAGGATTAAAAATATATATATTAGAACAAAAACAAATGCAACATAATGTATTACTTCACTAGGCTTAAGACAGTATTTTCAGTCTAGGGCATTTGCTAATGAATACAGCAGTCATCAGATAAATTGACAACTAATTGGAGAAAAGAATTAATAATAATCATAATTTGTCCATTTAGTAAAGATAGTCTGAACATTGATAAAAACTATACCTACAAAGTGACAAGAGTTACATGGATAACCTGATTGCTTCTTGAGAGATGATACGTATAAGGCAATATTTTAAATTCAATTTAAATATTTCTAAAGAAAGGACATTTGAAAAGAATTAGGGATCAATAACCATTATCCAATTTTTCTTTTAATTTCATGATACACGGAAGAAATGGGAAGAAATGATAGTTCTATTTTATGGTTTCTTGTCAATCATTATATCAAAGAAACAGTAAATAAGCAGGAGAAGTGTTTACCTAAATCTAAGATGGTTAATGTTGAAACAATACCTGGACCATGTTATTGGGATAAATTATAGCAACTTTTTTTTAACTCTTGTTAACACTTTTGAAAAATTTTAACTTTATTGATTTTTTTAGAGAGAGAAGAAGGGAAAAATAGAGAGAGAGAGAGGAGTATCGATGTGAGAGAGACACATCAATTGGTTGCCTCCGGCACTCGCCCTGACCAGGGCTGGGGATGGAGCCTGCAACCCAGGTAGGTGCCCTTGGCTGGAACCAAACCCCAAACCCGGGACCCTCCGGTCAGAGGGCCAATGCTCTAACCACTGAGCCAAACCAGTTAGGGCTCAGCACACTGTTTTAAAGTTCATTCATGAGTTTCCGACATCAGTAGGTCTTCCCTTTTTACAGCTGAGTGCTACTTCACTGCATGAATATACCACAAGCTGTCCCTCTGTTCACCAGTAAGTTAACATTTGGCTTGTTTCCGGTTTGGGGCAATTTAAATTAAGCTGCTATGAATATTCAGTTATAAGTGTTTCTGAGGGCATACATTTGCTTTCCTTTTGGGTAAACACCCAGAAGTGGAATTTCTGAGTTGTATAACAAACGTATGTGTAACTTCACAAAAAACTGCCAGTTTCCTAAAGCGGCTGTAACATCTTACACTCACCAACAGTAATAAGAGTACCAGTAGTAGCTCCACATCCTCAGCACTTGATATAGTTGGTCTTTTTCATTTAGCCATTCCAGTAGGTTTGTCACGGCATCAACTTTTTCTAAGTGAGCCTTATTGAGGCACAATTTGCATACAATAAAATTTACCCATTTTAAGTATACAGTTCATTGAGTTTTGACCAATGTATACAGTTATGTAATCATCACCACAATCATGATATGGAATATTTTAATCTCCCCTCCCCTCAAAATTTCTTGGGCTCCTTTACTGTTAGTTCCTTCCCCCAACCTCATCTCTTGGGAACCACTGATCTACCACTATAGTTCTTTTTTTTTGGTGCCCTTGGCCAGAATCAAACCCGGGACCCTTCAGTCCACAGGCCGCACTCTAACCACTAAGCCAAACCGGCCAGGGCTGCCACGACAGTTTTGACTTTTCTAGAATTTCATATAAATGGAAGTATTCACTGTGTAATCTTTTGTAGCTGGCTTTCAGTTAGCTTAATGCTTGAGATTTGTCATGTCGTATCAGTCGTTCATTCCTTTTTATTGCTGAGTAGAACACGGCTGTTTATGGACATTTGAGTTTGCAAGTTTGGCTATTATGAATAAAGCTGCTATTTGTGTGGGTATAAGTCTTCCTTTCTCTTGGGTAAAAAAATAGGAGTGAAATTGTTGGGACATATGGTAAGCATATATTTAATTTTATAAGAAATTTACAAATCATTATCTAACGTAGCTGTACCATTTTGTATTCCCACCAGCAACATATAGGAGTTCCAGTTGCTTTGCATCCTTGTCAACATTTGGTATTGTCAGCCTTTTTAATTTTAGCCATTCTCATGGGTTTATAATGGTATCTCATGATTTTTGTGTTTCTGTGATGACTAGTGATGCTGAGCATCTTTTCATGTACTTATTGGCCATTTGTATATCTTGTATATCTGTTGAAATGTCTTTTTAAATCTTTTGCTGATTTTCTTTATTGGGTTTTTTATTATTATTAAGTAGTAAGAGTTCTTTATATATTCTAGGTATATCAATTGCGAATATTTTCTCCAAATCATGGCTTGCCTTTTCATTCTCTGAAAGAGCAGATGATTTAAAATTTGATGGATCTCAATATATCAATTTTTTTTCTTTTGTGGTTCAGGCATTTTGTGTTCTAAAAAATCTTGCCTCGTCCAAGGTGACAGATATGTTCTCCTGTGGGTTTCTTTTCCCAGAAATTTTAACTTTAACATTTAGATCCATGATTCATTTCATGTTAACTTTTGTGTATGGTGTGAGGTAAGAATAGAGGTTCATTTTTTCCCCCTTTCAGCTATCCAGTTGTTCCAGCACCATCTATTGAAAAAACTATCCTTTCTCCATTTAATTTTATTGTTACCTTCATGAGTCTATTTCTGATTTCTTTAATCTGTTCCATTGATTTTATATGTCAATGCTGGCCATAATATTTAAATTTTTAATGTATTGTTCACTATTTTATTACATATATTTCCTGTAAGTAAATTCCATTCCTCTGTGGAACCAGATAGGGGGGGAAATTAAAGAGATGTTTTATATTCATTATTTTTAAAATACAAATAAGCAGAAATAAGAAAATAAAAATTGCTAATAATCTGCCTCTACAGAGTACTACCGTTATTTTTTGTAGAATTTATCTTCTAGATCTTTCTTCTCTGCTTAAATACGCTAACAAAGTGGCAACACATTAAACAGTCTGTTTTACAATCTGTTTTCCCCAACCACAGTATATTGTGGAGTATATTCAATTAAATGAGTGGTTCTCACCCTGCGATGATTTTGCCCCACATGACATTTGGCAAAGTCGAGAGACATTTTTTTGGACAGTATAAATGGGAGGGTGCTATTAGCATCTAGTGGGTAGAATGCTGCTAAACATCTTACAATGCACAGGACAGTCCTTGACAACAAAGAATTATCCAGCCCAAAGAGTCAATAGTCTCGAGGTTGAGAAATCCTGAAATAATGTACATAACATGTTCAATACAACACTTGGCACATATCAACTGCTTGGCACAAGGAAAACAAGTAACTCGGGGGGAGGGGGAATGTTATCAGAAGCAAGAATATGAGTTTGGTGCTTTCCCCAAATATCTAGCTATAGGCTGTTATGCAGTGAGGAGGCTCACAATAGAGTGGTTTTATCACCACAAATACCTGGGAAACCAAAGGGTGAGCAATACCTTCAAGGAGACCTGCAGCCTTGGACCTTGGACCCCTCTGTGGGGGGGGAGGATGGGAAGGCTCAGACATCCCCCCTCCCCAACCAGGCATCTCCCCTGGCCAGAGTTCCAGCTGTTGTCTGGGTTAGTATAAACAAAGACCTTTGGGCTGTCCCAGATTCAGAATTTATCACCCATGAGCCCCTCCCAGTTTACAGGAGTGCTTGGAAGACACATCCTAGGTCAGCAGGAATTAAGTGGGGCCCCCAGGGTGTGGGTGTGTGTCACGTGGCTGATGACACAGGCAGGATGAACTGGAGAGGGACAAACCACAGTCCAGGGGAAAGTGCAGCCAAAGCAGAATTTGATTCAATTCAACAGAGTTAAGTATTTAGCAACATTCATTGCATTTCCACTGTGTGCCAGGCACTGTCCCTCTCCTATGAGGGAGGCCATTTGGAATAGTGGTTAGGAGCATAGTCTATTTAGAAAGGGACATTTGATTCCCAGGTTTGCCAGCACTAGGTATTTGCCCTTTATAAGACACGCCATGCCTCCGACACACACAGTACATATGTGCTCAATAAATCATGTATGTGTGTGTTTCAGTCATCACGAAAAAATCTGAGGTAACGGATATTATCACCCCTCTTCATCTTAGGAAATGAGTAAGATGCAGTTCTTGTCTTCAACCAACTTAGAGCCTCATAGGGAAGGTAAAGACAGGTCAAAGTCTAATTCCAAGCAGAGAGACAATGAGAGACGTGCTGTCGAAGAGCATTCAGCTGGAGTCGGGCAGGTTGGCTTTTTGTCACTTGCAACTAGAAGACTTGTGACTAATACAATTTTGAGGGGTCTCAAATGTCATTCTAAGGAGTTTTACATGAGGTCTAGAGAGACATGAAAGGGGGGGAAAACAGGCAGCAAGAAGGAAAAAGATGTGATAATTACTGAAGCAAATGTCCATCAACTGATGAATGGACAAAGAAAATCCATGTAATAAAAAATTATTCAGCTATATAAAGGAATGAAGTACTCATACATTTTACAACATGAATGAACCTTGAAAACATTACACTAAGTGAAAGAAGTCGGTCACAAAAGACCACATATTTTAAGACTCCATTTATACGAAACATCCAGAATAGGCAAATCTATAGGGACGGAGAATAGATTAGTTGTTGCTTAGGGTTAAGGATGGGGAGTATGTTGGGGAGAAATGTGATGGCTCATGGGTGCTATTTATTCTGGGGGTGATAAAATGTTCTAACATTGTGGCGATGGTTGCACAAATCTCTGAATATACTAAAAATCATTTAACTGTATATATTAAATGAGTGAATCATATGTGAATTATATCCCAATAATACTGCTATTAAAAAAAGAGAGAGAGATACTTACAGAAATAGGTATCCATTTTTTGTTCCACTACAATCTATTAGAGTTAGATGTTATATCTCCAAACAGTAATTGATAATCACCTTTCAACCATAAAAGAGAGGAGAATACCAATATGCTGAGAATGGTCAGAGAAAGAAAGAACTTGGATCCTTGATGACATTTTTGAGCTACTGAAATAATTCTAGAGCTTCTCTAGCTCAGGACTTCATAATATGAGAGACAATAAATTTTTCTTAAATAATTCTGAGAGCAGTTTAAATTTTTTATTGATTGATTTTAAAGAGAGAGAAGAAGGGAGGGAGAGAGAAACATCACCCCAGCCCCTGTTCTGTCTCTGTGGATTTATCCACTCTGAGTGTTTTTAGTAAATAGAATCATAAAAGATATGGCCACTTGTGTCTGACTTCTTTCACATAGCACAATGTTTTTTGAGGTTCATCCATGTAGCATGCATCAATACTTCATTCCTTTTCATGGCTGAGTAACATTTTATTGTATGTATACACGATTTGGTTTACCCAGTCATCCACTGATGGGCATTTGGGCTGTTTCCACCTTTGGCTATTGTGAATAGTGCTGTTATGAACATATGTGTATATGTACCTGTTTGAGTGCCTCTTTTCAGTTTTTCTGGGTATATATCTAGGAGTAGAAATTCAAGGTCACATGGTAATTCTGTGTTTACCTTTTAGAGGAACTGCTGAGTTGTTTTCCACAGAGGCTGAACCACACTGCTGTCCTACCATCAATGTCTGAGGGTTTCAAATTTCTCCACGTACTGACCAACATTTGTCATTTTCCATTTTTTAAATTATAGCCAATTTTGTGCATTTGGAGTGGTACCTCATTGTGGTTGTTTTTTATTTCACTTCAGCTAAAAACATAGAAATTGATGCTTGTCAAGAGTGGTAGAATTATAATTGTTTAAAATGTTTTCTTCATTTTGATTATATTTTCTCATTTTTCTAGGCACAGTAATTACTAAGAGTAGTAATAAATCATACTAACTAATATGTATTAAGCCCTCACAATGTATCAGGTACTGTATTATGCATTTGATGTGACTGCAAGCCAAGGAGTCTGAGCAGCCACCAGAAGCTGGAAGGGGCAAGAAAGGAATTCTCCCCTAGAGCCTCCAGGAGGAACCAGTTCTGCCACTTTTTAAAAAATATATCTTTATTGACTTCAGAGAGAGGAAGGGAGAGGGAGAGAGAGAGATAGAAACATCAATGATGAGAGAGTTGCTATTGATTGGCTGCCTCCTGCACAGCCCTGACTGGGGATCAAGCCCACAACCGGGCATGTGCCCTGACTGGGAATCGAACCCTGATCTCCTGGATCCTAGGTCAATGCTCAACCGCTGAGCCGCGCCCAGCCGGGTGCCACCTTGATTTTAGCTCAATAAGACTCATTTATGACCTCTGGCCTCCCCAGAACTATACATTTCTGTTGTTTTAAGCCATTAAATTTGTGGTAATTAATTACAACAGCAACAGGAAACTAATCAAGGTTGTGGCTGTTTAATAAAAATTAATACTGATGGCATATATCCACACAATGGAATATTACTCAGTAATAAAAAGGAATAAAGTATTGACACGTTATAAGTGGATGAATGAAAACATTATGCTAAGTGAAAGAAGACAGTCACAAAAGATTACATATTGTATGGTTCCAAATGTCCATCAGCGGATGACTGGATAAACAAATTGTATATATACATACAATAAAATATTACTCAGCCATGAAAAAGAATGAAGTATTGATGCATGCTACAACATGGATAAACCTCAAAAAACATTGTGCTATGTGAAAGAAGCCAGACACAAATGGCCATATCTTTTATGATTCTATTTACTGAAAACACTCAGAATAGAGAAATCCACAGAGACAAAAATCAGATTGGTGGTTCCCAGGGGCCTGGGGGGAGAGGGCACACCAGGATAATCTCTCCATCTCAATATCCTTAACTTAATCAAATCTACAAAGTTTCTTTTGCCAGATAAGGTAACATTCACAGGTTTGAGAGATTAGGGTCTGGATATCTATGGGGGCCAGTTATCAACCTACCACATCCTTTAATTAAAAATGTATTTTTCTCTTCTAATATTAGGAAATGAATCCTGTAATCAATAGAATACCAATTATACAACCAGCCTGGGGCATGTATATGTGACAGTGGTCCTGGCTGTTTCTTCACGACGTCTGGCTAAGTGGGAAAGTACCACTGCAGCATAAACCCTTAGCTCAGGAGGTGCAATTTCGGTTTGGAGCGGAAAAAGGGGCAGATTTTGGCACAGGATCCTAATAACAATTTACGAAGAGTTTTCTTTGTTCCAGGAAATTTACATTTTTTATCTCTAAAAGACAATTTTGCAAGGTGGGCATTTTATGGAATAGGGAAATTAAAACTTAGCAAGGGTAAGCTATGGTCACAAGTACAATAAACAGCAGAGCCAGGATTTGAACTCAGGTCTGCATAATGTGGACACTAAAAGTCCAGGCCCTGGTCACCATGTCAAGCAGCCTCTTGAGAAATAGGATCTCCTCAGCCTCTAACACACTCCCCTCTTCCTGACATTGGTCCTAGTCAGTTGTTAGACCAGAATAACAACTAAGAGACATAAACAACTTAGGCACCCCAGTTCAGTCATCTGTGACGCCTTAGGGACCAGAGTTCACAGTTTGTGCTTGGTACCCCGTCAGGGCTTTGACAAGCAATGTGTTTGTTAGACATGATGTCCTTTCAAGGCTCAACCAAACAGCCCCAGCCTGCCCGCACTGACCAGCAGAACAGGCCCCCAGGGTGAGTCACTGCCCAGGTTGTTTCACAACCTGTTTGTGCACTGAGGTGGCAGAGGCAGGGAAGGTCACTGTAGCTAGTGTCTTCCTGAGCTCCTAGATAGAAAGGTGGCTCCCAGCGACAGGTGCAAGGAGAGCTTGGCTCACCCTGTGGCCACCCAATCCTCACCCAGAGGTTTCTTCAATTTTTTTTAGGCTATCTCTCTCTCTTTTTTATTTGAAATTAAGATTTTTTTTTTTTTAATAAAATATATTTTTATTGATTTTTAGAGATAGAGTAAGGGAGAGGAAGAGAAAGAAACATCTATATGAGAGAAACATAAGTCGGTTGCCTCCTGCATGCCCCCTACCGGGGATGGAGCCCGAAACTCAGGCATGTGCCCTGACCTGTCATCAAACTGGTGACCTTTCGGACTGCGGGAGCTCACCCAACTGAGCCACACCAGCCAGTGCTCTAGGCTCTTTTTGTAAACCTTAGGTACAATCCTGAAACAAAGGAAGTTTCAACAAGCCTCAGTTCCTCATCTGTAAAGTGGGAAATGTATACATACTTAAATTATTGTGCACTCTACATACACTATATAATTTAATGTTTACAGCAAACCAATGAGGTAGACGTTATTATTTCATTTTAGAAATGCAGATACTGAGCACCATAGATGTTATATCACGCAGGTAGTTAGTGCAGGGTCAAGAATCAACCCCAAGTCTGTATGACGAAAGAGCTTGGGTACAGAAGGAAATAGCAAGAAAAATTCTGTTCAGGGCTTGCCATTCTGCGCTGACTCATTTAGGTAAGTCCCTTCTGCTCCTTGGAGCTTGGTTTCCCCATATATTCTTTGGGATGGAGGAGGAGGAGCTAGACTAGGAGGCTGAAAGCTCACTTTTAAGTTTATGACCTTATGATTTCATATCAGAAGGTGTTTCCGTAAGTCGCCCATTAGGCTTGGTGTCTATTCCCTACAGTGAGCAGACAACAGTGATGAAGAATTCTTCTAACTTGGAGATATCTCAGGAAGTCTCAGCTTTTGCTTACAGTTTTCTCATGACTCGCATTGGGCCATGTTCACATCCATAAAATTGGGATGACTATAATACCAGCAACCCGGTTGCAGAGCATACCACTGTGCTAGGTGTGTCATATAAATTTCCTTTTATCTTCGTAATGGCTGTAGGAGAGGATGTCACTGCGTGAGGTCATCTGGCTTATAGGACGTGCAGTGGGCATCTCAGTCTAAGGGAAGTGTGTCTGCCTCTTCATCCTTTGCCCACTGTCCCTCCTCTCATCTCTCTGTCTTTTTTATATATGTCTTTATTGATTTCAGAGAGAGGAGGGGAGAGGGGGAGAGAGAGAGAAACATCAATGATGAGAGAGTCATTGATCGGCTGCCCCCTGCACACCCCCCGCTGGGGATCGAGCCCGCAACCCGGGCATGTGCCCTGACTGGGAATCGAACCAGGACCTCCTGGATCCTAGGTCGATGGTCGATGCTCAGCCACTGAGCTCACGCCCGGCCCCACTCTCTTTTCCTCACCTGAGGATATTTTTCCCCATTGCTTTCCAGAGAAAATGGAAGAGAGAGAGACATTGATGTGAAAGAGACACACCGACTGGTTGCCTCCTGCACGCACCCCAACCTGGGCGGGAGGTCAAGCCTGCAGCCGAGGTACGTGCCCTTGTCTGGAACGCGAACCCAGGACCCTTCAGTCTACGGGCCGGCGCTCTGACCACTGAGCCAAACTGGCTAGGGCCCCCCTCTTATCTCTTAACAGACTGAAATGGATGAAAAGTACTTGGTGAACTGTAGATTGCACGTAAACTATTACGAGCTATTATTAGCTCTCTTTTCCCCACTCTAGTGGGAGCTGGGTTCTGAGTCTTCAACGATTATTGCATCTGCAAATCATGTCAAGATGGGACTTTCTGTAGGTTCTTGGTGCATAATTGCTTAATGATGTAATTCTATTCATAAGGACAAACAGGTGGGATCAGTTCACAATACTTCGGCTGAGCAGCAAAGACAGCAATGCTGGGAATTAGATCCATGGTTGGCTGGGTCATTACTGAGGGCCAGAGGCCCATTTCCTCCCTCATTTATTCTCAGCTTTTCTCTGCCATTATGATTTCCACCATGGCCACATTCTCACTCTTTCCCCATTGAAAGGGGAAGAGAGAACCCCAAGAACAAGTGGAAAAGTCAATCAAACACAATTCCATATCAGATCCCCTACTTTTTCTTCTTCTCACTCCTTTCCAAACCTGTTGGGGCCTCCGACAGGTCACACACTTGTCCTATTGCCCCCGAAAGCCTCATCCCCCAGCAAGGTTTCTCTTAGGTTTACAGATTGTACTGGGTGTTCCACTCTATTCACTCTTCCCTCTTCCTAATGGAGTTAATTCTCTCTCTTACTCTGGTTTTTGATTTACCAATACTTACTGTGTACCAAACTCTGTGCTTAGAGTGACTTTCCAATTTTTCCAAATAGAAAAAGTAATTTTTCCTAAATATTAGAATTTTTCTTAAAAAATTACAATTTCTTACACTGAGCATATAATGCTCTTATAACCAGAAAGTAACTATAATTGTTTTCATTATTTCAATCAATTTTATTTATACTAATTTAAATGTACAGCTTGATGAGTTTTGACAAATATACATACCTGAGTAACCACTACTGCAATCAAAATATAGAATATTTCCATTTTCCCAAAAAGTTCCCTGTGTCCCTTTGCAATCAATCCTTCCCATTCCTCACTCCAGGCAAGCAGAGATCTAATTCCTTTCACTATAGCTTAGTTTTATCTGCTTTAGAACATCATATAAATGGAATCATAAATTATATATTCTTTTGTTTCTGGCTTCTTTCACTTAGAATGTAAGATTAATCTATCTTGTTGCATATATCAGTAGCTTATTCTTTTTTATTGCTGAGTAATATTCCATTGTACAAATATACTACAATCTGTTTATCCATTTACCTGTAAATGGACATTTGGTTTGTTTTATGGTTTGTTTTTTTAAAGTAACACATGCTCATCAAAAATTTGGAAAACAGAGACAAGTGGAGGAAAAATAACCTCTGGCCTCCTTGACCAAACAAAGACAATTATTGTTAGCATTAGAGTGTTTTGTTTTTTTCCTCTATGCTCAGATGTTTTGAAGACTCTATATTATTAAAATCATATTGCACATAAGACTTTGTAACTGGCCTTTTTCGTTGACATTGTAAGCATTTTTCACATTATTTCTTTTGTAACCATTTTCAATGCTATAATTTATTACTAAAATGTAGGATCTATCAAGGGAAGGACTTAGGCTATCATAATTATTCTTATAGTTCTAGAGCTCAGAACAATGCCGGGCCTATGACAAGCACACAGTAAGTGTTGACTGAATTGTGTTCCACAGTTTGCCTTGCTATGTTCATACAGAGACATGTCAATTCTCCTTAAAACTTTCTTTTCATTAGTTCTCTCTTTAATGTTTACATCCTGTCTCTTCAACAAAGCTACTTGAAGGCAGTGTCTAGAAACACCTATTACATGCTAAACACGTTGTATATATCATCTATACTCTTCACAGCAGACCTGTTAAGTAGAAAATCTTTGTTTTACAGATTAAGAAACAGACTCTGAGAAATTAAGTGCCTAGATCAAGGCCACACACTAGCATGTAGCTGAGTCCAGACAAGGCCCATGTTTGTTTCTTTGTTTTTAACTTATATTTTGTAGAGTCCAAATCCCACAGTACTGGGAATAGTTTGAATTTTTATTGATACTTGCTGTGTGCCAAGTGTATCAGTCAAATCCTCGTAACAACCTTAGAGGAAAGTACTAATATCCTCCATATTGGAGAGAGGAGAACATGAGGCTCACAGAGGCGAAGTAACTTGCCCAAGCTTACATGGTGAGACAGTGATAGAATTTTAGCCCAGTCAGCCTGACTCCATGGCTCACCTTAAACTCTAAACGATAGCATGTTAACCCATGCCCTTCCGCTTCAACATGCAGTCTCCTGGCCTTCTTCATCTTCTCTAGGCTGAACAAAGAGTCTCCCCCAGGAAATGTTTGAGTTGATAGTGTAGATGGTGGCATAAGACCCTCTGGCCTAAGGAAGGGGTTAATGATCATGAAGGGGACCACAAACAAACCCTTTTCCTGCCAAAGATACTGCATGACAGACATAGTTCCTGCAGCTATGAGACCAGAAGACCACATGCTTCAGAAGGCTAGTATGAGGAGTAAATGAGTGATCCAGATTCACAGAAAGCGCTTACCCAGAGCCGTTATGGTACCCAGTAAACACACTACAGGGGAGCTGTCAAAGGGCCTCCATCTAGGAAATTCAAGAACCAATGGGTTAATTATCTTCAGACAGAAAACAACACTGACTTCCCCAGACAGACCTGGGAGGGGAGAAACCCAAACAGACAGTTACAGTTCAGCTAAAACAGAGCTAATAGTTAATCTTTTATGGATATGTGTAATACATTAACCATTATAGCCTATCCCCCTTGAGGCACCTCAACACCTGGTCAGCCAGAGTCTGGGGTTGGGTTGGCTGCGCTAAGTGGAAAGGAGCAAGTAAATAGGTCAATTACCTTCTGCAACAGACTTTCTTAGGTCCCCGCCTTAAGAGTAATAAGAGGATGGCTGATGCTGACTGTCATACGGGGTAGGGAGGTGAACTCTTGAGTCAGCAGCCAATGAAGACTACGAGGCACAAAATAACCTGGGATGTCTTACCTGTCTCTCAGCAAACCAAACTTCTAAGAGCAAGAATTGTATCATTTATTTGTCATTGGGTGTTTGCTCTTGGTGGTGACTATTAATAATGTTGCTGTCATTTTCATAACAGGAAAAAAATCCAAAGGTGAAGAATTACTAAGGCTAGGTTTCTCTATGAATTATGAAATCACAAGGTTCAACTACCATATTTTTTCAACTCTAACATGTACTTTGTGTCCATGTTTATTAGGCTTTGTCCTACATGTATATGGAGGTGTTTCTCAATTGCCTGAAACTCTGTTATTAAATAAATGCTGTGACTTAGAGTGGATAGTGTCTGAGAACTGAGACAATGTCATAGTTCAGTTTCCCACCCTAGGCAAGAATTCTTTCTACCATAATCTCTGCTTTAATGTTTCCACTGGAAGGAAGTTTACTTCTCATTCAGGCAGTCCTTTCAAATTACTGGATACTATCACTGTGACCAGTTCCTTATATTAAGCTGAAATCTGTATCCCATAATTTCCACCCAGCATTATTAGTCCTGTCCTCCGGAACTACACAAAATAAGTCAATTTTTTCTTAGGAGGGAGAGTGGTTTAGGACAGTAAGCAAAGTCTCTGAAGGCAGACAGATCTGGGTTTTAATCCTTACTCTACCACTTATTAGCAAATAATTAAACTTCTGTTCTCTCATCTGTTAAGTGGGTTGAAGTACCCATCTTTGTGAGATTTAAATGAGATAAATATGTATAAAGTATCTGGCACCTCATGCTCAGTAAATGGCAGGTACTCCCCTCCTCTTCCTCTCCACTCTCTCCTTGTTGACTTGAAGACAGATGCATGTTCCGCTCTTCTCAAGCATTTTCCAAATTAAACACTCTGCAGTTCCTAAACCATTCTCCTAATAATAACTCTGATTCAAGGCACATCTACAACATACAGTATGTGCCAGGCACTGGTGAAGGCCTAAGTAGTGAAATAACTTGCCTAGGGCCACATAAGCAGTGGCCAGGATTCAAACCTAGATCTGTCTGGCTCTAAACCCATGCCTTTAAATCTAGATCCTACAGCAGTGCTGTCCAATAGAAATATATTATGAATAACATATGTAATGTTAAGTATTTTAGTAGCCACATTAAAAAAAAAAGGTAACAAGAAACAGGTGAAATTAAATTTAATAATATATTTTATTAAAGCCCAAATATCCAAAATATAATTTCAACATGTAATCAATATAAAAAACTACTGGGATATTTTACATTCCTTTTTTCATAGTAAGTCTACAAAATCTCAATTTAAACCAGCCACATTTCAAATGGTTAATAACTGCATATGGCTCGTGGCTGCCATATTGAACAGCACATACCTAGAGGAAATGTGTAGTGTCCCCTGCCTGGAATTTCAGAACTTAGATCCCACCACTGAATCCAGTGCTAACTAAATATAGGAGGCCAGGAAAATCATTTAATAACCTCTCTGCTAACCTCTGTTCTCTGCGAATCATTCTCTCAACAAAAACAGTATTTATCAAGTGGCTACACTGTGTCAGGCATCACTCCAGGAGCTGGGGATACTGCAGTGAGTAAAACAAAGCCCCTGCTTCCATGGAGCTTATGACTTTAATCGGTAAGTAGGCATTGTGTCCCCTAGTCAAACGTGCTATGAAGAAAAGCAGGCTATGAGCGTCGGGGGCCGGGCAGATAGTGGACTGCAGTTTGAAATATGCGGCCAGGGAAGGACCCTCTAACAAAGATTTGAGCAGGGACCAGAAGGAAGCAAGGGAGTGAATCCTGCAGTTCAGTGGAAAAGGAGAGTTCCATGCAGATGCACAACAATTACGAAACACTTAAAATGGGAGCACCCTTGACATGTTCAAGTAAGAGCCATGAGAACAGCATGGCTGGAGCTGGGCCTGGGTGGGGAGTGGCAGGCACAGATAGGGGTGGATGGAATATGGCCAAAGAGGAACAGGTGATGGGGGCAGATAGTGTAGGCATAATGAGGATTTTGAGAGGACGGATGACGTGAGCTGATAAGGATGCTGGAGATATTTAGGTTGAAAAGCAACAGTTATATCTTTCACATAGGGCTATGCATATGGGAAGCATTCAATAAATGTCAGCTCATTCCTGGGGAAATACTCGTTTGCAACACTAAGATTGAGAGCCTAGCATTGCGTATAATGGGGGTAGATCTTATTACCCACAAGGCCATTCTAGAAAGCTGGTGAAGGAATTGTGTGTAAGTACGTGTGCCCTGCAATCCATGTTGATGGTCTGCTGTCCTGATGAAGGCTGGCCAAGAACTGGTCCTACTCCTTTGAGCCCAATTGAGTGACTGGCTGGGAGGCATTAATGTCTGAACTTTTCTCCTCATTTGCTGCCATTAATTGTAATAATGAGGAAATTCATGTGGAGGAAGAGTCGATGAATTCAGAAGGAAGCACCGGAAAGTGGCTTGGTGTCAGAAAGAGCTGAATTTGATTTGAGTTCTGCCATTTGCTGGCTGGTTGGCTTTAGGCAGGTCACTTTAGCTCTGAACCTCTTTTTCTCCCCTGTAAAGTGGAGATGGTAATACCTACCTTTTACCAGCGTTTGGCATATTTACACACAGTATAAAGTTGTTGGTGTGTAGCAACAGTTCAATAATTGGTAGCTACTGTAATGTGTTCAACACAATTTCTGAACACCTACTTCATGTAAAAGCTTATTACGGACTGAATGTTTGTGTCTCCCCAAACTCACACATTGAAACCCTACTTAGGAGGTGTAGCCTTTGGGAGGCCATTAGGGTTAGATGAGGTCCTGAGGGAAGGGAAGTGCTGTAATGAATGGCACTTATAATTAGCATTCTTATAAAGCCCTGAGTTTGTTTTGCTGTGCTCTTCGCCATGTGAGGGTAGGAGAAGTCAGCAATCTGCAGCCCAGAAGACGGCTGTAACTACAACTTGACCATGCTGTCACCCTAATCTTAGACTTCCAGCCTCCACAGCTGTTGAAAATAAACTTCTGTTATTCATAAGCCACCCAATTTGTGGTATTTTGTCATAATAGCCTGAGCTGAGACACACATACATAAAGAACATACATGAATTGAATGACTGCATGGCTGTTCTGTAGATTAAATACAATTAAATGTTTTCAGCATTTCTCATTTGTAGATACTCATGTTAGCACCAAATTTCTGTGCAGTAAGCTCCCTCTACAGCAATAATTTTGCATCTGTCTAGTGTATCCTAATAAATTACTTAGCAGCTGAAATGCTGGGATTAAGAACAGGCACGTTTTCAATTTGGAAAATTATCACAAGATTTCCTTAAAAATGTGATAAGAACTTTATCCTTCAATAGCAACAAATAAGATTGCCAACTTTCCCAATACTTCACAGATTCTGGATTTTACAAATACTGAAAATCTTTGCCAATGTGATAGCGCAAACTATTGTCTTCAACTGTGTTTATTCCATTTTTTTGAGTTGGGTCATTTTCTCATGTTTATTAACCATCTGTATTTTTTAATTTCCTCTTTGTGTCTAATTTTCGTGGTGGGGGGTGCTTTCGTCTGTTTCTTATTTCAAACAGCTCATTTACTATCGGGACAATAAGCTTTCTACTGTCAAGCATTACAGATATTTTTTACACACTTTTTAAACCTCATTTTTGTTATGAGAGTGTGTATAACTGTTATATGTCCAAGTGCAACCATGTTCGCTTCTATGGCTTCTGTTTCATGTCATTTTGGAAAGCTATTTATACCGATTCCATAGAACCCGTCACCTGTGTTAACTCCTAAAAAAACAAACATACATCGTTCCTCCATTCCAAGATGTTTACAATCTATCCAGGGAGATGAGACATGCACAAAATATATTCAATAAGACAGAATGTACTTGCTCAAATTAGAGATATAAAATATAATAACATTAGCCACCATTTATTGATTACAGTAAGTCAGGCACTATACTAAGTGTTTCATAAATATCTCATTTTACTTTTGCAACCTCCGCCTGAGAAAGTGTTTTTAATCTCTATTTAAAAAAAGGAAGCTGAGGCTCAGAGAGGGGAAGTGAATTGCCCAAGGTTGCACAGCTGAGCAGTAGCAGAGAACAGAAGTGAGCCCCATTCTAAGCTCCAGAGCTCACATCCTTATCAGAGAAATTTATCCCTATAACTCCTAGGCCTTGTCCAAATTTTACCATATTGTTCACCCACTTCCTATCCTTTTTTAAAATTTATTATTTAACTCAACTTCACAATGCCAGCTAAAATTTAAATAAACACTATGATGCTTCCAAGGACCCATAATTCACTGAACTTTCCATTCTAAAGTTAGTGTCTGTGTAAGAAAAGAGAGACCAGCAATTTTACAACCTCCTCTAATCATTAATTACAGCACCGAGAGCTTGTCACTCTGCCCAATGCTGTGGATCACCAAGCTGATCAGAAGGCACATCCTAAGCCCTGGGGTATATGTAGCTCTAATAACTGTCAGAGTCACATGCAATGTCCAGCTCTTAGCAGTCTTCTCTTCCTATTCTGCACTTTTTCAGGGTGATCTCATTTATTCTCATGCCTTCAGCTACCATCTATGAAGCTCTGGCTATGAAATCTCTGCTTCTAGCCCAGCTCTCTCTCTCCTGAATTCTGGCTGGACACTGCCACCTGGGTGTCCCATAAACACTTCCTGCTTAATCTACCTACATATGAACTCATCTTTCCTGCCTCAGCTACACTGCTCTGTGTTTACTAGCACAGAAAAAAAGCACTATAATGCCACTCAAGGTAGAAATCTAGACATTTGTGACTCCCTCTCCCTTTGTGATTTCCTCTCCCTGTCTTTATCTCTGGTTACTCATCAAATCATTCTCTATTTTTAAAATCTGTCTTTTCTTCTACAGTAATCTCTCAGCTGGAGTTGTGCCAAAATTCCTAACTGGTCTTTCTCTAGGCCCTTCTTAGCTTTTCTCCACACTGCAGCCAGAGTGATTTTTATTTTTAAAATCCTTACCAGAGGACATGGTTAAAGAGAAGGGAGAGAGAGAAACATCGCTTAGCTGCTTTCTGTATGTGCCCCGACCAGGGATAGAACAGGCAACCTTTTGGTGCAGGATGACGCTCAACCAACTGAGCCACTCCAATGGGGCACCAGAATGATCTTTTTAAAGTTCACATCTGTGCTTTGGTCTGACATGGCAAGTCCTCCAGGATCTGGGCCTGACTCCTTCTCCAGACATTTCTTACCCCTCCCAACCTCAAATTTTATATCCTAATTCTATTTAATTCAATGACCTTTTGTACACGTTGTTCCCACTACCTGGAATTCCCTTTCCTCCCTTATCTGACACCTATTGTTCCTTCAAGTTACTTTGGGCATTAATTACCTTTTCCGGGAATCCTTCTCTGATGCTCCCAAGATGAATCAAGTGTCCTGATTGCTTCCGAAGCAGTTGAGCTGTTTATGTCCCATTAAATCGAACCACATGGTACTGTATTTTTTTAATAAACTCTTTTGAGGGCAGAGACGAAGTCAATAGCTAACAAAATGTCTAAGACACAATAGGCTTTCAAGAAATATTCAATTAACCCACCCGGTGTGGCTCAGAGGTTGAGCATCGACCTGTGATCCAGGAAAAGGAGGTTTGATTCCCAATCAGGGCACATGCCCGGGTTTCGGGCTCGATCCTCAGCAGGGGGCGTGCAGGAGGCAGTGGATCAATGACTCATCATTGATGTTTCTCCCCCGCCTTCCTCTCTATGAAGTCAATAAAGATATATTAAAAAAAAAAAAAAGTAGTACAGGCTACAATGGGGGAACTAGAACTAGAAGTGGCAGAGTTTTTTGTTCTTTGTTGTT
This sequence comes from Miniopterus natalensis, assembly GCF_054644295.1. Classification (NCBI taxonomy): domain Eukaryota; kingdom Metazoa; phylum Chordata; class Mammalia; order Chiroptera; family Miniopteridae; genus Miniopterus; species Miniopterus natalensis. The sequence goes on from NC_142089.1 coordinate 15,735,236, forward strand.
TTTAAAGAATTTTTATTGATTTTTAGAGAGACAAGGGAGAGGAAGAAGGAGAGAAAAACATGGATTGAGAGCAAAACATGCTGGGCTGCCTGCTGCACGCCCCCTACCGGGGATCTACCCCGCCAACTGAGCCACACGGGCCAGGGCTGGAAGCGGCGGTTCTGTGTCGTAACCGTGGCTCTGACGCCAGCAGCACGTCCCTGCGTCCCCGCCTCTCCGCTCCCTTACGTGTTATTAAGTTCTCGTTGCCTAAGCTGCCCCATCTGTAAAATTACAGTAATAACTGTGCTTGGCTCATAGGGCTGCTGTGAAGATCGATTTAAAATTTTTGATATTTTGTTTATTAAGGATTCTTTTGTATTAAGTTTGCAAAGTATTGCATTAAAATACTATTTACCTTAGTTACTGAGATTTTTGGCGTCCCTTTAAATTTTTCTCTCCAGGAGAGTGCCTCATTCACCCAACTCTAGCGCCCACTTTGCCCTCACCTCACATGCTTCAGACAGTGTTCAATAAATAGTCCTTGAATTTACTTCTCTCTATATATTTTAAAATTGAAGTAAAATATACACAAAGTGAACAAATATTACCTACATTGCTGAGCTCCCTAATTGTTCATAACATTATGCTAAGCAGTAGAAGGGGTCTTTTCATTTTCACCTTCAGGCACCCAACAAAAAGTGTTTAATAATAGTCTCTCCTCTTTTTTCTGCAGCTTCCTGCCCCACGCTCCCTTTCCCCCGTCAGTTCCAAGAGATTTCGTCGACAAAAACATTTCCAGGTCGTCGAACTTGGAAAAAAAGAAGTATCTTCCCGGAGGCCGGCCTATGACGTCAACCCGCCCCCGCCACTGCCCGTCGCCGTTAAGTCCCAGAAGCCCGCTTAGGAAAGGAGGCCGCCATCTTTCCTACAGCGGCACCGCATCTTGCGCATGCGCTTCCGCTTGCGGGGGGCGGGGGGGAGACGACGACGACGACGACGCGCTTTTTAAGCCCTCTCGGCACCCTTACCTTGCGGGGCGGCTGTGCAGAGGTTTGCGCGACGTAGGCTTCTGGCCGGAACCTGGAAAAGGAAGAGGAAGTGTTGCGCTGTACAGGGGGGACTTTTACGGTAGCGCCGGGGGCTAATTGTCTCTCAAAAGCCCGAGGTGCTTGGGTGGATATAACTCCTCGCTCTGCGAGAAGAGGCTACAGCGCGCGCGGAGGTGGCTTCTGGTGTGAGTGGGCCCGTGTTCTCCATGCTGGCTTAGGAGCGCCGAAACCATTCTAAATGAACTTGAGGTTTCTGCCTGGCTCGCTTTGAAAGGTGTTTTCAGAGAGTTGGAAGGCCTAGCTTGCCGTCTGGTCCAGTCTCTGCCACCGACCTGCTGTGTGTCCTTCGGTCTCTCTTCGAGTCTCAATATCCTTATCTGTAAGTTGAAGGGTGAGCAAGTCTCTTACGTCACCTTTAAGTTCTTCTGAATGTTATTGCATGTTCACTATGCCATCTGAGCCACAAAGCCTTGGGGTTTTTAAAAATATCGTCTGCCCCATTTTGTAAGGAAGACATTGAATCCCAGAGTCAGAGGTTTGATGACTTCCTCAAGATTACACAGAAAACTTAAGACTAGAAGATAATGCCGTAATTCCATAATCAGGTCTCCTTTGTTATATTTCTGTACCATCAGTTCCTGAAACGCCTATGGCAGTTACTCAATAAGCTCCGAATGGAATGGATCTTTTGATGTCAAGGCCAATGATATAAGCAGATCTGGTGTCTCCACCTCTCTGATATATTAACAAGCGCAAACTCTTGTCCAGGTGTATCCTGTGCTTTACTTGATTGGGGACTCCGAATCCTGTCTTCGTTCTTCACTTTAATCAGACACCATGGAGGCACCTCCCGTCACCATGATGCCTGTCACAGGGGGCACCATTAACATGATGGAGTACCTGCTGCAGGGTAAGTGAACCAGGGAGCTTGGATTACCTGTTTTCCCCTTTTCTAGTCAGCTTCTGTGGAGATGAGACGCTGTTATACAAAGGCAACCTGCATAATTTCTACATTCCAATAGACAACTTAAAAAAAATTACTCTTAATTATGGTCACAAACGCATAAAATTAAATTTACTATCTTAAACATTTTTCCCCCATCTTAAACATTTTTAAGTAGTGTTAAGTATATTCACATGGTTGTACAGCTGATCTCTGGAACATTTTCATCTTGCAAAACTGAAATTCTATACCCGTTAAACACTAATTCCCCTTCCTCCTTCCCCCAGTCCTTGGCAATCCCTTTCTACTTTCTGTTTCTGATTTTGACACTTTAGATAGATACCTCATGAGTGGAATCATACAGTTTTTATCTCTTTTCAACTGGCTTATTTTACTTAGTATAATGTACTTGAGGTTCATCCATATTGTAACATGTGACAGAATCTCCTTATTTAAGGCTGAATAATGTTTCATTATATGTACATACCACATTTCTGTATCCATTCATCTGCTGATGTACATTTGGGTTGCCTCCACTTCTTGGTTATTGTGAATAATGCTGCAGTCAACATGGGTGTGCAAATATCTCTTCAAGATCCTGCTTTGAATTCTTTTGGATATATACCTAGAAGTAGGCTCACTGGATCATATGCTAATTCTGATACTGTTATTAGCTCCATCTTATAGATCAGGAGACAGAGGTAAAGTAATTTGCCCAGATGAGAAAACTCAAGACCCAGAGACAGTAATGATTTTCAGGAGGTCATATAATGTTTAGTGGAAGAGTTTAGGTTTTAATTCAGATCATTCATTTAGTAACTTCAGATGAACAAAACAGTTATTAATTTTTAGTCCTCAAGCTGCCTTCTTTCAGTCTTTTCTCACCTCAGTAAGTATCATTGTCATTTACCAGTTGCTCAAGTGAAGCATTCAGTAGTCAATCTCAGTTTTTTACTTTACCCCACATATAGTCCATCTCCTAAGTCCTATTCATTTTACTTCCAAAATATATTTTAAATACGTCTTTTCTTCACCTGCTGTACCACACCTTGGTTTATCATCCCTTGACTGAACTACTTTCGCAACTTATTGCATCGATTCCAGTTCTGATCACGTCTCTTCTCACACAACAGCTAGTCATCTTTTTAATCCTCACCAAAGGATTTTTAAAAAATTGATTTTAGAGAGAGAGAGATGTGTGAAACATCAATCACTTGTCTCCCATAAGTGCACTGACCAGGGATTGAACCTGCTACCCAGGTGTGTGCCCTGACCGGGAATCAAACCTGCAACAGTTTTTGGTGTACGGGATGATGCTCAACTGAGTCACCCAGCTGGGCAGCTAGTCATCTTTGTAAAAATTGTTTTATTATTTCTTTTCAAACTGTAAGAGAAAGTTCATTTAGAAAGTCACAGAGGTGTAAGAAGTGAGCTGTAGAAGGAATAGGCTCAGGAAGCAAGTTACAGAGGCAAAAGAAGGGGCCCTTGGAGCTTAGGAGAGAGAAAGGTCAAGGTAATGTGGCTGGGGGGAGAGGGGAGGGGAACAGGAAGGGAACCTGAGTGCTCCCCAGAGGGAGAGTGCCAAAATTGTTTTATTATTAAAAAATTTAAACATAAAGAAAATAGAGACTAATATAGTGGCCACTCCATTTCCATCATCTAGATTTCAGTTTCTGTCATTTTGCCGTATTTGCTTCATTTTTTTTTTCTTTTGCTATTTTTAAAGAAAATTTCATACCTCATAACATTTTACCCCTGAACACTTTAGTATACATTTCTAAAAAATAAGGATGTTTTCCTTTATAACCCCAATATCATCATTATCTAAAAAAAATTTAAAAAAAAAGAAAAAGATATTTTTAGTATCATCTAATATTTAGTCCATATTCAAAAGTTTCCAGCCAGTTGTCCCAAAAATGTGTTTTATAACCAGGATATAATCAAGTTTCATGATTATATTTGATAATTGTCTAAGTCTTTTTTTTAAATTTTCAACTATTACTTTATTTATATTACTATGCTTAAGTTACATGGAAAGGACAACCAAGCAGTTCTGCCCCATTTCAGGAAGTTTCCAATAAACACCAATTACATGGTGACAAATAAGTAGGAATGGTGACATCTTTGGGTTTAAGTCTCTTTTAATTTGGACCAGTCTACCCTTGCCCCCACTTTTTTCCCCATGACCATGTTTTGTTGAAGAGTCCATACCAGTTTTCCTGGAATGGTCATTTTAAAATGTAAATCTAGTGATGTCTTTCTCTGTTGTATAGAGAATAAAGTGTGGAACTAATAGCTGCCCTTAGAAATGGGGCAGAACTGCTTGGTTGTCCTTTCCATGTAACTTAAGCATAGCAAAATGGAAGCTGCCCTTAGAATATAAGAAAGCCATTACCATGGGTTACATATAAGGCCTGTATTCTGTGGCCCATGCCAAATTGTCATTTCATTGTCATCTTCCATTTTGCTCACTACATTTCAGCCACACTGACAGCCTTTTAATTTCCCAGGCCCTTTCCTACCTCTGTGCCTTTGTACTTGATGATCCCTCTGCCTCTACTTTTTTCAGCTTTTCAAATAACTATCTCATTTTTATCCTTCCAGACTCATCTCAGTTGTCATTCTCTTAGACAACTCATCTTAGTTGCCCTTCTTTGACTACTCCAACCCCTCAGAGAGGTCTCTTCTTATCTACCCCCACCAATTGCTCTCTAGCCCATCTCCCTTTTATTTCCTTGAGTTTCTGTTTATTTGTTTATTTATTTATTTTTTGTTTCCCCACTACACTGTAGTCTCTGTGAGGGCAGGGCCCCCTACTTTCTAGCATAGTGCCTGGCACAGCATTCAATAAGTGTATGTTGCCCAGCCAGCATGGCTCAGCGGTTGAGCATCAACCTATGATCTGGGAGATCGCAGTTCAATTCCCAGTCAGGGCACATGCCCGGGTTGCGGGCTCTATCCTCAATGAAGGGGGTGCAGGAGGCAGACTCTCTCATCACTGATGTTTCTATCTATCTCTCTTTCTCCCTTCCTCTGAAATCAGTAAAACATATTAAAAAAATAATACATAAATATATGTTGAATGAACTAAAAGCTACTGAAATGTTTGAGGAATGAACATACACATTTCTGACACTGTCCTGAATGTAAGATACAATGTATTGAATGCAGGGCCGTTTCCCTGCTCCCACGATCTTCTGTCATATGATTAGTGGGACCTGATCTGTTGCTTGTTCTTCAATACTACTTATTTCCAAAAATTTGGTCAAGTGAATCCCACTATCAATATTTCCCATAGTTAGATTAATATACTCTTGTTTTCTTTAACAGACGTATTCAATAATTATTTGAATATGTTCCTAGCATTGGGGTATCAGCAGTGGAGGAAGAAAGATGACTAAAAATATACTGAAGGATAATTTAAAAATAGAGGTGATAATGCTAAAGAAAAATAAAGCAGGGAAGTAGAAAGAGATCGGAGGGAGATATGCTGTTTTCTTTAGGGTGATCAGACAGTTCTCTCTGATAAAGTGACACTTGAGCAAAGACCTAAAGAAAGTGATTGGGCGAGACATGCAGCTATCTGAGAGGAGAACATTCTAAGCATAGGGACTAAGGGAAGAGCATCTGAAGAGAAATACTTTGTCAAATACTTGGTGTTTTCAGGAAATAGCAGGAAGATCACTGTGGCTGGAGAGAGTGATCTAGGGGGGATAGTGGAAGAAAATGATGTTGGACAGGTAGCAAAGACCACAATATGTAGGGCCCTTAGACAACGGTAAAGACTTTGGGATTTATTCTGAATGACATGGAAGCCATTGGAGGGTTCTGGGCAGAGGAATGTCATTGTCCATCTGTTTTTTATTCTAAAAAGACCACTTGACTGTTGTGTGGAGAAGAGAGGAAGTAGGCAAGGGTAGAAGCAGGGAATTGCAAAGACCAGGCAAGAAATGGAGACTTGGACTAGGTAGAAGAGATTGAGGGAGTGGCAAGTGGTTGGATTCTGCATGTATTTTAAACATTTGGGTTGTAGATAGGATATGGGAGAAAGAAAAGAAAGAGGATTCTGTGGTTTTTGGCTTGGACAGTTGGAAGCAGAGAGTTGCCATTTGCTCTGATGGGGAAGACTGCAGGGGAATAAGATTGTGGAGGAGAAGCCAGCAATTTGATATTGAACAAATTAAGATGAAAATGTCTGTTAGGCATCCAAGTGGAGAAGTTGAGTACATAGTTGGATATATGAGTCTATAGTTCATGAGATATAAATGGTATTTAAAGCCATAGAACCAAATTGGGTCACCTAGTGAGGAAGAGATTGTTAACAGAGAAGAGGACCAGGACTGAGTCCTAGGATCTTCCAATATTGAGGGAAGGTGTTGAGGAAGATCCAGCAAAGAAGACTTAAAAGAAATGGTCAGTGAATTAGGTGAAGGACCAAGAGAGAGCTGTGTACCAGAGGCCAAAGAAAGAATAGATTTAAAAGTGGGTGCGATGTATAGCAGCTATGTCAAGTGCTGCCAGGAGGATGAGTAAGATGAGAACAAAGATTGGTGTATTCCTGTGGGCAGTTCATTCCTTTCTACTTAAATATATTTCATAAAAGGGAAACATTATATTTCTTCTATAGATGGAAAACTTTTATTTGCCGGAAATAGAAGATAATTCTTAAAATGCCAACGAAACAGTAGTATTACATTCTAGATACTGTTGCCTGTTCAAGGTTCTGAGTCCCAAGCCTGCCGGAGATTAGCATTGTTAGAGCAGGCCTAAAGACTTTCTAGTACCAGATGAGACAAGGCAAAAAATTGACAAGGGATTAACATAATATATAATGTTACATAACCCCTCTAAAAATCTCATATATTAGGCCTATTCTTTGCAAAACTGCATTAAACTGTTCGGTTCATTTAAGTTTGTTAAGTCTTTTACTAATTCCATTACTGAAAATGCAAGATGGGACTCAGTATGCTTTTTCCTTCTTCAGGAAGTGTTTTAGATCACAGCTTGGAAAGCCTTATCCATCGCCTTCGTGGTTTGTGTGACAACATGGAACCTGAGACTTTCCTTGACCATGAGATGGTATTCCTCCTTAAAGGCCAGCAGGCCAGTCCATTTGTTCTAAGGGCTCGGCGCTCTATGGATAGGGCAGGGGCACCTTGGCATCTGCGCTACCTGGGACAGCCTGAAGTGGGAGACAAGAACCGCCATGCTTTGGTGCGAAACTGCGTGGACATTGCAACATCTGAGAATCTCACTGAGTTCTTGATGGAAATGGGCTTCCGCATGGACCATGAGTTTGTAGCCAAGGGACATGTGTTCCGTAAGGGCATCATGAAGATTATGGTGTACAAAATCTTCCGTATCCTGGTGCCAGGGAGCACAGACAACACTGAGGCATTGTCACTCTCCTATCTTGTGGAACTAAGTGTTGTTGCACCAGCTGGGCAGGACATGGTCTCTGATGACATGAGGAACTTTGCAGAGCAGCTGAAACCTCTAGTTCACCTAGAGAAAATAGACCCCAAACGTCTCATGTGACTAAGACAATCTGTCCACCATTGGGGCCTGTCTTCGCCTGTTACAAAGAAGACAGTATAAATGCCCCATTTCACCACTGCCAGCCAGGCATCCTTCCCTCAGGAAGCAGGACAGTAAAAACTTAATTGGTGCTTTTGTTTTCCTCATGTGGCAAGTTCACTTTTGTGACCACCTTTCTAAATTAAAGGCTCAGGAAAACATGGAGAATCTATTTAATCCTTCTGCACAAATGAGAATAAATTAGCTTCTGGAAAGAAATCTCTTAATTGTTTTGCCATTTGTGTATAAGGTTTATAAAATAAGACTGAGCTCGTGTTGTGTGGTAATAAAGGCTATAAAGCGAAGTCTGTTTCTGACTGTACCCCTTTACTCTGCTAGTTTGGGATGGATTCATTACCAATTAGAGCAAAAAACTGAGTTTTTAGCTTTAATTTTGGTAAAGATGATAGTTTTCACCTCTCATAAAAGCATATGTTTGTTGTTGAAAAATTTTTAAATACAAAAATAAGAAAAAAAAACCTGTAATCCTATTATTCAAAGAGATGTACTATTTCTGTTTTGGTATACAATATCTTTCTAGTCTTTATTTTTGTAAATGTATGTACATGAGATACACTTATTTTATAAAAACATTCTGTATATACTGGTTTATAACCTTTTTTTGTTTATTACTAACATCTTTCTAGGACATTAGGCTGTAGTGTCCTGTATTGAGTTTTTATGTGTGTCAGTGCTATCCTAAGTGCTTTATGTTTGTTAATTAATCTTCACAACAGACCCATTTTATAAACAGGGAAACTGAAGTGCAGAGAGATTAACTAGCTTTCCCTGAGCTATACAGATATTGATTAGCAGAGCCGGTATTTAAATATTGAGAATTCTAATTGCTATTTGTATCCCATCATATGGATTTTTCCATAACTTAATTGATTCCCCTACTTTGGGATTTTCAGTTGTATCCCAATGTTTTGCTTTTCTAAACAATCCTTCAGTGCTAGTGATTTTATTTAAATCTTGGTTGACATCTACGATTATTCTTTAGAATAAACTCTAGGGAACTGCCGAGTCAAAGAGTATGCACTATTTTAAGACTTCTGTCATGCATTGCCAAATGCTTTCCAGAAATGTCCTGGTTTTCACTCCTATGAGCTATAAATGAGGTTTCTAACACTCCTGCCAAAACTGGGTGTGACCGTGAAATCTTAATTTTCAAAGTATTCATCAATGAGGTTTAAATTTTCATTTTTATTGGACATATTTTCTTATGTAAATTCCCTTTTCTCCATTGCTCATCTTTATTAATTTGTAAAGAGCTTTTATATAATTTTCCCCATTTATCACTTGACTTTTAATGGATTTTTTAAAGTAACAGTTCTTAGTTGATTATTTAATACTTATAGAGTTGTATTTTTAAAAAATATGTTGTTATTGATTTTAGAAAGGAAGGGAGAGGAAGAGGAGAGAAACATCGATAAGTTGTCTCCTGTATGCGTCCTGATGGGATCAAACCCATAACCTGACTATGTGCCCTGGCCAGGAATAGAACCAGCGACCTTTCAGTGCATGGGACAGTGCTCAACCAACTGAGCTACACTTAGAGTTTTGAGAATTTGGCTTGCTAAAAACAATAGGTTATTCAAAATTTTCATTTTCTTTCAGAACCTCCATTTAGACGACACTCCAGCTAGCCACATTTGGATAAATCATAATTCTGTTTGTACCTCAATTTGCCACTCAAAAACTTACATAAATAATCTGTTAAGATGCTTTGGGTTGTCTGGCTGGTGTGGCTCAGCAGTTGAGCATCAACCTATGACCCAGGAGATTGCAGTTCGATTCCTGGTCAGGACACATGCTGGGGTTGCAGGCTTGACCCCCAGTGGGGGAAGTGCAGGAGGCAGCCAATCAATGACTCTCTCATCATTGATGTTTCTATCTCCCTCTCCCTTCCTCTCTCTGAAATCAATAAAGACATTTAAAAAAAAAAAAAAATGCTTTGGGCTACAAATAACAGAAAACTTACCTCTGCTTTAAACAGTAAGGATAATATTATCCCACCTAATGATAAGTTCTGAGTTGGGCTGGCTGCCTGGTTTGTTACTTGGTCATTTCTCTGGCTCTGGAATCCTTTTCTTGGCTTTCCATATTCATGGAAACATCGATAAGTTGCTTGTTTTCCCCCTCAGTTACAGATTGCGTAAGTGGATAAATCTTGTTCCTCCTTTCACAGTATATTAACACAGTGATTCAGGAAAAGCCCCTTTCTTGTTTTGTAGTCTTTCCCCTTTATTCCTAAACTCTATTCTCATTCCTTGTATACTTTAGGCACCTTTTTTTTTTAAATCCTCACCCAAGGATATTTTTTCCATTGCTTTTTCAGAGAGTGGGCTCCACATTCGCCTAACAGGATCGAGCCCGCAACGGAGGTGCATGCCGTTCGTTGGCCAGCATCGAACCCGGACCCTTCAGTCCATAAGGCTGATGCTCTAACTACTGAGTCAAACCGGCTAGGGCTATAGGCACCCATTTTGTTATGTGCCCACAACCCAGGCATGTGCTCTGACAGGGAATCGAACCAGATCTCCTGGATCATAAATCCATTCTCAACCACTGAACCACACCGGCTGGACTGTTTGTTTTTAAATATATATATATATTTAACCCTCACCCAAGGATATGTTTAGAGAGAGGAAAGGAGACAGAAACACAGATGTGAGAGAGAGACATTGATCAGTTGCCTCCCATAGGCGCCCCAACTGGGGATCAAACCTGCACCGGAAATTGAACCTGCAACATTTTGGCGTACAGCACAACGCTCCAACCAACTGATCTACCAGCCACGGCTGTTAGTTTTTCATTGAATATAATTGACATACAATATTATATTGGTTTCAGGTATACACATCATTTTTCAACATTTCTATACATCGCACAATGATCATCACCATAGGTTTAGTTACCTGTTGTCATTCTACAAAGTTAATATTGTTGATGACATTCCCCATGCAGTACATTATATCCCTGTGACTTACTTATTTTAAACTGGAAGTTTGAACCTCTGATCCCCTTCATCCATTTCAACCACACCCAAAGCTCTTGGTTGTTTGATTTGCATTTCTCTGATTATAATTAAATTGAAGCACTTTTTCGTATACTTTTTTTGTATATGAAATTGTATAGACTACTTAGTATGTGAAACAAAGGTATCTATGACCTTTGCCTATTTTTCTACTTACTTTCCTGTCTTGTTGATTTGTAGGAATCCTTTGTATATTCTCAACATTAATCCTTTGTTGGTTTTAAACACTACAAATACTTTCTCCCAGTATCTATTTATATCCTTTGCCTATTTTTTTTCTATTTGATTTCCTGTCTTGTTGGTTTGTAGGACTTGTGTGTTTTCTAGACATTGTTTCTTGTTTGTTTTAAACATTGCAGATACCTTCTCCCATTCCGTCACCTTCCTATTAACTTTGTCATTAATTAAGCAGATGTCCTAAATTTTGGCCTTATAGTTTACAGTCTTGTTTAGGAAGTCTATATTTACCTCTAGGCTAACATAGATTTTCCTATATGAGCTTTATTTAACTTCCACATTTAGGTCTTTAATCCATCTGGAGTCCACTTTTAACATAGTTTCAAGTAAAAATCCAGCTTTTTTCTCCATATGGTGAATTTTTTTTCTATCACCATCTGAAAAACAGTCTTTTCAATGCTTTGTGATGCCATCTTTATCACATTAGGTTCCCATGTATGTACTTTATTTCTAAGGTCTCCAATCTATTCCATTGGTCTTTTTCTTTGTTTCAGTGCCAGCAACACAAATGTTTTTAATACTGTGGCTTTGTGGTAGAGCCAGTTCTACCAGTAGGGCAGGTATCCCTACTTTTATTTCCCCCTCAAAATAGATTTAGCTTTCATAGACCTTTTATTCTTTCGTATTCATTTTAGAGTAAGTTTCCGTTTCTTAACATTACTATTGGAATTTTTATTGGAATTTCATTAAAAAGGTATAGATTAATTTGGGTGAGAACAGACATCTTTGATTGGAACACTGCCTCCCCAGAATTCAACGTGGTAGGCTTCCTTCACCTCTTTCCGGTCTCTGCTAACATGTCAGAGAAGCCTTTCCTGACTATCTTAAATTAAGTAGCGCACACACTCCCCATCATTCTCTCTTTATCCTTTTTTAAATCTTATTTAATCTTTTTTGTAGCTTTTGTTACTAAATGACTTTAGATTATTTATTCACTGCTTCTCTACCATAATGTGAGATTCATGATGATAGGTACTTTGTTTTGTTCTCTGCTGTATCCCTAGTACCCAAAACAATGGCCAATTTGTATAGTCATAAAAGCTACTCTTGAACATTTGTTCATTTGTTAAGCAAATGAACAAATTCATTACACTACTGAGGTTATCCTAATTATGACATTTATTCTGGTCTTTTTATGTCCCTTAATGGAGTTAAAAAAATTAATTTATCTTTATTGTTGAAAGTATTACAGATGTCCCCCTTTTTTCCCCCATTGATTCCTTCCACCCCACTCCCACCCTAAATTTTTTCTTGATAAACTTCTTGGGTATTTCTTTTAGGCCAATTACTATAGGTCAGGAGTTGACAAATTATACCTGTGAACCTGAGCCTGCTGTTTTTGTAAATGAAGTTTTACTGGAACATCCATATGCATTCATTTAAATATTGTATATGGCTTCTTTTGTACTACAATGACAATGTTGAGTGGCTGCAACAGAGACCATGTGGAAACTTTACTGTCTGGCCCTTTACAGAAAAAGTTTGCTGATCCTTACTATAGACTATCATTTAGTTGGTATTGTAGATTGTGGTATAGTTTCATTTCAAGTAATTATTCCTGGTGTAGAAGAACACTATTGATGTTTGTAAGATGATTTCTATTCTTGCAAACTTGATTAATGACTTATAATTCTGGTAGTTTGCCTGCTGCTGCTGTTGTGTTTTCCATATAGACTATCATATCATTGGCAAGAGTGGGAAGCAGAGAGAGTACATATCTCTTTCACCTTCTTGTCTTAAAGAACTGGGCAGACTCTCAAGTACTCTAGGTAACACTGGTGATGATAATGAGCATCCATGACCTAGTCCCAATCTTAATGCTATTGCATCATTTGTCTCTTAAGTATGAAAAAAATCATGTGATTTTTATCCTTTGGTCCATTAATATGATAAATTATGTCGACAGATTTTCTGTTGTTAGGCCATTGTTGTACTCCTGGGATAATTCCTAGGCATCATGATATTATCTTTTAAATACACTGTTGGATTTGAGTACCTATTATTTTGTTTAGGATATTTGCATTGTGGACTACCTTAATTGCCATCCAGAGATCTAGGCAGTGTGACTACTCCCTATTTTTCCAATCTCTCTGCTGGAACTACAATGTAAGCATTGTGCAAAATGCTGGGTTGCAGCAATAGCTAAGATACAGTCCTTGTCCTTAATAGTGCTCATTATAATGGCAGAAACAGACATTTATACAATTTGTATAGTCATAAAAGCTATGTGAACAAAAGGCTCCTTCCCAAAACAAATAAATCTTTAGCACTGACCAAGCAGGTCTGCTTCCTTTTCCTTCGATGGACCTCAATACTCTTGCTTAACGCCCTTTCACCTTTGCCTTTTCCACTCATCTCAGCCTATGTGACTCCTACACAACCAAAAAGCAAGATCCAACAATGGAAAGCTTGTAACATAGTGGTTAAGGGTTCAGGCTTGAGAGACAAATAGGTTCCAATTCTACCCATATCATTTGCTAGCTATGTGACCTTGGATACATTACCTCCCAAGGAATCCATTTCCTCATCAGGCAAATTGAGAATAATAATACCTTCATCACACAGAGGATATGATGAACTAACCTATGTGAAGGCTTTCGACACAGGGCCTGACAAGTCGCCAGGATTTTCCCTTTCTGTCCTTCTGTGATTCTTCCTAGACCACAAGAAGGTCACGAAGTCTCTTTCCTCGGACTCTGATTATTTGATGGCAGCTAAGTAGCTTCACTTGTTTCACATTTCATCATGTTCCCTAAACAGTAATCCTTTATATCTTGCCTTCTAGCACTACAATTTAATGGCTGTTTATGTCTTGGACAAATTACTTAAACTCTCAGAATGTCTATTTTCTCATCCGTAAAACAATCGTAATTACAATACCTATGTCATAGAGTTGTCATATGAATTAAATGATCTATATAAAGATCTAGCAGAGTGCTTAACACATAAGTGCTTAATACTTAGCCAGTTTCAATTTCAGATTATTTTTTTTAATCCTCACCCGAGGATATTTTTTCCATTGCTTTTCAGAGAGAGTGGAAGGGAGAGGGAGAGAGAGAAGCATCGATACAAGAGAGACACATCAAGTGGCTGCCTCCCGCCCACGCCCCGACCAGGGCCGGGGATCAAACCTGCAACCGAGGTACGTGCCCCCTTGGCCAGAATTGAACCCAGGACGCTTCAGTCCTCGGGCCAACGCTCTAACCACTGAGACAAACTGGCTAGGGCTTTAATTTTACTACTGTTAACAAGACTATGCTTCTTAAGGAAAGGAACTGTGTTTGTAGTACTGTAACATAAGAGCACAGACCTTGGAGTCCTGAGTTCAAACTGAACTCAGCCACAAGTATGTTGCTCAAACTGGGTAAACCTTTCTAGGCCTTAGTTTTCTTATCTACAAAATGGGGAGGATAATAGAACCTAGTTCCTAGAGGTTGTTGAGATAATCCACTGGTTTAGCATTTAGCACAGTGCCTGGCATAAATATTGATTTATTGATCAATTCTTATGTGGTAATGGGCTAAATGTTTTATTTAACATCGTTCTAAATATTTTATTTCTGTGAACCCCATAACCCTTGCCTACCTTAGTGCTATTCATATAATAACCTTTCAAATATTCATTGAATGAATAAGTGAGTGAATTAGTGAGTGCTGAGTTGCAGACCGCAAGAATCTTGCCTGTGTAAACTGGTTTGTCCCAGGTTAACACTCCTCATTCCTCTGTGATGAGTAAGCCATGAGATTCGGCATCTGTAAAAAGCTGGAGGAGATTATGGAAAGGGGGACTTTTTATACCCTGGCTTTTTTACTCTAAAGAAATCAGAACTGGTACAATGAATTTTTAAAAGCTGCTGTAGGCAAAAGTGTTAAAATTTAAAACAGTCAAGGTCATGGAGAATATGAAGAAAGGAACACCTTTTTGGAGGAAATAAAAATAGATGCAGCTATTTTTGAGGGCATTTAGCTTAAGGAAATAATTAAGGATGTGCACAAAAGTGTAGTATAAGGCTGGTCATCTTCGTGACGGGTATGATAGCAAAAAAGGGAAATAATCCAGATGTCTCATAAAAGGAGATGCAGTGGTACTTAATCCGTACAATGAGACATGTTGCAGCCATTCAACATTTGTAGAAATGAATTTAATGACATGGAAAAACATTCCAGATAGTTAATTTAACTTTGTGACCTTCGGCAAATTATTTAACCTCTCTGCCTCTGTTTTCTTATCATTAAATGGGAATATTAATATTGCCTTCCTTATAGAGTTATCATGAGGATTAAATGAGTTGTTATGTGGCCCTGGCCGGTGTGGCTCAGTTGGTTGAGCATGATCCCATGCACCAGAAGGTCACTGGTTCGATTCCCAGTCAGGGCACATACCCAGGTTTCGGGTTTGATCCCCAGTGGGGGTGCATACGGGAGGCAACGGATTGATATTTCTCTTTCATATCAATGTTTCTCTCTCCCTCTAAAATGCAATAAGAACATGTTATTGTTTAAAAAAAGATAAATGGAAAAAATAAATAAATTTAAAAAAATAAAAAATGATAAAAGAGTTATTATGTATAAAAATTCTTAGAATCCTACTTGGCCCATTATAAACATTATATAGATAAAAGCTGTAATTATTATTATGTGAAAAACATGTATGTGATGCTATTTTTTTTTGTTAAGCTCTTTTTTTTTTTAAAATCCTCACCTGAGGATATTTTTTCCATTGCTTTTCAGAGAGAGTGGAAGGGAGAGAGAGAGGAAAGAGAAACATCGATGTGAGACAGACACATTGGTTGTCTCCTGCACGTGCCCCAACTGGACTCAAAACCCGAGACCCTTCAATCCGTGGGCCAGTTCTCTAACCACTGAGCCAAACCTGCTAGGGCTTGTTATGCTATTTTTTTATAAAACATGTATGTAAAGAAAATGGTATGAAAGTAAGTACTTCAAAATATTAATAGTTATTGCTTGGTTTTGGAAATATGCTGTATTTTTGTTGTTTTTGCTTATCTTTTTTTATGATGATTGTATATTTCTTGTGTACTTTTAAAGTAATAATAACTAAAAACAAAACAGAAAAATATTATTGCTTTAGTAGGGGAGTAAGGATTTCTGGAATTTCCCACCCTGCCTGTGCCCTGATTTTTAGCCAGTGTGGCTGGTGTAAGAATGTGAAGGACGGGTCAGTCTTCTCAATTCACTTTAAAATGTGATCCCACCTCTTTCAAAGTTGACAAGCTCCCACACCCAGGATGTTCTGAGACAGTGACAGGTTCTTAGCAACATGGGGCTCAACAATATGAAGCCAAGGCTGAATTCTAGAGGTAGACAGGATGTGAGTCATTACATTGGCATTTTTTGTCAAGTTGACTACAATTGTTTCTGTGTTTTTCCTTGGAGGTGTGAATGTGAAGTGATGAGGTAAATTTAAAAAAAAAACAAACACAACAGAAGATAAACATCTAAATAAGTGGTTCCCTTCAAAGTACTTATTTTGAGAACTCACACACTTACATATTTTTACCATTTGTTCAAATAACTTTTTTTAATTTTGGGACTGGAAAGGGAAGTCAAACCTATTGACTTCAAAATCAGTTTGTATGAAATATTTTTCTGCCTCCTAATGTATTAAAATTGCGATACTAAGTGCTTTTCTGACGCAGTCAAATGAGTATTATAATGTTTCTAGTGGCATTATAAATTAGTGAAAACCTATTTAACAGCAATTTGTAAGTAAATATCTAGAATTATCAAATCCTTTTACCCCCTCCCCTTTTTTTTCAATCCTTATACCCTTAGATCCAACATTCCCTTTCTGGTAATCCAGGCTGAGGAAACAAGCTGAAGTATGGAAAAATCTACATATTCCATATAATAAAAAACTTGAAGTCAATAATACCGTATTGCATACTTGAAAGCTGCTAAGAAAGTAGATTTTAAAAGTTCTCATTACAAGAAAAAAAATTGTAACTGTATGGTGACAGATGTTAACTAGATTTACTGTGGTGATCATTTTGCAATATATACAAATATTGAATCATTATGTTGTACAACTGAAACTAATGTTATTGTCAATTATACCTCAACTAAAAAAAAACCACCTAAAACAACCTAAATATTTAGCAAAAGAGAACTAGATATTAGTGGTTAAGTAAATTCTGGCACATCCATTAAAATTATTATTATGAGGACTCCTTTAAGGATAAAATCAGCACCTTATGATAAGGAAATTGGTCCTACTTCATTTCCCCCTGTACCCTATTTATTCACCAATTTCTGATTATTTCAAAAATTGCATTTATCTTTGTAGAAGACGAAGATTTGTTACCAATGAAGATGTTCAAAAGAATGTCTTAGGCCCTATAGTCATTTCTGAATTGAGCATCCCAAAAATGTTTTGGAGAGTGGAAACATCCCTGGTATAAGTGCACTGCTTCCAAGGTGATGACAACTTTGATATAAAAAATATTCATTTGGCCCCGCTGGGCGTGGCTCAGCTATTGAACGTCGACCTAGGATCCAGGTGATCAGGGTTCGATTCCCGGTCAGGGCACATGCCCGGGTTGCAGGCTTGATCAATGACTCTCTCATCATTGATGTTTCTATCTCTCTCTCCCCCTCTCCTTTCCTCTCTCTGAAATCAATAAAGATATATTTAAAATATATATATATATATTCATTTGTATGGACAAGGTGTGTCCTGTTTTTAAAGAATCATAGTACTGATTGGTGTTAAATTGGGCTCACTCCTGAAATTGAGTCCTTACATGATGTGTACGATGAGGCAGGTGGCAATAATCATCATTACCATTTATTTATTAAGCTCTTACTATGTTCTGGGTACTGTGCTAAAAATTCTGCAAGAAAAATTCCTACAATGTAAATAAGTCTTAGGGACCTAATACATAGTACAATGATTATAGACAACAAAACTGTATTATAAACATACACTTCCTAAAAAACTACATCTTAATTGTTCCCAGCACTAGAAGAGTAATTATGTGACGAGACAGAGGTGTCAGCTAATGCTACAATGGCAATCATATAGCAATATGAATGCATCAGATCAATATGCTGTACACCTTAAACGTACACAATGGTGTAAGTCAAATATATCTCAATAAAAAATTTAAAAAACTCTTACGACAATCCCTTGAGATTGATATTAGTATCCTCATTTTACTGGTAAGGAAACAGGCTCATGAAGAAACATGGCCAAGGTCACAGCTGTGAGAGGCAGGCCTGGATTTTAACCTAGGCCAACTTCAGATGTATCCTCTTAAGACTCCACTGCTGTGCTGTACTGCTTACCATTTGCATCCGCTTATTTAGGGGGCTTATATTGGTGCCATGGAAGAGAAAAGCTTGTATGGGGAATACAGCCTGAATCTGTTGCTGATATTAGTTCTACCGCCCAGCCTTGACGACCTGTATCCGAATCCTATAGAGAGAGGGGCTGCAGTGTTCTGACGTTTCTCAGTGTTGAGTCTTGGTGTGGGCCTGTTCTCATTCACTGTGCTGGGTACACAGTGGACCCCTTCAACCTGGAAACTTATAAAAAATGTTCTTGAATTATTTTATGATTTCCTCAACTTTTAAAACTCTCTTAATGGAAATTATCTTCAGCTGTTGTACTTCCTTGACTGATCTATTTTTATCTTTTTTCCATATCTGTTTTCCTGTTTTCCATATCTGTGTCTTTTTGCTATACTTCCTAGGACATTTCCTCAACTTTATCTTTCAGTCTTTCTATTGGGCTATGACTTCTGCTTTCATGTTTTTTCATTTCAAAGAACTCTTTTTTCCCTTCTGAATACTCTTTATTATTGTTTCCTGCTATTGTTCCATATATGCAGGTATTCTTTTAGGAACTTCTCTAGTTTTTAAAGTTTCCTTTTCTCTGCATTGTCTTAATTTCTTCCAAGTTTCTTCCTTTTTTTTGGTCTCTTTCCTGTTAGAGGAAAGCCTCCTGTCTGGGAATCCTTGTCTTTCTGCTCATGAATAAAAGTGGGTAGCTGAAAGCTGGTTGGAAGGTCTGTGCATGAAGATGGGAGCCATTGACCATGAGGTCGTTTGTCCGTGCGTGAGCCAATGACCATGAAGAACCATTAGCTGGGAGACCTCAATGCCATTATCTCTTTTCTTCTTCACTTAAAATTACATGGTTTTTTGGCTTTATCTATACTGCTGTTTTTAAATACAACATACAAAAACAGCAGATGCCAGTGATTTAAACTTTTTAAATATATTATTAAATACATTTCATAGAGTTTAAGTCAGGTACAGCCAAATGGGAGAGATGCATAGAAGAAAGGGGGATGGAGAGCTTCCTTACCCCCGTCCAGGGGATCCCACCCTGACAGCACCATCTCAATCCCATTATCTTTAGATCTTTCATATTGGGCTTCATTTTTCCCATAGAAGAAGACTTATCTGCCAAGGAGGTAGTAAAGGGTGACTACCAGCAGAGTGTGGGAAAAGTCTACTGATTCCCCGTTTTTTTGGTATGATGCCTTTAACTGTACCTGGTGACCCTTATTCCAGACATTGTCTGTTTTACTTTCTCAAGAGAATAAACCTCCATACTTCTGAGGTGGAGGAGGGGCAGTTACCTAGAGGGAAGTGAGGGAAGGGAACTAGTCCTTCAACCCATCCTTACTTTAGCTGCTCCTCACCCCCACTTCCAGGGATACCTCTGGTATGTTAATTCCTGAACACATCAGGCTGCTTCTCACCATTTTCTGGTCCAGGATTCAGTGTTCTTAGGGTTGCCGGGCCTATTATTACTCATTCACCTGCTCTTCCACCTGCAAAATTCTGTTGTATTTAATGCCCTCTCCCTTTCCTTATGCTTTAAAACAATCTTTCACTGCAGTTATAGTGGGATTGGGAGGGGAGGGAGTGGATAGGAAAATTAGATGCATGAGCAATAATAGCCACTGTCTTTATCCAGGACTCTTTATTTGTTTTTTTATGGGATTATACTATATACCACTTCTTACAGACAGACAAATTACTTGGATTTCTCTGTGCCTCAATGTTCTTATCAGCAAAATCACAAACGATGGTACCTACTTTGTGCTATTGTGAAGATAAGATTAAGTAAAATACCATCTTTTTAAAAAATATTTTATTTACTGATTTGAGAGAGAGAAACATCGATCTGTTGCTCCATTTATTTACGCATTCATTGGCTGATTCTTATATGTACCCAAACCAGGGATCAAACCCACAACCTTGGTGTATCAGTACGATGCTCTAACCAACTGAGCTACCCAGCCAGGGACATAAAATACCATATTTAACTGTTTTCTCCACATTTTTCTATCTCTGAAATAAGAATGTTTAGTACCAGTCCATGTTTGTTATAAACAGTCAAAAAAAATCTTAGGTTTGGTGAAATATGATAATACATGTAATGCACTTGGAAGAGTGCCTGAAACAAGGTGTGCAATAAATGTTGAAGACAGGATTATTATTATCCACACTAAACCATTCTTAACATTCTGAAACCTGCTTTTCTACTTAACGAAATCTTGTGTACACCATTCTCCATCAATAGATGCAGATCTACCTTGCTCTCTAAATTTAAAGATATATGATATTCTATAGAACAGATGTACCATTTAATTATTCTTCCACTGGTGGACATTTATTTTTTCAAGTTTTTTTCTGAAATACCAGTAGTGGATGGTCTAATAATACATTCTTATACACTTGTTCTAGTATTTCTATTAGATAAAGATGAAGAGGTGGAATCACTATATCACACTTGTTATGTGTCTAATAGGAAGTTCCAGAGTGGAAGAGGCATGTGAGTGGTGAATCCTGACTTAGGCAGGCAATATGTAATTATGGAAGCACACTAGACTTGAAGACAGGAGACCTAAACCCGAATGGTGGCTCTACCACTTATCTTGGGAAATATTGTTTGTTCTTTCATTTATTCAAAAATAGTACTGAATTCTGCCCAGCTAGCGTGGCTCAGCGGTTGAGCATCGACCTATGATCCAGGAGATCGAGGTTCAATTCCGGGTCAGGGCACATGCCTGTGTTGCGGGCCTGATCCCCAGAAGGGGGCGTGCAGGAGGAAGACAATCAATGACTCTCATTACTGAGGTTTCTTTCTCCCTCTCTCTCTCCCTCTCCCTTCCTGTCTCTGAAATCAATAGACTTTTTTTTTTTAAATGGTACTAAATTCTGTCTATTCTGTGCCAGGCACAGTGTTAGAGACTAGGAATACAGAGATAAATAAGAAATAGTAGTCCTTGCCATTAAGAAATTTACAGTAATTGGTGGGGAGATAGACATGTAAGCAGATGTTCCTCACTGTGTATCTTGGGAAGCTGCTTAACTTCTTCAATATCTGTCTCTTTTTTTGTAAAATAGGTAATAGTTCTTAAACCACAGAGTTGTCATGAAGATTAAATGAAATAATGCATGAGAAGTGCCCTGCACAGTGCCTGGCACATAGCATGCACTCAATGAGTGGAAGCTGTCATTATTGTTTAAATAATAGGATAATTATAATAATAAGTAATTTGTTACAGTTGCTGTGATAGAAAGTCTACCTTTCTGAACTCTTTCTACAGTATTAAATGAATTGTTGAGACAATAATATAGCATAAACAAAGTAACACTCAATAAATATTAGTTTCTTGTATTTTTATGTTGAGACAAAAGGTAAATAAACACATACATCAAATATTTGAATACAACAGTGATCTTCCTGGTTCATGTGTCACAGAGCCAATTCTGGGCACTTCCTTAGCTACACAGAAACCTCTGGTCATATCTGAACATCTGGAACGAAGCTGCATACCTCCCTGCCCACAGCCACAAGTAATCATGGAGACAGGTTGTTCATATGGCCCAGGGCTGATGGCTGCCTCCTGCAGGGGACTTTTTCCCTCTCAGTTTACTAATCACAGCTTGTACCCCATCCTTAATGGGGTCACTTATTTGCTTGACACTGACATTTGTTGTACATAGTTGCTTTTCTTTCCCACAAGAATTAAAGGAAGTGTATCTCGATAACAAAAATTCTGAGCTTTCATTACTAATTAAATTTAAAGATAATTCTAGAGGCAAATTTAAGTAGAATTAAGTGATAGAAATAATAGTATAAATATTTTGGCTGGACTTTCTGTTTTAGGGCTTAACTAGTATCTAATTACTAGACACATTGTTTTTTTCCCTTGTTTCTTTACTTCTCTGGAGGGTTTTAAAAGCACTGATATTTATTTCTCCTGTCTGATGTGTCTCTGGTTATGCAGATCATACCACATTTCCCTGGTTTTTGCAAGCTAATTCTCCTTGCAGATTTAGTGTGGTGCAACAGTCTAGAGCCCAAGTTTTGGAGTCAGGCAGACCTAGGTTTGAATTCTAACTCTTCTCTTTACTAGCTCTGGGATCTCAGGCAAAAATCCCTGAAGCTCAATTTTCTCATCTGTGAAATGGGCAATGTTAGTACAGTGTATCATTATCATTAATACTGTGATATAGTATTACTGAATGAGTGTGGATTAAAAGAATGGGGTTAAAACAGATAATACATGTAAACTGTTCAACACAGCCTCACAGTATGTGTTTTTTAGTTTTTAGTTATGATCATGATCATGTTGATTTTCATTAAGATAGCTCATGTAATGCTTGGCACACGGTTGATCTCAAAACCCGGTAGCTATTACAGTAAGTTCTAACTGCCCAGATTATGGCTTTGTTATTGAATTTTTTTCTTTGTTAGGGATTAAGACAATCTTTGGCCTAGTATTTAGGAACTAGTTTCATCATCCCTGTAACTCCCACAGTGTCTGGCACCATTACCAGCACACAGTAGGCACTCAGTACGTAGCTGTTGAATCACAGTCAATTGAACTGAGCATCCATTCAGACATTATTAGCATAAGAGCTGTGTCACTAAATAGCTGTCATTCCAAAACTGACAGCCAACCCTGACACAGGCATGCTTGCACGGTTTGTAAGCCATGATTTCAACTTCCTGCACTGCAGACATCTCAGTTAATAGTCCATTCTACTCACATGGCCCTTAGAAGGAAAGGACAAACTAATGGAAATACCTGCTAAGAAATAATCTTAGCAGTTAGGAGAATGAGCTTTGATCTACGTATAGATCCAGGCCTACATCCTGGCTCCAGCACTGCCTAGTGGGTCAGCTACTTAATCTATCTGAGAATATCAGTTTTCTCATCAGTGAAAAGGGTATATTCACAGCATCTGTCTTACCAGGTTATTGTGAGAATAGTCACGTCTTTCAGAAAGCTTCCCTGCTGCCTGTGGTAGGCTGGGTTCACTGCTATACTCTCCCTGTCGCACCTGCCAATTACCCTTTGTAATTACCTCTTCAACTACTCACTTCCTTTCTGGATCGTGAACTCCCACAGGACAGGGATGGTGACGGTCTCATTAATTCCTGTGTCCCCAGTGCCTAACAGTCTCTTGGTGCACAGTATTTTGGGTGAACTATATTTGTTAACTGAGTGAAATAATGAGATAATAGTACATATAAACACAAAGGCTAAATTTAGCAAGCTCTCAATAAAAGGTACATATTATTATTAGCAACATAGTATCAGTGCTGAGTTTATTCACCTTGAGAAAACTAACATAGAGGAGCAAGAAATTAGAGGTAGGTATTGTGAATCTAGCTCTGTATCTCATTTGTTATATGACCTTTGCCAAATCTTTATTCTTCTCATGTTTCCAGTATTACATAAAATACTCCTGGTGTCCAACTTAACTTGGTTCTTATAAAGCCTGCCCTTTGCCAGACCACACCCAACAGGCTGTCCTGTGTATGCCCAGAGTTCCTAGATACAGATCCTATACTGCCGTAGTACTCTGCTTTCTCAGCTGCTAATTGTCGACCCCTGATCCCTCTCCACTCTGACCCTGTCTAGCCCCTCAGTTTACACCAATTGGCTATCTCTAGCTTTCAGCTGTGAACTACACTTGTCCTCACAACAAAGTCCAAAATCCTTAAGGTGCTGACTGGAACCTCATCTTCTTCCCACCTTTTCCTTGCTCACTGTGCTCCAGCCACCAGGCTTTTCTGAAGTTACCTGGTGGAACTAATCTTCCTGATTCAGGGCCTTTGGACCCACCAGACTCTGCTTGGAGCACTGTTTCTCCTACTCAACCTTCATGTCTCAGCTTCTTCAGGGAGCATTACTTGCCTCTCTTGGCAGAATTTAGTTTCACCTGTTATATGCCATCTTCCTTGCAGATCTGGTGCGGTACACTACCAGAGCTTCACATTTTATTTTTAATTTTTAAAAAATCCTCACCTCAGGATATGTTTATTGATTTTAGAGAGAGACAGAGAGAGAAACATTGATGTGAAAGAGAAACAGCAATCGGTTGCCTCCCTAATGCACCTCAACCGGGACCAAACCTGAAACCTAGGTATGTGGCCTGAAGGGGAATCTAACCCATGACCTTTCAATGCACAGGACAATGCACCTACCAACTGAGCCACACTGGCCAGGGCAGAGCTTCACATTTTAAAAAGGATATTAAGCCCTGGCAGGTGTGACTCAGTTGGGTAAATGTCATCCCATGCATGGAGAGGTCACCGGTTCGATTCCCAGTCAGGCGAAGTATATGCCCAGGTTTCGTGCTCAATCCCCAGTGAGGCAACCAATTGATATCTCGCAGCTGCTAATTGTTGACCCCTGATCCCTCTCCATTCTGACCCTGTCTAGCCCCTCAGTTTACACCAATTGGCTATCTCTTGGCTTATCAATGTTTCTCTCTCCCTCTCCCTTCCTCTCTCTCTTAAACCAACAAAAACATAAAAATAAAAGAGAAGTTAAGAATCTGGGCTAAATGTAAAAATTCTGTTTTTAATGATGGCAGGTAATTTTAAAATTGTAAATAGTGAGGGCTGAACCAAAATATCTCTAGGTTAGTGACCGGCTGTGGCTTGCCTGTTTGCAACCTGAGTTGTCCAACCGTTGGCTATACTTGGCAACTATTGCTGTGTTAATCATCACTCCACTTGTTAACTGACCACTCCATGCCAGGCATTGTGCTTGGTGCTTTACACAGATGATTTCATGTAATATCCAAAACCACCTGTGAGGTCAAGTAAGGTTCAGAAAGGTTAAGACAATTGTCCAAGGTTACAAGCCTTAAGTGGTAGAGCCAGGTGCTAAAGGTCTTTCCACTGGACTACTGTGTTTCAAGGTACAATCTGTCAGCTTAGCATGACCAAGACTTCTTGAAGTTCTGCCTAACAGCAACAACTACTACTATTTGTTGTGTGCTCATTATTCAGCAGGCATTGTGCTAACCATGTCACACAATCTGATTCAATCTTCCCAACATACAAAGGAGCTACTGTTATCATCCTCATTTCATAGAGGAGGAAACTGAGGTATAGAACAGGTATCTGATTTACCCAAGGTAAAGACCGGATTCAAACCCAGACAATCTGATGCCACAGCTGCCACTCTTAGGAACCCCATCACCAATTTGGGTTTGAGATGAACAGGGAAAGGGAAAATTTTATAAGTCTCTCTTTCTCCAATCCAGAGCCCCACAGAGGACTCAATTCCAAGAGGAATTCCACCCCCTCCCTCCGGCTATTTCCAAGAACCTGTTATTGAGAGATGTGGACTGCAGGTGGCAGCAACAGCAAGTCCCTAAATTCTGCACTGTTCAAAGCCAGGATGAGGAAGTTTTTAAAAGTCAGATTCACTCGTTCGCATTTTGTTCTCTGATTGGCCCAACTAGTTCTTTGCCAGTTAATTGGACTTGGTTCTCAGCCCAGTAAGAACCGCCAGGATTGCCAAGCCGACCACAGCTGTGAAAGAAGCAAGCCCAAAGGATCTGAAACTACGGTAAAGTCTTCCAGTCCAATAACCATCCTGATGATTTTCAACTGTGTTGGTTGGAACCGTGTTTCAGTAGTCCTCCAACATTTTTTGAGTTTTTACCTTAAAAAAAATTCCCTATTTTGTTGTTGTTTTTAAGGTACCATAAGGTATATATTTAAGGAAAAATTCAATAGCACAAACATGTACACAGTGTAAAGTTAGTGTATCACGCTTACCCCAAGTCACTATTTTTCCACCCCAGAGGAAAGCTTGTGTATCCTTCCAGGTATACACCAAGAACAGAAAAGTACATGCATATATCCTCCTAAAGAAATAAATGATAACCTAAAACTAAACTTCTATAAGAAAATATAGGGGGAGGCTTCTCCCTCTGGGTCTGAGCCTCCTCCCTCAGGAGACTGTTGCAGTCAGCCAGCCCCTACTCCACCGTAATCATGTGTGACCAAAAGGAGGTGATCAAATATGCTGATATGTAGGAGGAGATGCAACAGGACTCTGGAATGTACTACTCAGGCGTTGAAGAAATATAACATGGAGAAGGACATTGTGGCCCACATTAAGAAGGAATTTGACAAGAAGTACAACCCCACCTGGCACTGCATCGTGGGAAGGAACTTTGGTAGTTACACGACACAAACAACCAAACACTTATCTACTTCTACCTGGGCCATTCTTCTGTTCAAATCTGATTAAAAGCATGGACTGTACCACACACCCACTGATCCACCCAAAAATAAGGAATGCAGCCTTAATTCCAAATACCAGAGACTGAAATCTTCAGCCTTGTCTAAAGGAACACTGTAATCTTGAACCTTTTATTGTGTTGGGTTTTACTTTATTTTCTTTATGTGTTTTTTTATTTATTTCAGAGAGAGAGGACGGGAGAGGGAGAGAAATATCTACCGGCTGTCTCCTGCACGCCCCCTACGGGGGATTGAGCCTGCAACCCGGGCACATGCCCTGACTCGGGAATCGAACTGGTGACCTCTCCACACTGGTCAGGGCACTTATTGTGTTGTTTTGTACAGGGCATTCTCTATAGTCATTTGTTGAGGTTATAAAACAATAAGAAAAGAAAAAAAAGGGGGAAATTTTTGTGATCTTGAGTTAAACAAGATTACTTGGATATGACATGATTCACAAGAGAAAAAAAGACAAGTTGAACTTAAAAATTTTAAAACTCTGCTCTATGAAAGATGCTACAACAAACCACAGACCAGAAAAAAAACATTTGCAAAAATCACATATTCAATATGGGCCCCGTACCTAGAATACATAAAGAATTCTCACAACTCACAATAAGAAAACAAACCTATAAATGAATGGGCACAAGACTAATACAGATACTTCACTAAAGAAGATATATAAATGGTAATTCAGCACATGAAAAGGGGCTGAATATCATTAGTTATTAAGGAATTGTTGGTTTTATTGAGGTACCACTACACACATATTGGAATGGCTAAAAACAATACTTTTTAAAAATCTGACAATATCAAATGCTGATAAGCACACAGAGCGACTGGAGCTTTCATTCTTGCTGGTGAAAATTCTAAATGGTGTAGCCATTTTGGAAAAGAGTTTGGGTTTTTAAATATAAAATTAGATGTACACTTACCATGCAACTCAGCAATCCCACTCCTAAGTATTCACCTAAGAGAAATAAAAACTTAGGTTTATACAAAAATCTGTACACAAATGTTTATAGGAGCTTCATTAACAGTCAACAAAAGCTATAAGCAATCCCAATGTCCTAAACTGGAGAATGAAGAAACAAATTATGATACACCCACACAACAGGATACTACTCAGCAATAAAAAGGCACAAACTGCCCTAGCCCATTTGGCTCAGTGGTTAGAGCGTCAGCCCGTGGACTGAAGGGTCCCAGGTTTGATTCCAGCCAAGGCCATGCACCTCGGCTGCAGGCTCAATCCTTGTCCTGGTCTACGCACAAGCGGGAGGGAGGCAACCAATCGATGTGTCTCTATCACATTGATGTTTCTCTCTCTCCCCCCCATTTCCACTCTCTCTGAAAAGCAATGGAAAAAATGTCCTCAGGTGAGAATTAAAAAAACCCCAAAAACAAAAGGAACAAACTACTGATACATGCAACAACATGGATAAATTTCACATGCCTTATTCTAAGTGAAAATAGTCTGATTCAAAAAGCTCTATTTTTTTATTCCATTTGTATGACTTTCTGGGGGAAAAACAAACTACAGGAACAGAAAACAGATCGGTGGATGCCATGGTTGGGGGGAGAGATTGACTATAAGATATAGCATGAAGGAATATTTTGGGGTAAATGGGTAATTTAGATTATAATGATGGTAGTTACACAACTGAATGCATCTGACTCACAGAACTGAACAACAAAAAGAATGAGATTTACTGTGTGTAAAAAAAAACCCCACAACTGTTTAAAAACAAAAAACACAGCCCAGCAGGTGTAGTTCAGTGGCTGAGTTGCTCCATGAACCAGGAGGTCACGGTTCAATTCCCGGTCAGGGCAGAGGCCCAGGGCTGTGGGCTCAATCCCCAGTAGGGGGCGTTCAGGAGGCAGCTGATCCATGACTCTCATCACTGATGTTTCTATTTCTCTCTCCCTCTCCCTTCCTCTCTTTGAAATCAATAAAAACATATTAAAAAAAAAGCCCACAACAATACTCCCCCTCCACCATTTTGAAAACTATTGATTTCAGGTTGGCATAACAGCTGTGGTTGGTACAAATAAATTACTGTTTTCCCTTATATAAAAAAAAGGTAGCATATTTTGTACACTGCTCTGCTCTATGCTTTCTTTTAAATAGAGAACTATTTCAAGCATACAGAAAAATAGAGGTTTTTATAACAAACACCTAAGTACCTTTCACCAGTTATCAAATCTTCACGCTTTGCCTTATTATTATTTTTTTAATATATCTTTATTGATTTCAGAGAGAGGAAGGGAGAGGGAGAGAGAGAGAGAAACATCAATGATGAGAGAGTCATTGATTGGCTGCTTCCTGCATGCCCCTGACTGGGGATCGAGCCCGAAACCTGGGCATGTGCCCTGACTGGGAATCAAACTGCAATCTCCTGGATCCTAGGTCGATGCTCAACAGCTGAGCCACGCCTGGCCAGGCTGCCTTATTTTCTTACAATTTTCTTCAAGAAATAAGAGAGATATGTTTTAAGCCCCAGTGTATCCCTCCTTTCACTCATTCCTTTTCCTCTCTCCTCAGAATTGCTTGCCTGAAGGTTTTATTTCCACATGATTTTTTAAAACTATGTATGTATAAATCCTTAAATAGTATATAGCCTTGTCTGTCTTATTTAAAAATTTTATATACATGGTATCAAGCTGTATATAACCTTCCGCAACTTTTTTCACATTTTGTTTTATCCATGCTGATACCTGTACCTTTGGTTTATTCACTTTAACTGTTTTGTAGTATTTTATATTATGAATATATCACAGCTAATTTGCCCATTCTCCATTAGATTGTCTCTATTATTATTATTATAATTTGCTATTTCATATACTGCTACAGTAAACACCCTTATTCCTGTAGCCTGTGTCTATGTTCATTGCTGAAAACTTGGAAGCTTAAAAAAAACAGAAAGATGCCTGGCCACGCATGGCTCAGCAGTGGAGCACCCACCTATGATCCAGGAGATCATGGTTCAATTCCCCATGAGGGCACATGCCCAGGTTGTGGGCCCCAACCCCAGTGCCGGGCTTGCAGGAGGCAGCCAATCAATGACTCTCTCATCATTGATGTTTCAACTCTCTCTCCCCCTCTCTCTTCCTCTCTGTGAAATCAATAAAGATATATTAAAAAAGAAAAGATGAAAACTAATATTACCCACCATAAGTTACTGTTTATTGAGCATTTAACGTGTATCAGGTATAGTGCTGGGCACCTAATGTGCATTAACTTTATTATTTAATTCTCATACCAACCTATATATCAGGTACTATTAAGTTTTCTATTGTACAAGGAGGAAACTGAATCTTAATGAGTTTAAATAACTTAGCCAAGGGCACACAGATAGGAAGTGGCAGAACAGGTTTCTGATGCCAAAGACTCTGCTCTTAACATTAGGCTCCAACAGTGCCCATAACCTCTAAATACAGAAATAATGATTAGAAATAGGCTTTACTGTTAACTGGTCTCCCAGAAGACAACGGAGGCCTGGCCCAGGCCACTTTCCATTTAATAAATTATACTGGGAGTATAATACACATGCAGAAAAGTATAGAAAAGTATTTATATCCCAATTGATGAGTTTCCACAAATTGAATATATCCATGTGGATGAAAAGGGGGCTCTATAAACCTGAGAGTAACCTCACAGGATGATCTGATCATAAATTCCTAACTGGGTAGGTCATGAAGGGTAGTCGCCCTCAGGCCTATCACTTCCCTAGTAAAAGGTTATCTTTGCCTTAAGCAAGCCCTGTCCATTGTTTTAGTGCATCTAGGTTAACACACCTATGACAGGCGTCTTTTTCAGACCCCTGGGAACCATAACCACCCTCAAGAGAGTGCAGAGGCCCTGGCCACATAGCTCAGTTGGTTAGAACATCTTCCGGAGAGGCCAAGGTTGGAAGGCTCCATTCCAGCTCCCGGCAGGTACAAGACTCAATCAATGAATGCCTAATTAAGTGGAACAACAAACGGACGTTTCTTTCTCCTGCTCTCTCTAAAATCAGTAAATAAAAATAGAGAGAGCACTTAACCTTGTTAACTGTCCTCTAATCCAATCATAGAGGTTTCCCTGCTTTGCTTTCTCCTGGAGGCCTGAAACCAGCCAGACTTGGAGGAGATGTTGGCCGCTTCCTCCAGTTGACCCTAGTGGAGGAAACGGAAAGGAGCTGAGATATTTGCGATGTATAATAACTGGGTTTAATGGGCCGAAGGAGGAGTTAAGAATGATTCATGAATCTCTTCCTAATGGACAACGTTGAGGGAATTTCCTTCTAAATTTTTTGCACTTCAAATTGGCCGTTAATAGTTTTTTCTGTCGGGGAGATTATATTTTAAATTTGGCACCACAGTTTTCTAAAAACACATCAGCTCCCACCTTAGGCACTGCCTGGAGCTCAGTATATTGAACTCTGTCCTTCCAAGTCCACAGACCTTTGTCCTCAGTACCAGGAAAGGTTCCCAAATTCTTTTCCACGCCGGGCTCCTGCAGGCGGCGCATGCCCAGAGAGGCAGTGTGGGGCGACCGCCCGGAGAGAAGTTTCCGCCATTTCGTGGGGCCCGACACAGCTGGCCCCTGGCTAGAGACTACAAGTTCCGTGAGCCCCCGCGGCGGCCCTTCCTACCCCTCACTGTCCGGCCTGCTCCTTCTCCCCCCCTTTCTCGGGGGCCGAAGGCTCAGGCTGCCGCTGGCGGCCCGCGGGCCAAGTAGGATTTCCGGGGGAAACTACTGTGGAGGCTGAGGAGGCGGCGGCGGCGACCCGGGTGAGTTTGGCGAGCAAGGAAAAGTGAGCGGGAAGTCCCCGGGGTCAGGCTGCTGCCGCCTTTTAGGCTTGGGTCTCGTTCTTGGCTCCGCCTGGGGGTCGCGGTCCGGGGGAGGGAAATGGCTCGGGCCGCGGTCGCCTCGGGCGGCGGACAGGGCGGGCCGGGCCGCCGCCTCCTCCTCCGCGGTCCCAGAGCGGTCTCGCAGCGACTGCTACGGCTGCGTGTCTGGGCGCTGGCTCTCCCTCTCCGCCCCAGGCGACTTGGCGGGGCCCTTTTGTCTGGGCTGCTTTACGTCCCTTTGTGCCTGCGAGTGGAGTTGCCTCCTCTGGGGAGCCCCGGGCCAGTCCCTGACTGGGACCTGTCCCTGGGGATCCGGTTACCGTAAGCGGATCGGGTCAAAGTCCATTTTTCAAAACCGCCCGGCCTCAGACCTCTGCATCCCGGCTGGGCAGAGCGGAAGCTTCGGAGCCAGGCAGAGGTAGATGGAGTTTCTGTTGAAAATCTCGAGGTATTGTCTAACTCCAGCCCCGGGCGACTTCAGGGCACGAATCTCCTGGCGTTTTCGGTAGGGAAATGGCCTTTGGAAAAGAAGTGAGCCCCACTCCCGGGGAAACTCGGAAGGGATAGAATTGGCTGCGATGTCTGTTTGGAGCGCAGCTGTGATCGGGGAACTAAAGAACCAATGCGGATGGTCTCCATGGTACTACTCCTCTCGAAACTCGGAGGAGAGAAAGTGATTTATTGCAGCGAGCAACCTCTTCATTCATTGCATGCAGAAAAAAGACTGCAGTACTTCATCCAGCCTCCCAGCTCCCCGTCCCCCAAATTCTTTTCTTATTTCTTCTGCCTAAGATGTCGAAAGAAAACGTCCATTAGTAAAAGGGTTTGCTTTATAGAGCTAGAAGCTTAGTGGCTTCTAGAAAGCAAAAAAAAAAAAAAAAAAGACTGTTTCACCAAGTAATAGGAATGAAGCCAGTTTTCAAGAGTAGAG
This sequence comes from Miniopterus natalensis, assembly GCF_054644295.1. Taxonomy (NCBI): domain Eukaryota; kingdom Metazoa; phylum Chordata; class Mammalia; order Chiroptera; family Miniopteridae; genus Miniopterus; species Miniopterus natalensis. The sequence continues at coordinate 15,767,368 of NC_142089.1, forward strand.
GTAATGCTACGATCCTTACTGCAACCCGTGAGTCTTGCGGATTTGAGCAAACTTTGTTAGATAATGGTTAACTTTATGTATGTCCTGTTGGAAGACTGAATTGCTAGATATTCAGCTTAAGATAACTCTTTATAGAAGCCATTGCAGATACTCCTTTTGAAAAAGATTTAGTATTTCAAGTCTCTGAAATGAGGACAACTAGGATTCTTTTACACGAATCAGGGAAGGTTATTGAAGTTATATAGGTTAAATTCCCACCCTAGCCATGTAGGCAAACAAAGCCCTTTGTACTTCATTATTTTCATATCTCATAATGGAAGTGATTTACTCTGAGAATTGCAGGTTGTGTTCATAATATTGTATAGGGATAGAGGTCTTTAATGCAGTTCTTCAATTTTTAATCCAGCAATGAGTGGGGATTGTTTGTGTTTTCCTGGCTATAATTTGAAGAAGCATCCATAGAACTGGTCTAGTAGTTTTAAAGATCATCTAAGGAACAGCTGTAATTTATTTCTTCAAACATGCCAATGCTGTTAATTTTAAAAACAGCTTATATACATCATTATTATTTTATTGATCGACTTGAGAGAGAGGAAGGAGGAGAGAGAAATATCTATTTGTTGTTCCACTTATTTTTGCATTAATTGGTTGATTCTTGTATGGGCCCTGACCAGGATTGAACCAGCAACCTTGACTTATGGGGAGGATGCTCTAACCAATTGAGCTACCTGGTCAGGGCCTCATACATACTATGTAATTTCATTTTCACTGTAATTCTGTGAGGTAGTTGTTCTCTCATTTTACGGCTGACAAATGTTAAATTTACAGCCTCTAAAATGTTCTCTGACTTGCCTAAGGTCACAGAGTTCACCTAGGTAGGAAATAGTAAACCATACTTGAAGCCCAGTGTTCTTTCCATTACCTATTTCATTTACACATCATACCACCACCTACTGGAATTTAAATATTGGAGAAAATAATGAAAATATTTTCCAGTCAGAGCAAACTGATATATAAGGAACTGGAGTTTCTAGAATTATAAACAATGTCATACTGAATGTTGCCATTATCTTATGGTATGCTGTGATTACTTTGTATGTAAACAGAATGGCAATTTTTTGGATCCCTAAGGGTGGGAAAGGGTGGTCAATTCCTAGGCTGAGGTTTTGACTAATTATTACTAAAAGGTTTATTTACTAAAAGGTTTTGACTAATCTTTGCTTAACGGTTTATTAAGAAATATGTTGGAGAACATACCATATACAGCAGCTTTGGCTGCTGAAACTAACATTGAAGAAAGAACTGAAATTCAGATACTTTTCTAGCCAAAGAGTCAAGAATCAAGAAAATGTTTCCTTTACTTTTTGCTTTTAGTAAAAACTTTTAATCAGTTTCAGAGCTGCAGTTTAAGTCTTGGATTTATGTCAGAACATGCCATGAATGTGACATCAGAAATAGAAACTTAATTTACCTCCCTTACTTAAATTCTTTTTAGGTAAAGTGCATAACATGCCAATGGAATTGAGTCAGTACAATTAGTCTAGCCTTTCTAACTAGTAGAAGCCTGTTTCAAATCTCTTACTATGCCATCGTAATGGAAGGAATTTAAAAATTTTTTTAAAATTTATTGATTGATTTTAGAGGGAGAGAGAAACATCGATTTGTTGTTCCACTTATTTATGCATTCATTGGTTATGTCTTGTATGTGCCCTGACCCAGGATCGAACCTGCACCCTTGGCATATTAGGAGGACACACTAGCCAACTGAGCCACCCGGCCAGGGATGGAAGGAACTTTTTCCTTTTCTTTCTTTTTTTGCTATTGGTCTTCTTTATTTCCAAGGCAGTTCATTCATTCAGTCAACAAATATTTTTTGAGCCTCAGCCAGTTTGGTTCAGTGGTTAGAGCGTCAGCTTGTGGACTGAAGAGTCCTGGGTTCATTCTGGCCAAAGGCACACGTACCTCGGTTGCAGGCTCCATCCCCAGCCCTGATCAGGGTGCATACGGGAGGCAACCAATCTTTGTGTCTCTCTCACATCAATGCTTCTCTCTCTCTTTCTCCCCCTTCCTCTCTCTCTGAAAAGCAGTGGAAAAAATATCCTTGGGTGAGGATTAAAATAATAATAATAATAAAAAGTTTAAAAACCACACAAATATTTATTGGAAGCCTAGTGTGTTCTAAATACTATTGTAGACCAACCCTGAGGAAAAAGCAGTGAAAACAGCCTTAGCAGTTTGGCTCAGTGGCTAGATTGTTGGCCTGCAGACTGAAGGGTCCCCAGTTTGATTCCGGCCAAGGGCACATACCTCGGTTGTAGGCCTGATCCCTGACCCCTGTCAGGGCGCGTGGGGGAGGCGACTACCTGATGTGTCTCTCTCACATTGTTTCTCTCTCTCTCTGCCCCTTCCACTCTCTCTGATAAGCAATGGAAAAAATATCCTTGAGTGAGGATTAAAAAAAAAAAAAAAGGCAGTGACAACAAAAGTCTTTTCCCTTTGGGGGCTTATAGACTGATGAGAGGTGAGGTAGAAAGACAGAGGAATCAGACAGTAAATAAGGACTAAATAAATGAAATCCTGTCTTATTTACCTTGCAACTTTGAGGGGGTCGCCTCTCTGAACTTTATTTTTCTCATCTTTAACATGGGGATAATGATTCCTGCTCTACCTAGCAGTATTTGGTTGTATTATACCCTTCAAATTCCTGTAGTAAGTTACCGTTACTACTACTAGAAAAGGAACATTGAGAGAAGACTATTTGTACAGAAACAAAAAAACGGATAGATTCTCTGGTCTAAGAGAGTCTGGTGTCCCATTATAAACCATTATGTGACTATTAGTCATGTCTTCACATGGGCTACCATAACCCTTTATATAGACCTTTTTTAATAGCACTTAACAAAACTAATAATTATTATTATATATATTGTTTAATCCTCATCTGAGGACATGCTTAGGGAGGGAGAGAGAGAAACATCAATTCGTTGTTCCACTTATTTACACATTCATTGGTTTATTATTGTATGTGCCCTAACTGGGGATCCAACCCACAACCTTGGCGTATTGGATGACACTCTAACCAACTGAGCTACCCGGCTGGGGCAAGACCATTATTATCTGTCCTGTATTGTCATAGTTAACTCTCTTAATGGCAAGGACTCTGTTCTAGTCTACATCCTCACTGTTCAGCACACTGCTCCAGGTATTTCATTGGAACTTTATTTTTATTTTATTTATTTTTTATTTTTTTAATCCTCACCTGAGGATGTTTTTTCCATTGCTTTTCAGAGAGAGAGAGAGAGAAAGAGAGAGAGAAAGAGCAACATCATGAGAGAGACACATTGATGGGTTGCCTCCCTCATGCACCCCAACTGGGCCGGGCATTGAGCCTACAACCCAGGTACGTGCCCTTGACTGGAATTGAACCCACGATCCTTCAGTCCGAGGGCTGACGCTCTAACCACTGAGCCAAATCAGCTACGGTTCATTGGAACTTTAAAATGTTTTTTGAGCCCTGGCGGGTGTGGCTCAGTTGGTTGAGCATCATCCCATGCACTAAAAGGTCGCCAGTTCGATTCCAGGTCAGGGCACATGCCAGGTTGCAGGTCCAGGTCAGGGTGCATACAGAAGACAACTGATGGATGTTCCTGACATTGATGTTTCTGTCTCTCCCTCTTTCTTTCTCTCTTTCTAAAACCAATAAAACCATTTTAAATATTTGCTGAATGAGTGAGTGAATAACAGAAGCAGGCAGGGGCAGTTGTGAAGAATACCAGAACACAAATGTGGTGCCAAAATGGTTACATTCAGCAGCTTTGCTTTGTTTTGTTTTGCCCATTGTGCGCTAGAATCTAGGTTATGTTCTGATGGTACAAAGATGTGAAGGTATATAGATTCTGCCTTGAAAAGCTTAGAACATGACAGTGCCTAACTGTGTGGTGAGTGTTAACTGGAGGTGTGTTATAATGTAGGTAAGGGACTGAATAATTCTGTTTTGGTAGACGGTGAAGGAAGGTATTACAGAGAAAATGATTTTAGAACTTGTTCTCAAGTAATGAATTCATTGGTTAGACCAGTTGCTGTTTGTTTGTTTTTTAAATATATCTTTATTGATTTCAGAGAGAGGAAGGAAGAGGGAGAGAGAGAGAAACATCAGTGATGAGAGTCATTGACCGGCTGCCTCCTGCACACCCCAGACTAGGGATCGAGCCCGAAACCCTGGGCTTGTGCCCTGACCGGGAATCGAACCCTGATCGCCTGGATCCTAGGCCGACGCTCAACTGGGCTAGACCAGTTGCTGTTAAGGTATGCTAGCCAGGGGTCATCTTAAGCATAGGAATGGGTATGTGAAAGTATAAGGTGTGTGTCTGGGGAGGACTGAGTAGTCTGATATGCCTAGAGGGTATTGCAGTTGGTTTTTTAACATTTTTTTATTCAGATACCCCCCTCTAGAAAATTTGAGAAGAGCAGCAGATTTTCATCCCAGAAAAACTACAGACAAGCAGACATGCATATAATTTTAGAAAGTTATGGGATACTTAGGGGTCGGGGGCTCTGGATCCCTGGGGTTGAGTAGCTGAAGAGTTACAATGGCTGCTGAAAGGAAAGGTTGATGGCTAGGTGCTGAGAAGGACACAGAATGCTTTACTAAAGAATTCAGGCTTCCTGGGGATGGGATGGATGTGGGGTGGAGGGGATCAGTGGGGTTAAAAAGGGGGTATCTGTAATGGTCTCAACAATAAAGGTAAAGAAACATTAAAAAAAAAAGGGGGGGTTCAGGCTTTTGCCCTGGCTGGTGTGGCTCTGTTGGTTGGAGTGCCTCCCTTGCACCAAAGGGTTCTGGGTTTGATTCTTTGTCAGGGCACATACCCATGTTGTGGATTCGATTCCTGGTCAGGGTGCATACTCAGGCAACTGATATATGTTTCTCTTTCCTTTCCTCTCTAAAATCAATAAAAGCATGTCCTTGGGTGATGATTAAAAAAGAATTCAGACTTTTGATTCGGGAATTGGTAACTATTAAATGTTTTTAAGCAAGTAATTGACATGATCTGTTTTGAAATGGTGGCCATTCCCATTTGACAGTTGAAGAAATTATGGCTCAGAGAGATTAACTAAATGCCACCAAAGTACCAAATAAATAATGGAAGAGATCTGGAACCCCAGATATATTTCGACTCCAAAGCTCAGGATCATAATTTCTGCCTTATAGGTTCTTTAATGCCTAATGACCTCTTTTTTTGTCTCCCTTTCTGACAGAATGAGTTAAGTTATCTGCAGCATGATAAAAGGATAGAGTGGGCTAGACCCCTCAGAGTGTTAAAAATTTGGAATAGCAGGCGTGGGAAAAGTAAGGGGAGCCAACCAGAGATGAGCAAAAAGGCTGCTGGACACAAATTACCTAGTAGTCCACCCATTCTGTTTCTTAAATCCTCAATAAGACAACATTTCTTGAATACTGTTGATATGGGCCTTAGAAGACATGCTATGCTGTAATGGAAGGCACTGATGCCATCATCTCTGAGCAAGTCACAAGTCTTGTGCTTTGATTTTCTCATCTCTAAAAGGGTCTGCATTAGTTGATCTCTCAAATTCTAGGATTTTATGATTTACAACAAAACACATTCCAAGGGGTTTTAGGAGGGGAAGTGTGTTTAATGGCTGTTTGATTTTTTTAAGGAAGAAGTGGTTGAAATATACAACTTTCAGATTCAAGCTTGGTTTTCAGTTTAACTTCTCTATTGTTTAAAGCACTAGGTGTTTATTTTGACAATTTGAAAATTGCATATTTACTCAAAATATAGTTCCAGCTTTAGCACTTCCTAGCTGTTGAATATCCAAGTCAGCTAACTTCTTTATACTTTCGTGTCCTCATTTATAAAATAGGAACACTAACAGTTTCTTCAGAGGTATCAGATTAGAATAATGGATGTAAGAGGTCTTTGTAAACTGTTTAATGTTTAATAAATATGAGAAAACTTACTCCCTCTGATAAAGGAAAAGGGAATAGTACTTTGAAAAGGGGATAATCTCCCTACTAAAATACCATTCCCATTTCAAATTGGATTCCTTGTGATCAGTGCTGCATGAGGAAGGGAGCACTGGTTTAAAGTGCATCCTTTGATTCTGGAGTACTGAGTGGTAAGGGAAGTCTCCCAGGGTGTGAACTGTCAGTGCACTGAGTTTAGAAATTTATTTCTAGTATGTAATGTTGCTGGGTGTTTTTTCATGTATCCATTTAAAATAGAATCTAATCTTGAATAAAATTTGTGCCTTAAAGAAATTCCATTGTTAAAGATTCTCTGCATTCTCTCAATGTATTTTATTTAAAGGTAGATAACAATTTTATAATTGTTGAAAGAACAGTGCATTGCTTGGTTTGTTTCCTCTATGGATAGCTAATTCTTATAGAACTCATTTAATCTCTTACAGAGGACTCCCTAGCCCAGCATTTACCCTGCATATGCTATCTACTTGAAAACCAGTGTACTTGATTTTCCCTACCCAGCTGCTTACTCTCTTCTTTGCACTTTGGTTGGCAACACAGTGTCGAAAATTGGTATAAAGGCCCTGGCCAGTGTGGCTCTGTTGGTTAAGCATTGTCCCAGGCACCAAGAGATCACTGGTTGAATTCCCTGTCAGGGCACATGCCCAGTTTGTGGACTTGATCCCCAGTAGGGGGCGTGTAGGAAGCAACCAACTGATGTTTCTCTCTCATTGATGTTTCTCTCTCTCTCTCCCTCTCCCTTCCTCTCGCTCTAAAAATCAATAAAAATGTATTTTTAAAAAATTGGTATAAGTGGTTAATTCTTCATCCTTTCCTTGAGTGATCCCAAAACACTTTGTTCTTATCTCTGCAGGGCACTATTTTTTTCTCCCTACCAAATAATACCTGTATATGCAAATAAATGGAGTTAAAGATTCCTATGTTGTTTCAATTTTTTAATCATTACAAATGGTAAATAGTTATTACAAATAATGCTACGCATAGGTTTTTGTACCTGTATTGTTTTTCTTAATATGAAATTAATTAGCAGGTATGAACATTTATATATTGCTTTATTGGTATTACTAAATTGTTTGCGAACATTAGTACTCTAATTTTCAGTGCTACTATCAGTTTACAGTATTTGTTTATTCACAACCAACCTTACTAATAATGGATTTTAATATTTAAAAATAAATATATTTCCAGTTTAATAGTTATAAATGTTGGATAATATCCCACATGCCAAGGACTCAAAATGGAGGTTGCATTGGCATGCCCTCCTTGGAACACACCCATTGAATCTCCTTTTCCAGTGATTTTCTTTCTCCTAAACTCTAAGAATCCCCATGATACTTGCAACCAGGGGACCAATGGTAGCGGCAGCTCATTCTGGGCTAACCCCCTGAATCTGTCGCCAAGGTCCCCTTTTCTCTGAATTTCCAGTGAGCTAACAGCTGCCCTGCCTTGGCTCACTTCTTTCCCACCACATTTCTAGAGAGCCAAAGCAATCCCACCTAGGCTCTCTCTAGTAGCTTCTTCTATCCTAGGCCCTCCCTTGTTTGACTGTCCCCAACTTTAATAAACGTACTCTTAAAATAAAAAATTTTAAAAATGGCGGTTGCACTAATTTCCAAGTATGCCTATTTCAATTATATACTCAGGGCCCAGGGAAGTGACCACCAGTTGGGTCCATAGACCCAGTGGGCTCATCGTGGGCTGAATCTTAGGCCAGAACTCAATTTATTTCTTGTTCCTCATAAGTCCATGATGACACTTCCAAACTCCAGATGTCAGTGTCAACCTGTCCTCAAAATGTTAGTGGTCCTGTTTTCCCAGTTTACAATTACTTGAATGAATGGTCATAAGTAGGGCCAGCTACATTACTTGTGTGCCCAGTACTTCTGTATGGAGAATGAGCAAGGGAATTTGCCCACCAAAAGTGCCATGGTTCCCCCAGCTCAGGCAGGTAAAGAATGGCCAGGTCGGGCCAGAGGATATGGCCAAGAACTCCCTCCTGGGAAAGCAGGAGGAGATGGATCATGTGTATGAGCTGAGGCTTCAAATCCAGTCCCCAGCATGTTTCATTTTCCCTATCAGACTTCACTTACAGAACACAGATTTATAGATGAAGTTATTAAGAATTTCAGGACAGTGACAGCAGAGCATTAAACTTCAAGTGCAGAGGCCTTCTGAGTGTGGAGTCCTTGAGACCTATGGCATATGGCATCTTAGAGCCATAGGTTTCTTAGGGAATTTTTTTTTTTTTTTTAATCCTCACCCAAGGATATTTTTTCCATTGCTTTTTCAGAGAGAATAGAAGGGAAAGAGAGAGAGAAACATCGATGTGAAAGATGCATTGATTGGTCACCTCCCGCACACACCCTGACCAGTGCTAGGGATCAAGCCTGGAACTGAGATAATGTGCCCTTGACCGGAATCGAACCCGAGATCCTTTAGTCCTCGGGTCAACACTCTAACCACTGAGCCAAATCGGCTAGGGCTCTTAGGGAATTATTATTCTTGCTTTGGTGTTACCTGTTTCTTTCTGCTGGGTAACTGGCCTCTTTCCGTCAGTGGGTTCAAGATCTGAAACTGGCTAAGGCCCAGAAACAGGTGTGTGGTTCTAGTTTTTTATTGGGGTAACTGCCCTTAGCATCTTGATCTTCTATCCTTGATTTCTTTTGGTGTTACTGTGGATGAAAAAGGGGCACTAAAAGTAACCTCACAGGGTGATCTGATCATAAATTCCTAACTGAGTAAGTCATGGTGGGTAGTCATGCCCCAGGCCTGTGACTTCTTTAGTAAAAGGTTTAAGCAAGCCCTGTTTATTGTTCTTGTGCATCTAGGTTAACACACCTTTGAAATGCCAGAGTAACTCTCTTTATTACTATTCTTAACACTGGTGCCCCCTCACTGGCACATTCCTTATGCTACCCTCCTGGCTATTCCAAGGAACATAACCATTTGATGGGTTTTCTGACCACTTCAGCAAGCCTACTTCCCCAAGCCTTTTGATCCCTTCCCTCCAGTGTCTGCCACTGCAGTTGCCACGTTACTTAACACGGACCATCACTTTTCCAACTTTTAGGAACCATTCTAGTGGTGGTAAGTTCACACTATATCTTGAGGTTTTTGCCGGAGAATCATCATACCTGTCCCTTTTTATTTTTATGTTCTGGTTCTCGTGTTCAAGGACCCTCAGAATTTGCTCACATTTGTACTCCCCTGGTACATGCTGGCTAAGTCTCTCCAGTAGCTCTCTTAGGTTATAGTTCCTTTCTGATCTTATCAGGCACACCACTGACCTATAAGTTAAAGACCTATGAGCCAGGGGGCATTGTTTTAGTAAGCAGGTTGGGGAGTCCTCTGCATTATCTTCAAGTGAGAAGAGAGTACTAGCTAGCTCTTATAGCTCTTACATGGCCACTTTTTGTAAGTCTGAAGGGGTTAAGGTGTATTTGGGTATTTGAGATTTTGGAGGGGTTTCAACTCTGTTGTCTCCATCTTGTGGATTAGAATCTCTTTTTCCCAGTGTCCTGATGTTGGCATAGCACACTTCCCTAGCTGAGAGTTAACTTTTTTTTTTTTTTTTTTAGAGGAAAAACATCCCTCCCCCTTTTTTTCTTTTAAATGTCTATTGATTACAGAGAGAGGAAGAGAGAAAGAGAGAAACATCAATGATGAGAAAGTCAATGACCAGCTGCCTCCTGCACAACCCTCCCCTCGCCCCCCACCGGGGATGGAGCTGGAAACCCCAGCATGTGCCCTGACTGGGAATCATACCGAGACCTCCTGGATCCTAGGCCGATGCTCGACTGCTGAGCCATGCCTGGCCGGGCTGAGAGTTAACTTTCAATCTTTTTTGGAGCTGGGCTACTTTGATGAGCCTGGTCTTCAGCTTTTTCTGTCCTGCTGCCACAGAAAACAAGCCTCTTTGTACATTGACCTAGGAGGTCCTGTGGCTTTCATATTTGACTTTCAATGGACTGTTAATAACTCTTAGCTTTTTGTTATCTTTTTCTAGAGCATCAATTGAATTTAACAATAGCTATTCAATTCCATTGTCATTATAGTTAGTTTTCCGCTTTCTCTTCAGGTGCCTGATACATCCAGTCAACTAGAGTATTCCCTTCCATAGATAGACAGTCGCTACTCATCACTGGTGAAAGTTTAAGAATTAGACCAGCACTTTGTGCCAGGGATTATCTGTGTTACACCCACCACCAGTGATGGAGTCCTCATTGCCATCTAGTCTGAGCGACTGAACCCCAGAACCACATTATATTGCCAATTTTCAAGATCACATGGGGCACCAGCTGTTCGTAGGTGCTGTTTTCTGAAAAACACTCTGAGTTGGAGTTTAATATTCAGACTGCTTATTAGGGAATGCCCTTGGGATCCAGACCATGAAAGAGATCGGAAGCAAGGTGGGCGCACTTGATCCTTCTCTTAATTAAGGGCGAGGGAGGTTGGGCATCTATACTTAGTCAAATTTCTTTCAAAACACTTTTTTGCCTTATTTTCGTATTTGATTATTCTAAACTTGTAACTTCCTGAACCATCCTCCTATATTTAAAAAAAACTCCTACTTTTGTTAGGCAAACCAATTCCTTCCTTCTAAGATATTCTCATATCCTTTCTCAGGTGTTTATGTGAGTTTGGGAGGTGTTTCTTTTCATTTTTGTAACGTAAAAATTTGCCTTTTCTCATACATTCTAGTAAAATTCAAGATGGGGTTTGGAAAGGGAACTTATGTGAGGAAACTGAGAATGATATATTTTAAAATGAAAATTGTCCTTAAATATTTTATGATATTTTTATATTATGAATCTGTATTTCAGCCCCTTGAATACAAATCCCAGTTGGCAATGTTCTCACTTAATAAGTTGTACATTTCTATGATGTTCTAGTTTTAAACTATAATCACTGTTACTAATTAGATTTATTTTTTTCAAAAAAGATGATGGATTTTATGTTTTATTTACTATTTTCTCATTTTAGAAACTGTACCTTACCTCCCTAACCTGGTTCCAGTAGTGGCATGGAAGATCTATTTGGTGAGTATTACCTACATTTTTTTTTTTAGTAAATGATATTTGTGTTATATCCTTACCTCAGTTAAAGCTTTGAGAGTAAATTAATTTTTTTCATGTTCAGTATGCTACTCTCTTAATTAGTGGTTCTCAAACTTTTGATGTGAGGATCCCTTTATACTCTTTTTTTTTTTTTTTTTTAATATATCTTTATTGATTTCAGAGAGAGGAAGGGAGAGGGAGAGACAGAGATAGAAACATCAATGATGAGAGAGTCATTGATCGAGCCCGCAACCTGGGCGTGTGCCCTGACCGGGAATTGAACCCCTATCACCTGGATCCTAGGTCAACGCTCAACCGCTGAGCCACGCCCGGCCGGGCCCTTTATACTCTTAAATATAATTGAGGGCCCCAAAGAGCTTTATTTATATGACTTATATTTGTTGATATTTACAATATTACAAATTAAAGCTCAGAAAATTTGAAAATACTAATTCATCTAAAATAACATTAATAGCCATGGCCAGTGTGGCTTAATGGTTAGATCGTCAGCCCACACACTGAAGGGTCACAGGTTCGATTCCCAGTCAAGGGCATGTATCTAGGTTGCAGGTTCCTACCTTGGCCCTAGTTGGGGTGCCTGCAGGAGGCAACTGATTGATGTTTCTCTCTCACATCAGTGTTTCCCTCTTCTCCCTCCCTTCCACTCTCTAAAAATCAATGGAAAAAATATCCTTGAGTGATTAGTAAAAAAGTAGTAAAATAACATTAATAAACCCTTTATATATTAGTAACTTTTTTTTAGTTTATTGATTTTTAGAGAGAGAGGAAGGGAGAGAGGAAGAGAGAAACATCGATTGGCTGCCTCCTGCATGCCCACTGCCAGAGATTGAGCTCACAACTCGGGCATGTGCCCTGACCAGGAATCAAACTGGCAACCTTTTGATGCACAGGAGGGTGCCCAACCAACTGACCCACACTAGCCAGGGCTATAAGTAGCATTTTTAAAAACAACTCCCCCCAAAACAAAAAAATTAGAAGAATAGCATTATTTTACATTTTTTGCAAAAGTTTTTAATGTCTGGTATTAATAGAAGACAGCTGGATTTATGTATCTGTTTCTGCATTCGGTCTGTTGTGTTATCACATACCATGTAGTCTCTGGAAAATTGACTATACAGTTGGAAGATAATGAGAGTGAAAAGACAAATAACCTCTTTGTATTATTATAAATAATAGTTCTAACCTTGCTGTTAGGGATCCCCAGTGGACCCTGGACCATACTTTGAGAGCTGCTGCTCTAGAATGTTAGTTGATACAAATAAAACAAGAACCATTTGGTGCTCACTTCGGCAGCACATACAGTATACTAAAATTGGAATGATACAGAGAAGATTAGCATGGCCCTTGCACAAGGATGACGTGCAAATTCGTAAAGTGTTCCATATTATTAACAGTCTCCAATGTAAAAGCTTTTCACATTTAGGGCACATAGGATATTGTGCTGCACTTTCTTAAGGTGGAAAACAAAATCTTCCCATATAACAAGAGCTGGTATTTGCCCAGTATACATTATAATATTGACTCTGTTCTCTAGTGAATTGTCATTTCCTGTTCACTTGTGTTTTTCTGTTGGTAATTGGGTCTGTGATGTGCTATATATGCTTTTACTAAATTCTATTTAGACAGCTCAGTTTTAGAAATGTTTTATATTTTTGTGATATAATTTGATTTGGTATGATTTTATGCATTACTATTTAGTTATTACACTTTAATAAAATATGGCCAATTAATTTTCCAAAAAACCCCCACAAAACAAAACAACCATTTGGCAAGTTAAAATAAGAAAATTTAAATTCTCTACCTAACAGCATGGTGGTTAAGGGAATATAAATCTCGATACACAGAGGTTTAGTATCCACCTTTTTTACTAAAATGGCAGTTACTGTGTATTGAACTCCATTTTCCTAATGACTCTAATTTCAAAGAGAGATACAGTCTAGGATATACAATTATAAAAAAATTATAGACTAGGAAGTCTAATTAGGAAGTACTTCCCACTTAAAATATACATCAGCAAAAAAGGAGCCAGAGAAAATTTTCCTTGTTTAACTTCAGCACGCATGCTGGAGGAACATTTTGAGTCAGGCATTTGGTGATTTTTTTTACCAAATGGGAAAAGTCTGAATCTCCTTTAATGCCAGTGTCACTTGAAGAAGTATAATAAAAATGTTCCCAAGTATATTTTCTACTCATGCCCAATTACCACAGATGGCTGTGGTTAGGCACTTTGGCCTATTTGTACAAGTAATCAGATAGCTCAGAATAATAGCTCTTGCCTTGGCTTTGAGAAAACTTTTTTTTTTCCCCTTCCAATTTTTAGAGAGAAAGGAAGGGGGAAGGGAGAGAGAGAGAGAAAGAGAGAAACATCAGTGTGAGAAAGAAACATCAATTGGTTGCCTCTTGTAATGTAGGTATGTACCCTGACTGGGAATCAAATCCACAACCTTTGGTGTATGGGACCATGCTCCAAACAACTGAGCCTCTCAGCCAAGGCCAAAAGACTATTCTGGAAAACCTTGCAAAATCAGAATTTCTCCTTTGACTTTAATGACCCTAAATGGCTTCTTTAGGACCTTGGCTTTTTTTTTTGCCCCTGAAGGGAGGGTACTTTACATTACATCTAGTTCCTTAGTGAAATCCTTATTTTGAACACCAGAGGGCAGACAGTAATTTATTTATAAATTTCTAGTTTCATTACCAAGTTAATTCTTGAGAGGATTATTTATGAACAGTTTAGTAAATCGAGTTGATTGTAGTTGCCTGGTGACAAATCCTAAAGAACACATCTATATGACCAATGAGAGTAACATACAATAACTGCAAAGATTTTTACGGGAAACTTGTTTTTCTCTCTGACATTCTGCATCACCTAACACAAGCATAACTTTAATTTAATTTAAGCTAATTAAATTTATGTTAAATTAAATATAACTAACTAGAGAATACCAAAGTGAGGAGTTGCTATGGAAGTTAAAGTTGGCCAGTAGTCGATTGAAATGTGCTTTTGATCACTAATATGAGAAAAAAGTTGTGTTCTGTGCTAGTGAGATTTTTCGTCTAATACTTTAAATCTTGGAATTTGTAAATTAGTTAACATTTGTGTTCCTCATGTGGATTTTAGAAATAATGGAAATGATTCAGAGTTATATACTTAAGAGCCAGTCTCATTCTCTGTCTCCTCCATTTCTTCTTCAAATGCTATATTGATTTTTTCTTAGTTGTTTACAAAACATCCATTGAGCTATAGGTCACTCATTGCCATTTGACAAAGTAAACATTCTGAATGTAAATTGAGTTTTGTTTCTAAGAAGATGGAGTCTGTATAAGATGGTGAGAATTTTGTTACAGTTGGGTTCGCGAACAGTTATATAGATATATTGAAAAAGAATTATGTTTTCTATTCTAAAATAAACTTCCAAACTTTAGAAAGTTGCTTTTTAAAAAACTATAGTGCCAGTATTATTATGACCATCAATTACCTGGAGAGTTTTATAATCTGAATTCTTTACGTATTTTCCTACCTTTATTTTATTTGAAGCTTTTTAAAGATGGAGAGTAAATTGAAAACCTTCCCTATTGAAAATACGGATTAGGCAGTGAATTATTAGAAAATTAATATTAAGTGAACATTAGTTTTCCCTTTGGTATATAAATAAAAGTTTATCCATGTATCAGAAAAATTAATAAAAATAAAAATGAAATGAGGAATTTTTATCAAGTTCCAATGGCACCAACCTAGGGCCTCTAGGACCTTTCCTACATAGATAAATGCTTACACATTTTATTATAGTTTAAAATTCATTAATTTTGTTAGTATTAACATTTGTAAATACCATTACTGATCACATTGGAAAAGTCTTTAAATCTTGGAAAGCTGTAAAACTCATTCTGGTGGATATGTTTTCCAAATTTTTAATTTTCTCTTGAAAGTTTTACTTAATATCATTGACAGTGCATACTCAGGTTTGGTTTTGTTTTTAGTAACAGGCTTACTTTATTCAATTTTGAGAAAATATCTGTCATATATCTAAGTATGAATAACATAATTTATCATTCAAGCTTTCATTTGAAAATGGTATTTTATGAAAAAAACTGGCTAGTTCAGCTTGCAACTCAGTTATGCAAGTGCCTTTCCTGAAAGTAACAATTGAACTTAAGTATATGCTTTATGCATACCTATCATTTCATCACACAGAATAATAAAAGACATGTACCAAAGGGTTGAGAGTTATTAAAACTAATAATTTTTTTATTTTTATCAAGGACATTCTTAAAGCTGGCATTATTTTTAATTTCAATTACATAGTGGTGAAGAATATGAGGCCTCTTACAATTTGGTGCTACTGCCTCGATTTGTGTTAAGGTACCAGCAGCTTTGCTCACCATTGCTTTCGGACCAGCAGTGCAAATGTCAACACAGTGAAAAAGGCAAATAATTTTTTAGTATTATTAAGTATATAGTTGTACCCCTTGACTCCTAAAAGGATCTCAGGGGTCCCCAGGAATCAGTGGACCATACTTGCTTCAGCTTCCTGAGGTTCATAGAGTTTCTTCTGTGGAGGTCATGAGCAAAGTCAAGACTTAGTCCTGGAAATTGTATTGGACAGGGCTTCAGTGTGGACCAGGCTTTGGACATTTGGCAGAAATAGGTCAGAGGGAGTGAGCAGTTCTGTGGTATTTCCTAAATTGAGTGTCACCTACCTACAGCTGTAGGATAAAGTATTTCTGTGGGGTGAAATGAGTGTTCTGAGCTCATTAGGCAAGTTAATATTTTGAGAAGAAATTCACCAGCATTTAGTCAAGACAAACTGATGGCCAGGCTCACCTGGGCACTATGTACTTATCTTTGAGAGGAAGATAAATGGCAGCATAGGTCTTGGTGATGACCACCTTCAGTGTCCCTTGAGTTACACAGCTCCAGTCTGGATAGGTGCTCCTCAATGTGTAGTACAACGGCTGTCATCCTGGGATATTCCTAGTTACCTGGCGACTCTGCTTCTCTCCTGTGTTTCCTAAAACTTACACCTTCCTCTTTCTTGATTACCAATAGCCTCTTCAACCTCCTGGAATAATTTTCTAATTTTTACATCTTTTTTCTTTAGCTCTACCTCCTGGAAGATTTCTTTATCTCCTATTAAATTTTTCCTTTTTACTATTTCGTTTTAATTTCTAGGAGGTCTTTTTTTATTCGCTGAATGTTTCTTTCATAATACTCTTTCACTGTTCCAACACATTTTCTTGCTTCCTTTGTCTCTTTTCCCCCAGAGTTGCTTTTCTCTGTTTCGATCTCTTTTATGTTAGAGTTTTCCTCTGATGTCTAGTAATAATTAGGTATCTGCTTGTGATTAAGAGTGGGAAGCTTTAAATTAGAAGCTTTAGATGCATAGGCTGGTTGCCTTTGGGCCTTACTGTAGGGTGAACTTTTTGTTCCTGTTGTTGAGAAACTTCTCCATGCCAGTATCATGGTCCAAGAGGCAGAGCCTTCCCATCATTGTTTAGATGGGGTGAGGGGTGAAGAGGGTCGGTGCGGGTTGCTGCAGTCAGTATTAATTGTGCATGTGTTCACTTACTCCCTTCAGTTTTTAGTACTGTATTCCTACCAACAACTGACTTTGGTGTCCCCTAGTCCAAAGACCATTTGTTTTTTGTTTTTTTGTTTTTTTAATCCTCACCCGATGGTATTTTTTCCATTGCTTTTCGGAGAGAGTGGGAGGGGTGAGGAGAGAGGGAGGGAGAGGGGGCTGGAGAGAGGGGGGAGAAACTTCGATGTGAGAGAGACACATCAATTGGCTGCCTCCTGCACGTGCCCTTGGCCAGAATCATACCTGGGACCCTCTGTAGTACCCTTCCTTCCACAGAAGTGAACACAATTTGTTAAAAAAAATTTCTTTTGGTATATGTTTGATGAAATAATAATTTAATGAAATAGATTTTTAATATGAATTTTGAATTTGAAACTAGATTATTCATAGGCATGATGTTCTGGAAACAGATTTACATGGTAATTTCTCCTTTAGATTAGAATTTATATCACATAGGATATAGGAGAAGCAGTTTGTTGAGGTAGAAAACAGAAGCTACATCCTAAACAAATGAAGTCAGTTGTTTTCTTCATATTCTGTATCTGAATTTATAAATTATTATTATGTTTTAAAGGTTTTTTTCCTAGCTGTTTAAGGACATATGTTAAGGAGCCATGCTCAAAGCTAATGCACTTCACTTCAGAGTTCATGGGAAAAAATTTTGTGATGTTATGTTGTTACCATTTGAAGCTCAAAAGGTGCTAATAACACTGTCCTTCCCTCCCTTCTCTTTAAGAATGAAGGACAAAATATGAACTTAATTAGTTTTGAGATCCTTAGGGTGTAGGAGAGAAATTCCTCTGGAATTAAACAATGCCAAAAATGATGTTAATTCTATTTTTTTCCCTGTGGTTTTGAGTAGAAATTTAATATAGCATTGTTATGAACATATATTAAATGTCTTCTGTCATCTTATTTTCTGATAAGACTATAAACTTAAGGAGGGCAAGGTATTGTTGTTTTTAATGTTAATCCTTACCTGAGGGTATTTTTTCCATTGATTTTTTTTTTTTTTAGAGAGAGTGGAAGGGGGGAGGAGAGGAAGGAGGAAAGAGAGATCCATGTGGAAGAGAGACATGGATTGGTTGTCAGGCCAAGACTACAAGTTTTTATTTTGATGAAATCCAGTTCTTTTTTACTTTTATGGTTAATGCTCTTTGTCTTTTTAAGTAATCTTTGCTTGGCCCTGGCCGGGTAGCTCAGTTGCTTAGAGCATCCTTCCAATGTACTAAGCGTGTGGGTTCGATCCCTGGACAGGGCACATACAAGAAGCCACCAATGAATGCGTAAATAAGTGGAACAACAAATCGATGTTTCTCTTTCTCTCCCTCCCTGTCTCTCTAAATCAATCAATAAAATAAAATTTAGAAAAAGGAAGAAATCTTTGCTTGACCCAAGGTCACAAAGATTTTTCTTCAAAATATTTTATAGTTTTAGATTTTACATTTAAGTCAGTGATTCTTTTTTACTTAATTTTTGGATATGGTATGAAGTTGCAAAGATTCTCTGTTGTCCACTGAATTACTTTGGCACCTTTGTTGAGTTCCTGATGAAATGAGTAATTTTCTAGGAAAATATAATTTACCAAAGTGACTCCAGAAAGAAAAATCCCAAATAGACTAAATAGTCACAGAAGAAAAGTTAAAATGTATCTAAGCCCAGTGTGCTGTAATGGGCAGCTTCATTCATAGTTTAATTATAATGCTATATCAACCACAGCAGAACAGAGAAAAATATAGAAAATTTATCCATTTATTTTATTAAGTTAGTAAAATCTTGATTAAAAGCTGACAGAGGTGGTACAAAAATAAAATTGACATTTGTCCTATCTTAATGTAGTTGTAGAAAGTCTATATAAAGTATTTGCAGATTAAATCCAACAAATCATCATTTTTTTCTGATTACAAAAACAATTCATAATCCTACCTGAAAAATCAGAAAATATAAACTGGCATTAGGAAGGAAATTTTAAGTCACATTTGACCTTTCCACCCAGCAGTAAGTACTGATAACATTTTATTATATCTACTTCCATGACGTTTTCCAGAGCTGTTATCTATGTAGTAGTTATACATTTTTAACATACTAATTTAGAACTGCTTTTCTCCCATTTTATATGTCAAATCTCTCCATATATTAAAAGAATATGAAAAAAAAGAATATGACCAAGAGCATTTCGTTCAAAATCTAAGGATATTATATTAAGGAATCTGTAAATAAAAGCACAAATGATATGCTCATCTCTGTATATAACAAAGTTTTTTGAAAATTCAGCTACTCCAGCCTGGCCGGTGGGGCTAAGCAGTTGAGCATCGACCTGTCATCCAGGAGATCGTGGTTTGATTCCTGGTCAGGGCACATGCCCTGTTTGCAGGCTCGATCCACAGTTGGGGCTGTGCAGGAGGCAGCCAATCAATGACTCTTTCATCATTAATGTTTCTCTCTCTCTTCCCCTCTTCTTTCCTTTCTCTGAAGTCAATAAAGACATATTTAAAGAAACAGAAAAGAAAATTCAACTACTCCCGCTAAAAGCTTTTATTACACTAAGTAGGACAATTTATTTTTATTCTTACTATATTTAAGTAATAACAAGTACCTCCATTTCTAGTAATTGGTAACACTAGGACACATTTTATTTTATTTCATATTTTATTTTATTTTTAAAAATGTTTATTGATGTCAGAGAGAGGAAGGGAGCCAGAGAGAGATATAGAAACATCAGTGATGAGGGAGTCATTGATTGGCTGCCTTCTGCACGCCCCCCACCAGGAATCAAGCCCACAACCTGGGCATGTGCCCTGACTGGGAATCGAACTGAGATCTGGATCATAGGTCAATGCTCAACTGCTGAGCTATGCAGGCCAGGCTAGGACACATTTTTTAAACGTTAGATGTAATCTGCTTTGACCACCACTGCCCAGTGACAGCCCATAATATGAATATTATGAATATTCTTTTGGCTCATTTTAAAAATTTTACAGTGTGCTTACATAGTCCTTAAATATGATTAAGAATAGCTTTCTGAAACCAACAGACAACTACCACACTTATCAGTGAAATACTGAAGAAATGTCCACTAGAGCAAAACAAAACAGGAATGCTCACTATTTTTCTAATTATCATTATTTTGGGAGTTCTGAGACAGTGCAGTAAGACAAACATTTGCATTTGCTCAGAGTTTTATGATGTTAAAAATGACCTTTCATGGTAGAGCTTTGACTTGACTCAAAGGTAGGTAAGTTTTTACAAGGTTGCAGTTTCAAAAATCAATGGAGTACAAAACCCGTGCACACACACACACACCTACCCCCTGGTAGAGACTTCTGTTTGAAGAAGATGATAGTAGTAGAATGGGCTAGTAGGATGGTGCGGATGGCCTCTGATTGTTATGTGTGTTGTTTTTTCCTCATCAGACCAGTGTTTATTTGTTGGTAGTCAGAGTGACATTCTGTCAGATTGCAGCCTGTAGCCACAGCTTTCCTTTCATTCATTGCATAGAAAGATTAAATACTACATTTCACCTGACCATTTAAACATTTTATATATTTAAATTTTCATATTTAAGTTTCCTTTTATATCTTCTGTTTTCTTCTTTGATCTTCCAAAATAATTTAAATGCTGTAAAACAGGTGGGTCTGGCTGCTTTCTTTTGTCCATTTTCCCACCAGAGCCTGTCTTTTCTCTTCAGTTTAGAAATCAATAATCAAAGGGTTTGAATAGCAAGAACCCATAAGAATTATTTCTTAAATAGCAAAAGAAAAAAGTGGCACCAAAGAAGACATTCTTGCTAGGATGAGAAGCTTAATTCTAAAGGTGTGCGCTTGTTTAGTTCTGGTTATAATCTTATCCTGTATCCAGGCAATGGCTTAATGTTGGTTACAATAAAGCCCATTTAGTTTTGCTTGAATATTTCTTTAGTACTCACTACATACCCTAACCCCAACCAAAAGGTGAAAAGGTGGATGGCTGATTGGATGAATGATTGATTCATTAAATCACTCAGAGATAAATTTTTGTTGGCACACCACCCTAGCTGCCATGAACGACAACAAAAAATGAGTAAGACAGTTTCAGCTCTCAGAGAGGAGATTAAGAACCATTAATGCTAGGCAGAATGAATAAGTGTTTTTATACAGATAAAAATAGTTGTGTTGAATTTCATGCCGTGTCATTTAGCAGGACTTGTGCTTAACGAAATTATTAAAACAAAACTTGCTTTTATAACATCTGTATTTCCTTTTCTATATCTTTAAGGAGAGTTTTTTGTTTTATTGTTTTTGTCTTGTATCTAACAGGAGAATTTGGTGAACATGGGGAAATTGGAAAAACTAGGGCCTTCCTAACTGCCTTATGGAGTATAGATAGACAATACTTGGTGATGAAACATACTTGCACATTGCTAATAATAATCCCCCCAGTTGGGTAATGTGGGTTAAAGGTGTTGTAAACCTGTGCTTCAGTAATTTGGGTTTCCTGTGAAACACTGGGGCTGGAGTATTTTTATTGTAGATTTAGTTTGAGGAATAGTAGAAATGTCTCTGTCTCAATGGCCAACTTTTTATTTTATTTTAGACCTTTCATTTATTTTCTAAGAAATTTCTTTTCACTTTGATTTTGAGATAAGCATCCTTCTTGTTAATGATCACACTGGAAATATCAGGAGTAAGCTAAGAGAACAAATGTTTGCTTTTTATTTTAACATTGTCATTTTTGGCAATTTGCATAACTGCTCTGTGTCTGAATTTTACTTTTGTTAAAGTAGTACCTCCTAGAGTTTTTATAAGGTTAAAAATTAATGTCCCTATTTAAACACCTGGGAAGTATTGTGTGAAGCCAATGTATATTTAGGTCTATAGTGTAGTAGTTAGGAGTGGAGATTCATATCCAGATGACTTAGATATGAACCCTACCTTTGCTGTTTATTAGCTCTGAACTCCTTGGATAAGTTTACTCCTGTGTGACTCAGTTTCCTCATTAATTAAATAGGATAATAAATGATATCTTTCTTGTATGTTTGCCATAAGAATTAGATAAGTTAATACATGTAAAACACTTAGAATAATTCCTGGCATTACAATACATGTTAGCTGTTATTCAGAGAGAATGGGGGGAAGGAATGCATGGGAAATTGAACTTAGTTTATTTTTTTCTAAGTTTTAGCTTTCTTTTTCTTTGTATCTGTTGTTAGAGATGTTTATATATAACAGATTAAATTATTTTGAATTTAGTATTTTATTTCTTTATGTTCTGATTTTTCTGATGGAAACTTTTATCACTTAGTGAAATGATCAGAAACCAAGAAACAGAAATGAAGGGAAGAAGAAACAGAGACCAGAAATCAGCTTTGAGAGATTAAAAACTAGTGGTACTACTTTAGTCCTTAAAGCATTTCTCCTAGAAACTAGAAGAAAAGCAGAGCTATTTTTAAAAAATAGGTTGTTATAAAAATCTAAAAGCAACTATAATTAAAAGATGGTGTTGCTGTTAAGCATCTATGGAAGTAAATTTATAATAACATATAACCCCTAGCTTGCAAGATAATCTCAGTTATATTTGTCTTTTCCCCCCCTCTTTGTCATGAAGCTGTTCAGCGATTTATTATAGTATGTTGATTACCTACAGGCCTGACTCTTTTCCCAGCGTAAATATTCCATAACCAGGAGGAGCACCTTTAAGTTAAACTAATGAAAGGCCCTATTCTCCCTTTGCCTCCCTCCACTTTTTTCAAATATTTATTGAATATCTACTATGCACTGAGCAGTATGTTACTTGCTGAGGATATAAAGACAATTTCTGCTTTCAAAGAATGTAGGAGAGATAGATAATTATAATAATAAAAGTAAATATGTGATTGTAATAAAGGTGATATGTGCCTCTATGTAGAGGCATATTCAGGGTGACATTGGAGAACAGGAGTGGGGTGCCTAAGTCAGTTTTAAGTGTAGAAAAGTAGATGTTTAAACAAGACTTCCTGGAAGTGACACATAAACTGAGTTTTTATTTATTTATTATTATTATTTTTAATCCTCACCTGAGGGCATTTTTCCATTGCTTTTCAGAGAGAGTAGAAGAGGGAGAGGGGGAGAGAGAGCGACAAGTACTAAGACTATACACAGCAGGTATGGGAGAGTGGTGAGAAGAGACCAGACGGAAAGATAGGCATTGGGCCCAGTCTTGAAGGAGTTTTTGGTTAGATGTGAAGAACACTTAAATTTGTGGTGTTCTAAAGGTCACTGTGTCATCACTGTTGAGAATAGATTAGAAGGGGACAAAGCTGGAGACAGGTAGCAAGAAATTATTACTGCTCCAAACACACGCAGGAGGATGTGAAATTTGAAAGCTGTGTTCCACAAACAGTTCTGTCAGACCAGAGGATTTAGAAAACTGTTTAAAGAGATATGGAAGACTTTTTACCCCAAGTGAACAAATCCCAGAAGAATCACTGTAGCCCTTTAGCTTTCTTCTTTTTAAGTCAGTGCAACAAGCTGGTAGTCAGCTCCTCTTTGGATTTTAGAATAGGTGGTATTCTGAAGGCTTTTGGTTCCCGGGCCTGGAAACAAGGCAAGTATGGGTACAATGTTTAATAGCTAATTGGGCACTGTTTAATTTAGGGTTTTTTCAATAAAAGAAATTATTTTCAGGCTGGGAAAAAAATCAGATTTGCATCTTGAAGAGTGTTTGTGTGTGTGTGTGTGTGTGTGTGTGTGTGTGTGTGTGTGTGGTTTAATCCTCATCTGAGGATATTTTTTATTGATTTTAGAGAGAAGAGCGGGGAGAGAGAAACATCAATGTGAGAGAGAAACATCGATTGGTTGCCTCCCGTACGTGCCCTGACCAGGGATCAAACCCACAACCTTTTGGTACACGGGCTTACACTCCAATGAAGTGAGCTACCCGGCCAGGGTGCATCTTAAAGGGTTTTATTTGGTGACTACATTTTTTCAGTCTCAGTAGCACAAAGATGTGCTTTTCAGAAAAGTGAAACTAGGATTGAGCTAGTTGCTTTAGCATAGACAGGTGAGCAAAGGCACAGGTTGTCCATATTTTCTCTCACCTCACTAGATTGTTTTCCTAGAGTGTTAATGTGTTTCACTGTTACTTTTTAAAACAAGATTTAGAAGGGTATATATAATCCAAAACATAATTTCTCTTTGAACTTAGAAACTATATACATAAGTGTCCCCCCCCCCATCCCCCACCCCCCACCCCCCGTGCTTCATCTTCTAGGTGTGAAAGACTGAGGGTTTTGAGGGAAGGGAATGGTACAAAAGAGGTGGCTATTTCATACATGGAAAGCAAAAAATAAGGTGAATTTGAATTACTGGCTAGAGCAAAATCGATAGAAATACCCTTCATGTAGTCATCCTTGGT
Source organism: Miniopterus natalensis (assembly GCF_054644295.1). Taxonomy (NCBI): domain Eukaryota; kingdom Metazoa; phylum Chordata; class Mammalia; order Chiroptera; family Miniopteridae; genus Miniopterus; species Miniopterus natalensis. Next base: position 15,791,406 of record NC_142089.1, read on the forward strand.
TCTTTTGCAGGAATTACTGTTGACTCATAGTGTAATCAGGTGTTCATTACTGAGAATTTTTATTTAGTAGAAGATGGTTATATTCTCCTGCACATATACCAGAAAGGAATGTGTAAGGAGATTCCTTGTTAGAAAGTTTTGAATAATGTTTACAAAGAGCTATCATCGGGCATTTATTGTATTCCCACTGGATATGTGGCTGAGTGTTGTTAATATTTATATTTCTTTCTCACTTACTTAATGTGAAATTAAGGGCCAGATGAGTCGCAAAGAGTTATGAAAGAGGAGGAAGGAGAGAAGTGGCAGTGGCTAATAGTCATCTCTGAGTCACCAGCAGTGAATGCCACCTTACTGGAGAACATTACTTGATTTCTCACTGGTTAGTTTCGACACATCATTGATATCTCTGGTTCCTTAATAGAGGCCAATTAGGATTTAGTTTTTATGAATGTCTTGTGATTTTATAAAGTATGTTTTCCTTTAAGATTAAGACTGTTAATCACTTTTATTGTAACTACCTAAAATCTACCTTCAACTCATGAAAAAGTACAATTTTGAATAGGAAGTATATTATTAAATGGGTGGCCAGTAAGATGGGGGTTGTTCGATTGATAACAAATGGATATAATTCTCAGTCCATCTGTAAATTGAAATAAAAACCATTATTCTTCCTTAGACTTTAAGTTGTTATTAACAGTCAAAGACTTTAACTGAGTTGGTAGAAAAAGCAGTAATTCAGTTACTAAAGAAAGAGTATAAACAGCTCAGAAGTTTGAAAGGAAACTTTTTTTAAAAAATTTTTTTAAAATAAGGAAACTTTTTTTAACTCTCAAGGTTCCTTCAGGTATAGTAGTTGGTGCCATGGAAAACAGGTACCACATGCTGATGAAACGTGGAGTTGGTGCTTTGAAATATTTTGTTTTGTCATTACTGAAAGACTTCTGTGTGCTTTAAAACTCCTGTAGGTTCAGCATGTCCAACAGAACTTTTGCAGTAATGGGAATGTTCTATATCTGCACTGTCCAGTGTGGCTATTGAGCACTTGACATGTGGCTAGCACAACTGAGAAACTGAATTGCACATTGTATTTAATATAAACATTAAATATTAATATGAATGTAAATAATCATATGTAGTTAGTGACCATAGTATTGGACAGTGTTGACCATAGTATTAAACATTTTAAATAGTTGAGAACTGAGCAGCATATTTGATAATCATGTCATTAAAATATATTATAGTATAATTAATACTTATTTTTAGTACATTTGGAAATGTCGCTTTTTATTTTGCATCAGTTAAAACTGAAGGAATGCCCTGACTGGTGTGGCTCTGTTGGTTGGGCACTATCCTGTGCACCAGAGGGTTGCTGGTTTGATTCCCTATCAGGGTACATGCCAGGGTTGCAGGTTTGATCCTCAGTGGAGGACGTGCCAGAGGCTGCTGATCGATATTTGATGTTTCTCTCCCCCCCTGCCCTCTCTGCCCTTGCTCTCTCTCTAAATATCAGTAAAAACAAATTTTTAAAAATATGTTTTTATTGATTTCAGAGAGAGAAAAGGAGAGGGAGAGAGAGATAGAAACATCAATGATGAGAGTCATTGATTGGCTGCCTCCTGCATGCCCACTACTGGGGATCAAGCCCGAAACCCCAGCATGTGCCCCAACCGGGAATCAAACTATGGTCTCCTGGTTCATGGGTTGACACTCACATTGAGAGATGCTGGCTGGGCAATAAAAAATATTTTTAAAAAAACAAATGAAGAAACCATAGTATTAGGAAGATGACAGAGAAAGTTAATTGAGGAGTTTGTTGTTTACTTAAGGTCTTTTTATATAGTCATCTTCCCAATAAGGCCCTTCTGCACACACAATTTATAATTCAGCATTCTCTCTATTTCTCTTTTCTGAATAATTTTTTCTATAGCACTTATCACCATCTAACATACTAGAAAGAAGGTGGCCCCCCCCCCCCCCCCCCCCCCCGCATTGTATTCACTGCTATGTCCTGGAACAATACCTGATACTTCAGAGGTGCTCAGGAAATATTGGTGGAATGAATAAATGAGACTTGTGGTTTCCTGATAATGACAATCCATTTCATTAAACATTATTTAGCATCCTATGACAAGTATTAAGTTAGCTTAGTATGTACTATGGCCACTTCTCTTTTCCATAATAGAATATTTCTTGGAGCCATTATTTGAACCAGATCATTGAACTGATTAAATTGTTAGTTTGACTCTGCCATAGAATTTCAGAACCAGAGGGAGTTTGGCAGTAATTTGATTCAGCTGCCCAATCCCACATAGTGGTCTGAAGCTCAATCAATGTCATTTATATCTTACTCTCACCTCCCTTTTTCCCTCATCCCCACAACCTATAAATCTTTTTTGCTCAGTTATTTTTTTCATATCCTCCTATCTCCATTCAGCTAATTCTCACTTTCATCTAGGCCTACCTTTCCCACTTACTCTACTGTACTCTAAGGAACTTCCCAAATCTTTAACCCAACCATAGAAAAACCCTTTTGTTTTTCTTAACTGAAACTTTCCTGTTTAATATAATTTTTTATAACTCTGTCCTCAGTTCTAGAAGCATCTCCTGACCTCTAGGACATCTATAAGAACTTACTGTCTTTAAAACAAAAACTTAAGAGAAAGTAAAAAGGCAGTGCCAATTTCCTAGCCTAAGTTCTTTCATTCCATGGAGGTGAAAGCAGCCCTGCCTGCAGAATTTCAGTTTCTTTCTCCCATGAACACAGATGAACATATTGTAGGCTTGTAAACATATACAGTACTTCATGCCTGTCATACATGTATATAGCCACTGTCACATAAAGGCATATGAGAACCTCCCATTTTTCCTAAAGAACTGTGGTGTTTAAACTTACACTAATGTTGCCCTAGCCAGTTTTGCTCAGTGGTGAGAGCATCGGCTCACAGACTGAAGGGTCCCAGATTCGATTTTGACCAAGGGCATGTACCTCAGTTTCAGGCTCATCCCAGGCCCAGGTCCAGCCACGTGCAGGAGGCAATCAATCAGTCAGTGTGTCTCACATCAATGTTCCTCTCTCTCTCTCAAAAGCAATGGGGGGGGGGGGGGGGGGAAGCAATGGGGAAAAATATCCTTGAGTGAGGATTAAAAAAATAATAAATAAATAAACAAATAAACTGGTGTTTAAACTTAAACATTTGGGAGGGGGGATTCATTTACATAAAGACTCTAAGTGGCCCTGGCTGGGTGGCTTTGTTGGTTGGAGCGTCGTCCGGTGCACTGAAAGGTTGTGGGTTCGATCCCCAGTCCGGACACATACAGAAGGCAACCAATCGATGTTTCTCTCACATCAATGTTATTTTCTCTCTCTTTCCCTTCCTTTCTCTCTAAAAATCAACAAAACATACCCTTGGATGAGGATTACAAAGAAAAAAAAGAATCTAAGTGGGATGAGAGGGAGCCAAGTGTATTAAGCACCTTCAGTCATTAGACTCTGTAGAGAGTCACTTATTTAATCCTCACGACAACTCTATGAATAATTATCTCTATTTTACAGATGTAGAAATTGAGGCTCATCTAAGTAATTTGTTCAGGGTCACTTAATCAGTAAGTGTGGAAAGCTGAAATTTTACATAGTTACATGTGACTCCAAAGCCTCTTCTTTCTTCCATTGGCAAGCCATGTTGCCTGCTGGAAGTATTTGATATAGAATAGGAGACAGGTGTGTTTGTTTTTGCATCCAGTGAGCCAGCCACAGAAAGAAACCAGTGTTATTTGGGGTAAGTGGATGAGCATCTGGTGATGTTGCTTGCCCTGCATTAACCTTAACTTTCTCTGTTTCAGCCTATTCTTCAGGCTAGTTCACATGAAGTACAAATGCTTTCTGCTGAGTATCTTGAGCCTAACAGTAGTGATTACATGAGGTTTTATGTAAATATTCACCTGACAAATTAGTCTCCTTTGAAAGCTACTACTTGCAAAGCAGTAAATTCTCAGAAACAATCATGAGCATGCCATTTCCCCCACAAAAGTGAGATCTCACAGCAATCTCAGGGTTGTTTGGGATGATGGATAGTCCATGGTCTCTACATTTCTTCCAGCTTCCATCTGTAGCACTTTTCATCTTAATTGTCTTTTCTTACTAGATTCTTTTTTTTTTTTTTTTTTTTTTTAATATATCTTTATTGATTTCAGAGAGAGGAAAGGAGAGGGAGAGAGAGAGACAGAAACATCAATGATGAGAAAGTCATTGATCGGCTGCAGCCCGCAACCCGGGCATGTGCCCTGACCGGGAATCGAACGCTGATCGCTTGGATCCTAGGTCGACGCTTTAACCACTGAGCCACGCCCGGCCGGGCGTTTTCTTACTAGATTCTTTTGAGTAAAGCTTAAAATTGAAGAATGCTGTTTCTTCCCTTCTACTCAAGGTTAATAAATACTTGCCGTGTTCACACTGTGCATTAAGTCGTGCCAAAGGTTGAGGGTTTAAGGATAAATACATCATGGTCCCTGCCCAGGAGGTGTTTCTAGCCTATTAGAAAAGTCTGGCCCAGCCAGGTGTGGCTCAGCGGTTAAGCGTTGACCTGGGATCCAGGCTTTCAGGGTTCGATTCCCGGTCAGGGCACATGCCCGGGTTGCGGGCTCGATCAATGACTCTCTCATCATTGATGTTTCTGTCTCTCTCTCTCTCTCTCCCTCTCCTTTCCTCTCTCTGACATCAATAAACATATATTTAAAAAAAAAAAAAAAAAGTCTGAAGATCACTGTAATTCAGGGTGCACAGTGTACAGTACAATCAGTCATGACCAGCGCTTTACCTCTCCAGTCTTATCTCTTGGTGCTTGTTCCTTCTTCTCACCTCTATCATCCCTTCTATTATTGACTCTTTCAGTTTAGATCTCACTTCTTTCAAGATATTTTCTCTGACCTCTCAGGACAAAGCTAGATGCCCACACCCCAACAATATGTGTTTGCATAGTACCTAAGTACTCACCATGTTCTATTGTAGGTCCTGTTTACTTGGACTATAAGCATGTAAGGGCAAACACTGTTGTTTTTAGCACCAACACTTTGCTGGGCTCATAACCAGTGATTAGTAAATTTTTATTGGAATTCTGCTTGAGTGACTAAGGAAGGGTTTATTATAATGGAAGTGACATTTGAGCCAGTCCTTAAAGGATGGGTAGGAGTTTCCTACATGGACCTGGGAAAGAAATTTCAGGCCAAGGGAACAATTTATACAAATAGATGAGACCATGAAGAGTTTACAAGTGACTAGTCTAATTTCCACATGGATTTTAGACACAGGTTATTAGTTATAGGATATCTCCTATAGCTATCCAGAGTCAGCTAGATTAGAGAGTTAGGTCATGGGGTAAAGAATAGGAAATTGCTCCTTCCCCAATTATAAATCCAGAAGTTGAAAATTAGTCTTTTATTTGAATATGTATCTGTGTGACCTAATAATAATTTCTGGTGGTCAACTTTTTCTAGAGGAAAGTCACTTTTCCTAACCTTCCACTAGAGCTCACCTTCTTGAGACATCTCAGGCCATAAGAGAGTAGTATGCTGAATTAAGCTGAGGGAGATGTGATTAAAATAACTAAAAGCTTAATCTTCTAGGTAATCCAATTTATATTGGTACTTTAGCATAAAGCACATTTAAATAAAAGTGTTATACTCTCCTGATTGATCTTGTAAACTGTTTACTGAAAATATAAAGCATGTTTTCATATTAGTGTATGATATGATGTGCTTGACCACAGAAAGTTTTGGAGTTGTAAACATCGCTAAAGGTTCTGAGTGCTCAGCTCTTCATAGGTTACATGCAGTGTTTACAAATAGTTCTTTAATAAAACCAGGGCTTCAAGTGCTGTCTAAATCTAAGCTGTAGTTTACATTCCTTTACCTGTTAACCTTTATTTTTATAAGGCCTTGCTTGCTCTTTCCCTAAATAAAATAGGAAGAGATTCATAAATTTTTATCTGTTATCTCTCCCATTCTCTCTTTTTTTTTTTTTAAATATATCTTTATTGATTTCAGAGAGAGGAAGGGAGAGGGAGAGAGAGAGAGAAACATCAATGATGAGAGTCATTGATCGGCTGCCTCCTGCAGGCCCCTGACTGAGGATCGAACCCCCAACCCGGGCATGTGCCCTCACCGGGAATCGAACCCCTATCACCTGGATCCTAGGTCGACACTCAACCGCTGAGCCATGCCCAGCCGGGCTCCCATTCTCTTTTTAAAGAGAGCATCTTTTATTAGGTGACAAGAATAGTTGTGTACTTCTTATAAAGTTAAAATGAGACTTCCCTTTGCATTTCTAAAATATAATGCATAGAAAACTAGAATGAATTCAAGGCTTTGATCATTAAATTTTATTTTTTAATTTTTATTTTTTTTGATCGTTAAATTTTAAAGCCATCAATGGGCCAGTATCTTCCTCTCTCTCTGCTTGCCTGCTTTTCCCTATTGGCACAAAGTAAATATTATTAGTCAAGGAACATTTTTTGGCTTGGTACATAGGCAACAGACTTTTTGAGAGATTTCTTATTGCAGAATACGGACTTCCTGGGGAAAGGAATACATCTTAAGGAAGTAAATATTTCCTTGACTGTTTATACAAAAGCTGAAGTGAGTCCTGGATTTAGAATCAAGAGACTTGGGTTTTAGCCCTGGCTCTAAGCAAGGCATTTAACCTATCAGCTTTCTTCTTCTGTAATGGTCACTAAGAATCTTGTCATTCTTTTATCTTTAAGTTTTACTGCCACCTTCTCAGTAACCTAAAATCAGCCTTGAGCCAATCCAAGATAGACATTTAAATTTGGCAGGTGGTAAAAAGCAGCTATATACCAGGTTCCATAAATCTATCTGTTCTACTCTTGTTGGCCCTGTCAATATAGATTCTACAGTGCTGTTTCTGGGTGGGTGGGTGGGTGGGTGTGTGTGTGTGTGTGTGTGTGTGTGTGGGTGGGTGTGTGTAATATGCCTGATTTAAACTTACTGATGGTAATATCTTTGCCTGGACTGTTCGATCTGCTTGATGTTTCTGTATACCAACCCTGATTGTGTTTATACTTCCTCCTTGGCCTGCATCTTCCAATTTGCTCTTTGGATTCATGATACAAAAATGTCATCTTCTTCCGTTCCTGACTAACCTCTTTGTAATGACTAAGTTTTTTGTCATGTATCATTATCTGGCTGCTCTTGACCTGGCCTCTCCTTTCTTGTTTGTGTTTTCTTTTCTTTTGTTTTGTTTTCTGTAAGAACTGTGATCATTATTGCTAGCAATTGAGAGCTTCTTATGTGCCGGGCACATTATAAAGGGCTTTTTAAATATTCATGTCATTTCATCCCTACAGCTGCCCTGTACAGTTTAGTATTGTATTGTCCATTTACAGATTAGAGCCCGGCTGGGCGTGGCTCAGCGGTTGAGCATCGACCTAGGATCCAGGCCATTGGGGTTCGATTCCCGGTCAGGGCACATGCCCGGTTGCAGGCTTGATCAATGACTCTCATCATTGATGTTTCTATCTCTCTTTTTCCCTCTCCTTTCCTCTCTCTGTAATCAATAAAGATTTTTTTTTTTTAAGTGTTTAAAAAAAAAAAAATTAGAAAACCGAGGCTCAGGTAAGTGAAATAACTTGCCTAGTGTTACCACCGAGTGATAGATCTGAAATTAAATTTTCATTTGCCTCCAAAGCTCATCCTCTTAAGCAGTATGCTGTATTATCTTCATGTTGATGGTGGTGATGATAACTGTCATATGTTGAATAGCTACTGGGTGTTGGGCAATTCATTTGCCACCTTTTGCCTCCCCTATTTTACAGAAGTGGGAACTGCTATTGTCTATGTTCCACTTTTAGGCTAATAAATATAAGTGCCAGGGTTCAATGGTATTGGACATTCTTACATTGGAGCATTCTTTCGATGTATTTTTCCTTTTACTCTGTTTCCTATATTAATGGTCAGTATCGTCATGTTTTTCTGACTACTAACAGTATTAACAATTAAATGTTGCCTGAGTATTTCTACACTTTTTTTCTTACTGATTCCTTAGCATTGTTGTTTTCTTATTTGTTACCTTTGCTGTTTTTTTTCTCTGTATCAAAGCAGATAATGGGGGGAAAGGAGAATGTGCTAGGAAAGGCAAAAGAAAAGTCCAGATACTAGAAATCTTTCTGTGATCTAAGTTTGGAGAACAAAGAGTTAAACTAAAAGCTCTGTGTTGTGGGTAGCTGTCATTTGTTGAAGGAATACTAGGGCTTCAGCACTTAAAAACTTGGTGATGTAAAACATGGGATTTGACCTCACTAGCTTTAGTTTCCTTTTCTGATAATAAGGTAAATAATATATTCTTCACAACACATGGTTAGTTGTGGTGATGGTTAAGTGAAATAACCAGTGTAAAACTCCTTAATATAATCCTCAAATTGTTAGTTCCCCATTTTACCTTCAAGTGTTAGTGAAATAATCCAGAGCATGTGGCCAGACACTGGTAAGTTTGTGTTATGTGTGGTTTTTTTTACATTTCGAAAATTTAGTGTAAGCATACACAGGCATGTGTATAAATAAAAATTCATCAAGTTGCAGTCTTAATGTTGATGGATTTGCCTATATGTAAGTTAGTTATCTCTCAATGAAAATGAAAAATCAGTATGCAGGCTAGACTTTGGTTGCTGCATGTGGTTAGCTGATATTTCCATGTATTATACCCAACATGTGGGACTACTTCCTTGTAGTCCTCAAGATCAAATATGGTTATTGAGCTTTAGCAAAAAGAGAAATATTGTATAATACCTTCCAAATATTTATTTCAAGTTTATTATCTTAGTAGTCAAAATTTTCAGAAATATTTCTTTTTATTTTTAGAAAAGTCATACTCAATCCTAAAATAATGTTCCTAATGTTATTAATTGCAAGTATGTAGATCTCATCCTGCTTTGGGTATGCCACTCAGAGGTAGGACATACAATTTTAGAGCAAGCAGGGAAATGTGAGAATAGTCTGATACTTTTTAGGCAAGCCTATATCTAAAACATATCTTTGAATGGATGTCTGCTTCCATTAGCCTGCTACGCAAAACACTGATGGTTTTTTGTGTGATTACATTTACAAGTTCTTTGGTAGACTCTTGAGCAAGCTCCCTTTCTTTTATGTCTAAAGCCTGGAGAGCAGGAACCAAGCTCAATATCAGGAAAAGTAGGTGTGGACTCTTAGGGCTGTGCCGCTCAGCAGCTAGAATGTGGTTGGCAGTCTCCTCCCCTTCCTGCACTTCTGCTCTTCACAGTGTGCACCCTGGAATGACAGGCATTCCTGTGTGAAGAGAGCCAGCGTGAAGACGCACTTATAAGAACCTCAAGTGCCCGGGCCGGGATACAGGGAAAGAGAAACTCCGGCAGATTGACCTCATGCCATTTCCTGATGTTTGGCAGTGACACTGAGAGAGGAATGCGCGTCCCCTCCTTATGTGGATTTATCTTTTAAGAAAAGTTCGCTTTGGTCCGGGACAGTTTGTTGTCGTGAGATACATCAGACAATATAATCATGGGGCAAGCTGATGTCTCCAGACCGGTAAATCCAGATGCAATTGGTGAGTAATAAAAGGCAAAGAAATAAAATCTTGACAGACAAGGCAGATCTACAGGTGAAGTTGAATATTTTACAGGGATTTAAATGTAAGGATTTTGATGTTTATAACTTTGGGACGTTTATAACTTTGTGAAGAACAAATGAAAGCATGCCAGTTATTTTTCACTTAGTTGTATTAATCTACCACACATAGTTTTGTTTTACTTGGTCCCTTTGGAGTTTTTTTATATAATATTGCTAGGAAACCATCTGTTAATTTCTTAACCTTTGCAGAAGTGCTACAGAAACTCATATTTAGAATCCAGTGGTGTTTTGCTAGTATTTTTCAGGGCTTTGGCATTTGATAGATGTATGTGGTGTAGAACTAGAACTGTTGACTTCTATAAACAGGACCTTTTTAAAGAATTGACTTAATTTTTAGACTCAGTTATACAATTTCCAAGTAAGTCTCAGGCTTTTTCCATTGTGCTGGTGTTTCCATTTCTCATGAGGCAACACTTTGGTATAAATATTTCTGAAGTCAGAGCTTTACATTTGAAGTGTTATTATCGCAGAGATAGCTAGAGATCAGGCTGATTATTGTTAAGGGTAGCTCAGAGTTTCAAAGCTTTTAAGTGAAGTAGAAGTCCATTGTTACTGAAGACTCATTTTCCCAAACTTCTGGTGTTTTATATAAGGAGAAGATGGAAAGGTGAGAAAAATAGTTTTAAACGGATGTTCCTTAAAGGGTTGTTAAATATAAGCAAAGTGGGGAAAATACTGTGAATCATTTCTTGACAATCTATTTTTAAAAAAGATTTATACCTTCTCTTTGAATTAGAAAGCAAGAGAAAACATGTTCAGTCCTAGGCTGCTTTTTTTTTCAGAAATGAAAACTGTTGGTGACTATAAAGAAAAGTATAAAAGTGTGGGAACACAGGTAACACTCCCAAATGTCTCATGATTTCGTGTGATTTAGTTTCTAAAGATATGTTTTCTCCTGAGAACTTGTTAGATGAAATTCCTACAAAGTGTTTTTCATGTTTTAATGAACCTGAGGCACATGGATTGCAAAGTGAGTCATTGAGCAATAGATTTTTAACATCAAAGTCAGGACTTGACTCACTTTACCTTCCTTGATCACCAGAGCTGGGTCCGTATCAATTCACTAACTCACTTTGGGGAAAAAAAAGTTTTATAAATGAAAAAAAGGTGTAGAGAAAAATATAAAGCTCCCTCTGGGGCCACTACCTAACTTTAGAAATGAAATTTAAAACAGAGATATGTCCCACCCCACCTTAGCCCTTTCTCTGTGTCCACATTCCCTTATGATGATATTTTGAGTCTTTGCTCTCAGAGATAACTACTCTCCAGAATTTGGTAACATTAATTTTGGACTACTAAATTCTCCTGTGATTTCTACTTCAAAGATTAGTTTTTTATTAACAAGTATATTAAAGACCTAAATAGTGCTAGGCATTTATCTGTAAGGTAGAAATGAGAGGTCTTTGAAAAGCAAGAAATGGGTAAGCAGGTATAACTTAATGATGGGTGCTGATATTTATGAAGAATGCCCATCTAACATCTATATACTATATAAAAAAATTCATCTGAGTAGACAAAGTTTGATATTTCTTATGCTACTAAAGAAAAGTGAGAATAAAATTAATCAGTTTTTCTAACTACCAGGTATCTCTAATAAGAGACCTATACAGAAGAAATAGAAATCACTCAGGTACCTAACTAAAATTTTTATGTTCTCTCTAGATTTAATTTGGGGATCTTATTTCCTATTACATAGATAATTTCTAGGTGACTATATACTGTTTTAATGGGCAGACTCTGTTTATATTATTTGTAATTCAGTATATATTCTATTTGAGCAAATCAGGCCTGGGTCATAAAGGCTTAACATTGACAACTTTGGTGACTTACACCATTGTTTTAAAGGCTTTTACCAAACATAACAATTTTTAATGAAATTAAAAAAGCATTTCAATGGGTAAGGTTTCCAAAAAGTCTTACCAGATTCTTTGAAAGGATATATATCCAAAGTAAATTAAGACAGAAATAATTTGTTTATGGTTCTAGGCCTATAATATAGTAGTAAGCTTTGAGCTTTAAAATTGATGGTACTAGTTTTGGGCAAGCCAAGTGATGTAAAATAAGTTACTGAATATATTGAATTGATTTATTATGTTCAAGGCAATGTGAATGTTATAGTAGGCCCTGTAAAGGTATAACTCATGTCTATATCCTTAAGAAATTTGCTTTCTAGTTGAGAATTTTAAATATTAAAAGAAAATTTTAAAATATTTATAAATTTTTTTGAGATAAGACATATTTCTTTTTCTACGTTAATTGACTCCCTTGACTTACGATGGACGTCCAGAGCTGTTAACCAAGAAGAGTCTGCTTTCAAACAAATAACCTTTGTCTGAGACTCATAGCAAATTTATAAGCTGTTATAAATTTGATCCTATGGTAAAAACTAGAGTTTTTACCATAGGATCTTTCTAACAACTGGTGAACTAATTGAGTATTGGACTGCTGAGTAGGAATTTATGCTGCAGTATAATAAGTATCCTCAGCAGTTCATATTTTAAAAATTATCCTTAAGTGAAATATGTCCATAGGAGAAAGTCTGTAGATTTACTCAAATAAAATTTTCAAATAATACTTTGTATTTCTTGATCAACATAAAAGCTGTTTCTGTGTTTACTGGAATTCTTTACTTTGCATCATATTAAAACAACCAGCTAATTAATTAGCACATGTCCTTAAATTAGGCAGAAGACCAAAGAATTTAATAAGCTCTCCCCAACCATTTAGTCTGGAATTTTCCTTCTCTTTGCCTTTCCATTTCCTGTCTCTAGTTTTTTTCTTTTCTTCTTTTTTGACTCTTCACATTCCTTTTATTCATTCATTAGCCTCTTTTTTCTACTTTTCTTCTACATAGGAATTTATTGTTTTAAAGGATATTGTATTGTAACATTTCCTCTTACCTGTATTCCTTTTTCCATTGTTACTTGATTCATTTTGCTCTGAAATCTCTATATGATAATGGGAGTAGTTCTAGGAATGATGATTTAGAAATATTTTGTAATTTGGAGACAAAATTAGCAAGGAGATTGCTGGATGAACAAAATTTAATGTAGTTATATAACATTAACATAGGAATAAATAATAGATGGGTTAATTGAAAATAAACTTCATAGGACTTTAAAGACAAACACTTGGCATTATTTAGTAATCGGAATTATCAGAGACATTTCTCATACCTATCTAGGTCTAACAGTAAATGCTTTTTTTCTGAGAAAGAAGGAGCAGGTGTACTTTGTGCATGAAATCCAGGAATGAGGAGGAATCGATAATATAAGAGTCTGTGGCGGACTCCTTATAGGATTTTCTGTTTTCAAAAGTGGAATACCAGTCAGAAATTATTGTCCCCTCTTTCTGCTCCGTTGGATTTTCTGAATAACCTACTGTCACAACACTGTATCCCTCTTTCTACTTGCAAGTAAACTTTAGAAAGTTTAAGTTTTGGGTTTTTTTTTTAATGAGAATATATTATGTTCTGGCACCTCACTATAAAAACTTACTTTCACCCTGGCCAATGTGGCTCAGTTGGTTGGAGTGTCATCCTGTACACCAGAAGGTGACGGACTCTATTCCCAGTCAGGGCACATACCCAGGTTGTGGCTTCAATCCCCAGCTGGGGCATGTGCAGGAGGCAACTTATCGATGTTTCTCTCTTACATTGATGTTTCTCCTTCTCCCTTCCTTCTTCTCTAAAATCAATTTAAAAAGAAAAACAAAACACTTAATCTTTAACTTGGAATTTTTATTTAAAAAGTGTATATATCAAGTTGCCAAGGGTGAAGCAGCATTACTTCTTGATGCAGTCATAGCCAGAAAACTATATTTTCCCAGAGTTTGAATCTCAGACCTAATTCTACCTGCAAGTACATTACATAGAGAGACCTTTTCCCTAACTATCAACTCTTTTTATTTCCCAAAGGTCAGAACTGTGTATGCAGTACTTCCAAGGAAGGTTATGGGCCTGTACTAGACAAAGCCTGCTTTGTTCATTAGTGACAGCTTTTGCTTTCTGTAATTATGTTGAAGTTTTCTAAAAGTTCTTTAAATCCAATAATTTTTTTTAGAAGGCAAAAAGGAGTAAGTATAATAGTGTAAGTACTGTAAATTAATGTTCTCCATTTACAAAGTTCTGATGCTCTTAAAATGCCTGGATAAAAGCAAGCTCTGTTACAAGCTAGATAGGCATTAAAGATAAATAAACAGACAAAACCATTAGATTATAAATAGAATGAAACACAAAATATGTAAGTCAAGTCATTATACTGTACACCTTAAACTTAAATAAAGGTAATTGGCACCTCTTAATAATGGAGTGTGCATTTTATTGCACAAAACTATAGATTTTTAAATTTTGGACACATAACTGATTATAATATAAGTTTCATGGGTAAAATGCAACTTTATACACTTTAAATCTAGATATTTTTTAAAACCCAATAAGGTGTAAGAAATAGAGGTAGAACTAAAACCCAGTAATTTTGTTGCTTATTACCAAACCTAGTGAAAGGGAGAGGGTAGTGAAGGCTATGTTGAAAAGTAAGTTTTCTTTTTAAAAAAAAACACACATATCTTTATTGATTTCAGAGAGAGGAAAGGAGGGGGAGAAAGAGAGAGAGAAACATCAATGATGAGAGAGTCATTGATCGGCTGCCTAGCTCACAACCCAGGCATGTGCCCTGACTGGGAATCAAACCCTGATCTTCTGGATCCTAGGTCGATGCTCAACCGCTGAGCCACGCCCAGCCGGGTGAAAACTAAGTTTTCTATTGACTCCAATTGCCTTTACCTTACTTTGCCTTCCAACATGGATGATTAAAATTGGTTGTAGTACAGATTCTAAAATGAACACTATCTTTGACCTAGGGCTTATTGTTGAGCCCTGTTTTATCCCTTATTTCTAGGAGGCAATGTAGATATAGTAATGTATCTAGCGCAAATAATTAATGAAAACTTTATGTGAAGATGAAAAATGCTAAGTAAATTTTAATACTATACATTTATTTAAAAAACACCTTAGAAATTCACCTGGAACAACTAAACTTGAACTAAAAAACTTGAAGTAAATGTTGGCCAGAGCCCTAGCCATTTGGCTCAGTGGTTAGAGCGTTGGTCCACGGACTGAAGGGTCCCAGGTTTGATTCAGACCAAGGACACCTACCTCCGTTGCAGGCTCGATCCCCAGCCCTGGTCAGGGCCCATGTGGGAAGCAACCAGTCGATGTGTCACTCTCACACCCATGTACCTCTCTCTGTCTCCCTCTCTTCCCCCTCTCCCCGCTCTCCCCCTCTACCCCTTTCCCCCTCCTTCCCCCCTCTTCCCCTCCCCCCTCCCCCTTCCACTCTCTCTGAGAAGCAATGGAAAAAATATCCCAGGCCCAGGTCAGGGTATGTGCAGGAGGCAACCAGTTGATGGGTCTCTCTCACATCGATGTTTCTCTCTCTCCTTTCCACTCTCTCTGAAAAGCAATGAAAAAAATATCCTTGGCTGAGGATTAAAAAAAAAAATGCTGGCCAGAAAACCTGGGGGTTGAAAAAAGAAACTACTAAAACTGCATAATACATGACATAAGAAACCATCCTGTGAAATGTGAGGTGCTACAACTTGAATGAGTAGTTTAAATGCCAGGGCATAGTTTCAGGGTACTACTCAAACCGGGAAATTCTAAACTCTAATTTGATTAGTTATCTTCCTCTCCCAGCCTCCACCCCCTCCAGAAAACATCAAGACCTCCAACTCTGTGACTTGCTTTTCTAGTGGCCTATAGCTGCATGACTCAAAGAAAAAGGTGTTTTCTTTGGAACACACAATCATAAAACTAAAGCCAGCATCCTACACTCCGCTTCCCGTCAAACAAAGGGAAACTCGGAGGGAAACTATGTTATGTTGGCTCTCACGGAAAGTACAGGGCCATAAGGCCATTTTAAATTTCATAGCTAGTTTAAACAGAAACAATGGAATATCCAAATGTGACTCCAAGCCTGTATTTCATGTCAAATTGGATATGGGAAGGAGATGGTCATAAAATCAGAATTGTTTAGAACAAATGGTTGATGTACAAATTTGCTTATGAACAGTTTCAGACTCACCTCTTACTGCCCTTTATTTATGAGGATAGAACAAATCCAAGGTAAAAAGAGGGATAATTTCTAGGTACTTGAGTATACTTTTTGTTGTATAATTTATTTGTTAGTTTCTCTTTCTTTCTATTACAGTTTTCTAAGTGATGGAATTGAATTTCCTTCCTGTCAGACAAAAATTTATAGTCAGAAACCTGAACTAGTGTACCAGTTTTAATGGATCCAAGAATGCTCCAGAGATTAGTAACTTCAGTTAGATTAGTCAGCCACTGCTCTCAAGGATTTATGCATACTTAAAACCCTTCACTCTATAGCTAGAAAGTTTACACCTAGTGAATTTAGATCACCTTTAAATTTGGTTTCTGACTCCTTTAGCACAAGATTGTATTCATGGTAAAAAAAAAAAAAGGGTGGTATATGTAAAGAATTCAGGACTAGAAAGTATTGTTTGGTTAACCCATATCTACTCACTTTAACATGGGTCACTACTCCACATACCAAAGAAATATATCCTTGAGTGGTTTAATTTGCTTACTATTTCAGACTGTGATTTTCATGTGGGAAATCATTTATTTTTATAGGAGCCTAATGTGTAGAAAGAATTGTTTTCTTTTGTATATTTATGTATATGCTGGACTTCATTTATTAACTGTGATGGTTTGAAAGCTCCCACCTCCCATTGTAAAAAGCAGATTTGTTTTTTTCCATTACAAAGGCCATACATGTTTATTGTAAAAAAATATATAGGAAGCTAGAAAAGAGAAACACAAGTCTCTTATAGTCCTATCACAATATATTTACATTTTGGTTTAGTTCTTTCATTGTTCTTTGTAACATATTTTAGCATAGTTTAAATAATGTGATATATAATTTACGTATATATTTATATTCTACTTTTAACCTAGAATTATTTCTCTAGAAACCATTTTAATGATTATATATGGTTTTATATAAATTTTTTAGTTTATTCATATACCTATTGTTGTACATTCAAACTCATTCCCAATGATTTACCACCCTAAATAACAACTATCAGAAATAACATCTTGCCCTGCTGGGCGTGGCTCAGTGGTTGAGCATCGACCTAGGATCCAGGAGATCGGGGTTCGATTCCCCGGTCAGGGCACATGCCCCAGTTGCAGGCTAGGCAGCCGATCAGTGACTCTCTCATCATTGATGTCTCTCTCTCTCCCTCTTCCTTTCCTCTCTCTGAAATCAATAAAGATATGTTTAAAAAAAAAAAAAAAAAATCTTTGGGAATCTTTTATTAGAGAAAATAATCTTAATTTATATAGAGTTAGAATTAAAATTTGAAAAATTATGTGCATGGCCCTAGCCACTATTATAGTTATAAATAATACCTAGTTATATAACAAAATAATATATGCCCAAATGGAATTTGATAGTGGGAGACCAATACCTGTTTCATAGACTCTTCAAAGTTGGATTTGGGCAGACTGCTGAATAGGTCTTTCCAATGAATTTTACCATTAGTCTATTTTCAATCTGCTACCTCCCCTTCTTGAAAATACTCTTGGACTTAAATAGGGAAGGCTTGACTGGCTGCCTCGCCACTGTCATTTAATTACTTGAAGATCCCACCTTTCCTATGTAGGACATTTGATGGAATCAAGTTTTTGTGATTTCCCTCTGGTGTCAACATAATGGATCTGGGGTGAAAAGAGATGATTTACTTCTTTCACTTTCCATTAGGAATGATTAATCTACTTCCTTTTTCTTTATTATTTTTTTCTGATATCTTTTATGCATGAGAACACTCCCTTGATTCAGAATTTATTTCTTTCAGGATGCACCTACCTAAGTGAAGAATGTGTGGGAAGAATTTTATCAACACTTTATTTTAATCAGTTATAGGTGTTGCTCTTGAATAATGGCTAAAAGTTGAGTTTCCAGAGCACTCCCAGACTAGTCTCCACCAAAAATGCCTAATAGTATGACTTCAGAGTTCTCTCCCACGTATGTTATCAACAACAAAGATGTGAATCCCATTTATATCACTTATGCTATGTGCAAATAGAAAGCATCCAAAGAATGAAACGTACAAAGAAAAGCAGTCCAATGGGGAGAACAGCCAATCAAATGACATTTATAAAGTGCTGAAATTAAATAAACAAAAAAACTCAACTCCCAACTGAAAATACTATACCCAGTACAAATATCCTTCAAAAATCATGAACTAAAGTTATCCTAGTTAGAAACACAGAATTGCAGAAAGAGATGAAGAGTACTTGAAAAAGCAAGTATGTAGGAAATATAAAATAATATTGTTTGTTAAAACAACAACAATAATGTTTTCTGTGTTTTATTGTTATGTGTATGTAGAAACACATGACAGTAACACAAAGAGCAAATAGAATTGAAATGTTGTAAAATTTTTGCATTGCTCCTTAAATAGTAAATGTACTAACTTAATGTAGATTGTAATATGTCAAGAATGAATAGGTTCTGGCTAGGTAGATCAGTTTGTTAGAGCATTGTCTCAATGTACTAAGGTTGTGAGTTTGATCCCAGTCAGGGAACATACAAAAAGCAACCAATGAATGCATAAATAAGTGGAACAACAAGTCAGTGTTTCTCTCTGTTTCTCTCTGTCCCCTTCTCTCCCCCCTTCTCTCTCAAACCAATAAATAAAAAAGAATACACAGAATGAGACAAATAGACAATAAAGAACAAAATGGTAGACCTAAGCCCAACTGTGTCAGTAAAAACATTACTATAAATGGACTAAACTCTCTAAAAGACAATTGTCAAGCTAAATAGAAAAACAAAATAAAGGCAAAAGTGTTAATAGAGTGATATGGGGCATTTCATGTTAAAAGTATCAAAGTATCAATTCAACAGGAAGATATAACTCTAAATTTGTATATATCTAATAACAGCTCTGAAGTATATCAAGCAAAGATTAATAGCACTAAAAAGAGAAAGAGACAAATCCACTTTCATTGGTAGAGATGTTCACATACCTCTCTCAGTAACTGGTAGAACAAACTGACTACAAATCAGAAAGGATGTTAATGATTTATACAATATGATTACCCAACTCAACCTAATTGGCATGTATAGAACACTACACTCAGTAATTGCTCAATACACTTTCTTTCCAAGTGTACATGGAACATATTGTATTATAAATCTGGAAAAAAATAACTGCAGACTTTTAATATTTTTTTAATATGTTTATTGATTTTTAGAGAGAGAGGAAGGGAGCGGGGAGAGAAAGAGAAATATCAGTTGGCTGCCTCCACGCCCCCTACCGGAGATCAAGCCCAAAACCTGGGCATGTGCCCTGACCGGAAATCAAAACAGCAACTTTCGGTTCACAGGACGACGCCCAACCAACTGAGCCACATTGGCCAGGGCTATATTGTTTATTTTTAATTTAAACTATATCTGAAACTAAGAAACACAGGGAAATCCTCACAATTCTTCTGTAGGAATACTATTTTGAGTAAGAAACACTGGAATGATGCCATGATTTTCTAGTTCATTTTTCTTCAACAAAGTATTAGGTGACAGGCATACATAGAATGTCTGTCTGTCTCTTTTAACATGGATCAGGTTTCCAGATCATCTGGGATTGGGTTTAATAAACCTGCCTGATCATAAGAATCACCTGTGAAGATTTTTGAAAACAGGTTCCTAGGTCCCACCTCCCAGTGATTCTGTATTTTGAAAGGGCAACTGGGCTGATTCCAAAGTATTTGAACAGATTTTGGAGTCACTAAAATAATGTTCTGTTTGTCATATGGAGAGGAGGGAATGGAGGGGGAAGAATATGAGAATATAAGAATATGAATGAATACATTTGGGCTAATATCTAGGTCAGGGCTGGGTGTGGCTGAACTCCACTGCATGAGGCAAGAGGCATATCCACTTCTAAAAGTTTTATAAACATGAAAATGAAACACATTTGCATAAAGCATCAAAGAAAAAACTGCTCTTTTTGCTGACCGCATTCAGTGAGTTTCTTCACATAAAAAAAAGGAGGGCTCTTAGCAATAGATGTGATAGCGGACACGTCCATTTTTTGTTGTAAGTTGGTATTTTCCGCACATGCTGTACTTTTTTATATAAACAGAACTTGTTTTTAGTTCATATGCTAGCGGGCATTGATATATTTGAAAGGATATCATGATTTTGTTATTTTGAATATGTAAGAGAAAGGGGACACAAATATATTCAATATAATGAATTAAAGGGGATTGAACTAAGTTCTACTTTAGAAAATGATTAGATATCTGAGAAGATAGTTGGAAGAATGCTAGGTTGTCTGTATTACACTTAAGGACTTTACAGACGGACTTCTCTGTGAAGATGTTACCATCTAACATTCATAAAGGTTTAGTGGCTTTTTTTCTTTGTAAAGGTATCACATACTACTAATAACCTGTTTTTTCATATTGTTATTCTGTGGTTTTGTTTTGGGTTTTTTGTTGTTGTTTTTAAAATCTACCCCATTACTCTAGCCCTGCCGGGCGTGGCTCAGTGATTGAGCATCAACCTAGGATCCAGGCAATCGGGGTTCGATTCCTGGTTAGGGCACATGCCCAGGTTGTGGGTTCAGTCAATGACTCTCTCATCATTGATGTTTCTATCTCTCTCTCCCTCTCCTTTCCACTCTCTGAAATCAATAAAGATATATTTTAAAAAATAAATTAATTAAAATAAAATAAAATCTACCCCATTACTCTTAACCAAACAAGCATTTTCTTATGTGTCTTTTAGAATGGAGTGAAGTTTACTCAGTGGATGGGTTAGCAGGACATTTAAAGTTTTAGTCCTTTCTTGCCTCTTCAAGTAAGGCTACCATTTGAGAATGAGCAGCTTATGTTACTCAGCTCCATTTCTGAAAAGGTTATTAACATATGCTAAATATTATGATATTATGAATGCTCTGAAATGTCTTGAGGTCTGATTGATATTCCATAATTGGAAGAATACTGTCTTAGTTAAAGAACTAACTCTTAAAAGCAATTCCATGTGTTCACTCTTGGGGGTTCATCCCAGGATACCACTGAGGGACAATTGTTATGACAGGAGTTATTCTAATGTCTCTGGCAACTACACTTTTTAAAATATGGTCCACTGTTACATTCAGATTCATTGCATTTCATGTAAGGAATTAAAGTAGTTGAGACCCAGGATGTCCTTCATTAAATTATGCATCTAGGAAGAAAAGAGTCACTGTCCTCTGTCCTCTTGATCTGCTATACTTCAGTAACTAGGACCCTATTTAGCCCTAAGTCATCTGGATACATCAAAGTAATGCATCAGCAGTCATTGCTACAGTTACTCTGATAATTACAATTGTGTAAATCTGACCTTCATCAGTGAACTTCCCTAGACTCACATCTATCAATTGGAAAAATAATGATTTTTATAGTGTTTCCAAAAAAAATTAATGTGTGTTGTGTATTTTCTCTTATGAAAATACGTCTACAGTATTAAGGAAGATTTTTTAGTAAATATATCCTTTTATACCATCCAAAAAAGTGTCATTTACTCCAGATGTGAAATTGTTTACAATAAACATGTTAACTTATTATATGTGATAATACAGTATGTGGTCCTTGATATATTTCTATAAAGGTTCCACTTTAATTTCAGGACTGTTACTCCACATGACTCTTTTTTTTTCTTCTCCTCTAGACTTCTCCAGAGAACCCTGGGACAGTAGGTGGAGTGCAAAACTATATTGTGTTGCCTTCCTGCTTTTTTTTTGTTGCCTTCCTGCTTTTTAAAATTAGTATTCTTGGCCCAGTCTTGGCTGCTCCTTTCTCTGCCACTAAAGCTACCTAACTAAACCCTGCATGCATAGTCATTATGAAGGACTTATTCATGGTCTTTCATTTCAATCCTGCACATTTATCATGTCAGTTATGTTTCTCGTAAAATCCTTAAAACCAGGATTGTCCCTAAAGCAAAATTGTGATAAGCAAACTGGAATCTCACTTCTACTTTTTTTAAAAATTTCCTTCCATTTTAAACCACTCTCCTATGCCTCTGCCCCCACCTCAGTCCCCTTCCAGTGCTCCAGAACTCCCTAAGGTCTTGTGATGGTAGAAAATAATCTGAAAAACAGATGCAAGTAAGGTGTTAACACTTAATGTGTCACCCCCTCTCAGAACGATTTATATCCTGAAAGAGGAGGACAGGGAGAGGGCAGTGTTGAACCAAGAATAACGCCTCACTCCCAAGCGTGGGAATCCCCTGCTTCAGTGACGTGGGAGATCGTAGTGCTAGCTGGGAAAGGCCTTCCCCCTGCCAAAAGGCGAGAGTGGCAACAACAGTAGGCCTCGTGGGGCAAGATCTCATGCATGTCGGGAAGACATCCACATTTGTGTCTGCCTTTATGAGATTTTGAACTGGTTATGATCATCTCATTGAATTTTTGTCCTAAAATGATGTCAGCTTGGTTTGATTCCTTTTCCTCCTGAGTAGTTGATCTGTTATGAGTTTTGATGTTTGGTGTCCATGTGATGTGAAGGAGCCTGTCTCTGCATGATTGTTTATCATTGCTCTGATCCTTCCCAACTACCACAGGAAGAGAGGGGCAGGGACAATTCCAAGATTATGCCGAAATAATAAATTGGCTATTCTCTTCTCTAACCATGCAACAGACGAAGCAGGCCAGCCTACTGCCGACCCAGGCATGATCATGGACAGTGTGGAAGCAGGAGGAGACATGACGCCTCCCACCAAAAGGAAGAGCAAGTTCTCAGGCTTTGGCAAGATCTTCAAGCCCTGGAAATGGCGGAAAAAAAAAAGTAGTGATAAATTCAAAGAAACATCAGAAGGTGAGATATTAAATTTTAGATATATGTTCTGAGTTAAAGAGTTCCCTATTTTGGAAGTACCTAACTTTTTCATTCTTTTCCCAAGCTTTGATAACCCCTATTTAAAGAGGGGATTGAATCTTTTAGAATTAAAAAACCAAGTGGTCGCTCACTAAGCTTTATATACTATAGCCTCATTCCCAGGTTGGTATTTTGATGGCATTAAAGTTTATCAAGTGGTAAATGGAGGTCCTAAATTGTACCAAATCTTAGATGCTTCTTTTTTTGCTACTCTGGCCACTTCCTGCCAGAGAAAGTTCATTCAAAATACCTTATTATTGAAATTTTATTTTTCTTATTTTTTAAATGTATTTTTCTTGATTTCAGAGAGAGGAAGGGAGAGGGAGAGAGAGTTAGAAACATCAATGAGAGATAGTCATTGATTGGCTGCCTCCTGCACGCCCTCTACTGGGGGTGGAGCCCGAAACCCGGGCATGTGCCCTGACCGGGAATCAAACCGTGATCTCCTGGATCACAGACCAGTGCTCAACCTCTGAACCACAAAGGCTGGGCTGAAATTTTAATTAAAAAAGAAAACGATAAAATTATATAAGAATAGTTCCTTTTGGAAATGTTGCTTTCCTAATAGCACAGCATATGAAAGAAACTAAGTTTTTTAACTTAAAGTTAGTTTTCCTGTTTTTTTCTTTCCAGAGACTAGAAAATTGAACCACTTTATACTTTTACCTGTGGAGTTAGAATGATTAAAGTTGACCTTTAACTGCCACATTTCTGAGTGCTGTTTTCCAATTTAATGTTAGTTTTAGAGCGAAAAATATCTATGCGAAAACCAAGAGAAGAGCTGGTTAAAAGAGGAGTTCTGTTGGAAGACTCTGAACAGGGTGAGTTTGCAAACAAATAGCTTATGCCTGTCTCTGTACACTTGGTCTTTGGTTCTGACTAGGAATTTGAATTTTCTTTCTTTCTTTTGTTGTTTATGGCAGTGGGGTGGTGAGCTTTTAAAAAAACAAAACAAAAAATGTTCATGCATC